>NC_090306.1:67719940-70219940 GCF_039906515.1 Pseudorca crassidens
CCTCTCTTCTCTTTGCAAAACCACCTTTAAATACAGGAAATTCTGTAGCTTCTGTCTTCAGCATTTCTTATTTCTCTTAATTATTCCTCAGAGCAGTGACTATACTTCTTTGACCATGCACTAACTCCTGAAAATGCATATTTATTTATTAAAATCAATTACATGCACTACTGTCTTACTTTATTACTGTATCTCCCAATTCCCAGAGGCAAAAATCCTACTCATTGTGTAATAATTCTAAGATATACATTTTCCCCAAATTTTAATATTGCTGAAATCTTCTACAATCTATTGACCTTACAATCAATGATGTCTCAGCAATGGACAATGGCCACGACATGGTTGTCATCATCTGTCTTCATGTAACCCCAGTCACAGCTATTCATATTGTTTTCAACTTCAACTGATTTATGTGCATTCATACCTTTGATACCTTATTTACTGAGCTTAACTGTTACTTAAAATGTCTTCCTGGATGGTGTCTGAAACTTTTTGCTGATACCTTGTAGTAAGATCAAGAAAGCACCACCAACAACACTTGCAGAATGCTATCAGTGGCTTAGAAGAAAATCCCAAAGGCAACAATAAAACATTCTTAAGCAATGCTGCATCCAAGACACTACAATTAGATAAAGAATGATACTGTGTGTGTGGGGAAAAAAAACCCCAAGGTGCTTAAAAACAAAAAAACACACACACTGTATTACAGGTTTTTGTTTTTAACCTTTTAAATTGGTACATAAAATAATGACAATGTGTTATGACGATGGCATCTTAGATTTGATGAAATTCAGTTTACGCATTATAAACATACCCAAAGAAGTCCTGGCTTCCTATTGCACCTTTTTAATTGGCATCTCAAACTAGGCTTATTTAAATTCACATTCCACTACACTCGAATTTCCTCTGCTTCCCTCAATCTTGCTCTTTAATTCTTTAATACTAAAGTTAAAGGGCATCATTTTCCCAATTACAAAGGCTAGAAAGGGAGGCAGAATGGTGTAATGTCTTAAAGTGCAGACTTGACAAGTTAGACTATCTAGGTTCAAATCCTAGCTCTGCCAATTATCGTGTGATTTCTCTCTATGACTCAGTTTCCTCATCTATAAAATAAGAATTATAATACGGGCCAACCATCACTCATCCAAACCCAAATTTCAAAACTTTTCTTTTTTTAAAATAAATAAAGAAATAAGTAAATATTTATTTATTTATTTATTGCTGCATTGGGTCTTCGTTGCTGTGTGTGGGCTTTCTCTAGTTGCGGCGGGCAGGGGCTACTCTTCATTGCAGTGCATGGGCTTCTCACTTCTCACTTGTTGCGGAGCACAGGCTCTAGGCACGTTGGCTTCAGTAGTTGTGGCACACGGGCTCTAGAGCGCAGGCTCAGTAGTTGTGGCTCATGGGCTTAGTTGCTCCATGGCATGTGGGATCTTCCCAGACCAGGGCTCGAACCTGTGTCCCCTGCACCAGCAGGTGGATTACTAACCACTGCGCCTCCAGGGAAGCCCTCAAAACTTTTCATATTTTAGAAATATAATATTGTAGATTATGCAACACCCTTATTGAGTCTGAGGCAGTACTCCATAACCAAACATGTTAATATTTTTGCAAAAAATAAGTTAAGTGGGGGAGAAACAAAGACTATAAATAGCCTCGTATCAGTTCAAGTCATGGTGAGTTGCCAAATGAGCCTACACCAAACTTACAATTTATTTTGTCATTTTTCAGAATTTTGAGGGTTTGGAATTGTGCATCTGGGCCTGTGGGGTGGTGGCAGCAATATATTTTCATGTAATTGTTAGGATGACCAAAATTATGGACTTAGAGCAGTGTATATTAAAGGACTTAGAGCAGTGACTGGCACACAGTAAGCACTCAATAAATGCTAGCTATTATCAGCATTATAACTACCTTTGATTTTTCCTCCCACCTTACTATCTAGATCCAGTGAATCACACTAAGCCTTATTAATTTTATTTTCCAAATTTCTTTCAGATCTGCCCCACTTCCAAGCTCACTGCCACTGCCCTGTCTCTAACTCCCTAATCCCTAATCTGTTCAAACTCCCTAATCAGTCAAGAATTGTCTTCTTAAAATACAGAGAAGGATCATCATGTTCCTAAAAATGCATCACCACTAAAGGTCAGTTAGCAAGGCATACAAATTCCTCTGTGCTGTAGTCTCAGTTCCCTCTTCCTGTCTTATCAGTTACTCTCTCCATATACCACTAACACTCCTCTCCTCAAAAAACGACGACTCCAGGGGGCTTCCCTGGTGGCGCAGTGGTTGAGAGTCCGCCTGCCGATGCAGGGGACACGGGTTTGTGCCCCGGTCTGGGAAGATCCCACATGCCGCGGAGCGGCTGGGCCCATGAGCCATGGCCGCTGAGCCTGCGCGTCCGGATCCTGTGCTCCGCAGCGGGAGAGGCCACAACAGTGAGAGGCCCGCGTACTGCAAAAAAAAAAAAAACCAAAACAAAAAAACCAAAATACATAGTCTGCTTTACACTAACTATGTATCATTCTTGACAAGAAATATGTAAATAACCGAAATGCATGGATTTGCCAACTCTTCTTGGTGCTCAAATACCCACATATCAAAGTAAATAGGACAAATGACTACTTCACTCTCTCCTGCTCCTCTCATCTAGCTAGGTCTGCTCTAAGACCAAATGATCAGATGATAGTTTTCTTTATTAAATAATCCAGGAGAACCAAGAGCTTAGCTATTTTTCACTAAAAGTAGTGACCAAAGATAGAATTATGAATAACAACAACTAATTCAGCTAACTTTACTGATAACTAAATATATGCCATAGATTGTGCCAAGTGTCTTATAAACACTATCTCATCTAATCTTCACAATAATCTTATAGAATAGGGATAAGCGTTAACATTCCTATTTTAAAGATGAGGAAACAGAGGTTCAGAGAAGCTGGTAATTTGTCTAAAGTTAATAGCAATTAATTAGCAGAGTTAAGATTAAAATAGAGTTGTCTCATTTCTGAGCTTGATATTAGGAATATTGTAACGTTTCTCATAGGCATGGTGGTGCAATTTATATAGTTCTTAAATTGGTAGGAATTTCTGATTCTTTTACCAAAAATAACAACATTATTGAATTCCAGGCAGAGGAATCAGCAGGTGCAGACTATGAAGCAAGATGCTTAGTTTGTTTAAAGGCTCAGCAAGGGGACCAGTTTGGCTAACAAAGACAGCCTGGAGAACGTGGAGAAAATGACATCAGAGAGGTAACAGAGGGTCAAACCACAGCCTGTAGGCCACCAAAACTCTGGTTTCTAAATGCATTATAAACCCACTGGAGGGTGAAGGGCTTTGAATTAAAATGTGATGTTATTCCACTTGCAATACTTTAAAAGGATCATTCTGGCTGCTGTGCAGAAAACAGATGGGGGGAAGAGGATGGTTATGGTTAGAATGATTCCAACTGCAATAATTTCAGTGAAGAACAGTGTCCAGGATCAGGGAGAAATGAAAGAGGTGACGAAACAGTTAGATACTGGATATATTCTAAAGGATAAGCCAAGAGAAATCTTGAGGATTCTGTTGTATGTTTATGAAATAAAGGTTATAGTGAAGAAGAAAAGCCATGCCATAAATAAGCCACCACAAATATTTTAAAAAATTATATCCTTAAATAGCTGATTCTTTAATGATCAAATAACAAAGCTAATGAAACTTTTTCCATGCTGTAAATAAGACCATGAAGATGTCACTGAATGTCACTACCAGTATATTATAATGATATGAAATCTTCAGCAATGTCTTCAGAACTACTCCAAACGTGAAGAAAAATATGTTAAATGTACTAATTAATCAACATTCCATTCTATATACTATAAAACTACATAATGCTAGCCTAACACAGGGCTAATTTTCTCTGCTATTGAAAGTTTAATACAAACACTAAAGCTACTCAAGATAAAAGCATTCCTTAAACATCTGTGGCAGAAGGCTAAAAAAGAAATGTAGTGACAAAATTAAAGAGACAAAAGAGATTATAACCACATCAATAACCAAAGTGTTAATAAAACAAATCATTTAAGTTTTATTATTCAAATACAAAATTTTTTTTATTCTTATAAGTCATAGGAATTTTTGTTTATGTGAAAAATAAAGACAATGCCAAGGCTAAAGTTACAGTCATTCAAATAAATAACATTCACTGGTCCATCAAGAAGGACAAGCTGAATAAACTACAGTGACACTGCACAACAGAGTACTAAATACTACACCTGAAGAGAACAATGAGAAATAGCTCTATAACCCACTATATAGTGGTCTCCAGGATAGACTGTTAAGTGAAAAAAGAAAACTGGAGAAATAGTGTATGATAGTCTTTCATTTATCTGCAAAGAGGGAATAATACTTATATTAAAACACAAACTGGGATAAAATATAAAATTTAAAAATGTTACCCATAGGAAATAGGGTGGTAGAGTAGGGACTGCCGTTAGAACCTGGTATTTTATGTAAATTATAAAACAAAATTAAACTAAACAAAAAACAAACTTAAACAGTGAACTTAATGGTATATCTAGTTAGTGGCATAACCAAACAGAAAAGAATTATTCCAAGTGACTTCAGCACACACAGTAATTTGATGGTATATTCCAAGTGGGATACCATAAGGACAAAAAGAAATGTCACCCCCCTCACCCCTGCCAAAAAAACGAAAACAAAATCCCAAACTTCAAACTGCTTTCAGTAATCATTATTATTGTGGTACTGTTATAAGCAATCTAATGTATATGTAATATATGATGAAGCAAATGAGTATTATGTGTTATTTTAATTCTACAGTTCTTGGCAACAAAGTAGGGGAGAAAGGAAATATTGATACAAGATTGAAGAGGTTAAAGAAAGACACCCTGATGCTGAATTTGAATTTGAAAGAATGATCAATGCAGCAGCAATGAGCACTTCTAGCACCCATTACAAGGAACAGGTTTCCTTAGAGAAATGGCAATTCCAGACCCAGGGCAGGAAATATAAAAGATGAGTCTGGAACATTTTTATACTACTAAAGAGCAAGGAAGCTTTTAAAGATCACTTTATTTGGTCATGTCCCAAGGTCTTAGAAGCCAACATGAAGAGACTCTTGTAGACCAAAGATGGTACAATTTGCTAATCAATAAGGGCAATAACTGCAATGGATTGAAATACATCAAGTACGTTTAAATGCATGTGCTCAAGTTATTTAGATCTCAAAAAAATCAATTAGTCCTTTTTGAGGGTAACTAGTAAACCAACTCATTATTTTAAAAATCAGTATATGCAGGGAAAGAATAAAGAATATATCCTGTTTTCCTATAAAACTTGTACAAGGGGTAACCAAATAGTAGATATGAGGCAGTTTCCTTTACAAAAATATTTCAGCTAATAAAAAAGAAAGACAAAGTTTAAATGCTGCCATCGTAAAACTCCTATGTCTTCATCTAATTATTTCTTCATCTCATTATTCTTTTATCTATTATTTCTTTATTTTATTTGTTATTATTTCTTGGTTATTGAAAGCCAAGTCAGAGGACTTGGTTTTCAATGTTTTCCACATAATTTAAATATATAATTCAGTTATACTTAATGGCTAGAGTTATAATTAACCGATCGTTATAGACTGGAACAATAAATTGAATACATAATTTTTTGGGCTCCATAATCATTCTAGTATGTCCAGAAGTCATAGTTCTAGTATGTCCAATTTTACTTCTAGTCCATAGCCCAATGACATTCAACTACAACTTTTAGGGAAGAATACCTTGATGTGACAGTGAGAATTTTATACTGCCTGTATTAGTTTGCTAGTATTACCATAACAAAATACCATAGACAAAGTGGCTTAAACAATAGAAATTTATTTTCTCATAGTTCTAGAGGCTGGAAGACCAAGATCAGGGTGTTGGCAGGTTTGGTTTCTTCTGAGGCTTCTCTCCTTGGCTTACAGATGGCCACCTTCTAACAGTGTCTTTACATTGTCTTTTCTCTCTGTGTGAAAGACCCTGGTGCCACTTTTTGTGTCCAAATTTCCTCTTATAAAGATAGAGTAAGATTGGATTAGGGCCCACCCTAAGGGCCTCATTTTAATTTAATCATCTCCATCTATACAGTCACATTCCAAGGTTCTGGGGCTTAGGCCTTCAACATATGAGTTTTGTGGGGACATGATTCAGAGTGTAACACTGTCAATTCAGCACCCCAAAGGAAGAGAATAATGTTAATGCGTACATTTCAATATCTGACCCATCAGTAAATAGTAAAACAATGCATATACTGACCATTAACACTATGCTCCCCAAACTCACTTCATTTATTCTTCCTCTAATCCACTCTGGTGAAGGGGCATTATTAAACAATCTCTATTTTTGGTTTTCCCTAAGACTTCTACCTTATTCATAGCAGGGAGATGTTGAAAGTAATTATTTTGGTGAAAATGTGAGAAAATTGAGCCAGAATATGAAGAGCTATCATTCATCTATTCACTTGGCTTTTGCTAGGCTAGAGACCAGATGTGAAATTGTTAATTGTCTAGAAACTAAACTGCAACCTCACATTCTTTGTTCTACTGTCTCCAATAGAGGTCAAAAATTTAGAACTCGCTGTATCCTACCTAATCATCCACAAATCCTCATAGTGAACTATCTGTGCTTCACTGTTTTGTTTTACCTCTCAGTTCAACAGGGTTGAATTAGTACTATTCTGTGCAAAATGTAGTTGGTAAAGAAGCATGTAAACAACTGATATGTTAGAGATGATGATGAATCAGCCAGGAACATTAGCAGGGTTTCTGGAAGAAGTGATTCTAACATAAACTGCTGAAGTCTGGTAGTAGCTGGTCAAGTAAAGAAATGAGGCAAATGAATCACTATGAGCAAAGACACAATGATATGAACCAGCAGGGAATACTGGGGAACTGAAAGTAGTCTATATTGACAGAGTAAAAAATGTAGAAAGCAATATGGGAAACAAGAGCTAGGAAGAAGCCAGATCATTCCCATTTTATAAATAATATTAATCATAGAGGCTAAGTAGCTCAGCCAAGGGCACAAAGGTAGAGAATGGCAGAACCAGGATTTGCAAACAAATTTAACTCCAAATACATCACTTAGCAGAGTGACCCCATGGTTTATAACTGTTGTCTCTACGTCATTATTAATAGGGCCTTCCTTTACCCTATAAATGCTCTGATTTGGGAGGTATCTTTCACCCTACCTCTTAAGCCACCATGCTATATGTTTTCTAGACCCAAGAAAACTAGGATTTTGGATTTCATTAACTTCTCTCACTCATTAGTGAAATTAATTACTGAAAGAGATAATGCTGGTGAAAATAATCATGCATTTAGAAGGGTTTTAGGCAATCATCACCTAACAAATAGCCCAGTATATACGAGAGTTGAACGGTCTTTTATAAAAATATTATCCTTATTTAAAAAAAAGAATCTCAGAGGGCAGAAAGAGCAAAAAAGGAAAACTCATCATTCTTTTAATTTTAATTTTGTTCAAAAAAACTATAAATTTAAATATAGTTGACCCTTGAGCAACATGAGGGTCAGGGGTGCTGACTTTCCCTGAAGTTAAAAATCTGTGAATAACTTATAGTTGGCCCTCCACATAAGCAGATCCCCTGTACCTGTGGTTCCTCAGTATTCCTGGTTCCACAACAGCGGATTCAACCAACTGCAGATCACGTAGTACTGAAGTATTTACTGTTCAAAAAAATCCATGTATAAGTGGAACCATGCAGTTCAAACCTGTGTTGTTCAAGGGTCAATTATACTTCAGTTATACCACAGCCATTAATGCCATAAATGCCTATATAAAGGTAGTTAGATCAGCAAAACTATAGTCAATCTTGGTCAAAATAGGTCATTTTTGTTTGTATAAGTCCTATGAAACACATATTCCATATCCCACCTTCCAAAAAGAAGAAAAGTTGTAGTTACTCTACTGAAACTATTAACACCTGCAGCAGACTGCCCAACCCTCCTCACACTTATTTTCTGGCATTAAAAAAACTGAATATGCCAGATACTTGCTTCTCCCAGCAAAGACATGGGCAAATTACCAAGCCCAGGCCAACATAAGTCCCTTAAGGGGAAATCTGCTATAGTCAGAGGGCTCTCTAGGGAAGGTTTCCCTCCTTGACAGTCACAGAATATGGAGAAGATACTTTCCACTCCCCAACCACTTTTTATTTTGCTCTTGGATGTGCATATGTAAAAACACAATTCAGGAGTTGTGGCAATCATCTTGTAACCAGGAGGGAACAAGGCTAAGAATAAAGTGTATATTTGGGAAAGGCAGAAGAAAACACCTGAAGACTCCAAGCCCTGATGACAGCGCTGAGCAGCTTAATAAACAAACCTGAATGCCCTTCCTCTAAACTATGTATTATCCTGTACAACAAGTACCCTTTCTCTTTACGTCAGTTTAAGTTTGATACTGTTTACGTGCATCTAAAATCATCCCAACTGACACAATGGGTTGTTAACCAAGTCTACAAGAGGAAATTATTCAGGACAATTATTACTGTCTTTTCAAACTCAGAAGCATGAATTAAAAAGGAAACACAGGATTACACATCTGAAGAAAGAAGCTGGGTTTTCATTTTCCCAAAAAGATAAAAAAGATAATGGTCAAAAGTTAATACATACTGAGTATTTCCTATGTGCCAGGAACTATACTTGGTGGGTTATCTCAGTTAACCCTCACAACAAACCTAGAAAATATTATTCCCATTCTACAGAGGAGAAAGCTGACAATTATAAAAGTTATGCAACTTGCCCAAGGTCATACCCCTTGAGAGTGGTTGAGGAAGCCTTCATAATCCACATTAGTTGACTTAAGAACTTAAGTACCAAGTATTTAAGGACAGCTGAAGATAAATGCACCTTAGCTATTTTTTTCTATGAAGATGAAATCCAAGCCCTTTGTTGAGCATGAAAAGAACAGAAAGGAATAAAGAGAACCACAATTAAAATTATGAATAACCACTGTTGATTTACAATGGCAAAAAGAATCCTTCATTTTACACATAAAGAAATCAAAGCCCAGAAAGAGGAAACAAATTATCAAAAGGTGTAGCGCAGTCAGTGTTAGAGTCAAATAGCTCAGATTTTCTGATTCCCAGAGCACTTTTCATTTCACCGAACACTGCCTCTCCTTTAAACTGGTATACTGTATCTCCAATACACATGGGGGCTGGAGGGGGGGGGCGGGCAGTGTATGTGTGCATGAAATGTACAAAGAAATAAAACTATGAAGACTTACTAAGAGAGATTCACAGAGTAGGACTACCATATTTATTCAATATTTATTAGCTGATAAGCTTTGATGTGAACAGATAGACAATAAAAATGTTTATGGTGCTGGATACACAGCAACAAGAAAAAATAATTTGATGAAAAAATTATTTTGTCAGGATATGTATACTTCCTTGTTAAATTTTTCAAGAATCAAACTTTCTCAGAAAGTACTCCCCTATTAAAGGTAGTTAAGAATACAATGACTATTTTTCACTAAATTTTCATGTTTTTAGAAAACAATCTTAATAAAAACTAAGCATAAATATACTGAATAATTGGAGAATTATGTATCATATTCTTTCTTTAGCAAAGTAACCTAATTCAGAATTGTTGTTAATTTCCCCTAACAATTCATGATTACATAGGGATATACTAGATTGCTAAATATTAACCTTGAATCATTTGACAATACATACACTCAAAAGAAAAGGAGATGGGGCTGGAGAATGTGTACAATTACTCATATCAATTCAAAGTACCAAAAGTCAAAGATGGTAGGGAGACAAGAAGATGATCTCACACCAAGAGACAATATTTGGATTCCCATGATCTACTTATTCTCTTTCCTGGGAAGAATAATTTTTATGAATTAAGGTAATATAAGAGTTCAATCATTTATCCATAACAACAATTTCTATAAAATCTCAAGTCTCTAAATAGTATTTGGATAAAAACAAACACAGAACTAGCTTACTCTGCAATATCAAGATATCCACAAGAAGCAGCTGCATGTAGTGGTATCCAGCCTTCATTATCAGGTTGATTAATATTTGCTCCATTTTCTACCAGAAACTTCACCATATCAACATTGTCATCAATGCAAGCCTAAAAACAAAACAGAAAGCAGGATTAGAAAAATTTTGAATCAATACTCCCAACAACACATCAATAGAATAAAATTCCTATTTTGAAGCTTTTATAACATATTTTCTATAAGGTAGTCTCTTGCCATCTTGATTGTACTGCTATGAAGTAGGCCAATGGTACTACCTAAATTTTAATAGTCCTTGCTTAGATACCCATATAACAATACTGTATGTGACTAGACATTTTATGCCAACCCCATGAGGAAAACAAGTACATGTCAACATGGAAACAATCAAAACATTATAATTAAGTACCAATAATATCCTCTATAGCAGTGGTTCCCAAACTGTGGTCTGTTCAGGGAGTGGGATCCCTTCAGGGAGGTGACAAGGTCAAAACTATTCTCAAAATAATACTAAGATGGTATTTCCCCTTTTCACTGTGTTGACATGTGCACTTGAGGATGCAAAAGCACTAGTGGTAAATATGTTTCTGTCTAAGAATAAATCAAGGCAGTGGCAAAAAAAAACAAAAAAAACACCCCACAGCACTTTACTGTCCTTGTATTCACCACTCTGCACTCACAGGTTTTTTTTCTTTCCCAAGCTATTTTTACTTATGAATGTCCTTGACAATGCAGTAAAAACTATAAATTTTATTAAATTTTGACTCTTGAATATATATCTTTTAAATACTCTGTGGAATAAGACAGGAAGCATGCATAAAGCATTTCTTCCAAATATAATGACTGCCCTGAGGAAAAACACTTGTGCAATTAATTTGCAAGCCGATCTAGCCACTTTTTCCATGGAACATCATTTTAAAAAAATTTTTTACTGGGGTATAGTTGATTTACAATGCTGTGTTAGTTTCAGGTGTACAGCAAAGTGAATCTGTTATACATATACATATATCCACTCTTTTTTAAAAATTCTTTTCCCATATAGGCCATTATGGAATATATTTTTACTTAAATGGCAAACTATAGTTAGTCTAACTTGGATGTTGGCAGAAATTTTCTTGAAAATGAACAAAGTCTGTCAAAAAAAACTAACAGTATTTGTTGCCAATGATAAAATTCAAGCTTTCAGGAGTAAATGAATTAGTTATTTTAATTAAAAAATGCCATTTATATAACATGGGTAAAGTATTGCTTTAATTCATTTAAAAATGAATTAATGAATATATAGAGTCCTCTGTTTTACCCTCTAGTACTGTAAGTATTAATATATACAACCCACAGAAACAAAGCTCTTTAAAGTCCTTCATAATTTTTAAGAGTATAAAGGGGTCCTAAGATGAAAAATTTTGAGAACCGCAGCCTATAGTAAATAAGAAGGGAAATTTTTTCAATGCTTACTTTGTGCCAAGTAGTATGATTGGTGCTTTATCTATTTTACTGATTTGTATATATTATCCTCACAAAATCCCTCATGAGAATGGGAATTTTGCTGTATCCCCAGCACCTTTTACCATTCTTTGCATGTGGTAGGGGCTCAATAAATGAATAAATGAACAAGAAAGCTAAGATTCAAAGAGATCAAGTAGCCTGAATAAGCCACAGAGATGGAAAATGATAGAGCTGAGATTCTATCACAGATGTTCAGATTCCAAAAAATAAGCTCCTTCCACACTTAACACCATATCCACAGATGTTCCTATTTCAGCAACTATTTCTCACCTATTTTGCAGTCTCTGAAACAGGATATCATACACTCTAGGCACTTAATAAGTGCTTGCTGTATAAATAAAACCAATTTTCCTTTATCTATCACAGAAGCAAAAGAAAACAGTTTTAGTAGCTTTTTCCTAGGGGGGAAAAAATGACAAAGTTGGTGTCAAGAAAAGCACTAAGGACAAAGTACTTTACACCTAAAGTGGAAAAACACTGACAAGTGTTTGGCTGTAGGCTCTAGTTCTGGCTCTGCCACAGATTTTATAGCTGTGAACAAGTAATTTAAACTTTTGGGGCTCTGTCTTTCAAGTGGAGGAGAGAAGCTGGTGGGTTACATATCTCTAAAATTCCCTACCATATTTAACATTCTCATATATCCATGATTCTTCCCTTTGGAACAAGTTACAGGCAATCTGAAGGCAAGATCCCAAAGTGCCCAAACAGTACTTTACACATAGCAAATGGTAAATGAGTATATATAAACAACATTCATATAAAGTTTAAGTATATACTGCTTGGGAAAAGAACTGTGTTTTTCAAGGAGCAGTGGTTAAAGGGTAGGAGAGATTTGAGAACCACAGCTATCTAATAACAAGAAACATCAAAATTCTACTGTATTATGAAGTAGTTTATAAAATGTTATTTGAGATAGCTAATGACTCACAGTGGCTTGAAATAATATTACATCTATTTATAAGTTTAAGCATTAATTTTCCTTGAGAAAAGATATTAAATTGTATTCTCCTCTCTCTCAACCTCTTTTAATTCCTACAGGCTCCAAAACAGTATTCTGATTTTATCATTGATATAAAAATATAAAACTCTACCTGATAAATGTTTTCTAATACAAATATGATTACTGTTTTTAAAAAATGGAGAAAAACATTAAAACAAGAAATTATAATATATATGGGAAATGCTCACAATATATTTTTTAAAAAGGATACAAAACAGTTTGCCTAATATGATTCTAATTTTACTTTAAAATCTACACAAAAGACTAGAAGAATATATAATAGTCATTATCATTGGTTGTGTGACTATGAATAATTTTTATTCTTTAAATTTTTCTTTATTTTCAAAATGTGTACAATGAATAGGCAGTGTTTACATAAAAAGAAAATCTAAGCCTTGATTCTTAAATGAAAAATATTAAATCTACTGTATGGATATGGAGAAAAAACTAATTGCTGATAAGAGTGTAAAATTCATATAACCCCTTCAGAAAACCATTTGACAGTATCTACTGAAGTTATATAGAATTGATAAATAAATGGGGTGGGATGTATGTATATATGGGGAGAGTCTACTCATGTAATAGAATCCTATACATCAATGAAAAAAGAACAACAAACAAAAAGAACAAACTAATGCTACCTTCAACAACATGGATAATCCCTGCAGACATAATACATGAGCGAAAAAAAGTAGACACAAAGGATACAAACTGTAAATTTCCAGGCAAAACTAATCCCTGGTTATAAAGCTCAGAATCCTGGTAAATTTGTGGGGAAATAATAGGAGGGGCACGAGGGAGCTTTTTGGAGGACTGGAAATGTTCCCTACCTTTCTGATTTTTTGCATAGGCGTACATATATGTAAAAATTCACTGAATTATATGCTGTGTACTTCATTGTATGCAAATTATACCTCATTTTAAAAAAAAGAAAAAGAAAAAAATAGGCTACCATGTATTAAAAGCCTACTGTATATTATCTCCAGTATAAAACACTTTATCTTTCTCTAAATTGCACATGCTAAAACATGTCTTCCTTTAATTTCTATCCCCTGCCTCCCAAGGCTCCATGTATCAAATGGAATCTCTCTTTTAACTAATAATCTTTAAATATTTTGAGTTCTCCCCACTGCCCAAATTCTCACATATTCTTTTATAGGCTAAGTATCCCTAATTTCTCTGGCTATTCCTCATATTATATATGCTAAAAATTATATATGCTAAGGCCCTAGAAATACAATGAAGGGAAAAGATCACATAGTATAGGAGGCTAGTCCATAAACAACAACGTAAGGGTATAAGAGCAGTGGGTAGAAAGTACTAAAATATCTTTGGGAACATAAAGAGATCTTGTGATTAAGACAGTCCATAAAGGAGAATACATTTGAGCAAGGTTTTGAAGATTACATAGTTGTTGTTCAATTCGCAATTCAACTAGAAGGAACTTCACTGAGCAGATGCACTATGACTTAAATAATGTATGGAATAAATGAACAGAAAGTCATCCAGTGGTAGATAGTATCTGCAAGTTATAAAACAGAATAAGGCTAGGTGGTAAGAGGTCTGAATGTATTGCAGGTAAAAAAATCTGAACATAACGCAAAGATGACAGGATTTGACATCAGAGGTGGTTTTCAACCTACTTTCTAATCCTACTCATCAAGAAAACCTGCTACACTCCCATCAGTAATAGTGGCTCAATTCAGCAGTAGGAGTAAGTAGGAGAAAACACTGTAGAATTTCAGGTAGATGATGTTTGAAAAACCTATTCAGAGTTTAAAAGCAGAGGGGTGACATGATCAGATCAGTATTTCAGAAAGATTACTGGAAGTGGTATGAAGAGAGAAGAGCCTGAACTGAGCAACACCAGTTACTCAGAACGGATATTAAGAGAAATCTGGGAGGAAATGTACAAGGCTTAATTAAAGATTGGATATGAAGGGCGAGGGACAGGGAGAGGTCATTCATGAAAACAAATACCACACATTCGAAAAGCAGGTTGGAGGAAGAAAGATAACTTTAGTTTTGGATATGCTGAATTGATTATAGGTGTCTGTATACTTATCTAACGATGCATATCCAGTAGCCACCTGAATATGCAGATCTAGAGCTTAAAAATGAATGTGGGATAAAAATATCTATTTGGGAATTACCTGCATTAAGGTAATAATTAAAATAATGGGACCTAAAATCACTCAGGGAAAGAATGTAGAGAAGTGATTTCTATGAAAATAGTAAGAGAAAGGTTAAAATTAAATTATAATCAGTATATTCTACTTGGAGGACAAAGACATTTGTGGTATTTTATTCAGTCAGTTACAGAGAGTTCTCAAGAAGCTCATCATCTAGTATGGAAGACAAATACACAAGTAAATAAAAATATCAAAATGAATATGATAAATACAGTTATATGGCTGTACACTTCTTACCATGGAAGCCAAGAAGAGAAGAACTAAAGAAGAATGGTTGTAGTCAGGTAATACTTCCTGGAGGAGGCTCTACACCTGAACTTAACATATGAACAAGTAACAAACACTTCCTTGTATATGAAGATGCAAAATCACATATGGGGAGGATAAAGGTAGGGCAGGATCCAGAACAGAGTCTTATTTGCCATCTTATGAGTAATTCTTTGACAGTGAAGATAAAAGATCCTCAGAACAAATGGTTAATTTTTAAAGTTTCTCCATTTTAAGAAGGTGACTGCCCTGGCTCTTTGAAAAAATTAACATATAGGAATAGCTATTCCCCAGTAAATGAAATGTTGCTGATTTTGATTTTAAATGTTTGTTTTTAAGTCAGTATAACTTAAGAAACATCAAATACCTAAAAGCAGTTAATACCTAAAATACCTAAAGCAGTTAATGTTAAATGTGCTTGGACCTTTATTTTGTTTAAATGTAATAAGTTTTTGAAATGTTTAAATACAAATTAAATGCCAAAAACATCATTGTAAAACATATATTATAAAGGAATCTCAAGTTTGTGTTGTAAATTGTTCAGTGTTCTCCTGAATATTTACAAAGCATACACAATAAACTGGCAGACATGCCCATGAAAATATTGTTGCTAAGAGAATCAAAAGCTAACACATGCAGCACATTAAGAGATACATGACTTGCTGACTTGAAATATCTGACTAAATATGGTCAGTCTATTAAGCCATATATGGAAAGAAACAGAGTGACTCAAATATACTTCTAAAATCTTATCTGACATGATTTATCTTAAGTTTTTCTTAAATACATATTCCGAGCCATTACCAATAACAGATGATTGTGTGAAGACACTTTTGTCATTTAATCCCAGGTACAGGCAGCTTTGTCAACTTGAACTATAAACTATCTCAATAAACTAGTTCAAGTACATAAAACATCTGTTTTTATTGAAAAGGGGGCCTAGTTATTTTTCTCAGCAAGTTAGCACAAGGACAACCTTTGTTCCCCACTCATGTTTAGGAAAAAGCTCAAAAGTCTAATAACAAAGAATTGAATTATAAAGGGGCTACACAAAGTTGGCTCTAAGAAGACAGAGTCCATGCCTTAAAGACAGATTCTGGGTGAGGCACGTGGAGTTGAAAAATCATTAAATTTCATTCCTAGAAGAGATAAAAACAAATGTGTTTAGCAACCATTCAATTCAATTGAGTAAAATCACAATTACAAAATAAACAGCATTTGAAATAAATTCTAACACTGTTATATTCCTTTTCATGAACAGACTCTAGAGCCAGATTGTCTGGGATTAATCCAGTTCTGCCAGTAGGCTGGTTGTTGTTGGGTCTATTATATAACATCCTGTGTGCCACAATTTCCTCTGGAAAATGAGGACAACAATAGTACCTACTTCAAAAGTTTACTATGAGAGGTATATGAATTAATATATAAATCACTTAGAGTAGTATCTGTTGAATAGTAGGTACTATTATGTTTATATCAATACATAATCCAAATGTTCAATCATCCCCATTAAAATCTTTTTCTTTTTCAATTCTCATCTAAAACTATTTCATCCCTTTAAAATTACAAAACAAAGTTAAATGGTGGAGACTTGTCAAATATTCTTTGTAGTACCACTTTTGGTAAAAGTCCTATCTACTAATGATTTCTAAGAGGATGATTAAATTTTAAAAGATGCATTAAGAAAATTTTAGGAATCAAACCTCCTTCCAACAAACTTTTACATATAGAAGTTTTAAATAAGCTCATTCATACAAATTACATACAACACAAGAGAGTAAAACAAAGGAAAAGATTTAGTTGTATAAATGTAATTATACCAACTTAGGTGAATATATAATTATAGTCAATTAGATGAAATGCTTACAATTTGCACCTAATCATTACTAACACAGTTAATTACTGAAAGGTAAAAGACAAATTAATCTGAATACAGAAGTTCTCTAAAACAATTTCTACTTCCTTGAAACAACTCTTTATGACTCTTAGCAAGGAAAACTCAGTTCTACTCAACTGATAGGAACAGAAATTTGTAGATATACCAGAAAATAGTCCATGCCCTAAGCATTCAGGGTGACACAGATGTCAGTGAGTATGTGTAAAGAGGAAGTAAACTGGAGATGTCCAAACAAGTTTTTGTTCTATTTTAAAGAAAACTTGGACATATCAAAGGAGGAATCACAGGTGTAGTTTATACAAGAAAAATAATGAAGAACTCCGAGCAGCATTCCCATACTAAACAATAAAAAATATCGATAAATACCTTGGTCTTGCATTGAGACTGGCAAATAAATGAGCATGTACAATCTTAGGAGATCATCTATTATATTTAATAATGAAAACAAGTAAGTTCAGCACTGCATTTTAGTTCAATGATTTTTTTTTTTTTGCCTTTCTTATTTCTTATAAGCAGGTAGGATCTCTAGACATAAAAATAAAGACCTGGCCTTACAATAAATCATATGTTCACATGATAAAAATGACTGGAAGAATAAAATTCAAAACACAGATTATACACAATGGCTAAACCATGGGAATTCTCTATTGGGATTAAGAAAAATTCAGACTTACATAATATATATAGTATCCATAGGAGACACAATGCCTGACAAGGAGAAGATCCAATTTATCTTTGTGGATTGAATGAACTGGACAAGGCAAAAAGACTATAACAAAAATCTGAAAAAACTCTTTTGAGAAAAAATTTCGAGGGGAAAAGTCATTGGTATCTGTGGGAGACTGGTTCCAGTACTCCCTGCAGATACCAAAATTTGCGGATGCTCGAGTCCCTTATATAAAATGGGGTAGTATTTGATTATAACCTACGTACATCCTCCTGTATACTTTAAATCATCTCTAGATTACTTAAAATACCTAATACAATGTAAACGGTTGTAAATACAATGTAAATGTTATGTAAAGAGTTGAAAGCTTGCGGCAGTTTCAACTTTTGCTTTTTGGAACTTTCTGGAATTTTTTTGTGGACTATTTTCAACTCTTGGTTAGTTGAATCCTTGGATGTAGAGGACGGCCAACTATAATCGACACATCGCGTAAACATTCATACTTCATCTAACAAGTACTAAGTATTTGAATAAGAATGCCAAAAACTGGAAACCATAATTATTCCAAGATTAAAACACACCCTTTATCTGCTCTTATTACACAGCTGTTATTTCCTTTATTGATAAAGATCTATAAAGTAGTAAGTCAAACCTAGATCTTTAGAGGCCAAAGACTTTTATTTGAGGACTCAGTAAGGGAAGAATATTACTTCTAGAGTTTAGAATCCTTATGGATATAAAAATGTTAAACTTCAGGATCATTCTTTGACAAATAACTTTTATGGACTGCCTACTATATATAAAGCAATGAGCCAGCCACTTTGGTGGATACAAGGACCAGCAGTAGAGAGTATATTCTTTTTGTTTCCTTTATGCACGCTGCCTGTCATATAGCAAGTCCATAATAAATACATGTAAAATGAATCAAAATAAAATGCAAACCTCTCCTTAATGAGCAGGTGTTTATGACCTAGTGTATGTGTACATTAAACTCTACTAAGTACTGTATAAGACATGCTGCCTTTATTACTGTTTCATGTGTTCCAGTCTTTTCTCACTACTGGATTATAATCTCTTAAGAATAGAAATTGTCTTATATATCCCACAATACCTAACAGTGCTACTCAGCAAATTTTTCTTAATGGACTAAAACAATTGATCATGTAGTACTGTTCTCAGGATGCTTATCATCTACTTAGGAAAATAAGATAAGCAGATAAAGAAAAATACTAAGCAATTTAAAAGCAACATAGCATCAGTGCTGGGAAAACTGGACAGCGACATGTAAAAGAATGAAATTAGAACACTACTTAACACCATACACAAAAATAAACTCCAAATGGATTAAAGGCCTAAATGTAAGACCAGACACTATAAAACTCTTAGAGGAAAATACAGGAAAAACACTCTTTGACATAAATCATAGCAAGCTCTTTTTTGACCCACCTCCTATAGTGATGAAAATAAAAAAATAAATAAACAAATGGGACCTAATGAAACTTAAAAGCTTTTGCACAGCAAAGGAAACCATAAACAAGACAAAAAGACAACCCTCAGAATGGGAAAAAATATTTGCAAATGAAGCAAGGGACAAAGGATTAATCTCCAAAATATACAAACAGCTCATAGAGCTCAATATCAAAAAAGCAAACAACCCAATCCAAAAATGGGGAGAAGATCTAAATAGACATTTCACCAAAGAAGACATACACATGGCCAAGAGGCACACGAAAAGATGCTCAACATCACTGATTATTTTTTAAATTAATTAATTAATTGATTGATTTTTTTTGGTTGCGTTGGGTCTTTGTTGCTGTGCACAGGCTTTCTCTAGTTGCAGTGAGTGCGGTGTGCGGGCTTCTCATTGCAGTGGCTTCTCTTGTTGCAGAGCACGGGCTCCAGTAGTTGTGGCATGCGGGCTCAGTAGTTGTGGCTTGTGGGCTCTAGAGCACAGGCTCAGTAACTGTGGCGCACGGGCTTAGTTGCTCCACGGCATGCGGGATCTTCCTGGACCAGGGCTCGAACCCATGTCCCCTTTACTGGCAGGCGGATTCTTAACCACAGCACCACCAGGGAAGCCCCCAAATCACTAATTATTAGAGAAATGCAAATCAAAACTATGATGAGGTATCACCTCACGCTTGTCAGAATGGCCATCATCAAAAAATCCAGAAACAATAAATGCTGGAGAGGGTGTGGAGAAAAGGGAACCCTTTTGCACTGTTGGTGGGAATGTAAATTGATACAGCCACTATGGAGAACAGTATGGAGGTTCCTTAAAAAACTACAAATAGAACTACCATATCACCCAGCAATCCCACTACTGGGCATATACCCCAAGAAAACCGTAATTCAAAAGGACACATGTATCCCAATGTTCACTGCAGCACTATTTACAATAGCCAGGACATGGAAACAAACTAAATGCTCAACGACAGATGAATGGATAAAGAAGATGTGGTACATATACACAATGGAATATTATTCAGCCATAAAAATAAACAAAATTGGGTCATTTATAGAGATGTGATGGACCTAGAGACAGTCATACAGAGTGAAGTAAGCCAGAAAGAGAGAAACAAATACCATATATTAACGCATATATGTGGAATCTAGAAAAATGGTACAGATGAACCTATCTGTAGGGCAGGAATAGAGACGTAGACATAGAGAAAAGACATGTGGACACAGGGCGGGAAGGGGAGGGTGGGACGAATTGGGAGATTAGGTTTGACGTAAATACACTACCATGTGTAAAACAGACAGCACGGGGAGCTCAGCTTGGTGCTCTGCAACGACCTAGATGGGTGGGATTGGAGGTGGGGGAGGGAGGTCCAAGAGGGAGGGGATATAGGTTATACGTATAGCTGATTCACTTCATTGTACAGCAGAAACTAACAAAACGTTGTAAAGCAATTTTACTCCAATAAAAAAAAAAATAGTTCCCCTCCTAAAAAATAAAAGCAAAATAGCATTAATAAAAGAAAAGTGGGTATGTGAGTAGAGATGAGTTAAAGAAATATTTTTATACATAATAAATCCTTTGCCAGGTTTCATTACTGTCTGAGCTCTGGAGATAGAAAGCCAGCTACAGGTAGCTGTTTTCCTTGTTGAATTTCTTTATCAGACATGATCACACACACTGACCTAGAGGTGTTTAATCAATGAATATATACCAATAAGAAAATAATTTAATTTCAGGGGAAGTAATAAAAGCTTTTACATACTGTTTTATGCAATTCAATTAAATACAACAACAACAGGTTACAAAGGAGTATGCATAATATGATTCAATTCTCTTCATTGATATTCCTTTTCAAGACTCTGGAAGAATACATGTATACCTCATTTTATTGTGCTTCACAGATACTGAATTTTCTTACATTGCAGATACTGCATTTTTTTTTTTTTTTTTTTACAATCTGAAAGTCTGTGGCAACTCTAGGTCAAGCAAGTCTATCAGTGCAATTTTTACACAGCATTTCCTTACTCTGTGTCTCTGTCACATTTTGGTAGTTCTCCGAATATTCCAAACTTTTTAATTATTATTATATTTGTTATGATGGTCTGTGATCAGTTATCTTTGATGTTAATATTGCAAAAAGATTATGACTTGCTGAAGGCTCAGATGATTGCATTTTTAGCAATAACGTATTTTCAAATTAAGGTGTGTACACTCTTTTAAAGACATAATGCTATTTCACACTTAACAGACTACAATATAGTGTAAATATAACTATTATAGGTACTAGGAAACCCAAGAATTCATGTGACTTGCTGTATTTGGATATTCACTTTACTGCGGTGGCCTGGAACCGAATCTGCAATATCTCCGAGGTATGCCTCTATATGCCAAAATGTTAATTAACAGAAGTCAAAGTCATTGAGTTATTTTCCAAAAACCTTAAAGGACATAAAATTCTTATGGTTTTCCAAAACAAAAAAGAAAATCACATAGTTGTTAGCTATCTGTTTTTTGATGAATTTCTTCAGTGCTCAGCAAAATAAGTGGTCAATAAATAGCACAGACTCTTCACTAATTCAATAAATATTTATTAAGTGCCCACTACAGCAAGATACCATGTGCTGCTAGGAATACACTGGGGAACGATATAAACCAGATTTCTATACTCATAAAGCTTACACAGTCCAGCAAGCAAGAAAGATAACTAAACAAACAATAACAAGAGGCATGATAAATACTATGGACTTTACTAGAGAACTTAACCTAGATTTAGGAGAAAGAGAGGAGAAATCAGAATATCTGAGAATGGCGTTAAGGAATTTCCACTTTAAAAAGGCTCGCCATCTAAACCGTAAAAACACACTAGATTGAAAACCACTGATATCCCCAGTAACTGAAGCTAGAGAAATAAACAAGGCACAAACAGCATATGTAAAATATGATCAGAAAAGCCTATGTCAAACCTGGAGAGCTATGAGAATTTAATAAAGGGGAGACAAAATAAAGGGGAAGAAAAAATAAAATAAAAATTTTAAATATACATAGGTATGTAAGTAAGAGAAAAATTCAGGTAGAGAAAGCAGTGTGGAAGAAAATGCAACTTGACAAACTAAAGGAAATGCCCCATACTTTGGTGCTACTTAACAACACAAATGAAGAATACACGAGATCAAAAGGTAAGAAGATAAACCCTACTTAACAAAAAATTCAGCCAATTAAAATAAATTCAGAAATCAAGACACAGTGGTCAAAACTCATAACAAGTGAATCAAAAATAATGTAAATATTATAAATTCTAACAAGGTAGAAATATTAATACAGTTAACAAAACAAGATTAGGGGAGAGAAGAGCAAAAATGAATGAGTGCTGATTTCCTAATCTTTCCTAATGAGTAGTATGATCTTTCTAAAACTGGAACGTGGTTCATAAAAAATCCTATTGCAACGTATTGATATTATGCATAGCCTGTTTTCTTAATCTTAAAGGAATATTTAAGGAAATACTCTGTAGTTATAAAGAAAATTTATCTAAAATTTAACCATTACTTCAGTATTCAGGTTTTTTTCTTTTGGCAAATTAAAGCAAAACTCAATTTTACACATTTTAATTAAAATAGTATACGTAATATGTCCTTTTAAATAAAAGTATATCAAATAATTTGCACAGACATTCTAAAATAATGTTTCCTAAATGAACAATGGTTAGTTATGGATAATCAACATCCACTGAGCAACTATTATTACTTTTTTTTTCAGCATATAGCACATTTCTTAAAGTTAAAAAAAGAGCCAAACACTTCCTGCAATAAATTCAGTCTAATCAGAAATAAACATATATATAGATAAAATTACAAAACAATAAAACCTCTCTAAAATTCTCCTCATTCCAGTATACATGGATTATTTCAGTATACCTTTCCTAAAACCTCAAGAATTAAAACTATATGTTAAAAATTGAAATATATATATTTCTATATATTAAAAATATCAAATTCAGGGGAAAGGGAGAGGTTTGGGAAGGGAAAGGCAAATTTTTTGATATACCATGACATGAATGGGTGGAAAAAATTAGGGAAAAGGCAATCTAAGCCTTGGAGTTATATTTCTATATCCTTTTCAGAAACGAAAGAGCAAAGATATGTCTAACAAACGTTGAGAACCTGGTAGCTGTTCTGCTATTTTCAGACATGCTTTGGCAAAAAATATCAAGGATGAAGTTAAGAATATATGAGTCTCGGTCCTGACGGAAAAAATTGAAAAAAAAACTTATTTGGTTATTTTAACCAAATATTATTTTCCATTTTAGCCTACCAAGCTAGTCTGCATTTCTGGAACCATTAATGGAAGACTTAAGGGAGCAGGAGTTAATACTTCCAAGTCACAAAATAAGAGGAGCACCAAACATTCAAATGGAGAGAAGAGAGAAAAAAAAAAGGTGAAGCTATAAATGATTTTCAAGTACTCTGCTGAACAGTAAGAAAAGGAGAAATGTTCCTAGGGAGCAAGGCATAGTAAATAGGAACGAATGAATTAAGTATTTACTAATATAAGTTGAGGAATGTAAAATACCACAAAAATTATTTTAATTTGATGCTTGTGTAAGTAGCCTCTAAAATAGCAATGATTCCTGCCTCATCCTCATCAAGTTTACATCCTTGTGTAAACTCCTCCCGTTGAGTGTGGACCATACTGAGTAACTTGCTTCTAATAAACGGAATGAGGTAGAAGTAATGGTACGTCACTTTTAAGACTAGGCTATTAAAAGATCGTAGATTCCATCTTGGCATGAACCCTCTCTTGCCCTCTCCCAAATTGCTCACAACTTGGGAAAACTCAATTGCAGTGTCAAGAAGCAGTCTTATTAAGAGGCCCATGTGGCAAGGAAGTAAGACCTGCCAATAATGAGCTTTGAAGTGGATCCTTCCCCGCCTTCCCCCCCACAAGTTAAACCTTCAGACGACATGAAGTCCCAGCCAATAGCTTGAAGTCAATCGAAGTACCTAGATAAACTACATCCAAATTCCTTAACCATAGAAAATTTGGTAATAAATGTTTGACATTTTAAGTTTAGGAGTAATTTATTATGTGGTGATAAATAACAGCTACATTGCTGGATTAGTGATGAATGTAGAAGGCATTTATATCAGTTTTCATTGCTTCCGTTTGTGTGTATCCAAATATCCTGTTCCCTTCTCTACTTAATCTCTAATCTGTCTTTTCTCCTGTATTTCCACTTCTCTTAAATGTGGTAAGTTAGTCCTTCAAGTTATTATCTAAATTTAGACCTATCACTCTAATTCCACAAATTCAAAGCTCTAATCACAATGGACCACGCTCCATTTCTTGAATATGCCAAACAATCTGAAATTATAACTTCAGAATAAATAACAATCACCTGATAATGTACCAGTACTCATGCTTGATGAGTAAAAACGTATTTGATATAAAAGAAAATAACCTTCTAACTAACCAGAGCTATCCTAATAAACAATAAAAATTATTACTCTTTCAATATTTATTTTTGAGGATGGAGGGCATATGAATAGCAAGAATTAAAGTCAGCTTTTATACATTCCTTTGCATTGAGGGAAAAGGATATGTATAATTTTCTACTGCATAATTCATTCGTTTGATCATTTTCCCAAGACTGTTATAAAAAGATGCCAGTATTTTACATTTACAGATTATGGAGTTTTGACATTCCTTCAAATGTAAATAACTAGTCAAAAGAGAAAGTAATAAGGCAGAAATAAAAATACGTAAATTTTCAATTTGCCTCCTGAAACAACTGTCAGCATGCAGCCCTTCTGAATGCAATTCATCACAAAAATTTACTGTAGTATTTCCCAAACTGTTTCCATGAAATTACTAAAATGAAAAGGTTAATAAATGGTCTTTAATAAAAGGTTCTTAAAAATAATTAAATTTAGGAAATACTGGATTAAACAGATTTCTTTACTGCAGAACTTGTCAACAAGTCTCTTTTCCCACTGACATCTATTTTTATCACCAAATTTTTTTTTTTTTTTTTTTTTTTTTTTGCAGTACGCGGGCCTCTCACTGTTGTGGCCTCTCCCGTTGCGGAGCACAGGCTCCGGAAGCGCAGGTTCAGCGGCCATGGCTCACGGGGTCTAGCCGCTCTGCAGCATGTGAGATCTTCCCGGACCGGGGCACGAACCCGTGTCCCCTGCAACGGCAGGTGAACTCTCAATCACTGCACCACCAGGGAAGCCCCAAACTCTATTTTTATGTCCAAGTTAAAGCAGACAGTCTGGGAACCATTGTTCCATACATACAATGTAATATAACAAACAAGTGTACCACTGCACTGTGAATTCCTAGTCTCTCTCACAGAATGAACTAATTTCACAATTTTACACTATTTTTCACCTCTAACGGAAAACCTTGTATGCAGATTTTGTGTACCAATAACTGCATGGAATCAAGAAACTTCTGAAAGGTTTTCTGTTGTTGTTGTTTAAACTAAACAATAATTAACATGGCTAACTCAACACATTACAAATGAGATTTTCACCTTTGGGGATGGTTCTCCAGCTACCTAGAAGACGTTGACACACATACGCATCTCTGCCAGAAAGACAAAAGCTACAAAACTCTGCTAAGACAGATGTGACAAAGGATCTTTAGATAAAACAAAACACAGTGCTAAAAACCCGACAAAGCACGCTCATGCTCCATCACAAAAAAAGCAGGTTGGCAGGAGGAAGGGATTGAGTTCAGTTGCCAAGAAAAGTAACCTGGTAATAAAAATTCAATTCTTTCTGATCATACGAATTAACTAAGGCAGTTTGGGATTTCTCGTGAAGAACACAAAGGGAACCTACGAGTAATGGCTGAGGCACTGCTAGACCTTATAGGTTGCTCCTCAATTTAGACTTCTTCTAACCATCTTAATCCTTTATTTCTGACAACTTTTCCAGCCTATGTTCATGTAGCTAGAATTAAATCATTCTCTTCTTCCATCTTCTGTAACACTGTGAACACACCTCTCCTAACACACTTAGAACACTGTGTGATAATTATCTACCCATATGTACTATTTCTGCATTCATTTTCCTCTCCTTCTGCTTCCACTACTGGGAGCTCTTAAAGGCAAGGACTCCATTATGTATTCAGAGCATAGACTACATTAGGCAGTAATCAAACGTTGAATGGAGGAAACAGTAGGATTTAGCTTCAGTGTAGGACTCAGAAATAGGTTGCTGATTCTTTGTTACCTGTAGATGACTGTATCAGAAATTAATTTTTCCATGTCATATCTGACTTACTACAGTGGATAAGTTAAAACACATTTTGCAATCTTCTTATGTTAGGGGGAATAATACCTTCCCTTTTCCTACACGATAAATCTATAACTAAGAATTTTAGTATCTACAAAGTATTAAACTATCTTGCAGTTAAAGGTACAACTGAGCGACACAGATCACTCAGAAAAATCACATTCTTCAAAGCAGAAAGATGACTAGAGCTGAATAAGATCATACCAGGATAGAAATAACTTATTGTTTTAGCGGCCCTGTGGTGGTGATCACTGCTGCTCCTGAATGTTTACACTTTTTTCACCTGTGTCCCCTAATCAGGTACCAGGAGTTCCAAGGTAGGAAAGACTCCAAACAATTAATAATTTCACTTTCACTTACCCTAACGCCTGCCTTTAGTGAAACTTGCACTTCTTAATTGTACCATATGCAGATATGATCCCTTCCCCTCATCTAAGGGTCAGATAAAATAAACCGTTTTATTTTTAAGTTTCCTTTTAGAAAAATCAAATTATATAACCAATATCATGTAATGTTTTGTTAAAAATAACATTAGCATTCTAGCATAAAACTACTGCCACAAAAGCAATTCCTTTTTTGTGTAAGACAGACTCCCAATGCACATAAGGTTCCTAGTAATTTAGCTGCTGTGGTAATAAAGGCAGCCAAGAAGAGAGCACTGAAGACAAAGTGAAAGCCAGCTAGTTTTTTTTTTTTTTCTTTTTCTTTTTTTAGAGTGGTGCCTTGCATTTCACTGAAAGTCTAAAAGCTAAGTCTTGACCATATAAGGCTTTGGGATTCCCATGGATAGAAATGCCTAGGCAACAGTCAAATCTAATAACCTTAAAATACATGAAATACAGGTACTAAACTACCATGAGAGGGTTCTTATTTTTTGCTCTAGTTTCACTTAAATATATTCTTACAGATAATCCCCAAAGTGTTCCTGCAAAACATTACGATCAAATTCACAAAGCTGAAATATATAAAAAGTATATATAACTCACAGAAAATTCCTTAAAAAATAAGCAACTTTTAATGGAAACCCTCCTAAAGTCTGTTACACATTCTTCTGTCTTTTTTTTTTTTTTTTCCGGTACGCGGGCCTCTCACTGCTGTGGCCTCTCCCATTGCGGAGAACAGGCTCCGGACGCGCAGGCTCAGCGGCCAGGGCTCACGGGCCCAGCTGCTCCGCGGCATGTGGGATCTTCCCAGACCGGGGCACGAACTCGTGTCCCCTGCATCGGCAGGCAGACTCTCAACCACTGCGCCACCAGGGAAGCCCTCCTCTGTCATTTTAAACACATACAAAAAGATGCAATTTCATTTCTCTCCATTAACTCATTACAGTGTCAACTATTAAACTCTTGATGTTATATAACACTGTCCTTCTGGACAGTAGTGTATGCAGCTAAAATGATACCTAACATGCTTTTTGGGAATCGTTTGCTTTTAATAGGTTTTTTGCTTTCTATATTGCTTCCATCTGTCACCTCCTGAAACTACATGATAGCATCCTATCTTCATCTTAATTTGTAGCTCTTAATTTGCGAAACATTAAAAAAAAAACTGAGCCTAAAATAAGAGTATATAGGGAGATTGGTTCAAGATGGCAGAGTAGAAGGATGTGCAATCACTCCCTCCTGCGAGAGCACTGGCATCACAACTAACTACTGAACAATCATCGACGCTGGAACTCACCAAAAAAGATATCCCACATCCAAAGACAAAGGAGAAGCTGCAATGAGATGGTAGGAGGGGCACAATCACAATAAAACCAAATCCCATAACCGCTGGGTGGGTGATTCACAAACTGGAGAACAATTATACCACAGATGTCCACTCACTGGAGCGAAGGTTCTGAGCCCCACATCAGGTTTCCCAACCTGGGGGTCTGGCAACGGGAGGAGGAATTCCCAGAGGATCAGACTTTGTGTGCAGCAGGACCCAAGGGGAAGGAGCAGTGACCCCATAGGAGACTGAACCAGACCTACCTGCTAGTGTTGGAGGGTCTCCTGTGGGGGGGGGGGCTGTGGCTCACCATGGGGACAAGGACACTGGCAGCAGAAGTTCTGGGAAGTACTCCTTGGCGTGAGCCCTCCAAGAGTCCGCCATTAGCCCCACCAAAGAGCCTGTAGGTGCCAGTGCTGCGTTGCCTACAACCGACAGGGAGGGAACTCAGTTCCACCCATCAGCACACAAGTGGATTAAAGTTTTACTGAGCTATGTCCACCAGAGCAACACCCAGCTCTACTCACCACCAGTCCCTCCCATCAGGAAGCTTGTACAAGCCTCTTACATAGCCTCATCCACCAGAGGGCAGACAGCAGAAGCAAGCACCACAATCCTGCAGCCTGTGGAACAAAAACCACATTCACAGAAAGACAGACAAGAGGAAAAGGCAGAGGACTATGTACCAGACGAAGGAACAACATAAAACCCCAGAAAAACAACTAAGCGAAGTGAAGATAGGCAAACTTCCAGAAAAAAGAATTAAGAATGATAGGGAAGATGATCCATGACCTCGGAAAAAGAATGTAGGCAAAGATCGAGAAGATACAAGAAATGTTTAACAAAGACCTAGAAGAACAAACGACTAGAAGAATTAAAGAACAAACAGAGATGAACAATACAATAACTGAAATGAAAAATACACTAGAAAGAATCAGTAGCAGAATAACTGAGGCAGAAGAATGGACAAGTGACCTGGAAGACAGAATGGTGGAATTCACTGTCATGGCACAGAATAAAGAAAAAACAATGAAAAGAAATGAAGACAGCCTAAGAGACCTCTGGGACAACATTAAATGCACCAACATTCGCATTATAGGGGTCCCAGAAAGAGAGCAGAGACAGAAAGGACCCGAGAAAATATCTGAAGAGATTATAGTCAAAAGCTTCCTTAACATGGGAAAGGAAACAGCCACCCAAGTCCAGGAAGTGCAGAGAGTCCCAGGCAGGATAAACCCAAGGAGACACATGCCGAGACACATAGTAATCAAACTGACAAAAATTAAAGACAAAGAAAAATTATTAAAAGCAACAAGGAAAAAACGACAAATAACATACAAGGGAATTCCCATAAGGTTAACAGCTGATTTCTCAGCAGAAACTCTACAAGTCAGAAGGGAGTGGCACAATATATTTAAAGTGATATATTAAAGTGATTTAAAGTGAAAGGGAAGAACCTACAACCAAGATTACTCTACCTGGCAAGGATCTCATTCAGATTCGACAGAAAAAGCAAAAGCTTTACAAACAAGCAAAAGCTAAGAGAATTCAGCACCACCAAAGCAAATGCTAAACAAATGCTAAAGAAACTTCTCTAGGTGGGAAACAAAAGGAAGAAAAAGGCCCACAAAAACAAACCCAAAACAATTAAGAAAATGGTCATAGGAACATACATATCGATAATAACCTTGAATGTAAATGGATTAAATGCCCCAACCAAAAGACACGGACTGGCTGAATGGATACAAAAAAAAGACCCATATATATGCTGTCTACAAGAGACCCACTTCAGACCTAGGGACACGTACAGACTGAAAGTGAAGGGATGGAAAAAGATACTCCATGCAAATGGAAATTAAAAGAAAGCTGGAGTAGCAATACTTGTATCAGATAAAATAGACTTAAAAAAATAAAGACTGTTACAAGAGATAAGGAGGGCCACTACATAATGATCAAGGGATCAATCCAAGAAGAAGATATAACAATTAAAAATATATATGCACCCAACATAGGAGCACCTCAATACATAAGGCAAATGCTAACAACCATGAAAGGAGAAATCGACAGTAACACAATAATAGTAGGGGACTTTAACACCCCACTAACACCAATGGACAGATCATCCAGACAGAAAATTAATAAGGTAACAGAAGCTTTAAATGACCCAACAGACCAGATAGATTTAATTGCTATATTATGGGACACTGCACCCCCAAACAGCAGATTGCACTTTCTTCTCAAGCACACAAGGAACATTCTGCAGGATAGATCACATCTTGGGTCAAAAATCAAGCCTTGGTAAATGTAAGAAAACTGAAATCATATCAAGCACCTTTTCCGACCGCAATGCTATGAGATTAGAAATGAATTACAGGGAAAACAACGTAAAAAACACAAACACATGGAGGCTAAACAATACATTACTAAATAACCAAGAGATCACTGAAGAAATCAAAGAGGAAATCAAAAAATACCTAGAAACAAATGACAACGAAAACATGATCCAAAACCTATGGGATGCACCAAAAGCAGTTCTAAGAGGGAAGTTCATAGCAATACAAGAAAAATCTCAAATAAACAATCTAACCTTACACCTAAGAAAGAAGAACAAAAAAACCCCCAAAGTTAGTAGAAGGAAAGAAATCATGAACATCAGAGCAGAAATAAATGAAATAGGAACAAAGAAAATACTGGCAAAGATCAATAAAACTAAAAGCTGGTTCTTTGAGAAGATAAACAAAATTGATAAACCAATACCCAGACTCATCAAGAAAAAGAGGGAGAGGACTCAAATCAAAAAAATCAGAAATGAAAAATGAGAAGTTATAACGGACACTCCAGAAATACAAAGCATAAGAGACTACTACAAGCAACTCTATGCCAATAAAATGGATAACCTGGAAGAAATGGATAAGTTCTTAGAAAGGTATAACCTTCCAAGAACCAGGAAATAATAGAAAGCATGAACACAAGAATGGATTACATGCCCCAACCAAAAGACACAGAATCACAAGAAATGAAATTGAAACTGTGATTAAAAATCTTCCAACAAACAAAAGTCCAGGACCAGATGGCTTCACAGGTGAATTCTATCAAACATTTAGAGGAGCTAACATCCACCCTTCTCAAACTCTTCCAAAAAACTGCAGAGGAAGGAACACTCCCAGACTCATTCTATGAGGCCACCATCAAGCTGATACGAAGACCAGACAAAGATAGCAGAAAAAAAGAAAATTATAGAACAATATGACTGATGAATATAGATGCAAAAATCCTCAACAAAATACTAGCAAACAGAATCCAACAGCACATTAAAAGGATCATACCCCATGATCAAGTGGGGTTTATCCCAGAGATGCAAGGATTCTTCAATATACGCAAATCAATCAATGTGATATACCATATTAACAAATTGAAGAATAAAAACCACATGATCATGTCAATAGATGCAGAAAAAGCTTTTGACAAAATTCAACACCCATTTATGATAAAAAGCCTCCAGAAAGCGGGCACAGAGGGAACCTACCTCAACATAATAAAGGCCATATACGACAAACCCACAGCAAACACCATTCTCAATGGTGAAAAACTGAAAGCATTTCCTCTGAGATCCGGAACAAGACAAGGATGTCCACTCTCGCCACTATTATTCAACATAGTTTTGGAAGTCCTAGCCATGGCAATCAGAGAAGAAAAGGAAATAAAACGAATACAAACTGGAAAAGAAGAAGTAAAACTGTCACTGTTGGCAGATGACATGATACTATAGAGTCTTAAAGATGCCACCAGAAAACTACTAGAGTTAATCAATGCATTTGGTAAAGTTACAGGATACAAAATTAATACACAGAAATCTCTTGCATTCCTATATACTAACAATGAAAGATCAGAAAGAGAAATTAAGGAAACAATCCCATTCACCACTGCAACAACAAGAATAAAATCCCTAGGAATACCTAGGAGGTAAAAGACCTGTACTCAGAAAACTATAAGAAACTGATGAAAGAAATCAAATATGACACAAACAGATGGAGAGATATACCATGTTCTTGGATTGGAAGAATCAATATTGTGAAAATGACTATACTACCCAAAGCAATCTACAGATTCAATGCAATCCCTATCAAATTACCAATGGCATTTTTTACAGAACTAGAACAAAAAATCTTAAAATTTGTATGGAGATACAAAAGACCCCGAATAGCCAAAGTAATCTTGAGGGAAAAAAACGGAGCTAGAGGAATCAGACTCCCTGACTTCAGACTATACTGCAAAGCTACATTAATCAAGACAATATGGTACTGGTGCAAAAACAGAAATATAGATCAATGGAATAGGACAGAAAGCCCAGAGACAAACCCACACACCTATGGTCAACTAATCTATGACAAAGGAGACAAGGATATACAACGCAGAAAAGACAGTCTCTTCAATAAGTGGTGCTGGGAAAACTGGACCACTACATGTAAAATAATGAAATTAGAACACTCCCTAACACCATATACAAAAATAAACTCCTAATGGATTAAAGACCTAAACGTAAGACTGGACACTATAAAACTGTTAGAGGAAAACATAGGAAGAACACTCTTTGACATAAATCACAGCAAGATCTTTTTTCACCCACCTCCTAGACTAATGAAAATAAAAACAAAAATAAACAAATGGGACCTAATGAAATGTAAAAGCTTTTGCACAGGAAAGGAATCTATAAACAAGATGAAAAGACAACCCTCAGAATGGGAGAAACTATTTGCAAACGAATCAATAGACAAAGGATTAGTCTCCAAAATATATAAACAGCTCATGCAGCTTAATATTTAAAAAATAAACAACCCAATCAAACAATGGGCAGAGACCTAAATAGACATTTCACCAAAGAAGACATACAGATGGCCAAGAGGCACGTGAAAAGCTGCTCAACATCACTAATTATCAGAGAAATGCAAATCAAAACTACAATGAGGTATCACCTCACACCAGTCAGAATGGGCATCTTCAGAAAATCTATAAACAACAAACGCTGGAGAGGGTGTGGAGAAAAGGGAACCCTACTGCACTGTTGGTGGGAATGTAAATTGATACAGCCACTATGGAGAAGAGTATAGAGGTTCCTTAAAAATCTAAAAATAGAATTACCATATGATCCAGCAATCCCACTACTGGGCATATAACCAGAGAAAACCGTAATTCCAAAAGACACATGCACCCCAATGTTCACTGCAGCACTACTTACAATAGCCAGGTCATGGAAGCAAGCTAAATGTCCACTGACAGACAAATGGATAAAGAAGATGTGGTACATTTATACAATGCAATATTACTCTGCAATAAAAAGGAACGAAATTGGGTCATTTGTAGAGACATGGATGGACCCAGAAATAGTCATAAAGAGTGAAGTAAGTCAGAAAAACAAACATCATATATTAACACATACATGTGGAATCTAGAAAAATGGTACAGATGAACCAGTTTGAAAGGTAGAAATAGAGACACAGATGTAGAGAACAAACATATGGACAGCAAGGGGGGAAAGTGGGGTGGGGATGGTGGCAGAAGGATGAATTGGGAGATTGGGATTGGCTTATATACACTAATATGTAAAAAAGAGATAACTAATAAAAACCTGAAGAGAAAAAAGAGTACATAGAAACTATATGAGGACTTCTAAGTAAAATAAAAGTACTTGTGCTTAAGCGTGTGCATTCTGCAACATCTGTTCCAGTTCCATGAATAATGCTTATTTTCTAGTTATTGTTTAGGTCATAAAGTTTCCAATGAGAAAAGAAATGATTAGAGAAATTACGCAGAGGACAGACCTAACCAAGTAACATCAAAACTGGCAACTGTTGGAAAACGGGGAACTAATATATGTTATTGGCAGTTTTCCTTGCATAGGGGTGATTAAGATAACAATCATGTGATGCAACTAGTGCTGATCATTTCAGAGCTCCTGGAAAAAATAGTCACCCTAAGAAAACGAGCAAAGACCCTGAGATAACAGTTCACTTTTACATTACTTATATTTTACTTACAACATTGCATGCTCATGTCTTTAGAATAATAAGATATCGTGATAACTTACACTGTGATTTTAATTTTCAAGAATTCAAGAGCAAAGACAGGGAAAGTAGAAGTTCATTTCACAAAACTTAGTGTGTAAAGCTCAGTGGAGCAGTCATGTCTAATACAGACGGAAATCTTTTTGTTTTTTAAAAAATAAATTTATTTATTTATTTTTATTTTTGGCTGTGTTGACTCTTCGTTGCTGTGCACGCATTTTCTCTAGTTGCAGCGAGCAGGGGCTACTCTTCGTTGTGGTGCATGGGCTTCTCATTGTGGTGGCTTCTCTTGTTGCGGAGCACGGGCTCTAGGTGCACATGTTCAGTAGTTGTGGCTCACAGGCTCGAGAGAGCAGGCTCAGTAGTTGTGGCGTATGGTCTTAGTTGCTCCGTGGCATGTGGGATCTTCCCGGACCAGGGACTGAACCTGCGTCCTCTGCATTGGCAGGCAGATACATAACCACTGCGCCACCAGGGAAGTCCCGGGAAATCTTTTCCGACAGAGCGATTTCATGTTAACAAGAGAACAGATTATATAAATAAGACATGAAGGTAAACCCCCAAGCTCTGTGTTATCACAATAGTCTTCCTTCTCCAGAAAATATCTTTCAGAAGAGCAAAAACAGTTTCTGGACTTTAATACCCTTCACCAGCATGGTTCAGATCTTTTCAATAACTATTGAACATCTATCATTTATTGTGATACAACATGCTGGGCATACAAAGATGAATCATGATTGATACAGATCCATATGAAATACACGGTTTTAATTGGGAGCCAAATAGGAAATACTTTAACATGGCAAGTACCTTACTTTGTAGGAGCTGAGAAGATAGGAAGAGCCTAGAGAGAGAGGAGTCAGAGCTTCTAGGAGTATGTGTCTTTAAGAATATAGAAATGGTGAAGGCTAAAACAATATTCCTAAAAGGTAGGGAGTAGAATATCAGATAGAGAGCGTGTGGTATTGCGGAAGGACCATAAAGTGCAAGAGATGATAGGTGATGAGGCAGAATTAAGTGGAGATAAGAGGGGGAGATGGGCTTCCCTGGTGGTACAGTGGTTGAGAGTCCGCCTGCTGATGCAGGGGTCACGGGTTCGTGCAGGGGTCACGGGTTTGTGCCCCCGTCCGGGAAGATCCCACGAGCGGCAGAGTGGCTGGGCCTGTGAGCCATGGCCGCTGAGCCTGCAAGTCCGGAGCCTGTGCTCCGCAACAGGGAGGCCACAACAGTGAGAGGCCCGCATACTGCAAAAAAAAAAAAAAGAGGGGCAGACTGTGGCTGGCCTTGCAGATCAGGCTAAGGAGACTAAATGTATTCTGTACAACAAACAATATGTGTCCAATATGAGTAATATAAAGGGATTCCTCGAAAAGGAAAAAAAAATTCCCACAAACTTCCCTAAAATTAACTGAAATTATTTTTATTATGTTATTTAAACAGCTACTAACATAAACTTAGGCCATTATACATGCCTTAGTATATATGTAAATCTAAACAAATTTATAAATTTTCTCATGACTTTTTTCTTTAGTTTGTAAAGGGGTCTGTGATGTCAACTGGCTGGGAATTTACCCCCATCCAATTGCAAACACGACATTTTCACTAAATCCATCTTGGTCTCTCCTCATTTGTTGCTGACAGTTAAATCTGTTATATTTGGCACCAACACCAATGCAAATGCAAATGTCTTCAACTGAAGCTAAGAAGCAGTATTCAGTTGTAAAATGCAACTGAAACTAAGAAGCAGTATTCATGGGTAGCTAGAAATACCCATCTTCCTGGCTACCCATGATCATATATTTTAGATTATCTTCACAATGAAAACTCAAGAATTTAGACATTCTTATTGAGATAGTGATTAAGAGAAAAAGCATCTTAAGAATGCCTCCTAAATTTCTGGCTTATGTGATTAGATGGAAGACTATGCCACCATTTCCAAATGTGTCACCTCTACGATCTTAGAATTCTGAAATTCCCAGAGAAGAATATGGTGTCCCATTCTACATCTTCCTCTCTCTTTGGACTGAATCTCTTCTTTTTTGGTGCTCATTGTGAATTCCTGATTCTTGACCCCTTCCAATTCTCCCCAGTCCACCATTCACAGGCTTTACTTGCCTACTCTATTTCAACTATTCATTCAGCACCCCAGAATTTCTTGCCAATCTTTAGGGCTGAGTAGTATCATCCATTTGCTCTCTGTGCTCTTATAAAGATGCTGTCAAGCAATGCTAGAAATATTATGAAACCATATTAATTTGGTCCATTATAACATCACTCTAACCTCACTATTATTCTACCCTCCTTCTCTTTTCCCTGAATTCCTATCACATTGTATTTACCACTCCAAATCCCCTCCAGTCTCCTTATATTAAATCCTACTGCTCCACAATGCCACCTGAGATAAATACCCAATAGCTATACTTTTACACTATAAAGAAAACTGAAATGGTCAATGGCAATCTTCTAAGATCTCACTGTTCCCACATTAAAAGTTCTTACATCTCCCTTCTTTTTTCTCTTTTTGGTTTGGGAGAAGAAATGTCCCACCATTCCGAAACTAATTCCTAATGACTTATTACACAAATGCCTTCTACTTTTCTATATTTATGCTTCAATATTTTACCCTATGCATCAGCCAACCTGAACTACTCACTAGTTCAATTCTTATCCTGGCATCTCTTGTAATGTTGCTCCCTCCTCCTATAATGCTTTCCCTATACCTCTGCCTAGACCGCACCCCCGCCCCAACAAAAATTCTTTCCATTCCTCTACATCCTAAAAACTACATAAAACACAAAAATATTTATTGACACTACCTTCCACATATAGTATTTCCCGCTTTTCCTTTACATTTTATTATAAAAATGTTCAAACATATAGCAAAGTTGAAAGACTTTTACTGTGAATACCTATGTATCCATCATCTAGAATATATTATTAACATGTTATTACTTGCTTGGCATATATAGCTATCTACCCTTTATCCATCATTCCTTTATCCATCCATTAATCCAGCTACTTTAAAAAGTACCAAAAAAGTAAGGCTGTAGAAATTAGTATAGATAATTAGTAAATTATCTCCCTAAATACTTCAGCATGTGTATCATTAATTAGAGTTCAATATTTGTTTAGTTTTCTTTTGATGCAAAACTTACATACTATGAAATGCAAGGAACTTAAATGTACATTCACTGTGTTTTAACTAATGCATAAACCTGTGTAACCCAAACCTCTATCAATATTTAGAACCTACCATCACTACAGAAAGTTCCTTCACGTCGCTTTCTACTCAACTCCCACACCCCCATCGTAAAAGCAACCACTACTGTTTTTTTTTTTCACCATAAATAAGATGTGGCTATTTAAAAATTTCATGTAAGTGGAATTCTAGAGTATACCCTTATTATGTGAAAGCCTTTCTGTAAGCAAGATGTTCATGAGATTCATTCATATAGCTGTAGGTATCAGTGGTTTGTCCTTTTAATTGCTGAGTGGCTATTTCCTTGTATGGCGATATCATTATTTATCCATTCCTCTACTGATGAACACCTGGGCTGTTTCCAGTTTTCAGCTATTAAGAATAAAGCTGTTATGAACATTCTGGTATGAGTCTTTTCAGAACATATGTTTTCATTTCTCTTAGGCAAACACTAGGAACAGAATTTCTGGGCAGACGTGTATTTACTTTTATAAGAAATTGACGAACATTTCCCCAAAGTAACTGTACTAATTTATATCTCCACCAATAATGAGTTCCCATTGCTCTGCATTCTCACCAACATTTGATGATGTGTTTTGTTTTGTTTTGTTTTCATTTAGCCACTGATTGGTGTAACATTCCCCCTTTCTGAAAATAAATGGCAATGTGTTTGCACCTTTCCTCTTATCCTGTGCGGAATTAGTTATATTTGCACTAGATTTGCCCCATTAGACTATATACACGTCTTGAAGTTACAAATTGTTAGTCCCCTTCCCCCTACAATGTTTATAGCAGAGTGCTTTGCACATGCCAAAACAATAAATGTCAGTTTAATTTAACTGATTATTAAAATTTATTTGTCCTCCCCATTCTGGATAAGCAACGGCGAAAATAAAATCTAAAAGGCACATATGTGAAATGAGGTTACACACAATCAAGGGTTGGTAACAATCTTCCAATTTTATCGTAGTCCTCTGCTAAAATACGAAACAACCCTAAAACCATTTATTATGCTGTTTTTCCTATAATAGTGTCATATCTAGACACATACATATAAAAACATACAGAAACAGAACATAAGCTCCATGTAAACTCCACAAGCAAAGGAATTTTTGCCTGCTTTGTTCATTGATGTATCCTAGTGTCTAGAATAGTGCCTACCAGGTAATAGGCACACAAATATTTGTTGAATAAATACACATACATGTTTCTACAAATGTGCCTTTAAATCAATAGCAGTGAACTTAAAACAATGAACAACAAAGCTTCTTACAGTTATAGCTTTAACAGCTTTAAACCCTAATACCCATGAATATATCCTTTTATAAATAGTTAAGTTTCTGTCTGGGATTTTAAAATATTTTCCAAAGTGAATCTTCACACAATCTGGAATGGTAATTATCTTTAACTTAAGTATACAAGTTAGGGAAGCATACACACTGAATTTTACAGAAAGAAGGTGGCTCCTGAATAGCCTCCGCAGATGTACCAAATCAAGCCGGCAATCAATGATATAGTATAGGATTGTCCACTTAACTAAAAATCTTAATTTAACTATTCAACCTGTATACCTATGCACCAAATAAATTAGGGAGAGCAATTTCATAATGTCCACTTCTATTCAAAGCCCGAAGATGAAGTCTTTGGAATTGGTCATTGTGAAGACAATTCTTCATACCATTAAACATTTCCTGAATATCTAGCAATCAGTATTCTATGTACTATGCTAGGTGCTCACTACAAAGACAAAATTAAGGAACTTATATTTTAGTGGAATAGGCAGTCAAGTAAATAAACAATTACAGAACTGTTACAGAAATATGCAAGAGTTCAAGGACAACACTCAAGACGGCTCTAGATTGGGAACAAGTTAGGATAAGCTTCTTGGCAGAAGTAGCTGCTTGAGATACCTAATCACATGAAGCAGAAAAATAGAGGTCATCTTCTGAAGTGAAAACTCACTAGTAATCATGCTCAAGAGTCAGTTTTCTATACAGCAATTGATCCTGTTCAGGAGGGTTCCTATAGTTTTTGAAGAACAGTTGAAAGCTATTTGGATTGTTGACATGACAGTTGAAGGGCATTTTATTTGTTCTCAGTTCTTAATGATTATAAATAAAGTCATTATAAAATCTGCATACGAGTTTTTGTGTGACCAAATGTTTTCACTTCTCTTGCAGAGGCAAAAAACTTGCTTTAACTTGCTCCTCACTTTTTGGAGTCATTACAAGAAAAAAAAAACAACAAACCAGACAGTTCTTGGTGTACTCTGATGCTTTTGCAAAAATGTTCTTATAAAAGGGTTTCATCTTCAAGGAATTCATGGAAAAGACTCTGACAAGTACAGATTTCTGGTAACTGACTATACTGATGAACTGAATGAATAAGCATTTTCAGAACTCTAATGGAAAACTGATGAATTCATAAAAGTGCTAACAAAAGATCAAGATAAAAAAAAATTAATTACATGGGACTGAGTGAACTGATGAGGATGATTATAATTTTTGTAACTTTGTTTGAATAATAATAATAAAAAATCCCACAAGGACTCAGAGGCAAAAAATATACAAATCAATTTTCACTGCAAAGTAAAGGAGCTGTTACAGTGGAGGATTACTGGACTGAATGTCAATATTATGACATAGTATGAGTGTGTTTCATGTTTGGTAATTGCAATCATTGTTGCTTTTGTTGTGGTCACCCATTTACAACGCTTGGTGTCAGTTTAATCTCTTGTAAAAATAAAAATACAGTGTGTGTGTGTGTGTGTGTGTGTGTGTGTGTGTGAAAAAAAAAAAGAAATACTTCTATTTCACCATAAGAACAATGTTTGATAAAGTTTTTGGTGGCTATTAAGAAGGTCCCTTCTGGGCTTTCCTGGTGGCGCAGTGGTTGAGTGTCCGCCTGCCGATGCAGGGGACGTGGGTTCGTGCCCTGGTCCGGGAAGCCCATGAGCCATGGCCGCTGAGCCTGCACATCTGGAGCCTGTGCTCCGCAACGGAAGAGACTACAACAGTGAGAGGCCCGTGTACTGCGCAAAAAAAAAAAAAAAAAGAAAGAATTTCTATTTGATAAGATTTTTGAAGTACCTAATGCTTTTTTAATCAAAAGATTTATGTCTCTATTTTGTTCATTATGTACTTTTTCTACCTTTTCTTAATGTGATTTATTATGTTGGTAGATATTCTAGTATTGAATTCTCCTTGCCTTTGTGAGATAAATCTTACACGGTTCATCATGTATTACGATTTTAAACATTATTTGATTCAGTTTGTTAAAAAAATTTTATTCAACATTTTTACATCTCTTTTTATGAATGAGTTTGGCCTGAAATGTTTCCTTCTGTATTATCCTTGTTTGATTTTGGAATCAAAATTTTGGAAGCCTCATAAATTGATGAGTTTTATTCCTTTTTCTCTTGTTCAAAACCTTTTGAGGGCTTCCCTGGTGGTGCAGTGGTTCAGAAGCTGCCTGCCGGTGCAGGGGACACGGGTTCGAGCCCTGGTATGGGAGGATCCCACATGCCGCGGAACAACTAGGCCCGTGAGCTACAACTACTGAGCCTGCGTGTCTGAAGCCTGTGCTCCGCACCGCGATGAAGAGTGGCCCCCGCTTGCCACAACTAGAGAAAGCCCTCGCACAGAAATGAAAACCCAACACAGCCAAAAAATAAAAAAAAAAAAGTAAATAAATTTAAAAACAAACAAAAAAAAACACCCCAAAACCTTTTGAATAAGATTGAAATTATTTATTCTTGAGGGTTTGGTAGAATATGCTTATAAGACAATCTGCCCCAGGGATTCACCCACCCCCAGAATGGGTTTTAACCACTGATTTAATTACTTTAACAATTAGTGTATATTCTATTTTTCTTGGGTCAGTTTTTATAGGTTTTGCTAACAAATTGTTCATTTTATTTAGACTTTCAATTTTGTGATTATAAAATTTCATCCTCTCTTCTTATCTAATACATACATTTAAGACTAGAAATGCCCCCTGGAACAGTTTCCAGAACTTTTGATTTGTAGTGTTCTCATTGTCAAAAACATTTTCATTTTAAATTATTTTATTTAAAAATATTTTGTTTTTTCAGCTATACTGAGATATGATCGACAAATAAAATTGTAATATTTAATATATGTATACATTGTAAAAAAGAAAAAAAAAGCATAGGACAATTGCATAGCTCTCGTAAATACTACCAAGCAGTAATAATAACAGCTATTTACTATCTGAATCTGCCAAAAAAGAAAGACAGTGAGAAAGAGAAAAAGAAGCAAAGTAAAAATTGGATTTAAATCCAAAGAGAAGCTACTGAATTTTAAAATTAAATCATTCAACAATTACTGAGAATTCACTATGAGTCAAGCACTATGATAAATGCTTGGGCTTCACTGGTAGATAAATAAATAAATAAATGCATAATTACACCCTAAAAGAAGAGATATGAAAGAACAGGGTGGTAACAGGGAAAGATACGTTTGAGGAGAATAAGACAGGGAATCAGCGAAGGTTTGCTTCAGAAAGTCACAAAGCTTAATGAATAAGTTAGCCAAAGGGTAGAGAGACTGTTTCAGACAAAGGGAAAATGCACAGGGACTAGCGGTATGAAAAAGCTTAGATAATTAAAGGTGTGAAGGAAGTGCAGCTAGAATATTGATGAGCAAAGGGAAGAGACTACAAAAGTCAGCTGATCCTGATAGGTCTAGTTAGATTTGGGATCTTTTTCCCTAACAACTTTGTTCAACTTAGATAGAGTGTCATCTACTTTATACTCATGATAATTCCTCTAAGAGAGATATAAAATTCAAAGTGGATTTCAAGTCTATAATTAGTGTTCTCTATCGAAAAACACATTTCCTCTGAGCTTCAGCTGTTACTGATAATATCAATACCAATGTTTAGAAACACTGACATTTCCTCTTAAGCCCTTTTATTAGTATTGCATTTTATACATCATTTTTATATAGTATTTCATCTAATCCTCACAGCTGGTCCAATTTTTCTAGCAAATGCTAGGTTTTTGAAATCTTTGATTCCTAAATTGAAAAAAAAAAGAAGTATGAGATTCTTATTCTAAATTATAAAATTCAATTCAACAAGCATTTATTTACCTGATACAAAAAAGACAGTTTTCGGGGCTTCCCTGGTGGCGCAGTGGTTAAGAATCCACCTGCCAATGCAGGGGACACGGGTTCAATCCCTGGTCCGGGAAGATCCCACATACCGCGGAGCAACTAAGCCTGTGTGCCACAACTACTGAGCCTGCGCTCTAGAGCCCACAAGCCAAAACTACTGAAGCCTGCCGCCTAGAGCCTATGCTCCACAACAAGAGAAGCCCCCACGACGAGAAGCCCACGCACCACAACGAAGAGGAGCCCCCCTCGCCACAACTAGAGAAAGCCCGCGCACAGTAACGAAGACCCAACACAGTCAAAAATAAATAAAATAAAAAATAAATTTATTTTAAAAAAGACAGCTTTCAGAGGTAAAATATGGAGGTTGAACTTTTAAAGTAACTTACTCTTTTTTTGAAAGCTTTGCTTCCATGCTGTTAACCTTATAAAGTAATTTTTAACCGGTTCTACCAAAGTATCAGTCAAGCAGAACTTAAATTTTTGTATTATTCTAAATACCACAGTGTGGACCTTGATAATTTAAGTCCACTGGACCTTGATAATTTAAGTCCATATCTTGTTTTCCAGTTTCATGTGTATATGCTGTATTTTATCCTTTTTGCTATTACAGTTAATCCTTCAAGAAAATGAAGGTAAATATAAATACGATCATGAATTCACAGCTCTTCAAAAGAATGTGTGTGAAACCACACTACACAACTATTACTGTCTAGCTGACACACTTTCTCCTCTACTCAGTAACTCTGCCTTTCCACCCACACATTAGATTTTCTCCCCTGAAAATCTGCTGGTGTATATCATCTACAAGCAGGAAAGTACCTTTATGTAAAAGTTCTTCCCTTTCGTCCCAATTCTGCTAGAAAGAATAAAATGATTCCATTTATATGTAGTGCTTAATTAAACAGAGTAAATGTTCTAAATGACTAAAGTCATAACAGATACATTCATTATGGACCCACAATTAGATATAAACTCAAAGGCAGGTACTTTCTATTTGTCCTCCAACACCTAGCGAAAGGTCTGAAACAGCAGTTATGCAAATATTAGCTCCCTTTCCCCTTTGGTAGGAAAGGCTGTACTAGGTACTTTCATTTACACTACCTCATTTCATCTTCCCAGAACCCTGCTACAGAATATTATTATCCTTACTTAGCAGACTCTGAAGGGGAAAGGACTCCAATTGTAGAAGTTCTTCCTTCTATATTTTACTAACTCTCTATTTTTTCAAAACCTACACCACTCTACAATATAACATTTTATTAAGCAATTGGCTGTTTAATAAACTTGAAAATATCTGCAGACTTCATTTGCTTCATACTCAGCTTTTTGAAAGGCAAATAGCTCTAGATACTTAAAAGGGCCAAATAAAAAGTGTGGTATAGATGTAAAGCAGAAAGCAAGGTGAAAAAAGAACTATTGTTTAATTCTCCAAGATACATTGAAGCATCTTCACTTTACTTGAAGTGAATACCAAGACCACCCAAGTTTAAACACAAATACAAAAACATTTCCAAAACCTAAAATAGCAAAAATTCATGTTTGAAAATCCACTTTAACACGTTATGCTGTAATTCAATTCACAGATGGCTTGGCTAATCTTTCTTCCAGCTGCCATGTTACCAAAATAATCTTTCTTCACTAATTCTATTCATGTTTTACTACAGCTATTATATTCCTGCTTGGTATACTTAAAACCCATCAAACAATTTTTACAGGTCATTCTGCAAATTTCTATGTAAATATTCTAACAAAATAAAATTGAAAAGCCCACTAATCTAAAGATAGCCACCACTAGAGCTTAATAATATACACTAATGGTAACAACAGTTGAGTGCTGGAATGTATCAACAGTACAATTGAGAGTATATAAAAAATACACACAAACACAGACATACACCTATGCAAGGTAGAGGGACTGCAAGGAAATTCATTAACATAGAGTAAAGGGACTACCTTTTTTTTCCTTTTCTCTCTCTCTCTCTGTTTTCTTCTTTTTTCAGTATTTCCAAGTTCTCTATAGGGCTTATGTATAACAAAATTAAAAAGAAAAAAAACTAAAAAAAGTGAACATTTAGCAAATATCAATAGAAAAAATCAGATGGCTTTTCATTGCTTATTGTATATAAGACTGATTATACTTCATAAATGATCTAAGTTTATTTTTATTCATGCATAATTCAATTTTAAAATGTATTTCATTAATATGTAAATATAGGTTAAAATAATTCTCTGGCTCCTCTCACTCAAGGTCTCTAAAGTATATTAGTACAGGAGAGAGGCAGGTTGGAGGAGTGTAGCTGCCATCTAGAAGGCAGCCCTTGTGAAAAAGATAACAAAGAGAAGTAAAATGCCTTTTGATAAACTTCCCAATTACCCTAAGAAATTAAGACAAGTCCTAATGCTTTTCTTAGTTCTATTGGAACTCATTGCTCATGATTCTTCATTTATGATAAACATACTTTAGCTTTCAAAGACAGCTAACAACATAAAATTTACCTTCAAAATTGGAGGGAAAAATTATGAGTGTCCAAAGATACTCAGCCTGTACTAACAAAAAAGATCATCAAGTTTACAATAAAAATTTTAAAGTATAGAATATTTCCTTGGGAGGAGATGAAAACAAGAAATTGGTAAATAGAGCAAGCACCTTTATTCTACTACTGTCTACTTTCACTAATGGCAGACTTAACCTCATTTTATTACTGTATATAAAAATAAATCTATTTTCTTTAAAAATTGGAAGACTGCTATACTCTATGGTGTATTGGTTAATAAGGGTTCATAGCATTTTAAAGGGAGTGATCTCCACTATTAGCCTCAGGAGCAATCAGACTACTTGCTACAGTAAATATCTGAAAGAATAGAAGGCTTCTTCATATAAATGGGTCTCTGGGACTGGAAATGTTTAGTTAGGATACTAACTCATAATTCATTTCTCCTATATAAAGCTTTCTTTAAACAATGTTAAATTTTACAGTGTCTTGCAGAGTAAAGAGTAGAATCTTTCCTAAAATTTACTTCAATTTAAAACAGGATGATGATCCAAAGCACTGTATTTAACTATTCCAAATCTTCAAAGAGCATAATGCTTGTGGTACTGTAAGTATCAATGAGAACTGCCATACCTAAACTAGGGCCTAGTTTTACTTTTATTCCAAAATAGGAAGATAACAGTTAATAACAGAAAACAACAGATGCCTTTGAATTTTCTAATGAAACTAGTAACGGCTTTTCTTGTAGTCTTTTTGTTTTTTACCTCCCTGTCATCCACAGTTCTGTAAAACGCAGAAGTTCTAAACTTGGAATCAGATTATCCAGTGAAAACAAACAAGCTTTTAGTAATGGAAAAAATGACTTAATAGAAGAGCAGAAGCTAGCAGAAAAGCAGGTATATGATCCCATTCATGTAAATTGAAAATGAGACAAAAGCATTTAATGAGGTTTTTTACATGATGTCTTGACAAAAGGAACATCTTAAAGAACTTAACAGAATCATAAAATACTAATATAAACCAGTGACCTGTTAGTTCTGTGTTACGCTTTAGTCATTATATGTTCAGTTACTATATTTCAGGTAAAGTTATTTAGAACCAAGGACTGATAATTCAAAAATTAACTATACCACTTGTCAGTCAGGGCCCTACAATTCTTGTCTAATAGCACCTACAATCATAAACAGCAAGCTCTGGGACAGTAGAGAATATTAGCTGGCAAAAGCAAACCTTGGTGTTCCCTGGCTGTATAAAGGGAGCTTCTTGGCATACCCCACTGGTACACTTTAGATAACTGATCTACCAGATCTGCTCTAGCCTATCTACTGAACTATAATTAGCTCCAGGGATTCTTTAGGATACCAAGAGAGGTAGAATCTGGTGATTCAAGTAGCCCAGAGGCACTATAACACAGTGTTTATGAGAATAATGTTGAGTCAAACTACCCAGATCCAACTCCCAGTTCTGCAATGTATAAGCTTTGCTGTGACTTTGGAGTCACAACTGCATCTCATTTTCTTCATTGGTATAAAAGAAAAATAAGATTAAAAATATTTACCTCATATGATTGTTGTGAGACAATACAACTGCCTAAAACAGTGTTTATTATATAGTTAAACATTATTATTTATGTTTACTATTTATTACTCCCATGAGATCAGTCCCTCTGAAGATGGAGAGATGTGAATTCCCACACTTTTTATAAGAACCTGTTACAAACTAAAAGTTCTATGCCCTAACCATGGCCTCTGTTTAATGTCATATCATTTTCACAATAAAAAGGGGAGGAATCATTTTGTAAACTGACAACAAATCATATTTATCATTTGGGTGGGACTAAAGGAGAGAGAAGCTTATTGGGTGAGAAAAGGGCCTATGTGAGTTAGTCTAAAAGACCCAACTCAAACAGAACGGGATGGAATAACTATGACAACAATTAAAATGAACCTTCAAGGTATATTTCAAAATATAATATCCATTAATTACTTTGTCCTAAAAAATTTTTTTCTGATCTAAGAGCTACACAAAATTAAAATACTTTAAATCTTGTTTACTCCACTATGAATTCCACTCCTAAAAAAAGAGAGTTAATGCATTAGAACATATGAGAGTTAATGCATTAGAACATATGAATAAAAAAACAACCCTCCAATTTTGAGGGTTAGTCATTGTACAAAGCTGAATACTATCAGTTCAAATTATTTAAAAATTTCTCAATTTAGTATTCAGTATATGCAACTCTATTACAACAGAAAATGTAGCTAGTGGCTAAGAAAGTTAATATTACTGACTTGGAAAGCAGTAAAAAATGCATCAATTCCTAACTTCTTACAACGTCTAATAAAAATCACTTTGTAACATTAGCAAAGAATTCTAAAGATAAAAATGATAAAATACTGATCCAAAACCCAACTCTTTCTTGGTAAATAGGAAACCTACAGTATCAAATAAAATCAAAGGGAGACTGGAAGGAATATTTTCATCTCTGAGCTGAACTACTGAAATGGCTTCCAAGCTGCTATTTTCCATAACTATCAAATAAATTTCCTCCAATAGACCTTAATTCATTCACTCCAGTGTTATTTTTTTTTTTTTTTTTTTTTGCAGTACGCGGGCCTCTCACTGTCGTGGCCTCTCTGGTTGCGGAGCACAGGCTCCGGACACGCAGGCCCAGCAGCCATGGCTCAGGGGCCCAGCCGCTCCGCGGCATGTGGGATCTTCCCGGACCGGGGCACGAACCCGTGTCCCCTGCATTGGCAGGCAGACTCTCAGCCACTGCGCCACCAGGGAAGCCCCCAGTGTTATATTCTTTACCAATTTATACACCAAGTCTATACTTCTGGGCTTGCCACCATGCATCCTCCCAATCTTCCTTCACAGGCTATTCTCCATTTCCTAAAACTAAACCTCCTTCAGGCCCAAAACCCTGATTGCATTTCCATCACCTGGGTTCAGCTCCTTCCTCACTCGCCTCCTTCAGCACATTTTGAAGACTGTGAAAAATTCTACCTTACCTTCGTTTTATGAATCATCTCAAACATACAAACCACAGAATTCTTACACCCTCCCCCACCTAGAATACCTTTTAACATCTTGTAAAATACCAGTGTTCAACTGAAGAGCCATCTGAGGAAAGATCTGTTGTCTGAACTACTGCAATAGCCTCTGGAATTGGCCTCCTGGTAGAACTCCCTCTTCCCTCCTCCCCCACACCTCAATCTTTTCTATAGGCAGCAGTTGTCTCTTAAAAATGCAAATCTCATTATATTAAGGCAATTAAATATCTCCAATGCATTTCTAGAGCTCTCAGTATGAAATGGATTAGGACTTACTGGGTCCTACTAGATCTGACCTCGACCTACCTCTCTATACCTCTTGTGGTATCATTCTTCTCATCAGTGTGCTCTGGTCACACTTCCACTGGGTTCTTCCTTGGGCCTTGCTCCCTCCCTCCTTCCTATGAAGGGCTTTTATATGTTGTTTCCTTTGTCCAGAACCTATTCCTCAAGATTCTACCCCTCCACCCTCTACCAACTTTACCAAGTCATACCAATTCATCCTTCAGCTTTCAGTTCAACCATCACTTCCACAGAGATCCCATCCATACTCTCAAAACCTTTCGTTCCCTTTATTATGTATTTTTAAATGAAATATATTTGACATATACAATATTTTATGCTTTTCCTTCAAAAGACTCAACACTGATTGATCATTCGATTAATGTGAACAAAACTTTGTCTGTATTCCTTAGCTCCTAGTACCAAGCCTGGCACATACAAAGAACTCAACAAACATTGTTAAATTCATGAAATACTCATAGTTCAATCACCAACTAATCAGTATAAGAGAATCTCTGCCCTCTACAAATATAAATTCTAACAGTTTTATAATGAATCAGTTTAATAAGGAGCCTCAGCAGTCTCTTGTGAAATTTCAGCTTTAAAAGATGTAGTAATCCAGAGACTTCCCTGGTGGCACAGTGGTTAAGAATCCACCTGCCAATGCAGGGGACACGAGTTCAATCCCTTGTCCGGGAAGATCCCACATGCTGCGGAGCAACTAAGCCCATGTGCCACAACTACTGAGCCTGTGCTCTAGAGCCCACGTGCCACAACTACTGAAGCCTGCACGCCTAGAGCCCGTGTTCCACAACAAGAAAAGCCACCACAATGAGAAGCCCATGCACCACAACCAAGAGTAGCCCCTGCTCGCCACAACTAGAGAAAGCCCAGGTGCAGCAACGAAGACCCAAGGCAGCCAAATATTAAAAAAAAATTTTTAATTAAAAAAAATTTATTAAAAAAGATGTAGTAATCCAGAGTAAATGTTTCCATTGGTATTATACATGTCTAACCTAGCAAAAGAGATAACTTTTAAAAATATTTGAATTCATTTGAAATCTCACATACTTCTTATACCAGCAGTGTATAAGAATTCTTGTTTCTCCACATCCTTCTCAGCATTTAGTATTATCAGTCTTTTAAATTTTAGCCATTCTGGTGGATATGTACTAACACCTTACTGTGATCTTAACTTGCATTTCTCTGATGAACGATACTGAATAAGTTTTTGTCATTTAATAACATTTGAATATTAATGGTGAACATTTATCACCATTTGAATATTTCCTTTTGTGATGTGCCTGATTGTGGATTTTTTCTTACTCATTTGTAGTTTAATACATACATACACACACATACACACCCCTGAATGTAAGCCCTATGTCAACTGTATGTGAGACAAATATCTTCCCATTTTGAAGCTTACTTCTCTTAATGCTATCTTTTGAGGGACAGAAATTCTTCATTTTAATGCACTCCAGTTAATCAGTCTTTTCTTTTATGGTTAATGATTTTTGTGTCCTGTTTAAACATATTTTCCCTACCTGAAGTTTATAAAGATATCTTCATATGTTACCTTCTTCAATATCTATTATTATATATTTCACATTTAGATCTACAATCCATCTCAAATTGATCTTTGTGTATCGTGCAAAGTATAGGGTGTCAACTCTTTTTCCATATGGATAGGTTGGCTGAGTTCCATTTATTTTCCATCAGAGTAAATAAGTCCTCTCACCTTTCTGTTCTTTTTTTAAATTTTTATTTTATATCAGAGTAGGGTTGATTAACAATGTTTTTTAGTTTCAGGTGTACAGCAAAGAGATTCAGTTATATATATATACATGTATCTATTCTTTTTCAAATTCTTTTCCCATTTAGGTTTTTATACAGTATTGAGCAGAGTTCCCTGTGCTGTACAGTAGGGTCCTTGTCGATGACCTATTTTAAATATAGCAGTGTGTACATGTCAATCCCAAACTCCCAATCTGTCCCTCCCCTCTCACCTTTTTGTTCTTAAAGATTAACCTGGCTATATCTGGCCTTTTTCATTTATATATCAGATTGTCATTTTTCACACACACACAACACTAGGATTTTGGTTCAGCTTGTGTTGAATCTGTGATTGGTTTGGAATTAACTTCTTTATAATAGAAAATCTTCCAAACCATGAGCATGGTATTGTATATCCCTTCACTTATTTAGCTCAGAGGTTCTCTGAAACCCTTACAGGAAATCTGGCAAGGTTAATACTCTCATTCTCTCACAAGTGTATGGTGGAATTTTTCAGAAGCTAAATATGTGAAATCACAACAGACTATGTGCAGAAATAGTTACGAGAATCCATTTATCATCTATTAAGCAAGACATTAAAATCTGCAGGGGCTTCCCTGGTGGCGCAGTGGTTGAGAGTCCACCTGCCGATGCAGGGGACACGGGTTCGTGCTCCGGTCTGGGAGGATCCCACATGCCGCGGAGCGGCTGGGCCCGTGAGCCATGGCCGCTGAGCCTGCGCTCCGCACCGGGAGAGGCTGCAACGGTGAGAGGCCCGCGTACCGCAAACAAAAAAAAAATCTGCAAAATGTAAAACAATGCCCTTCTTAAATTTTTTGACTTGAAAAATGCTTATCTTTCATAAACATGTTATTTACATTGGCATATGAGTTATTATTTTTAAATAAATAAAATTTTAAAGATTTTTGAGCTTTACTTTCTAATTTGTTAAATACTGGAAGACAGCCAACATAAACAAAAAAGGTCTGGGTTCTTCACTATTTTTTTACATTAAAATAATAATAGACAAAAAATAATAATAAACAAAAATTTTAATATTATTTTATTAAGTTAATTAGATTCACAGGTAGTTGTAAGAAATAATAGAGATATTTCTTTGCAGTTTCTCTTAACGATAAAATTTTGTGAAAACTGTATACAGTAATATTATATCCATGACATTGACATTTATATATAATCCATCTATCTTATTCAGATTTCCCCAGTTTTACTTGCCCTGTTGGTGCAGTCTGTTCTCAAGTTTTAAGAGTATAAAGGGGGCCTTGAAACAGAAAGGTTTGAGAACGGCTGATTTAAGATTTAACGTTTATTTATGCTTTTTCATTTTTATAGATTGTGCATTTATACAATCGATATTTGCTTCTTTATGAACTCACTTATTAATTCTAGCTTTGTCTTCCTCATTTCCTCATAATACATTATTTAGAATGACAGAGTAGGTATGTTTGCTCAGAGGCACCCAACCCCACCAGCTACTGTTGATGACCTCAGATGATATATGAATAACCTAAGGTGGATCAATTGGTCCCTTTCCTGGGAATCTGGAATTAGAACTGAGAAGGAGATCAATCTCTCTGGATATCTAGACCAGGTACAAATTCTGAAATTGTTGGTGCCCTTTTATTTTGCCTTCAGAACTGGGAAAACAAGAAATCTAGTTTGCTGTCAAAAAGAATAAAGTGGATTCGGTGGAAACAATGATGAGAAACTTAGAAGACTTCCCGGGTTGCATACACTTCCTGGCTCTAATTCATTCCAGAAGCCCAGATTCTGTAAGACATTTCTATAATCTTACAGTGAATTACTTTATTTAGGCTAGTTCCAATGGGCTTTTCTTACTTAAAACAAAGAATCCTAACTAACATGTGCAACAGGTCCTTCTACCACTTTACTACTAGTGGCTCTCCTAATACCACGGCTAAGTATGTGGCTTTGAAAACTGGCTCCCTTTTTTTTTTTGAGAGGCTCAAAAGAAAATAGTTGAGCTGATGATTTGGGGGGGTCTTAAGATATATGAAGAACTGCAACTGTGTGTATATAATTATGTATACATTTGTTAACAAATCTAGAAAAAGGACTGGAATATAGGTTTTCCTCAGTAGAAATAATTTTATTATACAAAGCCATTCCACCGGTGAGTAATCAAAAAAAGGTTGTAACTGGTAAGATCTGCCGAAACAGTAGACAAATCTCAAACTGTAGAACTAGACACAGTTCTGCAGATGTGATCTAACAGTGTAAAGGAACGGATTTTTTAAAAAATCTATACTAAATACTAATTTAGCTTTACACTGAATTAGTACATTTTAAAATGATTATACTGTTGTCAGACCCTGGGTTTCCTTTTAAACTTTCAAGCAACATTTTTCTCATGTTTGTCAAAGATGGTCTCTACCAAAACAAAAAAAAAAGATGGTCTCTACCAACCTATAGCCATCAATATTTTAATGCAGAATTTTACATTAATATCCATTATCTTTTCATTTTACTGTTTAAAACCTACTACTTCATACTTTTTAGAGTTCTCTCTCAGCTTCTACAGTTTAATCTACTAAAATGTTGAATAAGATAGGGTCAAGAACACAAGGACCACTACATTTTAGTCCTTCCTCTGGGTTGACACTGAGTGATTAATCAGTAGACTGACATGTATACAGTGGTTCACCCAGCGGTTAATCCATCCAATCCTGCTAATATTCATGTTAGATTTTTGTCATGTTAACCGCAAAGATCTAACAAGAGCCTGTCCAAGTGCTGTACTACAAAATCAAGCTACACTACGTTTGCAACATTTCCCTCATTTGAACTTACCAACCTTGTCAAAAAAGGAAGTAAAGATAGGTCAACACAAAACTTGTTTTCAGAAAACTCAAATGGGCATCTAGTGATCAACATAACCTCTTCTAAAACTATACGCTTAATAATGGATATTAGAATTCTGCTGGTTACAGTAGAAGACCATTTTTTTTTTTTTTTTCCTGCAGTACATGGGCCTCTCACTGTTGTGGCCTCTCCCGTTGCGGAGCACGGGCTCCAGACGTGCAGGCTCAGTGGCCATGGCTCACGGCCCAGCCGCTCCGCAGCATGTGGGATCCTCCCGGACCGGGGCACGAACCTGCGTCCCCTGCATCGGCAGGCAGACTCTCAGCCACTGCGCCACCAGGGAAGCCCCAGAAGACCATTTTTAACAAATGTACATGTAAATTAAGGGCTATGCCATCAGTTATTTCCTTCTTCCTAGTCTTGCTCCATTTCACAACTCTTAAAAGCCCTCTTTTCACTGTCTTCAAAAATATTTTCACAAAATTCACATAACTCTAAGCTTCACCATTCCTGATTCTATTCTTAGAGATTTGAGGCCATTTTTTCAATTCATTCTTAAAACAGATATTCATCATTAAATTCATCATTTTCATATTCATATAAAACAAGTCAAAAGAGCTCACTGTATAAAAATTGCTCTTCTATCTTTTAAAATCCCTTTATTCCTCAAAACTATCTGCTTTTTTGGAAATTATGCTTATCTTTTCTTGGTAGTCTACTTGCCAAAAGCTTCAAAATACATCCAACTAAACCCCTAATTCATTTTCTTACTTGTAAAACTCTCCCAAGGTGTACATCATAATGACAATCAATCTTTCATTATTAAATAAAAGGTTCAGAGAAAAGATAGGCATAATATAGAAATAAATATTTAGAACACCAGCTTCCTTGAGTGGACAAAGACTAGCAAACTAACATTCATTATGTCAATGTCTCTATATTTAATCCTGAATACATTACTGGAAGTAGCCATTCAGGCATTTTTCTCCAGTTCAGATTCATCTTCATCACTTTTTTCTGCTTGTTGTAAAAGATTCAAAGATGACATAATCCAGAATATCCATAACCATTAATAGTTGGGGTAATTTCCCCAGATTTTTTTCTATGCAAACAACATTTCCCCCCAAATGGAATCACATCACACATACTGTCTTGCAACTAACTTTCTGACACTTAAGTGTAATTTTACAGGGAACAATTTACGTATCATCAGTCCATTTCACACATAAAACAAACATACACATAATCTCCCCCCACTCCCCAATAAGACTGGCTTTAAATGTCAAGGGTGGGTTAAAAAGCGGAAAAAATGCCACAGTAATTTTGAATTAAGGTTTAATATATATAGTAACCAGGCTCACCGCGCCACTCCCCACTCGCAGCCCCGTGCCTTGCTCCTCTCCGACATAGCAAAAATATTCAGCCCTACAGAGACTGAACGGTGCATCGAGTCTCTAATTGCTGTTTTCCAAAAGCATGCTGGAAGGGACAGTAACAACAGCAAACTCTCCAAGGCCAAGTTCCTTATCTTCATGAATACAGAGCTGGGTGCCTTCACAAAGAACCAGAAGTACCCTGGTGTCCTCGACCGCATGATGAAGAAACTGGACCTCAACTCTGATGGGCAGCTAGATTTCCAAGAATTTCTTAATCTTTTTGGCGGCCTGGCCATAGCTTGCCATGACTCATTTATTAAGTCTACCTCTTCCCAGAAGTAAATCAGAGGAGTCTTTGGGCCTGGCCTCCAGCCCCACTCCCTTTCCTTCAGCCTCCCAATTATCATCTACCCCTCACAGACCACACATACCCTGAGCCCGGCGCACCCACCACCCCATGCAGGCCACTCCGGCTGGCAGTAATAAAAGCATATTGTTTTTTAAAGCACATACTGGAGAGTCAGTAAATTTGTGCAAGGGAGGGAGATGACTGGGAGGAATATAAATTAGATTGATGTTAACAGTTACCAGAAGTTGTAAAGTAAATAGTAAAAGTGCATCTTGGGTGCATACATAATCATGATTAATGATACCAACATAATCATCTCTAAGTTTCTCAGACTGATGGAGAGACGTCACTTAGTGTTCACTCATTAAATGTCTATACACCCCTACTACGGTACTGTCATAGGCTCTGAGGATACAGTCAGCAAGACAGACAAGGTCCTGCCTTCACTGAGGTTACCTTCTAGTGGGGGGAAAAACAACAAATGAATAAACAAATAAAGAACTATGAGAGTACAAAAAAATATATAATAACCATTTCCTATTTCACTTAAGCTAAAACAAACCCAATGATGCTTGCTCAAGGTCAAAATAACCCACACAACCTTTTTATAGAACTGCTACTTTTCTCATTACCTGTGCAACTTTAAAAAAACATTAAAATATGCAAAAAAGTCACAAATACTCAAAGCAACTCTAGTAATATTTTGAGCAAAAAAGAAAAAATATATCAATGTATAAGTTTTTTAGTTAAAGCTAATATTTTACCTTTATTTTCCCTGAAAACACAGCTTACTAAATTTAGAAACCGAAAAAAGTTAGAGGATTTTTTTTTTTTGGTTGCACTGTGCGGCTTGCAGGAGCTTAGTTCCCCGACCACAGATCAAACCCGTGCCCACCACAATGGAAGCCCAGAGTCCTAACCACTGGACCACCAAGGAATTGCCAGAGACTGTTGAATGAATTCTTTTTTTTTTTTTACCCGGGCCTCTCACTGTTGTGGCCTCTCCCGTTGCGGAGCACAGGCTCCGGACACGCAGGCTCAGCGGCCATGGCTCATGGGCCTAGCTGCTCTGCGGCATGTGGGATCTTCCCGGACCGGGGCACGAACCCGTGTCCCCTGCATCGGCATGCAGACTCTCAACCACTGCACCACCAGGGAAGCCCTGAATGAATTCTTTAACTGTACAATTCTTAGCAAAATCCAACATGCTCTGAGAAATGTACTCTCACCTCTCATTTTAACCTATGACCTTATTTTCACAGAGCATTATTTCAGGCAATGAAAGACTTTTAGACTGTTACAGCTACCACTCCTTTATTGCTCTCCAACAGTTCTGTGCTCTACCTCTCCACATCCCCATATCCCTAAAAAGACACACTCTGCCCTCCTCCACAATATCATAAAAATAAATCTGATCTTACTTAAAAGTTCTTAATTAATTCTTCTGAAGTGAAAGGCAAAGGAAATCAAACACAAAACTTTGCATGTATTTTTGGACAGTTCACCAAAGCCCTAAAAACTCTAATCATGAATCCTTATCCTGTGGTTTTCCTGTAGCCTCGTAAATTCTTTTCTATTTGGTATTCAAATAGATCTAAGAAAACAGGCTAACTCCAAGACGAAACACTCTCCAAACAAGATTTTTATATATTATTTATAAGTAGGCCACCTCTCCTCAATATCCTATATGTCCTTTAGCATACTTCACAGTTGATTGTAATTTCTTGCTTACTGCCTGTCTCCCCCAATAGCATTCAAATATACTCTGCTCCTGACCTATACAGTAAGCACAAAGTATTTACTGAATGAACACATCCTGTGAAAAGCACTCCATTCACCTAGTCATCCAAACTGGAAACCAAGCACACCCACATCTTTGCCTCTATTCCCTCACTTCAAACCCCTTCCAATTCCTACCAATTCTATTTCTTAAATATGTCCTGAGTTCATCTACTATTTACCAACTTCACCTCCACTAAGCTAGTTCATCTCTCTTAGACTCCTCAAGTTCCTGAACTAGCCTCCCTGCCTCCAGTCTTGTCTTCTTTTCAGTTGCATTCTCCACGCTGCAGCCAAAGTGATTTTTCTTAAAGAGAAAATTTGTCTCATTTAACCTGATTAAAATCCTTCAACACTTCTATACACCTCCAGCTCTTTGCACATACTGTTCCCTCTCTCTGAAACAGTTTCCAATACCTTTCCCTCCCTTACAACTTTGGCTAACTTTTATTCATCACGCAGCAGCTTAAATAATAACTTTCTCCAGGAAGCCTTCCCCTTCCCCAAATCAAGGTGAGATGTGCCTTCATCAACTTCCACACCACTTTGTACTATAACCATTACATATCATTACACATAACTGACATAAATGTATAATTTCCTTATGTTTATCTATATACCCTAATACACTGCAAGCTGTGTTAGGGCAGGGACAATGACTGGCTGTCTTCTTTGTCATCATAACTACAGAGATGAATACCAAGCCTCTGCCAGTGCCTCAATTTTTTGTGGTGAACACTGATAAATACCTAATTTCATTCTTTAAAAATACAACAGCCTATTGTAAATTAATTCACACATTACATAATAACCCATTCCAAGTATATAATTAAAAGGTTTTGGTATATCCAGAGTTGTGCAACCATCACCACAATTAATTTTGTAACATTTTTATCAACCTAAAAAGAAATGCTATACCAATTAGCAGTCACTCCCCATTTCCCCTCAATACCTCCAGCCCTTGGCAACCATTAATCTATCTTCTGTCTCTATAGACTTAACTATTCTGAACATTTCATATAAATGGAATCCTACAATATGTGGTCTTTTGTGACTGGTGTCTTTCACGTAGCATAATGTATTTAAGATTCATCTATGTTGCACCAAGTATCAGTACTTAAGTTTCTTTTTATTGCCAAATAACATTCCACTGATTTCCGTAACAAAACATAGCACATTTTATTTATTCATCAGCATATTTTGTGTTGTTCCCACTTTCTGGCTATTTTGATAATGATGCTATAAACATTAACATACACGTTTTTGTGTGGGCATGTGTTTTCAGTTCTCTTGAGTATACACCTAGGAGTAGGACTGCTAGGTTATACAGCAACTCTATGTTTAACCTTTTGAGGAACTGCCAGACTGTTTTGAAAGTGGTTGAAAATGGTTGCACCACTTTACATTACCACCAGCAGTGTATGAGGGATGGAATTTCTCCATACCCTAATCAACACTTGTTATTATCTGTTGTTTTTATTATAGCCATTCCATTAGGTGTGAAGTAGTACCTCATTACGGTTTTGATTTGCACTTTCCTGATGGCTAAGCAATTTTACTCTAAACTCCATGAAGGTAGCGTTGATATCTCTTTTGTTTAAAAGCATATCCCCCCCAGTACTTAATAGTGTATGACACAAAGTAGGCCTTTAATTCTGTTAAGTGAATATATAAAAAAGTAGTATGGGTTTGGGAGTATTTCTTTTTCAGGTGTGCATGATAGGAGTTATTGACTGTATATTGGAAGCAGAAGGAGTAAACACAAGAAGACCCTGAAATTGTAGTTTAGTAAGTGGAAGACTGACGACATCAAAAATAAGATGTAGATTATACAAAAAGGAGAACAGATCATATAAAAAGAGAACAGTTGAAACTCTAAGAATGAATGATATGGAAAAGAAAAAATAGAGACACAGAGAACTTTGGAACATTCTTCTTTAAGAAAGAAATAGATCAGAAAAAGAAACTGAACAGGAGCATTCAGAAGACAAACAGGAGGGAACAGAGTCATGAAAGACTCAAGACATCTCTTAAGTTCCTGTAACTTAAACATAGCTTTCTCAGGGATGTCTACCCTGACATTCTAGGTTAAGTCCTCCTAGTAAAAAATTTCATCTTACCCTAGATCTATTCTAACACCCACTGCCACCTCCTCTAGATTACACACTACATGCACACAGGGACCTTATGCCAGGCATATGATAAATAATGATTTATATATTTGTTCATGAATGAGTTAATCACTAATTGAAACAAATAATAGCAACATTTACCTGCAAATACAAATATTGTTTAATATTTCAAACAACTTACAAATTTTCTTAACACATAGAGTAAAACAGATTTTTCTATGGGTGCCTCAGAGAAGGGAGATGACATCATCACATTATGAATGTAACATGTGTGTCAGCTGGAGTACTTTCAAGGTTAGTCTTCTATATTAAATATACTAGAGACTTTACTGAAAATATCTTTTGCATAACAAGCATTAAAACAGCATGTTATCATGTTATCTTGGGCAAAACATATAAAATTGCAGGTGAAATCTCTAAGATAAACAATCTGAACAATACAATATCATGAGTAAGCAAAGATATACATAGTGTAATATCCACCAATCATGAGAAATTGAAAATATACTAAATATTCATCATCAGACAACTGGGAAAATAAATTTTAGGACGTACACACGTACTCACACATGTACACACAAACTCACACAGCGGACCCAATATTCATTAACACAGTAATATTTCTAAAAATGTGTAATTTAGAAAGTAGGTTATAAACCAGAAAATTAAATATAAACTCACTTTTAGAAAATTATATATTGGATAGAGATGGATAAAGAGAGTCTATTAAAGTTTTAAATGGGGCTAGCTAGCTCCATGCCTGAAAATCTGAATAGCATTTATTTTCTTTTTTTATATTTTTCTATCATGCTTTAATTACTTAAATAATTATTCTTCTTCAATTTCTGTTTGGGATAAAATACATATAGAACAATAAACAAACTTGAAAGTAAGCCATGTTTAAAATTAAAAAGGAGATGGTGAAGACAAAAAGCAAGAATAGAAGGCACTGAAGGCCTAATAATTACTTGAGGCATTTTCATGTATACCACATTGAGAAAATCAGAAATTTAAAGACATTTTAGTGCTTTTTTTTAAAGATGGCTAAAAGTTAAATAGCAATAGACATTTTAAAAGGGAAAAAACTTGAATATTAGGCAAAATTTTTATGCAGATCATTCCATGTACTTGGAAAGGATATAAACTGTTGAACATGTCATCTGTTCTAATCTTTTAATAAAAACTGTACAAATTAACTTATCTTTGAGAAAAACAACAGCTCTTAATGAAATACGGTGTCATGATCTGGCAACAGCAGCATCAAAATCTTTTGTGGAAAACACAAAAAAAGACCATGGTTCAATTCACAAGCTATATAAGCTGTTGACTTGTTTCACGCAAAATTCAGAACACAAACGAAGAGTGCACTAAGTTAATCATAAAGAAATTCTGAAGCATACTCTCAAGTCCAAGCAATGTAAAAAGAGTTGACTAAAATCCAAGCTGGACTCTTTATAATCATGTTCCAATTAAGAAAAAGCTTTTTAGAAAATATCATTTAATCACTGATAGTATTTATTAACCATGATTACCCAGCATCTACTATTTTCACCCGACATGTCTCCAGTGACTATCATTTTCAAAATTTACAAACTTTCCTGAAAGAAAAAAAACAATAGCACAAACTCAACTCAACACAGAGGATATTCAAAAGAACCTGCTGGAACTGAAGCTCCGACAGAAAAGTTCCAGAAATGTTCCAAGGAAAAGTACAAATATTGGATTAATATTTAGAACCATCTAAAATATAATTTTGAAGGCTAATAAAATGTATACACTTTAGTTTGTTTACTACAAAGTAAAGGTAATTGATGTGTGTGTGTGTGTGTGTGTTTTAACAGTTAATCCAGGAAAATATACTTTCCCATGTGGTTAACTTCTAAACGGTATCAAGTCACAAAATTTCTCCAAGTATTCAAGAAAATGGTACAAACTTTCTACAACCTTATGATTTTTTTCGTTAGGAAACATGTTAAATATGTAAAACATGCAATTTTCAGTTCATATGAGTTAATAATCAAATTAAAGTAACGCTTTTTAGTCACTGAAGCTCTCCCTGCAGAATATCTCACTCAGTGCACATAACGCATTTAAATAGATTACTGAAAAGGTGACAGCTGAGGAATGCCTTCATTTCTTTCCATGGTTTCTACTGAATGTCATTTCAGAAATGCCTATATAACACATGACAATGTGGAATGTCTCCACCCATGAAAGAGCATTCAAGTCAAGCAAGCACACTTAGGGCAGTAACACAGAGCTCAACTTTGTCTTTTTATGGTTAGCCAGCATAACAATGAAAAGCTAAACAACCAAAATACTAACAAGGTCAGAAAAATAGTGACATACAGGGATCCATAGTGAAAAGTGTTATTTAGGAAAAAAATATGATTAAGATCATTAGAAAATATGAATTAGCTTCTAATGACATATGCTAGGGATTCCTCTTCTAAGCCAATACTGGATGATTTGTTTAAAGAAATTCATTTTTAAAGTATGTTACATAAACTGAGCAAAATTCTACTTGTATTGGTAATCAGGAACACATTCCATTTCAAAAAAAAATCTAAGATCCTGCTAAATTTTGACTGTAATAATGGTTACCTTTACATTATAATTATCATAAAGTAAGTTATTGGTATACACTTTTTAATTAGAACATTTTAATGTTTGCTGGTTGTTATATTTACCCAAACTGTCATCATTTTATTCTCTATGAACTCTGCTCTTCACAAGATTAGTTTACATTGTGCTCATTTTTTAAAAAATCAACAAACATCTACTGTGCACCTGCTAAAATAAAATGCAGATACCAAAGGGGATTTAAAGAAAAATGAATCAAAGTCCCCACTTGAAGGAATTCACTACTCTGTCTGGAGATAAGATATACTAACAATAGCAGGTAGTGTGTAAGTGCCAAACTTAGGGTTTAAATAGTAAGTGAAAGAATTACTGTGCACCCCCGTGGTCAAGCAAGTCCACACTTTATGCTTTGAGCTGTGTCTTAATACAAATAAGCTGGGAAATGCATTCCAGAGAAAGATTACATATGCAGAGGCTTATGGAAATATAAATATGAAACCAGTGGTTCCTCAAGAAAGCTTTCACCAATCTCCTGAATCTCTTCAGGTAAATTCTTTTTCCACTTCTTACTGAGTGATCAGGGACCAGGCACTTTCATCCTGATGATATGGCCTGCCACCACCTGCACTCTCTCATATCCTACCAAATGGAGAACACAGGGTATAAAGTTTTGAAATCTGCTCACCCTTAACTACTCTACTTCAAGGAAGAGCATCAAGAACATCTGTTGTCAATACAGCAATAATCTTATAGACTAATATATGAGGCTCCACTGTCCTTTATTTGGATACTATATCCTTTTCTTCTTGTTAAAGTATTCTTTCTTTTATGAAATGATGATGGTAGAAGGTTACCAAGTTGTTTGTTTTTAACGCCCTAACATGACAACATAAAAATTAGGTTCTCCTCTTTTAGTCATCATAATTAAAACAAAGAACAAAAAACAGAAACCATTTCATTGGTCCATGAAATGTACAATTCTGGGAACCAATGATTTCATAGGCAACAAGTAAATCACATTTCAGATGGTGCTCTCACTTACTACCACTAAGAAAAAAAATTCTATTGCCTTTTCTAAGGTGACTTGAAATATAATTTGGCTAAATTCTGCAAAATGATTTAAGGAATGGAATATTCTTATGACTTGGATATTCCTACTAACAAAAGGCTTCCAATTAAAATCAAACATGATAAATATTAAAAAGTTTGTTTTACTAATTCAGAATTTAAATTTAATTCAGGTAACTTTACTAGCATTTCATGTAATGTCTCAAGTCCTAATTATAAATAATAATAATCATTGTACAGAAAGTAAATTTCAGAAGATTAAGCTAAATGGTGGTGACAAGCTGGAGCTTGCTTGCTTGCTTGCTTGCCTTCCTTCTTTCACTATCAGTGATATGAGTTTACCTATAATTTATATCTTTTCATTGAAAAAGTTAAGTCTGTGAATGTATAAAGCATTTACTGTAAATGAGTATGTAAAAATGCCTAAAGCATTAATATAAATTGTTATTAAGATAAAGAAAAATGAAGATGTTTAAAGACTAAGTAAACCCTGTCCTTAAAAAAAGAGTTCTGTTGCTGTTGTAACTTCCTTTGTAACTACCGAAAGCACCTGATCAAATATTATGCACATAATGGTCAGTCAAAAGTAATCTTGGGGGGCTTCCCTGGTGGCGCAGTGGTTGAGAGTCTGCCTGCCGATGCAGGGGACACGGGTTCGTGCCCCGGTCTGGGAGGATCCCACATGCCGCGGAGCCTGCACATCCGGAGCCTGTGCTCTGCAACGCGAGAGGCCACAACAATGAGAGGCCCGCATACCGCAAAAAAAAAAAAAAAAAAAAAATCCTGGCAGTTCCTAAAGTTTAGGACAGATTTAGAGATTAATTTAAATATGGCATTACTGCATTTCAATTACCATAGAAAGCTCTTAAAAGTTTTGACTAGCCAAACAACAGCAGATGAAGAATATAATTAGATCTATGTGTATGTGTTTCATTTGATTCTCTACTGATTAACATGGAAGAACTTCCAACTACTAATCATCAACCATAATTACTGGAAGATTTAAGAATACTTTCTTCTTCAGACTTAAAAGACATGTAGCATAGTGTTAAATTTGGGCTCTGGAATCACATAAACCTGTGTCAGAATCCAGCTCTGCCACTTATTATCTTGGTAACACTGAGCAAGAAAAAAGGGACACTGTGAGAATTAAATGAGATATTGGTTATAAAACTATCTAACATAATGTTTCACATGTAGCAAATCCTCAGCAAATGTTCACCAGCCAATTCCTTTCTTCAATATAACACTGGGATAAGGCATGGCTACTACATATCCAACCCTTATTTAGAAGAAACTCAAAAATGACTGTTGGAGGTCTTCGACCTTTCAAAGAGATATACCAAAATGCCAATACTCCATTTGCCAACCCCTGTGGAACCTCACAAACTTTCAAAAGAAAAGTGGGGTGAAAATCATCATTTTTGGCAGGCAGAAAGGCAAAGAAAATAGCAACTTTGGGAAGTGTCAAGAAGTAACATGTTACAGCAGTAACAAAATAATGTTCTATATTTTGCCTCCCTCCAAAGGTTTCTAAATAGTTATATTTTTTAAATTATCTAACTAGACAGTTTTTAAAGTACACCTCTTATGTGAACAGTATTGTAAAATGTGATAACAAACATAATGAAAAAAATTTTTCCTCTATTCCATCTAATGTTTCTACCTGGCTATACTAGAAAGTGCTCAGTCACAGCTTGCAATCACACTGTAGCTGAAGTACATGAAAGATGGTCTTGGTTATGACACTTCAAAGTCAGACCACAAAACTGTTGCCAGGAAGCACAGAGGTATCAACTGCAGAGAGGGCATTATAACAACAGCACTGTAGGCACTGGTGCCCTACCAGAATACCCCATTTATGGCTAGTGAGGGGCCAGTTTGGGGTTAGAAATTTTGTTTAGGTTTGTTCTGTTTGTTTGTTTTTTATGGTTAGGATGATTTCAATAAAAAGTTTGAAGAGCCATCAGCCATTTAAATAAGATTATGTAGAGAAAATAACTTATACTGTATATTTTTTAAACAGAGGTTTTAATATTAGTTATAAGGTATCCAACAGATTCTTCCAAGATCTTAATATCCCCCACCAAAAAAAAAAAAAGGAAACAATTATAAACTCTACATTCAGTTTTAAAGAGATTTCTCATATACAGCAATTACACTATTCTCTAACAAGAGACTCAATATCAGCTGCTTCCAGTCTCTTTTCCTTTTGGTTGGAAAACACTTTAAGTAGCCCCATTAGAATACTTTTTAAAAGAGAGTTACATTTCAGATTATGATTCAGTGAAAATGGCTTGGCTGAGAAGATTAAGCACTTGAGAAAAAACTCAACAAAAGTATTCCTTTTACTGACAAGAGGGGAGTCACATATTCCTCAAAGAAGCTTCAAATGGCTCCCTCAGAAGTAGATAAAATTTGTATTTTAAGAGCAAAGGGATGTAATATTAAACTTACCTGCAAGTCTGTATCTATTGAAAATCAAAAGGAAAACTTTATTTTAAAATTATAATAGCAAAGAACATGGATTTAATTCTACTCTCTGTATTCCTCTATAGGACCTAGTTCAGACCTTTATAAAGAAGGTAGCAAATTAACTGATGACTCGAGTGAATATTTTTCTATCTCTTAATCAACAGTTAAACCGGTTCAGAATTTTTTTGTATTCTGTATTCCTCTATAGGACCTAGTTCAGACCTTCATAAAGAAGGTAGCAAATTAATTGATGACTCGAGTGAATATTTTTCTATCTCTTAATCAATAGTTAAACTGGTTCAGAATTTTTTTAATGGGAAGGAGGTTAATATTAAAAAATTTTTAAAATCTCAAGACATTAAAAATATCTGCACAGAAGATCCACAACAAGTTCTACCATGTGCAAGAACTGTACTCTAAGTAGCTGGGTGTGAATGTTTTAATGATTTATCTTACAACATACAAATGACTATAAAACTTCCTATCTATGATACGAGGTAAAAGATAAAATTCAATAAATCTTTAGTGAGCGCCTACTGTGTGCCAGGCTCTGGAAATACAAAAATGTGGAAGATTGGGTCCTTAGAGTCAGCCAGGAAAGACAAACTTAAAAACACACACTACTCAGTAAGAAGCATTTTAACAGCAGCAAAGAGGCAAAATGTAAGGTAAAATGAGCACCCCAGAGGAGAGTCTCTCCAGTGACATAGTTATTATACAAATTCAAAGGACAGAAAGATCCTTTCTGGAGGACAACTGGGTTGAACCCTGAATAATGACCAAGATTTTGATTGGCAAAGAGGGAGGGAGTATATTCTAGTGGTGGAAAAAGCAAGGCCATAGGCATGGAAGTAAAAAGAGTAAAGGATATAACACAGTGGGGATATATCAGGTCTAACCTAAATGGTGAAACACTTTAAATCTGAATTTATGGAGAGGAGTGACATGACTGAAATGATATTGTTAAAAGATTAATGTGATAGCAGTATGAATGCTAGACTGGACCAGGGAGAGAAGAGGAAGGGAAAGCAATTAGGCTATTACTTTACTCTAGGGATAAAAATAATAAAGGTATGACCTAGATTGATAATAAGAGTAGCAAGAAAAAGAACTGATGTGAAGGCAGTTATGAAGACTGAGTGTCTATATGTAGACAAGGGGATGAGTAAACAATAATTAAAATGTTTAAAGCTTAATCTAGAGATTAATGACATCATTATCAGAAACAGGCATCGATGAGAAGAATAGGTTTGGCGAAGAAAGAAAAATATTCATTTCGGGTTGAATTTAAAGAAATTCCTGATATTGATGTAAATAAACAGTTGCTATTCTACGGCAAAGGGGGTGGACCTCTATTTACTACATCACTACTTGAAGATATATTTTTAAATATAAAATCACAATATATCGAATAATATTTTACTTTAAATCAACAGTTCGTCATCAGTAGAAAAATGGAAATGAGGGATTGGAGCTCTGCAGCAATGTGAGAACTGGAAACTGACTTGGAAGTCACAGGCGCAGAGGAAGCAGATAAGATTTTAAGGTAAAATCAAAAGGCTACACTCACAACTGCTGGAAGAAATCTCAGTCCTGTATTTTATGCACACCAGTATCAGTAAGCATCAGCAATAAAGCATTCTATAGAAAACTATTATTACTCTCCTAAAATCTTTATAAAGTATACTGAAATAAAGATACAGATCATATAGTATTAAGACTCTACCAGGTAGCTCTTAAATCAGAGCTGATTATTGCCCACTGATAAAAATGAAATTCTACTCTAGACCTCAGTTCTAGAAAATCAGAAGTTTATAACGTAACTTCAGTACTGTTTTCTAGCTACTGGAGGGGGTTAGGGGAAGGGAGGTTATTCTAGAGACCAAGATAGGAAATTTGACTAGAAACACTGCTTTTTCTCCTATATGAATGACCTATTTTTACACACACACAAAAAAGGAAACTGTCTTTCGTAACTTCTAATGAGAAAGAACATTCAACTAATTAAAGAAACTTTTAAATATAAGCTGTTTATATTAAAATGGAAGTAAAATATTAGATTAAGAAGAGGATTTGTGGGTTGTAAAGTTCCTAAAACTCTTCTCCTGACAGTGAAATTTAAGACACTCCATCCAACTTCCCTGGCGGCCCAGTGGTTAAGACTTTGCCTTCCAATGCAGGGGGTGCGGGTTTGATCCTCGGTCGGGGAGCTAGGATCCCACATGCCTTGTGGCCAAACCCCCCCCCAAAAACCCACAAAAACATAAAACAGAAGCAATACTGTAACAAATTCAATGAAGACTTAAAAAAAAAAGGTCCACATTAAAAAAATCTTTAAAAAAGAAAAAAAAAGACACTTGATCAAAACCAAAAATGGAAATGAATATTCCAAAAGACTAACCAATAATTAATCTGGTAAAAACATTCTGGTTATTCTATGAGCTTTCAAGAGGTTAAATTAAAAAAAATTATTCAAGGGCTATTAAACAAATCAATGGGTCAATTTTGGTTTTATAATTTAAGTATTTAAAGCAATCAGTATTCAAGAGATTTTTAAGGTTAAAATTTTTTGTGATTCTTTTTTTAAAAAGTTTTATCACCTTTCACTATCTGTTGTTCTGAATTTGCCGAAAGCGAACTCCTTGTTCTCTGTCACAATGGCAAAAAAGTACAAGAGTCAATAAACGAGAAATGAGGGTGGAGAAAACATAATAAAAATTTTAATGGTTGATATTTTAAAGACTTTGGCTTCACTGAGTTAAGGAATGTGCAAATAAATTACAAAAAGAAATTATGCAAATGATTATGCATAAACTTGGCAACTTCTGCTTAAGTGTTTGTCAGCTAAAACAAAATATCTAATAAAGACAACACCTAAATAATGCCAAACTAACCACTGAATTCAGTTAATCAGGAAGACTTTGATAAGTCTGATAATTCTTGCAACATGTCCAAATTTAGAGGAGGAAAAAAAAAACCTCTAAGAAGCCTGTTAGATGTATTTTCTCTTTCTACCTAAGCCAATAAGAATATAAATATTAGAAGTTTTCCTCTTCCTCCAAGCCATAATAATTGGGTTCCTCAACAACTGTAATAACTTTACATTTCTATATGACAACTTTAATAAAACATACTGATATAAACCATTATGCAACCTTAACCTGACCTCAAGCATACAATAATCTGTCTTTCTGAATCAATTCCATACTAAACCATGTAAATTACACTTGAAAGAAATTTGAAGAGTCATCCTACATAATTACATTATCATTTCTAATGCTGAAAGTTTCTTTCATTTCAACACCATATTTTTAGAATCTAGAGTTATGTTATAGCTTAAAATAAACCTCAGCCAAATAAAAAGTTTGTTATACATTAGAGACTCTAAATTAATGGAACAGATAAAGAGCTAAAGACCATGCTATATTTTTACTGGGTGCCACACGCTAAATTCCAGATTTGTCCTGCAATTTGTCAGTCATTACAGTTCATCCAGTCAACTTTGTAAACAAAGGCTATAAGCCAAGTTTGATATGAGAATTCAATTAAATAAAATTTAAAAGTCATCATTCACTAAACAGGAAGGAGTAAAAGGAAAAACGCCACCACACACCTCTTTTAAAAAAGCAGCAATATGCATGAAATATGAAACCATAAGTTTCAACCTCCCAAACAAGTTTTTGTCACAGCATTAATCAACATCTTCCACATATAACATCTTCCACATATAACCAAGGCAACTTTGAGTTAGTTTACAAGTCTTTTCATTATAAGGGGAAGCTATTGCTGTTAAGTCGTTTTCTAGTAATTCCAAGTTGTCCACTAATAAAATGGAAAGAGTTTATGTTTTGACACCTATTACCATCACTGAAAAATTGCTTTTTAAGAAGAACTCTAAGTGGTTGTGTTGCTTTTGGCCTGTTAAAGGCAAAGCAACATTATCTCCGGATTGCCAATAGTTTCTCCTTATTTGGCTAACATTGAGAGATCCCAATCAGACTACTATAAAACTTTAACATGCACAAAGCATCCATTTTGAGAAAAGTTCGTGAACAGCTTTCTTTTTTCCCACCCCCCAAAAGAAAAATGAGAGCTTGGTAACCGGCTCTGAAAAAAGTGCCTCGTATTTATTCTTCTCTTTTTAACCGCAATGCACACCCCTGGACCTGGGGCCAAAGGATCTCTGACACTGCGGCAAACGCTACTCCGAGTTAGAGGCTCTTTCGTACGTTCCGGCCCCGCGGTGGGCAAGCCCTTTAGAACGCTTCCTCACGCTACCCACTTTCACCCTCTCCCCTTCAGCCGGTGCAGATCAGCTAAATTACAGTTTCCCCCTCCCCAGTGACCAAGAATAATAAAGGAGAAAACAGGAAACCGTCTGCTCAGGGCACTCGGCTTAGGGCGCTTGATTACTATTATCATTATTTATAATCAAGTCCTAAAAACTACAATAAATCCAACGCCCTCCTAACAAGCCAAAGACGTCCCTCTACCCAAGTGTCCCCAGTGCCTCTTGTTCGTAGTTCGTAGTTTTCTTCAGCATCCGCCGTCCTCCGACTCTGACATCATTGACACCGCTCCCCATCTCGACCCCAAATCCCAGACACACGTCCACAAATGGCCCTGGGGCCCCAAGCGGACCACAGTCCTTTTCCCCCTCTGCCCCGGAAATCTCCTGGTTCCCTTACTCCACCACCAACTGGTCTGAAGGGAGCCCCAAGCCTAGGGCCCTCCCTCTACCAGTTCTCTCCCTCCCTCCTTCGCGGGAAGCCGCCCCCTCACCCCGCGGCAGGGAGTCTCCCGCCGCCCCCAGCCTCAGGAGACCAAGAGCCGAGGGGAGGCCCAGGCGGGAGGCTAACGAGGACCCGCAGGGTCAGGAGAGCGGCGGCGGGGCGCACAGACCTGGTGCAGGGCAGTGAGTCCGTCCACATTGGCGTAATTGATATCAGCGCCGCGGTGCAGCAGCTTGAGGACCTCGTCCGTGTCGCCGCTGGAGCAAGCAGCCAGGAAGACGGCGCCATCATCGAACTTCACCTTGGTCTTCTGGCGCTTCACCACGGGAGGCTCGAGGTCCGTCTCGGAGCCGATCCAGCGCTTCAGCTGCTCGTTCCGCTTCTGCTTCGCGTCCGCCATCTTCATCCCCTCTCCTGCCGCCGGGTCTTCTTATCGCGAGGGGGGGAAAGGGGAGGCGGAGAGGGAAGAGAGGGGAGGCAGGGGGTGTGTGACTGTTTCTATGAGTGCTGGCCAGAAGAGGGCTGGGAACCGGGAGGAGACGCTCGAGACTTCCAGTATCCCACAGAGCACTGGGGCGGCGCGCCCGGCCGAACGGACCTCCCTTCCTACTTCAGAAGCCCTCCCGCCCCCCGCCCGGCCACCCGTCACCGGCGGCCAATCTAACGTAACTTCGCGAGATCCGGGCAGGGAGGCGCCCTTCGGCCAGTGCGCATGCGCCATGGGCCTGTCCCCGCCCCAGGAAGAGCGCTCCCGCGAGCCGCGGCGGGGGAGGCTAGGCCACCGGAGGGAAGCGGGTGTGGTCCAGGCCGCCTGGGCAGCGGGGGCTGGGACCAACCTGGAAGGGCGGAGACAGGGAAGGAAGGTTGTCCTGCCCCGCTGAGGGCTCCTGGGGTTCCGCAGGCCAACAGTCGGGTTGTATGGCGGCTCTTCGGGGCAGACTTGCCTCCAGGGCTGTCTCAGCTCTGCCGAGTGGTTTGCTCAGGGCGGAGGATTTTCCTATTGGCTGCGTTATTTGAATAGAATGGAGGATAGATAGGTCGTGAATTAAGCGCTAGTGATTTCCCTTTCTGAGGAACTCAGATGAATTTGCTAAGAACCTTTTAAAAGCAGGGTCTGTGTGTACAGCCGAGGGATTTGTTGGTAGTTACGCCAGATCTCAGCCCAAGGTGACCGCCTTGTGACAAGGGTTGACCTGCAGTAATTGCAGTGGCTTTCTGCCAGCCTCCACTGTAGAAACGTCTTTCATCTTATGCTTTTTTCTTGCTTTGTTGTGTTTGTGTTTGTTGTTTGTTTGTTTGTTTTCTCTCGCTCGTATTTTGGGTCCTCTTTCCCTGCTTTCAATGCTTTAATCCTGTCTGCTACTACCCCGGAGTTTAGCTCTGCCTTGTTACTGGTCCTGACCTTTTAAGGGATTTCTGGTTCCTACTCCATCGCTTTCTAGGGGTGGATAAAGACCCAGCTGCTTCTAGAGTTCAAAAGGAATGTTAGTACTACGCAATGGATTTAACCGGTATTTTGTGAATACTTACTATGAGCCAGTCATGGTTCCAGGTACTGGCGATACAATGACGATTACGACATATTTAAACCACCTTTTGAGATCACATGTTCAGAATACTTCATAATTTATCATAATTATAAAAAAGGCTTTTGAACTTTGTCATGTATGACACCGAGCGCGCGCGAGCGATTTGAAACAAATACTAACGTCTTTTGAGCCATCTATTTGTAATCTTCACCAACTGATATTTTTCTAAACAATACAATATTCTCATCCACTATTTTCTAGAACATTTAGCGCCAAAATAAGAGAAGTCACAAAAGGTTAGCATTGAATGGAACTTGAGGGAGCATCTGTACTGAGTCTCCAAAGAACTAATGGACTTACCTAATTTTTCTCAGCAGGAGGATTAGTATTCCTTCAGAAATATTACGCACCTGTACTGAGTTAAGCATTGTTCTAGATGCTGCAGATACAGCAGTGAAGAATTAAGCTTCTCTTATTTTCCAGTAGACTACATTACAGCTTATCATATTGAGAAATAAAAAATGGGTAAAATGTGATTAGGAAACCACCTGCCTGTAAGACCAAATTTTCTGAATAGCAATTACTAGGATAGTAATAGAACCCAGGTGTGGTTAAAAATATTTCCTCTAAAAATATTGTAGAAATAGAAAGTGAGTGTAACATGCCTAAAATGCACCAATCAGAGCTTTGAATAATGACAGTGTTAGGTGCTGGAGAACTCTTAGCACTAAAATACAAAATTCCTATTCACTTAAAAAACTCCAGAATACAGTTCTTAAAATAAAAGAAAGGAATTTGAAGATTGCCTTGTCAGCTCTTCTATCTACCTATAAAAACTGACAGCTTATCTTTACTATTTCCCAAGAATGTTATGGTCTATTTGGTAGCTCTTAAAAGTGCCTTGGAATATAGATTGATATCTCAAGTTTTGATTTGGGCAAGAGTTTGGTAGGAAGTATGTTATTTCTGATTCAAGCACTTACTTTAGGATGTAAAATTAATAAAACAGTAGTTTATTAATAAATTGTTAAGTATCATTTCCCAAAGGCTACCAGACAAAAACAAAACAAAATAAAAACCCACCAGGGCTGTTAATATATGCAAATTTCACTGAGGTTAGCTTTCCTTCTCCAGATCTAAGGGTCACAGAGTTCTGTGTTAATCTCATTGCAAGTGCTGTTAAACTGCCACCTGTTTGCCTTTTTAAGGAGAATTTTTTTTAATGTTTTGAATTAATGATACTGAAGACCTACCACTAACTCCAGAAAAGGCAAAACTTATTGTTTAAAAAAAACACAAAGCCAGTCACTTCATAATACCTTAATAGCAGAATGAACTTAAAAATTTATCTAAGCAGAAAAAGAAATTGAAGAAATGCAAATATTTTCATTTCTTAATGCCCTCTGAGTAGATAAGGGTGTCAAGATACTGTTCAGCTCTTTTAATGCAAATTAAGCCTTAAAATAGAAGTGCAAATTACACTGTATTAATTTGCTAAATGTTTTCCTTTGCTGCAGCAAATCATTAATCAGTTGGGGTCTTTAGTTATTACATGCAGGAGATTTTCAGAAGAGGATCTGTACACATCTTTTTCAAAACTTAAGTACATTACAGATATCCCCTACTAACCATTAATTTACTTGTTAATTATCAATTTGAAGACATTTTTAGTAAATCATAAAATTTAAATCTTCACACATGCACACACACACAAAGCTTAGAATTTTTTCTGTGTTCTCTGATGTACCATCATCTAAAGAGTGTAGCATAATATGTTATTATGCTCCCAGTCAAGTTTATTATTAGCAAAATAACTAGAGAATGTAATAATATAGGATGCTTCAACATCTGGAAGGAGAGTTTAGGTGCATGAGCTCCATCTTGGAACACTAGCATTTAGTTGAAGGATTCATTCAAATGTCCTTAAACTGAAATTCTGAAAAAAGCTTCTAAATTCCTCCAGAGACTAGAATGCAAAAAAGGACAGAGTAGGATATTAGTGAGAATAAACATGTGCAGTGATAACAGACACAACATCACTGGTAAAGACTATGCTCAGTTTTGGCAGGTGGGAATAATATGAGCCTCATGTGGTTGTTTTAAGATTAAATGAATAATATATATTAGAAAGAAAAAAAATGAGATTTTGTTTTCTTGTATTTGCCTCTTTTCCTTCCCTCATTAAAGCTGATAGCAACTCAGCTTCCTTGCCTCAGGGGATGTTTGTGGCAAGGAAGAAAGCAGAAGTTGCTTTCAAAACACTTTCCTTCCTAGCTTGAAGTGACCACTCCCAAATATCTATTGAATAAGAATTTAGGGCTAGTAATCTGGTTGGAAGTAGTGTACCAGTTGGCTAGGAATTTATTGAAGCTACACTTGCATGGTATTACAGATCAACACAAACAGGAACATTTTCTAAAATTGCTTGTATTCTCACTTTTTAAAAATGTTATTTCATAGTATCATGTAATATTATTTCTATTTAGGGTGGAGAAGGGGGAACCAAGCAAAGGGAATCTCCCAAGCCATTTTTGGGCACTTCTGTGGAAAAGAAGGATTTCACTGAGAATAAAACGTGATGCATAGGCTAAAAGGATGAGAAAGAAGTCGGTGGGCCTCTAGAGCAGTGGGGATTTGCTCCCTGATCTCTGGAAGTGTCCCTAGAATGTGACAAGATCTCAGAATGAATGGCTTAATGCTGCATAGAGAGGCTGGAACCTAAGCATTGGAACTCCCACTAGCCAAACATAGGTGTGCCCCAGACTTGGTCTATACTATGGTCTGAATGTTTATGTCCCCTCAAAATTCGTATGTTGAAATCCTAATCCCCAAGGTGATGGTATTAGGAGGTAGGGCTTTGGGGAGCTAGTTATGTCACATTAGTACCCTTGGCCCCTTCCACCATGTAGCGTCACAGTGAAAGGACTACCATCTATGAACCAGGAAGCAAGCTCTCATCAGAAACTAAATCTGGCTGTGCCTTTGATCTTAAGACTTCCCCGCCTCCAGAACTGTGAGAAATAAACGTTTGTTGTTTATAAAGCTGCAAGTTTATGGTATTTTGTTTTAGCAGCCCAAATGAACTAAGACAACCGGAATGCAGCAGTTTGATAGACCAGAGGTTGATGGGTCAATACATATTGATTAACATCTATTATTTGTCAATCATCATTCTAGGTTCTAGGCATATAGGAATGAATAAAACAAATAAAGTGCCTGCCTTCAATAAACTTACATTCTAGTGGGGAGGGACAAAAAATGAACACATTTTAAACGAATAAATAAATTCAGATACCGCTAAGTGTAGTGAGGAAAAAAATTAGGAAGAGAGAAGGTAAAAATTGTCTAAAGTTACTGGCAGTTAGGCAGATGTGGGGTAGGGAAGAAAAGTTTACTCTGATTAGTTAACCAGGAAAGTTCTGAGCTGGGGGGGTGTCCAGGTTTTGTGGTGCCTGACATTTATGCAATTTGGGGATTCCTCTTTAAGGAAAAGGATATAAAATTACACTCAGTTAAGTGTAGGGCCTTGGAAGGGACCCACTGAAGTTAGAGGCCCTGAAGTTTTGCAGTAAATCTGCCTCCAGCTGGAACTTAAATGTCGGGAAGCCACCTGAAGGGATCATGCAGGCTAGGACAGATGTTCCAGCATTAACTAGTGTGTAAACATGGCTGTAGCACTGTGTAGTATGACCTCAGAAACTTGACACACACCCCGGTGGAGGCTAAAGACCACCAAGAATGACTGATATAGAATTCCCTACTGGTCAGGAGTTTAGGTTGAGATTAAGTTATTTATAGAAAATTAGGCCAGATGAGGACTCTTTAAGTGAGATTCATTCCCAATACATAAATAAAGAGTCAGCTTTATTTATGTATTATAGCTGACATTGCATATAGCTGACATGTAGTTCATTTTCTATTGGTGCCATAAGAAATGACCACAAATGTAACACCTTATAACAATAACTATTCATTATCTCACAGTTCTGTAGGTCAGAAGTGCAGGTGGGCTCAGTTGGGTTCTATGCTCAGGAGGCCAAAAACCAGGTATCAGCTGGGCTGGGCTCTTAGCTGGAGGCTCTGGGGAGCTCATTTAAGTTGTAGTTGCAGGACTGATGTCCCCATTTCCTTGCTAGTGGTGGACTGGGAATCACTCTCAGCTCCTAGCGACCTCTTTCTGTTTCTTACACATGGCCCCCCTCCATCTTCAAAGCCAGCCACAGTGTGTCAAATCCTTCTCATGCTCTGCTTCCTCTCTTTGACTTCCCCTTCTGCCATCAACCTGAGAGAGGTATCTGTTTTTAAAAGTTGCTGAAATTAGATAATCTCCCTATTTTAAGGTCAACTGACCATATAAAATAACCTGATCATAATATCCTATTTACAGGTTCCAGGGATTAAATCAAGGACCTCCCTGAGGGACGGTTTTAGAAATCTTGCCTGACACAGGGCTCAATAAATAATAGTTTCTTACCATCTTACATTTCAAAGAACATTTCTTAATCACCTACTGTAATCCAAGAACTAAGAAAATGAATGATATTATCCTTTAGGTTAAGGAGTTTACACTTCAGTAGAGGAAACTGGTATTGAAATAGGTAATTTAAATACAATGATAAGAGCTAATACTTTTACAGAATTTACGAAGGGCCCATTCCTATTATAAGCACTGAATGAATATATTACTGTACAGGGTAAAGAAAGGGATACAAATAAAGGGAAGGATACAGTTAAAGCAGTGTATACTGTTAAAGGACAGAAGAGTGTACTTTGGGTTGGGGGTGGGGGCTGAGGGGAGGGACAGATAGGCACAGCCTATCAGGGAGATCTTTGAGAAGGAGTGATACATGAACTCATCCTCAAGGAAGAGTAGGAACTAGCCAGGCACAAACATGATGTGTGTGTGAAGGGGAGTGGGAATCTTGTATGTATAAAGGCAGAAAGAGGGACAGTTACATAGTATCAGAGCACAAAACATCAAGAAAGTCATAGCAGGATCCAAAACTGGAGAAATAATAATTTTATAATGGAAGGTCTTAGATACAAAGAAGCAGGGCATATTTATCATTAAAATGATGGGGATGAAAAGGAACACAGAATTGTTCAGAGTAGCTCAGACAGCCCTAGATAAAATGTGAAGAAAGCTTAATTTATCTTTGAAAATTTCTCTCCTCCCCATTTATCCTGTGACTCATTCTTGCTATTAGCAGATGTAATCCATCATTGGCATAAACTGAGAATTAAGATCTTAGCTAATAAGGCTTCAAATATGACCCGTCTATCTCATTTTAAAAGAAAATTCTCAAAGACTGAAAAATCATCAGGGCAATGACAAGCCACCAAAGCCCTCATATGTTTAGGCCAGAATGGGCAACACCTTTTCCATTTGAAAGGCTAGTTTAAATGGCAGCTGGTGTTGTAGAGGGAAGCTAATGGGATGATGAGGACTGTGTGTCCTGCTGTTTTCTTCCTCTGCTCATTTGTCCATTCTGATAGCGTCTTGGAGCATTAGGCGTATCCTACTGGGTTATCCCCAATTATGCTTCAGTCAAAGGGTTTGGCTAGACTAAATGACCTCACAGTTCCTTGGAATTTACAGAGAAAATTTATTTCTACTCCACCATCACAACTTAAATATAACAAATAAATGAAAACTTGGAATACCACTATTAAGATGATGGAGACTCGTGGTTAAAAATTAATACTAAAAATTGGGGAGAAATTAGATATAAAATAATACATAGATAACTAGTTAACTTATTCTAAGTTAAATATATATACACACACACACATGCATACACAGCATAGTAGATGTCTGTTTTCTAATTTCACCTATCTGGCATGCCTTCCCTCTTCTATTAATAGTGATGCATAGGTTTTCTTGGAAGGGGGGAAGGATTGTTCGTTTCACTGCACAGAGTCTTGGAATTATCAAGTTTCCCTACCCAGGAGTAGATACATAAATCAGTTAGGATTCTTGATTCCAAAGAAGACACTGACTATTTGTACTAGTTTTCTATTGCTGTGCAACAAATTACAACAAATTTAGTGGCTTAAAACAACACAAATTTTTTTAATTTATTTTTTAAACATTTAAAAAATTTTATTTATTTTTGGCTGCATTGGGTCTCCGTTGCTGCGTGCGGGTTTTCTCTAGATGTGGTGAGTGGGGGCTACTCTTCGTTGCGGTGCTCGGACTTCTCACTGCGGTGGCTTCTCTTGTTGCGGAGCACGGGCTCTAGGCACACAGGCTCAGTAGTTGTGGCTCACAGGCTCTAGAGCGCAGGCTCAGTAGTTGTGGCGCATGGGCTTATTTGCTCTGCAGCATGTGGGATCTTCCCGGACCAGGGGTCAAACCTGTGTCCCCGGCATTGGCAGGCGGATTCTTAACCACCAGCACCACAAGGGAAGTCCCACAAATTTTTAAGTCATAGTTTCTGTGAGTCAGGAGTCTGACACATTTTTGCTTGGTCTTCTGCTCAGGGTTTTTTGAGGCTGAAATAAAGATGTTGCTAGCTGTACCCGCAGCTTGGGTACCTTGAGGCTTGGGGTCCTCTTCCAAGCTCACTAGTCATTTGCAGCATTCAATTCCTTGTAGTTGCAGAATGGAGGTCCCCATATTCTTGCTGGCTATCAGCCAGAGGCTGCTGTCAGCAACTAGAGGCTGCCCTCAGGTCCTTGCCATGTGGCCCCTCCATACAGCTCACGACATGGTGTCCAGGCCAGCAGGAGAATCTCCCTCCAGGAAGGGCCCAGTCACTCTTTAAAAGACCTTTCCCCATTAACTCAAGGCCACTCAGGATAGTCTCCTTTATTAAAAAAATAATATTTTTTTCACATTTTAAATTAAAAAATGTTTTAATTGTGTTAAAATATACATAATGTAAAAGTTACCATTTGAACCATTTTCCAAGGATACAGTTTGTGGCATTAAGCACATCTACATTGCTGTGCAACCATCACCACCTTTCATCCACGGAACTTTTTTCATCTTTAAAAACTGAAATTCTGTACCCATTAAACAATAACTCCATCCATCCCACCCCCAGTCCCTAGAAACCATTATTCTACTTTCTGTCTTTATGAATTTTACCATTCTAAGTATCTCATATGAGAGGAATCATACAGTATTTGTCCTTTTGTGACTGGCTTATTTCACTTAGCATAGTATTCTCAAGGTTCGTTTTGTTTATCTATTCATCTGTCTGTGGACACTTGGGATGTTTCCACCTTTTGGCTATTGTGAATAATAATGCTATAAGCATGGGTATACACATATCTCTTCATGACCCTGCTTTAAATTCTTTGGGTATATACTCAGAAGTGGAATTGCTAGATGATGTGGTAATTCTAATTTTAATTTTTTGAGCAACAATCATACTGTTCTCCATAGTATCTGCACCATTTTATGTTCCCACAAGCAGGATAATCTGCCTTTGATTAACACAAAATCAACTGATTTGGGTCATTAATTACAACTACAGAATTCCTTCACCTTTTTCATGTAACGTAATCACAAGAGTGAAATCCATTGTATTCACAGTTCCTTCCAATACTCAAGATGAGGGGATTATACATGGTGTTTACACCAGGGACAAGAATCTTGGGGAGCATTTTAGAATTTTGCACACCACACTTCCATAAGCAGAAAAGACATTTATGGAAAGGATGTTGAATGGTTCCAGAATTAGTGAGAAGGCCAGAGAATGAACCCACAAAATGAGCAGGAACAAATGTAAGTCCGGCAATAATAACATAGTCAAGATCACATTATATGAAAACTCTGATAGAACGACATTGGTGGTGCCACCACCAGATAGTAATTGTTGTGACAACTGTGGTAAACAGCCTCTAAGAGGGCCCCCAATGATCCCCACCTTGTGGTATTTATCATGCCTTCACATTGTCCCTGTGCTGTTCTGAGTGACCAGTAGCATTCAGCACAAGTGATGATCTGTCACTCTTAAGATTAGGTAATAGAAGACACTGGTTTCAGTCTTGTTTGCTCGATTACTCTCTAGAATCACTCATTCTGTGTGACTTGGGCTATCATGCATGAAGACACTCAGGCACCTTTTTTGGACAGGCCCACTTAGTGAGGAACTGAAGCCTCCAGCCAAGGGAATGAGCCTTCTTGAAAGCAGATCCTCCGGCCCCAATCAAGCCTGCAAATAAATGACTGCAGCTCTGGCTGCCAGCGACCTAAGAAGAGCCTTTCCATCTTTAGAGGGTTTTAAGCAAACAAAGACAAATATGGGAAAGAGATTATATGTACACACAATAACTAAACTATTTACCATCTAGTCCTTTACAGATAAGGTTTGCTGACCCTTCTACCACCATTACTGAGGACAACTCAACTTCCCAACTTTTTCTCTGAATTCAAAGTCCTTGGTCTGAATGCCCGGTTGGTTAAGCCTAGCTCAGGTGCCCAAGACTTAACTGCTGAGGAACTGGAAGAGAGAATGTCTAGCCCCATGTAGCTTCTGTAGTGGGTGGCATGGTCCTTTCTCCCAACACGACTCACAAAATGGGAATTGTCCCTAATTAAAAAGTGTTCAGATTCTAGGTAACAAACAACAAGCAGAAAAATGATCTAACTCCATGGAAATCAATCAGATTAGCTCTCTTTAGCATTTAGCAGACAAAGTTGATTTGTCCAGATGATGATGCTCTAAAGAGACTGTCTAGTATTCTTGTCATCGCCTATGTCAGTTCCTGTACTACTTGCTTTCTTAGCTTTTTTTTCAATTTTGGGGACTACACCATATCCTTCTAACAAACTGATTTTTTTGCTTATAATTAGAGTCAATTTCTGTGCTGGAACAAAGAACTCTACCTGATATAATATTATTGATATTGTGTGAAGAAGATCATCAGAGAAGAATTTCAAATTTGTTAATATTTTATTTCTCCAAGACTTTGTTATTTTATTTCTCCAAAAGACCTTTTCCCCACAGGAAATATTTCAATATTTCAAACCCTTCATTTCTCCCAAGCAAATGACATCAGAATATGTTTCTGAACCTGGCATAGGGACTTCCCCGGCAGTCCAGTGGTTAAGACTCTGCAGTTCCCAATCCAAAACTGGGCAGAAGACCTAAATAGATATTTCTCCAAAGAAGACATACGGATGGCCAAGAAGCACATGAAAAGCTGCTCAACGTCACTAATTATTAGAAAAATGCAAATCAAAACTACAATGAGGTATCACCTCACACCAGTTAGAATAGGCATCATCAGAAAATCTACAAACAGCAAATGCTGGAGAGGGTGTGGAGAAAAGGGAACCCTCTTGCACTGTTGGTGGGAATGTAAATTGATACAGCCACTATGGAGAACAGTATGGAGGTTCCCTAAAAAACTAAAAGTAGAATTACCATACGATCCAGCAATCCCACTACTGGGCATATACCCAGAGAAAAGCATAATTCAAAAAGACACATGCACCCCGATGTTCATTGCAGCACTATTTACAATAGCCAGGTCATGGAACAACCTAAATGCCCATCGACAGACGAATGAATAAAGAAGTTGTGGTACATATATACAATGGAATATTACTCAGCCATAAAAAGGAACGAAATTGAGTCATTTGTTGAGATGTGGATGGATCTAGAGACTGTCAAACAGAGTAAAGTAAGTCAGAAAGAGAAAAACAAATATCGTATATTAACGCATGTATGTGGAACCTAGAAAAATGGTACAGATGAACTGGTTTGCAGGGCAGAAGTTGAGACACAGATGTAGAGAACAAACATATGGACACCAAGGGGGGAGAACTGCAGTGGGGTGGGGATGGTGTTGTGCTGAATTGGGCAATTGGGATTGACATGTATACACTGATGTGTATAAAATTGATGACTAATAAGAACCTGCAGTATAAACAAACAAACAAAACAACTAATACTAAACTTTCTTTGGGTTATTTGTATGGAAATATGTTAATATAAATGTTTCAGACATTACATGAAATTTCTATAAAAAAAAAAGACTCTGCAGTTCCACTGCAGTGGGCATGGGTTCGAAACCTGGTGGGGGAAGTAAGATCCTGCATGCTGTGCGGCATGGCCAAAATAATAAAATAAAATAAAACACTGGCATAATAATAATAATGGGTAGAAAATTATATTCTCATTAGGAAACATAAGATTTAAAATTATAAAGAATACTCAATAATTTCTTTCTTCAATTAGATCTATAACCAGCTATTCTAGAATTTGTGTTTCAGAACTCAACTGCCTCTTTTTTGTTAGCTATCACTTAAAATCAGTTTATATTATTCACTTATTCATTTGTTCATTCACCAAACATTTATGAGCACCTGCCACGTGGCAAGCCCCTATTAGTGCTAAAGTTATAACAGTGTAAAACATATATTCCCTTAAATCAACAACAATCAGTAACTCAACTCTGTGATCAAACACAGCACCATAAATAATAGAACAGCCTCCATTATGTGCCCTTCCATTATCTATGATATATTTTTGCCGAAAATGAATAGCTTGAGTCTAATCAAGCCTCTTAGATCAGATATCATTTTATAAGAAATAAGGGGGCTATAAGAACATATTAAATTATACCATAAGGATTTAATCAGAAAAACCCAAATGTAGGATAGTCTACAGGACAATTGGCCAGGCCTCTTAAAAAAAAAGTGAGGATTTTTAGATTAAAAGAGACTGAAAAATATAACAACCAAATTAAACATGTGAATTTTGACTAGGTTCTGATTTGGAAAAAAAAAAGTTATGATTGATTGTTGGGAAAATTTAAATATGGATTGGGTTTTAGATTGATATTAAGAATTTTTTTGTTATTTGTGTTCTGAGATGTGGTAATAATGTTATGATTACAAAATCTGTCCTTAATTTAAGGAGATGCATGTATAATTTAAGGAGATGCATGTATAAAGTGTCATCATGTTGACAACTTCCTTTCAAGTGGTTTGGCAAAATAAAAAAAAATAAACACACATAAAGTAGATAAAGGAAATTTGGCAAGATGTTAACAATTTCTGAATCTAGCTAATGGGTATCTAAGTGTTTGTTATACTATTCTTTCAACTTGTCTGTTTGAAATTTCTCATAACAAAATGTTGAGAGAAAAAGAGCCCATTGCAGGGAGACTGTGCTGTGATTCCCTAATGGGGTCAATACCATTGTCCCAGAGACATTTGGAAGTGTGGTGGGGGTATCTTTGGTTATCAAAATGTCTGGGGAGCATTACTATGATTTGATGGGGAGGAAGGTAGCAGGGATGCTAAATAACTTGAAATGTGAGGGAATTCTTCACCCAACAATGAATTACACTTCTCAAAATGCCATTACCTTCCCTGTTGAGAAGTACTGAAAATAAACCAGTCAGTAGCTCTTCCCCCCCAAAATCCTTCCTTAACCCCATATACAATTCTAGTGTTTCTTCTTCAATCTGCAAAAAATAATCTTGATAGAGGAATCTTCATTCATGGTTTCCACTTCCTCATTTTCTTTCCATTCCTTAATTCACTCTAGTTTGGTTTCACAACCACCATTCCTTAAAAACTGGTCTTATCAGGATGACCAGTGATGTTATTGTTAAGTCCAGTGGACGTTTTGCAGTATTTGACCATGACGAATACTCTCTCCTTCTTGAAAATTTCCCCTCATCTTTCATGACACCACTCACTCCTGGTTTTCCTCCTAATTCTCTAACTACTTTTAAGATTCCTCTCATACACTCCTTTTTCTCTGCCTACATTTTATTTCACAGGATTTCATCTGTAGCCCTTTTTTCTTTTCACTTTACAGAGTTTTTTTTTCTCAGATCCCCACCTGAAGACCAGATATTGCATCTAAGTTCCATAGTCATTTATACAATTGCTTACTGACAGGAAATATCTGAGCCTAACAAATGCAAAATGGAATTTAACAGCTTCCCACGTATACTTGCTTCTTCTCTTAGAGTCTTTATTTAAGGCAATGACTGGGATCTACTTAATGCTTTGGGAACCTACTGTAAAGCCATCTATCCTAGGTGGCAAAGGAGGGAAGGTGTAGGACAGGGACGGCTTATGGAAGGAGATGACACTTCACGGACACAATTAATCAACGAGGAATTGGATGAGGTGTTTGGGGGTGATGCAATGTGAGTTAGGGAGGAGACTCCATCAGAACAGAGGCAGAAACACAAAGGCAAGTAAAACTACACTTCTCCTGGAAGTGAATGTAATTCACAATCGATGAAGCATACATGCTTTTTTGGCAGGAAGAACTGGCAAGGGATAGAGTTGTAAAGGTAGGAAGGAAGTAGATCATGTAGAGTCTTTTATGCCATGCTAAGGAGTTTGGCTTTTATCTTATCAGGTCAGAGTTGGCAGATTGATTGCCCACAGGCTACAGAAGTGATGTGTTTTAAAAGAGTAGAATTAGTTGTCAACATTTTAAAATTGAGAAATTTCACATACAAGTTTGGACTTCTAGCCTGTTCTGAAGATTTGGGAGTTCTGGCCACATTTCCCCACATTTGACAGACTCTGCTGTCACCACTCTGCAATAGTACCTATTGATCTGCTTTATTCAAATGTCACTTATGCCACCCGCCTGGCCCCTGTGGCCATTGGCAATTGCTACTTTTGCTTCAGATGCTGGTTAGCCATTGAAGAACTGTTAGCAGGGAGGTAGTATGATCAGACATTTGGGTCAGAAAGATCATTCTGGAAGAAAAATATAGGTTAGATTCTGGGGCATAGGAAAGGGTACCATAAAGAAATGAATCTATAAATTCTAGAGCAAAAGTGGGCTGTGGGTAGGGAGAGAGAACAGACTCATTACCTCTCCCCAGACACCATTTACCCTCCTAAACCACTAGGTAAGTCAAAGGAGGTAAGAACTTTGCAGTACTGGAGTGACAGTTGGAGACAGCCTCAAATAGGGCAATGACAGTACAGATGGAAAGAAGGGTCCAAAAATCAATAAAGCTTAACCATTGTATGTGGGGTGTGAAAAATGGGAGGAGTGTAGGATAGTTTCTGAATAGATAATGAATGATAGGGTCTAATTTTGATTAAAAACCGTTTATCACACTGCCTAGGAGAAGATAAGTTCTCTTGCATCAATTAAGTAGATTTGCTTTTCACAGTGATCACTTCGCTAGATGTATTTTCACATATCCCTAGTAACCATACATCAGTAAATTATACACCATTCCTGAGTAAAACTCTAGGAAAGGTAATTGAACATAAAGTAAGTGAAAGTTTTGACAAGAACTTGGTGGTCACCAAGAACAACTAAAGGTTCTTGAAAAATGAGCCAAGCTAAATTAAGCTCATTGTTTTATTTTTTGTCTGCTTGTTTGTTTGTTTTGTTAAGCATGTGGGGCTAGGTCAGGATAATGTAGACAGAGAGGCAGAGAGGAGGCACAAGCTCTCAAGTTTCTCTAAGCTGCTTTGCCTTGACAGGAACATGATAGACACTGGATTTCTTAGCCTGACAATTTCTCCAACTCTATCAGCTTTCCATTTTCTTCAGTATTCTCCACATTATCCTAATCTCTCTTTTCCCATTTTTTTAACCTCTTCATTTTCTTTTTAGTTACCAACAGAGTGACTTATTTTTTCTTCTTGTATCTGTTGGACTTTAGATATTTCTAATTTTCCCAACTATATGACTTTTACTTAAATCTCCAATATTATTACACCCATTGTACATATCTTTACCTGACTCATAAACATTCTCACTCCTGATACACACACACACATAAACACACATATATAGTGTGTATATATATGTATATATATATATACACACACACACACTGTATGTAAGTTATATGTGATTTCTCTTATTTCTCAAATTATTTTAATTCACTTCATTTTAATCCTATTTCAGATTCATCCTTCTAAATTTTATCTTCTTATATCTTACTTTTACCTTTTGTAGATAAAATTCTATAACATGCATTTCATGCCTTTTAATACCTATTACGTCATTATCTGAGTAGCTAAGGATAAAGAAGCTTGTATGTGCTCCATTCCCACTTATGGCTGTAAAAGAAAATATGAAAGATGTACTGAGAGGGGTGAGGGTTATAGTTGCCAGATATGTGTATTTAGATAGATAGATAGATAGAGATATGTACGATACAAATACATGAAATTATGAATGAGAATGTCTTTATTCTTAATTACATCCAAGTAGGCAATCAGCTAAGATATATCTATCTGGAAGGGTAGCTGATTTTCACTTCTCTTTAGGCATAGGTTAAAAACAAACCCTGGAGTGGATAATAAGGCCATTCTTCTGCTCACTTTCATAAACGCCAATGCAATGTTCTAATCCCTCAGGTATAGGAAATATTGGTACAGCATCGGATTAGTTCAGACATGAGATGAAAGCTTGAAAATCGGTCCCTATAGCATTTGTCTTGTACATGTATAGTCATTCTGGTGTTTTTACTGTGGCACTCTCTCTGGCTTCCTTCATCTCCACCACTTCTATCATAGTTCAACCCTGTTTAACTCACTTCTAGAGATGAACGTGAACAAAGTGTAGTTTTCTCTACTGTGAAGATTTCTGCTATGTTATGGACTGAATTCTGAAGACAAATATTTCTTCTTGCCTGGGTAAGGGAAGAAAAGAGAAAAAGAGAGTATTAATATTTTGAACTGATGGAGTTGTTCTGTATCTTGATTATGGTGGTGGTTACATAACGGTATACATTTGCCAAAAATCATAGAACTGTACATGAAAAAGAATGAGATTTACGGTCTTTAAAAAAAAAAAAGGGAGCAAGAGAAACCAGTTAAGTTCTAAGACTGTCAAAGTTACAGCCAGAAAAAATATATCATATTCATAAAGTCACTTTCATATTCAGATGATAATATTCCTAAGATAGTAACTATTACTAATATAATCTTCAACATAGCTTAGTTACTCTCTTCTTTAAAACTTTGAAAGAAAACAGTTAAGTTCTAAAAAGCCATCTTATATTCTAATCATTTGTTTTTCAGAAGTTTAGATTTAAAATTCAGTTAACAGTATCAAACTGGTTAACTAAGTGTGGTAGAGAGCCAGCCATCAAAATGGCCCCAGTGACTCTCACCTCCTGGTGTTCATGCTTCTGTGAAGTTCACTCCCATTATGCAAACAGCTAACCTGTGTAACCAATAGGATATTGAGGAAATCACAGAGTGTGATTTCCTAGCCTGGGTCATAAATGCTTTAAAGTTTCTGTCTTGCTTTCTCAGGGATCACTTGTTCTGGGAGATGCTAACTGTTATGCTGTAAGGACACTCATGCAGCCCTGCTGAGATGCCCGCATAGTAAGGAAATTTCCCATGTGAGGGAGGCATCTTTGAAGGAGGTCCTTCAGCTTAAGTGAAGCCTTCATTGACTAATGTCTTCAATGCAGCCTCATGAGAGATCTAGAGCCAGAGTCATCCAGCTATGCTGCTCCCAAGTTCCTGACCCACAGACACTGTGAGATAATAAATGTTTATTATTGTTCTAAGCTGCTAAGATTTGGGGTAATTTGTTATGTATCAGTGGACAACAAATACACTAATATATTTTATTTTTCTGAAATATATTCAAACCTAAATATTCCAGGCTATACTGCATTGACATAGAGTAATATCTGCTTGAATTTTAAGCTCAATTATATTAACTGATAAAGTGAGGATATTGTGATATGTAGATTTGCACTGAGTTCAATTTCTAGAAGTTAGAAAATGATCAGTAAGTGATCATTGATTGAGAATTTTTTTTTTAAATTTAGAGCCTGTTTTTTTGCAAGGACTGAAAACTAATCAAAGTAGCTTAAGTAAAAACAGGATATACCGAAAGGATAGAACCTCACAGAAAGTATGTTCAAGAGGAACAAATTTGGGTTCTTGGGAAGTGGAAAGTTTTCAGGTGGTATATCTCTCCATCCCTCCTTTTCCTCTTTTTATCTATTACTCTGTCTCTATGCTCATTTTCCTACCTCTTTCTCCCTATATCTGTTTCTCTTTCTGTCTGTCTTTTTCTCTCTACATCTCAGTTTCTCCTCTCCCTACTGCTGCTTTAATTTTCTCTCCTTCCCTTTTCTTGTCCCCTTTTCTCTGCATCGCTCCTTCCCTCTGTCTCTTTCTTTTTTTTCTAAATCTTTCCATCTTTCCTTTCCTCTCTGTCCCTCATACCCTCGCCTCCCATTCCCGCCTTCTTGTGTTTCCCTCTTCCTTCCCTTCTTTTTTCTCTCCACTTCCCTCTCCCTTTCCTATTGTATCTCTTCCTTTCTTTTTCTATTTTGCATCATCTCTCATCACTTATTCTTGGTATCTTCTTTACCCTTCTCTTCTGAAGGATGCCTGCCTTCAAACTTAAAATATTATGAAGATTCTAAAATCAATGTAATAGATTCTGTTAAAGTTTTCTGAAATACAAAACATCTCAGAAACCTGGAGGTTATGAAAACCTCAGCAATCTTGGTAGTACTGAGAACGTGGAAGACAACAAAAGTCTCAGAGTAGCTGATGTAAACATCTCAAAGTCCAGGGGTCTATGTACTTTACATATGAGATCTCCTACCTCTTTCTATCCACGTTCTCATTCTTAGCCTGCAGCAAATTAGAGGAAAAAAAGCCAGAGGAGGGATGCTGCTAAAGTCAGATTGTTGGTACCAACAGAGGGTTGGCACCTGAAGAGCAAAAGACTACATAGGTTAAAAACTACAACAATGAAAAGCAGACACAAGAACTGAGAAAACGTAACAGTGTGGATCCAGTCAAAGAAAGGGCAAGCAGTCCTATACTTTTCAGTAGTCTGGAACAAATCTCTAATAGTGGATATTCATTATAATAATTATGGAGAAATTATACAATTTTATTTAGATATTTAAGAAGGCAGGAACATACTTTGTGAATATTTTGGTAAAATATTAAAAAGTACGCCCTTTAAAATGTAAACTTTGAACATTAAGGAAATTTAGATATGAGCAATATCAACTTTTAGATGTTTTTTTTTTTTTTTCTATACGTTGTGGCCTCTCCAGTAGCAGAGCACAGGCTCCGGACGCGCAGGCTCAGTGGCCATGGTTCATGGGCCCAGCTGCTCCGCGGCATGTGGGATCTTCCCGGACCGGGTCACGAACCCATGTCCCCTTCATCGGCAGGCGGACTCCCAACCACTGTGCCACCAGGGAAGCCCTAGATTATTTTAAATAAAAATTTAATTACATTAAATAATGTCTGTTGGTTTTTTTTCCATTGATGCAGGAGAAAAATTAATAAATTTAACTTTTGGTACAATAGAGTCCAACAGATCCTAAATACTAATAGCCTTAGAAATTTTAAATGATACAAAAATATTAGAGGTTTGTATCAGCCTCATCTTGAGTACAAGCATGAAACTGTTTCAACAAGCAGTTAAAAGACAAACTTCCTTCTGCCCAGGAACATACGTTAGCAAGTTTTTCTTACTGGTTAATACATACCTTACTAGTTAATAGTGAGAATGGATCATGTGGGTATGTTTTCATTCTCCAGCTAGTTCTAAGATCCTCTAAGGTAGACTCAATTTTTTCTATTTTCCTGTGTTGTGAAGGACCATGTCCCTCACATTGTGCATGCTTAACAAATGCTTATGACTGACTTAACTGGCTGATACTGTGGTTTCCAACTGGGGCTATGGCAAACATAATAGTTTTATTTCAAATATGCTGCTTAGATTAAACTCCCCACAAATCCTTATTGGAGTTATTTTGAAAAGTTTTTGTTTTCTGATTACAAAGCTAATTTATTCTCCTTGCAATATTATCAGGAAAAAAGTTTAAAATCTAAAGAAGAAAATAATGTCACATAATTCCATTACTCACAGATCTGTTAACAATTTGGAATACAGCATATCTTCCAGATATTTTTCTTTGAATATACTCATGAATACATATACAGTTTTACTTTTTTAAAAAATATAAACCCCAAAAAAGTCACTTTATACATAGAAACTAGTAGCTATCTTTTCATTTAGCAATATATCATGGACATGTTCCCATGTCAAAGAATATAGGTGTGCAGTGCATGAATATCATTCTATGTACTTTTTTCTTCAGTCTTCTTTTGGTGATTTTCATGTATCTTATAAATTTTCAATCATAAAAAATTGCACAGCTGAACATATTTGATTTACCTTTCTTAAGAAAATACCCCTAGAAATGGAATTGCATAACAGAAGTTTGAGCTCCAAGCATATCAGTGAATATTTATTGATCGATCATCAGACTATATGACTAATTATAGGGACACAACTATTTAGATAATTTGGAATGGTTAACCTTTTAGCCATATGAAGATATATTACATAAGTATATTTTTGAAGGACTTCTAAGTAGCTCCACTGACAAGTATTTTGAAATATCAATAGTTACTTAGTAAAGAAACTTCTGAGAATCTTTGTGGTCTACAGTTTTGGATAAACTCAATAAACTGTTAACTATCAAAGTCTTGATATCAGCATCTGCCAAGGGGAAATACCAAACCAAAGTTGCTTTTGCGGTAGGTACTAGCAGCAGTGTTAAGCATTCGTAATGTCCCTACCAGTGACAGAGTGATTCTTTATCATTGCAGTTTGGCTATCACATATCAGGGGAAGTGGTAAATTCATATTAGAAATTATAACCATTCTTTGGTAACTCAAGGATCTTGGGCAGATATTTTACCCTTAAGGGACTTTACCCTTAAGGGATCTTTTACCCTTAAGGGACTACCTAGTTAGCTGAATTTTAGAGAAAGCTTTTTGATAAACTCATGGTTAGACAAATTCATGAATTCTTGAAAGTACTATGTGAGGCAGTTAATCTAACAAAGTTGATACAGCATGGTGTTTAGGAACATGATGGACTTCGATATTTGACAACCTTGGGATGGAATGTCACTGTTTTCTATGGAGCACGCAGCGACTTCTCTAAGCATTAGTCTTCTCATTTTAAATATGGAGATGATAATAATCTTAGAGTTGTTGAGAGGGTTAAATGTGGTAATGCAAGGTGCCTATCATATGGTAATCAGTTAAAAAATATCAGTCCTTCTTCTTCATAATCATAGTGATGCTTTACATCCAGCAGGTACTTGTTAATGCTGTTGAAAAACGAGTGTTTAACCTCAAAATATTAACAATGACCACTAAAATTAATTCCATATTCATGTAGAATTCTGTATAATTTTGTGTGTAATCATATAAATATGTAGAACCACACTAATTTTATTGATTGTTAGAAATAAGCTTGAATTAGTAAAAAGTATGAATTAAAGGTTTTTTAAAAAGTAAAGATAGTTACATTACTTTTAAATTCATTTAATAACTAAACTAAAAGGAGGGTTTTCAGTGAGTTCTTTGGGGAATACATTTTGTTGTAGATGCAAAGCTAGTGTTTTTTCACTTATACATTGTTAGTTATTGTATGCTATTAAAACTTCTTGAGGTACCCGCACAAGTAATTTAAAACATTTCCCCCCACTGAAATCTCATTCTCTAAGAGAATCCCTTACTCAAGATTAAAGGCAAAATTTGTCAACTCAGATTTTTAAAAGTACAGGTTGACTTGCTATGATATTTTTCCCTGTGTGTTTTTTATGTAAGGTGAATAAAGAAAAATTTGGGAAAAATAACCTCTTCTTTGAGACCATTTAGTTAATTTAAAACTTAACACTGAAAGTAATGTTAGGTTGGAACTAAAACGTTGTAAAGCAATGTACTAGAGACCCTGGGGCAACTTCAATCTAATTTAACTAATAAATATTAAGCTCATATTATGAGTCCAGCATTGTGTTAGGAATACAAAGATGAACTTAACGTGGATGTTAATGCTGGGAGGTAATTTGGAGATAATTTAATACAAACCTCTCAATAGACAGAGGAGAAAATTAAGGCCTCCGAGAGATGAAGTGGCTTTCCCATAGTCAATAGATAAGTAGCAGAGCCAAGAGGAGAATACTTCAAGTTTCGTATTCCTTGCCTAGCCTCACGCTCCCTGCCCCAAAGGTTTTACAAAAGATACTTGGTACAGTTTTTACATTGACTAGAGCTCTTGTGGTTGGGCAATTCCAACAAAGCAGGTCGGGAAAATTTCCATGATAGTCAGCATCTCAAAATAGCAGCAGGTCCGCGCAGCTTTGTTCCTAACTCTGCAAGAATGAAAGAAATTCTAATTATACAACTAGCCCTGGACAAATAGTCCCTCTCAACAAACATTTGAGTGCTTACTATGTGCCTCGCTCTGTGTTATATCCTAGGAATATAAAGTAGGCTGAAAACAGTTCTTATCTTTAAGAAGCTAGTAGTTTCTTAAACTACAGAGGAAACAAACACGTAAGGAGAGAATTTCAGTGACATTACATAGCCCAAACCAATGCCTTGAAAAATGCATCCCAACATTAAAAAATTTTCTTAGTTTTAAGGTGGTTTGGCCAGGGCACAAATACCCTAATCCTACTTCAACACCGTTCCATAAAGTTCTTGTGGCAGAAACAGATAAAAGAAACAAATGCAAAGTAAAGCAGAGTTCGCACTGTGACTCCTAACCTCAGTGCAGAGGAATATGACATACTGACCTATTGTTTCAAGGGAGCAACCGTTTTTCTAATCTAGTTGATTTAAATGGCCTTAGGCCAAAGCACCATCAAACACTTAAACCCACGTTTATTCTGGTCACATGGAACAAAATTAAGTATGAGACTGAGGGTGATCTAGCTGTTTAAGGCCCCTGACATGCTGGGCCAGTCCCAGCCTTATGCTCTGATAGCTCTGGAAAGGAGAGAATCAGAGAACCCTACTTCTGATATTTAACACTTGGAAATCCCACCCACTATCAAATATGGCCTGATCAGTGACTTTTTCTTTTCCTTTTTTTTTTTTTTGGCTGCGAGGCATATGGGATCTTAGTTCCCCGACCAGGACCCGTGCCTCCTGCAGTGGAAGTGCGGAGTCTTAACTGCTGGATTGCCAGCGAAGTTCCTGATCAGTGACTTTAAATTGAATCAACTCCTCCTCTCTACTTGGACAGTTTGGTGCCCTTGAATAGGCATTATTTCCTCCCTTCTTCCTGTCAGATAATCTCCTCAAAAACTTCACCTGAATTTTATTTACAAAACTTTTTTTAATGTTAGCCGATTTGTATCAATCTGTTTCATTATACCCTATCACCTATTATGTTTATATATAAACATATAAACACCTAAGATACTTAGTCTAAGTTTGCTCTTCTAAGTCAACAGAAGATTTGAAAATTTGGACAGAGGAGCTGATCAACCATATAAGAGCTTTAAATAGTTTTAGATGGGTCATGAGAAGTGGCATAACCATTCTGAATGATTACAGTGCTTCAGTTCTACTGTGAACCCATTTTTATTTTTGAAACTCATTCGCCCAGTTAACCTTGGCATTGCCCAAGAAAAAGTCTGACGGAATCTGATGATTATCTCGTAAGGAAGCACAGAGCTACATACAACAAAAAGCAACAACATAGCAACTTAGGTCCAGAAAGCTTTGCTTTTAATCTCATTTTTACATAAACATGCTCAAATCCATAATACAAGGTGTTTGCTTTTTTAAGTTTATCACTTTTTTTTAACCCCCAAATAAACTTCTTAATGCGTTTATTTTAAATTTGGCGGGGGGGGTGGGGTAGGGAGGGGCGACATTTGAGTTTCCTTGCGAAGAAATTAAAAAAAAAAAGAAAAAGTGTTGTGTGTCCCATTCCTTCTTCCATCTCCACCAGCCAAATAAGTATGTGCTGCGACGGCATTTCTGTTGCTCTGAAATGTTGAAATAGATACGGAAAAAAAAAGGCACCGAAAAAAAAAAAAAAGGCACCAAGTGTTCATGTCGAGTGAAGGCACGCAGTGGGCTCCAGAAACCTGGCAGGTGGAGCATCTCGCGTCTGGAGTCTCGCGAGGTGTCGTGAGGCGAACTTGAGGCTCGCGGTTGTATGGGTTGCCGGGTGGAAGCGGGTTGCTGCGCCAAGACCTCCCTGGGCGGAGGGGTTGCGGAAGAGTGCCTACGTTCTGTCCCGGAAGTTGTCTGGCGCTGGGACGTCTTCTTTCAAGCCTTTGTGCTCGCACGTATCCCCCACGACCTGTCTGGGGCGCCTGATGTGGTCGGAGGAGTCGGCGGGCAGGTGTGGAGGTGCCCGGAGGGGGAAGGCCTGGCCGCCCGCGTGGGCCCTCAGGTCGGCTGTGAAGTCAGAAAGACTTGTTGATGGGCCTTCACGACAAACATGGGGGTGCCGACCACCTGGGACCCCTCTAACACGTGGCCCCGCTTCCTGTGCAGGACCCCTTAGATGGCACCAGCCCCTTGTTGCAAACACCGGATCTCCGCTCGTTGACGTGCTCCGCGGGTCGGGGCTGGCGGTCAGCACGCAACATAGGGGCAGCGCCGTGATACTCTGGATGGATCCGCGAGCAGCCGTGGCACGCAGTCTTCGAAGCGCACGCCCCGCGTGTGCTACTCGGTGGCGCCCCTGCCTGGTGGCCACCTGGAAGCTGGCAGCCACGCTGTCCTGATCTTGTTGAGGTACTGCGGGCCCTTGGTGACGTCGGGGACGATGATGGGGCTGGCGCTGGCGGGTCCAAAGCACCACATCCTTTAGGCGTCGGCCGCATCCCACTCGTACTTCTCGGTCACTTTGAGGCCTGCTCCTTGAGTTCCTGGCGGGCAGACACCTCGACCTTGTCGGTGTCCTTGGCCAAGCAGTCGGGGAAGCGCCGCACCTTCATGTGTAGCCGATGGTGCTTGTTGGAGGCCTTGGACAGGCCCAGGTAAGTCTATCACTTTTGAATGGTATCGGGCTCTTAAATTTTTGTGTCAAAGCTCAGTGGTTCCCCCCACCCCAACCACATTTTTATACTCCCATGAAAATAAGCATTTAATTCGCTTGCTTTTCAGATTACAATATGTAGGAGAGTTATTCCTTCGATTTAGGTATTCAGTTGAATTGAATACACGTTGATTGTGAGCCTGCAGTGTGGCAGGCCCTCTGCCAGGTGCTGGGAATACAAAGGTGGGGAATTCATGGTGTGCAAGGGCAGATAGAGCAGACAGCTATAATAAAATATTCATCAATGCTCTAGGAGCAGTTGGAGCACAGTGCTAAAAGAAGGCAGAACATGGAGGCATAATTCTTCCTGGCTGAAAGGGAGAGCGGTGCTAGAGGAAAACAGCTGTTGGGCTCGTTGCCACTACAATACAGCGTCCAATTTCAGCTCCCCCCACAGTGCTTCTTGACATTCTGACTTTAGACCCTATCCAGCAGTTTCTTCCATTCCTTTGGCTGACTATTCCAACGTTCACAGTCCTTTATGTCATTCAACCCTTTTCATTTGTTTCATCTTCCTTTGCTCCTTGCCCTTTTCCCTTACAGCAAACCACCAGACTTCCTTGTTCACAGAGCAAATAATTTCTCACATGAACTCCCTCAACTTCCTACTGTTCTTCTCCATTTCCCCAGCCCTGGTATTTCAAATGACACTTTTTTTTTTTTTTTGAGTGAATGCATGAATAAATAAACATATTAGGCACTATTTGTGGTAGATGCTGGGGATACACATGTCAATAAGTTAGGTTTCTCTCTGCCGTCAAGCCAGTCACAGTGTAGTGGATTCACATCTGTTACTCCCAGCTATGCTTTACGCTTGAGTTCTAGACCCATATATTCATTGCTTTTATGATATTCCCATCTGTTTGTCCTCCATGTGTCTCCACACTAACATGTCCAGTACTGTATCCCCTTGCTCCCATGTTTGCTCTTCCTCCTATTTTACCTGATTCAGTGAGTAACTGCATCATCTGTCTAATGGTTCAAGCCAGAAATGTGGTGTTCTAATTAATCACCAATAGCTATTTATACAATTCTCTTAATATCGCTCATTCCCTTTTGTCCACTCCCTCTGCCTTTGTCTTAGGACCCTTATTCATTTATCTCTTGCTTGAATTTTTGAAATTGCCAGCCTGGTGGCAATTACTTTTAATTCTTTCATCTAATTCCTTGCTTATCAAGCTTTATATCTAATAACAAGCTTGTATAGCTACTTCCTGATTTTCCAGATTTAGGCTTTATTTATTTACCGGTCACTTTAAAAGATGGAGATTTAGCTCTTTTTTTCATCTTCTTCATACTTACTACACACAGGACTTCCTTCTGAACACTGAGTCTAGCAATATCATTATACTTTTATTCTAATTAAATCACTATTCAGTATTTACAGTATTGTAGCTATGAAAATGTTAGTCACAACTGAGGTTTGTAAAATATCCATTATTGTGTTTCCTTTCTGCACAACTCTTTCCCCTGGAGATAATTTCTACAACTTTTTGATCCCTTTGTTTTCTACTAAATTGAACCATATGAAATTGCCACTTTTATTAAATATTAGCATTATGTGGTTCAAGGTAGAATGTTCTTTTTACGAATCCAAATTCAATTCTCTATCAGTTATCCAAATACCTCAGTACTTTTAGATAACTGAAATGTTCTGTAATTTTCAGCTTCTTGATACCTTCTGATGGATTAAGTTTCCTTTTCATTGTCGTGCTCCTGAAGAAATCTCTCCTGGAGTCTTCTGACTTGCCCTAATCTGGACTAGTTGTTAGCTAAACCAGGGAGACAACTATCATCCTAGGGCTTTTTTCACTGGAATCCTGAGATCTGTCTCTTAATATACTGCAGCTTCCTATTTCTTGGTTTATTCCCTCATTTTGGAGGATCACATCTTCTGATAGCTTCCTGAGATAGAGTGCACAAAAGGTAAAGTTTTCAGATCTTGCCTGTTTAAAATATCTTTATTTGGCCCTCTCAACTTATTAGTTTGGTGTGCTATATCATTCTCCATTGAAAATCTTTTTTTTAAAGAATTTTGAAGGTGTTGCTGTAACATCTTCTAGTCTCCAGGTTTGCTGTGAAGTCCAAAGCCATTCTGTTTCTTGATCCTTTGTTTCTGACCAGATATTTTCCCCCAGAACCTTTTCTTTTTCCTAATTTTCTGAAATTTTATGGTATTGTACTTTGGTGGGCGTCTATTTTCATCCACTGGACTGAAAACTTAGCGGACACTTGAGTCTCACTGGCCTGGCCTGTGTTTCGTGTTCACCTCTAAACAGATCATGGTGGACAGGAGGATGCTGTGCACTGATGGGCCAGTTCTAGGTCATTTGTCCTTCCTTGGAACTGATAGCTGAGGTTGGGGGTACATGGACTGACAATACAGGAAGGGTGGCTTCCCAGGGAAAGCCAGGATGTTGTTACTAAAAGAAACACAAAAGATTGGGCAGACAAAACTAGAGATGTCCGCTATATAATGTAAACAAACTCTCTGTATGTGTAACTTAAAAAAAAAATTGTTCTATATCTTTATTTATTTATTTATGGCTGCACCACACGGCTTGTGGGATCTTAGTTCCCTGACTGGGGATTGAACCTGGGCCCATGGCAGTGAAAGCACGGAGTCCTAACCACTGGACCACCAGGCAATTCCCTGTATGTGTAACTTGATGGAAGCCTAACATGTAATTGGGTTGCTGAGTTCTGAATGACTGAATTTGCTGTGGTCCAAAGGGTGTGAATGACTGGCATTGGTGGTATAGTGGTGAGCATAGCTGCCTTCCAAATGGTCTGAATGACTTGCAGTGACTTACATTCAGCATACAGTACTAAGAATGCAAGTCATGATAGAGTGAGGTAGTTACTTATATTTTATAGAGAGCATATTAACTTTGATTTGTTTTTTCAGAAAATATTTTAAAATGTCTAATTAAATGGATTCTGCAGATATAACTATAAATTTATCTCTTTCCCCAAAACCTGAAAATCAGTGATCATTTACATAATGCTGGTTTACAGAGTAAATTGTTTGTGTGAAAGAATTGGGACTATGTTCCCAGTTTAGGCCAGGAGCATGTTTACCACTGTCTCTTGCCAGGCCTTGTCTTTGCAGAGTCCTCGTACAACTAAAGGTTCGATGCGCTGTTATTTCTCTATATCATTAGGGAATGAAAACTCATATTAAAAAGTTACAGGACATGCTCTGAGAACAGTAAACCTCACAGCCAACCAACAATCTTTATTAGAAATGCTGAAATAAAAGTAATGACTAAATTTGCATATAAATCTTCCATAAATACAAAAAAAATTATTCAAGTATTTATTATCTCCATTTTATAGCACATTTGCCTTTGTTTAGGTAGTACATAAATCCAAGAGGAAAGCCTGGTGATTATCACTATAAAAAGCATTTATTGAAACTTCCTGTGATAGATACTTGAAACAATAGTGAACATGCATAAATGACATAAGTTAGCAAATGTTAAGGGTAAGCGAAGATAAAGTGCCTTTCATGTTAGGGTTGCCAGATAAAACACAAGAGACTTCATTAAATTTGAATTTCAGATAAAAATAAGTAAATTCTTTAGCATAAATATGTCCCTAGTATTTCATGGGAAATACTTCTAGTAAAAACTTTATTTATCTGACAATCTAATTTAACTGGGCATTCTGTATTTTTACTTGCTAAATCCGGAAAATCAGCTATTCTAGCATAATGACTTAATTTCACATAGGAACACAAAGATTATGAGAAGTTCTGTGTCTATGGAAGCTGTGGCTAGAAGGAATTTGCTGGCAAATTTTCAATTGGTTAGGCCATGTTCCCTTTAAATTCAGTTCAATTTAAGCAACATTTGCAGATGGAGACCTTGGTGCTGGATAATGTAGAGATGGATAAACTGTTTTCTCAAGAGAAGATGATTTCAGGCCTATAGGGGCAGGTGGTCCAGAAATAGTGTGTGAGGAGGAGAAAGCAATAATGCGATCTTTGAGCAAATGGGGATTTGAGCAAATGTGACTGTCAGGGAATAGTTGGGTGGATAAAATGATGTAACAGATGATGAGCAAGTAGAAACATCACTTTGAAAATGTATAGCAGCAGATATTAGAGAACTCTAGGTGGTTATATCCATGATTTTTAGGCTTGCATCTAGAAAAGAACCTCTCAGGTATTTATTTACATAGCAATAAGCCTGACAGTTTAGCCTAACTTAAGAGTTTCTTCACACCATGGTCATAGTCTGAGAACCTTTTGTCTAAATTATCAATTTTGGGGTTTCAATATGCTCTGCAACTTGACTCCAGAAATACTGGATAGCATTTATGAGGCACTGTTCTAAGTCTTTTCATGAATTAAATTATTTATTTCTCACAACAACTCTTTGGGGCGAGTGCAGCTGTTATTTCCATTTTATAGTTGAGGCAAATCAGGAGTAGGAAACTGATGTGCCTATCAGACCACGTAGGGAATGTAAATGTGGGGGGGCAGGCCAAGAGTAAGACAGTGAATGCAAGTGACAGCCTCAGAGTTGGGATGTAACAGGGAGACTCTGGTGAGCTGGGAAGCAGGTGACCCATCTCCAGCACTTTCTGGATGGCTCAGACTTGCCAAACCATCTATTTTTTCTTGAGAAGCTGGAAATCCAAAATTTAAGTGACATTTCCTAATTTTTGAGTGTTAGAAACTAGTTTAAATTTACAGCACTCAAATTAACAAACTAGAATTTGCTTCTGAGCAAATTTTGCCAGCAGTTTGTCATTTCTGCTTTAGATATATTTTGTTTTTACAAGCTAAAAAAGAGTAAATTGTTTTTATCAAAACTGAAAATTGCTGGGCAAATCCTATTATGTAACACCAGCCCCAAATAAACATATTTTTAGACCTTAAGACTAGGTTGGGGGCTTCCCTGGTGGCGCAGTGGTTAAGAATCCGCCTGCTAATGCAGGGCACATGGGTTCGATCCCTGGTCCGGGAAGATCCCACGTGCCGTGGGGCAGCTAAGCCCATGCACCACAAGTACTGAGCCTGTGCTCTAGAACCTGCGAGTCACAGCTACTGAGCCCATGTGCCACAACTGCTGAAGTCCGCGTGCCTAGAGCCTTTGCTCCGCAACAAGAGAAGCCACCTCAATGAGAAGCCCACACACTGCAATGAAGAGTAGCCCCCGCTCACTGCAACTAGAGGAAGCCCGCGCGCAGCAACAAAGACCCAGCGCAGCCAAAAAGAAATAAAAGTAAATTAAAAAAATAAAAAAGACTAGGTTGTAGCAGTGTGTGATGATCAATATTAAACATGAAAATTGAACAGCTAGTACTCAAAGAAAACAGCTGTTCCTTTTCTATAAGGTGGTGTTTCTCGATTTAAAAAAATATCATGATTCACCTTAAGAAATTAATTTGACATAACATGTACTCTTACAAATCTCTTATTTTATATATAAAAATATTTTCAAGAAAAAATATTCACTCTTACTACCTGTCATACATTCTGATACTTTTTTATTCTATTCTATTTCATATTGTTTACTACATGCTGAATTGATTTCATAACCCAGTAATAGGTCATGTCCAAGTTGAAAATCTCTGCAATAGAGAACAGTTTTTCCTTCATAAGGATAATACAACTCTTAGCATTGAGTGAAGTAAAACGTAAAAACTATCAAGGTAGTGTGTATCCAATTTCTGTTGTGAAAATTCTGGCAATGAGAGATACCCACACTTAGGTATAATCCAAATGCTTCCTTTGCAGGTTAATTTTGTCTCCCTAAGGGAGTTAGGGCAGGACAACTACTTTTTAAAAACTCATTGAAGGCAAGCGAATACTACTTTTTGTATTCTGCCATAATGCCCAGGTCAAAGTTGTGGCTCAGTTAAAACTTGTTGCTTTGATTGAAAGAATATACTATGGCTATTGGTATGTAGGTTATTGGCTCCTGGCTGATTATTAGAGTTTTCTGGAAAACTTTAAAACAATACGAAATCTTATTCAGGAAAATTATATTTGTATTTGTCCTTTGACACAGAAATTCTACTTCTAGCAATCAGCTCTGGTGGCTAGTTGGTTAATAAACTAATGGTGATACCACCATTTTAATTATTATGCAACTATGAAAAGGAATGAGAGAGATCTCCATGATATATGGGTAAGGAAAAAAATCAAGGTGCATATATTTTTGCAAAAAGAAACACTGGTAGTATAAACAAGGAACTAAAATAGTTGTTATCCATAGGGTGATTTTGGAATAGAATGGAGGGGAAAGGGAGAGATGAGGCTTAGAAATCTAAGTATGCTTTTTAATTTAATTTAGGTTTTAAATCATGTAAGTATTTTATATATTAAAATCATAGAGTTAATTTAAAAAGAAAAATTCTAAAATTGAAAATAGAAACAAGTAAACCTTGACTGTGTATCAAATTGCTAACATAGCACAGAGAAAAAAAATTTATTTCCAGTGAATTTTGAATGTAATACTCTATGCATCCTTAGTGAGATATAATCTAAGGGCTAAAAGAACTATGAAGAAAACTTAAGGGACTTCCCTGGTGGCACAGTGGTTAAGAATCTGCCTGCTGACATGGATGGCTCTAGAGACTGTCATACAGAGTGAAGTAAGTCAGAAAGAGAAAAACAAATATCGTATATTAACGCATATATGTAGAACCTAGAAAAATGGTACAGATGAACCAGTTGGCAGGGCAGAAATAGAGACACAAATGTAGAGAACAAAGTATAGACACCCAGGGGGGAAAGTGGCAGGGGAGGGGTGGTGGTGGTGTGATGAATTGGGAGATTGGGATTGACATATATACACCAGTATGTATAAAATGGATAACTAATAAGAACCTGCCGTATAAAAAAATAAATAAAATTCAAAAATTCAAACAGAACAAAAAAAAAAGAATCCGCCTGCCAGTGCAGGGGACACAGGTTCAAGCCCTGGTCCAGGAAGATCCCACATGGCGTGGAGCAACTAAGCCCGTGCGCCACAGCTACTGAGCCTGTGCTCTAGAGCCCGTGAGCCACAACTACTGAGCCTGCGTGCCACAACTACTGAAGCCCGTGCGCCTACAGCCTGTGCTCCGCAACAAGAGAAGCCACGGCAATGAGAAGCCTGCGAACCGCAGCAAAGAGCAGCCCATGCTCACCGCAACTAGAGAAAGCCTGCGCGCAGCAACTAAGACCCAGTGCAGCCAAAAATAAATAAATAAATAAATAAATTAAAACAACAAAAAAAGGAAACTTAAACATCACTTAGTGATTTTTATCGTTGGTAGTGATAATTGGTATTATGTATTTTAACCATTATTGCATATTTTGGGGAAAAAATAAATGTTTAGGGTGATAAGATTTTTGTGTAAGAAGGACACATGAGTATGAAATCAAAGAAGTTAAGAAAAAATCCCTATAAAGTTAAATTTGAATTGTAAATATTGATATTAACTCATTTTGAATATATGTATGTCCTATCTCTCTTTACTGAAAGGGTCTAGAAACAGTGACACCTCTGTAATGCCCAGATTCTTTTTGTTTGTTTAAATATTTATTTATTTATTATTTATTTAGGCTGCTCTGGGTCTTAGTTGTGGCATGTGGGATCTTTGTTGTGGCATGTGGGTTCTTAGTTGCAGCATGCATGCGGGATCTAGTTTCCCAACCAGGGATCAACCCAGGCCTCCTGAGTTGGGAGCTTGGAGTCTTACCCACTGGACCACGAGGGAAGTCCCTGTAATGCCTAGATTCTTGATTATCAAATTCCCTAAAAGGAACAAGATTCACTTAAAAAATGGCTGATTCCAAGTTAAGTCTGAGGCAATTAGGTAAAAGTTGAACTTGCAATATCTTGTGCCAGAAAGCAAGAAAGTCCTAAAATATTGGAGCCATCTTGAAATAACTTCTGTTGATCAAATTGGAACAAAATAAGCATCCCAAAAGAATAACTAAATGATTATAAAATGTAAAATAAATCAAAAACTATTAGTTTTGAAGAAAGAAAGAGAGGGAGAGAGAAAAACACCTTACTTTGGAAATAAGTAAGACATTATCGGTCTTTTTTGAAGGCACTGTTGAAACCAGTTAATGTGTGAAAGCTCCCCCACCCCTTTTTGAAACAAAAGAATGCCAGCTCATCAATATGGAAGAAATAATAGATTAGAAAAAGCACCATTTGGAACTCCTAGTGGAAACTGATTCAGACAAAGATCATTAATAGAAGCCAAAATACATTAGGTGAGAGATTAATGGGGAGGAGGATATTTGTGTAGTGTCCAAGTATCACTCCATAGATTACTTGTTAATTGCAAAGGGTAAAAACCTTACCTTTGCAATGGAGATACCTGATCACCTAGCATAGCTATCAAACCTAGTGTCACTGACAGACAAGCTGAATTATGTGGTTTCAGGTGTGGTTATAGGATTATAGTGTCAGTATGAATTACTTGTGTCAAAAATGTTTAAACTAAATTTAATCAAGTTTTTAGATCTAGTTTCTAGTTTACAGGGAAAAGGAGAATAGACAAAGAACAAGTTTAATGACACCAGAAGGCAGGTCAAATTGCCAAAAGGCCATTTTTTTAATGTGTAGCTACCCAAGGGTTTGATCAGAGAAGCCTGAAAGAACTTTTAGTTTTGAAGGCAGATTAAGCAGGGGTTGCTTCCCTCAGCTTTTATTGAAAACCCTATTCCTTCATAAGGATAACATGCTGAAGCTGCTGGTCTAGGCATTTAATCCAATATAAAGGAATATTTCTTATGTTATACAAAAGAACAGTTCCAATTTCAACATGAGGAAGCAATTCAAATTGGAGAAACAATGAGCTCTACCTAGAATTGAAGACCTTTTTCTAAATAAAAGAAGAAACTGTTTCTGTCTAAATATGGGCATTTTAAAAAACATCTTTATTGGAGTATTATTGCTTTACAATGGTGTGCTAGTTTCTGCTTTATAACAAAGTGAATCAGCTATACATATACATATGTTCCCATATCTCTTCCCTCTTGCGTCTCTCTCCCTCCCACCCTCCCTATCCCACCTCTCTAGGTGGTCACAAAGCACTGAGCTGATCTCCCTGTGCTATGCGGCTTCTTCCCACTAGCTATCTATTTTACATTTGATAGTATATGTAAGTCCATGCCAGTCTCTCACTTCGTCCCAGTTTACCCTTCCCCCTCCCTGTGTCCTCAAGTCCATTCTCTACGTCTGCGTCTTTATTCCTGTCCTGCCCCTAGGTTCTTCTAAATATGGGCATTTTGATTGCTCAGTTCCACTGAGCCCTTTTTGCTCCTTGCTACATTAAGTTCTCATTGAATGTGCACTTGACTTCTTTGCAGTGAAAGCATATTAATCCCTAACATGATTTTTTAAATGTTCTTTAGACCTCTAACTGGATCATTTCTTGTTGATGCTGTTATACTGCTGTGACATTTTGGACTCACTGAATGGCACTGAAAATCAACTTTTAAAAAATTATAATAAAGCTTAGGTGAAATAGCAGAGAAGCATCTGATTCCTTCCTTCCCCACAAAATGGAGAGAGATTAGACTAAGGGCTCTCTTTGGTTCATTGGACAGAGATTGGGGAGATGGCAGAGCAGCCACATCCTGTTTTTGAGCGAGGAGAAAATTCAGGCTCACCCTTTTAGAGCTGCCAGGCAGCATAGCTTCTGAGCAGAACTGCCCTATTATTGCCACTGGCAACTCCACCCTTGCTGTACCCAGAAACACCCTCCAGTTTCCCCTCTTTTCAAACTATGCAATTTTCTTCCCCTACTGGTTAGCACACATCATTACTACTGTTAAATAACAAATAAGTTTTCTTGTATAATTTGGAGGAATCAATTTATAGTCTTGCCACATTCGTGTTAAATCTTAGGTAGTATTTCTATCTTGTAGTGAGGACAAGAACTAGGCTAACAGTAGAAAAATGATTAATGTGTACGTGAATAGAGCACCTGAGTCCTATAGTAATGCATGCTTATCGTCTAAGTTAATAGTTCCCAGTATGTAATCTCTAGACTTGCAGCATCACCATCATCCAGGAACTGGTTAAAATTGCGAACTTTGGGGCCCAAAACTTACTGAATCAGAAACTCTTGGGATAGAGCCCAAGAATCTGTGTCTTAACAAACACTGCAGGTAACTTCTTATGCATACTGAAATTTAGGAACCACTCTAAGCCATGAGATTCCCTTTATTCCTTTAAGTCAGCAAACCTGTTTAAATACCTTCTATGTACTATGATCCATAAAAAATAATATAACAATCTTTGTTCAGAGGGTGGTAATATGGAACATAGGGAGAACAGAGTTTACACAGAAAGCCGTAACAGGCACTTATTATAACCTGTCTTCCCATCTTCCGGGTGTCCCCAACTTAGGGTCTGTGGGTATGAGTGAGTGAACCATTTTAACCAAAGGTGAAGAGGCTAAATTGACATATGTATTTGTAGCAATGGGCAGACAGCTCCTGACGTGGTTGAAGACAAAGAGAGAGTCCTCAGACTCAGAGTATAAAAAGAAGATCCCATTCTATTTTATAGTGAGAAAAAATAACTAATAAAGAAAATTGCAAAATCGTGGGAGAGATGGTAGGATAACTGGGATGATCTGGTTTGAAGGGAAAATTTAAATTATGCACTATCTGTGTAAACAACATTATCTAACCTTAGCCTGTTGACTCAGCTGGTTAGAGTTCTGTCACAGTTTCAGTTCCCTACAGAGCCTGATAAATTATTCCTGTTCTTGGCCACAATCAACATCCCACAATTCAAAGCATCAAATAAAGGTGGCATGGGGCATTGGGAGGATTGTAGATCATTACACATTCCTACTCCCGGGCGAACACCTGAAGACTGCTGAAGGTGGGCGGTAGCACCATCTTTGTAGGAGGTAGTAGATGATAAATGGTCAATTTCTCAAATTCTTTCCCAAAGCTTTAATTGTTACAAAGAGTTTTTTTTCTTTCCAGGCAAATTTACCTTTATGAAGAAAGATCATAATAACTTCTCAAGGAAAGTTAGTAACATTTCACTTGGTGCTATTATAATTTTTATGTTAACGTCTAAAATGTCTCATTTGGTGAAATTAGTTCATTAAAATACTTGTATGAGCACATAAACATTTATTTTTCTATGCACATTAGCTAGATCTTGAAGATATTTTTTAAAATTTAGAGGTTAATCTCCTGCATCCTGGGACTTCCCTCGTAGTCGAGTGGCTAAGACTCCCTGCTCCCAATGCAGGTGGCCCGGGTTTGATCCCTGTTCAGGGAACTAGATCCCACATGCTGCAGCTAAGGTTCGCATGCCGCAACTAAAGATCCCATATACCACAACTAAAGATCCTGCATGCCGCAACTAAGACCCAGTGTAACCAAATAAATAAATTAATTAATTAAAAAAACTCCTGCATTATAAGGAGACAGAAATTGCCTAAGTTTTAAATATAGCAGACTACATCCTCTAACACTAGCTAAGGATGCCTCAGTGTTTCCATGCAGAACTTGTTTCTAACTCAGCCTTAGGAAAATTCCTTAAGGTAAAACTTAAACACTACATCTGTCTCTCAGCCGATTGTTTTATAAAGTTTCTGAGTTTAAAGTTACCATAAATGTCGACAGTGTGGTGGAATGTTTATATGCTTGGTTTTTCCCTGCATCTAGTGTTTGAACAAATAGGAAGTTTATAGTGGACATAATAATAACACGGAATGTCAGTGGCAAAAAATTTTTTTTCTGTGTGTTTTCCTATCATCACTCAATACCAAGAACTTCTCCTGTCTGCTTTAAGAAAAAACCCAAAAGATTGCTTTTTTTTTCCTTTTTAAATCATGTTTAATGAAATAAAAGCCAGATATCTGAATACACATAGATACTTCCACAAGCTGATGGCTGGGTGCTTTGATCTTGGGCTATCTCCGTGGAAATATGCCATGCTTTGTGTGTGAGGATAATGTTATTGTCAACTATCATTAAGACCTCTTTTCTAGTAAAGGAGTAAATAATTATATGGAAATCAGAACTTACAAAATATATTTTAAAAAATCTTATAATCCATTAAATAGACTTGGCTCTCTGGTTGAAAAATAACCAACAAAAAGGATTTTGTTTGTTTCTGTTTAAAGTATTATAAGACACTTACAAAGGATCATTTTGATTTTTTTTTTTTTTTTTTCTATACGCGGGCCTCTCACTGTTGTGGCCTCTCCCGTTGCGGAGCACAGCCTCTGGACGCGCAGGCTCAGCGGCCATGGCTCACGGGCCCAGCTGCTCCGCGGCATGTGGGATCTTCCCGGACCGGGGCACGAACCCGTGTCCCCTGCATCGGCAACCACTGCGCCACCAGGGAAGCCCCACAAAGGATCATTTTGAGATCTCATAAACAGAATACTTTAGTTAAGGTATCAATATCCTCCACTATAGGGTGGGAAGGAAATAGGAAAGATAAATTTTGGATTAACCAATTTACCAAGATAAATTAGACTCTTCTGGAAACCAAGGATTGCAGCCTCACATGTCTGCAGGAGCCGGGCAAGGTTACATGGATGAAGCAGACTGTGTATAGCATGGAGACAATCTTGAACTGAAGAGCCAAGCAGCACTTAGCTCAATCCATGTAGTAACAAGAGTCCAATTCCAGAGCTTTTGTTTGTCTAGACAAACTCCTAATGAGATTTTTACAAAATCTCCAAATTATTTAATGCTGGGAGTTAAGTAATTTTTAAAAATAATCGTGTTTGTTAAACAAATCTGTCTGGTGGATAGATTTGCCCTGTGATCCACCAGTTTGTGATCCTTCATTTTAACCCTAAATTGTGGTATACTCATGTTTCCCTGCTGCGTAAAACATTGAATGCCAGATGTAGATGATCACATGTTATTGTAAAAATACGGAAAAGACAAGTACTTAATATTTGTTGAATATTTATTAGGAAAACTAATACAATTTGTTCATTTTGGGTGAAGTCTTCACCAGTTATCAACACACACACACACCCATTGGCATGTGAACTTGTTTCCACTTAATGAGTGAGATAGGAATGTTAATTTTACTGACCCAACACCACTGACTCACTGGGAAAAAAAAATGGCCTCTTTCTTTCTCATTACACACACACATGCACACACACGCAGGCACTGTGTAGCATGTATGCATTGGTAGAAGTCACTGTATAATTGCAAATCTGAGGGCCAGGGTCCATATTTCTACAGATAAAGATCTAATATATCTTCAGTCTAATATATCTTCAGTGCTGGGTGTCTAGTAAAGCATATGTAAGCATTGAATGATTAGAGTTTCCAGAACTTATTAGAGCAGGCCATTTGAAAGTGACAGAAATCTTGACTTTACAGTTCTTATTTTCATTGAACTTTTAACACATGCTAACACAATATGGATCATTAGTAGAAACAGGCAGTCCTTGCCATGAATTGAAGAGACACATGCTGAGAAAAAGATAGAGAATAGTGAGTTTTATTTTTTTTATTGATAGTTTAGAATTGTCATCATATCAGGTGCCTGTTATTTGTGTTAGAGGGTATATATTTTTTAAGTCAGCTTTTTAAATTTAAGTATAATGCATACATACAGAAAGTGCACAAATCATTAAATAGCTTAATGTATTGTTTTCAAAGAACCAAGCTTTAAACCTTTTGGAATGACTTGACAATCCATTTTTGCATATTTGGTCAGTTCTGAAATATACCAATATGCTTCTGAAAATAGCATTATCCCTAACTTGTGCCTTTTTTTTGCCCTTGACCTTTTGGTTAAACTTTAGATTACTTGTTTCTATAAAGCATCCATTACCTATAGTCTTTTCATCACACAGCACTAAGGCTATGTCTTGAGCAAATTCATCAGTGTTACTTCTGGATTACACATTGGAGTTACAAGATAAACATTCTCTAATATGACACATCTTTTAAAAATAAAGACAAAAATAGTCCTTAAGAAGGGGTTTTGGTCACAGTACATAAAAACATATAAAATCAATAGGTACTTTCATCCTTTTAAAATGATAAAAACTTTTTTTTCCCCAGATGAACGTTTTTGCAGAGAAAAGTAGGAAGGCACATTAAAAAATTCTCTATTAGAATCACAGCCTATTATAGATTCATCTAAGCAATTTTACTATAAACACATACCTATAAACATATAATGTCTCTTGACTGAATAGTTAAAGCAGGTCATATATCATAATTAAAACAAGGATAAACGTGGTAACCTAGAAACATGATTAAAAATTTTATTATCCTAAATAAAGCATCATTTAAGTAGGTGAGCCAAAATTATAACATGTAACTAACTCTGTTAATCCATAAATTCAGAGGAAAGTTCATTGTCTTCTCATGGTAAGAATGCTATGTTGGGGTTCCCTGGTGGTGCAGTGGTTAAGAATCCACCTGCCAGTGCAGGGGACACGGGTTCAAGCCCTGGTCCGGGAAGATCCCACATGCCACGGAGCAACTAAGCCCGTGCGCCACAACAACTGAGCCTACGCTCTAGAGCCGGCAAGCCACAACTACTGAGCCTGCGTGCCACGACTACTGAAGCCCATGCACCTAGAGCCCGTGGTCCGCAACAAGAGAAGCCACCACAATGAGAAGCCCGCGCACCGCAATGAAGAGTAGCCCCCGCTCACCGCAACTAGAGAAAGCCCGTGCGCAGCAACGAAGACCCAAAGCAGCCAAAAATAAAATTAAAAAAAAAAAAAAAGAATGGTATGTCACTCTTTACTTGGAGTTTTTAACTGATTACTTACACAAAGTTACACTATTATGATAGAGTTTTCAAATTGATGTGAAAGATATTCTGGATCTTCAGAATGATGGTGTAAAGTAGGCTATCTGTAATTATAATTAAGGGAAACAGCCCAAGTTTGGAATGTTTTCTTTCATCTTCGCATATATAATTTGCATTTTACAGAACCTCAGGCCTTTGCATCTGCAAATTGTTGATTAAAGTAAATCATGTAGTCTAATCAGAAGATTCCAATAAAGTAGAATTTTGTTCACTAATTCAGAAAAAGTCTGGCCTATTGCACAAAAGTGCCAAGGAAAAACTCTTTATACAGTGAACCCCAAATAAAGCACTACTGATGTTTTGTTTGTGACTATATGATTAGCAGAGAGTCTTAAGTATTTATTGACCTAGTCTTGCCTTTAAGTATATAAACACTCAATGACTTGGTCCACTTCAATAGACATTGTGTTAGGTATTGAGGATTTGAAGATGAACTTTCATATTTGAGAAATTTAATATCTTGTAAGGGGGACAGACACATAAACCCATAATCTCAGTATGATGCTGTAAATGTTAAGTAGGGAGCAGGCACAGAATGCCATGTGAACAGAGAGAAACTATATGGACTATGGTTTTCAGGAAAGTTCATCTCAAGGTAGGGTATCCAGTTAGGAGACAGTTGAAGTATACCCTACACAAAAGATGATGAGGACGTGAATTAGGGCAGCAGTTTTTGGGGTGGGGAGAAGGGGGTGGAGTCAAGCAATATATAGGAAATAAAAGAGGCAGGATTTGATGATTGATTAGATAGGAGAAATAGGGTAGAGATATAATAGATAGGTACATGCATATTATATACACACATATACATACATACATGCATGCATAGACAGAGGCAGAGAGATGATAGATAGGTTTCTGGCTTAGAAAAGGTGCTATTAATTGAGACTGGCAATACAGGAGAAAAGCCAGTTTTGGAGGAAAATACTATATTGATTGGGGCAAGAAGAAGTGGGAAGTTGAAGTTGGGGTACCTGTGGCACATCATAGTAGATATGTCAAATGTGCAGTTTGATATAAGAGTCTGAAGCATGCTTAAAGGTAAAGTGCTATCCTAGCTTCAGCATGTTACTTCTCGTGTTTTACTTTATTTGCTAGTTTTCAAATGCATAAAAAATAAAGATTGAATAAAGTTACTACTGGAAGATATATTTAAGACCTAGTAAAGTAAGAGGATAATAAATGGGTCCTGTGGTGGCATTCTGAACCTTGTTATCATCCTGGTCATTCTATGTCCAACATCTTAAATACCCCTACATACTTTAATTCATTACTGAATGCTACCACCTTCTCGGCTTCACCAAAACCAACCACGTTCTCATTCAAAGGAAGGATTTGAGAGCTTAATATCAAATCCCACTTTAAGTTCACCTGCAGTCTTGCCTTTCCCCTTAGTTTTAGTAACGGTTCCTAATCACATTGGCTCATGACTGAGTCATACTTCTATGGTTAACCCAAGCTGCACTCCAAGACCTCCAGCATTGCCTTATTCCCACCAATGCTTCCAGGTGCTGGAGCCTATTCTAGACCTCATTTTTGGGTCCCTGCTGCAGAACTACCCTGATTCAGGGTGGCACCCTCGTGCCTGGGCCTGCTGCCTCAATGTTGAATTTTATTGTTTATGGAGCCCAGACTCACTCACACTTCTTCTTAGAAATAACCTTAACAAGATTTCCCTTTGGTGAATCCCACCCCCTCATCTTTTCCGTCAGCCCAGGTGGTTACTGTGAATACTGTATGCTATTCTCCAAGAGGCTTCAGACACTCCGTGCTTTGCATTCCCTTAACTCTAGTGCTCCAGTGATTGTCTCAGAAATGGTGTATGTCCCAAGCAGAGGCAATGCAACATGCTTCCCCCTGCATTCATGTGTGTGAATTTTCTTGCTGCATGACCAACAAAACATGTAGTCTTGGGAAGTGTTGGTGGTCTGAGAATGGAGTCCTCCAAAGGGAAAGATGAAAAGACTACAACCCGATATTAATATTTGGGCCCTGCATTCAGCTGCTTCTGTAGTCAAATCTAAACCTGGCCTGCTTAGTTATATTATTTTTTGTTTAAGAGAACTTGTGTTGGAGCTGTTACCTTTAATTGAAAAATAATCTTACTTGATTTGTAATTTATTCACTCAATAAATAATCATCGAGGATGCACAATCCTTGGGAATTGGCTAGGTGTTGTGGATATGGGAGAGGATACATCAGAGAAAGTCCCTGACCTCATGGAGCTCACAGTTGGCTGGAGGACCACTGTTAGATTTCCATGATGCTGACTTCATGCTTACCTGGACTTTTCCTGTTACCTGTTGACAGATACCTTTTATTCTGGGCTTTGCTTGCGGACCTCCCAGAGGGCCTCTAACATTGAGCATGCAAAGAATTCATTCTCTTGTCTGGAGACCTTCATAGCTGTGGGTCATCAGCTATATGGACCATCTCACTTTAGCAGGTCTCTCTAGACTCTGCGTCTCAACTATTGCCTGTCTGACCTATACCACTGCTATCTTAGCTTCAGTATGTTATTTATTATGTTTTAATTTATTTGCTTATTTTCAGATGTCATTAGAAATAAGGATTGAATAACTTTTAGGAGTCAGATGGTGAGAAGGAATAGGAGGACCTCTTGTGCATTAGGAAAAGTTAGGTGCATATTCGTTTATCATACATGTCTTCTTTCAAAGAAGCATTTCAGAGCCACTTTGGTAGAAGAAAATGAATAACAATAATCATAATTTAAATTGATCCCATAATCGTTCGTTCTCCTTCCTTCCTCCCTTCCTTCCTTCCTTCCTTCTGTACCTCCCTCTCTCCTTCCCTCCTCTTATTTCCTTCCTTCAAAATATGTTTATGAAACTAATTCTTGGTACTGTTCTGGGGGATAAGGTACAGCTTTAAACCCACAGAGTCTTTGCCCTTATGAAACTTGAATTCTAATAAGGCATTGAGTTCAGAACTTTTACATGTAATTCCATTTTAGCTATATAATAATTCATTTTTACCAGTAAGGAAATGGAGTCTAAGGTATATGATTATGTAATTTGTCCTAGATCAGAGCAAAGGCAGAGACAGGATTCTGACTTAGGTGTGTCTTACACTAAAGCCCATGTTTGTAGCAGAAGAAATCAAACTAAGCACTTAAGTACTATGAAGAAAAATAGAGCAAGGTATATGGGATACAGAGTGATGGGCCCAGGAAAGTTCTAGATTCAGAGGTGGAACAGAGATCTGAATTAGGCCATGCAGAAACCCAAGGGAAGGTAGGCAGAGGGAACAGGGTATGGGGCAGGGGCATGCTGGAAGTGTCTAAGGCTCACAGGAGGGCAGTGCAAGGAAGGGGAGGGTTGCAGAAGAGGAGGTCACAGGGACAGCCAGAAACCTGATGATGGAGCATCTTATGGACCATAGCAAGGACTTTGGGTTTAGATGATACTCGTCACTCTGCTCTAGTTCTAAAATGCAGTTCTTTCTGTTCAAGGTTCAGAGGGTTGAGAAAAAATGAATCAGAGATAGGACTTTGAGAGCTCAGGGAGTGAATAAAACAGATGAGATAACAATGCTCAGGCTCTGGCCAAACTCACATCCCACAAGTGTAACCACACCCTGCTTGCATTTCATGTCTATCTTTGAACTGGAGTTGAGCAGAATGGGAGTGTAAAAATTGTGTTCTGATCTCTTTCCACTCTGTGCCTGGGCAGAGAAAAAGGAAGAGCGGCACAAGTGGGTGTGAGATCAGAGGAGAATTATGCAGCTGATACTCTGTTTAAAAGGAATTCCAGTGTTCACCCCCACTCCAGAATATCAGTGGGCATTTCTGCCAACACAAAGGCTGATACTGCAGTGTTATACTGATTTGCTGTCTATTTTATCAGGAACTACATTTGTATAGCTCTGCATAACTCAAAGGTATAAGTCAAACAGAAGACCCCGTATAATGTAATTTGTAAACATGTTCTTACAGTTTAAAGTAAATCTCTCTGAAAGTATTAGATAATTTATGCTGCTTAGAAAAATCTTCACTATTTGTTTTAAATAATTAGGCCTAAGAGTGATTTTCTTTCTTCTACATTTTCTTTGTTGAATGGGAATTCATTCTCTAGGGAAAAAAGAAACTTTCTTAAAATAAGAAAGACATCATCCTTATTTTGTATGAAAAATGTTTGATATTAGAGTTGGATGAAAGTGAATGACAATACTCAAATATTTGGGGTTGGCAGAACAGAAGAATAGAAGAGAATAGAATGAAGTATTTTGAGAGCTTATTCTTTAAATCATCTCTGATTTTCTTTTTAACATGAGAAAATTAAGGTTGGAGAAGTTCAGCTTAAGTTTGTCTTCCAAACTTTAAGTAACTTGTTCTTTCTGTTTTAACTTTTAGTTATCCCTGGTCTTGTCAAAGGTAGATATTTTTATTATAATTGTATTTCTGTAGATGCCCATGAATATTATGGTGGAGAATGCCTTACATGGGATTGGTGATAGTATTTTGGGGAGAGTTTACCAGCTATTTCTTTAATATATAGCTATATCTCTATATTTATATCCATGTCTATGTCTGTGTATGTATTTTTAAAAATGTAATCCGTAGGAAAAAGTGTATTTTGTGTAGGGACCCAGCACATACACACATGCACAACTAAAACAAAAGTTTTCTTTTTTCCCTTTACTTATCTTCTCTACTCTTCAGCTCTATTTTCTTTTCTGTTTAATTAAAAAGTCTAGTCCCAACCCACTGAAATGATTTTACAACCCACTTATTGGTCTCAGTGCACAGTTAGAAAAGGCATGATTTTGAAAAAAATACCATTGGCTTATGATGAAAATCCATAATTGCTATAAAAGGAAGCTAAGGATTATTTTGGGATCACATTCCTAGGCTTTGGTAGTTGCTATCATAGAATCAACCTATTCTCTATTCCTGGGCTAGATGGACAATGGCCACGAGTTTGATCTCAAATAGTATTTATCTCCTTATCTTTTTATTCTTGGTGTCATTAATTAGCTGAATTGACCTTGCAGTACTAGGAATAGTCGCAAGTTCTTGAAGCACATGCTGTAAGTGTACTATAAGCTGTAAGTATATACTTATAGCTTTAGAAATCTAGGTTTCGGTAGCCAGAGAGAGAGAGAGAGAGAGAAACAAAGAGAGAGCAAAGTTCATTACTGTATTCACACAGGAGACTCAGTCATCAGTCCAAAGTGCACTTAGAACTTTCAACAAACTGTGAAAGATTTAATCCTGCCCAATACTTAAAATCACATAGATCCCACAGAAGTTAATGGTTTGGGATGGATCTATAGCTTAAACCTTTCAGAACACATACTATCATTTTCCTACTGTTTATTCATTAGACAACAGCACTGTGTTGAACCTCACAGCAGGGGACAGCTTTTGTTTTTGCCAACTTGATACCCATGAAATCTTCCTCCATGAACTCATGTTTCCTCTCCGGGACCACCTCCCCTGTCCCTTACTCAGTTCTTGCAGTGAAAGTCATGATGGCAGGGACCAATTCTCAGCTCTGTTTGTTGGATTCTGCGGTACTTTCCTCCCCACCGCTGATTGCACTTGAACCCCAAAGCATATTCAAACTCATCCTAAACTTCAGAACCAATATTGAGGAGAGGTAACAGTAATCTAAAGAATTCTGGGGACTTCCCTGGTGGCGCAGTGGTTAAGAATTTGCCTGTCAGGGCTTCCCCGGTGGCACAGTGGTTAAGACTCCCTCTGCCGATGAAGGGGACACGGGTTCGAGCCCTGGTCTGGAAAGATCCCACATGCCACGGAGCAACTAAGCCCGTGAGCCACAACTACTGAACCTGAACTCTAGAGCCTGCGAGCCACACTATTGAAGCCTGTGTGCGTAGAGCCTGTGCTCTGCAACAAGAGAAGCCACCGCAATGAGAAGCCCATGCACCTCAACGAAGAGTAGCCCCTGCTCACTGCAACTAGAGAAAGCCAGTGCGCAGCAACGAAGACCCAATGCAAACAAAAATAAATAAAATAAATAAATTTATATTAAAAAAAAGAACCCGCCTGCCAATCCAGGGGACACGGGTTCAAGCCCTCGTCCGGGAAGATCCCACATGCCATGGAGCAACTAAGCCTGTGCACCACAACTACTGAGCCTGCGCTCTAGAGCCTGCAAGCCACAACTACTGAGCCCAGGTGCCACAACTACTGAAGCCCGCATGCGTAGAGCCCGTGGTCCGCAACAAGAGAAGGCACCGCAATGAGAAGCCCGTGCACCGCAATGAAGAGTAGTCCCCACTCCCCAAAACTAGAGAAAGCCTCTGCGCAGCAACAAAGACCCAATGCAGCCAAAAATTAAAAAAAATATATATATAAAGAATTCTGTGATGTAGCATCATGATTTTTGCACCTAAATTGGTTTCTGACTTTGTGCCTCAGTTCTAACAATGGGCCACCCCCCCTTGATAGGTGGGCCTGAGTCATTGTTTGTAATTTGTCCATGAAAATCTGATCCTTTGCCTTATTCTTGCTTGGTCCTAGAGACGTAGATTATGACTGCATCAATTGTCTGACTTCACTGGTACTGCTGACATGATTTTCTTGCTCTCTTAGCTTTTCTGGGAACTTCTGGAGGACTGGACTATAGTCATTTGGCATCTCATGGTTAGAAGTGTTCCTATTTCCCTGTAAAAGCCACCTGAGTGACTACTTTCCTAGGCTGCCCCTTATTAATTGTTACAATGTTTCAGGTACTGAGTATTTTTCTCTCATTGGGCCTCCTCCCAACCTGTGGCTGAGTCAGTTCCAAATGCCTGACCTACTCCCATGGATGAATCTATTATCAGAGCTGAGCTCCTCCTTTATTTCCCTGCTGATAATTGGACCACATCTGGTAGATTCTCAAGATATATGAAACTAACTTTTTGTTTTCTTTCCCTGTGTCCAATACAGTTTCCTGCTCAGGAAATAGTTGTTGAACAAGCATGTCCATTTGAAAATTTGCATTGCTTGTCACAGTTGTCATTTTGTTTGAGGGGTCACAAAAGGAAAACTTGTACCTTGGTAACTGTTTTAAGTGAGAAGAATTTGGGAAAAATGAATCTACCTCTTCAAGACTTATTATGAAATAAAATGTCAAAAGGTCATGTTCAGAGGATGTTTATTAACTGCAAAATTCAAACTTTCATTTTTTAAATTTTTTTAAACATCTTTATTGGAGTATAATTGCTTTACAATGGTGTGTTAGTTTCTGCTTTATAACAAAGTGAATCAGTTATATATATATATACATATGTCCCCATTATCTCTTCCCTCTTGCGTCTCTCTCCCTCCCACCCTCTGTATCCCACCCCTCTAGGTGGTCACAAAGCACCGAGCTGATCTGCCTGTGCTATGTGGCTGCTTCCCACTAGCTATCTATTTTACGTTTGGTAGTGTATATATGTCCATGACACTCTCTCACGTTGTCCCAGCTTCCCCTTCTCCTTCCCTGTATCCTCAAGTCCATTCTCTAGGATGTCTGTGTCTTTGTTCCCGTCTTGCCACTAGGTTCTTCATGACCACTTTTTTTTTTTTTTAGATTCCATATATATGTTAGCATACGGTATTTGTTTTTCTCTTTCTGACTTACTTCACTCTGTATGACAGTCTCTAGGTCCATCCACTTCACTACAAATAACTCAATTTCGTTTCTTTTTATGGCTGAGTAATATTCCATTGTATATATGTGCCACATCTTCTTTATTCATTCATTTGTTGATGGACACTTTGGTTGCTTCCATGTCCTGGCTATAATAAATAGAGCTACAGTGAACATTTTGGTACATGACTCTTTTTGAATTATGGTTTTCTCAGGGTATATGCCCAGTAGTGGGATTGCTGGGTCGTATGGTAGTTCTATTTGTAGTTTTTTAAGGAACCTCCATACTGTTCTCCATAGTGGCTGTATCAATTTACATTCCAACCAAGAGTGCAACAGGGTTCCCTTTTCTCCACACCCTCTCCAGCAATTATTGTTTGTAGATTTTTTGATGATGGCCATTCTGACCGGTGTGAGATGATAGCTCATGGTAGTTTTGTTTTGCATTTCTCTAATGATTAGTGATGTTGAGCATTCTTTCATGTGTTTGTTGGCAATCTGTATATCTTCTTTGGAGAAATGTCTATTTAGGTCTTCTGCCCATTTTTGGATTGGGTTGTTTGATTTTTTGACATTGAGCTGCATGAGCTGCTTGTAAATTTTGGAGATTAATCCTTTGTTAGTTGCTTCATTTGCAAATATTTTCTCCCATTCTGAGGGTTGTCTTTTCATCTTGGTTATGGTTTTCTTTGCTGTGCAAAAGCTTTTAAGTTTCATTAGGTCCCATTTGTTTGTTTATTTATTTATTTATTTATTAATTTTTTTTGCAGTACGCGGGCCTCTCACTGTTGTGGCCTCTCCCATTGCAGAGCACAGGCTCTGGACGCACAGGCTCAGCGGCTATGGCTCACGGGCCCAGCCGCTCCGCAGCATGTGGGATCCTCCTGGACTGGGGCACAAACCTGTGTCCCCTGCATCAGCAGGCGGACTCTCAACCACTGTGCCACCAGGGAAGCCCCCATTTGTTTATTTTTATTTCCATTCCTCTAGGAGGTGGGTCAAAAAGGATCTTGCTGTGATTTATGTCATAGAGTGTTCTGCCTATGTTTTCCTCAAAGAGTTTCTTATAGTGTCTGGCCTTACATTTAGGTCTTTTATCCATTTTGAGTTTATTTTTGTGTATGGTGTTAGGGAGTGTTCTAATTTCATTCTTTTACATGTAGCTGTCCAGTTTTCCCAGCACCACTTATTGAAGAGGCTGTCTTTTCTCCACTTTATATTCTTGCCTCCTTTATCAAAGATAAGGTGACCATATGTGCATGAGTTTATCTCTGGGCTTTCTATCCTGTTCCATTGATCTATATTTCTGTTTTTGTGCCAGTACCATACTGTCTTGATTACTGTAGCTTTGTAGTATAGTCTGAACTCAGGGAGCCTGATTCCTCTAGCTCCGTTTTTCTTTCTCAACATTGCCTTGGCTATTTGGGGTCTTTTGTGTTTCCATACAAATTGTGAAATTTTTGGTTCTAGTTCTGTGAAAAATGCCATTGGTAGTTTGATAGGAATTGCATTGAATCAGTAGATTGCTTTGGGTAGTATAGTCATTTTCACATTGTTGATTCTTCCAATCCAAGAACATGGTATATCTCTCAATGTATTTGTATCATCTTTAATTTCTTTCATCAGTGTCTTATAATTTTCTGCATACAGGTCTTTTGTCTCCTTAGGTAGGTTTATTCCTAGATATTTTATTCTTTTTGTTGCAATGGTAAATGGGAGTGTTTTCTTAATTTCACTTTCAGATTTGTCATCATTAGTGTATAGGAATGCCAGAGATTTCTGTGCATTAATTTTGTATCCTACTACATTACCAGATTCATTGATTAGCTCTAGTAGTTTTCTGGTAGCATCTTTAGGATTCTCTATGTATAGTATCACGTCACCTGCAAACATTGACAACTTTACTTCTTCTTTTCCGATTTGGATTCCTTTTATTTATTTTTCTTCTCTGATTGTTGTGGCTAAAACTTCCAAAACTATGTTGAGTAATGGTGAGAGTGGGCAACCTTGTCTTGTTCGTGATCTTAGTGGAAATGGTTTCAGTTTTTCACTGTTGAGGACGATGTTGGCTGTGGGTTTGTCATATATGGCCTTTATTATGTTGAGGAAAGTTCCCTCTATGCCTACTTTCTGGAGGGTTTTTATCATAAATGGGTGTTGACTTTGGCGAAAAGCTTTCTCTGCATCTGTTGAGATGTTCATATGGTTTTTCTCCTTCAACTTGTTAATAAGGTATATCACATTGATTGATTTGCGTATATTGAAGAATCCTTGCATTCCTGGGATAAACCCCACTTGATCATCGTGTATGATCCTTTTAATGTGCTGTGGGATTCTGTTTGCTAGTATTTTGTTGAGGATTTTTGCATCTATGTTCATCAGTGATATTGGCCTGCAGTTTTCTTTCTTTGTGACATCTTCATCTGGTTTTGGTATCAGGGTGATGGTGGCCTCGCAGAATGAGTTTGGGAGTGTTGCTCCCTCTGCTATATTTTGGAAGAGTTTGAGAAGGATAGGTGTTAGCTCTTCTCTAAATGTTTGATGGAATTCGCCTGTGAATCCATCTGGTCCTGGGCTTTTGTTTGTTGGAAGATTTTTAGTCACAGTTTCAGTTTCAGTGCTTGTGATTGGTCTGTTCATATTTTCTATTTCTTCCTGGTTCAGCCTCAGAAGGTTGTGCATTTCTAAGAATTTGTCCATTTCTTCCAGGTTGTCCATTTTATTGGCATATAGTTGCTTGTTGTAACCTCTCATGATCCTTTGTATTTCTGCAGTGTCAGTTGTTACTTCTCCTTTTTCATTTCTAATTGTATTGAATGGATTCTTCGCCCTTTCTTTCTTGATGAGTCTGGCTAATGGTTTATCAATTTTGTTTATCTTCTCAAAGAACCAGCTTTTAGTTTTATTGATCTTTGCTATTGTTTCCTTCATTTCTTTTTCATTTGTTTCTGGTCTTTTCTTTATGATTTCTTTCCTTCTGCTAACTTTGGGTGTTTTTTGTTCTTTTTTCTCTAATTGCTTTAGGTGTAAGCTTAGGTTGTTTGAGATGTTTCTTGTTTCTTAAGGTAAGATTGTATTACTATAAACTTCCCTCTTAGAACTGCTTTTGCTGCATCCCATAGGTTTTGGGTCGTCGTGTTTTCATTATCACTTGTTTCTAGGTATTTTTTGATTTCCTCTTTGATTTCTTCAGTGATCTCTTGGTTATTAAGTAGTGTATTATTTAGCCTCCATGTGTTTGTATCTTTTACAGATTTTTTCCTGTAATTGATATCTAGTCTCATAGCATTGTGGTCAGAAAAGATACTTGATACAATTTCAATTTACTTAAATTTACCAAGGCTTGATTTGTGACCCAAGATATGATGTATCGTGGAGAATGTTCCATGAGCACTTGAGAAAAATGTGTATTCTGTTTTTTGTGGATGGAATGTCCTATAAATATCAATTAAGTCCATCATGTTTAATGTATCATATAAAGCTGTGTTTCCTTATTTATTTTCATTTTGGATGATCTGTTCATTGGTGAAAGTGGGGTGTTAAAGTTCCCTACTATGAATGTGTTACTGTCGATTACCCCTTTCATGGCTTTTGGTATTTGCCTTATGTACTGAGGTGCTCCTATGTTGGGTGCATAAATATTTATAATTGTTATATCTTCTTCTTGGATTGATCCCTTGATCATTATGTAGTGTCATTCTTTGTCTCTTGTAATAGTCTTTGTTTTAAAGTCTATTTTGTCTGATACGAAAATTGCTACTCCAGCTTTCTTTCTTTTTTTTTTTTTGTGGTACGCGGGCCTCTCACTGTTGTGGCCTCTCCCATTGCGGAGCACAGGCTCCGGACGTGCAGGCTCTGCAGCCATGGCTCATGGGCATAGCCGCTCCATGGCATGTGGGATCTTCCTGGACTGGGGCACAAACCCGTGTCCCCTGCATCGGCAGGTGGACTCTCAACCACTGCGCCACCAGGCAAGCCCCCAGCTTTCTTTTAATTTCCATTTGCATGGAATATCTTTTACCATGCCCTCACTTTCAGTCTGTTTGTGTCCGTAGGTCTGAGGTGGATCTCTTGTTGACAGCATATATATGGGTCTTGTTTTTGTATCCATTCAGCCAGTCTATATGTTTTGGTTGGAGCATTTAATCCATTTACATTTTAGGTAATTATCAATATGTATGTTCCTATTACCATTTTCTTAATTGTTTTGGGTTTGTTATTGTAGGTTTTTTCCTTCTCTTGTTTTTCCTGCCTAGAGAAGTTCCTTTAGCATTTGTTGTAAAGCTGGTTTGGTGGTGCTGAATTCTCTTAGCTTTTGCTTGTCTGTAAAGGTTTTAATTTCTCCATCAAATCTGAATGAGATCCTTGCTGGGTAGAGTAATCTTGGTTGTAGGTTTTTCTCCTTCATCACTTTAAATATGTCCTGCCAGTCCCTTCTGGCTTGCAGAGTTTCTGCTGAAAGATCAGCTGTTAACCTTATGGGGATTCCCTTTTGAGTTATTTGTTGTTTTTCCCTTGCTGCTTTTAATATGTTTTCTTTGTATTTAATTTTTGACCGTTTGATTAATATGTGTCTTGGCATGTTTCTCCTTGGATTTATCCTGTATGGGACTCTCTATGCTTCCTGGACTTGATTAACTATTTCGTTTCCCATATTAGGGAAGTTTTCAACTATAATCTCTTCAGATATTTCTCAGTCCCTTTCTTTTTCTCTTCTTTTTCTGCGACCCGTATAATTCGAATGTTGGTGCGTTTAGTGTTGTCTCAGATGTCTCTGACACTGTCCTCAGTTCTTTTCATTCATTTTAATTTATTCTGCTCTGCAGTAGTTATTTCCCCTATTTTATCTTCCAGGTCACTTAACCATTCTTCTGCCTCAGTTATTCTGCTATTGATCCCTTCTAGAGAATTTTTAATTTCATTGATTGTGTTGTTCATCACTGTTTGTTTGCTCTTTATTTCTTCTAGGTCCTTGTTAACTGTTTCTTGCATTTTCTCCATTCTGTTTCCAAGATTCTGGATCGTCTTTACTGTCATTATTCTGAATTCTTTTTCAGATAGACTGCCTATTTCCTCTTCATTTGTTAGGTCTGGTGGGTATTTGCCTTGTTCCTTCATCTGCTGTGTATTCCTCTGTCCTCTCATTTTGCTTAACTTACTGTGTTTGGGGTCTCCTTTTTGCAGGCTGCAGGTTCGTAGTTCCCATTGTTTTTGGTGTCTGTCCCCAGTGGCTAAGGTTGGTTCAGTGGGTTGTGTAGGCTTCCTGGTGGAGGGGACTAGTGTCTGTGTTCTGTTGGATGAGGCTGGATCTTGTCTTTCTGGTGGGCAGGTCCACGTCTGGTGATGTGTGTTTTGGGGTGTCTGTGGCCTTATTATGATTTTAGGCAGCCTCTCTGCTAATGGGTGGGGTTGTGTTCCTGTCTTGCTAGTTGTTTGGCATAGGGTGTCCAGCACTGTAGCGTGCTGGTCGTTGAGTGAAGCTGGGTCTTGGTGTTGAGATGGAGATCTCTGGGAGATTTTCACCGTTTGATATTACGTGGAGCTGGGAGGTCTCTTGTGGACCAGTGTCCTGAACTTGGCTCTCCCACCTCAGAGGCACAGCCCTGACACCTGGCTGGAGCACCAAGAGCCTGTCCTCCACATGGCTCAGAATAAAAGGGAGAAAAAGAAAGAAAGAAAGAATGAGGAAGGTAAAATAAAATAAAGTTATTAAAATAAAAAAATTATTAAAAAAATTTTTTAAAGTAATAAAAAATAAAAAAAGAAAGAAGAGAGCAACCAAACCAAAAAACAAATCCACCAATGATAACAAGTGCTAAAAACTATACTTAAAAAAAAAAAAAAAAAAAACAATAAACCAAAAAAACGGACAGACAGAACCCTAGGACAACTGGTAAAAGCAAAGCTATACAGACAAAATCACACACAGAAGCATACACATACACACTCAAAAAAAGAGAAAAAGGGGAAAAAAAATATATCGTTGCTCCCAAAGTCCACCTCCTCTATTTGGGATGATTCGTTATCTATTCATGTATTCCACAGATGCAGGGTACATCAAGTTGATTGTGGAGCTTTAATCCGCTGCTCCTGAGGCTGCTGGGAGAGATTTCCCTTTCTCTTCTTTGTTCGCACAGCTCCTGGGGCTCAGCTTTGGATTTGGACTCGCCTCTGCGTGTAGGTCGCCTGAGGGCGTCTGTTCTTCGCTCAGACGGGACGGGGTTAAAGGAGCCACTGATTCGGGGGCTCTGGCTCACTCAGACCGGGGGGAGGGAGGGGTACTTATGTGGGGCGAGCCTGCAGCATGACGTTGCACCAGCCTGAGGCGTGCCATGTGTTCTCCCGGGAAAGTTGTCCCTGGATCCCAGGACCCTGGCAGTGGCGGGCTGCACAGGCTTCCGGGCAGGGAGTTGTGGATAGTGACCTGTGCTCGCACTCAGGCTTCTTGGTGGCGGCAGTACCAGCCTTAGTGTCTCATGCCCGTCTCTGGGGTCCGCGCTTTTAGCCGTGGCTTGCGCCGGTCTCTGGAGCTCCTTTAAGCAGCGCTCTTAATCCCCTCTCCTCGGCACCAGGAAACAGAGTCAAGAAAAAGTCTCTTGTCTCTTTTGCAGCTCTAGACCTTTTCCCGAACTCCCTCCCGGCTAGCTGTGGCGCACTAGCCCCCTTCAAGCTGTGTTCACGCAGCCAACCCCAGTCCTCTCCCTGGGATCCGACCTCTGAAGCCCGAACCTCAGCTCCCAGCCCCCGCCCGCCCCGGCAGGTGAGCAGACAAGCCTCTCAGGCTGGTGAGTGCTGGTCGGCACTGATCCTCTGTGCGGGAATCTCTCCGCTTTGCCCTCCGCATCCCTGTTGCTGTGCTCTCCTCCGCGGCTTCAAAGCTTCCCTCCTCCGCCACCAGCAGTCTCCGCCCACGAAGGGGCTTCCTAGTGTGTGGAAACCTTTCCTCCTTCACAGCTCCCTCCCACTGGTGCAGGTCCCGTCCCTATTCTTTGTGTCTGTTTTTTCTTTTTTCTTTTGCCCTACCCAGGTACGTGGGGAGTTTCTTTTCTTTTGGGAGGTCTGAGGTCTTCTGCCAGTGTTCAGTAGGTGTTCTGCAGGAGTTGTTCCACATGTAGATGTATTTCTCATATATTTGTGGGCAGGAAGGTGATCTCTGTGTCTTACTCTTATACCATCCTGAAGTTCCCCCCTCACACTGTTTCATTTTGATGCTACAGCTTTTGAGTGTGTTCCTTGTAACCTCAAATGGATTTAAAATATATGTTTATTATGATAAAATTAAAATGTTATGATATGAAACTGTTTCATGACACAACGAAGTAAGAGAGAAAGAAAAAAAGAAAAGGGGAAAGAAAAAGAAAGAGTGAAAGAAAGAAAGAGGGAGAGGAAGGAAGGAAGAAAGAAAGAAAGAAAAAAAGAAAGAAAGAGAGAGGGACTTACATGGTGGTCCAGTGTTTAAGAATCCGTCTTGCAAAGCAGGGGACGTCAGTTCAATCCCTGGTCGGGGAACTAAGATCCCACATGCCTTGGGGCAACCAAGCCCACATGCCACAACTAGAGAGCCCGCATGCCTCAACTACAGAGCCTGCGCACTCTGGAGCCTGTATGCCACAGCAAGAGAGAAGCCCATGCAGCACAACGAAGAGCCCGTGTGCCGGAACGAAAGATCCTGCGTGCCACAACTGAGACCCGATGCAGCCAAATAAAGAAAAAGTTAAAAAAAAGAAAAAAAAGAAAAGAAAAGAGTCGGGTTCCAATGTAGTCCCCTGATGGTACTAACCCAATGATCTTGCACTCTATTGTGTTCATTCAGAAACTTTATTTTGAAGAAACTAGAAATTCAGTTTAATTAATATTATTTTGTGTCAAGTTTCAGTTGGCGAAAACAACACCCTGTTAATAGAGAAAAAAATAGATTGTTGTGCTTCCTAAGGGAATGTGTTAGATTTCGAGTGTAATGATTAAATACATTATGTTGGTAAGTTAAATGTAAATTAACTAATAAAACATATTAGATACACTTCCCTGAAAATACACATGGGATTGAAAAGTCCTCTAAAATGTCTTTGTGGGTTTGGGTATTCAATAATTTTAAAACATAATGGAAACATTTATTTAGCCCTTCTTACAGATAAGCTTATCAACCTTGCATAGAAAGGTTTTCTCCTGTGTCTGGGTCTGAGAAGAGCAAAAGAAAAGATTCAGCTGGGAAGGGATAAATGCAGGAAGGAAAATCAGTGTAGCAAGAGAGAATGCAGGAGAAAATACTGCTATAATTGCTTTAAATGCAGATCACGGGCTCTTTGCATTTTTGCCAATTCTGCTTAAGCACCAGAATATTAAAACTAGCTTTCAAGGGGCTCCCTGTCTCAGCGCACAGGCAGACATGCAAACAAATTATTGGGATAGAATGTAATGGCAGAGCAGTGGAATGAGAGACAAACTATCTGGTAAGTGAGCCATGAAGGCTTCACAGTGTAGGTCTCCAAGGGGGGCTAAGACTTTGCTGGATGAAGAGGAGAGAAAGGCATTGCAGGGAAGAGAATAGCTAGAGCCAAGGTGTCAAGATGTGAAAGCATCAGGCATGTTGAGGGAAAGAGTAAATGGCCTGGTGTGGCTCTAGGAACAGTATATTTTGGGGAAGGTGTTTCTGGCATGAAGTGATGAGAAAGGTAGATTGGAACCAAATGATCAAAGACTTTCGATGTCAGGGAATTTTGGATCTGATCTTAGCAAGTTATCAGCATTTTGGGTTTTTAAAAATTTCAGTTAAAAATTTAATATGACAAGTGTGCATCACCTGACTTTTACATCACAATAAAACAAGTCCTTTGAGGATGGGACGTGTGGAAGCAATTGATTTCTCTGCTGAACACAGCCATCATTTATACTCTTTCTAAGGATTCTAACATGATGATACTATTTCCTTTTATTATCCCCTTTCCAATATTGTTCTGTTGCCCTGGATATGATCTCCATACATTCATGTATCACAAGATTCATAAAGGGATCAAATTCCCACAATATTCCTTGGATACATCTGTTGCTGTTTAATTTCAGTAATAACTTCTTGTTCTTAAATTTTTTTTCAACTTGAGATGGTGAGCCTTGCTCATGGCGTCTACTCAGTGTGCTTAGAGCTGCCTTGAAATGGTACTTGTGGTCTCCCTCACACTCCTGTGGTATGATCAGAGGCTTTTAAAGAGGAAAAGGACAAGGATGTATTATTCAATAGTCTTCCTTCTAGGCTAATCTACCTGGAACACCAAGCCCAGGGCCTTGTTAGAGGACACTGCTGCCTTCTGGGTCATTGCCACCTCTCACTCATGCTCTCCAACCTCAACTAAGCAATGTATCTATCACACACCACTTTTAGCTTCCCTTACCATTCTTCTCAAACTTTCACAGCTTCCTTAAAACCTACCAAGTGCCAATACCCTCTTCCTTTCTTTTTTCAAGCAACTGGTGATTGCCTTTGCTTCCCAGACTATATTTGATCCATGGAACATCTGTTGTTTTAATCTGGTTATCTGTGGTTAACCAGAGTCAGTTAACATTCTTATCATGGTCATCCATGGCATTGATAGACCTGGACATATGATGTCTACATCAATTCAGGCAAGACCTGCACCTGCATCATAAAGTAGACCAATCATCTTTTAAATACATAGTTATTGAGTACCTATTATGTGAAGGATATTTTAGGCACTGGAGAGACAGTGAAGACCAAAACAAATGAGACATCTGCTCCCTGGAGTTTCATGGCTTATAACAGGGGTTGGCAAACTACAGCTTGTGGATCAAATCTGGCCCATCATCTTTTTTTAATATAAAGTTTTATTGAAACACAGACACATTCATTGTTTATGTATTGTCTATGGCTGCTTTCATGCTAAAAGGGCAGAGTTATGTAGTTGCAACAGAGACTGATTGGCCTGGAAAGCCTACATGTTTACTCTCACTTTTTACAGAAAAAGTTTGCTGATCCCTGGTCCAGAACAGTGCTTCTTGAACTATCTGTAATCAAAAACCAGTTTCATTTTATTTATTTATTTTTTGTAAGTTTATTTATTTATTTTTGGCTGTGTTGGGTCTTCGTTGTGGTGCGCAGGCTTCTCATTGCGGTGGCTTCTCTCGTTGTGGAGTATGGACTGTAGGCGTGTGGGCTCAGTAGCTGTGGCTCGCGGGCTCTAGAGCACAGGCTCAGTAGTTGTGGCGCACAGGCTTAGTTGCTCCGTGGCATGTGGAATCTTACCAGATCAGGGCTTGAACCTGTGTCCCCTGCATCAGCAGGCGGATTCTTAACCACCACGCCACCAGGGAAGTCCCCAGTTTCATTTTATATTGTATTTTATTTTATAGTGAGAGGATCACTTAACATAAGATCTATTCTCTTTACCAGTTTCTAAGTGTATAATATATTATTGTTGACTGCAGGTACAATGTTGAACAGCAGATCTCTAGAGCTTATTTATCTTTCTTGACTGAAACTTCATCCCCATTTCCTCCTCTCTCTAGCCCCTGGCAACCACCATTACACTCTTTGATTCTATGAATTTGATTATTTTAGATACCTTATATTAGTGGAAGTATTCAATATTTATGTTTCTGTGATTGGCTTATTTTTCTTAGCATAATGTCCTCAAGGTTCATTCATGTTGTATATTGCAGGATTTCCTTCTTTTTAAGGTAAAAGAGTATTCTATTTTATGTATATACCACATTTTCTTTATCCGTTCATCTAATGGTGGACATTTAGGTTATTTCCACATTGTGGCTATTGTGAATATTGCTGTAATAAACATAAAGGCACTATTATCTTTTAGAGATCCTGATTTAAATTCTTTTGGATTAGTACCCACAAATGGGACTGCTCGGTTATATGGTAGTTCTATTTTTAATTTTTTTTTTTTTTTTTTTGCGGTACGTGGGCCTCTCACTGTTGTGGCCTCTCCCGCTGCGGAGCACAGGCTCTGGACGCGCAGGCTCAGCGGCCATGGCTCACGGGCCCAGCAGCTCCGTGGCATGTGGGATCTTCCTGGACCGGGGCACGAACCCATGTCCCCTGCATCGGCAGGCAGACTCTCAACCACTGCGCCACCAGGGAAGCCCTATTTTTTTTTTTTTTTTTTGGAAGCCCTATTTTTAATTTTTCGAGAAACCTCCATACTGTTTTCCATAGCAGTGGCACCATTTTGCATTCCCAATGTACAAGGGTTCCAATTTCTCTACATCCTAGCCAACACTTCTTGTCTTTTTTTTGATAATAAGCAAACTGACAGGTGTGAGGTGATATCTCATTGTGGTTTTGATTTGAATTTCTCTGATAATTAGTGATGTTGAGCATTTTTTCATATACCATTGACCTTTTGTATGTCTTTTTTAGAAAAATGTTCAAGTCTAGTTCATTTTTAAATCAGAGTATTAGGTTTTTTTTTTTAACTATTGAGTTGTAGGAATTCCTCATATATTTTAGACAATAACACCTTTTCAGATATGTGATTTGCAAATATTTTCTCCCATTTCATAGGTTTCCTTTTAATTGTTCCCTTTACTGTGCAGAAACTTTTTAGTTTGATGTAGTACCACTTGCTTATTTTTGTTGTCTATGCTTTTGCTGTCATATCTGTGAAATCATCGCCAAGGCCACTGCCATGAAGTTTTTCTCCTACGTTTTCTTCTAGGAGTTTTACAGGTTTTGGTCTTATGTTTAAGAATTTGATGCATTTTGAGCTGGTTTTTCTGTATGATGTAAAGTTAGGGTCCAGTTTCATTCTTTTACATGTAGATATCCAGTTTTCCCACACTTTTTGTTGAACAAACTATCCTTTTTCCCATTGTGTATTCCTGGTACCCTTGTCAAATATTAGTTGACCATATATACACGGGTTTATTTCTCTGCTTTGTATTCTGTTTTGATTTGATGTTTTAATTAAAATGATATTGTACCATACTGTTTTGATTACTCTAGCTTTGTAATATACTTTGAAATCAGGAACTGTGATACCGCAGCTTTGTTCTTCTTTCTCAAGATTGATTTGGCTATTCACAGTCATTTGTGATTTCATATGAATTTTAGAACTGTTTTTTCTGTTTCTGTAAAAAATGCCATTGGAATATTGATAGAGAATACAATGAATGTGTAGATTACTTTGGATAGTATGGTCATTTTAACAATATCGGTTCTTCCAATCAGTGAACATAAGATGTTTTTCCATTTGTTTGTGTTATATTCATTTCTTTTATCAGTGATTTGTAGTTTTCAGTATACAAGTCTTTCACCCCTTTAGTTAAGGTTATTCATATGTATTTTATTCCTTTTGGTGCTATTATAAGTAGGATTATTTTCCTAATTTCCTTTTCAGATAGTTCATTGTTAGTCTATATAAATGCTACTGATTTTTGTATGTTGATTTTGTAACCTGCAACTTTACTGAATTTATTAGTTCTAATAGCTTTTTAAAAAATGGAATCTTTAGGGTTTTCTATATATAAGATCATGTTGTCTGCAAACAGGAACACTTTTACTTCTTCCTTTCTAATTTGGATGACTTTTATTTCTGTTTCTTGCCTAATTTCTCTGGCTAAGTCTCTAGTACTATGTTAAGCAGAAGTGGTGAGAGTGGGCATCCTTGCCTTGTTCATGATCTTAAAAGAAAAGCTTTTAGCTTTTCACCATTGAGTATGTTAGTTGAGGGCTTGTCATATATATCCTTTATTATAATGAGGTACATTTTTTTTCTATACCTAGTTTATTAAGAGTTTTTATCATAAAAGGTGTTAGATGTTTTCAAATGCTTTTTCTGCATCCATTTACATGATCATATGATTTTTATTCTTTATTCTATTAACGTTGTGTATCACATTAATTGATTTTTGTATATTGAAACATCCTTGTATCCCAGGGATAAATCTCACTTTGTCATGCTTATGATCATTTTAATATGCTACTGAATTTGCTTTGTTAGCATTTTGCTCTGGATTTTTGCACCTCTTTTCATCAGGTTGGCATGTAGTTTTCTTTTCTTGTGGTGTTTTTGTCTGTCTTTAGTATCAAAGTAATGCTGACCTCTTAAAATGAGTTTTCAAGTGTTCCCTCCTTTTCAATTTTTTGAAAGAGAAGGATTGGTATTAATTTGTCTTTAAATGTTTGGTAGAATTCATCAGTGAAACCATCTGGTCCTGGACTTTAATTTTTGGGGAGGTTTTTGATCATTGATTCAATCTCTGTGTTGGTTAGAGGTTTATTCATACTTTTTATTTCTTCATGATTTTATTTATAATATGTTTCTAGGAATTTATCTGTTTCTTCTAGGTTGTCCAATTGTTGGCATACTGTTGTGCATCATAGTCTCTTTTGATACTTTTCATTTCTGTGGCATCAGTTGCAAAGTCTCTTCTTTCTTTCATTTCTGATTTTAATATTTGGGACTTCTCTGTTTTTTTCTCAGTCTAGACAAAGTTTGTAAACTTTATTTTTTCAAAAAAACAGCTCTTAGCTTCATTCATTTTTTGCTACTGTTTTTCTGTTTTCTATTTCATTTATTTCTGCTCTTACCTTTGTTGTGTCCGTCCTTCTGCCAATTAGCTTGTTCCTCCTTTTCCTAGTTTCTTGATGTGCACAGGTAAGTTGTTTATTTGAAATCTTTTTTCTTTTTTAACACAGGCATTTATTTCTATGAACTTCCCTTTTAGTACTGCTTTTGCAGCATCCCATAAATTTGGTGTGTTGTGTTTTCATTTTTGTTGTCTCAAAAAGAAAATATATATATATATATTTTTGCGGTACACGGGCCTCTCACTGTTGTGGCCTCTCCCGTTGCAGAGCACAGGCTCTGGACGCACAGGCTCCGCGGCCATGGCTCACGGGCCCAGCTGCTCCACGGCATGTGGGATCTTCCCGGACCGGGGCACGAAGCCGTGTCCCCTGCATCAGCAGGCGGTGTCTCAACCACTGCACCACCAGGGAAGCCCTCAGAATATTTTTTAATTTCCTTTTTGATTTTTTTCTTTGAACTAGTGGTTGTTCAAGAGTATGTTGTTTAATTTTCGTGCTTGTCAATTTTCCAGTTTTCCTTTTTCTATTGATTTCCATTTTCATTTCTTTGTGGTATGATTTCAATCTTCTTAAATTTGTTAAGGCTAGTTTTTTGTCCTAACGTGAGCTATCCTGGAGAAAGATCTGTGTGTGCTTGAGGAGAATGTGTATTCTACTGTTGTGGGGTAGAATGTTCTACATATGTTAGCAAATGTTTGCTCTATTGTGTTACTCAGGACCTCTATTTCTTTACTGATCTTCTGTTCAGATATTACAGTCAATTACTGAAGGTTGGGAACTGAAGTCTGCTACTTTTGTTGTATTGGTGTTTATTTCTTCCTTCAGTTCTGTCAGTGTTCGCTATATATTATTTAGGTGCTCTGACCTTGGATGCATATGTAACTGTTATATCTTCCTGGTAGATTGATCCTTTTATCAGTATATAATGTCCTTTTTCTCTTGCGACTTTTTTTCTTTCAACCCCTGCTCTCTTTTGGTTACCATTTACATGGAATATTTTTTTCCATCCTTTCATTTTCAGCTTATATGTGTCCTTAAATCTAAAGTGAGTTTCTTGTAGACAGCATGTAGTTGGGTCTTGTTTTTAATTCACTCAGCCACTCTGTGTCTTTTGGTTAGAGAATCTAATCCATTTACATTTAAAGTAATTATTGATACAGAAGACTTTACTGTTACCATTTATTTTTTTTTTATTTTTATTTTTTTTGCAGTACACGGGCCTCTCACTGTTGTGGCCTCTCCCGTTGCGGAGCACAGGCTCCGGACGCACAGGCTCCGCAGGCATGGCTCATGGGCCCAGCCGCTCCGCGGCACGTGGGATCTTCCTGGACCGGGGCACAAACCCGCGTCCCCTGCATCGGCAGGCAGACTCTGAACCACTGCGCCACCAGGGAAGCCCAACTGTTACCATTTTTTAAGTTGTTTTCTGTTAAGATCAGTTAAAAATTTTAAGAAGTCAGTTGTGGACAGATGTTTTTGTAGATTATAAGAAAAATGAATTACTAGAAAAACAAAATAAAAAGTCAAATATGAAAAATACAAACCATTATTACTATATCAAATTGTTATAAAAGTTTCTAAAATCTTAATCTTAGTTTCTGTTTTTATCTCCTGGAGGATAAGGAGATAATAAATAAATAATAAATAAATAAATAAATAATAAAAATAAATAATTTGCAGATCAACACTGGCCAGTAAACCATACTTTGAGGAGTGCTAGTCTAGAAGGAAAGACAGAAATCAATCAAATAATAACACAAATAATAATCCTAGATCAAATTTTACTAAGAGCTATGATTAAAAATCATCAAATTATGTGTGCCCTTGGTGCAGGGGAGACCAAGCAGGAATTTCTGAAGAGAAGAGCTCTGTGCTGAGATTAATGTATGTGAATTAGTCATGCAGAGAGTATTTATTTACCAGAATCTGATGACAGTAAGAGAGCATCTGTGGAAATAGAACTACATGTGCAAAAACCCTATGGTGGGAAGGAAATTAATACATGCTTGGAACTGTGTCAAGCACTTCATGTGTATTTTTCACTTAATCCCCTCAACAATCCAGTAAGTTCATTATTATCTTACACTCATGCTGTCCATCCTCAGTTAAGCAAAACATTAGCATGCCTCTTTTTATCATCTATTTTATAGATAAGAAACCTGAGGAGTAGAGATGTGAAATAACTTATTCAAAAATCACTTAGCTATCTAGTAAGGGGTAGAATTGGAATTGGATTCCAAGACTGTTTGATGCCACAGTCTGTTCTTTTACCCACTGTACTATGCTACTGTCATATTTAATCTGAATAACCCATGATTTCAACCCTGAGTCATTTGCCTCCAGTTCCCAGCAATCTTTAAGAACCATCTTAATTTTACTCTCTTCCTTGGTAAAGCTGGAATCTGTGATAAGATTTATCACACTCCCAATTGTTTCCACTGAGAAAGTGGATGGAGAACCAGAATATTCCATGAAAGCTAGGATTAGGCACCATAGCCCTTAGTAGTACATTTTTAAAGGAGAGGTATGTAGCTCATATCAGAATTATGTTCATTTGTGAGTAATAAGAACTCCAAATAATAGTTGCTTCAAGATTGAAAGTTGTTTCTCTCTCATGTAAAACTGCATAGACAGATAGTTCAGACTCTATTCTATGAAGTCATCAAGGCCCCAGGCTTCTTCTCTCTTGCTTTTCTGCCATCCACAGCAAGCAATCTTATGATCCAAGATGACTGCTCAGGCACTGTATTAGTTTCCTAGGGCTTCTGCAACAAAGTGCCATGAACTAGGTGGCTTACAATAATGGAAATTTATTGTCTCACAGTTCTGGAGGCTGAAAGTCTGAAATGAAGGAGTATGGCCATACCCTCTCTAAAGGATGTAGTGAAGAATCCTTCCTTGCCTCTCCTAGCTTCTGCTGCTTGCTGGCATTCTTTGGTTTTCCTTTGCTTGTAGATGTATTACTCTGATCTCTACCTCTGTCATAACAGGGCTATCTTCTCTACATTGTCTTCCTTCTGTGCCCATCTGGGTGTCTTCACGTGGTGTTGTCCCTATATGTCTGTGTTCAAAGTTTTGTCTTATGAGGATAGCAGTTGTATTAGATTAAGGCCCACTCTAATAACCTTATCTTAACTTGATTACATCTGCAAAGACCCTATTTCCAAATAAAGTCTCATCCAGAGGGACTGGGGGTTAGGACTTCACTGTATCTTATTTTTTGGAGGGAGGTACAACTTAATCCATGACAGCCTCCAACATTATATCTACATTTCATCCTGCAAAAGTAATAAAGGAAGAAGGAGGCTATGCTTTTTTCCTCTAAGGATACTTTCTATATGGTATACAGAAAGATTTTGCTTACAGTTGTCATACTTGGGTGCAAGGGAGGTTGACTAGCTTTGTGCCCAGTTAAATCGGAGATTCTGTTACTAAGGAAGAAGAAATGAATTCATATTGAGTGACAGCAAGCAATCTCTGCCATGTGGTCTAAAATTGCTCTTTAAACCAGTTTCTCTGATCTATTGAATTGCAGTGCTTGACACTCTCATAGAAAGCTACATAGCATATCACCTGTTTTAGGCTGGGGCAGAGATACATGGTTTCCTGGAAGTTTCTAACAAGCCCGTACCACAGTGTGATTGTGTGACTTGGTGACATGATCCTGAGCTAGTCATTAAACTTCTCTGAGTCTCAGTTTCCTCATTTTTATATTAAGGATAATATCTATCTCTTGTAATTGATGTATAGCTTAAGTCAGATAATATTATATGTGAAAGTTCCTGTCATAAATAAGGTACTCTATATCTGGTTATTAAATATGAATCCTGGAAGGAGAAAAACAGAAAAGGAAGGAGGAAGGGAAAGAAAAATTGCTTTCTGCATATAACATTCTAATGAAAAGAAAAGCTTATGTGAAGAAAATGTGTATTTTCTTCAGTGTCTTTTAAAGCAAGTCATGTTTCTTTTGAGAAAATATCAATCTGTTTGCTCTCAACAATTCTTTTTGATGTGATATAAAGCCATCCCACACATTTTGAATTATTATTTGAAGGGTATTTGTTAGCCATTCAGGTCAGAAAACAATCACTGAACAGATCATCCCACATGACCTGATCAAGAGGCAACTACTGCTATTGCAGTTAGAGGAGTTGTGCAAATGACTCCTCGGGCATTGCATAGATAATATGCTTAGTTTTTCCAGTAAACATTATAGCAGAGTTGGCTAGTTGTCCCCCAATATCCAGTCCCCTCTCTTTTTCCATGAGGTTGAATTTTAAGCTTGGGTATATGGCCACCCACCCAATGATTGCATTTCTCAATTGCCACTAAGTGTGGCCATATGATCAAGCCAATGGGTTTAAGCATAAGTAATGTGTGCAACTTCTGGGTCATGTCCTTAATCTTTCCCTGCATCTCTGTTCTCCTCCTGCTCTCTCAGATGTGTATGTGATGCTGAGACTTCTTTGATGACTGCAACTATTTAGGACAGGAGAACAACAAGATAACATGAGCCCTGTGTTCCTAATACCATGAAGCTGCCTATCAGCCAGTTCTGCTTAAACTTGGATTGTTATGTGAAAATAAACTATTTTGTTTAAATCACTATTATTCTGGGTTTTGTTATAGCAACTGAACCTGTATCCTAAAAAATACAGAATTTGGTACTTAAAAGTGGGCACTGGCTGAGTGGTCAGGTGGTGGGTTCAAGAACACAGTTATTGCAGTCTGGAAAGCTGGCTATCATTATTACACAATGGAAATAGATTTCAAAACCTGTCATCTGCAATAACTTGGAAAGTGAACCAAACACTCATGGAGACCATAGCTCTAAGAAAAAAGGTAAAAAAAAGAAAAATCAGGATATTGGAATGTATTGGTTGCTTCTTTAGTTCTTTCAGCAAAGTTTTCAAGGCAAATATAGATTCAGACTGGATTGAGTCAATTGCAAGCAGAGATGGAAGGGAATACAACTTTCCTAAAAGAAGATCTTTCTACCTAGGCCAGCAATCTAAGTTGACTAAGGGTTGAGTAATTTAGGAAGGGTTGAAAGAACCAGCTGCTTCTGCAGTCCAAACCATAGCAATAATATAGGTGGTTGTTAACGGTAGGAGTGGCAAGAAGATGTTTTTGGTTCCTTATTAATCTCTACCAACTGCCTCTCAAGTGAGTCCAAATTAAAAAAATAATACATTTTCAAGTGGATTTTCTTCAGTGTTCTATAAGAGCATCATTACAAACTTTAATGGTTTATTGATTGGCACAAACAATCTATGTAAAAAGATTATTATGCTTATTATATAAAAGAAACCTCAAATAAATTTATCTAGCTCAAAGATCTTCAAAGCAAAATATGCAGTCCCCTGGGGTAAAAGGAGATTTTCCAGTGGGTACTTGGACACACATAACTTAAAGAGGGTCAGTTTATAGATATTAAACTTCCATGTTTATTCTTTCTAAAAATTGATCTACCTGAGAATTTTCCCCACGGTCAAGAGTCATTGTATTTCTCTTTTGCTGACTTTCCTTCAAAATTGTCCTCCCACTTGACTAAAAAAGGCCTACTACCTCTCTCCCATCTGCAATCTAGCATACTGCAAATGTTCAGTCCTTTATGGTGTTTCCAATAATTGTTGACTAATACTAACCAGAAGTCTTTTAATGAAACACTTCGGCCATTGATGTTTTAGGGAAAAAAACCCACTTACTTTCAATTTATATACATGGTTTTATTGCAAAGAAATATTATGGAGGTGATTAATATGACAGAAAACACAAACTATATTACATCATGTAATTCTGTTAGGGAAGTGAAAAGAAAATAAGAATTCAAGGAACAAAAGGAACTGTTAGAGAAGAATTTGTTTACTTAAATTCATTTAAAATGAATGATGGTGGTGTCAAGTCACTATATTATTTACATTCTTTCTGATACATTTAAAAGAGTGTTATAACCATTTTTTAAAAAAATGTCAAAATGTACAGTATGTCAGAATTGCATCTTTTCCTACTATTTAAACTTATGGGGGAGAGATTTTATATTTAGGCTTTAAAATGTTAGTGGGGCTTCATAGTATTTAAATGTTCTTTAATTGTATACTCAAGCAAAAATGTTTGAAGACCCCTTCTATTCCCCATTGTAACTGGATTACTGCCCATAAGCCCTTCCTATATAGTACGGACCCTCTGTTGCTCCAGAGCAAATAATGCCTTTGTTTAGAATTGCTGATAACTTCTGGATGGTTGCATATTGTCTGTGGAAGCCAAATGAAATCAGCAGAAGTTTTGTCTGCATAAAGTGTAGAGGATGTTAAACTTCAGACTTGGGTAGAATGGATGGGCCTTTCAGTTTAAGCCTTAACAGTAACATTAGGTTATTTGAGGTGAAGAAACATACATGGAAACAGTAACAATGTATGCCTGTCTTTTTTCTTCTTTTGATGAGGTTTTCCCTTTTTTTCTTTTTTCCAGAAAAGGTTGAAAGTATACTTTCTCATTCCTTCCATATTTGATACTGTTACATGGAGATAATCTTGCTGAAACAATGTTATTCTACATGCTTTTCTTGTATCCAAAGCAAATACTGCTTTCCAGTCTTTTGTATTTTTTCAAATAGGACTGTTAAGAGATCCCAGTTATGAACTGTATTAATCCTACTATAGCTAGAAGGCTTGGCAAGTGTTTTCTAATGAAACATTGTATACCTTATTAGGTTTGTTGCTTTATTTTAAACAAAGGAGATTGGGAAGAATAAGTCAATGGAATGTTTTAAAAAACACTTTAGCTTGATTTTCTAATAAGGAAAAAGTATTAGACTTGTATTAGCACACTGATCACCTTTAAAAAATACTGTATGAAGATGGGGATTGAACATCATCTTAATAACACTTTACTTTCTCTTGAACAGAAATTTCCTCTCTACCATAGTTCATATTAATTGTTCCTATTAAAGCCAACTGCAAAAAAGGCTAACAAATCATGGTATAATTTGTCTTGTAACTGGAATATATTGATTTTCTATATATTTTTTACCAATTTGAAATAAGAGAAATAAAACTTGCGTTTATTTTATCTGTGAATTTGGATACTCAGTGGAGAATTTACTCAGCCACATTTCTCTGGGAACTGCCTGTTCTACCACAGGGTGTTTCCTTCCCCTGATAGTCTTATTTCTGTGAAAATGCCCATTTTGGGCATGAAAAGAGTCGATTGATTGGACCAGGGGTTGCAGCTGTTCTCTCCTCCCCAACCTGAGCTGAGCCAACCAGACTCTCTTCCAGGAAGTTAGAGTCAGAGCTGAGAGACTGGAGTTTGTTCTCCACCTGGGACTGGGCCCATTGCTTATAACCTTGGAGCTGGGATACAGCCTGCCTTTGGGAAAGAATAACTGGTTTGTCCCTAACATTAATTGGACCAGGAACAAGAGTAGAAATGATGGCCCTCATATCATATGTTTAAACATTGGAAAGGCATAAATTAAGAAAACAAACTATTAAATATGGTATTTTTACCTTCCTGTTTTTGACAAATATAATTTATAGCAGACTTGGAGGTGAAGTTTGAAAATTTAAAGTTCTGAGACTCTTCAGAGTCTTTCTGCAATGGAAAGTGACTTTGGGGGGAGAGATGGTTTGTAGCCCCTCATCTTTCCATCAGGCACCACAAAGGGCCATGCATTGCATGTACTAGACACTCCAGGAACTCATCAAAGCACCATCCACTTTGGCCATGCTTTGGGACTAGAGGGGCACACCTGCAGAACAGTTTGTCCACAGGAAGACAGACCCAGAAAAAAAGATAGAACAGGTCCTGGAAATAAACTCAGGCCCTCTGGGAGCAGGGAATTCTGTGTCCTCAAGTGCCCAGACCATGTTCTTGAAAGGGCTATATGGGCTCTGGAAAGGCACAGTTGTGGGCTTTTTTTTTTTTTTTTTTTGTATTTTTTTTTATTATTATTATTTTTAATAGGCTTTATTTTTTAGGGCAGTTTTAGGTATTGATACAAGTTTAGCAACAGTGAGCAGAAAGTTCCTATAGCAGAGTTCCTGTATACTCCGTCCCCACACTTACATGGGAGAGGCTATGCATGTGTTAGGGTGTATCTTTTTAACCCCATGGACTCTATGCCTCATAGGGAAGGGCACAGTCTGGGAAGGGCAAGAGTGGGACCCTCTAACGCTCTGAGGCCAGGGCAGAGGTCCCTCTTGCCTGAGCCTAAGGGCGATATTAGAGAAGAAGAAGATAGGCAGAACTAATAAAACAAGAGACAAGGAGTTCCAGGGATCTTCCAATTCCTGGTTTTAGTCCCTTTCAAGGCTCTGCTATTTTCCTGTTCTAGTTTTGTTTTTGTTTTGCTTTGTTTTCTAAGACACTATGACATTCTTTTTTTTTTTTTTTTTTTTTTTTGCGCAGGCTCAGCGGCCATAGCTCACGGGCCTAGCCGCTCCGCAGTATGTGGGATCTTCCCGGACCGGGGCATGAGTCTGTGTCCCCTGCATTGGCAGGTGGACTCTCAACCATTGCGCCACCAGGGAAGCCCTCTTTTTCTTTAAAAAAAATTTGCAAATTTATTGACAGGTTGCTGTTCTTTTTGTTTAAAAGATTTTTTAAAAATTGAGGTATAGTCAATGTACAATATTATATAAGTTATAGGTGTACAATATAGTGATTCACAATTTTAAAGGTTATACTCCATTTATAGTTATAAAATATTGACTATATTCCCTGTGTTGTACAATATATCCTTGTACCTTATTTTATACATAATAGTTTGTACTTTTTAATCTCCTACCCCTATATTGCCCCTCCCCCCCAGCCCTCTCCCCACTAGCAATCACTAATTTATTCTCCGTATCAGTGAGTCTGCTTCTTTTTTGTTTTATTCACTAGTTTGTTGTATTTTTTAGATTCCACATGTGTTATCATACAGTATTTGTGTTTCTCTGTCTGACTTATTTCACTTAGCATGATACCCTCCAAGTCTATCCATGTTGTTGCAAATGGCAAGATTTCATTCTTTTTTATTGCTGAGTAGTATTCCATATATATATATACACACACACACACACACACACACACACACACATGCCACGTCTTCTTTATCCATTCATCTGTTGATGAACACTTAGGTTGCTTCTATACCTTGGCAATTGTAAATAATGCTGCTATGAACATTGGAGTGCATGTATCTTTTCAAATCAGTGTTTTTGTTTTTTTCTTATATATACCCAGGAGCGGAATTGGTGGGTCATATGGTAGTTCTATTTTCAGTTTTTTGAGAAACCTCCATACTGTTGTCCATAGTGGCTGCACAGATTTACATTCCCACCAACAGTGTATGAGGGTTCCGTTTGCTCTACATCCTCATCAAAATTTGTTATTTGTGTTCTTTTTGATGATTACCATTCTGACAGGTGTGAGGTGGCTTTGATTTGCATTTCTCTTATGATTAGCATTGTTGAGCATCTTCTCATGTGCCTGTTGGCCATTTGCATGTCTTCTTTGTCTTCTTCTTCTGTTTAGATCTTCTGAGCGTCCTTTGATCAGGTTGCATGTTTTTTTGATGTTGAGTTGTATGAACTGTTATATATGTTGGATATGAGTCCCTTATTGGTCATATCATTTGGGAATATTTTCTCCTATTCAGTTGGCTGCCTTTTCATTTTGTCAGTGGCTTCCTTTGTTGTGCAAAAGTTTTTAAGTTTAATTAGGCCCCATTTATTTATTTTTGCTTTTATTTCCTTTGCTTTAGGAGACTGATCCAAAAAAAATATTGCTACGATTTATGTCAAAGAGTATTCTGCCTGTGTTTTCTTCTAGGAGTTTTATGGTTTCCAGTCTTACATTTAGGTCTTAATCCATTTTGAGTTTATTTTTGTATATGGTGTTAGAGAATGATCTAATTTCATTCTTTTATGTGTAGCTGCCCAGTTTTCCCAGCATCACTTATTGAAGAGACTGTATTTTCTCCAGTGTACATTCTTGCCTCCTTTGTAGATTAATTGACCATAACTGTGTGGGTTTATTTCTGGGCTCTCTATTCCATTCCATTGATCTATGAAGATCTATTTATGGCATTCTTATAAAACATTTCTCCACTTTTCTTAAGCTAGTTTTACGTGGTTTGTATTACTTGTAATCATTGAGACCTAACTAAGAATACCAGGATACCCAACTAGGAGACTTTGAGTTGCCAATGAGATTAAAATTTCATTACCTAAATTTATGTATTTATAAAGTGTTTACTTTCAAAATGATTTCACATTCATTTTATACTCCCCACAATATTTTGTGAAGTGAGAATCACTATTTCCATTTTGTAGATATGGAAATGGAAGCTCAGCTAACTTGCCCAAACTTCCAAAAAGATTTCCTTGTGGTGAAAAAAGGGGACTTGGGTGTATCTTTCTGACATTGGTGTGCATGAGAAAGTACATCAGCAAGCGCTAACAGTGAAGTCAGGCAGACACCTCTTCCCACAAAAACTATTAGGAACAAGGTAACAATCGATGAAAACACCATTTGTATTCATTTTTAAAGCAATGATGATCCTTTTGAAATTTCCTCTTAAGAAAGTGCAAATGACAAGAATAAGAGACTTCAGTTGTCAACCTTCTTTCCTTTGGTGGCTTACACCAGGTGTTAAGTCAAAGGTTCACTTTGTGAGTGTGCAAGATGTAAACCCAAGAATAACTCTTCTTAGACTCAGTGGGAAGTTGGGTTGGGAAGGGGAAGCAGGTATTAAATCTCTAACTGAGGAATGCAGAGATTCCTCAGAGTTTTAGGCATCTAACCACTATTTCTGGTTATAGAATGAAAGGGAAGGTGTGGTTTGTAGGCAGGGATCTTTTCTGTGGTTTTGATAATATGTCTCCCTGAAAATGGAGTTGGGGCAGGTGCCCAGAGAATAAGTCTGCTGGAGGTTAACAGCCCCTTTGGGTAGCACAAGGAATGGGGTATGTGTATGTGTGTTTGTCTCAAGCCAAGTAATATACCAAGATCGTTATGTAAAAAGAGAGACCCCAGAAGAATAAGCATCCAAAAAAGAAAATCTTAAATAAAATACATTTATACAATGTGATGACATTTCTCAAATTTATAGATGAGGAAGCTGAGGCTCAGAAGAATGAGGTAATTTGACCAAGATTATATAGTTAGTAATAATTAATTGCTAAGCTTCTTAAACCTTCAGGCAGATCAAGTCAACTCCAAAGTCCCCACATAACACAGTCCAACTATCAAATATAAACATATTCAATATGAGGTAGAGCTGCTACATCAAAAGTTGATATCTTAGGGTAATTTTTCTCAGCACCTGCTTTGTTATTGTTCAGTATTTCTGTCACCCTGGGCCAGTATTGCTCCCACCATCTTGCACTGCATGGACTGATTCTATTTTTCTCATATTGTGCTCTATTGCCCACTTGTAGCAGATTTACCTGGGATGTTTGGAGTCTACCACAAATCCGCTGAATCTTAATCTCTAGGCGTAAGACTGGGAATCTGCATCTTATCACACCATTCCAAATGATTCTTAGGTACACTAAATGTTGAGAAACATCAGGTAGGTGTATTGAGGAGTAAGAGTTAGAAATAGGAACAAGAGGACGAAGAGGGGAGCTACATTACATTTTGAATGTATATATTTATGTATATTACACACATATTACATCACATATTTGATCTACATATTTACATACGCAGGCATGCTAGATTTCTAATGTTCATGTTAGTAATCTGGAACCCAGCTTCAAATCAGGAGTAAATTAGAAGTCCCCAAACAACCCACACAAATTTCCCTAATTGGGTGGAAAGGTAACAATAGAGAGCCCACACACTTTATTTTGAATAAGGGTTTGAAGCCACCCTTGAAACAGACTGCCTTTTTAGAATGTTGTAAAAGTCCACATGTAAAATATGGTTGAAAGAAACCCAGAAGAGTAATACTTTGTGACATGTAAAAATTACATAAAATTCAAATTTCAGTGTCCGTAAATAAAGCTTTATTGGAACACAGCCATGTCCATTCATTGCATATTGTCTATGGCTGTTTTGTGTCTCAGTGGCAGAGTTGAGTAGTTGCTACAGAGACTATATGGTCTGTAAAGCCCCAAATATTTACCCTCTGGCCCCTTACAAAGAAAGTTTGTCTACTGCTGATATAGTATAACATATTTCTGACTCAAGATAAGGAAGGATTTCTCAAGACATAAAAAGTACTAGTCACAAAGGAAAAGATTGAGAATTCAATTATGGTAATATCAATCCTGGACAAAGATAGGGGGCAGGACAGAGAAGAGAGAAGGAATAGCTATATAAAGAAATGATACTTAGGAATTCCCTGGCGGACCAGTGGTTTGGACTCTGCGCTTTCACTGCCGAACGCCCGGGTTTGATCCCTGGTCAGGAAACTAAGATCCCACAAGCTGTGTGGTGCGGCCAAAAAAAAACAAAAACAAAAACTTAAATTGAAGCCTGAAAAAATTTGAGCGCATATCATTGTTTGTGCAGCTCAGAACACAGGCAAAGAGTATGGATAACAATTTCTCTCTTAACAAGGTCATTTACATGTGTAAAGTTACAAATTTTTCTTTTCACATTGGAGAAAGAAAAGACCAGAGGGTTCCTTCATTTTCCTGCATAAAAATCATAGTAATTGTCAAACTTTCCAGAGCTTAAGAATGGATTTTGTATCTCTGCCATTAATGCTGTGGTGGGCACTGGGCTGCTTTTTTGCCAAGTGGGGTGACGTGCTGCTTGGTACCTTCCAGAACTGACCCGGGGTTCCCCAGTATGGCCTCAGGGATGAAGACCACATCTTAAAATCTCTTTCTAGAAAGAGAAAAATTGCCAAGAAATGTTGTCAGTTGTTCAGAAATTTAGATATATCTGAGGGTTCCTAATGTAAACAAATAATGATCTATTTGTAATCTCACTATTACATGTCTTTTAAAAGTTTTGTAATTTTTGTCTTCCACTTTTACATTTTTAATCCACCTGCATTTGATTTGATTTTATGTGTAATTAGATTACCAATTTTCCTAGTGGCATTTACTGAACAGTTCATCCTTTCACACCCTTCTGTGAAGTCTGCTCTGCCAAAAATCCATTTTTATGTGAGATTGATTCTAGTCCTTTGACTCTGGTGTATTTGTCTTTTCCTGTGCCAATGACAGTTCACTGTCTTTATTACTACAGCATCACAATGAATCTCTAAATTTGGTAGGCAGATCTCTCTGATCTTAGTCTTTTTTAGAATTGTCTTAGTTTTGTGTGACCCTTTGAGCTTCCATATAAATTTCAGAGTGATTTTGTCAAACATTATCAAGAATCCATTTGGGATTTTGATCATAATAGCTTTGACTTTATAAACCAGTTTGCACAGGTTGGCACTTTCATGACAGTAGGTCTTTTGTCTTTTAAAATTTTTATTATGAAAAATTATCCATCACCTAACTTCAACAAATATCAACATTTTGACACACTTGTTTCGTCTATCCTCCAATTATTTTTACTGAAGTATTTCAAAGCAAATCTCAGAATCATGTCATTTCAATCCCTAAATATATCAGTATGCATCTCAAAAAAGGCAGAGGCATTTTCTTACATTACCACAGTGCCATTATCACATCTTGTGTTATTTTATTTTATTTATTTTTAAAAATATTTATTATTATTTTATTTATTTTTGGCTGCGTCAGGTCTTAGTTGTGGCACACGGGATCTTCGTTGAGGCATGCAGTATCTTTTGTTGTGGCACGTGGGCTCTTTGTTGTGGTGCACGGGCTTCTCTCTAATTGTGGCGTGTGGGTTTTCTCTCTCTAGTTGTGGCTCACAGGCTCCAGGGCACGTGGGCTCTGTAGTTTGCAGCACACGGGCCCAGTTGCCCCATGGCATGTGGGATCCTAGCTCCCTGACCAGGGATCAAACCCACATCCCCTGCATTGCGAGGCAGACCCTTTACCACTGGAACACCAGGGAAGTCCCTCTTGTGTTATTTTAAATGTATTTTTTTATTATGATCTAATTTCCAGTTCATAATAAAATTTTCCCAATTATCTAAAAATGTCTTTTTGCAGTTGATTTGAATTGGGATCCAAGCAAAGGACTCTCACTGTATTTGGTTATTATGTCTTTTACATTAGTTCTAAAGTAGAATGGTCCTCTCTTCTTTGGTTTTTTATGCTCTTCACTTGTTGAAGAAACTGGATTAGGTGTCCTGAGAAATTCTGGATTTGGCCTGTTTCTTCCTATAATGTCATTTAACTTGTTTCTCTGTCTGTAGTATTTCCTGTAGACTGGAATTTAGATGTAGAAACTTAGAATTAGATTCACATTATTTTGGCAAGAATATATCATGGATAGTTCTGTGTATTTCCTTCACATGTATTATTTCCTATTACTTTACATCAGATGACATATAATGCTGGGTTATCTCACTTTAATGTTATTAAGCTTGCCCCATAGGTACAAGTGGTGATAGCCTGACCCCTTCATTTCAGTTTCCCATAAACCGTTAATCTGATGGTACTACCATCCACTGATGAGCATAGCCTGAATCAGTTAGTTCATTAGGATTGGCAAATGGCAATTTTCTAATTCTGTTATTTTATCTGCACTTATAGCTGATATATATTTTTTAACATCTTTATTGGAGTATAATTGCTTTACAATGGTGTGTTAGTTTCTGCTTTATAACAAAGTGAATCAGTTATACATATACATATGTTCCCAAATCTCTTCCCTCTTGCATCTCCCTCCCTCCCACCCTCCCTATCCCACCCCTCTAGATGGTCACAAAGCACCGAGCTGATCTCCCTGTGCTATGCGGCTGCTTCCCACTACCTATCTGTTTTACGTTTGGTAGTGTATATATGTCAATGCCACTCTCTCACTTTGTCACAGCTTACCCTTCCCCCTCCCCGTATCCTCAAGTCCATTCTCTAGTAGGTGTGTGTCTTTACTCCAGTCTTACCCCTAGGTTCTTCATGACCTTTTTTTTTTTCTTAAATTCCATATATATGTGTTAGCATACAGTATTTGTTTTTCTCTTTCTGACTTACTTCATTCTGTATGACAGACTCTAGGTCCATCCATCTCACTACAAATAACTCAATTTTGTTTCTTTTTATGACTGAGTAATATTCCATTGTATATATGTGACACATCTTCTTTATCCATTCATCGAATGATGGACACTTAGGTTGCTTCCATCTCCTGGCTATTGTAAATAGAGCTGCAATGAACATTTTGGGACATGACTCTTTTTGAATTATGGTTTTCTCAGGGTATATGTCCAGTAGTGGGATCGCTGGATCATATGGTAGTTCTATTTGTAGTTTTTTAAGGAACCTCCATACTGTTCTCCATAGTGGCTGTATCAATTTACATTCCCACCAGCAGTGGAAGAGGGTTCCCTTTTCTCCACACCCTCTCCAGCATTTATTGTTTCTAGATTTTTTGGTGATGGCCATTCTGACCGGTGTGAGATGATAGCTCATGGTAGTTCTGATTTGCATTTCTCTAATGATTAATGATGTTGAGCATTCTTTCATGTGTTTGTTGGCAATCTGTATATCTTCTTTGGAGAAATGTCTATTTAGGTCTTCTGCCCATTTTTGGATTGGGTTGTTTGTTTTCTTGTTATTGAGCTGCATGAGCTGCTTGTAAATTTTGGAGATTAATCCTTTGTTAGTTGTTTCATTTGCAAATATTTTCTCCCATTCTGAGGGTTGTCTTTTCATCTTGGTTATGTTTTCCTTTGCTATGCAAAAGCTTTTAACTTTCATTAGGTCCCATTTTTTAATTTTTGTTTTTATTTCCATTTCTCTAGGAGGTGGGTCAAAAAGGATCTTGCTGTGATTTATGTCATAGAGTGTTCTGCCTATGTTTTCCTCTAAGAGATTGATAGTTTCTGGCCTTACGTTTAGGTCTTTAATCAATTTTGAGCTAATTTTTGTGTATGGTGTTAGGGAGTGTTCTAATCTCATACTTTTACATGTACCTGTCCAGTTTTCCCAGCACCACTTATTGAAGAGGCTGTCTTTTCTCCACTGTATATGCTTGCCTCCTTTATCAAAGATGAGGTGACCATATGTGCGTGGGTTTATCTCTGGGCTCTCTATCCTGTTCCATTGATCCATATTTCTGTTTTGGTGCCAGTACCATACTGTCTTGATTACTGTAGCTTTGTAGTATAGTCTGAAGTCAGGGAGCCTGATTCCTCCAGCTCCGTTTTTCTTTCTCAAGATTGCCTTGGCTATTCGGGGTCTTTTGTGTTTCCATACAAATTGTGAAATTTTTTGTTCTAGTTCTGTAAGAAATGCCAGTGGTTGTTTGATAGGGATTGCATTGAATCTGTAGATTGCTTTGGGTAGTATAGTCATTTTCACAATGTTGATTCTTCCAATCCAAGATTGGAAGATTCTTCCAATCCAATCTCTCCATCTGTTTGTATCATATTTAATTTCTTTCATCAGTGCCTTATAATTTTCTGCATACAGGTCTTTTGTCTCCTTAGGTAGATTTATTCCTAGATATTTTATTCTTTTTGTTGCAATGGGAAATGGGATTGTTTTCTTAATTTCACTTTCAGATTTGTTATCATTAGTGTATAGAAATGCCAGAGATTTCTGTGCATTAATTTTGTATCCTGCTACTTTACCAAATTCAATGTTTGGCTCTAGTAGTTTTCTGGTAGCATGTTTAGGATTCTCTATGTAGAGTATCATGTCATTTGCAAACAGTGACAGCTTTACTTCTTCTTTTCTGATTTGGATTCCTTTTATTTCTTTTTCTTCTCTGATTGCTATGGCTAAAACTTCCAAAACTATGTTGAATGATATTGGTGAGAGTGGGCACCCTTGTCTTATTCCTAATCTTAGTGGAAATGGTTTCAGTTTTTCACCATTGAGGACAATACTGGCTGTGGGTTTGTCATATCTGGCCTTTACTATGTTGAGGAAAGTTCCCTCTATGCCTACTTTCTGGAGGGTTTTTATCATAAATGGGTGTTGAATTTTGTCGAAAGCTTTCTCTATATCTATTGAGATGACCATATGGTTTTTCTCCTTTAATTTGTTAATATGGTGTATCACATTGATTGATTTGCATATATTGAAGAATGCTTGCATTCCTGGGATAAACCCCACTTGATAATGGTGTATGATCCTTTTAATGTGCTGTGGGATTCTGTTTGCTAGTATTTTGTTGAGGATTTTTGCATCTATGTTCATCAGTGATATTGGCCTGTAGTTTTCTTTCTCTGTGACATCCTTGTCTTGTTTTGGTATCAAGGTGATGGTGGCCTCGTAGAATGAGTTTGGGAGTGTTCCTCCCTCTGCTATATTTTGGAAGAGTTTGAGAAGGATAGGTGTTATCTCTTCTCTAAATGTTTGATAGAATTCGCCTGTAAAGCCATCTGGTCCTGGGCTTTTGTTTGTTGGGAGATTTTTTTTTTTTTTATTCTGACTTCCTTGCAGTTAGGAAATCAGAATTTCTTTTCTTTTTTTAAAAAATTAATTAACTAATTAATTTTGGGCTGTGTTGGGTCTTCGTTTCTGTGCAAGGGCTTTCTTTAGTTGTGGAAGCGGGGGCCACTCTTTATTGTGGTGCATGGGCCTCTCACTATCGCGGCCTCTCTTGTTGCGGAGCACAGGCTCCAGACGTGCAGGCTCAGTAGTTGTGGCTCACAGGCCTAGTTGTTCTGCAGCATGTGGGATCTTCCCAGACCAGGGCTCAAACCCATGTCCCCCACATTAGTAGGCAGATTCTCAACCACTGCGCCACCAGGGAAGCCCTTGTTGGAAGATTTTAAATCACTGTTTCAATTTCAGTGCTTGTGATTGGTCTGTTCATATTTTCTATTTTTTCCTGGTTCAGTCTTGGCAGGTTGTGCATTTCTAAGAATTTGTACATTTTCCAGGTTGTCCATTTTATTGGCATAGAGTTGCTTGTAGTAATCTCTCATGATCTTTTGTATTTCTGCAGTGTCAGTTGTTACTTCTCCTTTTTCATTTCTAATTCTATTGATTTGATTCTTCTCCCTTTTTTTCTTGATGAGTCTGGCTAATGGTTTATCAATTTTGTTTATCTTCTCAAAGAATCAGCTTTTAGTTTTGTTGAAATTTGCTATCGTTTCCTTCTTTTTCATTTATTTCTGATCTGATTTTTATGATTTCTTTCCTTCTGCTAACTTTGGGGTTTTTTTGTTCTTCTTTCTCTAATTGCTTTAGGTGCAAGGTTAGGTTGTTTATTTGAGATGTTTCCTGTTTCTTAAGGTAGGATTGTATTGCTATAAACTTCCCTCTCAGAACTGCTTTTGCTGCATCCCATAGGTTTTGGGTTGTCGTGTCTCCATTGTCATTTGTTTCTAGGTATTTTTTGATTTCCTCTTTAATTTCTTCATTTATCACTTTATTATTAAGTAGTGTATTGTTTAGCCTCCATGTGTTTGTAGTTTTTACAGATCTTTTCCTGTAATTGATATCTAGTCTCATAGCACTGTGGTCAGAAAAGATACTTGATACAATTTCAATTTTCTTAAATTTACCAAGGCTTGATTTGTGACACAAGATATGATCTATCCTGGAGAACGTTCCATGAGCACTTGAGAAAAATGTGTATTCTGTTGTTTTTGGATGGAATGTCCTATAAATATCAGTTAAGTCCATCTTATTTAATGTATCATTTAAAGCTTGTGTTTCCTTATTTATTTTCATTTTGGATTGTCTGTCCATTGGTGAAAGTGGGGTGTTAAAGTCCCCTATGAATGTGTTACTGTCAATTTCCCCTTTTATGGTTGTCAGTATTTGCCTTATATATTGAGGTGCTCCTATGTTGGGTGCATAAATATTTATAATTGTTATATTTTCTTCTTGGATCGATCCCTTGATCATTATGTAGTGTCCTTCTTTGTCTCTTGTAATAGTCTTTATTTTAAAGTCTATTTTGTCTGATAAGAGAATTGCTACTTCAGCTTTCTTTTGATTTCCATTTGCATGGAATATCTCTTTCCATCCCCTCACTTTCATTCTGTATCTGTCTCTAGGTCTGAAGTGGGTCTCTTGTAGACAGCATGTATATGGGTCTTGTTTTTGTATCCATTCAGCCTGTCTGTGTCTTTTGGTGGGAGCATTTAATCCATTTACATTTAAGGTAATTATTGATATGTTGTTCCTATTTCCATGTTCTTAATTGTTTTGGGTTTGTTATTGTAGGTCTTTTCCTTCTCTTGTGTTTCTCGCCTAGAGAAGTTCCTGTAGCATTTGTTGTAAAGCTGGTTTGGTGGTGCTGAACTCTCTCAGCTTTTGCTTTTCTGTAAAGGTTTTAATTTCTCCATCAAATCTGAACGAGATCCTTGCTGAGTAGAGTAATCTTGTTTGTAGGTTTTTCTCCTTCATCACTTTAAATATGTCCTGCCAGTCCCTTCTGGCTTGCAGAGTTTCTGCTGAAAGATCAGCTGTTAACCTTATGGGGATTCCCTTTTGAGTTATTTGTTGTTTTTCCCTTGCTGCTTTTAATATGTTTTCTTTGTATTTAATTTTTGACCGTTTGATTAATATGTGTCTTGGCATGTTTCTCCTTGGATTTATCCTGTATGGCACTCTCTGTGCTTCCTGGACTTGATTAACTATTTCTTTTCCCATATTAGGGAAGTTTTCAACTATAATCTCTTCAAATATTTTCTCAGTCCCTTTCGTTTTCTCTTCTTCTTCTGCGACCCCTATAATTCGAATGTTGGTGTATTTAATGTTGTCCCAGAGGTCTCTGAGACTGTCCTCAGTTCTTTTCATTCTTTTTTCTTTATTCTGCTCTGCAGTAGTTATATCCCCTATTTTATCTTCCAGGTCACTTATCCATTCTTCTGCCTCAGTTATTCTGCTATTGATCCCTTCTAGAATATTTTCAATTTCATTTATTGTGATGTTCATCTTTGCTTGTTTCCTCTTTAGTTCTTTTAGGTCCTTGTTAAATATTTCTTGCATTTTCTCTATTCTATTTCCAAGATGTTGAATCATCTTTACTATCATTATTCTGAATTCTTTTTCAGGTAGACTGCCTATTTCCTCCTCGTTTGTTAGGTTTGGTGGGTATTTGCCTGGTTCCTTCATCTGCTGTGTGTTTTTTTGTCTTCTCATTTTGCTTATCTTACTAGGTTTGGGGTCTCCTTTTTGCAGGCTGCAGGTTCGTAGTTCCCGTTGTTTTTGGTGTCTGTCCCCAGTGGCTAAAGTTGGTTCAGTGGGTTGTGTAGGCTTCCTGGTGGAGGGGACTAGTGTCTGTGTTCTGTTGGATGAGGCTGGATCTTGTCTTTCTGGTGGGCAGGTCCATGTCTGGTGGTGTGTTTTTGGGTGTCTGTGGCCTTATTATGATTTTAGGCAGCCTCTCTACTAATGGGTGGGGTTGTATTCCTGTCTTGCTAGTTGTTTGGCATAGGGTGTCCAGCACTGTAGCTTGCTGGTCGTTGAGTGAAGCTGGGTCTTGGTGTTGAGATGGAGATCTCTGGGAGATTTTTCCTGTTTGATAGTACGTGGAGCTGGGAGGTCTCTTGTGGACCAGTGTTCTGAAGTTGGCTCTCCCACCTCAGAGGCATAGCACTGACTCCTGGCTGGAGCACCAAGAACTTTTCATCCACAAGGCTCAGAATAAAAGGGAGAAAAAGTAGAAAAAAAGAAAGAAAGAGGATAAAATAAAATAAAATAAAGTAAGATAAAATAAAAGTTATTAAAATAATATTAAGAAAAAATTTTTTTTTCAAAAGTAAGAAAAACAAAACAAAAAAAACCAGACGGACAGATCCCTAGGACAAATGGTGAAAACAAAGCTATACAGACAAAATCTCACACAGAAGCATGTACATCCACACTCATAAAAAGAGGAAAAGAAAACATAATATATCTTGCTCTCAAAATCCACCTCCTCAATTTGGGATGATTCCTTGTCTATTCAGGTATTCCACAGATGCAGGGTACATCAAGTTGATTGTGGAGATTTAATCCGCTGCTTCTGAGGCTGCTGGGAGAGATTTCTCTTCTTTTTTCGCACAGCTCCCGGGCTCAGCTTTGGATTTGGCCCCGCCTCTGCGTGTAGGTCGCCTGAGGGCGTCTGTTTCTCGCTCAAACAAGACGGGGTTAAAGGAGCAGGTGATTCGGGGGCTCTGGCTCACTCGGGCTGGTGGCAGGGAGGGGTACGGGGCGAGCCTGCGGCGGCAGAGGCCGGTGTGAGGTTGCAGCAGCCTGAGGTGCGCCGTGCGTTCTCCTGGGGAAGTTGTCCCCGGATCACAGGACCCTGGGAGTGGCGGGCTGCACAGGCTCCTGGGAGGGCGGTGTGGATAGTGACCTGTGGGAGGGGCGGTGTGGATAGTGACCTGTGCTCACACACTGGCTTCTTGGTGGCGGCAGCAGCAGCCTTAGCGTCTCATGCCCGTCTCTGGAGCTCCTTTAAGCAGCGATTTTAATCCCCTCTCCTCGCGCACCAGGAAACAAAGAGGCAAGAAAAAGTCTGTTGTCTCTTCGGCAGCTCTAGACCTTTTCCCGAACTCCCTCCTGGCTGGCTGTGGCGCACTAGCCCCCTTAAGGCAGTGTTCAAGCAGCCAACCCCAGTCCTCTCCCTGGGATCCGACCGAAGCCTCCGAGCCTCAGCTCCCAGCCCCCGCCCGCCCCGGCGGGTGAACAGACAAGCCTCTCGGGCTGGTGAGTGCTGGTCGGCACCGATCCTCTGTGCGGGAATCTCTCCGCTTTGCCCTCCGCACCCCTGTTGCTGTGCTCTCCTCCGCGGCTTCAAAGCTTCCCCCCTCTGCCACCTGCAGTCTCTGCCCGTGAAGGGGCTTCCTAGTGTGTGGAAACCTTTCCTCCTTCACAGCTCCCTCCCACTGGTGCAGGTCCCGTCCTTATTCTTTTGTCTGTTTTTTCTTTTTTCTTTTGCCCTACCCGGGTATGTGGGGAGTTTCTTTTCTTTTGGGAGGTCTGAGGTCTTCTGCCAGCATTCAGTGGGTGTTCTATAGGAGCAGTTCCACGTGTAGAGATGTATTTCTGATGTATCTATGGGGAGGAAGGTGATCTCCGCGTCTTACTCTTCCGCAATCTTCCTCAACTCTGCTAGTGTTGGAGGGTCTCCCGCAGAGACAGTGGTGGCTGTGGCTCACCGTGCGGTCAAGGACACTGGAAGCAGAAGTTCTGGGAAGTACTCCTTGGCATAAGCCTTCCCAGAGTCTATCATTAGCTCCACCAAAGAGCTTGTAGGCACCAGTGCTCTAGCTGATATTTTTGATGGAAGAACTACCTGTCCTCATCCAGCAAAGGTATTTGGTTACTCTGAAATGCAGAAAGGCAGGATAAATGTTTAATTCTTTCCCTTTTATTATCAATTTACTGAGTAATGATTTGGTACCCTTGCAAATTTCCATAATATCTAATGAGTTTTGTTTTGTTTTGCCCCCCCCACCCCTTTTAAAGCATCCTTCTGAACTCATTATCAACTTGTGTGTGTTCATGTGCATGACATGAGGTGCAGTCTTTATTCCTCTTGATGTTTAAGTTGTTCCATTTTGGTTAGTGGGAACCTCTTCAAGCATGTTCCTATGTCCCTTGGACATGACTGATCACTTTTTGATAACTTTTTTGCTTTCTGTCATTAACAAGATATCCCAGACCCATATCGTACATTTCCTGCCTCAGACATGGAATCTACCATTTCTTAAAGGAGTTCTGATTCCTTTTGGTGTTGGATAGGATGTAAAGACCAAATACAGGAATGACCTTGCTTTTAGGCCTTTTTGATGAACAGAAATAAGACTATTTATTTTAAAATGAAAAAATTTTTACATAAAGATGATATATAATTTTACATAATCAATTTACTTTCTATAGAAAGGCTGCTTCTGTACTTCTCATCTTCTCTCATGCACTCATTGCACCCATGGCAAGGTCTTTCTCTTCTTTAGGAAGTTCAGTCACTACAACTTGTGCTGTCGTTAACAAGGAAGCCACACAGGCAATATTTATCAAACCTGTTCTTACAATCATAATTGGGTCAGTAATTCTTTTTTCCACCATATCATGGAAGAGTTTTATGTGAGATTATTTTTATTTCATTATTATTTATTTGGCAGAATTCACTTGTGAAGCCATCTGGGCCTGGGGATTTTTTTGTGGGAAGGTTTGTCAAAAATGAATTTAATTTGTTCAATAGATATAGGGCTACCCAGATTTATTATTTCATCTGTGTCGGTTTTATTAACATGTATTTTTAAAGAGGTTTGTCCATTTCATTTAAATTGCTTAATTTATTGCATAAATTAGCTCATAGTATTTGTTATTATTCTTTTAATATCCATAGGATTTGTAGTGATTTTACTTTCTGATGTTTATAATTTATGTTCTTTCTTTGTACTTACTGATCAGTCTAACTATGGGTTTATCAATTTTGTTGGCCTTTTCACAGAATCAGTTTTTGGCTTTGTTAACTTTTTCTATTGTTTATTTTATATATAATTTGATTTCTTTATTATTTTCTTCTTCTCCTTTCTTTGGGTGTTCTTTGCTCCTCTTTTTCTAATTTCCTAAAGCCATTTTATACCTTTATTTTTTGAAAAAATAAGCATTTAAAGCTGTAAATTTTCTTCTAGGAACAGATTTTTATATGTTGTGTTTTCCTTGATATTTAGTTTGAAATCCCACAAAATTTGAAATGTATTTTCATTGTCAGTCATGTGTAATTAATTGTCCATATTTTCAAATATGGTCATTACTTTGGAAATATTTTCTAATTTCCCTTGTGATTCCTTCATTAACACATAAGTTATTTAAGAGTGTGTTATCTAATTTTTAAATATTTTAGGTATTTCTGACATTTAAAAAATTGTTGATTCCTAGATTATGTCCTTTATAGTCAGAGAACAAACTCTGTTTAGGATTTCAATGCTTTAAACGTATTTAAAATTTATTAAGACTTGTTTTAGAGCCCAGAATATATTGTTTTGGTCAGTGTTCCACGTTCACTTGAAAAGAATGTGTCTTCTGCTCTTGTTGGGTGTAGTATTATATAAATATATTTAGGTCAAGCAGGTTGATACTGTGGTTTAATTCTTCTGTGTTTTTATCGAGTTTGTCTAATTACTCTATCAGTTTTTTGAGAGAGGGTGATAAAATCTCCAGTGGTGGCTTTGTTTATATTTCCATTTAATTTTGGCACTTATGTTTCATGATTTTGGAAGCTCTATTAGGTGCATATACATTTATGACTATGATGTATTCCTGATGATTGAGCGTTCAATTGTTATAAAATGTCTCTATCTCTGGTAATGGTCTTTGTCTTAAAGTCTATTTGAACAGATATTGATATGTCCCTTTAACCTTCTTATGCTGCTGTTTATACTATATATCTTTTTCCATCCAATTACTTTCATCCAGTCCATGTGTTTTTGTTCAAAGTTGTCTTTTGTAGGCAGCAGAGAGTTGTTGCTTTTTTAATCCATTCTACAAAATCTCTTTCTTATTTTGTAATCCTTATTTGTTTTGTCTTATTTTGTTGGTAGGACCTGAAGTACTATATTGAATAGTAGCAGTCGTAGCACTATTCCTTGTCTTGTTCTGGATCCTAAGGAAATATATCTAAATTTTCACCATTAACTGTAATGTTTGCATTAGTTATTTGTAGATAGCCTTTATAAAATTAATGAAGTTCTACTTCTAATGTTCTTAGCTTTTCCAGCATGTATGTGTTAAATTTATGGAATGCTTTTAAAAAATTTCCTTAAATTATTATTTTTGGTATTCTTTTCTTATTTGTATTTGGAATAATAAAATGAATTAGTTTAAAAAGATTTTTGGAATAACTTGTATAAGGAATAGATTACTTCTTACATGAAGTAAGAAGCATATGTGGGAGCATACACATGTAAAATTATTTGCACGTGGGGCTTATTGGTTTTTTTTTGAGAAGGTCTTTGATTAATATTTCAACTTATTTAATGGGTATTAATTTATTCAAGCTTTCTATTTGCATTTTAGCTTAAAATTAAATTTATTAATTTCATCTAGTTTTATATTTATTGGCATATAGTTGTTTACAATATTTTTTAACCTCCATTGTATTTGCAGTTGTTTGTATCTATTTCTATTCTTTTGTCTAATTTTAAAAGGCCTAGAATATACTCCTCCAAGTGGGGAGGAGAGGTGATCCCCAGAGTGGGGAGCCTGTGGGCTGGACCACTTTCATTTATGTGGTCTTCTCACCCTCACCGTATCCCATCCGGTGTTCCATTCCAGTGACTCTTCCCTGAGTATATAGATCCTTTTAAGGAGATGTCCTCCTCAGCTCTAATTAGAAACTTTGACAAATGGGGACAAAGGGTAGGAAAAAGAGTGAAGAAATGAGGGAAGAGAATGCTCAGGATGGAGTCCAGCCTGCCTGTACTTGTAGCTTTTCACTCTAACTCTAGCTGAACTCCTGTGCTATACTGATGCTATCTCCCCCATTCTGTTGGCTCTGGTTTGGAGATAGGCAATGACATTTTAGGGTAGTGTTGTGGAAATAAATGGGCACCATTAGAAAACCCTTCACCAGGCTTTTCCCTGTTATTGCCTCTCAGTCTTCTGCGCTTGGTTGCCGTCTTACCCTCAACCCCCTTCTCCCAGTTACACCAGGCCTTGACCTCTATCCCTAAGCGTTTTCCTTACTTTTGGTGCAAAGTTCTGAGATTCCTCAACCTCCGTCTCACTTCTTTGGCCTCATCAGAGTTTGGTTTCTGGAGAGATAGCCAGAAGCTCTTGTTAATTTGCCATATTTTCTAGGACAACCAGTAGATTATTTGTAAAATAGAGAATCTGCTTAACATGTAACCATTTATTTTCTAATTTTTTTTTCTTAATTGTGATAGTTACAAGTGCTGGTCATCAAAATATTTTTGCTTCTTCTCCTGGGCACAGAGTAGGATTGCAATTCCCTATCCCTTCGCTAAAATTCAGTGTGGCCATGTGATTTGTTTTAGACAATGAAAAGTGAGCATAAATCGCTGTTTTACTTCTGGGTGGAAGCCCTAAGAGTCAGTGCTTGATTTGCCATTCTTTCTTATACTCTGTGACATGCCCTAGTTCAAGAGTTGGCAACATTTTTCTGTCAAGGACCAGATAGTTATTTTAGGCTTTGTGGGCCATATGGTCTTAGTTGCAGCTACTCATCTCTGTTGTAGTGCGAAAACAACCACAGACAATACATAGGTGAATGAACATAGCTGTATCCCAGTAACACTTGATTTATGGATATTGAAATAGAAATTTCATATAGTTTCACTTTTTATTTTTTAAATTAATTAATTTAACATCTTTATTGGAGTATAGTTGCTTTACAATGGTGTGTTAGTTTCTGCCGTATAACAAAGTGAATCAGCTATACATATACATATATCCCCATATCTCCTCCCTCTTGCGTTTCCCTTCCACCCTCCCTATCCCACCCCTCTAGGTGGTCACAAAGCACCGAGCTCATCTCCCTGTGCTATGTGGCTGCTTCCCACTAGCTATCTATTTTACATTTGGTAGTGTATATATGTCCATGCCACTCTCTCACTTCATCACAGCTTACCCTTCCCCCTCCCCGTGTCCTCAAGTCCATTCTCTATGTCTTCGTCTTTATTCCTGTCCTGCCCCTAGGTTCTTCAGAACCATTTTTTAAAATTTTTTAGATTCCTATATATGTGTTAGCATATGGCATTTGTTTTCCTCTTTCTGACTTCACTCTGTATGACAGACTCTAGGTCCATCCACCTCACTACAAATAACTCAATTTCGTTTCTTTTTATTGCTGCATAATATTCCATTGTATATATGTGCAACATCTTCTTTATCCATTCATCTGTCGATGGACACTTAGGCTGCTTCCATGTCCTGGCTATTGTAAATAGAGCTGCAGTGAACATTGTGGTACATGACTCTTTTTGAATTATCATATAGTTTTAATATGTCAGAAAATATTATTCTTTAAAAAATTATTTCAACTCTTAAAAAATGTAAAAGTCGTTTTTAGCTTCTGGGTCAAACAAAATCAGGCAGCATGCCAGATTTGGCCTACAGGCCATAGTTTCTTGGCTCCTGTTCTAGATGAAGGCTACTCCATAAACCTGATTCCCAGGAGGAGGAAAACAGCCAAGCCCCAAACTGATCCATGAAAGATATCTGCTTTGGGGGAAAAAAAAAAAACCAACCAGTTATTTTAAGCCACTAAGATTCTCTTTCAAATTACAGCATTACCTAGTGCAATCTGGTACACTATTTCTATGTTTAAATGATAAGGCAGCAATGAATAACTAGAAGACAAACGTTAATGGAAAGACAAAAGAAAGAGAGAAAGGGCAGCTGAGAAAGAACCAGGAGGAGTTTGGACTGAAATTTAAGAGCTCAGGGACTTCCCTCATGGCGCAGTGGTTAAGAATCTGCCTGCCAATGCAGGGGACACGGGTTCGATCCCTGGTCTGGGAAGATCCCACATGCCGCAGAGCAACTAAGCCTGTGCACCCTAACTACTGAGCCTGTGCTCTAGAGCCCGCGAGACACAACTACTGAGCCCACATGCCACAACTACTGAAGCTCGTGCACCTAGACCCTGTGCCCTGCAACAAGAGAAGCCACTGCAATGAGAAGCCTACGCACCACAACGAAGAGTAGCTCCCGCTCGCCGCAACTAGAGAAAGCCCGCACACAGCAGCGAAGACCTAATGCAGCCAAAAAAAAAAAAAAAGGGCTCATTAAAATTCTGACAGATTATCCATTCTTTTCATCTGAATCCCATTTCTTTACATTCTGATCATCTGCCTATTTTCACATTTAATACTGTATCTTCTACTCTTTCTGGGATGCTGGTATGTTGACTGTTTCAAATAATTAAAAAAAAAAAGAGAAAGTCATGGAGGTACTTAAAGTAGAGCTGAAAATTGTGTCAAAAAGTCAGGAAGGCCAAAATAAGGAGCTCTGTTAAGAGATATTCCATCAACTAAAATATCTTTACTCTGCCATGGCAACTCCAAAATAGTATAGAATATGTAATATGCAGTATCCTTGTTTGAACCAGGATGCTGAGAATTGTGCGGCCAACAAATGTCTATTTTGGAGGCAAAAAGCGGCAGAGTCTCAAAAGAGACTGTACTGATTTTGTAGCATTTGTTGAGCTTTCCCAATTGTTAGTGGCAGAATTCCAGAGACACTCAAGGTATCCCCGTTCCAACGGCTTAAAACTGTATGTTTACCTTGTGTGTCTCTGTAATTGCTGGAGCTCTGATTCTAACATGGTTGGTGTGTGTTAAATAATCTTTTTCTTTGGACGTGCCAGAGCAGGAAAGAGAAGAGATGTTTGTGGTGATAAACGTTGCACTTGTCAGAGCCTCTTGCCCTGGAAATGTTTGTGGGAAAACAGTCCTTATTTGATCATTTTTGGGGTGAAGGAAATGAAAATAAGTTGTGTGCAGAGGGTCTGACTCCCTCAGGGTAGCTGAGTGGGAGAGAGAGTCTCTGGAAAACCTACAGTTTCTTCTTACAAAACAACGTAGCCTCTAAGAAGTTGAAAACATTTGGAGAAAGTACAGAAATGAAAAGCATTATTGTGTGAGGTACAAAATCTCAAGAAAAAAAAAGATGCTCTATAATAGGTTTACTTTTTTTCTTGGAAATCCTCTGGCCTACAATAATGATTTGTTTAAAATATGGCACTTAAATATTTAAATGCAGCAGGCCCTATGTGTTTAATTTCTTTGTTTAACTGATGCATAGTTTCCCAATTATGTAGTCACTGGTGTAAAATGTGAAGCTGTTCTGTGTCTATGTGGTTCAGCTTTCCAGAATATTTGGATACTGACTTTAAATGTGTACAGTATCATTCCTTTGCAGCAGTGTTGACTATGCCCAAATCTGTTAATATTAGACCCTCCCATAGTCCACTTTTCTGAAGTATGGTTAACAATGAGAAGAGTAGATTCAGTTTATTAAGTGATTAGTCAGAAATGCAGGGACTACAGAGAGTTACAAAGTTAAATTTCCATTCACTATGTAGAAAGTCTGATGCCTGGTAAATCTTTATTTATTTATATTTTAAACAATTATGCCTTTAGTATATGGATTGATTCTTTCTGCACTATCAGTGTATATTCTGATGGAATTACAATATTTAATAGTGTGAAACAGAGCAAGGCGTTAAGCATTTAAAAAATAATTAGCTGATTCTCTATAAAAAACAATGGAAAAAAAGTTTTAGAAGTTTTAAAAGTTTTAGAAGGAAAAAAGAAGTGAAATGTTAACTTCCAGTTAATGGTTTTACACAGAATGAATGTCTTCTAACAAAGGTTCGACTATTCTGGTACACTGTGACACCAATACATTCTTTTAGAGCATAGAAAAGTGAATGTGGATACCACGGTCTGGTCATGACCTCTCTGGATACATGGAACCTCTCCCTGGGACCGACGTTCACTGGAGGAGGTCAGTGACAAGAATGTGGCCTTGAAGGAATCATAAATGGTTGAACAAGCAGAGAATATGAAAGAGTACATTTTCTACCAATCAACCTTTATTAGTCCCTAGAAGAGTGCATATGTTTTAGAAAAAGTAGTCCCCACACCCGGGAATTGGGGCCCAGGGCAAAAATGAATGAAAGAATAAGGAAACAGGCTGAGAGACAAAAGAAAGCTAAGGAGAGTTTATATTATAAAGCACGTGCTAAATTCCATAATGTACAGTGTTCAAAGTAAACATAGTTTTAAACAAAATAGATATTCCTAAGATATAAAGCATTTTATGGTTCTAAGAGTTCTTAGGCAGCTGCACAGACTTTCATACGTCAAATAAGGTGATAAAATGTTTCTGTGTATTCTACAAGAGACCATTAATCTGAAAGATTTGGCACAGCATCCTAAAACATGTTATCTATCTTAGGAAAAATCTGTTTCTTAAGAGACTATTTTTTAAAATTTTTGTTTTTGTTGTTAGTCTAATTTTATTTTATTTATTTGTTTCTTTGAAATGCTTATTGAAATATATGTACAGAGAAGCACACAAATAGCACATATATAGCTCAAGGTGAACACATTTTTTTCAAAGTGAGTACATCCTGGTAGATGTGCTCAGTCCAGGAAATGGAATATTACTAGAAAACCTCTGCCTTCTCCTAATTACTAAATCCCAAAAGGTAAGCATTATTCCTGACTTTTAACTCCATGTATTAGTTTTTCCTGTTTTTTTTTTTTGTTGTTGTTTTTATTTTGTTGAAATAGAATCATCAGTAGGTATTCCTTTGTATTAGGCTTCCTTTGCTCAACATTCTGTTGTAAAATTCATGTTGTTGCATTAACAATAGTTTATTCTTATTGTATGTTATTCCATCATTTGAATATATCACAATTTATTTACTGTTCTAATGTTGATAGAAATTTGTGTCATTTCCAGTTTCTGACTATTACAAAGAATGCTGCTATGAATATATTCACACATGTTTTTGTGTGACCGTACATATGTAATTATATTGGAATTAAAATTACTGGTTCATAGGATATGAAACTATTCACCTTAAATAAATACCACCAAATAGTTTTTCAAATGGTTGTAAAAATTACTTTATATTCTGCATTTACTATGGCTGATAAGCTCCTACGAGAGCTGACCCTCACAGACATAATAACTATAAATTCTTGGCAAAATACAGGTATACAACTACGTGAAGGCATTGAGAAATGAATGAAATTAGGCAGATTCTGGAGGGGGAGTAAATTCTTAGGAGGAGGAAAGGGAAAAGGGTGAGCTAACATTGTATTTCTTTTCGTCTGAAGACTGGCTGAAAGTGGTTCTGCATGGGATGGCTGTAATTGATAGAAATCCTGCATATTTTCAAATTTGAATAATCAGAGAACACAATTTGGTGCAAGAGCTACTGGAAAATTTAAGGGGAATCTCAGAAGGGAGAGCAACTGTCTCTTGCCAACTCCTGGCATGCACAGAGCATACTTTAAAAGGCCCAGTTAGTAATAAAATAAAATAACTAAATTGAGACTTGAGCAACTGCCTAAATTTTTAAAACTATTTTTTAAGTTGAAGTATAGTTAATTTACAATGTTGTGTTAGTTTTAGGTATACAGCGAAGTGATTCAGTTATACATATATATGTATATGTGTATTTTATATATATATTCTTTTTCAGATTTTTTTCCATTATAGAGTATTACAAGATATTGAATATAGGTCCCTGTGCTATATAGTAGGTCCTTGTTTTTTACCTATTTTATATATAGTAGTGTGTGTGTATTAATCCCAAACTCCTAATTTATCCCCCCCTGCACCTGCCCCCCCCCCCCCCAGCTATCCCCTTTGGTAACCATCCTTTTGTTTTCTATGTCTGTGAGTCTATTTCTGTTTTGTAAATAAGTTCATTTGTATCATTTTTTTAGATTCCATGTATAAGTGATATCATATGATATTTGTCTTTTCTGTCTGACTTATAGTATTACAATCTCTAGGTCCATCCATGCTGCTGGAAATGGCATTATTTCATTCTTTTTATGGCTGAGTAATATTCCATTGTATATATGTACCACATCTTCTTTATCTATTCGTCTGTCGATAGACGTTTGGGTTGCTTCCATGTCTTGGCTATTGTAAATATTGCTGCTATGAACATTGAGGTATATGTATCTTCTTGAATTAGAGTTTTCTCCAGATATTTGCCCAGGAGTGGGATTGCAGGATCATATGGTAACTCTATATTTACTTTTCTAGGAACCCCCATATTATTTTCCATAGTGGCTGCACCAGTTTACAGTCCCACTAATAGTGTAGGAGGGTTCCTTTTTATCCACACCCTTTTCAGCCCTTATTATTTGTAGACTTTTTGATGATGACCATTCTGACTGGTGTGAGGTGGTACCTCATTGTAGTTTTTTTTGTTTTTTTTTTTGTGGTACGCGGGCCTCTCACTGTTGTGGCCTCTCCCGTTGCAGAGCACAGGCTCCGGACGTGCAGGGTCAGCGGCCATGGCTCACAGGCCCAGCTGCTCCGCGGCATGTGGGATCTTCCCAGACCAGGGCACAAACCCGTGTCCCCTGCATCGGCAGGTGGACTCTCAACCCCTGCGCCACCAGGGAAGCCCCTCATTGTAGTTTTGAATGTTAGTCTAATTTTAGATAACACAAGTGTTCTAGGCTGAATTGTGTCCCCCCACCAGCCCGCCCCACAAATTCATACGTGGAAGCCCTAACCCCCAGTACTTCAGAATGTGACTGCATTAGCAGATGGGACCTTTAGAGAAATGACTGAGTTAAAATGAGGCCTTTAGAGTGGGCCCTAATCCAGTCTGATGATTCCTTTTACAAATCCCGGCTCTGTCAACTTGTTTTATTGTAGGACCATACTATTGGTCCCTAGACTGTGGCATGTAGATTAGAAGTATGGATTTGGTGTGTGGGCTTGATCTTAATTCCAATTTTAGACAATCCACTGACTTTTAGTAGTTCAGCCTACTCTCGCAGCTTTGAACAAGGCCATCTTAATCCCCCCAGGCCTGCTCTAGGCAAGCCCCATGCTCTGATTCCACCTTATTGGTAGTAAGTCGAGTTAACCTTTTCCAGAATGCTGCTTTAATTGTCCTTTCTTTTGTCTGAGCGTACCACACATCCACAGAATTCAATCTTATAAAAAGCAAAAATCTTCATCTTGTTGAAAGTTTTGACCTTTGTCACCACAGAAAACTTTCTTAACCTCTGTGTATCTTCCTTCTTATACCTTTAAATGCAAATAATGGCTATAGGTCCAAGATACAGAAAAATGCAGATATTTTTGATGTTTTGCAGTTTAATAAAAGCTCATTCTTTTCTCTCTTTTTCTTTAGAACACATTCTTAATATTAAAGTTGATATAGGATAGATGGCCTCTTTTGGATACCAGATTATCAGGAACACTCAAAGAATTAAGACTAAAAGTATTGATAGGCTCCTCTTAGAATTGTGGTAAGTCCAGAAGTTGGGTGGAAGGAATAGTGGCCCAAAGTAATCACAGTTCATAAAGGCATGAAATGAAAAGCTGAGTTATAGCAGGGTAGTGGTATCAGCTGACAAACACATGTGTGTAAGAAATATAACTTGTATAATTTTTCTGTGATTGAAATTAATATGCATTTTGAGCACTAGTTACATGGAGTGGCTGAAACATCACCTCAGTCAGTTCAGGGTTTCACCACCCCTTTCCCCAAGCTTGTGGCCAGTTTGCAGCACCATATACAGAGTATCAATGCAGTAGTGAGGTGCTTTTACATCTTCCCTGGATTGTTTTAAACAATTCACATGGGAATGTTCTGAGATGGATATTATCTGATCCTGTTCGTCAATCCTTGCAGGTTGATGCTGAACTGTCTCTTGCTCATGGTCTAGTGAGAAGGAGAAATCTTTGGTTGCTAGATGTCCCCTCTATGAGCTATATGATCCCTATGAGCTGACTTAGCCTCTTTCTGCCTGCCCTGTCCCTTCAGCCAATACTACTTCACTAGTCCTGCACTTTACTGAACCCTAGAATCTCAGAGTCTCCCTGTTTTCTTGAGTATCTTCTGAGAATGGGAACTCCAAGCCTCTGTCATTCTCCATCTTCCCTGTTCCCCTGTCCCAATCCTGGATTTCATCTGTGGGAAAAGTCAGGACACAGGACTCCTGAAGAGACCCAGAGTCTACATTCTTTTCCTTCCATTCTCTGAATCATTATCTTTCTCAGACCTGATTTCCAAAGAGAGCCATAAACGCTGCCTCTAACTGATAATATGATCTCACAAAGATATTACTTATAGCATATATTTATGCCCTGAGCTCTTTATTTAGCTACTTTTGAAGGTACTCTTTATATAGCTCAGGTCCTAGAAACTCAAAAGTTAAAAAGTGTTTACAGTTCTTTGTTCTGAACTGCCTCAACTGCCACCTAATAGGAGAATGGGTCATATGTGAACAGGAAGTATGGAAAAATGAAATCAAACCAACCAAAACATACAAAGTTGGTGATTATAACAAAACTAGAAGAGTGCATAGAATTGAAACTTAACTACTAATTAAAATCCATGAGCCAAAAATTTCAGTTGCCAAAACTAAGAAGATAGTCCAAACACTAGACGGTTGCTATCTATCTATCTATCTATCTATCTATCTATCTATCTATCATCTATCTACCTATGTATCTTTTAAAATCCATGAGTCTAGAAAGATTTAAATAGGCATGAATTGAAAATGAGGTATAGTGATCAATAACAATGAGAGAGGACCAGAAGGAGGCCTAGAATAATTTTAAATGTTCTTTAAAGGCAATGACTTCTTCTTGCCTTTGATTTATATTCAGTTCCTGTGGGTCATGGGTGAGGGGCAAGTTCTTTTTTTTTTTTTTTTTTAACATAGACCTTTTTTTCCAGTTTTATTGAGGTATAATTTGACATACAGCAGTATATAAGTTTAAGATGTACAGCATGATTTGACTTTATGAAATGATTATCACAATAAGTTTAGTGAATATCCATCATCGCATATAGATACAAAAGAAAAGAAAAAGAAAAAATATATTTTCCTTAATGAGGGGCAAGTTTTGAGTAATTAAAGGTAAAGAATGGATAGATGCTCTGGCTGCCATATCAGTCTACAAATGTCCAGTGGAGCTGACTTGGATCCAGATATGATCTACAGCAGTGCTTGAAAGGGGTTCATTCTTTTTTTTTTTTTTGCGGTACTCGGGCCTCTCGCTGCTGTGGCCTCTCCCGTTGCAGAGCACAGGCTCTGGACACGCAGGCCCAGTGGCCATGGCTCACAGGCCCAGCTGCTCCACGGCATGTGGGATCCTCCCGGACCGGGGCACAAACCTGTGTCCCCTGCATCGGCAGGCGGACTCCCAACCATTGCGCCACCAGGGAAGCCCGGGGTTCATTCTTTTAAACTCAGAACTTTATAATGAGAATACAATGGATTGAGAATGACTGAAACCACACTGAAGAATAGACTACATATGATTTACATTGACTATAAAGTATAGCTCAGTGGTTATGAAAATGGACCCTAACGTTCTATATAGCTTGGGCTAGAATCTTGGTTTTATCCCTTACAAACTTTTTCATCTTGAGGAAATTACTTTGCCTCTTTGAATTTCTGTTTCTTTATCTGCAAAAATGGGAATTATAGTAATAGCTACCTAAGAGGGTTGTCAGAATTCAAAGTTTGAATGAATGAGTTCACTTAAAATACTTTTGTAAGTTCTCAATAAAATTTAGCTATATTATTATATTATCATTATTATTATGTATGATCCTTATCATTATTGTATGATATACTATATATTCATAGCATTAACTTCCAACTGTTCCCACTAGAATGCTTGTGAAATTCTCATGGAGGTGTCATTAGGAGAAATTTGTTGATTTTTTTTTCTGTATTCTTTTCTAAGTTAATTCCCCTGATTCTCAGTCATTCACTGATTCTGTTCCAATGCTAGTTCTTCCTCCATTCTTGTTTGTGTCTGAATGGTTACTCTGCATTTTGGGGAACATCCCCCCCTCCCTCCTGCTTACAGAGGATTATCTATCAAGATTTCCACCAACACTTGCTCAAATTTCATCCTTCAGTTGTCCTCAGCATCAGTTGTACTTCTGCAGCTCTCTTCGTACTTAGGAATGTCCGCATCTGTGCAGTTGCTGAAACTTATAGAGGTCGGAGCTCATTCACTCAACAGGATTTATTGAGCCCCTGTTATGTGCCAGGTACTGTGTCATGTGCTGCAGCACAGCATTCCTGCTGTCTTGAAACTTTGAGAGTACAACAGGCTCTGTAAAATGCCTGTAACCATTGCTCTTTCTTCTGGGGATGTCTGAGGTGTGTTTCTCCTTGCCCACGTCTTTGTTCTGCTTGTTCTCTGATATGCTGATAGAGTGGGAGAAATTTTTCTTTTCTGCCTTGACACTGAGGTGGGAGCAAAGAAATGTCCATTTTGTCATTGCTGTGCTTTTCTCTGCACAGAATTCATTCATTCCATAATCTGTGTTGCAGTATTGCTTCCTTGACTCCAGTAGTGCTTAAGACTTCGTGCTTTCATCATTCCTTGTTCATTTTTTGTGAGGACTCTAGTGGGGATTGGGATTCTTTAAGTCTGTGTATTGTATTGAAAAACAAAGTATATGGAGTGTATGGACTTACTGTAGTATAGAGTTTATTGGGAATTGGATAAACTGGGGTTACAACACTGATTCTTTAGCTTTTTAGCCATGTGTTTTTGGGTAGCACTATTCTATATCGTTCTCAGACTCCTGTTTTCTCATCTGTAAAAGGGACCAATAACTCTCACCTTGAATGGTTGCTTTAAGAAAATAGTTGATGTCTATACAGTACCTGATGCAGTGCCTCAAAGTTACCCCCAAAATGGAAGGTTATTTTGAATTGTGCAATTGATTCTATCATCCTATCATTTGTGTTCCTGATGCTATAAAAATCTATCAACTTGGACTTCCCTGGTGGCACAGTGGTTGAGAATACGCCTGCCAATGCAGGGGACACGGGTTCGATCCCTGGTCCAGAAAGATCCCACGTGCCATGGAGCAGCTAAGCCTGTGTGCCACAACTACTGAGCCCACGCTCTGCAACTCCTGAAGCCCATGCGCCTAGAGCCTGTGTTTCACAAAAAGAGAAGCCACCACAATGAGAAGCCCATGCACTGCAATGAAGAGTAGCCCCCGCTTGCTGCAACTAGAGAAAGCCTGCACTCAGCAACGAAGACCCAATGTGGCCAAAAAGAAAAAACCTATCAACATTTATTGACTATTTGCCATGCAATTTCTGGGCATGATTCAAAAATTAAGAGAAAATATCCAGATGGCATTATCCTATGGGTCAAAAAAAACCAAGGAAGAAAAGAAAAAGAGAGAGAGGACATACAAGAGTAAGAGAGATCATAATCAGGGACTTTAAAAATTTTTTTTGTTATAAGACTTAAAAGCCCAGTCAAGCTAGCTTAAAGCAATATTAATTTATTAAAAGAAACCAAGGAAGAAAAGAAAAAGAGAGAGAGGACATACAAGAGTAAGAGAGATCATAATCAGGGACTTTAAAAATTTTTTTTGTTATAAGACTTAAAAGCCCAGTCAAGCTAGCTTAAAGCAATATTAATTTATTAAAAGAATTCTGGGATATCTTAAAGGATCCAGGGTCAGAAAATGCATCTGTTGCTTCATGAAGAAATGGAAAGATATTAGTAATTAAGAAAGATTTGTTCTCTCTTATATTCTTTGTCTCGTTTTTGCTTTCTCTTGTCACATGGCCTCATGCCTCTGCCTGTTTCTGAATCTGTTATTTTGCTTTCTTCTCTCTGAAATTTGGTTCTTTCTGCTTCCTCATCAGCATAATTACACCCGAATGGCCACCCTTGTTCCTGATACTACAGTATCTTTTTAGCTCTAGCTGACTCTCAGTTCGTGGGTTCTTAGTTCAAGTTCTCAAGTGAGAGGGTCTAATGGGACCAGTACAACGGTCAGATGTCCACCCTTATCCAATCAGCTCTTGGCCACGGAGGAATGAGGTCGTGTGATATAAACAGCTGTAGACGGATGAGGCAGCTCTCAGAAGAGGGCATGAGCTGGGCAAGCACCCTAAAGTGTGTTGATGATAAGCAGTAAGCTGAATACCAAGGACAATTTTAATTCAGAGTGTGGTTGCTGAGAAACCATTTGGAAAAACAGCTTATGGCAGAGGTTCCAAATGGTGTGTGTGTGTGTGTGTGTGTGTGTGTGTGTGTGTGTGAGAGAGAGAGAGAGAGAGAGAGAGAGAGAGAGAGAGAGAATACAGAATTCCCATTATAGAAACCAGGCCTAAACGGGAAGGAAACTAGTCTTGCAGATACCAAAAATGGGTCTGAGAACAGTAGGTTGTCCTAGGGCCAGAGGATGGAAATTGTTTAGACTGTCCAGAAAACTGGAACCTGGAGGAGGACAGTACCTAGAGGAAAAGCCTTCTGAGGCAGTGAGTGTGTGTGTGTGTGTGTGTGTGTGTGTGTGTGTGTGTGTGTGTGTGAGAGAGAGAGAGAGAGAGAGAGAGAGAGAGAGAGAGGGAGGGAGGGACAAGAGCTCGTAATAATAATTTCTTAGTGCAGCTTTGGCTTATACATGTACCTAGAAGGGGTTTCCTGTACCTCTAAAGGGCTTAGACCATTCTAGCCCTCCAGCCTCTTATGTGAAGTATAAATGAGAATAACTAATAAAAACAAAAGAAAGTTAATAGAAATAAAGAAATGATGGAGGAGGGGGAGAAGGAGTAAGAAAGGGGGAGGGGAGGAGGAGACCGAAGGGAAGCAGGGAGAAATTGTTTGCTACTTAAAACTTAGATTACGTTAAGTACTGGGAAACTGCTTTAGGAACATTAACCTTTTAAAAACGTACACCCAGAAATTCCCATCCAATATGTTTAGTTAGTTGAATCCTTGGACTGAGTGTGCATATTGTTCAGGAATGGAAGAATGAGGTACTATGAGAGAAGAGTCAGAAGAGAAAGGTTTAGGTCCAGGAATATAGTTTTTTGCTGGAAAAAAATTGCTGTTTTTTAAAAAAAACTCTTAGTTAGGTGGTAACATTGTGTTGAAGCTCTAACAATAGATGAATTGGGTGTCAAAATCTAAAATGCCAGTTTCCAAGCAGAATTTAAAAACATATATTCAGAAGAAAGTGTGAGTAGTGATTATTCCTGGGGAGTAGAATTGAACTTGCGGAGAGGGTAGGAAGAGGGATTTACTTTTCATTTTGTACTCCTTTGTCGTGTCTGACTTTAAAAAACTAATTTAAAATTTTATTATAGTTAGAAGAAAACAAAAAATATCATCTATGTTAAAAACTCATGGGCTTCCCTGGTGGCACAGTGGTTGAGAATCTGCCTGCTAATGCAGGGGACATGGATTCGAGCCCTGGTCTGGGAGGGTCCCACATGCCGCAGAGCAACTAGGCCTGTGAGCCACAACTACTGAGCCTGCGCGTGTGGAGCCTGTGCTCCGCAACAAGAGAGGCCGCGATAGTGAGAGGCCCGCGCACCGCGATGAAGAGTGGCCCCCGGACTTCCCTGGTGGCGCAGTGGTTGAGAGTTCGCCTGCCGATGCAGGGGACCGCGGGTTCGTGCCCCGGTCTGGGAAGATCCCACATGCCGCGGAGCGGCTGGGCCCGTGAGCCATGACCGCTGAGTCTGCGCGTCCGGAGCCTGTGCTCCGCAATGGGAGAGGCCACAACAGCGAGAGGCTTGCGTACCAAAAAAAAAGGGTGGCCCCCGCTTGCCACAACTAGAAAAAGCCCTCGCACAGAAACGAAGAGCCAACACACTAAAACTAAATAAATTAATTAATAAACTCCTACCCCCAACATCTTAAAAAAAAAAAAAAACAACTCATGGAAACACATTAATAGGGACAAATTTTATTTCCAGCTCGGTTGGAGTATTAAGTTTTTGTGGAAGTGGGTTTTGTTGTTTGTTTTTAAATGTCTGAAGTTTATCCGTCTTCAGCAGCAACATTTCAACTATTTTGAGTGAAAATCTCTCTAAGGTACATGCTGCTTCCTTGCTTTCTTAAAAAGAGAATATTTGATGATTCAGGGATATGATGATTAGAGTGCGTAGAAACTCAGACAAAAGGTTAAAAAGTTCAGTAACTTGAATTTTATGTGGATTTCTAATTTAAAATAGAAATACAGCCTAACGCACAGTTGGAACATAAGTTATTCTTTTAAGAGTACAGTATGTTGTTCCAGGATTCTAAGAGAAGGATATGGAAAACAATGAAAAAAAATCTGTTAATTAATAAAGGCTTCTAAAGCCAACTGTTCTTAAGTATTTTAATATTAAATTGAGAAAAATGTGATGCTGCTTATTTTATTATAATCACGGCGCTGTTTTTTAAAATGACTGGAAACCAAATCAAACCCAACATGTAGCCTAGCAACCATGAGAAACAAACATTTTACTTTGTTTCTTAAGCTAACTGATGTTAAAACACTACCAAAGATTCCTAAAAATACCTGCCTCTGAGTTCAGTTCTTGGTTAATCTTTTTAGTTCTCAAACACACTTTTTTCCGCCATTAGAACACATGACATTAAAATTCCTAAGATGCAATTTAGTAATTATATCAGTAATTTATCAACTTTCCTTTTCAAATAATTTTAAATTGCTTTCAATATTAGTACTCTAAAATGACAAATCAAATATCTACAAACATGGATTACTTAGGAAAACTTTTCTTTTGGCTTAGAACTTAATTGGAAGGGAGATGGTGTACAGATGAAAAGTTTTGGTGCCAAAGATGTGTGTTGAAGAAAGAAGTAATAGTTCACAATTGTCTTTTACAAGTGAATTTCCACTAACTGAATCCACATCCTACAGGTACATGGTTCATGCAGGAGGAGAGAGTCTTTATAGCTCTATCACTCATGCTGTGTTATCAGAGCAGGATTATATAAGACGTTATGACTTCTAGATGAGGGCCTTGTCTAAATAGGAGATCTAGAAATAACCTAAACAAAGACATGGCTATGTGACTCCCTGGAGAAGAGTTAGTTTATACTCCTGCTATGAGAGATATCAGCAAGTTATTGTTTTTTGAAAATATATTTTTAAAATATTGAATATCTAACAAGAACAAATTATCTTTTGTCTCATTTGCTTAGAGATAAATGGAGATAAATCAGGTGGAGAAGATGTAATATGGGTAGAAAGATAACTGCTGTTTATTTAAATTTAGATAAAGAAAAATAATGATGCTAGCAAATATTTATTAAGCATTTATTATGTGCTGAACACTGGGTAAACGCCCTACATTTAATCCTCATAACTATACTTGAAGTAGGTAGCTGGAGTTACTCATTTTAAATATGTAGAATGAGTGGATAGAAAGTTTAGGTATCTTGCCGAAGGTCACACACAAAAGGTGGCAGAACCAGTTTCAAGCCTAAGCATGTCTTGGTTCCAGAGGTCTAGTTCATGACCATGAGAGTACATTTAAGTCCTCATTTATTGTTCAATATTAGCTAATTGGTCTATATTAATAGGTTTGTATTCTATTTTGAAGTTCTATTAAGATTGCCAGATAGTCAAGAGATTAACAAATTACTGGAAACTAGACCATTTGTTTTTGCTGAATTTAATTGAGTGAAATGTATACTCAGTAAATCTTATAATAAAGCAAAGAGTGTCTTCTTATGCATGTGGGCTATATACCAGCTCATCTTAGCTTCCTACTGTGTTTTATATAATTTTATTTCCCTAGAGCTTAGCTCAGAGCCTTAAATATAAGTGCTCAATAAAAAATTGTTGAACAAGTGAATCTAGTTTACATTTAGATCTTAGATTTCTTTTAGCCATTAAATCTTTTATGTGTTGACTATGTCAAACTATGAATCACAGTAAGAGTAACACATCTGTAGTGCTTTGCAGGTGTCAGACACTATGTTAAATGCTGTATATATGTTAGCTCATCTAATCCTTGCAATAATCTTATGAGATGTCTACTAGTTACCCCTGTTTTACAGATGAGGAAACTGAGCTAGAGAGAGAGATTAAGAAATTTACTAACATCATATAGCTTGTCAGTAGTGAAGCCAGGATTTGAACTCAGGCTCTCTGGCTCCAGAGACTTATGGTCTAGATAGCATTAAGAGGAGAAGAATTGAGTAGTATCAGGTTGCCTGGGAAACATTAAATTGTCTTTTCCTTCTTTTTCCCTTCATCCAACCTCATACTCTGCTCCACAACTCACCCCACTTCTTTCCCCAAAAGTACACTTAGGATGGCCAAATTATTTATCATTATAGAGAGGGACACTTTTGAGAGTAAAAGGCGGTGCTAATTGGATGGAATGCCAGGACAAAAAGCATAAACACAGACTGCCCTGGAAATCGGGATTTGGGGTCATCATAAATATGCTGTGCTTATGTTTTGCCTTTTTTTGTTGTTGTTTGGAGTTGCATGAAGTAAGCACAATGAAATAGATGTACCAACGTTGATTTTGCCAGCCCCTATTTCATGATATTAAGCTGTTTCCAATAGTTTGCTATTTAAAAAAAGCTGCAGTGTATAATCTTATGCCTTCATATTTCACACCTATGTGTGAGTAAATCTGTGGGATAATCTTTGCTGGGCTAAAGAGTATGCATACTTGTAACTTCGATAGACATTGCTGTAATTCCCTCCAAAGAGGATTTACCAATACCTATTCCTGTCAACATGCATGAGAGTGCCTGTTCCCAATATACTTGCCAACAGAGTATGCATAAAACTTTAGAGCTTTGCCCATTTGATAGGTGAAAAATGACATTTCAGTGTGAAGTTTATTTGCATTTCTCTCATTTTTATTTCCTTTTTATAAACTGTCTGTACTCTTTTCCTATTTTTCTTTTCCTATGGGATGGATGGCTTTGCTATTTGACTTGTGTGAGCCCTTAATACAGCCCTTTGTGATACTTGTTGAAATGTATTTTCCAAGTCTGTCATTTGTCTTTTCATTGTGCTCATGATAGTTTTCGCTATGCAGAAAATTTTACTTATAGTTGTGTTTATTTGTATTATGTGTTTAGGTTTTTAATCAGACTTAGGAAGCCTCCCAAACTCTAAGTTTATATTTAAAAAAAACCCAAAATGGTTTCTTCTGCAACTTTTACAGTTATTTCTTACATTTTTATAATTTATCCACCTGAAATTCATTTTGTGTAAAGGTGCTACAGATAAACTTGTTTTCCAGATGACTACCTAGTTTTCCAATACCATTTGTTAACCCATCTTTCCCAAAATTTGTGATGTCAGTTTAATTATACACTAAATTCTGGTATGTATTTGACTCTAATTCTTTTTGTAGTGTTCCGTTGATCTGTCTAGTTGTGTGCAGTAAAGATTGTTTTAATTATCATAGCTTTACAGTATGTTTTAAATATCTAATAAGGCTATTTCCTCCACTTTATATCTTTTTTGCAGAATTGTCCTAACTGTACTTTTATGTTTTTTTTATATATACACTTTGGAATTAGCTTATCCAGTTGTGTGGATACATAAAATTTTTCTCCTAAAGAATATTTTATAAATACACACATACATCTCAAACCCAAACCCACACATAAAACAAATAAGTTCCCTCCTTCCAAAATACATAAAGTTATTGTTAAAGTTATTAGAGTATGTATGTTTGTACACAGCATACAGACAACATGTTATTTTATGGACTTGAATATTCAGATAAACGAGTATATAAGGATTCAATATCAAAACCATCACACATATATTGCTATTTGTACATTTATTCAAGCTATCACAGACAGGGCTTTCCTTCTGTTACAGTTAGGCTGTGAATTGTCTCCAGTTTGTTAGGAAGAATACTTTTTCAGTCAGCTGGTGAAGTCAAGAGAATGTCAATTCTAATTTATTTCCCTGTCGTTTGTTTCTATCTCCTCTCTCTCAGCCGTGTCAAGATATGTCAGTGACATCAGCTGGTACATTCCAACTTCTTTCAGAAAACAAAAGAAGGGGGGAAAAACAATTACCCAAAAATGCATTGTCCAAACTCCTTGGGTCCTTTTAGTCCCAGAGGAAATTTAGGGAATTGTTTCTTTCTGTGAAATAATCTTATTGGATTCAGACAGTATTTACTCAATTTATCCTATAGTTAAAAAAAGAGAAAGAAATGTCTTTGCTTTCGGTAACCACTGTACTTTATCTCACATGATTCCGTAGTCATCGTTGTGAAATGCAAACAGAGTTTTGTGTTAGGCCTCATGGCTCCCTTCTTACGCACCGTTAACCTGCTTACTAACACCATTTGGCCATTCTCTTTAGTCATCCCTGCTGGACTTATGTGGCTCAGTTAAGATTTTTTTCTTTTGCCTTTCTTGGCGACTGTACTGGCATGGCTTCCAGAAGGAGAGGTGTTGACACATAAGTGATGTGTCTAACAGTTAGTAGGTTTTTTTTTTTTTTTCCTGAAGCTGGCTTTGTTTGATTTCTGACCCAAATTAGGTTTTTAGAATATATGAGGAAAATCTCTTTGGTAGAGAAAACAAAATTTCAAAAAAGAGTTTTTCTCATTACCGTCCAGCATCTTTGTGATGATTTTGTTCCTGAAAATAACTTTAGAAAATTATCTCTGGACCATGAGAACACAAATTTGTCCTAGTTCTTGACAGCCCAAAGTGTTCAAGATGAGGACTTCTCTAAACAAGTAGCTTAACATGAAGGTGATTATGAATGTTTGGAAATTCCATGCTGGATGTGTGGAGGAGAAAGTGTCACAATGTTAGGAGGTGAACATTTCTGCTTGGACTGAATGTACCCTAATGTCTTACAAAGGAAACATTAACTGTGTAATAGCTAGGGATCCAGTTAGGATGTGATATTTTTTTTTGGCCAAATAGTGCCTTAAGGTAGGCTTGGAAGTCAGACAGACCTGGATGGGAACTCTGGCTACACAGCATATAAGGGTCATGAGCTTGGGTACATTGCTTAATCTCTCTAGACCTCAGCTTCTTCAATCATCTTAACTGTGTGTGTGTGTAAACGCTAACTTTGTTGAATTAGCGAACATGTATAAAAACACCAAACCAAGTGCCTAAAAAATAATAGATACTATTTTAAGTTTAAAAATTGGCTCTGGTAAGAGTGTAATATAAACATTAAAAAACTTGGAATGTTTTAAGTACTATCCCAGAGTCACTTATATGTGGAATCTAAAAAAACTGAATTTGTAAAGACAGAGAGTAGAATGGAGTTTAGCAGGGGCTAGGGGTTGGGGAAATGGGGAGATGTTCAAGGGTATAAACTTGCAACTAGTGGATAAATAAGTTCTGGAGATCTAGTGTACAACATAGTGATTATAGTCATCAATACTGTATTATAAACTTCAAAGTTGCTAAGAGACTAGATTTTAACTGTTCTTAATACAAAAAAGAAATGATAATTACGTGACATGATAAAGGCGTTAGCTAACACTACGGTAGTAATCGTATTACAATACATAAATGCACCAAACCAAAAAAAAAAAAAAAAAAAAGGGTTAGTTGAAAAGAACCAAAATAAGTCTGCAAATTGAAATTTATATAACTGACAACATAGTCTCTGTAGTTTTGTAATTAGCAGAGTACTCCTGGTTTCACCTCTTACTAGCTTTATTGCTTTGGATAGGTGACAATTTTGCTATACTTCTTTACATAGCTGTAAAATGGGTATAATGATTGTATATGCCTTACCATAGAGGAAGTATAGAATAATGGTTAAGAGCATAGTTTCTGGGAGAAAGCCTTCCTAGGGTCAAATCCTACCTCCACCATTTACTTGTTTGTGGTTTGTCATGACCTTGGGCAAGTTACTTAATCTTTGGATGTCTTGGTTCCTTATTTGTAAAGTGGTAGTAATAGTAGTATCATCTTATAAGGTTGTTATGCATGTTGAGTTAGTTTATGTATTTAAAGCTCTTCACTTAGTGAGCACTATGTAAGTGTTAATATTTATTGTAATGACCTTATTCAACTGTAAAGGGAATTAAATAGAATTCATATTATAATGCCTTCTTCATGATTAAGCATTCAGTAAATGTTAATTACTGTGGCTGTTACTGTTTGGGTCTAGTTCCAGCTCTGCATTGGCCATTGGCATACCATAGTCAGATTAGTTTTATTAAAGTAACACTTTTGTCATGTTTTACTCATGGTAAACACTCTCAGTTGCTGCCTATACCTGTAATAGTGGTCCTCCTTAGACTATCTCTATCCTAATCATTTTAATCTATTCCCCAGGCATGCCTCACACCATCACTTCACCTAGTTTAAGATTTTCTCCTCACTCATTGTTCGTCAAGAACTGTGAATAGTCTGAGATTTTACCTCACTTAGAAGCTAACAAATTAGCCTGCCACAGTTTCGTGGATGCTGGCAGAAGACTTGAAATTCCTGGGTTATTACTCACAGAACAGCAAGCAGTGTGAGCCTCATGTTTGCATCCATTATTCTTACTCCCTCAATCCCCGGAGCGGGGTGGGGGTGGGGAATGCAGAGGAGCCCAGGTGGGTGTTCTTCATGCAGTGGGCTTGTGTCATAGCTGAGGAACTCCAAGCTTAGGATGCCTGATATTCTTTGATAACAACTCAGAACTCAATAAATAGTAGTTTCATAGAGTTTATTTGCAATGTAGAATCTGAAACAGTATTTGTTACTATGTTGCATTACAGTTATCTTGCATCTTGAACGAATCCTTTACCCATGTATGATTTTGTGACATATTGACCTTTTGAAAAATATTGGTTTCCTAGGTTATGTCAACCTCCCAAATATTGACACGTTTCCATAAACAATATAAAAGATTACATTTGTTAATATCATTATTGACCACAACAGAAAAATCTTTAAATATTGGGAAACAATGAGGCTCAAAGAATCAGATATAAGTTTTCCAAAATTTGGATTTTCCTAATATCCTAATTAAGATGAATTTTATACTTTTCTAATATTCATGAAAAACATGTTTTAAAAATTCAACTTGAAACTCAAACATTCACATAATTGCTTTTCTTTGAGACAAGCATTGTTTCAATGTCAGAAGAGCTTTATGTGTGCTTTTAATTTCATCCCACAGAATATTTAAAAGGTGCGTACCCAAGAGTTAAAATTTTGAAAAATCAGTAATTTTTACTGCTTCATCAAAGATATTCTTAAATAATGGTGGTGAAAAATGCAATAATATTCTAGTGTAGTTTGCTGCCGCTGACTTATTCATGCTAAGTTGCCAGCAGTTGTACACCATTGTTTTTTGCAACATTAGTGCAAATGTCAACACAGTGAAAATGGCAAATAACATCTTAGTAGATTTATGAAGATAATTTTGACCTTATGGATCCCTGGAAAAGGTCTCCAAACCTCTCAAATGATCTTGGATCATCTGTGAGAACTGCTGAGGTAGGGAGACCTGTTAAGAGCTGTTACAAGAGGAAATTGAAGGGGACTTGAACACAGAATGTAGAGCATGAAAGAAAAGCGATTTGAGAAATGGAGCACACTGATTCTAAGTTGTCTGTGGATAGCTCAGGTACAGATTTATGGTAGCCTTTAGAAAATATGAGTCTGAGTATAGAAAGTCAGATTTAATGATCTGTGTAATGGAGGCGTCCACACATAGGTTGAAGTCATCAGACTGTGCATAGCATAGTGGTTTAAGGCAGGGGTCCCCAATCCCTGGGCCGCGGACCGGTACCAGTCCGTGGCCTGTTAGGAACCTGGCTGCACAGCAGGAGGTGAGTGGCGGGCAAGCGAGGGAAGCTTCATCTGCAGCTCACCATCTCTAGCATTAACACCTGAATGCCTGAACCATCCTTCCCCCCAACCCCAGGTCCGTGGAAAAATTGTCTTCCATGAAACCGGTCCCTGGTGCCAGAAAGGTTGGGGACCGCTGAATAGGCTTCCTTGTTTTAAATTCTAGTTCTGCCACTTTCTTTTTTTTAAATTATTTTTTATTGAAGTATAGTTGAATTACAATGTTGTGTTAATTACTGCTGTATAGCAAAGTGACTCAGTTATACATATACACACACACACACACACACACATTCTTTTTCATGTTCTTTTCCATTATGGTTTATCACAGGCTATTGAATATAGTTCCCTGTGCTATACAAAAGGACCTTGTTGTTTATCCATTCTATATATTACCAGTTTGCATCTGCTAATCCCAAACTCCCACTGCTACCATCTCCCACCCCCCCTCCCCCTTGGCAACTACCAGTCTATTCTCTATGTTCCTGATTTTGTTTCTGTTTTATAGATAAGTTCATTTGTGCCATATTTTAGATTCCACATATAAGTGATATCATATGGTATTTGTCTTTCTGACTTCACTTAGTATGATAATCTCTAGTTGCATCCATTTTTTTTTTTTTTTTAGTTGCATCCATTTTGCTGCAAATAGCATTATTTCATTCTTTTTTATGGCTGAGGTGTATTCCATTATATATATGTACCATATCTTCCTTATCCATTCATCTGTTGATGGACATGTAGGTTGTTTCCATGTCTTGGCTACTGTGAATAGTGCTGCTATGAACACAGGGGTGCATGTATATTATTTTTTATTTTTTATTTTTTTGCAGTACACGGGCCTCTCACTGTTGTGGCCTCTCCCATTGCGGAGCACAGGCTCTGGACGCGCAGGCTCAGCGGCCATGGCTCACGGGCCCAGCCGCTCCGCAGCATGTGGGATCTTCCCAGACCGGGGCACGAACCTGCGTCCCCTGCATTGGCAGGCAGACTCCCACTGCGCCACCAGGGAAGCCCGCATGTATCTTTTTGAATTATAGCTTTGTCTGGATATATGCCCAGGAATGTGATTGCTGGATCATATGGTAATTCTATTTTTAGTTTTCTGAGGAACCTCCGTACTGTATTCCATAGTGGCTGCACCAACTTACATTCTCACCAACAGTGTAGGAAGGTTCCCTTTTCTCCACACCCTCTCCGGCATTTGTTATTTGTAGACTTTTTAATGATGGACATCCTGACTGTCTGCCACTTCCTTAATCAGTTTGTGTGTTGGCATCCTCATCTGGAAAATGGATAAAATAATAGTATTTACCTCAAGTGGTTGTTATGAGGAGTACATGTGTTGATATTTGCAAAATGCTTAGAACAGTGTTCGACACATAGTAATACACATGTATATTAATTCATATATGAAATCCATATTTATAGTAATCCATATATATATAATTTTTAAGAATAAATGAAATAGAAGAATGGGAGTATGTGAGATTATTCTGGGAGAATATTGGGAAAGCAGAAAGCCCAGGGTTGAGGGGAACTGATATTAAGAGAAAAGCAAAAAAAAAAGAAGGAGCCAGCAAAGGAGACAGGGATGAGGGGATGAGAGAGGCAGGGGAAAACTCTGGAGAGTGGTTTACTGGAAGCCCAGGAGGAGTGTGCAGCAACGTGGACTTAGGCAGGAATGTAAACCTTGAGATGGCAGGTGCTGCATCTACTTCGTTCTTGGCTCAATTCCCTGGACTTAGCATTGTGCCTGATACAGAGCAGGTGCCCAGTAACTATGTGGTGAATGAAAATTGTTATAGAGAAGTCAGAAAAGATAAGGGCCTGAATATATTCATTTAGGATTAGCAAAAATAGGTCAGTTGGGGACTTAGACCCTCTATTTAATGCCAAACTAACATCAGAATTAGTTGTTGAAATCTTCTTACTCTGTGGTTTAACCGTTAGAGTTATTGTATTTTATTACCATGGTTTCATTACATTTTTATGAAACCAGACTGAAGTCTCATTTTTTTAAATAAGTAAATTCTGCCCATGATCACAGTAATATTTTTAGTCTTTTTTCCTAAAAGCCAAAATTAGTCATTAGATAGAAGTCCTGATCATTAACCAGGCCACTGGATGACTCAAGATTCCATCATTTGACCTCATATTGAAAATATGAGGGCCAAACAGAGTTTGTCTGACAAGCAGCACTGCAGCAGTCTTTTCTGCTTTTCAATTTTACTGTACAGGAAAAACATAATCAAAGCACTGGTTTTCCTTTTATTTTGGCCAGTGGCAGTATGTTGCTCTTCACTGAGAATGGTCTGACTATAAAAATCTCCACGTGAGGAGGTGGTTACAAATGAATACCAGCACCACATTTTCTGGGCTGCTTAGACCAATGGATTCCATTTAACTGCTGTCAGATTAAATATCCCTAATTATTACGTTAATTTTGCCACTTCCTTGCTCAGAAATTTTCTATGGAGTGTATATCGAAGCCTCTTTTAATCTGGCTAAGTTCCCTTTCTGAACTCCCCCTGCAGAAACCCTATACTATAGTCACATGAGGTTACATTCTTTTCTTTTCTCAAACACTTCACTCCCCTACTTGTTTAACTTTTGTTAGATCTATTCTTAGAAATCTTACAGTATTTGTTTTGAATGGAATATTTTTTGTTATATTATCTAATGGATTATTACTGGTGCTTAGGAACATGTCATCAACTTTTGTAGGTTACTCTTTTATTCATAAATCTGCTGGCTTTTAAAAATTGTAATGGCTGAATATAGAGGCTATTGAATTTTCTGTGTAGACAACCATATTTTCCACAAATAATGACACATCTCTTTCTTTCCAATTATTATGCCAAAAAATTTTATTGACTTGCATTTATTAGAACTTACACTAAAGTGTTCAGTAGAAGCAGTGATAGCTGGCATCCCTATCTTTTTCCTGACATTTAAAAGAATGCTTCTCAAATTTCATCATTAAGCTACTTGATGAATAAATATATGTGTGAGTCAGCATTCCAGGTGGTTACGAGATAGGGCTCTGGACCAATCTGCCTGGGTTTAAGTTCTAGCTGTGTTACTTACTGCTGTGTTATATTGGAGAAATTAACTCTGGCTTGATTTCCTCATGTGTAATAGAGGGGATGATAGCACCTAATCATAGGGTTATTGTAAAGATTCAATGAGTTAATACTTGTAAAGTGCTTACAACCATCTGGCACATAGCAAGCATGATACTGTGTTCCTTATATAAATATACTGAATTGGTCATTTGAAATTTCTCATTCAATATATTACTTTAATTTATATTATTATATGTAATGGCCTTTAAGTTCCTGAGAAAAATCATGTTTGATTGTGAATTTTAAAGGGCATGTAAATTGGTATAGCCACTATGGAAAACAGTATGGAGGTTCCTTAAAAAACTAAAAATAGAGCTACCATATGATCCAGCAATACCACTCGTGGCATCTATCTGCAGAAAACCATAATTTGAAAAGATATGTGCACCCCAATGTTCATTGCAACACTATTTACAATACCAAGACATGGAAGCAACCTAAATGTCCATCGACAGATGAATAGATAAAGAAGATGTGGCAATTTTTTACAATGGAATATTACTCAGCCATAAGAAAGAATGAAATAATGCCATTTGCAGCAACATCCATGGACCTAGAGATTATCATACTAAGTGAAGTAAGCCAAAGACAAATATATGATGTCACTTATATGTGGAATCTAAAAAAAAAATGATACAAATGAACATGAGTTCCTACAAAATAGAAAAAGACCCACAGACATAGAAGACAAACTTATGGTTACCAAAGGGGAAAGTGGGGGAGGGATAAATTAGGAGTTTGGGATTAACATGTACACACTACTATATATAAAATAGATAACCAACAAAGACCTACTATATAGCACAGGGAACTATTCTCAATATTTTGTAATAAACTATAAGGGAAAAGAATCTAAAAAAATAGATATATATGTGTGTACAACTGAATCACTTTGCTGTACACCTAAAACTAACACATTATAAATCAACTATGCTTCAATAAAATTAATTAGTTAATTAAAAAAATACATGGTTCACTTCTATTCAATACTGTACAGGAGGTTCTAGTCAGGGCAATTAGGCAAAAGAAATAAAAGGCATCCAGACTGGAAAGGAAGAGGTAAAATTATACCTTCAGATGATGATATTATATACAGAAATCCTAAGGAATTCACGCTAAGAAAAAAACCTATTAGAGCTAATAAGTGAGTTCAGCAAGGTTTCAGGGTATAAGATCAATATACAAAAATCAATTGTATTTCTGTATACCCAGCAATGAACAATTAAAAAGGAAATTAAAATAATTCCATTTACAATAGCATCAAAAAGAATAAAACAATTAGGAATAAAGTTTACAAAAGAAGTTCAATACTTATACACTGAATACTATAAAGGATTTTTGAAAGAAACTAAGGAATATCTAAGTAAATGAAAAGTTATCTTTTGCTCAAGGATTGGAGGACTTATTAAGATGGGAATACTCCCCAAATCTGATCCACAGATTCAATACAATCCTTATCAAAATTCCAGCTGCTTTTTTAAAAAAAGAAATTGACAAACTAATCCTAAAATTATGCATAAATATAAGGGTCCCAGACTCGCCAAGCCAATCTTGAAAAAGAACAAAGTTGGAGACTCACATTTCCTGATTTCAAAATTTACTACAAAACTGTAGTACTCGACTTCCGGGAAGATGGCGGAAGAGTAAGACGCGGAGATCACCTTCCTCCCCACAGATACACCAGAAATACATCTACGCGTGGAACAACTCCTACGGAGGACCTACTGAACGCTGGCAGAAGACCTCAGACCTCCCAAAAGTCAAGGAACCCCCCACGTACCTGGTTAGGGCAAAAGAAAAAACTAAACAGAGACAAAAGGATAGGGACGGGTCCTGCACCAGCCGGAGAGAGCTGTGAAGGAGGAAAAGTGTCCACACACTAGGAAGCCCCTTCGCGGGTGGAGACTTCGGGAGGCGGAGTGGGGGAGCTTGGGAGCCGCGGAGGAGAGCACAGCAACAGGGGTGCGGAGGGCAAAGCGGACAGATTCCAGTGCAGAGGATCGGGCCGACCGGAACTCACCAGCCGAGAGGCTTGTCTGCTCGCCCGCCGGGGCGGGCGGGACTGGGAGCTGAGGCTCCGGCCTTTGTCGGAGCGCCGGGAGAGGGCTGAGGTTGGCTGCGTGAACACAGCCTGCAGGGCGTTAGTGCACCGCGGCTAGCCGGGAGAGAGTCCGGGGAAAAGTCTGGACCTGCCGAAGAGGCAAGAGACTTTTACGTCCCTCTTTGTTTCCTGGTGCGCGAGGAGAGGGGATTAAGAGCGCTGCTTAAAGGAGCTCCAGGGACGGGCGCGAGCCGCGGCTAAAAGTGCGGAGCCCAGAGACAGACGTGAGACGCTAAGGCCGCTGCTGCCGCCACCAGGAGGCCTGCGCGCGAACACAGGTCACTAGCCACACGCCCTTCCGGGGAGCCTGTGCAGCCTGCCACTGCCAGGGTCCCGGGATCCAGGGACAACTCCCCCGGGGGAACGCACGGCGCGCCTCAGGCTGCAACGTCACGTCGGCCTCTGCCGCCGCAGGCCCGCCCCACACTCCGTGACCCTCCCTACCCCCCGGCCTGAGTGAGCCAGAGCCTCCGAATCAGCGGCTCCTTTAACCCCGTCCTGTCTGAGCAAAGAACAGACGCCCTCCAGCGACCTACACGCACAGGCGGGGCCAAATCCAAAGCTGAGCCCCTGGGAACTGTGAGAACAAAGAAGAGAAAGGGAAATCTCTCCCAGCAGCCTCAGGAGCAGCGGATTAAAGCTCCACAATCAACTTGATATACCCTGCATCTGTGGAATACCTGAATAGACAAGGAATCATCCCAAATTAAGGAGCGGTGTGGATGAAAGGCTCTTGGTGCTGCAGCCAGGAGTCAGTGCTGTGCCTCTGAGGTGGGAGAGCCAACTTCAGGACACTGGTCCACAAGAGGCCTCCCAGCTGCACATAATATCAAACAGCAAAAATCTCCCAGAGATCTCCATCTCAACGCCAGCACCCAGCTTCACTCAATGACCAGCAAGCTACAGTGCTGGACATCCTATGCCAAACAACTAGCAAGACAGGAACACAACCCCACCCATTAGCAGAGAGGCTGCCCAAAATCATAATAAGTCTACAGACACCCCAAAACACACCACCAGACGTGGACCTGCCCACCAGAAAGACAAGATCCAGCCTCATCCACCAGAACACAGGCAATAGTACCCTCCACCAGGAAGCCTACACAACCCACTGAACCAACCTTAGCCACTGGGGACAGACACAAAAAACAACAGGAACTACGAACCTTCAGCCTGCAAAAAAGGAGACCCCAAACACAGTAAGATAAGCAAAATGAAGAGACAGAAAAACACACAGCAGATGAAGGAGCAAGATAAAAACCCACCAGACCTAACAAATGAAGAGGAAATAGGCAGTCTACCTGAAAAAGAATTCAGAATAATGACAGTAAGGTTGATCCGAAATCTTGGAGATAGAATGGACAGTAGAATGGACAAAATGCAAGAATCAGTTAACAAGAACCTAGAAGAACTAAAGATGAAACAAGCAACGATGAACAACACAATAAATGAAATTAAAAGTACTCTAGATGGGATCAATAGCAGAATAACTGAGGCAGAAGAACGGATAAGTGACCTGGAAGATAAAATAGTGGAAATAACTACTGCAGAGCAGAATAAAGAAAAAAGAATGAAAAGAACTGAGGACAGTCTCAGAGACCTCTGGGACAACATTAAACACACCAACATTCGAATTATAGGGGTTCCAGAAGAAGAAGAGAAAAAGAAAGGGACTGAGAAAATATTTGAAGAGATTATAGTTGAAAACTTCCCTAATATGGGAAAAGAAATAGTTAATCAAGTCCAGGAAGCACAGAGAGTCCCATACAGGATAAATCCAAGGAGAAATACGCCAAGACACATATTAATCAAACTGTCAAAAATTAAATACAAAGAAAACATATTAAAAGCAGCAAGGGAAAAACAACAAATAACACACAAGGGAATCCCCATAAGGTTAACAGCTGATCTTTCAGCAGAAACTCTGCAAGGCAGAAGGGAGTGGCAGGACATATTGAAAGTGTTCAAGGAGAAAAAGCTACAACCAAGATTACTCTACCCAGCAAGGATCTCATTCAGATTTGATGGAGAAATTAAAACCTTTACAGACAAGCAAAAGCTGAGAGAGTTCGGCACCACCAAACCAGCTCTACAACAACTGCTAAAGGAACTTCTCTAGGCAAGAAACACAAAAGAAGGAAAAGACCTACAATAACAAACCCAAAACAAGAAAATGGGAATGGGAACACACATATTGATAATTACCTTAAATGTAAATGGACTAAATGCTCCCACCAAAAGACACAGATTGGCTGAATGGATACAAAAACAAGACCCATATATTTGCTGTCTACAAGAGACCCACTTCAGACCTAGAGACACATACAGACTGAAAGTAAGGGGATGGAAAAAGGTATTTCATGCAAATGGAAACCAAAAGAAAGCTGGAGTAGCAATTCTCATATCAGACAAAATAGACTTTAAAACAAAGACTATTAGAAGAGACAAAGAAGGACACTACATAATGATCAAGGGATCGATCCAAGAGGAAGATGTAACAATTGTCAATATTTATGCACCCAACATAGGTGCACCTCAATACATAAGGCAAATACTGACAACCATAAAAGGGGAAATCGACAGTAACACATTCATAGTAGGGGACTTTAACACCCCACTTTCACCAATGGACAGATCATCCAAAATGAAAATAAATAAGGAAACACAAACTTTAAATGATACATTAAACGAGATGGAGTTAATTGATATTTATAGGACATTCCATCCAAAAACAACAGAATACACATTTTTCTCAAGTGCTCATGGAACATTCTCCAGGATAGATCATATCTTGGGTCACAAATCAAGCCTTGGTAAATTTAAGAAAATTGAAATTGTATCAAGTATCTTTTCTCACCACAACGCTATGACACTAGATATCAATTACAGGAAGAGATCTGAAAAAATACAAAAACATGGAGGCTAAACAATACACTACTTAATAACGAAGTGATCACTGAAGAAATCAAAGAGGAAATCAAAAAATACCTAGAAACAAATGACAATGGAGACACGACGACTCAAAATCTATGGGATGCAGCAAAAGCAGTTCTAAGGGGGAAGTTTATAGCAATACAAGCCCACCTTAAGAAGCAGGAAACATCTCGAATAAACAACCTAACCTTGCACCTAAAGCAATTAGAGAAAGAAGAACAAAAAAACCCCAAAGTTAGCAGGAGGAAAGAAATCATAAAAATCAGATCAGAAATAAATGAAAAAGAAATGAAGGAAACGATAGCAAAGATCAATAAAACTAAAAGCTGGTTCTTTGAAAGGATAAACAAAATTGATAAACCATTAGCCAGACTCATCAAGAAAAAAAGGGAGAAGACTCAAATTAATAGAATTAGAAATGAAAAAGGAGAAGTAACAACTGACACTGCAGAAATACAAAAGATCATGAGAGATTACTACAAGCAACTCTATGCCAATAAAATGGACAACCTGGAAGAAATGGACAAATTCTTAGAAAGGCACAACCTTCCAAGACTGAATCAGGAAGAAAAAGAAAATATGAACAGACCAATCACAAGCACTGAAATTGAAACTGTGATTAAAAATCTTCCAACAAGCAAAAGCCTAGGACCAGATGGCTTCACAGGCGAATTCTATCAAACATTTAGAGAAGAGCTATCACCTATCCTTCTCAGACTCTTCCAAAATATAGCAGAGGGAGGAACACTCCCAAACTCATTCTACGAGGCCACCATCACCCTGATACCAAAACCAGACAAGGATGTCACAAAGAAAGAAAACTACAGGCCAATATCACTGATGAACATAGATGCAAAGATCCTCAACAAAATACTAGCAAACAGAATCCAACAGCACATTAAACGGATCATACACCATGATCAAGTGGGGTTTATTCCAGGAATGCAAGGATTCTTCAGTATACGCAAATCAATCAACGTGATACACCATATTAACAAATTGAAGGAGAAAAACCATATGATCATCTCAATAGATGCAGAGAAAGCTTTTGACAAAATTCAACACCCATTTATGATAAAAACCCTGCAGAAAGTAGGCATAGAGGGAACTTTCCTCAACATAATAAAGGCCATATATGACAAACCCACAGCCAACATCGTCCTCAATGGTGAAAAACTGAAAGCATTTCCACTAAGATCACGAACAAGACAAGGTTGCCCACTCTCACCACTCTTATTCAACATAGTTTTGGAAGTTTTAGCCACAGCAATCAGAGAAGAAAAGGAAATAAGAGGAATCCAAATCGGAAAAGAAGTAGTAAAGCTGTCACTGTTTGCAGATGACATGATACTATACATAGGGAATCCTAAAGATGCTACCAGAAAACTACTAGAGCTAATCAATGAATTTGGTAAAGTAGCAGGATACAAAATTAATGCACAGAAATCTCTGGCATTCCTATACACTAAGGATGAAAAATCTGAAAGTGACATCAAGAAAACACTCCCATTTACCATTGCAACAAAAAGAATAAAATACCTAGGAATAAACCTACCTAAGGAGACAAAAGACCTGTATGCAGAAAATTATAAGACACTGATGAAAGAAATTAAAGATGATACAAATAGATGGAGAGATATACCATGTTCTTGGATTGGAAGAATCAACATTGTGAAAATGACTCTACTACCCAAAGCAATCTACAGATTCAATGCAATCCCTATGAAACTACCACTGGCCTTTTTCACAGAACTAGAACAAAAAATTTCACAATTTGTATGGAAACACAAAAGACCCCGAATAGCCAAAGCAATCTTGAGAACGAAAAATGGAGCTGGAGGAATCAGACTTCCTGACTTCAGACTATACTACAAAGCTACAGTAATCAAGACAGTATGGTACTGGCACAAAAACAGAAATATAGATCAATGGAACAGGATAGAAAGCCCAGAGATAAACCCACGCACATATGGTCACCTTATCTTTGACAAAGGAGGCAGGAATGTACAGTGGAGAAAGGACAGCCTATTCAATAAGTGGTGCTGGGAAAACTGGACAGCTACATGTAAAAGTATGAGATTAGATCACTCCCTAACACCATACACAAAAATAAGCTCAAAATGGATTAAAGACCTAAATGTAAGATCAGAAACTATCAAACTCTTAGAGGAAAACATAGGCAGAACACTCTATGACATAAATCACAGCAAGGTCCTTTTTGACCCACCTCCTAGAGAAATGGAAATAAAAACAAAAGTAAACAAATGGGACCTAATGAAACTTAAAAGCTTTTGCGCAGCAAAGGAAACCATAAAGAAGACCAAAAGACAACCCTCAGAATGGGAGAAAATATTTGCAAATGAAGCAACTGACAAAGGATTAATCTCCAAAATTTATAAGCAGCTCATGCAGCTTAATAACAAAAAAACAAACAACCCAATCCAAAAATGGGCAGAAGACCTAAATAGACATTTCTCCAAAGAAGATATACAGAGTGCCAACAAACACATGAAAGAATGCTCAACATCACTAATCATTAGAGAAATGCAAATCAAAACTACAATGAGATATCATCTCACACCAGTCAGAATGGCCATCATCAAAAAATCTAGAAACAATAAATGCTGGAGAGGGTGTGGAGAAAAGGGAACCCTCTTCCACTGCTGGTGGGAATGTAAATTGATACAGCCACTGTGGAGAACAGTATGGAGATTCCTTAAAAAGCTACAAATAGAACTACCATATGACCCAGCAATCCCACTACTGGGCATATACCCTGAGAAAACCATAATTCAAAAAGAGTCATGTACCAAAATGTTCATTGCAGCTCTATTTACAATAGCCCAGAGATGGAAACAACCTAAGTGTCCATCATCGGATGAATGGATAAAGAAGATGTGGCACATATATACAATGGAATATTACTCAGCCATAAAAAGAGACGAAATTGAGCTATTTGTAATGAGGTGGATAGACCTAGAGTCTGTCATACAGAGTGAAGTAAGTCAGAAAGAGAGAGACAAATACCGTATGCTAAAACATATATATGGAATTAAAAAAAAAATGTCATGAAAAACCTACGGGTGAAACAGGAATAAAGACACAGACTTACTAGAGAATGGACTTGAGGCTATGGGGAGGGGGAAGGGTAAATGGTGACAAAGCGATAAAGAGGCATGGACATATATACACTACCAAACATAAGGTAGATAGCTAGTGGGAAGCAGCCGCATAGCACAGGGAGATCAGCTCGGTGCTTTGTGACCGCCTGGAGGGGTGGGATAGGGAGGGTGGGAGGGAGGGAGACGCAAGCGGGAAGAGATATGGGAACATATGTATATATATAACTGATTCATTTTGTTGTGAAGCTGAAACTAATATACCATTGTAAAGCAATTATACTCCAATAAAGATGTTTAAAAAGAAAAAAAAAAAAAAAAACTGTAGTACTCAAGGCAGTGTGGTACTGGCATAAGGATAGACATATAGATCAATGGAATAGAACTGAGAATATAGATATAAATCCTTCCATTTAGGATCAATTGATTTTTGACAAGGGTGTCAAGGCAACTCAATAAAGAAAGAATGGTGTTTTCAACAGATGCTGCTGTGACAAGTGGATATCCACATGTAAAAGAACGACATTGGAACCCTACCTTACAACATATACAAAAATTAAAAATGAGTCAGTGATCTACATATAAGAGCTAAAATCATAAAACTCATAGAATAAAACATAGAAATAAATATTGTGACCTTGAATTAGGTAATGGTTTCTTAGACATGACACCAAAACATAAGCAATGAAAGAAAAAATGGAATGCATCAACTTAAAAACTTTTGAGCTTTAAAAGAGATTTTTGAGAAAGTGATAAGATAAACCACAGAATGGAGGAAGATATTTGTAAATTATATTTATAATAAGGGATTAGTATTCAGAATACATAAAGAATGCTTATAGGGAATTCCCTGGTGGCACAGTGGTTAAGACTCCACACTCCCAATGCAGGGAGCCCGGGTTCAATTCCTGGTTAGGGAACTAGATCCCATGTGCATGATGCAACTGAGTTTGCATGCCACAACTAAGGAGCCCACATGCCACAATTAAGGAGTCCACATGCTGCAACTAAGGAGCTGGTGAGCTGCAACTAAGGAGCCCTTGAGCTGCAACCAAAAGGAGCCCACCTGCCGCAGCTAAGTAGCCCACGAGCTGCAACTAAGGAGCCCTCCTGCCACAGTGAAGGCCCAGTGCAACCAAATAAATAAATATTTTAAAAAAAGAATGCTTACAAAGAGACAATAAAGGGACAGATGACCCAATTAAAAAATGGGCATAAGATTTGAATAGACATTTCTCTAAAGAAGATATAAATGGCCAAAAAGCATATGGAAAGATGATAAAAATCACTAGTCATTAGAGAAATACAAATCAAACCACAATGAAATACCACTTCACATGCACTAGGATGGCTATAATAGAAAAGATGAGCAATAATAAGTGTTGATGAGAATGCAGAGAAACTTGAACACCTGCACATTTCTAATGGGAAAGTAAAATGGTGCAGCCTCTTTGCAAAAGAGTTTGGCTGGTCCTCAAAAAGTTATATATAAGAGTTACTATATGATTCAACAGTTTTACTCCTAGGTATATAGACATTGAAAACATATGTCCACCCAAAAATTCGTTCATAAATGTTCATAGTAGTATTACTCATAATAGCCCCAAAGTGGAAACAAACCAAATGTTCATCATCTGAGGAATGGATAAACAAATGTGGCATAACCATATAACAGAATATTATTCAGCAGAGGAAAAGATACTTGCTGCATCAAGTATCAGTAGCAATGGATGAACCTTGAAAACATGTTAAATGAGAGAAGACAATCACATAAGGATAGTAGCGAATGTCCAGAATAGGCAAATTCATAGAGATAGAAAGTAGATCAGTGGTTTCCAGGGGCTGGGAGTAGGGGCTGGGAGTGACTGCTTATGATATGGGATTTCTTATTGGGGTGATGAAAATGTTCTAGAAGTTGTAGAGGTTGCACAACTTTGTGAATATATTAAAAACGACTGAATTGTACACTTAAAATTGTGAATTTTATGATATGTAAATTACATCTCCTCAAAAATGTTTAAAGAATACATGGTTGGATTTAACTTTCTAGTATTTAATTTAGAATATTTGCATATATGTTTATGAGTGAGATTGTTCTTTTCTGTTCTCACACTACCTTTAGTTTTCGTATCTGAACCCAAATAATCTGACTCCTCTCATTGTTTTGTATGCAGTCCTTATTTCTCTCCAAGTCTAATTCCACTTTTGCATTAATTCCTGTCCCTTCTTGCCTATTTAAGGACATAATTCTAGCAGTCTCCCTCTTTTCCCTACATCAATAATTTTTCCTTTTTATTTGATAATACGAAGTGAGTATTCAAAAGTGATACAACAGCTCTTATTGTGAAAGCACCTCCTCTAGACTACACAGTCTTCTCTAGCTACTGCCATGTTTCTTTGCTTCTCATAATAGCAAAACTTATCGAAAAATTTACTTATGGTCACCAGCTCACTTCTTTCCCCCCCGATGCTCTCTTGGAACCATTTCAATCAGGCTTTTGTCCTCACTTATGTGCTAAAGTTACCAGTTAACTCCATGTTGTTAAATTCTAATGATCAGCTCTCTGTTATCATCTTACATGAACTCTCAGAAGCATTTTTTTACAATGGATTACTCTCTTGAAATATTTTCTTCAGTTTACTTCTGGGATGCCACTTTCTTGGCTATATGATTGAAGATCATGGCTTTTTGCTGGTTGTCAGCTGAAGAGCATGCTCAGGTTCTGGAAGACCACCCAGAATTCCTTGCTATATGGGCATCTCCAACATGGCTGCTTACTTCATCAAGACCATAAGGAGAATCTCTGACCTCAGGGAGAGCCCAGCCACCTTCACCTTATGTCTTTTCATCTGATTAAGTCAAATCCACCAGATGATCTCCCTTTTGATTAACTCAAAAGAAATTGATTTTGGATCTTAATTACATCTCAGATACCTTGACTGTGGCCATATTCTATTGGCTAGAAATATGTCACAGGTCTTGTCCCACACTCAAGGAGTGGGAATTATGCAGGGCATGAACACCAAGGGGAAGAAATCATAAGGGCTATTTTACAATTATGCCTACCACACTCATCTGTTTGATCTCTCAAATGGGAATTCTTCAGGACTCAGTTCTTGGGTCTCTTCTTTGTCTGTTGTGCTGAATATCTTTCATTTGCCTCTCCACATTTGCCTTCTCCTCTTCTTTGATTTGTGCCCTAAGAGGTGATTTGAGTACACTGTATCAACAGATTCCCTGGCCCTTTTCTTCCTCTTGGAGGTTGGGAAAAGAGTGGAGTTGGGGTATTTATTCCTCTGTCCTCCTAACTGCTGTGTTAACCTCCCTCGACTAAAGGTTACAGCTCTTGTCAGGGGGCCCTTTCCCTTCAGCCGCCTCCTCTGTGTTCCCCGTAACTCCTCCCTCCCTTTACCCCTTTAGGCTTCCTGCTATTAGGGTAGTGCATTATACCTTGTTCTTTACCCTAAAATCTGCCATGCCATTAAAATAGACCCTTTGTTAAACTCTTCTCAAACTGTATGGCTGGAGTGTGCTGCATGAACTGATGGATAAATCTACATGCTCTCCTTCACTGATCTCATCTAGTCTCATGGATACAAATTTCAGGATTCCTCTGACGACGCCTAAATTTCTATCTGTAGCCTGCCCCTCTCACTTGGGATTCCTACTTGAAATTTCCACTTGGATATCTTCTTTATACCACAGACTTAACATGTCCCAAACCTCCAGCTCTATTCTCACCTAACTGCCAACCTCAAACATAACCTCTCCACATACTTTCCAGTTTCAGTAAATGGCAATATCATTCTTCCGGCTGGCTTCCAGGAGGCCAAAAAATCTGGAGTCATTTTTGACTTTCGTCTTTCTTTTACACTCCCCATTCCATCTAACAGCAATCCTCTTATCTCTATTCAACATATATTCATATTTCAACCACTTATCACCAGCGCCACTGCTTTCACCTTGGTCTGAGCCATCATCATCTCTGGCCTGGATTACTTGAATAGGTTTCTAATTTGTTTCCTTGCCTCGTTTCACATTTCACTCCAGTCTTTTCTCAACAAGGCTGTTGTACTGATTTTTCAATATATAAGTCACATTATATCCCCCATCTCCTCAAAATCCTCCAGTGGCCTCTCATCTCACTTGGGAGTAAAAGCCAAAGAACTTAAATGGTATAGAAGGCTCTATGTGATCTGCTCCAGTTCCAACCTTTGCTTTTACCTTTCTTCTTTGCTCACTCCACTCTTGTCACACTAGTTTCCTTGCTGTTCTTTGAACATGTGCTCCTGCCTTAAAGCCTTTGAACTTCTTGTGCCATCTGCCTTGGACACTTGTCCCCTGCATATCTATATGGCTGACTCCTTCAAATCTCACCTTCTCACTCGTTCTTCTCTGGCACTCTCTATAAAAGAACTTCTTTCCACTTTGGTGCTCTTCTTCCTCCTTACATTACTTTACTTTTTCTTCATAGTACAATACTTTTACCATCTGACATATTATGTATTCTTCTGTGTATTTGCCATCTGTTTCCCACACCACCCCCTCCCCTGCAGTTAGAATATGCCGGGACTTTGTTTTGTTCATTCTTTTGTCTCCAGCACCGAGAATACTGCCTAGCATGTCATGCTGCTTGATAAATAGTTGTTGAGTAAATAATTGAGTATATTAACGAAAAAGCTTGTGTGATTAGGGCATTATTCATATTGGTTTGGTAGTCAAAATGGATAAAGTCTCTAAAGTTGTTTTGTTTTGGGGCTCCTGATCCACAGTAGTATTGGGGATAGTACAAATATAGTTATGGAGCTAGGGGGTCTTTGAATCAGTTTCTGGTCTTAAGACTGTGTCTTTTTTCTCCTCTTTTCTCAAATCCAATACTTCCTAATAAACCACAGCCCCTAGCAGCAAGTGAGTTGTTTTTTAAGCATCCTATACCTGCGTGGTATTTCCCACCCAGGTGCAGCCTCAGGCAGGGTGCGTGGCTCTGGCTGCTCATCTGCCTGAGTCTTGCTCACCGCATGGCCTTCCTGTTCTGTTCCTGGCCTGTGGAGATATTTATCTTGATTTTGCACCCAGCTAATGTCTTAATGCTTTTACCTTTTTATGCATTTCCAATCATGGCTGAGGGTTTGGAACAAAGAGGGAGTGGTAATTTATGAACTCACTAAACCATCTCAGTTAGGAGTCCGCATGCATTTCCAAACAACGTTCGAATTGTTGCCAAATTTAATATCCAGGAGACAGCACATAAAAATTCAGATTTACAGTTTATCTTGAAAATTTGGAACATCTGGCAACACTCAGCCTGCATTTCTGCATGTGACAGCTGAGTGGAGGTAAGTAAATCCTAAGACCCTTCAATGGGTCATGTACTGTACAAGTTGCCAAGTTCTCACCACTGCATATTTTCTTAGACTTGACAGAAAAATGACCTAACTCCTTTGCTTTATCTGCTTAACCCCTGTAGGTATTTTGATTTATGATCCCTATTTTGGGTACATGATGAGCTAAAGCATCAGGTAATTTATTAAGAGGTTAAAAAGCAAAAGCCACCAAACAAAAAGCATAGTGATTATTTTGAATCATATGTAAGAAATGGAGCAAGAGAGAGAGCCAGTAAGTTTTTTCATCTGTATCTTCGTGCCCCAAACCTACTAAACCTGCAGCTTTTTCATTTTAGGGTAGACTTCTGCCCTTAAATTTTTTTTTCTTTTGGATTAAACTTTATATCAGTGAATCCTCTGGAAATGAGTGATACCATTACACAATGACTAACGCAGCACTGAGAATGTCATGTGTCTAGTCTTCTGCCAAGGTAAGGTCTCTCTAATTTAACAAAGAACTAACTCACTTGATGATATTGACAAGCTTTTCTTCCTAAATTGGGCTGAGTAGTTACGACAATCAAATTTTTCATGTATGCAAGAATCTAGGTAATCAGCTCCTTTTTGCCCAGCTACCACAGATATTCTTCCCAGAATTATCTGTGGCCAGTTTCAAGTACTGTTATACTTATTGAGGAATAAATTTCTGGTTTATATTAAATAGTGACTTCTGTCCAAAAATGTACAGGTGTACAAGACTAACCAGGGAATGGGCATTTGTGTAGCTTATGTGATTTGTAGTTTCAGAAAAACCTATTGCTTCCCATGTTTATCAGTGGGTCATGGTGCCAGAAATGACTATATTTCTCATTTATTCAGGTTGATACAATTAAGCTAATGTTGAATAGCAAATAAATCCTCTTATGTTTGTGCCATTTGTCATCTCATTAGAGATTTCAGGTTTGCAAGGGCAGTTAACACAGTGCTGCTCGCTACTTCCTAAATACTCTTCCAGAAAACTTACGACATTGCTGCTTATTATATACACTGTTACTTACCTGTGTCTATGTAAGGGGGCTTGCTTGTGATCTAGAGAGTTTAAGTTTTGAAGTATGGTTTGAAGTTATGGTTGTAGCATGTTTATCTGTTCAATTGTTGTTTCCCTTCCATAAAAGTTAGAACTCTGTCTTCAGAACAAACATTTGCTAGTATCTAATCACCACTTTTCCAAGGAAGAGTCATTACACAGAACAAGATTTAAAGAAAATCAGACATTAAGTACACATTTTAACAATAAAATGAAATATTATCAGTATTTGTTTAATCTGACCTTGTTTTTTCTCCTAAGCTTGAGTTGGATCAATTCACTTTGAATGACAAATATTATTTTCATTTATCATTTTTATTATTTTGTTGTTGTTTGAATACAAGCCCAGGTGGTTGAATCCCCTCAGCTTTTGAGGGAATCTTTAGCTGCTTACTCAGGAACTATTTAGAAGGCAAGTTACAATTTCTCGGGAACAGTTGGTTCATAGGCAGGGATAGAAAAGTGGATTCTGTGGACCCATCTATATCACCTGAGCCTAAGGTTAGATAATCTCATTTGAACCCTGTAGATTTAAAAGTCTTCTCTTAAGTCAGAGTAGGATCTTTCTTTCTAGAAGTTCTAACAGTTTCTTTTTCCCTTCCTTAACTGTTCACATATGTTTAACTCCAAAACACTCCAATTTTTTTCTTTTTAATCACCTACCCTATCTTTTGGGACTCTAGGAATTTCATCTTAAAATTCTAATTCAAATAGTTGTTTTTAAAGACCAGTCTTGCCTTTTTGCTTTCCTAGTAATAGTGTGGGTATCCTTCCCACACTGAACTACAACCTAGCTGACCAGGACAGCAATGCATCTCTTTTAGTTAGATTTGTTCAGGTGGCCAAGACAGAGTCATTTAGGCAACGTCATGTGAATGGGGATATTCTGGAAGGATGTGAAGAGATGAACAGCAATAAAGGGAGCCTCCTTAGCAGCTGTACAGAGTGTCCTTCATGGAATCTCATTCTTCATTGTTCGGTGTTCAGCTACTGCAGCTCTAGTGATCTAATAGCATCTTTGGTAACCTTGTCATTTGCCCACTCACAGAAGTGGGCATCCATTGGTCCTCTCAAATTTTAATGCCTCAGCTTTCCTTGGTTTCTGCTTCTTTCTTTTTCTGATATATTGTCCACTGCTTTTTTCCCATTGCTTCTGCTTTCTTGGGATTCATTCTCTCTTTCTCTCTCATATTCTCAAATTCAAAACTACTTTTGATCCTCTTTGAACTTCTAATGCCTTGCTACGCAAAGTCTGGTCCTTAGACTAGCAATATCACATTAACTTGGAACTCGTTAGAAATGCTGAATATCAGGTCCCCCCTCCAGACTTGAATCATATTCTGTATATTAACAAGATCCTCAGATCTGAGAAGTATTGCTCTAATGTGGTAGCCCCTTTACTTTCTCCCAGTCCATCAGCTCCCACCTTCTTATCTTTTTTCATTTTTTCACCATCATTGTTTAATTTAGATCCCACAGTCCTTTATTTGAATGACACTCTCACCAATACTGTTAACTACCTTGTGCCTTCATCTCTTAAACATTGATTTTTTAAATTTATCTGACAAAAGCCCAACTCTGGATGACTGCATCTATGTGCATTCTCTATACCTACAACAGAACAGCCTGGCACTGCCAAAAAGTCACTTATCAGACAGATTGGTTCCAACACATTGGATTCTTTAAGTCTGCCAATTCTTCCATGTTTCCCTGGTAAATTCTCTCCCTGTATCTTCAAAAATTGTTTTAAACATTCTACATTCTAGTCAAACTTTAAATATTCTTAACTCCTCATTCTCAGCAGATGACTTCACCTCCTACTTCCTGAAGAAAATAGAAGGCATCAGATGGGAACTCCCTCAGCTTCCTGCTACGAAATTCATACAGTTCCATCTCTACCCATGTTCTTCTCTTTCCCTCTTGTGTTAGTATAGGATATAGTCTTCTGATCATTTAGGGCCAATCTCTTCACCTGTGTTTTGAATCTCATCCCTTCATGCCTTATCAGAAATCTCACATTATCAATTCCTCCTCTCCAGCTCCACTCTGCTATTTATTCAGCATATCCTTCTCAACTGGATTATTTCCATTTACATTTAAACCTGTTCATGCATTTTCCATCTTAAAAGCAACAACCTTTTCTTGACTCCCATGTTCCCTCTCCAGCTCCTTTCAGTCTTTTCCATTTCTTTAAATCTAAAGAGTTTTCATTATTTGGTGAGTTCATTTTCTCATCTCTAACTCACTCTTTTTAAAAAAAAAAAAAATTAATTAATTAATTTTTGGCTGCATTGGGTCTTCGTTGCTGCATGCAGGTTTTCTCTAGTTGTGACGAGCGGGAGCTACTCTTCATTGTAGTGCATGGGCTTCTCATTGTGGTGGCTTCTCTTGTTGTGGCTCTTGTGCAGCCAGAGAAATATTTTATACAGTTTTGAGTACGTTCCCTCCTCTCTGTGCCCAACTCCCATCCCTTCAGGGACTTACCATTGTTGTTTTAATAGAGACCAAAATAATGAACATAGCCCTCAAGGGCTTCTGTGGTTTGGCTTCTATCTATGTCTCCAGCTTAACCTCACTCTACTCTTTTCCTCAATCCCTGCATTCCAGTGGCATTGATTGATTGATTTTCTAGTGGGCTCACAAGAGTCTCACAATACTGTTGTTCTCTCTACTAGTAATATTCTTCTCCCATTCTTCAGCTTGTTACCTCTATTTCACCTTCATTTCTCAGCTCAAGCCACTTTTTTTTCAGATAAGTCTTCCTTGAGCCTCTCATGTTGGGTCAGGTTTTCATAGCATTGTTTTACTTCCTCATAGCACATGTGTTAGAATATAAATGTATGCTCATTCATGTGATTATCTTACTAATATTTGACTTCCCCATTAGTAAGTTCCATGAGCATAGAAAACAACTGTCCATTCTTCAATATCCGCAGCACTTGGATGCCCTGACTGACCCAGAGTATGTCCTCAATACATACAAGTTGAATGAATGTAAATGTCTGAAGCTAGAGCATCTGATAGGATTGTTAGCCACCATCCAATGTAGAGTCCATCATACCAATTTTTTGTTTCAGGCTACCTAACAGGCTCTTGGTTCAGTCAGTCAATTGCTTCTGGGGAGGAAGTTGGTTGAAGTCTGTGTAGTCTAATCACAAGCAACCAACCTCAGCCAATCTTGCATTAGGAGTTACATGTGGTTGCTTTTTCAGAAGGTAACTATGGGTATAGCATGTCCTGGAGAATGAGAGTCACTTCTCCAGTTTCAGACTCCTTGTTTATTAACATTTGAGATTAGATGACATTAGATTAGAGTCTTTGGTGGATATCAGAGAAATAAAACCTACCCATACTTCTCTTCCCTGACTGTTATGTTAGTGCCATTCTAAGTACAATTTTTAGTAAGCAAGACCTATTGAATATGCTATTAACTCTGAGTAGAGTTGTAGGAAAGTTACCTTAGAAATGTTCACTATAGCTAGTTGACATTGTACAAAATCTAAACACTTTGCTCACATAAGTTCATGAATACTAATGGCTTTCCTTTGATTGGAAAATTCTCAAAGTGATTTGCCAACACACAGTTCACCAATACCAACCAGGTCTGAGACTGCAGCTGGGGGCAGGGGCAGCTGGGGGCAGCTGTTTACCATAGCACGATTAGATTAGGCCTTTTCAAAATGCAAATATAAAAGAATACCTTATTCAACTGAAGCTTCAGGGGTAATTTAGAAAGGCAAATGCAATTATGCAAATTGGATAGCTGCCAAAGAAGGAGTTGGCCAACATCTTTAATTTTGTAAAGAGGGCTGTTATCAATTTATATATATAAATCTCCATCTGCCTCTGGAGAGATAATGAGTCCTCTGGGGTACAAAGTGAAGAGATGTTTTTCATGGAGAATTAGTAATATGTAAACAATAATGTTGATGCCAAGATACATATAGCATCTGCTATCAAACAGGCAACTATACCGCATATAATTAGACAATGCTAAGCAGTGGTCAAGGTCTAAAATTTTTATTATGCATGACTTTTTATTTTTGTAACTCCCTGGTGATAGCAGACAGAAGAGAAGCATACCACTTAGCATTTTGTCTCTTGAAAAATGGCTTGGAAAAAATCTAGTTGGAACACCTACAAACAACCAATGTTTAGAAAATAAATGTTAGTAAATATATAGTTATAATTTTTCTTACCCCCAAAGTGAAATCCTGAGCTCAGTTAAAATTCTTTTAGGTTCTCATATAGTCTTCTTTCTTTCTTCAGAAGCCAAGGGATCAACTGAAAGGAGTTGATTATTTTTTTATATCAAGAATTTATAAATAAATTGATTGGTTCATTCCACATGTATTCATTTTATTGAGTACCAAGAATGTGCAAGACATGGATTGGGTATTAGTGATACAAGAGTGAGCAAAACTAGACAGTCTCTACCTTGGCATTTGTAATACAGCAAATGTGATAGACTATAATGAAGTGACCATACAAACAATTGTAAAGCTACAACTGTGTCAAAAGATGTCAAGGGAGAGGTACCCAGTACAGTTCCAGGAAAATTGAAAATTAATCTAATGGGTGGATTGATGTGGTCAAGGAGGTCAGGAAAATTTCTCCTTCTCTGACGATGAGATCTTTGAGCAGAGCTCTGAAGAATGAAAACAGAAAAACTTGCCAGGCAAAAATGAGAGCCTATGTGACAACTCTGTGGTGGGAGGTTGCCTAGTATGTAGGAATAACTGAGGGAAGACCAGAGAGGCTGAAGTGGAGCGAGCATGAGGAGGATATAACATGATGTGGGATAGCAGGAGCTGGACTGTGCTGAGCTCCACATTCCATGCTAAGTTGTTTGGTCTTTCCCTTCAGAGCAATAGAAAATATTAAAGTGTTCTAAGCAGAGGGTGGCAGGATGCAATTTGTATTGACTCCTCAGATTAATGTCAATTAAATTTAGACTGCCAATATATATGTACTGAAATATGTGTGGAATAATATATGTGTACAGGACATCAGCACATTTTACTTCATACCATGTCCTTAAATATAGGGAGATATTTTGAAAATGAATTTTGATACCACCATTTTGAGGAAGATTAAATCAATTAAATTGAAGTCATTGAAGTTCATTGAAAAAGTATAAATGGCTTTGCTTTTTAAGTGCTGAAACAATCTTGGTCAGTGAAGTATTTAAGAAAGTGAAGATTAATACGTATTTTGAATGTAGATGAATAAAAGTTGAGAAGCAAGGAACAGTAAGATGGGGGTGTATAGAGGAGAAGGTGAAAAATATGAGACTGAGTTTGGGTATTCAAAAATGTAAAAAGTATAATGTTAGGTCTGGGCATTGAAAAACATGGTTAGTCTGAATGCGAGGGAGACACTGGACAGTAAAATGAATGAGAACAAGTAATGTGCTTCTGAGTTTTTCCATTTTTTTCTGTTTTTCCATCCCTGCATCTCTTCCTTTTGGAGAAGGACTCCCTCCTACACTGATGGTTCATGTAGTTTCAGTAGAACTGACCCCACCCATCATCTCCAAGGATAGCCAATCAGAGTTCTCCATTTCCTGGGCCACAAGATTGATTTAGGAATGGGCCTGTGATCCAAGAAGATACAAAAGGAGCCATTCCTATAATAATTTCTGAAACTAATGGGAAAGATGTGCTCTCTTTTTTGGGAGGAGGGCTAGTGCAACAATGTATTAAGATTCAAGTATTCTCTTTTGCAATCAATGAAGAAGAGTTTGCCTGAAAACAACAGAGAGTGAAGCAGAGTCAAGAAATGGAGAAAAAGACATTGCAATTGACAGCGGTTAACCCCCTGGAACCACATATACTTTAAAGTTTCCATTTATACAGCCTGATCACTTTTTTTTTTTTTAAATAGGTTTAAGTTGAGCTAGCTTGAGTTGAGTTTCTGTCATTTGAAACCATGAGCCTTGCTAGTGGACCAACCCTGCAAAAAACTCATACTTGGATCAGTCCAACCATCTGTCATCTCTGTATACCTGGGATCTTAAAAATAATTGTAGAGTCATTGTAAGAATACCCCAGAAATGTAAAGTACTGCTGGAGATCACATGAGCTTGTAGGCTGGTGCCATGAAACAGTCATGGTTCACAGCCCAGTTGGGACTTCGACACTGCTTGGTAAAACGTGTGTGTGTGTGTGTGTGTGTGTGTGTGTGTGTGTGTGGTTAGGGTCTCTCCATTCTTCTCGTAATTTTATTTTTATTTTATTAAAAAAAATCTCATTATATCCTCTATCCTGTTAATTCTACCTTCGCTATTGGTGGATGATGCTTCCTTTTACTTCACTGAGAAAATTGAAACCACCTGTTGAGAATGTCTCTCTACCTACCAATGGTTCAGCATCTGTGCTCATCCTTTCTTTTTTTTCTCTTGGGACAGCACAAGAAGAGGTTTTTTTCCTCCTCCTCAAGATAACTCTATATTGTGCTTTGGTTTCCATTTTCTTTATCTCCTTGTGGACCTTGCTCTGTTGATCTTCCTGTCTCCTGTGTTATCAGTCTCTTTCTATTGGTTCTTCTTATGTAGTCTCTTGCATTATAAATAAGCTTCTCAGTTTCATATCCACCTCCTCTGTCTGTGGCGCCTTCTCTCTCTATTTTTCCTTCACAGCTAAACTTCTCTAAAGAGTTACTTAGATATCTCCATTTCCTCACCTCTCATCTGTGCTTTAACTCACTACAGTCTAACTTCTGCCCCTAACTCGGTTGTCTGCTCAGATAAAGGTCACCAGTGACTTCCATATTGGCAAATCTTTTCTCTCCTTATCTTCCTTGACCTCTCTGCAGTACTTGACATTGTCCATGGCCCTTGCTTTGAAATGGTCTTCTTCCTTATCTGCCATGAGTCTTCTCTCCAGCGATGTAACTTTTAACTCTCAGGTTGTTTTCTTCTGTAGCTCACCACTAAGGGATCAGCCTGCCTCATGACATGCACTAATTTATTAAACACATATTTTGTGCCTGGTCCATTAGCTATGTAATTATAAATATTTTTTGAGGTAGGCACTATTATTATCCATGCTGTACAGATTGGAAAATTGAGGCTAAAAGAGGTTATGTAACTTGCTTAAGAGAATGCATCTTGTCAGACATGGAGTCAGGACTTGAATCCAGAGTCTGCTTTGTACTATTTTAACTAAACTTCTTAATGAAGTCTAATATACAAATAGAAAAATGAATAGCTTGATAAACTTTCACAAAGTGAACACACATCTCTGTAACCGGAAAACAGATCAAGAAGCAGAATGTTCCTAGCACCCCCAAATCCCCCTCATATCATCACTACACCCCCCACAGGGGATAACCAATATCTAGACTTCTAACACCATAGATATTTTACTTGTTTTTCAACTTCATATAAATGGATCATGGAATCATACAAGATATGTGTAAGACTCATTCATTAAGTTGTGTGTGTGAAAAACTCATTCATTGTTATTACATGATTACCTTTTAGTACTTCCTTGTGTAGATACACCACTATTTGACCATCTGCTCTTGAATGGACTTTGGGGTTGCTTCTAATGTTTTTTTTCTATAACAAATAGTGATGCTATGAAAATTCTTGTATACATCTTTCGATGGACAATACGTGCATTTCTGTTGGCTATAAACCAAGGAGTAGAATCACAGGTCATGGGGCATGCTTATGTTGGTTTTCATAGACACTGACAAATGATTTTCCTAACTGATTTTATCTTAACGATTGACTACTTCATATCCTATATGCTCAAAATAAGCCCATTATCTTCCCAGTAGAATAGAAAGGTTTTCTTTGTTTATTGATCGTATCCCTTACATGTACCCTTCATGCAGGATTTATATATGTATGAAGGATACTTTTGTCTGTTCCAAGATCCACATTTATTATTATATTGGTACAATTTTTATCTCCTTCATTGACCCCCAAAATGGAATCTTGGTCTGAGTAAACTTCTTTTCAGATGTGCTTTGTTCTTATTTTTCTCTTTATCCAAAAACCATGCGCGCATCAACTAGAAGTCACTACATTGTTATGTTGCTCCAAATGTGGCTGCCTTTCATTTGCCCATGCTTAAACACTGTTCATGGACATGGTAGTCAAAGATATCATAGTCACATCCTTTACTTAAACATTTTCCCTGTTAAGGGGAGGGCGTGGATTTTGCTTCAGTTAGTGCCACAGCAAGTGATTAGTGCCACAGCAAGCAGTTATTATTGCACAGTGCTCTAATTGTTATTCCGGCTTGGACCAGCTGAATCAAACCCTAGAAATTCATGTGTGATGGAAAACATACTGCTAACCCAATGGTTTTCTGTAAAGGAAGCCCATTGTGAGCACTAATTTTCACTGTACACTTTTGAATAAAGCCTCTTCATTCTCTGAGAGATTCCTCTATCCCACAGATGTGCATAAGTTAAAGCCTGGCGTTACCCAGCTGAAATGTTATGTGAACATATGCAAGCAAAAATGCCCCAAATAATATCCTCATGTGTTTGGCTGACATATTTAGTTTCTCTTGTTTACCTCACTCATATGCTGTGGCTGTCTCTTCTACCCATTTTATCAAGTGAGGACTGCACTTGTTGAGTTCATCTTCTTTCATGGGATAAATAAGTAGATACATAGATAGGTACATAATATATTTTTTATAGAAGTATATTTGATATATAACATTGTGTAAATTTATGGTGTACATGTTGATTTGATACATTTACACATTGTAATATGATTGCCATTGCAGTGATAGTTAGCACCTCTATCACATTACATAATAATCATTTCTCTCTTTTTGTGGTGGAAATAGTTAAGAGCTAGTCCTTTTGTAAGTTTGATGATTATCATTCAATATTATTGTCTATATTCGCTAATCTGTACGTTAGATCTCTAGGACTTATTTTTTATTCAAATCTTTATTGTTTTTAAAAAAACACATCATTGTCACAAATACATATATACACTTACATGCACATATATATCTAGGAAGGAACATAAATATGACAAACTTTATCATTAAACAGATTTGAAAAGTTTTCTTAAAATGTTATTGTGTACTGTATAAACCTTAAATAAGAAAAATAGGATGTAAGATAATTATGCCCTTCATTTTCATTCTCATTACTGGTTACATTTTTCTGTTTATTGGTTTGTAGGACTTACTTAATAGATATGTAATATTAAGTAGTTTCTCAGTACTTTAGAAATGTGTAGTTTGTGATCTTTAAACACGTTGGAAAAAATAATCTTTTCTTGAGAATGAATGCTTTAACTTAGTATAGAGGCATTGTGATTTAATACAGTGCAGCCAACATCCACAGTTCCATGCATTATTTTTCTATATAAATGATGAGGAAAAATATGTCTTTAGAAGTAAAGGCACTTTTCACCTTTTAAAACTAAGCTTAATATTCACATTTACTGTGATTCCACAAACTGGTAGGAAGTAAGAAATCATGAATTGATTTAATGTTTGACTGATTAGTTTTTTAAATGCTAAAATACTGGCTTAAGGCAGCCATACTGGCAAAAAAAGCAAGAGTTATGCATTGACTATGTTTGTTTTAGTCTAGAATGAATTGCTTGTGTCTGATGATCAGTCCCATGAAGTTTGCCCTTTTCCTTTTGCATGATGTGACAAGTGTCTAATATTACCTGTATTCTGAGGAGTGAGTAAATAGCAAATAAAAGGAATTTTTTTTTCTGCCACTGAATTGTTCAGTTATGGTAAAACTGTAATTTTTATTCCCTCTCCTCTTTTCCATAAGTTATTTGAAAATCTTTAGTATCTCTCTCCACTATTGTCCTAGACAAGACTAGACTGTTCAGAAGAGCTTTTTAGCTCTATTCATAGGGCAAGGTTTTCTTCTTTTTATATTTCAATCTTCCTGACAGGGCAAAATCTGTTTCACATTGGTAGTTGGTACAGTTAAAACGTCACTTGGATATCCATAGAATCAGGCCAGTGTTTAAAGATCCTGGCTCAGTCTTTTTATTGTTGTGTCTTTATGTTCAGGTAACTTAAATCTATCAGATTCCTCATTGATAAAATAGTAACTGTAATAATGGCTCATATTGATTAACCCAGGCACTAGTCTACATACTTTATATACATTAACACTTAATATTTATAATAATTCTTTCTGCTAGGTAATATTATATTATGATTCCTGATTTACAGATAAAGGGAAGATACTATTATTATTCCAGTTTTACCAGAAAGAGAAATTGAGGCCTAGCGAAAATGACATTAAGTTACTTTCCCAAGGAACACAGGTAGTAAATGACAGAGCTAGAAGCTGAACTGGACTATATACTATATTGTCTCTTACGTGCCAGGGCAGGTTGTGAGAATTAACTATTTAATTCTAGTGAAAACACATCACCATGAACTCTACCTAATAATTACTCAATAAATGGTGATTATTGTTATTTTCATTGAGACAGCAGGGAAGAAAGAAGACGTAGCAGTGAGAATGGGAGGTAAGGTGTCTGTCATTTTCCCTTGGATCTCCCCTACCTGGAACAGTGCTTTGCAATGAATGAGTGAATGCATAATGAGTGATCTTAGGGCAAGATTAAATTGGACAGGATTGACAGAAACCTTACATAAGGGTACAAAGTGGTCTAAGTGTATCATGAATGACGTTATTCAACTAATGGTCCTTAAAGTTTGTGTCTGTAGTCATAATGAAGCTGAGAAAGGGATGTAGGAACAGAGAAATAAAAAGAGGCTTTAAGAAAGAGTCCTAAAGATGTTAATGTTATAATAACTTCATCAATTTGTTTTATTAACTGTAATGTGCTTACTAGCAAAAAAAAGAAAGAAAGAAAGAAAGAAAAAGAAAAGAAAAAGAAAAAACAACCCTGCAATAAAATGTCAATTTGTTGTAAATTTGTCATAAATGAAAAGAAAGGATGAACATTCTGTGATTTACTGGAATTAAAAATAACGATTATTCAACCTTTAGGAAATTTTGTGAATGCTATTTCAAATTACTTTTTTGAATGAATACCAAATATAATATTAATGTAAAATTTTTGTCAATTTATGTCTCTGTGAGGAGAAGGAACAAATTCACTCCTTTGCAGTTATATATTCACCCAAATATTTCTAAGAAAAATGGTGATGTTTTGTTATCCTTAGCTTATGATACTCAAATACCTTATTTAATTTAAGAATGTAATTTATTTTTAATAGGTCAGGATAACAATTCAGCTTTTATAAATGTATATAGTTCAGCAAAAAAGAAATCATTGAACCATTGAAAAAGAGATAATTTATTTGTGCTTTTCTTGTATCATATGTGTTAATCATCTGTAAGTCTGTCTTACTAAGGATAAAAAGGTAAGGTTTCAGCATTAATATAAGCTATCTCCATATTAAATCTCTTATAACCCTGCAGTGGTTAAAGCTTTCAATTCTTGAGGATTAGACACACTGTATTAAGTTTGGCTAATATTACTTTTGGCTGAGAAAAGAGATTATTAGTTTTGCCAAACTGTATCTTTTTGGATTGCCTTTAAAATTTTGTTTTTAAAAATATAAACAGTGCTTAATTCTAAGCAAGAACAAATTAAGAAAAATATGTAACTGTGTGCTCATTATCATTACTAATTTTTACATGATGGGAGAGAACACCATCAAAAGTCAAATTTGCTTAAATAATTATAATTGCAGGAGACAGATTCTACTTGACAAATTTCTGCTTTCATTATACCTCTAAGGAATGAGGAAAGCAGGCATTCTTCCTGTTTGCTTTATTTGTTTCCACCATGGCTAAAAATACACAAATTTGACTTTGTTATAAAGCAGAAACTAGCACACCATTGTAAAGCAATTATACTCCAATAAAGATGTTAAAAAAAATACACACATTTGTATGCATATGGAAAAATGCATGGTTGACACTCAATGTGATATATATGCTGTGAATACATCGTATGTGTATTTTGATGTCAGATTCACTAAAACATCAGGAAGAAAATATTAGAATCAATAAAACTTAAGTTTTTATTTTCTTGGAGACAAATTAACCACTCTTACTTTTAAATATCCTCAAACATAAATTAAATATTCTAATGCAGTAGTTTTCAGTTAAATAATTATCAACATTTGTATGTTTATTATGTGCCGGGTACTTTAAAGCACTTTCCATATTTTAATTCATTTAATCCTCATCACAGACCTATGGGGTAGTTATTTATTATCCTCATTTTAAGATGAGAAAATTGATTCACAGAGAAGTTAAGTAGTTTTTCCAAGGCCACACAACTAGTAAACAATTAGTTAATAAAACATTTGCAAAACCTTTTTTGTGCCAGGCACTATCCTAAGCACTAGGGTACAGAAGTGAATAAAACAGAAGACAATAAAGAGTATTGAGGGTTTGCAATTTTTGATAGGGTAGTTGGGAGAATTTTCATTGGACGGGTGAAAATTTACTTGGGTAAAGATTTGAAGGAATTAAGGAAAAAAATTTTTTTTGCCATGTGAAATTAAAGAAAATTTCTAGGTATGGAGCCCTATATAAAAATACTGTTTGGAGATGAATCAGCTTGAGTTGATGATTAGATATAAAATATTTATATCAACTGCAGTGTTTGTACTGGCTATTTTCTTTTTACCCCTCCAGATCCATTGTCTACTATTCTCCAGTCTCCTCTGTGCCCTAGGAGCTTGAGAGTGTATACTTTAGTGTCCTTGTCCTTTGGCTTCTGGTTTGGTTTGGCCAATGGGAGCCTCAGCAAGAGCAGAAAGGAGGGAGGAGAGAGAGGTCAGGTATTTATTGCCTTGTGGCTTCCCTGAGGGGTCTCCACGGGCTGGGTGCTTCCCTCTACCCCAGGTTGTGACCTCCATCAGGTATCTCCCTCCACAAGACCCTACCCTTTTGCCTCTGATAACTGCTCCTTCCCCACACTTTCTGGCTTAAGATGGTAAACATGTCCTCCTGTTATTAGCTATAGGTACCATGCCATCCCTTGTGCTTTCCCTGGACCCCATCCACTCCTTTGGAAAGGGTCCCTTTATTAAATTCTCTCTAAAGATTGCCTAATTTGAGTGTGCTCTCCTCTCCCTGATGTGGTCCTGATGGACAGTCACCACATTAGCTGCATGTATGGCACTCCAAATCTTCTCTGTAAGGATTCTGAATTTGCTTGTCACCATAAATTCCTCCAACTAATGAACCTGAGTACAAATGTATATTTATTAGATATCTAATGCACTCAATGCTTGCATTTTCCCTCCATTCAGTCCCATCTTTTACTAAAGTATTTATAATTGACTCTAAAATCCCTTTAACTTTTAATCTTCTTTACCTTCAGAATGTTTTGGGCTCAACATCCCAGGGCACTATAGATGGACATTGTTGAAGTAAGGAAGTGCTCAAATAAGTGGTCATTTAAAAAATAAGTAGTGGGCTTCCCTGGTGGTGCAGTGTTTGAGAGTCCGCCTGCTGATGCAGGGGACACGGGTTCTTGCCCCGGTCCGGGAAGATCCCACATGCCGCGAAGCGGCTGGGCCCGTGAGCCATGGCCGCTGAGCCTGCGCGTCCGGAGCCTGTGCTCCGCAATGGGAGAGGCCACAACAGTGAGAGGCCCGCATACTGCAAAAAAAAAAAAAAAAAAATCAGTACTTTTATTTTCAGGGAGCAATTTTAGGAAATGCTAGGAAGTTGGAGACAAATTATTCCTGAAAAGTAAGACTAATGGACTTTTTATAGAATAATCAAACGTGTTGTTTTACCTTAAATACCATTAAAAGGTAAAATTGTGGGAGAGTAATTTTTCATATTTGAATAACTTCAGGGGAATCATAGATTATAAATGATATATAAATTACAGAGGCTGTATAATTCAGTAGCTAAGCATGTGGGCTCTGTAGAATGCCTGGGATTGAATGCCCCACTCTTCCGCTTACTTGCTGTATGATCTTGAGCAGCTTTCTTATTTTTGCTCTACCTCAGTTTCTTCATCTGTGCAATGGGGTTAACTTACCTCAAAGGATTGTTGTGTTGAACAAACAAGTTAATACATGAGAAGTAATTAGAATGGTGCTTGGCATATAATAAACACTATGAGTGTTAACTATTATTATTATCATAGAGAATGTTGGATATTTTCAGCATTTTATAGAAAAGTCTGAGTGGGAAAAATAGGTTTGAAGAAGACTTTTTAAAAAAAAATAACTTGCTAGGATTTTTTTTTTTGGCTGCATTGGGTCTTCACTGTGGGCTCTTCATTGCGGTTGCATGGGCTTCTCTAGTTGCGGCGCGTGGGCTCTAGAGCGCGCAGGCTCAGTGGTTGCGGCGCACGGGGGTATGTGGGATCTTAGTTCCCTGACCAGGGATTGAACCCCGGGCCCCCTGCATTGGGGGCACGGATCTTAACCACTAGACCACCAGGGAAGTGCCTGAAAAAGACATTTTAAAGTTAATACAAGTGAAATAATAAAAAGATAAATAGATACAGAAATTAGAAAGCTTTATAACAGCATTTCAAAGTATATTCTAAGGACTGCCTGGTGTTGACAATTTATTTTTATTATATTAATTAAATGTGTCTAAACATTAAGCTTTATTTAAACTCTCAATGCTTATGGTTCTTAAATGACAGTAAAACTAACACACATGCCCAAAACTACAAAACCAATAAAATGTAAATTAGTCACGTTAATTTAATGTGTTTTGCTGAAAGGAAATTGTCACTTGTTATGTGAATACTGACTATTAAAGGATAGGATCTTTTGAGCTTGGTATGCCTGTAATATGTTTTATGATGACTCAGTTTTGCCACCATGTTTTACAAGTTGGACTATAAAGAAATCTTTGTACAGCCTGCCATGATATCACTTGGTCTTCACTTGGCACAGATTGATCATTTAGGTATTAAGTTAATCTCTGTTCTTTTTTCATTAAATAGTAACAATTAAAGCAGTACTCTTTGTTGATAATGTAGTCATAAATATAAGCACAAGCACAGGCGGTTAAGTTGAGTGGCAGTATTGAGTTTATAAGATCATTCACATGTTCCACAATCTCTTTTTAATTGTGCTATTTTAATATCAAACTAAAAATGTGGCATTAAAGAAAAAATCCACAGAGCTCTTTCAGACCCTTGAAAAAACTCCCAAGGATCAATTTGAAAAGCAATGATTTATAGGATTTTTCCCTCAGAGACTATAGATGTCCTTTAAACTCTTTTTATAAAAATTTATGAAAACATCTGACAGCAGTTAAGGTATAAGGGAGCAGGGAAAGAATGCATACTTTGAAGGAAAAAAAAATGTGTGAAACAGATTTCCTGGAAAAAATGTTGCTGGCTAGGGACACATTACAGCTAATGTGATTTTCTAAATGATTACAAATACACTAATATAATATTATGGTAGTTTCAAAAGGAGGTACTAGATATTTCAAGGTAGCACAGGCTCCATAATTCTTAAAGATTTTAAAAACTTGTTAAGGTTCTGATCCCTATTACTGCATTTCTAGAGTAAACCAAGAGTAAACAAATATACTAAAATGAATCTTTAGTACTCTCTCTGAAACACTGAGTAAGATATTAAAGTCTTGATTTTCTATTAGGATTGTTGTAGACTTTATTTGTCTAAGCGGGAAAAAAGAAAAATAAAAATTGGGTCAGAAAATTAGACTTCTAACTAATATTTTTAGTTTATTGCTAGATTGATATTACCACTGAGAGAAATATTCCTGATAAGATCCAATAAAAAAAATCAACACACAACAAAAAACAACAATTTCAATATCATTATCGACAAGCAAGCATTACTAACTAGCAGCAACTAACATTTATTGATTTGTCACCAAATAACAGGCACCAGGCTAAAGGCATTGCCTGGATTTTCTCATTTAATCCACACAATTACCCTGTGATTATGTTCTATTATTATCCCATTTTGCAGATAAAGAAGTAGAGTAGCTTGCTTGATGTCACATGGTCAGTGAATGACTGAGCTGGAATTTGAATCCCTGCAATCTGAGCCTGTACTTATGACTCTAGGCTGAGAAGCTTTCTAAAATAGTTCACTGGTCAGACCAATATGGGCACGTAAAAATATTTTTCTATCCCCTTAGTGACCCCCTTCTCAATTTGCATTTTTTACATGGTTAGTAGCTTAAATAAGGCCTCCATATATTACTTCTTAGATTGAAGTACTGAAAACATCATTGCCAGTGAAGTATATAAAATGGTATTCATTCCTCCTATTTACTACATTTGCAGTAATTGAGAATACTAACTCTTAATAAAAGAGAACTACTACATAAATTTGACAAGTCAGAGTTACACAGAGAATTAAATGAAGCAACTATTTTTTAATAAATCTATTCTACCATTTTGTTAAAATTTTACATTTTTTGAACATTAACTTTGGACACAATGAACTATTAGCTATTTGGTGAACTATCCCTTTGCCTGAACATTAACCAGAAGCACTGCAATGTTGGATGCCAAAAGCAAACCTGGAATGCATATATATCACACAGTCTAACAAAGAATTCTCAAGATCAACCAAACAACTAAATAAGGCATTGAAAGCACTGAATATAGTATATCAACAAAGTAATTTTGAATTGTCTCAGAATTCAGGGATGGAAATAAACAAGTAGGACATCATGTCCATTCTTTGCTGGTGAGTGTGTGTTTTTAAACAAATGAAATGGTAAGAAAGAAAAATCAAACCAAACCAAAGCACTCTATGTTCTTAGTTAGGGTCTTTTTTTTTTTTTTTTTTAAACCTATGTGTTAACTTTTGAAGGTGATGGAATAGAAAGGAGGGCAAGACATGACTGTCATATTAAAAGTGTTATATATTTTTTTCTGTTTATAAAAGTAAACTCTGATCCTATACAAAAGTATAGATTTATGGTCTTTTCCCAGGGCTATATTGACTCTCTCATCCTCTCTCTTAATATAGTCCAAAGGGAACTGGGTCATCCGGACCTTCTACCAGACATCTTCATGGTTCACTACATTGACAACATCAAGCTAATTCAGTTAGATGAGCAAACTGATTAGACTGGGTGAGTCACAAGTGGCAAGTGGACTGGAGGCCTTAGTAAGACTCATGCATTCAGGAGGGTGGGAGGTAAAAAGATTCAGGCGGCTTCCACATCACTGAAATTGTTAGAGGCCTAATGGTCAGGGTCAGGCTGGGACATCCCCTCCAAAGTAAAGGACAAATGATTATATCTGCACCTCCTACCACTAAGAAGACAATCCAATTCCTGGTTGACTTCTCTGGGTTCTGTAAGCACCATTAGAGTGAGCACACAGGAAAGGTCAAATATAATGGAAGGTGCTTATTATTTTTTCCTGTGAGGGAGAAGGTTGACACACCATCATATTTTCTTTCTATAAAAATAAATTATATATTATCTACATGTTATTTATTCTTGTGGGAGAGACAACAAACAAGGAAATTAACACATTATTTGTTTCCTTGATTACTATCTGTTCTTCCCATTAGACTATAAGCTCCTTGAAAGTGGGGACTGTATCTCAGCATCTAAAATTATGGCCAGCACATAGCAGTCTCTCAGACAATATATGTGATTCAATGAATGAATATATGTAGAATATAATTATAGTAAATATATACTCATAAGTATATAAATATATAATATATAATGTATATGTGTAACACATAAACGCATACATAAGTGTGAAAGGCATATATCTCTTTGTTTTCTGTAGATTTATGTCCTTCTTTACTCTCTCATTGGTACCTGAGAGTACCCCTGGTTTAGAAACAAACACAAAGAAGCTTATAGCCTAAGTATGAGACAGAAAGATTTTGCCAGTCGCGTACAGAACCATTATTTTCACCTCCAAAAATTAGACATGAGGTGGGGGGAAGGGACCAGAGGCCTGTAGGTGCAACTGGAGAAAGGAGGGTGTGAAGGGAGTGGAGTTAGAAGGAGAGTGGAGTTAGAAGGAGAGTGGAGTTAGAAGGAGAAGGAGTTCCCGGGGCTGGTGAGGACCAAGGAATAGAGTGCACCTTTTCTGAAGTATGGATCACCTGTGGATAGCCTGCTGTCCAACAGTCCTGAAAGCCCCCTGAGAGAGGATGGGGATGTAGACGCATGTGAAGGGAGAACGCTCCTCCTTGTTCAGGTTGAAAGTGGACAGAACCCAGGCAATGGCAGGCACACAGCCACTGTTAATAAACACGACCATCTACCTAGAGCTCCTGCCATGTTCCAGGACTGTGGAACATTAGCTTAATAATCATTACAGTAACTCTATTTTGCAGACATTAAAAAAAAGGAGGATCAGGTCAATTATGTAATTAACACAAGGTCACAAAGCCAGCCAGAACTATGTTTTGAATTAAAACTCAGCTGTCTTAATTCCAAAATTAGGTTCTTAACACAACACAGCATGCTACCTCATTGGGCTTTTGGTTCTGGTTTTTTGGGTGGTGCTTTCTTTCTCTACTTGGACAGGAACAGTTTCTGTGGAAATGTGGCTATGACAGTGGATAGCAGTCCAAATCTCAGGGTTCAAAGGGTGAGCTCTTCTCTGACCTGAGCTGGCCTTGATCTCTAAGTGCCTATTCTAGTGGAAAAGGAGTAGGGGTTTCCTGGAGGTAAGGAACCTGCATTTATTGGTTGCCTATTATTTATTGTGCTATGTTCCTTATCTTCTTTCTCACAGGAAGTCTGTGAGCTGGATGGTATTATCATTATTTTGAGGAGAGGGGTGGAAAAATGAGACTCAGGAAGGTGATTTATTTGTCTAACATTTACTAGTAGCTAGTAAATAGAGGAGTTGAAAGTCAAGCATGGGTCTGTCTGACTCAAGAATCATGCAGTGGTAATAACTGTGGTCAGCTGTTCTGGTTCTGGCAGGTCTGTTCAGTTTGAAGCACATCTCAGCCAGTGGTGGCGGGACCAGGACTGTGTTTGGTCACATGCCCATGGACTAAGCAACATATCTCTCACATTCAGTTACTCCTGTTTTTCAAATGTATATGGCTGATTTTATGATTAATGAGAGATAAACTTCTTTTATAAATTCAGAGTTCCCTTTTGTTGTTATATAGCAACAGATTGAAAGAGTATACTCATGGGTTGAAGGCAGAATTGTGAAATGGTTAAGAGCCCAGGTTCTGGAGATAGAATCCTTGGCATTTAAATCCTGACTTTGCTACTTACTCTCTAGGTTGGTGACACTGGGCAAGTTATTTCATTTCTTTAAAGCTCAGTGTCTTTAACTGTAAAAGAAAGATATCATTGATTTCGTAAGATGTTGTGAGCCTTAAATGAGTTGATCTATGCTAGTTGCTTAGACAGCACTTTGCTCAGAATAAGCACTTAAGTTTTCTTTATTATTATATCTGATCTTCTACAGGGACTTTAAGAAAGTTATTGATTTTAAGAGGGAAAATACTTGGAATGGGTAAGAACCTCTGCATTAGAATCCAACTTCATCCCTTAGGAGCTATGACTTAGAAAGTCACTTAAACTTTCTCTTATCAATTTTCCTATAGGGTGGTTTTAATGAATAAAATGAGATTGTGCACTAAACACAGTGTTTATATAGGACTATATATATATATTTATATATAGCACTAAACACAGTGTTTGAAAAATTGTTAGGGCTCACTATGTGATAAGGATGAGAAACATGATTGTTATGATTTAATCATTAGCCATAATAGAAAATTTACTTGGATGAAATCACTTTTCAAAAATATTCATCCAGGGGCTTCCCTGGTGGTGCAGTGGTTGAGAGTCCGCCTGCCGATGTAGGGGACATGGGTTTGTGCCCCGGTCTGCGAAGATCCCACATGCCGCTCTGCGGCTGGGCCCGTGAGCCATGGCCGGTGAGCCTGCACGTCCGGAGCTTGTGCTCTGCAACGGGAGAGGCCACAACAGTGAGAGGCCGAAGTACAGCAAAGAAAAAAAAAAAAAAAAAAAAAATTCATCCAAGGAAATGTGTGACAGAATGAAGACAGCAAAACCCCAATTCTTCAGCAAGTTTTATGAGCCTGTCTCTGTGCTAGACAATATTATACAGTAAAAAATGATGAGGTCCCTGACTGAAAGGAGCTTACCATCTAATTTGGGATATGAGTCACCCACAAATGGGATAATGTTTGTAAAGCTCTCAGTACCTTGTCTGTCACAGAGTAGGCACTCAGTCACTGAGAGCGGATACTATTATTAGGTTATTATTTATCAAAAAGTCCATAACAAAGAGCTAACCAATATAATACCAACAATTAGAGTCTAAGGTTTTGTATAGTAAGGGGCTGACTAGGGAAACAGTATGCAGACTCCTTAAAAAAATTAAGAACAGAACTACCATGTGATCCGGCTGTCCCACCTCTGGGTACTTTATCCAAAGAATACGAAAACAGTAATCTGAAAAGGTATACGTCTCGCTATGTTCATCACAGCATTATTTACAATAGCCAAGATATGGAAACAACCTAAGTGCCCATCAAGGGATGAATGGATAAAGAAGATGTCGTATATATATATATACAATGGAGATACTACTCAGCCATAGAAAAAAGATGAAATCTTGCCATTTGTGACAACATGGATGGAACTTGAGGGTATTATACTAAGTGAAGTAAGTCAGAGAAAGACAAATACCATATGATTTCACTCATATGTGGAATATAAAAAACAAAAATAAATGAACAAACCAAACCAAACAAAACTGAACATGTAGATATGGGGAACAGAGTAGTGGCTTCAGAGGGTAAAGAGTGGGCAGGAGTGGGAGGGTGAAATGGGTAAATTGGATCAACTGTATAATTGTTGAACAGAAACTAAATTTTTGGTGATGAACACACAGTACTGTGTACAGAAGTAGAAATACAATGTTATACACAAGAACCTTATATAACGTTATAAACCAATGCTACCTCAATAAAAAATAAATTAAAAAAAACCCAAACAGGATGAAACAACCAACATCCTCACCAAGGACCAACAAGTAGATATCAGTTCCACGGTAGATAGTATTATGTAATCTGTTAAAAAATTTATATATAAAATATAAAATCAAAAATATAAAATAAAGTAGAATGTTAAAAAAAAAGACACCTTATTACCAAACCAGGTCCATTTGGCCAACAAGTCTCAGATCCGCCTCCCTGAAGGTGAGAGAGTAGGATTTTTATGGGATAAGCTGGGTGGACCTAGGCGTGGGGAACAGTGATTGAAGGTATGAAAAAGGTGAGGTAATCGGTCTTCTGCGCAGGCACAACTGGGTTACATGTTTCTGCATATTTTAAATCGGAGGCATTTAGCACAATTGGAGGGTGGAGTATTCTGGCCCTCTTGTCAGAAGGCCAGTCATTGGACACCCTTGTAGGCCTGTTCGAGGGTCTCCGGTCCCAACCAGCCCCAGCCAGCTGGCACTGGGCAGGAGCTGACTCTAGGTTCCTGCAAAACAACTGGGCTTTGTGAAGCTGTGAAGGTATGCAGTTAAAGAGAGGGAAAAAGGAAAGAAAGGAAAAAAAAAAAAAAAAGTGAGCTTAATCAATGAAGGCAATTTATGAGTAAAGGGGTTTTAACAAGCTGTTTCCTTATCTGGTGTCCTGTAAGACAAGCTCACAAATTTCCGTTAGTTATCAGCTTCTGTTAACTCTGTGGGGCACAGTTTCCACCTCATTTAATATATATTGTTGATTCATGAACATTGACCTCACAGCCAATAGCACTATAACTCATATCTGAATGAAGATAATCTAACACGTGTTCTCTCTGTAAGACAACACAGCTTTCTTATGCTTAGGAATACTAGACAGCTTTTCAGCACTGTGCTTGGGGGTCATTTTAAATGGTAAAATCACCAACAGAAACACAAACAGGCAAAAAACAAGGCATTAAATAGATGACAAAAGGGACTCGTTTACAATAGAACAGCTGAAACAACAGGTAGAGCATTGCCTTGTTTGACGATAGCTGGGAACATGCTGCTCTGTATATGTCATAAATGACTGAAAGCACCGCAAGTATTGATTTCAGGGTTACAAGTAAATTTTAGCCAGTACTGTAGGTGAATTTGCAAATACTGAATCTGTGAATAATGTATATTGTGAATTTGGAGAACGGACTTCATAGAAGAGGGGAGTTTTGAGGTAGACTTTGCAGGATGAGCGAATGAAGGTGCGAGAGATGGGGTGGGGAGAGATGCCAGCCTTTATGGGGTCTAGTTTCAGTTTCCCTCTTAACTTCCTGACCACAGATTGGTTGCCTACTCTAGGATACCATGCTGTCTCCCAGGATGAATCTTGGAGCTTTACAATTTCCTGTTTTTTAAAGAAGCAGTTTAATTATCAAACACAGGGAGGCATCTAATTTACAGAATAAAGTACTGTTAGATGGCTGTCTATATCTAACTTTTTTTGTCTGTGAATGAAAATAGTCTGGAGATTTCACACTTGGGGATGGATATCACTTAAAAACCCTGGGTCCAGCTGCAACTATATCTGCAAATCAGGACAGATTACTGTTACTATTTTGTTGTCATATATCTACATTAGGCAGAGGAGAGATAGAAAACCGTGGTGACCAAGGAGAGCCTTTCAAATCTTATAATGCTTCCCAATACGCAAATTAGTTTGTTGTTTTTATTGTCTTTAAGTGGAAGAAAATGATTTCCTCTTAATCCGTAAGTCAAACATTGATTCTCAAAAGTGATAAAAATAGCATGTAGGTATTAGTCAAAGATTTGCTTTTTCAAGATTTGGCTGAAAACCAAACTAAAGCTTCCATGTGCTCCAGTAAACCCAGTGTTTCTCATAGGTTGCTATTTCTAATCCCTGTTTCCATGGAAATGGACTTTACATCAGCAAAAAGGGGATGAGGTACTGAGTGATTTATACCCACTCTTTGATATATTAAGTGATTCGCCACTGTTCTTTTCCTTTTCTGTAGAAATTGTATAAGGATATTTTTCTTGTAGGGCTCTTAGACCTTCAGGTTAAAGGATCTCTAGAAATATAACCCTTAAGGGATAAAGCCGCAGCTGGTAACTTCCTGATAAAACATGGGGGCGGGGAGCAGGGGGACAGAGGCTGATGTGGTTATACGAGAGGAAACCTAGAAGTCATGGTAGTTGACTGCTCTACTCAAAATGCTTTAATGGAAATGGGAGATTTTATGAAGCATTTACAATATATCCTACAACAAGCTAGGATAAAATTATTATTAAAATCAGTAGTTTAAGAATGACTTTTATTTTTTCCTCTGTAGGATAATCCTGCCTTTGATAAATCTAAGAACCCCTGGGGCTCACTCAGTTGGAAGTATCAGTGGTTTGGTTCCAGTCACCTTCCAGAAAGGAAACTGGCAATTCTGACAGGTCTACTTGTGGACCTGTGCTCAGTGGCCATTGTTGCTGTTGCTTCTACATGAATGGGAATAATTCATTAATTAAAACTCAGTTCTCAACGGGTCAATTACACCTGCCTCCTGCCAATTTCCTTTTTTTCTTGGACTAAATTTCCCTGCTTCCCAAGTCTGGCAAGTAGGGATCCCTTGACAGGTTGACACTCTCAAAGTTTAAGAACTCAGGACTTTTAACTGCCCTATTGGTAGCACTACAGTTAATTTTATTTTATTTAATAATTTATTTTTAAAAATTTATTTATATATTGATTTTTGGCTGTGTTGAGTCTTCGTTGCTGCACACGTGCTTTCTCTAGTTGTGGTGAGTGGGGGCTACTCTTTGTTGCAGTGCGCGGACTTCTCATTGTGGTGGCTTCTCTTGTTGTGGAGCACAGGCTCCAGGCATGCGGGCTTCAGTAGTTGTGGCTCACGGGCTCTAGAGCGCAGGCTCAGTAGTTGTGGCGCTTGGGCTTAGTTGCTCCGTGGCATGTGGGATCTTCCCGGACCAGGGCTTAAACCCGTGTCCCCTGCATTGGCAGGCGGATTCTTAACCACTGAGCCACCAGGGAAGCCCTATAGTTAATTTAAAAATATTGTTTATACTAAACTTAGTAGTGAAGTCCCATATAGACTCCTATAGTTGATTTCAACATTAAAAAAAACACGTGGTTTTTCAAACTGCTAGAAAGTGCCTGACTGAATTCACTATGTTAACCTGTGTTCGAGTGTTATGGGAAACTAGTTAACAAGCTCATTATTTTACAGAAGTTAACCTTTTTTTCTTTCTCCTTCAGCTGGTGTTGGTGAGCCATTCTTACAACTCTAAAATGTTTATGCAAAGAAAGAATGATTCAGTCTGACTGTAGTCATTGTGCTAAGATGAATAAATCCTTTCCTACTTTTGTTTTTCCAGTTCCTCTACTTTCACTTTTTCCCTCTGTGGCTGTTTCCCATTTCGAATGGAGAAAATAATAGTACATAAAAAAAAATTCTTTTCGGTTACCAAGGCAACTTTTTTTAAACTTTTCTCTCCAGTACGGAAGCTCCTTGACATTCAGTAATTATTCCATTTTCTTTACATAGGAATATATTTCTGTAGCACTAGGTTCAGAGTTGGCACCGATGAAGCATTAAACAAGAGCTTGAAGAAAATTTTATAATTCCTGCATACTTATGAATAAACATCCAATGAATGGCAAAATGGAAAGTCTCAATTTAAAAAAGTGTCTCTTGCTGTGATTCAAATGTTTTCTTTAAAAGCACTTAAGAAGTTCCTGCAGAATCTCTTGCTCTCTCATTTTAACAAATCCTACTTGCTCCTCCTATGTGAAAGGTTGATGTTTCCACAGGAGTTCAAATAGAATGGTGTGGAACAGGTCAGTACAGGCTGAATGCCTCTAGTTCTTTTTGTGGTGGTAAGTGGGTGGAATACATATCCGGTTTTCTTAACACAGAGAATTCTAAGTACTTTGAATATTTTAGTGTAAGAATTAAGGTAATCACAATGCCTCCCCATTTTAGAACTCCTTCTCACCACCCCTTCCCAACAATGTTCTCCTTTCTGATGTTCAGGCTCTTGGATGTTCTCCAAAAACAAAAGGCTGAGTAGAGACTGTTTTCACCCCTCTTTTACAGTCTATGCTTTCGTACAATTGCATTATAATTCTGTTTATATAAAAGAAGAAAAATAATTATAGTCTTGGTATAACATATTCATCAGGAGGCCATGTGGAGAGAGAGTGTAAAAAGGAATGGTTTTAAAAACTAGTGTCTGATCCTGTATATTTCTTACATCATCTAATCATTATAAGTGTGGAAGCAGTTAAAAAAAAATCGACATCTAATAGATGAAAAAACTGAGTCTCACACTGGTAAAGCAGCTTTCCAAGGGCACAGAGCTAGTTATAAGGGAAACTTGAGGTTGGAGTACATGTTTATCTGAGTCCCATACTGTACATGTAAAGGGGGAACTGTTATACGTAAAATGATGTGGTATTGATGTCTTCAGTGCAGTTTAACAGAAAGTCATTTGGGAAGGGCTCCAAAATTAATCTGCTCCATTTCAAATTTTTTTGTTCTGGAGAAAGGGTATTTGGTCTCCAGGGGACAAACTGAAATCAAGTACAGTTGATGCTTGAACAACGTGGGGGTTAGGGTCACCAACCCCCCATGCATTTGATAAGTCTTGTGTAATTATCATTTACAATATATAATTTGTATACCCCCCTGTATAATTTTGACTCATCCAAAACTTAACTACTAACAGCTTACCGCTGACTGGAAGCCTTACCAATAACATAAACAGTCGATTAATACCTATTATGTGTATCATATACTGTATTTTTACAATAATGTAAGCTAGAGAAAAGAAAATGTTATTAAGAAAATCATAAAGAAGAGAAAATACGTTTAAAATATTGTACTATATTTATTGATTCCATAAATAAAATTGAATCTTGTCTGTTTGCAAGATAAATTGTCTGTCAGTACCTACATCAGTATTATCTTGTATGATACAAAATACCGTGTTATACATATTAATAACACTGGACATCAAAAATGAAAAGAAATGGAATGAAAAGATAATGTGAAAAGGAAATTCATATTTATTTACAGCTGTAACAAACGATTCACGCCTTGATAATGAAGAAGCAGCAATATGATTGCGCTGTGGTAGCCTAGTGTAATTGATTGCGCCATGTACAGCCTGTAGGTATGTGGGTAAATTTTGGTAAATTTGAACTATTTGTAATAGATTTGTGTATATTTTATGGTAGTAAATGATAAAATAGTATCTATATATATTTTATGCATTCATGACATATCTTTTTATTCTTTTTTTTGGTATTTTTAGGCTATGTGGTTTGTCTGTGAGTTTATTCAAGTGGCTGCAAATCTCCCCCCAAATTTCCAATATATTTATTGAGAAAAATCTTTATGTAAGTGGACCCATACAGTTCAAACCTGTGTTGTTCAAGGGTCATCTGTAATGTTCTTAACTTTGCAACACAGCCTTACTGTTCTCTGATGTAACAATGTATCCAAACCAGACTTTTATTAATTCCAGACCTGTGAATCTACTTCAGTTCACAAACTGGCCCACAAACACAGAGGGCAAAGAGAGACCAAAGAAAGAGGTGGGCAACTCCAGATTGGTAGGTGGCAGTTTTAGTAAGCAAGGGAATTTACATATGGGGCTTGTCTTTGTTGGCTGCAAGATAAATGTATCTCTGCATCTGCCCACCAGAATCTTAAAAGTTTATATAGAGGCCTTAACTGGGTTTCGTAACATATTCAATCCAGATGGTCTCAACACCAGTAGTGTTAGAGGAGGTCATCAAGAAGATGTGACTGCCGATTGACCCATGAGCTGGACCGGGGCAGTTGGAAGCTCCTAATGCCCAACCGTGTCCTTGGAATGTACCTTCCACCCACCATTCCCATAGCCAGAGCTGTGGACAAAATTTCAAGGACACAGCCTTGAGAGAGTAAGTTGTTTGGACCCTCTGAAGCACTTGAATATCCAGATTCAGTAACTTTGTGGTGGGACCAGGATTCTGACTTTTTAAAAAGCTCCCCATGTGACTTGCATAGTTACCCAGATGTTTTCGGGATCAGTGTTTTGTGGCTGACATTAATAATATTCTAAATCCTACATATGACATCATGTCCTGGCAGGAAGGCACCATAAGACAGGATTATTTTATAAACGAAACAGTTCCTACATTAAGTGTGAATGCAATAAATAAATACTTGCTGAATGTTTATAATGACGTCCCTTTGATATCATAGTAACTGGCCTCCTTTAAATGGGGCACAAGATAGATATACCTTGTGAAAGCTCAAGGCCAATCTCTGCCCACCAAGAACCGTCACAGCTCCACAGCCCTCCCCTGATCCGGACTCTGTAAGGGGGTGCTCAGAAAAGCCACGAGCATGTAGTTCTTCCATTTCTCAACATTTGCTGCTCACTGGAATCTCCTGGGAGTTCCAACAAATTGATACTTGGGCCCCAGTCATGACCAGTTAAATTCAGATGCCAAGAGAGGCGTATTCTATGCTAATTGTGGCATCGAGCACTTACCTAACTTGGGGAAATTCCTAACTCTGTCAGCTAGTTGGGACCAAGGATACCCTTAATAGTAAAGTGACCACAGTGTCTCAATTCTTCATTGCCTTCCTTATTCCTTCAAGCAGGCAAACCTTGGATCAGGGAGGTGAGAGCAGGGTTGTGGGTGGGGTTGAGGGGAGCTGTCTGGTCAAGCACATCTTAAAGGCAAGGCATTGTTTTAGGTGTCCATGGATTATGTCACACAAAGTCTTTAGTAATAATTGTATATCAAGAATCTTTTAAGAAATCTGGTGAATTCATAAAATTTAAAATTATGAGCAAAGAATGTTAGAAAATAAAGCTAAAATTAAGAAAATACGCTGAGAAAAAAGTTGTGACTAAATCAGAAATTTCCTATCTTAGGGTACAATTTATTTATTTAGAACTATTCTAAGAACATATGCAGTAGAGGTAACTGTGGGTTTAAAACATCTGTGGAGAGGAAGTCACGTCAAAAGAAATTTAATTTTCACTCAGTTATAAAATGCTAGAGGTAAAAGACATCCTGGGGTGGTTCATCCTTCATTTTATTGTTTTTTTTTTTTTTTTTTAGCGGTGCGCAGGCCTTTCACTGCTGTGGCCTCTCCCGTTGCGGGGCACAGGCTCCGGACGCGCAGGCTCAGTGGCCATGGCTCATGGGCCCAGCTGCTCCGCGGCATGTGGGATCTTCCCAGACCGGGGCACGAACCTGTGTCCCCTGCATCGGCAGGCGGACTCTCAACCACTGCACCACCAGGGAAGCCCCATCCTTCATTTTAAAGAGAAGTCAGGTTACTTGTCTAAGGTCACACAGCTAGCTATTTTGGGAAGGTTTCTCATATACCAGCTAAATTTCTAAAGGAAATGGAAATGGTGATATCAATTCAGAAGGCGTTATTTCAAGACATCCCACAAATTTTATCTTTGCACTGCATATTTTTATTGTTCTTAGTAATCAGATTTTTCTAATTAAGACTTTTTCCATCTGGAGAGTAAAAGTAGTAAAACTATTAATGTTTTTAGCCCAGCCTATAAAAATGTTTGAATATATATCAGGAATTACAAGTATCGTGAAACTTTATTTTAATACAAAAAGTGAAAATTGATAATAACGTTTTCTTTCCTATTCCCCAAATCTTGTCTCTCCTTACCACACCTGCCTTTTTTACCCAGACTTTATGATTCTGGATAAGAAGTGGTAAATTGATATCCCTGGCATGACTGCATTTAAATAACTATTTCTGAAAATGACTTATGGAAAAATTTACAAAGCACTGGAACTTTGCTGTAAATACATGAGGGTATTGACAATGGAAATCATGACTGGCTTGGTTCCAAAAGGTACTGGGAAAAATAACATTAACCCATTTGCAGATAAAAACATTTCCATCAGAATATGAGCAGACTGTTTTTTGGCTGTGTTCAGAGTTAGTCATAAGACCAAATATCTTATCATATCATTAAAAGTAAAAGAATCATTTCAAGACCCATAATGATGGATGGATGCAAATTTTAACTTCTGGGGTGTATTAATGAAAACATTTGCTGCCTCTGAGGCTGTGGTGTCTTGTCAGTTGTTAGATTCAGATGTCTTCAGTCACTGTGTGTGGCAAAATTTACACATGAGCCAATGAAGAAAGATTCTTCAGCTCTTGGCAGCTTCATCTTTTTATGACATCATCATTTCTTCCTGTCTTCTTTTGGGACAGAATGGTCTTTACATTACCAGGAACCACCTCTTGCTGACACCGTTGTGTCTTTATGGTCTTCACAGACTATGTCCAGGGTCCCATGTCATTACACTAGTAATCTGGTTTAGGTTTATTATCCAGTGGATTGGTGACCACCTTTGTGTTTATTTTATCTCTGCAGAGATTGAATGTCCATCTTCTTTATTTCCCTTTCCTTTATCTTTCCTCTTCTTTTCTCCATATGTTTTTACTAATTCCTTTTCTCTTCTTCTACATATATGTCTTTAGCTGATGCACACTCTCAGATTTTCAAGCAACTGGCACCTATTCTACAGGGTATAAAGATTTTGTAGCAATCTTATGGAAGACACATATGCACATGCATATTCACATGTACAATTCCGACCCCCACTGCCAAACACACAGAATCCTGTTGTTCGTGCCTCACTAGTACTTATTATGTATGATGCTTAGGATTGAGTCAGTCCTTATTTTGTAACTTCTTTGGCTATGTTTGATTTTAATCATTACAGAAGGCAATACAATAGTGGGCATTAAACTCTTATTTGTAGTTTCTATCATTCTACATAGTGAAAAATAATATGTTTTTGAAGCATTTTGTTTTACTTCAGTGAAATTGCTAAAAATTGTGTTGAATTACCAATTTGACAAATTTATCAAGTGCTTCAATTTACAAATATATGGGTCTTTTAATTATTTATAAATTTTATGGCAATTTATAATGGGTAGGGTGGTTTAATATCTGGCTGACGTTGGCTGGATTTGCGTAAGTGTCTGAGCTCAGAGGACAGCTTGGATGTAGACTGTACAATGTAGACTGTAGAATGACTGTATTAGTTTCCTATTGTTGCCTTAAAAAATTATGTCAAATTTAGTGAAATGTTATGCCAGTAGTTAAAAGAAACTTACCCTTTGTAAATTGCTAATATTCAGACGCTGGCAAATGGACTTTTAAGATTTAGTCATTTAGCTGATTGACTTTCAGTGAACTGGCTTTAGAAAATTTTATTTTTGGCATATTGATGTGCTTTCCTTTCAGATACATTATATCATTTGAACTTTACAGTAATTCTGATTTATTATTCTGCAGTAAGTTTGAATACTTTTTCATTTTGTAGTGGCAAGTAGGTGGAGTCATATCCAGTTTTCTTAATACAAATTATTCTAAGCACTGTGAATCATATCAGGATGCACACATATTGCCAGTTTGTCCCATAATTGGTGATATGAAATTTGATCTCTTGGCTAAAGTGGCATTTGCTAGTTTTTTCCATTGTTAAGTTACTTTTTCTCCTTGTTGCAAACCATAGCAATCTACGTGAGAAATGCTATGAGAATATGTAAATATCCTGTTCAACAAACTTCCACCCAATGGTTTTGGCATCCACTGATGATTTTGCTTAAATCAATTATTACCTTGGTGGTTGTACAAAGGTGTTTTTCTTTTTTCTTTTCTTTTTCTTTTGGCTGTGCCGCGCGGCTTGCAGGATCTTAGTTCCCCCACCAGGGATTGAACCTGGGCCTCCAGCAGTGGAAACGTGGAGTCCTACCCACTGGACCACCAGGGAATTCCCACAAAGGTGTTTTTCTAATTCTAGCATTCATTCTGCATTTATTAGCTGGCATTTTTCTATAAGGAAGTTCTCTTCCACTCCTCTTTTCTTAGTATTACTTTGGATAAATGAGTTTTTTAAAACAATTCAGTATCATCATTATTCTCTTTATTTAACTTTAGGATAGCTCTTGTGTCCTCTGACTTGTCTCTATCAGTCTTTGAGGCTTTCTCTGCTTCATACCATGATAAAATACTCCAGCCTCATCTTGTACTCTTTCTGCCCCAGATCTGGAACCATTAATTTCTTTGAGGAGACTGAGTGTGGAAAGGTGTTTAGAAACCAAAATCTAACACTAAGTATTTTCATTGCTACTAGGCTGTTGCTTCTAGGCCCTCGCAGAGGTCAGAACTAGAAATATATTAAAATTAAAAAATGAGTTCGTATTGATACCTATATCTTAAATCAATCAAAATAGTGTTCTTCCTTAACGTCTTCCATTCCACACTTGCATTTTCTCTCTCCCTCAGTGAAAACTCTGGTTCCCCAAACATTAATATATTTATTTTATTTATTTGCTTTATTATGCAATTTTAAGTTCATAGTATTTTATTTGTCTCTGAGTTATGCTGTAAACATGCATTGTGAGAAGTTTTATTTACTATCCTGATTGATCCATATGATTTTTTTTTTTTTTTTTTTTTTTGCGGTACGCGGGCCTCTCACTGTTGTGGCCTCTCCCGTTGCGGAGCACAGGCTCCGGACGCGCAGGTTCAGCAGCCACGGCTCACGGGCCTAGCCGCTCCGCAGGATGTGGGATCTTCCCGGACCGGAGCACGAACCTGTGTCCCCTGCATCGGCAGGCGGACTCTCAACCACTGCGCCACCAGGGAAACCCTCCATGTGATTTTTTTAAAAGATGTTTAGACAAATTTGGATTTAAGACTTCATTATTCTGTGGGGACACAGAAAACTATAAAATGTCTTTTCAAGCTTTTAAAGCCTGAGTTGACCCACATCCTTTCAATCCTCATTTCATTATTGGCCAGAAAAACACCTGATTGGTCACCCCCAATTTCAAGGGATGAGAGAAGTGGAAATCTACTACAGGCCTAGAAGGATAACTGGAATACCACTGATGACAAAAACATCAATCTCAGTGACCAAAAATGCTTATAAAATATACAGCCAATCAAACTTTGTTAAGGCTTTAGCTATTCTCTTAGATTAGTTTTTGCCAAGAAAGCAAAGCCTGAGGCAAAAGCATATGTGAAACTTTTAATTAGGGAGTACTGGGAAGCTGGTGTGAGTGAAAAGGAGAATGAGGCAGAGGAGTGAAAGCCAAAGGAGGATATATTCTGAGCTGGCCGTAGTATCACCTGGTATCGAGTGCAACTGATTTCTCACTTTTGAAAGGCCTCCTTACAATAGACCATGTTAAATTACATCCCTGGCTGGTCCATCTTGGGAAGAAGAAATTATCCCTCAGTTCTCATCTTCCGTTGCTCAAAGGATTGCTCCATAAAGTGTTAGCTTCTCTGCACTGTGGGTTTGCATGTGTGTGGTTTGGGCAAGTGGGGCAGTATCTTATGCCTCAGTGGCAACAGGGAAGCCCTGGGATAGGAGATGAAAGATTATTCATTGGCATGAATGGTCAGATGCTGTTGCGTAAAACTATTGGAATTCATATAGAGTTGGTCGTCAAAGTGAAGGCTCAGGTGGACCAATTGGACAGGGACCTCAAAGACAAATGGGGCTATGAATATCTGTGGTGAAACATATGAAGTGTCTGACATAATCATTTTTACCTCTGAATCTTAGTTATCGTCTTAATTACTGTCTGTAAAATAGAGGCAATAATAATTATCTGTAGGTGACATGCATATATATATATATACACACACACACACACACACACATATATACATACGCAATAGAACTCATCATGTCTTCTCTAAAACAAGTCCTTTTTCTGACTCTGATTTTTTCATTAATGGCATTTGAATTTTCTTATTTAGGTTTGAGACCTTGGAGTCATCTGTGACTCTGCTTCTTCTTACTATGCAATGACAGTTAAAAGCCTAGTCATGTAGAATCTAACTCCACAATGGCTCTTGAATCTGTTATGTAATTTCCATTTCCAATGTCATTTTAACTCAGGCTGAGCACATTTTGCCTGAAATAGCCACCCGATGTTTTCTGTACTTCCCACCTCTTCTTTCTCTTGTTCGCTCTGAAAACAGCTTGCCAGAATAATCTTCCTAAAGCATCTGATAATGTTTTTTCTTTATACATCAGTTGCTTCCAAAATTCTACCAAATTAAATTTAACCTTCTTTCTGTAGGGTATAGAACAATCCACAAATTAACTAAACCTGCCTTATCTACCTGGTTCTGTTTCACTAGTATCCATGTACCCAGCTGCAACCAAATTAAATTTCTTGGACATACTGTACTTTCTTGATGTTATTCCTTGCTCATATTTCCCTCAATCTTTTTTTTTTTTAAATTGAAGCATAGTTGATTTACAATATTGTGTTAGTTTCAGGTATACAGCAAAATGATTCGGATATATATATATATATATTTATATATATAAATATATATATATATATTCTTTTTCAGATTCTTTTCCATTATAGTTTATTATAAGATACTGAATATAGTTCCCTGTGCTATACAGTAAGTCCTTGTTGTTTATCTATTTTATATATAGTAGTATGTATCTGTTAATCCCTAATTTACATTCCCACCAACAGTGTAGGAGGGTTCCCTTTTCTCCACACCCTCTCCAGCATTTATTTATTTATTTATTTGATTGAGGTGAGGTCTTTATTTATTTATTTATTTTTGGCTGTGTTGGGTCTTCGTTTCTGTGCGCGGGCTTTCTCTAGTTGCGGCGAGCGGGGGCCACTCTTCATCGCGGTGCGCGGGCCTCTGACTGTCGCGGCCTCTCTTGCTGTGGAGCACAGGCTCCAGACGCGCAGATTCAGTAGTTGTGGCACACGGGTTAAGTTGCTCCGCGGCATGTGGGATCTTCCCAGACCAGGGCTCGAACCCGTGTCCCCTGCATTAGTAGGCAGATTCTCAAGCACTGCGCCACCAGGGAAGCCCCCAGCATTTATTATTTGTAGACATTTTGATGATGGCCATTCTGACTGATGCAAGGTGATACCTCTTTGTAGTTCTGGTTTGCATTTCTCTAATAATCAGCGATTTTGAACATCTTTTCATGTGCCTGCTGGCCATCTGTATGTCTTCTTTGGAGAATATTTCCCTCGATCTTGAATGCCTTATGCCCTTTCTACTACTGCTCTTTTTCAAAATATTCACCTTCCTTCAAAGCACATCTTTAAAATTATTTCCTTCAGGAAGACCTGGCAGTATCATCAAGCCTGCTGTTTTTTTTTTTTTGCGGTATGTGGGCTTCTCACTGTTGTGGCCTCTCCTGTTGAGGAGCACAGGCTCCGGACACGCAGGCTCAGCGGCCATGGCTCGCGGGCTCAGCCGCTCCGCGGCATGTGGGATCTTCCCGGACCGGGGCACGAGTCCGTGTCCCCTGCATCGGCAGGCGGACTCTCAACCACTGCGCCACCAGGGAAGCCCAAGCCTGCTGTTTTTGTCACCACCAGTAACCAATCTCTTGCCTGGGTGTTCTTCATTTCTTATTTGGGCTATTTTTTACCTTCCTTTAAGGACAAGTGTGTATGTGGTGGGGGCAGCGTGTGTGTGTGTGTGTGTGTGTGTGTGTGTGTGTGTGTGTGTGTATACATGTGCCTATTGTATTATCTGTACCACACCCTGAGTTGCTGTCTAGTTAAGAGCTTAGCCCAAGGGAGGGAAGAGGTGAACTTGGCAGGCTCAGATGAGGGAAATTGGAGGTGATTATGCTGCAAAGATACCATGTTCTGTAATCCTAGATTGAGCTCCTTGATCATGCAAGTCTATAGAGAGGTCTTTCTCAGCTGCCACCAGGCTATGAAGCATGACTGAGTCAGATTGATGCTGACCAATTTTGCAAAGACAGTAAACTATGTATCTGCTGTTTGGGATAATCTGGCAGGACTGGGAAAGGGTCAGAATAAATGTCTTCTTTCTCCTGATGGCTTAGGAAGGTGAAGGGGACATTGAATCTCATGAGCCAAAAATGTTTAATTATAAACAAACCCTAAATTCAGTTACATTTACAAAATGTAGTAAACAGTAACTCAACCAATAAATCTCTACCACAGCCCTTTAGAGTGATGTAAAATATTGTTTGACACAGTTTCAAATACTCATATCATTTGCTTTATTTGGGTGGAGTTATTTTTACTAATAACAAAATTGGGGAGAAATGACTTATTGCATATAAGCTAACATTTTGTACTAGTGAGAGTATATTTTGGTAGGAAAAAGATAATGGCTAAAAGTAATAACCTGGAAAAGTTATTTTTATCAGGCAGATTTCTGACTGAGAGAGATCCTAAAACGCTTGTCTTAAGAAGTGTTTAACTTAGATCTGGTTTTTCGGTCATCTTAAGAAAAGGAACAAGATTGCCTCTTGATATTGATATTGGATGTTAAACAAGGTTTTTGGTTTCAAAGTAAATAGAATTTTATTTATTGAGAAGAGGCCTGCTTATAAGGAGGAAGCTGGCTAATTTTGGCCCATTTCCCTGGAATCACAATTTCGTATCTGATGGGAATGTGAGGAGCATGATTGTTTAGACTCCAGAAAAGCCAGTGGGAAGAAGAGAGGAAACAGCATCGAGGGACTGACCTTTTGACTCAGCTGACAGCCAAAGAGTCCAAGATTTTAGAATTACGACTGCAGTGCATCAGGGGCGCATCTTCCTAAGGCAAATGAAATATGATTCTGAGTTTTGTGAAGAATACAGGACTCTCTCCCGACTATCTCTTAAATCTGTTCTCTCCTCGTCATCATTTCTCCATAGGATACATGCAACAGCTTCTTAGCTGGTCCCATTGCCATCAGATTCACCTGGCTTCAGTTCATCCTACAGTTTGCTGCCTCTGTTATAACTGAAATGATAGAGATTGTCTATTTTGCTCACCAAGACAGTACCTGGCAGTAACATAAATAAAAACATTAAAAAAAATAATGAATGAATGCATTTTCCAAAATAACAAATTCACAGATTTGTTCTTAGACTCTGCGGTCCTTAGGCAGTGGTGGCAGAACAAAGGATTATTTGAGGCTAAGGAAAGGAGATGGCCTTTAAAACCCCCAAATCTTTGTTATCCACCCCTGTAGTGGATACTTTTTTTTTTTTTTTTTTGCGGTACGCGGGCCTCTCACTGTTGTGGCCTCTCCCGTTGCGGAGCACAGGCTCCGGATGCGCAGGCTCAGCGGCCACGGCTCACGGGCCCAGCCGCTCCGCGGCATGTGGGGTCTTCCTGGGCCGGGACACGAACCCATGTCCCCTGCATCAACAGGCGGACTCTCAACCACTGCGCCACCAGGGAAGCCCTGTAGTGGATACTTTTGTTCATTCTCCAGATCCTGCCCTCACCACCAAGACCCTCATTCCTTTAAGGGCCGGGAGTGTGGGCTGTTGAGGGTCACAACTGATTCCTTCCCTAAAAAAATATTTTGGCTGCCCAAGGTTACTTCCCATTCCTGGGGCCTATATATTTCCTATGACTAGTTGGTGGGGATAGACAGGGTGAGTGGGAGTGGGGAGTGGGAAGGGCACAAAGGCCCAGTTCCTTGTTTCAATTCAGGTCATACGTGAGGGGCCATTCTGACTTCAGAGAAGTCTGTGGGATGGGTTGAGGCCTCTGTTGCAACTGCATTGCAGTTCAGCTTCTCCCTCTGCCCTATACTGCTTCCCTTACTCCCTTACAAGTGTTGTTCTTTAGAATACTGCCACAATAAACCACGTGTATGTAAATCTTTGGCTTAGGAACCAACTCATGACAACCTTTAAAGCCACCACCAAGTAGACACTTGATCTAAACAAAACCAGAATGATTTCTACGTGTATGAAGCTTTATGGTGGAGACTCCTAGGCCTACTTTTAAACCAGACTGTTGCTCCTTAAGCACTTGCATCAGATATTCTAGAAGAGAAGCTCTTGACTTGAACATAGTATAGGTGTTAAATATCTGCAGCAGCCTCCTCATCCTTGGAAACCATCTTATAGAAGTCTCTCATCCCTCCCTACAGGGAAGAATCTATACAACACAGAGTGAGTTCAACCCGTTTAGGTAAGAAAAAAGAATCATTGCAGCAGCTTGAATGATCTTGTTTTGTTTTCTAAACCAAAACCAAGTAAATAGAATAATTGACATGAAAACTCTTTGCTTTGTATCTCGTAGATGATCTAATATTATGATATCTAGACTAAGGGAACTTAACTGACGTTATAAGGATGATAGTATGATATATATCCATAGTGGGAGGTTCTCTGTGGGTTTATGTGGGACTAGTGACCAATCCTTTTATCCCTCACTAATCTTAAACAGGAACAATTAGTATTGAGTTCCAGTAATTAGAGGTGTGCCTGAGTTGCTGAGGTGTAAGTCTGCAAGAAATGCACAGAGAATATATGGGGTGACACACACTTATAGTTTGTACTTAGTTTCAGAACATGGTTTTATAAACGTAAAAAAGACATAACTGCAAAATCATCATACAGCTAATATAAATAACTCAGGCCAGAAATTCATCTGAGACTCCAATGAGCTTATTTAAGTCATTTTAGATTGATTCAAACAAACAAACAAACAGTTGTCAAAAACAATTCTTTTGAGTTGTGTAGGTAGCTAAAAAGAAAAAAAAAGTACTTGAGATCATGTTTAAGATTGATATACAGACACACTTCTACCTTATGAACTTAGTTCTAAGATAACATTCCCACAACAAAGGAGAAAAAATGCACTGTTACCCAACACTTAAGTGCCTCTGTGTTCCCTCTGCATGGCCATCATGACATACCTTGATAATCAATGGAGGGCAAAAATGATTGTCCTTGTTTATTTCACAGGGCTATGGCAAAGCTAAAATGAGACTAGCAGGCAAAGAGGAGTTTGGAAGTAAGGGACAATACAATGTACATTGCATTGGTAATTTTTAGCACGATTATTTAATGGAAGAGGGCAAAACTTTCCTAGCTGGTCAAGATGTGGCAGTGGAGAAAAAATCCAGATGTAGATTCAGAAGATAATTTCTTTGCATAATCTTTGCTGACTATGTTTATAGAAGTAAATGTCAAGGTAAGCTTGGCAAGGAACAAAAGAGACGTCACATTTCTCCTGTCTCATTCCAGAGATGTTATCCTTTACCTTTCTGAGTATGTACAAGGCTGACATTGGGTTTCTGCTCCTTTACGGGAAACAGTATGCAAACACTCAAATAAGAGCAGGACAGTCATTTTTCATATATGCTTTGTTTCCATTTCTATGACTTGGAAAGACCAAGTTTCCAAACGTGGAAATCCATGTAGTTGCCCTGCAACTCAAGTCCCTGCTTGCACTCTGGACTTTAAAAGCAATTAGTTTTAGACATGCTCTTGGAAGAGAGTGTAAGCTTTGAATTAAAAACCCTTTTCTCTGTGTCTTGCTTTCACATCAAACAAAACCAAGTTCATTTAGAGAGTAGAAGGGTGTGAATAAGACTTGTCAGTACCTCAGTCTTTTTGTGTTTTAAGTATATTTTCCTATGTTTCTGTATATATAATATATATACAGAACTCTTATGTCATAACCTGCCAAGCCAACAGGTGTTAACAGCAAGAAACTGTGCCAGTTGCTTTTAGGATGCATTGACTTTTATGGTTAACAATCTTGACTTATTATACTAGTAGAAAAGACTATTTTACAGTTTCCTTATAGCTTTATAATGAGAGTGGTATGGCCCTTCCTCAGCTTTAATATCTTGAATCATTGTCTCATTTTTTGCTTTTCTCTTACTTCCAAACTTCCTTAAAATATTTTATATTTGTCACTTCTATTTCCTTCCTATTCATTCTTTGTTTCCTTGTGGTCTGAATTCAACCCCACTACTCTCCTAAAATTTTCTTCATAGTCACCAGTAACCTTTTAGGAAACCTACGTAAAGACTTTTTAAAACTGACTCATTTTTTGGACCTTTCTGTAACATTTGCCTTGTTGATTGCCGTCACTGCCTTAAACTCTTCCTTTGTTCTCTTAACTTCTGTAACGTTATACAAAACTGATTCTCAAAACCAGCAGATATTCTCAATTTCTCTAGTTTGGTCATGGCTTAAAACCATAAAGTTATTTTGTACTCATCTCCATCTCTTTTCTACTAAGTCTTATCTGTTTATCTTTTGTAATGTTCTATCTCCTTTTTTCCCCTCCAGATCCCACTGTTATCACCCTTGTCCAAGTTCTGTGTCATGCTTGTTCTTCTTAACTGGCCTCTTTGTATTCAGTTTTTCCTCATTCCAACTGTTACTAAGCTACTGCTAGATTTTTTCCCCCCAAACACTTTTTTTTTGACAAGTCACTGCATCATGCTCTGTGCTTGGAAGTGGCTGGATTCAAGCCAGTTGGGAATGCATCTGTTCTGATGATGTGTTTCCCTTAAAACTAGACAAATACTAACAGTGAAGATGCAGGGAAAACACATCAGTGGTTGTCTTGGACATAGAAACTGAGGTAGGCCAATTTAGTCTGAAGCTTCGAGTTGGATTGCATAGGTTAGAGGTTAGGACTGTGCAATCAAAGCCAATTTAAAGGGTGAAATGTAGTCTATGCAGAAATGTGTTGAAGAATATTAGGGGCTTTAAATCAGAAAGCACAGGCCAGTCTGAGGACAGATGAGGGTAGATGTTATGGCAGGCGTTCAAAGGAAATAGCCAATCAATGGACTAGGTTGAATAAATTTTGATTCTTACACTACTAGAGATGATGTGGAGATGAAGGGGGAGTGGTCAAACTGAGTTCTATAGTTTCTACTGTGATTTTTGCTTACGGAGTAAAGTTGTGCTGAATGGCCTTAGGAAGAGTCTAAAGAAAGAGACTAAGGATTTCCTAGGCTGATTTGCTGGAGGGTGATTCTTCCATGAATTCCTTTACATGAACCTATTGTTTTAACCAAATGAATGTAATAATTGTTCCCCAGCCCATTCTCACATCTCTGCCATATTCCCTGTCATGCCATGATCTTTCTTCTCTGCTTTCATGAATTCTACCTCTCCTTTAAAATTCATGAGTGTTTTATCTGCTATCAGTTAGTTCTTTCTTCAAAGAAATGAAAGTGAACGATGGCTAACTTAAGCTGTCCCTTCTTCTCCCACTCAAAATGGATGGGGAGTTAGAATTTACTAGAAGAAACCACAGAAGGCTAGATGATAAAGATTGGGACAGCTGGAACGAAGGAAACTGTGGAAGGTCAAGAAGCAGGAGACATAGCAAGCATCTCACCGCAAGAATAGCCTGGTAAGGACTCTATCACTGCCATTGCTGCTGCCATGACCTTGACCTCCAACTATCCCTCATCATTGCATCCCCCTCAGAATTCCAAGACCTGGTACAGAGCATCCAGTTGACGCAGACTAAGTCACATGTCCACTTGTTTGGCCCAGTTTGATCTCTGTTTTCATAGTGTACAGAGAATAGTGGCTCCAACCAAGAGCATACACAGTGGGGGCTTTTCCCCTCAAAAGAGTGAATATTGGTAGGAAAAGGAGGGTCAGTTGCTGGAGAGCACCCAAATGATAAATTCCCACTATCAACTTCCTCCACTAATTGTCCCTACGTAACCCAGCTCAAAGTGACCGCTGCTGCTCCTTAAAGCTTTTTTTTTCCCCTCTGCCACTCATTTGGTGTGTAGTCCTCAACCGTTAATTCCGTTTCTATATATCGTTTTTCTTAAGAAGATGTGAAGACCTTGCGGGCAGAAACCTTATCTTTGTATTCTAGCACTCAAAAAAGGACTCTGCACACAGCATGTACTAAATAATTTTTTTAAAGGGTGATATTGATCAACTGTTTCATTACCAGTGGATGGTGTCCTATGAGAATCAGCCTCATGTTTTATTTAGTCTAATGTGGGACGAACCAGGAGAGGGCAACTGGCATTAACCTCACACTTACTGAGTGTTAGGTACTGTGCAGAATACTTTCTCTTGTAATAATAAAGATAACAATAACAGCTGTATTTTATTTAGCTTTATTGTGCCATGCATGAAATGAAGTGATTTACATACATTATTTCATTTAATCCTCATAACGACCATGTGAGATAGGTCTCATTGTTTTGGCCATTTTACAGATGATGACACTGTTGGTTAGAGAAGTTTTAATTTTCCCAAAGTTTCACAGCAGGTAAGTGTAGAGCTGGAACTCGAAAGTCTTTCAATCTGATTCCAAAGTCCTTTTACTATATTGCATTGCTTAAATTGCAAGAATAAAGTTTGAATGAACATACAATTTCAATAAGCATTTCATCTCTTTCTTCATTAACTACTTTGGTTTCTCAGTATCACTTGGGAACTTGTTTGAAATGCAGTTTCTCTGGCCCCACAACAGACCTACATTCAATAGGTCTTGAAGTACATTCAGTACGTCAGAAACTCTAGAAGTGGGACCCCCAAATCTCTTTTAAACAAAAAAGACCTGGATGATTCTGATATATGTTAAGGCTTGAGAACTGCTAACCTGTCTTCTCTCTCACTGTCTATGTCTTTATGTGGCTCTACACCTATATAAGTCATGCTGAGCGCCTGTTGTCTATGTATTGTATTCTGTTATATGCCATCATTTAAATTATATTTGAATTTTCTCTTATATTTTCCAATTCCTATTTTTAATTTATCCTGTGTATTCTTGGAGGCTGCTCTTGGTGAATGAGGTCTCACATTAAAAATACAAAAATATATGTACAGTGTACTTATGTGAATGCCAGTTACTGTATTTCAGAATAAGCCTCAGGTCTACTTCCCAGGGTCCTGGACATTTTGTATCTACTGGGAGGGAAGCAGAATGAGAAACAGAACTTAATCCATGCAGGCAAGGTTTATCTCTGCCACATCCTGCCCTTTGCCAGAGGAGCTAAATGTTTTAGTCATTGATTTTACATTGCCTTCTCCCTTTTGCTGGAGCATCAGTAAGGATATCAACATACCAATTATGATTCTACATCTCTCAAGCTTGCCTGCGATTCATTGGAAATCTGCCCAGATGCTCAAGATTGGATGATACCTGAGTTAAATGTTCATCTCTTCTCTAAAACATAATGATTGTCTGCTGGTCATTTTAGCCATCAGAGGACCAGGTATCTATTCCAAATGAATGAAAGTTTCCTGCCCTGTTCATCTCACCTGTATCAAGCCGATTGAACCTTATGGAGGTGGTTTCAAAGATAATGTTAGGATTTATGAATGTTTTCTCCTATTTTCTTTCTTTTTTAAAATTTATTTATTTGTTTATTTATTTATTTTTGGCTGTGTTGGGTCTTTGTTGCTCCACGTGGGCTTTCTATAGTTGCAGCGAGCAGGGGCTACTCTTCGCTGCGGTGCGCAGGCTTCTCATTGCGGTGGCTTCTCTTGTTGTGAAGCATGGGCTCTAGGCGCGTGGGCTCTAGAGTGCAGGCTCTGTAGTTGTGGCACATGGGCTTAGTTGCTCCAAGGCATGTGGGATCTTCCCAGACCAGGGATCGAACCCGTGTCCCCTGCATTGCTAGGCGGATTCTTAACCACTGTGCCACCAGGGAAGCCCCTCTCCCATTTTCAACAGGGAAATGAGTCAGAAATGGCAAAATGAATAATTACTTTCCCTTTTCTTTATGCATCTCTCCTGTTAACATTTATAATAAAAGTGCACTTTACTTGAGTCTAATTCAATTCATTTATTCTGATCTTTGAGTTTAAAATACAAGTAAAGTGACTAAACTAGTTTAAATTGCCTAGATTAGGTTTTAGTTATTTCTTTTTCTTGTATCTTTAAGGAAACACCCTAATGTTTATCACTTGAATCTTGCTTCTGTATTTAAAATTTGCTTAGTAAAAAGATTTTCTTTCTTTTTCCTCTGTCTCTCCTCTTCCATCCTCCCTACCTCCTTCCACAGCTTCTGGCTCCACTTTGATTACTAAAAAAGAAAGGAAAAGCCAACAAACATTTGTTGAGCATTTACTCTGTCCCAGGAACTGTACTCACTTCTCAGATTCTTTTTTAAGTCTATTTTATTCATGGTAATCTTTCTTACTCCCACTGTTTCAACCATCATCTTTCTACTGGACTTTCATTCTCTAGACAATGTGTCACCTAGTTCTACTGACTCAGCTTCATAAACCTCCCTTAAATCTATCCTTACCACTCTATCATCACTGACTTACTCATCTTTCAGACTAAGTATCTAAATGAACTCTTAACTTGTCTCTGTGACCTCATTTTTTCCAGTCTTTAGTGCACGTATATTTTTATCACTATCAAAATAATCTTTCCAACATGCAAACCTAGTTGGTGATTAATTCAGCAAAAATTTATTGCGTGTCTACTGTTTTTCCAGATGCTTTGTGCTGTGAATACTTGTGTGAATATGACCAGGGTTAAAACCTCAAAATGTTTCCTATTTGGCAGAGGAGGCAGATGTATAATTGGACAATTATTACAGAATGTAATAGGTAAAAGGATAAAAGTATATGCACAGTATTAAGGAAATGCTAAGGAAAAGTATGAGCCTTGGGCAGTGAGTGGGCAGAGAGGTTTAGGAAAGACTTTCTGGGCAAAATAATTCCTGAAAGGCATTTTGAAAGATGAAAGAAGATAATTTAGGAGGAAGATGAAGGTCGGGCTGGGCACGGGTGCTAGAGGAAAAGGACATTCTGAACCCAGGGGTAATCTTAAGCAAAGGCAACAGAAAAGAAAGAAATAGATTGATGTTTTCAGAACTAAAGAAATTCTGTTTATTGTTAGTTTAAGCTCCTAATTTGGGGGATAGTATATTATGTAGCAATAGATAACTAATGCAGCAACTGAAGGGCTGTTTACAAAAATAGTACAAAGAAAATCTAAACTGGACTGGTAGCTATAGAGATGGAGAGAAATATATGGACGTAAGAAACCCAAAGGAATTAAAATCTTTAGGATATGCTGTTGAGTAGTGAGGGTGAGTGAGAAAGGAGAATCAAGGATGACTCTCAGATAAGTTTCAACTCGGCCACGACATGGACATTACTCCCCTGTACTTAAAACCTGTTAATGGTTCCTCATTATTTCTAGTAAAAATATCAAATACCAGCATAGACCTCTCTGACTTCTACAAAATGGCTCTTTTTTTTGGGGGGTATGAGGACCTCTCACTGTTGTGGTCTCTCCCGTTGCGGAGCACAGGCTCCGGATGCGCAGGCTCAGCGGCCATGGCTCACGGGCCCAGCCGCTCCGTGGCATGTGGGATCTTCCCGGACCGGGGCACGAACCCGTGTCCCCTGCATCGGCAGGCGGACTCTCAACCACTGCACCACCAGGGAGGCCCAGGCAGCTCTTTCTTACCTTACCAACTTTATAACCAGTTCCCCCCTCTCACCCCCACCCCTGCTCATGCTATTGATTTTGGAACATATGCTCTTTTGCTTTTCTTTTTTAACTTTGCTTGTGGTGATTCCTCTTCTAGAAATGTCTTTTCTCTTCGACCCAACCTCAACTCTTCACACATACTTCAACCACACAAAGCACTCTTTTAAGAATCCATGTTTCTCTCATCCCTCCACCCAAGTCAAAGTTAAATATTTGATCTTCTGTGTTACTGCAGCATTTTACATTTATCTATATTGTCATATTATATCATAATTATTTATTTACATGTCTACTTTTTCTTCTAGACTATGGACTTTTCAAAAAATGCTCATTATCTTACTTTTTTTGGTGTAACTGCCTATACTAGCACCTGATGTATAGTAAGTGTTTAATCAATATTTATTCAATATATGAATGAAAGTATATGTTTGAAATCAATGAAATATCATTATATCTCTCCTGAATTTTTAAATTCTTCACTTTATGATACATATTGGAGATGCTTACACATGGAATTTACCTGAAAATTAATGTAGCTTTTACAGAGTCTGTGATCACCTGTCCTTGGTCTCTCCACAGCCTAATCATTCAATCAATTTTTAATTGGTTTGTAATTTTTTCTTTATTTTTTGTTACCCAGGGTAAAAATATTTTTCATTTCTGTCATTTCTTCATATCCCAGTAGTCCAAGGAAGATGAGAGGCACATGGAGCATGCCTGGACCCAACTTACAGCTTGGACCTAAACCCAGTCAAGCCCAGGCTAGATCAGTCAACCCCTAGACAATGCACAGACGTGTGATCAAGAAAAAATATTGCTTTTTAGAGCCACTGAATTTCAGTGTTGTTTGTTAAATAGCATTATTACAGCAATAGCTACTGATAAAATCAGTTCCTTTCTTTCTTTCCCTTCCATTCTCAACGCTACCATCCTTTTTCTTTTATTATTCACGTGGAGTATTGCTATAGACCACTGAGAAAAGTCTTCCAACCTTTAGTTTCTTTTCCTCTCAACTCATTTTATGTACCACATCAGATTAATCTTCCTGTTTTAAACCATTCTTCAAATAAAGTCCAGATAAGTAGTCTATCTCCATTTATTGAAATTCTGTCTGCCCTTCAATGTCCATCTCAAATGCCACTTTCTTTAGAGACCTGCTGTCTTCCTCCCAGTTGATGAGCTCTTATTTTTCCTTTGGACTTTATCATCTCCCCAATTCTCCCACGACTCAACCCCTGGTAACCACCATTTTGCTTTCTGTTTCTACAAGTTCGGCTTTTTTAGATTCCACATATGGGTCCTATACAACATTTTTCTTTCTCTGTCTGGCTTATCTCACCAAGCATAATGCCCTCAAGGTCCATCTGTGTTGTCAAAATGGCAGGATTTCCCTTTTTTCTCATGAAGGAAATATGTATATATATGTATATATATATATGTAAATGTATATAAATATATATTATACACACACATCTCCTTTATTCATTCGTCTGTCTATATCTCCAACTTCTAAATATTGAAGTTCTCCAGCGTTTAGTCAGTGAAAATACTCTATTGTTTCTTTATTCTACTTAGAACTTTTGATCTTCCAGAATCTATGGATTGATATATTTCATTAGGTTTGGAAAATTATTGGTTATCATCTCTTCAAGTATTGCTTCTGTCCCCTTCTTTTTGTAAATCCAGTTATATATGTTAGACTTCACAGTGCACTCTAGCCCTCTTGCCACATACCTTGATTTTTCTTCTCTGGATTACGTTTTTCTGACCTTTTCCAGTTCCCTATTTTTCTTTTTAGCCTGATATAATTTTCTTTTAAATCCTTCCATGATTTCTTAATCTTAGTAATTATATTTTTAGCTGTTTTCAAATTTGCTGTGATTTCTTTTTATAGTTTTCAGTTGTCAACTTTCCATGAATAAAGTAAACATGGTTGTCTTAAAGTCTAATTATGGAAATTCCAACATCTAGAGCCCCTGTGGATCTCTCTATTGTCTGCTGTTTCTGCCATATCTCCTTGTATACTTTATTATCTTTGATTGTAGATCAGATATTATATTTGAGGTCGGTTGTAGAAATACTTTGAGGCCTACATATATATTATATTCCTCAATATAGACTGATAGTTTTTACCAAGTTCTTGAGGGCACTAGCAATCTAGTATCACCTTAATTCAGTGTCAGCTTTGAGATTTTTCTGGATTACTCAAATGATTTGCAGTCTGAATCTTTGGTGCTTTTCTGAAGTTATGGATGTTTTTATTATTAGGTAAGCATTTACTTTTTAGCAAAAGAATTATTTTGTCTACTTTCTTGCTATTTTCACTCTCATGCAATCTTATAAAACCTGATGGCTTTAAACATTCTCTGTGTATACGTTGGTGAGGCTTGAATTTGTTTCTTTACCCTGGACTTCTCCCTTGACTTCCAATCTTGTATATGCAGTGTCTTCTCTATGCCTCAATTTGGATATTTACCAACATTTTCAAATCAAACCTGCCTGAAAATAAACTCTTGCTTTTCCCCAGAGCATATGCTCTTCTTGAAGTTTTTCCAGTCTCTGTTGATGGCAATTCTATCCTGGATGCTTAGTCTAAAAATCTTAACACCATTCTTCTGTTCTCTTCCTTTCAATTCTATTTCAAATCATTTGGTAAATTCTTTTAGTTTTACAGTTCAAATATATTTAACTGAGTCCAGTCACCTTCATCACCATTACTCTGGCCACAGCCAGTATCCCTTCTACCAGGATTAGTATAACTGCCTCCTACCAGGATTAGTATAATTGCCTCCTACCCGGTCTCCCTGCCTCCACATAGAGAGTAATAAGATACCTTTTTGACCTCATGAGGTATACCACGTAATATATTTTTCACCTCTTCTGTTACTCAGTTGCTAGTTCTTAGCTGGTTTTCAAACCAGCTAAGAAGCATTCCAGGAATGCTTCAGGCTTTCGGACTTGCTCATCCCTCTACCTGTACCAGATTTTCTCCAGACAGCCACAGGGGAAGCTATAGGTCTTTGTTTAAATGTCCCCTATCAGGGAGGCTTTTTCTGACCGTCCTGTTTACAGTTGCTGTCTTCACCCTACTCTAACCCTTCCCAATATCTCATCATTCCCTGTAATTTTTCTCCTGCTTTGTTTTTTACATAGCATTTATTAGCCTCTGACATACTATGTATTTTATTTATTGATGTTTATTTCTTATTTTTCTGTCTCTCCTCCATTCCATTAGAATGTAAGCTTCACAGGATAAGGATCTTGATGTGTTTTCTTTACTATCCAAATCCCAACAACAGGAATATTGCGTGGCACATGGTAATGTTAAACGGGTATTTGTTAGCTGGGTTAATGTTCCCAACCAGAGGAAAAAAGTGCACATTTTTGGTCAGTTTCAGAACTGAAATCTTATTAATGCAAAAGGCTATTTTCCTTTAGGGCAACAAGACAGGATTGCTTAAAATATAACCAACAAGAAATATTTAATCTCTCAAATTTAATCCTATTAAGTCGATTGTAGATGTCCAACTTATAATGAAATGCCAGTGGTTACTATAATTTCATGTTAGAAAGGAATTTCTAGGCAGCAAATAAAAAAATGTCACTGAATTGATATCTACTGAAAATTCAATTACCATCTGGTTCGCTATGCTTCTGGCACAATCAATTGTGAATACTTATTTTTGTGTTTATCCAGTGAAAGACATTGGTGTGGTGTTTCACACGGATCACTTTAACCTGCCTTGACAGTCCTTTGATGAACTGGTGAGAAATGGCAGTGATCAAAATCTCTTGCCAAATTAGATATTTGACCCAGGACACATCAGGACACTGTTTTGGATGTTTTAACATTATTCTACTCACTGCTTATACCTTAATATGCTTTCAAAACATTAATGCCAACCAAATTCTGAGAATTTATTTTTAATCCTGATTTTACAGATGAGCAAATGGGGAAGAAGTTAAATGGCTTATTTAAAGCTGCCTCACAAATTAACAGCCTACTGGGACTTTGTGTCAGGCATTTTTGTCTCATGTTTCTAAGTTTATTAATGTCATGATCTGATGCCAGGATAATCCAGGCCTAAGGAACATAATTTATCTTCTGGGGGTGCTGCCATGATGACTGGAGACTTCCCCGTTAAAATTCAGGGTCTGGAACAAGACTTGGTTCACGTTGATAAAAAATGAAGCTCTAATGTGTATTTCTGTTCTTCGGGAAGAAGTATCATTTTGGTGTTTACCAGCCTTTTAGATAGAGGGGCTCAGATAAAAGGCTTAATGGAAATATAGAGCTCCATGTGTTCTGATGCTAGTACAATGGAGTATTATGGTTTGTAAGTAGAGCTAGAATTTCCTTTTCCAAGAAGGTAGAGTTAAGTTAGGTATCACTTCTCTAGGCAACCACATACTCAGTTATACATATGTAGAGTAGCTTGTTGTGAATCAAAATGCATGAGTTCCTTCTGGGGTATAGGGGATTCTTACTGCATCTTGTCCTTGGGCAAGAACTCCTTTCTTGTGTTAGAAAGAGGGGCTTAGAAGTATAATTATACTTGGCTAAAACTGCCAGCTGGTTGATAAGATTATTTTCTTATTCTTTCATATTCTTAGTTTTCTCATCTGTTAAATAGTGATCATTGTAGAATCTCTCTAATAAAGTTGTTATAAGAATTAAATAAAATTAAGTTGAGTGTTTGGCACAGTGCTTCGCACATGACAAGTACTACATATTGTTACTGTTGTCATTCTTCTCATCTTCCTCCTTCTCATTATTACCATTATTAAATGATGATGATTATTAAATGAAGATGAGAACATATGTTTTCCAGATGAGTACGATGGGGATAGTGAGGAATACTTTTTATCTTCTATATTTCAAAGACTGGCTATGAGAGCTTTTGCTACCAGATGCAAGATAAGAACATCATCAACTACTTTAGTAGTCAAATGACTCCAACATGGAAAGCCAACAGCTATATTAGCATTTTAAAGTGATAAAAACAAATGTCAAGAAAATATTAAGTCATTTTTACTTAGATTAAAAAAATGGCAAGAGTATAATAACAGACTGTAGTTGAATAGTTAATTGATGTGTTCTCAGAGAATAGAAGTTAGAGTGAATGTAGGAATGTAAAACTAATATTGATTAGTGGCACATCATTAACACAGAAATGTTTTTTGGGTGAATGAGTAAATGGGTGGGTGGGTGGTTCCTAGCCTAACCACAAGTCTCTGAAAATGTCAAGTGTGGCAGACATATAGATTGTCTTACCCACATCTTTTCCAACTTTCTTTTAGTGTGTCCTTTTGTATTGCAGAGATCGGAAAGCTAAAAACCTTATCTCCCAGACTTCTTTAATAGTGAGGGTACCAGATATGATTTAGGTCTTGTCAGTCAGGTGAACTCATGTGAGCTTTGAATTTGGACCTGAATTATGCCATGAAAAGAAGAGCAAGAAGTATCCATTTTTCTGGTTGAGATTGTTGTAGGGGTGGATGGCACTGGGGCTGGCCTTGAAAGTGGGTGCTCCTTGATTGTGATGGGGGAAGCAGCTGTCCTGGCAGTCCATTCCTGCATTGGGAACTTGGGAGTTGTTCCTGAGCACTCTGCCAGAGTTTATTCATTTAGTAGTCCCATTTACTCTGTGAACCTTTGAACACCTGGGATTTATAGCAATCCCTTCCTATTTAAAGAAGTCAATATGGATTCTGTCCTCTGCAACTAAGACTTGACTAGTGGTTCCTTCTACCTCCAGTGCCCCAACTTCATCCTTCTCATCTTTTTTCATCTTGCCTTGGTCAAATGCTACTTCCTTTCGTAAATATTTTCTGATCTCCCCAGCTAATGGACTTTATTTGATCCACTAGAAGGTTTTGTGTTTGTGTTATGGTTTTTGTAATATTCTGTCTTGGTTTTGAGTTAGTCTTCTTACTCTGAATGCAAGTTTTTTGAGGATGTATAAAATTAAAATAGGCTTCAAGGCCTTTTTGAATTTCCACAGTGCTTATCGTAGTTTCTTAGATATAGCAGGCACTTAATGAATATTTACATCCGAATGTTCTACTCACAACCTAAGACAAACATTTCCCAAACTGAATTCATCATTTATACCCTTAACCCTGCCTTTCCTTCCCCATCACAGACTGGTCTTCATGGAGCAACTCTATCACATTTTTTGAGTTATTTTTCAGCTTTACCACGATTTTCTTTATTTCAGCTTTAGTGTCAACGCAACCTGTGAAGTTCAGAGTTAAATTACTGGCTTATGTGGATCATTTTGAGAGACTGTACCTAGAGTCCAGTTGTAAGGCTGATTTTGAGGTCTGCTTTGTTAACTATTTGTGCCCAGTTTTGCCCACAAGATGTAAGTTTTCAGACAGTCTTACCATCATTAACTAAACAAATCACATCAAGTGTCATCTATTATTATTATTGTTATTATTTTGTTAAGAAGCAGAGTACAGTGTTGAAAAGTGAGGACATGGAGTCAGACTAACTGGGTTGGGATCACCCAGGCTCTGCCACTAACAGCCTGGTGACCTTCAGCCAGTTCCTTAATCTCTCTGTGCATCAGTTTCCTCATTTGGAAAATGTGGATAATATCTTCTTCTGAATGTTGTTGTAAGGACTGAATAGTCAGTATACATAAAGTACTTAGAATGGTGCCTCGCTTGTAGTACACATATGGCATCAGCTGTTATCTTTCCTATTTACTAAATGTGAATTTGAGGGCTTCCCTGGAGGCGCAGTGGTTGGGAGTCCGCCTGCCGATGCAGGGGACAAGGGTTCGTGCCCCGGTCCGGGAAGATCCCACATGTCGCGGAGCGGCTGGGCCCGTGAGCCATGGCCGCTGAGCCTGTGCGTCTGGAGCCTGTGCTCCGCAACGGGAGAGGCCACAACATGCGCTTTTTTTAAAAATAAATTTATTATATATTTTTAAATTTTTGGCTGTGTTAGGTCTTCGTTGCTGCCCGCGGGCTTTCTCAAGTTGCGGCGAGCAGGTCTACTCTTCGTTGGGGTGCGCAGGCTTCTCATTGTGGTGGCTTCTCTTGCTGCGGAGCAAGGGCTCTAGGTGTGCAGGCTTCAGTAGTTGTTGCTCGCGGGCTCTAGAGCGCAGACTCAGTAGTTGTGGCGCACGGGCTCAGTTGCTCTGTGGCATGTGGGATCTTCCCGGGCCAGGGATCGTACCCGTGTCCTGCATTGGCAGGTGGATTCTTAACCACTGTACCGCCAGGGAAGTCCCTTGCGCTTTTAAAGTATCTAAATGGTATGAAATTCTGACTAGTTAGGACAGAACAACTAGTATTTCTGGGAATGTATGTGGACTTAAGGGATTTTAGTAATCGAGTAATTTGTCTCCACGTTTGTGAAATAAACGTACATAAAATAAAACTTTTTTTGAGTTCACTTAAAAAAGCAGTGTACATAGATTAAATTATCCAGATAATTGTTAATATAAAGTAGTTCGCTCCACAGGAGTCATAAGGAAGCAGTGATATTTCTGTAGCTCTTGCAGATGTTTATTGGAACTTAATGATCTTTTTATTCTCATACCCTTTTTTAAAAGGAAGAAGTAGGTAATTAATACTCTGTCACATTTCCTGAGTTTTTAAATTATATAAAGTAGGGTGGTGATTTCAAGGGAAGAAAGGCAAGATATTTTTTATTAGCTATAGAAATAAAATTAGGCTGTGGAATGAGTTTTCTCTTTTTTTTTCCTTTAGTCTAATTTGTGGAACATTAACATCTACAGTATCTTATCTTTATTTTTCTCCTCTGATGGAAAGGTGACTATTAATGATTCATTTTTTGAGCATCAAGATATATCATCCGAAGGTGACAATGTTCATGTATGGATATATAGGAAATCAGGCATTTCTTTACTGGCATTTGGTGTTCAGCGGAGAAGAATGCTGCCTACAGAGAACTTGGGGGTTCTGAGCACCCTGCTCCACTCTTGCAGCTGCTCAGTACAGATTCACTGAGTGAACAAAGAGGTGAAGTTCTCTAATAACAGGCAGACTTGTTATATCAGCCCTTGCCATTCCGTGGATGAAATCTTTCTGAAAGATGTCAACTTCCTTTTGCTTTCCTTCTCCAGTCCTGTTCCTATGACCTCTGAGACTCAAATAAAGGATCAGCCACCATTCAAGATTTTTTATGTCAGTTCAACAAAGGGACGTAAAGGTCAATTTCAGGCTGCTCATATTCTACATAGAATATTCAGAGTTAATGACTGATAAATATATTTTTCTATATGTATATTTGTAGTAGAAAGAATATTTTTATATTTTACCGTCAGCAGCAGAATTCGTTTTTGGGTGAGGATAGGCTCTGTTTAAGAATGTACCATAATAGCTACTTTGAGAAGGATATGCGAAACTGTCCCCGACACTCCCTCCTTACCCTCTCCTCCTTCTTTCTCATGTGGGCTTGGCCAAGGTAGGATTGACTGAGATCAGGAGGGAACAGTATTGCTTGCTTCATATAGAATGGGAGAACTTTTGTGTTTCTGAAAGAAGATCAAGAGAGACAAGGAGAGAAACTCTTAAGAGGAAGGAATATATGAGAAAGATTTAGATCAGCACTGTCCAATAAAACATAATGTGTCATACAGATATATAATTTAAAATTTCCAGTACCAAGGTTTAGAAAGAAAAAGAAACAGGTGAAATTAATTTTAGTAATATATTTTACATTAACAGCATGTCCCAATTTGGACTAGCAAGATTTCAAGAGTTCAGTGGCCACATGTGGCTAGTGGTTACTGTATTGGGCATCACAAATACAGTGACAAGAGCCCCAGCATCATTAAAGTTCTGAGCAGTGGGAATGGATGAGGGTTCTTTTTTTTTTTTCCCCAGATCATTTATTTATTTATAACATCTTTATTAGAGTATAATTGCTTTACAATGGTGTGTTAGTTTCTGCTTTATAACAAAGTGAATCAGTTATACATATACATATGTCCCCTATCTCTTCCCTCTTGTGTCTCTCTCCCTCCCACCCTCCCTATCCCACCCCTCTAGGTGGTCACAAACCACCGAGCTCATCTCCCTGTGCTATGCGGCTGCTTCCCACTAGCTATCTATTTTACGTTTGGTAGTGTATATATGTCCATGCCACTCTCTCACATTGTCCCAGCTTACCCTTCCCCCTCCCCGTATCCTCAAGTCCATTCTCTAGTAAGTCTGCATCTTTATTCCCATCTTGCCCCTAGGTTCTTAAGAACCTTTTTTTTTTTTTTTTTTTTTTTTTTAGATTCCATATATATGTGTTAGCATACGGTATTTGTTTTTCTCTATCTGACTTACTTCACTCTGTATGGAAGTCTCTCGGTCCATCCACCTCACTACAAGTAACTCAGTTTCATTCCTTTTTATAGCTGAGTAGTATTCCATTGTATATATGTGCCACATCTTTATCCATTCATCTGCTGATGGACACTTAGGTTGCTTCCATGTCCTGGCTATTGTAAATAGAGCTGCAATGAACATTTGGGTACATGACTCTTTTTGAATTATGGTTTTCTCAGGGTATATGCCCAGTAGTGGGATTGTTGGGTCGTATGGTAGTTCTATTTTTAGTTTTTTAAGGAACGTCCATACTGTTCTCCATAGTGGCTGTATCAATTTACATTCCCACCAACAGTGCAAGAGTGTTCCCTTTTCTCCACACCCTGGATGAGGGTTCTTAAATTAAAAATTTTAATTCATTTTCTGTGTTATGCCAAGATGCAACCCCCTCTCCATCATCCCTGTATCTTCAGTAAAATTCTATTATTGTGTATAGAATATTTTTTGTGAAATTTATTTTTATCTGTATTGGCAGGAATACTATTAAGTATTCACCCAAGCCAGGGGCAAAATGTGTCTCCCTCATTTCCGGAAGCCTAATAAAGCCAAGTCTCATTCATTCTACAGCCTTAACATCTCCTATATTCTTCTCCTCCTTTCTGTCTCCACTTTGCTTTGTTTACACTGTACAGTAAAAAGAATGGGGGCTGTGTTCCACATTTGGGTTACACAAAGCAGAGAACATAAAATAGCCATCAGGAGACAGATGTGAGTGAGATGAGAACCCAACAGAAAAGGCAAATCAGAGAAGGCTTGGAGATATGGCAGGAGGGCAGAGCAGGGGGTTGCCAGTCTGCATTGGATGGGAACTTGACTCATTTTTATTCAAGTATTAAAATTAAATTTGGAGAACTTGGGACCATTCAAGAAACTAGTAATTTTTATGGGCAGGCGTAGGCGTGAGATCTGGGAAAGGCTACCTAGGATGAATTAACATAACACAACATAACATAACATAACATAACATAACATAACATAACATAACATAACATAACATATTCTGTCTTATGAAAATAATTTGTTGACCTTAACTACAGTACAGGTCAACAGTATACTACAGTTTTGGGTTTGGGTACAAACCTAGCATGAATTGACATAACATTATTCATAGTATTTGTTTTCACATTTAGGGTGACTATTCATACATTTTGTAGCAGGAATATTAGTATATTTAATAATGGGGTGCTCCCTCAGACCCCACGATGGGGTGTGACATAATATAAGATATATGCACTCTATTGAAGTCCCCAAATTTTAGAATTCCAAATTCCAGCTGGCATCTTGAGTTTCCAGTAAGGGACTGTGGACCTGAATTTGGATTGGAGGTAGGGTGTGGGTGGAGAGAGGAGGAATGGGAAAAGCTTTCCTAAAACACTTCACATCACAGCCTAGAGGTCAGTGCTTGACTTGTCAGCTCTCTGCTGATAGACACACCCCTTCTCCCCTGGTGACAGCAAATGTTCTCTCTCTTTCCCTTACCAGCCTTCATATCTTTCATTCCTTGTTGTTTGTCCTCTACCTCCTGAAGTCCTATAGGGTTGTGTATAGTTCTCCACATAAAATTCTAGGATTGTTGGGTAGTTGGGAGAAACTCTTAAGTCTCAAAGTAAGAGATGCTGTTAATCAGAACTTCACCTCAGAGGTTTTTTTTGGAGCAAAAGAGGAGATTGTTTGACTCACGTTGGTTATGTTTAACTGAGTGTGTTGCTTGATCTTGAAAGCATGTAGAAGGCAGTACATGGGCAGTAAATATGTGCTTGACGTTACACATCAGTCACTATTTTATATATAGCATAGTGATTCTGATCCTATTGGAAGAGTAACAGCTCATGGGGTATGCTATTCAGGTATACTATCTAAATCTAGAGATTCTTTCATCTAAGAGAGTTAACAGTACTCTAGAAGGGGCTGATTTATGTGTTTTTAAAAAAACTTTATTGAAGTACAGTTGATTTACAGTGTTTTGTTAATTTCTGCTGTACAGCAAAGTGATTCAATTATATATATATGTGTGTGTGTGTGTGTATATATATATATATATATATATACATTCTTTTTCATATTCTTTTCCATTATGTTTTATCACAGGATCTTGAATATAGTTCCCTGTGCTATACAGTAGGACCTTATTGTTTATCCATTCTATATATAATAGCTTGCATCTGTTAATCCCATACTCTAAATTCATTCCTCCCCCACCCCCTCTGCCCCTTGGCAACCACAAGTCTGTTCTCTATGTCTGCAAGTCTGTTTCTGTTTCGTAGATAAGTTCATTTGTGTCATATTTTAGATTCCACATGTAAGTGATTAGATGGGGCTAATACATACTCAGAGAATAACTTACATGGCCAGAGAGATGTGTTTATCTCTTCTGTGTATTCAGAGGCATCCACAATGTTCTGATATTTTGTATCTTTCTTTATATAATGTCTGATGCAAACTATAGAAAGGAGTTTGGTCTCTCTCAGATAGAGAGTCCTGCATGGCCAGAAGTCTTTGTTCCCCACAAATCTCTCCAGATTATTTTTTTCTGTTTATCTTACTGAGCCAGACTTCTTTCAAGAATTATATCTCTCCTCTATGTAATATTCATTTTGAAAATGCTTCTCTTTCTATGCAGCTATGACAGAATAATGTGTTCCTTGCTGAACAGAATGCAGAGTAATTTCTTATCCAATAAAAATGAAAAAATGAAGCTGTTCAAAAGAAACTTCCAAATTGCCCTGCAAAGGGAACTCCAGAGAGACACCCCAGCAAGCTGGGAGATCAAAGGGTAACATTCAGGACTCATCCATTTGCATTTATCTTTCATCTGGACAGCGAGTGATGTGTCAGTCATTAGCCTTTTGCTGTTTCTAAGGCAGCAAACAAATATTACAGTTACTGGAGAAAAGACCTGAAGCCTTGTGGTTGATAAAAGAAAACTCAAAAGTAGGCCTTAAGTTCACAGACATCCATTGTGATTGGTTTTCAGTCAGAGACCATACAGAGCAGTAACGATTGGCCTATGTTGAGTCATGATCATCACAGAAGAGTAAGGACCCTTTCCCCAGAAAGATGCATGCACACACAACTTTATATAATTTAGGTGTAAGCGTGTGGATTCTCTGAAGCCTGTGTCTGTACCCCAGAGTAAGTCTAGAAAGGGAAAAGCATAGAAAGCAAGTATAAATATATGTTCTTTTTTTTTTTTAACTTTTAAAATCTGTTTCTGGAAAATAATGCTTTGTTTGTATCAGTATCTTAAAGAAATTACTAAGAAAAGGTAATGTTCAGTTATTTAATTCTGGAATTGTATGTGGCTGAAACAATAGATAGTAGGAATCAATAAGATTAATTTCAAAATCCTGACAGGACAAACCATCTTGAGATTTTTCCAAGTTCTAAAATGTCAGTTTATCTGTAGACACTAAATGAAGAGTTCTATCCAAAAAGACTCTGTGGGAGTAGAGCCACCTTATTCATACCTGAATTATTATTATTGGACCTTTAAATATTCTGCAGCATGGACTTGGACCTTTACATATTCACTGTCGCCTTTAGATGGGCTTTTTGTGGATTGTAAGTGCTCCAGCGTGGAGGGAATAATGGGGATGAGAGGTAGGGGAAGCAGTTAACCAGTTGGTAATATCACTGTGAATGGCTCTCCAACTTAAAAGACATTAAAGAATTATTGTTAACTAAAGAGCATCTTGAATTCGGTGCCTTATAGAGTCCAACAATACTATCTAAATGTTAACTTTCTAGGGCCTTGCAATTCATTTTATGGGTACTTTTCATAGCTATTATCATATTTTATTCTCTTTACAACCATGTATGGTAATTATTATTACCATTCTCATATTTTGGATGAGGAAATGAAGGTCAGAGTGGTCAAATAACTTGCCCCCAAATCCTAGTTGTGATAGATCTGGGGCTTCAATCCAAGTTTCTGATTTGCTTCCTTTTGACTCCATCGAGAACAATACATTCCACGTCAGAGTCACCTGGCACTGACAAGTGTTGGTCTGGTTATCACTATCAGTGAGAATTTGTAAAATGAGACTGATTTCTTCTAGGGCAGGAAGAACCAGGGTCACATGAGTGTGCTAGGCTCCTTGTTGTAGAGGAGCATGGAATGGTGGGGCATGGTAGATAGAGAATAATGGCTCTTGGGGTTTGGGAGTTTGGTAGCAAAGAACATAGAAAATAGAATCCTTACTTCTCATTTCTCTCAGCCTACTCCAACATAGCACAGTTTGGTAATGAAGTGAAAGATGTCTTTAGGAATGAGAAAAATAAAATAAAAAGCAGAGGCCCAATCAACCTTGTGCTTCATTCTTTGCTAAGGAAGATGCTAAGAAGAGTTTCCCTCCCAAATTCCAGTTTGAAGCTGAAAGGTCAGAAGTACTAGAACAGATAATGACCAAGGCACAGTATGTTCTAAACCTAATGACAAAGTAGATGCAAATAAATAGCTGGAACTGGAGGGCACTCATCCAAGGGTCCTGAAGGAACTCAAGAGTAAAATAGTCTGTGGGTCTAAGACAATTTATAGTCACAGATGACCCTTGAGTGTTCCTAGAGTTTGAGGACAGGTAACAAATCCAGTTCCCTGTTACAAAAAATTCAACTTTTGTCACTGATTTGTTTTTATTTCTACTTTAAGAAATCAATTCACAGGGCTTCCCTGGTGGCGCAGTGGTTGAGAGTCCGCCTGCCGATGCAGGGGACATGGGTTCGTGCCCCGGTCCGGGAAGATCCCACATGCCGCGGAGCGGCTGGGCCCGTGAGCCATGGCCGCTGAGCCTGCGCGTCTGGAACCTGTGCTCCGCAACGGGAGAGACCACAGCAGTGAGAGGCCTGCGTACCGCAAAAAAAAAAAAAAAAAAAAAAAAAAATCAATTCACAAATGTTCATTGAGTATCTACTGTTAGACATTATGACATGATTATGTTTTTGACTTTTCAAGTTGATTATACTAGATTTCCAGAAAGCTCAACCAATACCCAGAGGTTCCACAAGAATCCTTATAAACCTAGCAGCCTGCCTATTCAGGACTTTAGTCTATTATAAGTTAAACACCACTAGTTTAAGAAAATAAAATCACAGACCAATACCCAAAACCCATAACATAGTTGACGAACAAAATTAGTTTCTTCTTTCAGGTAATTTAAGAGATGATGTTTTATGTACTTATTCTAAATAGGAATGATAGTTTTTGAATGAGGATTACAGGAAAGTGTATTTTTATTTCTTTTCTGTCCTGCCAAACTAGAAATGGTTCTCTAGATTTTTTACAGAAGCATGGAATGGCTTTGAATTGAAACTTTTAAGTTCTTTTATTTCACTCCTTTCAGTCAACCTGAAAAACTATCAGAATCAGAGAAAGAATTTTGATAGAGTCTTTGGGAGATGTTCCCCCAAAGAAAAGCAGTATGTAGGTGAAAAGGTACTTTAGCTGATGGTTGTAAAAATGCAACAATTAAGACTATATAGTTTTGCAAGTATAGAAGTTGCAAACTTTTTTTCTCCTTAAATAGCACTTTTTTTTTCTCCTTAAATCCTTGTAAGAGACAGTTGGATTTCTGCTCCCTGCTCTATCTTTCCATGACTCTTTTTTTTTTTTTTTGCGGTACGCAGGCCTCTCACTGTTGTGGCCTCTCCCGTTGCGGAGCACAGGCTCTGGACGCGCAGGTTCAGCGGCCATGGCTCATGGGCCCAGTCGCTCTGCGGCAGGTGGGATCTTCCCGGACCAGGGCACGAACCCGTGTACCCTGCAACGGCAGGCAGACTCTCAACCACTGCGCCACCAGGGAAGCCCTCCATGACTCTTAAATGTCAAGGGAAGACAGAGGACCTATGGGGGTGAAGAGGGAAGAAAAGAAAGAGTCGCACTTGGGTATTCTTAATATTAGTTGAATTACAGCCCCCTGACTGTTGCTGGGACTAGGATAATAATAGTCATAACGAGTCTTCAACATATTTGTATATCTTTTAACTTTGGACCACGTAGTGTGATTGTACTTTCCTAGAAAACTCCATGTAATGGTGGATCATTTAGTAATAAGACTCCATTCTATTTCGTCTTTTTTGTTATATATATGACCTAGCTCAGGAAGTGAGTTTGTCTATTTTTCTCTCAGTTCTTTTTCTCATTGGTATTCTTTCTTCTTCCTTTTATTGTAAAGAGAAGGAAGTTAGACTTTAAGGGATTAGAGGAGGGCTTGTTTGACTTTCCTAAATCGTATTCATTCTCAGAGACTTGTATTTTATAGATGGGAAATAAGGTTTTTCTTATAGCTACCCATAAATTAATGCTGGCCTTTGAGTGAGAAATTAATATGCTCCTCAGAAATTTCTGCTACTTATCTGGCAATTTTCCTCACATGGAATAAGGATTCACCGTTATGTCTAAATGTAACATGAAGATGGAGTTTATGAATGTGCTCTTCATTGGAACTACTGTCAGAATTATGGAGGGTCAACAGTTGTTTTTTTCTGCTCTCTGAAATATTGGTTGAGCTGAATAGTGTTGAGTTGAATAGTGTTCTAACACAGGCTTTCATTCACATTTGTATCTCCAGACTCTACCTAAAAAGTGCTCAATAAACAAACATCTTGAGCATCTATTAAGTTCTGGGACATGGTGATGTTTAGGAAGATAGGCTCTGGATATAGAACTATGTTGCCATTGTGGTTCCACTGTTCTTAATCTCTTTGTATCTCAGTTTTTTATCTGTGAAAGAAAATAATAGTGCCTTCCTTACAGAGGTGTAAGAGTTAAGGAACACAATGTACAATATCAGGCTAGTTTCGGGATTGTTTGTGCTCAGATCCATTCCTTGCCCTTCCCCAGCAATACTTTGTGTCACAGAGGGGCTGACTCCTCTGAGCTGCATTTCCCCAGGCTCCTGTGTCAACAGACTTCTGGCTGGTGAAAAATTGAGGGGGCAGAAGAAAGGGAGACGTCAGGGCATTTCCCCCTCCCTCTCTACTCCAGGGATATTCTTGGGCAACAACTACATCTTCTTCATGGCACCAGCTCCTGCTGGACAGACCCACCTGGCTTCCTACTTCCTTCAGGTGTCCCCAGCCTCTGGGCTCCCTCCTCCTTTTGTCTCTCCATCCTGTGGGTTACAGTGGCTTCCCGCCGCTGCTGCTCTCTGGCTTACCTCACTCTTCCCTGTTTGGGTCTCAGTTCCTCCAGTCACTTGTACAACCAATTCCCTGAATTAATTTCTCTGTTGTAAATTCTTAACACTGTTTCTGCTTTTCTGGTAGGTTCCTTATTGAGGCATGTATATAAAATATTTAGTCTAGTGCCTGGGCAATAGTATGTTCTCCTTATATGGTAGGTATAAACAAGTATAAACCAAGTAGAAATTAGTAAATCTGTAAGCATTTTAAGTATAAGGAAAAAACCCACAGCCTCCTTATCCATAATTCCAAAATCTATAAAAGCTCTGAAAACTTGAGTGTTTCAAAAATAAGTTTGTGGCAAATAACTTTGATTGCAAATTCTGACTTGAACTGACATGAATTATTTATTTATCCCACTTAGGGTGATTTTATTTATGTTTTATTGCATAAAATAGATGTGCTTGATCTCAGAAGACTGATCAGGCTCCACGGGGAATGTTATGTAATAAATGGTATGTGCATATATTCTCTGTATAAACTCCCCAAAATTCTGAATTCAGAAATTCATTGGACCCAAGGGTTTGGAACAGGGGATTGTATGGCTGTATCAGATTTCAGAAAAAGAAAAAGTTGAAATGGCTTTGAAGAATGGGAGAGAGAGGAGATGGGGAATTCTGAGTAAAAAGGCAGTTATAAAGAAAAGAGTGGAAAAAAAGGAAAAATGAGGTGAATGTGAAAAATAGTAAGTAGGAGGAGGAAAAAAGAGAATAAGTAGTATACAAATTATAAAAAGAATCTTCAAATGTTGGATTTTATTGTTAAGAAATAGAGAACCCTTGAAGAGTTTTGAGCAGAAGAGTAACTTAAATAGCATTATGCTTAAAGGAGCATTAAAATAGGTAGGTTGGCATAAAGAAAAAACCTTTTGGAAATGGAGATACATTTAACAGGCAACTTTAATAGGATGAGTAAATGCAATTGAAGTGAGGTAGTGGCGTGCCAAACAAAGTACCAATATAGAATCTACGGGACTTGATAATTAACTGGATATGGAGGAAGAAAAAGTGTGATGGTTATTTTTATGTGTCAATTTGACTGGGCTATGGGGTGCCCAGATAGCTGGTAAAACATTATTTCTGTGAGGATATTTCCAGAAGAGGTTAGTATTTGAATCAGTAGATTGAGCATAGAAGATTGCCCTCACCAATCCATTGAAGATCGGCTAGAACAAAAAGACCAAGGAAGGGCAAATCTGCTCTCTGCTTGACCTAGAACATCCATCTTCTCCTGCCCTTGGACATTTGCGCTCCTGATCCTTAGGCCTTCAGACTTGGGCTAGGACTTACCTGCTGTCTTGGTTCTCAGACCTTTGGGTTTGAATTGACTACACCACTGACTTTCCTGGCTCTCCAGTTTACAGACGGCAGATTGTGGACTTCTCAGTCTCTATAATTGATCTCTTTCTTTATACCTTTATATATCCTATTGGTTTTGTTTCTCTGGAGAATCTTGACTACTACAGAAGGGTATCTAGAATAATTAAGTTCTTGCCTGGGCAATTGAAAGAATAGTGCTGCCATTAGCAGATGTACGCCAGGCAGGAGGAGGAGCAAGTTTGTGCGGAAGACAGTATGTTTAAGTCATGACATACTGAGAGACTCAAATATTAAAGCCATCTGGAAATGATAGAATGTTTATGAAGATGGAAAGTAAATATCAGTTTTGCTAGATTCATTTATGGATTCATGAGATTTTGAGAAAAGCAGTTTCGAGTATGTTCTTCATTTGAAATTAACATGTAGAAATCTGGCTGCAGAACTGATGGATTTGCTTTCGTAAAGCTCTTCAAAACAAAAGCCTTGCCAATGCAAGAATTTAAATAAATATACTTTAAGTAAAACTAGAAATTTCTATTCTTATATTAGCTATTCATTTCCCCAGCAACTATGCCACAGTTCCAGAATTACAAATTCAATGAACACATAATTATGAAAAAATTCCAAAGTGATTTTCATGGTTTTTACTTCTTGTGAATTTGGAATTACCATTTTAAGATGATATGAAAATTCTTGTTCTTCAAAAGTAGTTTACAAAGTGGACATTTATCTCCTTTTTTTGTGAAATGTCATTACAAAACCACAATCATATTTCATCATTGCTCAAGTACCACTGAAACTGCAGTGTCATAGAAACAGAGGCACTTCTCTAATTATAGAGAAAGTGCCTTGCTTAAAGGCAAGCAGTCTTCAAATTTACAACTAGCTCCTTTTCATTAAGTGGGTCTCCTTGTGGCTGGAGTGGTATTAACTGTGGTAAGCGTACACAAAGACACCTGTATGAGTTTGCTAGAGCTGCCATAGCAAAATACCACAGATGGAGTGGCCTAAACAATAGAAATTTATTGTCTCACAGTTTTGGAGGCTAGAAGTCCAAATCAAGGTGTAAGGAGGGTTGGTTCCACTTGAGGTCTGTGAGGGAAGGATTTGTTCCAGACCTCTCTCCGTGGCTTGTAGATGGCTATCTAATGCATGTCTGTCTGTGTCCAAATTTCCCCTTTTATAAGGACATCAGTCATATTGGACTAGAGCTTACTCTTTTGATCTCATTTTAATTTGATTACCTCTTAAAGACCCTATCTCCAAATAAGGTCACATTTTGAGGTACTGAGGGTTAAGGGTCCAGCATGTCTTTTTGGGGGGACACAATTCAATCCATAACAACACCTCCTCATAAGTAAGGTATGTTCCTATGACTCAAGTGCCCCTAGGTCCCACTTTAATATAGAAAAAGACTGTGGAGTTTCTTGAGAACTAGGTAGAAAGCTAGCTAGCAGCAAAGCAGATGTAAGGATCTCCTGATTGGTCAGCTGTCACAGCTCTTTCAAGGAGGAAAATTAATAATAATTGAAAGACTAATATTTGCTCACAGAGTCCGCTTTACTTTTAGAATGAAGATATTATCTCCAAAAACTTAGAGCCTGGATACAACATAATTGTCTGCCTATGAGTAAAAGCAATAACTTTGATATGAAAAAATTTTTGAGAGGTACTTTTATTTTATTTAAGGTATTTGTCTTAAATAACATTTATTTACTTAATTATAAGTTTCTGCTGACAGGGCTTTATCTTATGTTTGACATGTAGTAAGTTTGTCAAATGAATAAATAAACTAATGAACAAATGACATTGTTATATAACATTGGATTATCATTTGGGGATAAGAATAAGGAAGAGGAAATTAAAAAATGGAATAATAGAATCCCCTGTAAATAGAATTGAAATGAAATCATAGAACATTATAACTTAGAGACTTTGAAGATCCTTGTAAGAGAAAAGTTTAGTTCCTCCTTTTACAATGGAGAATTGAGGGTCAAAGATGTCAATGTTTCTGAGACCACAGGACCAAGTTAGTAATGTGGTGTAGTGGAAGAGCAGGCATTCTGAAATCAGAGTTTTTGTTGTTGCTGTTTTTTTAAACAGTAATCATTAATTCTGTAGATCTGTAGGTCAACTGAGGATTGGCTGCTCTCAGCTGGACTTGGTTGGTGGCTCTGTTGAGATTGTCTGGCCTCTGCTCACATATCTGGAAATCAGCTGAGCTAGGCTGTGCTTGACTTTGATTTGAATTTGCTCACTGTGTCTCTCATTTTTCTCCTGGGAAACTTGGGTATGTTCTCATGGCAATGACAGAGGAGCAAGAGAGCAAGCCCAACTGTGCAAGCTCTTTCAAGCTTTTGGTTATGTCATGTTGCTGATATTCCATTGGTGAAGTCAAAGGGCTGAGCCCAAGGTGAAGTGGTGGGGTATATTCCCCCTCTTCAGTGAAAGGAGCTGTGAAGTTACATGGCGAAGGCCGTGGATATGGAGGGGCAGATTATGAAGAATTGGAGCTTTAAACTACTGCAAGTGATGAATGTTGGGGAGTGCGAGATAGAGGGTGGGAGTTTGTGACTTTTTTTTGCCAAGAATAAGGTACATGCGATCTTGACTTTACTGCATTGCTTTGAGAAATCTGGCTGTCCTCAGTTTCTTTATCTGTGAGCAGGGATTAACGATATCTGTATTACTGGATAATTGTGAACAATAAAGAGGGAGCACTTCTAAAACATTTGTTATGCAGTATATTTTGAACTTATGTTAAGTCTCTTCCCTCTTTTTCAGAGAAATTTCAGGGTGTACATCCCTAAAAACCAAGAAGACCATTATAAAGCAAAAAGCAAATAAACACATAATGTACTAATATATGTTAGTGCATTAACGTAGAAGAGGAACAAAATAAGGGAAAATTTTCTTGGCCTGAAGAGGATATTCAATGAGGATTAATGGAGGGGACTGGAGAGGGTATTCCAAGGGTAGGGGGGATAAAACAAAATGTGGGGTGATGTCAAAGTGAACACATTTAGAAGATCGTCTCATTACAGTGTTTTCCCCCATGTGGGAGACTAGAGAAAGAGGCCTGTCCCACGTGGATCCTTAAAAAATTTTGAAAAATATCTCTTCTCTCACTTCCATCTGGTCCCTCCCTTTTCCTCTCCCAGGACTTTTTAGAGATTTGTAAAAATGGAGAGAGGACCCAAGGAGGCTGGACTTAGATGTGGTTTGCTTCTCTCCTGTCTTCTGATCTTTTCTCACTGCTTTTTCTAATCCTTGCTAAGAATGGATGTGGCTTTTTTTTTTTTTATTCATAAAGCCATTATTGATGGCCAGCTCTGTGCAAGGCACTGTGTCTGACGCTGAGTAGAGGTGGTGGAGTAGTGGTGGTGGGATGTGTTTACAGAGACGTATGCAAAGTGTTTCTGCTATCAGGGAGCTGCATATTCTCCATTTGCCTCCACCCCCAATAATCTCCATTCTTTCCTCCCTGCACTGTGTCTCAGGCTGTCCTCTGTTGCCTTCTGGCTTCCATTGGAGTTCAGTCAGTGAACCACCAGCAGGAGGTTACAGACTGGGAGATGAGAGTTTGGTTCCTGCCCTGCAGTCTTGACAATTGGCATTGGCTACACTCCTAAAAGTCATGGCTCCTGTACCCTTTCCTAGAGCTACGGATCCAGCTTCCCCTGAGTTCTGGTAACTGCTCCTTCTTACCCCTTTAGCCTAAGCTGGTAATAGCGTTTCAGCGTTACTAGTCCTTAGATGCTTCAGCAATACTTGGTGGTTTCCCTTAATCCACCCACACCTTTGTAGATACCCCTTCACTAAGCCTTCTTCAATCACTTCTTCTGATTATGCCATCTGTGTTCCCTCAGGACCCTCACTGATACACCTTCCCACTGTAAGATCAATATGGGAATTGAGAGACAGGTGGTGCTAATGTGCTTTCTTTCCAAAAGGAAGCTTTGCTGGATTAGTGATACCCTATTTTTTAAATATATATTTCATACATTTGCCTTTTTGCTTGGAAAATGCTTTCATCAGGGCTGTTTGTCTTCTCTGAGATACTGAAGACAGCATGTACTGTGTGGTATAGTGGCTTTTCCCTCCCTTCCTTTACCTTTCCTTCCTTCCTTCCACCCTCCCTCCCTCCCTCTCCCTCTCCCTCTTTTTCTTCTTCCTTCCTTCCTTCTTTTCTTTCCTTCTTTCTGTTTACTTGCTCTCTGTAGGAAGACGAGAGACAACATTTGAAATCTAAGCAATGTTTGCACAAAACTATAGAGCTGGTGTTTTAAGGAAAGAGGATAGCACTAAAACCAGATAATTTGGTCCCCATTTTACATTAGGAAAATTTTAAATGCTGGTGTTTCTGTTTATGCATTATACTTTCTCATGACATACTTCCAACTAAATACCTCATTCTCAATAACCTCCCTGCCCCCTTGCAGTCTGTTGCCAAATTTTATATATATTACTTCTACAGTATCTCAAGAATTGATTTCTTTGTTTCTATTTCTGTTATACATTCTTCTTAAAATCTTATTCTATGGGGCATTTGAAATAGACCTGAGTGTATGATGGCTTGATTTAATTTTTTCTCCATGGCCAAACTCAACTTAGCTCATGAACCCCACGTTCAATTTTGGCAGAAACTCATTCTTGTTAATTCAAGGTTAACACAGTTATGCCATATATTCCTGAATGGAGTATCAGACAACAGCCTCCCCCAGGGTCTGGATTCTGCCTACTTTGTTTCCTGTCTCATCCTCTGATGTTCAGTCACTGTTAACATGGGGCCAGGCTGAACCACCTGCAGTTCCTCAGTGTATTTAATGCTTTTTCCTACCTCTGTTTTCAAACGTGTAGTTCTTTTAGCTGGGTAAACCATGTTCCCCTTTCTCTCCTGTCACCTTCTTCACTTCAAGTGAGTGAATAAATGTCTAGTCTCTTTACTTGACCTCTCTTTCAAAAAATTCAATAAGAACCTAGCTTACCAAAGTCCTATGGAAGTAAAGTTATTCCCATTACAAAGATAGGGAAAATGATGCTCAGAGATATGCTCAGCATCATAAAATTGAAAAATATATGAGCTGTGCAGGTGGAATTGAAAATTCCTGTTTCTGACTCTAAGTTTTGTGTCTCACTTTCTGCTTACCATAACCTGTTTATTCGTGTAGCATGTATTTGTGGAACTCCTAATATGTATCAATCACCGGGATACAGAGATTGTTTAAAAATTCTCACAGTTCACTGGAAATGGTGTGTAAGTGGAGAGATAAGCACAACACCAATTGGAGAAGAATTAATGGCAGTAGAGTTAGAGGCAGAGAAAAGTAAACGTGCCATCCTCTGGGAAGATGTGAAAATACTCTCAGAGAGCTAACATTTAAGTTAGTCTTTATTAAAAAAAAATTTATGTATTTATTTTTATATATTTGGCTGCACTGGGTCTTAGTTGTGGCACGCGGGATCTTTGTTGCAGCATGTGGGATCTTCATTGCGGCATGCGGGATCTTTATGTGGTATCTTTAGTTGTGGCATTGTGGGATCTAGTTCCCTGACCAGGGATCAAACCCGGAACCCCGCATTGGGAGCGCAGAGTCTTAGCCACTGGACCACCAGGGAAGTCCCTAAGTTAGTCTTTAAATATAAGTAAGACTTTCCTAAGCAGAATGAAATTCAGGCAGGGGTAACTTTTTTTAATTTAAAATGATGGTAGTTTGTTTATTATACATTTTTTTACATTGATTTAGATTTTTAAAAGTATTACTTAAAATATTTTCTTGATTTTTGAGTTTTTTTTGGTGCCCCTTTAAACTCTGTATTTGAAGCAACTACCTTGCTCTTCTCACCCTGGTCCTTTTCCTGTAACAGTCATGGAGTTGGAAAAGGTATACTTTTCCAGTGAAAGATGACAATTTAGGCTTTGTAGAGTGAAGGTGGAGACTGTCCAAAGATATGGCTACAGTGCTGGACTGTGAAGTGGCTAACAGGCTAGGAATTTTGGTTTTGATTTTTTAAACGAGTTTTTGGATGTCTTTTTTAAAGATTAAAAGTGGTGAAATCAGATTTAATTTTTGGAAGATCTCTTTATAAAGAGTACTCAGTGGAGGAGGCAAGACTTGAACGTGGCAAAAAATTAGCAGTTGGTTTCATCAAACAAGATAAATATTGAAAGTCTAAATAAAAGCAGTAATGATAGATATGGTATTGGAAGTAATGTGATCTTATATTTTTTAATTAAAAGTTTCTCTTACTAATTATACAATTAATTTTTTTCTTCAAGGTATGCTCATTTGTCCAAGATTTTTAAAAGAAAAATCATCTTATTTTTCGCCTTTTAATATTTTACTTCACTCTAGTTAAAGTATAAAATGATGGTGAAGTGCAATGTTACACCTTCACCCCATAATGCCCTATCTGATGAACATTGCTTTATATGTTCTCAAAAAAATCAGCAGCAGGAAACCTCCGAGTTGATTTTGTTTAGCACGTCACCACCTAGTGAAAAACACGCACATACACACACATGCACACACACGTACAAAATAAGTGCAAAAAGCCTGAGCAATTGAAAGTCATCTCCCAGTCACTCAAGAATTGCCTCTCATAATACTTTACAAACTCTTTCAGCCCTAAAAAGGAGAAGGCTCCTCCACCACATGAGTGGTTAACTTACTCTAGTGTAGTTTTCTCATTTGTTGACTTAGCAACAGCCTTTGACTCTGAGAGTTAAAAAAATAGGCTGTAAGGAGTAAACATTGATTTACCTAATCAAGTAAGCATCCTTGAAGACAACTAGTTCAAATATAGGCCAACCAGGGTATGTCATGTTTTATTAAGTTGTACTAATTTTTTTGAGAGGGGTCTCAGAGTAACTATACTGGGAAATTAAGATATGAAAATGATAAGTGACAGCAATTAATGTTCTTGATCAGTTTGCACCATGACATCAACAAGAATCATAGCTATAAAAGTATGAAGTTAAAAGAATGGAGCAAAGGCTAAGGTAAGTTTGTCCTAGAAAAATATGAAATACTCTGGAAGGTAATAGGTAACTTTATTTTGGCAGTGACTTCTGGCCGACTTGGAGGATATAATTTAATAGATTTTTCTGAGTGTTCCTAATAGGGCATCTTCATCATGAACCTCAATGCTAAGTGTGTTATCTTGGAAGTTATCATCTCTTCTTTCAGTGGACAGAGAAAGAGTTGTTGAGAAGCCCCTCTCTAGTTTGGTAAATAGACCATCTTTAAGCAATTAAGAAACTGAATATGTATCCGTAGCAGACGTTAGTTAGGCTCTGTCATCATCTTCCCTCCCCTCCCCTCCTTGTTTTCTTTCACACTTTAACAGTTTTATATTTTACATTTAGGTCTATGATCCATTTTGAGGTATTTTTTGGTATAAAGTGAGAAGTACAGGTTAAGGTCTTTTTTTTTTTTCTCCATTGAATTTCTTTTGCACATTGCCAAATACCAACTGACTATATTTGTGTTTATTTTCTGTTTCACTGACCTTTGTTCTTTCACTAACATCACCGTTTTGATCATTGAAGCTTTATAGTAAGTGTGAAAATTCAGATACTGTGATTCCTCCAACTTTGATCTTCTTTTAATTGAGCTTCTAGTTGTTTTGGTTATTGTAATTCTTTTACTTTGTCAAAAGTTGTAGAATCAGCTTGTTTATATTTTCTGGGAAGAAGAATCATGCTTCTTCTGGGTTTTTGATTGGGATTTCATTAAATCTACAGATCAATTAAGGGAGAATTGACATCTTAACAATATTCTGTCTTCCAATACATGAATATATCTCTTTATTTTTTTTCAGATCTTCTTCAGTTTCTTTCATCTGTGTTTTGAAGTTTTCAGCGTATGTATTATGCATGTATCTGTCAGATTTACACCTCAGTATTTAATCCTCTTTGGAGTTGTTGTAAATCGTACTTCTAAAAATTTTAGTTTTTATTTGTACATTTATAGTATATAGAAACAGGGATGAAGTTTTATATTGATATTTTATCCTGTGCACTGCTAAACTCACTCATTAGTTCCAGGAGCTTTCTTGGAATATACCTCGGAATTTTCTATATAGAAAATCATGTCCACTGCTAATAGAGGTGGTTTTATTTCTTCCTTTACAAACTAAGTGAATACCTTTTGCTTTTTATTCTGCTGCTTTTTTTCTATGGCTGGAATCTCCAGGAATATTGAAAAGGAATGGTGAGAGCAGACATCTTTGCATTGTTCCTTATCTTAAAGGGAACATTCAGATTCAGTTTTTCACCATTAAGTATTATATTACTTGGTATTTTGCAGATTCCCTAATCAAATTAAGGAACTTTCTTTCTATTTCTACTCTTTAAAGTTTTTTAAAATCATGAATAAAGTTTGAATTTTGTTGAAGCCTTTCCTGCATTTATTGATATGATCATGTGGTTGTCCTTCTTTAGTGTGTTAATAAGATGCATTACATTGATTTTTGAATGTTGATCCAGCATTGAATTCCCAGGATAAACCCCACTCAGTCATGATCTTTTTGAAATATTCCAAGATTCAATTTCCTAATGTTTTCTCGAAGATTTTTGTATCTATTTTACATTCATGAGGTTTATAGATCTGTAATTTTATTTTCTTATACTTCGTTTGGTATAAGAATAATGCTGACCCACTAAAATTAGCTTGAAAGTCTTATCTCTACTTTTATTTTCTGGAAAAGATTGTGTAGAATTGGTATTATTTATTCCTCAAAAGTTTCGTAGAATTTGGCAGTGAAATCACTTGGGCCTGGAATTTGCTTTGTTGGAATGTTTTTGAATTTGATTTCTTTAATAGATATATGACTATCCAGGCTAGCTATTTCTTTTTGAGTAAGTTTCAGTAGATTTCTTATTTTAAGAAATTGGCTCATTTTATCTAAGTTATCCAATTTTAAGGCATAAACTTGTTCACAGTATTCCTTTACTATCCTTTCAAGGTCAGTGAGGGCTGTACTAACAACCCCTCTTTCATTATTTATATTAATGGTTTGTGTTTCTCTCTTTTATTCTTTGTCAATTCATCAATTTTATTGATCTTTTCAAAGAACCATCTTGTTGTTCTATAAATGTCTTGCATTGTTTTTCACTTTTCAATTTCATTGCTTTCTGCTCTTTATCATTTCCTTTCTTCTGCTTGCTTTAGGCTTAGTTTGCTCTTCCAGTCTCTTAAGGTGGAAATTAGACCTTTCTTCTTTTCCAAGATAGGCATCTAATGCTGTAAGCTTTTCTCTAAGAAATGCTTTGGTACCATCTCACAAACTTTGATATATTTTATTTATTTTCATTTTTATTTAGTTCAAAATATTTTCTAATCCAACCTCCCTTTGCAGCCTCATCTTCTAAGACTTCCCTCATGTAGCTTGTGTTGTAGACATACTTATTTGATTTTATGCTTTTGTTCCTTCGCTTCTGATGTTTCTATTACTGTGACTCCTTTTTCTTAGTTCAATCTATCAGTCTTACTTATCCTCTTCAAATGTCATATACTCCATGAAGCTTTCCCTGATCACTTCCCAGGGAAGTGATATCCCTTCTTTGAGCTCCCAAAGTATATTATACTTTGCTAATGTCATTTAATAGCTATTTCCTTATAGTTACTGCCTACTATAACCCATTTTCTTTGGCTGCAGAGGAGCATTGGTAACTTTACTCTGGGTAGGGCAAACAATGGTCAGAGGAAACAGTTTTCCAGATTTTTGGATTGCAGTATTTCCCTGAATGGTTTCATTATGTACTTGATTACTCCTACAGGTGCCAATATACCTAAATAGGTGGTGGTGGTAGAGGCAGCAACTAATAATTCTTCTTTGCCAGCTAAACTTACACCCAGAATGCTGAAGAATGGTTAAACAGTTCTTTGCTCAATGCTTCCAGTGATGAAAATCTAGAATGTACACACTGGGCATGTTTGTGAAAAATTATGTGTTGCACCTGTAGTCTGACTCATCCCCGTGTACCAAATAAGAATCCATTTTCTTTCTTCAAGTCTTCTCTTTGTTCCTCTACCACTGCCCTTCCCTCCAACACACTCTGCTTTTGTCCTTTTTATTCCTTCTTTTCTCTGGCTCCAAGTCTCTACCTTCCCTCCTGTTCCAAATTACAGCCCTTCTCCCAGCAGTTAACAAGGCCCTTGCCTTATCTTACATCTTTCAAATCATACACTACTGTATATAAAATAGATAACCAACAAAGACCTACTGTGCAGCACAGGGAACTTTACTCAATATTTTGTAATAACCTGTAAGGGAAAAGAATCTGAAAAAAATAGATATATATGTATGTATAACTGAAACACTTTGCTGTACACCTGAAACTAACACAACATTGTAAATCAACTATACTTTAATAAAAAAATAAATAAAGCTGGAAAAAAATCCCAAATCATATGGATGAAGATTTGGCAATGTGAGTCATTGTTCTTCTCAGGGCGGTCCCTGGAGAGGTAGATGTTGGCTTAAGAGGTGGGGAAGGGCATTGGATTGCCTCCTACACTGACTTGTTCTTTTCCTTCTGTGTTATTTTTTCCGCATTTCCTGAGTATTTTAAAAAGGCAGTGATCTTACATCATTCATGTTGAGTTCTTATCAATAGGTACCTTATAAGATCATATGCTCTCTTTTATGTATCTCCCAACTCTATTAGTTTAATCTTGGAGGATACCATGTCTAATTACCTTTTCCAAATTTCTGTGATTCTTTTCTCTTCCGCATTGATTACGGTGAGCAGAAGGAAAGGCACTTCATAACATATAATATTGTTTGTATACATATATCCACTAAATTAGAATATTTCTTGAGAGTGTAGATTAATTAGTCATTTTTATTCATGTGTTTCCCACTTATCATTAATTACCATGGTGCTGGATATTTAATTCATCCTCAGTTAACGAATAAAATTGAAAATGAATGAATACTATTAAGACATGGTAACAACAACAAAAAAAAACAGAATACCTGGAAAAGTTTCAAAATGAAGAAATCTAATCAGATTTGCCAACCTGTTGAGGCAAAGAATGCAGAAGGATGTCTTATTAGGAATACAGATTTGGACTCCCTCTTGTGAGAGCACCAGATTCACAACTAACTTCTGAGCCATCATTGACAGGAAGACACTGGAACTCACCAAAAAAGATACCCTGCATCCAAAGACAAAGGAGAAGCCACAATGAGATGGTAAGAGGAGCACAATCACAATAAAATCAAATCCCATAACTGCTGGGTGGGTGACTCACAAACTGGAGAACACTTATACCACAGAAGTCCACCCACTGGAGTGAAGGTTCTGAGCCCCACATCAGGCTTCCCAACCTGGGGGCCTGGCAATGGGAGGAGGAATTCCTAGAGAATCAGACTTTGAAGGCTAGTGAGATTTGATTACAGGACTTTGACAGGACTGGGGGAAACAGAGACTCCATTCTTGGAGGGCACACAAAAAGTAGTGTGCACATTGGGACCCAGGGGGAAGGAGCAGTGACCCCAGGGGAGACTGAACCAGACCTACCTGCTAGTGTTGGAGGGTCTCCTGCAGAGGCGGGGGGCGACTGTGGCTCACTGTGGGGACAAGGACACTGGCAGCAGAAGCTCTGGGAAGTACTCCTTGGCATGAACCCTCCTGGAGTCCTCCATTAGCCCCACCAAAGAACCTGTAGCCTTCAGTGCTGAGTTGCCTCAGGCCAAACAACCAACAGGGAGGGAACAGACAAGCGGATTAAAGTTTTACTGAGCTCTGCCCACCAGAGCAACACCCAGCTCTATCCACTACCAGTCCCTCCCATCAGGAAGCTTGCACAAGCCTCGTAGACAGCCTCATCCACCAGAGGGCAGACAGCAGAAGCAAGAAGAACTACAACCCTGCAGCCTGTGGAAGGAAAACCACATTCACAGAAAGACAGACAAAATGAAAAGGGAGAGGACTATGTACCAGATGAAGGATCAAGATAAAAATCCCAGAAAAACAACTAAATGAAGTGGAGATAGACAACCTTCCAGAAAATGAATTCAGAATAACAATAGTGAAGGTGATCCAGGACCTTGGAAAAAGAAGGGAGGCAGAGATCAAGAAGATACAAGAAATGTTTAACAAAGACCTAGAAGAACAAACACCTAGAAGAATTAAAGAACAAACAGAGATGAACAATACAATAATTGAAATGAAAAATACACTAGAAGGAATCAATAGCAGAATAACTGAGGCAGAAGAACAGATAAGTTACTTGGAAGGCAGAATGGTGGAAGTCACTGCCGCAGAACAGAATAAAGAAAAAAGAATGAAAAGAAGTGAAAACAGTCTAAGACACCTCTGGGACAACATTAAACACACCAACATTCACATTATAGGGGTCCCAGAAGGAGAAGAGAGAGAGAGAGGACCCAATAAAATATTTGAAGAGATTATAGTCAAAAACTTCCCTAACATGGGAAAGGAACTAGCCACCCAAGTCCAGGAAGCACAGAGAGTCCCAGGCAGGATAAACCCAAGGAGAAACAGGCCGAGACACAGAGTAATCAAATTGACAAAAATTAAAGACAAAGAAAAATTATTAAAAGCAACAAGGGGAAAATGACAAATAATATACAAGGGAACTCCCCTAAGGTTAACAGCTGATTTCTCAGCAGAAACTCTACAAGCCAGAAGGGAGTGACATGATATATTTAAAGTGATGAAAGGGAAGAACCTACAACCAAGATTACTGTAACTGGCAAGGATCTCATTCAGATTCAACAGAGAAATCAAGAGCTTTACAGAGAAGCAAAAGCTAACAGAATTCAGCACCACCAAACCAGCTCTATAGCAAATGCTAAAGGAACTTCTCTAAGTGGGAAACTCAAGAGAAGAAAAGGACCTACAAAAACAAACCCAAAACAATTAAGAAAATGGTCATAGGAACATACATATCGATAATTACCTTAAATGTGAATGGATTAAATGCTCCAACCAAAGACACACACTGGCTGAATGGATACAAAAACAAGACCCATATATATGCTGTCTACAAGAGACCCACTTCAGACCTAGAGACACATACAGACTGAAAGTGAGGGGATGGAAAAAGATATTCCATGCAAATGGAAATCAAAAGAAAGCTGGAGTAGCAATACTCATATCAGATAAAATAGACTTTAAAATAAAGAATGTTACAAGAGACAAGGAAGGACACTACATAATGATCAAGGGATCAATCCAAGAAGAAGATATAACAATTATAAATATATATGCACCCAACCTAGGAGCACCTCAATACATAAGGCAACTGCTAACAGCTATAAAAGAGGAAATCGACAGTAACACAATACTAGTGGGGGACTTTCACACCTCACTTTCACCAATGGACAGATCATCCAGAAAGAAAATTAACAAAGAAACACAAGTTTTAAATGACACAATAGATCAGATAGATTTAATTCATATTTATAGGACATTCCATCCGAAAACAGCAGATTACACTTCCTTCTTAAGTGCACATGGAACATCCTCCAGGATAGATCACATCTTGGGTCACAAATCAAGCCTCAGTAAATTTAAGAAAATTGAAATCATATCACACATCTTTTCCAACCAGAATGCTATGAGATTAGAAATCAATTACAGGGAAAACAACATGAAAAACACAAACACATGGAGGCTCAACAATACTTTCCTAAATAACCAAGAGATCACTGAAGAAATAAAAGAGGAAATCAAAAAATACCTAGGGACAAATGACAATGAAAACACGACGATCCAAAACCTATGGGATGCAGCAAAAGCAGTTCTAAGAGGGTAGTTTATAGCAATACAATTCTACCTCAAGAAACAAGAAAAATCTCAAATAAACAATCTAACCTTACACGTAAAGGAACTAGAGAAAGAAGGACAAAAAAACCCCCAAAGTTAGTAGAAGGAAAGAAATCATAAAGATCAGACCAGAAATAAATGAAATAGAAACAAAGAAAACAATGGCAAAGATCAATAAAACTAAAAGCTGGTTCTTTGAGAAGATAAACAAAATTGATAAACCTTTAGCCAGGCTCATCAAGAAAACAAGGGAGAGGACTCAAATCAATAAAATTAGAAATGAAAACGGAGAAGTTACAATGGACACTGCAGAAATACAAAGCATCATATGAGACTACTACAAGCAACTCTATGCCAATAAAATGGACAACCTAGAAGAAATGGACAATTATTAGAAAGGTAAAACCTTCCAAGACTGAACCAGGAAGAAATAGAAAATATGAACAGACAATCACAAGTAATGAAATTGAAGCTGTGATTAAAAATCTTCCAACAAACAAAAGTCCAGGACCAGATGGCTTCACAGGTGAATTCTATCAAACGTTTAGAGAAGAGCTAACACCAATCCTTCTGAATCTCTTCCAAAATATTGCAGAGGAAGGACACTCCCAAACTCATTCTATGAGGCCACCATCACCCTGATACCAAAACCAGACAAAGATACTACAAAAAAAGAAAATTACAGACCAATATCACTGATTAATATAGATGCAAAAATCCTCAACAAGATACTAGCAAACAGAATCCAACAACACATTAAAAGGATCACATACCATGATCAAGTGGGATTTATCCCAGGGATGCAAGGATTCTTCAATATACACAAATAAATCAATGTAATATTAACCATATTAACAAACTGAAGAATAAAAAACATATGATCATCTCAATAGATGCAGAAAAGGGTTTTGTCAAAATTCAACACCCATTTATGATAAAAACTCTCCAGAAAGTAGGCACAGAGGGAACCTACCGCAACATAATAAAGGCCATATACAACAAACCCACAGCAAACATCATTCTCAATGGTGAAAAACTGAAACTATTTCCTGTAAGATCAGGAACAAGACAAGGATGTCCACTCTCGCCACTGTTATTCAACATACTTCTGGAAGTCCTAACCACGGCAATCAGAGAAGAAAAAGGAATTCATACTGGAAAAAAAGAAGTAAAACTGTCACTATTTGCATATGACATGATACTATACATAGATAATCCTAAAGATGGCACCAGAAAACTACTAGAGCTAATCAATGAATTTAGTGAAGTTGCAGGATACAAAATAAATGCACAGAAGTCTCTTGCATTCCTATACACCAACAATGAAAAATCAGAAAGAGAAATTAAGGAAACAATCCCATTCACCACTGCAACAGAAAGAATAAAATACATAGGAATAAACCTACCTAAGGAGGTAAAAGACCTGTACTCAGAAAACTATGAGACACTGATAAAAGAAGTCAAAGATGACACAAACAGATGTAGAGATATACTATGTTCTGGGATTGGAAGAATCAACATTGTGAAAATGTCTATAGTACCCAAAGCAATCTACATATTCAAGGCAATCCCTATCAAATTACTAGTGACTTTTTTTTACAGCACTAGAACAAAAAATCTTAAAATTTGCATGGAGACACAAAAGACCCTGAATAGCCAAAGCAATCTTGAGGGAAAAAAATGGAGCTGGAGGACTCAGACTTCCTGACTTCAGAATATGCTGCAAAGCTACACTAATCAAGACAATATGGTACTGGCCAAAAAACAGAAATATAGATCAGTGGAACAGGATAGAAAGCTCAGAGATAAACCCACACTCCTTTGGTCAACTAACCTATGACAAAGGAGGCAAGGATATACAATGGAGAAAAGACAGTCTCTCCAATAAGTGGTGCTGGGAAAACTGTACAGCTACATGTAAAAGAATGATATTAGAACACTCCCTAACACGACACACAAAAATAAACTCAAAATGCATTGAAGACCTAAATGTAAGAACGGACACTGTAAAACTCTTAGAGGAAAACCTAGGAAGAACACTCTGACATAAATCACAGCAAGATCTTTTTTGACCCACCTTCTAGAGTAATGAAAATAAAAACAAAAACAAGTGGGACCTAATGAAACTTAAAAGCTTTTGCACAGCAAAGGAAACTATAAACAAGATGAAAAGACAACCCTCAGAATGGGAGAAACTATTTGCAAACGAATCAACGGACAAAGGATTAATCTCCAAAATATATGAACTGCTCATGCAGCTCAGTATTAAAAAAACAAACCCAATCAAAAAATGGGCAGAAGACCTAAATAGACATTTCTCCAAAGAAGACATACAGATGGCCAAGAAGCACGTGAAAAGCTGTTCAACATCACTAATTATTAGAGAAATGCAAATCAAAACTACAATGAGGTATCACCTCACACCAGTTAGAATGGGCATCATCAGAAAATCTACAAACACCAAATGCTGGAGAGGGTGTGGAGAAAAGAGAACCCTCTTGCACTGTTGGTTGGAATGTAAATTGATACAGCCACTATGGAGAACAGTATGGAGGTTCCTGAAAAAACTAAAAATAGAATTACCATATGATCCAGCAATCCCACTACTGGGCATATACCCAGAGAAAACCATAATTCAAAAAGGCACATGCATCCTGATGTTCATTGCAGCACTATTTACAATAGCCAGGTCATGGAAGCAACCTAAATGCCCATCAACAGACGAATGGATAAAGATGATGTGGTACATATATACAGTGGAATATTACTCAGCCATAAAAAGGAACAAAATTGGGTCATTTGTAGATGGACCTAGAGTCTGTTATACAGAGTGAAGTAAGTCAGAAAGAGAAAAACAAATATCGTATATTAATGCATATATGTGGAATCTAGAAAAATGGTACAGATGAACCAGTTTGCAAGGCAGGAATAGGTACATAGATGTAGAGAACAAACATATGGACATCAAGGGGGGAAAGTGGAGGCGTGGTGGTGGTGGGATGAGTTGGGAAATTGGGATTGACATATATACACTAATATGTATAAAATAGATAACTAATAAGAACCCACTGTATAAAAACAATTAAAAAACAAGAAATGCAAATTTAGCTCCAAATGCATAGAACACATGAAAGAAGAACAATACAGTCTTCTACAAAGTTGGCAAGCCTATTTTCTATTCTCCAAATACATTCTCAATGGAAATAAAAAACAAGGAAATATCTAAGTCACTCATGTGACTTATGTGGTATATCTATGATCTTATGATCTATGTGGTAGAATTAGGTGATATGCAGTGCTTAATTTCTATTTATGAAAATTAAGTCTTTCAAAACACATCTATCATCAAAGTGTTAGATACAAATATCTCATTTTTAGGTGTGAAGCTCTCAGATGAATACAAGTTGAAAATTGTATTGGCATACTAAAATGTCTCAGAAAATTATATTATATAAAAGAAAAGCTTCTTATTCAGGAAAATGTGCTGAACTGTATTTCTAAAAGTGAATCAGTGTTGGTTCAAGAAGACTTAATTGAAGTTACCTTGAGCATTGCCTTACTCTATTAGAAGCCTCTCAGATTAAGATTCTTCAGAGAGATTATAGAGCTGAAAGGAATAAGCATGATTCACATTTTTAATCAGGGGAACTTGTATTCCTTTATCTAGGAAAGCAAATCCTTCTTTTCATGCACCCTTAGGTTCTGCCTCTAAGTTTTTTTTCACATTGAGCTCTTCTTTCATATCCTGTGTCAGACTGGGTATCTTGGCAACTCTACTTCGGGTGTGGTCCTTGTCTTGGGGTAGTGATGGAACCTACCAGCAAGCCAGGGTGACTGTTATCCTGGCTTGCTCAGTTAGCTCTTTTCTATACCAAGACGAAGACTGAAGTTTCATTTCAACAACCCAGACATATGTATCTATTTTAACAATGGCCAAATGAAGTTCTTTAAAATAAGACTTTGGAATAATTGAGGTTGATTCTGAAGACACAAAGCTATCAGTAATTTAAAGGTAAGTTTTAAAATAGTAAATGTAGGCTTGTAAGTGATCAATTACAATATGTATACTCAGTAATCACTCTTCATTAGAGGAGAGAAAAACATTTTAGCCATGGGTGGCTAGAAAACAAGGAGCAGTCCCAGTTTTTTACTCTGCTGTAATTTTTGCCCAAAATTGAGCAACTGTTGTTCATCTTCTAATAGAAATATTCAGTCTTAGTTTCGGAAATTTTCAGAGTTTGCTGCATTTGCTGAAGCACCATTATATATATATAATACCTTTTGCCAATCTCTGGTATCATTTTTTAAAACAATTTTATTGAGATATAATTGACATTTATTAAACTACGTATATTTAAAGTATACAATTTGATAAATTTTAACATATGTATAAACCTATCATGCCATCACCACAAACAAAAATAATGAATATTTCAATCATCTCCAAATGTTTTCTTGTGCCTTTTTATAATCTGTCCCATTCTCTTCAGAACCCTCTTCCTCCTGCCTAGGCAACAACTTATCTGCTTTCTGTCATTATGTATTAGTTTGTATTTTCCAGACTTTTACAAAAATGGAATATCAGAGTATTTTCTTTTTGGTACTTTGAAAGAAGTATGCTTCTTTCATTCAGCATACTTTTTTGAGATCTATCCATGTACTTGGCATGTATCAATTATTTTTCCTTTTGTTGCTGAGTAGTAATCCATTATATGGATATACCTCAATTTGTTGATCCAGTCACCTATTGGTAGACATTTGGGTTGTTTTTAGTTTTTGGCTATTACAAATAAGTCTAAATTCCATAGACATCCTTGTATAAGTTTATGTGTGCATTGATACTTTTATATCTCTTTGGTAAAAGCTGGGAATAGAACTGTTGGGTCATGTAGTAGGTATATATTTACCTTTTTAAGAAATCGTCAAACTGTTTTCCAAAGTGATTGTACCATTTTACATTTCTAGTAGCAGTGTATGAAAATTCTAGTTGTTCTCCATCATTGCCAAGAAATGATATGATCAGTCATTTTAATGTTAATCTCTTTCCCTAGAGACTAATGATGTTGAGCATCTTTTGATGTGCTTATTTGCCATCCATATATCTTCCTTTATCTTCCTTGGTGAAGTGTCTGTTCAGTTGTTTAGTCCATTTTTAAAAATTGGGTTGTTTGTCTTATTGAATTATAAGAAATATATGTGTGTGTGTATATATATATGTTCATTCTGGATCAATGTCCTTTTTCAGAAAAATGTTTTTCAAATATTTTCTCCCGATAGGTTTAGAAGAGTAAACGTTTTTTAATTTAATGAAATAAATGTGATGATTTTATATTTGTGTCTTTTGTATTATATTAAGAAATCTTTGCAAAAACAAGGTAATGAAGATCTCCTAAGTTTTCTGCTGGAAATTTTAGATCTTAATTTAAGGTCCATGACCTATTTCAAGTTAATTTTGTATACGTTCCCTAACCATGTGGTTATCCAGTTGTTCCAGCACCATTTGTTAAGAAGATTCTCATCTCCCCATTGAATTGCCTTAGCACATTTGTAGAAAACGAATTGATCATATGTGTACTGGTCTATTTCTGGATTCTCTATTTCATTTTACTGAGCTAATTGTCTATGTTTTTGATAATACTACATTGTATTATTTATTGTAACTTTATAATAGACCTTGAAATCAAAAGTATAGATCCCTCAACTACATTCTTTATCAAAGTCGTTTCTGTGATTCTCTGTACTTTGAATTTTTACAGAAAAGCCTGTTGAGATTTTGTTTGGGATTGCATTTAATCTATAGATCAATTTGGGGAAAAATGACATCTGAACAATATTGAGTCTTCTGATCCATGAATATGGTATATGTCTCCATTTACTTAGGTCTTTTTAAATTTTTGCAGTGTTTTGAAGTGTTTAGTGTATGGGTGTTTAGTGTACGGGTTTAGTGTTTAGTGTACGGGTCTTACACATATTATATTTGTTCTTTGAGGTTGCTCTTAAGCTTTGTTAGAGCAATCTTTAGCCTAGGTTAATTTGCTTCACTACCAAAGTAATACTCTTCTGAATACTTTACCCAATACCCTGTGGATTACAAGGTTTTCCACTGAGTCTCATGGGAACATGAACTAGTCCTAGCCCTAGGTGGGTTTTATTTGTTGTTGTTGTTTTTGCCAGCAGCAGATAGTTTCTACTTGCATACGTGTACTAACCAATACTCAACTGCATATTTAAGGGGGGCTTTCTGCAGATCTCAGGAATGTCTCCATTCTTCAGAACTCTGCCTTGCAAACTCTGGCTTTCTTGGCCTGCTGCATCTCTCAGCTTGTCTCCTCAACTCAGAGATTACCAGTCTATGCCTGGGATCCCCATTTCTACTCAGACACTAGACTGGGGCAATTGAAGTGCTCACCACACTGTTTCTCTCAGTGATCACTGTCCAATGTTGCCTGACATCCAGCATCTGAAAACCATTGTTTCATATATTTTGTACAGGTGTTTAGTTGTTTCAGTTGGGAAGTTATACCTGGTCTCTGTTACTCCAGTTTTGCCAGAAACAGAAGTAATACTACTTTTAAAATCTTCTTTCTACCCTTATCTTTTTGCATTGTACACTTTTATTTTGAAAGTTATTTCTCTGTACCTAGTACGTAAATTATGAGTTTTTAGTTTTAACTACTGCTTTTGAGGTGGAAGTTTCAGGTAAGACTTGAATCCCAGTAGAGAACTGAGATATAATATAGAAAATGTTGTGCATTTGAAGGCTTATTACTCACACGATGAGGCTTTCTAAGGAAAGCAAAGCAGGCGCCCAAGTAGGTCTGAAAATGGCTTGAGAGAGCAGGGAAAAGGAGACTGGCTTGGCTTTTATTGTGACCGGGGGGTGGGGCTGCTCGCTGGAGCAGGCTTATATGGTTTGAACTTGTGCTGGAGCCAGAGGAGAGCTCTCTTATCAGCTTGCCCACATGTGGGACAGAAGAAGAAGTGGGAGTGGTGAGGCTTGAAAGCTGTCAACAGTCAAACATCAAAAATGGAGTCAGACTCATAATTTACAACTCACCCTGATATTTGACTGATGACTGAAATGGGTCATGTTTCATTTAATTGAATTTGACCTTGTTTAAGTAAGTCCTTATGGCTCTATATAGGTCTTGTAGCCTGAGGTCAGTAAGGGAGGTGAAAGCTTCATTTTGCAAGCCTTTTGCAAGAGCCCAACATTGTGTATTTTGAGAAGTGAAATGAGCATCTTGATCACTTTCAGTCATGTTTAGAACTCTGAAGGGGATAGGGAGTGAGGCCTTGTATTGTGGCTTTAAGTATGTACAGAAACATGTGAGATCTTGGTTTATATTTTGGGTATATATGAGGCAAGAGATTTCCGGATCTCTTTACTCTAAATAAAGAACATAGGGCTTCCCTGGTGGCGCAGTGGTTGAGAGTAACCCTGCCGATGCAGGGGACACGGGTTCGTGCCCTGGTCTGGGAAGATCCCACATGCCGTGGAGCGGCTGGGCCCGTGAGCCATGGCGACTGAGCCTACGCGTCCAAAGCCTGTGCTCTGCAACGGGAGAGGCCGCAACAGTGAGAGGCCCGCGTACTGCAAAAAAAAAGAGAAAAGAACCTTGAGGAAGAAATTGTTCTTGCTGGACTAGATGGACAAATAACAGTGGCTTAACAGTTTTTAAAAATGTGCAAATGGTGCCCAAATTTGGCCAGGGCATCCAGTGCATGAAGTTTTGGATTGTGTTGGCCCTTGGATCCCATCCGTGGTTTGGGATATCCTAGTTAAAGCAGCAGCTCTTGAGTGAGCATCCATCACATGTTGGTGTTCATAAAGTACAGTTCATAATGCTTTTCATTAAATACATAAAATACAAAAAAAAAATCCTCCCATTGCTATTCACTCAGCTGTTCCCAAGGGGCTTCTCAGATAGCCAAGGGGTCTTTGAGAGGGCTGACTTCCTCCAGAAATAAGGCATTTGGCAAGGTACCGAAGGGGAGACCACCCCCTCCTGTAAGTAAGATATGCCAGAAAGGCGAGGTTTGTCTCTTTCCTGTGGGTACCATTTCTATTTTAGCAAAGAGGCCTTGGGGGCCTTGCTGAGCTTGCAGGGTGCTGCTTTCATAACCCAAGGCATAATGGGTATGGAGGAGCATGGTCAAGGCCTGTGAGAGCTTTTTGCTTCCAGGATGACCCAGTGTACAGTCAGTGATTGTCGCTTTAATGGGGCAATCTAATGTGGCTGAGGAGGGCAGTTTTTTACCTCAGAAGTCCATGGGCAACTTGTGGCCATCATGGAGGGTCCGTAGACTTCAACAGGCATTAGAGGGAGTTGTTAAAGCCTCAACATGGAGGAGACTCTGGGGGAACACTAAGGAGAGTGCTATAGTATTGTAATTCAGACAGATTCTAGAGCCCTTTGTTGTGGGGAGTCTCATTCAAGGTGGGTCAACTTGTGAAAAACAACATAAATGGGATTAAGAAAAATTTAAATGAGGAATATGTTGCCATCAGAACCTAACTAGGCCTAAAAGATGTTGAGCTTGTTTTAGTTCAGTGGTTGCTTAGAGAGTTGATAGCTGTTTCTTGACAGTGGCAGGATAGAGTTGCTTTTAGGAATGTGACAGCAGCATGTACCACAGTGACTAGTCTTCCTCACATAAGTGACCGACCATAAGTAGTCTGTGTACAACATGAGTGGGCCTGTATATTCCACAGTGTATCAGCCTTTCTCCTGAGCTCTATCTAGAATTAGGGCCAATGCCTGGTTGAGTCATATAACCAGTGGTCACAGGGTAAGAGCTTAGAGTTAGTCACAGCTTATGCTGGAATCAAACTCATGATTCAATCTGAGATACACAGATAGGTCTGGTCCTATCCCACGGCACATGACCCAGGGTCACTTTTTTTTTTTTTTTTTGCGGTATGCAGGCCTCTCACTGTTGCGGCCTCTCCCGTTGCGGAGCACAGGCTCCGGACGCACAGGCTCAGCGGCCATGGCTCACAGGCCCATCCGCTCTGCAGCATGTGGGATCTTCCCGGACCAGGGCACGAATCCGTGTCCCCTGCATCGGCAGGCGGACTCTCAACCACTGCGCCACCAGGGAAGCCCCCAGGGTCACTTTTTAAGTAGGACCCCAATCTTATACTCCTGTCCTAAATGTTAGTTTTCAAAACTTTCTAATTAGGTCAGTTAAATCTATGACAGAGGCTCAGTAGGACTCAGCAAATGCAGCATAAAGCAGCACAGCTCAAAGTGCAAGCTTGCCAGCAGGCAGCAGCATAGCTCAAAGAATGTGCTAGACAACAAGCAGTAGAGCCAGTTAGCCAGTTGTTTGATCCAGTACATTCCCTTTATACCAATTTGCATCACCATTGGAAAAGAAAAGTTAAATAGTACATGGTTATACTAAACCAAGGAGCTCCTGATTTAGTATATCAGTTAAAAAAAAAGTTGTGATTGGTAGACAGAGAGGTAGGATGAAGGCACAAAAGAAAGTGTAATCATCTTTTCTAGGGTAGAGAAGGATTTAAAGAGAAGGGAACACTTGAGCTGGTCTGGAAGGAAGATTAGAAGTTTTCCAGGTGGAAAACTGCTGCAGTGGGGATGGGTTGGTTTGGTATTATAAGCTGAAAGAATTACACATGCAAAGATGTGCAATAGTACATTTAAATAATTGTAAGAAGCTCAGGATGGTTGAAGCAGAACGTTCACATCAGCAGTTAGGCTAAAGCAGATAGTGGAGACCTTTGTGCTCCACTGAAAGAAAATCATGATAAGGTTTGCATTTGGAAAGGTCAGTATTGCAGCAGTACATGAATGACTTAGAGGAAATGTCTGGAAGCCAGGAGGCCCAAGGCTACAGTTAGCTCATGTGGAACTTTTATGCAAATTAGATAATGGTATCCTTTCTTAAGGTACTTTATTTATTGGAAAATATTCATATCACTGATTATAATGGATGTTTTATTGTGAAGTGAGAAACTTTTATAAAAAACATATAAATCTGTAATGCCCATAAAGTAAATGGTACCTTCAGCAATCTTAAGCGTGGTGAGTGGGCAGAGCACAGACTATACAAACATGCATATCTATCATCTGTCAAGGCCAATAGCAGCAATTTAAGTTGATATAATCCAAGGGCTTGGTGATCTATGGTTACTCAGACTCGAAATTCCAGATGTAAAATTTGAAAAAGTGGTAGGACTCTTAAGAAATCTCCAATCCTGCCCTGTCCCTTGGGAAATGGGTGGATAATTATGTCATCCAAAAAATGGGCAATAAAAAGAGAAACAGGGTGGTGGTTGGAGGGTATATTAGGAAATGATAGTTTGGTTTAGCTTTAGACATACTAAATTTGTAGTATTTTTGGACTTACCTGTAGGAAATTAGATATACTAATCTGTAGCTCAAGACAAAAAAGTAGATTGAAGTCACAGACTTGATAGTCACCAACATATTGGCAGTCATAAAAGATATGGGAATATGTCATGCTTAATTACAGGAAATTGGATGGCTGAAAGAACCAAAAGTAAGCATGGCTCCTTGTCTCTTCCTCCCATTTTTTCTAATATTGTGAGAGGGTTCTTGTATGATTTCATACAGGGAGAAATTGAGTCTCCCAAACAACTGGTATTGGATTGTCATCCTTCTACCCTGATGTGTGGGGACTCAGAGACAGATTTAATTCAGTTTTAGAGAAATGAAGCAATGTGCCTTTTCTTGAATCTGCTAGTTCATATTCTATATATAGAGGCAACAAAGCTTCCTGATTGAATACAATGGCTCTGGAGGCCAGTGTTCCTTCAACGTGAGAAAGTGACATCCCAAAGTGGAACATGGCACGTATAGAGAAGAACCAGCAAAATGGGGATAACACAATAATAAAGGCAATCTGGACAGAGAGGCAGAGAGTGAAGCGATTAGGGACTTTGAGATCAGATTGCCTGGGTTATAATGCAAGCTCTGCCTCTTACTTGCTATATTAACACATTGATTCTCCTTATTGGGTCAATTTCCTCATCTGTAAAATGGGATAATGATGGAATGACCTCACAGAGTTGTTTTATTAATCATAGGATTAAATGAAGTGATATGTATAAAACTTTTAATTTAGTACCTACCGCATTTGTTTTTAGCAAATGCTAGTGATGTGCATTTTGCATAAGGAATCTATGTGCTTGCTGTCGATGTGTGTGTCTTTACAGTATGTATAGAAAAGTGTTGTAACTATAATTGATTAATTGATGCTTATTCTAATTTATTCACAAAGGGCTTTGATGTGGCACTGTCATTAGATACAAATATAAAGAGATTGGAATAAAAGGACAAATAAGTTGAGTCATATAAAGCCAAGAGGACACAGCAACACATGCCATAAAGTACAACACAATATTTGCAAGTGGTCATATATTCAGCTGAACAAATTTTAAAAGGTGGAGTATACATTTTGGCTAATTCCTCTTTCCAAGATAGTTTCTGGGTTCATGCCATTCGTGCATTTCCACCCTGCACTCCTTGCATCTTGGCAACGGAGTAGTGTTTCACTCTCCCTGAAGAGAAAATGTTTTCAAAAAGTTCTTTTCTCCAGTCTTCCCAATTTTGGTTAAGTGTTCTACCATATGCCCAACTCTCAGAAGTAAAACTTTGGGCATATCTTGGTCCCTTTCTCCCTATATCGACTCCATTAAGGACATGTTTTCCTCCTTTGCAGTGCCTGTCCCATCAGATCTCACCTTTCCATTCTCACCGTCATCCGTTTGGTTTAGATCTTCATCACTTCTTGGATGTCCTTTATATTATTTTCCTATCTGTTTTTCCCTCTGCCGTTTGATCTCACCCTATTTCAGTCCCTCTAATACATCTTTATCAGATGTATCAGTAGCTGCTCCAAACAGAGGTATAATCCTATTACCCACTCGCTGGAAAACTTTGAGTGGCTCCCTAATGCATTCCAAATAAAGGATAAACACCTGAGGTACAAGGAATCCTCATAATCTAATCCCACTTTTTATTTCCAGATTAATCTTTTACCATGTTCCAACACATAGCTGTGTTCTAACTGCTACCCCAGTGCTTTCTTCTTTCCTTGTTCCTGCATGTTTAGAGCAGTGTATTAATCGTCTCTGTGTTCCATGAAACACAGAGTGGAGTGCCTTGCTTAAGGTAGAGAGTTCAAGTAAAAACTAGTTTTCCTTTTTGTGAATTGAAAACCCATGGAGTGCTGCCCCCTTTTGTTTACAGTAGCCTAGAGTCCAAACCACCAAATAGGGAATGATGCTGAATGACTCATCTTTTCCTTTTGGTTCGAACCCTCATGGAAACAAATAAGGCAGGGTGAAATAATTCCATACTCTTTTTTCATTTTATCTAGCTTCAAAGATTGTTTAGGGAGATAGAAGATAGAATTCTGTATAGAAAACTTGGATCTCTACTGATACAAATCATATATGTAAACTCAGAGCTGGAGTAAAGCCAATAGTACTTTGAACATTTCCAGAACCCTAAGAATATTCAGGCTTTAACATAGACTTTTATGTAAAAGCTAGGGGATGATCCAAGGACATATATTTCCTAAAGACTTTGTAAGGTTAAAGGGCAGCCTCCAGATTAAAGGGATACTGAGGCAAGTAGCAAGGTGGTTTTTCACACTGATACTTGGCATTTGGTCAAGTAAGAAATAATGTACCTGACCTAGAAGATAAAGAGTACTTCTTCCTTTTTTATTTTAATTAATTTTTTTTTATCGGAGTATAGTTGGTTTACAATGTTGTGTTAGTTTCTGCTGTACAGCAAAGTCAGTTATATATATATCCACTCTTTTTTAGATTCTATTCCCATATAGGTCATTACAGTGTATTTAATAGAATTCCTTGTGCTATACAGTAAGCCCTTATAGATAAAGAGTACTTCTGTAGGACCTTGCTGGGTTCCCAGTTTGTGACTCCACCTGAGCCAGTCTCGAAGACCCAGCAGAAGTAGAGAGGAAGGATGACTCAGTCCAGTAAGGATGATGGCCACATTTTTAAGAAGGGATGACAGGATGATAGATGCACAGGAAAAACATCCCAAGTGCATGAGGTCTCTTGATTATAATATGAACGTCCAAGGCTGTGAATTTTAGAGCTTTATAACCATGTCTTTGTTATGAATCACATTGAACCTCTCTAGGTATAAAGACAATGAATAGTAGATAAGCATGCACTATAAAGAACAGGAAATCTCAATTAAGACAGGCCTTGAGCTTTATCTCAGATGTCAATAAAACCAAACTTCCTTGGATCTGAAAGGGAAAGGCATTTTAAAACTGAAACTCAGCGGTTGACAGGATGCTCCGCACCTCGTGGAGGAGGACAGAAATGTTGTGGGCTGGTGCCTGATGCAATCTTGGCACCATCTTTGATTAGGAGCTAATGTTAGCAGAAAGATCAGGTGTCAGTCATGACCAGAGTTGTTCTTTACTATCTTGAGAAGGTCACTGGATTGCTGCCCCTTCTTTTTTGAAACCTGAGCTGGGGACCACAAACAGCCACAATGAGCTGGATCACTGCCATGTGTTCTAAATTGGGCTGACAAGGCTGACTCAGTGCCAGGAGTAGACACAGGATGCAGCTTGAAATATTCAGATGGAGAGAGGGTTGGGTTCTTTTTCACTTTCAGTAATGCTATTTGAAGAGATAAGATTGGATATGAACATCAAAGAGTAAATTAAATGAGATTTGTCTTGCATTTGGATAGAGGAGATCCACAAAGGTCTGCCACTTTTCCATGTTAAATTTTAGGTTGTGGATTACCTTCCTGTCTTGGTAGGCTGCTGTTCCTTTCCAATGTGGTGGGCCTTCTCGTTAACACGGTAAATTTAAACTTAGTTCAAATGTCCCGTGAGAAACAATGGAAGATCCCTCTTGTGAGCAAGGATATGTACATAGCCATAAACACAGTTTCTGTTATTTCTGTGTGAATTTGCCAGCTGCACCTCACTAGAGCTGAACTTTTGCTACATAAATAAAACCATCTGTTGTATCCCAAGAATTTCAGTCTCTAGAGAACAGGATCATAAACAATCGATCCTCCCCAGAACTTGCAGTATGTTAGTTTGAGTAAAGCTTTCCCACAGCACTGCTTTAATTATTTTATGTTTTTAATCTAAGGATTTTATAATTTGGTCTCTCTAATCTAATGTTTTTTTGTGGGTATGTAAGGAAAAAGTCTACCCCACCACTTTGGGCAATGTGAAGAAAAAATGCATCCTTTAAGGTATTTTGCTGAATGGATCACAAATAGATGCTCAGATTAAGAGAGAGTTTGGAAGACGGAAGTATATTGTTCCATTTTTCTGATGGGAAAATGAGACATAGAGTGATAAGTTCAAGGTCCCACGTACCACAACTATTAAGGGCTAAACATGATCCAGATTTTGTGAATCCCAGTTGAATAATCTTTTTACTCAACACTGTCTTCAACTTGATGTTTATTTTCTTTGAAGGTTGGATAGCAATCATGTTTCTTAGTAAAACAAAGAGAATCCAATCTTTGACCAATTGACCAAACAAGACCCACCAGCTGGGAAATTGGTTGCCTCATAAAAGTGAAATTAGCTTCTTTCTGCTTTTCTCTTTTCTTTAACCTCTCCTGCCCTCTTTAGCAGAAATTGTTTAGTGTTATTTCATTTCATGGAAGAAATGAATTTCTAGGAGGCTTCTGAAACTAGAATATGTTGTCTAGAAGACTAAAAGGGATTGATCACAAAAGTCTTATCATTTTAAAAATTAATTAATTAATTAATTAATTTTTGGCTGTGCTGGGTCTTCATTGCTGCGCACGGGCTTTCTCTAGTTGCGGTGAGCAGGGGCAACTCTTCGTTGCAGTGCGTGGACTTCTCATTGTGGTGGCTTCTCTTGTTGTGGAGCGCAGGGCTTCAGTAGTTGTGGCACGTGGGCTCAGTAGTTGTGCCTTAGCGGGCTCTGGAACACAGGCTCAGTAGTTGTGCCGCAGGGGCTTAGCTGCTCCGCAGCATGTGGTATCTTCCCAGACTGGGCTGGAACCCATGTCCCCTGCATCGGCAGGCAGATTCTTAAGCACTGCGCCACCAGGGAAGTCCCGAAACTGTTACCGTTGAATGCTGGCTAGAGAGTGTCTCTATACACAAAGCTGTATTAGAATCACCTGGGGAGCTTAAAAATGAAATACTAATGCCTGGGTCCCACACCCAGAAAGTAGAATTTCTTTGGTCAGGGCGGGGATCTCTAACATAATTCTAAACATGCAGGCCGGGTTTGAGAACTACTAGTTGATGCACCTTATTCCACAGGGGCAATGAGCTTATGGATTCCAGTCTTTCTGCTAGGGTGGTCTTCTTAGGAATCATTTTAAGTGAAGCTAAGAAATCAGGTAGCAATATGGAAGGAGGCTCAGGAGGATGGAAAACAGCTGAATGTAGTGGAAAGACTCACTAAAAACTGGTTTCTACTTTTTCCTGAGATTTGACTAATTCTCCAGTAAAGCTTAGGTGGTTGGAAGTATGGAACATGGATTGACAGGGTTTCCTGACCATGGCTCCCGCCGGAGCTGGCCACAGTTCCTCTGGCACCATTTTTATAGCAGGTTGAAATACTATATAGACTCTGCCTCTTTAATTTGGATGTATAACAATGCTGTTGTTGTTATGATTTATTTTGGCACATAAAGGTATTAATAGCAAGTATCTTCACTGAAATTGTATTTGGATGTGACTTAGTAGGCTGCTCTATGCACACACTGATATTTACTGAGCTATTTGGGAACAGGATGTACCCTGCATCTTAAGTGACCATGAGCCTCCCCAGTCCAGTAAATGCATACTTCAACTAGTACAATTTTTAAATATCTCAATGCTTAGAAGTAATAAAAAGAAATTCAAAGAAGTTTAAAAAATAGTTAAAGCTGATGTCTACTTTTTCTTCGGGACAACAAGGTATCACGGATATCAAGTCAATGTTCGCAGTTTGGGAAGAATCTATTCATGAGTTTATCTTATGCCAAAACCATGGGCAAAGTGAATCCTTGTAGCTCGTTATGAGAATTAATCCAAGTTTTGTTTAGTGTTAGTATCCTTACTGGTTCCTCTTTAAAAATAGTTCTTCTTTTAGTTTGTAGTTCGTTCTTTTCCCAGGCTGGTTCGCAAGAGCCTGGTAAGGCTGCAGCAAACAGGGAAAGGACAGCTCTCCACCTAAGGCACACCAGTTCTCTGGTCAGAAGGCTTTCTGTTAGCATAAGGGAGTGTGCTGGGAGGACATGAGGGTAGTTTCATCTGTAGGCGTGAGGTCACTATCTCTTTACTTTCTAGGATAGATCTGTTCTGGCCATAAGACATACTTTAAGTTTATTTTTATATCGTGGCTTTAAAAATATTGGATATTGCCAGATACCTACTATTTTAGAACAAGGCAGGAAGCGCTAAGTGAATTTTTTTAAAAAGAACACTTAATGTGTTTCTTAATGTAAATTTTTCTCAAGAGAACCAAATATGGTATCGATTTATAAAGTTTTGTTCTGTTTGTTATTTCTCTTTCAAAATAAGAATGCCACATCCAAACAGTTAACCACTTACTTAGATGGGACATTAAAATTTTTTTGACAATTGGTTCTTTAAAGGCTTTGGTGTTAAAATAGTTTATAATGATTCTGTTGTAACAAAGTGACGTAAAAGAGTAATGCTCAGGGCCAGCTAGTGTGAGTGAGTTCTGGTGCCGGCTTCACTACTCACTAGCTCTGTGACATAGAGCAAATTATCTTGATCTCTGTTCACAGGGGGAGAGAGGGCAGAGGGACTGCTACACCAGCTTTAAATACTATGGTGCACTTAAACACTATTTACATTTCAATGAAGAAATTCTAAAATGAAAGTTTATACAGATTTGCTTTCAAGAAATTCATCTCTGTGTGTAAATTATTACTTTAATCATCCCTTAGAAGAACCAGTTTATACTCAAGAATATATAGCAAATTATTTGTGTAAGAGACATCAAGATGGACCCCCGCCACCCCCTGCCCCCCATTTGCTCTTTCCTTCTATGGGAAAAATCTGTTTCCCTGGCCTGTGTATCTTGGAAGTTCTGATACATTAGTTTGTCTCTCTTAGATACCCTCAGCACATATGGTAGACTTTTTGATGAAACTAGTGTGACAAGTCAGAGCCCAGAGCAAAACTTTCTGCTTGGCGAATGTCTCTGTTCTCACAGAAGTTGCTATGAGGCTAGTTTCGTACCTCCAGCAAAACTAGTGCAGTAATGTGAGGGCCCCAGCCTGCTTGTCCCGTCATGGTTGCTGCATTGCCCTGACTGAGATGGACTCAGTCCAAGATCAGCCAGTCACCTCCCCCCCACCAACCAGAATTCTCTCTCAGATCCTTATTCCTAGTCCCTCCTTCTTTGCTTCACCATAAGACCTTACTTTCTCACAGAATTTTATGGGAAAATAGAGACTGTGTGTTGGTTAAAAGTGAATTTCCATGCAGGAAATGTTGCTTTCTCTGAAATAAGGTCCTGGATTTTACATAAAAAGGAAGTTTCTCCAAGATTCTGTGAAGCATTATCCGACTGAAACTCTTTTGTCACTAAAAATAAAAATATCATGTTCTCTTAACAGACAGGTCTTTTTGAAGGAAAATGCTGTGTAATTCTAAGTGAAAAAGGACATGTATATTTTTGTCCAATGTATTATTACATTTTAAATGAGGGGAAATAGCTGTCAAATTAAAAGCTTCTGATGAAAATAATTAAAACCTAGTAAGTGGTTGTTAGAAATTATATTTAAAAATTGTTAACCATGAAACTCCTAAAAGTAAGCACAGTGAGTCCATAGTATGTATCCAAATATTTCATGAAGAAAAAGAAAGTTATTACTTAGACAATCAGTTGAAATTGGAGAAAATGTCCTCTTCACTGTTACACAGTATGGGCTTATTCAAAATGTTTTTTTAAAACATATCTGTTGAGCTTTAGAAAATTATTGGTAGAGTTATCACAGCAAGGTTGAGAGAATTGGATATCTGTAATGGACCCTCTAACCCCCTTATCTGGAAAATACAAAATGTCCTCTAGATGGAGCACCAGGACTTCTCTTTGTTAAGATAAATAAGTCTTAATTTTGTGAAAGGCACTTCAGAACTTCATTTTAAACAGAAAATAAAGAACCTGTTCTTAACTTTGGCATGTATTACCCGGAACATGTACTATTTGATGACGGAAATGTTATATTTCAGACAACTTATCCTTGCATGTGCTGGAGTAAAATGTGTTTGATTTTTAATTATCCAAGTGAGATTCACTGGGTCCTGGAGACTTGCTGTGGCATGTGCAAGAGCCAGAAAAGCTGCAGATGTTCTCTAAAGACTTGAGTATGAGTGAGAGGGAGGGATGGTGGAGGCTAAGAACCACAAAGTTTAGGAAAAGTCCCTTTGCTAGATGGAAGCATTCTCCAAAGGTAGCTTCAGTGTCTACCGAAGAAGTAATCATGAATGTGAAATACAGAAAGGAAGTTTGAAGTCATCTAATGCATTCTTCTCATTTTGCAAAAGAATAAAAAGAGAATCAGAGAAGTAGATGTCTTTCTTTTATGCTGATGCAGTTAGTGATGTCACAGACAAAATTGACTAAGTAGTATGGTGAAGCTTTGTGGTTTTAGATGTCTAGCATCCAGTCCCTCTTCCTAAAAACACTGATTTTCTTTTGGGAATTATATTCCCCAAAGTGTATGGAATCTTACAGTGGAATCTGACGTGTCCCATGAAATTCCTTCTGTATAGCCAAGGGTTAGGTATGTGACCCAATCAGTTTTCCAGGGACTTTAAATCTTGAGCAGAGTTTTTGTAAGAAGATAGGAAAGAGTTGGAATTCATTTATCTTAGGTAATCTTATAACCTAATATTCATTTGACTAAACATGATTCTTTTTTCCCCCCCAACTTTACTGAGATATAATTGACTTATAGTATTGTGTAAGTTTAAGGTGTACGACGTAATGTTTTGATATATGTATTCATTGCAAATTCCAAGCATGATTCTTCCACCTTCCTATTAGGTCTATGAGATCTCCAATAACCTGATAATTCCCCTTTTGCTTAGGTTGGCCAGAGTTAGTTTCTGATACTTGCAACTAAAGAACCTTGTGATTCCAGCAACTACCATCCACCCAACAATGAAGCAAGACCTTCTTATTACAAATTTAAATCACCCAGCAGAGCTGCCTTAGGTCACCAAGAGTAATTTAAGACTGATTCATACAGGAAAAATAAAAACACTCTTCTAATTGCCCTACCAGAAATATAATCAGAATACTATGTTCTAGATCTTTTGAACAATTCCAAATTTTGAATTCTAGTCAGATTAACCTGACAATGCTATTGTAATAAACATTTGTTGCCTCAATAAGAAAAGTTTTCTGTTATATAATATTATGCTAGAGAACACTCTAAAATTATACTTAAGATAGCATTTACAATCTTTTCTGATGATAAAAGTAATACTGATTTATTTTGCTCAGATTTTTTCCTAAATCTAAAAGTTATATAAAATGAATAAACTGTTGCTTCTTTTCCTATTAGAAATGAGGAAAAAATTCTCCAAACTGGTAAAGTAGTACAAACAATAAGCTATAGAATTATGTGAGTCAGACTAAAATAACAATGAAATACTATGACTGTTGAAATTTCTTTCCTCATTCAAATTCTTTCTCAAAAGCATTTAGCTTAACCCTGCTATGTAGAAAATGTGTACAAAAACCTCCTTTTTCTTTTTAATGTAATTTCTTTTAATATACCCAGCAAGTAATCACTCACTCCCACCCACGGTATCTCAAAATATAATTTTTAAAAAGGAATTTGATGTTTATAAAAGTTTCTTAGGCTATTATAACTAATCTTTGGAATAACGCAGTAGGATATGATTTATAAGCTGACAGGTCTCGTGTTTTAACAATGAAATCTACTGGAAACAGTTAGACCACTCTTATCTTAATGACATTTTAAGGCAAAATTTGCATTTTGGCTCAGCTTGCAAAGCAGGGGAAAAGAATGCTCCGAAGCCTGAGAGCAGGCACGTTGGCTTTCAAAAGCAAGCCAGCAGAGGGCTTTCCTGGGCTTGCTACAAGTGCCTTGTTAATGGCATATTCATAGCACAACTGAAGAAAAATTACCTTATGAAATATAAACTCATATTAAAAGGAAATCAGTTTCCTAGATATGAGCTACCTTATTAAATAAAAAGAAAAGCTGGTTAGTAGATTGAAATTTATATGATTTAATTCAACCTAAAATTTGTCTTTTTAATGTAACATCCTTTTGAAGGTCACAATGTGTGTTAATCAGGTAGAAGTGCAGGTAAAACCTCACCAGACTGTGGGGTCCACTCATATTAGATTTTGATGTAGGTGGTGCCCTACTGTGGCTTTAACTGGGTTGCCGTGCACTGGGGCTGGAGCCAGCTCGTACTGGCTCGTGAAAGCCTGTTATTAAATTTGCAGAATTTAATGAGTCAGTTGGAATCACATTTGTAGCTCAAAATTGGCCATGGTGGGAATATTTACACCATGGAAATCTGCAAACACTCTGAATCTGGGCACTCCCCTTTCCCCTGAGATGGTTGTTAAACATTTACCAGCACATCTCTGGATATAACAAAAAGGGGATTTTCTTAAGAATTGTGCCATCTCACACCATTTTCATGCCTGTTCATGCCTGCCTCTGTCCAGGCTGGCTGAGTGCACAAAAAGTCATTCTCGAAGGTTTGGTTCCAGTGTCTTAGATATTGGGAGCTCATTCTGGCTCTTTCTTCACCAACAAGTAGGTGGGATCTGGAGGTGGGCTCTGGAGTCGCCCTTGGGGTTTGGTGTGCAGGGGAACGTGTGTGGATGAGGCAGTGAGCGCAGGCCTTGATGTGTCTGTGAGCAGTGGGCTGCAGCCCCTCTCTCTGTACCTATTGTTTATTTTCTCCCCTCTGGTCTTTCACAGGTTATAGTAATTGAGATTGTCTCAGGCAAGGTTAACCTGTGTCTCAGCTGTGCCTTCTAAAATGCTATGTCCTTTCAGCTTCACACCTCACATGGCATCTGTCATTGTTGATGTAATAATATTGTTATTTATAAATGTGGTGGGGCCTCAGATTTATGAACACCACATGCAGATGTGCAATGAAAAATTAGGTTATTTATTTTTTTCTGTAGCTGACCTTATTATGATCACCATCCACAGCTCTATTTGGTTGGCTTCGGTAAATGTCCTTCACAATTCCAGCCCCTTCCCCGGGTGGCATCTGCGTGTGGAGGTGCCACTGTCCTTGACTGTCTTTGGAACACTGGCTCTGAGGTCTGTACAGTGTTCTCTGAACTAGTGCTGGTCTCCGCTGGGAGTGGCTGGTCTGGACTTCTCCGTTGGTTGGTGACCTTTGCTCTACAGTTGTTCGTATCCCTCGTGTTTTGCTGATGTTTGCAACTGCTGATGGAAGCTGCTGTAACTCTTGCTTTGTTATTCTGGTTATTTTCTGATGATTTGGGGCTCTCCTTCAGCTCTCACTGGCTTTGTGGAACCCTTTGAAGTCTGTGAATCCTTGGCCATGCATCCAACCACCAGACTTCTGTGTCGGAGGTGCTTCTTTCTTCAGATAGCTGCCCTCTGGTGAGCTCTGAAGTCAGACTCTCAACAGCCTTCCATAGCATTCCTATGGAAGCATGGTCTCATCTGTCAAGTGGCATCTGAGGGCTGCCAGGAGAGCTGCACTCAGGTCCTCCCTTTGCTTAATCCATACTTTGCTTCTACCTTCCACATGTCCTTTGTGGAGCCACCTTCTTCCCTACCTTTGATTCTTTCTCCTCCCCACAGTCTTTCTGGCTGTGTGTGATGACCTTTAACTCCTTCTTCCTCCTTACCTCATTGAGAACTCCATAGAAAACTCTAAGACCTAATTCCTAAGTCCTGCCTCTTAATATATGAGGGGGGAAAAAAAATATATGAGGGGGAGAGAAGTAGTATAGAAAATCTCCTTCTTTGGAGATTTTGGAAATACTGTTGGAAAAGCTTGGCTTTTAAATTTATTATCTTTTTGTAGGCAAAATATCCTATTTTGTAGTTTTGAAGCTGAATATCATATTTTCCTTTTTTCATCTGAATAATATGAAATCCTAAATGCAGATATGCGCCTCATTCTAACTTGGAGAAGATCATACACATAAAATTGCAAAAGAGAAAAAATATATTAATTATCCCCATTACATACATGTAACTTTGCTCACCCTCTGGATTATACACTCCATGATAGAAGGCTCTCCTGCTGTTCAAGACCTGTTCTCTCTCTTTGAATTTGCAAACAAAGCAACTGACATAGGATTAATCTCCAAAATATATAAGCAACTCATGCAGCTCAATATCAAAGAAACAAACAACCCAATCCAAAAATAGGCAGAAGACCTAAATAGGCATTTCTCCAAAGAAGACATACAGACTGCCAACAAACACATGAAAGGGTGCTCAACATCACTAATCATTAGAGAAATGCAAATCAAAACTACAATGAAGTATCACCTCACACCCGGTCAGAATGACCATCATCAAAAAATCTACAAACAATAAATGGCGGAGAGGGTGTGGAGAAAAGGCAACCCTCTTGCACCATTGGTGGGAATGTAAATTGATACAGCCACTATGGAAAACAGTATGGAGGTTCCTTAAAAAACTAAAAATAGAGCTACCATCTGACCCAGCAATCCCACTATTGAGCATATACCCTGAGAAAACCATAATTCAAAAAGAGTCATGTACCACAATGTTCATTGCAGCACTATTTACAATAGCCAGGACATGGAAGCAACCTAAATGTCCATCGACAGATGAATGGATAAAGAAGATGTGGCACCTATATACAATGGAATATTACTCAGCCATAAAAAGAAATGAAATTGAGTTATTTGTAGTGAGGTGGATGGACCTAGAGTCTGTCATACAGAGTGAAGTAAGTCAGAAAGAGAAAAACAAATACCATATGCTAACACACATATATGGAATCTAAAAAACAAAAAAATGTTTCTGAAGAACCTAGGGGCAGGACAGGAATAAAGATGCAGACGTAGAGAATGGACTTGAGGACACGGGGAGGGGGAAGGGTAAGCTGGGACAAAGTGAGAGAGTGGCATGGACATATATACACTACCAAATGTAAAATAGCACAGGGAGATCAGCTCAGTGCTTTGTGACCACATAGAGGGGTGGGATAGGGAAGGTGGGAGGGAGATGCAAGAGGGAGGGGATATGGGCATATAGGTATACGTATAGATGATTCACTTTGTTATACAGCAGAAACTAACACAACATTGTAAAGCAATTATACTCCAATAAAGATGTTAAAAAAAATTAAACAAAATAAAATAAAATGAGGATAATGATAAAAAATAGATACCTTATATGATAAAAAATATATTGATATATAATTTATCATATGCATGTGTGTATATTTATGTGCATATATTAATATATGTGCCTATATACATATAATGTATGTATGTGTGTGTGTATACATACATGCATACGTGTATGTATACACACACACACACATACACATATAAAATCCTGTTTATGTTACTCCTTTGCTTCAAACTCTCCACTAGTTTCTGTTCTTCTGAGGGTAAAGTCCAAAATTCTTACAATGGCCCAAAGCACTTGAATGACCTTCCTTTGCTGTTCCCACATCCCAGCCTTGGCACCGTTCTCTCCCGGCTCACTCTGCTCCAGCTGCACCAGCTTTTATTTCTTCAAACCTACTGTGCTCTCTCCTTCTTAAGGCATCTACATAAGCTGTTTTCTCTGCCTGGTAAAACCTTGGTTCTCTCTGGTTAACTCCAGTTCTCAGTTTAAAAGTAACCTTCTCTTGGAAGTCCCTTCTGACCCTCCCCTTTCCTGCAAGACTCTCTGAAGGCATCTTGTACTTTCTTTAAGGGCACATATCACAATTGCAATTAAATAATTAACTTCATAATTATTTTAATGTTGTTTACCTCACTGAGGAAAGAGGCTATCATATTCATTTCTTGATTTTTTTTTGCCTATAATTATAGTACCCATTTGGTTAGTTTGAGATGATTTGAATGTTTTATCTTTATGTGTTTTATCGTCATACTACTTAACATAGTGTTTCACCCATAGTAAATGTCCTAGAACTTATACCAATAAATAGTTATAATTTTTATTTTCTCTATTTCCCCCCCCCCTGCCTCCTTCTGTCTCCTCATCTGTAGGAAAAGGAGAGTTCTTTCTGAGATATTTCTGTGAAGATCAAAGCAATCAAACTCAAACCAAGAAGTAAGCCAGGTGTTAGATTCTGAAATGTTGAATTCAGCTTCGTGTAGCAGTTTGCTATCAGAGACCTTTTAAAAAAATGCCACTGGAACTTCTAATGGATCACAGTTGCCTCCAGAATGCCTCCAAGTCCATTATATTTAGCATGGAACATAAGGCTTTCCACGGTCTGGACTTCGCCTCCTTCTAGCTTCATTTCCCATCTCACTCCACCCCGCCCTCCAATCCTGCCCACCAAGCCCACGTGTCAGGAAAGGGAGATGATCATCATTATTACCATCACCACTAACAATGTTTATTAAGAATTAGTTTACACCAAACACTGCGTGAGGGCCCGTGGGGACATACAAAGATGTTTAACTCAGGATCACAGCTCTCAATCACCTATTAATCTAGTCGAAGTGACAGATATACTCATAAAAGATAGTTAAATAGCAAGTGCCAAAGAGTGGTTGAGAGCAGAAGAGCAATTTCCTGAGATGCCGCTAGTGCTCTGCTTTAGGTTTATGTTTCCACAAGTCAATGTGACTTTTGGGAATCAAGGAAAGGTAGGGAGGAGATATTTAATGTTCTGCCTGTCTCTTTGAAGGTAAGTCCTGTGATTTATCCACTGCTTTGTGTAGTCTTCCTTCTTCCTTATCTTCAAAACTATCGTAATTCAATCTGAATTCAGGATACAAAGGAACAGATGTTTGTCAATGACCGATGGCCCTCATCCAACTCTCCTTGAGCCCTTGGCTTACTAACTTTACAAACTCAAATTTATTAGCCTGTGGAGAGCAGTGCTTGGATTCATTCACATGGAGGAGTTAACCTGGTCCACTGGTTGAGGCCATGCATTCAAACACCAAAAAAAGAGGCTTTGAAAACTCTACTTCCCCAGGAGTCTTATAGCAGAGGCATATATTAATTTATTCAATTAACAAATATTTTTGAGACGGTGAGGAAAGGAAGTGATTAAAATGTGTTCCATGCCCTCAAAAACCCACAGTACGTGAGACAGACCAGTAAATATATAATACATTGTTCTGAGAGCAATGACAGTGGTATGGATGATACATCACACAAAGGACTGAGCACCTTGTTATTGGAGAAGGGTTACACAGCAGGGGTGATGTTTCAATTTAATATAGAAAATGAGCAAGAATTAGCTTGGGGAATTCCCTGGCTGTCCAGGGGCTAGGACTCTGTGCTCTCATTGCCGAGGGCCCAGGTTCAATCCCTGGTCAGGGAACTAAGATCGCACAAGCCGTGTGGTGCGGCCAAAACAAAAAAAGTTCGAGAACTAGTTTTGCTTTACCAGAAAAGAGTGGATATTAAGTCCCCTATGTCTAATCCTGTGTATTTTCCTATCTGTTTTACCAGAAGTGGTAGTTCTTAGGCACAACCTGTGAAAAAAAGTAGAACTAGATGCTTTCTTTCAGACCTAGTGAAGACCCCCCTGAAGAGAAAGCCCTCCCAAGTGCCAGCCAGGGAAGGGCCATATCACCACCTCTAACTGCTCTACCGGAGCACTGACCTTACTAATTCTTCTAAGTAAGGAAGGTTGATGCTACAGTATTGTTGCATATAACTAACAACCCCAAATCTTAATGGCATACTACACATTTTTTTTCTGGACCATGTGAATCAACTCTGAGGCTATTTTACACTGCAATCTTTTCCACATGTTTCCTCGTTCCCCTTGGACTAGTGGCAACCCAGGACGTATTATTCTTCCGAGGGATAGCAGAAGTGCAAGAGAACAATCCAAAACTCTGAAACACAGGTAAAGCCCTGCTGGAGTTGTGTCTGTTAACATTACATTGGCCAGAAGAGTCATGTGACCAACTCAAACATCAATAGGGAAGTGAAGTATACTTCTACTACTCCAATGGGAGGTATCGCAAAAGCACACAGAAAAGGGAAGACGTGATTCTATGACAAGGAGAATATGAATGAACAACTGGAAACAGTAATCTATCCAAGTGTGTTCCTGCCTGTTGTCTGCATACTACCACATAATTCTTAGATGAAAGCCTTCATCTCCAAGCCACTCAGTGCTGAAAAATGGCTTCCAAACCCCCAGTCTTGTCACAACTTCCCTGTGTTACTGAAGTTGCCCCAACTCCCAGCAGTGGGGTACTGTAAGAGAAGTCTAACCTAGAGGTTCTCCTGGATCTGACTCTCGGGTAGCAGAAGAGTAGCTGTATTCAGCACAGTACTTGGTGATAAAGAGACGATTTCACAGTGCCTCATTTCTGTTTCTCTTGGGGTTCTCACTCACAACTTTCATCTCCCCTCTATACCTTTCAAGAAGATTTTTCTGGGAAAATGTAACATCTTTGGGTATATATAAATCCTAGTTTTCCAGTTTTTTCCTGTGTCTAAACAGATGATTTGGGAATCTTGGAATAGTAAACCCCATCTAGTTTATGGTATCTCTTACTAGAAGGTCATTGTTCCAAGATCAGTAGGTGGCAAGCTAGAGACCCAGGAGAGCCGATGGTATAGTTCTTGTCCAAGTCTGAGTCTGAGGGCAGAAGACCAATGTCCCAGCTCAAAGACAGTAAGGCAGAGGCAGCGAATCCTTGCTTACTTGCCTTTTTGTTCCATGCAGTCCTCCAGTGGATTGGAGTAGGCCCACCCACACTGCGGAGGGCAATCTGCTTTGTTCAGTCTACCGGTTCACATGTTAATCTCATCCAGAAACACCTTCACAGACACATTCAAAATACCATTTAACCAAATATCTGGGCACCCTGTGCTCCTGTCAAGTTAACACATAAAATCAACCATCACAGTCAGTCATCCTCCTTTTTCTCAGTTCCTCTGTCTCAGTCATGGATCACTGCATGTCAAGGAATAAAATTCTAACCAAGTTAACTCAAGTAAAAAGGAAGTGATTGGATAGATAGAAACCAAAATGTGGTGAAACATCTTCTCCGTCACTTGTTCCTTTGCTTCCTTCTGAACATCTGTTCCATTCTATTTCTTTTTGCAGAATTCTTTCCTATTTAACAACATGTACATGATTGGAAAATAGCTGCCATCCCTAATTCTGTGTGACCACAAAGCCCCAGGGCCCACAGACTTATGACTACATGTGACTTTCATCTCTATGGTTTATGTTTCAATGCCTGAGAAAGAGAATTGGATCCATTGCTAGGACCACCATATATTATTTCGTTTAGCGTCAAGTGCCTATCCCTAGTGGCCAGAGAATGTAAGTGCCTTACTTCCTATTGCTGCTGTAACAAATTACCACAAACTTCATGGCTTAAAAAAAAATTTATTATTTTATGGTTCTGGAGATCAGAAATCTGAAATCAGTTTCACTGGGCTAGAATCAAGATGTTGGCAGAACTGCATTCCTTCTGGAGGCTTCAGGAGAGAATCCATTCCATTGCCTGCTTCTAGAAGCTCCCTGAAATCCTTGGCTGGTGGCTGCTTCCTCCATCTTTGACTCTCTCTTCCACTCCAATCCTTCTGACTCCTGCTTTCACTGATAAGGACTCTATGGTTCTATTGGGCCCACAAGGAATTAAGTTAGAGGAGTTGTTAACTTAATTACATCCATAAATCTCTTCTGCCATGTAAGGCAAAATTCACAAGTTCTGGGAATTAGGATGTGGTTGTCTTTGGGGAGCGATTATTCCACCTATCATAGTGAGAGTTGTAAAGATGTAAGGCCAATGGAGCAGAAGCTATGTTGCCTCTGGGAGGAGTTTCTCTGCATAAGAAGTGTGGAAAGAGTAGGCAAATTAAATAACAGATACACTTCATCTTCCCAAACAAGGAACTGTTAACTAGTAGGTAGTGAGACTGGCCCTCAACCTCCACTTAATTTTTCCGACCTCTGCTGCTTTCTCCTCCAATGGGATCTATCAATTCCTCCATATTTGTAATGCACTTGCATTCCTTTTTTTGTACTAGAATAGACTAGTTTGGTATTTAATTTTCCCGAAGCTAGAGTCTGTATTACAACACAGATGCCTAACCCCCTTAGACTCATGGATCAGAAAACACTGGATGTGATGGAGGTGGTGTTGGGGATCTGTGCTTCTAATATACTCCCTAGGTGATTCTTGCATACACCAAAGTTTGAGAACCACCTCTGTATTCTAAGGTAAAGCTGATAAACTTATCTTGTTAGAAGAGAAGACTGAAAAAAACTTTCCAAAGGAACTAGTGTGTTTTCACTGCAGCTTTTGGGAGATAATGATAACAATTTTGCATGTAACTCAGTAACACTCTAATTCAGGCTGGAAGCCAGGGAAGAGGTCATGTCAAGATAAGGGGGAAACACTTTTTAGGGCTGATCCGACCTTCATGTGACTCTCAAATCACAATGAAGGGCTTAGTTTTTTCTGAGTTATGTTTTCATACTGATTTGTGCTCTGCTGAAAACCACAATGGTGCCACGTCTCTAAAGGCAGTTTTTCTGTATTAACCTTGCCAACTTAGAAAAGGTAGAAGATGATAAGCTGATGTTTGACACTCCAGGCTGCAGGTTGCAGTGGCTATTGTCATAAATCATTGTCAGGTGTCTGGGTTGGAATCTTGGTGTTATATGAAGTCATCTGAACCATCACACTTAGGGATCTGACAGGTTTTCTCTTATATTTTAAATAATTTGATCCAAGTATGAGATGCTTTAATATGCCTTCTTTATAAATGTATAGTTGTTTGTTTTGAATAACTTGGATATAATTATTAGAAGAGTTAAATAAGTACTTACCTGTGAATCATAGATGGCTCCATATCACGAGTTTGTAATTCAGTTGAGAAGGTATGTTGCAAATACGTAAAGTAGTAACCTAGAAAATGAGAGCATATAATTTTTGATAGTTGATGGTTCTGTTTTTGGCAATGCAACAGATGAGATGATCTAAAAATTTGTCAGCTATAAAATACTTGGGCATGCTGAATAAAATAAAATATTCATCTATTTAAGTGGTTGAATAGAAGTAAGGAATATCACCAAAGGCCAAAGACAAAGCAGAAACTAGATTTGGCATTCCCTCACTTTGAGTTTGGGATTTGAATTTATACTCAGTATGCTGGGAACCCTCAAATTGAGAAATTAACATGAAATTCCTTGGAGCAATTGGCAGAAGTAAATGCAAACTCTTTTTTGGAGAGGCATAACTTCAACGCTGGCAGTAAAGAATTACCACAGAAAATGTTCTACCAGATGGGAAACCAAAATTCAAAATTACAAAACCTATGCGGTAATCCACCCTAAGTGTGAGAAGCCAACACAGCAAGCAACAGGGTTAGAACCCTCCTCCTCCTGAGAAATTCAAGTAATATTATCCCTCAGCAACTCTAAAATAAGTAAATCTAAAATGACTGAAGATATAAAATGGAATTGAAAACATGAGAAACCAACATAATTTATATTGTTATATGTGTAGTACATTGTATATTACACTATATATTATAAATGCACATGTAATGTGCTATAGTATGTAAGTGCTACAGTAGTTTAGAAAATAAAGAGAACTGTAGGAAATATTGGTTTTATATCAAGAACTTGATGCTAAAGTGTTGACAAGACAAAACTTTAGTTGTAGGAACATTACTTCTTTCAAGATGAAAGATATTGCAAATCAGTGACACCATAGAAACTTGAAAAATGAATGTCCCTATAAAACACAACACATTAACTTCTGTGGGTGAGCTTTAAATTGAAATCATGACCAACATAGATACCACTTATGACACACAGTCTGTATTCAGAAAAGCTAAGATAGATGTCATTTACAAATTAAATTATATGAAGCATTCCAGAAAGTGCTAAGCAGCACACCTCCTGAAAGCATAAATAGAATACTGCAAAACTATCTTATAATAAGGCAGTTAAATTCAGAGTGGTTAAAATCACGTCAAAGATATAGGATTCTTTTTGCTGCTCAATGATAACATAAATTCTAGATAAAATCACTGAACCTGAAATAGGTTTAGTAAGGCAAGTGAGGAATAGTTGCATTTCACTAGTAGAATGTGATATGATGGGAATCAAATGTTATCTATTTTAGATTTGATTTCAATGAATGAAGAATGAGTGTTATATAAATCACCATAGAAATTAATTTTTCTTAAAGATGATGAACTTCATTAAAAATACCCCTTTCTTTATTATTGACATATAAACTATAAGCCCAGCAATTTCCCATTCCTGACAGTTGTTTTTAATGTGGTGTGTTGAGGCCAATAGGCTGTCAGGTGTCAACTTTCTAAAGATCATATTCCATGTGGGAAAATGTGCCGTGTTCTTGTATCAGAAAGGGAACTGTTTATCTCATGCATTATGTAGTTGCCTCAGACTTCTTATGAACTTAATATCTCTTCACAAGCTGGTGACTGACTCACTTTTTGCCAGAGTTCCTTTATCAGGGTAGAATGAAATATAAAAGCTGTCAACTAAATTTTGACAGTAATAACTACATGTAGCAACAGTCATAAATTCCTTTTTTTGTGGTTCTGGGTCTAATCTTTCATCTAAACCCTCTATTCTACTGTAGCTATTCATGGAAGTCTATTTTACCTATTTTCATGCAGGCTACCATTTAATGTAATGAATTCATAATGTAGTTAGTTGAAAAAGAACTTGGAATTTCTGGTATTGTTTTCTCTGCCATTGTTCATTCTCCTTTACTAATCTGCGACCTACTCTAAACCTGGATGGAGGAGGAATAGAAAGCTAGCATATGCTAAACCTCTAGCTATAAAAGAATGGTCACCCTGAGAATTCCCATTATAATTTCTTCTATTTTCTTTACCAGACAAAATAATGTATAGGTTTTAAATACATAGAGTTCAAAATAGAATAACAGTAATAAATATGCCAGGTGATATAACCTTGGAATTTTCAACTTCAACCAGTGAAAATGGCTGTGATGCTTTTGAATCAAACGTTTAAAGATACTGTATGAAATCTGAGATGAAAAGTTGAGAGTTATTACATTTGAATTAAGAATGTAAAATATCCAAGTTTATATTAGAAAGAAGTACTTTTCACAGGCTTTATATTGCTGTTTACTAATCCTTTTTCACCAAGATCTGGTAGTATTTAGAAATAACTATAAGCATTATCAAAATGTTTCTTTTTTGAACCATGAAATTTAACTTTGGTTTCCATTTGGGAATTTTCCATAGGTATGTCACTTGTGACAGATTTTAAGTCAAGCAGCTACCAGATTGGGGAAAAAAAATCCTAAAATATGATTTATAGAATCTTCATATTTTAGGTCGATTTTTATGGGAAATTATGAAGATAAGAGAAACTGTTGTAAATTAAGGAGGGGACTTAGTAATGTATATTTGTTATGTACATTTCCATGTTTTTCAGAAAGAGTTAATGAGCATTCTATGTAAATCAATTTGGTGCCTTTAATTTAAAAAATTCTTTGGAGGAAAATTATTGCTCTCTAAACAAATTTCAGGCTTTTTTTTTTTAACATCTTTATTGGGGTATAATTGCTTTACAATGTTGTGTTAGTTTCTGCTGTATAACAAAGTGAATCAGCTGTACGTATACATATATCCCCATATCTCCTCCCTCTTCCGTCTCCCTCCCACCCTCCCTATCCCACGCCGCTAGGTGGTCACAAAGCACCGAGCTGATCTCCCTGTGCCATGCGGCTGCTTCCCACTAGCTATCTGTTTTACATTTGGTAGTGTATATAAGTCCATGCCACTCTCTCACTTCGTCCCAGCTTACCCTTCCCTCTCCCCGTGTCCTCAAGTCCATTCTCTACGTCTGCGTCTTTATTCCTGTCCTGCCCCTGGCAAGCTTAACTTTTAAATTTATTCTGTATTCACATCTTCTTAAGTATCTAGAATATTTTAATTTTGATTGTGGTTGAGTAGATACATAATTTTTAGACCAATAATTAGAATGTAACTATAAATAGCTAAGCCTATCTGTTTAGACTTATATTAATTTATTGTCTAGTTATTTTGAGTAATGACCAATAACCTTTCAATAAATATTTATTAGACACATACTATGCTTAAATTATTTAATCTAATCCATCAAAATTTAAAACTGAGTGTACGTGTGTGTGTGTGTGTGTGTGTGTGTGTGTGTGTGTGTGTGTAGGCATATAGCTACTTATACTTTGGGCGAGTTGGTATGGTTTTCCTGCTTTAAAAATGAATTTATAGGCAAACATCTTCTCTTGGCTCATAGAATTGGCAATTATGTGGAAATGGATGGAAAGGCATTAAAATCATGTAAAGCAAGAGTAAAAGATTATTGAGTTTGAGACACAGAAAATAAACTGTGTATATAGTAGATGTTGGGCATGCAATACATCAGGATGTTAAGGATATTTTCACAGAAAAGACCAGGAAATCACTGCACAAAAACTGTCTGAGTACAACAAGGTATTAAGAACTGCTGTGTGTTTTTGTCTCATAAGGTAGTTCCTGTGTAGTTAGATATTCCTTACCACTGTGCCCCCATCTGTTAAGTGAGTCTGATACTTTGCAGGTAACTGATGGGATCTGCTGTAGGAAACGTGCACCCATTATATAATCATGGCCTTCACTCATTTATGGGGCTTAGATCATCTCTATGGAGTTCATTACGAAATATTAGAGCTGTTCTCTAATGTCAATCCAGGTAGTCAATTGCTACCAGAGAAGAGTGCACTTAGTGTTGGATTAAGAAGTTCTTTTTTGTTGTCTAATTGGGTACTTGTCCCAGAGGATGGAAAAACAGGGTGTGAAGGAAGGTTTTCAGGATTAGGTGAGTTACTTTATTTTCTTTTTAAAGTCAAATATTAGAATATCATCTTTTTGTGTTATTTTCTGCTTCTATTGCAGAATGTTTAACAGAAAGATCTGTGGGCACATGAATATGTCAACTTAAACTACACTGTAATGGGACTGGAGTTGAAAATATATGCACATAATTTTAGTTTACTTATAATTCTTAAAGAAAAGTTTATGAAAACATCTAGACATTCTAGGAATGATTGATAGGATTTTATTTCAAAGGACAGTAATTATTTTATGAATAAAACATGGAATAGATCACTAATTAGGAATAATGCTTATCTCTTATGACATCAGGAGATAACAGGGTTTTTTGTTTGTTTGTTTGTTTGATGCTACTGACTTTAGAAGTCATAAAAGGCTAATATAGGCTAAAAAGGCGTATGATGTGCAGGAGTCGGGTAGGGTGTAACTAATACCGGCTCAGTAAGAAGCTGCCATGCATTGCTAATGAGAGATTCAGCCAAAGGGTTGCCTGCAAGTTCTAAAGCTTCAGATGCTGTATGTGGTTAGAAATCCTGGAATTGCTTTTTGAATTACTTTATTACAAAGCTATATTTATAAGAATTTGAGCACTCTACAAGTACTCATACTTCTAAGATGCCATCTTAGTAAAGACCAACAATTTGGTTACATTTCAGGGAGAAAGGCTATACTGAAATGAACATTGTGAGAAAACTCAATTTAATGATACCTTGGAGTATATTCTTGCTTCATATACTGCTGTTTTCATTACAAGGTAAGAACTCATGTTAAACTTTTACCTTATTTTATTGTATTTTAGTCTTCCTTGTAAATTGTAGAAACTGTTTCCTCTTATACTGTAAAACATTTCCAAGTCATTAGGATGGGTATATACTAAATGACACCCAGATCATTTTTTGGGAAAATTTTTAATAATATAGATAATTTGGAACTTCTGATTTTCATTTTCTGAGTCTCTTTTTTAAATGTTAAAATCATGATTTTATCATGATATGCAGCTGTACTGGAATAAGCTCTGATTCTAACTTTTTCTCTTCTAAATAATGATTTTAAACAGTTGTGTAATTTAAACATTTGAAATTTTATAAAAGATAAGGAGACATTGAGTACTTAAACTTTCTTGATGCCATCAACCCAAAGAATGGTAAAGGAATGTTTTAAGAAGGACTTTAATGTTTGAGACTAAGCATTGATTTTCAATTATATTATAGCAATATTTATAAATTAATTTTTATAAAAGATTTTTATGGCAGAAAGCATTTATTTACATTCAGTTATTAACTTTTAGTCCCTGAAAAGGGCTGTATATTTTGGGGCTTGTAGAGGAAGTGGGAGAAATTACTGAAGTGTAGAAGACCAGCGAGGTCACAGACACTATCTTCCAATCCTAGTAGTGACTGAAACTCCAAGGAGAAAATGTCTTAGAGCAGCGAGAGCTGGAGGGGACTTTGAAGATCAACCTGGCTACCACTGTTATTTTGTGATGTGTTTGCTTAAGTTTGGCATTTACTAAGTCGTAGGACTGGGACTAAAACTTGGATCTCTGACTTCAGGACTAGTGCTTATTCCACTGTATCATGTCTCTGTATAAATCAAGGTACACTGCCCATTCTTTCTGAATTACTGGTCACCCTGATGTCTCACAGGGAATTTGCTGGTCAAAATCCTCTAGAAAATGTAAAATAACTAATAGCAAAACTCAGTCTAAGTTTCAGAATTTAGGTTTAAATGATCTGTTTTATAATCAGATCATGTGATCAAGATATTTGGATAATTTTTTTCATTCATATATATATATATATATATATATATTTATCTCTGGCAGGTTATATTTGTACTTCATCCATCTTGACGAGAACATCAAAGTGAGTATTTCTTGTTCTTTATGTCCTCTAAAACATAAAGATAATTGGAATGAGCAAAGCTCAGCAGGTCAGTGTATCTGCTTTTGAAAAATAAATTAAATATTTTACAAAATAAGGGCATGAGATTTAGTTCTTTAAAACATTTCCACAAATTAAAAATCACTAGGCATTCAGTTCCTTATTTATGAAACAAAAATATTTCCTTTCATTTTAATTACAAGAGGAGTTTTTGGTGGTGTCCAATGACTGTAGATACTAAGGGGACATTTTCACTTCAAAGATTTGAAAAGAAGTTATATTCAGTAATTTCCTATTTCATATTATTATTAATGTACATTGTTGATTAGAAATGTGCTGTATTCTTAACATAGAGTAAACATTTTTAATGATAAAAGAATAAAATGTTTCTAGCAGTAAATAATGAAAATCATTTTTTGGACTAAACTGATCTTAATGAAAAATGGAATTCTACTCAAAAATTCTACTGTTTGATTTTGATAACCCACAGTTTGATGTGCTTATGCTCATGAATGTTAATCTGCCCTTTAAGACATGGAAAGAGAGAGAATCGAGTATTATGTTTGAAAAACGTGAACCTGCACTTGTCGAATACTTATCTCACCAGTTTTATGAAGGCATGTGGAGAAATTATCATGCATGTTAGTGCTACACTGTTACACTATTTTGTTTATTTCTCTATCTCAAAGTTCCTTCCTAAAATGCAGTTTACATCAGAGACTGGAGAGATCTGGGGACACTCCCAAATTTTGTAAAATGAGACAGTGCCACCACCCAAATCTAACCCCTCCAAAGCGGGGAGGGGGACCTTTTCAATGTTAAAGCAAGAAAGACCTCTTTGATAAAGTGATGGAAATCAGGAGGAAAACACCAGCTCTCTCTTGGGAAAGGCTTGTTCAGGTTGCCTAGGGGCCTTTGACTATACAAGTTCTTTTTGTTTTCTTCCAGAAACGGGTTTAATGAAAATCAACAGAAAAGAGCTCTTTTAGCAGCCCAGGTAGGTTATGCCTCAGAAGGAGAGAGAGGCAGAGAAACAATCCATCCTGCTTTGGGCCTCTGCTGTCACTTCAACAATGAGTCCTTTGTGGAGGCGAATAAAATGCTAAAAACAAGACAGGAAAGAGGAGGAAGAGGCAAAGTAACTTCTCTAGTGCTGTTCTGTGACCCTCCAGCTCAGGCTTAGCTCACATTTACTTGTTTGTGGTCAGATGCTTTTTGCTATTCACCTCGGTTCCCTACTGATAGGCTCCCAGAATTTGTGGGAGATTTAATCTCACTATTTGCCAAAACATTTTAATTGGTTTAAAAATTAAGCACAATGTTAATAGGACAAATACAAGCAAAGAGGGGCAGAGAAAGGTGTACGTGATCTGAGTAAAGTACCACAAAAGGGCATCAGAGGTGTCTTAGTGTCCTGACAAATGGGTTTTATATTATCTAATAAATCTAAATTACAGGCATTGATGAAGAGGTGACCTTTCTTTTTTTAGAGGGGTGGGGTAGCACTGAATTTGAGGAGGCCTTTTTGCTTGGGTCCCTCTATATAAAGGATATTGGATAACATAATTGCAATATCTTCAAATTATGGTTGGAATGTTTAAATGGGTGGATTTTAAAAAATATTTCTTCATTTAAGATAGAGAATCCTAACTCAATATTAAGACATTTCTTTGGAAAGTAATATGATTTGAGTATTTATGTAGCAAACAGCTTATATATTCAAGGTCTTTGTCACATGCTGAATTGCAGTCAATTTCTATTAGCATTTTATGATGGATGCCTGGTTTTTTTAATATTTTGTGAACTTAAAGAGAATTGAAAAAAAATAGAGGGCAGATTTGATATGCTGTTGTGATGATTCAGAAGGCAGAACTAATTTATTCTTATCAAGAGTGGAGCTCTTTCTTTGCACTAGAATGGGCAAAGGATTGTCTATGGAAGGGAAACACTTTTTTTCTTAAAAAGAGTATTTTGTGTACTTAAGTACCTATGTATCATGTGAAGTGGTTAAAATGATTTTTCTCTGAGAAATGTCAAGTTGGCCAGTAGACCATATTAGCCACAAAAAGATATCAACATGACTCAGCAGAAAATCCAATTTTGAGAAAAACTGCATTCTGGTAGAACCCACTAGATGAAGAACCTGTGAAATATACCCCCACAGGTGTCACATGAAACAGCCTGTGGATGGGCTTCTACTGTTGACCATTTGGATGTTTTTAGCATTTGTATAATTTACCCCCCTAGAATTATCTTAATACCTCCCTTTTGTTAATAAGTGAGGAACACACTTGCCTTGATTTCCCTTTTAGAGAGAATGAATAGCTGGACACTTGCCCTTCTCTTTCCTGCAGCTAGAGAACATGCACCAACATTACTTAACATCTGAACAAATTTTAAGGGAAGAAATGTTAAAGAAGGGCAGTGAGGTCGCAATCATGCGTTTCACTGTTTAGGATTGAAATTTCATCTGTTATGAGGCCATTCTTGTCCACAGATTCACTCCCCTGCTCTAGGAAGACGGAGCACTGATGGACAGATAAATGTGCACATAAGGACTCAGGAATATGTTGGCAATGAGATAACAATGACCAGAGAAAGGGTAGACACAGACTCCTGTCAATGGTGTAATTGTGTGCTACAGTGATTTCTCATCTAAAGACTGTATTTCTCTGTGCTTCTCAGCCTCCTGTGGAGATGTAATCAGCATGGAGGAAGAATGGGTTGTCCTCTTTCATCGGTTATGTGAATATATGCACCCACTGCTTGCAATTTTTTTGCATTTGCATCACATTTCAAAATTCTTCTCCTGAAAGCAGGGGCAGATTATTTATTTATTAGAGGTTGCATACAGTTTGTATGTGCAGGAGTGACGGAGAGTGGAAAGGGAGACTAGGAAGGGAGAAAATCCAGCACAGCTCTGTTAATGAGGGGCCTTCCTGCTTTAGGCATCTGGGGCTCAGTCTTGCTGGCATCCCTCTGAGGAACTGTGTACAGTGTTTTAGAATTGTTTCTCCAAGGGATGGGGGAGCTGATATACTTATCCACCAGCACCTGCCTCTCATTCCTTGAGGGCAGCTTCTGGGGGGACTTAAATCCCCTGAAAGTCATTTCTCTTGTCTATCCTGCTTGGACTCTACCCTAAGGCAGAGACAAAAAGAAGCCGGTGCTTGAGGGTCTCAGTGTGCACAGAAACCTAGACGCAGGTGAAATCCAAGGTGAGATGAGAGGATAAGTGGAGGGGCATCAACAGAACATTTTATAGTCATGGTTCTAAACAGCTTTGGAAGGCAAATCATTCCCATTTGCATAATGTCTATTTCTGGTTCAGTTGGTATTTGTTGACAACACACAAAGGACCATACTAGAGGTATAACCATGAACAGCAGTGTTTGTTCTCTAGAAATTCAGTGTCTAGTGGAGGTAGAGCTGTAAAGAAGTCATTTCTGTGTAACTTGTTCATCGAATCTAAGACACCACCAATTTTTGCCATTATTTGTATGATACAAAAAAATGAAAGAGCTCCCAATTATAAATGTAAGATGTGCCATTCTGAGTTCAGATCTGTTATAAAAATAAAAGCTGTGTGTCATGTCTTAACATGAAATGTTATAGTATGATGAGTGGAATGCTGCAGAGATTAGGATGCTGTGGTAACCAGGGGGCTGGTGTGCTAAGTACTTATTGTGATTTTCATGGAGGAGGTGTAGCCTGAGTTGGGTAAGAGGATATGGAGTGAAAAACAAATTATATGTTTTTGCCTTGGTCTAATGTTGTCAAGTGTATTCAGTTTTTGCTTAATAATAAAAGTAGGTAACATGTTTACAACACTTATGTGCCTTGCACTATTTTTGGTGATTTACTTATCCCATTTCATTTAATCCTCACAATTCCGTGAGGCAGTTATTGTTATTCTGTTTTACAGATTGGGAAACTGAGGCTGAACAGGTTAACTAATTTGTTCTAGTTTATAAGCCTGTATGAGACAGAGTTGAAGTCACTATACACTTTTAGTGAGCATCAGTGATGATTCATTAGCACCAAAGTAAGAAGAATTTGGTGCCCAGTAATATTGGTTGTTGTGTTAGATTTAGGCAGTTGCAGACAATATAGCTAAAGAGAGAATAAGACTTGTCTTGAGGGAATCCAAGTCATAGACTTTTGTGAGTCTGACTTAGTTTGAAGAGGGAGGAAAGGGAAAAAAGAGGAGATTGAGCAGTGAGGACAAAACCTTGGAGGAATGAAAGCAGGAGACAATGAACTTGGAGACATGATGTGGGCCAAGGACTTTGGAAAAGAGCCTTGAAGTGGTGAGAGAGTGTGGGAATCCTTTTGTCTGCCATGGGGCAGGTTTGCCCTTTAAAAGAAAAAGTACTGCAGTGCAAATTGCCAAGATAAAACTTTTACCATGTAGGAAGGAGACAGGAATCTGTTGAAAAGAGGATTGTACCTGAAGTCACGTTCTTTATCACCCTTTTTTTTTTTAACATCTTTGTTGGAGTATAATTGATTTACAATGCTGTGTTAGTTTCTGCTTTATAACAAAGTGAATCAGTTATACATATACATGTATCCCTGTATCTCCTCCCTCCTGCGTCTCCCTCCCACCCTCCCTATCCCACCCCTCTAGGTGGTCACAAAGCACTGAGCTGATCTCCCTGTGCTATGCGGCCGCTTCCCACTAGCTAGCTATTTTACGTTTGGTATTGTATATATGTCCATGCCATTCTCTCACTTCGTCCCAGCTTACCCTTCCCCCTCCCCGTGTCCTCAAGTCCATTCTCTATGTCTGCGTCTTTATTCCTGTCCTGCCCCTAGGTTCTTGAGAACCTTTTTTTTAAGATTCCGTATATATGTGTTAGCATACGGTATTTGTTTTTCTCTTTCTGACTTACTTCACTCTGTATGACAGACTCTAGGTCCATCCACCTCACTACAAATAACTCAATTTCGTTTCTTTTTATGGCTAAGTAATGTTCCGTTGTATATATGTGCCACATCTTCTTTATGCATTCATCTGTCAATGGGCACTTAGTTTGCTTCCATGTCCTGGTTATTGTAAATAGAGCTGCAATGAACATTGTGGTACATGACTCTTTTTGAATTATGGTTTTCTCAGGGTATATGCCCAGTAGTGGGATCGCTCGGTCATATGGTAGTTCTATTTTTAGTTTTTTAAGGAACCTCCATACTGTTCTCCATAGTGGCTGTATCAATTTACATTCCCACCAACAGTGCAAGAGAGTTCCTTTTCTCCACACCCTCTCCACCATTTATTGTTTATAGATTTTTTGATGATGGCCATTCTGACTGGTGTGAGGTGATAACTCATTGTAGTTTTGATTTGCATTTTTCTAGTGATTAGTGATGTTGAGCATCCTTTCATGTGTTTGTTGGCAATCTGTATATCTTCTCTGGAGAAATGTCTATTTAGGTCTTTTGCCCATTTTTGGATTGGGTTGTTGGTTTTTTTGATATTGAGCTGCATGAGCTGCTTCTAAATTTTGGAGATTAATCCTTTGTCAGTTGCTTCATTTGAAAATATTTTCTCCCATTCTGAGGGCTGTCTTTTCATCTTGTTTTATGTTTTCCTTTGCTGTGCAAAAGCTTTTAAGTTTCATTAGGTCCCATTTGTTTATTTTTGTTTTTATTTCCATTTCTCTAGGAGGTGGGTCAAAAAGGATCTTGCTGTGATTTATGTCATAGAGTGTTCTGCCTATGTTTTCCTCTGAGAGTTTGATAGTGTCTGGCCTTACATTTAGGTCTTTAATCCGTTTTGAGTTTATTTTTGTGTACGGTGTTAGGGAGTGTTCTAATTTCATTCTTTTACATGTAGCTGTCCAGTTTTCCCAGCACCACTTATTGAAAGGCTGTCTTTTCTCCACTGTATATTCTTGCCTCCTTTATCAAAGATAAAGTGACCATATGTGCGTGAGTTTATCTCTGGGCTTTCTATCCTGTTCCATTGATCTATATTTCTGTTTTAGTGCCAGTACCATACTGTCTTGATTACTGTCGCTTTGTAGTGTAGTCTGAAGTCAGGGAGCCTGATTCCCCCAGCTCCGTTTTTCTTTCTCAAGATTGCTTTGGCTATTTGGGGTCTTTTGTGTTTCCATACAAATTGTGAAATGTTTTGTTCTAGTTCTGTGAAAAATGCCATTGGTAGTTTGATAGGGATTGCATTGAATCTGCAGATTGCTTTGGGTAGTATAGTCATTTTCACAATATTGATTCTTCCAATCCAAGAACATGGTATATCTCTCCATCTGTTTGTATCATCTTTCATTTCTTTCATCAGTGTCTTATAGTTTTGTGCATACAGGTCTTTTGTCTCCCTAGGTAGGTTTATTCCTAGGTATTTTATTCTTTTTGTTGCCATGGTAAATGGGAGTGTTTCCTTAACTTCTCTTTCAGATTTTTCATCATTAGTGTATAGGAATGCAAGAGATTTCTGTGCATTAATTTTGTATCCTGCTACTTTACCAAATTCATTGATTAGCTCTTGTAGTTTTCTGGTAGCATCTTTAGGATTCTCTGTATAGTATCATGTCATCTGCAAACAGTAACAGTTTTACTTCTTCTTTTCTTATTTGCATTTATTTCTTTTTCTTCTCTGATTGCTGTGGCTAAAACTTCCAAAACTATGTTGAATAATATTTATCACCCTTTTTTCTTATCCTTCACTCTTTCCAGTTTTTCTAACATCATCTGGTCCTCAATTTGACAATTATGAGGCAAATTTTGGGAATGTGTATTCTGGTGAATGTAAAAATGCTGTTGGAAAGGACATTGCCCAAGATGATACACTAAATTGGCATTAAGTTGGAGTAAAAAATCCATAACTGATTAGTTTTAATAATCCACAGCTATTTGCTACTATTCCATATTAACCTCTAGAAATCCTAGGGTTTTATCTGGGTTGCTTAGATTAATGTAAATCTCTTTCTTGCTAATTTTTTATGTGTGAGGCATTATGCTGGAATCTTTATATACATTATTTTATTTATTGTTTGAACTACTCAGTGAAGTATATATGTGTCATTGTTCCCATTTTACAGACAAGTAAAAGGAGGCACTAAGCAGTTAAGAAACTTGCCTTAGTAATGGCAGAATCAGGACTCTAATCCAGATCTGTTTGATTCTATAATTCATGATCTTAATGATTACCCTGAAGTGCCTTGGGCTCTATAAACAGATACATTTAAATTTCTACGAACTTTAAAGTGTCAGCTCTTTGGAGACTGAGGGTGTCACACTCACACTTCAGCAGCAGAGGCTTCTGTGGATGGTGTCTGCACAGATGGGGCTGCAGGAAGTGGGTACATCACTGTCTGTTGGTCCTTTGGTCCCATGCATTTTCTCCAGACCCATCTGCACTTGAAAGTATTAAAAAACTGCTACTCCTGCAGGCAAAGCAGTCAGTTAATGCAAAGATTAGATTCTGACCAGGCTCTTTTCCAAGGAGGGCAGGGAGGCAGAACTGAGGTCAGAGAGCATAAAGGACTTGTCAAATTCAGGTAAGAAGCAAAATCAACCTTGAAATCAGATCTAAGTACAACCTTAGCGGAGCCCTTTCTGCCTCTCCAAGATTTTGCCTCAATAACCCAAGGAAATATGGAGTCAGCTCTCTATAATTTCTGTGTTTGTAGCTGTTTTCCAGATTTTCCAATTGCATGTTTGTCTTGAATTAAATAATTTAATTCTCTTGAATTCTTATTTCTTTCTTTTAAAGTTTGAAGCAACTTCTCCAAGGTATTTCTTCCATGAAGCTATTAATTGGGGTGAGAGTAAAATAAAAGGTTAGTGCTACATCTATGTTTTTGTATTTGCTTTCTCAAAAGACCCTTTTGGGGGATATAGTGAATCAACTCTCAATGATTTCCACATAATGCATGAAGGAAACTGAGCCAGGGTGGTAATAGTACTTAGTAATAGTTTGTTTACTTCATATAGAAATTTGAATTATATTTGGAAATACACAAGGTTAAGCAGTTAGACAAAGCTGATAACTATATGACCAGGAAAGATATCACTGGGTATCAGGAGCTTTTTTTCTGAATCAATTACTGGCTCCTCGATTCTTTGACATTGCTTTTTTTTTTTTTTTTCGGTATGAGGGCCTCTCACTGTTGTGGCCTCTCCCGTTGCGGAACACAGGCTCTGGACGCGCAGGCTCAGTGGCCATGGCTCACAGGCCCAGCTGCTGCGCACCATGTGGGATCTTCCCGGACCAGGGCACGAACCTGTGTCCCCTGCCTTGGCAGGCGGACTCTCAACCACTGTGCCACCAGGGAATCCCGACACTGCTATTTTTGCTTACCAATTTTCCATTTCCATTTAGCAGAATGCTAATGGTAGTTTGAAATTCAATTTGAATTTTTTGTTGCATTTAGAATAGCAGGGATTTATGACTAGTTTTGTTTTGATATCTGTTTTCAGGAGGATACACAGGGTTGTAACTAAATTTTTGAAGGAGATACATTTGCTTACATAATTACTTTGACACTTATTGATTGGAAAAATACAAGATTGTAACCTAAGATAAAATTTGAAAATATATATGCCGCCCTAGAAAAAGAAAACTGCATTTAAATTTATGAAAAACATCATTTTAATCTATATTTATGATTAAAGTTAAAGCAGCTCATTTCTCCTCAGTTAAGATATACTTAGAGAGTTGTATGTCTTTAAATGTAGAGACATTTTAGATCAATGAATTTTAAGGTGAAAGGATAATAGAGTTTTAAAATTCTTGCCTTCTGCAGAGCTGTGGTTAAAATACCGCAATTAGATAAGTGCCTTTCATGACCTGACCGTATTCCGGAGAAGGCCAATCTTTAGTAAACACTTTACGGTCACTCAGAGATGTTCTCTAATTCTATTGATGTGTTACTTAAATCCTTTCTGCTTGAGTTTTGCCAGTTGTCTCTTGTGTTCTCCTTATTACAGGACAAATTTTCACTGTGATTCATCTGCAGTTTTAAAACTCACTAAGGAGGTCATAGTTTTTCTTCCTCTTTTCAACATAATTCTTTGGGGTGATTTTTCTTGCCATGAAAGAAAGAATATTTTTGGTGACAACCAGCAGTGACGTTGGCCTTTGCCCCGTTAAAATTAACTATGGGTCAGAAAGAATGCATCCATTTGTAATTAAACCTGAGGATTAATACACAAACTTCAAATGGAATGTTTAATCATTCTCTTAAAAAAGTAGTTTCCTTGTGATTTCTATTATATATTGTGCCTGATCCCTTGAGCTAATGATGGACGTTTTTCTTTAATACAACACTTGCTCCTGGAGAAGTAGCTGATAAGACGTGCCAAATTCCGTCAAGGGAATCATCTGCAGCTTGTGTATTTCTGGTTCTCATCATCTGGGACAGGGATTCCTTACATGGGAACTTGACCTTTCAATTGCTTGAAGGAGGCTAACCTTTGCTCTCAGGGTAGTTTGAGATGTGAAAGCCTGTCTTTCTTGTTTCACGGCACACATAATGAAATGAACTAGATAGAGACTTAAGGGGCTTAAGTCTTTAGCTCATCAAGGCAATAGGCCCAGGGTTCTGTTTTAGTTAACAGAGGTTACTGTTAGTCCAAGGTAAATCTTGACAGATTTATGTTTATAAAAACTGATGCACACCAGAAGATAACTTATTTTTTTGCCCTACAGGTTCTTGTCCTCATGAATGCCTTAACGGAGCTTTCTGTTCTAAGGCTGGTACATGTGACTGTCAAATATTTCAGGCACTTGGGACACGGTGCCAGATTGGTAAGTTTCAGGGATACTTATGAGAGAATTATGAGATGCCGTGGAGAACATGAAGGCATAATTTGCTGTATTAGTGTTCATTCTTTGGGAGTTGGTACAATAATGTTGTGTATTAACTAGAGTATCCACAATTTATTTCCAGTAATTTTGAAACAATGTGAAAGAAAATGAGTATGCCCACTTTAACTTCTCACTGAACTCTATTTCCTCAAGTGTTTTTTCTTTTCTGTTTTTAAATTTTTATTTAATTTTTAAATTAGAGTTGATTTACAATATTATTATTTTTTCATATTCTTTTCCATTATGGTTTATTACAGAATATTGAATATAGTTCCCTGTGCTATACAATAGGACCTTGTTGTTTATCCATTCTATATACAATGGTTTGCATCTGCTAGTCCCAAACTCCCAATCCTACCCTCCCCTGCCCCCCTCCCCCTTGGCAACCACGTCTGTTTTCTATGTCTCTGAGCCTGTTTCTGTTTCATAGATAGGTTCATTTGTGTCATGTTTTAGATTCCACGTATGAGTGATATCATATGGTATTTGTCTTTCTCTTTCTAACTTACTTCACTTAATTTGATAATTTCTAGGTCCATCCACGTACCTGCAAATGGCATTATTTCATTCTCTTTTTTTATGGTTGAGTAATATTTCATTGTGTGTGTGTGTATGTTTGTGTATGTGTGTGTTTGTGTTTCACATTTTTATCCATTCATCTGTCAATGGACATTTAGGTTGTTTCCACGTCTTGGCTATTGTGAATAATGCTGCTATGAACATAGGGGTGCATGTATCTTTTCGAATCATAGTTTTTGTCTGGGTATATGCCCAGGAGTGTGACTGCTGGATCCTATGGAAACTCTATTTTTAGTTTTTTGAGGAACCTCCATACTGTTTTCCATAGTGGCCGCACCAATTTACATTCCCACAAATAGTGTAGGAAGGTTCCCTTTTCTCCACACCCTCTCTGGCATTTGTTATTTGTAGATTTTTTTAATGATGGCCATTCTGACAGGTATGAGGTATTACCTCATTGAAGTTTTTTTTTTTTTAAACATTTTAAAAAATTTCTTTACTGTTGTATCTATTTTATTTATTTATTTTTGGCTGCATTGGGTCTTCGTTGCTGCGTGCGGACTTTCTCTAGTTGCGGCAAGTGGAGGCTACTCTTCGTTACGTTGCTCAGGCTTCTCAGTGCTGTGGCTTCTCTTGTTGTGGAGCATGGGCTCTAGGCACACGGGCTTTAGTAGTTGTGGCACATGGGCTCAGTAGTCGTGGCTCATGGGCTCTAGAGTGCAGGCTCAGTAGTTGTGGCACACAACCACTTAGTTGCTTAGTTACTCCACAGCATGTGGGATCTTCCTGGACCAGGGCTGGAACCTGTGTCCCCTGCATTGGCAGGCGGACTCTTAACCACTGCACCACCAGGGAAGCCCCCTCATTGAAGTTTTGATTTGTATTTCTCTAATAATTAGCAATGTTGAGCATCTTTTCATGTGCCTGTTGGCCATATGTATGTCTTTGGAGAAATGTCTATTTAGGTCTTCTGCCCATTCTTTGTTTTTTTTTTTTCTTCTGTTATTGAGTTGTATGAGCTGTTTGTATATTTTGGAAATTAAGGCCTTGTTAGTGGCATCATTTGCAAATATTTTCTCTCGGTCCGTAGGTTGTCTTTTCATTTTGTTTATGATTTCCTTTGCTATGCAAAAACTTATGTTTTATTAGGTCCCATTTGTTTATTTTTGTGTTATTTCTGTTGCCTTGGTAGACTGACCTAAGAAAACATTGGTATGGTTTATGTCAGAGATTGTTTTGCCTTTGTTCTCTTCTAGTAGTTTCATGGTGTCCTATCTTATATTTAAGTCTTTAAGCCATTTTTGTGAGGTTGCGTTCTAACTTCATTGATTTACATGTGGCTGTCCAACTTTCCTGACACCACTTGCTGAAGAGACTATCTTTTTATCCATTGTGTATTCTTGCCTCCTTTGTCAAAAGTTAATTGACCGTAGGTGTGTGGGTTTGTTTCTGTGCTCTCTATTCTGTTCCATTGATCCATATGTCTGGTTTTGTGCCAGTACCATGCTGTTTTGATTACTGTAGCTTTGTAGTATTGACTGAAGTCTGGGAGGGTTATGCCTCCTGCTTTGTTCTTTTTCCTCAGGATTACTTTGGAAATTCTGGGTCTTTTATGGTTCCATAAAAATTTTAGGATTATTTGTTCTAGTTCTGTGGAAAATGTCATGGGTAATTTAATAGGAATCGCATTAAATCTGTATATTGCTTTGGGTAGTATGGCCATTTTAACACTATGAATTCTTCCAACCCAAGAGCATGGGATATTTTTCCATTTCTTTAAATCATCTTCAATTTCCTTTATCAATGTTTTATAGTTCTCAGTGTATGAGTCTTTCACCTCCTTGGTCAGGTTTATTCCTAAGTATTTTATTTTGTTTTTGATGCGATTCAAGTGTTTTTTCCATTTTAAATGGTACTGGCCCATTAAAGCAGGCTTCCAATTCATCTCTCTTTTGCTTTATAAATTAGATTTGTTATTTGGAGCCACTCATTCTTTTTGACTTTGAATTAATGGAACATTCTGTACATAAAAGAGAAATAGTGTTGAGAGCTCTTCAAAGGCAGAAGGTTCTTAAAAATATTTTTATCCATGGTGTCTAGGTTAGGACCCTACATCAATAATGACTAAAAAGCATTCATTTGTTTAATGAGTATTTATTAAGCATCTACTCGATTCCAGGCTGGGCACTGGGAAGAGTGAGTAATATAGACATGTTTCTGCCCTCTTGGAGGTTACAGTCTAGAGGAGGGGGACCAACACATAACAGATACACAGTAATTACACTTGTGACGTTCTGTAAAGGGAAGTGCAAGATTTTATGAAAATATGCAACAGAGGTAAGGCATACTATCAGAGAAGACTGCCTGAATAATGAATAACTCTGTTTTTTCTTGAAAAGGCCAAAGTTGGCCAAGCCTAATACATTTAGGTAAATTACAAAAAGAAAAGATAAAATGATTGTGCCTTATCTTTATGCTCTTTATAGAGTATATTAACACATTTTAATGTCTTAACCAATATGTATTACACGTTTTGAGTGCTCCGTAAATGTCACTGATTTTCATATTAATCTAGAAGGAAGGGTCTACAAAATCAAAATGGAATGGAAGGTGACCCACAAAGGTATAAAGGGAGATAGGCATGAAGGCAACAGGAGATAAAGTTGTATGCTTTAAGACAAACACTGCTTACAATGTGACCAGTTTGAAGTCATGAATTCCTAAATTCCAGCATACTTTGGATGACTAATGCTCCCCATCCCCAGGTCCCAGGCTTCTAAACATGACTTTTTGGTCAGTGGTTAATTTTCTCTGTGGATGCTATTATTTTTGAAAGAATTGCAGAGACTAGAACACTGTCAGTGTTAATTTTTAGAACACTTAGTGGTGACATTTCTTTCTTTCTGAGCCATTATATTTGCTTTATCACTATCACCTTCTTTTACTTTGTCATTATCTCCTCTCTTCATCTCTTCCAGAGTCTTTGTTTGGAAGCAAAAATTAAGGAAGTTTCTAACATAAATCCTTTCTTCAAAACAACTTGGAGACCATGTTTTTCTTCAGAAGAGTTTGATAGTTTTGAGAGTAGTTGGTAATTTTGTTAGGTATTTTTCCCTGTGATATTGTCCACCAAAGAAGAAAACATTTATTTTAATGAAAATTAGAATTACCTAGCATGACTGAACCTTGCCAGAAACAGGTATAATTTGTTTTATTCTACTAAATATTATCCTATTTCTTTTCAGTGCCAAACATGGGCAGTGGCAGAGATGGGATTTGCAAAAGCTGGGGACAGTACCACTTTGAAACTTTTGATGGCATCTACTATTATTTCCCAGGAAACTGTTCTTACATCTTTGCGAAGGACTGTGGTAATTTGGAGCCTCGGTACACTGTATGGGTAGGTGATTCTAGGACATAATTAACTTAAAAATTATTTCTGGCCAAGTCTGTATTTTTAAAGTACTGGACAAATCATGGAAAATATATAGTAATCATAGCATGAATACTTAGGGCCCTGACTAGGGAAGGAGAGGGGCTGGTTCTGAATGGGATGGGCCAAATTTGTAGCTATTTTGAGTATATTTCTATCAAGATGGAGCCTAGGACTGGGAGAAGAAAGGTTTGCATCCATATGGTAGGGACATGTAGGCAACACAGAAATGTCTATATCATGGATGTCATAATATCAACTCCAGTTGACATACTCATTCTTCACGTTTTATTTGATCATGTTGAAGAGAGGGTAGGTTCAGGCATCAATCATATTACTCGTGTATGTTTCCTTCTTGACATGTCCAGTGTGATGGCCATCTGGATGTTTTAAAATCACATACCTCGGTCTAATCTGGGGGCTGGAATTTATTAAATGGAGTGTATGAATTATATAAACACAGGCTAAAGGATGTGGAGACAGGCAGCTAATTTCTAGGTAGACTGATACTATATGATTGAGCTCAGAGAGTTAGTTCTTAACTGCAGAGTTCTTTCTTCAAAAGAATTCATAGGAGACATCTCAAAATGCGAGCTGCGGAGTAGCTCTGGTAGAAGTAAGGAAGTAGGGACCTCTTACCCTGCTGTTGTCTTCCTCTGAATTTTCTGGTATCTCGAAACACAGCTAGAAAACTGCAGTGCTGTCCTGTTCTAAAGCTAAAACCCTCCATAACTATCATTTGTTTGAATCTCTGTTGTTGAATCCCTCCGACTTATGTTGGAGTTGCCTAAATTTTCCTCCTCTCTTAGACGAGGCAAATATTCAAAAGTAGGCCCTAAAGCTTTTCAACAGCAACAAATCCTTGTGCCCTCAAAAGGAAATGAAGTCTATTGAAAGTTAACTTATGGGACATAAGGCTAAAACATTGGAGGTCTCTTTAGGTAAGGAAGTTAGTGGCATGCGTTTTTAGTTCATACAGGGCTCAGGGCTATTGTCCTTTACTCATCCACTCTAGGAAGGAGTTGCTGGGTTTATCACTCAAACATCTTCTGACTCTCTCATTGAAATGTTCTTGTCCAGTGTCCGATCCTTTTGAGGACTAAGGTGTCAAGTAGATAATTGTGTGATCCTAACACACAATGTTCAACTGTGCTTCCAGAGTTAATAGATAATTGTTTTTACTTGGCCCTGTTTGGTTGGTGGAATTTGCTTTCACATTAACAAATCCATTTACTTTAAATGTCATCTTTCCCCGATTGTAAAAGTTGTTCACCTCTTTTGTAGAAAATTTGAAAAAATTCAAAGAAGTCTAAAAAGTACTATCAGAATGATCAGTCAAGGCTTATCAGTGCTAATGGCTTCACATATTTCCTTCTAATTTTTTTCCTCCGGATTTTATACACATAAATTTGAAATTTTACTATGCATAATTTTATTTCCCGCATTTTCACCTAATATTATATCAAGAACTTTTTTTCCACGTGAAATGTTCTTGACAAACACAGATTTTGTTAGCTGTTATTTGTTCCAACTATGGAATACTGAAATTATTTAATTGTACCCTCTTTTAGAAATTTAGATTTAAAAAATATTTTCAGTATTTTAAAAGATGTGTGTTAATAAATATCTTTATGCATATATCTTTTTATGCTCTTGATTCTTTTCTTTTTCTTCTTTAAATTCAATTTTATTTTAATGAAAATAATACATGTACTTAGTTTAAAAGATTTCTTCAAGATATATGAAGCCAAAAAATAGCCCCTCTTTCCTTTACTCCTTGACCCCAGCTGAAGTCTGATGCCCCAAAGGCAATTACTTCAATTTTTTTAGCTGTTTCTTCTGGCTTTTACCTAACATGTCAAAATGTGCTATTATTTCTTTATTTATCAAAGTTAGGACTTATTTCTTCACTTCTTACTATGGAAAATGGGAAGTCATCTGTTACGTTATCCTTTGTGCCCCTAACACACACACACACACACACACACACAAACACACACACTTTCCTTTTCTCCTCCTAATAGTTATATCACCGTTATTGGTTAACTATGTGGTTTTTATACTATTGTTTACATATTGTACATATATGAAAAATATTTATATAAATATTGTTGAGAGCCAAGCCTAATATGTTATTGTGATTTTATTTCTCTGTACAATTTTATAGAATTAACATTTATCTCATTTTTCATTTGCTGAATTTTCTATACTTCAATCATTTTTTCCTTCAAAGTATCTCTAAACAACTGTTCTCAATATGGTCAGATACATCAGACAATCTCTCAGTTTCTCTTTCCTTCCCATGTGATGTCCCTTCCTCAGTTCTTCATTTTCCTGTTCCACCTGAGAGTGGTTGTTTTTGAGCCTACTGTACACCTAGCACTTAGGATTTTATTCACCACCTTCCTGGAGAATTTCATTCTTCTCTCTCCTGTATTGGTTTCCCTGTTTCTTAGGTCCCGTGAAGTGTCTAGCAGTCCTTGAATTTTGTTCATACTTGAGAGATAGGCTCTAAAAAGCTTATTGGATGCTCTGATCGTGTGGGCAGTGCTTGTTTATAGTGCTTTCTGGAAAGGGAAGATATTTTCCTGGAAAGAGTGTTACTGAACTAGGTTCATTTTGCCCATCTTGCAGCAAGCCAAAATGCTGAGGTGCTGGGGTTTGCAGCAAAGAGAGGGTTTATTAGGCAGCCAAGTGAGGATACAGGAGAACAAATCTCAGATCCATCTCCCTGAAGGCAAGGGTCTTGGGGTGTTTATTGGATAAAGAATAAAAAAGTAGGGTGGCCTGAGGCATGGAAGCCTGGGGCAAGGTGACTGGAAAAAGGTGTGGGGAATCGTTGTTCCAGAATGGAGGCACTTAGCATGATCTGAGGGTGTTTTCAGCCCTCTGACGTCAAAAAGTCACCACACTTGCACATTGGAGCAAGTTGGAGGGGAAGGGGTCCTCTCCAGTCTTAACCAGCTAACTCAAACTAGACACCCCTGACACCAAGTTCCTGGAAAACAACTCGGGCAAACATCTTATTGTTTAGGCTACATGTTGCTTGGAGTACATGCAAATCTTTGGTAGCAACAATTAAAACGACCTTGGTTAGTGAAGGCAGGTGAAATAGATTTGACTAATGATTACCCATGTTTCAAGAGTGCATAGGAGGGAGAAATTTGAAATCTTGATTATAGTTTGGAAATCACTTTCAGAATGTTGAAATTCAATTCATTCTGATTTCTGATCATTTTGCATATGGTCTTGTAAAATTTCCCCTCTCTTTTTTTTTTTTTAATTTAATTAATTTATTTATTTTTGGCTGTGTTGGGTCTTCGTTTCTGTGCGAGGGCTTTCTCTAGTTGCGGCAAGTGGGGGCCACTCTTCATCGCGGTGCGCGGGCCTCTCACTGTCGCGGCCTCTCTTGTTGCGGAGCACAGGCTCCAGACGCGCAGCCTCAGTAGTTGTGGCTCACGGGCCTCGTTGCTCCGCAGCATGTGGGATCTTCCCAGACCAGGGCTTGAACCCGTGTGCCCTACATTGGCAGGCAGATTCTCAACCACTGCGCCACCAGGGAAGCCCTCCCCTCTCTTTATAGAAATTTTTAGTTCTTTTTATCCCCAATGTTCTGAGATGTCATTATGTGAATTTTTTTTTTCTTTTCTTCCCATTTATCGTGCTAGGTACTTGATAGGCTCTTTCTAGCAATCCAAATCCTTCACTTTTGGAATAGTATTTCTTTCTTAATTTCCTCTCTTTCTCTCTTTCAGAAATTCTGTAATTCAGATATTGGAGCGCCTGAACTAAGTGACTGATTCCTTAATTTTCTCATTGATTTATTTCTCTTTTCCATCTTTTTGCTTTTTTGTTGTACATTTTGGGAGATTTCTTTCCAACGTTAAATATTTATCTTCCAGGGGTTCTATTTCAGTTATAAGTTTTTCCTATCGTACTGTCAATATGCAATCACCTATTTTTATTCCTTGAATTTCATTTTTAACATCATTTTATTCTTGTTTCATGAATGGCCTTTTCTCACTGTTCTCCCTGAAGATATCAATTGTGGATTCTTGGAAGTTTATTTTTCTGACTTGTTTTTGATTCCTTTGATCTCCTTTCTTTTGTTTATTTGGCACCTGCCTTTCACATTGCAGGCTTTTATCAAATGATCCATGAATGTTTATTCACATTTGAGAATTAGGCTCTAAAAGCTGGTTGGAAGATCTGAATACATGGATGGGGGCGTGCTTGTCTAGTGGGAGATTGAACAGGGAGTCTCTGGTTTCATTAAATAAGCCTCCAATATTCGTATCTGTACATCTTTTTCAATTTTGTTTCTTCAAGGAAACCTCCTCCAGTATCCTGCCTGGGGTCATATGTCTGGATTCCTGGATACTGAGAACATTTTAGTTATACTCCTACTTTAGGCTTTTTGCATTTGTTATTCCCTTTGCCTAGAATGGTCTAAATATCCATATGGCTTGCTCTTATCCCTCCTTCATCTTTACTAGAATTTCCCCTTCTCAGCGAGGCTTTTGTTGGCCATTCAGTCTAAAACAGCCCCCAACCCCCCAACAACCCTCGATACACATGCTGTCTATCTCTTTTCTCCACTTAATATTTCTTCATGTCATGTAGCATGGTGCATATTTTAGTTACATGTAGTTATATATTTTTTATTAACTGTTTTTCTCTAATGGAATATAAGGTTCGTGAGGACAGGTATTTTTGTCTATTTTGTTGACTTCTACATCTCCAGAATCTAGAACAGTGCCTGGTACATAATAAGTGATCAATAAAATTTGCTGATTAATCACTAAATTATATATTACATTCTTGCAGTATTAAAAATCTATCTTATCATTGGTGATTTTTCTTATCACTTTTATGCTTTGAAAGTTCTTTTCCATCTATATAGTTATATATATTTTCTTTCAGCTATTTTCTGCTGTCATTATTTGGACCTTTTAAACTTTATTTTGGTGGTAGGGTAAGAGAAACTAACATTCCTCTTCTCCTTTCTTACTTTTCTCTTTTCTTCCTTGCTTTCTTTTTTATTTTTACTAGTAAACTAATATTCCCATCAGTTTTTTGAGAAATAACCTCTCTTCCCTAAAGTGTTTGGACAATTTTATTTTTAGAGTTATAGTTACTTTTGCAACCTTTAAATATTACTTTGTGTAATATATATATTTTTAACATCTTTATTGGAGTATAATTGCTTTACAATGGTGTGTTAGTTTCTGCTTTATAACAAAGTGAATCAGCTATACATATACATATATCCTCATACCTCTTCCCTCTTGTGTCTCCCTCTCTCCCACTCTCCCTATCCCACCCCTCTAGGTGGTCACAAAGCACCGAGCTGTTCTCCCTGTGCTATGTGGCTGCTTCCCACTAGCTATCTATTTTACATTTGGTAGTATATATAAGTCCATGCCACTCTCTCACTTCGTCCCAGCTTACCCTTCCCCCTCCCCGTGTCCTCAAGTCCATTCTCTAGTAGGTCTGCGTCTTTATTCCCATCCTGCCCCTAGGTTCATCATAACGACTTTTTTTTTTTTTTTAGATTCCATATATATGTGTTAGCATATGGTATTTGTTTTTCTCTTTCTGACTTACTTCACTCTGTATGACAGACTCTAGGTCCATCCACCTCACTACAAATAACTCAATTTCGTTTCTTTTCATGGCTGAGTAATATTCCATTGTATATATGTGCCATATCTTCTTTATCCATTCGTCTGTCGATGGACACTTAGGTTGCTTCCATGTCCTGGCAATCACGCCACATAGTTTTAGAATATTAACATCCTGTATGTAAAGATTCAGATCATTTAAATAAATATGCTAAATTAACTTGTACTTTATGAAGTTACTTCTGTTGTCCAATTTCTGAAATAAATTTCTTTTTTTCTCTTGAAAATCCTAACTGTAGTTATAATTTTGTGAAGTTTCATGGGACTAATGATGCTATAGAGCTGTAGACGTGCATTGTGGATTTAGTTAACTCAGATGAAGGCAAGTTTGTGTATTGTTGTTGGTTTCTATGCTTTCTCTTGTTTTTCTCCCTTTAAGGTTCATAACAGCCCTAAATGCCTTGGTTCAGTGTATTACTGTTATCGGTCGATCAGCTTGTTCTTTTCAGACCAAGAGGAAATTCGAATTTATGGGCATGAAATAAAAAAGAATGGAATCAGGTAAGATGATAAATGATATAATGAAAGTAATACAACGGATTAACAGAATTTCTAAACATCTCACTCTGGAAGTGAATGTGGAGAGAAGGGAGAGGATTTCTTCAACAGTAACCTTTAAGTTATAGCATACAGACATAAAAATTTCAGTAGGCTCCAAAGCCAACCAGGTGGCCAGGAATCTAACAGTTTAGCCTCCCTAATGTTTTTGCAGGATACAAATATACTTATATAGGTGGAGGTAAGATTATTACATCTACTTGTAAGAGAGATTCAGGAGAAATCCTCATAGTTCAACTCAAATTATTTTTGCCCCCTTTCTTAAATCTTTTCTTCTTCTTTTTTTTTAAAGCAGTAAATCAAAATAAAACTTAACCTCTGAAAATCCTTTCCAAATTTGTGTGAATGAGGTTTGGGTGTCAGGATTTTCTGTTAGTGTTCTGACGAAGAGTTGAGAGTCAATAAATAACTGGTCTTCTTGAATAGCTAAGAGAGGGGCCCACTTGTAGAACTGAAACTTTAGGGGAAGCGGATGTTTATTTATTTGGTGGAAGGTTTCATACATTTTAAACTAGAAGTACTGTGGAGTAATCTACCATCCAATCTAAATAAGTATAGAAATACTCAATTTTAAGTTGCCCCCCCCATCCTTGACACACTCTCTATCCCTTTTCTCTGCTTAATATTTCTCCTTCATGTCATCTAGCATAGTACATATTTTAGTTACATTTCATCATAAATTTTATTAACTGTCTTCCTCTAATGGGATATATTTCATGAGGGCAGGTATTTTTTGTGTTTTGGCTGACTTATGCTGAGAAAAGTAAATTGTGTGATAGCACAATTCTATCCATCATGCAGAATTCGCCAGCAAGTGTTTGAACCATGGGCATTTTTTCCAGGGCAATGGCTGTACCAACCTATGTACTTTTTTTTCAGTTTAGATTCCTCAAGAGGCAGCAGATGATAGCAGGAAGGGCTTTGGATGAAGCACCAGGGGAGCCAGGCACTGACCCAGGTTTTTTCATAGTCAGGCAACCCCAAGCAGCCCCTCTGCCTCTCTTGGGCTTATTTTCTTCATCAATTGGGTTCTGTACTTTTCATTTTCTTATAAAAGAAAGATTATCAGTTTGAAGGGGAAGGCAATGCACTTACATATGTGTTCCTTGGAGCTGAATTTAAACAGTGGTTTAGGATTTTTATATGGGATTTGGGGTAACATAGTGGGCACTTAAAAATTATTGTTTTGTAAAACAAAAACGCCATTTAAGTAGATTTTCAAGAATACTAACCCTTTGTTAAATATAGGACATAATATTTAAATTTTAACTCAGAAAAAATATTTCTTTGAAGATTTCCATTTGTATAATAGAAAGAAGATGGTTCGTATTATTCAGCTAAATTGCTTATAATAATGCTATACTGGGCCTAGGGCCTATCTCATAGCAGATGCTAGATAAATGTTTACCAAAATGAAGTCAAATGTGTTTGGCTCTGCACATCATACTTTACCTTTCTGGACTTCAGTTCTCTCCCCTGTGAAATGCAGGGTTTTGGTACATATGAACCTGTGAATAATTTTCAGTATTAATCTGTGCATTCAGTTTAGTTTGCATTGTTAATGTTTCAAGTTGCATGGAGGTTTTCTTAAATTTATGGGAGATTATCTAACTTGTAGTATCATCACCCATCTCTACTAGCATCTTTTAATGTATAGACATTTGGATAATCACAGTTATGCACGTTTTGTTTTCAAAAATTGTGTATTTATTCAAATTTACTATGAAAGAGATCAAGTGACAAATGACCAAACCAAGGAACACCTGCAAAAGAAAAACTATACCTTGCCGCAGTGAACATCCCATTGCTATGGAATATCTTTATCAAACATGACTCACTTTTTTCAAGTATAGCTTTTATAAACTTGCAAACTTAAACAATATTATTCGTACTAACTTTTACTAGGAATTGAAAATGAATTTCTTATGTTTATCATTTTTAATAATAATAGATTATGACAGTAAAGTCATTTATTCTGTGGTGTAAATTTTAGTTATTTTCCTATTATAAATCTTATGACTAAAAAAATTATCTGCACACATACTTGTGCAAATGATTACAGATATTTTGAATTGTTTCTTTAGGGACTATCCCTATGTTAATGAGTATGTTTAATTTTATAGTTTTTATTTCATGTAGCCATGTTCTTTCTGGAAAGGCACTCACTAATTTGAAGTTTTTGAGAGAAATGTATGAATGTACCTACTAACCTCTCACCTCACATTATTCACTTAGCCTGACTAGTTTTCTTCTGTCCTCTTATGTCTCTCATTTCCTCTGTATGTGTACATGCTTGTGAAAAATGGAAAGAATAGACATTGGATCAGGAGTTTAAATATTCAATGTGACCCTTGCTTAAATAGACCAAATTGTATGCAACTTAAAAATTATGAATATAATCCTTACAAATACTGTATGGAAAGTATTTTTTATTCCTAATAATATACTTTGCAGCATTAAAAATAAAAAATTATAATTAACATGGCTTTTTCTTTTGGAAAACAATGACTTGTACCAAGGTGACATTTTGGGGATAGAAGCTCTTATTTCTTTACAGCCAAGTTTGAAACAAAATTAAACAAAATCATCACTCAGAAATGTGTTTACATACTTTGAGTATTGTTTGTTCTTACTTCAAAATTGTTGAGCAGCATTTTTAGATTATCTTAAACTCTCTAGATAAAAATATAAATACATTCAGCTCTCATTATTCTAAATAGACAAGGTTATTTTCCAGATTTTAAAAATCACTGACATTTAGCAGAAGTGTGCTTTTGGTTGGTTGAAAGAAGCATCCAATTATAAGTATAAAATCTTAATCAGTATGCAAAAATAGGTATCATTTTTACTCTCTTTTTATTTCAACATTAAAATTTCAAAAATGTTGAAAATCTAACTGCATAGTTTATTCAATAATTTTGAATAATAATTATCTTTTATTTAATTCTCATTCACTTCAAGAAAGAAATAGATCATCTGTAATTGATGTTTCATCATAATTCTTAGATTGCCTTTGTTCTATTTTTCAAGTTTAACATTGCCTCAGACAATTGGACAGGTTTTCATTGAGAAACTAGCTGACTATATTCTGGTGAAAACAACCTTTGGTTTTTCATTGGCTTGGGATGGAATATCTGGAATTTACCTGAAGCTGTCTGAGGAGCATAAAGGGAAATCATGTGGCCTATGTGCAAACTACAATGACATTCAATCTGATGATTTCATCATTCAGCAAGGTAAGTGGAGCAGAAGAAATGGGTGGGTACTTCTGAGCTCTTCTTCCTTCACTGATCACTCTGTTTATACCCAGAAGGGTACAACTTGTCCTAGGTTGGGTAAAAATGGTAGCTATCGCTTGCCTGCTTATGTGATTTTAAGTGAAGCTTGAACAGGAAAATATTTTTGTGTCATTCTTGAAAGCCATGAGCTAGCTTACATTTGCTAAATTAATACAAGTCAGGTCTTACTCATGTAACAAATACTAACTGAGCATTTACTTTGTGTCTGGCACTGTTGTAGGAGCTTGGGATATATCAGTGGAAAAAAAAAAGCTTCTCCCTTCTTGGGGCTTATATCAACATTTTAGTGATTCAGACCCATTTGGGGCAAACTTGTCTACTTTTGGGCAACAGATATTTTGCTTCCAGTCTTGATAGGAATAAATTAAATGACTTCCATGTAATAGTTTTGTAAATACAATAAAATGTGAGCAGAATTGATAAAAGTTGAGTAATAACTTGGAATGGTTTTTATCATGTATAATAATGTACATATCATTCATTCATCTATTTATTCTAAGTCATGAAACTGATCCCAGTGAGCTGTTAAAAATGGGTTTTGTTTCAATATGGGTACTAGTTTGCAGTGGCAACAAAATAGGAGAATTACAGGACACAATCATGATTTAGGTCCACATATAAATGTGCAATAAAAAAGAATACTGTTCTTAGTACCAGAAGACCTACCTGGCTTTGAATCTTGTTCAGCTCTTACAAGTTTTATAATTTGAGGCATCTCAGTTAATCTCTCTGATACTCAGTTTCTTCAGCTGTTAAATAGGGATTAAAATAATTTGGAACACAGAGCATTGTTAATAATAGCATAGCTTGATACCATTTAGTAATAGTTAATATGAGTACATAGCTATATTATGCCCAACTCTTACAACATCCTGTAAAGTGGGTGTATTTTCTTAATTTTACAATGAGGACACAAGGTGATGTGCCCAATGTAACACAGCTTGTAAATGGTGTTATCAGAGTTGAGTTAACAGATCCAGCTGGCTCCCAATTCTATTCTTAGATAAATGTGAGAGAAACTGACTTTTAATCTGTAAAGCGCTATATAATACTGTTTGTTTTATATTATAAAATTAATAGAGGAGAGTTGCCCATATGTTGTGTTTTAAGGGAATGAAAATCCTACTTAGAGTGTGGGTTCTGGAGTCAGAATGTGGGATTCATATTCTGCTTTGCCACTTGTTAAACTTTCTAAGTTTAATGATATACTAGTAGTGTATACTTCATAGAGTTGCAAGGATTAAATGAGGTAATCCCTGTAAAATACTTAGTACAGTGTCTCGCTTGGCACATAGTTAATACTGAATACATTTTAGCTAATTTATTATCATCTCCAAGTGTTCTCAATGAGCCTATAATGGAGCTAACGTGAAAATGTTTGATTAAAGACATTGCTTTAAGAGGCCCTTGTCAAAATGCAAACATTTTCCCAGGATGCATAATGCTTCATCAGTATTAGTTTACTAGTAGCTAAAGAGCAGGGCTTCAAGGAGTCAATTTTCTTACATGCAAAATGGAGATAATAATAATGACCCTTAGAGCTTCCTAGCCTCTGAGAATCTAATGAGAAAATGTAAGTGAAAGTGTTTAAAAGTCTGTGAGCACAGTACAAATGTACAGTATTGTACATTTCATCACGAAATGGTGTTTTGCATCCGGTTGGGTATTTAGAATGAGAGAGTTCACAAACTTGGAATCTTGAGACTATATTAGGAAGTAGGGTTTTGGACGTAGGCAGAACCAATCAGATGGCAGCTATTGATTTCTTTTTCTTCTGTATCAAAGCTTTATGAAAAAAATAATACTCAATTCAATTCTCAATGTTAGAGTTAAAGACTGCCATGGGCAACTTCCCTGGGAACATCTAGGGAACATGGTATAGAAGTTGGGATAGAAAATAGCATCCGCTCTTGTTAGAGGCAGAGAGACTCAGATTAGGATTTGTGTTAAGAGTCAGACAGACTTTGATAACCTGGAACATAAAATGGTTGCTTACAGTGAGATAATTGGGCAGCAGGCAGAGGGGTGTTAGCAGATTATTTGTGGGAGAAGACCGGAAGGAGGCAATTTGACTGAATTACGGCTGAACTGGCAGAAGGCAAGAAGGACCCTGGAAAGTATATGGAAGGAGCCTAAAGAGAGATTTCAGCTTTTTCACTATTTTATTTAGTGCACAGAGTAAAGCAGAATGATAAAAAAACTAACTTATGATAATTTATAAAGATGTGACTAGAACCTGCTTTCCGATTTTCTCTCATACCGTAATAATGCAAGAATACGTCTACAGGTGAGCTGTATTACCTTTAGCTTAAAGATGCCTAGTATTTTCTTGAAACTCAGCCTGTACTTTGCTGATTAGATAAATCTTTAGAGGCAGAGAGGGAGTTTGATTGAATCCCATTGAATTAATAATTTCTTAAAAGTGATTAAAATTGTATTTCTCTCTGCATTCCTATGCATTCTTCAGGCATGACTTCACAAAGAAATGAGCCTTTTCAGAATTTCTGTAGATATAGAAATATTTAAATTTGTTGTCTAGTTGAGATTCTGGTTCCATAATTCATGTCTATGGCTAGCTACTCATAGAAGCCCTGATTTACTCTTGTTTTTCCCAGCATAATAATTACTACTGCCTCTCTTTCACTCTTAGAAGTGTTCCAATATGGACAGTAAATTGCTCCGTTTGTAGTACATTTTATATGAAACATTTTAATTTTAGTTTTGCAGGCTCCCGGACCACCAACTAATATGGATTTAAAGTCTCATAGTAACTAACATTTGTGACTTTTTTGTTAATGCAATGTAGTGAAAACAGCTAAATATGTGGTTAAAAGCTGGAATTAAAGTGAACTCTAAGGGATTGCCCAGGTTGTTTAGTTACATTAAAATTTGTGCATAAATATGGAAATATGTGGGCCTTTAGGAAATATTTTTGATTCTGCAGACCTTTAAAAGTATGATGATGCTTTGAAATGAAATGTGACTATAAATTTACTTAAAAGGAACATCAGTTTTTCCTTTTAAAAATAAGTATATTTGGCTTTCCTGGTGGCACAGTGGTTGAGAGTCCGCCTGCCGATGCAGGGGATACGGGTTCGTGCCCCTGTCCGGGAAGATCCCACATGCCGCGGAGTGGCTGGGCCCGTGAGCCATGGCCACTGAGCCTGCGCGTCCGGAGCCTGTGCTCTGCAGTGGGTGAGGCCGCAACAGTGAGAGGCCCGGGTACCGCTAATTAATAAATAAATAAATAAATAAATAAATAAATAAATAAATAAATAAATAAATAAATAAATAAAATATTAGGGCTTCCCTGGTGGTGCAGTGGTTGAGAGTTCGCCTGCCGATGCAGGGGACACGGGTTCGTGCCCCGGTCCGGGAAGATCCCACATGCCGCGGAGCGGCTGGGCCCGTGAGCCATGGCCGCTGAGCCTGCGCGTCCGGAGCCTGTGCTCCGCAACAGGAGAGGCCACAGCAGTGAGAGGCCCGTGTAACGCAAAAACAAAAAAAAAAAAATTAAAAAAAAATAAAAATAAGTATATTAGACCAGACCCATGCTTGGTTCAGGGTATAGCATTTCCAACAATATCAGAGATAATAAAGTGGACCAAACATCTAGGACTCTAATAATCTATTTAATAAATATGGAAAACTCCCTTGTATTTATTCGTTCACTTATTTAGCAAATATATTTTGGGCACCTACTCTATACCAGATAGTAAACTAGGGATCCAGCAATAGGACCGCTTAGACAAGCTCTCTCCCTTCATGTAGTAGAAGGCAAAATAAATAGACAAATTAAAATATAATTTTTGTGAGCAATAGCAGCCATTAAAGAAGGGGGAAAAGGAGACTAAGTGACAGAACAGTGTATGTTTGGTAGGTCTAGATCATGTGCCGGAGAAGGCTTCTCTGAGGAGGTCATATTAAATAGATGTCCACATGAAGTAAGGGAGACAGCAGAGGGAAGATTGGGGTGGGGGAAGAGTGATTTTGAAGGAGGAGATGCAAGAGCAAAAGCAGGAACAGGGTGGAAATGAGCTTGAGTGAAGAACATTATAAAGCTTGTATGATTGGAGTAGGCTGAGCAAAAATAGGAGTGGAAGATGTAGGAGGGATAGGGTGGGGTAGAGTGGGTGAAACAGGTGGGGAGTTGGGGGAGTGCAGAGGCCAGATCAAAAAAGTCTTCCAGGCCCCTGTAAAATTTGGGATTTTATACTAAGAGAGCAAAGCGTTCTTATAGATGAACTTTAACAGTCTTCCCCAAAATTGGTAATAGTAAGTAGACATCTTCCTATCTTGAAGATGCCGAGATAGAATGGTGAACCATTTGGCTTGCAGTTTTTGATTCTAGTGGTGCAGTAGCTTGTCATCGCTGGTGGACCTGTGGCTGTGTAAATCTCAGTGGTAGAGATGCTAACACTCAAACATGAAGGCTGTCAGATGGAACTTTGAGATGTCATCTAGTTTGGGTCTGCGGAGTCCTTGAGATTGCAGATTCAGCCCTTGTCTGAACGTGGGGCAGGATTAATTTTCATGTCAGACCCTGAACTTGTCCTCAGGCCAGATAGAAGGCCCAGAGTGCTCACCACCAACTGCCTGTTTGTTGCTGCTGCATAGTAGCTCCTGAATCTTGCCTCTGAATAATGCTGGGATGGTATCAGGATTCCTAATCTGTCCCAAGCATCTTTAGAAACACTATTCATCATATTCCAATGGAATGAATTCACTTCTTAGTACCCTCTTCTCCAGGTGTCTTTTCCATTTTTTCATTGTCTGTATGAGCATCCTCTGAAATCTCCACAAGGGCTCTAGGTACCCCAAAAATGGAGCTACAGTTTTAGTAAGGTTCTGACTTATGTCAAATAGAATGAGAGGGCTGTCTGAAAATTTTCATACCAAACTTTGACTTATGTTTCTTAATTTTATGCATATTTTTTCTCCTCTCTGCATTATAAACTGCAGGCTTAACTGGTATTCATTTTGTACCACTCACTTTTCAACCCTTCCCCATTTTGCTTCAATGAAGTTTGCTTTCTCTCTCCAATGGTATTAACTTTTATTTGGTACTTAAACTTTGTTCAATTTATTTTTATTATGCTGAAGTAATGTTATAGTCTAATATCATTGGTAATTATAAAGCTATTGAGTTTAACTTTTTGACCAGGAAGTTTATGTTGATGAACTGTGTCTTTGTGGAAAGTGATCCTATTATACATATTTTTTTGTATGTGTTTGTGTGAAATAGAGGACTATACAGAAGACATTGCTATGTTTGCAAATAGTTGGTTGGTGCAAACTCCAGATGACCCCAAATGTGTACCCACACCCTCAGATTTTCCAAATCCATGCTCCAGTGGAATGCCAGCATTTGAGGTAAATATGATGTGAAAAATTTAGGCATGTTGGATACACCACACATATACTGTATTTGTATATTTAACACTAAGCATTCTTAGCGTGAATACTACATAAACACTATTAAAATCAGGAAATGTAATGCAACAAGAATAACTTAATGATTATTTCAAAAATGGTGACTACAATGAGTTTCATAAAAGTAGTACTCATTATAAAAATATGTAGTTAGAAAAATGTTGTTTAAAATTTATAAGCCTACATACTTTCTCTTTCCTAGTAAGAACAGAGTGTCTTGCAAACAGATCAGCAGAAAAAAATGAGAGTACAAGCATATCATTCAGTATGTTCTGCTGACCGCCATCTTTTTCTGCATAGGCAATCTTCTTCAAGTGTCAGATACTGTTGCAGTTTCCCTTTTTGAGCTGCCATGAATATATTGATCCATATTTATATATTGCCAGCTGTGTTAATGATCTTTGCAAGTAAGTGAAATGATTTTATTTGCAATAAAATTTTCTTTATCCAAAAGAAGAGCAAAAACAATTGTGTAACTTCATCATCTCAGCAGTTCACAAAATGTAATGGGAAATGTAAAACATACACTGTACTAACAGCTATTAAAATCTTACTGGATAACAGGTACAGTCTGAGTGTTTTATATTAACAGCATGAACAGAGTACATTAGTTCTTATACACTTTTTGTGCCACTGATCCCTTTTGGGAATCTAGAGAGGCTATAGGCTCTTTTCAAAATAGTGTTTTGAAATGCACAAAATAAAGCATTTAAGATTACAAGGGAACTAATTATATTGAAATAGAATTACTGAAATAGTAAATGAAATGAATTTCTGATCCATGTGCTCTTTTATGTGCATTTCAGGTCTAATAACTAATGTAGTTTGATATAGTGATGAGTATAAACAATATTTTGAGATATCTGCAACAATTAAATGAGAAATGAAAATATGGAAAAATGAGATATGAGTTACATTGATGACAAAGTTACAGATTCTGCTAAGAACATTGTGATGTGTTGCCCATGTGTGTAACTGAAAGAAGTGCTAAATATCAGCTGGAGATTAGCAAAAATAAACATGTAGTATTTTTCACATCCAAGGGCACAGACTCTTGCCTTCACTCCCGGGTTAAGAACACGTAGACTAAGGTGGTTGTCTAGGGAACAAATTCAGTGAGACTCATCATAACGTGTTCATCAATGTAGAACTTATAAATTACCCATTACTGAGGTGAAGTCCTTTTTATTTTAGTTTTTCAAAAGTTTACCAAGTGAAAGATACATGTACCCTGATATTCATAGCAGCACTATTAACAATCGCCAAGACATGGAAGCAACCTAAGTGTCCATCGACAGATGAGTGCATAAAGAAGATGTGGTATTTATATACAATGGAATACTAGCCATAAAAAGAATGTAATAATGCCGTTTGCAGCAACATGGGTGGATCTAGAGATTATCAGACTAAGTGAAGTAAGTCAGAAAGAGAAAGACAAATACTATATGGTATCACTTATTGTGGAATCTAAAATATGACACAGGTTAACTTATTTACAAAACAGAAACAAAGACATAGAAAACAAACTTGTGGTTACCAAAGGGGAAAGGGGGTGGGGAGGGATAAATTAGGAGTTTGTGATTAGCAGATACAAAATACTGTATATAAAATAAACAACAAGGTCCTGTACAGAGCAGGGAACTATATTTAATATCCTGTAATAAACCATAATGGAAAAGAATATGAAAAATAATATGTATATATATGTATAACTGAATCACTTCGCTGTACACCAGAAACTAACACAACATGTAAATCAACTATACTTCAATTAAAAAAAATTACCAAGTGTATGTGATTAGCTATCTTGAATGTTTGAGAATATCTCAAGAAATTTTTATGTTTGCATCTTTTAAGTATCCCAAGAAGTTTAAATGGTACATGGGAACATTGCTGTAAAGGACCAAACTAATTTTTGGTTGAGTAAAACCACTGAAATTATATCTTGGGTAGCTTGTTAAGAGGTCTAAGTTTATCAAAAGTGAAAACAGAGAGGAAAGGTTGAGGTAGTGTGAAGTTATTTATAATCACTCTGCTTTAATTAAATTAAGATTATTATAAAAATAATGAATGTAATAATATTTTCCAGATATTAAAATGAGATTGTTTGGGAAACTTCTTAATTTTGAATAAAGTACAGTTATACCTTTATTTGTATGTATAGTCTCAGGGATTTCTGAACTAATGCAGGAGCTTTGAAAGAGCATTCCCTCTGCCTAAAATATTGAGTACTGACCTTGATATTTTATAACATTCTGTCCTCTATTTGGTTTTATTTTTCATTTAAGTGCTATATTGTTCTATCTCTGTTCTATCACTTAGGCTCTTTTTGAGGACTCTGTAGGTAGTCCATTGTCCTTATTTAGCCATCTATATGGAATTAACAATTGTTCTTATTCCATGATGACTCATTCTGGGACCATTCTCCAACAGTCTTCTCACTTGTCTTATCATCTTTAGCACTCGTTTCTCAGGTAGGCTGAAGTGAAGGATCACTTGGCAGATCCAGAAAAGTCAGTCGCCATTTATTATTTGGGATATTGTTTGGTTGCTTCAAAAGCATCAGTGGCTTCGATTCAATTGAATGCTTATATTTCTCCATTGACTCAGTGATACTATTGCTATGTCATCCCCCAGGGCCTAGGGTATTATTTTCAATTTCATTGTCAAAACTGGCTCACCACTGCCATGCTCATATTTTAACCCTTAGGAAGGGAGAAAAGGAAATAGAGGGCTGTCAGCATTTTTAAGGAAGTGATGTGGAAGTTTCATGCACATTCTCACTTTTAACCCTTTGGTCAGAACTTAGAAACATGGGCCATACCTAGAAGTAAGGACAGCTGAGAAATGTTGTCCTTGCCTGGGCAGCCATATGCCCAGCAAAAACTTGCAGGTTCTAATACTGAAAAGAAGAGGGAACTGGGCATGAAAGGTAGCTGACCATACCTACTTCATCTGAAATTTCATCATTAAGAAGTTAACATTTTTGTCTTTTGAAATTTTGATGTATTTAGGCTTTGGATTTCAAAACCTAATGGCTTTCTTTAGGGCAAATAAAAACAGCAGGATGGTGAAACACCTTTTACTGGTTGAAATCAGCTGACACCTTAAGATACATATCTGAGGTGAAGAGGCAGGGCAGAGCAGGCAGGTAATACCAAAGAAAGGGCTTTATAATGGAATAAGTGGGCATTGATAAAATGGAAGTGAGAAGGTACCAGGGTTAGCCTTTCACTCCCCTCAATATTTCACCCAGGACTATACCTACCTACATTCTTTTTCCCCTAAAGGAGAGTCTCTTCATTTCTTATGTTAAAAGACTGCCTACAGGGATCCTATACCATGATTATATAATTGTGAATCTGCTGAACACAAATTAATTTCCTGCTTGGATTATGATAGTGTATTGAATTCAATTCAACACATTTTCTGAGTGTTTTTTCCGAGTTGAGCATTGTGCCACATCTTGGTGAAATAGAAACAATTTATTATGTTGATTTTTAAATTTTTTTTCTTTAAACCCACATTTGTTTATTTATTTATTTTTGTCTGTGTTGGGTCTTCGTTTCTGTGCGAGGGCTTTCTCTAGTTGTGGCAAGCGGGGGCCACTCTTCATCGCAGCACGCGGGCCTCTCACAATCGTGGCCTCTCTTGTTGCAGAGCACAGGCTCCAGACGCGCAGGCTCAGTAGTTGTGGCTCACGGGCCCAGTTGCTCCGTGGCATGTGGGATCCTCCCAGACCAGGGCTCGAACCCGTGTCCCCTGCACTAGCAGGCAGACTCTCAACGACTGCACCACCAGGGAAGCCCTATTATGTTGATTTTTAATTTATTTTATTTTTAAATTTTTTGTTGAAGTATAGTTGATTTACAATATTATATTAGTTTCAGGTGTACAGCATAGTGATTCAATATGTTTATAAATTATACTCCATTTAGCATTATTATAAAATATTGACTATATTCTCTATGCTGTACATTACATCCTTATATCTTATTTATTTTATACCTAGTAGTTTATACCTCTTCATTCCCTTCTCCTATCTTGCCCCGCCCCTCATCCCTCTCCCCAGTGGTAGCCACTAGTTTGTTCTCTGTGAATCTCTTTCTGTTTTGTTATATTCATTCATTTCTTTTATTTTTTTAGATTCCACATATAAGTGAAAACACAGTATTTTCTTTTTCTGTCTTATTTCACTAAGCATAACACCCTTCAAGTCCATCCACGTTTTTGCAAATGGCAAAATTTTATTCTTTTTTATGGCTGTGTAATGTTCCATTTGTAATATTCCATAATATCTTCTTTATTCATTCATCTTTGATGGAAACTTAGGCTGCTTCCGTATCTTGGCTATTGTAAGTAATGCTACTATGGCAAAACAAATTCGGGGTGTTTACAGAACACAAAAAAAGTGTTGCTGGGCATGGTGAATGGGATAGAGAGAGGAGATGAAGTTAGAGAAGTAGGCAGAGCCTAGATTACCTAGAGTCTTAGGGCTCATAGTAAGGAGTATGAATCTTTGCTTGATCTTATTTCATACAACTTGACTATTCTCAGCAGATCTGAATTTGCCCTTTGCCTTATCTCTTACCCTACTCTGCTTATTCTGGGTAGGCTGACTGTGCTTTAGCCTGAATTATGTCAGAATGTCAGTTAGTTCATTTGGGATATAATAAATCTGGGGGGAGGGTGTAGTACAAAATGAAAATGCAAGGCCCCCTGTTAAAAACATTGTTGAGAATTTCAAGATAGTGACAGCAGAGTGTGAAACCGAGTACAGGGTCCAGCTAAGTGAAGGGTCTTTTTTTTTTTTTTAATTAATTTATTTATTTATTTTTGTTTTTTATTTATTTATTTTTTTGCGGTACGCGGGCCTCTCACTGTTGTGGCCTCTCCCGTTGCGGAGCAACAGGCTCCGGACGCGCAGGCTCACTGGCCATGGCTCACGGGCCCAGCCGCTCCGCGGCACGTGGGATCTTCCCGGACCGGGGCACGAACCTGTGTGCCCTGCATCGGCAGGCGGACTCCCAACCACTGCGCCACCAGGGAAGCCCTGAAGGGTCTTTTTAAGAGCAGGGCCTTGTGTGACTGACTACACAGGTCACATTCCCATAAAGCTGGCCCTGATCTTGATAAATGCTGCTGAAAAAAATGAATGCCTTCTACTGATGAAAAAAAAACAATGCTGCTGTGAACATTGATGTGCATATATCTTTTTGAATTAGTGCTTTTGTTTTCTTCAAATATATACCCAGGAGTGGAATTGCTGGGTCATAGGGTAGTTCTATTTTCAGTTTTTTGAGGAACTTTCATTCTCTTTTGCATAGTGACTGCCCCAATTTACATTCCCACCAACAGTTTACTAGAGTTCCCTTTTCTCCACATCTTCACCAACGTTTGTTATTTTTTTGACAACAGCCATTCTGACAGGTGTGAAGTGGTAATCTCATTGTGGTTTTGATTTGCATTTCCCTGATGATTAGTGATGGTGAGCATCTTTTCATGTGTCTGTTGGCCATCAAAACAAAAAACAATTTAGAAATAGTCCCTGTCCTAGGAACTCAGATTCTAATGGGGCAGAGAAACAAACCTTCAGCAATTATACATGCTTTAAAATGCAAAGTGCAGTGAATGTGGAGGAGAGAACTACTAACTTTATCAGGTAGTGCCTAGAGGAGCTGACAGCTGAGTTGGAATTTGAAGGATGATACATTACCAGTTCTTGAACTTGTCGTGTTTCTGCTTCTAAGAATGCTAAACTTAGCAGCAAGGAAATGCTTCTAATTTTGCCACACCCAAATCAATTGATTTATTGATAAAAACAACTATTGTTTAATGTTCATTTTCCCTATTAAAGTTCACATCCAAAATGGAAAAATAAGCTTATTTTCCCCTCAGTAAATTGCAATAATAATTTCTTTCTTGCCCGATTGTTGTTTTTATGCAATGCCAAATGTAATATGCCCAGTACAGTTCCTAGCATTACATAGTCACAGTAAATAGTAGCTATTTGAATAATAGTTGCATTGGGTTGGAAAGCCAATATTCAGTTACTTTGTTAGTTTTCAGAGCCTCCATTAATTGTAGGAAACAATGCACATATTTAAAGTAAATCATAGATTTTAATGTCTTTCTAGGAATTCAACAGTTTTAACTTACCTTGTTTTTCAGAGACTTTTCTTATTCGGAGGTTTAGAATATTTTCTGAGTTTCTGAAGTTTATATGCTCAGTCCTTTTTCCTTCTAAAGCTCAGTTAATTGGACTAGATAAGCTTCATGACTCAATTACAGTAGCACAGGATAAGTGCAATTTGAGACTGGTGGCTTTGGCTTTTACAACAGAGATACTGAAAATGCTAAGGCTCACAAAATACAACATTCGTAAGGTCATTATCTTGAAAGATATTTAACTATTTAATTTTGAGTTTCAGTTGGGTTGAAAAACAAGCCCACTACCTTATAAACCCTGTTTATTTTATAGATGCCTTGTTAATCTGCTTTGGGAATTGGCAGACCTCTTATATTTGTTTGGAGGAGTTTCTAAGGTGATTATAAGAAAATACTTAAAGGTTATTCACTCTTGGCAGCATTATAAAAGTAACTAGCTTTAGTAATTTAAACCTGAAAGAATTAAAAATCTTCTTTTAAATCTTAAATTAAATGCTATTTATTTAATCTTTCAAAAGTTCTGCAGGTTATTAGTATTGGTTTTATTCCAGCATGTATACTATCAAGAGCATGGTATCTTAGAAATAATTTTCATATTGGTTGTTTTTGCTGTGATAGAATTTTGTCTGTTCTAATAGGATTTGTTAAATTCTGAAAGATCTAGGATGCTTTGTGTGGGAACAAAAAAATACAAGGATTCTGGAAAGAACATCATAATTAAAATAGAAATCTTTTTCAGTATAGGTACTCCCTTGAATCAAATGAAAAGTGGCCAAATTATTGAAAGATGAAACAATTTACCTAGGCCTTTTTAGCTGGGATCCCATGTTTATCTGTTTTCTGCATTATTGTACGTAACATATTATAATGTATTATATACAAGCTGACATCAGCTAATATTAGAATATTCACCACATACTCAGCATTTCTTGAGATCAGGAGCTCAAAGGTATGGTTTCTGTCAATATTTCCTGTGTGATATTGGATCTGTCTTTTCACTTTTCAGAACTCACGATGATGAGACCTATTGTCGAGCAGCCACCGAGTATGCTAGAGCCTGTTCCCATGCTGGCTACCCTATTCAAGACTGGAGAGATGACTTTCCAGCATGCAGTATGTTTCATTATTTTCCAGCCCTGTGCACCTCTATTAATTTTAGGCTTATCCTAGTACTCAAAACTTACCCTAGTGCTCAAAACTAATGAATTGCAAATACTTGTTATTGATGCAATAATGTTGGTAAACTTTTGCATACTTTTAAAACACTGTAATCTCTGTCTTTCTGTGTCTGCCTTACTTCACTTAGTATGATAATCTCTAGGTCAATCCATATTGCTGCAAATGGCATTATTTCATTCTTTTTTATGACTGAGTAATATTCCATTTTGTGTGTGTGTGTGTGTGTGTGTGTGTGTGTGTGTGTGTGTGTATACACCACATCTCCTTAAGACAAATATCATATGATGTTGCTTATATGTGGAATCTAAAAGAAAAAAAAAGACACAAATGAACTTATTCCAAAACAGAAAGAGAGTCACAGACACAGAAAACAAACTTATGGTTACCAAAGGGGAAATGGAGGTGGGGGAGGGATAAATTAGGAGGCTGGGATTAACATATATACACTACTATGTATAAAATAGATAACCAACAGGGATCTACTATAGCACAGGGAACTATACTCAATATTATGTAATAACCTATAAGGGAAAAGAATATGTATATATATATGTATATGTGTATATATATATATATATATATATATACACATATATATATAATATATATCTCTGAATCACTGTACTGTACACCTGAAATGTATACAATATTGTAAATCAACTATACTTCAATAAAAAATTAAAAAAAACCCAAAAACCCCACTGTAATCTTTTTGAGTGTTGAATAAAGTTGATTTACAGCTCGCCTGTTTGCCCATTTTAGTTGATAAATGTGATGACAGCTTTGTCCATCGGGATTGTATCAGTTGTTGCCCACCAACCTGCACATTTGAGGACCAATGTCTTGGGAGTAATCTCCATTGTCTTGACGGATGTTACTGCGCGGATGGTAAGTGCTTCATGAAAGAAACCATGTCTGCACTCCTGGAAACTAGTACCCCTGTGATCCAAGAATCATATCTTAATGTCATCTCTCAGGATGATAGGGCTGTTGTGATTTTCTATCCTTGTAGGATTTGATCCTTGAAGTGACTAGAAGGAATGGCTGCTTTTCTTTAGTAAAAGCCTTATTCCTTTGCAAATTTCCTTGGAAGTTTGGAACTTTGTCTTGAAGTTACCCATGGCAGATCTTTTGTTCTCTTGAGTATTTAAAGATATTTAATAATTTATATACTTTCATTTTTTAAAGATGAAATCAAGTTCAGAAAAAAAAAAACCTTCACATTTTGGCAGTACAAGATTTTAGTCCTGATGTAGTTTTAATATTTGAAATTAGAAGTAACATAGTAAGTGATAGAAACGGGATTTAAATCTGCTATACTGATAGACATTTATAAGAACATTGAGGATTTACTCAAACCCTTTTATTTTTACAGATTAAAAAAAAATAGAATCCCAGAGATGTTAAGTGATTTTCCCACTGTCATACACTTAATATGACTGAGGACTACTTGGAATCAGATCTGTTGACCTCAGTCCATTGTTCTGTCAGTGCTACTCTAAGTGCTTTGGACCCGTGCCAGGCCTAAACTGTTTGTTACCAGCCAGTGATGAGATAAGGAGTTTGCACCAGAATATAAATCCGTGCACCAAAATATAAGTCAATGCTTCCTTCATCTAGAGAGTCTTACTCTGAAAACCAGATCAGCTGAATCAAACAGTGTGCTTAGTAACACTGGTTCGACCACCTTTCCTCATTAGAGAGAAGTACTAAATGCAGTTCTACTGTACTAACCCTTTGAGAAGCACTGCTTGGCTCTTTATTATCTGTGTGATGATAGTGTAAATCTCTCACTTTGACATAAACAGAAATAAAACCAAAAATATACTTTCTCCCTCTTCTCCTCCCCTCTTCCCTCAAAAGCAAAGAGACATTAGTTGCCCTAATTTTGTACTGTGAATCTTGAATTTCTGATGGCAAGTCATGGGATAAGAAAGTTGAAAACCACTGAAATAGACCCTTATAAGGTAGCTACTGATTGAGACAGAGCAAGGCTGTTGGTAACCTCCTTGAAAGTAAAGAAACTTGTTATTTCCAGCACATAGTGTAAGCAAGTGTTCAATAAAAGTTGGTTGAATTATTATATTCAAAGAATACAATCTTTATTATTTATTTTGTGAATTTGATATGTTTTTCTTAAATAGGCCTCATAATGGAAAATGGGACTTGCATCTCCTTGGAAAATTGCCCATGCAGTTTTCATGGATTAGCTTATTCAGTTGGTTCAAAAATTGAACAAGAATGTACTGAATGGTATGTGATTAATGTACAGCTAATTATTTCTGGATACTTGACTAGTTGACCATTTTACCATGACATATGTTTAAAGAAATATACTTTTTATTGATTTTTCTTCCAAAAATTCCAAGACACAGTTTTCCTTTTATTTAAAGCCTTACAGGGACAGGGTGGTGGGGGGAACATCTATATTTTCTTTTATGATGTAATTCTCCTCACTTCCCTTGGTAGTTCTATAAAATCTTATATCCATGTGATGAACTGTTGAATTGTCTTGTTATTCATAATCACCAATTTGCACAAACTTTTACCTTTAGAACTTGATGGTTCTCTTGGCCTTCTCTATTGAGTACCTTAAAAAGTGACTATCCAGTTTTTGGCCATGATTAGAGACTTTTAGAAATTCTTCTTAAATTAGCTAACTAAAACTATTATAGCCAAAGATTAAATCCCTTCAGGGCAATCTAAAAAGAAACAGAGGTGTAAATGTCTTTAGGCAATTTTCCCTTAGGTGTCTGTGTATATAACTGAAATGCAATTGAAAACTAACCCTGCTCTTAGATACTGATTTGAGTTCCTGCCATTCTGAGACTGCTTCTGTCCTCCAAAATTCATACCTGTTTGATGGTAGAAGGCAGAATTTATCTTACAAAGGGAATATCTTTTCTCTCTCCTTAATGTCTGATGATGCTCAAAGCCAACTTTTAAAATTTTTAGTAGATGAGTTAACTTATTAATCTTAACCTCTCTCTATATATTTCTCTAATGATGTGGGTAAATACTTTATTGTGTGTGACCTTTTTTGGTTTAATCAATGAGGGAAGGACAGAAACAGAAGTTCTCTGCTTAGTGTTTTTGTTCTTGACTAATGCAATAAATAATAATTTAGGTGCTTGCCAGTCCAAATGTATCAGTTAATTGAACTTTTGGAGAGATATTTTTCAAGTCAGATTATTCCGAACCTAAAAAACATGATACATTTTGGTTACATTTACCAATACGTTATTGCAAATATTCATACAGTTTCTCTATACAATTAGATTAATATTTTTATCATTTCATTTAGTGTATGTGTTGGTGGAGTTTGGAACTGCACTGAGCATGACTGCCCAGGTAATCTTTTAAAATGTTTTTAAAGACAATGTCTTGATTTTCTTGAAATTGAGGAGGAAGCTAGCACTGATTTTTGTAAGGTCATCTCATATAAATGCAATGATTTCTAAATCCAGATATTAAGAGGATAGTGGAAAATTGAATAAATGATAGCTCTGAGCAGACAGCTTTGGGAAAAATTTACTAAAATAGTAGAAATATTCTAAAAAATATGTGGGACAGGTATCATTTAATAAATTTTAAGTTAAATTGAATAACATAATTTAGTAAGTTTGTCAAACACTTTAGTTATTCTTTTTGATACCTAAAAATTTATCCTAAGTTGACCTACTTCTTTTTAAGAATAAACATAATTTCTTCTTCCTTCTCCTTTTCTCCTTCTTCTTCTCCTTCCCCTTCTTCTCCTTCTCCTTCCTCTTCTTCTTCTTCTCCTCCTCCCCCGTCCCCTCCCCTCCCCTCCCCCTCCCCTCCCCTCCCCTCCCCCTCCCCCTCCTCCTCCTCCTCCTTCTTCTTCTTTTCTTCCTCTTCCTCTTCTTCCTCCTCTACTTCTTCTTCCTCTTCTTCTTCTACTTCTCCTTCTCCTTCTTCTCCTTCCTCTTCTTCCTCTTCTCCTTGCTCTGCTTTGCTCCCCTTTGCTCCCCCTTCTCCCCCTTCTCCTCCTTCTCCTCTTCCCCCCCCCCCCCGACCTCCTCCTCCTCCTCCTTCTTCTTCTTCTTTTTCTTTTTTGGTAGTTCAATGCTCTGTTGTAGGTGATTCTCATTTTACTACTTTTGATGGTCGACATTATTCTTTCATTGGAATGTGCCAATACATCCTTGTAAAAGGAACTGGAAAAGATAAATTCACAATTACTTTACAGAAAGCTCACTGTGAGCAGGTAAGAACATTTCAAAATGACCAGAGGAATGTTCATTTTTTTTGACTCAAACTTCTTATCTCGGTTAAGAATGGTAACATGAATGGGTATAGTTATTTTCTTCAAAAATAGGACACCACTGATTGTTAAGATGCATCATTATTCTATATACTACAAAGAAAGAAAGCATGTTGATGATTAATCTGTTATACTATTAATATCATGTATCCTGATTTCAGAGATATTAAATATCTAAAAATCTAAATATCTATTAAAATATAGGATATTAAAATAAATTCAGAGATATTAAAATATATTAAAAATATATCAGATTAAATAGTGCGTATTTATTGTACTTTCTTTCTTAAAAATGGTATTTGTTTATGTATAGGTTTTTGGAACATTTCATGACTGCACAATAGACAATAAGCTTTTTGTTACTTCAAAACTGCTCTCTCTTTTTTTTTTAACATCTTTATTGGATGTTAATTGCTTTACAATGGTGTGTTAGTTTCTGCTGTATAACAAAGTAAATCAGCTATACATATACATATATCCCCATATCTCCTCCCTCTTGCATTTCCCTCCCACTTTCCCTATCCCACCCCTCTAGGTGGTCACAAAGCACCAAGCTGATCTCTCTGTGCTATGTGGCTGCTTCCCACTAGCTATCTGTTTTACATTTGGTAGTGTATATATGTCCATGCCACTCTCTCACTTCATCCCAGCTTCCCCTTCCCCTTCCCTGTGTCCTCAAGTCCATTCTCTATGTCTGCGTCTTTATTCCTGTCCTGCCCCTAGATTCTTCTTTATTCCTGTCCTGTCCATCTTTATTCCTGTCCTGCCCTAGATTCTTCAGAACCATTTATTTTGTTTTAAGATTCCATATATATGTGTTAGCATACGGTATTTGTTTTTCTCTTTCTGACTTACTTCACTCTGTATGACAGACTCTATGTAGGTCCATCCACCTCACTACACCTCACTACAAATAACTCAATTTCATTTCTTTTTATGGCTGAGTAATACTCCATTGTATATATGTGCCACATCTTCTTTATGCATTCATCTGTCGATGGGCACTTAGGTTGCTTCCATGTCCTGACTATTGTAAGTAGAGCTGCAATGAACATTGTGGTACATGACTCTTTTTGAATTATGGTTTTCTCAGGGTATATGCCCAGTAGTGGGATTGCTGGGTCATATGGTAGTTCTGTTTTTACAGACTGCTATCTTAAAGGTGATTTTTGACAGAATTTAACAAGTTTCACATCATTCTAAATAGATATGATGGATTTTTTAGCATTCTGGAATATTTATTTTAAAGACATTTTCTTGAAATAAGCACATCAATAATTTGTAAACAAAGAAACCCAGATCTTTCATTCATCTCTCTCTAAATCAAGTAGTCAAAATTTTGCCAAAATCTTTTTTTCTATTTTCATTCGAACATAAAATGGTTGTTTCCAACAAAATTCCAGTCTACTTTGTTAGCTTTTTTTTAGTTTGATTTTTATTTTTTCTTTTGCAATATGTCAGGTCTCAGTTAACCTTCTGCGTGGAACAGTAATTCTCCTTGTTCTTTTCTACATTGAATTTTTAAAATATTTAATATACCACAAATGAATTTGGAAAGATCCTTTAATTATGCAGTATGGAAAACATAATTATTGGCACTTTATTGAAAAAATTTCTATTTAATAATCTGTGTAAACGGTATGTATATATATGGTATATTTAATGTACTACATAAAGATATATTTTATTAGTAATGGGGCTACATTATATTCACAATAAGATGTAATAACTATTATATTGCTTATTCTCAAGTTTTCTATATACCATAAATTTTTATCCATGTGTGCTCTCTCCTTTCTTTTCTCCTTTCTCTCCCTCATCCTCTCCCATTTCCTTCTCCCATTGGTCCTGTCCCTTTCTATGTCTTTCTCTCTCTCTCTCTCACTCCTTTAATTGATAATTTGATTTTTATGCAGAACCTTGGCTTGGTCTGCCTTCAGTCTGTAACTCTAATTCTGGAGGATGATTCCAACAAACAAGTGACCCTTAGTAGGGGAGGACAGATCCTCACCAGTCCTAACCAGGGATTCAGTCTGAATGGTAAGAAGCAATGCTGATGGTGTACTTTTCTTACATGAACAACAACAGCAGCACGACTTCAATGGAGTCTTTTCCCATTAGCCGACTAACCTAACATTTATTGAGTGACTATGTGTTGCCAGCTCCTCAGCCAGACTTAGTTGAGACTGCCATGTTTATGGGATCTAGTGTTTATCTCAAGTGGACTAGAGTTTGGAAGAGGAGAGATACGAGTAAACAGCCACTTAAAAATATGATAAACCCAAAGATATGCATAGGGACTTCGGGGGTCTAAATGATTAGGTACAACTCACTCAACCCTGCAGGTATGGTCAGAAAATTTTCTTAAGAAAGGGACTATCTCATTGAGCATTTACAGCTCCTACATCCTTACGGATGAAGGAGATGGGGGAAGTGTTCTAGGCATAGCAAAGAGGAGAACTATGCAGTATGTTTAGGGGGAACTATAACTACTTTGGCATTGCTGCAGCATGAAGAGGGTAAGTGTAGAATGTCCAGAGATGAGAAGAGGGAAAGAGATGGGGGTGAGAATGGGAAAGACCTTATTTTTTAAATTGAAGTATAATTGACTTACAATATTATATTAGTTTTAGTTATACAACATAGTGATTCAATATTTTTATAGATTGTACTTCATTTAAAGTTATTTCAAAACAATGATTGTTATTTCCTGTGCTGTACAATATATCCTTCTTGCTTATCTGTTTTATACATAGTAGTTTGTATCTCTTAATTCCATGGGGAATGCCTTATATACAGGGCATCATACTTTGTGGTTTTCCTGGGAGGCCCTGTTCATGCCTGTGTTCCAGTATAGTTGCTAATAACAGTCTGTTTTGCTTTCAGAAATGTCTTGAATTGTGTTATAAATTACATGGTCACAGTCAATGTCGTGCCAGGATGTTGATTGAACTTGATATGAAATTGAATATGCAATTGTTATTATTTGACCATTTTTATGTACAAAGCTGGCAATCTCATATGCTTCAACCAAATAAGCAATGAGTTTTAATGAGGAGACTAACTTTGTCTTTTTTTTCTTGGTAGACTACTATAACAACACTATGGAAATGGCTTTGAGAAATGTTAGACAGTAGGCACAGATAATAGTTAGGATATTATTAGAGGAGGGCATACAAGGAATGAGGAGGAACTGATCCAAGACAGTGACAGTAGAGATGGAGAGAGGAAAACAGATTGAAATTTTATTTAGAAAAAAAGTGCTGTCAACTCGGTGATGGATTGGATTGGGGTTGGTTGGGGAAGGACAACAAGGGGGATGAAGTGATCAAAGAATGATTCTCAGATTTCTCGGTTTGGTGACCAGACTGATGGCAGAAATTGTGATAGAGATGCAGGAGCAACTCTTCTGGTTGCAAAAGTCAAATTCAGTCTTGAGCACAAGTTTCTCTTCTCTAAAGATGTCTCATAAAATGGTGCTTCTCTAGTGCTGTGCTCCCCTTTTTGCTGACAGTTTCAAAGGAATGGGGAGTTTTTGAAAAAGTGCCCCTTCCTTATTGAATCATGACCAATTCGTGGGAACACACACACACACACACACACACACACACACACACACACACACACACGTTAAGGAAAAGAGATCAGATTTCAAATGTCTAAGGACTGTCCACCCCCACCATGAGATGCTTGCCAACTGAAATTACATGTGCACCTGACAATGTATTAAAAATATCTGCTGAAGACCCAGAGGGAAATGGAAGAAAAGAAAGCAGGCACAAGGTGGTGAAAATTGGCCCCGGAGCACAGGAGCAGGAACTGGGAAGAAGTCTTTTGGAAGAAGACTCCCGATGTTGTACATTAGCATTTCAGAACACTGCCTGTGAGTCTCAAAGCTGATTTATGTATGTTCTTTTCCTGCAGGAATTGTTGAAATTCAGACTCTGTCATCCTTATTTATTCTTCTAAAAACCACGTTTGGTTTAAAGATTCTGTTTGCTATAGATGGGGAAAGAGTTTATATTCAGCTCACTAGTGCGTGGAAAAGAAGAACGTTAGGTCTGTGTGGCACGTTTAATGGGAACATAAGGGATGATTTTCTGTAAGTATGATCTCTGTATAGCTAACATAATTTAATGACTAGTAATTTAGAGGATATAAATTCTTACATTAAAAATGTTTACTTAACTAATAATAGCTTAGTACTCACTGTTCCAAGAGCTTTACATGGATTACTGTATTTAAATTTTGTAGCAATCCCCTGATTAGTATCTCTGTTTTATAGATAAGGAAGCTAACTGAGGCACCAAAGTGACAAATAAATAGCTCAGTCACATAGCTCAAATACAGTGGAGCTGGACTTTGGGTTTAAGTAGTGAGACTCAAGAGCCTGAAGGCTACCCACAGAATAACTTCCCGTTATTCTCTTTCTGCCGCCTATCCTATCAAGCTTAACGGTATTTTATGTAAAAAAAATTTTGCTGCCTTTAAAAAGTCTTAGAATCATTTGGTATGAATGATAGTAAATTATACTTTAATAATATTGATATCATTTGGTATGAATGATATCTCTAAAGCAACATTGTGGCATCTAAGTTAATTGGATTTTATGATAGTTGGTGTTTCATTAGGAGAAAAAGCAATAAAATACATTTATACCCCTTGTATTGACAAAGCACTTTCACCTACATGTGATAAGACATGGTGTATAACTTAGTGTAAATGCTTTGAGCACCTGTTATTGTGCTAAGCACTGTGGGACAATAGAGGCAGTAAGACATTGTTCCCATCCTCAAGGAGCTTATATTGTGGATTGGGAAGGGACAACCGTCTTTCAGAAATAATTTGTTCTAGGCGAGGTATTAATCACAATATGTATAAAAATACTGAGGTGAATTCAAAAAGTTAAGTGTTAACTTGTGTGGTTGTGGCTAGAAGCACAGCAAAATTTTGAGTAGCTCAGGGTGGGCTGGGTAGGCGGGGAGCGTTTCCTGGAGAAGCCATTCTCCAAATGCCATTAAAAAAACACTTCTGCATATTCTTCCTGCTTTGGGTTCTGTCCGCTCCCTAATCTTCCCCATTAACTCCTATTTATTTTTCAAACCAACTCGGTCATTATTTGCTTCAAAAAGTGAGTTTGTATCCCACCAAAGTTAATTTTGACTCTTTTATCTATGAAAATCTGTCGTTTATCTGTCTGGTTTCCACTTAAAACTGCAAAGGCGGGCTTCCCTGGTGGCGCAGTGGTTGGGAGTCTGCCTGCCGATGCAGGGGACGCGGGTTCGTGCCCCGGTCTGGGAAGAGCCCACATGCCGCGGAGCGGCTGGGCCCGTGAGCCATGGCCGCTGGGCCTGCGCGTCCGGAGCCTGTGCTCTGCAGCGGGAGAGGCCACAACAGTGAGAGGCCTGCGTACCGCAAAAAAAAAAAACAATAAACAAAAAAAACAACTGCAAAGGCTTTGAGAATAAAGACCGTGTCCTTAATCCTTATATTCTTAAGAACTAGCAGAGTACCTTATATGCACTAGACAGTTGAACTGAACGGAGGTAGGACTTTTGATGTAGCACCAAGAAGAGAATCTGGATCAGCAAGGAGAAAGGGCATTTCAGTTTTGTAATTTTAAAAGAGAGTTTCTTTTACCTTTTCTCCTGTGTAATTAATTTGCTTTTAGGTCATTTACGGGTTTTGTTTGTTTGTTTGTTTCATTTACTGGTAGATCAGAATATTGATTTCTTATCAATTTGTGAAACAGAAACTATATTAAGTGACTTGGTTAAGATGTGCAGAGGAGACATTAAGCCTTTTCTCTTCCTGTTTGTCAGAATGGGTTAGTAGTCAATGTTTAACAGATGGCAGATCTGTCTGCCTCTTTCTAAGGCACCAGTCTCCTCCATGTATAAACATTCAGGCCTGATAACAGTGCAGGATAATATTTCAGAGTCAGAGATAATTTTCAAACATTGTTTAGCTTTCCAGCATAAGCAGTTAAAATTCCTTGCATCACAAAGTCAATGTGAATCTGCAAACATAATGAATGGAAAATATTAATTACTTGAAAATTTATTTTGTATGCCTTGTTTTAGTAAATTCACTACGGTGAACTGAAAGGCTATTTTATAAAATGAATGCAATAAATAAATGGGTCTACATTTCAGCTTTTTTTTTGGTATTTATTGTTTTAAGTGAATTAAATGAAATAAGAGAGCCAAGCTCTGAGTCAGTTCCTCCTGGGAATCCTGAGTACACCTATCACCTTGACCTATTTTATTGTGCTTTGTAGGGATAAAGAGGGATGGAGAGGGAAAGAATGAGAAGAGCTAGTGCAAGTCATGCAATTTCTGTGAGTCTTCGTGTTCTCATTGGAGCAAAATTAGATTTTGGATTGGGTGTCTGTTATAATTCTATACATTTCTAGAATAGTTTCATTTTGAGGAATAGAAAAAAGAAGGAAAGGGTGGCTACAAGGGATGAGCATGGTGGAGTAGCTTGTGTGGCTCCCTCTTTTACTCCTGTCTTCGTGGTGAGAAGCTCCATATAGCTTCATATTGGTGATTGAGATAAATGGTAGGCAAAGTAGTTATGTTTATTTGGACACTAAGAGAGTGAAGATAAATGCTACTCTGTTATTTGGCCGTGTTGTAGCAATTCATGCAGTTATGGCTTGCATTAGTGAAGTTTTGCTTGGTCAAAGCTTCCTACAGGAAACCTAGTCCAACCTGATTCTCTAAGTAGTTCTGACAGTGTCTGGCACAGCTACAACAGGGATTGCCACTCACTATTGGCTGATGAGTTACTAAACCTTGATGACTTCTGGAGGGGGCATTTTAGTGTCTGGCTCTTAAACGTTGTGGTTTATAAGCCTGAAGGATAGATATTTCTCTTCCACTTTGGTTTGCTGAGGGAACTGAAGAAGTGAGAAAACGTGGGTGAAGAGTGCCTCATACCATTTCTTCTTAATTTTCACTTGGTTTGTTTGCCCAACCTCACAGTGGAACCTCAGTATGTCAGGCCTCATAATGAAAATTGAAATACTGAACCAGCAGTGTAGACTATTTCTTCTTTAGGACATTTGTCTTTACCCTGAAAAGAATCACGTGAGCTCCCTACCTCCACCTCCCTAAACCACATGCATTCATGCTTTGGTTGTGTGATATTTCATCCAAGTGGTGTGAACTACGTTTGAATCTCACCTCTGACACTTAGCAGCTGAGTGAACATTAATATTTCTCTAAGCTTCTGCTTTGCCTTCTCTCTAAAATGGGGATAATGGTGTGTCCTTCACAAGGCTGAAATGATTATTAAATAAAACCATGTATGTCCACAATTTGACACATTGTAAAACTTAATAATAAGAAGCTAACACCGTGTATATTTAAAGATGTAATAAAACATTTCAAGCTTTAAGATTTCTTTGTAAATTAAAAAAATAGTATTCTCTTTTTTCAATATTTGAAGACTCTGAAGGAAGGAAATGAATGGGAGAGGCTAAGAGAATATTATATTTGCTTTCTAGTTCTCCATCAGGCATGATAGAAGGTACCCCACAACTTCATGCAAATGCATGGAGAGTTTCCTCCACTTGTTTTGCACCTGTTCATGTTCCTGTGATGGACCCCTGCAACATTAATCAACAAAACAGTAAGTCTTTCTGCATGTAAACCTAAGAAAAAGTTCTCTCTATTACTGTAATTTTGTAAAATTAGATAGTGATTTTAAATTCTGATTTTCTTCATTATGATAAAATCGATGCCATTCTTTATGTATTTTTATTTAATACATATGCCTCTTTATGTAATCTAGGTTACTTTAAAAAAGAACTCCAGAAAATGACTCTTTTATTTACTACTCTGCATTCATAAATTTACTTATTTTAGATGTTCAGAAATCCCTCAACTGTTCCCAAATGTGAGCTAGCATTTTGGGTATTTCAGATTATTTAAATGCTAAAGAAAAATCTCTGGAAGTATTCTAATAATGCTCGTATAGTCTTGGGATATTCAACTTCGGTTCCACAGTGTGACAGTGCATGTGAATTCTCCTGTTTATTGATGTCACACTACGAGTTCCTACTCACAGAACATATTATGGCTTCATAAGCAGGAAGCCAGTGATCCAGAGAAGCTTTGTGCCGTCAGGTGTGTAACAATTTGAGATTGTCTTAGAGTTCCAATTTACAATGACAGTGCAACTCACATGCCAAGAATTTTTGGCTGTATTTTTTTTTTTTACTAAAGCCACAGCAGACCACGTGAAAGGCTATTTTACTGTTCAATAAAAGAAGGCATATTTTTTTTTTCAAAATCACTTTGTGAAAGAAAATTAATGTGCATGCTTAAATAGATATTTTTATAATTTAAATTTGTTCCTTTATTTTGGTTGGTTTACTGTTTTTATGTAGTTTTAAAAATTCATTATTAATATTGATTGAGTACCCATGAGAAGTTAGCAGAGTTTCTGGATTTTGTAGTGGTTGTTTGGAAGGATTCTGTTTATTGTTCTGTGGTCCTTATTATTAACTTATAGTTTTAGTGTCCTGGAAAGAAAACAAGATAATCTTGCTTTTAGTGATTTTTTTTTTTTAATCTAGGCCAACTTCTAATTTATCAATTGGACTTTACTCCAATTTTCTCTGGTTGTTTCTTTAATGACCTCCTTTATTCCCTACCATTTTTTTATATATATATTTTTGTCCCCATATCTTATATCTTCTATGACATATATATTTTAGACATTATTTTTCTTCACCTTTGCCATGAACTATTATTTTTTAATTTCAAATAGGTAAATTCAAAAAGATCCCCAAAGAAAGGAAAATAAATAGATGAAAGTCAACTCTAATATGGATTCTGAAGGATATTTTTAAACAAGGATTTTCTGAGTCACCCTTTCACTTAATGTCAGTAGGAATGTTTTTTGATCTACAAATCTTTAGGGCATGCAATAAAAGCTATTGCTTGGAGATCCTGGGAATTAGGAGTATATATGCTAATAGTATGCTGTTATAGTCTGTCATTTGTTTTCATATATTATGTGCATAACAATGCAAAAATATATAATACTCAGGTAATTACTTAGATAATTACCATGTGTTTCCAATAATAAATATATTTAAAATGCTCAGCAAAAAAAGTTCAGTATAATTCCTCAGTAATGAAAAAATTCTATCTCTAGCAGCTCATCTTGTCTCTCAAAGACAATGACAGCTCAAAGATTGATTAATTTTATCTGTGAAGAAATCAATGCAATCAAGGTCCATTGCACCAAGAAATCACAGGACGAGGCTTTTTCAGAAAGATGAAATCCAGATTGTTTTGTCAAACTTGGTTACTCCCATAAAGAATTATATCTGAGCAGTCATTCTCAAGGAAAAGTCAACACATTTCAAGAACTTACTATACACATCCCCTCAAATGGCTTGGTAGTGATAGCTCATAGCCTTTAGCATATGTTCCATTACCAATTTCTGTTCATTATTCATTTACTCACGTATTCGTCATAGATTCATTTATCAAACATTATTGATCTCCTAATATTTACCAGACATTGTGCACTATGCCTTGCGCAGATATTGCATTTAACGACTATGTGGCATCTACCTCATTACCATTTACCTCAGAGACTCCATTGGAGTGAGATGATTCCTAGTCCTTCCTGGATAATTGTGTATCCCAGGGAATTGCCATAACATCCACAATTGGCACTGCTTTTATTGTGTGTGGATGTTGGGAGGTAAACCTTCTAATATTCATCAGTTCTTTATAGCAGAATTAGGGTGATTTCCTAAGATGGTCCTCAGGTGATGGGGTAATTGAGGCCACTTCTGTCAGTTAACCCTTCTGTTGCACAACTTATTCAGGTATAACACAATACTCTTTTTTTTTTTTTGCTAGAAGAATATTAAATATGGATTAAGTGCTGTTACCAATATTACCAAAAGAAGTATAAGCTGAAAATATTGGCTCTTATTGAAAATAATATGCAGTACAGTGTTATTTCTCGGAAAGCAAGATGCTTGGATAGTGCTGGAATTTGATACTTCAGGGGTATTTGATACTAGCTAGACTAGTAAATGAAGTGCTAATGGGGTTCTTTGTCTGTTAGTTGGATATGCAGCACACTGTGATGTTATCCACCAAGAGCTCTTTGCTCCTTGCCACATCTATATTAGCCCTGGGCTGTACTATCAGCTATGCCGCCATGATGCATGCAAGTGCGGAAGCGCCTGCCTATGCAATGCTCTTGCCCACTATGCCTACCTCTGTGGCCAGCATGGTGTTCCCATCGATTTCAGAGCTCAGATTTCATTCTGTGGTGAGTATGATGGCATTGTCACTGATAAAGATGATCAAATAACACTTTAGAGATTTTTGTATTTGTAATTACCGCTATTTTTTAAAATAAAAAGTCAATATTTGCTTAGGTTATTTGACTTATTATAATGTGTAAACATGAAAAAAGTGAAATACTTTATTTCTTAAAATTGGAGCTCTGTTGGATAAGACCAATGGGTTTTGACTATTTTTACCATAAGCAAAATTAGAGTGTAGTTGTATGGTTTGAAATATGCAACAGAAATAATTTGAAACATTTGAAAAAATTCTTATAGAAATGTTCTAAATATTGGAAAGTATGGGAAAGCATTATGTGGTATAGTGACACAGATTTGTAGGTAAATAGGTAAATTACGCAACAGACAATTATTATCTCAAGTTCTTAGGGCTCGAATCTTCCTGGTTATGATGTCTGTTGTTATCATGCATAGTAGATTGTTTCCTTTCCTTACTGTTCTATAATTTCTTTTATGATTTAATCTTTCTTTATCAAGACTGCCCATTCCCCTTACCCCCATTAGAATCTTCTGTGACCTGGGTTTCAGGAGCTTCATTCTCTCCATCTCTTCATCCCTCAGTGGTTTCAAAAAACTTTTTCCTATTATTCCAGGAGTAACACTGGCCAGTTGTGATGTTAATTTCTCAGCTTGGGCTTTCTAAGACAAAAATAATGTAAATATAAAGGTAATGTAAATTCATATACCAAACCTGTGCAGGAATTTGATTTCTCAGAGGATACTTTATTTCATCAGAGACCCCACAGAGTTAGAGAAGCTTTCCTGGCATCTCCCTGTACTATGAGCAGATTTCTTCTAGTCCAGAAGTTGGCAAATTACACCCTTGGGCTTCCCGTGTTTTTGAAAATAAAGTTTACTGCCCATATGTTTGCATATTGTCTATGACTGCTTTTGAGCTACAGGGGTAGAGTTGAGCAGTTGTGACAGAGACTGTATGGCCAGAAAAGTAGAAACTATTTACCATTTAGCTCTTTACAAAAAAAGTTTGCTGACCTCTGCTGTAGTCCATCTTTTCAACTGACGATGGAGATTGTTTTGGAGGTCCAAGTTAAGCGTCTCCCAATTCCTCGCCCTGAAAAGGACCAACTTTCATTTTCCATTTCCTTAAGAGTTAAATATCAGGTCCAAGATTACTGGGACCCATCCTCCCTTCCTCTACTTAAAGTTCTGAATTTTATTTCTCTCTTTACTTCTGGCGTATGGAGAAGTTACCCTCCACCGCCATTTTTTTCTCACAATATCAATTATACATTTAACATTATTTCAGTTGTGTTTTATCCAGCATTTTTGTTTGTATAAGTGTGTTTTTCGATTATTTTAGTTTGCCTACTGTAATCAGTTCAGTTTGTTCTAAAAAGAAATTGGAGGGTTTAGCAAAAAGTGCAAACATGATTAAAAAGGCAAAAAACAGGAGCTGTGAGTACAGATTGATAAAGTCAAGTTTTGTGCTAATTGTAGAGGACTAAAAGTTTACTTAGGATTAAATAATGTCAAAGAAGAAGGTGGTGTCAGTATAGCAGTAAATAAATTTAAAATGTGAGGAAGGGAAGTTTATTTAGACGGATAAAATGGCTTAAAAATATTTAAAAAAATTATAGCACAGACTGTTAAAGAATGTTATGGAATGTCACCCTTAAATATATTTCACATAGAAATTTTGTTCTTCTGTTACACTGAGGCAAAGAATTATTTTATTTATTTATTTATTATATAGGATTCTGTAATGTTCTAGGTTTATTGATGTAAGATATCTTCTTTTTTCATGATTTATGTCTATCATAGACTTATAACCCAGCATAAAATGCTTCTCGGCCCTGTGGAGATCTTTCTCAACTGATGCTTCTTCGTCCTCAGGGGTGGTGTGCCAGAAAGGCATGATGTACCATTACTGCTCCACCTTCTGTCGCCGCTCCTGCATCTCTCTCTCTTCCCCAGAACAGTGTCCTGATGACTGTGCTGAAGGCTGCAACTGTCCCGAAGGCAAATACTATGAAGACACACTTAGCTTTTGTGTGCCCATGTACGTCACAGGAGTGGGTTGACAGCGTCCAGTTTTTATCTCTTTTCTCCCTTACAGGATAAATGGGCTATCATGCCTCTTTCCTTTCTTTCTGTTTTTTATCTAATTGACTCAGCACCATAAATTTTTCCACTATTAAACAGTCACTTTTTCCATGAAATAAGGGTGCGTATTTGCAAAGATCTGCTTGTGAGTTGTTTCTTTAATAGTTCTTAATGTCTTTACCTTTATTTATTTATTTGTTAACCCTGTATGTGTTCACAAAAGCTCTATAGAAAGAGCTAAGGAATCTGATGGTTAATCCTGAAGTTTATTCCCACTTGCTTTTGCCATATCAATAATGATAGCAAGGTTTATGTTTCACGGTCATGTGGCAGATTTTAGTAGCAGGATTTTAATGTCTCTCAGCGCTCAGAAATTTCTCAAATCTCATATGACATTAAGACTTTTGTTGTCTACATAAGGCTAAATGATATACCAGTTGTGTTTCTCTGAAGTGCCTTCAGGGACTTTTTATTTGGTGACAAAAACAACACAGTCTGTTCTGTCACTAAAACAATACAGAGCTTGAATTTAGAAAACAAAATCTAAAGCTGCACAAGGCTTCACATTTGTATAACAGAATTGCATGGGATCTCATGGAGTAATGTCATTGTTAGACTGTGCATTAAAATTACCAGTACAGAGCATATGGTCTGCTTGAATTTCAGTGTTTTTTTTTAAATTTATATCCTATTTTGTTAATTTAACCCTTTCTTTTCCTTGCAGATTTCACTGTCGGTGTCATTACAGAGGCAGCATTTACCAACCTGGGGAGCTCATCCCAACGCTCTCAGGCTTATGGTAGATTTCAGTGATGGTGATTGTTCTTGACAAATAACATGTAATCATATAACTTCTTAACCAAAACCATAAATTGAAATATGACACCTATAATTTGAAAAATACAGATAACCTTAATATATACACTTTTAAATCATATATATTACATTTATATATATTAAACCCTAATATATATATATATATATATATATATATATAAAACCACATGTATATATTACATTTCAACATGGAGTGCCTAAGTCTTGTGCTCATAACTGTAGAAAAGAGCTATGAATTGAAGTTTCAAATAGTGAAATGGAAGGCCTTTGATCAGTTTGATTCTCAAATAAAAGATAAGGATGAGATGAGTGTTCAAATACTGTAAGTTACTGACGGGTTTTAGTTTTGTGGTTTATCCACTGGCTTATTGAGAACTGGTGTGTTTTTCCTTATCATGATACCTTCTTAAGGGATTTTCAAGATTCACATTGCCTGAATTGGTTTTTGCCTTATGCCCTGACTTTCGATCTCAGGTTGCAAGATTGGACTTCACTCTATCTTCCACACTGCTGCCAGAATGACTTTTCTAGAATTCAAACCAACCATATCACATCTGTGTTTAAGGTCTTTAGTGACTCACTTCACGGATAAATTCTTAGTGTCTTAATAGGAGCTGGCCTTTGACTCTTTGCCATCTGCATCCCCTGTCACTTCCCACATGGTACTCTGTCGCATGGAAAGCTGTCCTACCCCTACATGGCTTTGTACTACATCTCCACTCAGTGTGACAGCCTTCCTACTTTAATCTATATCGTAATCTTCATCCCTTCTTCAAAATTTTCCCGACTTTATCTTCTTTGACTGCCCTGATGTCAATTGCTAACAGATTTTTAAACATTTTTTGGTGCTTTACTTTTATGTCTTAAACGTTTCTATGTTGCATGTCACACTGGCTAAATTATTTATTTGTATGTCTTTCTCTCCTACTAGAATATAGTAGGCACTTGGCTAAAGACTACGAATTTTGGTGTTTGAATTCCCCATGCCTGTCACAGTGCCCCACACATATATGAGTGTTTGATAAAAATATGTTGAACTGAAATAGCTCTCTTCGAATTGGACCTACACCAATAACTTATTTGTAAAAATGAAAAATCGTATTTGTCAATTCTTGCATGTTATATTGTTTTTGAAATACAGAAAAAACTTGAGGTTTGGTTTCATGAATTAACTACTTGTTTACTTCTACCAGCCAGTGTTCAAATGGGACTGTGAAATGTGATGAATTAGCAACACCCTCTGCTGGTAAGATCTAGATTTTTCCTTAAAGAGAATGTGCCTCTAGTACTGCTCCTACTCTTAGGGCAGAAGTTATTAATCCGTCATGGAGGAATAGCCTTAGAATGTTTCTCAACATGGTACTCTGGCGCTTCCTAACTTTTTTCACATTCGGAATTATAATATTTGTAGGACAGTGTGGGGTGGACATATAAGGCTGCTTAGGGGCAGAGCTGATCAACCCAGGGATGCTGCCTTGATGCTGCCTATCCCAGCACCACCCCAGGTGCCCCAAAGGCTTTAGGGATATGTATCCAGACACCTGTCGGAACTCACTTGTGTAACAGCAGTTAGGAAACCCTACTCCAGACCAGCAGATTCTAATGTACACACAGTCACCTGGGGATCTTGCTAAAATGCTGATTCTGATTCAGTAGGTCAGGGGTGATGCCTGCAACATTTCTGTTGATGGCTGAAGTGACGCTAATGCTACTGGGTCCTGGGCTACATTATAAGTAGCAAAGCTTTAGTACTAGCAGCCATCAGTTAGAAATGGCATGTAAAATGACATCGACTGCCATCTCTCTTGAGGATATCATCTTACGATTGCATATCATTCCTGAAGATCTTACATATTAGGAGACCCTTTATATTACTTATTTTCACCACACAAAAAGCCTCAAATTTTTGGTCACTGTGGAGAAATTCTAGGCAAATACTAAACAAAACTACCTTTTGTTGATTTTAATGGGCAGGAAGAGTGTAGGCTGCTAAAACTAATTGTGAGCTATTGCTTTGTTATTTATTTGCACAGTTATGTAATATATTTTATAAATTAACTTTAAATTATATGCCCTGGATTCAATTTATGAGGATTCAGGCTGTCTAGGGCTTCTTTACAGTGTATGTTCATGGACCACACACATATTCAATAGCTACTAGGCCCTCCCTGCCTTGCCCCATTTGCGTCAGGGTGGCTCAGCATTGAAGAAAAGGATGCCCAGGTGGCCAGACTTCTCACAGAGGAATCCCCAAGATTCCTTTTGGCCCTAGATAAGGGGTGTTATTTAATCCCTCTGAGCTCAAAAGTTTCTGGAGCAATATGTAAGCCCTAGCCTGCCTGTAATTATGTCCATTTTCTGCACTTCTACATTATAGTGAGGACTAATGTAAATAATGACTCAGAGGTGAAGCAAGATCTAAAAGTATCATGTGTTTGTTGTAAACATACAACTTTGTAAAGTTTAAATATACTGTACTGTCAGTCCTCAAAAATTGATAATGTATGTTTGGATTAATCAAAATACCCTGGTTCTTGATCTCAGAAAATTATATACTAGTTGTTTAGTTACTGCTTTATGGAAGGCAGCTAAAGTTTTCAAACTCAAAATAGATTTTGGAAATTTAGGTGATTAAAGGAAATCTGTCTAGGGAATGTTTGTAAGCTCATGAACCAAACATCACAGAGTAAGATCAGTTATTACTGTTAAATGCACTGTATTCTATGGCGAATTGTGTTTTGATGACAAATGCATGTCAATAAGATTAAATGTATAGAGCAAATACAAAGTTAAGGGTATTTTATCTGTGCCTTGTCCCTGAAGTTCACATCTGCCCCGAGGGAAAACAGTATTTCGACTGTAGGTTTCCTGACCCTGAATTACCAGCTGGTGGTGTAAATTGTGAAACTACGTGTGCAAACCTGGCTATGAACTTCACTTGTGCCCCATCATCACCCTGCATAAGTGGCTGTGTTTGTGCTCCAGGGTAAGCCTCTTTTTCTTGAATGTTTAGAATTTGATAGAAAACACAAGAGCACTTAAAAACATTACTTATAGGAATAGCCAAAATTGTGTTCTGACTAGTGGTTCACTTTGAGTTGGTAACTAGAAGACTGTTGTAATTATTTTTCTGTGCTCATGGAACATATCACGTATGTTATGTGTGAGATGCATATCACATGTAACACATGACTAAATAATGTCACAATATGTTATGTATACAATATAATTAAAGTAATGCAGTGAATCGAGGGGAGAACTCATTTCAGGATGGACTTGGCATTTACCTCCTGATTCAGCTGCAATTTTGGGAAAATGATAGTGAGCCACTCTGTATTCAAAACACTTGAAGTACATATCTTTTGTATATTCTGTTGTGCTGTTACTATTGTTGATTTTAAATTATATTATTGATGCCAACTGATCTACCTAATGGATGTTACAGAAAATGGTGTGTTGAGGCTACTTAGGGCAGTGGCTAAGAGTGGGAGCTCTGGCTTCAGACACACCTGTTTCAAATCCCAGCCCTGCCGATATCAGCTGCGTGATTTTTCTGCAAGTTCTTTAAACTCTCAGGCATTGTGAAATGTGGGGTGTGTGTGTGTGTGTGTGTGTATGTATACACTCAATAAGTATGGGCCACTATTTTATGGCAGCATAATTTACTCTTATCTTTGTAAATTTTCTTTAGTAGCAGAAATTCCTAGTATACATGGAAGGTAAATACAGAATCTGGTGGCTATTTGCTTCCTTGCAGGCACACGTGGAATGTGGCCTCACTGGCCTTCCTTCTTCTGGTAGTGAATAGAGGCAGTGCACAGAGGGAGGGCCACCTAAGGCAAAGAGGTCACCCATTCTTTCTCGATGAACGTACTCACACAAAGCGATTCCTGGGCTCTATTCATATAAACCGGGAGCAAAGAAGAGAGAGGTTTTGTGGTCTGTTTCCCAGGAGAGTCACATTTGTCTAAATGGTCCCCATCTGGAATAGGCTGAAGAGCCAAGTAATGGGACTGTATCAATCTCTTTAGAAAGAAAGGACATAGAAGGAGTGTGAAAGAACAAGGCCTTGCCTGGGAAAATAAATGCAGGTAGAAATCAGGTCATACAGCAGCTGAGCAAGGAAGACATTTTAGTTAAAAAGGACAAGGGAAATAAAACCTTTATTATAGTAAAATAACTGAACCCTACAACAGTGCTTGATTTGTTTGATTTGATTATGACTCAGGGATGCATGGCTGATTGAATAAATCTACATCCTAATTTTGTTTCATGTGCTTGATGCTATTATTTAAAAAAATATCTATTTGCTGTCACCTTTGACTTTTAGTTCAACAGTGATTTATTAATTTACTGGTCAAATTTTATTACAAAAACTTAAAGTAATTTCCTCCCACCTTCTCTTATTTTATTGAAATAAGTATAGTTGGAATTGACTAAGAGGCCTCTCACTGTTTGGAAATAATTTTGTTACATGGAACTTTCTATTATAAAGTTGTTTTTGGTAGTATGATTTGTACTGACTTCCACATGACCTTGGCTGACTTATTTTAGGACAATAAGCCTGGTGTCACTTGTTTTCTTGGGGCTCCTTATAGTGCCAGCAGTTCATCGACTACAAATCGACCACATACCTTAGCTCAGAAATCATTGTGGATTAAAGAAATGGAAAGTCATATAGTGGAAAGAGTCATATAGAAATGGGTTAAAATGTTGGCCCTCTTTCTTATTAGGTAAAGTACCTCAGGACAAATCTTAACCACTTGGGAGTCTCAACTTTATCTTTTTAAAACGGGTGTAATACTATCTACTTCATAGATGGTTGAGTATATGCAGCACACTAGTCATATGGTAGGTGCTCAGTAAATGTTTATTTTATTATTAACTCCACTTCCCAAACCTGCTTAAAGCAGACAATTCACAGTGATTTACAGCTCTCCTCTTCCTTCTTCCAGTTTTGATTAGTTATGAAAAACTCATCAGTCATCAGTGTAACCATTTAAAACCACTCATTTGGCTGGTTATTTAAGAATTGTGCTTACAACATTTAATGGAGTATAATCTGTAAAAATACTGAATCACTATGCTGTACACCAGAAGCTAATATAATATTATAAATTAACTATACTTCAATTAAAAAATTAAATATATGAATAATATTTTAAAAAATAAAAGAAATGAGAATTGAAAAAAAAAGAATGGTGGTTCATTTCCGTGAGGCATCCCTTATCTAAACAATTCAGCAGCCAATGTTAATGAAGCACCTAATATCTGGGACATTGTGTTAAGACACAGGGATGATGGTGCTAAAATAAATATATATAAGATAACAATAGAATCTACCTTATGGAATTGTCACTAGGATTAGATGAGTTAATGACAGTGGCTGGGCCATAGTTAACACTCAAAAATACTAGTTTTTGTTATTGTTCTTATTTTCTCTGTAAGGCATTTAATGAATTACTTGCAGTTCATTGTGGTAAATTCTCCAATAAAGGTTTGTACAGATTGCTATATATAGGGAGTGTGGTACATAAAAGATTGCACTGAAAAGATTGCACTAAATTGAGTCTTGAGTGATGAGAAAAAAATCTTTTAGTTTTCTAGGCAGAAGAGAGATGCAATGCTCAGGGAAAGTGGCTAGAAGTTTGGAAAGGTTGAGGGGAGAAATTATGGACTCTAGGGCACTGTTGTCTGAAAGAAAGAAATCTGAATGAGTTGATGCATCATTTATATAAATTGTTTCATTTCTTCACCTTTACTCAACAATTAATTGAGTGTCTGCTATGTGCTAGGCATTGAAACACAACCATTAACAAGATATTCATGGTCTTCCGGAGTGGAACTTAAAGTCAAATGGATAACATATACATTAGATAAACTATGAGCGAGGAAGCAGAGCACTAAAGGAACATATGTGATTATTTCTATTTTAGAGAAGAGGCAAGAAGTCAGGAATCCTGACTTCTATGTTAATTTTGACAACATGGAATTCTCACATTTTAAAGCAAGTTCAGAAAAGAACTATGTATTTTATCTATTTTTACTAGCTAGATTTGAATGTTGCTATTACTATTTTATTATCCATTATTTATTATTTTAATTTCTTTTATTATATTATAGTTATACTATTATATATTTAAATTATTGTATGTATTATTTATTAGCATTTTATTATTATTTATGGAAGCTATTTTTGAGAAAAGATTTTAGGAATATTGAAAAATATATGTACATATTTATATTAAGGGTATTGAAATATTTATTATATATAATATGTATTTATTTTATCTTCATATCAAAATATTTTGATAATACACCCAAATTGATTTTTCCTTGAGATTATGAATAATGATTTTGTTTTAATTTTTGTATTCAGAGGTATTTTAAGATACTTTCTTATGGGGTAATCTTTCATGAAGGAAATTACACTTTGAAGAAACCAACATTCAAAACCTGATATGTTAATAATAAAATGTGAAACACTCGATATAATGGTTTCTTATTCAAGACACACCTAAAGTCTCATGGCTTTTAACTTTAAGCACTAACAAAAGAAGCTTTTGATTACTCTCTCTATCCTGTAATAGAAAATGTTATCCAGCTCATACTTCACTATTTTATAAAAAAATTCTTAGACTCACAGACTCTTCTATCAAGTAGCAAATATTAAAGAAAGGGAGACTTACTTCCTCTTTAATTGTTTTTTCAGAATATCTCACTTTACCCGGAAATTTAGGCTTCTGTCTCCCTTTTATTGTACTAAGTGATAATAGAAAGTTTAAAATTTTGCATCCAGTCATTTGCCTGGCATTTATTTATTTCTGTGATGTGAAAGGTACTGTGTGTAAAATAGGGGAGAAAGACTGGATTCGATCCCTCCATAGGTCAGATAGAACATTCTTACGACAGCTGTAACAAATATAGGTGGTTTTGAATATGACGAGATTGCTGATTTTTTAAAAAACTGAAATTAGTAGTTTATATTAAATAGCATTTACTTCTTCACTTGAAAGAATGGCAGAGCACAAAGGAAAGTGTTATGTTCCTGAAAGCTGTCCGTGTATCTGGAAAGATTGGGAGTACCTCTCAGGAGAAGTGATTGCTACACCATGTTATACCTGGTAATGAGATCTGTTTATTTCACAATTTTCCTAAGAAATTGTATTAGTTTCAGTCATCTTGTATTTACTTAATGTGACTGATTTCAGCAAAAAAGCAAACCAAGTCTGAGTAAATAAGATTTTAAAGGCTTTCAGGAGTTGGTTGGGAGCTACTACCTTCAGGGAGATCATTATTTTTACTCCTATTTGTTCAACCCAGGAGAAAAAAATGAACTATGACAATTTGAAAATTTAATAGGAAAAACATATCTCAAGTTTATAAGAAAGTGGTAAGTGTTGCAAAGAGAAGGTCACATTTGATGGAAAGTTTTCTGTTTGGAAATAAGCCATAAAATAAAATTGAAATACAGTTTCCTTGAAATGTGGATAAAAATTCTAAGTTCATGAACAAGTCCTGTCTAAGGTATTTAAATGGACTCCAGTAGATGAGATGGCATTGTGGTCTTTTAGCCACCAGCAGGCGTATGTTTAATTTTTCATTCCATCACCTGTTTTCTGTGTGACCCAGGCACAATTTCCAGGATTGGCTGTGATGTCTGATAATTTATTTAGACAAAGTGGTAAATATATGCCTTATCTATCATTGTAATAAAATGTTATCAGAACGAATTGGCCATATTTATAAGGGCTATTGGCTCAGTGAATGCTTTTGAATACAAACCTTCCAATATTTATGCTGCTTGAAAAATACTAATTAGAGCCAGGTTTCTTAGAAAGGTAACAGTGTTTGTATTATTTTCTAATAGTGTTTGTCGACGAGGAATGTTCAACTGCACATATTATCCATGCCCAGCAGTGTGCACAATATATGGGGACCGTCATTATCATTCTTTTGATGGACTGGAATATGATTATATCAGTGATTGCCAGGTATTTTTGATAAAGGTATGTCACAATTACTTCCTTTTACTTACAATTATGTAAATACAGTGTAAAAAACAAGTATGGTGGACCATGGCATATCAAATCCATGTATCATTAGTAAAACCTATAAAAGTTATAGCAATTTAAAATTAATTTCCTTGACTCACTGTAAAGTTTTATTATGTATAAGTAATGGGCTAATTCGTAAACTTTCTATGCCTCTGTTTTCTCATTTGTAAAATGAGGATAATAATTGTACCTATCTCCTGGGGTAGTTCTTAGGATTGAATGAAATAAATATATGTAAAACTCTCAGAGAGTGCTTGCTATTTAGTAACTGCTTAATAAATGTCAGCCATTTTTATTTTTATTGGTTTAGTTTGGTGAATACAAATATCAGACATTAAATCATGTTTTGGACCACGTATTGTTTATAGTTGTAGCAATCAAAACGACATGGTTCTCAATTCTAGACATGCTATTTTGATGGTATGCTTTGGTAAACCCTGGGCTCTGTATGTCTGATAAAATCCTTAAAATTTCTCATATCTTTAATGCATTCAGATTTTCTGTAACCCTAAATTTTATTTAGATATCATTGATCCCAGAATTAAATTTCTAAATGAAAAATGTAAGCTTTAGGAAGAAGTTGCACAAAAATAAGCAAAATAACATCTTTTTCTCCAGCAAGGTAACGTGATTATCTTGAATTTGTGTTTTTTTCTGGGTAAGGCTTTTATGTTTTTAGAGCTTCATGTATGATCCTGTTCTTTAAGCATATGTCAAGAAAGTAGACATATTCCCATTTTGTATTAGTTATATTAAATAAAAAACAAACAGTAAAATCTATAGCCTCAATGGAAACCACTGAGTTTCCCTTTCAGTGCTATTTTTAGCCTTCTTTATGAACAATTTTAAGTTTCTTAAAGAATAAATCCCTGGGAATGGATTTGGCAGTGAGATAATTATAGAAGATGACAAGTTGCCTATAGGGGTTGCCTATAGTGTGTGTGTGTGTGTGTGTGTGTGTGTGTGGTTTTGATACTATTTGGAGCATAGGAAAAGCACAGTGTTACATATACATTCTATGAGTATTTGTCCTCTTAGAACAAGGCTTATTTAGCAAACAATTTTACATGAGAATTTTCTTGTTCCCTGAAGTTTAGGTTGTAAATTGAGAAGCTTGGAAAAGTAAATAACAATTTAGAGATTTGAATACATAAACAGATACTTTTTTTCTCAAAATGCATCAGACTGATTTTATACCAAATCCTTACTTCTCTTGATATTTAGGTGTCTCTGACATTCCTTAAGATCCCTCTTCCTTTGACTTTCTAGATATTATGCTGTTGGAACCCTTCAGTGTCTCTTCTGGTTTCTCCATTGTCTCTTTGTTGCCTTTTCTTTTAGCATAAGTCCCAGACCATAGGTGACTGAGTTGGCTTCTTCAGGGCAAGGACCAAACCTTAGTCACCATTGTTTTACCAGTGTAGAGCATTGTGCTGGGAACATAGTTGTCCACTGAATATTCACTGAACTGGATGTCTGTTCTTGGTTCTCTGCCCTTTTCTCCTAATGCTTGGTATGATCATCCCTCTCTACCATCTCAACCTCATCTACAAGCTGATGAGTTCCAAATTGACATGGACAGCTCTGACCTTCAACTTCTAGGCTCTTCTGACTCAAGTTCATCCCTATAATAATACACTTTTTTCATTCTGTTAATCTTTCTAAGACTCACATTGCTATCATGTCATTGCTTTCTAAGAACTACGGTTGACTCCCAATTACCAGCTTCCATAAAATCAAACTTCCCTTGAGAGCCTTTGATAATCTTTCAAGGGTCTCAGTTAGCTCCACCCCTCCTTTATGTCTTTTCTCAGGGTATTTTCCTGTACCTGATTGCCTCTACTCCCTCAAAATAACTTTTCTAGTTCACATTTATCTGTTCTGTTCTTCCACATCCTATTGTATTTAATAGTCATCATGTCAAAAGTAAGCAGCCCATTATATTCTGATTATTTTATGTGTGCTCAATTAGATAGTGTATCATTTTATATCAGAGCTCTACGTTATACTGCTTTTGGGTTCCTCATAAGGGCTAACACAATTATGGTTGTACTATAAGAGCTGAAAAATTACTTGCTCAGTTTTTTAACCATTTTTTTAGAGGGTAGAAATCACAAGCTTACACTTAATTAGTAATCTTTGTTATAAACTCATATACATGCCTTTAACATGAAGTATGTAGAACAGTGCTTCTTAAACTTTAGTATGTATGCACATCACCTGGAAATCTTGTTACAATATAGATTCTGATTTTATGTGTTTGGAGCAGTATCTTGGATTCCGCAATTTTTAATAAACTACCCTGATGTTTCATGTCCATAGTCCACTCTTTGAATAGCAAGGATGTAAAGCATTTTCTTCTTTAAAAAATGAATTTTAACTATTTTTGAAATTCTCTTCTTCTGAATAGTAAACTTTGTCACATCTAGAAAAAACAAAGTATCATTGACAATATTGTATCAAACATGACATGTTCCCATTGGATATGTCATTGAGTTTAATTAATGATGCTTTTTATGCTTTCATTTTAAGTAGCAAAACAAAAATTCTGCCAAACTTTGTTTTCATTTTGTTTAGGGAAAAAATTATTTACAAGTATTTACTAAAAACATTTTAAACCTTGTTCATGTATCACCATCTTTGCAAACATTTTCCAATGTGTGACAATGGTCTTTGCTCATGCATTATCATTTCATTCATTTAATAAACAATTTTTAGGGCCTATTAAGTGTAAACTGTGTTAACAAAAACACGCCTTCTCTATTTATTAAGATAGAATTTTGCAAGAAAATTCTGAAGTTTTGAAACAAGGATCAGGACCTACATTTCTGTTTTCCTCCCCCCAGTCATTTTGCAAAATGGTGGGCATTTGGTGAACTCTTAACAACTGCTTATTTGATCTACCTGGCTTTTCCTTAACTCCTCATTTGTCTTTGCAGTAGAGAAATCATAGTATTTACCACTGAATTTTCAAACAATTATTGTTTTTTTTTTAATTGAAGCATAGTTAATTTACAATGTTGTGTTAGCTTCAAGTGTACAGAAAAGTGATTGTGCAGAAAGTAGAATATTTGTCTCAACTCTGATTCCTGACAAAATGAAAGTATCTTCTTCTGTTTGATCCTGAATGATGGTAGCAGTCTTTTTTTATTGGTGCTGCAATATAACAGTGCCATTTTATTTAGCAGGCAAGAGCCATTAAGGTTTGGCGTTTAGATTTTATAAACCTGATTTCCTATCATCACTTTAATTTTCTACTATATCCTTCTGTAAAAATGCATACATAATGTTCAGTCTCAGATTTTAATGAGACATGCAAACCTGTATATGAGAAGACATGTTATAGGAAATGTTATTCCAACATTTGAGTACCTAATTAAATATCTGGGTTAAGATCTGTCATTAGGGTTCATGTGGTAAAAATAAGATATAAAGAATATTAAAAGTCTAAAGCTTCAAGTTTTAGAATTGTATACGCCTTTTTTTTTTAACACCTTTATTGGAGTAAAATTGCTTTACAATGGTGTATTAGTTTCTGCTGTATAACAAAGTGAATCAGCTATACATATACATATATCCCCATATCCCCTCCCTCTTTCATCTCACTCCCACCCTCCCTATCCCACCCTGCTAGGTGGTCACGAAGCATGGAGCTGATCTCCCTGTGCTATGCAGCTGCTTCCCACTAGCTATCTATTTTACATTTGGTAGTGTATATAAGTCCATGCCACTCTCTCACTTTGTCCCAGCTTACCCTTCCCCCTCCCCGTGTCCTCAAGTCCATTCTCTATGTCTGCATCTTTATTCCTGTCCTGCCCCTAGGTTCTTCAGAACCATATTTTTTTTTTTTTTTACATTCCATATATATGTGTTAGCATACGGTATTTGTTTTTCTCTTTCTGACTTACTTCACTCTGTATGACAGACTCTAGGTCCATCCACCTCACTACAGATAACTCAATTTCATTTCTTTTTTATGGCTGAGTAATATTCCATTGTATATATATGTGCCACATCTTCTTTATCCATTCACCTGTCGATGGACACTTAGTTTGCTTCCATGTCCTTGCTATTGTAAATAGAGCTGCAATGAACGTTGTGGTACATGACTCTTTTTGAATTATGGTTTTCTCAGGGTATATGCCCAGTAGTGGGATTGCTGGGTTGTATGGTAGTTCTATTTTTAGTTTTTTAAGGAAACTCCATACTGTTCTCTATAGTGGCTGTATCAATTTACATCCCCACCAACAGTGCAAGAGGGTTCCCTTTTCTCCACACCCTCTCCAGCATGACCAACATATACTTGATAAGCCAAGAAATATTTTATTTGACCATGGAGTAATTATTTCATACCAAAGACAAATTAGTGATTAACCAATGAAACCTAATAGTCATGGTTTTGAAATATTATCATTCCAGATAGTAAATTTCTCAACACTTGGAGATTTTCTGCTGCAATTTTAATTAATTAATTTATTTTTTAAGAATCAGCATTTCCTTTGAGAAGGATAGAATGGCTGCCAGCACCATTCATTTACTTGCTGCTTTTTCATAGACAAGAATCACTTCTGTGAATATCATATTTAATTCCTTCTTCCTTGTCAAGCAGCTCTCTTTCCTCCCTGTCTTGATTACAAATTCCAGACTTTGTCATTTGTAACGCATTTTTATCTGGTAAAACTTATCATTTATTTTTTTGGGCCCTGTGAAGGATCTAGTAAACAAATTCATAAAAATTTTCCTTTTATTTGCCAATGGGACTTTAAAAAATTAATACTCAGCTTTATCTTGAAAGTATAATGTCACTAGACTCTGACATATTGAAGGAATTGTAAAGTTTTTTTTTTTTCTTTTTAATCTCTGGATTGTGGAGCTTTTTTGTTTTTTAATGTGGACCATTTTTAAAGTCTTCACTGAATTTGTTACAATATCACTTCTGTTTTATGTTTTTTTTTGTCCACAAGGCATGTGTGGTCTTAGCTCCCTGACTAGGGATCAAACCTGCACCCTCTGCATTGAAAGGCAAAATCTTAACCACTGGACCACCAGGGGAAGTCCCTGGGTTGTGGAGTTTTAAATTTAATCTGATTCCAGCGAATACTTACCCTATCTTTGTTGATGTTTATCAAACTTTAAAAATTCGAGCTTCCCTGGTGGCGCATTTGTTGAGAGTCCACCTGCCGCTGCAGGGGACGCGGGTTCGTGCCCCGGTCCGGGAGAATCCCACATGCCGCGGAGCGGCTGGGCCCGTGTGCCATGGCCGCTGGGCCTGCGCGTCCGGTGCCTGTGCTCCGCAACGGGAGAGGCCCCAGCAGTGAGAGGCACGCGTACCGCAAAAAAAAAAAAAAAAAAAAAAAAAAAAAAAAAAAAAAGAACTTTAAAAATTCAAGTTCTCTGATACTTTATTCATTTTGGAGGCTGTTTATGCTATACTTTAAATAGCACAAGGAATATAGCACATTATTTTTTAAGTGTGTTGAAGCAAATCTAGGACAAAGTTCATAATTGTATTTCCTGAGGTAAGACTTTTTTAAGAGTAAAAAGAGTTGAGAAACCAAACAGCAACTTGACTTGCTATAAGCTCAAAGAAAGAGAGGACACTGGATGTTTTCAGCAAAAGTGGGAAATTTAATATTCCAACTCCTGGATTTCAGAGCCAAACTCTACCTCCATTATCTATGACAGGCCCCTGTCACTGCTAGGTTTCTTCCTGTAACTTGTTCTAGATTAGGTTTTTCAACATTCTGTTCAGTTGATAGCTCAAATGTTTGGTGCTCTCCTTAAGTCTCTGAAAACCCTTCTAATTTCATCGCTCTCAAATTTTTATACCTTGTATCATATCATCATTTTTCATGTCAATATTTCTTGTGTGATTTCTATGTGTCAGGCCCTATACTGAGAAGTGGAGGTACAGAATGTGCAAACATAGATATCAGTTTAGGGTCCTTTGAAACTTAGGCTGGTGGTGGAGAGTTATTAATCACCAAATCACAAAATTCATATAAAATTGCCATTGTAAAAGTTAATGATGACCTATGCAAAATCCAATTAAACCTTTTAAATTTTTATCTTCCTTTTTTGAAGTGGTTCTTGCTTTGTCTTCTCTGAGGTAATTCTACTGCTTCTGCTGGTCTTTGACCACTCCTCAGTCTCCTCTGGTGGCTTCTTTCTCCAGGAGTTTCTTAGAACACTGGGACTCACAAGTTCCATATTTTCATGCCTGTCTCCTCTATAAAACTCTTAGTTGCTTGTAATCTCATAATATCTTGAAGGATAAACCCTGTATGCATTTATGTATGTACGTAGCTATGTATTTATCCATCCATCCATCCATCTGTCCATCCATCCACAGGAAGTGAAAACAGAGAGGAAAAGAAGTCAAAGGAAATCATTACACCCTATTTAGGCAAATGTAAAGATCTAGATAGAGCCAGATAGAGCTTTCTCTGTCAAATAAGAGTAAAATGCAAATTAATGGCATAGTAATTATACAATGATGTGGCACTTCAGGAAAAAAAGAAAGAGAGATAGAGAAGAAAGAAGGAAAGAAAGAAGTAACATGTAAAAATTAGATGAAGATTTCACTCTGAATAAAATTTACTCCCCATAAAATAAAAATATTTTCTGCCTTCCAGAAGTTATGAAAGAGATGATGGAATTAACTAATAAGAATTTAAATGTATGTTAAGGGAATAAAAGTAAGTGAAAAAGGAAATGGTAAAATTAAGGAACAAATTAAAGCCCAAGATACATTATAGAGTTGAGATAATAAGCATTTCTTTTAAAAAATGATAAGTATACCATCTTTTGTTTACATTCCATTCCTTTTGGTTCAAATGTGGGAGATAATCTAATTGTCTAGAGTTGTCTTTTTTTTTTTTTTTTTTTTGCCTGCATTAAAAAGTCCCTTGGCCCATCAAAGAATGTGCTGCTTTGGGGCCAGTCAGCTGTGGAACATAAACCATTGCTGCCTGAGGCTACTGTATCAGCAGGGACTTTCTGTGGGATAGTTACTGTTAAAAGGGGCTGGGACTATGACAGGTCTTAGACTGACATAGCAAGTAAAATAATATACTACCTTGAGAGGTGCTGACATTTTATGTTTTGGAATCACTTGGGAGAATATTCTCTATCAGTGTTTTCAGTACCTGAGCATAAAGGGTTTGAGGAATCTATGTGGCACATTGCTGTTGACCTTTTTCCTCTAGCTTTGTGTTACTTACTGTGTTGCTTAGCAACTCTGTAGCATTATCTCCAAACCTAATATTAACTTGAAATATATATTAGAAACGGAAATTGGGGAAATGTGACTCTTAGGACTTGATAGTTTCAAGTTACTGTCAGCATAACATGATATTACCAGGCAGACGATACAATATAGAATATTTCTTGGCATTTCTGAACATGACATTACCAGGCAGACTATACAATATAGAATATTTCTTGGCATTTCTGAATTAATATAAAGACTAAAGCTAACATTGAGGCACTTTAATTAATAGTAATAGAAATGTAATGGCAATAGGAATCCTTTCAGCCAGCTTTTCACATCCCTTAATCTAAATAACTGTTTCCAAGAGGAAGACGAAAACAAAACCCTGAATTATATATATATTTCTTCTTTGAAAATTGTTCATAAAGGCAGAAAAGTGTGGCATTATTTTTTGAGTAATACAATGCCGTAATCATCTTGATGACCCTTATTATTCTCCTTTTCAAAGTTTAGGCAATGCTTTGGAAAACAATTGTTTAAGAAGAAGAAAAAGCTCTCGGTTCCTATGAAGTAAGGAAAATTGGGTCACAGAGGAACAAATTAATTACTCTGTCAACAATATTCATTGAAAACCTATCCTCTAGGTACTGTGTTATAGTGATTACTAATAAGACAGGAAGAATTTGGCCAAACCAAGAATTATATTGAGCTAGTGTTCATATTGTTGGTGGTATAAAAAACTAAGTATGGAGAATTTACATCAAGACCTATATGATTTCCAAACATTTAAGGACTCTTCTCACTTTGAAAATAAGCACTGCCCCATATATCTAAAAATGAAAAGGATTCAGGAAATGTATGTGAGCCTTTGAAAATTGGAATTTGAGTTCAAAGAGAATTGTCCCTTTCCTTTTGATGAAATTCCCACCTTCCACTAGGTAGTGGAAGGACTCAGGGCAGTGTGGCTTTAACTTTTGGGGTGAAAAGGACCACTTCAAAAATTTGATGAAAATCATAGACTTTCTTCCTAGAAAAATACAGATACTCAAAAACAGCATTTTACAATGAAATTCCAGAGTCTGTAGAACTATTGAAGCCCATCTATTAAACTGGAATAAAAGTTAAAAACCCTGTTTCCAGACAGAGAGTTCTCAGTGGATAGAGAGAGGAGTGGCTGAAGGAAGGTGAGGGTGAGGTAACTGGTGAAAAGGTTAGACTGAGAGTGTGTGGGACTAAATAATAGTCTCTGGAACTAAGGATTTCCTATAACCTACAACTGAATTTTCTCCTCAACCGTTACTAAACTCTTCCTAATTGCTCTGCAAGTGGCATTAAAAAAGAGGGTTTTGAACTCTGTCTCTGCCCTTATTTAGCTAAGTGACTTTGGACATTCATTTAATCCTTCTTAACCTCTGTTTCTTGATCTGTAAAATGGAGATAATACATAATTCAAGAATTATCATAAGAATTAAATGAAACAATGCATGTAAAGTTGGAAGGAAGCCCTCAAATGATATGCATCATTTTATTTACTAATACAGTGTCAAAGTTTTATATTTATTGCAATTTTATCTTGTAGGCAAATAATTATTTAGCCAGAAAACTGGCTTAAAATAAAACAAAAGATGTTGTCTAAAATGAAAATATTTCTTTTAAAATTCCCCTACATGACATGTCTTGCTGGGTATTTGATAAGAAGAAACTGGTTGATAAATTTGAGCTGTAATAATAAAATGGAAAAAAATCCTTGTTGGAAAAACATTTTAACAGGAGCTATTATAGATAAATGTTTAAAGATTGAGCTATCTTGGTATACTTTTATTAAATTCTTCACATTATTAGATCAAAATGATTTTTATTTTAGAGGTAAGTTGTATTTCAATTTCAATACAATTCATTGTAAATCTTGGACTTCTTTAAGATTTGTTAATGAAAAATAAGTAAAAGTTATATATAATATACATTTGTATTAATATAATATTTTTGACATTTCAGAGTACAGATGATTCAGATATATCTGTCATTAGCCAGAACAAGAAATGCTTTGACAACAATATTGTTTGTTCTAAAAGTGTTTTGATTTCAGTTGGGGACACTGACATTTACCTGCATGATACTCCTTACAAACAGGTTAGTGAATTATTTCTTGTAAATCATTTTAACTTGTCCTGAGGATACTGAAAATAAAATAGAAACTTTGTGGGGGTACTTTTCTTTATGAGTGGTTACTAGGTTTGAATTTTTTTCTTTGTCATTTTATGTAGCTTCAGTAAATCATACTTGATTTGTCTCTTTTGTTTATACTCCACTTCTCCATTTGCTGATTCTTTCCTTGTCACCTGTTACCTGGAGTACTTCAACATTCTCCAAGCTAGACACCTGGCCTCCTGTCTTAGTTTTTCCCCTCTGATCCATCCTGCCACAGTGCAGCCAGAGTGGTTTTCCTAAAATGGAAATGTAATCTCCTGACACCTTAGTGTTTCAAAACTTTCAAGTGACCTCCCATTGCCCTTACATGGCCTCACCAATCTGGCCATTGCTGCCTCTCCTGCTGTACCTCTCATCGCTTTCTGCTTCAAGCCCATGTTCCAGAAGCTGGAGCTTTTATCAGTTCTTCAAATGCTCTATATTCTTTCTCTCACCTCTGGTTCTTCATGAATGTCATTGCTCCTACCTGGATCAGCCTTTCCATTTAACTTACTCTTATGTGATAAGTCTCATCTTATCTCCTTCAAGGAGTTCCTCCTCTTGCCCTCAAGCTCCCTGTCAGGACATGCATCACACTTTAGTGAAATTACTTGTGTGGTGGCAGTGGTTCCCAACCTTTTTGGCACCAGGCACTGGTTTTGGCACCAGGGACTGGACAATTTTTCCACGGACCGGGGGGTTGGGTGATGGTTTAGGGATGATTCAAGTGCATTACATTTATTGTGCACTTTATTTCTATTATTATTACATTGTAATATATAATGAAATAATTATACAACTCACCATAATACAGAATCACTGGGAGTCCTGAGCTTGTTTTCACTTGCCACTCACTGATAGGGTTTTGATATGAGTCTGCAAGCAATTGATTTATTATGGTCTCTGCACAGTCAAACCTCTCTGCTAATGATAATCTGTATTTGCAGCCACTCCCCAGCGCTAGCATCACTGCCTCAGCTCCACCTCAGATCATCAGGCATTAGATTCTCATAAGGAGCAGGCAACCTAGATCTCTCACATGTGCAGTTCATAGTAGGGCTCACGCTTCTCAGAATCTAATGCTGCCGCTGATCTGACAGGAGGCGGAGCTCAGGTGATAATGCAAGTGATGGAGAGCGGCTGTAAATACAGATGAAGCTTCTCTCTCTTGCCCACTGCCCACCTCCTGCTGTGTGGCCTGGTTCCTAAGAGGCCACAGACCGGTACCAGTCCAAAGCCCGGGGGTTGGGGACCCCTGTGTGGTGGTCTGTGTCTTTTCTATTTGTCTGTGAGTTCTGTGAGAATTGAGACCGCTGTCTTATTTGTTCATTCTTGTAAACTTGGAGCCTGTGCAGTTTGAAAGAATGAATAAAATTCATTCATTCAATCATTTATTCATAATATCTACTTTGTACAAAGTTATGTATTAATTATTGGGACTACAACAGTGAAAAGACACTCACTGTGCTTGCTTTTAAGGAACTTATACTGAGGTGAGGGACACGTTTCAAGTAAATGAGGCTGTGCAGTGTGGTGTGCTATGGTAGGAGTGTGTTTAGGAAATCAGGAGAATCCCTAAGAAGAAGACCTAAACCAACTTGGGATGTTCAGGGTAGTTGTGAAGAGCATAGACTGGTGTCAGTTAGTACTCACTTAGAACCTCTGTTCTGTCACCTGCTAACTGTGTCACTTTGGGCAACTTTATTTAACCCCTCCAAGCTGCAGCTTTCCCATTTGTAAATTTGGGATGATTATGGAATCTACTTCCTAAATTCACATGAGGATTAAATGAAAGAATGAATTTCGGGAAATGGCTCTCCTTCTCTCCTTCACCCTCCTTATTTTTGAAGGCTCAGAAGACATGCTTTGGGGGAAATGATTTGAACTGAGTCTTAAGGGATGAGTAGGTATTAGGCAGGTGAAGAGAGAGAGTAGAAAGGCAATCAGTACAGAGGAACAGTCATGTTGAAAGGAGCAGAGTTCAAAGATAAAATGGCACGTTTGGAGGCTGCAAGCAGTTTAGTTTGGTTGATGTGGATGGGGATAGTGGAGGGAGGGTGAGGCAAAGAGATTCAGGGAGGAGCGTCCAGATTGACTTTCATGCAGGAAGCCTGGGGACAAGGGCAGTAGACAAGGAGGCTGTGTAATATAATATTTGAACTTACTCTACAAGGAAGAAATTTTGGAATTAAGTGACATGATGTGACATATGGACTTTATAAAGTGGCCTATTTTTGAGTTTTTAGACTAGCGTTTCTCAGTTTGGTTTGCAAAACTTCTGCATTAGAATCATCTAGAATATTTATTATAAGAGCTGGTTCCTGGATTCCACCTCAGGAATTAGAATGGCTGAAGTTGATGACAATCAATATTTCAATGGTTTCCCCAAATTCTGCACACTAAAGTTTGAGAATCGGTGCCCTAGACCTTAGCTCATGTCTCAGTAAGAAATGTTGAGACCAACCAGGCAGCAATCAAGATTTGAGCAAAACAGAGTTTGTACAAGTCGTGCTAACATCTTTTTGAAGTAATTACTGCAGTTTGGTGTAGCCATCAGCTGAATATTCATTTATAGGTGAAGGTTCTCTCTAAGAGAAAGGATGTGTTAAAAAAAGAAAAACTGAAAATAGTAAATACTTTTATAAAGACTGTTTGACACATTTTTGAAGTGATAATTGCAGTTCTGTGTAATGTTCATCTTCCAATTTTCACCTGAATGCAGGTGCTGATGAATCTCCTTCATATATGTTGTGAAGTATAAAGTAAGATGAAGAAAAATCATGAAGATAGTTTGACCCTAACAAATCTCTGGCTAATATTTTTTCTTGAGCATCAAAATTGAAAATAAGTACCATTTGTTTTATGGCAGATGGATTGCTCATTCAGGGGAAGGAAAAAAACCTGTTTTTTTTTTCAATAAATGTACCACTCTAATTTTATCAAATATGTAGCATATAAACATTTTATGAGTTGAAGCTGTATTTTAAAAGTTTTAATTCTCTGCTTTTTATAACTTACTTTTCTAACATCACTAGAGTTTATTTAAAGTGCAGTAATTCTCCCCTGAAGTGGAGGTCCAATTCATAATACCTCAACCTTATAAGGAGAAACGTCTTTACTTCCTAATCTGAAAAGTAAGGAGTACACCATCTCCTTTTGACCATTGTTCTCTTGTAGCAAACTGCCTTGTCTAATAAAAATGAAGGATTTAGCTCTACAGGCAAATAGAGAGGATGTGCTTTTACATCAGGATAACTAATACAAAACCAACCAGAAGGAAGTCCAATAATCGTATCCAAAAATTTATTTTATGTTCCAGTGATATGTCAACCAGTCTGAGGGAAGTTTAATAGGAAAATACATGAAGAAGGTATTTCATGGATTGAAAAGGAGCTATAAGCTACAAACATTTCACTTACTTACTTTGATTATTGCTGTTCAGGCTGGAAGCTGAGAACTAAGAACAGGCCAGTGCAGGAAGGCGTTAAAAATATATGTTATCCTTGATCTAGAAGCTGCAGATACTGCCATGAACTTGACAAAGTGCATCCTTCTGGGAGCTAACGTTCATGTAGGGGGGAAGACAGATAATAATGCCAAAGACAAATCAGATAATAGAAAGGTCCTGAAAAGTGTAATCAAAATGGTAAAAATAGGTTCTATGGCAGAGGGTGATATGGGGGCCTGGCAGGCTACACATATTATGGACCTAGTGAAAAATGAAAATGTAGAGCCCTTGATCAAACAGGGAACATTTTTTTCCTTTGTTTTTTAGTCTTTCTTTACCTGCCATGGTGTTTTTTTTTTATCATTTAATGCCTTGCTCACTTAGACACAGGGTACTTCCAGGTTGAGTGCAGACCCTCACAGGTACTGAGGGCATTGCCCTATAACTCCAACTTGGCGCTTGGAAGTAGAAGGAAATGAGGTTAGGTAGAGTCCATTAACAATTCATACTGTCCTATACAATATACCGAGCGCTTATAAGTATGACCTTGATCTAGGAGACTGAAAACTCCTTATGGATGTGACTAAGTTTATTTAATTTGCCCTATGAAATATTTATAAAATGGTACACTATAGTACAGTGTTTCCAAGCTATGCTTTTGTTCTTACTTGGGGGAGAAAAATAATCAAAGGAATTCATATCTCCTTCACAATTTTTATTTTGCTTCTGGTTAAATTTGTTTTATTTACTTTGATTTAACCATGTATTTTTAAAGTTTTTATGTGACTTAATTTCAATGTCAGATTCAGCATAATCTTTTATAGGGTATAGCCCTTGCCCATAAAGAACATTGCATATTCTCACTTTAGGTTAAAGGTACTCTAAATTTTCCCAGTGGGTTTCGTCTCTAGTTTCTCCCTGTTATACTTTCTAGCACACACATTATTTTCTTTTAATATACAAACATGGTCTGTCATTTTACTATTCAAAAGCCTTTATTGAGGACATTTGCACATGGAATAACAGCCATTGATTGTGATGGGTAACTTGATGGCAAAGGGTCTCAGACTATGCTTGTCATGGAATCCATGCTGTAGCTCTCTGGTGCTCTCCTTAGTACTGAACAATCTTAAACTTCCTGCCCCTAAGCCTTTGTTCAAACTGATTCCCTTCTCTTGGGATGATTTCTTCCTCATTCTCTTTTCCAGCCCTTTATATCTTCCTATCATGGCTTCTTACATATCAGTATATATGTTCCACCTCTTGCAAAGAGCCTTCCTAAGTTCCTTTTATGGAAATTCATCTCCCTGTCCTCCTTAACACCTCTTTCTCTCTATAGACACACACACACACACACACTTTGTGCGTTTGTTTTTCAATTATTCAGGTAAAGTCATACATTTTTAGTACTCAATCATATTTATTCACCATCAATATAGAATTTCTGGGTCAGCAGGTATATCCCCCTAATGTACTCTATGTCCACGCCTTGTTTGTGCTCTTCTCTATAACTGAAATACCTTTTTCCCTTTGCTCATTTATCCATGTTGAGCCTATCTACCAGTGTGTATCTTGTTACCAATTTTATGATTTTCCTATTTTAGGCACTTGTTCTGTCTTTCACTACAAAATTCAGGAAAGACAGGGCTAAGCAGAAACACTAGTACGTAGATAATTATTGATGGATATAATTAATGTTTACATTTTGGTGAGAAAACAAGAAATTCATTTTTTTCTTTATTATGCTTTTTCTTTTCTTTTCTTTTTTTTTTTAAGAAACGATCAGGTTTTTTTCTGGAAAGTAAGCCAACATACCAGCTTTGGAAGGCAGGGTACTACATAGTAGTATACTTTCCAGAGAAAGACATCACTATTCTTTGGGATAAAAAGACAACCATCCATATCAAAGTTGGACCACAGTGGAGGGTAAGTCAGCCTATTTGGTAGGTCAATCCAAATGAGATGCAAAAAATGAAATTACATTTACCTTTTGATGTTTTACAGAAATAAAATGATTGATGTTTTCCTTTAAGAAATAAGTTATATTTTCAGAATTACTAACTCAGACCCCAGAGAAGAACAACTTTACCAAGTGCTGTATACAGTTCTTTTTTACTTCAACCTTACAGTATCCAGTTTTTCAAAGTTACTTAGGTCAGGTTCTTTTTTTCCCATTCCCTGCAGCATGGTTATTTGATATGTTTGTAGTAGAGTTAGATTCATTTATTACAGTTTGCATTCCATCTTTTCCTCCATATTCTGGATTTTTTTTTTAAGTTTACATACAGTAAAATTCTAAAAAAAATGTAAAATAATTTACTTTTGTGGTCTGCAGTTCTATGGATTTTAACAAATGCATGGAGTTGTGTATCCACCACCACAGTTCTAGATAGAACAGATCCATCAATTCCCAGATTTCTCACATGTTGCCTCTTTGTTGTCAACTCCTACTTCCAACCCCTCACCCTTGGCAACCATTGATCTATTTTCCATCTGCATAGTTTTGCCTTTTCTGGATACAGTAGAAATGAAATCATGCAATCTGTAGCCTTTTGGGTCTGGCTTCTTTGATTTGGCAAAATACATTCAAGATTCATCCATATTGTTGAATGAATTAATTGTTTGTTCCTATACACTGCTAAGTGGTACTCTGTTGTATGGATGTATTAGTTTGTATTATCCATTAATGGTTGAAGATTCAATCTGGGTTGTTTACAATTTTTGTCAATTTATATTTTACATTGTTTTAACTATTGTTTACTGTTAAATATTGTACTAGATATTATTAAATATTTTTATTATTTTAGATATTTAAAATTTTATTAAACATTTAAAATTTATATGTTAGGGTTGTTTTTGAAACGTTGATATAGTTTTAAAAATCCACTTTATCTGAAATTGAAATTGAAACTCATGGATATAATCTGTGGCAAGTTAGGGAAAAATGGGGATAGTAATAACAAATTCTTATAAAACTAGAAAATATACATATTTTAAAATATTTTAAAATGTTATAAACTTAAGATATGATTGTATATTGAAGTCATTTTCATTCAGCCCTAAGCAAAATAAAGCCCCCAAATCTATTCCTAGGTGTTTGCTGGCATCTTGCATTTCTTTGATGAAGATGAAGTAGTTTAGTCATTGCCATACTTCTTCAGCTATATTTTCTGCCATTGTCTACCATGTATCCTCCCTTCCTTACTTTTTTGAAAACAAATTAACCATTTATTCTTCTACATCTTCCCTTACTTTTACTGCTGCCTTAAATTTTGGGGTGAGCAGTAGCAGAAGAGGCCACTGTCTTTGAATAGGTATTGCGGCTTCTGAGAGCAGAGGCACCATGGTAAGCAGTGGCCTTGGCAGTTGCAATCCCAAGGTTATTGTCAGCTTTGCTGGAGGCATGGGCAGCCAACTTTACCATTAACAAAGGGCTGCGTTCCATTCTTCAGTACATGAGGGGAGAGGTCAGTTTGTTTAATTTCAAAGCTTAAGGAGGATTTTCATTGATTTTGGAATCTCGTTCTTCCCTGTACTCTTAATCCACCTCCCTCCCCAAGAGAAAAGTTTTTCACATTATTTGAGAAAATGCAGTGGACATTGTTGATGTGGATAATCCATATGGCACTTGCAGTAACCACTGCATAACCCATAACAAACTTTATAAAAATTAGGTAAGATGTGGATTTCATTTATTGTGTCTCATGGTGGCATGGTATATGAATATAGAGTTAACGTTTTCTTTAAAAGTTATGCTTTGAGTGTTTTGGCTTTTCAAAGTACGACCTAAAGAAAGATAAATTATTTCTATGGTTTCAACATTTATAGTCTTAGAAAACCTTAAACATAATAGGAAGTGGATCTTTCATCATTAAAATGTAAATATGTAAATATACACAGAATATGTATATATATACACATATTTGTATATACACACTCAGACATATACTGTAATGTTTGTATTATACTTGTACAAATACTGTAGTGTTTGTATTATACTTTTCCAAGTTACTTATATTATTAGTTATATCAATACTAATACAATGGTAAGTGTGAATAGATAAACTTTGGGGTATGGAAAAACATTTTTGAGAATCTAAAATAACTGTTAAATATAATTAAATAGACATGAAATTCCACCTTCTTGAAACATTTTTAAAATGATTATTGTGGAAATTCTTAAAATGTCTATTTTAAATCTCTTGAAAATTTCAGTGAATATTAGTTCTTAAATGTTAAAATGAATATAGAATATTTCATGATAATTTTCTTTTACTTTAGGGCAAATTATCAGGATTATGTGGAAACTTTGACAAATGTACTTCAAATGATATGACCACATCCAATAACTTAGAAGTGAGAAATGCCCAGGTATTTGGAGATAGTTGGGCATTAGGACAGGTAAGTGGAATATATGTATTTTAGAACTAAACAAATATTTTTTGTTGTATTTATCCACTAAAACATTTTATCCTTGCAGAAAAATTTATTTAGGTAATACTATTTTATGTAATATTTGTGCAGTAATTCATAGTTGACAAACTCAAACTACTTTCACATTTAATTTCTCATGTAATCCTGTGACAGTCTTATAATGTAAAGGGTGTTGACTCCATATTATAGATGAAGAAATTGAGACTCAGGAAGGTTAAATGACTTGTCTAATATTATATATCCAGAAAGCCGCAGGAGTGACTTTCGAATTCACATCTTCTAATCTCATGCTTTTCCTTTCACTGCAAAATTCTCTTTATTTGTATTTCTAATGATGTATCTTTTGTCAACTCAAGGTAATGAATAAATGAAGGCAGTATTTCTTAACATTTGCTCTCCAGACATGGCTGGATGTGGGATGGGGAGGGGTAGGGAGTGGATTTGTGGCCAACTTACCTTGGGGAGCAGTTAGAATAAATTAAGTCAGGCATATTTCTTTTTTGAAGGATTTCTTGAGGCATTATATTCCTCTAAGGGAGGGATGTGTTTGAAGGGATTCCCGAACTTACTGACACAGATCTTACATTTTTGTGTATTAGTTATCAAGGAAATAGTTTTCTATGGGACACAATCTGAGAAATGCTGAACTCAGAAAACAGTCAAACTGGAAATTTGTTCTACTCTTTTCTTCTACTTTTTTTTTTAACCTATTTTTTTTCTAACAAAGTAGTGTCTGCAACTACAATTTCCTGGTTGGTTACTGTTTGGTTAGTTGCCTTACTATTTTGCCTAATTTACTAATATATCTAAATCTTTTTATAAAAATAAAAGGGGATTGGGGTTAAACATTCATCCAATTTAGTAAAATTTAAGCAGTATATTTCATAGTGGTCTACATTGGAAAGTATAAAGATTTTATTTTTTAAAATATAAAATGAATTAAGGAATATCTAATTTATAATAATACTTAAATATTTGGACTCATCAAAGAATTTTAGACTCATTAATACCTAATGGACAAAGCTGAAAATAAAAAAAAAATTCATTCAGTAAGTTCTATTTAGCACTTAATGTTTTCCAGGATATATGAACACATAATATTATTAAAACATAGCCACTGCCCTTAGGAATTTAGAGTCTAGTTTAGCAGACGAGGTAGAAAAACTTAACAATGGAAACATGAGACAGGTGCTTGGATAGAGGTGTATACAGCATGGAGTTCGTGATGGTCAAAGGAAGGTTCCCCAAGAAGGTGCCATTGAGCTGACTCCTACAAGACTCATAAGAGCTATACAAGTGAAGATGATGGGAAAGAGTGCAGCAGCAAAGGAGGGAGCATCCCTTTAGAACGTGTCAGGAAGACTGGAGTGAGTATGGTGCCTAACAGGAATTTTAAGAAGTTCAATATGGCTGTGGTGGAAGGTTTGAAGTAGGGAATGGCTGGAATGCAAAATATGAAGCTGCAAAATATGTGTGCTAGGATCTAGACTCGAAGGCCCTAAATTAGTTAGGCTCTTATAATCCAGCTAAGAAATGTTAAATCAGTGAAGATTTAGAAAACTATCTAAGTCTGAGAGACATCTGAAACATCAGCATCTGTTGAAAGGACTGCATAAGGAAAGATGAATTTGGAGAATTCAGGAATGCCTCCCATCTTCCTGGCTTATTGCATAGACACTGGTGCTCTTCCAGGAGACAGGGCACAGAGGAAGGTGGGTGGTAGGGGACAGTGGGGACAGGACAATGGTGTAAGATAAGTACATTTTAGAATGTGTTGAGAGAGAAGTGACAGATATTTATGTGGAAATGTCCCAATTTTTGAGATCTCAGAAAAGAGATATGGGCTGGAAATATGGATTTGGTAGTTACTATCATATTCAGGTTGCTGAAGGCATGAGAAGTGTATAGAATGAAAAAAATAGAGATTTGAATGTCAAGTCTTGCAGAGAAGGGAGGTGGAAGGAGGATGAAGAGTGGCAGCAAATGAACTAGGAGGAAACCCTAGTGGTGCCACCGGAAACACATGAGAGACATGTAAGAAGGGTAAAGTATGAAACAGAATCAAAGACAGTGAAAGGGCAAGTGAGATGAAGATGGAAAAGTTGCCTTTATTTTTAGTAACGATATCAATGATGGCCTTCTCCAGGCCAGTTTCAGGGAGGTGGATTAGAAGAGGCAGAGACCGAATTGTTTAGTATGTGGGAGGTGAGCCTGTAGACACTTGAGTGTATGCAACTCCTCAGAGGATGGCTTGTGACAGAAATGAAGGACGTGAAAATTAAAGGAAAGAGAATAATTTGCTTAGGCAATTTTTTTAGTCATGTAATGCTGCACTTGACAGTTTAAAAAAGATTTACCTTCACTCTCTAATATTTTCATGATTTTAATAGTAAATTTAGTTGCTTTCAAAGATAATATATACTATTAACACTGAGCTGGCCGAGCACAGGTGCTTTAGGTAAAGTCTGTCCAGAAGAATGTGAATATATTAGGTATGATTGTGGTGGATGAAGTCAGATTAGGTTACTCTGGTTTCAGCTTCAGAAATCACCCCTTAAAAACATTCTTTTCTCTTTTTCCGCAGTGTGAAACCCCAACTGAATTATTTAAACCCTGTGAGGCACATCAAAACAAATTTCCTTATGCCAAGAAAGAATGCTCCATTTTGTACAGTGATGTTTTTGCTCCTTGTCGCAATGTGGTAAATGAATGCTTTACTAAACTTTCCAATTTAAACAAGTACTGCTGTATTTATAATATTGAGATGAACAGGACAAATAATTTAGCTACCCATTGGCTTTTCAGGTATACTACCTAACCCTTGTTAGGAAGACAAATTTGGGAGTTTGTTTTTCTGTGGCACTGACACATTTAGTTGATTTACATTCTTCCTGACTCCATCTTATTTAACAGCGTATATAATGCTTGTTAATGATCTATTTCAGTTTATGAAACATTTTTACGTCCATCATCAAAGCCATAAATGACTGATCAAAGCCATAAATGCTTATTTTTCTTCAGATGACACTACCAAATGGGCATTCTTCTCCTTAACCCAAAGTATAGTTTAAAAGTATTATTAGTGACACATTTAAAATGGTTTTAGAAGCACATCCCAAGATTGAATGTAATTTATTTAGAAATTTAACTTTTAAAATGTCTTTCCAACATAATAATTTTAGGTTCCAATAGAAGTTGTAAGAATAGTTTAAGATATTATTAAAAACTAAGCAAAAGTACATTTGTAAGCAGAACATTCTTTTAATGCCATGTGAATATGCCAATAAAGAAACAATGAGCTTCTACAGATATTAATCTGTTGTATTGCAGATGTTGAAGTTATATTTGTTAGTCCCGTTACCTGTGTTGCTAGTTCTTTGATCTTACATTTGCCTAATAAATTCCTTTGGATGAATAGAAGTTTGAGATATTGAGAACTCTCTAGGTGGCAGTGTTAAGCTGATAATAGCAAATTTTGAAAATCTACCAGTTAGTTTTCTTTTAGAAGGTTGAATTTTAATCAGTTATAGTTAGTAGTTTTTGAAATTAATTTATCTTTCACTTCATTTTCAGATTGATGTTACTTCTTTTGCCAAAAATTGTCATGAAGACACGTGTAACTGTAACCTTGGTGGGGATTGTGAATGTTTATGCACAAGTGTAGCAGCGTATGCGTACAAGTGTTGTCAGGAAGGGGTTTCTGTTCACTGGAGATCATCTACTATTTGTTGTGAGTATCCTCTCAGGGCATCATCATTAGGTGGGAACCTTATGAAGAGATTCATATTGTCTTATCTTAGAAGCGATACCATGGACTCATGGAAATAGAATTTCTTTAAGATGAGTAAATTTTATATTCTTTTGACAATGCAGATAAATTGTAGTATAGCTAAAGGATTTATAAAAGAAACTTTGAAGTAAGTTTTTCTGTTCTGTGTTAGACTGTTATGACTGTAACATTTGAACTACAAATTATTTACATACCATTTTCAGAGATACTGTTTATGACTATTTCTCTTATGGCTATGAAATTCCACTGTTCTAATGATAAGAGACATAGTTTTAAAAACATCATTTTGAATTTGCGTTCAGATTTGACTCTAAACTTTTCATTTACTTGTGTAGATAGTAAGTCATCTGATGAACAGCTTATGATTTTAACACTTTCAGTGGACATCTATAAATTGGCAGATATATTTGCCTACCTATAAAATAATCTTAGGAAATTTAATGAATTATTACAGAGCACTCTTAAAGAATCCTCTTTGCTCAGAGAAAACTCGCAAATAATGATGTCGTTCTGAGTTCTTTCACTTTGTCATTGATAAACCATATCTTGCATATATTGAGATAAGTGGTGAGATCCTTATTTAGTTTAACATTTCTTCTTTTTTCCTTTTAGCACTCGATTGTGACTATTACAATGAAGGTATGTGACATTTAAAGAATATCACTATAGTATTCTATTAAATATATCTTCAGATTCAAAATTCTTGAACAAGTTTGCTGGGAACAAGGTATGAAGAGTTCATAATTTGGCATACAGTTAACCCTTGAACAAGGAGGGGGCTAGGGGCGCCAACCCTCTGTGCAATTGAAAATCCATGTATGGCTGTGTAGAGAGGAAAAGATGATTTTCAGGAGAAGAAGATAGAGTCTGAAGGTAGGAAGTTGGGAACGTATACATTTAGGGAATGGCAAGTGAGCCAGGAAGGATTAGAGACGTAAGAAGGAAACTGAGGTAGAGCTGAGTCCCCTGGGCTGAGTCACAGGACAGTTTCCAGGACTTTCTGAGTGGAGATTTAGTGGTCTTCTAATAACGCACTACCTCTGCTGGGAACCAAAAGCTATAGTGTGGTTGTCATTAACTGCAGCTGAAGTCATATCTGGATTAGAGTCCACTCTCTGTCACGTATGAACATTGTGAACCTGGTTAAGTCATTTAAGTTTAATTATTTTGTTTATTTCTATGTTTGCTGTGAGCTTAGATGAGACACTGTATGTCACCTATACTGCTGGAACAAAATAAAGCCTTATTAAATGGTGCTGTTATAACTAAAAAAAAAAAAAATGAAAATCCATGTATGGTTTATAGTCACCCTGTGTTATCTGCAATTCTGCATCTTCAGATTCAACCAACCATGGATTGTGTACTACTGTAGTATTTACTCTTGAAACAAATCTGCGTATAAGTGGACTTGCACAGTTCAAACCCATGTTGTTTAAGTGCCAACTGTATGCCTCAATGAAAGCCATTGCCTTCTAAAATGTATCTAAATTTCTAAGTATTTGTGCTAAAATTTATTCCCTTTAAAATAAAAGTGTTGTAACTAAGTTCTCAGCACCTAGGAGGCTCTCAGTAGTTTTTGAATAACATGAATGAATGAATGAGTAAAGCTAGCTAATTTTTTAGGTTAAAAGGATGAAAGATATATACCAAACGTATACCTTTTACCATTATGAATAAATATGGACATTATTCAAACTTTTATTATGTTGTGGAAATCAAAGAAACAAACTATAATATAGGAATTTATTTAGCCATCATTTTAGGAAAAATAATTATTTATATCTTATCAGAATGAGAACTTACTGATTTAGTAATAATGAAAATCTAGTCTCCCAAGCATTCAGATTTGCAATGGGAAGTCTAAGAGGAGGTGCTGCCTAAAACTAAGGCATAGATGTAAGAGACAGAGAATTATATCCTCATTGAAAATGCCAGACATTAGCAGAATTGAAGCCTGCTTTTTGTCAAACCTATTTAATGAGGAAGGCGTAGCCACTTAAACCTAATTCAGACAAATAAAATGATCCAGGGAAGTGTCCACTTTGACGGTAACTGGACAAAAACCCATGATGAGTAGGTTAGAGTAACAGTTATAGGAAAGCTGATCTATTAAAGAAAAAAACCAAACAACCAATGCAAAGTATTTTCCATGACTTATTGAGCCAGGAAGAAATCTGTCAGCTGTAAAAGTACAAAGAAAGCCAGAAAATTTTAGTAAAATAGAGATGATGAATTAAAAAGAAAATGGACATTTTAGTCTTTGGTTGTTTCTGTTATATCTTTGGAAGTTTGAAGAGGAAAAAAATCCCACATTTAAAAAATTCTGTGTTTGTTAAAGAAAATCTAAACTAAACATATTTCCCGCACCACACCCACTCCACATCAATCCTTTGGATTCCATGCTTAAGATGAGACTGATTGCCTAATATTAAGTACCTAATAATAAAAATGGCTTTTGTTGTGTTAACTATACCTATATCATATAATTTAAGCTTCAAAATATGCCTGAAAGACATAACATTATTATTATCATTATTAACACTTACAAAGGAGGAAATTGAGGCATAGGTGAATTAAATAACTTGGTCAAAGTCGTTTAGCCAAAATGTGGTAAATGGATTTATAAACAATCTAAGTTCAGAACCCACGAGCTTGATCTCCATGCTACACTGCCTAGTTATGGTTAGCACATCCTAGTCTAGGAATGATCACCGCACGTCGTTATCATATGCTGTACACAACGTACACAGACAGCAAGTTGAGAAAACGCTCCAATAACTTCCTCGCTTAAGAATTCCTTCCTCACACAGTTCTGCTGTGAAAATCTCCATCTGTGCCTTTGTACTTTCTGGCGTTCCTTCAGCAGGCCCTTGGAAACAGAAGCAGAATTTTCTATGAATATTGAATTTCTGCCTCTTACTGCTTGGTACATTTTGCTTTTTGTCAATAAGTCTGCTGCACTTCTACTGATGGTTTTTTTTCCTAATGTGTTACAAGATTCTTCAAACCAGTTCTTCTAGTTTCATTTGTAATACTGTATTGGTAGTATTCAGAGGGTGAACACGGGGCGTTCGGCCTTCATGAGACCCACGAGAGACAGAGATTCTGTTTCCTATGATCAAAGTAATAGGGAACAGAGTCAACCTGCCAAGGAGAGGAAGAGTTGTGAAAGTAATGTGATCAAGGTAGATAATTGAACGGGAATAAAGAATTGTGGAAGTTGTTGATAGTAATAAAAAGAAAAAAGTTTTAAATGAGCATTCTTCATTTGTTTCATCTCAAATAATTTCACAACTATTGTAAACTTACCTAGTCTTCTTTGGACATTCATAGCTGGCATTTTTCTCTGGACACTATGTTATTAAAATACTTAAATTATTCAAAGCAAATGCAGAGAGAAATGATTGTGATTCTGTAGGAGGAAAAAAATTTTTAAAGTAGGAAAATTCAGAGGTTACTACTGAGATAAGTTCAATAATCCTTCACACAATGACTGTTTCTAGTATCTTCATTTTTATGGCATTTGCTAAAAATATAAATGTTCTATTGCTGTAGGGAGTTAAGACTTCAAGATCCTGCTAAAAATTGTTGTGCAAGTTTTAAGTTCAGAGTGATTTTATTAGATCAGATATTCTTAATACTGTGCTTAAATAATAACTACAGGAAATGATTGCTTTTAGTAGACAGTGAAATTATAATTCTCCCTGCAGAAAATTAATGATAAAGTCAGTGACTTTTGTCCCTCAATTGCTAGTGAAAATGCAGGAAAACAATTCAGACACAAGATATCCATCGACTGGGAATCAATTCAGGAGCTTTCGATTTTTATACAAATGGATTTCTCAGATGACAGTTGTCTCTTCAGGTTGCTGTAGGAAGGTACTTGTGCAGTAGGGGAGAGAATATTTTGTTTAGTGGTCTATCTCCTTTCTCCTGTTCTTCTCTTGGACATCTGTGAGGGTGCTTGAAGCCCACAAGCTGTAGTTGTATATGTCGTCTTCATTTTGAATTGAATCTCATGATTTACATGTTTATATACCTATTTGTACATTATTTACATATTCACACAAATCTAAATTGGTGTATATTTTCATCTTGGAAGTTTATGTTGCTCTTGTCTTCCCTAGAAAATGAGCTAGTAGGCGGTGGAGACTAATGATATAGTTTTCTTGGGTGTTGTAGACTTTGGCTCATAGAGAAACTGTGCAGGGTATATATTTGTAACAGTGGTGAGGAGTCCATTGTTGCCAGGCTCATAGCGAAATTCTTCCTGCATCTGCTCAGTTCCATCTTGGTGTGGGGGGCAGAGGTTTTCAAAGCTCCATGTGCACTCAGGGTGTCTGAGTCCCTCCTAAAGCTCCTTCCCCATGGCTTAGAGGTGACCCTAGCTGCTCAGTGGTGAAGTGTCTCAGCTGATGACTCAGTGGATGGGACAGCACTTGAAGATTCATCCTATAATCTCTACCTTCTCCTGTTCCTCATGATGGAAATTTTGGTTCTTGCTCTCCTTCCTGTTTGGGAGACTTTGTAACCCTCTAATCCAATTATCTTCTCCCCTTCTCTTAGGCTTCGTTTTCATCCTGAAAGGGGAAAAACCCAGGTTGTGGGTTTCTTTGAATTTTTTTCCATCCATCTTAAGAGTAGTCTGGGAAAGGAAAACTGTCCTTGAGATAAAAATTGGAGAAAAGAGGAAAAGTGAAATTTACTGAGAGCAACCAGATTGTTCTTTTCTGAAACCACCTATTGCACCTATATTAGCATTTTACATAACTACAACGTAAATATCTACATATATCTGTAAAAGTACACAGCTGATAATTATGTAATTTAGATAATTCAGAAGAAACCTCAAAGTTTTATAGTACCTCACTTATTTTAAAACATTAAACGTCATAGAGATTGGATTGAAGGTAAACTGACGTTATCATAAAACTTAACGCATCAGTTTATTTTTAATATTAGTGAATTTTAAAATTAATTTATATAGTTTTCTTTATAAGATGAAGTTTGTAGGAATACTACTTTGACTGAGTTTCAGATTTGGTTCTACACTAAGTAGTTTTTTTTAACTATAGTATATATTTTTCACTTTATATGAAACCATTGAAGTGTATGGAAAGGACAGCATAAGTAACATGACATTTGGCTTCTCTGTTCAGCATCATCTTATTTTCTTCTTTATAGACATACCTCACTGATGAAATTCAGTAATCCCCCAAATAGTAAAATATTGTATATCATGTCTGTGAATTCTGTGTTAATGTAATGCAACCTATTAAGGAGAGATGATTTTTAGAAGACTATCAAAATACCTTACCATTGATAGAACTAAGCTTAAGTTTATTGAGAGTAGATTAGAGTCTTGGAATATTAGAGTGAAAGGTTACCTAGACAAACATCTTCAAATAGGTGAGAAAATTTGAGGTCTAGAAAGCTTAAGTCAACCTTTTATCCATCACCACTAGGTATACATGTACATATACATATACACATACGCAGTCATGTATATATATATTCTAAACTGCATATTCTAAATATGTATATATTCCAAATCAATATAATATATTCTTTTTGAAAAGAGTTGTTATTTTGTTACTGATGAATGTTTAAATGCTCAATAATTTTCGGAGTATTTTTTGGTATTAGAATTTATTCCATTGAAATGGCAGCTTGAAATGTAAAAATCCTATGCCAACTTATAATTCTCTCATTTGCATTTAACTAGGGCTTGGAGAAGGACCATATATGCTGGCAAGTTATGGGCAGACTGGCCTTATTCTGGGGATCAATATGACCAGTAGAAACATTTTCTCTCTGCCAAGAAGTAGTATTCATGGCAATTTATTTTTTACTTTTATGATCACTCCAGGCCTTTTCAAAGATAAGGCATCGTGTAAGTATAATTTCCAACTGAAAGTAAGAATTTAGTTTTCCATTGACCTTTTTTCATTTATTCATGCAGTAAATATTAATTGGGGAATCTAATATGTTTATGACATTTTTCTAGGTGCTCTAAAGGATTTGAAATAACATAAGACACTGGTGTATGAACTAGCTCTCTCTTTTGTATATAAAATCATTTCTTTGTTTATCTGTTGGCATATATAGATGCAATTAGAATTGCAATTGTTTGGTTGAGTTTTTGGTCCCAAATAAAGCACAGCTTCAGTTTTCATAGCATTAATCACAGAACTTAATTTGAAATTTTTGAAAAATAGTCTTCTGATAATTAACATGTGAAAGATTTTAATGCCAGATTAAAGTTAAAGAAAAAAAGTTGTGATTTAATATCAAGCAAGTTAAGTTAAGACCATAAATCAAAGTCTAGATAGTCATTGAGATGGTCTGTTTTTCTTACGTGGCCTTGTCTGTCGTGGTACCTGGCCCCACACTTACTGGTTTGCCCCTGTACATCTATACTGGTCGTATCCACTTGGCACTTGTTCTGCCTGGTGGTTAGTGTCCCCTTCTGATCCATGATGTTCAGGCTACATTGTTACTATTCTTACCCTGCTTAGAACCATGCATGTTGTGTTCTATAAACTTAGGAAATATTTATTGAATGAATGAATCCGACTTAAGTTTCACTTAATTCAGAGAAATCTCCTGATTTTCCAGTTAAAATAAATTGCTCCATTCTTGTAAAAAGAGCTCCTTTAATTCTTTTTAATCTGTGAAAACACCTATCACAGTCTAAAGTTCTAATTTATATATTAGTTATATATTTTTTCTCTTATAAAAATATCTTTTATTTTTCTTCGCATCTTCCAGTGCTCAGCAGAGGGGTTTGTAAGTTTTAGGACACAATAAATGCCTTTGGAATCGTTTATTGGATTTGAGAGAGCTCTTCATTGTATGATGTACAAAAATTAATTTTTTTAATAGAAAAATCCTAGTACATTTAAATTAAGGAATTAAGACCTAAAGAAATTAAGGTTTAAGAAATTAAATCTAAAATCTCAATGAAGAAACTTATGCCATGGGTTTTATAAATATAAGGGAAACTTTTAAAGTGCATAACAAAAAAGCATGGCACTTCTCAAATGCTTTGTAGTTGTTCGTTAGCTTTCTCATCATCTCTGGGGAAATAGACAATAATGTTGAGCAAATAGTCTTTTCTTAATGCAGTAAAATCACTTGCAAGAACATTTGCTTATTAAGAATCCAGTGATATTGAAATGCAGCACCATGTTTAAATTGATCTGTTTCTCTATTCTCGTTTTCTTTTCTATCATCCAATTTAGCCATTTGTAGATTTTGTACATTTGAAAATGTTAAAGCTTGCAAGTACAAATGTGTGTCCAATTAACTGTTCAACTATTTGTATGGAATTGTACATTCTGGGGTCCTAAGTTGATACTTCTTTTTTTCGCCCAAAGACATGATCAATTATTTAAAAATTGGAACTTATCAAAGACTGATTATTTTTGGAGCTGTCACTTTATGCATTGCATTAAAATACTATTTTTTCCTTTAGAGATCTTATAAATCATTTCTGAAATCTTTGAGATTGGCATTAACTATGTATGACAATTGTGCAGTTCTGTTTTTGTCAGCTTTATAAATGAATTTTATGATGCCAGTGCTGATGATCTGCCTTCTCCAGAGAACCCAGGGAGTTGTCAAACACTGCTCTGTTTTACAGCATTGGCACTTGTTTCCTTGGAATCTGCTGAAAGGCCAAACTACTTTCTCTATGTCCATGATGATGACACTCTTATTCTGAAACTGTGGGAGGTGAATTCAGCCTTTCGTCGGAGAGCCACATTTTTTCACCATCAGGACCTCTGGATTCCTGGTTACAGTGCTTTTGAGTTATGCAGCAAGAAAGGCTTTTTCATCATATTGACAGATTCTAGTGCCAAAGCATCAAAATATGATGATTCTGAAGAATTTAAACATTTAAGTAGCTTCAGCATAGAAGGTATGTTTCCTGAGATCTTCAAATACAGATTAAGTAGGTAACTTAAATAATGACAGAATATTTATTAGGTTTTAATTTAAAAATCATTTTTAATTAGTTGCATGACCTTTTATGACCTTAGTAAGTTTCTTAACCTCTCTGCCTCTCAGTTTATGCATCTGTAAAATGGGAGAAATAATAATACCTACTTCATAGGGTTATAGTATCCCATAAGTTAATGTGGTAAATTGTTTAGAATAGCCTTAAATGATGTTATTTTTATGATTGCCTCAATGATTACTTTCAGTGCTGTCTGGGCTTTGGAAACAGAACTTACCCATGTCTCCTTGTTGTCTAGTTTTGTATCTACCTTTTCCTTCATTAGAAGGCAACTTCTCATATAGTTTGATTCTTAATGATAAAGACAGTGTGTTTATCTCTGTTCTTTGAATACTATGGAGTCTGGTTCCACTGACCTCTAGAAGATTTTTCTGGTTCAGCAGAATCCTGGTCTTATTTCTAGAGATCCTTGCTGTTCTATAGCTATTGAATTTTCTAAATTTCAGAGAGGAATCCTCACTGCCTTATCCAGTGTTTAAAAGTCATGCTTTATTTTCAAAACCTAAGAGCTCGATATCTGCCTTGAGTCTCCCAAACAAATTTTTTTCATTCTAACAGACTCAGATTCTAAGTCAGTCTAAGAGAGCTAATCATTTGCCTTTTTTTGTTGTGGATACATTTCTATAAATCTCTTTGGATTTTAGAAAATTCAAACTAAGCTTCAAATTTTTGCCTATTGAATGGGGCTCCTGGACTCATGAGAAAAAGAGTCACTGACATGGCTATACAACATTCTATAGAGTGAGTGTGATATTTTTACTTGAATTTACTTAAAAGTTGAATTTTGCATGTCTTTATTTCCTCTCCAATACACAAATCTGCTGCATTAGAACCAGACCCAGTGGCCTTACCTGAGCTTTGGACAACTGCAGCCAATGGCATCATCAAAATCTCAGAAACTCATCTTTGTGGGCTTCCCAAACCTAGGATACACTAGGGGTTTATTCTAGTCTTGGAACCAACCCTCTCTCATGCCCCATGATCCTACTAACCCAGGTCTAATGAGTATTTTAATATTTAGATGCATAGATGCCTTCCAGAAAGCCTTATTTTCCTTCTCATACCTTGGAATTGAATTCCATATCTGAAGTCCAAGAAACATAACCTGCTTCCTGAACTTTCTCCCTTATGGAGCTCTCTCCTTCAGAGATAGTTCTGGACTGCTGCAGAAGGACTGGTCTATGATGTGGGAAGGGGAAAATATTAGCAGAGTGTGCAGGAGAAAGATCTTCAGTCAAGGAAGGTTTTTCTAACTACAAGCATGTATTATTAAAACCTATTCATTCATTTTTGTCATTAGATAATACTTACCGTGTACAAGGCAATGAGCTAAATTCTATGAGAAGAACAAAGATGGAGTGTTTTCCTTACGTCTGATGTCAGGCAATAAATATGTCTTTGGTCTTGTCATTTTTCCAGTTGTTTGAATTTGGCAAGTCACTTGGCTCCTCTTAGCCTCAATTCCTTCATTTATAAAATGGAGGTGATACCCACTCAACAGGATTGTTGCAAGGATAAAATAAAATTATGGACAAAAATTTATTTTGCAAAAAATAAAATTCCAAACAAGTGTATGCTATTATCATGATACATAGATCAATGAACACCCACTAAACATAAAGAAAGGAAGAAGATTTAGAATTTTCCTTGGCCTCCTGCACCTCTTGCTTTTTTAAATGTTTGGAAGATAAACTAACATTTTGATATTCAACCTGAGTATGAAATGCTTTGATCAGCAAGCAGTTACAATGCTTTTTATTCCCCATAGCGCTGTCTTTTCCACAGCATTATAATCAAAGAAAGGTCAAACCCTAAAGGTTTACTATCATAAATCATTATTTTTCAAGCTGTCCATTTTTGTACACAATCTAAATTTCATTTTTCCCCAGAAATCCAGGCAGCAGTGCCTTACAGGAGGATGTGTGAATGGAGATATGAACCTTGTGCCACTCCCTGTTTTAAAACGTGTAGTGACCCTGCAGCTCTAGCATGTAAATTTCTTCCACCGTAAGTCATGTTTAACCATTCATGAACAGATTCTAGCATTAGTAGATTCTGCTGTCAGTGATTTTTTTTTCTTAGATTAAAAAAATTCTTAACAATAATTTGTTCTAGATACTCATTCACGAATTTATTTTGTTTTATTCAAGCAGTAGTTATTGAGGGTCTGCTGTATGCCAGCAGTTCTTCTAGCTGTTAGGGATACAGTATTGAACAAAGTATTTACCTGTCCGCAGCTTAAACATTTTGTTGCATTGAGGCAGAGAATAAAAAATAAAAATGTAAATATATAATGCAATATATTGTAGGATGGACTTATGTATTCTGGAGAAAAATAAAGGAAGGTAAGGGAGCATAAGGCAGGTGTGTGTGTGTTTGCTCATTAATGTAGCGTGGTCAGGGAAGAATAGGCTGACAAGGTGACATCTAGTAAGAGATGTGAAGGAAGTGAGGGAACTAGCCATGTGGATATCTGGGGAAAGAGCCTCTCAATCTGAGAAACATGTAAAGGTCCTGAGATGGGAATGTGTTTGGTGTGCTTGAGGATGAGCAAGGAGGCCAGTTAATTGGAGCAAAGTGAACAAAATTGAGAGGTAGGAGAAGAGAGCAGAGAATCGTAGTGGTGGGTGAATCATATAGGGCCTTGTAGCCTGTTGTGAGGACTCTTTTTTTTTTTTTTTGCGGTACGCGGGCCTCTCACTGTTGTGGCCTCTCTCGTCACGGAGCACAGGCTCCGGACGCGCAGGCTCAGCGGCCATGGCTCACGGGCCTAGCCGCTCAGTGGCATGTAGGATCTTCCCAGACCAGGACATGAACTCGTGTCCCCTGAATCGGCAGACAGACTCTCACCACTGCACCACCAGGGAAGCCCTGAGGACTCTTTTTCTCTGAGTAACGTCCTGGTGTATTTTGGGCAGAGGAGTGACAGGATCTTTTAAAATGTTTACACTGGCTATTACACTGACTTTTGGTGAGGGGAAGAACAAGGGCAGAACAGGGCAGTAATACAGACATGAAGGGGATTTGACTAGGTTGGTAGCCCTGGAGGTTATGTGGGAAGTGAACAGATTCTGGATATATTTTGAACTTAGGGCCATAAGGGATGCTGATAGAGTCAAGGTCAGTTATGAGAGAAAGAGGAGTTAAGGACTCCAGTTCAGGTCTCAGCATTTTGTATGTTTCAGAATCATATGAAATCGCCATTTTTGTGGTCAAAACTGGTCAAATATCAACTCGAATGATTTCAATTTAACGGAAGGGCTGAGTTGCCATTTACTAAGATAAGGAAGATGTTAGGAGGAGCAGTTTGGAGGAAAAGCCAGGAATTTGGTTCTGAGGATTTTAAATTTCAAACTGAAAATTGTTTGTTGGATTTGGTGATCTGGAGAATAGGAAGAGGCAAAATGGAGATAAGCAATGTAACAGCTTTTTTTTTTTTTTTTTTAAGGAATTTTGTTGTAAAGGAGAACAGAGAAATGCAACAGTAGTAGGAGGGAATATTTTTAAAAGAATCATTTTCCATTAGTCATTTATGAGCTTCTGCTCTACAACAAACACTGGCACTAGAAAAGGTTCTGACATATGAGTAAATGAGTTGTAGCCCTTATTTCAAGGAGCTCACAGTCTTTAGGAAGAAGACAGGAACAATAGCAAATACTTGACAATACAGGGGAAAGAGGGCTAGAGGAATAACCACCACAACAACTAGCACATTGAAGTATTTACAGCATGACACATGCTGTGCTAAGTGCTGTACAATTGGTAATCTCATTATTCCCATTTTCAGAAGAGAAAACAAACCGAGGCACAGAGAAGTTAAGCAACTTGCCTCAGACCACACAGTTTGCAGGCAGCAGAGCCAGAGTTTGAACAACTACATCCTGTTGGGTAACAGGTGCTATGGGAACAGAGAGAAGGAAATGATATTTCTGTTTATTTTCTTAAAAATAAAAACAACCAGTTCTTTCTGAAAAGAAGTCTTCACCATTCACTTGGACCTCCCACATTCACAAACCTATTTCCTGTCTCTTCTGGGAGCCATCGGGAGGAGGGGAAATAACAGGGGCCCCATAGGAAGGAGAGCATGTGGGGGAGGAAGGAAGAAAAAGAGAGGGGCAAGGCCAGCCCTGGCACTGGGGAGGAAATGGAGCTATATTTTGAAGTGGCATTTGGCTAGTTTATTTCTTGTGGCATACCCAGTCTCCAGGGTGGTTGAACCCAGATCCTCAGTGCTTCCATTGTTTGGTCTGTAGCTCCCCCGAAGTTTCTTTTTTGGTATAGTTAGAACGCAGAGAAGAGACTTGGCATGAAACTTCCCCCCTGCCAAACTGTTTCTCATCTCTGTCTTCACCACTACTTCTTTCTACTTCTTCCGGTTCCCTGGGCTGAGGCACCTCATTATGGCTCCCCCTGGTACTTGCCGTCCTGAGGGGAGACTCAAGTACTGAGCTGGCGTGTCAACATAGCCCTGCACGCCTCCTTCAAGTCCCCAGCAGAACCACCCTGCTTGTTCTAGATGATTTCAGTTTCTGGCACATAGCAAGTGTTGAAAATAAAAATATCTAGTGGAAATGAGAACTTTTATGAGAAAAGATGCCAACTAGCATACCACAGAGCCCATATGTAAGCAGAGCTATCCCTATTACATAATATACCTATTATAAGAACTGTTCTACATCTGAGGCATATTTTTCAGTCAGAAGTTGACTAGATTACCAGTGGTATGACAAAATAAAGAGGACCCTGCTGTGTGCAACCATGATGACATTTTAAAGGAACAAGTCACTGGGTTTTGGAAGATGATTTTAAAACGATAGCTGTGGTTTTGACTTGCATAAAGCAACTGCAGAATAATTGAGTTGCATAAAAAATGATGTTTATTTAATGTGAGGATAATCAACCGGCCCTAGTATTTTCAGTAATCTAGTAACTTTTTCTTTTTTGCTTGACAGAGTTCAGAGTAGGATAGGAATATCATATACTGGTTAAAATTTTATTATTTAAGTTCACTTTATGAAATAAATAATTGGTCTTATAAGCTGAGCTGTTAATGTTTTTTAAAAAAATTTGTGAAGGAAGTATCCAAGAGATGGCCAAAGGGTCTCTGTTAAAAAGAGAAATTAGCTTTTCTTGGTTTTGGATTTCCTTCCATGAAAGAGTGCCCTCTGGTGGCAACACGTGCCCCTAGTGTCAAGTGAATTGGAAAGGGGCTGTATTTTTGGTCCAAATCTTTTACTTTATAGATAAGGCAAATGGAAATGTTTTAAAATATTAAAAATAGTATCATAGCCTGCTGGTGTATTTGAGAGGCAGATAAGCAAGCCTTTTTTAAACTATATGTACAGTAATTCTCTCTAGTAGTTATGAATCTAATAATTGGTTGTACATGAAGGATATATTTCTTTTGCATCAGAATAAATTGGACTCTGAGCCCCAACTGAACGAGAAGGAAGACTTTACCTCAGTCATTATCTTGGCTTCATTCCCTTAGAGGATAAGCATTCAGGATGGTCCTGCCTGTTTTTGGTCCCCGATTCCCAAGCCCATGCTTCTTGAAATGTGGGCCTCCTGATTTCATGTACCACACACAAGACCAGACGTTTTGGGGCTTGAAATTCAGTCTCCTTAGGCTCATATACAACCACCTCCTCCCAGAGCACGGCCACTATTTTGGGCACAGGCCCTGAGGCTCTTGAGAACTGCAGCCTCTGCCATCCCCCTTCCCTGTTCTCAGAGAAGAGCAGCCATGTCCCACCTCCATCTCTGCCACCCAGAGATTTCTAACTACTTTTCAATGACTTCAGGGCTTAATAATAAGCAGGCAGAGCCCCTGAACATTCTCTTTTTGTTCTACCAACATCCTTATGGATATTCAAAGAGTGTGTCTCTCTGCTTATATGTTGGGGAGCATAGGAAAGTAACGATATGATGAACATAGAGTAAAATCACAATTATAGAACATGGCCTTAGTGTGTCCCAAACATAAGTGTATGTTTTGAAAATTCTGTGTTCAGATTCTGCCTCAATCATGAATACTTCTTTATCATCCACTAGCTTGTGATTTCGTACAATGAGGTATGATGGAATAACAGCAAGCAGAGCACTGCTTAGTGCTTGACAAGGAGAATAGAAGAATTTTAGGAAAACTGTATCTTAGTTTCCTATATTAAATGTAATATATTTTTATATTAAAATTTTTTTCTTACTTTAACTTTTTCTTCATCTAAAGGGTTGAAGGATGCTTGCCCTACTGCCCTAAAACTATGATCCTTGATGAAGTCACTCTCAAATGTGTTCACCCAGAAGACTGTAAGTGTGAACCTTACTTCACTTATTCTGAAAAGTAAAATACTTGAATATTTTTTATGTGATGGCAAGTGACTATAAACAGAAGTTTTAGACAGACAATAAACCTTCATGAGATTCTTATTCATTGTCCTTTTCAAAGTTTTTGGATTCTGAATTACTTTCTAAACCATGTAAGTCTTTGCTCTCACATTCCTTCTGCAAGCTCTCTCCCAAAATATTTTCCTTAAAGCTAAACATCCTTATATGAACTATGTGGGCTTCACTTTAAGCAAAACAGATTAAAGAAGAGTATCTTTGCTTCTTTGTAGGCATACCTCTGATTCCCACAGAACCAGCATTAATTTCTCCAGGTAAGCCATCTCTACCCATGTTTACAGGTATCGTTACAACTTTAGACACTAAACTTAGCATCATGTAATTTAAATCTTGGCACTCCTAAACAGCTACTGGTGTTAGTACTATCCCATCCATGAGAGAACCCAGCAGTCACTTTGGTCTCACTAAGTAGCTGTTCACTGGATCAACAAGCCACATTTTCAGAATGGCTTCTACATTTGGTCCACCTCTGTCCCATTTCAGTTAGTATAGATAATAAGAACTTCCCTCACGTTTTTTGCCTAGAATTTAGCTTTTGCTAAATCCTGATTAAATTTTCACAGTGACTAAGCTGACGCTGAAGAGACTTTAAGGCAAATGAAGTCATCCTTTAAGCACTATTATTCTCATTCCTGTGTTCTCTCACAGCCTCTGGAGGAGGCATTCTGGGCTCAAACCCTCACTTAGCTCCCTCACTGTGAAGCTTGCCTCAGGAAAGGATTGAATAAATCCACTCACAGTGAGGCTTGACAAACCTAATGTATTATATCTCCTGGGGTTATAATTTAGAAAAATTCAGATATTTATTCTTTAAATATGTTTGACAAGCTTTCATTGAGTGTCAACACTGCCAGGTACTGTCCTGACACTGGGGGTGGGGAGGGGGGAGGAAGGGAGAATGGTGAACAAGTCACAGCTCCAACCCTAAAACAGCGAATAGTCCATAGGCTGTTGTGATATTACGGTAGGAGTAAGTCCAAGCGGTAAGCAGGAGGGGTCTTATTCTGGACGTGTGGTCTCAGTTGGCTAACAGAAGGTCAGAGGTGGATAGCTAGAAGGAGGAAGTGTGTGCACGTGCAAAGGCCTGCAGCCGAGAGGGAACCCGTCACACAGAGGGGCTTCAAGCAGGTCATCGCACCTTGAGAGTGTGGTGTGGGGGAATTGTGCCAAGAGATGGTCTGGAAGAGATGTTTAGAGGCCAGATCACAAACGGCCCATGAGGAAAGTTGTTGGGTTTGTGTTTTTTTCTGAAGGCCATGGCGAATCACTGGAGGATTTTAATAAGTCCTGTGACATCTTCCAAATAATAGTCTCGCTACAATCATCGCTATTACTACTATTCTTTTTTTTTTAATTATGATATTTATTATTTTATTTTTTTTTCACACACACACACTGTATTTTATTTTTACAAGAGATAAATAAACTGACACCAAGCATTGTAAATGCATGACCACAACAAAAGCAACAATGATTGCAATTACCAAACACGAAACACACTCATACTATGTCATAATATTGACATTCAGTCCAGTAATCCTCCACTGTAACAGCTCCTTTACTTTGCAGTGAAAATTGATTTGTATAGTTTTTGTCTCTGAGTCCTTGTGGGATTTTTTTTTTTATTCAAACAGAAAGTCACAAAGATTATAATCATCCTCACCAGTTCACTCAGTCGCATGTAATTAATTTTTTTTTCATCTTGATCTTTTGTTAGCACTTTTATGAATTCATCAGTTTTCCATTAGAGTTCTGAAAATGCTTATTCATTCAGTTCAGCAGTATAGTCAGTTACCAGAAACCTGTACTTGTCAGAGTCTTTTCCATGAATTCCTTGAAGATGAAACCCTTTTATAGGAACATTTTTGCAAAAGCATCAGAGTACACCCAGAACTGTCTGTAAATGACAAAAGACTTAAAAATTACCACGGTTAAAGATTTGATGAAAGTTCATAATAATGCAATTGACAAGGAAATTTAGTTATTTCTGAGATATACATTTTAAAGTAATAACTAGAATTATGACATAACATTATACCAGAACATATAAGGTTTTTAGAAATTTCATGTAATGTCTGAAACATTTATATTAACATATTTCCATACAAATAACCCAACGAAAGTTTAGTATTAGTTGTTTTTCTTTTTGTTTGTTTGTTTTTTTATACAGCAGGTTCTTATTAGTCATCAATCTTTTTTTTTTGTGGCACACAGGCCTCTCACTGTTGTGGCCTCTCCCGTTGTGGAGCACAGGCTCCGGACGCGCAGGCTCAGCAGCCATGGCTCACGGGCCCAGCCGCTCCGTGGCATGTGGGATCTTCCCAGACCGGGGCATGAACCCGTGTCCCCTGCATCGGCGGGCGGACTCTCAACCACTGCGCCACCAGGGAAGCCCTGCATGTGTCTTTTTGAATTATGGTTTTCGCTGGGTATATGCCCAGTAGTGGGATTGCTGGATCATATGGTAATTCTATTTTTAGTTTTTTCAGGAACCTCCGTACTGTTCTCCATAGTGGCTGTATCAGTTTACATTCCCACCAACAGTGCAAGAGGGTTCCCTTTTCTCCACACCATCTCCAGCATTTGTTGTTTGTAGATTTTCTGATGATGCCCATTCTAACTGGTGTGAGGTGATACCTCATTGTAGTTTTGATTTGCATTTCTCTAATAATTAGTGATATTGAGCAGCTTTTCATGTGCTTCTTGGCCATCTGTATGTCTTCTTTGGAGAAATGTCTATTTAGATCTTCTGCCCATTTTTTGATTGGGTTGTTTGTTTCTTTAATATTGAGCTGCATGAGCTGTTTATATATTTTGGAGATTACTTCTTTGTCCATTGATTCATTGCAAATATTTTCTCCCATTCTGAGGGTTGTCTTTTCATCTTGTTTATGGTTTCCTTTGCTGTGCCAAAGCTTTAAAGTTTCATTAGGTCCCATTTGTTTATTTTTATTTCCATTACTCTAGGAGGTGGGTCAAAAAAGATCTTGCTGTGATTTATTTCAGTGTTCTTCCTTTGTTTTCCTCTAAGTGTTTTATTGTGTCTGGTCTTACACTTAGGTCTCAAATCCATTTTGAGTTTATTTCTGTGTATGGTGTTAGGGAGTGTTCTAATTTCATTCCTTTTTAAAAAAAAAATAATTTATTTATTTTATTTATTTTTGGCTGCGTTGGGTCTTCATTGGTGTGTGCGGGCCTTCTCTACTTGTGGAGAGTGTGGGCTACTCTTAGTTGCAGTGTGCATGCTTATTGTGGTGGCTTCTCTTGTTGTGGATCACGGGCTCCAGGCTCACGGGCTTCAGTAGTTGTGGCACATGGGCTCAGCAGTCGTGGCACACGGGCCCAACTGCTCCATGGCATGTGGGATCTTCCTGGACCAGGGCTCAAACCTGTGTCTCCTGCACCAGCAGGCAGATTCTTAACCACTGCGCCACCAGGGAAGCCACTCTAATGTCATTCTTTTACATGTAGTTGTCCAGTGTTCCCAACACCACTTATTGAAGAGACTGTCTTTTCTCCATTGTATATCCTTGCCTCCTTTGTCATAGATTAGTTGACCATAGGTGCGTGGGTTTATCTCTGGGATTTCTATCTTGTTCCATTGATCTATGTTTCTGTTTTTGTGACAGTACCATATTGTCTTGATTACTGTAGCTTTGTAGTAGAGTTTGAAGTCAGGGAGTCTGATTCCTCCAGCTCTGTTTTTTTCCCTCAAGATTGCTTTGGCTATTTGGGGTCTTTTGTGTCTCCATACAAATTTTAAGCTGATTTATTCTAGTTCTGTAAAAAATGCCATTGGTAATTTGATAGGGATTGCATTGAATCTGTAGATTGCTTTGGGTACTATAGTCATTTTCACAATATTGATTCTTCCAATCCAAGAACATGGTATATCTCTCCATCTGTTGGTATCATCTTTAATATCTTTCATCAGTGTCTTATAGTTTTCTGCATACAGGTCTTTTGTCTCCCTAGGTAGGTTTATTCCTAGGTATTTTATTCTTTTTGTTGCAGTGGTAAATGGGAGTGTTTCCATAATTTCTCTTTCATTTTTCATCATTAGTGTATACGAATGCAAGAGATTTCTGTGCAATAATTTTGTATCCTGCAACTTTACCAAATTCATTGATTAGCTCTAGTAGTTTTCTGGTGGCATTTTTAGGATTCTCTATGTATAGTATCATGTCATCTGCAAACAGTGACAGTTTTACTTCTTCTTTTCCAATTTGTATTTCTTTTATTTCTTTTTGTCTCTGATTGCCATGGCTAGGACTTCCAAAACTATGTTGAATAATAGTGGTGAGAGTGGACATCCTTGTCTTGTTCCTGATCTTAGAGGAAATGCTTTCAGGTTTTCACCATTGAGAATGATGTTTGCTGTGGGTTTGTCGTAAATGGCCTTTATTATGTTGAGGTAGGTTCCCTCTATGCCCACTTTCTGGAGAGTTTTTATCATAAATGGGTATTGAATTTTGTCAAAAGCTTTTTCTGCATCTACTGAGATGATCATATGGTTTTTTTTTTTTTGCGGTACACGGGCCTCTCACTGTTGTGGCCTCTCCCATTGCGGAGCACAGGCTTCGGATGCACAGGCTCAGCGGCCATGGCTCACGGGCCTAGCTGCTCCGCAGCATGTGGAATCTTCCCAGATTGGGGCACGAACCCATGTCCCCTGCAACGGCAGTGGACTCTCAACCACTGCGCCACCAGGGAAGCCCGATCATATGGTTTTTATTCTTCAATTTGTTAAAATAGTGCATCGCATTGATTGATTTGTGTATATTGAAGAATCCTTGCATCCCTGGGATAAATCCCACTTGATTGTGGTGTATGATCCTTTTAATGTGTTGTTGGATTCTGTTTGCTAGTATTTTGTTGAGGATTTTTGCATCTATATTCATCAGTGATATTGGTCTGTAATTTTCTTTTTTTGTAGTATCTTTGTCTGGTTTTGGTATCAGGGTGATGGTGGCCTCATAGAATGAGTTTGGGGGTATTCCTTCCTCTGCAATTTTTTGGAAGAGTTTGAGAAGGATGGGTGTTAGCTCTTCTCTAAATGTTTGATAGAATTCACCTGTGAAGCCACCTGGTCCTGGACTTTTGTTTGTTGGAAGATTGTTAATCACAGTTTCAATTTCATTACTTGTGATTGGGCTGTTCGTAGTTTCTACTTCTTCGTGATTCAGTCTGGGAAGGTTATACCTTTCTAAGAATTTGTCCATTTCTTCCAGGTTGTCCATTTTATTGGCATAGAGTTGCTTGTAGTAGTCTCTTAGGATGCTTTGTATTTCTGCGGTGTCTGTTTTAACTTCTCCTTTTTTGTTTCTAATTTTATTGATTTGAGTCCTCTCCCTGTTTTTCTTGATGAGTCTGGCTAATGGTTTATCAATTTTGTTTACCTTCTCAAAGAACCAGCTTTTAGTTTTATTGATCTTTGCTCTTGTTTTCTTTGTTTTATTTCATTTATTTCTGCTCTGATCTTTATGATTTCTTTCCTTCTGCTAACTTTGTGTTTTTTTGTTCTTCTTTCTCTAGTTCCTTTAGGTGTAAGGTTAGATTGTTTACTTGAGATTTTTCTTGTTTCTTGAGGTAGGCTTTTATAGCTATAAACTTCCCTCTTAGAACTGCTTTTGCTGCATCCCATAGGTTTTGGATCGTCGTGTTTTCATTGTCATTTGTCTCTAGGTATTTTTTGATTTCCTCTTTGATTTCTTCAATGATCTCTTGGTTATTTAGTAACGTATTGTTTAGCCTCCACGTGTTTTTGTTTTTTACGTTTTTTTCCCTGTAATTCATTTCTAATCTCATAGCGTTATGGTCAGAAAAGATGCTTGATATGATTTCAATTTTCTTAAATTTACTGAGGCTTGATTTGTGACCCAAGATGTGATCTATCCTGGAGGATGTTCCATGCACACTTGAGAAGAAAGTGTAATCTGCTGTTTTTGGATGGAATGTCCTATAAATATGAATTAAATCTATCTGACCTATTGTGTCATTTAAAGCTTGTGTTTCTTTGTTAATTTTCTTTCTGGATGATCTGTCCGTTGGTGTAAGTGAGGTGTTAAATTCCCCCACTAGTATTGTGTTACTGTCGATTTCCTCTTTTATAGCTGTTAGCAGTTGCCTTATGTATTGAGGTGCTCCTATGTTGGGTGCATATATATTTATAATTGTTATATCTTCTTCTTGGATTGATCCCTTGATCATTTTGTAGTGTCCTTCCTTATCTCTTGTAACATTCTTTATTTTAAAGTCTATTTTATCTGATATGAGTATAACTACTCCAGCTTTCTTTTGATTTCCATTTGCATGGCATATCTTTTTCCATCCCCTCACTTTCAGTCTGTATGTGTCCCTAGGTCTGAAGTGGGTCTCTTGTAGACAGCATATATATATATGGATCTTGTTTTTGTATCCATTCACCAAGACTGTGTCTTTTAGTTGGAGCATTTAATCCATCCACATTTAAGGTAATTATCAATATGTATGTTCCTAATACCATTTTCTTAATTTTGGGGGGGGGTTTGTTTTGTAGATCCTTTTCTTCTCTTGTGTTTCCCACTTAGAGAAATTCCTTTAGCATTTGTTGTAGAGCTGGTTTGGTGGTGCTGAATTCTCTTAGCTTTTGCTTGTCTGTAAAGCTTTTGATTTCTCCATCGAATCTGAATGAGATCCTTGCCGGGTAGAGTATATCATGCCACTGTATATCATGCCAGGCTGCAGGATTGTAGTTCTTGCTTCTGCTATCTGCCCTCTTGTGGATGAGGCTATCTAAGAGGCTTGATGGGAGGGACTGGTGGTGGGTAGAGCTGACTGTTGCTGTGGTGGGCAGAGCTCAGTAAAACTTTAATCCGCTTGTCTGCTGATGGGTGGGGCTGGGTTCCCTCCCTGTTGGTTGTTTGGCCTGAGGCAACCCAACACTGGAACCTACCTGGGCTCTTTGTTGGGGCTAATGGGGGACTCTGGGAGGGCTCACGCCAAGGAGTACTTCCCAGAACTTCTGCTGCCAGTGTCCTTGTCCCCACATTGAACCAGAGCCACCCCCCGCCTCTGCAGGAGACCTTCCAACACTAGGAGGTAGGTTGGTTCAGTCACCCCAGGGTCACAGCTCCTTCCCCTGGGTCCCGATGTGCACACTACTTTGTGTGTGCCCTCCAGGAGTGGAGTCTCTGTTTTTCCCAGTCCTGTCGAAGTCCTGCAATCAATTCCCACTAGGCTTCAAAGTCTGATTCTCTAGGTATTCCTCCTCCCGTTGCTGGACCCCCAGATTGGGAAGCCTGACATGGGGCTCAGAACCTTCACTCCAGTGGGTGGACTTCTGTGGTATAAGTGTTCTCCAGCCTGCGAGTCACCCACCCACCAGTTATGGGATTTGATTTTACTGTGATTGCACCCGTCCTACTGTCTCATTGTGGCTTCTCCTTTGTCTTTGGATGTGGGGTATCTTTTTTGGTGAGTTCCAGTGTCTTCCTGTCGATGATTGTCCGGCAGTTAGTTGTGATTCTGGTGTTCTCGCAAGAGGGAGTGAGAGCACGTCCTTCTACTCTGCCGTCTGGTTCCTCCCCAACTCATTACTCCTATTCTTAATAGCTACCATTTACTGAGTACTTACTATGTGTCAGGCATTGGAGTACGAACTTTGCATGTATTTAATCTTTATGAGAAAGCTAAGAGAGAGGTCTTATTATTAGCACTGTAGAGATGAGGAATTACTCTACTGCTGTAAAATTTTAGACATCAGTGAATTTAGTATAGTTTAAAGCATATTTTGAGAGGGGCTGGTAGTACTTTCCCTGTGTTGTATAATCTACGGAGTGAATAAGTTTAGATTAACACTGCATGTACTAAACCTGAGACATACACTGTTAATTCCTCTAAGTACTGCTGTCTACTTTGCATTCTGTAATATCCCCCCAAATCAATAGTCATTGTATATTTTAAACATCTAAAACAATTTAAAGTACCGTGGTCACTATATTGGGGAGATAGATTTTACTCCATGACCCTCAGAAGTAAGAAAACTACCCTGTAAAATTATTTTTATTTGTAGATGATATGGTCCTGTATACAGATTATTCTAAAGTATCCACTAAAACCTGTTAGCACTAATTAATGGGCAAATAGTAATACATCAACAAGCTTACAGAAGAAAAAGACCAGTGACTAAAATCATTGTGTTTCTATGTACTAGCAATGAACAATCTAAAAATGAAATGAAGAAAGCAATTCTATTTACAGTAGCATAAAATATGTAGGAATACATTTGGCAAAAGAAGTATATGACTTGTACAATGAAAACTACAAAATGTTATTGAAGGAATTAGGAAGATCAAAATAAATGGAAAGCCATCTCATGTTCCTGGGAGACTTAATATTGCTAAAATGACAATGCTCCCAAATTTTATTTACAGATTTAATGCAATACCTATCAAAATCCCAGTTACTTCTTTGCAGAAATTGACAAAGTGACCCTACATTCATATGGAAATGCAGGGAACCTAGAATAGCCAAAATAATCTTGAAAAAGGACAAAGTTGTAGGACTCATACTTTGCAATTTAAAACTTACTATAAAGCTATGGTTATTACGACAAGCTTGATTATTGTAATTCTACCCCAAGACAGTGCTTATAACCCATTGATGATTTTAGAAAACAATGGACTAATTTATTGCTGAGACCACTCAGACCCCCAGTTATCAGAATTTTTCATGACTCTGTGCTTGCTCTGGGCTGGAACTTTGTCTCCTATTACTTTGCTCAAACATTTATGATGATGGAAATGAAGATATTTAAGTCTGTAAAAATTTCATATTCTCTAGAAGATACAACATCTAATATACCATGAACACTGTTTATAGGACCAAGCAATGGGAATTTTTATTCTACTTCATTTATTTTGTAAGTTAGAAGCCATAAAATAAGTACAAAATTAAGGTTATTTATGGAATTTATTTAACAAAAAAATAAAAGTTTTGTCTAATGTCATTGTGGTAGGCTGAATAATGGCCCTCCAAAGATGTCCATGTCTTAATGCCCAGAATTTATAAATATGGGACCTTACATGCTAAAGGAACTTTGCAGATGCGATAAAGTTAACAATTTTGAGATGGGGAAGTTATCCTGGATTATCCATGTGAGCCCAATGTAATCATAAGGGTCCTTATAAAAGAGAAGGAGGAGGGTCAGAGTCAGAGAAGGTGTCACATGTCAGATGTCAGAATCAGCAGGGAAGGAGAAGGGGAGGGAGGGAGAGAAAGAGAGAGAGAGAGAAATTGAGATTTGAAGATATTATTCTGTGGCTTTGAAGTTGGAAGAAGGGACCATGAGTCAAAGTATTCAGGGAATCCATAGTTGGAAAAGGCAAGGAAACAGATTCTTCCGTAGGGGCTCCAGAAGGAGTACAGCCCTTGCTGATATCTTGATTTTAGGACTTCGGACTTCCAGAACCACAAGATAATAATTTGGTGATGTTTCAAAACACTAAATTTGTAATAATTTGTTTACAGCAGTTATAGGAAACTAATATAGTCATTTTTAGATGGTATCAACAATGGACACTGCAGTTACAGCTAGACAAAATTTCAGCCATTCATTTTCACTCTTCTATAGTCCTTCAGATTTTGAATATTTTAGAGATACCTTTAGTACTAACAAAAAGCTTTGGAAGAACTCTTACAAATGTGTTTACCAGTTGTGTTTTCCCTTTCCATGGGTAACTCCTTCGCCACACCCAACTGGGGTCTCCAACGATCCACAGCAGCAACTATTCTGCTTGCAAGGGAAACATTTTAGAGATTCACCAGGGAAATGAATCAACCTCACTACGCATGTTAGAAATGCAACAAAATTTGTAACTCCTGAGCAATCTTTAGTGATACTATTGATATTTCTACCTGTTCAAACAATTGTGTTGACACCAACAAGGCACTGAAGATGTTTCTAGGATGGTGCTTAAAAGCCAGTGCTCTGGAATCAAAATTGCCAAGTTCGAATTCTGCCTCTGACACTTACCAGCTTACCTCTCTACAACCTTAGTCTCCTTATCTGTAAAATGACAATAATATTATTATCTACTTCACAGGGTTCTTGTTAGAATTAAATGAAATAATCTATATAAAATTTCTTAGCATGGTCTATATCACAAATGAATTTTATATATGATCAATACCACTCCACTAATTCAGGGGACCTCTTCATTTCCTTCAGAAATGATTACTCCATCAGACTTCACTGCGATTGACAAGCTAACACCTACGCCAGGTTTGGAATGTGAGGTATGACTGAGTAATGTCTTCAGCTATTTGTCATTTCCTTATTGTGTCTATTCATGTTTCTGTATCACTATCCAGATGCTATTAAACTTCTTTTGGTATGCTCTCTAGTCTTTCTTTGCTAAATTAAATAAGCATTACATTTTAACAATTTTATTTCCTTAACTGTCAGATATTTCTTAGTAATTAGACTCTGGTCACACTAAGAAAAACAAATAAAATGCAAATGAAGTCTTAAGGATGATTCCTTAATAGTAGTAATTGTGTGATAGGTGTAATAATAATTACGTATGATAACTTAATACTTTTATTTATTGATTTATTAATTGGATAATTTATTAACTTAATAATAATTATGTTTCTTTAATAATTCTTTAATGATAATAATTCTTTATAATAATAAAGAGCATATTGTGGGCTTCTCTTCGGGCATTCAAAAACATTTATTAAGCAGCTGCTATATGCCGGGCACTGTGCAAGATGTCAAATATATACCAGTAAGCAAAGAAAGATAAGGTCATTGAATCCCAGAGCTAGTAATTGTCTTGGCTGAAACTTGAGAAATTATCTCCTTACTCCAAATATGCTACTTGTTCTGATAAACCAATGATTTATTCAACCAATTTTTATTTAGCACTATTTCTGGCTAGGAACTATTCAGGTACCATAAGTAAAGCAATATAAAAGCAGGCAAAAATTCCTGCTTTTATGGAGTTTACATTTTATTGGATTCTGAAACAGCCAATAAGCAAAATAAATTACCAAGTTATGTAAAACGCTAGAGATTGCTGCTCAGGAGAAAAATAAAACTATTTTCAATGAAATGATCCTCACTGAACCTCACTGAGAAAGTGACTGTTACTTTAGAGCAGAAAATCTGAAGAAGTGAAAGAGTGAACCACGCAAAGAACCAGGGCAACAGCATTCCAGGCAGAGGGGCCAGCCAAGTGCAAGGCCCTGAGCTGAGAATGTACCTAACATCTTAAAACAATAAAAGAATAGCAAGGAGTAAAATAGTATGGAGTAAAATAGTAGGAAGTAAATTAGATTATGTAATAATAGTAGGAAATAAACTAGATTATGTAAGGCCTTGTGGATGATTGTGAAGACTGTGGCTTTCATTCTAAATGACACAGGAAGAGAAAAGGGAGATTTCTGAGCAGAGGAATTATATCATCTGATCTGTTTCAGGATCATTTTAGCTGCTGTGTTGAGAGTACGGTGTGAAGAGACAATAGAACCAGTTAGGAGGCTATTGCAGGAATTTAGGCAAGAGATTGATGGTGATCTGGACCAGGTGATAGCATTGGAGATGGTGAGAAATGTCTGGGTTCTGGATCTATTCTGAAGGTAGAGGCTACAGAAATTACTGAAGAATTAGATGTGAGGTGTGAATGAAAAAGAGGCATTAAGGATTCTAAGAGTTTTGCCTTGAACAACTGAAGGATAAAGTGGGCGTTAATCAGGATGGGGAAATTGTGGGAAGTGAAGGTCTGGGGTGGGTAGAGTCAGGAGTTCAGTTTTGCCATGTAAAGATTAAGATTCCTCTTAGACATCAAAAAGCTATGGGTACACAGATCTGGTGAACACAAGTGGAGTTTAGGGTAGAGATCAAGTTAAGATGAAATTTTTGTAATTCTCAGTGGATAAAGGGTATTTAAAATTGTGGGATTAGATGAGATCACAAAGGGATTGAGTGAAGACAGGGAAGAGAGAAGGGCCACTACAACTTCAACAGATTGAGAAACAATGACAAACATGCAAAGGATATTAACCACTGAACTAGGAGAAAACGGAGGAGATTGTAGGTGATCTAGAAGCCAAGAAAAGAAAATATTAAGGAAGATGGAGTAATAAGCTATACTAAATATGTTAACAGGTCAACTAGATGGGGTCTGAGAATTGATCATTGAATTTAGCAATGTGGAGTTCATTGGTGACCTTGTTAAAGATTCTTTCAGTAGAGTGGAAGGTATAGATTCTTTAGGTGGTTTAGGTGTTGTTTAGGCGTTTCAGTTTTCTTCTATCTCCTTTCATTTTCTGGGAATTGATACAACTTATACACAGAAAATTTTGCAAGACTGAACTTGACTATTTGCCTACTTTTGGCTTTTAAATTGAGAAGTCCTCTCTTAATAGTCTCACTATTTAGAAAACTCTTTACCCTCTCTTATTCTTATTTTTTATCATGTATAACACTGGAATGATAGAAACTGCCCCACAAAATTTAGGGAGAATTAAATGAAAAAAGCTACTTTATTAGTGCATGATATATAATAGGTGCTAAATAGATGTTAATTTTTCTTCCTCCATCCCCTGAGATGCAGTATAGAGTAGTGGTTAAGAGCACTGGTCTTCAGAGCAACAATGCCTGAATTTAAGTTCTGACTCTACTAGCTATGAAACTCAGGGCAAGTTAATTTGACCTTAAACCTGATTTTCTATCTGAGAAATAGGGAAAAATATTAGCTCCTACCTCAGAGGGTGTTTTTGTGGGAATAAAATAGACTAATTAGAACAATGTCTGGAGTGTAATAAGTGTTATATTATTTATCATTGCTATAGTTATTACTATAATTTATATAGAATGTAATTTATAAAAAAATCTACCACTTATTTATTTTTTTATTTATTTATCTAGAAGTCTGTGAGCTATATATAAAAAGTAATTTATGATTCTATCCAGGTGCTGTCAAACTGATATCACATTTGAGTTTTAATGGAATATATGGATAATATTAAGTTGTAATTTTTTTTAAACTGACCTCAACAGAAGTCTTAATCATATACTAGCTTTATACAACATAATATGAAAGGTTGACTGCCACTGTATAAGTCTGCTTGCAAAGCACTAATCTAGACAATTTAGGACAAGACTTCAGTTTGCTCAGAAGTTGGGTATCTGGGCAATTCTGATAGTCAAATCAATATTAAGATAAAGTTTAAATGAAGTTCATACTGAATATTTCAGAGAGGATACTTCAACAAAAAGCTGTAGTGAAATTTTAATTGTTCATCTTTCAAAAGCTTTTGTATTTAGGAAATGTACACTATAAGCAATGTGAATGGGAAATTTAAAAATTAAAACATTAGTTGAAAATGGAAAAATATGCATTAATTTTCTTTTTTATTAACAGCCTCAAGAATTTGATCCTGTTTATAATTGTACCCAATATATATGCCTTGATAAGGAATGGAAGTTGTACAACTGGTCTCTTAATTGCCCAAAGGACATAGAAATGCCTGACTGTGGTTTCCGGGGAAGAGCTGTTCAAGTGAACAGAGATATTTGCTGCCCTGAGTGGGAATGTCCGTGTAAGTCTGCGTTCCTTACATGGCAATGAATTTTTAATCGGGGGAGATTATTATTTTTTTTGAAGCAATCACCTCATCAAGACAAAGTTATTGTTGAACTTTCTTCATTTGATTTATGATTTTGATTCCCAGTAACTTTTAGAGTTGCTTTTTGTCAAACATAAGGAGACTAATTTAAAAGATGTTTTAAAAGGAGCAGTTATTACTGTAATACAAATAATTAGTTAATAGACTAAATCTACTCTCTACCACTTTTTAGGTCGGTGTTCCATGTTGTCAGAACTCAGCATTATTACATTTGATGGAAATAATGCAGCATTGTATAGTATGGCTTCTTATATCTTAGTAAGAATTCCTGGAGAAGTTATAGTTGCTCATATTGAAAAATGTTCCATGAATCAGGTAAGTCATAATCTATTCTTTTGTCATTTCTTCATAAATCTAGTAGCAGAAGTATGTTGCAACATTAGGTATTCCCAGAGTAAGAAAGGACTCAACAACTCACTGAGATTTATCTTCTGGTACTTAAAACAAAACGTGTTTCATGTGAATATATTTAGAGGCATATAGTATTAATCCAAATAAGGTTTTAAAAAATCAAGTAATGTATTTTTTTTAAATGTTTTTTCTTTCAGAATGGAAACTCATTTAAAAAGCTAGTGAGTATCTGCAAAATGTCTAGTGAATTACTTATGTTTATTGCTAAAATTATGTTTAACTACATAAAGTTTCAATTTTCTTTCAAATTAAGGCTTCCTCTGGAAGAATCTCTGCACTTTGTTTTAAGAAGTTAAATTTGACCACACCTGTACATAAAGTACTTGTCAATCGGGCAGCAAGAAAGGTAGGAACACAAAGTAAAGCATATCCTCATAATGGATGAAATTGAGAAATTACATAAGCACAGTTATTTCCAAAAAGAGGGGAAATTAAACACATCAGTGGAATTTCATTGCTATGATGTCTAATCATTCTTTTCATGGACAGTTGAAAATGTGTTTCATACTATTGTATGTCTCCTACCATAACATGCCAACGGTTGCAAATGTTTCTCCCCTTTTGAGGTTAACTGAAACAGCCATGTTAAACATGCTAAAGCTCTCTTGGATCATATGAGTGGCCAAGCTTCTTAGTGTCAGAGTTAATGTTTAGTGTTTCAGATTAGACAAAGTGGAAATGATGTGAAAGAGAGGATCATAAGGTTGCAAAGGGTAGCAGCCAAGAACACCCGAAGGAAGACTACTGAGAGAAAAACAGAGGGAAAGAGTAGTTTTGAAATGTTGACACCATTAATTGATAGCTTAAAAAAATGAAGGAATATTTAAATTTGTTGAAATGAACTGAAGAAGAGTAATGTACCATTAAAAAGTTGGAAAGGAGCCATTTGATTTTACAGGAAAAACCTTTATCCAAAGGAATTATATTTACCAAATAGGAGTGAGTTATAAGCTGGATGCTTCACTCAGGTCTACATGGTCTCTCAAAAACATAAAAAAATAATTTATAAAGATTTTGCTCAAAATGGCTGAGATGTTATATGCTTTCTGGAAATAATTCTGTTAGCACAGGCCATACATTCTAGACTGGAAACAGTGTTAAAGCAAGCCTAAAATGCGGTAAGGTATCAGAAAGTTTAATTTTAAGTCAAACTTAAAATATATGAATGTGTTACTTTTTTGGACATGAGAATTTCTATATATACCTTTGATTTTAATGAGGTTGGTATATTAACAGGAAGTGGGTGGGAAATTAAACTCAAACCTGGTCCGTGCTGTTGTTGTGAACATTTGGTTGGAAGGGCTTATTTTTGGCCTCAGCTGAACTGATGGCTGGTCATGTATTCAGTTGAAAACTTGTTAACTTAAAAAATCATTTAGTGAGTTTATGTGATAAAATGACACAGGTCCTGATCTCAAGTAACTTGCAGTTGTGTGTGGGGTGCATAAATGTCATTATCTGCCAATTAAAAGGCAGTAGGAGCTATAGTGATAGAGTGATGACCAAGATATCATGGAAACAGAGATACAGGTCATTGAAAAATGCAGTTTATAGGAGGGTCAAGTGGATATTTTTGGAGGAGGTGACACCTAAGATAAATCTTAAAGAATGAGTAGAAATTAACCAGGCAAAGAAGGCTGTTTCAGCTTGAGGGTGGCAAGAGGAAGAAGATATAAAGATGAGAAATTGGATGGTTAGTCAGATAGAACTCTGAGAAATTTACTGCTAGTTACAGCTCATGGTTCCATGTCATCATTGTTATTTAAAGCACTGTTTTCAAAGTAAAAATTCTTGGATTCCTTATATTAGTATTACCAAGAAAACGTGTTAAAAATATAAGATCTAGGATCCAATCCAAACCTTGGAAGTAGAATTTCTGGTAATCTTAATCTTTACCAAGCTTCACAGATGGTTATTATGAACATTATAATTAAACAAACACTGATTTAGAAGATCAAATAGAGGACCCAGATTAAAGAAAACATCCTGAAAAAAACTTTATTATCTTTAATTTATATTAGGAGGTAATGGTATAATCAACATATATTGGGGGAAACATAAAAAAGCATATATAACTTAGAAGAAAGTTAGGTTTTGAAGAAAATAAAGGGCAATGAGGTTAGAACAAATATTGACTATAGCAAGACAGCAAAAGAACAATAAAAGAACTTAGGAGTTGTGAGAAACTGTGGCAGCAGCAAATAGATTTTTAAGCATTTAAAAATAGTTTACGTTAAATCAGAAGAAATGGAATAATCTGAATTTTCCTAATTTTTATGAGTGTATATTAAAACATAAACATTGTTCTAATAGGTGTAAATGCATTTTGTAATTTTAGGTAGAAGTGGATTCTATTGCTGTACCCTTGCCTTTTTCAAATGAAGATCTGTCCATAGAGGATTCTGGTTCAGTGTATGTGATTACTACTCCAGCTGGACTAATCATAAAGTGGGCTCATCTTACAGGGATCATAGACATTCATTTTGGCTCTCAATTTAACTTGTCATCCTACACAGAAGGACTTTGTGGTAAGCACTGCTTTTCAAATCTCTATTTCTTCTTTTTTTTTTCTGTTCACATTACACCGTCTTGACCCCTCTTGCCCCATTTTTTGGGTTGGAGAAGTGATGTTAACTTTCAGTTCCCCATGTGAGTAGTGAAGGAAGCAATGTCTTTCCATAAATGGACTTAGAAGCAAGAAATAACAGTTCAACTTGGGTATTTTATGGAAATATATGCTTACCACTGTTTCTACAATACTGTTTGTATTCCTACTAGCTCATCTTTATTACGCATTAATGAAGTGTCAGGCATTATTTTACATACTTTAACTCATTTAATTCTAACAGTAGCCTCAATAAGTAGGCACTAGTGTTAATTTATAAGTGATAAAAATGAGGCATAGAATGATTAAAGACTTAAATAACTTTGTTTCTTATTTTTTTAAGTTTGAAATCAAAGAAAATTTAGTTAAGTCATCTTGAAAGTTATATACAGGGAACACAGTGTTCTGAATATTAGTCCCAGTTTTCTTATGAAGTGTAAAGCCTAGACGTACCTTTACACTTAGGTTCCATAAGTGTAACCTAAGTGTAAAGGTACATCTTACACTTCCTTATCACAATATGTTACATAGATACATAGTGATAAGCCAAAGGAAACAAATTAGAAATATCTCTAGGTACATAACAAAATAAAAAGAACAATTCTGGCCCTGGTGTCTGCCAGAGCTATCCCGTTTACAGATGTTTAAGTGAACATCAGTTTCCTTATCTTTAAAATGGGAATAGTAAAATCTACCTTCAAAATTGTTGTTAGAATTGAATGTGAAAGTTAACGTAAAACACTTAACACATTGCTTAATACAGTCAATAAATATTAGCTTAGTACAAATACATCTATTTTAAACTCACTAAATATTAATTGAGTAAAAGTTAATGGATCAGCTTCTGAGTGTCTGGCATTATGCTTGGTGCTGACAACTCAAAACAAATAGACCAGGTCCTTGCTCTCAACAAATTATATGAGATACCCAAATTTCTTCTTCAAAAACGTAAAGGATTTAGTGGAAAGTTTGGCTAAAATGGTTTACAATTTCCTTGCCTGTTTAGAGCATGCTAAACACAGCACAGACTTCTGTGGTGACTTAGGTTATCATTGTGGAAATAGTTATTGTATATACATGGTATTGGGTATACATAATAACCCAATAGATATTATTGAGTAATAACTCAGGGATTTGGGGAATGCATATTTTCTTTTCTGATTTATCACTTCTGTGTGCTATAACTTCTGCTTGATTTTCATGTTTGTTTGGTTCTTTTCCTCTACTGTCAGCTCATGCTTTTATGGAGACAGTCTGCTAACTGGATTCTTAACTAGTCACTATAGAGAAGGGGCTAGGGTCACCTTTTTGCTAACAAGGGTCACCCCCTAAACTTCCTGCCCTCCACAATGGGAGAGCGGTGGTTTGTTAAAAGGAAATCAGGGTGCTGGCTGATTGAGTTGTAGTGGACAAGAGTGTGACCCAAACTGAGTATGGACACCAGAATGGGAGGTCTATATTGACAACTTGTTCTACATAGCACTGTGAAGTCTGCAGGAGTGATGGCTAGAGTTGCAATGAAAACATATCTTTACTACCAATACCTCTTCCCAGAAGAGTTTAGACTTTAAACATAGCTGCTTTACAGTATAGTTCACTTAGCTTGAGTTTTTTTAATTTATTTATTTGCACTGTACTCAGTCTCCTGTATATTTACAAGTGTGGGGCAACTATGGCAGCAGAAACCTTTATTGATCTTGTTATAACTGCTTGAGGATTAAGATTTGATATTTGAAAAAAATGTTTAACTCGTATCTTTTATAGCTAGGAGCCTTGGGAATTAAGAAAAAATTATGTCTTAAAGTAGGGTGGGATTCAGGTAAGGTATGATCAGGGTCCTAGGCCCATTTCTCTGTACTTCCCTTGGTTTTTCACTTCACTAGATTAAAAGTAAGCTCTGTCCTCAGTTTGGCTTCCCTGAAGGAAGCTAGAGGCTATAGCAGGTCACAGCATCACAGCCATCAATCGGCCATGTCATTGCAAGGAAGAGAGATTGTCTATGTCCTAGAATTCTCCAGGTCAAATCCTGAGCTTAACAATGGTTGTTCTAATGTTGAACAAATCTGTGTGTCTAAGTGACTGCCACAAGCTGACTGGTTTATGCCTGGATTACCTGTAACAGTTGTTAATGAAAGGGAGTAAGGCTTACCTTTATGCTCACCAGGGCCCTCTGCTGGAGTGGCGTCATGTGCTAGGTAATGGGGCAGAGATAGTTCCTGAAGAGAAAAATTTAATGTTTTCAGGCAGGGTTTTCCTGGGGGAATAGATGCTTAGGAGGCAATCACAAAATGTCTACTATTCTGGGGAATACCCTGTCAGATTTAAGAACTAGTTCTTAAATTATGAGATAGTGGTAATAGTGGAAGAGTGTAGGGACAGAATCAATCTCCTCTTTCTTCTTCTATGATCTTTCAACATATCTTGACTTCTAGGATTATAATTTCTTTCTTATCTGGTTAAGACAGTTCTACACTATTTTATCAAAGAATCAGACACATAATTTAAAAAAATCAATCAACGTTAAAGTCAAAGGACATAAATTTGGTGCCTGATTCAGTAAATAATTTATTCATTTTAAATCAGTTATTGAGATGATTTACTTCTGCTGCCTATATTTGGTTTAAGGGAAAAAAATTTTCCTTCTAAATGTCACACATCTTTTTAGGAACTTGCAATGAAGATCCAGATGATGATCTAAGGATGCAAAATGGCACAATCATTACGAATATAGAAGACATAGAATTATTTATTGAGAGCTGGGAAATTGAGAAATCATTTGAAGTAACAACGAGGAGACCTTTTAGAAATTGTACTGAGCACGACTGCAGTCACTGCATCGAGTTATTAAATAGAAGAGTTTTCATCCCATGCCATAATGAAGTAAGTTGAAAGCAACCATAAATCAGAACTGTCATGTTAGACATGTTGAGAGGAAAAGCCAATAAATTCTTGTTCTTGCCATGATGTTCTTCTACTGAGAATAGTTTATCCCCAAACCTCCTCTCAGTACGCTTTGGAATTCAAAATCATTTACTGTTTATTGACTTATAGAACAGGAAGGGTAATTATCTTTTTCCCCCCATGTTTTTTTTTTTCTGAACTATATCTACAGCTTTCAAGAAAAGTGAAATTTTGTCCTATGAATAAATGCCTCTAGGAGAAAGAGATGAATGCCATTTGATAACCCAGTATCGAAACCAAGACAGTGAGGCTTTAATCAATTCCTGGCCTCTTAGGAGAACAATTTAATTGTTCTTTATTAGTCTCTAACTTAGGAGAACAATTTAATTGTTCTTTATTAGTCTCTAACTTTCTGACTTTAGGTGGCTAGTAGATATTTTAAATAATCTGCATCGTTAAAAAAAGATCTGTTGTTAGAGACAAAAGACAGACAAATACAGCATTTCGTGTATCGTTAAATGAAAAGTTAGTGAGATCAAGTACCTACTAGGCACTGTGTTAAACTCCTATGATACAAAGATGAGTAAGACCCTCTCCTTGCTCTCGAAGAGTCTAGAAGGAAGGCAAGTCTGTGAACAGATTAATCAACATATACAGTATGGAGATGCATAGGCACCCAAGTCGGGAGAAGACTTCCCAGGGTTTCAGACATCTTAATTATTTAGAAGGATGAGTTTGCCAGGAGAGAAGAGGGAGGAAGGGAGACCTAGGCCAAGAAAACAGTATGACAAGAGCAGGGTTGCTGGAAAAGGCCATGTTAGGAAAACACTGAAATAGCTTAGTGCAAGACTTACGGAGGGGCGAAGTCTGGGAAGGAGAGTGAGTGAATTGTCAAAGCAGAAGGAGTTCACTCTAGGATTTCTGTGTTCGACCATCAAGCGTAGACGCCATAGTTCTCAGCCTGCCCTCTATGAGTTCTCTGAGGGAAAAGACAAAGGATATGAAGTCATGGGATAAAAATGGTGTATCTTTCTGGAGCTTCAGTTTTGCTCAGAGATTTGCAACAAAGTAAGTTTTAAATGTTTACATTTTAAAATGCATGCATATAAAAATGAAAAAAATAGCAAATACCTTTTAACTCATTTCAGTGTCATTGTAATCTGTCTTTTTAAAGCATAAGGACTTTCAAAAATTGCATTTTTAACTGGGAACTTAGAAGGTTGATTACATCAGGAAACTTTTCAACTTGACTATTCAAGGCATAGTGAGGCAACATAGGGTACCATTTAGTCTATGATAGCTCCAGCTTTCCCTTAGGTTCCTCCCAGTGAATTTGATGGCAAAAGAAAGGAATGCTTGACATTTCGTTTTTCCGCTTCTAATCTTCATCCTCATTTGCAAATCTCCACATAGCAGGCAGATGTTCTTTTGAAAATGGAAACACAGTTGGATTATTTCTCTACCTAAAATCCTTCAGTGTCTTTCACTTACCCTTCGAATACGCTCTAAATTTATCAGGGCTTATAATTTCCTCTATGCTTTGGCCTGCCTACTTTTCCAGCTTCCTCTTGTGCTACACTTTTCTTACTGGCTAAGCTCCAGGCATTCCAGTCTCCTTTCAACTGTTGCACTATTGCAAATGGGCTTTTATGCTTGGAGTGTCCTAAGCTAGAATACTTCCCTCCTCTGATCTATTTTAGCATGGTGACTCCTCTTGATTCAACACGTAGGCTTTAACTATGAGATCCACAAGGCAGAGAACAGGTCTGTTTTAATCACCTTTATATTCCTCATGAATAGTACGGTGCCTGATAAGTAGTTAGGTGCTCAATAAACTGTGAAAGGATGCATAAGTAAATGGAGGATACAGGAGAATCAGCTTTTGTGGGTTCAGTAGAGAAGGGTTACAATTTTTTTTATATTGGAAAAATTAAGTCATGTGGGACTTCAAGGCAAAAATACCCAGAAAAAATTTGAAGCTATTCTAGATCTCAGAGGAGACCAGTTGAAGCCAGAGGTCAAGTTTGGGGAGTTATTAGTATATGGAGTTTTTAAAAATAACAGTAACTCATGTATGATGTGCCAGAGTCTGCTCTCTATACTTTCCATATATTAGCTCACAGCAATCTTAAGTAGTAGTAGGTTTATTATTAACTCTATTTAACTTATGAAGAAACCAAGGTGAAGACGTAAATGCCCAAGATGGCGGTAGAAACTGTGGGAATGGGTGAGCCCAGGAAGAGCGTTTGTAGTGAGTAGACAGGGCGATCAAGGAAGGGGTCTAGACAAATACTCAGAATGAATCAGGAAGAGGAGACAGCAATGAACAGATGGAAAGGCACCAGAGTGTGGTGCTCTCAAAGTCAAGGGAGAGGCTTTTAAGACACAGGGGCCGTGCATGGCATTATACGCCTCTGAGAGGTTGGCGAGGGTTTAGAATATCAGGGTGTTCCCTGGATTTGACAAGTAGGGGGCTCTTGATGATCATAGCAAGTATTCCATGAAAAGTGAAATGGTTGGAAACTGAGGAGATTCAACAGAGGAGACTAAAAAGGAAGTAATATCTTAGTTTTTATAGATATGGACCTTGAAGAAAAAATGATAGGATATGAAAAATATTAAGTATTTTTATCTGACACTTTGACCTGTGTCCAAATTTAACATCTGAATGTAGTTGCTTAGTATGTTTGCTGAATAAATGAGCAGAGAAAAATTGGAGTGAATGTTGTTACAAGTTAAATTATTTAGATTTCAGGTATCTCTAGATCAAAATGAAACATAATCTGTAGAAAAAATGAGTTTCTAATTAAGTTGACGCATGACAAATTATATAAATTATTTGACTAATGTTCAATATTAGTACACGATTTTTTGAGAAGCATTTATAACCTCATTTAATGGGCAGTGCCATGTATCATTACAGAAAGCTTTAGGAGTTTCCAGTTTTATCTGTAATAGATCAAAGTCTTATTCAGTATATAGAAAACATGATTGTAACCCAAAATGTAATATCAGAAATAGGTTTTTGCTAGATCCACATACTCTGTTTCTTTTCCATCTTTATAAGATAGATTTATGTACATTAGTACAGACAATATTAATCTTATCTAAAACTGTGTGTTTAAAAAATTATAAATTCAGAAGTGACATCTAATATTACGAAGCTTTGAAAATCTAAGGTCAAAGAGGAACTATAATGAATATTAACTTGCTACCTTTTGATTCTCCAAATAGTTTAGCTAGGGCCTTCAGAGAAATAAAACAACATAACTTATCCCAAGGCACAATGTATCTCTAGGTTTCACCACAAGACTTTTGTGAAAAGATGTGGATCAATTATACCTATTTTTGGAACTATGAATGTGATGCCCTTTCTGCATATGTGGCTCTATGTAACAAGTTTGACATTTGCATTCCATGGAGAACACCTGATTACTGCTGTAAGTAGTACACTTCAAACAATATTTTCCAACACTCAAATAACAGTCCAGTTTTTTGCATTCACTTCTTTCTTTTCCTTTTCAGCACAAAATAATTTTTTAAAATTCATTTATTTATTTATTTTTGGCTGTGTTGGGACTTCATTGCTGCGCACGTGCTTTTCTCTAGTTGCGGCGAGCGGGGGCTACTCTTCGTGGCGGTGCGTGGGCTTCTCATTGCAGTGGCTTCTCTTGTTGCGGAGCATGGGCTCTAGGCATGTGGGCTTCAGTAGTTGTGGCACGTGGGCTCAGTAGTTGTGGCTCATGGGCTCTAGAGCGCAGGCTCAGTAGTTGTGGCACACGGGCTTAGTTGCTCCACGGCATGTGGGATCTTCCCGGACCAGGGATCGAACCTGTGTCCCCTGCATTGGCAGGCAGATTCTTAACCACTGCGCCACCAGGGAAGTCCGCAAAATAATTTTGTGAGAATAAAACGAATGTAAGTGTAACCTATAGTTAGGTCTCCCACTTAAGCAGCTTCTGTTTTTATCCTGGTCTAAATTTAAAGCAAGGGTGGGGTCAAGAAGGTGGAGTAGGAAGACCTTGAACTCGCCTCCTCCAACAGACGTACCAAAATTACAGTTACTTACAGGGAAACCATCTATGAGAATGACCTGAACACTAGCAGAAAAGATATTCCACAGCAAAAGTCATAAAGAAGGAACAACACCAAGATGGGTAGGAAGGGCAGAGATGTGGTATAGTCAGGACCCACACCCTTTGGTCAGTGACCTATAAACAGGAGGTATATCACAATTGTAGAAGTCCTTCCTAAGAAGTGAGGGGTCCAAGCCCCACATTGTCCTCCCCAGCCTAAAAGTCCTGCACCAGGAAGATGAGTCCTCAGAACTTCTGGCTTTGAAAACCAGTAGGGCTTATGTTTGGGAGAACTGGAGGGCTATAGGAAACAGACTCTGCTCTTAAAGGGCGTGCACAAATTCTCCCATGCTTCAAGTCCCAGGGCAGAGGAAGTAGTTTGAAAGGTCACTGTGTCAGAACCACTTGCTGATCTTGGAGAGCGCACTGGAGAGGCAGGAGGCAACTGAGACTCGCCCTGGGGATGGAGATGCTGGAAGCATCCATTTTTGGGAGCTTATTCTACTGCAATAACACTGGCGCTGGCAAAAGACTGTTTTGGGATCCTCCCACTAGCCTATTAGTTCCAGGGGATTCTCTGCCCTCCAGTGGGTCAGCACCAGCTGCAAGCCCTCCAGGCTGTGCAGACAGCCATGCAGAAAGCCTGCTCCACCCTCCAGGGGCCCCTAGTCACTGCGGCATTGCAGCCAACCAGGCCAGGGGCCAGCCCTGCCTACCAGCGCACCCACACTAGTTGGCACTGCCACAACAGAAGCGTGCACACAGCCTACATAGGGGGCACTCCTAGAGCATGCAGCTCTGGTGGCTAGAGAAGAGTGTGCCCTCATAACAAAAACCAGAGCAAGACACCAAAGAAAAGAAAACTACAGGCCAGTACCACTGAGGAACATAGATAACAAAAGGCCTCAACAAAACATTAGTAAACTGAATTCAGCAACACATTAAAAGGATCATATGTCATGATGAAGTGCGATTTATCCCAGGGATGCCAATGATGGTTCAGTATCTGCCAGTCGGTCAGTGTGATAAACCACATTACCAATTGAAGAATAGAAGTCATCTCAATAGGTGCAAAAACAGTTTCTGACAAAATTCAGCATCCACTTATGATAAAAATCTCTCAATAAAGTGCGTACAGAGGGAGCATACCTCAATATAATAAAGACCACATATGAGAAAACTACAGCCAACATCATACTCAATAGTGAAAAGCTAAAGGATTTCCTCTAAGATCAGGAAAAAAACAAGGACACCCACTCTCACCACTTTTATTCAGCATAGTATCAGAAGTCCTAGGCACAGCAGTCAGACAAGAAAAAGAGATAAAGGTGTCCAAATTGGAAAGGAACAAGTAAAACTGTCACTGTTTGCAGATGACATAATACTATACATAGAAATCCTAAAGACACCACCAAAATCTATTAGAACTAATAAATGAATTCAGTAAAGTTTCAGGGTACAAAATTAATATACATCAATCTGTTGTGTTTCTGTACACTAATAACAAACTACTAGAAAGAGAAATTAACAATCCCATTTACAACTGTATCAAAAATAACAAAATACCTAGGAATAAATCTAACCAAAGAAGTAAAAGACTTGTACTTGGAAAACTATAAGACATTGATAAGAGAAATTGAAGATGACAAAAACAAATGGAAACATGCCATGCTCATGGATTGGAAGAATTAATATTGTTAAAATTATCATTTACCCAAAATAATCTAGAGATTCAATGCTAACCCTATCAAAGTACCAAAGAAATTTTTTACAGGACTAGAACAAATAATTCTAAAATTGTATGGAAACACAAAAGACCTCAAATAGCCAAAGTAATCTTGAGAAAGAAAAAGCTGAACATATCACCTTCCCTGATTTCAAACTATACTACAAGCTGTAGTAATCAGAATAGTATGCTACTGGCACAAAAACAGACACATAGATCAACAGAACAGAATAAAGAGCCCAGAAATAAAACCACACTTATATGGTCAATTAACCTATGACAGGAAGCAAGATGTATTTGGGGAAAGAAAGCCTCTTCACTAAATGGTGTTGGTAAAACTGGACAGTGGCATGCAAAAGAATCAAACTGGACTACTTTCTCAAACCATATACAAAAATAAACTCAAAACAACTAAAGACTTAAATGTAAGCTGTGAAACCATAAAATTAGACAAAGATATAGGCAGTATGCTTTTTTGACATCATCAGTCTTAGCAATATTTTTTTGAATATGTCTCCTCAGGCAAGGGAAATAAAAGCAAAAATAAACAAATGGGACTAAATGAAACTAAAAAGCTTTTGCACAGCAAAGGAAACTATCAACAAAATGGAAAAGCATCTTAGTGAATGGGAGAAGATGTTTGCAAAATACATGTCTGCTAAGGGGTTAATAACCAAAATATCCAAAATACTCATATAGTTCAACATCAGAAAACAAACAACCCAATTAAAAAACGTGTAGCATATCTAAATAGACATTTTTTCCAAAGAAGGCATACAGGTGACCAACAGACACATGAAAAGGTGCTCAATATCACTAACCATCAGAGGAATATAAATCAAAACCACAATGACATACCACCTCACACCTGTCAGAAAGGCTGTCATCAAAAAGACAAAAATAACAAGTGTTGGTGAGGGTGTGGAGAAAAGGCAACCCTCCTGCACTGTTTGTGGGTTTGTAAACTGGTACAGCCACTATTGAAAATAGTATGGAGTTTCCTCAAAAAACTAGAAATAGCATATGGTCCTGAAATTTCAGTTTTGAGTATTTACCTGAAGAAAACAGAAATACTAACTCAAAAAGAAATATGCACCCCTATGTTCATTGCAGCATTATTTACAATAGCCATGAAATGGAAACAACCTAAGTGCCCATCTATAGATGAATGGATAAAGAAGATGTGGTATATACACAATGAAATACTACACAGCCATAAAAAATGAAATATGGCCATTTGCGACAACATGGGTGGCTCTAGAAGGAATTACGCTAAGTGAAATATGTCAGACAAAGAAAGACAAATACTGTATGATCTCAATATGGAATCTAAAAAACAAAACAAAAAAAAAACAAAACAAAAATAGATTCTTAGATAATAGAGAACAAATGGGTGGTTGCCAGTGGGGAGGGGTGAAATAGGTGATAGGGATTAAGAGATACAAACCTCCAGTTATAAAGTGAATAAGCCTAGGCGATTTAATATACAGCATAAGGAATATGGTCAATGACATTGTAATAACTTTGTATGTGGACAGATGGTTGCTAGACTTATTGTGGTGATTATTTCATAATGTATGCAAGTGTCACATCACTATGCAGTATACCTGAAACTAACGTAATATTGTACGTCAACCATATTTCAATTCGAATAAATGAATGAATGGATTTAAAGTAGGCCTCAATTCTCCCAAAAGGAAACCTAGTCCACAAATGTTAGTTAGCAAAATAGATTGAAATATTGAAGAAATCACAGAGGTTTGAAGGGGATTTTAATCTTATGTCCTACAGCACACTTTGCTGGTCCTCATTCAACCTGCCTCTCTTTCCCATGCTTGTCCTTACATGTTGTATGTGGAGAGGTTGGAGATTTTTCTTCCCCCTTTTCCTTCTTCCTAACATAATATCTACTTCCTAGAAACCAGTCTTTCTGGCTTTCTTTGATTAATATCTAGGTTCAATATTTTTCCAGATACATGTTTGTATTTCCTTTTTCTTTTATATTTATCCTTTGCCCATTTTTATACATAGGGCTCAAGCTTTCTCATCAAGTTATAACTTCATACAAATTTTTTATTAAACTTTTCAACAATCTTGGGCACATTTTACAGAAAATATTGTTAATTTAATTATAGCCATTCAATGGTAAAAGGTTTTCAAAATGAATGTTACTAAAATGCTCAAAATAAAAGGTTTTCATCCCCCCCAAAAGAATAAAATGCACAGATAAAGAATAATATATCACAGACACCAGTTACATGACTCCACTTCAGAAATAAAGCAGCTCATGGTGTACCCTCTCTTGTCCCTTTCCTCTCCCTACTCTCCCAGAGGTACTCACTATTCAAGAGTGGGGTTACTTGATTCACTGGGAACATACGACATCTTCAGTTTTACTATTACAATCGTTCTCTACTAAGATGTTACCAATTTACACCTCCACCAAGCTGCATGTTCATTTTTTAACAGTATGACTTTTTAAGATCACTGAAAATCAACAAGAATTTTCTGAAACATAATTTAGAAACTGCTCAGCAATGGTAGTTTCTTTTGACAGTGAAGGATTAAGCCTAAATACGCGGGATTTTCCTTTTCTATGACTTGGTTGAGTTGCATATTTAAAACATGTTTCTGTGCTTATTCTGTGTGGACTGTTGTATCTCCTCCTACTGCACAGAGCAGTAACTTCATAATAGTTGACTCTATATTTATGCCAGCCAAATTTGGGCTGCGTTTTGGTCGTATTTATTTGATATAAATCAGATGAATTTTTCCTGCTATAACATAATACTAGCTGGACACCTGGAAGATGGCCAAAAATACTCATTGATTGTTTTGTTTCTAATTTATAGTTAAGTAATACATGAAAAGTGGACTTTGAGGAGACTGAAAATGTGCAAAATTTATTTTCAGAAAGAAAACTAACATTTCTTCCTTTTACTAGAATTCAAGTAGGTCACTTTTATCATTAGCAAATTCCACAAATCCTCTATTATTTATAGCTTTGAGTTGCCCAGAGGGGAAGGAATATCAACCCTGCGTGCGACCTTGTGAAGCAAGAACATGTCTGAACAGATGGTTCTATGGACACTCTTCATGTCTGGATTTAAGAGAAGACTGTGTGTGCAAAAATGGAACCATTCTTCACAGGCCAGAGTCAACTCAGTGCATTCCAGAGGAAGAATGTGGTAAGCAGAGAAGTACAAAATGACATCTTAGGGACCCAGCAAATAAATAATACTTTTTTAGAACTTGGAGAGATGTGCTGAGAAAGACTGATTAAAGGTCACCTTAAGTGTTGGAAAGGAAGAGAGTATGTAATTTGATTTTAATATGATTTCAGTTGAAGTTACCAGAATTAGGGACTTTGGTGGTGGTATGTTTTAATCTCTACTTATGCTTATAATAACTGGAAAAGAATATGGCAAATTAAGAATGAAGAGAATAGTGTGTGGACTGAATTGAAAGTTCAATTATTTCACGTATTAATGATTCAGCTTTACCTCTATGAGCCTGAGGTTATGCATCTGCAAAATGGGGAAAATAATAGGACTTATCCCACAAGGTTAGTGTGGGGATACATAAAATAATAGAAAGAGTTTTGTAACAATGCCTAGAGAAAAATAAACACTCAAGAAATTTCAGAAAGTGTTGTTATCTGGGAGAAAACATTGAGTATTTCTACTTTCATTTTCAAACCATTTTATCCTGACACATTGTCTCCGTGGTGGTTGTGGATAAAAAAGGGCCCAACTGAGAAAACTGTAGTGCAGTACTTTATCTATCATAGGGCTCATTGTTATGGTCAGAAGTAACGCTACTAATCCAAGGGAAAGGCAAGTAGAAGTGAAATGCATATATTGTTTCAGAAAAAAGTTTGTGTTTGCCACTGAAGAAGGTATTTGTGGAAGAATTTGAGAATATACATGGTTATATTTGTTTTTAGGGACCTGTGAGATTGGTTTGGTAGTAAATAAAGTACGAGAAATTCACTGGAGGCTGGGAATATGGTGGTCACTTCATTTATCTTTATTATTCCTTAAAAGAACTACTAGAGGGCCATATTTATCATTATGTAAAACATTCATAATAAAAGTAATAGAGTCACTAAATAATATTTTGCTTGACTACCTACTTTCTACATTTAGATTTTAAAGCTGAAATGTTTTGAATTTTGATATGACAAACATGTTAATGTGAGGTAGAGACTACCTTGTTTTCTAATACCAGTTTTAATAGTTGATATTTTAAAACCAATTAAAATTTATGTTACCAAGTTTGTTCAAGCGAAATAAATTGTATTAACAAGACTTAAAATGAATTAAAAAAATTAACATCATCTTATTTATAGAAGAGGACATGCAAATTTACAGATAGTTGTAGAAGGGAAAAATATTTTCTGTGGAATATAAAAATTTCATTAAAGAAAAATGAAAGCTAGTAGCTGATGAACAAAAAGAAGAAGCTGAGAAAGGGTAGATAATGTGACATGTTACCTGTGTCACTGGGCCAAGTCACAGTCTGAAATCAAAACATCACAGCTTGGTTTATTTTCGTGCCCAGGTTCTAAGTGATATAACATTGACCATCTTTTTAAGCGTGCACTGATAGTGAAGACCAGCCTCGAACTGCTGGGGAAGTTTGGAATGGGGGCATTGACGAATGTGCCCTGTACAAATGTTTGGAGAATGGAAGCATTATTCCCATAGAACCTGATTGTGATGAAGAGCCCTCGCCAATTTGTGAACGAGAAGCTGAAGTCGTCCTGGGCTTCATTGATAAGTGGACCTGCTGTTCAAAGGAAGTTTGCGGTATGTATGCAGGCTGAAGCCTTACAGTCTGTTAATGCCACAAAATATGTTGATATTCTTTGTGAAAAAGCAGGGCAGGCATGATGCTTGGTGTTAAAAAAAATGTATGGGGTTTGGGGCTTCCCTGGTGGCGCAGTGGTTGAGAGTCCGCCTGCCAATGAAGGGCACACGGGTTCGTGCCCTGGTCCGGGAAGATCCCACATGCCGCGGAGCAGCTGGGTCCGTGAGCCATGGGCGCTGAGCCTGCGCGTCCGGAGCCTGCGCGTCCGGAGCCTGTGCTCCGCAACGGGAGAGGCCACAACAGTGAGAGGCCCGCATACCGCAAAAAAAAATGTATGGGGTTAAAGTAGCAATGAAAGTATTGCTATAAATGTCACCTACACTTTCTCAAAGCAAGTTTTACTTCATTATAGTTTTGTTGATTTTGCAAATAGACATGCAGAACTCTGGCTATTATCAAATAATAATATTCAGAAATACGTGAAGATAAAAGATCTGGGAATCTTTGACTTATGACAATCAGGGGTCAAAGACAACAATAGGTGACCTTAACTCTGCTGCCTTTTCACATATGACCATTCTATGAGCTGAATGGTTTAATTGTAGTGTAAAAACATGCATAGTGAGAATCATTTCCCTGCTTTGAGTTAGAAACACAGGATTTTAGTTGTGTTCACAGATTATTTAATACTTCTGTTTATTTCCAGGCTGTGACATGACTTTGTGTGAAACTGCCATTCCAACATGTACAGATAGTCAAAAATTGATCGTTGGCTATAGCCCTCTTTCTTGCTGTCCACAGTACCAATGTGGTGAGTAATTAATTAGGAAAAGTAAGAATGAGGTTCACTATTCAGAGTAGTGGATTAAATTCTCATTTTTGTGTCTACAAGGAAATTTATTATAAAAGATTGTTTGCAGAGCTGTCTTGCTAAAGTTAGCTTTTTAAAAACCTGCAATTTCTTTATAAATATGTATATATATGAACTTTAAATCTATTTATTATATATATATAATTAACTCATTTTAAAAACCTTAATTTCAGTGGAAATATGTATTTTGAATGTATATATTTGTATATTTTAACTGTAAATAATTTGCCATTTCCTATATATTTCTGCTAAGATTTTATGGCAGGAGATATATATATATATATACACACACACACACACACACATACATACATACATACAGATGATTAATCATATATATGATTAATAGAATGTTATATATATATTTTAAATGTTTATTTACATATATTTTATATGTAAAAGTATTTATTTTATATATAAATAACCTGCTATTTCCTATATATTTCCGCTAAGATTAAGATTGTTTTAATGAGCTAATTATCACTAAACTCAAAGAGAACTGAGCCACACTATTTCATTTATTTATTGTCTCACTCTATACACATTTCCAAATATCTCTGGACTGTTTCTGCAGAATGTGACCCACTCAAATGCCCCGAAATTGCAGTGCCAGAATGCAGAGAAGACCAGTTCATGCTTCAGGTTCAAGAGGAAGAGACTTGCTGCTTTCCTCCTGCCTGTGGTAAGCATTCTGTGAGGTCATTTCCTGGAAGAAGAGGGAGGGTCTAGGGAAAATCTCTCATTTCATATGAATTTCATGGGACTCAATGGTAACCAATATTCTGCTGATATACTCTTAAAATTCAACTGAACAAGAATAGCAGAAAAGAAAGTACAACATTTTAAATGATTCTTGACAATTATTTCAATTAGTACTACTTTTCCCTATTGACAAAGACTATGTATATCATTGAAAACATGATCAAGGTAATATAATCAAAAACAAAAAATAAGGCTAACACCTAGTTCTTTTTAGAGAAAAATTTAGCCCTGGCTTTCCTGAATAACCAACGAAATAAACAACTCTGCTAAGCAGCTCACCTTTTTAAAACTTCATCTCCTGTATATCCTGTGTAAGCAGATGATCTCGAAAAGAGAATGGTAGAAATAAATGAAAGGTGTCTGGGAAATAACTGAATTTGAGCTAAATATTCTGACGAACTAGACTTTGAAAAATAAAGAATTCTCTTTACCATTTCACTGAGGAATTATCATATCAAAGGCTGTTGATTAATGTAGGTTTCAGATAAACCTCTGTAGATCAAAACACTTCTTTTTGTATCATTTAAGGTTCTTTGACTGCAGTGGCAACAACTGATTGATTCTGGCTAGCTTAAGCACAACCAATTATTGGGAGAATTGGGGAATCAAGATTTTGTAGAATCAAGATGAAGCATTCAGCCAAGCCCTGGGAAGAAGGGAAACCAGCTTCTCTAGGTGTCAGTCACTAATGATTGAGTCAGCAACATCCGTTTCTCGTCTCGATGTGCCTCTATTTATGACTCAAATGCTATAGAAAGACATTCTCATTCATCTAAAGTGGGTTTTTCCTACACATGGGCCTGGTAAGAGTGAGGCACCTTTATTAAGAGTCACTCCAAGGCTGCGTAGGTGAGGCATTTCCTCAAGTGCATTAAGAGAGTTGTTATCAAAGTTGGAAGAGGGATGCTAAGAGCTCAGAAGAACAGGTGCCTACTACATTGTTCATTCATGGGAGTGATCCAGAGTAGTGAATTAAGAAAAATAAGTATATCAATGGTATTTTGATCCTAGTAAGAACAAATTACTCCTGAAATCTTATATTTCTGGTAAGATGGTTCTTCTGTGTCACTGTGCTTGGGAAAGTATAAAGCAATACACTCAGATAGTATTATTGTTTTTATGACCAAATAAGGAGATCCGTTTATTAAATCCTTATTTTCCTTGCTTCCTATTTTGTTTTACATAATGTATTTTTATTTTGATTTTATATGTGTACAGTAATCTGAACTGATAACTAGTTTGTTTTTAGCTCAGCTGCGACTTTGCCTTTTTGTTTCACCTTTAGTTTGCAAATCCTGCACTGAACCTATTCCACTATGTACTGACGGAGAATTTCTCACTGTGGATCTTAATACTACACAATTCTGTTGTCCTCAGTATTACTGTGGTAAGTATATTTTAACTAATTAAAAATATCTAGATATGTTCAATATTTAAGAAGGCCAGTGCATGTTAATTGTACTGTTATATGAGACCTTAGTTGAGTTCTAGCATATTAAATACATGTAATGTTTTCATACATCTAAGAGTGCTTCTTGGACAGTATTGTTACCTCCCCAAAATAGATTAGCTATGACTTTTCTCATCATCCTAGACTTTCTAGATATACACGTGATTCCATACCCTCTTCACCTCCTTTCTCTTCTTGCCCCCCTGCCATTTCTCAGGGCTCTTAACCTGATGAGTGTGTCCTAGTTCTACTACTGTTGTTGTATGTGCTTGTATTTGTTCGGTCCTTACCAACACACTGCAATTGGGTGATGGGAGAGGCAGCTCTGGGGAGATCCAAGTCCATGTATCACATCAGTAATGGCAGTGAACTAAATGGTAGCTAGTGAAAACCAGCAACTACGTGACGTTAATCTTTACTCATGTTATTTTTCTATTTAGTGTGTGAGCCAAATCTCTGTCCTACGCCACTACTCGACTGTGCACAAGATATGAAACTTGTGAAAGAAAATGTATCTGGTCAATGTTGTCCAATATGGCACTGTGGTAACTAATTTTCATATTTTAAAGTTTTACTAGAATGTATTAATATATACGATCAATATAAATATGTTGTTTTTTGCCTTTTAGAATGTAGCTGTGAAAGTCTTGTTGTGCCAACTTGTGAAGTGGTAAGAACACATATTTTTATTGAATTTTAATATAATTTAAATCAGTTTATTCTTCCTTTATTGCTTTCATTTCTGATTTCTTTTCAGAGTTAATGGAATTATTCTCTTTAAGTTGTACTGAAGTAGATTAAATCTTCTCTGATATTAGGGAGCAGTCAACATTTTAAATTATACTTGAGACAGGAAAGTACAATCAATATGTTATTTTTTTTTCCACTGGTGACTGAATCTACCAGCCTTATATCTACGTAAGTTCACCGGTCTTAAAATAAGCACAGTATTGAAAATATATTACCTCAATAATGAAAGGTTTTCCAATGATTCTTTAAGAAAGTGCACTAACAATGCATCTGTTTCAGAGGAGGAGGGGGTATAGACATGTAACTGTCTGTACCTTGTTAGGGGTTATGTATGAACATGCAAACCTTATAGAAATTCCAAAAATTTAATTTTTAGAAATAATAATTATGACTCTGGTATCACTTATTTAACCATTAGATGGAGGTTATGGTGCTTTACAAGTCTTTTTTTTTTTTTCTTTAAATATTTACCTCCATGGTATGCCTCTAAGACTTGAGAAAGATAATATATTCCTGGCCTTATTTATCAAAGAAGACATGTTTTCTTTCACAAAGATTTTCTTTTTCTTTTCCTTCTCAAACAATGTATATCATTAAAAACTCATTCAGACTTTTCAGGCCAAGGCTATATTCAGGGGAATAAATGAGGCAGTTTTTAAAGTAACAGAACCCTTCTTAGGATGCCACTGTTTCATTTAAAAAGCAGGGTGCAAAGTTTCAGTTATGCGAAATGAATAAGTGCTGGGAGAACTGTTGTACAGCATAGTGACTATAGTTAACAGCACTGTATTGTAGACTTTAAAATTTGCTAAGTGTTCTTACCACAATATAATAATAATAATAAATAAGAGAGTGGGAGGAAACTTTTGGAGTTAATGGATAGGTCTATGGCATGGTGATATTTCATGATGTATACTTATCTCCAAATATGTCAAGTTGTATACATCAATTACGTACAGCTTTTTGTATGTCAAATAAATTAATTAAATTGTATTTTAAAAAAGCATTGGGCTTCCCTGGTGGCGCAGTGGTTGAGAGTCCGCCTGCTGATGCAGGGGACACGGGTTCGTGCCCCGGTCTGGGAGGATCCCACATGCCGCAGAGCAGTTGGGCCAGTGAGCCATGGCCGTTGGGCCTGCGCGTCCGGAGCCTGTGCTCCGCAACAGGAGAGGCCACAACAGTGAGAGGCCCGCGTACCGCAAAAAAAAAACAAAAACAAAGCATTAATCTAACATTTACTCTAATGATGAGTTACCATCTGTGATTTGCATACAATGTTTAAGCTTTACAAGTAACTTTCATAAAAATTCTCTTGGATTATTTTGTGTATACACTATATATATAACCTACAGAAAAGAGTGGAATTCTGATATTGTATTTTTCTCAAGTTCTTCACAGTTTACATAACAAGTTTTGTATATTATTTCATTGACTCTTTACAAAGTAGATATATTTAGCTCATTTTATAAGTAAGAAAACTGAGGTCTAGAGAGAGTAAATGATAGACTGAGATCTTCAGGAATTAGACCAAGGGTTGTGTCTAAACGCTCATGCAAGGCAATTTATTTTTAACATTCCTTGTTCTACAAAGGTATTGACCTGACGCATTGTTCCTGAAATTGCTAAATATTTGTTTCAGTGTCTAAGATGATATATATATATTTTTTTTTAAAAAATTTATTATTTATTTATTTATTTTTGGCTGCATTGGGTCTTTGTTGCTGTGTGGGCCCTCTCTAGTTGCAGAGAGCAGGGGCCACTCCTCGCCGCGGTATGCAGGCTTCTCATTGCGGTGGCCTCTCGCTGCGGAGCACAGGCTCTAGGCGCTCGGGCCCCAGCAGTTGTGGCTCGCGGGCTCTAGAGCACAGGCTCAGTAGTTGTGGCGCACGGGCTTAGCTGTTCCGCGGCATGTGGGATCCTCCCGGGCCAGGGATCGAACCCGTGTCCCCTGCATTGGCAGGCAGATTCCCAACCACTGCGCCACCAGGGAAGTCCCTAAGGTGATATATTTTAAAAAAGCACTATCTAATCTTTTGGAGTAATTTATGCAGTGGGGGAGTTTGATTTATTATTATTTTTAACTCTGTATTCCAGTATTTTATTTCCAATCCCATTAGAATTGTATAATGACTAAAAGTCATAAAACATCAAAGGCGTTAATGTCTATGAAACTACTTTACATCTCGTAAAGCACTATAAAAAGTGAGATATTATTAACTTATGGAGAAAAGTGCCTTTTATATATTACTATGAATTTGAGTTATTTTTTGTGTCAAGAATCAAATTAGTTTTTATTACTGATGTCATATGAAAATTAAACACACCCAGGAAAAGTTGATGTTTAAAATACAATCCTTGAAACTTTAAGCCTGAGTCCTACACTTGAGAAGAACCTATACCATTTCCCTAGTAGGGAAAAGTTTAAGCATTGGTCATAACAGCAAATTACTAACAGCTAAAGGTTATAGCACTTTCTGTACATCAGCTTGTTTTAAGCTCTTTACATATGTTGATCCATTTATTTCTTTCAACAATTCTGAGGCAGACGGTATTATTATCCCCATTTTACAGATGAGGAAGGTGAGGAGCAGACTGGCTAAGTAATCTGCCCTAGATGACAAAGCTATTAAGTAGCAGAGCATGATTGGCACAAGGGCAGTCTTGTTCCTGTGCCTGTGCTACTAATCATTGTACTACACTCTTCTGCTCTTGTTTTATATGCTAAAGAAGCCTTGCTCTGATGCAGACATCAGAGTTCTGGACCACCTCTACAGAGCAGATCAAGAACATTTTCATCAAGAGAATTTTCTAGGGTTAGCAAGCATTCTTTTATCTCTAATTGCCCACTAGAAGCTCAGAATCTAACAATATAATTTTAAAGTTAGGACAAATCATAAAGATCATCTTATCCACCTTCACTCATTTAATAGATAAGGAAATTTAAGTTTAGAGAGATTGAGTGGTCTATGATCACATTTTTATTGTATTTTCTATAGGCTACTAATTAAATGACCACTGGGTTAATCAAAGCTTGTTCACTGTCAAATATTTTTATGAACTTGCTATGTGGCTGTGGGGTAGGAAACTTATTAGATGTTATATTGTGCATTTTTTTTACAATGGTAATATAATAAGCCATATTGATAAGTCATATAATAATATCTTTCTAATAGGGAGAATTTCATGCAATAGACCTCAACTTTCAGAGTGACTGTGGATGTGTACAGTATCTCTGTGGTAACTATGTTTTTTGAAACTTTTAAATGATAATGAATATTATTGATATCTGTTGTTTACTATGAATAAATTAAAAATAAGTTTTGAGATGTACTACACATTTTAAGCCATTGGCCAGTTTTTAAGTATAAAAAGTATACTTTTTATTTTTCAATTTCCTCTTTTGTAATATTCCTAAATGTTCTGAGAAACTTGGTAACAGGACATAAAAATGATTCATTTTCAGAGGCTTCACAGAATTTAAAGTTGATGCCAGGGTTCTTTTTAGTGTATATAATTTAATTTAAAAGTAGACAACATCTAAAAGAGATTTTTGCTCACTGTTTTATTATTGTTGATGTTAACACTGCAAAGCATAAGGTTGATTTTTCTATGAAATAACAAATCTTCATATTAAGTATTAGTAGGTTAATAGAAAATAAACTTTTGTTTAATAGCTTAAAACTTTTGTATTTTTATATGAGGGAAGAGTTAAATCCTATGTTCACAAGGCACAAAGAGCTTCTGAGCTGCATTCTTCATCACTATTCTAGCCTACTATGAGCCACTTTTAATGATGTGATAGCACATTATATCACCTACCTTCATCATAAAGTATGATTTATATGACTTTATTTTGCAACACAAAAAATTGAAAAATTTCTCTCAAAATAACAAAAAACATGAAATGTTACACAATCCCTTCATGAAGAGACCTACTGTTATTGATTTAGATTTTGCCTCCATTTATATCCACTCCCCAAAATTGTCATGTTATGTTTCCAGAAGAGGGAACAGCAAGTAGCTTGATGATCACTTTGGGCTAAAATTCTGGAATCTGCTATAAAGTATAGTTTTTAGAGGCAGTTCAAACAGTGTATAGCAGTTGAGTTTAGGAATCAATTTCTTACTCTGTGTTAAGGAATAAATGCTACATTCATTATTAAGTGAACTCTTGAGCTGTTAACAATATATAAAGGTAAAGATCTTTACTGGTTTTGAAAAAATTGCATATCACAATAAAAACATAAACTTAAATAAAAGTTCCAATGATCAGTTAATAAAAAACTTAATATACTACTTTTTGTTGACTTTTTTTGTTTTCTTAGAAAAGGATGATGTGTGTGTGTTTCAAGAAGTATCAGTATTGAATCCTGGCCAATCTATGATAAAGTATTTGGAAGGGGACTTTTGTTACATGGTAGAGTGTCTAGAAGAGAAAGATAACCTTACAGGCTTCCACACTTTGAATTTTACAATGTTGAATTGTTCAAAAGAATGTGATGTTGTAAGTATTCTTTGTAAGTCATTCTGGTGAGAGTTAATTAATCTTTAAATGGCAGCTGTAGAATTTGAATGAGTGAATACTCCATAAGTTAAAAATATACACTTGAATAGTTCTTTAATAATCTTTTAATTTGTAACTTATCTATATAATGCAGTTTCCTTTTCCTGTGTATAACCTTGAGCTTCAGGAATCTTATTACCTATACAGCTTGTTTGACCTGAGCTTGTTAAATCTACTTGATGAATCTTGGTTGCTAGATGTAAAGGTTAACATCTACTTCACTTCTAATACAGCTATATAAAGTCAGTTATTATTTGAAGTGCTTCAAATTCAACCTCAGAAATGCTTTACAGGTGCTCTGAGACAGCATAGGTTGTATTGGGAAGCACTTTCAGAATGAATTCATTAAAAATATCAGTATTGTTATTGGCTAATTCAAATTATTATTATTATGCACAGCACCAGGTATACACTCCATCGCCAAGTGATTATGATTGTTGTGGTACCTGCAAAAATGTATCCTGCAAATTTCAAATGGAAAATGGAACATCAGTTATATATGAGGTATGAATTTCTTCATTCCTAAAATGTGCTCCATGGGTAGCTGTCTGTGCTATTTTCTAAAGAAGCTGTTCCATAAATTTGAAAAATATCACTCACACACACACATAGTGTTCCACATACAACAAACACACCCATATACAGCATGCTTACAACACACAAGACATAGTTACATTTTAAAGTATCTGATTTCTGTTGTAAAGGAGCATGTTAAAATGGTTTCTCAAACTTATTTTATCATAGATCCTTACTTTTTTCCCCAGATGTTAGGAATGGACTTTGAGAAATGTTGATTTCTAATAATTAGAACAAAGGAAAAGAACAATGTTATTTTATTCACTCATTTGAAATGAAACATTTTGATAGAAATCTGAAACTCAAGTTGTTAGCACTTTATTATTTCAGGTATCAAAGATTTCAGTGGGTAAATATGACAAAAGATTAAGAATATTTGAAAAAATTTTTAAAAAGAAGATCCCAAGAGTAATGAATGCTATACCACATCTTTCTGCCCAAACCAATAAAATTATTATTCAGAATTCTTCTGTTATCTCATAATAACTCTATGGAGGTTTGAAGACTGACCTACTCCTTTCCTTTTTTAGAATAGAAGAATGGAACCATGATTAGTACAGTTGTTAGTGATGTCATCAGATTTAGGAGGCTCACAAATTCTGTTTATAATTTACATTACCTGAAGGTAGTTCCAATTTATTATTGCTATCCTTAAATTTTTTCCATTAATAGTTTAATTATATGGAGGTCTTATTTATGTTGTTCTTAAGTACAAGGGATTACTCATAGACCCAAAAGAAAAAGAGATTTCTCCAATCCTGTGCATTTTATTAAATAAGAAAAGTGAACAATTATCTTATTGTTTCATAGTCTATTGTTTTATAATTATGTGAAAAATAGTGTATTGATTTAAATAATGTTGTTGATATTGTTTATTTGTTTAATCATAGCAATATTTGTTTCATATTATATCATTTTAAAGAGGGAGACTTGAAAAAGGAAGCTTATAAAATGAGGAGACATAGGTGTGAGAGAAAAGGAATCAGAGACTACTTGAAAATATACAGTCATATGGGGATTTAGTGAAAGAGCAACATAAACTCTATAGATGTCAGTAATCCTGTGATAGCCCTGAAATTTAAATGAAAGATTAAATTATGTTTAGAATATTTTTTGAGAACACAACAAGTAATGTAATATAGGTAAACATATATGAAGATTGTTAACTCTTGGCTCTTTCAAAGATAAGCTTTAGTTATCTAGAAATCTAATTCTTATGGAACAAGTAATTTTTGATTTCAGATAAATTACATAGTACTATTTGAATTGAATATTAGAATTAATATTCATATTTGAATGTTTTATCTTCTTTTATACCTGGACTTGCAGATCTTTTCCAGTTGAGATTCATAGAAGACCTAAGACCTGATGATATTTATACATTAAAATAGAATCTACAGAAAATAAAGTTTGTCAGAATTCTTTGCTGGTTCACAAGGAATCTTCAAGTCAGAGTCTGACTAGCATTTTTAAATGCAGGTTATAAAATAAAAAAATATATCAACAATTACAGCCTAATAATTATATAATAGTTATTTTCAGCTGATTTTATTTCTAAAGAGGAATTCTGAAATCAAGAATGAAATAAACACTTAGGGACTCCCCTGGTGGCACAGTGGTTAGGAATCCGCCTGCCAATGCAGGGGACTTGGGTTCGAGCCCTGGTCCAGGAAGACCCCACATACCACGGAGCAACTAAGCTCTTGTGCCACAACTACTGAGCCTGAGTGGCACAACTACTGAAGCCCATGCACCTAGAGCCTGTGCTCCGCAACAAGACAAGCCACCACAATGAGAAGCCCGCGCACCACAACAAAGAGTAGCCCTGCTCGCCACAACTAGAGAAAGCCCATGCACAGTAAAAAAGACCCAATGCAGCCAAAAATAAATAAATAAATTTTTAAAAAAAGAATGAAGTAAACACTTAATATGTTGAAAAAGTTATTAAAAGAATAGGGATATGTTTAAAAAATAACCAGAAGGTATAGAAAACTAGAACCACAGGTGAATAATCACTATCATCCAAAGATTTTTAAATTTTTTGGTGATAAGGGAGTAGAAGGAAAAATAAACAAACCTCAAGAGAGGAGGTGTACTAAGTATTATGACTTGTTGTTTTATAATTAGTAAGGGAATATTAGAGCAAGACCCTTGACACTTGGCCACGTTAGATAATTAATTTTGTAGTAGAAAAGGATACCTATTTGCTTCTTTCCTCTCTGTTGCTTTGTTTCACATTTACATCTTGGTTCTAGTATGAAACCAAAACACCCCCCCACACACATACCACATATATGTATTTTTAATTATTTTAGATAAGTTTGGGGACATTGCCAGATGGACATTTTATGTTACAAGAAGCTCTCTGAATCTTGACTTTTGATTCAGTAGGATAGGAAACATTCTACTTAAGAAATATAGCAGATTTTAATAAGCAAACAGTAACTTTCTCTTTTATTTTTAGGAGGGGAGTACCTGGAACTATAATTGTACCACATTTGAATGTGTTAAGACTGACGAAGGGACGATGATTCTGAAGTACAGTATGGTCTGTCCCCCTTTTAATGAGACTGAATGCAAAATGGTTTGTACCTTGTTATAGCTAAGAAAATTTGGCATTAAATATAATTTAGAAAATACACATTAATATGTTTTCCAAGGTCATACATACATACATTATGGCTTATTTATTTTGCTAAATGTTTTATTTTCATGTATACATAAAAGCTCTGTTATATTTTCTCAGTTTGACACTTTGAGTTATATATGGCATTCCAAATAATTTTGAGTCTCCCTGAATGGACATGATGCTATGTCTGGGTTTTTAATATGTAGACCAAAGGATTATTGAAAAATCCTTTGATCAGCCAACTTAGCCTCTTCTTTCCATATGGATTAATAAACTAATCAATCAGAACTTGGTCAAATTTCTCTTTCTTAAACACACAGCAGATTTATGCTGTCATTTGCTGTTTAAAGCATACTAGCCTAAGTGAAATTTGCCGTAGTTTCTCTGAGCATGGGCCACTGTGAAACTCAGCACATGCCAGAGCACTGCTGATTCTTTAGTTTTGCTCTTCCAATTCCCTTTTCTCTCGTAGAAGAGCCTATTGGGAGAGTAGATTTTCGAAAGTCACACAATTTTTAAAAAAAGATTCTTTGTAGCCTTAATTATTTAGGAGATAATAATCCCTAATGAAAAGTAAGCTTTATTCTGTTGTGCGAGGCAATATTTTTCTTTAAGTGTGGAGAAATAGCACATTCACTTTTTTTTCATGATGTGCCGTTTTAGTGATGATGGTTAGCTAGTTGGTTGGCTAGTGAGATACAATATGTACTAAAGTAATAGAATTTCAGCTCTTGAAGGAATCTTAGGCATCATCTTATTTCACAGATTCATTTTTATAGAATAAATTCTTTTATTTGAATTACAATTAGCAAGTTACTAAAAGCAATTAGCAACTTACTGTAAGAATTCCAAAATAGATGAAATTTTCTTAATTTAGCCTTTGTCAAGAGACATCCTGAAGTGGGGAATTTTTTTTGAATAATAAAATATTAAAGAAAAAGAGACATCATTTTAACATTCAGTTATATTCAGGAACTCAGTCTAGTCTCAAAAAGTAGTTCAGATTGTTTTGAGGAGTTTAAAAGATATAATGGCCTCTATTTAGAGTCCCTATTAGTACTTTGATTTGGTAAGAAAATCTTTTGTGGTATTTAAAATGGGTTCTTTTAAGTAAGTTAATCCTTTTGCACTTTTTCATATTACTAATGAAGAAATAACAAATTTTAAACAAAATATCTGCTCCTAATTTTACAAACAAAAATTCTTATTAGAAATTGTTAAATTTCAATCATCTTTCTATAAAGTCTTTGTGATATTTAGTAAAAATATTGAGAAAGTTGTTTTTTTATTTCTAGTTTAGGATGAAATGACAAAACACTGAATTTTAACATTATTCCTTTTTTCTTCCTAGAATGAAGGGATTGTAAAGCTTTATAATGAAGGCTGTTGCAAGATCTGTAAGTGAAGACAAATTACATACATTAGTTTGATTAGTTTTAATTGCTCATGATTATTATTTTTTCACATAAAATTCAGTTCCTATGTTGCAATGAGGGAAACAAATTTTATAATGTTTATTATTTAAATGTTTTTGTCATGCGGTTGATTATTTTGTAATTTAATCTTTATCTTCTGGAGCATAAGTTTTTAATTGAGATGAATTTTAATTTAAATATTAGAAATTTATTGTTGCATTTTTCAAAAGGTATTGCACAGGATTTCAGTAGGTTTTAAGTTTGAAAGTGCCCTATGGTCAAATGTGCTTTGAACAGGCTGAACTACACAAAGGAGGTTATGATGAGACGTCAATAAGGATATAGAAAGTGTGATATTTTCCAAACCTATTTGAACATATCTATGGTTCTGTATAATATATTTGAGAAATACCAATTTAGTCAATTATATTTAAATCATATATATAAAACTTCCCATAATTATTTTGACAAAATTATGTGCATGCAATATATTTATTTGAATTATAAGGTTTATTTCATAGTGCGTTTTAATGATTTTAAGGACTGAAATAGAATAGAGGGGTGTTCATGCAACCATTTTTATTTATGTGTTTATGATTTTATTTTTTGTGTTCATGAATTTATGTCAAGAAAAACGTTTTAGAGGGGAGTGGAGGAGTGCTGCTTCATGGGTATGGGGTTTCTTTCTGGGGTGATGAAAATGTTCTGATATTGGATAAGGTGGTGGATGTACAACATTTTGCATGTATTAAATGCTACTAAATTGTGTATTTAAAAATGGTTAGTTTTATTTTAATGCAAATTTCACTTTAATAATAGAAAAAAATGTTCAATCTCACATATAATAAAGTTATTAAAATCCAATGAAAATACTAAAACAAAAAAAAAGAAAAACGTTTTAGGAAACTTGGCATAAATAGTAATTTTAACATTGTTTAGAGAAGCTTTTGGGAAAAAAGTCTACAACACAATTCAGGTTAATAATGCCACTGTGTAGGGTTGGATTTTTAGACACAAATTATCATGCCTCTCAAGGGAGATTTCTGAACTTCTTACCACCAGGTAAGTCCCATAAATATGTAAGAATAGTCTTGTCTATTTAGAGGTGTTAGTCATATTGAAAACAATATTAAAATGTATTAGGGACTTACCTGGTGGCACAGTGGTTAAGAATCTGCCTGCCAATGCAGGGGACACGGGTTTGATCCCTCGTCCGGGAAGATCCCACATGCCGCGGAGTAACTAAGCCTGTGTGCCATAACTACAGAGCCTGCGCTCTAGAGTCCGCGAGGCACAACTACTGAAGCCCGCGCGCCTAGAGCCTGTGCTCCACAACAAGAGAAGCCACCGCAATGAGAAGCCCGTGCACCTCAATGAAGAGTAGCCCCCGCTCACTGCAACTAGAGAAAGCCAGCGCGCAGCAACGAAGACCCAACGCAGTGAAAAATTAATTAATTAATTAATTAAAAATAAAATAAAATAATTATCTTTAAAAAAATAAAATAAATTAAAATTTTGATGAAACATAAGTAAAATATATATTATTGAACATAATAACAGCTTATAAATCAGAAACTCACCTGTTTTCTACTGACAATTTATTTCTCACAAAATTCCAATGATGGGTTCTGCATTTATCCTGATTTTCAGTTTAGAGAGTTTAGGTAACTCATCTAAGTCATACCTCTTGTGGGATTTCCCTCCAGGCCTGATCTCACAGCCTGCTTCTTAACCACTAGTGATATTCTGGAACATCATCAGTATAAGTTTTAGGAGAGGGCAGAGGCTGACTGATGATGTCTGCTCATCAGTGCAGGGCTGGAACGACAGAGTCTATTTACATGAGGTGTGAAAAGTAAAATCCAACACATTCATACCCACCCACAACAAACATTCGGATGTCCAATTTGTTCTTGTATTCATTTGCTGGGGCTGCTGTTAACAAAATACCAGAAACTGGGTGACTTAGCAGAAATTGATTGTCTCAAAGTTCTGGAGGTTAGAAGTCTAAAACAAAGGTGTCAGCAGGGTTGATACCCTCTGAGGGCTGTGAGAGAAGGGTCTCCTCCAGGCCTCTCTTCTTGGCTTGTTAGACGGCCATCTTCATGTTCACATGGTGTTCTCCTTGTAAGTGGATCTGTTTCCAAATTTCCAGTCATAAGGACACCAGTCATATGAATTAGGGCCCACCCTAATGACCTCTTTTTCACTTGATTACCTCTGAAAAAAACCCTCTCTCCAAATAAGGTCACATTCTGAGGCACATAGGAGTATTTGGAAGACAGAATTCAACCCATAACAGCTATATTGCCAGGATTTTAGTGGGTAATAGAGTACCACTTAATGCTTTTTAATTACTGGGGCTCTTAGACACATACTAATGAAAATTTTTGCTCATTAGAAATGAGCAGTTTTTCATTGTTTTCTCTGAATCAAATGTAAACTAATGTGTATCAAATAGTCATTGTATCAAGAACTCAATGAGTGAAATTTAGGCTCCAGAATCTAAGGAAGTTTATATTTTTATGCTCTCATGTCTTTTTCCTTCTGCTTCTTTAGATTCTAGACTCTTCCACAGGTATGAGATATAGGAATAGAATCACATTGCAATGTAAACACCTTGAATTCTGTAACCCCATTTTAACTATTAGAGAAGTGAGTGTATTTATGTTATCTGAGGGCAGACAGGGGAAGATCTGTTTGACTTGACCGTATTGCTACTCTTGATTGTCCGTCACGCGTCAACACTCTATTAAACCCATAGCAGACAGTACTGCAACGAATCTTCACCACAGTTCTGGAGGGTAGGTGGGGAGGTAGGTATGGTTTCCCTACAGGTGAGGAAATGAAGGTTCAGAAAAGTGTATCACGCTAATCAATAATACTCAGTAGATTTAGGCCTCTCCAGTGCCTGGCCTCAGGATATTTCAATTTTGCCAAGCTCTTTGAAGTACAGAATAATAACAAGCCTCCTCATTTTCTCTCATCTGATGTATAAGGCCTTGTGAAGTAGTTTCTGCTTTGGCATTAGAGAACCCCCGTCTGTAGTCTTCGCTTTTGGGTGACCAGGCTTTATCAGAGAGACTGTGGATATTGCGTATTGTTGCAGGTGCTATGCTAAACAAAATGTGTTACAATAAAGTCTCTGAGGAATAAATAGGAAATGGCTCTTGGCACGAACAAATCCAGCCAACTAACAATACATTTATGCTGTCCCAGTTTCATTCATTGAACGAGTTAACACAAACAGATTTTTACTGAGTGCCTCTCACGTACCAGACACCCTTTTAAAAGGGCACTGGGACCAAGATAGAGGATGAAACAATATCTGCATGCATAGTGTATGTTATCAAGAAGGGGAAGAAACAATAAGAGGTAAATATACACTATTATGTCAGGTAGTGATGAATGGTGTAAAGAACAATAGCGCAGAATAAAAGTGATGGAGAGGGAGGGAAATTGGGTTGTTCATTTAAGTGCGTGATTAGAGAATGCCTCTGTGATGAGGTGTCATTTGAATAGGGACTGAATGTCCTTGGGAGCCAGCCAGGTAGAGTGAAGAGTGTTCAAGGTGGAGGAAATGGCAAAGTACAGTCACAGCACAGGGATGAAAGTGATAGAAGAAGATAAGGATCTTATAGGTCATGTCAAAGATGGTTTCCTTCTTGACTATTCTTTGTTTTAAAACTTATGAGACTAGAAGGGCTAATGAAGTAACCACTGGGTGAAAGCATCATAAGGAACAAAACAGCCTGCCCTCTGCCACCAACACTGAGCCTCAGTCCACACCGTATTTGGGAGGTCGGGGAAAGGAGAAAGAACAAGCATAGGAGATTGAGGAGGAGCCACAAAGAGATGGGAGGCAGAGCAAAGAGTACGCTCTGGAAGCCAAGTGCAGAAAGTGTATCCAGGAGGAGAGAGTGATGGACTGAGTCAAACACTGCTGAGAAGTCAAGTAGGATGAGAACTGAGATGTGATCTTTGACAATAGTAATTGAAAGTCATAGATGACCTTGAAAAGAACAGTTTAATTTCAGGCAGTCTTTGCTACCCATCTCTGCTTCAACCAGAGTGGCTTAACTTTTATATACTTCACATGTTGGGATTTCATACAAGCATTTATTTTATTTTATTTTATTTTTTTATTTTGCGGTACGCGGGTCTCTCACTGTTGTGGCCTCTCCCATTGCGGAGCACAGGCTCCGGACGCGCAGGCTCAGCGGCCATGGCTCACGGGCCTAGCCGCTCCGTGGCATGTGGGATCTTCCCGGACTGGGGCACGAACCCGTGTCCACTGCATCGGCAGACAGACTCTCAACCACTGCGCCACCAGGGAAGCCCTCAAGCATTTATTTTAAATAAAGATTTTGCGACTAAACTCATTTGAAGATTGGAGCTCTAATTCCAGTCTTTTGCAAACAAGGAAACTCAGAATGATTTAGTCTCTTTCCTAAAATGACAGAGCAAATTAGTAACAGAGTGAGATGAGAATCTTGGTTGTTTTGTATCCTGATTCAGGGATTACATTCTCTGTCATACAGCATTAACTATATATTATTGGGTGTATTATCAAGTGATAATACATCATGCACACAGAAGCATATTAATAGATTAATTAATACAAAGTGTTTTCATTAGAAATTGTGACATCATTTCAGAGCCATAAAATCAAGTATGAGTCATCCATACATTTCAACATGGTTGATAATAATTCAGTTACATTCTTGAATTTTACATTAATATCCATTAAGATAATGTGATTTTAAATCTATCAGTTTATATTTTAAAATTGATTTATATATATGTATGTATGTATGCCTTAATTATGTACATGTATATTTACCTGTACATGTAAATATGTATTACATTAAAATATAATGCATAAATATTACATTAAATATAATAATAAATATACACCTGACACGGGTTGATGTTAGCATTACTCCATGTGTGGAATATGTTTGATTTATGATTATGATAATTATTCTGAGACAATAAGATAAAGAGATAAATATAAAGCTAGAAAATATATGAGAAAAGAAGTTGAAAATAAATATTAACATACACTATGTAAGAGTAAAATTCTCACTATCTCTTATTATAGAAATATGTTTTATATAAATATATCAGTTTTCAATTATAAATATATTCATATGTTTAATTGAATTAAGAAACAATTTGATACGGACTTTTGATGAATAAATACATTCTGTATTTTATCAGGCAAACGAGATGAAAGAATATGCCAGAAAGTGATTATTAGATCAATCATAAGGAAACAGGACTGTATAAGTCAAACCTCTGTAAGTGGAAAAATATCATTTGTTACATAAAGCGTATGTGTCTTTCCAGAAGTATATGTGTCACAGCACTGGTAAGTTTGTAAGCCAACAAAATGCCAACATTTAAAATATTTAACTTTTGGAGATTATTCCTACATTCTAATATTAAAATATTCTGTTTGTGAAGAAGTATGAATTATTCTTGGCATAAATAATCAACAGTTCTGAATGTTAATTGCAATACAGAGAGATGGAAATTTAAACCTAAATATATTTAACCACATATTGTCTTAAGTGTGTAATTTTAATCAGCAAAAATAGTCTTAGTTCTAACTTTTCCCACTTTAATAAGACCTGTCTGATTCTGTAGTCTACTTAATTGTGATACAATACAGGTTACAATAGAATCATTAGATTGTGATTACTGTATTCCACAGATCTGTCTAGTTATGTGTGCACATTTCATACTTTGAGTTATGTCAGATTGCCATCTTGGACAAACAATGTGCTACCTTAGTGGAATCAATATCACTGTTTTAAAATTTTTTAAACAATTTTCTCATCTCTTCTTACAGATAAATGTTGCATCTTGCGATGGAAGATGCCCATCAGCTACCATATTTAACATCAATATTGAGAGCCATCTAAGATTCTGTAAGTGTTGTCGTGAAAATGGGGTACGCAACTTTACTGTGCCACTGTATTGCTCAGGCAATGGCACTGAAGTCCTGCACACTCTCCAGGAACCTATAGACTGCACATGCCAGTGGAATTAAATTCTTGGATTCCAAGAACTCTATGCAACATCATAAGGTCAAATGGAGTTAATTTTTATCGCTCTTTTTAAGGCACTGGGCAGATTTATACTGTTTAATAATGTATTTTTCAGACTATGGGATATGGCAATTTAACACTTGCTACAAAATAAATAAAATTTCCAGGAAAAACTTCATTTATTGACTTAGTCTATTTTAGAGAATCAAATGATTTTAAGGTGTTCAGCTGAAATGCTGTTATGTATATAATTGCAGCATGCAATTATATTCTCATCTATTAGAAGGTTGTTTTGTAGGATTCTTTCAGTTTCACTCAATAGTTTTTTCTTTTTAATTTGAAAAGTCTGCCATAGCTATTCGAAATAAGATACTCTTCATTGCTACTGTTTATTCTGGTAAATGTAATCAGTTAATAGTGGCATCTGGATAGTCATAAAGAGTGGTACGCTTAGAGACTGATCATAGAACAATAGGATTTTAGATTATTTGAAGTCTGAGTGGATATTAGGAATGTTATTGTAAATTTCCCTTATTTTGCAAATTTATCAGATAACCAGAGAAGCTATGTGACTTGTACAAATTCATCCAGTGTAATGATATAGTGAATTCATGTTAACAGCTGATTTAAGTCTACATCTTTGACATTCCAGCAATATGTTCTTTCCTTTTGAACAGTATGGTAAGGTGTGTATCACAGAACCTTTTATTCTTAAGGAGTTTGCTTTGCCTAGAATTAAGAATTTTAAACTCAGTTCCTTTAAAAACAAGGAAAAAATGCCACACATACATATGTATATACATACATGTAATAGTTACCTGAATAATAAGGAACGGGGAAATGTAGCATCATTTGCTAAATAGAGGAGGGAGATCTCGGGCTTTTATTTTTTGTACCATTAAAACTGTTTTCAAATATGTTGTTATTATTTAACATTTAGTTAGCTATTTACTGTCTCATAGACGTCTGATATTTGAGATGTATTTGCCTAACTATTGAAGTTGCATGCTATTTTTCTGTTCATGCTGCTGTTTTGCCAATGAAGGATGAAATAAAATGATTTGAATGTATTAGTAGTTCTACAGTGGAATGCCGCACTTTTTAAAGACAGTAGATTATTGACATTTGCAAGGAATATATTCTAAGATCTTTGCAAACCCCCCAATTGTTTGCCACTTATAGTATATAATTATCTGATTCTCCTCATCTGTAAAAAGGAGAGAATGCCCCACTTGGTATGATTGTTGTGAGGATCAAATGAAGTTGAACATCAATGAGAAAAGAGTAAAACTGCATTGAAAAGTGGATGTGGGAGCCTGATGACTAGGCTGAGCTAGGTGATTTGTTTCTATTTAAAAATCATGCTACCCAGAAAAATTACAACAGATTAGATATTTTGGGACCCCCCAGGGTTACTTAGAAATGGATGAAAGAATCAAATGAACATTGCATCTGCAAAGCCCCAGTATCTACTGTATATAAAAATTGATTTTATCTTATTTGCACTTAATAACACTTATAAGTGTTCTGTCTAGACATTAACATTTCAATATTCTTTGATTCCTGTTAACATATAGATTGAATCAAATCTATTTGGTTAAAATATACTAATATTTTGCTTAAGAGAAACTGTATTTACCTCAAATGAGGTACATAATATTGTATATTGTCTACCACTCATTTCTTTATTTTCATGCTCTGTTAAATATTTATTATATTAAAAATATTGAATTGTCTTTAAACCTATTTGTGGGGAAAAAGGGAAACATTTTCCTAGAACTTCATAAACATTCTCAAATACAATAAATCTATATTGAGCACTTGCTATGTGTCAGGCACTGTTCTAAGCTCTTGAGAACATGGGCAATACAAAATAGACACAGGGCTCACCCTCATGCAACTTAGAATCTAGTGAGAAAGTAGGTATTGCATAAATAAACACACCTGCGGGGAAAGTCCAGAAGGAAAACCCAAAATTCTTTGGAATGTAGTTCAAGGTGGCCATCAAATCAGCAGAGGGGTACAAATGGACTTTCCATAAATGGTGTTGGGACAACTGGATAGTAAACTGAGTAAAGAGATGTTAGATCAGGGTATGTGGAGTCTGGGATATGAACTTCTCAATGTAGAACAATATATTTTTTGATTTCTGAATTATGTTTGTATCACATATTCCTCACACTTAAATTAGTTATAAAATAAGTATAAGGGATCTTAGAAAAGAACAGTCAGGAAAGGAGGCTGAGAAAGAATAGTTATAGAGTTTGGAGTAAAGCCTGGAGCCTTAATGGGGGTCGTAGAAGCCAGGAATTGGAGCTATTCTGTCAAATGGTGATGAAAAGTCATTTGATTTATAGAAATAAGAGTTCACTGGTGTTTCTTATTATGAACAAAAGCCATAATGAAGTGGTGTATTAGTCAGTTTGGGCTGCTATAACAAAACAGCACAAACTGGGCAACTTAAAAACATCAGACATTTATTTCTTACAGTTCTAGAGACTGGGAAGTTCAAGATCAAGGTGCCAGCAGATTTGGTGTCTGTGAGGGTCTGCTTCCTGGCTCAAAGACAGCAGTCTTCTTGCTGTATCCTTTCCATGACAGAAGGGGTAAAGGAACTTTCTGGAGTCTCTTCTAAAAAGGCACTAATCCCATTCGTGGGGGCTCCACCCTCATGTTCTACTCACTGCCCAAAGGGTCCACCTCCTAATACCATCATATGGAAGGTTAGGACTTCAACATATGAATTTTGAGGGGACATGGCCATTCAGCCCATTGAAAATGAGTTGAAAGGTGATAAGTAGATGATAAATTGGACTCAATATGTGCACTGCTCCTGATGTACTCATGCCCAGATTCACTCAAACACATGCTTATGTTTCTGCAGCTGGTGCCGCCTGTTCCCATCTTCATGACAGTTTCCCCTCCCAGGCAGCCTGAGGCAGCTAGGCAGGAACAGCACAGCACATGTGCAGCAGGCCCAGACTAAGCCATTGACCTCCTTGCCTTACTCTGACCACTGTCTCAGTCTTCTGGGGAGGAAGGACTGCATCCCTCCCCCATGTCTGCCTTAGGGGCTCTGGTTTCTCCTACCACTTCTGAGCCTGGAAGAAGCATCATGCCCCCTGATTACCATGAAGAACTGAGTAATGCAGCCTGGAAAAAAGGAGGAATTAATACCCTGTGAAGTAAACTCTGAACAATGGACAGGTCCAGGAGCCAGCAGGTAAATTGCTCACTGTCACCCCTCATCCTCAATGGCTATTCCAAGATGCAGTGGTTCCATTTGGCCTTTCCAGATATATCTGTTTGGTGTAAGCAGTGGCCTGCTCTCTAACAATCTGACTTGTATTAGTTTTTGTCCCTCTCCTGCCTCACTTTCCTTAAATCAGTTCCTTGAAGAGTCTTCTTCACCTCAGTAAATGACAACTGTCAAATTTAGTGTGTGTGTGTGTTGCATTAAAACTACAAGATGTGATTTTTAGTTTAGATTTTTTAAACAGCTAACACTCTTTATTGAGTCATTTTGGAAGGGAGAAGAGTAAAAACAAACTCTCTTGTATTGTTTGTAGGAGAAAAATAATACAAAACATACACATAAATAATTTCTATTGTCATTTTGTTTATTTTTGTTTTTCTCCCTGCCCCTCCTGATCTGGGATTAAATTGAACATAATTTTTAATTTCTTTAAGAATTTTTAGTGAACGCAGTCTTGAGAAAAAAGAGCAAAGCTGGAGTTATCATGCTGCCTTACTTCAGACTCTACTACAAAGTTACAGTAATCAAAATAGCATGGTATTGGCACAAAAGCAGACACATAAATCAATGTACCAGAATAGAGAGCCCAGAAATAAACCCACACACCTATGGTCAATTAATCTATGACAAAGGAGCCAATAACATACAATGTAGAAAAGACAGTCTCTTCAGTAAGTGGTACTGGGAAAACTGGACAGCTATATGTAAAAGAATAAAATTAGAACATTTTCTCACAGCATATACAAAAGTAAACAAAATGGATTAAAGACCTAAATGTAAGATCAGAAACCATAAAAGTCCTAGAAGAAAACATAGGCAGAACACCCTTTGACATAAATCATAGCAATATTTTTGAATCTGTCTCCTAAGGCAAAGGAAACAAAAGCAAAAATAAACAAACAGCACTTAATTAAACTTAAAAGCTTTTGCACAGCAAAGGAAACCATCAACAAATAAAAACACAACCTATTGAAGGGGAGAAAATATTTGCAAATATTATGACCTATAAGGGGTTGATATCCAAAATATATAGACAGCTCATACTATTCAATATCAAAAAAATGAACAACCCAATTTAAAAATGGGCAGAAGACCCAAATAGACACTTTTTTCCAAAGAAGACATACAGATGGCTAACAAGCACATGAAAAAATGCTCAACATCACTGATCATCAGGGAAATGCAAATCAAAACCACAATGAGATATTACCTCACACATGTCAGAATGGCTATCATCGAAAAGTCTATAAATGAGAAATGTTGGCAAAGATGTGAAGAAAAGGAACCCTAGTACACTGTTGGTGGGAATGTAAATTGGTGCAATCACTATGGAAAACAATATGGAGATTCCTCAAAAAACTAAAAACAGAACTACCATATGACTTAGCAATTCCACTATTGGCTATATAGCCAAAGAAAATGAAAACATGAATTTGAAAAGATACATGCATCCCAATGTTCACAGCAGTATTATTTACAATAGCTAAGATATGGGAACAACCTAAGTTTCCATCAACAGATGAATAGATAAAGAAAATGCGGGGCTTCTCAGGTGGCGCAGTGGTTGAGAGTCCGCCTGCCAATGCAGGGGACACGGGTTCGTGCCCCGGTCTGGGAAGATCCCACATGCTGCAGAGCGTCTGGGCCCGTGAGCCATGGCCACTGAGCCTGCGCGTCCGGAGCCTGTGCTCCACAACAGTGAGAGGCCCGCGTACCGCAAAAAAAAAAAAAAGAAAAAGAAAATGTGGTATATACATACAATGGAATATAACTCAGCCATAAAAAAGAATGAAATTCTGCTATTTGCAACAACATAGATGGACCTGGAGGGTATTTTGCTTATTGAAATAAGTCAGACAGAGAAAGACAAGTACTGTATGTTATCACTTATAGGTGGAATCTAAAAAAATAAATGAACAAAACAGAGACTCATGGATATAGAGATCAAACTAGTGGTTACCAATGGGGGAAGGGGGAGGGGCAAGATAGTGGTAGGGGATTAAGAGGTACAAACTACTCTGTATAAGATAAATAAGCTACAAGGATATATTGTACAGCACAGGAAATATAGCTTTCTGAGCTTTTTATATGAAATTAATTACCATGCAATGTTTCAAAATTAATGTTCACATTACACAGAAAATAACACTATTGAAATCCAGATATCTCAATAATTTCTTAAAATTAATCTATTGAGAACATGTGTGGCTACAATATATAGATTCAGAAGATTTCAAGATACAGAATAAGTATGACTCTGATCAGAGGGCCTGTATGTAGCCCAAGTGGATTAGGATTCATGTTTGTGCTAATATTCCCAGACAGGGTCGCTGTGAATGATTGTACATTTTGGTCCCAGTATTAAAGTGCTCATCTGAGGGGCGAGGCTGTGCTGAAATCTGACTCAGGTTCCTCAAGCCAGGTCGTGAACCGAGACAAGAGACTATTTCTACCCAGAGGATGAAATTCCCTTTTCTTTGCACAGAGGCACTGGCCTCTTGCCAAGCCAAACACCCGTCTTTGGGACTGCATCTTCCCAGAGGGAGGAGCCTGTTTCTAATAACTCCTGAGGTAAGAAAGGGGAGGCATTTTCTAATTCATCCATCAGACATTGTGCCTTTTCCTAATACACCTGTCATGAGTAGGCACCTTTTCCTAATTTGCACAAAGGTCAGCAACTGTCTGTTCCCAGCCTTCATTTCTTTCTAATAAAGTCTTAAAAATGACTATAGTGCTTGAAATCTTGCCTCTAGACTGCATCTCTGGGGAAAAACCCCTTAACTTTCAGAGTTTTTCTTCAACAACTGCTAACTAGAAAGCTTTAAGTTCTAGCTAACATAAAAGTTCTATTATTAGATTATCTATTATCAGAAAATACAGAGTTTAGCAAACCTTGAGATTGATAAAAAAATAAATTATACTTACTAAAGAGTATGGAATTTAAGTTTTCTGCTTTCTCAATCATATTTATTTTGTGTCAAAATTATCTTAAATTATGTCTATATTTTCTATTAAAAGCTATATATGACACATATAAATAACTTCTAGTTTTGTGACCCAAATTAATAGTTCTATATGTGAGTAAACTATAATCCTTACCATCAGTGTCAATGGCTCCATTATTTACTTCTTATGTTTGATTTATTTCTTGGTTGCTTGATTTAAATCTCCAAGTAATTTTTCTCTAGAAAAGTACATGGAGTGTATATTTTCTAAATTTTTAATCACAGTGTATCATGACAGCTAAGATTTCAGGCTCTCAGACCAAGTAGGTACAAATTCAACTCCTGATACCTTCTTTTGCTGTGTGACTCTAAATTTAACGATTTTGCACTTCATATTTTTCAAATTTCTCATTGGATTAGTGTAAGGCTAATGGACTTAATGCTTGTAAAGCACTTACTATAGTGTTTAACATGTAAAAAGGACTTGATATATATTAGCTGAGTATAAAAATCTGAGGTGATAGTTTGCTCCTCCTTACATCCTTTCATGCTCCTCTGATCACCCAAATTGTCAAATCATGAAAAACTACAATTTCCTTCTTTCGCAGCTACTGTTTTTGTTGTTAGCCATCTTTCTTCATCTCTAATGTTTGTGTTGTGATGGCCACTCATAAAATATAGTGGGATGCTGTTAAAACCTGTTGTTTCCTGGCAGCTACTATGTCTGAATAGATGTAGAAAGACCAGGGAGACAGTTGGAATGAAAGAAACTTCAGGTACTTTTGAAAGATGCACTTTTGTAATAATACAGTTTCTGACCAGTTTCTGGTATTTACAGATCTCAAAACTCCAAGTTAAGGAATTGGAAATGGGAGAGCTGTAAATTATTTCCTTTCCCTTTTCCTGGTAGACTTTGATCTATTATAAATAACAGAATTTCTTCCAAAATCAGTTTTGTTCTGTTAAGCAATTTTAGTTTATGAAATTTTTTGTTTTTATATTTTTCTGTTTCTTCACTGTTTAGAGATACATTAGCCAGGGTTACACTAAAGTGCTGGTGATACACCATTATAAACTTGAAGATCCATTTAAACATTTTTTTTATGGTGCCCCAAATTTGGAAACAACTTAAATAATCTACAGTTCTACAGTTCAGTTATTGTTATATAAATTATATGATATTCATAACTTGGATTATTATGCACAATTCAAAATTATATTTTCAAAGATTCTTTACTGAAGCAACATGTTTTGTGAAAAAAAGCAAAATATAAAAGTAAATAATTTCAATCTTGCCAAAAAATATATATATGCATTGCACAAACAATATCGGGAAGAAACAGATGAATATGTTCAACACTTGCTATCTTGGGCTGATGGGATTATGGGTAAATTTATGGTAAATTATGGTACATTTTCCATGTATACAAAGATGTATACATCTTTTGTATACACCTGTGTACCAAAAATGTATACAAAATGTATACATCTCTTTAAAAAGCAAGTGTTTCTTTGGGGATTTGAAAAAACAGATTTTTTTTCTTTTTTCTTTTTAAGGAGAAAGTGAAGTCCTTAGAGAAACAATTGTGGTAGATGGAACTAAAATCAAACTTACCCCGAAGTATAAATTTTATTATTTAAGTAATGCATAAACAATTCTACTCATTTTTGCATTTTTTCTTTAGAATTAGCCATTTTGAATAGTATCAACCTCAAACAAACATTGTAACACTTAATAGAAGAGAAAAATAGAAAACTCGTTAGCTTAAGTAAAGGAGTCTATATTGTGATTCATGTGGAATTTGTGGCCCATATTTTAAGAATGATGTTTGTTTGTATTAAAAGAGAAACGCTCACCAGCCTTTTAAAATTTACTACAGTGGTAATTGTTTCTCTTCACTTAAGAATTAGAGATATTGGGTTTCCCTGGTGGCGCAGTGGTTGAGAGTCCGCCTGCCGATGCAGGGGACACGGGTTCGTGCCCCGGTCTGGGAAGATCCCACATGCCGCGGAGCGTCTGGGCCCGTGAGCCATGGCCGCTGAGCCTGCGTGTCCGGAGCCTGTGCTCCGCAATGGGAGAGGCCACAACAGTGAGAGGCCCGCGTACCGCAACAAACAAACAAACAACAACAAAAAAACCCCCAAGAATTAGAAGATATTGAAAAGGAACACTGCTTATATCTATCATTGTCAAAAAATGACCATCTTCAGCAGCTTGATTTTGGCTAAAATAACATGCATATACTACGTGTTTATGTGGCACACATAGTTGAAATAAAGCACTACATTTTCTTGTCATCTGTGGAACACTTATTTTTTGTGCCCTTTTCTTTCCTGGATAAAAATTATATATTTTGTAATACATATAGTATACTTTTAGCACCCAAATCTTATCACTGATTTTATTTTAGAATAGTACAAACTCTGAGATCAAATATCAACTTTAAATAAAATGTCTATAAAATTTTGCAAAGAAGTCTTAAGGAAATAAACTGACCATAATATTAGGATAATAAATACCAAATATATGAGAATTATTCAGTGATGAGAACAGTGCAATAAAATCAACATTTAGAAAATGATTTAACTTCAGAAATAAAGTACATAGGTTATAAATATATTAGACCTTTTGCTAAAAGTAGTACCTAAATACCTGTACTTTTTAAGTTATATTCATTTCCTTGATCTAGCCTGAGCTCTAAATTATATCAAATAAGACAAAATTATTTAGTCAATGAGCAAGGAGATTCTATAGCTCTTTATGTAATTAATGGTTAGGAGAACAGACTCTGGCGCTAGAGTGTCTGGGTTCAAATCCCAGTGATGTTACTTACTACTCTGGGAGAGGAGCTGTAGCATGAGTGCCAGTCCGATGGATTCCTTCAAAGAATTTGAGAATTTGAGACAACCGGACTTTGAGATGGGCAAGAGAGAATGAAATGCTGGGACTTGAATGCATCAACCTCTGCTAGCTTCATCTTTCCCACTGCATCCCAAGTTGTCGCATGTGCAGCTTTGATAACTGCAACCTTGCATACAGCCACGGCCACGCAGCTTTGGTGGAATCATCTTTATTATGTTTGTCAACAAAGAGGAAGGGGCATCTGTCTCTGAGCTCTTGTTGGGAAATCCTGTGCAATGATTGGTCAGGCTTGCTTATCACCTGATCAGTCACATTGACTGTTGGGTGTGTATTAGCTTTCTATTGCCATGAAACAAATTACCACAAATTTTGTGGCTTGAAGAAAAATGTTTATTATCTGACAGTTTCTGTGGGTCAGGAGTCTGGTCAGAGTTTAGCTGGGCGCTCAGGATCTCACCAGGCTGAAATTAAGTTGTTAGGTGGGACTGTGATCCATCATCTGAGGTTCTGGGTCCTCTTCTTCCAGGCTCATTCAGGTTGTTGGCAGAAATTAAGTTCCTTGTGATTGCAGAAAACTGAGGCCTGTTTTCGTGCTGGCTGTGGGCTGGGGCACACCCTTAGCTACTGGAGGTTATGCTTGTATTCTAACCACTTGGCCTTCTCACACCATGGCTGCTTACTTCTTTGTTTTGTTTTGGGTTTTTTTTTGTGGTACGCGGGCCTCTCACTGTTGTGGCCTCTCCCGTTGTGGAGCACAGGCTCCGGACGCGCAGGCTCAGCGGCCATGGCTCACGGGCCCAGCTGCTCCACGGCATGTGGGATCTTCCCGGACCAGGGCACGAACCCGTGTCCCTGCATCGGCAGGCGGACGCTCAACCACTGCGCCACCAGGGAAGCCCGGCTGCTTACTTCTTAAAGGCCGGCAGGAGAATCCCTCTTTTGTTCTGCTACAGTGAGGTCTTATATAATGTAACACAGTCATGGAAGTGACTGTTATTTTTACAGGTCCCACCAACCCTCAGAGGAGGGGGATGGTACAGGGTGTGACTACCTGGGGTGAGAATATTGGGTGTCATCCTAGAATTCTGCCTACAGTAAGGGTTAGAGTATTATGCTTGGACCAGCCAGTATCACTGGCCATCTGTATGAGCTCACAGAGCTCCGTCATCCTCTACTCTCCTATGAAGGGAGACAAAAACAGTACCACTAATTTATCCAGCTTAGCAGATTTAAGGAAGGATAATTTTATGTTGGTCTTTAATCTTTTTCTCTAATTTTTCAAGGTGTAAGGATAATGGACCTTCCCCTCTGGATATAAAGCCCTTGCAGTAAGTCAGGATTTCACTTCTGCCTCTCCTTTTCTTTCCCTCTACCTAAGATACTTTCTGCATCAAAGTTTCCCAGTAAAAGTTTACTGAACTGAATTCATTACATGTTAAATGTGTTGATAATCTCATTTAGAAAAAAATTCCCACCCATCCTGGCATACTTGTTAACAAATCTAGCAGGAAAGCCATAAACTTAATGGACCAGACCTCTGAATTACTTCACAACCACCCCTATTCTGGAGATGAAGATCCTTTTTGTATAGTCCTGATTCTCAACATGACACCAATGGATATAGATAAAACCAATTTCTAATCTTGGATTCTGATGCACAGCCAATAACACTTGATTAAACATAACATTTTCACTCAAAGTAAATTAATTTGGATTATTTTGGATAATTAAATATTTTCATAAAAGATCAAAATAACTACTTTTCATATTGTATAAATGAATATGCTAAAAGAGACTACCACCCATTTTAAGGAAGTTTTACATTGTAGAAAAGGCCAATCCTACTTATAGAACCAAAAAGCCAATCTTTTTGGCACCACATTTAAGAAATCAAATACAGATGAAAAAATGTTGCTAATCCATCTTTTATTTTCTTTCTCTTTTAACTCACGCCAGCAAAATAAAGCTTAGGAATTCTATAGCAACAATAGCTTCCCATTAAATAGTGATAGAAATATGGCTCACTTTGATTACATATCAGCTTGTAAAAGTGTTATTTTTGTGAGAAAAGTTTGAGTAAAATATCTTCTTTGAAAGAGGAAATTTAAAAAGATCTGTAAGAACAGGAAACATGAGACAAGGAAAGACAAAAAATAGTGCCACTAGTTTTCCAATTCAGAAGATTTAAGGAAGAATGTTTTTATGTTGGTCTTTAATTTTTAAGTATGGTTCCATTTAAATCTTAAAACAGTACACTCTTCTACACTCTGGAATGTGACAGATCTTGGCCACTCTAAAGGTTAACACATAGTTTAAAAAACAAAATACAACTGAGCAAATTTTACAGATCTAATTGGCTTATTCAAGGATGCATGAAAGGGGCAGCATCCAATCTAGCAGACAGAAAGGAGCTCCAAGGAGCTGTATAAAATGAAAGATTTTTACAGGCAGAAGGGATCAGGAACAAGGAAGTTATACTAGATGAAAAAGAGCAGTTGGTTATGACAAGGTCACTTTCCTTTAGGGAATGGCAGGAGTCTATCAGGCAGATTACCTAACTAGTGCTAATCAGGAGATTCCTGATTGACTGGTGTAAGATTCCGGTCAATCTGGGAGAGCTGAAACTGTAATTAAGTCTCAGTTTGGTGATGTAAGGCTTAGCATAAGTGACTCCATTTGGGGCCTGTTGTCTTGTTTTTAACAACATTAAGAAAGTTTCTCATGAATATTGCAAAGGACTCTGAAAAAGACTCTTAAGAGTTCATGGCAAAGGCAGAAGTTTACAGTAATATTATAAATCACGCATGGGTTTTTCCGGAGTGGCATGATTCATGTTAAAATTTCTATTCAATATTTCCAAAAACATTTTTTTTTTTTTTTTTTTTTGCGGTACGCGGGCCTCTCACTGTTGTGGCCTCTCCCGTTACAGAGCACAGGCTCTGGACGCGCAGGCTCAGAGGCCATGGCTCACAGGCCCAGCCGCTCCGCAGCATGTGGGATCTTCCCAGACCGGGGCATGAACCCATGTCCCCTGCATCGGCAGGCGAACTCTCAACCACTGCGCCACCAGGGAAGCCCTCCAAAAACATTTTTAACCGTTACATTGTGGTAAGTCCCAAGTGCCACCTAGAAAAGAGAGTTTTATAATATTCCGTCAACAAGTATTTATTCAAAAAATATTTGTAGAGTGCCTACTATATAAGGTATCATGATTGGCTCCACAGGTAATATGATCAATGGGACATAAATTTTACCTTCGGGCAGATTATAGTCTGGTAGAGGTACTAAGATGTACACAGATATCTATATAAAAAATAGAATTCAGTGAAGCATCCATTAGAGGCATTAAGTACCACAGAAGCACAGAGGAGGGGGATATGACTCTTGTGAGGAGGACCCAGGCAAAGCTTCATGAAAAAGGTAAAATAGAAGGGAACTTTTAAGGACAAAACCAAAAATGTATGAAGTGAACTGAAAACGTTTCTGGAAGACTTCAATGGGCAGAGTAAGGAATTAGGAAGGCTGAGGAGCCACCGAAGACACTGTGAGTAGGAAATTAACATTATCAGAACTGACTACTTTAGGAAGATTAATCTGAGGACAGTTGAAAATGGATTGAAGTAGGGGAAAAACTAGAGCTAGAGAGGCCTGTTTTAGATCAATCTAATAAAAAGAGATGAAGGGAGGTCAAATATCTAGATGTGATATTGTGATTTATATTAGGAAATATATATTTGGTCTTAGTCCTCATTTCTGGCACAGAGCTCCTAAAACCTTTGGAATTTCCTAAGTGGTGAGAGCCATAAAAGTGTCTCTTGTTATGTTAAGGTAATTTTGGGGGCCTAAGGATGGGAACTGGTTGCCAGGAGAACCAATCATGTGATTAGATGGTTTGATCTTTCAAGCTGGCCCCCAGCCTCTGGAGGCGGGTGGAGGCTGGAGGTTGAATCAATCACCAGTGGCCAATGATTTAATCAGTCATACCCATGTAATGAAGCCTCCATAAAACCCAAAAAAGACAGGGTTTGAAGAGCTTCTGGGTTGGTGAACACTTGGAGATTTGGGGAGAATGGCTTGCTCCAAGAGTGTATGGAAACTCCACACCCATTCCCACATACCTTACCTCATTCAACTCTTCAATCCAGCTGTTCCTAAATGATATCCTCTTATAATAAACTGGTAATCTAGTAAAAAGGTTTCCTGAGTTCTGTGAGTCGTTCTAGCAAATAAATCGAACCCAAGGAAGGGTTTGTGGCAACCTCCAATCTGTAGCTGGTTGGTCAGAAGCACGGTTAACAACCTGGGCTTGTGACTGGCATCTGGGGTCAGGGGTCAGTCTTGTAGGACTGAACCCTTAACCTGTGGAATCTGATGCTATCTCTGAGTAGATAGTGTCAGATTGAACTGAACTGTAGGACACCCAGGTGGTGTCCCAAGCTTTGCCTGGTGTTACAGAGGTGTGCCCCCCTTAACACACACACACACCTCACATGTTGGAGTTAGATTCAGGAACCCGAAAGATTAGATGACAGGGAAAGAGGGCCCAGATTGAGAAAGTAACAGCAGGAGCCAAGAGGAGTAAGTTTATGCACAGAGTCAGAGTATACAACACTCAGCAGCTCCTTCACTAGAAGTGAAGCTCCATGAAGGCGAGGACTAATTGCACCTGTTGCTAGCCCTCAGTGCTTAGCACCGTGCTTGCACATAATATGCACTCAATATTTCTGACTGAATAAATGACTGGAATTTAAAAGCGAGGAAGGGGTGGGTATTGTGTTTACTTGTATATTTGCATGTTTCCACCAGGGATGTGGTTAATGCAGCTATGTCCACCCAACTTCTGGTGAAGACAGCGGTTACCTTTCATAACAGATACATAAATAAGACCCCAAACAACACATTTCCTAATAGGGAATTCACCTTGTAAGATGTTAGTGATCTCCATTATCGCTTAAATGACTTTCGTTTGTGTTTCTCCATCTGAAAAATAAATTATTTTCATTGAGAATAAATGCCCTGAAATTGTACTAAATCTACACTTTCCGTTTTCTCAAAAGAAAAGATCCATGATTTTCTTGAATCTTTCACTTCATTTCTCTATAACTAAGTTCCTAGGTCAAAAAAAGGGTAAGGCAGGAACAAGGCCATACTTGTTATTTGATGGGATAACCCTTCAGGAAGGAGAGCTTTTTAGGAAAGCTCCTTGATTAACTTGCTACCAAGTTTATCGACCTAGTGGAGAGACTGATGTAAACTACAGAAGGTGATAGTGTTTTTGACAGCTGCTTATTTAAAATGCAATTGTTTGCACAGCAAATGTATGACAAAAAAGCCATGTTGAAATATATACACTTTATTTTTTTATTTAATTCACTTGATGGATTTTAATTTTATTTATTTTTCAGACCAGTTTCCTGATTTTTCTATCCCCCCAAGTTTTATAACACTGTATAAGTTTAAGGTGTACAGCAAAATGATTTGATATATGTATATATTGTGAGGTGATTACCACAATAAGTTTAGTTAACATCCTTGATAGATTTTTAATTTGATCATATTTCTCACAGACTAAAAGCTAATTCATTGGCAATGAAATCGTTTGTGATATAATGCCTTGACACTTTCCACTTTTAAAGACTAAAGATATGTAGGGCCCTCAGGAATTAAGACAACATAAATATAGTTCACATGTATAACTGCTTGAATTAAGACATGGTCTGTGACATCATGAAGTTCCTAATCTGGCTGAGAATATATATAAATACATAAAAAGTAAATTTTTGTGTTACAATGTAAACAAAGTTCTATAGGAAAACAGAAGTGCAAAGGTTTATGGCCTGTTACTTCACTGAGGGTATAAATTAGGGTGCCAAGGAAGAAGAGAAAGGTGAAGTCGGAAAAGTGAATTTGGCCAGAGGTACATCGTAAGCAACCAAGAGTCAGAAGAGACTTTTAAGTAAGCACCTAAAAAGTAAGCTTTGTTTTGTTTTTCAAACCATTCTTATTTACTTATTTAGGCTGCTCTGGGTCTTAGTTGCGGCATGCTGGACTCTCAGTTGCAGTATGCAGCCTCTTAGTTGCAGCTTGCATCTAGTACCAGGGATCAAACCCAGGCCCCCTGCACTGGGAGCGCGGAGTCTTACCCACTGGGCCACCAGGGAAGTTCCAAAGTAAGTTTTTAAGTATGCTCATGTGTGTATTTCAGAAAGATCACATTAGCTAACAGTGTATAGGAGAGACTGGGGATATCAGATAAAGAGACAGTCCAAGTATGAGTTTATTTGCATTAATCCAGTGAACCAATATTAGTTGTCACTCTAGTCAGTGTTTACACTTTACTAAGCACTGTTTAAGCTTACTTTTGGCCACAGTCAACTTTTCAGAGAGATGATCAGCTGGTAAATGGAGCCATAGGATCTGAACTGAGTTTCCAACTCTTAAACATGGCACATACCTTCCAGAGAGAAAGGTAATTCGGTTTTCAGTTAAGCCCATGACTGTGGGAATAGAGAGGAAGTAATCAACCTAAGAAATATTTTAGAAGGAGAACCAAAGGGATTTTTGAGGACAACTTGGCTTTGAGTAGTGAGGGAAAAGATCTGAGGATGCAGAGTTGGTGATTTTTTTGTTTGGTTGGCTGAGCCTCTGCTCAGGAAAGTCTGGGAGAGGGAAGATCATGAATTTAGTTTTGGAAGGATGCTTTTGAGTTGCCTGTGGGGGACATCCATGTGGAAATGGCCAATGCAGACCTGTAGATACTGCTCTGAAGCCCTGGAAAGAAATGAGATCCAAGATGGCATGACTGGGAGTCTGAATATGACTGAAAAACATAAAAGTGAATGAAATAACCCCGACTCATGGAGGGTTGGATGGGACCTGGGAGTGCTTGCACATGCACCTAGACCAATGTCTTCAAGAGCAACAAAATACATGGAAACTGTAAGGGACTAAAAATAATTGCTTGAATGCACAGATGGGGCTAATATTAACAATAAGATACAAAAAGGCCACAAATCAACTGCCATTTCTGAGGTGCCAAGAGCAAAAGCAGGGAACTGTGCATGAGCCCTGCACACAGAACCACCCGGAGGGTGGGCAGACCACCTAAGCTACCCCTGTGCCAGACCCACCAATCCTCCCTCACCGCCATTTAAGGAAACAGCCCCCCCCCCCCCGCAGGAATGGGCAAGTGCACCTGTTTCTTGTACTCACTCCCTCCAGCTGTAGCAGGAGTCCCAATAAAGCCCAATAAAGCCTTACCTGAATTCTTCGTCCGGCCTCCTACCAATTTCTGTTGATCATGAGACAGCCTGGGGCCTGAAACCTGGGATCTGGGACCCTTTGCTGTAGTGCTTGCACCTGGACAAAGGTCTCCTTCCGCAACAAAATACAAAGAAACTATAAGGGACTAAAAATAACTTTCCGCATGTGCAGTTGGGGAAAATTAAGAACAACAACATACACAAAAACCAAAAACCCAACTGCCCCTTCTGAGGAGTCAGGAGCAAAAGCAGGGTAATGGGCATGCAGCCTGCACACAGCACCAAGGGGGTGGGCAGACCACCCAAGTCATCCCTGCCTCCTGACCCCTAGACCCTCACCCTATATGAGGAATCAGCTCACGCACCCCACCCCCCAAGGGAGCGAGCAAGGACACCTGTTACTTGATTTCGCTCCTTCCTGCTGAAACAGTAAAGCCTTGCCTGAATTTCTTATCTGGCCTCTCATCAAATTCTATTGGTGAAGGAGTCCAAGAACCCTGGCCTGTAACAAACATAGAGTCCAAAGACCCTAGTGGTAAAAAAGGCACCATGGGTCAAGTCAGTTTTTAAGTTGCAAATGTCAAGGATGATGTGGACTTAAGAAGACAGAAGAACCATGTGAGGGTGATGTCAGGGAAGCTAACTGAAATCTCAGGATGGAAGTAAGGTTCAGTCAATTCTGTTAAACACTACAAAAAGCAAGTAAGCAGACCACACAACTGTTACCAATGAAAGAAAGCGGCTTCATACACAGCCACATTGGATGAACTTAAAACTGGGCTCAGCCAAGATTCTTCGCAGCCACGGCGGTCGACTTCTGTTTTTCCTGAGGCCAATTTGAGTCCTCCTTCACCGCCCTACCCTTTCCTCCCTTCTTGCATGTACTGTAATTCTCCTCCACATCAGTGTTTGGGGACTTGCCTCCCACGCCTCTCCCTTCCCGCAGCTTGCCGTTTCCATGGAGACCTTCACTTAATTAACCCCGCGGAGAGAGAGGGCGTTGCTGGCGGGAGCGAAATCCACCAGAACAGCGGCGAGAAGAGCTGGAGCGGAGCGGAGGCTTGCTGAGCGGGGCCTGGAGGAGAAGCGCGTAGCAGCCGCGAGGTGGGGGCGATGGCGAGCTCCTTCCCCCCGCAACCCCCGACCCCGTCACCCCGGCGCAACCCGCGGCGCACGAAACTTGCAAAGTGCTGGCTGCGCGGCTGGGGTCAAGGTCTGGCAGTGTCAGGGCGGGCTGCGCGGGGCACCCGGCACCCAGCAGGCTTCCTCCACTGAGCACCAGTCGGCTTCCAGGTCCCTGGTCTTTTTCCTTTCCCCACCAGTCTAACTATTCTTAAAACCGCCGCCCTTTTCTTTAAACTCTGTTCTTTTCTCCATTGGTCAAAAGTTTGGGACTATTTCTAAAACCGCGCGGCCGGGGCAAGTTGCTCTCTTTTTACACTTTGGGAGCAAACCCTGACTGAGTTATATTTGAACGGGGATTTGGACTTCAACAAACAGCAGGGAGCGGCGTTCTTATTATGCAGCACCCAAACCTTCGAAATTCTACCTGACAACTTAGATTTGGGGGAAAAAATTAATACCCCAACCCCGCGGTTGGAACGCTTATAACAGGTTGCTGAGAATAAAGAACAGGGTTAAAGCTTTGCAGTTTTGTGGAGGAGTCTGTGGATTGAATGATTAGGTGTTTCTTTTTAACTGGGTTGCATTTTATCCGAGGTGAACACCTGCTTAAGGAGACCCACAGAAGATTTTGTAGGAAGAAACCTGCTTTAGATTGGGCTTTAGAGAGCTTTAAAATTGATCCTGGGGACCTGTTTACTATTAAAATGATATTTTTCAGGTTCAGAAATATGTATTTTTAAAAAAATACAGAGGTGTTTTATTTTTTCCTTTATACCTTAAGTTGAACGTGACAGTTCCTAAGTCCCCAGGGACTCAAGGTTCCTGGGAAAAGTTATACAAGCTTTTTGGATCAATGCATTTTAAAAATAAATTCAGTTGGAACGAATGTTGAATGTTTTTTCCATTTAAGTTTCAATTGCATCCACTGTATTTGAAATATTTTTCATAATGATGGTATAATTTAAAAATGTGAGGAATTACTGCCAACAAAGTAGCAGTGTGTAGGTGTTTTAGATTTTCATCCATTAAGCTTAAATAGTTTCACACAATGCAATGTAATTTTGTGTAATTGCCTGATAATTCATTTTATTGCTAACATCTCCTTTATATTTAATTATAGCAGCTTCTAGAAGCAAATTGTTTTGCTATTTGTTATTAGTTGAAAAGTACTGATGTTTCCAGTTTTATTGGGTGGACAATGTTATGAAGCACCTACTTATTAATGCCTTAACATTCGGTTCGATGGGCAGTCTAAATTGAAAAGACCTGACATTAAAGTGATATATATACACACACAACCTAAAGAAATTCCAGTAGTTTAGTTTTGAAACTAAAAATATACATGTTTAATTGAGCTGACTATACTTTATTTTCCAGATGGAGAAATCAATTATTCTACTGCTCTGGATACAATATGTTTTTAAGGTAAGACATTTTCGAATGTACTCTTTTTTGGAATTAATGGGCAAGATGCTATTGCATTGAGTCTATCCATTTTGGAATAGAAAGCGTATGTTGAAGACAAGTAACACTAAATATGAGATTTAGTACCTAAGAAAAGTTTTCTTTGGTAGGTGCTGCACAAATATATGCATATTGGTGGCAGCTGTTTTCACTGCTTGTAAATTGTTTTGGGGGATGATCAGTGCAGAGGGAGAGAGTTCAGAATTTGGTAGAAGTCAAGGTATAGTGAGGCATTTTCAAGTTGTTTTTGGTAGGAATTTTGATGAATGTATCATTCTCTTGGGAGTTGAATTATTTTTTTGTCATCTAGGGAACGTAAAGGGTCTCTGATAATGTGGTCTGGCTATTTTGCCTCAGTTGCTAACATTTTCTTTACCTACAAACGAACCAAGATTTTAAAATAATTCAGAGTCAAACATTTTGCACTCAAACTTATTTTCATTCTAAGTGCTTTGCCAAGAATCCATTATCGTATGGTAGTTCTATTTGTAGTTTTTTAAGGAACCTCCATACTGTTCTCCATAGTGGCTGTATCAATTTACATTCCCACCAACAGTGCGAGAGGGTTCCCTTTTCTCTACACCCTCTCCAGCATTTATTGTTTCTAGATTTTTTGATGATGGCCATTCTGACGGGTGTGAGATGATATCTCATTGTAGTTTTGATTTACATTTCTCTAATTAATGATGTTGAGCATTCTTTCATGTGTTTGTTGGCAATCTGTATATCTTCTTTGGAGAAATGTCTATTTAGGTCTTCTGCCCATTTTTGAATTGGGTTGTTTTTTTTTTGTTATTGAGCTGCTTGTAAATTTTGGAGATTAATCCTTTGTTAGTTGCTTCATTTGCAAATATTTTCTCCCATTCTGAGGGTTGTCTTCTGGTCTTGTTTATGGTTTCCTTTGCTGTGCAAAAGCTTTGAAGTTTCATTAGGTCCCATTTTTTTTTTTTTTTAATTTCCATTTCTCTAGGAGGTGGGTCAGAAAGGATCTTGCTGTGATTAATGTAATAGAGTGTTCTGCCTATGTTTTCCTCTAAGAGTGTGATAGTGTTTGGCCTTACATTTAGGTCTTTAATCCATTTTGAGCATATTTTTGTGTATGGTGTTAGGGAGTGTTCTAATTTCATACTTTTACATGTACCTGTCCAGTTTTCCCAGCACCACTTATTGAAGAGGTGGTCTTTTCTCCACTGTATATTCTTGCCTCATTTATCAAAGATAAGGTGACCATATGTGCGTGGGTTTATCTCTGGGCTTTCTATCCTGCATACACCCTGAGAAAACCATAATTCAAAAACAGTCATGTACCAAAATGTTCATTGCAGCTCTATTTACAATAGCCAGGACATGGAAGCAACCTAAGTGTCCATCAACAGATGAATGGATAAAGAAGATGTGGCATATATATACAATGGAATATTACTCAGCCATAAAAAGAAACGAAATAGAGTTATTTGTAGTGAGGTGGATGGACCTTGAGTCTGTCATACAGAGGAAGTAAGTCAGAAAGAGAAAAACAAATACCGTATGCTAACATATATATGGAATCTAAGGAAAAGAAAAAAACTCATGAAGAACCTAGGGGTAAGATGGGAATAAAGACACAGACCTACTAGAGAATGGACTTGAGGATATGGGGCGGGGAAGGGTAAGCTGGGACAAAGTGAGAGAGTGGCATGGACATATATACACTACCAAACGTAAAATAGATAGCTAGTGGGAAGCAGCCGCATAGCACAGGCAGATCAGCTCGGTGCTTTGTGACCACCTAGAGAGGTGGGATAGGGAGGGTGGGAGGGAGGGAGACGCAAGAGGGAAGAGATGTGGGAACATATGTATATGTATAACTGGTTCACTTTGTTATAAAGCAGAAACTAACACACCATTGTAAAGCAATTATACTCCAATAAAGATGTTAAAAAATAAATAAATAGAGCTGCAAAAAAAAAAAATCCATTGTCATCAGGGTACACAGTTTGACATGCTAAGAGGGTGTGCTGTGACTTTGTTTCTTCCTTCTCCCTGACCCCAGGATCCTGGTGATTCCTCGTTTGAGAGATATGCATCTAAAATTTGCCTGCTCTTAGTTTACTTGCCTTTCTTTTTTTAAAAATTTATATTGGAGTATAGTTGATTTACAGTGTTGTGTTAGTTTCTGCTGTACAGCAAAGTAAATTGGTTGTACACATACATGTATCCACTCTTCTTTAGATTCTTTTCCCATATAGGTCATTACACAGCACTGAGTAGAGTTCCCTGTGCTATACAGTAGGTCCTTATTAGTTATCTATTTTATATGTGGGAGTGTGTACAAGTCAGTTCCAGTCTCCCAATTTATCCCTTCCCCACCTTTCCTCCCTAGTAACCATAAATTTGTTTTCTACATCTGTGACTCTATTTCTGTTTTGTAAATAAGTTCATTTGTATCATTTTTTTGGATTCCACATATAAGCGATATCATATGATACTTGATACTTAGTATGATAATATCTAGGTCCATCCATGTTGCTGCAAATGGCATTATATCATTCTTTTTTATGTTTACTTGCTTTTCTTAAGTTATTTCCTGAACTATGCTTATAAATACAGTATCCAATGGATGTTATTTATGTGTAGAAATTGATGTTACTGAAATATTTTTCAATCATAATTTGGTATATTTTAGGTTTCATTTTTTGTAAATTTGCTTATAAAAAATAACAAGGCATTTTTATTTACTGTTACTTTTCTTTCCCATTTCAGATCTCAAAAAGTTTCCATTTTATACCAAAGAATAAACAAACAACAACAATTTTTATTGAATGGGATGAATTTCCTAAGGGAGGAAATCCTGAATTTTATTTTTTAAAATACCAACTTGTTAATAATTTTGCTCAAAAAGTAAGGCATGTTTTATTTTTTGGCTCTGATAAAAGTGAGCATAGTGTAAATTTGTTGTAACTGAATGCCACATCATAAACAGGAATTTAATAGTCATTGCAATATCTTACTTTAATTTTACTAATATATAAAATGCTAGCATTTTATGAAATATCTTCAATAACTAGTTGATCAAAATAATATTTGTTTCATCATCAGAATGGTTATGTATTTTCCTTTTTAGAATTTATGTACTACACAGAGAGCAACTATTTAAAACTTAATATTTTATGTAAAAATAAATAGTTTATGTATGTTTGCATTTCATATTGGAAAAACTGCTTCTTATGAAGAGTAGAGAAGTCAAACCTCTAATTATAATGCATCTTACATAGAGTTAATAAACATTTCTTAAGCAGATGAATCTCATTATTTACAGAATGTGAAAAGGATTCCCGCAGACCCACAAAGGCTTCCAAAATCAATAATAACACTAGAAGAAAGTGAAGACTGTCACATCATTATCCAGTCCATAAAATATGGACAAATTTTAAGTGAAAAGTCATTTCAAACCCGTAAGTAATATGTATATGTTGTTCAGCTATCTTACCTAATTATAAAAGGGAAAATTTTTTATTACCAGATCATTTGAATTTTACAGTGATTAATAGATATGCAATGGTAATTAAAAATCACATCCCAATAGTATTTTGTTTTTTGATTATAATTTAAATTTCAAAATTTAAAGGAAATTGTAAACTAAGGTAAGAATATGATTTTCAGTTTTGACATTTAATGTGTGCTAATATGAATAGATAGGTATAGTGGAGGTATTACATGTAATCCAGATTATTCTTAAAAATCCTATAATGTGGATTGTAATTTAATTCATTCATTCTAAGCAGAGTGCAAGAAACTCCCATATAGTCTAGAAAAGGTTTTATAGTTAGATAATATTTTCCCATCATGGTGAATCTTTTGTAATTCAATATCCTTTGTGTTTCATTCAGTTTTATTTGAAACCATACTAATTATTCTCCCTGATCTTTTAGGTGGAATATCAACTAGAAATATTAAAACAACAGCAACAAGTACGAGTGTTTCTTTTAACTGGAGTGTTCTATCTTCCAATGACACTTTAGTGTCAATATCACTTAATAATTCTTCACAAATTATGCAAAATAATGTCATGTTTTATGAGTGGGATGATTTGAAACCTGCCACCTTATATGTTTTTACATTTGAATTTAAACAATTGCATTTGGATTTTATAAATATATTTCAGAGACTGGATGTTCAAATTGAAACAGGTATGTAGATATTTCTTATTAACTTATATATTATATATTTTGTAGATAACTTGACAACTTTTAAAATACGATTCAGCCAAGTATTAACCACTGTAAACTGCTTGTAAATGAATTAATATAGTCCTCTTTTTCTAACTATATTATTCTGATATTTGAATGATTTACTGAACAAGCTTGATTTAGCAGGGTAAAGGTAAGAACCAACTTTTTCTTCCACCTCTTCTTTTAAACTGAACCAAGTGGGTTCTCTTTAACTCTGTCAATGGTTCATATAGATTCCATGGCTTTTTAGGTGACTTCAGTATATCAATGAACATTCTCATTTTCAGATATTAAAAGATCATTAAAATCTAGTATAAAAATATAAATCTTTCATTAGCATACCCAGAATGCAATGGACCCTCATATATAATAAGAGGTGAAAAGTGTAGCTCAGCAGACTTAGAGAGCTAACTCCTTTGGTCTCAAGTTATTTTTTAGAAACATAGCATCAAATTGTATGCTGTGGAATTTAGAGATATTCTAGTCCAGAGTCGTTGGTTTATGGTATGTCAATGGACTGTATCTCCAAAAAGAAAGTTGTTTTAAGAAACTGAATCAAATAAATCTCTCTTTACTGAAGGAAAAAAAATATATATATATAAATCCTTCATCCTATTTAAAGTTTCTCCATTACTCATCCCTGATCAGACCTGACCCAAATTTGGAATACTGCAAGGGGGAGGTGAATGTGTTCAATATTCTGGTGTTTTCCTATTTCCTGTTCCTTCCCTCGTATGGTAGGAAAAGATATGAGAAGAAGACAGAGTCATAGATGGCTAGTGGGGGCAGTGCACTTTCTGTGATGGGCTAAGAATCCCATTTTAATACCTTCTATAGGAATAATCAATGAACTGCAATATTTTTTATAATATTTTGGTAATAAAAAGACAATAAGGTATTTAAGCATTCCCTCTCCCCATTCTTTTTTTTCCCCTATGAAAAAAAAGACAGCAGTTCAAAAGATCCTTCTTACATCTTCCTAATATGTTGGGTTGGGCACTGATGAAGCATAAGCATGAGCTGAAGTACAGTTTCTACTCTGAACAGGCTGATATTTTCCTGTCTTTCTGTGATGTGTAATCTTGGAGAAAAAGGCTAAGTGGCTGGCCATTCAGTTTTTTCTGGAAGGTGAACCCATTTGAAGTCAAGTGACAGAGAGCAGAATTCTAAGCAAGCATGTTGTCTAGTTCTCTAAATTAAAAAGAAGCCTGAAATATACTTTAAAAGTTCTCTACCAGTACAAGAGTAAGGGAAAGGAAAGGTAACAAAGTAATTTAGAAAGAAAAACATCTGTTGTTTTGTGTTAAGTTATAATTGGATGATAATTCTGCATAATTAATTCCTACAGCTAATTAAAACTGTTTTAGTTGGTGGTAATTCATTTACTACTTGAATAATGACAGCTTTAGCACTTTTATTGGTTTGGGAGAAACATAGGGAAAGTGCACAGTTAATACTATGAGGTTTTCACAGTTAACTTATGTAGATGTTAAGAAATGTAATTGTGAAATGCTACATTGCTGAATCCATCTTTAACAAAGCATTTTTCTTTTGGTAGGTTCATGTTCGCAAGGATGGGTAGCATTAAAAAATAACTGTTATAGAATTAGCAAAGATAATAAGCCATGGAATATAGCCCAGCAACATTGTAAGTTATCTTTAATTTCTGCACACCTTGTGGATATAAAAAATGAAGAGGAAAAAAAATTTATGTTTTCACATCTCAGGTCAAAGAATCAAATAATAATATGGACTGGTCTTAACGATTTGAAGGTCAGTAGATATAAAGAAATATGTATGTTGTGATAAAACTGTTTTGATGTGGACCATTTTTTAAAGTCTTTATTGAATTTGTCACAACATTGCTTCTGTTTTATGTTTTGGTTTTTTGGCCACGAGGCATGTGGAGTCTTAGCTCCCCGACCAGGGATCAAACCCACACCCCCTGGACCACCAGGGAAGTCCCATTTTTGAGTACTTCTTATAAGCCAGACACTATTTCTCTTTTTATTTTTCCAATCTCTCTCTTTTTTAGAGTAGTCATCGGTTCACAGAAAAATTGAGGGGAAGGTACAGAGGTTTCCCATATACCGCCTGCCCCCAGGCATGCACAGCCCCCCATTAGTGACCTCCCCCACCAGAGTAGTAACTTGTTAGAACCCCGGGACCTACACTGGTACGTCATTATAGCCCAAAGTCTAAGGTTTACATGATGCTGTACGCTTGGTGGTGTTCATTCTGTGGGTTTGGACAAATATAAAATAATATGTATCCATCATTTTGGTATGGTACAGAATATTTTCACTGCCCTAAGAGTCCTCTGTACCGTGTCTGTTCATTCCTTCCCCACCTCCTTCAATCTCTTTTGTAGGCATTTATTTCTTTACCTAATTTCTCTTTCATTTTGGTCTTTCCCAGACCCCTCTTAAATTCATTTGATTGATCTTATCTATTTCTTCACTTAGTTTACCACCTAAACCAGTTAGTCTCAAATGTTTATCTAGTCCACTTTCCTCTTATGACTACCAGACACCTATCTAATTTTCCTCTACTTATCCCTTTTGGAATTTTCCACAGACACTTCAACATTGCTAAAACTGACTTGTTACCTCCTTCCCATCAAACCTGCTCCACTTCCTCTATTTCTCACCTCTGTGAACAATACCATAATATGAACCCCAAAACATGGCGGTCTTCATTTTATTTCTTTCACTGTAGACATCCAGGTTTATGAAGTTCAGTTTCACTAAGAGAGATACAGAAAGATCTGAAGATTTTAGTCAATACCAGTGAAATAAGGAATGTGTGACATTTTTCTCCAAAAATTCCTAATACCATGGAAGAGCTAATGAAATCTCATTTTGGTTCACGTTTTGTAGGAAAACTTGAGACCTAACACAATTATCTGTCTAGTCTGTGTTTTCTTCTTGATGATCCGTTTACTTTTATTTCCTGCCATTCAAAAATAAATTCTATTCTCCATGAGATATGCTGATCTCTAGTGACCCAAGGCAAATTCACTCAGTTTGAAACCAATTTTTCTTTGGAACTTTGCATAAGCTTGGGAGAAACTATTGGCAATCTTTGATTGCATTTTCATCATTCTCTTAATGAGCTTCCTTTATCTTTTAATAGGAAGTGAATGAAATTCTAATAAAGATTCCTCAAACCACAGTTCATCTCAGAAGTCCCCCTCCCAGAGTGCCAGTGTCTTTCCAAGTAGGCCAGTTAGTGTATATATAGTTGTTTCCTGCTGTTAGTTATGGTGGTTATAAACTGTTTAAATTCGAATGTTCTCTTCCAATAGTTACGGTTCCTGGTTTCTGTTATAAAGTTAGGTCACATGGTCATGATAGCTAAAGTGAGGCTCTCAAGGCATCCTCGTGGTTGCTATGAATTTTTCTAGGGTGTCTAAGATACGGACTCTGCTTCAATATACTTAAAAATAATTTGGGAAGCAAATGAACCATCAAAGTAACTATTAAAAAAGAAAACTTCCTTTGTAGTAATAACTGAGTCCTATAGTGTCTCCTAAGTGCAATTCTATGTGATTTACTTGTATGACGTAAGAGGAAATTGGGGCACATGTGGACAGGCATCAGAGTCTGATCTTAACCACTGTACTCTACGACCTCTGCATGAAGCTGGTCTCTTGAGGTTGACATCAGAGTTAGCTGCTAGGTCTTAATCCTTGTGGTAGATTAAGAAAGTACTCACCCCTTTAAGTAAACCCATGCTGAGTAAGTGTGAATTTGTTTTTGGATGTCAAGGATAAAGACTGTCTTATTCATCATTGCATTCCCAGCTTCCAGTTGGGACCTTGCCACTCAGTAGGAGCTTAACGAATGAAAGATTAATAGTTTCTTTATTCTACTTTGGGTGGGTTACATGGGTAAACTCACTGAGTTCTCACAACAACCTAATGAGATAGGCAGTATCATTATTCTCATTTTATAGATAAGGAAAATGAACTCAGAAAGATCCTGGGTCACATAGCTAATAAATGGCCATGCCAGGCCTTGAACCTGTATCTGTTTGACCAACCCTCATGCCCTGATCACTTGACCATACTGCCTCTGAGCCTCTGTCTGGTTTCAAAATGGCAGTACGATATATGCAATAAAGCAGACTCTTTAGGAAACGATACTCCTCCGTTCTATTTGGTGGAATTGGAATGCACTGTTTTAAAATCTCTTCAGGAGGGAGCAGGTCTCTTCAGTCCTCACCCAAGCAACTAGCTTGGCACCACGCTTGATGTTGGGGATAGTGTCATAATCACAATACGGACATAGTCTCTGTTTTACCAAGCTCATTATAAGAATTATATTTGTTTGTGAGGTGCTGTTATGTGCCTGGCATTTTACATACATATTTTCTAAACCTGTTGAGAGAGGTCTTCTCTAAACCCTGCAGAGTAGTCATGATTAGTCCCATTGCATAGGTGAAAACATTTCATTTCTAAGAGGTTAGCAGTTATCTGGGAGTAGGTAGTAAGTGACAGAAATACTGATTAGAATCCACATATATCTTTGTTGAAGCTTCTATTTTTCCCACTCAAGGAGAGTAGCCACGTGACTATCTAAAGATAGATTCATTACCTGTGAGAGTTGAGGTTGATGATATTCACCAGTGGCATCCTTAGCAGAAAGGTAACAACAGCCTCTTCTGATGCTTAAGACTTATTTGTTGACTTGAAACAAAATCACTAACATCTAAGGAATAATGGGTCTGTGCCTGGCATTGTGTTGAGCCCTTTGCATGCTGCACTGCCTGTGATCCTCACAACAACTTAGATGTAGTATACCCATTTTACAGCTGAGAAAATAGAGGTTTAATGTGAAATTTAGCAGTTCTCCTGAAGACATGGCTAATGAGTGAATGAAAATGAACTCTGTCTCCAGCTCAGAATCTTTGTCATGAAGGAAATCCACACAAAAATGTGAAACTGGTTGATGATTTAACAGTCTTAGAAAATTTTATAATATAGATGTGTCTAATAAAAATCTTATACACATATTTGAAGACATGATACTTTTCCTTTAAATTGGCTTAATTTGTACATCTTATTACAGAAAGAAGGTCATCTCACATGGACAGATGGATCATCTTTTGGTCTTAAGAAAAATGAAATTTTTTCTTTTCCACTACTACCCAAGAATGAAACAGATTGCTACATTTTACAGCAAAACGCAACTGGATCAAACTATTTCTTTACAAGATTTTTCTGTTATGTTCCCTTGCCATATGTTTGTGAATATGAATGTAATTATTTTATTAGTATTCTTATATTCATGCATCTTACTCTTTTACTACTTTAAAGACAGAATTATAATTTCTAATAAAAATAATTTTCCTTTATATTTTTCAGCACCTTCTCCACAGGAAAACCTTTTATTTTATGTAAAGGATGTTGGAACAACTGAGGTTGTATTTAGTTGGAATGATTTGAATGGTTGGAATAATTTGAATAAGTGGCTGAAACTGGGGTATAAAATTATCATTAAATATTATTTAGATTATACAGAAGAACAGCATTTTGAAAGCGTGCCCCCAAATACTACAGAAAAAGCAATTACCCAACTGTCTCCTGGCCGTGTTTACAGATTTTTATTCTCTGCAATAAGTGAATGGGAGGCAAAGACTACTTTAAGTCCAGTATTCATTGTTGAAACATGTAAGTTACAAGACATCTGAAAGTATAATTTTTCAAATATTTAATATCATCATTAGCACAAAATTCCTGAGGGTCTGCTGTTTTCTCATAACATTCTGGGAAATCTCTCCCTTTAACCATTGTAGGTTACAATGAATCTGTTTACGTGTTTGGCTTTCCTATTAAATTAAACACCCAGGAGGACAGGAACTGTATCTTATTTGTTTTATATACCAGCTAGACTGGTGTCCAGTTCATAGTAGATAATCAGTAAATTTGGGGAAGCTGAATTTTCGATATGTGCCAATAGCAGGAGATAAACAGACATGCATCCCAGACTTAAAGGGACTTACAATGGAGAGAATTAGTAAGGAATAAAATTAAATGCAAATAGAACTGTATAGAAAATTAAATATTAATTGATTAATAAATATTAATAAATTAATAAATATTAATAAATTAAATGCAAATAAAACTGTATAGAAAAATTACCTAAATTCCCATCCAGTGGTACATTTGATAAATGCTTTCTAGAATTCAGAAGGTGGGTGACGGGGAAGACTCGTGGAAAGGAGAGGCTTAGATTCACACTTGAAGGAAGAAAAGCACGTTTTAAGCAAAAGTGTGGAGGTAGGAATTTGTAGGAAAAGAACAGTGTGGATTGACTGGAGATCCTCAGGGTGAAATCAGTTTGACTGGTAGGTGGTGTCAGGTTTGGGCATGCCAGGGGTCTCTGTCTTAGATGGTTGGGCTTGACCTTAGAAACAAAGGAAATCCATGAAGACTATAGTTTCTAAGACTTGTTTTACCTTTTACAAACACTTTTAATGCATTCTTTCCCCTTTTGCCTTTTACAAACAGTTTTAATGCATTATTTCACAGTCTTTATCTCAACCTTTGGAGTAGCTATATAGAAATGAAAAAACTGAGCTTCAGAAAGGTTAAGTAAACTGACTAGACTAACATGCTTTGTTAAGCCACACAGGAGTCCAGGAACCCAGATGGTCTCGTTTTAACTCTCCAGTTATTGCTTCTAAAGAAAGAATCAAAAAGAATGTGCGTGCATATCTGTGAGTTGGGAGGGTAGGGAACAGATACAGGTTTGAGACTGATACGTGCAAGGTGCTGTTTTAAGAAAATTAATCTGGAGGGATTAACTAGGAAAATCCCTGGCACTGGATGAAACAATTTGGAGTTGGGAAACATTTCTGTAAGAGGATGAATGCCTGAGTTCTGGTGATGTTGGGAATGAAGAATAAATAATATGAAGTCCCTGCCCTCTGGTCTGACAAGACAGAAGTAAAAGACATATATAATGTATGATCACTGAATGCCAGAAATACCATTGTGATGGTGCTTGTAATAAAATTGATTGAACAGTAGTGTGTGTCAAACACAAGTGGTTTACCCTCCTTATCTCATTCAATCTTCATAATTACTCCTATAATTCCCATTTTATAGTAAAAACAAAACAAAAAACTCCGAGGCTCAAGATCACTAGTATAATGTATTTTTCTGGTTTCTTTTCATCCATCTACTAGGTCCGTTATCAGCCCAAAATGTCACAGTTACTCATGTGACCCCAACAGAAATATTTTTACACTGGGATGGTCCAGATCCTGTATCTTTTCACCATTATTTTGTGGCTATTTTGGATGTTGTAAACAATAAATCAGAAGAGGTGTTTGTTGAAAAATCCAACACATCAACAACAATTGGAAATCTAAGATCTTTCCATCATTATCTGATCTATCTATTCAGTGTAGCAGAAAGAGGAACTTTAAGCTGCTTTGAGAAACCTGTTTCAGCCATTACAGGTAAGTGTGGGCACGTTTTGCCTTTTGATCAAAGATACAAACTGCATATTTAAAAATACTATTTTGCCAAAATTTAATAGTGTCGATCCTTTCATGGGTACAAATAGTCGGGTTGAACATTTGTTTGGATGTTGAAACACAATGCTAAGCATGGATTTTAAAGACTAAATTCATTTAGATTTATATGAACCCCGTAAACATCTGTGTTGTTCCTCCCAGAGTTCCTAGAAGACATGTTTCGTATCATAGCCTTTGCTGGAAAATAAATTATCCTAAGAGATGAAGATTAGTTCACCCAGTTCTCTTTAACAGCACTAGATCCAGCAAGTAGATCTGCACATTTAATCAGTTTTACCTGGTCCTTCTTTCTTTCCTCATGCAGTGTTGAGAGTTGACCTCTAGGGGGAAGTGTCATCCCAGGACTTTTGGCAAATGCATTTCTAATCTCCACTCACCACACGGCAGTTTTTGAATCATTGTCTAGAATATAATCATTAAAGTACTCTATCTTTTAATTAAGCATTCTGTTTACCCCATTAAGTATGTGTCAATCTTTTTTGAAAAGCGAAAACACTATTTATGAAAGTACATAACTAAGCACATTTTGGCATATCCCTGTGTGTGTATAACACGTGTATTGTCTGTGCATGTGTATTTTACATGTCTATATGCAAAGTTCTTTGAAATTGCACGAGCTAAAATTTAAATGCACTAGAACTGAGGGAGGAGGAAAGGAAAACGTGCACGTGCACAGACGTAGATTAATTAACCTTCTCATATTTGCTGGGAATACTTGGGCTTCTTTGAATAACAATAATAAATTGTAAAGTAAGTAATAAAATATATTATTTCATGATTACTGAATGCAAATGCTTAAGATACATGCGTTCACTGTTGCAAATCCTAATCAAAAGTATTTTTCCAATTGGATACGAGAGCAGATGTTTTCTCTTCCCTGAGCCCAAAGCATCTGTCAATTGGTAAATGCTTGATTGACTCCCTTACACTTTAGGGAGATGCTTTCATTTTTAACTGACAGGCAGACTAGGAGGATTTCTCACAGACTCATTAATTTTGAAGTCACATTAAAATCTTCCATGGTAGATGTAGAGCAATTGACATCTTCCTGTACTAATGGTGGGAATGTACAATGGTACAGTTATTTTGTGAAGCAGTTTGGCAGTTTCTCAAAAATTTAAACATAGTGTTATTATGTGACTCAGATATTCCTCTCCTAGTTATATATCCAAGAGAATTGGAAACAGTTGTTCACAAAGGAAACTTTATATGGATGTTCATAGCCTATAAGCAAAACATGGAAACAACCCTAATGTCTATCAGTTGATGAATAGATAAACACAACATGGTGTATCTCTACAGTGGAGCATTATTCAGCAGTTAAAAAGAGTGAAGTACTGATACATGCTACAACATAGATGAACCTTGAAACGATATTAAGGAAATTGGTTACGTAAGACCACATGTAGTATGATTCAATTTATATGAAATCTATAGGCACATCCATAGTGACAGTAATTAGATCGGTGGTTGCCAAGAATGGGAGAAGAGAAAGAAGGGAGTGGTGGGTGACAGCTCATGGGTATAGGGTTTATTTTGGGGGTGATGAAAATGTTCTGGAATTCGATAATAGTGATGCTTTCAAAACCTTGTCAGTATATTAAAAATGACTTAATTATATTCTTTGAAATGGTGTTTTGGGTACCTGAATTAAGTCACAATAAAGCTTTAAAAAAAAAAGCTTCCATGGTATGTCCCTATTTGTTTAATAGGGACAGGAGAAAGGTACATGTGAGTCTGCACGTTTAATTATGTCATTTGCTATGTATGTTGACTCTAAGCTGACACAGCTGTGCATGTCTAGGATTTAGTAATCCAGTGCTCTTTTACTTTCCTGAGGTTGAAGCAATATGCATTTTTTTCATTTGTTATTCACTCAGTAGATTATGTTTCAGTGTCAGGAATTGCAATGGGTACTAGAAATGCAAAGGTGAATAAGACTAGTATCTACCTTCAGAGAGCTTACATATTAATGGAGTGAGACAAATTTTTAAAAAAGGATGATGCTGTATTATAATTGCTATTGTATGGCTTATGCTCTTGGTACTGTGGGAGCATAGAGAGGGGTCAGTTAACCCAGACTTGGGGTACAGGGATGGCTATGAAAATCTTCCTGGAGGAGTGATGCACTGAGTCACGAAGGAAGAGTAAGAGTGAACCAGGTGGCAATGGGGAGGCAGAGGGATGTTGTGAGTAGGGCAAACAGCATGTGCACAGATGGTGAAGACCAAAGAAGAGGCATCTATCTAACCATAACTGGGAAAGTCAGAGAAGGCTTTTTTTTTTTTTTTTTTTTTTTTTTTTGCGGTACGCGGGACTCACTGTTGTGGCCTCTCCCCTTGTGGAGCACAGGCTCCGGACGCGCAGGCTCAGCGGCCATGGCTCACGGGCCCAGCCGCTCCACTGCACGTGGGATCCTCTCGGACTGGGACACGAACCCGTGTCCCCTGCCTCGGCAGGCGGACTCTCAACCACTGCGCCACCAGAGAAGGCTTTTTGATGAGACTGACAACTGAACCAGTAGGAAATGGGGAGTAGATTGGCATGGCTAGAGGACAGGGGAAATGTAGTGAGAATTTAGAAAATGTAAGCTAGGCACACAACATGAAAGGCCTTGATATAGAGAATATATTTATATTCAATAAAATCTAACTCTTCTGGGTTAATGGAGCCTTTGAGAATGTGGAAAAAATAATGGACTTTTCTCCCATAAAAATGCACAGGCATGGATAGAAAATTCTTTGAGTAATTATAGGACTATAACAGACTCATAAGTTTTGTAGGTATGTAAGAAAAAAATATCTGAAGCTGTTTCACCATGGAATCTTGTGAACAGTTTTCTAATTGGACTATTCTGGCATTTTCTGATAATTTTACGTACATAATCAATTTCAACACCTAAAGTCAGGCTGGCTCCAATTTTGTGAATTGAAGGTATGGAATGAATAGACGATGGGTCTGACCCAGAATATTTTCCTAAGAAATTAAAATGTGGTGTTTAATTGTGTTTCTAAGGAGGTGAACTTCAAAACAGATTAAAAATCACTTTATAGTTTCTGAAAACAAAGTAATTTTGAATATCATAGAGAATTCTTTAAAGATTATTTAAAGTAAACTGTTGAACAGTTTAAAATTGCATAATTATCCTTATAGACATGAACTAATGATTGATCATTGTACCTGAGAACTATCAAAAATTTAGGGGAGGCGTGTAACACAAGACAATGAGACTAAAAGGAAGACATTACAATTTCCAGAGAATTGTATAGTATTGAAAATCCCCAAGCCTGATATTCAAATAAATTGTGTAAGGAGATAAGCCAAAGTATTTTCTTTGGTTATTACAAAACAGTATCAAGAAAATTCTCCAATACTTGTATAGTAATCACAAAGACATATTTTTCTCTAAGATTTAGTCCTTTTCAAGACATGGTGACCTGAGGATTTGTTACGTTTTAAACATGAATTAGTATTGAACTGAGATATTTTTACTCAGCATGAATAACGCTGACAATAAACTAAAATGTATGTATCCATTTATCTATTTCTCGAAGGTATTAATCCACCTCAGGAAGTTTATGCTAAACTTGAAGATGTGGGAGAAGACAGTATAATTCTTCAGTGGGGATCCCCACCAGACGGCCACGAGGTCTACATTCAAATCACATCCATATCAGATAGAAGAGAAGTCAGGAAGCTTTTTGTAAAGGATGCTAATAGAGTCAAGGTTGATCACTTAATCCCTGGAATGACATATGACATTGGAATGGCAACAGTAATGAATGGGAACTTGAGCGAGCTGGTCACTATTCAACAAACTCTAAGTGAGAATCAAGTACTTTTCATTCTTAACAGATACTTGCTGATTTGGGCGTATTGTAAAATAGTTTCTGAAAGAGCCCTCTGGTAGCAGGTTTTATCTTTTTACAATAAATAGATTGTTAGTGTGCTTCAGGATCTGGAGCAGTTCGCATCTCTTGTATCCTGAAAATGTCCTGTGCTTGTATAAAGGCAGCATTGTTTATGATTAAGAACCTGATCCTAAAGCCACACTACCTAGGTTTGAATCTGGGTTCAGCTATTTGAGTAACCCTGGGCAATGTATTCAACCTGTTTATGACTCAGTTTCCACATTTGTAAAGCGGGAGAAAATAATAGTGTGTGTTTCATAGGTTGTCCTGACAATAACTGATCTAATAAATGTAAGGACTTAGAACAGTGCCTGACATACAACTGGACGTCTTTATAATTTTTATTGCATCCACAAAGGCATGCTGCAGCACATTGGACGGAAATATTGACAGTGTATAAAAGGTTTAGGACTAACAAAAATTTTCCATTTTTTTCTCAAATAAAATTAATATACTCAATAAGTAATTATTGAAAAATTAATAAGGAGGAAAAAAGAAAAGGAAAAAATGAAAAGTAAATACACGAAATAATGTTTATAGATATTTATAAATTATGGTCAGTGTTAAGAAGGAAAAGAGAAAAGTGATGTCAGAGAGTGTCCACTGAAATAAAAACATAAAGCATAAGAACAGTGAGTTTCAGTTTCATTTGGGGATCTTACTGAGGACTGTAGCCTGGGAGACAGCCTCTCAGAGAGCTTTGAGGAACTGCTCCAAAGAGGTAGGGGGAGAGGCCAGTATAGCATATGTGATTTTTGGCTAAGAGGTGCATGCAATTAAGCATACGTCTTGGTAGAAGGTTACTGCTAGTCATGAGGAACAGATATCTCAGTTAATGATTTTAGTGCTTTTCTGAGCATGGGACGATGTAAGAATATGGGTTCATAAAAATTTTTCCTGAAATATATCTAACTGCTTAAGGGCCTGTTTTCCCAAAGCACAGAGTGCTTCCTCCCATTCTTTATCCTGAATTCCTTTCAGGGTGTATCGTAGGTCAGCGACTGCAGTGGCTGATGACTTAATCCTGGTGTAACAGTATGGCAAGTGACATTCCTTGTTTTACAAGAGTAATTGAAGTGGGATGGAGGGTTCTACTGGAGATGGGCTGTAACAGAAGGAGTTTCATTTGAATGGATGCTTAAACCGTGAGAAGGCGCCGGAGCAGAACAAGGTGGAGGAAGGGTACTTTAGGCATGAACAGCTGGCATGAAGGCTGTAAAACAGGAGAAAGCTTGGTGTGTCTGAGAAGAAAAAGGCCAGGATAAGTGTTGTCTAAGGAAGAGGGAGAAGGGTAGTAGGAAATGGTATTGGGGAGGTAGTCAGTGGTCAGAGCACATAGAGCTTGTAGGCCATGCTTTTGAGTTTGTTCTGAGGGCAATGGGAAGCCATTGAGGGGTTTATGCAGGAGAGTGACAAGGCGGCCTATGTTACAAAAATGTCTCTCCTGATATGTGCAAAGAATGATTTCTATAGGAGTGGGAGTGGAAGTAGGGAAACTGGGTAAGAGGGTGTTGTAGAATATAGGCAAAAGATTATGGTGGACACGATGGGGAAGTGCAGATGGAAAATAGAAGATATATTTTATATTATGGAAGTAAGAAGTCTGAGCTTTCACACTGGAGTGCTTGTGATAAGTAAGGGAGAAACTGGGGTTTTTAGTTGACTAATTTGGGTGGATAGTGGTGACGGTGAGGAAGGAAAGCTCATTGGAGCTCACAGGCCTTTTGGCTAACAAAAAGGGCAGCCTGATGGAAAAAGTGAATTGGTTCAAAAAATTGTGTCTTAGCAGGGTCTGCACTCAACCAGCATCAGATCCTCCTGTTTTAACTTCCAAAGACTAAATCTAAATTTAGTTCCATAACTTTCAAGCTTAAATTTTTGTGAAAACCTACCTAAAGATAAATATAATAGGAAACCGTTGTGAAAAAGGAGACAACTAAGAAAGAGATATTGCTAAAAAAAAAAAAAAAAAATTCATGTCTATTAAACGACCCAATGCAAATTTATAGTCAGAACAGAAGTACTAAAATTAATGCATAAGTGGAAAATGAACTGTAGTCTTAGAGCCACCAATCATTACCAGTTATTACCAGTATGAGGTTAGATTTTCCCCATATTGTCTCAGGGCCTAGGTTTTTGCTCCACAAGATTTAAATCACTGAGTGTGTGTGTGTGTGTGTGTGTGTATATATATATACTTGTATATATATATATATATATATACTTGTGTATATATATATATATACTTGTATATATATATACTTGTGTATATATATATATATACTTGTATATATATATATACTTGTATATATATATATATACTTGTGTATATATATATATATACTGGGTCTTCGTTGTATATATATTCGTTGTGTGTATATATATATATACTTGTATATATATATATATATACTGGGTATATATATATGTATATGTATATATGTATATATACTGGGTCTTTGTTGCTGCATGTGGGCTTTCTCTAGTTGTGGCAAGCGGGGGCTAGTCTTTGTTGTGGTGCCCGGGCTTCTTACTGCGGTGGTTTCTTTTGTTGTGGAGCATGGGCTCTAGGCGCGTGGGCTTCAGTAGTTTCAGCACACAGGCTCAGTAGCTGTGGCGCACGGGCTTCAGTAGTTACAGTGCGTGGGCTCAGTAGTTGTGGCTCGCAGGCTCTGGAGCACAGGCTCAGTAGTTGAGGCGCACAGGCTTAGCTGCTCTGGCATGTGGGATCTTCCCAGACCAGGGATTGAACCCATGTCCCCTGCATTGGCAGGCAGATTCTTAACCACTGTGCCACGAGGGGAGTCCCCACTGAGTATATTTTTAAATTGGTTTTCATCTCTAAAGTCTTATTCTTCTTTGACTGTAGGGAGCTTAGCATATTTCAGCCCATCTACCATCTAAAACCAAATTTTGCCATCCTTTCTATACAGTGAGCTCTTTTGAAATCTTATTAGGCTGTCTGTCTTCAGGTGTATGCATAGTTCTCGACTCTGGTTAATTCAAGTACTTATTTATAAAGTCACTATCCAAATGGATGCTGAAACATGGATTAATATTTATAAATCCTAGGAAGAATAATAGAATTTTAGGGTTTGAAGTTAGAACAGAGATTTTCTCATAAGATACGTAATTCCTCTGATCATTTTGTAATGCATCCCTGTAATTTTCCTCTAGTTTGGAGCCATGTCTGTTCTCCAGAGTATCACAAAGCAAATCTACTCCCTGATTCACGTAAAAGTCCATCATATGTTTGGAAACACCCATTAGGTGCTTGTGGTGTCTATATTTTCTTTCCTTCTGGTGAATTTTCTCTAGTTCTTTCAAGTATTCCATTATTTCTTATAATCCTATTTGTATTTTCCTTTCCCCTTTGAACCTTCTCTCTTTGTCTCTTTCTCAGTTATCCTGAAAGCAACCAAACAAAACTTGATCACCAGTTATTACTGTGCGCCTGAACTATAAAGTGTGCACTTTGAGAGAAATCGGTGCTTATGACAACAGACCTTGGAACCAGATTACCTGGGTTACAGTTCCAGCTCCACGATGATCAGTTTATGTCTTTTGGAAAGTCATTCAACCTTTTTGGTCCTCAGTTTTCTTCTCCCTAAAATGGGAATTATAATAATCTTATCTACTTTATGAAGTTAATATAATGTAAGGGCTCAGATACCAAGCAAGCACTCTGAGAGTCTTTGAGGTTGTTATAATTTTTATTTCTTAGTAAAGCTGTTTTAGCTATTTATGTGGTCTTTCTTTGTCTAAGGAGTTAGCTACATCCAAGTTTTATTGAGGGAAGGAAATCTGTAGGAGAGCTGGTGTTTGAGTTTTCTTTTTTTCCTCTCGTTTTTAGAAGAATAAATTTTAAGATAGACTGGGCATCTCTGAGGCCTCATTCTAACTTACCTATAATAAAAACCTTTGAATTTGGCCTAGTTCAGTTTATCTCATATTGAAAAAAACTCATACAGCCCTCAGGGCTGCCACTTCTTCTGAAAAAGCTTTTGCAGGAAAATAGGTAAGGATGGAGGTCATGGTCACAGAGGTGGAGACCCACTGGAATCCACCAGAAATGGCAAAATCTTCTCCCAGTTGAGTTTTCAGAAGTTCAGGGTATAGTTTTGAAGAGAAGGAATAACTTTATCCTGTTCTACACCTGTCCAGCCTTGGTGTCCCTCTGCTTTAACATGTCATGTGTTAATACTGTTGACTATATCTCCCTGGACAAGTGGAGTTGATGTAAAACCTTATATTTACCCCCTGGAGGGAATGTTGCTGACTCTGTATACTTTTAGAACCTAGAGTAAACTATGCCTATTTAAAGGCTTGTCTCTCCCTAGAAAATGTTTTCAGCACCCAAGAGCATGCAAGTGAATTTTCTCCACGAGGGCACCGTTACTCATTTCCAATCTGCAGGTCTTTAATTGTTGCTCAGAGTACATTTAGAAGCTTTCATAGATCATTGCCCACAGATTCAGATGGATTGGATACTTGGGGAATGTCTTGCAAAACCATGCTTACTGTGAGAGCTTTGTAGCCGAAGAAAGCTGTAAGGAATTTAAAGAGGAAACCCACCAAAAATGTTAGTGATGACAGAAAAAGAAAAGTAATCAGAACTGGAAAAAGAAAAACAGGGTGAAAGTGCCTTGAAACCCAGTAATATACCATATAGAATGTGCTATGGTTAGTATATTGAATGTTTCCTCATAACCACCAAGAACAGAAAACGAAAGTTATATATTACAGCTGAATGAATTGGGGGAGAGATTGCACAGATTTTGTGTTCTATATTTCTAATTACAGATGTGTGTTTAAATCTTTTTAGACAGTACTGGCTCTGGGTAAAGTGACAGAATCACATTGTCAGATCACATTGTCGCTGTTCTAACAGTGACTTAGAACAAGTTCCATTGCATCAAACCAGATGTCACCAAAAAAAAAAAAAAAAGGAAAGGCCGTGTCATTTTCTGGAAGGAAAAAAAACTTTTTCAGAATGTATATTTTAGAAGAAGATAGAAGATATCTATTTGGAAGAAGACAGACTTAAGGATATACTAGATGGTGTCCCAATAATCTAAAAATAGAATTGAAATTAAAATTGACCTGAGGAAAAATAATGTGACTAGAAGTCACCTAAAATTTCAAATCTGCTCTAAATAGCAGAATAGAGGGTTGTGGTACAATAAAGCTCTTTAATAGAGGTTAGGGAGAGTATGAAATGTAAATGAATCCTTCCACCAAACTGTTGCCAGAACCATGTTCCTAAAAATGAAATGAAACGTCTGCTCACAGTCGCTGTGCAGACAGGATAAAGTCTGATCTCGAGAGCATGGCATGCAAAACCTCTCACAGCGGCCAGCCTCAGAGGTGGCCCGTTCATGCCCGGTCCCTGTTCCTCACACACACCCTGTGCTTGAACCACCCTGAGTGCCTGCCCTGTGCCTGGAACTGCTCTGAGCACTTTATGCATAAATGCAGTCTCTCACTTAATTGTCACAGGAACCCTGCAAAATAGATGTCCTTCCCATTATAGGGATGAAAAAGCCAAGGCACAGAGTGACTAAGTAACTTACCAAAGACTAGAAGTTGGAAACTAGTTGCCAAGGACTAGTGACTAGTAACTTGCCCTGCTAGTAAAGAGTGAGAAGAACTTGGTATTCCCTGAATACACGATGATGCCCATTTTGGTTTCCAGGCCTTGCTAATGCTTTTCTCTTGGTCTGGGATTCCCTCCTGACTACCTCTTCCCACCACGCACACTCTTTCCGGTAGACTTGTACTATCCTATAAGACTCAGATAAAACATCATCATCGACTCTGGAAAGCCTTCCCCAATTATCTCTGCTAGAATTGTTGATTTCTTCCTCTATTCTCAACAGCCTTTTGTTCATGTCACTCTAACCATTTGGGACTCTATAGTTAGTGATCTATGCATGTCTTTTCTGAAATTGGAAACTCTTTGAAAGCAGGAATCTGGCCTTATTTACTTTATTTGAGCACTCCTCCTAGTATATAGGTTTTCAAAAGTATTTTCTTAATAAATAGATAAAAAGAAAAAAAATGGGAAAATCTCAGATTTTTATGTTTTTTTCAGACTGTTAATGAGAATCAAAAAATGAAAGTTAATTAGGTCCTTTCAATATATAGGTACATACAGTCTTTCAGAATGTACACCTTATTCCTCTGTCCAGTGGTGACCTAGTAAACATAAGTTTCATATATAGGCATTTAATTTTTTCACAAATTCTACAACATGCTAGACATAATATAGAGAAATATGAAAGTTTTAAGAAAATACTAATTATAAATATCTCTCTTTATCTTTCAGAGCCGAAACCAGTTCAAATTGTTATCCCTTATGAAAGTCATAGTACCTCTGTAATCTTATATGTTCAGATGCCTGATATTGGAGTGTTTGATGGCATACATATTGCAAGTGACAGAGGGCCAAATGTAACCAGGTTTTTGAAACAGGACAATAAAATAACTGTTGACAATTTAACCCCAGGCACAGAATATAATTTCTTTGTTTCTACGATCAGTGGGACTAAATTAAGTAATATGTGTTATGTGCCAGCAGTAAAAACATGTAAGTATTTTAGGACTTGTCTAAGATGCTTCTTTTTTTCAAAATTTTAAAAATTTTAATTTATTTATTTTTTAACATCTTTATTGGAGTATGATTACTTTACAATGGTGTGTTAGTTTTTGCTTTATAACAAAATGAATCAGCTGTACATATATCCCCATATCTCTTCCCTCTTGCATCTCCCTCCCTACCACCGTCCCTATCCCACCCCTCTAGGTGGTCACAAAGCACTGAGCTGATCTCCCCGTGCTACGCTGCTGCTTCCCACTAGCTATCGGTTTTACATTTGGAAGTGTATATAAGTCCATGCCACTCTCTCACTTTGTCCTAGCTTACCCTTCCCCCTTCCCATGTCCTCAGGTCCATTCTCTAGTAGGTCTGCATCTTTATTCCTGTCCTGCCCCTAGGTTCTTCATGACAATATATGTATATATATTTTTAGATTCCATATATATGTGTTAGCATATGGTATTTGTTCTTCTCTTTCTGACTCACATCATTCTGTAGGACAGACTCTAGGTCCATCCACCTCACTACAAATAACTCAGTTTCGTTTCTTTTTATGGCTAATATTCCATTGTAAATATGTGCCACATCTTCTTTATCCACTCATCTGTTGATGGACACTTAGGTTGCTTCCATGTCCTGGCTATTGTAAATAGAGCTGCAATGAATATTGTGGTACATGACTGTTTTTGAATTATGGTTTTCTCAGGGTATATGCCCAGTACTGGGATTGCTGGGTCGTATGGTAGTTGTATTTTTAGTTTTTTAAGGAACCTCCGTACTGTTCTCCATAGTGGCTGTACCAATTTACATTCCCACCAACAGTGCAGGAGGGTTCCCTTTTCTCTACATCATCTTCAGCATCTATTATTTGTAGACTTTTTGATGGCCATTCTGACGGGTGTGAGATGATATCTCATTGTAGTTTTGATTTGCATTTCTCTAATGATTAATGATGTTGAGCATTCTTTCATGTGTTCGTTGGCAATCTGTATATCTTCTTTGGAGAAATGTCTATTTAGTCTTCTGCCCATTTTTGGATTGGGTTGTTTGTTTTTTTTGATATTGAGCTGCGTGAGCTGCTTGTAAATTTTGGAGATTAATCCTTTGTCAGTTGCTTCATTTGTAAATATTTTCTCCCATTCTGAGGGTTGTCTTTTCGTCTTGTTTATGGTTTCCTTTGCTGTGCAAAAGCTTTGAAGTTTCATTAGGTCCCATTTGTTTATTTTTGTTTTTATTTCCATTTCTCTAGGAGGTGGGTCAAAAAGGATCTTGCTGTAATGTATGTCATAGAGTGTTCTACCTATGTTTTCCTCTAAGAGTTTGATAGTGTCTGGCCTTACATTTAGGTCCTTAATCCATTTTGAGTTTATTTTTGTGTGTAGTGTTAGAGAGAGTTTTAATTGCATTCTTTTACATGTAGCGGTCCAGTTTTCCCAGCACCACTTATTGAAGAGGCTGTCTTTTCTCCATTGTATATTCTTGCCTCCTTTACCAAAAAAAAGGTGAGCATATGTGTGTGAGTTTATTTCTGGGCTTTCTGTCTTGTTCCATTGATCTGTATTTCTGTTTTTGTGCCAGTACCATACTGTCTTGATTACTGTAGCTTTGTAGTATAGTCCGAAGTCAGGGAGCCTGATTCCTCCAGCTCCGTTTTTCTTTCTCAAGATTGCTTTGACTCTTCGGGGTCTTTTGTGTTTCTATACAAATTGTGAAATGTTTGTTCTAGTTCTGTGAAAAATGCCAGTGGTAGTTTGATAGGGATTGTATTGAATCTGTAGATTGCTTTGAGTAATATAGTCATTTTCACAATGTTTATTCTTCCAATCCAAGAACATGGTATATCTCTCCATCTGTTTGTATCATCTTTAATTTCTTTCATCAGTGTGTTATAGTTTTCTGCAGGTCTTTTGTCTCCTTAGGTAGGTTTATTCCTAGGTACTTTATTCTTTTTTTTTTGCCATGGTAAAAGGGAGTGTTTCTTTAATTTCTCTTTCTGATTTTTAATGATTATTGTTTAGGAATGCAAGAGATTTCTGTGCATTAATTTTGTATCCTGCTACTTTACCAAATTAATTGATTAGCTCTAGTAGTTTTCTGGTAGCATCTTTAGGATTCTCTATGTATAGCATCATGTCACCTGCAAACAGTGACAGTTTTACTTCTTCTTTTCTAATTTGAATTTCTTTTATATCTTTTTCGTCTCTGATTGCTGTGGCTAAAACTTCCAAAACTGTGTTGCCTAATAATGGTGAGAGTGGGCAACCTTGTCTTGTTCCTGATCTTAGTGGATATGGTTTCAGTTTTTCACCATTGAGGACGATGTTGGATGTGGGTTTGTCATATATGCCCTTTATTATGTTGAGGTAAGTTCCCTCTACGCCTACTTTTTGGAGGGTTTTTGTCATAAATGGGTGTTGAATTTTTTCAAAAGCTTTTTCTGCATCTATTGAGATGATCACATGGTTTTTATTCTTCAGTTTGTTAATTTGGTGTATCACATTGATTGATTTGCATATATTGAAGAATCCTTGCATTACTGGGATAAACCCCACTTGATCATGGTGTATGATCCTTTTAATGTGCTGTTGGATTCTGTTTGCTAGTATTTTGTTGAGGATTTTTGCATCTATGTTCATCAGAGATATTGGCCTGTAGTTTTCTTTTTTCATGACACCTTTGTCTGGTTTTGGTATCAGGGTGATGGTGGCCTCATAGAATGAGTTTGGGAGTGTTCTTCCCTCTGCTATATTTTGGAAGAATTTGAGAAGGATAGCTGTTAGCTCTTCTCTAAATGTTTGATAGAATTCACCTGTGAATCCATCTGGTCCTGGGCTTTTGTTTGTTGGAAGATTTTTAATCAGTTTCAATTTCAGTGCTTGTGATTGGTCTCTTTATGTTTTCCATTTCTTCCTGGTTCAGTCTCAAGAGGTTATGCTTTTCGAAGAATTTGTCCATTTCTTCCAGGTTGTCCATTTTATTGGCATAGAGTTGCTTGTAGTAATCTCTCATGATCCTTTGTATTTCTGCAGTGTCAGTTGTTACTTCTCCTTTTTCATTTCTAATTCTATTGATCTTAGTGTTCTCTCTTTTTTTCTTTATAAGTTTGGCTAATGGTTTATCAATTTGTTTATCTTCTCAAATAACCAGCTTTTAGTTTTATTGATCTTTGCTGTTATTTCCTTCATTTCTTTTTTTTTTTTTTTTTTTTGCGGTACGCGTGCCTCTCACTGTTGTGGCCACTCCCGTTGCAGAGCACAGGCTCCAGACACGCAGGATCAGCGGCCATGGCTCATGGGCCCAGCCGCTCCGCGGCACGTGGGATCTTCCTGGACTGGGGCACGAACCCGTGTCCCCTGCATCGGCAGGCGAACTCTCAACCACTGTGCCACCAGGGAAGCCCCTTCATTTCTTTTTCATTTATTTCTGATCTGATCTTTATGATTTCTTTCCTTCTGCTAACTTTGGGGTTTTTTTGTTCTTCTTTCTCTGATTGCTTTAGGTTTAAGGTTAGGTTTTTTATTTGAGATGTTTCTTGTTTCCCAATGTAGGATTGTATTGCTATAAACTTCCCTCTTCGAACTGCTTTGGCTGCATCTCATAGGTTTTGCATCATCGTGTTTTCATTGTCATTTCTTTCTAGGTACTTTTTTTTTTTTTTAATTTTATTTATTTATTTTTGGCTGTGTTGGGTCTTCGTTTTTGGGCGTGGGCTTTCTCTAGTTGCGGCGAGCGGGGGCTACACTTCATCGCGGTGCGCGGGCCTCTCACTGTTGTGGTCTCTCTTGTTGCGGAGCACAGGCTCCAGACGCACAGGCTCAGTAGTTGTGGCTCACGGGCATAGTTGCTCCGCGGCATGTGGGATCTTCCCAGACCAGGGCTCGAACCCGTGTCCCCTGCATTGGCAGGCAGATTCTCAACCACTACACCACCAGGGAAGCCCTCTAGGTTTTTTTTGATTTCCTCTTTGATTTCTTCAGTGATCTCTTGGTTATTAAGTAGTGTATTGTTTAGCCTCCATGTGTTTATATTTTTTACAGATTTTTTTCTTGGTATCTAGTCTCATAGCATTGTGGTGGGAAAAGATACTTGATATGATTTCAGTTTTTTTAAATTTACTAAGGCTTGATTTGTTATCCGATGTATGATCTATTCTGGATGATGTTCCATAAGCACTTGAGAACAAAGTGTATTCTGTTGTTTTTGGATGGAATGTTCTATAAATATCAATTAAGTCCATCTTGTTTAATGTCTCATTTAAAGCTTGTGTTTCCTTATTTATTTTCATTTTAGATGATCTGTCCATTGGTGAAAGTGGGGTGTTAACATCCCCTACTATGATTGTGTTACTGTCGATTTCCTCTTTTATGGCTGTTAGTATTTGTCTTATGTATTGAAGTGCTCCTATGTTGGGTGCAGAAATATTTACAATTGTTACATCTTCTTGGATTGATCCCTTGATCATTGTATAGTGTCCTTCTTTGTCTCTTGTAGTAGTCTTTGTTTTAAAGTCTATTTGTGTGATATGAGAATGGCTACTCTAGCTTTCTTTTGATTTCCATTTGCATGGAATATCTTTTTCCATCCCCTCACTTTCAGTCTGTGTGTGTCCCTAGGTCTGAAGTGGGTCCCTTATAGACAGCATATATATGGGTCTTGTTTTTGTATCCATTCAGCCAGTCTGTGTCTTTTGGTTGGAGCATTTAATCCATTTACATTTAAGGTAATTATCGACATGTATGTTCCTAGTACCATTTTCTTAAAAATATGGAATGCTTCATTAATTTGCGTGTTATCCTTGTGCAGGGGCCATGGTAATCTTCTCAGTGTTGTTCCAATATTAGTATATGTGCTGCCGAAGAGAGCACCAAAGTTGCTTCTTGATTTTGATTTTGTGTGTCATTTCAAATTAGTAGTCTACATTCACTTTAACACAGTTGTTTTCAAAGATCCTTTAAAACATTTGCAAAAACCTCATTACTGAGCCTGATCTTTAATTGCCCAAGTATGCAGATAGAGCTAACCTTGTTAAAATTAGTAAGCCATGAATTTTTTTCTTACGTATTAACAGAAAAAAAATACTTGCATATTAATCAGAATTTTCAATGACTTAATCCGAGTGAGGAATGTGAGTAATATTTAGGCAGATTATGAAATCTAGATCATATTTTTTGAGTGTAGGGGCCCTGATAGTGTCTCTCAAAGCATATAATCTAAGTGTGTGTTTGCTCATCCCATGCTGCCATTTGTCTAGAAAGAACTAGCTTGTATTTTCTTTACCTCTTTGAATATTTTGAATTAATATGTTTAATATTTGTTCATACCAATACTTACGTTTTCAGATTCATGTTGATTTTGATTTATCTTTAAGTCACTCAAAAATTCTACAGATATTAATTTAGAAATTTTGGGATACTTGAAATTTTCTAAGATATCCATCTACTTGATGTAGAAATAAATGGCAAAGAATAATAAATGCCATATAAAAATCATGTGGTGTCCTAAAAACATATTTCTGAATATAAATATAAATAAATGTCCAGATTCTTAATGATTTGCTCTTCCTGACTATAAATCTTCACATATGTAATTATACCACTACGAGTCTTCTTCCCCCAAATTGTAATCCTTCCCTTACTCTTTAAACTCAATTTTTTCCACAAAATAATCTCGAATTGATGTCACAAATCACGTTATTCCAGTAGCATTTTAACATGTTCATAATCAGCTCAGTATATGTTTATTTTACTTCTGCTTGTAATTTTTGTAACTTTTTGTATCTGTATTCTCTGTCTCTCTTATATTATGAATCATTGTGGGCAGCATTCTATTTGACAGTTCTTTTCTTTGAAAATAATTTATACTTGATCATCTATATCAATGTCATTATATCAATCAGCAGAAATACCAATATATGAGATAATTGTCTAAAGCTGACATTTTTCAGGTTATCTAAAATAATTGTTTTCCTTTATGCTAGATGAGATCTTTAAACTGGGAAAACTAAACACTAAAACTCATCAGATAAAATTTGTTTTTAACTTCATCCAGTATTTGATACAAAGGGATTCTTCTTTGTGTATACTTCATATTTCTCTCTCTGTTGTCTTTTCAGCTTATGCTAATAGTTTCAGAAAGCTTTAATTCTTTTTTCCTCCTTTGAATATTGTACATTTACTCCTGTGAATTTGCTGTTATGTAGTTTTTACTGCAACATCAAAGTTAGCTGCATGTAATGGTATTTACAGTGATTCTGAGTATTGCAATAGATTATCATATTTTATAAGCTGTCATGTGTAAACAGCTATTTTTAATTAGGATAGATAATTAATTATTAAACTATTGTCCTTTTTTACACTGTGCTTTTTATTCCCTTTAAAGGGGTAAATAATAATAATAAAAAAAACCCGGTTAGAAAACATGCAGGAGGAATTTTAAGTGTTTCGTGTATTTTGGGTAGGTCTGGAAGCACCATCGAATATCCATGAGGGCAAAGTTACAAACTCTTCCATTGAAATTCTCTGGAATCGAGCTGATGGGAATTTTCAGCATTATGAAATCACATGCATAAACTGTGCTGCTGCTTTCATGGTACGTTAAAAGGGGTTCTCAGAGGAATAACTTTTATTCTGAAGCCAGTATTGCTGCATTCTTATATTAGGTAGTAGTGAAACTAAATAACCCCCAACATTTTTTTTGCTTGTGTTTGATGGTGGAGCATTTCTTAAATGAACACTTGGTAAGTTATTCTTTTGGATCAATAGGTCCAGAAAGTATTTCAAGAAGCAGCAACATTCTCTAACCTGGATCCTGCCACAGTGTACACCTTTTCAATTCGCACTGAAAAAGAAGGTTTTAAAGACAGTTCTCCCTACATAAAAGAAGTACAGACAGGTACAGCCTATGTAAGCACTTTAGTTATTATTCAGTGTTCAAATATTTTTTTTAATTTCCAGTTTTCAAAAATATTTTATTAAGATAATCAGAAGGATTCCATAAAAATGCTTTGGTTTTATGTGTTATTTTCTTTCTTTTTAAAAAATTCATTTATTTATTGATTGAGGTACCATTGACATATAAGTTTCAATGTTCAAATATTCATTTGGTTCTTATAGGGAAGATTTAATAAATAGTTCATTCTTCTCAAATTTTCTTAATGGGCAGGCAGTATTTCCTCTTATCTCTTTTTCTATTTCCCCTTGTATGAATTAGCACAGTCTCTTTTGTGTGTCTGTTTCCAGACAATAGAGTTGCTAACTGTCTGGGTTCTGGCCAGAGTCTCCATTTGTGATTTAATTTTTCCATTGTTCAGTTAAACAGACAGTGAAGTGCCATTTCCCCAGCATTAGCAACTTACTCCCAGTGGCAGATGGTGATTTATTCCATGGTAGTCATATGAAATAAAGGATGATTGGGAAGGGTGTATGCAAAATGTGTACGTTTTCAAATGTAGGTGAAGTAAAATTGTCAACTGTTCTACTAATATAACTATTTTAGATATTCTTGACATGGATGGTATGGGAACATTGATTGATGTATTTAGAAACTGGTCATGTCTGGTATTCTTTTACTGTAATAACATAGAATGGAATTGAGAGAGAATATCGTGGCAATTTTGTTCGTTTCTTATACATGGGAGAATTTTAAAGGGGCAACAAAATATATATTATACACTATTTTAACATTTTTTTTCAGAAAATAAAGGAAGCGTTTCATATTTAGATTGCAGTTAACTTTCCCTGCTGATTAACCTTGTCACTGTTTGGTATTTAATTAGAATGAGTCCTAAAAATCATTAACTATTTCTGAGGTTGGTGATTACACAAGACCAAGATATCGCCTCTTCCTACATTATAGAAGCAGGGGAAATATTGGGTACAACACTGCTGGGGTACATATCGGCTCTGTTTCAAAGTTTACAATGATTCTTGTTTGTTTGTTTTTTCCGCCCCACTCTTTTAACTTCTCATATCTACCAGGAGGAATAAAAGGAATGTCTTGGTTACCCTCAGAGTTTGCAAAGAGTCAAACAAATCCTGAGAGTATTTCAGGGTGGTTATAAAATAGGTGCTTTGTACGATAAAAAATGTTATTTTATGTGTATGTTTTAAATGATATAGCCCCAAGTGCGGTTGAATTTCTGAATCACAGTAGGAATTCAAATGCAGTAACCGTTAGCTGGCCTTCAGCTAGAAGTCTTCTGGATGGATACATTATTTCAATATCCAGTGAAAGCTTAATGAAAGAAGAAATCCTGCCTTCCACAAAAAGGTATGAAAATATTGAAAAGAAATTATATCAAGTTACATGGAACACAAGATGAACATTTTATATGTGTTGTTAGAAAGCTATGTTAGTGGTTTAGTATAAATAGAAATTAGAAAACTTTTCAAGAGAACTTTTTGGACTATAGTGTGATAGGAATAACTAAATCTGATCTACAGTACCAAATTATTTATGCTAATAGATAGTAATGAATTAATTCATGATTTCATCATGCTTGTATGTATGACATACACACTTTTTGACTTAAATTTCTCCACGTAAGAAGCTATGCTTTCTCAGTAACTGCTTGTGTGTAAGCGTAGCAAATTGTTTCCATAATAGACAATAAAAAACCAAAACTTATATATAAAATTCTTTCTGCAAATAGTGTGAGAAGATGGAGTTTTCCAAATGTTTCTGAGCTAAATATCTTAATGTTTGATTTTTCTTTAATGCGTAGGACATTCTCATTTAACAGCCTTTCTCCAGGGACTGACTTTTTAATTAGCATTATAGCTACCAAGGGACTAAAGAGAAGCCATCCTACTGTCCTCATGGTTAGCACTTGTAAGTTCATTTTATATTTAATTAACTTTTCATGGGTTAAGGGAAAATAGTTGTGTTTAAAGCCAATATCTAGTTAACAATCAATATAGAAGTGGTTTATGACATTATGGCTTGAAGAGAAGGAGTACTTCATTTACATGGAGAATGCCTGCATTATATTCCTTTCTCTATCATTTATTGTGACCTTGGGCAAGACTATGTGACCTTGGGCAAAACTATGAGGTTCTTACTTAAACGGTGAGAATAATTATTCCTGCCTAGGTATAAAATCTTGTTACTAAAATCAAATGCAAAGCTCTTTGTGAAAAGAGCAAAGTACTCTGAAACCCTAAGGTATTGTCATCTTGAAATACTCAATATTTTTCTAATATTTTGACTATATCTGTTAACATGTGGGTTTTCTCTAGTTACTGAGAGCGGGGGCTACTCTTTGTTGCGGTGCGCGGGCTTCTCATTGCGGTGGCTTCTCTTGTTGTGGAGCACAGGGGCTTCAGTAGTTGTGGCCTGAGGGCTCTAGAGCGCAGGCTCAGTAGTCATGGGGCACGGGCTTAGCTGCTCCGCGGCATGTGGGATCTTCCCGGACCAAGGCTCGAACCCGTGTTCCCTGCATTGGTGGGTGGATTCTTAACCACTGCGCCACCATGGAAGTCCAGCACTGTCTTTTCAGTTGCATTTCTTGGGTTCAGTTTGCCTCTTCTGACCTTATTAGCATCACTTACACGTATGCCTGCCCTGAACATATACAGATGTTCCAAAGAGCCCTGTCACTTGTGGGTCACAGTCGAATGTGTGCTTAAGTACCCATGCCTTATCAGTGTGAGAGGAGGCTTCCTCTCAGGATTTGCAGTGTGGAGGATGGGAAAGCACTGGAAAATGCAGCAACAGTCAAATCAATTCCTGGAAAATAAACTAAAAAATTTGAGCACTTATATAGCAGCAATGGTACTATGTGCTTAAGTTACTGTGTTGAATCTCCTGGAGTTATCTAAAATGTAAGTTAAGGCTCATAGGCGTTAATAACTCATTACTGACGGTGAGATTTAACCCAGGTATCTAACTCTCAAACTGATACGACACTCTGCTGCCTCTCACAAAGACCATCCTAAGAACCATCCGCAATAGATGAGAAAAACCTTTTTTGGAAAAATGGTAGTTCCTGTTTTATATCAGTGAAGGCGTCTTAGATTGCTGCTTAGATTTGGTTGTGTTATTATCATTGTCAGCATCATCATCACCATTGGCATCATCACCGTTGTCATCATCATCACGTTGAGTGCTTGTTCTTTGTCAGGCACTTTGCTGGCATTTTCTGTGCTTTATGTCACTGAATTCTCAATCATGATATTCATTCTACTAATAATGATGAGATGCATGTTTTTATACGAATGAGGAAACTGAGGCTTAGAGAATTTCAGTAGCTTATATAGGATGACAGATTTCAACCCATATTTCCCTGACATCAAATTCTGTCCTTATAACCACTCTGCTTTAGTGGAAAGGCCACTACTATGCTATAGGTAGGACTGACACTACCCATTCTTAGCTCTGTGGCTTTGTGCAAATCATTATTCTATTTGGACCTCAAGCTCTTCATTTCTACCCTAGATTTAACAGTGCATTCTGTATTTTTTTAAAAAAATTTATTTTATTTTTGGTTGCATTGGGTCTTCGTTGCTGTGCACGGGCTTTCTCTAGTTGTGGTGAATGGGGGCTACTCTTCGTTGCAGCGTGTGGGCTTCTCATTGTGGTGGCTTCTCTTGTTGTGGAGCACGGGCTCTAGGTGTGCAGGCTTCAGTAGTTGTGGCATGCGGACTTAGTTGCTCTGTGGCACGTGAGATCTTCCCGGGCCAGGGCTCGAACCCGTGTCCCCTGCATTGGCAGGCAGATTCTTAACCACTGCGCCACCAGAGAAGTCCATACATTCTGTATTTTAAGAGGTTGTTGCTTTGGCTGTGTTTTCCCAAACAAACCTGGCAACTTCCCCCCCACAACCCTTCCCACTTTACAATTTGACTTTTGTCTTCTATTGTATATTAATAATTTTTGGTCTTTTTTGTACCTCTCTTTTTTTGCAAGCTACCTCAAATCCATTTGGAAGTAGATGGAATATTAATAAATGTAAAAAAAAAAGCTAAAATATTAGGGACTCTGGGGAAATAGTAAGTTAATTCCAGTTGAAAGGGAATATACATCAAAGAAAAATAGAATAAAAAGGATTGTGAATCAGTGACGCAGGTTTAAATCTACCACTGGATTGAATTCTAATAGACTTAAATCAATAAGTAAGTAAGTACAAAAAAAATCTCACACAGAATTTGAATATTAGATGTGAGATTATTCCAATAAACTTTTAATGTGGCATTTCTTCCAGTTAAGGAAAGAAATGCTACATTTCATTTGAAATTTCTATAAATTAGAAATAGAGACATGCTACTGAATTGAAAAAATAAGTTTCTAGAACCTTCTCAGATAAAATGTTTAAAGGGAAAAGGAGTTTGGAAACTTAAGGAAGGGGGCTAGATATATCTCTTAACTTAGGCAGTGCATAAAATTCTAAGTTAAAAATCTCACTTGTAATAACTTCATACTGAATTCTGCTATGACAAAAATAAATATGAAAATCCATACTTTATATAATTTTATTGTGGAAAAAGGCTTTCTAGAAAATTTGTTTTCCTGTTGCTTTGTGGAGATGAGGAGACTTGAGACTCAAGGTAAACAGCCTGCGCAAGATCACATAGTGCTAAACTGACTAGAAAAACCTGCGTATCATGTCTGTCTTCCATAGTGTGACACTCAAGTTTATCAGTCCAGTACAGATAACATGATGATAGAAAATTTTTTTTTTCAAAGCTTTCATTTCCGTGTCTTATTTCCTTGCCCTAGATCCAGACCCACCATCAGATTTGCTGATTCTGGGGCAGGAAGAACACACAATATATTTGTCTTGGAAACTCCCACAAGGAGGCTTTGAAAGGTTTCAGGTAAAGTTGGTATCATGCAACCTTGATGTTTATTGAGGCCTTTATTTCTCTCCTTTTTGTCCTTCATTTTACATTTCTTAACAGTTTAAGAAATTATGGTACCACTCCTTTCCTATAAGGTTTTCCTCCAAAGTAAATTTTCTATTTGTTGCTTTAAAAGTACAAAGTTGTCATGGGAGGTTTTCAAATTTGAGTAAAAGCTGGTACTTGACTTTAAATGAGTTCGGGTTTTCAATGGAGAGAGACACGTGCTTATGTAGTACAAAAACGTGCATAAAGAAATGCTGGTGCTGGAAGATAGTGCTTCTGTGACAGCACTGGCCACAACGAAGATTCCAGAAGTTAAAGACAGGTGATGTGTCACAGGCTCCCTTTCAACTCCATTCTACAGATTTAGTTGAGAGTGGAGACTTGCAGCCCAGAGGGTAGGAGAGAAAGATGTACAGAGAGGCTGCTTTTCAACTGTGTCTGTGAGGTAAATGCGTACGTTTTTGTTGCTTTTGCTGTTAATAATGTGACCTGGCATCACGTGAGGACATATTATACACACCCTGCATCCTGCATTGTGTGGCTTGCAGAGAGAGTAAGCTTCTGGAGATAGCACTATTGCTTTGTATTCTACGTGGGCAAACAAGTTTTCTATACTTTCATAGTGGTAGGAGATGGTAATTTTAGTTGTAAATAACAGAAAACAACCTGAAATAGTTTAAGAAATAAAAATTTATTAATGAAAGAGTGCGTCATGGACACCAAGGCAAAGAATATAACAAGGTGTTGGGGAGAACTGGAATCAGATGTTTAAGGCTACTGAGGCCCCATGCATTGTTTTCTTACTGTCTACTTCTTTGTGCTCATCAGCCGTAGTTTATTTATTTATTTTTCCTGATGACCAGCTTTCTCTGTTAAGCAATCCATGTGGTGAGTGGAAAAATGCCATGTACAACTTCTAAGCACACATGGTGCATTATGAACCACAGAGAAAGACAGATATGCTCCCTAAATTCCCAAGGAAGAGACTGTGATTATTCCATATTGTAGACACCCAGTCCAGTTTCAGTCAACTGTGCTTGTAGTGTAAAAGTGGTGGCCGTGGGTCTGTGGGTGATGGGGGTTATAGAGTCATTAGAATTTGAGCAGATATAACAAAAGGTGTTTCCTGTAAATGAAAAACAATATAAAGTTTAATAATTTATAGAATCAATACAGCCTAAAAGGAACCAGAGCAGTAAAATTACCAGACATTTGAAATGAACTAATTAGTACATCTGGGTTTTATATTTGAGTATGAACTTCTTAACAATGACAGTTCATAAGAGAAACAAAGTATTAGTCACTATATGATAGATATAAAAAGAATCCACACTTATTTAAGGCATCTGGTACTAAAGACAAAGAGGGATGTAGTGGGCAGAATAATGGCCTTCCAGAGATCCGCAGCCTAACTCACAGAACCTGAAATACGTTGTATTACATGGCAAAGGGGAAGCAGATGGAATTAAGTTTGCTAATTCGCAGGTTTTAAAATAGGGAGATTATAGAGAGTCTAGATCCAGATGGTGGAGTAGGAAGATCCTGAGCTCACCTCCTCCCATAGACACACAAAAGCTACAACTACGTATAGAATAACTGTCTCGGAGAATGGCCTACAGACTAGCAGAACACATTTTCTACAACCAAGGATATAAAGAATAGGCCACAGTGAGACAGGTAGGAGGGGCAGAGGTGCAGTGTAGTCAGAACCCACACCCCCAGTGCGGTGACCCACGAGTGGGAGGGCTGTCACAACCACAGAGGTCCACCCTGAGGAGTGAGAGGTCCACGCCCCACGTTGGGCTTCCCAGCCTGAGGGACCTGCACTGAGTAGAAGAGCCCCATAAGGTGTGGCTTTGAAAACCAGCAGGGCTATGTATGGGAGAGCCAGAGGGCCATGGGATGTGGAGACTCTGCTCTAGAAGGGCTCACACACAAACTCGCTGACTCTTGAGTCCCAGTGCAGAGGAAGCAGCTTGAAAAGCAGCTAAGTCATAAGACAAGAAGATTCATTGACTAGTGTTAGGGTGTGTGCTGGAGGGGCAGGGATCTGGTGGAGCTTTCTTTGGGAATGGAAGGGCTGGCGGGTGCAATTTAGTTTTTAACTCTCCTTCCACCTACCTATCACTCTCAATCAGCCTAGTCAACACCATGTGCCTGCCCCAGTATTCCCCGAAGGCCAGTCCTGCCCAGCCACCCACCCTGGCTAGATTTTCCAAAGTAGCTCCTAACCCACCCCACCCAGCAGGTGGCCTTGGCTGGCCCAGTGCCCCTCCAAAGCAGCTCCCACTCTGGGGGGGGGGGGCAGTTCTGCATACCAGTATACCTGCAACAGTCACAGCTGGGCCTCACAGCTGGTCATGCTGGGGCCAGTCCCACCCATCAGTGGGCCTGCAGCAAGCACGGCCCAACCACCAAAGGAGGGCACACAGAGCTCACATGGGAGATAATCCTGGGGCACCTTGCTCTGGTGACCAAGGAGGATGGCATCACTGGGCATCACAGGACACCTTCTAAATAAAGCCACTCTTTCAAGACTGGGAGATTAGCTGATATAACTTATACATAGAAACAAACACAGAGAGTTAGGAAAAATTAGGAGACAATGAAAAAGCTTCCAAACAAAAGAACAAGACACAACTTCAGAAAAAGAATAGAATGAAATGGAGATGAACAATTTACCAAGTAAAGTGTTGAACGTAATAGTCATAAAGATGCTTACTGAACTAAGGAGAAGAATAGATGAATACAGTGATAACTTGAACAAAAAAATAGAAAATATAAAAAAGAACTAGGCAGAACTGAAGAATGCAATAACTGAAATTTAAAATACCCTAGAGGGGAATGCTCAACATCACTAATCATTAGAGAGATGCAAATCAAAACTACCATGAGGTATCACCTCATACCAGTCAGAATGGCCATCATCAAAAAATCTACAAACAATGAATGCTGGAGAGGGTGTGGAGAAAAGGGAACCCTCTTGCAGTGTTGGTGGGAATGTAAATTGATACAGCCACTATGGAGAACAGTATGGAGGTTCCTGAAAAAACTAAAAATAGAACTACCATACAACCCAGCAATCCCACTACTGAACATATACCCTGAGAAAACCATAATTCAGAAAGAGTCATGTACCACAATGTTCATTGCAGCTCTATTTATAATAGCCCGGAGATGGAAGCAACCTAAGTGTCCAGCAACAGATGAATGGATAAAAAAGATGTGGCACATATATACAATGGAATATTACTCAGCCATAAAAAGAAACGAAATTGAGTTATTTGTAGTGAGGTGGATGGACCTAGAGTCTGTCCTACAGAGTGAAGTGAGTCAGAAAGAGAAAAAACTACCATATGCTAACATATATATGGAATCTAAAAAAAAAAAAAAATGGTCATGAAGAACCTAGGGGCAAGATGGGAATAAAGATGCAGACCTACTAGAGAATGGACGTGAGGACATGGGAAGGGGGAAGGGTAAGATGGGACAAAGTGAGAGAGTGGCATGGACTTATATATACTACCAAATGCAAAATAGATAGCTAGTGGGAAGCAGCCGCATAGCACAGGGAGATCAAGATCAGCTCGGTGCTTTGTGACCACCTAGAGGTGGGGGATAGGAAGGGTGGGAGGGAGATGCAAGAGGAAGGAGATATGGGGATATATGTATATGTATAGCTGATTCACTTTGTTATAAAGCAGAAACTAACACACCATTGTAAAGCAATTATACTCCAATAAAGATGTTAGAGGGAATCAACAGCACATTAGAGGATACAAAAGAATGGATCAGCACCTGGAAGACAGGGTAGTGGAAATCACCCAATCAGAACATAAAAAGAATTTTTAAAAATGAGGATAGTTTAAGGAACCTCTGGGATAACACGAAGCATACCAATATTTACATATTAAGGGGTCCCAATAGGAGAAAGAGAGAAAGTTCTAGTAGACCTATTTGAAGAAATAATGGCTGAAAAAAATTTTAACATGGTAAAGGAAACACATCCAAGTCCAGGAAGCACAGACTGAAACAAGATGAACCCAAAGAGGTCCACACTAAGACACATTATAATTAAAATGTCAAAAGTTAAAGAGAGAAATGTAAAAGCAGCAAGAGGAAAACAGTAGTTACATACAAGGGAGCCCTCTTCTGAACTGAATTTTTTTAGCAGAAACTTTACAGGCCAAAAGGGACTGGCATGATACATTCAGAGTGCTGAAAGGAAAAAACTTACAACCATGAATGCTTTACTCAGCAAGGTTATAAATCAGAATTTAAGGAGAGATAAAAACTATCCCAGACAAGCAAAACCTAAAGAAATTCATCACTACTAAAGCAGCCTTACAAGAACTGTTAAATGGAGTTCTTTAAACATAAAAGGCCATAACTAGACACAAGAATATTACGAAAAAAAATTCCACTGGTAAAGGCAAACGTGTCGTAAAGGTAGTGTATCAACCACCTGTAAAAGCTACTATGAAGGTTTAATGACAAAAGAAGTAAAATATATCTAAATACTTAGTCAAGCAATAAACAAAATAAAAACATGTAAAAAATTATGTTAAAAGTGTAAAGTGCTTGTTGGGGAAAGTAATAAAATGTGCTTTTAGGGTGCTCTAAACTTAAGTAACCATCAACTTAAAATAGACTTTTATTTTTTAAGACTTTTTTTTTGTTTTTTAAGACCTTATGTAGGTCTTCCACCCGTTTTTGGATTAGGTTGTTTGTTTTCTTGATATTGAGCTGCATGAGCTGCTTGTAAATTTTGGAGATTAATCCTTTGTCAGTTGCTTCATTTGCAAATATTTTCTCCCATTCTGAGGGAGAAAGGTTTATGGTTTCCTTTGCTGTGCAAAAGCTTTTAAGTTTCATTAGGTCCCGTTTGTTTGTTTATTTTTGTTTTTATTTCCATTTCTCTAGGAGGTGGGTCAAAAAGGATCTTGCTGTAATGTATGTCATAGAGTGTTCTGCCTATGTTTTCCTCCAAGAGTTTTATAGTGTCTGGCCTTACATTTAGGTCTTTAATCCATTTTGAGTTTATTTTTGTGTATGGTGTTAGAGTTCTAATTGCATTCTTTTACATGTAGCTGTCCAGTTTTCCCAGCACCATTTATTGAAGAGGCTGTCTTTTCTCCATTGTATATTCTTGCCTCCTTTATCAAAGATAAGGTGACTATATGTGCGTGGGTTTATCTCTGGGCTTTCTATCCTGTTCCATTGATCTGTATTTCTGTTTTTGTGCCAGTACCAAACTGTCTTGATTACTGTTGCTTTGTAATATAGTCTGAAGTCAGGGAGCCTGATTCCTCCAGCTCCATTTTTCTTTCTCAAGATTGCTTTGGCTATTCGGGGTCTTTGTGTTTCCATACAAATTGTGAATTTTTTTGTTCTAGTTCTGTGAAAAATGCCAGTGGTAGTTTGATAGGGATTGCGTTGTATCTGTCGATTGCTTTGGGTAGTATAGTCATTTTCACAATGTTGATTCTTCCAATCCAGGAACATGGTATATCTCTTCATCTGTTTGTATCATCTTTAATTTCTTTCATCAGTGTCTTATACTTTTCTGCATACAGGTCTTTTGTCTCCTTAGGTAGGTTTATTCCTAGGTATTTTATTCTTTTTGTTGCCATGGTAAATGGGAGTATTTCCTTAATTTCTCTTTCAGATTTTTTGTCATTAGTGCATAGGAATGCAAGCCATTTCTGTGCATTAAATTTTGTATCCTGGTACTTTACCTAATTCATTGATTAGCCCTAGTAGTGTTCTGGTAGCATCTTTAGGATTCTCTATGTATAGTGTCATGTCATCTGCAAACAGTGACAGTTTTACTTTTTCTTTTCTGATTTGGATTTCTTTTATTTCTTTTTCGTCTCTGATTGCTGTGGCTAAAAGTTCCAAAACTGTGTTGATTAATAGTGGTGAGAGGGAGCAACCTTGTCTCATTCCTGATCTTAGTGGAAATGGTTTCAGTTTTTCACCATTAAGAACCATGTTGGCTGTGGGTTTGTCATGTATGGCCTTTATTCTGTTGAGGTAATTTCCCTCTATGCCTACTTTCTGGAGGGTTTTAGTCATAAATGGGTGTTGAATTTTGTCGAAAGCTTTTTCTGCATCTATTGAGATGATCATATGGTTTTTCTCCTTCAATTTGTTAATATGGTGTATCACATTGATTGATTTGCATATATTGAAGAATCCTTGCATTCCTGGGATAAATCCCACTTGATCATGGTGTATGATCATTTTAATGTGCTGTTGGATTCTGGTTGCTAGTATTTTGCTGAGGATTTTTGCATCTCTGTTCATCAGTGGTATTGACCTGTAGTTTTCTGTTTTTATGACAGCTTTGTCTGGTTTTGGTATCAGGGTGATGGTGGCCTGGGAGAACAGAACACTTTGGGAGTGTTCTTCCCTCTGCTATATTTTGGAAGAATTTGAGAAGGATAGCTGTTAGCTCTTCTCTAAATGTTTGATAGAATTCACCTGTGAATCCATCTGGTCCTGGGCTTTTGTTTGTTAGAAGATTTTTAATCAGTTTCACTTTCAGTGCTTGTGATTGGTCTGTTGATAACACTTTATATTTCTTCCTGGTTCAGTCTCAGAAGGTTGTGCTTTTCTAAGAATTTGTCCTTTTCTTCCAGGTTGTCCATTTTATTGGCATAGAGTTGCTTGTAGTAATCTCTCATGATCCTTTGTATTTCTGCAGTGTCAGTTGTTACTTCTCCTTTTTCATCTCTAATTCTCTTGATTTGAGTCTTCTCCCTTTTTTTCTTGATGAGTCTGGCTAATGGTTTATCAATTTTGTTTATCTTAAAGTACCAGCTTTTAGTTTTATTGATCTCTGCTATCGTTTCCTTCATTTCTTTTTCATTTATTTCTGATCTGATATTTATGATTTCTTTCCTTCTGCTAACTTTGATTTTTGTTTGTTCTTCTTTCTCTAATTGTGTTAGGTGTAAGGTTAGGTTGTGTATTTGAGATGTTTCTTGTTTCTTGAGGTAGGATTGTATTGCTATAAACTTCCCTCTTAGAACTGCTTTTGCTGCATCCCATAGGTTTTGGTTTGTCATGTTTTCATTGTCATTTGTTTCTAGGTATTTTTTGATTTCCTCTTTGATTTCGTCAATGATCTCTTGGTTATTTAGTGGTGTATTATTTAGCCTCCATGTGTTTGTATTTTTTTACAGATTTTTTTCCTGTAAGTGATATCTAGTCTCATAGCATTGAGGTTAGAAAAGATACTTGATACAATTTCAGTTTTCTTAAATTTACCAAGGCTTGATTTGTGACCCAAGGTATGATCTATCCTGGAGAATGTTCCATGAGCACTTGAGAAGAAAGTGTATTCTGTTGTTTTTGGTTGGAATGTCCTATAAATATCAATTAAGTCCATCTTGTTTAATGTGTCATTTAAAGCTTGTGTTTCCTTATTTATTTTCATTTTGGATATCTGTCCATTGGTAAAAGTGGGGTGTTAAAAAGTCCCCTACGGGCTTCCCTGGTGGCGCAGTGGTTGAGAATCTGCCTGCCGATGCAGGGGACACGGGTTCGTGCCCCGGTCTGGGAAGATCCCACATGCCGCGGAGCAGCTAGGCCCGTGGGCCATGGCTGCTGAGCCTGCGCGTCCGGAGCCTGTGCTCAACAATGGGAGAGGCCAACAGTGAGAGGCCCGCATACCGCAAAAAAAAAAAAAAAAAAAAAAAAGTCCCCTACTATTGTGTGTTAACTGTCAATTTCCCCTTCAATGGCTGTTAGCATTTGCCTTATGTATTGAGGTGCTCCTATGTTGGGTGCATAAATATTTATAAATGTTATATCTTCTTCTTGGTTTGATCCCTTGATCATTTTGTAGTGTCTTTCTTTGTCTCTTGTAATAGTCTTTATTTTCAAGTTTATTTTGTCTGATATGAGAATTGCTACTCTAGCTTTCTTTTGATTTCCATTTGCATGGAATAGCTTTTTCCATCCCTCACTTTCAGTCTGTATGTGTACCTAGATCTTAAGTGGGTCTCTTGTAGAAGGCATATATACGGGTCTTGTTTTTATATCCATTCAGCCTGTTAAAATAGACTGTTATATGCATAAGTTGTTATGTGTGAACATTGTGCTAACCACAAACTGAAAATCTGTAACAGATACACATAAAATGAAAAGAAAGCAATACAAACATAACACTAAATAAATTCATCAAATCACAAGGGAAGAGAACAAGATAAGAAAGAAACCAAAAATAATTTACAAAAGCAGCCATAAAACAATTTAAAAAATGGTAATAAGTATATTTCTATCAATAATTAATTTAAATATGAATGTGCTAAATGCTCCAATCAAAAGACAAAGGGTGGCTGAATGGTTAAAAAAAAAACAAGATCCAAGTATATACTGCCCTCAAGAGACTCACTTCAGATCTAAAGACACACACAGACTGAAAGTAAGGAGATGCATAAAGATACTCCATGCAAATAAAATGAAAAGAAATCTGGGGTAGCAATGCTTATATCAAACAGAATAGACTTTAAAACAAAGACTGTAATGGAGCAATTAAAGACATTACATATTGATCAAGGGATCATTCCAAGAAGATGATATAACATTTGTAAATACCTATGCAGCCAATATAGGAGCACCTAAATACGTAAATATTAACAGACATAGAGGGAGATATTGATAGTCATACAATAATAGTAGGGGACTTTAACACCCCACTTAGGTCAATGAACAGATCATCCAGATGGAAAATCAGTAAGGGAACATTGACGTTTAAGTACACATTAGACCAGATGGACTTAATAGATAAGTCTATATAGAACATTTTACTCCAGAAGAACAGAATACACATTCTTTTCACACAGGAGCATTCGCCAGGATAGATCACATGTTAGGCCACAAGGCAAGTGTCAATAAATTTAAGAAGATCCAGATCACATCAAGCATCTTTTCTGACCATAGTAGTACACAACTAGAAGCCAGTTACAAGATGAAAACTGGAGAAAACACAAACACCTGGAGGTTAAGTAACATGCTACTAAACAACCAGTGGGTCAATGAAAAAATCAAAGAGGAAAGTTAAAAATACTTGGAGACAAATGAAAATGGAAATACAACATTGCAAAATCTATGGGATTCAGTAAAAGCAGTTTTAAGAGGAATGTTTATAGCAGTACAGGCCTACATCAGGAAACAAGAAAAATCTCAAACAATCTAACTTTATACCTAAAGGAGCTAGAAAAAGAAGAACAAAACCCAAAATTAGTAGAAGATCAGAGCAGAAATAAGTGAAATAGAGACCAAAAAAACAATAGAAAAGGTCAGTGATACTAAGAACTGGTTCAGTGAAAAGATAAAGGAACTTGATAAACCTTTAGTTACATTCATCAAGAAAAAAAAGAGAGAGGGCCAAATAAATAAAATCAGAAGTCAAAGAAAGAGGAGAGTTACAATCAACCACACAGAAATAGAGGATCATAAGAGATTAATATGAACAACTATATATATCAACAAATTGAATGACCTAGAAGAAATAGATAAATTTCTAGAAACACACAATCTTCCAAGACCAAATCAGGAAGAAATAGAAAATATGAACAGACTGATTATGAGTAATGAAACTGAGTCAGTAATAAGAAAACTCCCAAAAACAAAAGTCCTGAACCAGACTGCTTCACGGTGAATTCTACCAAACACTTAAAGAAAAGTTAGCACCTACTTTTTTCAAACTATTCCAAAAAAACTGGAGATGAAGGAATACTTCCAAACTCATTTTAGGAGGCCAGCGTTACCCAGATACCAAAATCAGATAAAGACACTACAAGAAAAGAAAATTACAGGCCATTGTCACTGATGAACAGAGATGCAAAAATCCTCAACAGAATATTAGCGAACTGAATTGAACAATACATTAAAAAGATCATACACCATAATTAAGTGGGTCTATATCCCAGTGATGCACGGTGGTTCAACATCCACAAATTAATCAATGTGATACATCACAATAACAAAATGAAGGATAAAAATTGTATGATCATCTCAGTAGATGCAGAAAAACCATTTGACAAAATTCAACATCCATTTATGATAAAAACTCTCAACAAAGTGTGTATAGAGAGAACTTAACTTCACATAATAAAGGTCATATTTGACAATCCCACAGCTAACATTATACTCAACAGTGAAAAGCTGAAAGCATTTCCTCTAAGCAGGAACAAGTCAAGGATGCCCACTCTTACCACTTTTATTCAACATAATATTGAAAGTTCTAGCCACAGAAATTGGACACATAAACAAAATTAAAGGCATCCAGACTGGAAAAGAAGTAAAACTGTCACTCCTTGCTGATGACATGATATTATATATAGAAAACCCTAATGATTCCACCAAAAAACTATTAGAATTAATAAATGAATTCAGTAAAGTTGCAGGATACAAAATTAATATACATAAATCTGTGGTATTTTTATACACTAATACTGATCTCTCAGAGAATTTAAGAAAATTTTATTTACAGTTATATCAAAAAGATTAAAATACATACTGAGGAATAAATTTAACCAAGGAGGCAAAAGACTTGTGTGCTGAGAACTATAAGACACTGATGAAAGAAAATGAAAATGATACAAATAAATGGAAGGGTATATCATTTTCATGGATAAGAATTTATATTGTTAAAATGTTCATACTACCCAAAGCAAACTATAGATTCAGTGCAATGCCTATCAAAATACCAGTGGCATTTTTCACATAAATGGAACCACAAAAGACCATGGATAGCCAAAGCAGTATTAAGAAAGAAAGAAAAAGTTGGAAGTTGTATGCTCTCTGATTTCAAACTATACTACAAAGCTATAGTAGTCAAAATTGTATGGTACTGGCACAAAAACTAACACAGATCAATGGAAAGAAAGAAAGGATCCAACCCTCATTTATATGGTTAATTAATTTACGGCAGAGGAGCCAAGAATACACAATGGGGAACAGACAGTCTATTCAATAAATGGTGTTGGGAAAATTGGACAGCTACATGCTAAAGAGTGATACTGGCCCACTTTTTTACACTATATTCAAAGAAAAACTCACAATGGATTAAAAACTTAAATGTGGGCTTCCCTGGTGGCGCAGTGGTTGAGAGTCTGCCTGCCGATGCAGGGGACATGGGCTCGTGCCCGGGTCTGGGAAGATCCCACATGCCGCGGAGCGGCTGGGCCCGTGAGCCATGGCCACTGAGCCTGCGCGTCCGGAGCCTGTGCTCCGCAACGGGAGGGGCCACAGCAGTGAGAGGCCCGTGTACCACAAAAAAAAAAAAACAAAAAAACTTAAATGTAAGACCTGAAACTATAAAAATTCCAGAAAAAAAACATAGTGTGCCCTTTGACACTGGTTTTAGCAATATTTTTTTGGATCTGTCTCCTCACGCAGGGAAAACAAAAGCAAAAATAAATGGGACCACATCAAACTAAAAAATTTTTGCACAGCAAAGGAAACCATCAACAAAATGGAAAGGCAGCCTATGGAATGGAAGAAGATATTTGAAATGATATATCTGCTAAGGGGTTAATATCCAAAATATGTTAATAACTCACACAACTCAATATCTAAAAAACAATCCATTTAGAACATGGACAGAGGACCTGTTTAGGCATTTTTCCGAGGAAGACATACAGATGGCCAAAAGGCACATGAAAAGATGCTTAGCATCACTAATCATCAGGGAAATGCAAATCAAAACCACAGTTAGATACCACCTCATACTTGTCAGAATGGCTATCAAAAAGAGAACAAATAACAGGTGTTGATGAGGATGTGGAGAAAAGGGAACCCTTGTGCACTGTTGGTGGGGATGTAAATTGGTGCAGCCACTATGGAAAATGGAAAATGGTATGGAAATTCCTCAAAAAATGAAAAATAGAACTGTCATATGATCTACCATTTCTCTCCTGGATATTTATCCAAAGAAAATGAAAACACTAATTTGATGCAACTTTGATATACATGCCTGTGTTCAGTTTCCTGTGATTTTATAAGGTGTGGTAGGCAGTATGGTGCAATGGAAGGATTAAGGCCCTGGAATTCCTTGCTTTGAATCCTAACTTCACCTCTGTTGTGAGACCTTGGGCAAATTTTGATCCTCTTTGGTCCTGTTTCCTCATCTGTCAATGAAGATTATTGTTATTCTATAGAATTGTTTAGGGTATTCAGTTAGATCATGTGTTTGGCAAGTGTTCTGGCATGCAAATTCTGTGAGTACTGGGCTTTTTTTATCTGCTTTGGTCACCATTTTTTACATTATTGAGACCAGTATCTGACATACAGCAGAAGTCAGTAAATATTTTGATGACTGAATGATTATCAGTTTTCTTTTTTTTAGTTTTCACAGTTCATATTTCACAATCAAGAAAGCTTAGTGTTTTAAAATTTTTAAACAATTAATTTGTTTATTTTTTTATTGAAGTATGGTTGATTTACAGTGTTGCAGTAGTTTCAGGTGTTTAGCAAAGTGATTCAGTTATACATGCATATATGTATTCCTTTTCAGATTCTTCTCCCTTACAAGTTATTAAAAAATACTGAGTATAGTTCCCTGTGCTATATGATAGGTCCTTGTTGGTTATCTATTTTATATATAGTAGTGTGCATATGTTAATCCCAAACTCCTAATTTATTCCTCCCCACCCTTTTCCCTTTGGTAACCATAAATTTGTTTTCTATGTCTGTGGGCATATTTCTGTTTTGTATATGAGTTCATTTGTATTATTTTTTTTAGATTCTACCTATAAGCAGTATCATATGATATTTGTCTTTCTCTGACTTCACTTAATATAATAGGTCCATCCATGTTGCTGTAAATGGCATTATTTCATTCTTTTTTATGGCTGAGTAATGTTCCATTGTATACATGTATCATATCTTCTTTATCTATTCATCTGTCAATGGACATTTAGGTTGAAGGAAGGTTAATTTTGATGTGAATCCCTCCTTACCCTCTCCCTTGCCACACAGCCATCAGAGTGCTCTTTCTTAAAAGTAAATAAAATGTCATCCTTGTGCTTGAAAGATTCCTTACCATGGCTCAAGGCTCTCCATGTCCTTTATGACTCCACCCCAGCTCCTACCAGTCTCTCCCATCTCAGGAAAGGACCCTGTCCTGAAATCACTTGCTCAGTTATCTTTGATTCTTCCCATTCCTTCATTCCTCAATCCATCACCTGGTTCTGTCATTTCTACCTCTGAAATGGATCATTAATGTGTCCAGTTCTCTTCATCTCCACTACACCACCCTTGTCCTAGTTACTCTCATTTCTTATGGAGACCAACAGCCTAGGTGACAGACGATAGCCTCTCACCTCCTAACTGGTTTCTCGGTTTCCATTCTTGTTTTCCATATAATCTACTTTGCACACACAACAGCCAGAAAGAGGGAGAGAGAAACAGAGAGCGAGAGAGCACTGTTAAAAACATAGTATCTTTCATTGGTTTAACAACCTCCATTAGATTTCCATTGCCCTCAAATGAAGTCTAAACTCCTTGCCATGGTCTCCAAGAGCTCACCTGATTGGATCTTCATCTAATTATGCTTCCTGCTTGGTTACCATGTTGCTACCATATTGGGCTCTCTTTCTGTTCCTTTAGCATGGCAAACACTTCGCCATTGCAGGGTTTTTGTGCTTGACATTCATTTTGCATGGATATCTTGCCGCCAGTTTGGATCGACTTTTTCCTATCATTGTGTTCTCAGCTCAAGAATCATCTAGTCAACTAAAAGAAAAATGCACATTGTAAGAGTTGTGACTTTCAGTTTTACTCAGGGAATTTAATGAGGACTGTAGTCTAGGAAACAGCCTCTCAAGTAGGTCGAGGGAACTGCTCTGCGGAGGTAGGGGAGAAGCCAGTACATATATGGTTTGGGGCTAAGAAATATGTGTAGTGAAACATACATCTCAGTAAAAGGTTACTGTTAGTCACAAGACACAGATAATGATTTTAGTACTTTTCTATGTATGGGAAAATGTAAGAATCTGGGTTCATTAAAAGTCTTCCTGAGATATACATCTAACTTTCTGAGGGGCCTGTGTTTCCAAAGCACAGAGTGCCTCATTCTGTTTTGCATCCCAGATTCCTTTCAGGGTGTATTGTAAGTCAGCAACTGCAGTGGCTAATGACTTAATCCTTGTAGAATTAAATGGTGAGCAACATTCTGTTTTATATTCTCATCTCCTTCCTTGATTAGCTAATCTAAATAAAATCACTCTTTCTATTCACTCTGTGATGTAGCTGAGCTATCTCATTCATTTGTTAATATTGAGTAGCTTGTTGTTTGGCATCACCACTAGAATGTAAGTTCCCTATAATCAGAAGCCTTACCTGTCTTGTTTACCATAAAATGCCTAGTACCAATAATAATGCTTTCCCTGTAATAGATGCTCAATAAATATTGGGTTGGCCAAAAAGTTCTCTCTGGTTTTTCCATAAGATATTATGGAACGAACTTTTTGGCCAGCCCAGTATTTGGTAAATAAATAAAACTTTGCATAACAGTGTTCCCATATATGATTGGGGTGATTATGGAGGGAGGATATCAATACTGAATATAGTTACCAGCAAAGGGTAGAACTTGAGGTGAACTTTTAGGAACGGGTAGTGTTCAGACTCTTGGAAAAGAGGAGAGGATATTCTACACGAGGAAGTTCACAGATAGGAGGGAGCATTCTATTTGTCGTTCGTAAATGTCATTCAATGATAGGGGCTTCTTGAATAATAAATGATTCATGAAAAATTCTAGCCTTTCTAGAATGATTTAATTCATTCCTGTTTTAGTGTAGGTATTCTCTAGAGAAAATTCTAGGCACTTACAATGTTAATTGTAAAAGATCCACATTTTTTACCCTTATCTGTTTGTCCTAATTCTTATATTTCAAGACAAGTGCCTAAAAAGATGATCTTTCCTTGGGGTTAACCGAGGCCATAAATTTATTTGTTGTCAGATAAAATATATACCCCTAGAATTACGTTTTTACTATTTTTATATGAACACATGTTTTTTCAGAGACTGTAATTTATGTATTTTTTAAGTAAAACTTATTTTAAGAAATCACATTAATCTTTCAGATTCAGATTGTTTATTAACTATATTATATCACTAATGATTATTCTAGTCTTTCTCAACCAATTAAATTATTTGTTAAATTTTAATGAATTAAGCAACAGTATCCTGGTTGCTTAGCAAAGTGTACTTGCATAATTGGGATCATTTTCCTAATCATTTAAAATTAATCATCCCAGGTTTCAAACTATGCTTTAAAAGTAGAAATAAAGCACAAATTATGTTTTCTTCAATTGATTTCTATTAGATGTATGAAGTCCACATAGTTGGGGAAACAAATTTCTATTTTACAAATTTATTTTAAAAATTTTACATCATTTTATCATGAGATGACTGCAGTCAATTTCTTTTTCTTTTAACCCTTCATTAATGCCTTACTATGATTCTTTGTATGTTTGAATTTAGCACTTCATTAAGATTATATTCTTCCTCTGCTACATGGTACTTTTCCCTACCATTTCATACCAGAAGTTCTCAGCATTCTATTCACTATTCCTATCTTCCCATATGCCAGACAAGCAAGGTAATTGCCAGTGACACCTTATAAATCAATAAGCAATGATATGCTTCTAGACCTCATGATTATCTTCCTTCAGTAACAAAACACTCTTCCCACAAGACAGTGATAAACATGTTTGCCTAGGAAATTTGTTTCTCTGACTCTTACCACATGACAAGTGTTTTTTAAAGCATAGTGTAATTTAAATTATAAAATTAATGCGATTACTTTCATTTAGATGTATCTTTTCTTTTACAACATGAAATATGGAGTAAAGAAGAGTAAAGATTGTTATAAGTAGCTTTTAGTGACTTAAAAAATCCCCAAGGTATCGGAACTACCAGATTACTTCTTGGTGAAGATGGGACAGATCACAAATTCTGCCTTGCAGTATTAATCTGTGATGTGACTGGTATCGCGTTCGTGACAAATAAATCATTTTTAAATCATGAAAAACATGTATTTCTCTCTCTCTTTCTCTAGATATCCTATTATATGACATCTAGAAAGGAAAAACTATTTAAAGTAATTGTTTATAGCAACAAAGCCAAAGTCAAGAATTTGACTCCGGGTATAGAATATCTGTTCCACGTGAAGACAGTTAGAGGCAAAGATTACAGCATATCTGTAATGAAAAAAGTGGCTACAAGTAAGGAAATGTCATAAATAAAATTTTTGCTTTATAGTTTTATAAGAACTGAAAGTATTTTGGCCCAGCATAATTAAAGCTATTTTTAAACATAAAGCTTGATAATTAAGGAATAATGATGATCATAATATGATTAAGAGAACTCTCAAGATATATATGAACTTAAAAAAGTCTTTGTCTAAATGTATTGGGAACTACATAGAGTTTTTTTTCTAATCTGAAGCAAACATGTATATATATGTATGTACATACATATCATGTATGTCACATATATGGAATATATGTATACATATACACACATTATATATACTATGTCATAATGATATAAATGCAATTCATTTTCTATTGAGGTGGGGGTTTGATAAGCAGAGAACTTCTATTTTTTCTTCCCTGATGGTTGTAAATTCATTGTAAATCAGTTTCATAATGTTTTAGAGTGGGGTGGAGTAATAGTGTTTATCACCAACAAGTCTTGTGAAAGTTTATGATGTTTACAGGATCCCCTCTCAGTGGAAACTAAATGATAACGCAAGAAACAATATTACTTCACCTGATGAATGGATTAAAAATGCAGGGATATAGGCATGCTGAAAACTTTGATGTAACTGAAGGAACCACATTTGAAAATGCCCTTACTTCTGGCCCTCACACCCTCTCTTAACTTATTCTGTTTCATCTTCAACCACCATCTAGCCATCTGCTAGGTGGTAGCTAATGAACCTATAACTGTATCATATAAGGATATTTCTGGTTGCAAGCACTCAGGAGGCACAATTCTAAAGGAATGACTATTGGAAATGACTCATGATTGATTAAGGAAAGATATTTGGGAACTAGGGAGGACGTTAATGTGTCACTTAAAATAAAACTCTTGTATATATAATAGCCTATTTCTCTATTTGCAGAGCTGAACATGTAAGACATTATATTGTACATGAATAAATTCAAGGATTATTATGTAGATTTTAAATTATACTATTTATGTTTGCTTTATTTTCACATATATGTGTGCAGTTTTTATTTACATATATTTACCTTTTCAATAGAACCATCCAGGATATGTGGCTTAACATTGAAAGCTGTGAATACTTCTTCTGCAAATTTAATGTGGAATCCAACAGAGACCAACTTCACTCATTACAAGATTTATATATCAAACGGAACATTTGCTAAAGAATATCTTATTTGGGGGATGGTGACTGAGCACGCAGTTACAGATCTGACTCCTGGTAGAATATATAACATCACAGTACATAGAATGAGCGGCAATGTTGAAGGATCTGGCACATTTATCAGAGTTGTTGCAGGTATACAAATTCTTTTTGATATTTAAAAAATTTACATTTGTATTTCATATTATACTGTTCAAGATAAAATTTCAATGCATTTTTTGAAATTTGAAATTTTACAGTCTATAGGATAGTTCAGAGGGTAAAAATACTCATTTTACTGGGATATTCTGAGGATTTTTGAGATATGTAAGATGTAAATTGCATAACATAGTATCTGGCACATAGTCAGTGCTCAATAAATGTAGCTAATACTATACATAGTTTCACATCAGATGAGAGGTCCAGCTAATGAAATTAGGTGGTTGATTTGGGGATCATCCGTTCTCCTAAAACCTTGTTCTTTGATATTCCACTATGTGCTATACACATGAAAAAGCATAGTCTTAGGGTGTGTGGAGAGTAATAAAGGATACAAGCATGGAAATACATATAGTATAAGTCAAATTAATAGGTGAAGCAGTGGAAGTGTTTAAGTCTTATTGTGGTTGCACAGAAAAGGGAATGATTACCTTCATAGAATGGATGGAAAAGGCTCTCTGGGGCTGCAAAAGGATAAGGAGTTTCCTAATCAGATTAGAGGGCATGTGGGGTGTGTGGAAAGGAGGACTCACAGAGAGAGGGAACAGTCTGGTCAAAATTATGGAGGTGTAAATGATACGGTGTATTTGTAGAACTTTAAGCAATTCAACATTGCAAGATTTTATTGTATTTATATGAGAAGAGAACAAAATCCTATTCTGAATAACTTAAAGCATCACTTTTATATCTGAATGAAGTTGTGAAACCTATTAATATTTAAAATTTTTCAAAAGAGAACAAGATTGCAGTAATAACTAATGAGATTACTCTTAAATGATCTTTAAGGCTATGGATCTGACAGATAACCCAAAGCAGACATATGATGATAACTCAGTCTATAGACATTTGTTATGTGGGTGTCACACTGTATTAGATTCTTATTGGTGTTGTAACAAAGTGCCACAAGCTTTGTGGCTTAAAATAACACAAATTGATTGTGTCAGAGTTCTGCAGGCCATAAGTCTGATATGACATGGTTCCCATCAGGCTAAAATCAAGATATTGTGAGGGCTGTGTTCCTTTCTGTAGGCTCTTTGATCATTCAGGTCGTTGCAGAATTCTGTTCCTTGTGGCTGTAGGACTGAGGTCACAATTTCCTTGCTGGCTGTCAGCTGAGATCTGATCCCCTTCTCGAGAACGTCTCACTCCTTGGCTTGTGATCTTCTTCCTCTATCTTCAGAGACAACAAAGGGAGGTTGTCTTGCAGTCAGGATTCAATTCTCTTTTTCCTTTTTTCCCCATTACTTCAGACTCCTCTTTCTCTTCTAAGGGCCTTGTAATTAGATTGGATCCACCTGGATAATCTAGGTTGCTCTCCCTGTTTTAAAAAGGTTCATAATCTTAATTCCATCTGCAAAGTCCCTTTTGCCATGTAATGTAACATTTTCACAGGTTCCAGGGTTTAGAATGTGGGCATCTTGGGAGCCCATTATTCTATGTGTCTTACATACTATTGTTCTCCTAAATGTATATATTGTTCTCCTAATGTATCACATATATATATATATATATATATATATACACATATACATATATATATGATAATGCAAAGCAAGCAGAGTTCAGAAATCATACACCAACTTTACTCCTGGATTTGACGCTTGCTAGCTGAGTACTATTGGGCAAGTTACCTAGTAAAAGAGTTGATGATCTCTGAGATTCCTTATGGCTCTTCAACACTCTATTACACTTTATTTTTATATTATATATCAATATGTAAGGCACATCTTTATTTCTTAAAAAGCATGTGTGTTAAATGATGAATGTCTTTTTCTTCAGATTTTGCAGTAGGTAAAGTACACAATCAAACACATTAAAACTGGACTCACTGTAGAAGTTTTAGTCTATGGCAAGGTTTCTTAACCTCAGTACTATTGACATTTTGGGCTGGGTGATTCCGTCTTGTGGGGATCCGTACTTTTTAGGATGTTTAGGATCCTGTTAATTGTGACAATCAAATTTTTTTCTAGAAATCCCCAGAAGTCCAGAAATTGCCATAAGTTGGTAAAAATCACCACAGATGTATGGTAAGCACTGATCTGTATGGTTAGATAGAAAAATCAAATAGTCCACTGAGCAAAGGTTGAAAAAAGATACGATAAATAAAATGTTTTGCTTATGCACAAGTCAAGGAGACAGTGGGGTTAGTGTGAGTGACAGGATTCGCTCACTTAGATTGTGATCAGAGGAAAAAGTGAGCAAGGTAATGCCAATATCAGGAAAGTTTCATGGAAGATATTGAATAACAATGGCCATTTTAATTAAAGAGAGCACTTTATGAAATAGCAGGAACTTGATGTTCTGGTTGGATTGTGTGGTTTAGGTGATGGTTTTGAGAGATTAGAGGTAGGTAATGGAGAGCTGTGATTTGGGAGGTGAGCTGATAAGAGGAAATGGGAAAGGGTGGTAATCTAGGTTTTCTGATGTACCACTGGAGCAGAAAGAGATTTTACTGCCCTACTTTTTATAAAGGAGAGAGTGGTGATCATGGAGCAATGCTGGGCAGAGCACTGAGTGGATATGCGGAGGGAGCTAAAGCTAAGAAATGAAATGGCAGTAATGCATGGTTTTACTAAGAGATGACCAGGGTTTATAGGGAAAGATAGCAGAATGAACAATAGCTTTAATTATAGCTTGCATTTACTAAGATTTTGCTATGTTCAAACCACTCTTCTAAGCACTTTACATGTGTTAACTTATTTTATTCCCACAACAGTGTGTGGGATAGGAGGATTATTATCTTCAGGTTGATGAGGCCAGAGAGAAATAGAGAGGTTAAGAGTTTTGCCTAAATTCTTAATTTATGTGGCAAAGCTAGGAGTTGAACCTAGTTATCCAGTTATAGGACCTGTGACCAGTGCCTTACTAAAAATTGATTTTTTTAGACACTTGTGGCACCTAATATGATGCTGACTTATTAGAGGATGTTTATTTTACTATACCTAGCCCATTTCCAAAGAGGGAAGAAGCTACAGGAACTTGATAAATGTTGCCTTGACATAAGGACATATTTGGATGGAGTCCCCTAAAGTTAAATTGGAGGTCACTTCAACTAATAATCTTAGACTTTAAAGGAAAATTATAGATCATCCTATTAATGCTTGAATCCTTTCTAAAATGTTAATACATTTAGGATTTTTCAACGTGCTATTATTCACAAGCCACTTTGTGAAGGTTAGAGGGACGCAAAGTTATCAAGGTGATTAAACCTTGAGCTCTGAAGCTATTGCTCCTGGGTCCAAATCCTGGCTCTACTATTTACCTATTTGCTTTGAGACCTTGGTGAAGTTACTTAAATGCTTTGTTCCTCAGTTTTCTCATTTTTAAATGACAATAATCATAGTATCTCCTTATGATTTGTTACAGCTGTTACATAAAACAATGAGTGAAAAAGCTTAGTGCAGTGCATAGTGTATCATAAACTTGATATGAGTTACTTCTTAATATTCTACATGTCTGATATCTCCTCAGTCAGAACATATATTATACCCAACCTGTGATAAATCATGAAAAGGCTTGAATGTGATATTGAAAGCATATCATATATAGTGTTGGTACATATGAATTATAAATAAAAGTTAATAATAATGGTGATGGGACTTTTAAGTCTTCACATTTTATTTAAAATATCTGTCCATTGTAGGCTTTGTTTCCTTGGTACTGTTCTGATAGGTTTGTTTGACTCTTTTGTGGGTATTCTGAAGTATGTAACATTTTGGTCTTATTTTGTATACACTCTTTAAAGAATCACAATCTACTGAGGAACTCCCTAAGAAGCTTGCTTTTCCATTTTGAATCTCTTCTCACTCTCTGTCTCAAAGGTTAATCCACCATAGTTTGTATCAGAACTTTGTATGTGAGGTCCTTTTAACTCTTTTGAGCTCTTTTCCTGTATAGACATCATAGGATCATACTTCTGTTTTTTTCTCAGTTTCTCGAAATGCAGTTGAAGTAAATTCACTGAAAAGCCAAGGAGAAAAGTTGAGAGATGTTTTAGAGCTGCACTGTCCAGTAGACAGTGATTAGCAATACGTGACTGTTGAGCCTTGAAATAGGACTAGTCCAAATTCAGATGTGCTCTAAGTGCCAAAGACACATGGCATTTCAAAGACTTCGTATGAAAAAAAAGTGATAGTATTATCTCATTAATAATTTCATATTGATTATGTGTAAAATGATGTTTTTGATATGTTGTGTTAGATAAAATGTATTATTAAAATTAATTTTACATGTTTCTTTTTACTTGTTTAATGTGGCTTACATTGTATTTTTATCTAACAGTGTTGCTTAAGTATGAATCACAAGACACATACTTAAGCCTATTTAGGGCTCTGAGCTACCCTGAAATAAAAGAAGATGTTTAACTTAGAAAAGGAATTATTTAACAGAATGGTTTGATCATAAGACATGTATTCAATTCTAGGGATTTAGGGTACTAAGGATTAATTTTTGGAAAATTCCGGTCTAAAAAAACTGACTAGGCCTAGAATTCCTCTTGCTAGCCCTAATTAAATTGAACATTATGTGATTTTTTTCTTTTAGAACTCAAAATCCACCTCATGATCTGATTTTTGTTGGTTAATAACAATTAGATTGAGAGTGATATTTTTGCTTCATATTTTCCTACCTTTTCAGAGATTAAATTCCGTGGAGTGCAAATCATGTACTTGTTATGGACTCTGTTTCAGTTAATTGAATCTTCCAGTTCATATTCAGGAAGCTACACTCTTTCACAATGACTTAAGCATTTCTTCATCTCTACTACCTTTTCCTGAGGGCTAGCCTCCCTCCTCTCTGCTCAGACTACCTACCACAAAATCCTACTAATTGGCCTCGTGCTGCCACTTTTGCTTCTGTCCAATTCATAGGCCATATTCTAAAGTAATCTTTTTAAAATTAAAAAAAAGTCAGATTGTTTTTCTGCTTAAAATTTTTCAATGTTTTCCATTGCATTTAGGGGAAAAAAATCTAAAATGTTTATTGTGGCCTACATGATCATGAGACTGTTCTTTTTTCTTAAATGATCCCACAACGCAGGCTGGTTTTCTCAGTCATTTTACATTCTGTCCATTTCCAGGGCTTCTATTAACTTTGCTTTGAAAGGACTTTACCAAACTGTCCTGAAGCTTCCAGGCCTTCCCTTTTTATCAGATTGGCAAATTTCCAGACAAATATATTCTTCCTCCTCTTGGTGAGACACACTTCATCCTTGGCCAAGGGTTCTTCAGTGTGTAATCTTAAGCCACAGTCTAGGAAACTGCATCCTATCTCCCCACCATCTCAGTAAACAGCCCTTCACTTCTGTCTTCATTTTTCTTCCAAAGTCTCATCCCAGCTCTTTTTCTAGTTTCTTGCCTAAGACGTCGTAAATGTTAGTTACTTTTTAGGACTCTTGAAGAGATAGTATCAGCCCTTACATAAACCAGTAAGTGTGAGTAGTGGTCGGACTTCTGTCATGTTAGACTTTTGTCCATTTTAAAGTGGGCTGGCCAGGAGAATCAAGCTCTTTTCTCTCAAGCCTGAAAATACAGAAGACATAGGTCTGTGTGCAGAATCATCCAGGAAAAATGCCAGCAGCTATGTACAACAAAGAAATTCTACCCATCACACACTGGGTATTTCTCTGATCTTTCACCTTAGGTTTGCAGCATTTCTAAAGAGGTATTACAAAACTGTAGTGCTCACTGAATGGACAACTTGGAGATGATGCCAAGAGAATGTTTGTTTCTTTGAGGATGTCATGTGAAAATTAATTGATCAATATTAGCTTTGGCCACTAGGGAGACAGTTGTATTATAAGGATTAAAGGAACTTTTCAATGAACATTTTGGTACGTGACTCTTTTTGAAAGGAGTTAAGGAAAACCATTCTAAAAGTGTATCCCCCCCAAAAATACTAGGAAACTGACCTGTTATCTATTTTATGCAATGTGCCCTATCAGATTTGTTAGGAAATGTACACTTTTTTTTTTTTAATATATCGATTTCCAAATCATCTCTGGTGGCGGGGTGGGGTTGGGGGTGGGGGGCGGGAGTGCTTAAAATGATAAATGGAGTTCAGTGACTAATTCCAGACTACTTTATTTTGGAAATAGTGTTAGATTGGATCTGTATCAGGATGTTTTTCACATGCTTGGCTTCATAATCTCTGTCCCTCCCCGTATATTGTTTGGAATCTGCACTAAAGATAAGAAGAGTACAAATCTGACTCATTGGCAATCAATCCAAAGAACTTTACATAGAAAACTCCCTTCAAGTAGGTACAGGCAGCATAAACAAAACTTTGGAAACAGTGGAAGCAAAGGTAGAAAAAATATGGTTGAAATGGCTAGGACACTTACTACTTACTGTTTAAAAACTATCTTTTTTTCATTTCCAATATGAAATTTTGGCAGATTTTGATATTTTTTGGGTATTTATTTCAGTTTGATAAATATCCAGGTAATTGGATCGTAGTTTGTACTTATCTTTAAAATGATTCAGTTTTTCAATTAGAGCATAAGCTTTAAAAAAACTAGTCAACCAAAAGATTTCAGCAGGTAAGGAATATCCCAGAAATAGATATATGCATTGATGTATCATTTTTGATAATTAAGCTTAGAAACTAGCTAATTTTAAAGATATACATGCCTAACACCTACATAGAGCTAGAGATAATTTAAAGGATCTGATGCTTTCTGACAATTTGGTTATTTTGAAACCTGGCCCTTAGACTATTGATTTTCCTTTTTTCTTTGAAGGTTTAGGAGAATAACTATTTTAAACCTCTGTTTTTCAATATCAGAACCGGAAAAACCTGAGAAACTTAAAGCCTTCAATATTTCTGCACATTCCTTTTCTCTGCACTGGAGCCAACCCTCTGGCCATGTGGATGGGTTTCACGTGGATCTTGTTCCTGACAGTGGCTTTGTTACTATCAAAGATCTTGGAGGTGGAGAATATCAGGTATCGTTTTCATTATCGTACTTGCCAAACTAACTTGTATTTATATTTGGTCCAAATAGGAAAGTTCTTTATGAAACTCATCCACCATGAAAACTTACTCCTTTGAGACTTTTTAAAAGCATAAGATGAAGACAAAAACACAGATGCCGAATTGATGAGTTTAAGTTTCAGCACTGGTGGACTATTACCTTAGTAACGTCTGTGTCTCTTTTTTTAAGTCTACCCTGAACCTACAGCCAACGATCCAAGGGTTCATGAATAGTTTAACAATGAAAGGGCAGAGCTATTGAGTAATCCACGCTCATTAATTGTGCACTTGCCAGGAGGATCTGTCTTTAAATCATTAATGCAGGCAACATTTCTCTCTAGAGCCATCAATGTGATTCCACTGCCTGAAAAATGTAATAATGATGGATTTTCTTATGATTTTTCTTTTACTTTTTATTGGAACTTCAGAGACACAGGTATTTTGTACACACTCTTAAATACCAGGGCTAAGCAATGGACTGTAATTTTCTTAAGACTCTTAAATAGTTGTTTCTTGTGACAATGAACTAGGATAGATAGAAATACTGATTGTCTTTGATAATGCAGTATGTTTTAAGTTTTTGTTATCTGTTATTTGGTAAATAGTTATGTGATATAACAAATTTATATTTTACAGTGATAGGAAATATATTGTGATATCTTAAATAGCTCAGAGTTATGTAGTGAAGTGTTACTTTGTTTTATTGATTGTGATAGATTTATGGTTTTAACTTACTTGCTTTTCAGAATTTTAACACAATCACTTGCTTTTGGTGTTCCAGGTTGATGTTTCTAATGCTGTTCCTGGTACGCGGTATGATGTAACCATCTCTTCCATTTCTGCTACAACATACAGCTTACCTGTTAGTAGAACAGTGACAACGAATGTGACAAGTAAGTATATGTTTTCCTTTTTTTTTTTTTTACAAAGTATTTGGAACCATTATAAATCTGTTGGATGGAAATACTTACATTGGCGATATGTGCACTGTATGCATGAGAACAGTTTAGTAATTAAAGCAAAATGGAAACTTAAGAAAGTGATCTGTTTAGAACCTGAGTTCTACTAGTTATCTTCCATTACTTTCAAAGAGCAAAGATAATTTTTCTATACTTGTTAGTGAAATGGATCAGAAACACTGTTAATGGTAATATTTAAATAATACAGAGCCGTGAAAATAAACTCACTATAGTTGCTCTGAAAGAGTTATTCAGTTTGTAATACTGGTTCTTGTTTTCTTAGTGTTTGTGTATAAGCCTTGCATCAAGTAAGTTTTTTTAAAAAATGATTTGGCATTAAAAGTATATTTGGCATGTAGTATTTAGTAGCATTCCATTTTTTACATTCTTATAAAAGACTATTTTTGGTATTCCCCAAAGCATTTAATCTTTTTTTTTCTTGTGGTAGCAAAGCTCTAGGGAGGGTAAACTTACACTTATGAGACCATTAGTCTTTGGGAACTTCAGAAGTCTACAATTTGTAGATATTTTTCTTACATATGATTGTGAAAATACAATAATAATTGTTTGACCTTATAACAACATGAATTTTTTCAAAAAAATAGAACCAGGGCCTCCAGTCTTCCTAGCAGGGGAAAGAGTCGGATCTGCTGGGATTCTTCTGTCTTGGAATACACCACCTAATCCGAATGGAAGGATTATATCTTACGTGGTAAAATATAAGGAAGTTTGTCCATGGATGCAAGCAGCGTATACACAAGTTAGAGCAAAGCCAGACAGTCTGGAAGTTCTTCTTACTAATCTTAAACCTGGAACAACATATGAAATCAAGGTAATTATTTTGTAAATAGTTAGTATTAGAATATTCATTCATTTTAAAAGTGAAGGAGCTTTATCCCACCAGGTCAAGCCTTTGCAGCAAGTGACTGAAGAAGGATCATCTGAGTCTTGGCCTCATTGCCCATCTGGGCTTTTAAAACTTGAACAAATTTTATAATCTCTTTTCATTTTTATGTGTATTTATATAATTTATTTTTCTTATTGATATTGAACCTACTGACAGTCAGCTCTTTATCATTTATCCTCTGGACAAATCAAAGTTTTATTATTTCAGATTCTGTTTAATTACAGAGTGTAAAGCTTGAATGTAATTCTTTTGGTCTGTTCTAGGTTGCTGCTGAAAACAGTGCTGGCATTGGAGTGTTTAGTGACCCATTTCTCTTCCAAACTGCAGAAAGTGGTAATTTTCCTAAATCATTTATTCTGAATTAGCTTCGTTATGAGTTTTTGTCATTGAAAATAAATAGGGATATAAACAAAATCCGGCACTAAAATGCATAAAATTTTCAACAACATGGCCCTTCAATTACTTTTAGAGTCTTCTTGGATAGTAAGTTTACTCATTAAAATGTATATTGTTCTTTCTGATTATAAAAACACTAAGTGTTATCTTAGAAAACTTTGAAAAAAACAGAAATTAAAAAAACCCTAAATGAAAGTTATCCATGGCCCTGTTATATAAAAAATGCTGTTACCCTTTTGGTCCATTTCTGGCTGATCCTTTTTTTCCCAATGAATGTATGTCTTTGTGACTATATATTAGTAAAAGTAGGCTTGTGCCATTTATGCAAGTTTATAGCCTGCCTTTTCCTCTTAACATCAAATCATAAGTATTATTATGACATTAGACTTTTGGAAATACAGATTATAATGGTTATCATATTACTCCATAACATGCAATCATTACCAAACCAATTTAAGCTACCTCCATTCTCCCAATGGCTGAGAGGAAAAACGTGATATCATCCTGATTCCTCTCTCTCATAGTATACTGTAATCTATCAACAAACACTGCCAACATTATATCAAAATATATCCTGAATCTCACCCCTATTGTTAATCACCCTATGTAATCCATTATCATTTCTCGCCTGAACAATCGAAAGTCTCCTCACTGGTTTTCCTGTTTCCAGCTTACCTACCTATAGTTTACTCTATCGACAAGAGCTACATAATCTTTTGAGAGAGAAGCTAGACTATGTTACTTCTCTCCTCGTAAGATGGCTCCTGTCTTATTCAGAGCAAGAACCTAAGTCCTTCCCATGAGCTACAGTGCTCTGTATGCCCTTTCCCCTCTCTGACTTCATCTCTTACCTTTCTCCTCTCCCTCTGTCTACTCCAGCCATACTGATCTTCCATCTTAGGGTCTTTTCTCTTGCTATTCCCTCTGCCTGGAATACTCTTTCACTAAATATCTGTAGAACTCTCTCCCCAGTTGATCCAGATCTCACTTTACCTTTCCTGACTACACCTTCTAAAATAGCCCCTGTTTCCTTCTGTCCATCTTTATTTCCAATAGATTTATTTTTCTCCATTGGACAAGCCTGACATGTAACACATTTACTTGCTTACTTTTTATTGTATGTGTTAGCCTAGTAGAACATAAGCTTTGTGATGAAAATAAGTTGTTATGGAATGGAGGTAATTTTATTTATTTAGTAATTCAGTTGTTTATTTATAATAGCAAACAGTCAGAACCAATAAATAGAAAAATGGCACAAAGAATGGCATCTCCAATCAATAGCAAATATTTTCTGTGGAGCTTATATTCTAGTGGGCTAAGATAAGTAAATGAGTTACTAAGTAATATACTAGATTGGTGAGAAGTGCTATAAAAACAATTTCTGTAATTTTGTGCAACTATAAATGTTCTGTATAAAGATACAGATAAAGATAAAAATATCCAGTGGTTCACTGCCAAAGGGTTACATTGAAATGGGCCCTGTATATCTAGAGGGGATTATGCAATTATAATGTTAAAAGAAACATGTGCCAAGCTTTATGGCCCAGTTTTTATTTGAGACCCTATCAAGAGAAGCATGTGAATACATGTTCTATGCCATAGAAAGAATTAAGAGAAAATTCTAGAGTTTATTTAAGATTAGAAATTAATGATTCATGAGGTCTTTTTCCTATTGATATTGAACCTACTGACATTCAGATTATTAGCACAACTAAAAATTGAGAAAATTATTATTTTAAATTAAATGTTCACTAGGATATAAAAGAAAAATTGATTATGTTTTTAGCTTCAGGGAAAATAATTGGAATAATTTTTGAATGACTTAGCAAATAGTTTATTCTTTTTTTAAAACTGTCATCTTGATACAGTTTCTGATAAAGCCTGGTACATGCAGATTATGATTTCAACTTGACAGTATTTTGAACTTTATATATTTTATACTCTACTAATTGATGTAATTTCTGGAGTTATTTTCTCTCTTGGCAAATTATGATTGGGACAGACTAACACTCTAGGATGGCGTGAAAATAATACCAGAACAGAAGTTTTACTCTGTTTCTGACTTGCTGTGTTTTCTTGGGGAAATTACATAATCACATAATCAGTCTTGCCTTATCTTTTGTTTTAAAAAAAAAAAATGTTATGTGGTAAAAATATAAACCTAAATTTAGTTAGATCAGTTATGTCCAAGTTTTCCCCCAAGGACTCCATTTTATTATTTATGCTACACAGAACTAAATTTAAGGAAAATTTCTGTGGAATAATAAATTGCATTTATTATTATTAAACCAAATTTCTTTCTCCATGAATAAAAATACTCGTAAAGTATAAAGTTAACCCATTATACCATACTGAGCTGATATCACATCCACAAGCACAGAAATCTCAACTTTCTTACTTCTCACACAGCATTGTTTCAGACAAATGTAGAATTTTAGCTTTAAAATATTAGAAATATCTCTTGTACCTTCATTTCTAACTTGATGGATCCTTGGAAATGTAGAAGATTCTTTTAAAAGTCTCTATATTTGATTTAGAAAGGTTTTTTGTTTTTTTTCTGGCTCAAGAAAATGTATGTTTTGTATAGTATACACTTTGAAAAGTTTTAATTAGTTTCACATACTTATATATTTACGCAAGTCACTTATTTAGCTATGCCCTCAAAGTGTGTGGAAGACTTATCTGAAAGGTGAAGTGATTTATAAACAGAATTTTTTGGTGCTTTAGTGTCAGATCTTTACTTGGACCAAGATGGATAAATTCACTATAAAAATCAAAAGATGATGGGATTTCGGTACCTAAAAATCCAGAAGTAGAAGTTAGAATATTTAAAGTAGGGGAAGACCTGTCAGCTACAGAAAACAGCCCAAATTAGTCTTCAGACACCATGAAGTCACAAAAGGAAAACACACAGATTTTACTGAGGCAAAAATAATGTAATTTTAAGTGAATAAAAATAACCTCTTTTTCACTAAATGTTGTTTAACAGATTTAATTAATTTTTATCTAATATATTTTGTGTACTTTAAAAGATATTTTGAAATCATGTTTTGGAATGTAATAAAGGTTTGGTTACCTTGTAAATTCAAATTTCTCTGCACTTGGGCAGTTCCTCATGATTGTTGTTAAGGCCGATTTGGAAATGTGCCAGCTTGTATGCAGTCTGTTATTGATATATATTTCAGGCATTCTTATAAAATTTGCATACTTTAGACTGTCCTTCTTAAGCTTTAATTCCATTGATCAGTTTCTGTTGAAGAAAAAAATTTCTATCCATTATGACATCCATTATTAATGATTAATCATCTTCCCAAATTGTTGTATTTTACTTTCTTCCATTAAAATGCAGCTGTTGTTAAGTTTCTTAATTTCTGTTGAACTCATATCATCCACATACAGCTCTCCTGCCCAGGACCTAACTTTCTTATATATTTTATATGGCTTTCATTTACAAATCACATTTTGGTATTCTTCTCTACAATGTATACCTAAACTCTGGTTGTTTGATTTCTCAATGCTAGGCACTTCTACTATCATTTATATTGTTTTACCCCAAACATCTTGTTTTGTTTTTATTTCTTTCAATAGTGACTTGTCATGGTTGTTCTATATTCTAAAGGACCTTAATTATTTACTCGGTCAATTTTGCATAATTAACCTTGAATTAATAAGTATCATTTTTCTTCACTCTGGCCTCATGTTTATCTCATTCCAACTAAGATAGCATATAGCTTATTATTATGCAGATTATTAATAATTAATAACAAAGTATCATGAATTCTGATGAAAGTTGATTTGGAGGGTGTATGAAAGTCAAAATATAATAACCACAATCAATTGGGTGGTATCCATTTCATATTAGACACTAAATATTTACATACATTCTAGAAATGTGCTTTTTGGTGCAAATGGTTATATAACTGTTTGAATTTGCCACTTCTTCATTATATAAGGAATTTACGTAATTCCAAAGTATTTCAGAAAGTAAGATATTCATTATTCAAATTTCTATAACCACAAACAACTGTTGACTGAATATTTTTTCAGACTTATTTGAAATAGTTTATTGATGGATGTATTGGCCAAATAATCCTGAAGTTAAAGCTTGTGTGCCTCTTAAACACAGCTCTATGGGCCCAATTTCCAGTTCTTTATTTTAGGCAAAAGTCAATTCAAAAAGTATACTCAAGTATATATTTCAAAAAGTATACCCAAGTAGATTTTATACAATGTATTATACATTTAATTTCATATAACATGGGAAACGTAACATCCCAAAGTTATATAAATGCCATTCTAAGTTTTATAACAATGTTTTTCCTCTCCTTCAATCCCTCTCACTTCCCCAGCTCCAGGAAAAGTGGTGAATCTCACAGTCGAAGCCTTTAACTATTCAGCAGTAAGCCTGATTTGGTATTTACCTCGGCAACCAAATGGCAAAATTACCAGCTTCAAGATTAGCGTCAAACATGCCAGAAGTGGGATAGTAGTGAAAGATGTTTCAATCAGAGTAGAGGACATTTTGCCCGGGAAATTGCCAGAATGTATTGTAAGTATCATGGAACATTTTCTATGTCTCAAAAATTTTAGGTAAATTACATCTTGAAGTTTTGGTAAAATTTCCATTTTACCAAAATGATTCTTAGCTATTTGATTACTTATAGTATCATATGATATACAATTGGCTATAGTCAAGGCAGAATAAGAGAAAGGTTTGAGAATTCAGCAGTGAGAAGTCAGATCACTTAGGGAGCTCTGGAAAGACTACATTATAGGCATGGCATTTGTGATAGGCCTTGGAGTAAGGATAGGTGGAGATTATGTGGAGGTAGAGGATATTTTATAAGCCCTGAAGTAGGAAATCATAGGATATCACTGGAAAAAAGATAATACTTCCGTGTGACAGGAGAGGAGGGGAGGGGAGTAGTCAAGGTTAAGTTTGTGGAAGTAGATTGTTTTTGTTGTGTATATCTTTAGTGAAGAATTTGTTACTACTCTAGTCATAGATGGGAAATCCCTGGAAGTACTGTAATAATGCTTTTTTAAAGTTAATTTTGGTTATCTTTGTGATATTATTGATGAGAAAACAACCAAAATTACTTTTCTTTTAAATGCTTTAAGTTGTAGAAGTCACAAAATATTTTTTTAATTTGGATATCTAATACACATAAACACATATACACATGTACCCATATACACACAAACACATGTTCTATTAGCTTTGTCTTGAATACCGTTGCAGAAAAAAATGATCATAACGGTAAGAAAGTGACGTTATGTTTGAAATTTCACAATAGGGAAAACATTTCATCTCTTTGGCTCTTGCATTTTTAATATGAATTTTAAAAATTCTTAATAATGATTTTGCTATGGTTGTACCTTTACTCAAAGCCACATGAAATCCTACTTATAAGAAAGATTAAGGTGTAAAGAATGCAGTAAATACATTCTGTTCTAAAACTGTGGACAATGGTATTGATGGTATAACTCTAGACGGTAAGTGGGTATAATTAAAATCTAGCAAATTTGTCTGTAGCTCTAATGGGTAAGTGAATCTGTTAAACTCTTACCCAATCATACACATACACACACAAATTAGGAATAATATTTGTAGTATAAAGAAAAAATGAATTACCCTTATCATCACCATCAAGTGATACCACATTATTTTCCCATTGATGTTTATGTTATTCACTAGGAGAGTAATGAATCCTTTTTATGGAGTACAACCAGCCCTTCTCCAACCCTCGGGAGAGTGACGCCTCCATCACGTACCACCTACCCATCGAGCATGTTGCCCGGGAGGAAGATTAGCTCTGTGTGGAAAGAGCCTATCAGTTTTGTAGTGACACATTTGAGACCTTATACGACGTATCTTTTTGAAGTTTCTGCTGTTACAACTGAAGCAGGTTATATTGATAGTACGATTGTCAGAACACCAGAATCAGGTATGGTTGCTTTCTTTCTTTTTTTTCTTTGGTAGGAAAAGAAGTTAAATTATTCATAGAATAACCTTTCATTTTTTTCATGTAGATATTTTTGTTAAAACCTTCCTTCCCTTTCAATAACTTTTTTTTGCCCTAATAACAGATAATAGGTATCCCTTCTGGAGCATCTTCACTTTCAATACTCTTTTATGATACTAATATAAGCATCTAAAATGAGAAAGGAGATTTCAGAGAAGAGACTCCTGAACTAATAACCTTGATCCTAAGATCAGCTTTTATCGTTCTGTGACCCCAGCAATTTTTCATAATCATCCTGTCCTTCATCTTCTATAGTCATGTGTAGATGACTTCTCTCACTGATATTGCTATTGCCAGATGTGGAGATAACACCTGCAGTAGCAGAAATATCATGCGATTAACATTCAGCATCAGATAAAAACAGTAGTTAAAAAATACCTACCTGTATCCTCTTTGTATTTCAGTTTCCTTTTGTGAAAAATGGAGACAGTAATAGTATCTTCCTTATGGAGATGGTGTTAGTACTAAATGAGTATGATTAGATATTATTATTACTACTAAATTCTAAGAGTACATATTTCTAGGTATGGTATTTATATATTTAATTATGATAATATGTCAGCGTCCGTATATACACATATATATAGACACACACATCTAAACATACTACATAATGCCATACTAAATATATAGTATCAGAAATTCAGTTGGACTGATGGTTTTTAAGTCTACTGGAAATTATTACTTGTAGGGTAATTTCACTAAAGCATAGTATTTTTTTCTGATTACATAGGTATCGTTTAAGTACATGTAAATTTGAAGATTTTTCTTGAATTAAACATCTTTGAATCAGACCATTTCCTCTTCTATACTCCTTACTTCTTTTCATACAAAAAAAGAAAGAATTTCATGAAGGTCACACAAAGTGAAATTTGATAGACAAGAATTTTGTTTTTAAAAATATTTGGGGCTTCCCTGGTGGCGCAGTGGTTGAGAGTCCGCCTGCCGATGCAGGGGACACGGGTTCGTGCCCCAGTCTGTGAAGATCCCACATGCCGCGGAGCGGCTGGGCCCATGAGCCATGGCCGCTGAGCCTGCGCATCCGGAGCCTGTGCTCCACAACGGGAGAGGCCACAACAGTGAGAGGCCCACGTACCGCAAAAAAAAAAAAAAAAAAAAAAATATTTGGAATGTTTCATTTCAATTAAAAGAAAGTGTTTTTTTTAATATAGAAAAAGACTTTTTAAATATCTATGAAAAAGACTATGAAAAAGACTTTTTAAATATCATTATTATTTTTATATGTTACCAATGTTACATTCGAATATAGGTTATAAATTTCCTCTCAGAACCAAATACAGATATTGATATAAAAAGTAAAATCACTGCCAACAGATTCTGAAGGTTGAGTTATTTCTTTGCCCCTTCTACCTGTGTACACCAGAGGGAGAGCTTTTATCAAGCCAGATGCCCAGGGCTTGTTGAATGCAATACGTATAAATGCTTCTAGACAATGTAACTGTACAATGAACTATATAGGAATAAAACACCCTGTGCAATAATATACAGCATTAAATAAAAATAGTAATTGTTGCAAATAAGGAGTTTATCTAATGGTCCACCACTTATTCAAATTCTTCAATTATAGCCTATTTTTTCTTTTTGTAGGTTGAAAAAACAAACACTTTACTGTGTGACCTTTTTTTCCTCTGATTTTGTGTTTTATTTTGTGTATTTAATAAGGTGCTTTTAAATTTTATATATATATCTATTATTCATTATTTTTCTGTAATCATTTTAGTGCCTGAAGGACCACCACAAAACTGTGTAACAAGTAACATTACAGGAAAGTCCTTTTCAGTTTCATGGAACCCACCAACTACAGTTACAGGAAAATTTAGTTACAGAGTTGAATTATATGGACCATCAGGTAAGTCTTAATCAGTTTTGTGTTTATCTTTTGGAGTAAGAATTATATAAAATATGTTACTATGATCAAACTTTTAAAAAGTATTTAACTGTTTTTAAAAGACCCTATAGTTGAAGCAAACAGTAAAAAAGTAATAAGGAAGTGAGGCTCTTTGAACTTTTTGTTTAAAATCATAAATAAGTATAAGGAGGGTAAAACATTGCCCATGTTCCATATTTCATGACAAGGAGCTGAAAGAACAAAGGATAACCCCTCAAGAAGAGAAGTTTTAGAAGAGATACATGTCTTCACATATTTGAACAGGAGGACCTTGACTTACTCTGATTGCAAATATATGAAGAACAATGGGCTTTGGTTATATTAAATCAGATTTCTGCTTAGAAGAAAGAAACTATTTCTAATAATTGGCTCTCTAAAAGTAATATGGGCAACTTCATAATGTAGCGAGTTCATCATCTTTCTGAGCAAGGAGGAGCTGGACATCCACTTGTCAAATATTTTAAGGGGTTCAAAAACTATATTAGTAGAAGTTGATTAAGTAAACTCTACAATTCTTTCATAATCTGCATTCTATGGTTCTATGAAATAAGTTTATTTCAGATAGTAATGAAATAACATAAACTCACATATTATCATTTATTTGGAAGAGTGGAAAAATCGTCAAATGTCCAAATTATTCATTTGGGAACTTCTAGGAATCTATCATGAAACACATGAGTAAACTTTATTTCTCATCCCTGAGTACCTTATGCTCCTAAAATTCTGAAATATTTGCATGCCTAAAGATATGGTAGTCTGTTTTTCCCCCTCCCTCCTCAGTACATAGACACACATGGATACCCAGGCATAGCTTTTCTATCAGTACTATTTTACAAAATTTTGACAAAGTACTCTTATATCTGTGAGGCTGGTAAGTCAAGAGAATGTATTTAGTAACTATCGAATTTAGCAAACTGGAAGTCATTAGCGATCTTATCAAGAGCAGTTATGGTGGAGTATGTGGGGTAAATGCCTGCTTGGAGTAGACTGAAGAGAGAATGGGAGAAGAGAATTGGAACAGTGGGTAATGGACAGCTCTTGAGTTCTGCTGCAAAGTGAAGCAGTGAATGGAAGTGGGTAGAGGGGGTGAGGGGTGAGCAGCATCGACAGGTTTTCTTTTCAGAGGGAACAAGCAAAGCATGTTTGTTTGCTGATGGGAATAAATTTAAAAAAGGATATGTTGATGATATAAGAAAGGCAGGAATTATTGGAAAGATATCTTTGTGTAGGCAGAAAATGGGATCGTTTGCTCAAAAGTAGGGATTAGTTTGAATAAGAATCCAGATTTTATCCATTGTAACAGGTTATAAGGCAGAGTCTGTGGGTGCAGATGCTGTACATAGGTAGTTGCGTTGGTGGGAGTGTGTGGCACATGTCTTCTGAATGATTAATTTTTCCAACTAATCAACTGGGAAGAAAAAGTGTAAATATTCACCTAGAAGAGTAGAGAGTGACTGTACTACTGAAGATAGGTAAGGTGCTGAGTACCATTTAGGGCTCATTTGAAGTGTGGTAATGAATAAAGTGATATCAGTCAGAGTGGATTTGTGTTTTTCTCCAGTTCCCTTCAACAGGAGAGGGCTTATGTAAGGCAGTGATTATTACTGACAATGGATAAAGAGTAGACATCAAGTGGTGAGGAACCAAACAAAATAAAGTAGGTGGTAAGATCAATGGATTGGAGGTCCCAAAGAAGTGTTGGTTCTGGCTTCTAGAGTAGTGATCAGGAGACAGGAAGTGTGGTCAGAGACAGCTGCATGAAATTGAGATAATTTAGGATTTGCAGCTATTGGTAATAGCCATGTCTATTATGACTGTGAGGGAGTGACTGAGATCAGGTGGAGGACTAGATTATTTAAGGAGAGCTTGAAGTAGTTTAAGGATGATCTCTAAGGATATTGAAATCACCACAAATTAAGATGGTAGCATTGAAGAAAATGCCATTGAAGCAGGAGCTAAACCATCCAGAATGTGAGTGTGTGACCCTGGGGTCCGCAGATCACTACAACAATGAAAGTCAGTGGATGTCACCGATGACATGAGAGCTGAAGCTGTGGGCTTTTCTAAGGAGGAGCTACAATTGTCTAAGAGCAAAGAGGAGCAAGGAGAACACATACCACACCTGACCGCCTAGTCGCTTGAGGGCTGCGGGGAAAAATCAGTCACCACCATTCAGGGTGGCTGTAGGGAACAGAAGCAGTGGTCTCAGGGGAGAGCTAGGTTTCAGTTAGAGCAACAAGGGGAAAAAACGATTCAGAGATAAAGTTGAGGATTTAAGGAATTTTGATGATGGCCCAGTTAAGAAATTTTGCTCAGAAGCTAAGCTACAGAAATTTTCTAAATATATCTTTTTATAGAAGATAGTGAGAATATTTAGCATTTTAATTGAATGAATCTGAGTATCAAACACTGTCACTGTTTTTATATTGGTAAAACCTAATGTGTTCATTTTAACTATGTCAAAAAATAACACTATGGTCCAATAGGGCTTTATATAAAAGTAATTCTAAATACTGCAAGATTTTCATTTTTTTTTCCATTTTAAATAAATTGACACCAGTGTGACACTAAGCTAAATGTTTAAGATATATTCACTTTTAAAATTGTAATAGTGAATGTTAGTGCATAGGTTAACACTTTAATTGCTCTATACTTAAATGTAAGAATGATTACATGCTTGAAGAGTAAATAATCCACAATTATCTTTTGCTTTTTGCAGGTCAGATTTTGGATAATAGCACAAAAGACCTTACGTTTGTATTCACTAATCTAACACCATTTACAAAGTATGACGTGTATGTTGCGGCTGAAACCAGTGCAGGGATTGGACCCAAGTCAGATATTTCAGTATTCACTCCTCCAGAAGGTAAGAACACCTCCTCTAGTGTGTTAATGAAAATTTTATTGCATCAGTTAAACATTGTATTAGAAGCTCTTTGGTTGATATTTACCTAATTCATGTTATTTCCTTATCAGATTACTACCTAGCGCATTCTGAACATGTGTTCCTTAAAACACTAAACCCATAGCATGCTTCATAATAAGAGGGACCAAAGATCAACATTACATGCAGTATCAGCCTGCATAATTCACAATGAATAGTGCTGGCAAAATCTCAAGAATACTTAAACAAATGAACACATTTAACATGGTTTAAACCACATTATTTAATGTTGACTCTATCTTCCCACAAAATAACGTTCAGAGAAATCCATGTATCCCACAATGCCTATAACAAAGTATATTTATAATCAAAAGGATATTCTAAGGAAGTGAGGATTTCTGGAAGGTGCATAATATAAATTTACCAGAATATACTGAAATTATTTTTAAAAGTTTCTCCTGAAGAAATTTTTTATTTGTATATATTAAACGTCACAGTCTAAGGCGAACTGTAGTGTTTAAAAAAACGTTACCATGCCATTTCACAACCTGTTTTCTGGGCCCACACCAAACTTGCTCAATGCCTTCATTTCTATTTAGATATTGTAATTATTTAGGAGAATACAATCATTTTTTTACAGTCACACTAGCACTTGAAAAAGTTTTCAGTTTTTGTTTATGTGAGAGCTAACATACAGTAACTTGTGAATTAAGTACACAGTGTGCACACATGCACGTGCATACACACACACACACACACACACACACACACACACACACACACGAGGCTGGGCATACCTTCATCAGATAAATCATTCAAGTGTTTCACCATGAGAGGGCAGCAACTATTAGGGAATTTTGTACTTCTCCCCCATTTCAAAGAACAACCCTTGATAATATTTTGCTATTGAAAGAACGTAAAAATTATGTTACATCGATTTCAAATGAAAATTCTAATGTGTATACGGTTTCAATACACAGGTTAAAAAAGAGATGCACACTCATTAACAAAATGCTCTCATTTCTTCATATCAAACTTTTTCCATTGTATTTCTATCAGAAGAGTCTTAGCATTGTACGTCTTCTCAATTAGACCTGAAATTTCTCCCACCTCCACCTAAACCTGCTCTTAAGCATTTTCAAGAAATCTAGACAGATTTATGGATGGCTGTCAAACACCACAGAGCAATCTGGCCTTCGTCATACTTAGAGCCCTTGAATTTGGTCTTTTCTCAACCAACCCAACTGACCAATTTCTATTCTCATGTTATGCAATTAAATAAATTCAGTCTTCTTTCAAGCCAAGCTGATTTTGGTGCTCCTAAACTGAATCCACAATTTAAGATTTTTGTTTTATTGTCATCATTCTTGACCTACAGCATCTGACCAAAATAGGGAAATAGATAATACATTGCCACATACAGTGCCATTTTGTTTATTTGGGATATTGTTTAAGCATTTATTTCCCTTTCTTTATATCTGAACTTTTTATTGACAAAATAATAAGTAGAATTTTAAGGATATTGTTCAACATATTTCACATGGGTTATTTTTCACACCAAGTTATTTTGAATATCTGACTCTACTTGCCCTGTGTAACGAGCAGTGTATCCTAAGTTTTATCCTACTGCCTCCTGAACTACTCACCATGTAGACCACATCCAGGAGAACCCACTGGTAACAGGTGGGTTTCTCTAAGGGCAGGCGTGGCACAGTTCTTACCTCTGCATGCCTGCTTCTCCATGGAGTTCTCAGGGAGTTTCAGTGGAATGCTGGGGCAAATGCAGTGAATATAGACTCTGACAGCACTAATTAATCCTGGTCCTACTAATTAAAACTTTGCCATAAAGGAATCTTTAGACTATATGAGAACAATCTAATAATTCATTAGAACTATATACTGTCAAGTAAAATTTATACCTTAGTTTTAGATTATTCTTTTTATTCATTAATACAACAGGGTTCTTTGTATTCTAATTAAAGTTACTCAATTTATTATTTTCTCCATATTTAAAAGTAGTCTATAGTCTATTTAAAAAATTAATTAGGACCAGCTTTTAAATGAATATATTTTAAAATAACTAGGGTTCTAACAAATCTCCAGATATTCATAGAAAAATATTGAATTGATTTCTTATAGAAAATATATGCTATCATATTTTAATGGGGCTGATTTCTCTAATACTGAGAATCATATGGTCCATGGTCTACTTTGATTATCAAAGAAAATCAACATGATGTTGTTAAAGCAGTTATCCTATGTATTTCATAATGTTTCTACATATCCGTTAATATTTTACTGAGCAGATTTCTACATAGGCATGAAGAAGAGATGGTTTTGGAAAAAAATGATAATTTAATAATCTCTAATGTTATAAAACATCATGGTTGCCTATTCCAAAATGAGGTAATCTGCTGAATATAACATAGGCAACAGAATTTTCTTATTATTTGTATCAGGATTAAAGAAAATTAAGTAAATTTTGTTGCTTCAATATCCCCTAAAACTTCTCTGCCACTAGTGTCAAATATCTTTTAAGGAGGTTAACATCATTCCTTAAAAGCAAACAAAGTATTGAAATCCATATTTACTCCTCCATAAATAGATATTGGAAGTGAAGACATTTGTCCTTAGTAGTTTCAATTTGCTACTTTCTGCCAATAGTAGCAACATCTTTGTAGGGAGATCACTGAGAAACTCTGAACTTTGTGTTTTTCAGGATTCTCCGTGACTTTTATTTTTCAGTAGATTTTTGCAAAATTCACTTCTAATGGAAGTTTAATTTGCTAGATAATGGCAGGTTTATTTTAATGTATTTTCTCTACCCCACTGCCGTTCGTCTCCATTTCATTTTTTTCTAAGAATTTTTCATTTGCAAACTCCAAATCATTTGGAATATATTTTTACCAATCATATGTGTACTCTGTTTCCCATTTCTTAGTAAAATTTATAGGTGTATTGACTTGAGAATGATTCTTAGGTCATCCCCATGGACAACACCTTCATAATTGATGCTGAACCATGAATAATTGCTTTGTGTGTTTGATTTTCTTTAGTTAATTTGGTATCAATATTAAAGAAGTTTGATCTAATCCACACTTCTCTGGTTTCCCCATAAGAATTTGTGGTGTAACATATCAAGTATCTTTCTAAAGACAAGATACGACGCTGTCTACTCCATTTCCTTTATCCCCTAAGCTGCTGCTTCTTTCATAAAAAAAAGAGACAGCCTTAGAATCATTCTTACACAAGTTTGGGGTACCTTTTTAGGATAACATAGAACCACTTAAAGTTGGATTGTAACTTTAGGCATTAGTGTCATGGGGCAATACTTACTAAGTTATATTGAAAAGTATAAATCAAAAGATAGAGAAACAGTATCTGCTACTATTTTTAGGTTTGGCTAACAGAATAAGAGAGTACATTTTAAATATACTGCTGTACTGGGTAATGTTTGGTATCCTACTACATTATTATGTTATATCACATGGGACTGACCATTTCACTTATTTTATAGTAGGCAGGGTTTAGTTATCTGATTAATCTGATCAATGTACTTATTAAACTGGCTTTTTCAGTTAAGATTCTACATGTGTTCAAATTAGATGGAAAAGTGCCAGGTCTCTTCTTTGATTTAGGTTATGCAATACTGAGAGTTTGTCTACATAGCGACCCCAAAATAAAATGTCAAAGCAAGGTGGAATTGGAGTTTTGCTATTTAAATAGCTGTGTTGTTCTCACACTACATGGTTAATCAGAAAGGTCCTCCACTCTTGAAAAATGTATATTGGCATATATGATGATAGAAACATAAGCTTTAGGAACAGTGTATGTTAATGAAATAAAACGTGTAAGAGGTGACCTATGCAAAGGATTTTATCTGTTTTATTCCTTCCTCTATCCTCAAGTGCCTAGAACAGTGACTGTATGATGAGTCCTCAGTCTGTTGAATGATGAATGAATCGATCAGTGATTGTAGGGTTCTAGCCTTAGTCTTTCCTCAGTCTTTCAAAGGTCAAACTATTTTTCCTCCAGATTTGAACACCTTTGGGGAAATCAATCTAAAGAGTTATCCTTCTATATAGAGATATACCAAAATGTTTTTAGAAAAGGAGATGCAAATAATTGGCAAATTATAGGTGTACCCATGTTATGTTTATTTCAGTTTTGAGCACAGGTTATACCCATACTGGACACTGGAAATTTTTTTTTTTTTTTTTTGCGGTACACGGGCCTCTCACTGTTGTGGCCTCTCCCATTGCGGAGCACAGGCTCCGGACGCGCAGGTTCAGCGGCCATGGCTCACGGGCCCAGCCGCTCTGCGGCAGGTGGGATCTTCCCGGACCGGGGCACGAACCCGTGTCCCCTGCATCGGCAGGCGGACTCTTAACCACTGCGCCACTAGGGAAGCCCATGGACACTGGAAATTTGACTGCAGTAATCAGATATGCTCTTAGTCCAGAATTCATCCATCTAGCCATTAACTAGTCAACAAACATTTAGAAATATTTACATTGTTACAATCTCCAGGGAGATTTTTTTTACTGATTACTTCATAGAGACAAAGAAAAAAAAACAACTTTTAATCTACTGGATAAAATACTACATGGTTACAGGAGCTTACTACATGGTTAACTTAAGCATAATTAGGTTCATTAATTATAATAATATTTATGGGAGTTGTGGCATTAATTTTCAGTTCCTTTTTGTTATCTTAAAGGAGAACAGAGTCATTCTTCATTTGTATTATACCCCCAATATGTCTTTCTTCTAACTGGAATTTGGTAAACCTGTACTACTGTGAAATATCTCAGCTTAGGGAAATAGGGAAATGAGGGAAATGAATTTAATGTGTGACCACGTCCTAATCATAAAGGACAATATTTTTACATCTCATTTTCTCTTTCTTGAACCAACATATTATAAAGTCTTTTGAATTTGTTCCTAACTTTGTGTAGTGATAGGAAAGTTTTAATCACACCGATTTTATAGATAGGGAAACTAAAGGTGGAGGGGTGAATTGGTTATTTATAATCACATAATGAACTATAGACAGAAAGTGGACAAGTGCCCAGAGCAGGTTTACTCCTGGTTCATTACTCCTGTGGCCCTGGGAGGTTTCCTAGAGGTTGCTCTTGGTGACATACATAGATACATACATACATACATTCATTCATTCATTCATTTATTTAGTGATTATATACTTTTATACATTACAAAATTATTATCACTTGATGAGTTTCTAACTAGAATTTAAGTACTTCTTGCTTTATCTTAAACCAATTGTTAGTTTTTCTCTCTTTTTCTTTACTGTCGCAAAGAGTGAGGGCATCTGAAATTTGAGATTCACATAATTAATTTGTAAAATCAGCAGGAAAATATCAATCAACTCTTCAAACAGTTTAATGTAATGAATTAAAATTTGCCTAATTGATTTTTACCAACTACATGTAATTTCATTCCTGGTATTCTGGATATTATTTTTTGGTATGTTGTTATTTTTATAAAGTCTTCAGGATTTCTACTGGGCATTCATCAGTCATAAACAACTTTCCCTGGGAAGTTGTTTTTATTAATTAATTTGTTTTGAACAAATGTTGTGACATTTTGATTTGGGAAAATTATTCCATGTTATTCTGTTTCTTGTGGACATTTTGAGAACAACGTGTAGAAATTTAAATATCTGTATATTTTAAACGATCAGATACAAATTTAATAATTAATAAATTGTTTTAGTCTGTTTTCTAATAGAATTGCTTATATATCTTCAATCGTGAACTAAGAATTAAGGGAATTTTTAAAAATTTGAGAATGTATTTTTAAATTTCCCTTTTCTTATTCTCTTTTTTTAGTTCCAGGTACAGTATTTGATTTGCAAGTTGCAGAAGTAGAAGCCACAGAAATAAGCATTACTTGGAAGAAACCACGACAACCAAATGGAATCATTAACCAATATCGAGTGAAAGTATTAGTTTCTGAGACAGGAGTAATATTGGAGAATACTTTGCTCACAGGAAAAGATGAGGTATTGCACTTTAATTTCTTATCTTGGGGAGCCCTTTCTACTTGGTTTTGGCCCTGATAACTTGGAAGATTTGCCAACATGCAAACATAAAATATTTGACGAGCTTCAGAGTACAAAATGAAGTAAATTTAGGCTATGTTGATAATCTAGCTCATGATATTTCATTTTAGGACATATATTATTAGTTAAGTGCTATTATGTTTTTTCAGCAATGAAAAATGTTAATTGAGGAATTAAGCAGGACTAAAGGTACTTCCATAAGTGAATATTATTATGGTAATTAAGTTAATGAATTGTTTGGAAACTCCTGTTATGATTTAAGTACTCCTTCTAAGGCTGTGCTTGTCATTTGGAATAGTTGCCAACGAAAGGCACAGTAATTTTAGTAGCTGTTGTTGACAAATGATTTGACCTACTTAGGAAGCCAGATTTCTCAAAGCTGCCTCATTTAAAAACAAACGAACAATATACATTTGATTAAAGAAATCAAATAAAAGAGACGAAATTGTTTCATAGATATAAAATAAGAGGACAATGTTTGCTTCTGTTCACACCGGGAGTCTTTTTTCCCCCTTTCTTTCTGTTAGGAAGCGGTGATTTTCCTTCACTGTCTTCATTCACCTCATCCAGCCAGCTGTTCACCTGTGAGTTCCCTCTAAAACTGCAGACTAGTTGTATCCAGATATTGGTGGCTCCTGGGGCTCACAAAAATTAAATATACTTGGGACCAGTGAGTGTAGCAATCTCTGTACCTTAGAGGTACTACCTGATGGTTAGTCAGTAATTAGGTTCCACTCCTTTGGTCCAGAATCACTGTTTTTTCCTATCTCCACATATATTACCTACTCTATTTCTAGTCCCAGCTCTCCTCCATTTCTGACATCTACCTGAAAGTTGACCTCACTATGTGCTTAATGCATTCTGGCCACCCAGGACTTATTACTCCAAGTCGTTTGACATCTCTGGCCCAGGGTTAAATTTTAATCCAATGTTGACTCCATTCCTGTGTGCAAAAATGTTGAGTTATGATTTCTCTGATACTTTAGTTGACAACTCAGGCAAAGGGCAAAAGCTTAATCCTCTGCTCCTGCTGAGAAGGCCTTAAATTAGATACTTCACTATTTTAGGACTGGGTGACAGGTCTCTCACTTGTAATGACATCTACTGAATGGCAAGCCACACCTCTTTTTCTCTTCAAAGTAAGAGATTGTGGAATGACTTCTTTGTTATTCTGCCTATATCTATATGATCTGCGGTCTCTGTGACATAGTAGAGAGAACATGAGCTTTGGTACTGTACAGATCTGGGCTTATATCCTAATTTGGTCACTTACTGGGCTGTACAGCAGAAAGGTTAAGTGCATGGACCTAGGAGGAAATATGCTTGGGTTTAAACCTTGGTTTTGCCTGTAGTGATGGTTTAACCTTGAGAAAGTAGGCTTGACCTCTCTGAACTTCAGTTTCCTCTTCTCTAAGATAGGGACTCTAAGAGTCCCTATAACACAGGATTGTTAATGAAGGTTTAGTGGATTAATGTGTGTAAAGAGCTTAGAACTATACCTGGCATATGGTAAGTTTGGTGCTAAATAATTGTGACCTGTTGTGATAATCATGGCACTGGACCTTTCACCCTCATTGGGACTCAATATTAGTTTCCTTAGGTCTCAATAAAAGGAGACATTATACTTCTCTTTATTTCTGTGATTGTATCTTTCTTCATTAGATCAGGCGCTTTATTGATATTTCTGCTTCCCCATGTGATTGGTGTTTGGGTTCACCTTTCAAGAGGTTGACATATGGCAGAGGCTCTAAATCCAAATGAACCAGGGTCCTAGACCGGGCTCTGCCCTTTTCTAGATCTATGACCTCGGTCAAGTCAACTTTTGGAGACTTGCTGCCCTTACTTTTAAAGCAGAGCTTATATACCCACCTTATATGATGAGGAATAAAGGAGATAACAGATAAAACCTCTGGCTTAGTGTATTCATTTTTTATCCTCTTCCTTGACCTTGATGTAGGATAAGGACTCTTCTATTCAGTCTTCAACTTCTCAGAGTATAGCCTCCACACCCTGTCTCAAGAATTGTTTAAATCCTTGAAATCGTGTTAGAAGTCACCAGTGGCCTCCTAAGTGTCAGATAAGGTGGTAATATAGTTTTAGCCGTCCTCATCTTCCCTGTCTCCTCCAAAATCCATTCGTTTGCCTCCTACTCTCCAGCTTTTGATACAACCATTTTCTCCCTAATACTTGCTCCACTTTCATATACTGTGACTATGCAAAAATTTTGGCCTTGTGCAATGAAAAGTGAATAAAATAAAAAAGCTAGCTCTTTTACAATTTTCTAGCTTCTTCATTATAAGGATATTGCAGAGAGTTCTGTTTTCAGCCATGTCATTACACTTTTTTTTTGATAACCGCACAGTTTCAATCACTGCTTCCTATTTTCATGACTCTTTTGCCTTGTTTTCCATGATGATTTTTCTCTCTGACACTCTGCATCACTAATTCAAATCATTTGTGGTGAAGTTCTGCCAGGGCTCATCACATTTGAACTCATAAAACAGAACAAAACAAAACAAGCATCCTTTGGGGGATAACAGGACTTGGTTCTTGCTTGAAAGGAGGAGATGAAGTTGGAATGAAGAAGAGGTACTAGACAGAGGTTCTGGGACAGTGATGGGGGCATATAAAGTTTCCCACAGGACACAAGAAGAAAGTCTGTAAAGGCAATTAATAGTTTTAGTGGTCAAGAACAAGGCCTGGAGAGAGGCTGACTTGAAACCCAGATACTAAATAACAGGCTTAGAATTCCTAACCCCTTGGACTGGGCACACCACAGATCTCTGATCTGAAGGTCATTGTCTAAGCATTTGGAAGGCTTTCATGGCATTTTTACATGCCTGATGTCTCTCTTTTTGGTTAATGGCACCATCATCCTCTCTTCATGAGGGCGTGAAACCTTGGAATTACCTCTGACTTTGGTTATACTTAGCATTTAATAGCCACTCAGTGTTAAGGCCAGTTATTTCTGCCTCCACAGTGTGACCTTCATACCTCTATATTCCATTCCTGTGTCCCCACCCCAGCTCAGGATTGAATAGTCTCTTGCCTGGACTATTTTTGTTAGCTTACTACGTTAGTTTTCCATTGTTGTATAACAATTTGCCACAAGCTTAAAACAACTCACATTTATCATCTCACAGTTTCTGTGGGTCAGGAATCCAGACAGCTTAGATGGGTTCCCTACTTAGGGTCTCATACAGCTGCAGTTAAGTGGCTTACTGTCCTGTGTTCTCATCTGGAGCCTTGACTAGGGAAGAATCTACTTCTAGGCTCATGTAGAATTTTGGCATATTTCATTTCCTTTTGATTGTAGAACTGAGGGCCTTGGATTCTTTCTGGCCCTTTGACTAGAGACTACCCTTAGCTCTAGCTCATAGGGATCCCCCACATTTTCTTGCTACAGAACTTTCCTAGCCTGGCCATTTACCTCATCAAGCCAGCGGGGAGAGTCTGTATAATATAACTGTGAGAGTGACATCACATCACCATTGGTTAGATGCAAACCACAGTTACCGCCCAAGAGGAAGGGATTATACAAAAGCATGAACAACAGGAGGTAGGGATAGTGGAGGGATCACGAGAGAGGCCATCCACTGTAGTCTCTCCACTGTTTTGTGTTTCACGCGTCTATGAGAATAATCCTTCCAGATATAAGTATATTACTTAAACTAAAAAAGTAACTAAATAAAAAATGAGAATGGCCTGGGAACGGGAATATGTATCTATTTAAGTAATCTAGCTTTCCTGTCGTAGCAGAAAGTCAGTTGATGCTGTCTAAAGTAAGTGAGCCTTAACAGAACAGTATAAGCATGCTATCTAGTGATTTTAGAAGTAACGCCATAAGAACTGAAAACAGAAATGATTAAAGGTGTTGCTTCCAACAAATATTGAATCATTATGTTGTACACTTGAAAGTAATATATGTCAGTTATATCTCAATTAAAATAAACAAACGATTTCAAAATCTCAAAAAAATGTAGCTTCTGGAGTGTAAGACTTGCAACTGGAAAAGTACAGACAAGGAAGTATTTCCATTGTAAATCCTTCATCACCTCTTGCATTTTTAGCCATGTGCATATATCATGATGATTACACTTTTAAAAAAGTATTAAAATATAATCATCCTATGCTAGGCTTGACCTGATCTCATCATCCTTATTGAAATTTTTTCCAGTGACCTCTCATGAGTTGTTTGTTTCTTAATAAACAGAGGTTATTTAAGCATGCTGAAATACATATAAGATTTTACTCTCGATATTTAAAAACATATTTGAAGAAATACATTAGAAAATTTAATCTCAGCGTTTGAGGACTGTTGTTTCAACTTCCAAGCTTACATATGAATGTCATCTATAACATGCCTAATAAATGATTGGGAATCCAGCCTCTGCTAAAATATTTGATCAACTCTGACAATAGGGAATCAACTACTACAAAAGCAGCTCCTGTTCTTTAAGCCTTAAACCATGCTTCCTTATGGTCTCACAGACATGCGTTTATTAGGTAACTATAAAGTTCTAGGCACTGTGATAGGTCCAGAATATGCATAGATAAATAAGAAACTACCCTGTTCTTTAACTGTTTTGGACTGAAATATTCGTCCTCTAATGTTTACTAGTTTGTCCCATCTCTCCTCTATAGACCCACACAGTAGCATATAATGACTTTGAGTTTGGGATTTGCAACCAGGAAAATGTGTTCCAACCCCACCTCTGCTATGACTAGCTTTGTGAACTTGAACAGATGACTGTAAAATGGAGATAATAATATCTTTCCCTTTAGATTATAATGAAGTGATATCACATGGGAAAAAGTATTTAGCACTGTACTTGATACACAGTAGCTTTAAATGTTAGTCTCTGCAGTAGTAATAACAGTGCACAGTGATTTAACTTTTTATCATTTGAAATAATGCTCATGGCTTCCCTAAGGCTTAACATCCTCAGGTTCTCATCAGTCATGGTTTCCACGTCCTTCATATTATTGATAACTCTTCTGTGTATATTTTCCAATTTGTCAATGAGCCTCTTTCTCAGCTGAACACAATATTCTATATGTAGTTTGACTAGAGCCAAACTGAGCAGAATTATTTTCTCCTTTTGTGTAAACTTTCTACTTCTGTCAATGCAAAGAATAAAACTAATTTCTTTGGGAGACTCATTCTGCTGAGACAGAAGTTAGAAAACCCCTAAAGTCATCTCTCCATGGATTGCTCTCTGGCTGAGTTTCACACTAAAATCTCATCCTGTACTTGTTATTCTAATCGAACCCTGGGACATTTTATCCCCAGAGACACTGCTATGTAGTGTTACAGATTTCTGAGATTTGTATAGATACATCCTTTCATCCAACCTATTTCTCAAGTATATCAGTGTTTGTCAGTGATGAGCATGAGAAGAAAGCCAGCTAAATGCTTGGACAGTTGCTTCAGATTGAGGCTGAGGACAGGACTTGAAGGTAGTTAAGGAATGCTTGAGACAAGTTTACTTCATTGATTATTAGGAACATAAATAGAATCAAGTCTTAGGGATTTATCACCCAAATAATGTGCAGAATGATATAGTATCCATTAGAGGTTTCCAAACGTAATGCTAATTGTAAACTTCTTTTTACCACTGGTTGATAATAGCACAAATCATGTTATAGTTTATAATAAAATAGAGAAGCATTTCTTAAGAATAAGTCAAAATTTTCATTAATTCAATCGAGCAGACTTCTAGTGAGTGGAAGTTGATAGATGTACTAGAGTTTTTTTCTTTTCTTTTTTAAAATCACATTAGTTATAATGAAGACTGTTACATGTAGAATCAGGTTGGTTTATTCAGGTGGATTAGGAACTTAACTCTGAAGACTTCTAATTCTTTCACATAAATTCTGAAGATTCCTAAGTAGCATCTGAGAAGCTTTTCATGTTGATGAATTGTGACATTGCCTAACTCAGTTGTCCTCAACCAGGGGCACTTTTGCTCTCCAGGAGACATTTGGCAATCTCTGAAGACAGCTTTCACTGTCACTACTGGGAAGATGCTTCTAGTGGGTAGGGACCAGGGATGCTGCTATACTTCCTACAATGCCCTGGACAGCTCCCTATAACAAAAAATTATCTAACACAGAATGTTATTACTGCTGAGGTTGAGAATGCTGGACTGACTCAATGAGTCCAAGCTTTTGGAAGTTGTGATGGGCCTTTATTCCCTTCTATATCCCTCATTTCCACTCCTGCTTCTCAGCCCCTTCTTATTACCCTCTTAAGTTCTGGTTCTTTCCCATCATTTTTGCTCTTAAAAATCTTTCTTTTTCATCCTTTGAAAAACCTAATACTTAATACCTTTTTAGAGAGGCAAAGTGTGGGAAATATTCACAACATGGCACACTTGGTGATAATTAGTAACTTTCTGGGTTTTTACAAAACCAATGTTCAAATCATTTGTAGTTAGGGAGGGTCTTTCCAATGAATTCGGGAAAATTCAGATAGAATTAACTCAGGTCAGCTCTTAGGCTGGAACAGCAGTTTGTCAACAGAGATGCTTAACTTAGTTAATTGATAGGATACGATGGTTTAACTCTCAGAAGCTTATCTGACATTGGTATAAAATATGAGAGATTTAATGCAAAATCATAGTTCAGGGGAAGTTCTTTGTATTACCCTGTGGTACCCTTTATAAAGTGCTTTGTACCCTGGATTCTCAAAGGGTGGCTGATTGATAGTGGAAACAGCTGTGTGGTTCAGGCATAAACTATTGACTGGACTACCAGAGCATCTCTGAATTATGTGTTTGTGATTCATGCCTTCTCTGATTTCCCAGTGGAGACAGAGCTGAAGTGTGCCTTGAAAGATGGAAGAGCTTTAGTTTGTTCCATATAGGGTTCCTTATCCAGAGTGCTTTATCACAATATTCTTAGAGTAAATCTTATTGGTATCTCCCTACTTTTTATCACAATACTTTTCTGGCTAAAGATGTAACAAGATTTAGATAATTTTATTTTATAAATATCATTTGGAGAACTAGAGATATCCTTGCATCTTTTCTCCATTTTTTTATTTTTCAGAAAAGTTAATATTTAAATGAGCTGTCTTTGTAGCTAGTTAAATAAGTAAACTGCCTTAAAATTTCTTGCCTTCCCGATATTTTTCCTGAGTATCTACTACTTTTTTAACGATACTAAGTGCTTTATGTTAATAAGGAATTAAAAGCCTGTTTTTGGCTCTCGGAGTAAACACAATCCCAAAACATGTAAGATAATTAAAACACAGGTGTACCAAAATTTTATAAATAAATAAAACCTATACTATGAATTAATTACAAATTCTGAGGGTACGAGAGCAGGGAGTTGAGAAGGAACAGAATAATTTTCTTTTTTAAAAAAAGGGTTTGGAGTGAGTTTTGAAACTGAACTTGAAAAGGAATTGACAAAAAGAGAGTAGTTCTTGCAACAGTTTCTTTTTTTCCCAAAACTATTTCATTTTGGAAAATTTTGAACTGGTATAAATGGAGAAAAAAAGAGTATTATAAATAAACTGTGTCCCCATTAACCCATCACCTGGATTCAGTAATTATCAGCATGCTGCCATTCTTGCCCCAGCTGTCTCTCGTTGTTGTTGCTGTTGATGCCGGCTATTTTGAAATAAATTCCAGACTTCATATCTTTTTGCTCTTACGTGCCTAAGTATGGATTCCTACAAGACATGGACATTTTAATTTATTCAATAATTCCATTACCACAATTGACACAATTACTGATATTGTCTTGGTACCATCTGAAACGTAGACCATATTCAAATTTTCTCATTCTCTTTCAATCCGTTATGTGGGAAAGAAAGGAGAGAGTCCTCTTGTTGTCCCAACATAAAACTCTACTGTGTATATCTGTAATCTGCTCCTGATACTTTGTTTTCATTATTTGCCACTTCGGTGAACTCGACACTTGTGAGATACGTTATGGCATCTAGGAACAATCACAGTTACCCAAAATATTCCTTAAATCCAGAGCCTTGGAGAGGTCTGCCTTGAACTCTGAAAATTATTGCTATGTAATTTTGTTCATGTCTGTAACTTCTCTCGATGATAGATTAAACTATTATTAGTGATATGTATCTACCAGGCATGCAGGCTGCTCACACCTCGTATACAAATGAAGACATATAGATGGCAAAGCAAAACACATATTAATAAAGCAGTAAGCCTAGAACACTTATTTTTGGGGGGTGAGCAGTTAAAATATTTTAGTCATGAAACCTTTGCATGAGGATGTCTAATTTTACCATAAAGAAGCTAACTTAAGTCAGAAACGAATTATCTCCTTTTCCCCACAATACAGTATTGGTCTCTTAAGATATGGAATTGATCACAATCGGTACAGTGATGCAGGATTTTAGTAGCTTCAGAGTGAAATCTTGGAATGTGAAAGAGACAGCAGTCATGGAAATAATATTATTTTTAAAAAAACCGTGATTCCAGAATTACTAGTTTTTGAAACTAGTCCTTGAATGAAGCCATTATTAACATAACTGTCACGAGCAGTCTTTGTAAATATCTGTTTTCAATTGCAGTATATAAAAGGCCCCATGGCTCCAGAAACTGTGAACGTAGTAGAGTCAATGGCAGGATTATTTGAGGGTTCAGCAGAGATGTCTTCTGACCTGTACTCGATTGCTTCAGTTATGTATAGCAGTCATCCACATCATAACTTTCCTGTGAGGAGTAGAGCTGAAGACCAGCCTTCAGCAGTTGGTAGGTACATTTCTTTTGTTGTTGTTCTGTGAAATGTATTTAAACCACCAGTACTAGCTAGCACAGATATGAACCTTAGCTGGGAGTTCAACCCAATTATTAATGGTCCATGGGCTGGAGTCAGATTTTTTCTTCTTTAACTGTCGGATAACCTCATACAGCAAATGGAAATGCCACACAGGCAGGAGCTGGCCCCTCCTAACCCATCTGACCTTCCTTGGAGAGAAAGTAGCACCCTAGAGTCTCTAGCCAAGCTGCATAGACAATCAGTTATTACAGTTGCCAAAGCAGGTGTGATGGGAAGGGATTAACATATCTTCAAATCATTTACAGGCCTCACACTCTCTGCAGTTTTTGACTAATAGGTTTTCAAATGTCACTGAAGGTAAATAGGTCAGAAAGTTACAACTCTAGTGCATGGGGTGATAAACAGGTGTAGGTGACCCCAATGATGTGGTGATGTCATTAGTGTATACACTTGCTCTTCAGGGTCAATGGATCTTACTGTCTCTAAAAAGAGAATGTCATATATAGCGAATTAAAAATACTTGGTTAGAAGACACAAATCTAAATTATCTCTCTGGTTTTTCTAAAATGCTAAGTGAGAAAAAAATTTTTTTCATACTGCTTTTTCTCTGATTTGTTCCGTTCCAAATTAAAAGTGTTATATTATTTTATTGATGATGGCATTAGGCAGAAGTATCACATTGCATTTAATATATGTTTATTTCATTCATTGATCTGTTTTTCCTGAGCAAAGAAGACTTAATTTTTAGAAGACACTAAAAATTAGAGGCCCATGATTTCTGATGTAGATGTTTCCTTAAATACTTTGTTTGGCCTAAATGCTAATTAACATTGTAAGCGCAAGTTCTAAAAAACTAACATTTTCTGAAATCCTTGTCCAGACATATTTATGTGGCAGTTTTATAAGCATGCTTGCTTTAAATCACTAATGGATTTAGCAAATGTGTGGCGAACTTTGAGTCCAAGTAAAACCTTATTTCTATGATTTTCAAATTATAATGCAGCATTGACTTACAATATTTAAATTTGATATTATTGCCTAATGGTCTTTTCAGAAAAAACTCCTAGCCTGTCTTTTTTAGAAAGTTATATTTTCTCAAAACACTAATCTCTTGTTCCAGGATAGTGTATAACAACTAGCAAAACTATATTATGATCACAAACTATTTATATATATTGTTGGGGTATATTTGGCATATTTATTATTAACTATATATCTACCTTTCATATAAAGGATTACATGGAGAGATTAATGAATAATGTGAAATTGGGTTTAAAATTTCACTGTGTGAGCAAGAATGATCTTGATCACAAAGCCAAACATTTTTTAAAAACTGATTTCAAATAGGAACTTCAAGGAATCAGTATATCGCTGACATTGCTGCTGAACAGCTGTCTTACGTTATCAGGAGACTTGTACCTTTCACTGAGCACATGATTAGTGTATCTGCTTTCACCATCATGGGAGAAGGACCACCAACGGTTCTCAATGTTAGGACACGTGAGCAAGGTAAGAGTGTGTTTCCTTTGAAATAATTACCTGCAAATATTGCTCTTGTACACTGTAATACTTTTCTTTTCATTCATATTAATTGTTCACTCTTCTTCTCAAGTGCCAAGCTCCATTCAAGTTATAAAGTATAAAAACATTAGTTCTTCATCTATTTTGTTATATTGGGATCCTCCAGAATATCCTAATGGAAAAATAACTCATTATACCATTTATGCAATGGAACTGGATACGAACAGAGCATTCCAGATGACTACTGTAGATAACAGCTTTCTCATAACAGGTAGAACAAAGTTTTGTTTCGACATTCTTTTCCTGATGGAAAATACACATCTCTCTATGCCGTTAAACACAGCAGGGCACGTGTTGCATCATTCTAGATTTTGTTGTGCTATGCTCCCATGGATATCTTGAAAAATACTTGCAGAAATTACTTGATTAGATGTGTTTTTCTTTAACTATAGTTGTCTGCAAATAAAGTCATCAGATAACAGGTATCCTAAGAATATACTCTTAACCTAGGGGATTTTATGCCTGGTACATCAATATAACTCAGTATTGATGGCTTGATTAAGTGTATGTGCCAATCAGCTGAAGTAACTGAGCTGACGTGGTGTTTGTGCCAAATCAACTGTACTCCTTGCAGTGTGCCAAAAATGATTTCTTCAGCCTCAGATGATCGCCTTAATATTTTAGGAAAAAACTAAAACGTCATCAAGATGGAAAGGCTCTCATCCCAAGGAAGTTTGGGAGATGGGGATTATAAGGGGGCTGATTTAGAGAACCAGTCTCCCAAAGAAGTTATTTTCACTAGTCCTGTGTTAAATGGCACTAATACAAGAATATTATTTTAAGGACTTTAAACAAATTGCCTGTTGTCCTTATAGGGTTAAAGAAATATACAAAATATAAAATGAGAGTGACCGCCTCAACCAGTGTTGGAGAAAGTTCTTTGTCCGAAGCAAATGACATCTTTGTGAGAACTCCAGAAGATGGTAAGAGTATCAGGTGCAGTTTTAATAAAAAGAAGCAAATGGTGTTGCATGCTTATTGCCATCTACCTCATGCTGCCTTTAGTGTCTGAAGTAATAAGCATGAAAAAATACATGTATTTAAAGTTTTGTTTTTTTCCCCCCAGAACCAGAATCATCACCTCAAGATGTTGAAGTTATTGATGTTACTGCTAGTGAAATAAGTTTGAAGTGGTCACCACCTGAGAAACCCAATGGGATTATTGTTGCTTATGAAGTGCTTTATAAAAATATAGATGCCTTATTCATGAAGAACACCTCAACAACAAGCATAATTTTAAGAGACTTAAAACCTTACACCCTCTATAACATTTCTGTAAGGTCATATACCAGATTTGGTCATGGCAATCAGTTATCTTTACTCTCTGTAAGGACATCTGAGACTGGTAAGTTTTTGTTTGTTTAATACATAGTAAGGAAGTAAACATGGCTGATAATTGCCATATTGTTTATATTTTACATAACCTAAAGTCTTTCATTCTGTTTTGTATAATCCAGGAATTTATATGCTCTTTCTGGTAAAGTGTGGGAAAAGACTTGCTGTGCAAATTTTTTAAGTTTGATTTACATATAAGGGAACTCCAGAATAAAAATCAGTGATTTTTTTTTCAAATGAAATACCTTGAGAAATCAAAGGTCTTTTCAGTGTACCTATAAATTTGGTTGCTTTCAAATTAGGTAATAGCAGAGACACGTTCATAAGAGTAGACTCCTATACTATATATAATCTATATACATTCTCTGTACGTCCATATACATCTACCTATAGATATAGATGTATCTATATTTATACATATATATGTATAGATGTACATATATGTAAAGCTGAATGTAAGTGTATATCTATAGATAGATGTACATAGATGTATAGAGACTATATATATAAATTCTATACATATATATGTACGTGTGTGTATAGACGCATACATATATCTACATACATTCTTTTTTAAAAAATAAATTTATTTATTTTTGGCTGCGTTGGGTCTTTGTTGCTGCGTGCAGGCTTTCTCTAGTTGTGGCTAGAGGGGGCTACTCTTTTGTTGTGGTGCATGGGCTTCTCATTGCAGTGGCTTCTCTTGTTGTGGAGCACAGGCTTTGGGCGCGGCCTTTAGTAGTTGTAGCGCATGGGCTCAGTAGTTGCGGCTCATGGGCTCTAGAGTGCAGGCTTAATAGTTGTGGCACACAGGCTTAGTTTCTCCGCGGCATGTGGGATCTTCCCGGACCAGGGCTCAAACACGTGTCCCCTGCTTTGGCAGGCAGATTTTTCTTTTCTTTCTTTTTTTTTTTTTTTTTGAGGTACGTGGGCCTCTCACTCTTGGGGCCTCTCCCGTTGCGGAGCACAGGCTCCGGATGTGCAGGCCCAACGGCCATGGCTCACAGGCCCAGCCGCTCCGCGGCATGTGGGATCTTCCCAGATCGGGGCACGAACCCGTGTCCCCTGCATTGGCAGGCGGACTCTCAACCACTGCACCACCAGTGAAGCCCAGCAGGCAGATTCTTAACCACTACCCCACAAGGGAAGTCCCTACATTGTTTTTTTTTTGGTAATTAAACTTGTTTTTATTTAGAAATTGTAATATCAGTTATGTTAACACAGTACATAAGCCACCTCAAAGTTGGATAACATAAACTCTTTTTAAAAATAGAGAAAAATAAGGTTACTTTAAATATATTTTAAATAAAAATAATTTGATTATTTTGGGAATATATTCTTTGATGAAGCTGTTATAGTCTATATACATTCTTGAGGTATGTGTATAGACAGAGGTGCAGAGTCTGAGCACAGAAAGGACATGCCTGGAGAAGGCTTACAGAGGAGGTAGCATTTGACCTGAGTCTTAAGGAGTCGGTGGAATGGACATTATAGAGGTTGTTGGGTGGCCAGGGGATGTATCCCATATAAAGGAAATAACGCAAGCAAAGAGTTAATTGTGTTTCAGTGATGCAAGAGCAAATAGCACAAAGCACGACATTTGCCTGATGATCTCAGTGCACTGTTTGTACTATGTCTATAGTCATATATTTTGCAGCATCACTTTTAGGCCAACTCCGTAAAGGTACTGTTTCATCCCTGCATTGTAAAAAATAAATATTCTTTGCCTAGATACTGGCTGAACCATATGGAGTTGCTATTCCTATATGTCATAATTGGCCAAATATCAACAATTTCTTCTGATTCAGACAGATGCTATAGGTGAGGCCTTGTCCCTGACCTTGAGGAACTAGGAATCTAGTAAAGTGGCTTACCTTTGAGCAAAAGTATCCTCTTCAGACTGGTCACAGAAATTAATAAGATTGACCATAGAGGATGACAGTAGTTGTAATGGCAGGAATAAGAGTGTAATGAAAAGAACATTTTTTATTATTATAAGTTATCCATTATAGTGCAATTTAATTGATATATATATTGGCATGCTTCATTACTTTCATAAATATTGTACTTAAAATAAATATTTTTGAGAAAAATATCTTACTCTACCTGGTTTCATTTTACACCATGTCAAGGAATGAAGCATATTTTAAGTACCTGCAACATACCATTGTGGGCTCTTCTATTGGCTTTCACAAAAATTGCCTTTTTAATTCCAGAATAAAGCAATAAGGTATTATTATCTTCATTCCTAATGATAGACTGAGGTCTGAGAAGTTCATCCTTGCAACAAATATTCAACAAATAATTTACAGTATACCAACCCTTACTGGGCTATATTAGCACTGTAAAAGAAAATGAATTTCCACCCTCCTAAAGTTAATATAAATTACTGGGTGTTTCATAGGCAATGGAATCTACATTAATGACTTTTCCTAGATCATGTTTGCTAAGTTGGACCACCGAGTTCAGTTCTTTTTGAAAAACAGGAAGCTATAATTTTAAGCAGTCTCAAGGTGTCATTTGAAGCAGGATGTGCTCAGGAGCAACTATCTGTTTGCTGCCAGGGCTCAATATTCTTATTAAATACAATAAATACACCCTCTACTCTTACTATAAAAAACAAGATCCCACTTTTCAATATTATTTCATGAGAAATTGAGAGCTATGCTAACTCAGTAATGTGTTAATGCTGCTAATTACAAATAGGAGTACATTATTTGTTCAGATGTTTTATCTTGATTATTTTACTAATGCTTGGAAGTGCAATAGCTGATGTGTGTTTACATGTATACAATGATAGAAAGAATTCAGTGAAGAGAGAAAAACTAAAAATACAACAGAGAGGAAAGAATGTCAAGTCTAAGGTCTGACTAAGTAGACGGAGTGGAATCTAGTGCTGAAGTGGACTGGGTTTTAGAAAGGAGTAAGGAGAGAAGGCAGTTAAAGGAAGAGGGGTGGTAGGAACGTATGTAGTCCTCTTCTGAAGGTTTTTATTTTCTCAATGAAATTAGAAGCAAGTTTATCAGCTTCGAATAAGGAGGGAGAGGAGATATTGGATGTTTGTGGAGAGAGAGTATGGTGAAAACATACATAACAGAGGAGACTAAATGAACTAAAAAATAGATAGGTTGCCAAGCAGTGAAAAAGATTGATTTGAGATTTGAGGTTATAAATTAAAGTAAGGCTAGTGAGCATGGAGTGGTATTTTATTCAGACATTTTTAGCTGTTGTATTGCAGATGTAGAACTAGCCCTGAGTTCAGTTTAACCTAAGTTGGAATCTTGCAGGAAAAGTAAGATAGAAAAAGGAGTTTCTGGAGATTGCTAGGGAGTGATTTTAGTGATAGACTGTGGACTCTGACCTGAGTAAGTAGGGAGATGAGGACATAAGGGAGGTGATGGACCGTGAAGTTTTGATGAGGGTCAAAGACTTGTTGGATTGGCAGTACGGGGGTCAGTCAGCTGGAAAGATAGGTGGTTGCCAAAGAGAGGAATACTGACAGTTATAGGTAATGACAAGCCCTCAGGTGTTGCCATGAAAGCTAGTGGTTAAAGTGAGGTGGAGGAAAAGATTATTGAAATTATGGACCTCGACGAATACAGAGTCCACGGAATAGCACAGATCATTTCCATCAGTGTTGACATCTCTGAGAGTGGTAGAGAGGAAGTCAGTCATACAGGTGATAAACTTTTTAAGACGTGTGGAGAAGTGGAAGAGTACCACTAGGTGATTGTCTTAAAGGAGGGGTGACACCTCGAGTTTTTCAGGAAGAAGAAGAATAGATCTGGATATGGCAAAGAAAAGCATAAATACTTGACTTCCAGGCCCTGTGGTTATAGGAATGATGAGAGAAAAACAAATAGCTATCTGTTACCCAGGAGTGCTGAGTTGTAGTGTTCTCAAGCAGTTCCAAGATTTCACTTAGAGCCAGAAGGCTAAGAGAGCACTCAGAGTAGTTGTTGAGGATTTTTCTCAATTTAATGGTTTGGCTTGGAAAGATAGTAGAGAAGATTTTGACTCTTTGGGAAGGGATAGTAGGATTATATTGCTGTATATTGCTATATCAAGTTATGTATTGAATTACAGTTCTTCCCAAAATTTTAGAAATATCAACATTCTTATCTCAGTTTTTCCTCTTAAGTCTGCTTTAGATGCAATGCACTTCATAACAGGTAACAGTGGGGGTGAGGGGGTACTGTTTCTACATTTTTAAGGCTTTTGAATTTTCTCTACTAAATTTATTAGTAGCATTTTTTATATCCGTTGTATTTAGACTACCAATAAAAAAGGTTCTCTTCTTTCTTTTGAAAGGAAAGGACTTATATCAGGACTCTATAATGGCAATAATATGCACATATTTAGTTTATGTTGTTTAACCATCAAGTTAGTCATTATTGTTACTCTTCTATGAAGGCAATTTTAAACCAATATCTTTCCAACTGTGGTCTGTCATCTCCAGCAAATATTTTTCTGCTTAAAGTGCATTGTTTACAGTTTCATCTGTTGAGGTTGCATTGATGGCTTTCTCTCTGTTTTTGATTGTCTGAATATGCTTTTATTTTGTTCTTGTTAATTTTTCTGGGTTTAGAATTCCATTCGTTTTTCAACTGAGGTCACTTTTCTGTCTAATCGTCATTCCTATGTAGATGATCTGTTTTCTTCCTGGTGCTGTTAAGATCTTCTCTTCTTTGGTATTATGTACTTTCACAATGATGTGTCTAAATATGAGTTTTAAAAATTTAATTTATTTATTTTTGGCCGCATTGGATCTTCGTTGCCTCGTGCGAGCTTTCTCTAGTTGTGGGGAGCTGGGGATACTCTTCATTGCAGTGCGCGGGCTTCTCATTGCGGTGGCTTCTCTTGCTGCGGAGCACAGGCTCTAGGCATGTGGGCTTCAGTAGTTGTAGCACGCGGGCCCAGTAGTTGTGGCTCACGAGCTCTAGAGTGCAGGCTTAGTAGTTGTGGTGCATGCGCTTAGTTGCTTCGCGGCACCTGGGATCTTCCTGGACCAGGACTCGAACCCGTGTCCCCTGAATTGGCAGGCGGATTCTTAACCACTGCACCACCAGGGAAGCCCCTAAATATGATTTTTTTTTTTGCGGTACGCGGGCCTCTCACTGTTGTGGCCTCTCCCGTTGCGGAGCACAGGCTCCAGACGCGCAGGCTCAGTGGCCATGGGTCACAGGCCCAGCCGCTCCGCGGCATGTGGGATCCTCCCGGACCGAGGCACGAACCCGCATACCCTGCATAGGCAGGCGGACTCCCAACCACTGCGCCACCAGGGAAGCCCCATATGATTTTTTAAAGAAAATTTTGCTTGAGATTTATTGGGATTCCTTGTTCTGAAGCTTGATATCTTTCAACAATTTTGGTCAATCCCAGCCAATATCCCTTCAAATATTTCTTCTTCATTTTCTCTACTTTCTTAGACCCCCTTAGTATATCCTTTATGTCTCTTAACTGCCATTTTATATTCTCTACATTTTCTTTCTCTGAGTTACTTTATTCAATACTGTAAATTTTTTTTGCTAAAATTTTCACTATATCTAATCTGCTTTTTTGTGCATCAAGAGAATTTTAATTTTAGTTATTTTTTTTCTGTTGTACAAGTCCTATTTGGTTCTCTTTCAAGTATGCTTGGTTATTTACATTATTTATTACTAGCTAAAGAATTCATTGCTCATACTTTCAAATGTTTGATTTCTTGAAATAGATTAAACGTTTGTATTTTTATTCTTTGATAACTTCAGTATCTAAAGTCTTTTGAAGTCTGACTGCTGTGTGTGTGTGTGTTTTCCTTTTTCTTTGCTGGCTTTAAGTATTGGTGCCTGATTTGCCTGTGTATTTTGTGACTTTTATCAGTGAGTTCATATTCCTTGAAACTTCATCTGTGGGAAATTTATGTAGACTGAGTTGAAGTTGAGTTTCTTCCAAGAAAATGTGTGTTTGCTTCTGCTAGTTGCTTTTGAGTAATGGCAACTCAAATTCATTTTAATTTATATTCTGAAGTAGAGGTCTTTTCAGGCTATATGGGTAGCATGGATTTAGGCTACATATGCTCATAGGGATAGGCTTAAAGTTCCAAAAATGTGTCATTTTTCTATTCCACCTCTTTGTCCAGAGGAGTGGCAAGAGGAAAAAAGTTACTTTTCTGGCCACTTTTGCATGGTGGGCTTACTTCTCACTCCCTAGTCCTTGAGAGTGAATACACCACATTGCACAAGCCTAGGAGTTACCACTCACATTGAGGTCTGTGGTACTCTGCAGAAGAATTCAAGGTGCCCCTAGAGTTGGCCAATATCATGGCCCTAGTTGAAATTGCATTCTTTTGGGGTTCCAATTCTTGATGCAGGGGTATCCTTATCCTTCTTCTGGCCCAAGGTTTTATATTCTTTTTCTGGCACTCTACATAGCTGTTAATACAGAAACTCCAAGTCACCAGGATTGACCAGTACCCTCCAAGGCAGAGGAGGCTTTAGTACCGGCTTCCATCTCAGGATTCTTGTTTTTACTGTTTTTTGTTTGATTTTATTTTGTTTGTTTTCTTGCATTTGTTTTTGGACCACCAGAAATTTCTAACTCCCTTGTCAGCTCTGCAATTCCTTACGTGACAAGAAAAATGTTAATTTTATGCAGAGTTTTACTTTTTTTAATTATAATAGTCATTCAGTTTAGTGTTTATCTATTCCAGTATTTTGGCAGAATTGGAATCCCACATGTAGTATTGGTATTTGAATATATGTAGAAAACCATTTTGTGACCATTACATTCAATATAATAAGAACATTAATAGATACAGAAAACTAGTGTTTTATTTATTGATATCCTGTATCCTTAGTAGACTGTTTTGTTACCAGGTTATTATATGCGGCCTTATATCTAGGAGAGGCTCCTTGTCTTGTCATAGATCTTGTTGTATATCAAAACTATTCTATTAATCATTTATGTATTATTATCATTATTAATGAAAGGCAGAATCAATTTTTAAGTGTTTTTCAGTCCTCCTTCTTGTACGGTTAGCCCTTTGTATCTGTGGGCCCTGAATCCACAGATTCAACCAACTGTGGATTGAAAATATTTGAAAAAAAATTGCAGCGAGTTCCAAAAAGCAAAACTTAAATTTGCTGCATGCTGGCAGGCAACTATTTACATAGCATTTCCATTGTGTTTACAATTATTTATATAGCATTTATATTATATTAGGTATTATAAGTAAACTAGAGATGATTTAAAGTATACAGGAGAATGTCCATGGGTTATATGCAAATACTATGCCATTTTATATAAGACTTGAGCATCCTTGAATTTTGGTATCCGTGAAGGGGGTGGGGGTGAGGATCCAATTCACTGCAGATACCCAGGGACCACTTTATCTGCATGTACTGCAATGTAAGACAGTTTAATAGAGTCTCAGGTATTTTAATAAAAACATCATCCTATAGGGCTTCCCTGGTGGCGCAGTGGTTGAGAGTCCGCCTGCCGTTGCAGGGGACACGGGTTCGTGCCCCGCTCCGGGAAGATCCCACATGCCGCGGAGCGGCTGGGCCCATGAGCCATGGCCACTGAGCCTGCGCGTCCGGAGCCTGTGCTCTGCAAAGGGAGAGGCCACAGCAGTGAGAGGCCCGCGTACCAAAAAAAAAAAAAAAAAAAAAATCATCCTCTAAACATTATTCTGTAGAGTTGTAGTATGAATTTTCTTTGAAATGAAATTTGTCTTAAACAGTTGTAAGTGCTATAATTTACCCATATTTTACTGCATTTAGGATGTTTATTATAATCGCACTCTAATGAATGTTCATGTATACATATCCTTCTCCACTGGAGCGAAAACTTCAGCAGAATGCACTATTAGGGTGGAATTGTTTTATGCATGTATCTTTTTGTTTTTTTCAGTGCCTGATAGTGCACCAGAAAATATTACTTACAAAAATATTTCCTCTGGAGAGATTGAGCTATCATTTCTTCCCCCAAATAGTCCCAATGGAATTATACAAAAATATACAATTTATCTCAAGAAAAGTGATGGAAATGAGGAAAGAACTATAAATACAACCTCTTTGACCCAGAACATTAAAGGTAAAAATATATATAATATTGGATATTTACATTTATATTGACAGAGTGGCCACAAAATATTAGCTTGTTGTTATATTAGAAATGGTAAGTGTGATTAGCTTTATACAGGGTGTGACAATTCTGGCCTTCTGGTAAATAAACTGGAAGTTTATGGCAGGTCATGTGAAAGACTACTCTAAGTCAGTTTTTTCTACATTTTTTAATATTTTGTCTTCATAATAGGAGTTACTATTCCAAGAACTACATTTTCATTTAGTTTTTACGTTTGAAAGAGTGTTGAGACATTTCATAGCTTGCTTCTTGCATATAATTAAGGGACATTTTGTAAGTCTTATCTATTTTATTTCTATTTAGGACTGAAGAAGTATACGCAATATATAATTGAGGTGTCAGCTAGTACACTCAAAGGTGAAGGAGTTCGGAGTGCACCCATAAGTGTGCTGACTGAAGAAGATGGTAAATATAGCAGTGAATAGTGATATATTTTGAATCCATCACACTTCAGAAAACATGTATACAGAATGAAGATATGACTAAGAATTCTCCAGCCTTGGGTAGCACTTGAGTGCTGCACCAGCTTTATACAGAGTTTTCATTGTCATGGTTTAAAAGAAGCTTGCAAAGTCAGATTTATGTTCAGTAAAATCAGCTATATAAAATGCATTTTTTTAAAATTCTGAAGTCATCCATGCTCTGTAAAAAAAAAAAAGAATCAGTAATATTTTTTTCCATGGGAATTTTTAAGGCTAACATTTTGGTGCAAATAGTTTGAACATCAATTAGTATATGTTACAACTGTGTTTTTCAACTTTAACATTCGTAAGAATAGACATTTACATAAGTTTTGTAGTAGATTCTGTTATGTCAACCTGCACCATTTTTTATTGTTATTAGGATTAGCTTTTTGCTAATGACTGCAGGCTATTTTCCGGATTTCTCTACATAATTTGCCAAGATGCTGTTCCTGAATGTTAATAGCCTTCATATTGAATATCTAAGCATACATTTTCCTAACCTGAATAAAATAAATTTTACTACTGAGACCACTTTACAATACTACTTCACCAAGTTATAGGCATATATCATGCTAAGAAAATTACTTTTGAGAGATATATTTGGGATTTGGATTTACATTTTATGTTTTTTACATTGGGTATTTTGAGAATGTTATTTTTCTTCTGTAAAAGAAAGTCCCATTGCGAAGAGGGGTAGGTCTGGATGTAACATGTGTTTGTAGAATATCTTTTTTCACCCTCTCAGGTTTCCCCAACTTCACACTAAGCTGCACTCTGTGGTTCAGATTCTAGTCATTCACCAGGACAAAATGTATGTTACTTACTTCTAGAAGAAGAAAGGCTTTTCTCTGCGTTTTTCTTACTTTACTCCAAGTAATAAAGTCTTCAGAAGCCCTCTTCCCCCATTTCAGGTCCCTCTATGTTTTCCCCTCCACCAAAATACTTCATCAAAACATCCTGGTAAGGTGATCTACCAGGGTCAGAAACTGGTAGATCTTAGTTTCTACCCCCATTTCTAGAAACTTAGAACTGGTTGCCCCAGTTTCTAAGTCTTCTCATGGGTTAGTCTTCCTTAGTTATTGCCTCTACTTTCCATGCTTGTTTCTTCAGCAAAACTCACCTGTCCAAATTTTCATTTTTTTCATAGATTCTTCTTGCTCTCAAAGTGAAAATTAACCAAATAAAAAAGTTCTCCCAAAGAGACCATGGCTAAAGGCTAGGGAAGAAGGTTAGCTCTCCTTCTCTCTTAGGTAATGTCTAAGAAAGATGTATTAAATCATTTTAGCAATGCCCTAATAGACATAGTACCCTCTTTATTTCCAATCTAATGAAATAGTCCCTATAGTAAGAATCTGAGGTCTTATATGAAGGACCCTAGACCAGTAGTGAACATATATTTTGAACAGGCAGAGTTTATTACCACTCAAGTCAATAGTTGCAAATTATACTATGCATCCAAATTACCTGGGCTGTTAAAAATGCAGAGTCATGGTAAACTTCCATCTAAGTCCTTGGCCCAGTTATTGATATAATTGCTACGGAATAGGGTGAAGAACAAGACCTCTTTTAGAAAAATTATAGCAAATCTAGAATGGATAAAGGCTGAGAAGCTTTGCTTTATTGGGTAGTAGGAGCTCCTTGCTTTCACGGAGCTTGAAGTTCAGCAGAAGAGATCTAAATTTGACAAAGGTGTAGACAGGTAATTTTTTTTATTCTAATTACTGGTTTAAGTGTTCACCAGGACCAAAACCAAGGATCTTTAGCTACTCTGAAGCATCCAGGAAAATGTAGCTGATTAAGTTATGTTTAAACTGTGACCTGAAGACAGACGAGTAGAGGGAGGGTGAGGGATAGGAAAGATCATGCCAAGCAGAGTGAGTAAGAGCCTTAGGAAGACCCTTATCTATCCTCATATGCTCTGTCTTGATGACTTGGATAGATTGCAAAAGATATTGCATTTATTTAATCTAATTTTTCCAATTTCATTTTTTAAAACTGCAATTCTGAATACAAAGGTTATTTTAACAAATGCTAAAATGATTGAAACTTAGTCTGCTATAGTAGATATTCAGTATTTTATTTAAAAAGGCATGTTAGGGCTTCCCTGGTGGCGCAGTGGTTGAGAGTCCACCTGCCGTTGCAGGGGACGTGGGTTCGCGCCCCAGTCTGGGAAGATCCCACATGCCGCGGAGCGGCTGGGCCTGTGAGCCATGGCCGCTGAGCCTGCGCGTCCGGACCCTCTGCTCCGCAACGGGAAAGGCCACAACAGAGAGAGGCCTGCGTACCGCAAAAAAAAAAAAAGCGTGTTAATTACATTTATTTAGCAATAAAATGTTTTACATTAAAAAACCCAAGAATATATTGAAGATTAAATATAAAACACCAAAAACTGATATTCCACATAAACATCTTAAAGCATATTATAGAAGAAAAGTGCTCAGTTACAACATATAATATTCTATGTCAGTACTAGTTTTGATTAAAATTCTTTTTTTCCAATAATAAACAAAAGTTAAGTTTTGCAATGATATTCAGAAAAAAAGTATTCTAGGTTTTTGTTTTGACAGATGAAAGAGAGTTCTTGGTTAGCGGTAATTCATATCTTGGGAAACAGACATCTCCAAATGATATATGGATTCTTGTGATAATCAATATTTGTTAGCATTTTTATTATAGTGCCAGTGAGAATACCAACTGAAAATATAAATTAGCTGTCACTTATTCTATAGAACTCATAAAGCTTTTCTCTGTTCAATAAATTTTTAAAAAAAAACTGTTGTTACCAAAATAATGAAAACACACACACGTATGTGTACACTATAGTGGGGATTACTCAGAAAATCAGAAAGAAAATATAATAATTCAGGCAGCATTTTCTCCAAATTATTCGAAAAAGTGATTTGCACAAATACTAATCTATAACATTGTTCAAAGATCTGAATAAATTCTTGGAATTTCTATTAGCTATGAGTCTACTTTCCATGCATAACTAAAACAATGATCAAAATTGTAGTAATTTATACCCTTTTACGTGTAAAAAAATTGTGTTAATATTCTAAGACATTACTATGCTGTTATATAGGAGCTGAGAAGTGCCATTCTAAATGTTTTATCTAAGTGGAAATATAAACTTGCTAATTAGTTTACAGTAATTTTTTTAGTGTTTATTCAATTCAGAATGGCTAAAATATTTAAATCCTTACACTATTATAGCACAATTAGAAGTAGACCCTAAAATGTCTGTATTCTTGTTTATGTGCTACATTGGCATTTCCTTTGTAACCCATTCAATTTTGAAGACTCAACAGATTTTGATATTATTTTGCAGTTTAATGACGCTACTGAAATTGAGGAATGTAGTTTTCATTTGTGAGGTCCGTCATTTTAATTGCTCTCACAATGTTATACTTATCACTTTCCCACTCCTTGGATGCATGTTTTTTCCCCATCTCTTTTTATTGTTTGTGGAGCTCTTTTATTGTATATTTATTCACCCCAACCAATAGTTTTATTTTTATTAGAGGATGATAATTTACCAAGATGTACTTGAACAGTAGGTAAATCACAATGACATAGCCCTTGTTCTTTTTTTCTCATGAAATATTTTTTTCCATTGAATCACAGAAACAGATGTTCTAACACCACCATGCAAAATCTTCTTTTATCATCTCATTTTGAAAGTAAACAGTCTCTCAAGCCCATGGAGAAAGGCACTGTACCTGATTCATTTACCAGAAAGTTCATAATAAAAATTTTGTGCATTTCTATTTTAACTTTTTCTTATATATGTTTAATAAAATGCATTATCATATATTCTAACTTTTCAGCTCCTGATTCTCCCCCACAAGACTTCTCTCTAAAACAGTTGTCTGGTGTCACGGTAAAGTTGTCATGGCAACCACCCCTAGAGCCAAATGGAATTATCCTCTATTACACAGTTTATGTCTGGTAAGAATTTTTTTCTTTTTTGGAAATAGTTCTGAGAACAAGTATTAATCTGTAACATAATAGGAATGCAGTTTTTAAATTTCAGATTGTGAAGGTACATTAGGAATCTGATTATTAATAGGCTAGTTAATATGCCTTTATTAAGAAACAACTTTTTCCTATATTACATAGAGGTCCAAGCATAGATAATGATTTTTGTAACCAAAACAAAAAAATGTGTATTATGTGCAATTATACTAAAATTCTGCTCTTCAGAGTCATGGACTGGTCAGCTTATGTGACTACAAGTGAATACAGAGGCTTTCAGTTTTACTCCAATATTCTCTATGCCACTGTCTCTTTAAGTTTCCTTGAGCAGAATAATTAAACTAAAATTTAACTAAAAGATATTTCTCCAGAAATCTATTATTTAAGGTCAATTTTCTATTGAGATGTAAGCAGTGTATTTATTTTTTACTGATCACCTTTACCCTAATTGCCTATTTATGAGTCAATCATGAAAAAGATGTAATCCTATAGTGCTTCTCATCAATTAACAACATGGCTATATTGCTTCATGAAAGCTCAACAGATAAAAATGCTTACTTTGATCTAATATAAATCCTCGTAAAAGGATTCACCATTCAATAACATATTTCCTAGTGTATTTTAAATATTTCAACTCAGGAAATACAATTTACATAATGCTTTATAGAACATAGGCATTTCTTACTTTTGTATTCCTCACTTGGAAGGTCCATCATTGAGTAAGAGGCTATGGTGTTTTTAAAAAGTCTATTCTTCTCTTTCCTAAATTAAGATTTCCTGCCCCCCCAATGCCTGTTTATACCCTTTGCATACTGCTCCTTAGGACATGTCCTGTATTATTCATTGCCTGATTAGTAGTCATTTTGCTTACTCTTTGGCAAAATTGGGAGTGACATGAGGGATGTTAGTGGGAAGAGAAGCAGTGAGAAGAAGGTAACCATTCCCCTCTATTACCCTACTCATTCATTTATCGATTCAGTTTTTCATTCCTTCATTCAATAATGTTGATAGAGTATCTGTTTACCTGTGAACAAGGCCCCTGCCCTCAAGGAGCTCATATTCTAAAGAGATAAGTGGATTATGTACCCAGAAATTTAAAAATGAGGGGAAATTGGGGGAAAGAGGGCTACTGTTCATAGAGTGCTTTGGAAGTCCTCTTTGAAGAAGTGGCATTGAGTTGTGGTCTGAATGCCAAGAAGGAGCTTCTCGTCAAGAGAAGATCTGCAGGAGGAGGGAACATCAACCGCATAGGCTCGGTGGGGGACACACTTGTCGTTTTGAAGACCATAGAGGAGGTCAGTGTTACCGGAGAGAGAGAGGAGAGTTATCCTGGAGGGTAGGAGGCCAAAAAAGGTCAGGAGCTAAGCCACTGTAAGGATTTCGTTTTCATTTCAGTTGTAATGGGACTTACTAGAGAATTTCAAGCACCTTGGATACTTTATGGAGAATGAATTGCAGGAGGCAAAAGTGTTAACAGCGTTACTAGGTAGGAGATAAGGAGTCTGGGCCGTGGATGATGCTGGGATGAAGGAAAGGAGTGGGCAGCTTTTTATAACATTTAGGAAGAAGAGTTGATAGGATTTGGTGAATGGATTGGCTGTGAGAACGAAAAAAAAAAAAGAAACAAATCAATGGAATCAATGATGACTTCTAGATTTTTTTTCTTTCTTTTTTTTAATGTTTATTTATTTTCTTATTAGTCATCCATTTTATACACATGAGTGTATACATGTCAATCCCAATCTCCCAATTCATCACACCCCCACCCCCACCCGTCAGCTGCTTGCCCCTCTTGCTCTCCATACGTTTGTTCTATACATCTGAGTCTCAATTTCCGCTCTGCAAACCAGATCATCTGTAACATTTTCTGGGTTCCACATATATGCGTTAATATACAATATTTGGTTCTCTATTTCTGACTTACCTCATTCTGTATGACAGTCTCTAGATGCATCCCCGTCCCTACAAATGACCCAATTTTGTTCCTTTTTATGGCTGAGGAATATTCCATTGTATATATGTACCACACCTTCTTTATCCATTCGTCGCTGTCGATGGGCATTATGGTTGCTTCCATGACCTGGCTATTATAAATAGTGCTGCAATGAACATTGTGGTACACGACTCTTTTTGAATTATGGTTTTCTCAGGGTATATGTTCAGTAGTGGGATTGCTGGATCATATGGTAATTCTATTTTCAGTTTTTTAAGGAACCTCCATACTGTTCTCTATAGTGGCTGTATCAATTTACATTCCAACCAACAGTGCAAGAGGGTTCCCTTTTCTCCACACCCTCTCCAGAATTTGTTGTTTGTAGATTTTTTGATAATGCCCATTCTAACTGGTGTGAGGTGATACCTCATTGTAGTTTTGATTTGCATTTCTCTAATAATTAGTGATGTTGAGCAGCTTTTCATGTGCTTCTTGGCCATCTGTATATCTTCTTTGGAGAAATGTCTGTTTAGGTCTTCTGCCCATTTTTGGATTGGGTTGTTTGTTTTTTGGTTATTGAGCTGCATGATCTGTTTATATATTTTGGAGATTAATCCTTTGTCCGTTGATTCATTTGCAAATATTTTCTCTCATTTGAGGGTTGTCTTTTTGTCTTGTTTATGGTTTCCTTTGCTGTGCAAAAGCTTTTAAGTTTCATTAGGTCCCATTTGTTTATTTTTGGTTTTATTTCCATTACTCTAGGAGGTGGATCAAAAAATATCTTGTTGTGATTTATGTCAAAGAGTTTTTCCTATGTTTTCCTCTAAGAGTTTTATAGTGACCAGTCTTACCTTTAGGTCTCGAATCCATTTTGAGAGTATTTTTGTGTATGGTGTTAGGGAGTGTTGTAATTTCATTCTTTTACATGTAGCTGTCCAGTTTTCCCAGCACCACTTATTGAAGAGACTGTCTTTTCTCCATTGTATATCCTTGTCTCCTTTGTCATAGGTTAGTTGACCATAGGTCGTGGGTTTATCTCTGGGCTTTCTATCCTGTTCCACTGATCTATATTTCTGTTTTTGTGCCAGTACCATATTATCTTGATTACTGTAGCTTTGTGGTATAGTCTGAAGTCAGGGAGTCTGATTCCTCCAGCTCTGTTTTTTTCCCTCAAGACTCCTTTGGCTATTTGGGGTCTTTTGTGTCTCCATACAAATTTTAAGATGATTTGTTCTAGTTCTGTAAAACATGCTATTGGTAATTTGATAGGGATTGTATTGAATCTGTAGATTGCTTTGGGTCATATAGTCATTTTCACAATATTGGTTCTTCCAATCCAAGAACATGGTATATCTCTCCATCTGTTGGCATCATCGTTAATTTCTTTCATCAGTGTCTTATAGTTTTCTGCATACAGGTCTTTTGTCTCCCCAGGTAGGTTTATTCATAGGTATTTTATTCTTTTTGTTGCAGTGGTAAATGGGAGTGTTTCCTTAATTTCTCTTTCAGATTTTTCATCATTAGCGTATAGGAATGCAAGAGATTTCCATGCATTAATTTTGTATCCTGCAACTTTACCAGATTCATTGATTAACTCTAGTAGTTTTCTGGTAGCATCTTTAGGATTCTGTTTGTATAGTATCATGTCATCTGCAAACAGTGACAGTTTTACTTCTCCTCCAATTTGTATTATTTCTTTTTCTTCTCTGATTGCTGTGGCTAGGACTTCCAAAACTATGTTGAATAATAGTGGTGAGAGTGGACATCTTTGTCTTGTTCCTGATCTTAGAGGAAATGCTTTCAGTTTTTCACCATTGAGAATGATGTTTGCTGTGGGTTTGTCGTATATGGCCTTTATTATGTTGAAGTAGGTTCCCTCTATGCCCACTTTCTGGAGAGTTTTTATCATAAATGGGTGTTGAATTTTGTCAAAAGCTTTTTCTGCATCTATTGAGATGATCATATGGTTTTTATTCTTCAATTTGTTAATATGGTGTGTCACATTGATTGATTTGCATATATTGAAGAATCCTTGCATCTCTGGGATAAATCCCACTTGATCATGGTGTATGATCCTTTTAATGTGCTGTTGGATTCTGTTTGCTAGTATTTTGTTGAGGATTTTTGCATCTATATTCATCAGTGATTGTGGTCTGTAATTTTCTTTTTTTGTAGTATCTTTGTCTGGTTTTGGTATCAGGGTGATGGTGGCCTCGTAGAATGAGTTTGGGAGTGTTCCGTCCTCTGCAATTTTTTGGAAGAGTTTGAGAAGGATGGGTGTTAGCTCTTCTCTAAATGTTTGATAGTATTTACCTGTGAAGCCATCTGGTCCTGGGCTTTCGTTTGTTGGAAGATTTTTAATCACAGTTCAATTTCACTACTTGTGATTGGTTTGTTCATATTTTATATTTCTTCCTGGTTTAGCCTTGGAAGGTTATACCTTTCTAAGAATTTTCCATGTCTTCCAGGTTGTCCATTTTATTGGCATAGAGTTGCTTGTAGTTGTCTCTTAGGATGCTTTGTATTTCTGCAGTGTCAGTTCTAACTTCTCCTTTTTCATTTCTAATTTTATTGATTTGAGTCCTCTCCCTGTTTTTCTTGATGAGTCTGGCTAATGGTTTATCAATTTTGTTTACCTTCTCAAAGAACCAGCTTTTAGTGATCTTTGCTATTGTTTTCTTTGTTTCTGTTCCATTTATTTCTGCTCTGATCTTTATGATTTCTTTCGTTCTGCTAACTTTGGGATTTGTTTGTTCTTCTTTCTCTAGTTCCTTTACATGTAAGGTTAGATTGTTTGAGATTTTTCTTGTTTCTTGAGGTAGGCTTTTATAGCTATAAACTTCCCTCTTAGAACTGCTTTTGCTGCATCCCATAGGTTTCGGATCATCATGTTTTCATTGTCATTTGTCTCTAGGTATTTTTTGATTTCCTCTTTGATTTCTTCAGTGATCTCTTGGTTATTTAGTAACATATTGTTTAGCCTCCATGTGTTTGTGTTTTTTACGTTTTTTTCCCTGTAATTCATTTCTAATCTCATAGCGTTGTGGTCAGAAAAGATGCTTGATATGATTTCAATTTTCTTAAATTTACTGAGGCTTGATTTGTGACCCAAGATGTGATCTCTCCTGGAGAGTGTTCCACGCGCACTTGAGAAATAAGTGTAATCTGCTGTTTTTGGATGGAATGTCCTATAAATATCAATTAAATCTATCTGGTCTATTGTGTCATTTAAAGCTTGTGTTTTCTTATTAATTTTCTGTCTGGATGGTCTGTCCATTGGTGTAAGTGAGGTGTTAAAGTCCCCCACTAGTATTGTATTACTGTCGATTTCCTCTTTTATAGCTGTTAGCAGTTGCCTTATATATTGAGGTGCTCCTGTGTTGGGTGCTTAAATATTTATAATTGTTATATCTTCTTCTTGGATTGATCCCTTGATCATTACGTAGTGTCCTTCCTTGTCTCTTGTAACATTCTTTATTTTAAAGTCTATTTTATCTGATATGAGTATAGCTACTCCAGCTTTCTTTTGATTTCCATTTGCATGGAATATCTTTTTCCATCCCCTCACTTTCAGTCTGTATGTGTCCATAGGTCTGAAGTGTGTCTCTTGTAGACAGCACATATATGGGTCTTTTATATCTATTCACCCAGTCTGTGTCTTTTGGTTGGAGCATTTAATCCATTCACGTTCAGGGTAATTATCGACATGTACGTTCCTAATACCATTTTCTTAATTTTGGGGGGGGGGTTGTTTTTGAAGGTCCTTTTCTTCTCTTGTGTTTCCTACTTAGAGAAGTACCTTTAGCATTTATTGTAGAGCTGGTTTGGTTGTGCTGAATTCTCTTAGCTTTTGCTTGTCTGTAAAGCTTTTGATTTCTCCATCGAATCTGAATGAGATCCTTGCCAGTTAGAGTAATCTTGGTTGTAGTTTCTTCCATTTCATCACTTTAAGTATATCATGCCACTCCCTTCTGGCTTGTAGAGTTTCTGCTGAGAAATCAGCTGTTAACCTTATGGGAATTCCCTTGTATGTTATTTCTCGTTTTTCCCTTGCTGCTTTCAATAATTTTTCTTTGTCTTTAATTTTTGCCAATTTGATTAGTATGTGTCTTGGTGTGTTTCTCCTTGGGTTTATCCTATATGGGACTCTCTGTACTTCCTGCACTTGGGTGGCCGTTTCCTTTCTCATGATAGGGAAGTTTTCAACTATATTCTCTTCAGATATTTTTTTGGGTCCTTTCTCTCTCTCTTCTTCTTCTGGGACCCCTATAATGTGAATGTTGTTGCATTTAATGTTGTCCCAGAGGTCTCTTAGACTGTCTTCATTTCTTTTCATTCTTCTTCCTTTATTCTGTTCCGCAGCAGTGAATTCCACCATTCTGTCTTCCAGGTCACTTATCCGTTCTTCTGCCTCAGTATTCTGCTATTGATTCCTTCTAGTGTAGTTTTCATTTCAGTTATTGTATTGTTCATCTCTGTTTGTTTGTTCTTTAATTCTTCTAGTTCTTTGTTAAACATTTCTTGCATCTTCTTGATCTTTGCCTCCATTGTTTTTCTGAGGTCCTGGGTCATCTTCACTATCATTATGCTGAATTATTTTTCTGGAAGGTTGCCTATCTCTACTTCATTTAGTTGTTTTTCTGGGGTTTTATCTTGTTCCTTCATCTGGTACATAGCCCTCTGCCTTTTCATCTTGTCTATCTTTCTGTGAATGTGGTTTTTGTTACACAGGCTGCAGGATTGTAGTTCTGCTTGCTTCTGCTATCTGCCCTCTGGCGGATGAGGCTATCTAAGAGGCTTGTGGAAGTTTCCTGATGGGAGGGACTGGTGATGGGTAGAGCTGACTGTTGCTCTGGTGGGCAGAGCTCAGTAAAACTTTAATCTGCTTGTCTGCTGATGGGTGGGACTGGGTTCCCTCCCTGTTGGTTGTTTGACCTGAGGCGACCCAACACTGGAGCCTACCCAGGCTCTTTGATGGGGCTAATGGGGGACTCTGGGAGGGCTCACGCCAAGGAGTACTTCCCAGAACTTCTGCTGCCAGTGTCCTCGTCCCTTGTTGAGCCAGAGTTGACCCATGCCTCTGCAGGAGACCCTCCAACACTAGCAGGTAGGTCTGGTTCAATCTCCTTTGGGGTCACTGCTCCTTCCCCTGGGTCCCGATGCTCACACTACTTGGTGTGTGCCCTCCAAGAGTGGAGTCTCTGTTTCCCGCAATCCTGCCAAAGTCCTGCAATCAAATCCTGCTAGCCTTCAAAGTCTGATTCTCTAGGAATTCCTCCTCCCGTTGCCAGGTCCCCAGGTTGGGAAGCCTGACGTGTGGCTCAGAACCTTCACTCCAGTGGGTGGACTTCTGTGGCATAAGTGTTCTCCTGTTTGTGAGTCACCCACCCAGCAGTTATGGGATTTGATTTTATTGTGGTAGCGCCCCTCCTACAGTCTCATTGAGGCTTCTCCTTTGTCTTTGCATTCCGGTGTTCTCCAAAGAGGGAGTGAGAGCATGTCCTTTTACTCTGCCATTTTGAACCAATCTCGACTTCCAGATTTTTGAATAAAAGGGTGATAACTCTGAGATTTTTGACACCATTTTGCTAAGTTAGAAATAAAATTGAAGGTGAAAAAAAATAATGAAAATGAGAATCAGTACTTTTCTGGCTGGGGTTCCAGCCCTACACTTGTGAGAACAATGTCATTACTCTGTATGCAGTTGTCGCACAGCGATCATGCTGTGTGGGTTTAACTCCCCAGTAGTGCTTTTTCTCTCCTTTGATATCCCTTTTTTGTCTCTCTTCCTAAGATGGGTTATAGATACAGGGGAAGCTCACTGAAAGTAGGATGAGGGGATCTCAAGTCTGGGATATGGTAGCTCTTCTCACCTGGCTTTTGGGAATCATCCTGGGACCCATCTCCCATCATAGCTTCTAGTTTCAAGGTTTTTATTTTCTGTTTTAGCCTTGATCCAGCCTCAGGCTTATTCTAGTGCCCTGGCTCTCTCAGCATGTCTGTCTCAACCCTCAGGTAGCTAGATGCTCTTGGTCATTTTCTCTGAACCAATCTGTAGTGTGCAGGACTGGGAAGGTGGCTTCCACACTGTTCCCTAGCTCTGGATGGTCTGTTAGAAGAGCCCTTAGATCTTGTGGGGACATAAGTAATTACTGGACATAATTACTTACTAGACATAAGTAATGCCATATGAAAGACATATTTTCTAAGAGGTTTGCCATTTTCCTTTCCATCCTGAGAAGAAGGAGCTCTCTGCTGGTATTTCCTTCACAAACCTATTTGTTTTCATCACACTACCCTCAACTTAAGATCCCAGGACAGTCCTGTCTGAAGGCTTTTTCCTGTTCTTTCTCTCACCTTTTCTTAGTGGAGCAAAACTTTTTCTTGTTCTTGACTGTTGAAAGCTTTCTTTTTGCATATACTTCTTCCTTTCTATACCATGACTTATTATAAAACTTTACGGTCTAAAATCATGCAGGGTTGACTCTCGATGTGGAAAGAGAATGTAAAAAACACTTTTTCCTCAGTAGAACTTCGCTTTATCTTACACACACGCACACACACACACACACACACACGCACGCACGCACACACACACTAGGAGGGAGAGGGCAAGAGAAGAGAGAGAGAGAAAGAGATTGAGATCCTATCTGCTTCAAGATCTGGTTTGTTAATTGCTGTATCTGGAACAGAAAACTTCCTGGCTCATAATTGAAGCTAGATATTTGTTGAATGGATGAATGAATGAAGAATATATTTTATGAGTTAAAAACTTAATATAGACTTACTAGCTTTTCATTTCTGGCATAAGCGTAGTGATGCTTTTCCAGACAATGAATACCTTCAATTGAATAGAATTAGGTCTTACAAAGAAAAAACAAAGAAGGAAAAACACCTTAACATTTTAAAGAATATTATCTATAATAGACTGAAATATATAAATGGTAATGGAGTATATACAGAGATATTTTTAAATTTCTAGCATCTTCTTCCCTAAGATACCTGTTGGAACCACTGTAGTTAAAGGGATAGTCATAATCCTAGGTTCTTTCGTATCACTGTCACTAATCACTAATGCTTTTTTTGAACTCTTGCTGCATCGGTTTTACTGGAGAGAATAGGAGGCATGTATCACCATATAATGGACATGCATTCTGAGTCACAGAGACATAGGTTTGAGTCATGGCACAGCCACTAAATTATCTGTGTTGTTCTCTTAAAATACTGTATAAGTGGTGGCTATCTTTATTGGCAGAGTTCCTGTTTCAGGGGTCCATATTTCTCTCACAGTTCTCAATTTCCATTATTTTAGTTCTTTCAATAACTACTAACTTCTTTGAAAAAACAACATCTTTGGATATTTGCTGTTTTCAGCAAATTGCAGGTTACCTGTTATATTTGTTATATGGTGACTCCTCCCTTTGTCGTGAGTTTTTCTTTACAAAATAGCTCATGAGGGTTACTGTGCAATCATTTTATAACCACTGCTATGTGAATCACATTTGATTTGTAGATGGCATGTTCAGAAATCTTCTTTAACCCATTGCATTTTATATAAGTTTGTTTATTTATTTATTTTTTGCTGTGTTGGGTTTTCGTTGCTGCTTGCAAGCTTTCTCTAGTTTCTGTGAGTGGGGCTACTCTTTATTGCGGCGCGCAGGCTTCTCATTGCAGTGGCTTCTCTTGTTGCGGAGCACGGGCTCTAGGCGCACAGGCTTCAGTAGTTGCGGTGTGTGGGCTCAGTAGTTGTGGCTCGCGGACTCCAGAGCGCAGGCTCAGTAGTTGTGGTGCATGGGCTTAGCTGCTCTGCAGCATGTGGGATCTTCCCGGACCAGGGCTCAAACCCGTGTCCCCTGCATTGGTAGGCGGATGCTTAACCACTGTGCCACCAGGGAAGTCCTGACCCATTGCATTTTAAAATAATGTTTTCTTTTAAAGTTTGCTTTGTGAAATAACTTTTGTCATCTAAGTAGTGCTTTTTCTTCAGTAATACTGGTAAATTATGTTTATATGGTTTCAAATGAGAAGCAATCCTTTCATTCCTAGGGCGGCCACCATTAAATAAATGAATTTCTACTAGAGCCCTCTAAGCTTATTCTTTTAATACACTTCGGATTGAGGTGTGGTATTCTAGTAGACTAATTATACAACTTATTTATTTATTTTATAGTTGAATTCAACTTTGATTTGTTTAGCAATTCATAATGTCAGTAAAATTTAACAGTAGTTTTCTTCCTTGTTTATAAAACTTTTAAGTGAGTGGCCCATAAGGTGTAGCTAAAAGACTGTGGGATGCTGAAAATTCTAGCTTATATACAAACCTTGGCCTTTAAATGTTTCTTGGTCTTCTTAGTAGTTGTTATGAGAAGTAACTTTGAATCAGTCAGTCTGACAAATGTTTATTAAACTCTGTGGGGAGATAAAAAATATATAGAACCTTAAAATAATTTAGACTAATTAGAGATAAAATATGCCCATGTGAGATAACTTAAAAATACTTGCTGAGCAATATATTAGGAAGTCAAAACAGTTTCACTGCAGCATTTTATTAAATGTCACTGGTCAAATGATTCCCCCTGTAGCATAAAAGCTTACCTTTGGAAATGGCTTTCATTATGCTAAAAAGATACGCTTAGTCCTATTTCTTCCACTTTTCTAAACGATTTTCACTCTATTAAAACTACCTAATAGTTTGAACATATGATATAGATCAATAATCAGAATGGGGAGGGGGCTATTTCAAATTTCCTGAGTTCACCTCCCGTTTGGAATGAAGTTGGTAAAGGCAGATTGATAAGTCAGGAGAACATCTCAGTGGGAACAGTAGAAGGCTTGGAGGCAGCATGAATGAACTATGTCAAGAAGTTGATAAGGAGCATTGTAGACATGAAATAGTGGGGCAGGATTAGGATAGTGGGAGATACAAACACAGGTAGATGGAGTGGTTGAGTGTAAGGGTGCTTTTGATCATTTAACCTGAGGTTTCTAGTGGGATATTAAGAACTCTGTCTCAGCTCTTTTTTTGCTAATCATTTTCATGAATGACTTGGATGAAGCTTGGGTACCGAGGCGACAAGCAGGCTATTGGTAGGCCACCCATGCTTTGCTGGACCAGCAAACTGTTAATAAATTCTGAATAGAATTCTGTCAGTATAGTGAGTAGATATCTAGTGAAACTTCAACTTCCTTTGTTTCTTACAAAAACCAGAATTCTTTTGCCGTATTCCCCATGAAAATAAATCAGCAGGAATTAAATAGAGGTGGTCTTTAGGTGGAGCATTTGCTTTGCAGTTTACCTCAGTTCCCACCACACTCTGTTTTAAATTCAATCATTTTAGTCATTTACTTTGCCTTTGTGGATCTTGAGTTTTTATACCTTCAATTTCAGGGGTCTTCTCATCCCATTTGTGAAATGTACAAAGCTAGGAAAGATTGTGATTGGGGAACAAAACATCTTGGAGAGCTAAAGAAAAGGACTCAAGAGGGAGAGTGGAATAGTTAACATTTTGGGACAAATGCTGTGTTTGGTTTCTTACCTGTCACTTGTTTTTCGTGACAAAACCTTGAAGTGAAGAATATTATCACCATTTTATAGTTGTGGAAATTAAGTCTTGATGAGGTTAAGGTGTTGATTAAGGTTACAGAACTAGAAGATGACAGAACTAGGATCATAACCAGATCTGTATTACTCTCAAATCATGCTTTCCCCAAATCACTAGGAATAAGTGGTATAATTGCCCTTTGTTCTAAAAACTCAACAGTATGCTTATAGGATTGGGAAAGTCTTAGTTTGATAAGAGCATTTGTGATTGAAGACTAATGGAGTTATAATAAATTAAGCTTAGTGCGTCAACTCATATGGCATATTTCTACCAAAAAAAAATCACTGGCTTGATATTGGTCTGCATAGTTTCATGGACTTTATCCCTTATGAGAGCATGATCATACTGTTATGTGTAAACCAGTTGAATAACTGGTCCTCACAGTTACAATGGTAAATGGACAAAGCAGGCTTGTTCAGCAAGGAGTGATGATGATGGTGGAAATACTCAGGATCGAGGCATATGATAAACTATTAAATAATGGAAATAGGTGTTAGTCAAGATTCTTTTAGTTTCTAATGATTGCGCCCAACCTAAATTGGCTTAAGCAAAATAATGACATATTTAGCTGAAAAGCCCAGGGGTATACTAACTGGTTGTAGAAACTCAAATAATTTCATCAAGTGTGGTTAACAGCAAGAAGCTTGGTGTGGGCAACAGCAAGATGGCCCTGTGTCTTGAGTATAGTGGCACAGGAGGAAAGTGGAAAGAGATGAAACTGGAGGGGTGGGCAGGCCAGATACATGGAGACTTGAGGCTTGAATAAGGATCTCGATCTCTCTCTCTCTCTCTCTCCCCCCCTCCCTCCCTCCCTCCCTCCCTCCCTCCCTCCCTCTCTCCCTCCCTCCCTCCCTCCCTCCCTCCTTCCTTCCTTCCTTCCCTCCCTCCCTTCCTGTGTGTGTCTATCTAGAGAGAGAGAAGAATGAATCTCAGTATTGAATGGGATTTTTAAATTTTATTTTCATCACTCACCCAAAGATTACACTCAGGAGAAAACATTCAGAAGACTTTCCATTACTCTTGGAATAAAATCCAAATGCTTTATTTTGGCCCGAGGGATTGTGTCTGTCCTCGGGATGAAATCTTTCTCCTCCAGCTTAAGTACAGTCCCTCCTCTTGTCTTGTGGACCCTAATTCCTATGTTGGCTTCAAGAGGATGGTTTATAAGTATATAAGTGAGCTTCAACCTCATTCTCCTCTAATCTTATAAATGTGTCTTTTCTGCTAAATGCAAACAAGCAAAACAAAGTCAAACCAAATGAAATGAAATCAACCAGCCAAGCAAATGACGACAGCAGGAATAAGAGTAACAATAAATGAATACCCTACTTCGACTCAGACTTTCTCTGAGATTCTAGTAAAGCTTTAGGATCATAGAATATGCAGCTATTTATGCTAGTTTGGGGTTCTTTGATATGTAATTATTAACCTACTGATTCAATCCATCTATGAAGAGTAAATATTCTAGAGTAATTGCAACATAGAAGACCAGTGTCATTGGAGTGGGAAAATTAGTGAAGTTGCTGGGTCATGTGAGGGAGAAAATGATTTGATAGTCAAGTAAATGCATGTTGAAATTCTTTATTTTGGAGAGTGGTATTTAGTGAGTGAAAGGATTAGTGTAGAATATTTAGATAATAGCAGATTAAACTTTTAAAAATAAATTCATAGGAATGTACAGGAATGGGTATATCATCAGGCTAGATTGCCCACATGGAACAAAATACCAAATGATGAAGATTAGAATTGAGACCATGACCTTTCAAAGAGCCTCATACCTTGTCTAGGAAACCATTCATGTTCACAGTTAGGGAAATGGGGACTTTTGTTTAAGTCTTTCCATATGGTTTTGATATTCATGGTTCCTCTTAGGCAGTTGTTGCTTAGCATAGTCTTGATGTGATAAGAAATGAGCAAAGGAATTGGTAAAGCAGAGCAAAGAAACTGCTCTTAAGCTCTAGAATTTCCTTTATGCCCTAGATGTCAAAATGTGGTCTGTCTTTTGAAAAGAAGTGTAAATTAACTAGGAAATAACTTCATCTTAAAGACTCCATTAATTTCATCCCAATATGTTTTCTTGATGTTACCAATGAGTGTAGACAAACAGAAAAACTCCATCTTATATTTATTCAGAATAATTTCAAAGTCATTCAGATTCTTTTGATTTCTCAAATTCAAAAAGGCTTTAGGGCTTCCCTGGTGGCGCAGTGGTTGGGGGTCCGCCTGCCCATGCAGGGGACACGGGTTCGTGCCCCGGTCCGGGAGGATCCCACATGCCGCGGAGCGGCTGGGCCCGTGAGCCATGGCCGCTGAGCCTGTGCGTCCGGAGCCTGTGCTCCACAACGGGAGAGGCCACAACAGTGAGAGGCCCGCGTACCGCAAAAAAAAAAAAAAAAAAAAAGGCTCTAAAAATGTTCTAATGAGTTTATAAGTTAAATCAGTAAAATGATAGCACTGAAGACTCCCCAAGTTTTTTTTTTTCCCTCAGTTTGAAAATCTGCACTGCGTGGGAGGTTTGGCTGATTTTCTAAGTTATCTACTTTATAGGTTAAGTATTGTGTGACATTTATGGTCCTTCCATTTCCACACAGTTTGTGACTTTGGATATGTACGAGTTAGACCTGCTCTGTCAGGTGGGCCTTCTCTCTTCCTCTTCCCTCCTCAACTCCCTATTCTACTCTCAAACCTCACAAACTTGCTTTCTAGTGAACAGTTTCCTGCATCTCTGGGGGCTGTGCTTTATTCTCCTTTTCTACTCTTGGGTCACGATTAATGTCCTCACTCATTCTTTCTCTTTTTCTTTGCTTTTAGCCACTAGGGGAAAAATTACTGCCCTTAAGGGGATCACACTGTTATTAATGAATTGTTTTATAATTACTTACTGCTTTGTCTCTCTGTTTTGAGGGTAAGGCCTGTCTCTTACTCACTTAATAGTTCCTGACATATAGTAGGTGCTCAAAGAATTTTGCTGAATTTTGTTGAATATTGATTGTATACATATCATCACTAAATACAGAAGGAGTGGGGAAGGTATCTATCTTTCTCAATTTGCAGCACTATAAAAGAACAATGCCTCCTTAACTCCCTGACATACACTGTATTCCATTTAAAAGACTAAAATAAAGTATATAAAAGAAAATGTATGAATAAGTTATTCCAAAAATTGGACTGCAGATGACCAATAAGAAGATAATCTGTTTTACTCATCGTCAGAGATGTGCAAATTAAATAAATGTTTCTGGTCAATTAAATTTGCAGAAATTAAGAAAATTAATATCCAGACAGGTGGTGAAAGTTTGCACACTTGCTGTGACTCCAGATAATAATGATTTATTAATTATCATTAAAATAAAAATTTTATAAAACCATTTGACTCAGTCACACTATTGGGAATTTAACCTGCAGAAATAAAAGTATTGTTATGGAAAGATATTTGAGTAAGAATGATTACTGCATCACTGATAGTAATATGAAAAAAAAGAGAAACAACCTAAATGTTAATTTATAGAGGGAAGGCTGAAGAAATATGCTATATCCAAATTAGGCAACTAAAAAGAAAATAATGGTATAGATTATTGTTATTAACATGAGAAAATCAAGATATAGAACATATACTTTTATAAATGGAAATAAAACGCTGTAGTGGAACACATCATAATCCTATTATAATATTTTTAAACTAATAAGAACAAAACAGACATTTTAAAACTAAACCAGCTAAAACCAGGAGTAACAACTGATTCCAGCAGCATCAAAGCTGGGTTTCTTATGCATGGCAGAAACTGTAGGATTGCCCATGAGATGGCTCTTCAGAGAGCAGAGAGAGAGCTCAGGCCTCAGCCCAGAGGTTTCTGTGTGTTTCCGCCAATCTGGCAGCAGCATAAGAGCAAGGAGGGTGGAGTCGGATCCTTGGGAACAGCATCACTTCTCTTTCCTTTTCCTACTTCTGGGTTCTCAGTTTTATGGCAGACCATCTCTTATGTACCCAAGATACATTCTGAACTTGTACCAGAAGTTGAAGCTTCAATTGAAGATTATCTGTGCTCAGATATTTTTCTACCATAGTTATTAAAATATCAGCCACAACTCTAAACTACAAACACCAAACAGACAAGACATATCAGTATTTGAAAATTTTTTGTTAGCACTGTTTTGTCCCTGGAGATAAACTGGAGTAGATGTGGAAACTATACCTATGTATGCTGAGGTGGACTATTGAATTTGTTATTCAGATAATTTATAAAGACTATCTTCTTTTTACTGAAATATCCAGATATTTAAGACAAAATTTATGTTTGACCTGCATTTTCCAGGTAATTGCCTTGATTCTGTGTTACTTATGGAACATAATTGGGGTTTTTCTTATTGTAGGCAGATCCTTATCTGCACTATTTTGCTGTGAAGATCAGGGTAAGAAAGTAGTCATACAAGGCAGCAGATCTTATTAAAAATATGCTTGAAAAGAAAGTTTTGAAACAGATACAATGCAATTAGGTTGCTTTAGCTAATTTCATAGCTTTAGAGATCTGAATTGGACTAGCTATACTGTAGTGTTCTAATGACCTGTGACCAATGACAGGAGTATGCAGTTGCGTAAAGTTTCTATGACAAGGCATCTTTCTCAGACTAATAGCCTAATAGCCACAGCATTAAGAGTTTTAAAAGGTTCTCTCCTATAGTCTCAGCGAAGTCAAAGAGAGAACTCAGCTCTCCCTATGGCTTCTGAAAAAGGATGTCTGATGAAACTCTTTCAAATTACTGAATAGCCTGGCTAATCCTGCCTGTCTCTAATCTCATACTCTGAATCCATATTTCTCACCATGGTAAGCTTTCCAGCTATTTTTCAGATAACCATACTTATATTTGGAGTGAATTGATGCTTTTGTAATGGTAAAACCATGGCTGAAATGGATCTCTCTGTGGATATCCTTAATTCACTTAAAATCTGTTATTCCCCTAATGATTCAAGGATTCAAATATTTCAGTGGTAAAGAAAGTGCATTTTATGTTCAGAGGGAATATCCATTTACCTCTCGGATGCCTTGTGCTTCGAAAAAAGAAAAAACTGAGATTACATGAGATTTGTATCTTTTCTGTGATATTACTCATATTTTCTTATCTAAATTCTTTAATAATTAATTTTTTTACATCTTTATTGGAGTATAATTGCTTTACAATGGTGTCTTAGTTTCTGCTTTATAACAAAGTGAATCAGTTATACATATACATATGTTCCCATATCTCTTCCCTCTTGAGTCTCCCTCCCTCTCACCCTCCCTATCCCACCCCTCCAGGCGGTCACAAAACACGGAGCTGATCTCCCTGTGCTATGCAGCTGCTTCCCACTAGCTATCTACCTTACGTTTGGTAGTGTATATATGTCCATGCCTCTCTCTCGCTTTATTGCTCTTAAAAATCAAAATTCCTTTTTAAAATGCATAGTTTTCAGTACCATTATATACATATTCATTCTTTAAATTCTAATCTATCCCCAATTCTATGGAAACTGAATTAACATGACTGAAATTAATTGTAGTGCTGTATTACTTAGCAACAGTATGCTCTTTAGACATTTCCCCCCTCTCCTGGCATTTTGATACTTACTTGGAGAGTTTAAGTCAATATTTACTTTCTTTTCTGAAGTGATATTTCAGATACATTTAAGATTTTAATTGAGTGAGAGATGTGAGCTCTACTTTTTGCTTTCCTGTTATGTTGTACATACATTATTTTAAATCTTGTTTCTAATTACATAAATAAAGGATGACCCATACTCGTTATTTTAGATATTACTGTTCAGGTATTTATCATTTGAAATTGATTTGAATTGGTCTGAAGTAAATGTTACTTTTGTACAATATATGTAAAATGTGTTTGATAAATATATGGTATAAATTAGATTTTGCCAACACTTCAGTAGAACACATATTTGAACAACTAAAACATTCGTATGAAAAAGAATGCTGTAATTACTTTGAACACACAGAATTCCTAGAGGGCCATTAAAATCAGTCCAAGCAAACTCTTAATATGAACATCCTATTAACACTTGATTGAATTACTGGATATACTTGAAAACAAAAGAATTTACTCACTGAATTATTCTGAAATTCGTTCTTTTCAGCATTTCTGGATAAGTAGCATCTTTATCCCATTAATCCGGATTAATATCTGTGCATAAATGTTGCTTATTTTTAATGTACTTGTACTCAAAATATATCTGTAACGTTTAATTTAAAGGTCAGTTGTGCAGATAATCCTTTATTTTCCTCTTAGGGACAGATCATCATTAAAGAACATTAATGTAACTGAAACATCATTAGAGTTCTCAGATTTGGACTATAATGTTGACTATAGTGCTTATGTAACAGCTAGCACCCGATTTGGTGAAGGGAAAACGAGAAGCAATATCATTAACTTTCGAACACCCGAAGGAGGTGAGTTCTTATGGATGTAGGCCAAGTAAAAGAATATCATACTCAGAAAAAAGATGTGTTAAATATAAATATGTCTTATTAAACCTAATATCTGTCACAGTTACATGCAAAATTGCTTTTTGCTCACTCTCTACCTATGTGATATTAATCTCTCTGTGCCTCAATTTCCCATCTGTATTATGGAAACGATATGTTACCTACCTCACAGGGTCCTTATGAGGATTAAATGAATTTATATTTGTAAATGCACTCAGCACAGAACTCAACATTTAGTAAGCATTTAGTGTGTTTTTAAATGAAACAAAGTAAAACGCATGAAGTCGGCTCTCTGCCTTTGTCCTCTATTATTCAATTTCAAAATTGTAAGTTAAATTAGAATTTCATATTATGCATTCTATATTGGAAACTCGTCATAATGTTGTTTTCAAATCTAGGGCAGTAGGCATGTTTTAGAACTGGGATAGTGTTTTATGAGTAAGAAATCCGTCTGTCTCTGCTTAGATATTGCTATGGTAGAGTGTTACGGGGATGGCCCAATGAGCCTTGTGGATTTCATTTCTGATTTCTAATTAGATATTATTCTTAGTTTTTAAACAATTATCATAACTAATCAAAGGCAGGTAACATTTAGAATATTTCACACATTTTTTAGAGACACAAGTACAGTTTTTTGTTCGATCATTTGTTTTCTAGCACCAAGTGATCCTCCCAAAGATGTTCATTATGCAAACCTCAGTTCTTCATCAGTACTTCTTTTTTGGACGCCTCCTTCAAAACCTAATGGGATTATACAATATTATTCTGTTTATTACAGGAATACTTCAGGTACTTTTGTGCAGGTAAGACCTGAGTTTTCTCCTGCTTCTTTACTTACATCCTTCAGCTCTGTTGATAAAGACTTGGCATGGTAGAAAAAGTTGCTTATTAGAATTTTGTGTAGACATTTTGTAGAACTGCCATTGACATAGAAAAATGTGGTGGAGAAATAAATACATTTTAAACTGTCTAAGCATGCACACATATACTCAAACACACACATGTTTCTCTATCAGCTTCAAATGTGTTACCAACAATGAAGCTACCACCTTTTAAAAATTCTGTATATAAATATGGCCCTGAGTGCCTCTTCTCCAAGAAGTGTTCACTAGAGAGTTAATGGTTTCATTTACCCTCAATTATTTCTCAGCTAAAAAAAAATTTCTTTTTGTTTGTATATAATATAAATAGTTTTCATGTTTGGATGCGTTTGTGTGTTTTTCTTCAATTCTAAAAATATTTTCAGTTGTTAGCAGGAGGGCTTATCATCATCATCATCATCATCATTGCTTCGTATCAGATGTAATGAAACTATTAAAATGTGCTTATTTAACTTGAGGTATGCAAGGTTATAGGGTCGCACACTTTGCAGATGGACACTTTCTGAGATATGAACAATAACAGTTATAAAAATAGCTAAAGTGCATTTTGTTTAAAGAAATAGTTTTAATTTTTCAGCCAAATTCTTTTATTTCTCCAAACTGTTTCACAGAACTCTAGTAGATGAAAAGATTAAAACTAGACTGGTTGTGATTGAATCAGGAATGGGGAGAGTTGGAATATAACTTGGAAAACACTAATTTAGAAGAAATACTGCAATTTACAGAATATGTACCTTACTGATAGGGACTGTTGACTGCATGTTGATTATGACTCTGACCATTATTAAGTGTTTGCATCCTTTTAAGCAGAAGGAGGATAGAGATGAGTCTTATTAATTCTAAGTTGCCTAATTCCGTTTGTGATTAACAACCCATGTGTAGCCACTAGAGTTCTTGTGAGCAGAAATCTCTGGGACTAAATAAAGTATGACTTGATTTAGTACAGTTTAGGCTAATGAATAAGGTCAGAGCAGAACTTTGCAAGCTGTCTTAGGCCTTACTCAGCAGTGAGTAAAAGACAGTCCAGAGTTTGGTTCTATTTTTATATTCTGCTCAAGGCCCTCTCAGAGTGGGACTGCGTAAGAAAAGAGGATCTGTTTGTTTGTTTAACTCTGTACATCAAGCAATTTTTGCTCTTCCTTTTCTGTATTTGGGGAAGAATGGGGATCAGTGTGCAATTTATTTTTTTTTTTACCACAATGTGTTTACAAATTTAATAATGTGTCATTATGTCATAGAGGCCATTCAAATTGCAGATTTTTTTCATGCATTTAACCAATATTCAGTATTCAAAATTCAGTAGTTCTGAATCTTAGCAAAGGTTTTGCCTCTGTACAGTTCACTTTATGGCTTGTCTCTGATTCAATTTTGGTTCTCTTTGTCCACATCTAGGTAATCGAGTGTAAATGTTTAACTATGATTTCAACATGATTTTATGAACCTTCTTATTCAAACCAGAGTATATAATATGATACCATTTGCAATTCACCTATCTTAGAAAATGTAATCTTTTATTAAATTATCTTAAGAGTGCTTTTAGGTGTGACAGCTGCAAGAGGGCACACAGGCTAATGATGTTAAAACATTTCTTATATTTCTTGAAGTTCATCCATGCTTTAATTTATTTCTGAAGTTAACATTAAATATAGCATAAAAATCTTCACTACCTAATTTTCTATTTTGGATTGGTAGAATAGAAGAAATCCTCAAAATGAAAATTATGTAGCAGAATAGATGTAGAGCTGTTTTCTTCCTTCTCTTTCTTCTTCCCATAGAACTTTGTGGCATATCTCATGCATGGCACATCATATTCTGCTTTCTATTCCTGGTATCTGCTACTTATCTTAGCTCCCTCATCCCATAGCAAATAACACGAAGAAAAGAGTTGTGTGTGCCGCTTGTCTTTCCATCCCCTGAAGTCCTCTGGTACAGTATGATAATGCTCAATAAATGTTTTAATCATAGAACGTAAAATTCTTACAACAGATCAACATTATTTTCAGTACTTAGTTATAATTTTGGAGCACTTGAGTTTGTTGTGAAGTGATCTTTCCTTCTTCTGACTTTGTGGAATTTAATCTCTTTGCTACTACTTGGCAATACATCTTGTCCCTCCTCCAATTGTGGTGTATTGTGTTTTGTATAGTATATTAACTCTTCTACATTTTAACATTTACCCACTTATGTCTCCTCAGTTTGCCTGACATAGTGTCTTTTATTAAAAAGTGTTAAATGAGTACTGGCTGATTAATCAAATTTGAGAAGTTTTTACTAAATACCTTCTGACTGCATCCATATACACAAAGAATAAACCTTAATTAGATAGTTTGAGCCACAAGACATTTTTTCCAAAAATAAATAGATGAATAATCATCTGGATAATTGGTATAATTCTAACTTTGTTACATGTCTGTGCATGTTTACTCACACTCAGCATGAATAAATTCTGGGTGATTAAAAATAATTTGTTACTTAATATTGTCATCAAGGTAGGTCATAGGTAGTCGGAATAAATTTTATAGCAAAGAAAAGTGAAAAAGCTCTATTAATATTTTAAGAGAGAATTTATGTAAGCCAGTTATGCCATGTGTAAAGTAGATGTGTTGGAAGATATTAAGTTCACAGATCATATTTTGTGTGAGATTAAATATGTTTTAACTTGTCTGTTCCTAAATAAGTCACCACAAAAGTAAAATAGATCTTTTCTGACACTTACTCTCCCCCACTCCCTATACTGGGAAAGAACCACAAAAATTTGCTGAATTTAGTTTGTTGATACATTGCAGAACCAAGATAACTATAAATTTTAGTCAAATTGATTATCCTGTGTTACTAATTTTAATGAACTTTTTACTAATTATCAGTTTTTTATCATGTGCCAGAGATGGTATTGTTTTATATGCTTTATATTATCTAATCCTCAAAAGCCCTCTGTGAAGTGGAAATGATTATTCCCATTTTACAGTTGGAGAAGCTTTGTGATCAGATGATTTATCCAGAGCTGTTGCCAGAATTGAATGCAGGTCTTTGGACTCTAAGGGCTTTGTGCAGATTGGAATGATTCAGGTTTCTCAGTATAAGTAGACATTATTATAAAATTATTCATACTTAATTCATATTTAATTACCTACGTGACTTTTTTAAAAGTCTGTTTTCCTTTATTTTAGAATTGATTTTGACTATGTGTTTTGTGTTTAAAATTTGGTCAAGGAAGGGATGATTGTAATTCCTTAATTATCAAAAAATGCCTTGGGACAAATATAACTAGGGTCATGCAAGAGAATTTTAAAATTTCTCTTACTCAGCACATATGAGAGTGTATCCAACTGCCTTCCCATTTCTCTACATGACTGTAGAAAAAAAGAGGGTCTATGAAAGATAATAACCATTTGAGTTCATAGAAAGAGGTGAACACTTCCGTAATTCCTACACTGTTAACAGGAAGAAGACACTTAAAATTTTTATAATACTCTCAAACTTGTTTAAAAATATATAGTCAATGTTTTGAAAAATACTTGAATGTTTCATAAGGGAAACTGACACTGGTCAGCACATTGTAGCATTTCCAGTTCACCACTAGACCTTCCTCACTGCAGCTAAGCTTGGAGTTTCTGCTACTCTGTATGTTGATTTAATAAAACTGCTACCATCTATTCCTCTTTCAGTACAAACATATTTCCAGTTTAATTATTGCAATAAAAAAGTTCTTTGTTTATTTTCCTCAAAAATTAACATATTAAAATACTGAGGCAACCAATCCATGAATAATAATTACTTTGAAATGCTCATGTATACTAAAAATATACTCTGAACAATTAAAACAATATGTTTATTTTTCAGAATTTTACACTCCATGAAGTAACCAATGACTTTGACAATATGACCGTATCTGCAATAATAGATAAACTGGCAATATTCAGCTACTATACATTTTGGGTAACAGCAAGTACTTCAGTTGGAAATGGGAATAAAAGCAGTGACATAGTTCAAGTATACACAGATCAAGACAGTATGTAAATGAAAAGCATTCATTAATGTTTAATAGGATTAATTTAAAACTTTATAATTATTTCAGAATCTTTTTCTATTTGTATGTATTGGTAATAAAATATGTGTTTTATTTAGGCACATTTAACCAGTCATAGAAGTTTGAAAATGCATTTAATATAGCTATAAACCTATTACAACAGTAACAGCCTTTTCTATTCCTGAAAACTGCTACCATCCATTTATAAAAATTCTGTCACTTTCATTGCTTCGAAAGATGTCACAGCCATCGGTTATGGGCATGGAAAAAACCGTTGCGTATGTGGATGGATTTTCCAATACTTAATATCCATTTGCTCTAGAAATGACATTTTTTTCTCTCTAGCAACTTGTTTCCTTTTCAGTCTTTGAACCCACAAAGGATTTTATGCAGCATCTTTGTTCTTACTGTGTTTGTGACTAATATGTCCAAAATATCTTTTTTTTTTTAACTCTGGAAGTTTCTCATTTGTGGCTTCTGCAGAATCCTGTTTGTGTTGAGTATTCAGAAAACTATAATGACTGAAGCTCTTGCTGTTTTTTAGGTTTCAGTTTCAAGAACACGATGATACATGGATCATTGTCTATTTCTTCTTGTGGTTGTTTCTATGGTCCATTTATTTTTTAAAGATTAGTCCTCTTACTGAGAAATGATACTGACCTAAATTTCTGCTGAGAGTAGAATTCTGTTTATTATTTGAAGATTATAAATTTGACAGATACTTTAAGTATGAAGAATGAATGTTCTCCCTGTTGTTGGAACAATCTTTTAAATTGTTTACTCATTGATCAGCAGAGTAGATAATGATATGTGGAAATACAAGTTTGGGGAGTCTTTAGCAAAAATGTTTAGTGCAATTTGTGGTCAATATCATTTCAGGAATTCTTTAAATGCAGATCTCTCCCAAGATTTTCACCAACCTATAACGTTTTATCAGTTATTATTATAGCACCATGAATAATAAACACTTACTGTGCACTGTTCCCAGTGAGAGGCCCTGGATGACTTCATATGTACAATAAGGATAATCTTTAGAAGAAAGAAACTAAAAATATTGTTTAGATAATATACATTATCAAAATATTGAAATATCTGAGTATACATGCACACATACATGTGTGCATACTCCTAATCTCATACACATAATTTCCATCACATACTCATAATCTCATATACAGACTCATAATCACCATCTTGTAGGAAGGAAAAGCCAAGAAAATATTGCATAAAACAGTTCTCACACATATTAAAGATGACAGGGTTTATTTTGAATGATTTTAATATAATTATTTAGAAGATATTCTGTAGTAGATGATGTTACCACATGTGGATTTAAATAATGTAAGAGCAGGTGATGTAGTAGTTGCCATTTCAACAATTATCCTCCGGTTTGTGAATTTACTTATATTTTATTTAGGGTGACTGATGATTTTTATATTTTGCACATTACCTGTCATAGTACCTGAAGGAGTTGTTGGAAACCTGACTTACAAGTCCATTTCGTCAACTGCAATAAATGTAAGCTGGGGCCCTCCGTCTCAACCAAACGGTCTAGTCTTCTACTATGTTTCTCTGAGCTCACAGCAAACTCTTCGCCACGTGAGACCACCTCTAGTTACATATGACAGAAGCATGTATTTTGATAATCTGGAAAAATATACTGATTATATATTAAAAATCACTCCATCAACAGAAAAGGGATTCTCTGATACCTATACTGCCCAACTACACATCAAAACTGAAGAAGATGGTAGGCTGGACCCTTTTATTGCCTATTAAGCAGATTGTCGGTGTTCTCTTATTTATATTGCTTTCTGATAGAAAACATTATTCTTATCACTACATAGATTCTGTTTGTTCTTAAGTAATTAGCCTTTCAATAAACACAGTAAGCTCTAAGTTTCTTAAAATAATTACCTGTTGATAAAAATTAAGTCCCATTATTATTAAAGCCTCTTCTTCTTGATGCTAATCACTTTTGTTTCACTTAATATTCTTTTTTTCTTTTATAGTCCCAGAAACTTCACCAATAATCAACACTTTTAAAAACCTTTCCTCTACCTCAGTTCTCTTATCATGGGATCCCCCAGTAAAACCAAATGGTGCAATAATAAGTTATGATTTAATTTTACAAGGACCAAGTGAGAATTATTCTTTTGTTACTTCTGATAACTATCTAATACTGGACGAGCTTTCACCATTTACATTATATAGTTTTTTTGCTGCTGCAAGAACTATAAAAGGACTGGGTCCTTCCAGTGTTCTTTTCTTTTACACAGATGAGTCAGGTAAGCCAGAATCCATATTTCTTCCAATGATTTCACTGTTGCAGCACTTGCTCTCTCTTTTTAAGGAACAGCATGGAAAATGAAAGGATATTTGATTGTCTATTTGTAACAGCCTGACAACTATTCATCTGCTTTGCTGAACATTTTTTTTTTAATTTGATCTTCAGAACAGGGTGTTCTGTTTAAAGCTACTTTGGAACTACTGAGTTCCAAGTACAAAAGCATGATTACTTATGCTCTTTATTTCTGAAATTAAAATATGATCAGTTTATAAGTCTTTCTTAACTAGTGTCTTCAAGAAGCTAGAGTCACGATGATATTTTTCTGCTAAAAAATGTTATGAATATAAGTTTTATAATGTGTTTTCCTGCAGTGCCTTTAGCACCTCCTCAAAATTTGACTTTAGTCAACTACACTTCAGACCTTGTATGGCTGAAATGGAGCCCGAGTCCTGTTCCAGGCGGTATTGTTAAAGTATATAGTTTAAAAATTCATGAGCATGAAACTGATACTATATTTTATAAGGTAGGTTGATGATAACACTGTATATTTATTTCAAAAATTTAGAAAGTCAATTAAAGTATTGACATGCAGGGGGAAAATGGACTGCTTTAATTAACACAAGGACCATCTTTTTAAAAAATCTTTTTGGTTTCCTACACCTTAAGGATGCTTGCAGAAAACACAGCAAACGTTTGTCAAATATGGAAGTGGAGTACTTCATATAGCGTTTTACTTAGAATTTGTAACTTCTAGATAGCTATAAGTTAGGAAGTAATTGCACCATTTTGTTAATGCTGGAAAGTATAGAGTAAAAATTTTCAGACTATTTAAAACCTGTTATTGTCTTAAGGGTAATATATTTCTACATTCATCCCCCTTACCCACAGGGGATACATTCCAAGACCCCCAGTGGATGCCTGAAACCATGAATAGTACTGAACCGATATGTACTGTGTTTTTTTCTTATACATGAAGTTTAATTTCTAAAGTTTAATTTATAAATAAGGCACAGTAAGAGATTAACAACTGTAACTAATAACTAATAACAAAATAGAAAAATTATAACAAACTGTAATAAGAGTTATATGAATGTGGTCCCTGTCTCTCTCTCTCTCAAAACATCTTCTTGTACAAATTTAATGCCTTTTCTATCTTAACTAAGCACTTATCACATACTATGGCAATAACTTTCACAGTTTGAGGTACAACAGCAAAACTTGTACATTTTTTCCCCTTCTTCCCAATTTCATAGAATGTCACAGAAATGTCATTTTTACCGAAGATCTTAGCAGCCTCAGCATACGATTACTTTTTCTTTCCTTATTGAGAACATTTTTCATCTTTTCACTTAAAAGAAACACTTTATGGCTTCTCTTTGGCATCTCTGAATTGCCAGCATCACTACTCTTGCACTTTGGGGCCATTACTAAGTAAAATAAGGGTGACTTGAACAAAAGCACTGCACTATCTGACAGTCGATCTGATAACCAAAAAGGCTACTGACTAATGGGTGGGAAATGCTGGACAAAGGGTTGATTGATACCCTGGGCAAGATGGAGCAGGACAACTCAAGATTTCATCATGCAGCTCAGACCAGCTCACAATTTAAAACTTATGAATTGTTTATTTCTGGAATTTTCCATCTAATATCTTGGGACCATGGTTGACTGTGGGTAACTGAAACCGTGGAAAATGAAACTGTGAATAAGGGGGGACTATTGTATTTGTTGTTAAAAGAAGTACCAAATGAATGTTTTTAACCTGTTCAGAAAAGTGTTTATACTGGACTTCTGTTAACCTTTCCAGATAGCATGTAATCCCACACTAATTGGTCTTTTAAAATATATCATTATTCTTTTTCTTTCAATGCTAATTAGTTTCAATGCTAAATGCCCTTTCACTCCTCCATTTTTAGGTTTCAGAATCAATGAAAAATACCCAAAGAACTGATGTAACAAAGGGTCTCAAATATACCTATATGATTTCTAGCATTTAATTGCCAAAATATGTTGTAATTAACTAGCATTTATTTGAGAAAGTGTTCTTATTTTTTTTCCAAAGGCAAATGAAGTACTGGAATGCTCTTTAGTTGCAGCAAGGAGAGTGCAAAAACTTTGCATAAACATTGTCCCCAATATTATATGCATTATAATTTATTACTGATGGTAAATCATTTTTATAGCATGTGTAGCTTAAAAGGTGAATAGTAAAAATCAGAAGCAGTGCGTAAGTTTATGTCATAAGGAATAATGATTTTCTTTTTGGAAATCAAGATATTACTCTAAAATCTGATAGGCTGAGTAGAATTCAAATTGTATTTCTTCATAAATGTGGAATCTGTTTCCCAGCAGTGTGAAATTTCATTAATGGTGCTGAGTCTCTAGCCCTCTAGTATCTATTTCTAGTCTAATCTTAACATTTTCCTTTTTTTTTTAATGTGCTTTGTCTGTATGGATCACTGGTAAATAGGTATCAAATGGGGAAAAGGAATCATTTTCTATATTTCTATATTTTAAAGATAATAATCTTTATTATCCTAGGAATGTGATCATTCCTAGGATAAACATGTATGTATATTGAAGTGTGGATGTGTATGTGTGATCTTTTCCTCAGAACAGAGATCTCTACCATCAACACCGTTAGCACAGTCATGAATTAAGGACTCTGGCATCAAATTTTCTGGTTAGAAGCCTGACTTTGAGACTTATTGTTCTGCCTTAGGGCAGTTGCTTAAATTCTTATGACTCAGTTTCCTCAAGTGCAAAATGGGAGCTGTAAAGATACATCCACTAAAAAGTGAAGATTGTAAGGGAAAATCTATATAAAGCATTTAGAACAATCCCCAGCATATGATAAACACGGTAGCTATTGTTTTTGTATATGGTTTAAAAAAAAAGAACAAATTCCATTCAGCATTGTAATAGCACTAAGCCTGAAATGACAGTACTCCTCTACCTGAATATGAGGGTAGGTTATATTCTAAGAGTTTTAGGCATCTGTTTTCTCAATAGAAATGCCACCATTGAAATTTCACTAGTAGCAAAGATATAATCTTTATACCATAAAGTATTAAATATATCCTTTTTGGGGTGGAAGGAGTAGTTTTCTTTTAAAATCTACTACTTTTAGTTATTCCTTTTTACATCTATTTTGTCTTCCATGAATTTTCATAGCCTTATTTTCTTTCAAATTCCTTTAAATGTATCCTCATGCCATCTTTTTTCCTTTCTCAACATCTAGTTTTCTTTATCTGCTTTCCTTCCTCTGTGTGGCTTTCTCTTTGAGTGTGTTGTCCTGTTATCCTTTCTATGTTTTCAGCTACCTCTATGTCCCAACTATTAGTTTCTTTTCTTTTCTTTTCTATTCTTTCAGATTATATGTGAGTTCCTGGAGGCATAATAATTCCAGAACCACTTCAAATGTTCCTGCCATCTCAGTCAATCCAGTTTAATCCATTTGGAGATAAATAAGACCCAGGTCTGCTGGTAACTCAGGTCACTCACACATACTGAAAGAAATTTTTTATTCAGTAAAAAAGTCCTGTTATGTTTGGAAATATTCCTTACTCATGTCTCCATCTTACAACTTACTTTGTCAGTCTGTCCACTATCCAATAAGCTACTCACACTTTTTATTATAATCTCCTGAGTTCAGTCATTTCTCTGGGTACTTACTCACCCTTCCTAACCCAAGTCAAAATTTACCTGCTTGTGTTTAATTTCTTCTTAGAATGCAGTTGTTGGTAGATTTCTCTAATTAATATAACAATTCCTTGATGACAGGGACCATGTCTTATATATCTTTATAATCCCCTGGTTATCTAACAGTGTGCTTGGTAAATAGTAATTGTGGAAGAATGAAAGGAAACAGCGTAATACAGTGAGTTCATAAAGTATGTCAATGACTTGCAAGAGATTAATTTAAAATATGATTCAAACCGTGAGTGCCCTGAGCATTAGTATTCTTGCTAAATTTCTGCCACTGAAATGTTTAATATATAAGTGAAAGTAGTTTATATTTTGGATTAGATATAATGCAGTATTCTTAAAATTATACCACATAGGAGATTGTCTTCTTTTTCCATAGGGTAACTATCAATCTTAAGTGCTCTTTCTATTAGGACAATTCTCTTTGAATGAAGGCTTTATATTTGATGGTAAAATTTTCTATGAGAAATAATATCCTCTTTTGAACAACTGTGATAACTGTTTCATTCTTTTTTTTCATTTTCCTAAGAGATTGCATAAAATTAGAAATTTAGGAGTTGTCTGGGAAAACTCATAGTTTAAGCTTCATAGGAGCAGAGGTTCTGTTTCATTCACTGCTGTATTCCCAGTGCCTACCATACAATAGCTGATGAATAAATTAATTTACACAAAATGCTACTGAGAATTAAAAAATGAATTTAGATGAATTCAAGAAAAATCAAGTACCACTGACTGCTCTTAAGTTGGATTTCAATTGAGGACTTCAATTTTAGCAAATTTTAAGGAAGTAATCAGTATGTAATTCCAAGTAAAAATCAGGGAGACAAAATGAAAACAAAACACTTCAGCTTTAAAAACAAATGGCAGTTATGAGATTCTTCAGTGCTGAGAGGGTATCCAGTTCATCCTCGCTTTATCAGCTGAGCACACCCTGGGGCACACACAAAAAATGCTTAATTTTTAAATTTTTAATAAAAAATACCTGTGCTTACTAAATCATAGGTTAAACACAGAAGACATAATTTTGATGTATTAAATATTTTTTCCAGTTATAAATAAGTTTTTTGATGATGCATTGTGACAAAGAATTTTATTTCTGCTTTTCAGAATATTTCAGGTTTGCAAACTGAAGCCAAACTTGTTGGACTGGAACCCATCAGCACCTATTCTATCAGCATATCTGCCTTTACTAAAGTTGGAAATGGCAATCAATTTAGTAACGTAGTAAAATTCACAACCCAAGAATCAGGTTAGATATGGATTTTGGATCCTAAAATGTTTGATTTTGTATTTTAACACTTTTCCCTTTCCTTTCTCAGTTTATTTGACTATCAATATTTAATTGTTCATTCAAAGGGAAGTTGAATTTCAGTGCTTTAAGGATAGGCTGGGTTGTCTTGTTTGCAATTAAATAGATACATATTTACACATGTGTTTTCACTTTGAACTGAGGAAGCTGAAATAAAAGACTACTTTAGGAACAAAGTAGGCTTCTAGATATATGTAAAAATTACCTACTTCTTAGTACCATCTGAGACAGCTGGGAAAAAAAGGAGAAATGAACCATTAATCACTTTTAATAGGTTGATTTATATTTTCATGAAAAAAAATCTGTAATTTTTTAAAGAAGATGTGTTGTGACATTTGAAGAGCACTAGTCAGTATGTAAGCTTTTACTTTCCCGTAGTCCATTTGTGACATGTGGAGGGGACTGTGAAGACTGAAATACCATCGCTCTAATTAAACAACTTACCTGTGCATCACCTACATGTCATAACTCAACTGTGTACTGAATAGTTTTAATTTATAACTGATTTAATGATTTAATACTTTTCCTTCTCTCAACTGGACCATATTTTTTTTTTTTTTTTTTTTTTGCGCGGTACACAGACCTCTCACTGCTGTGGCTTCTCCCGTTGCGGAGCACAGGCTCCGGACGCGCAGGCTCAGCGGCCATGGCTCACGGGCCTAGCCGCTCCGCGGCATGTGGGATCTTCCCGGACCGGGGCACGAACCCGTGTCCCCTGCATCGGCAGGCGGACTCTCAACCACTGCGCCACCAGGGAAGCCCTGGACCATATTTTTAAAGGCAACTCTTACTCACTCTTTTTTTTTTTTTAGTCAATGATTATTGAATAAGCACAAGATCCTGCTCTAGTCATTTCTTCCCTGTACCTCTGGGTGCATTTCTTTTTGTTTTAGTGAATCTCTAAATTGAAATTGGAGACCACTCACTGATAAATTAACCATTTTACATTAATTTATGAATACCTGATACTATTTTCATGGCATGCCTATAAGACAGGCTAAGTAAGTAGTATTTATAGTGGATAAGAGTTCATGCTCTGCAGTCAGTGTCTGGATTGGAATCCAAGTTCTGCGACTTGCTAGTTGTATAACCCTGGCAAAGGCACGTGCCTCCTCTGAGCCTTTGTATCTTTAACTGAAAAGAAACACACATTAGCAGTAGCCACCCAGAAGGTTGTTGGGAAAAATATTTGAAAAGACCCATATGAAGCACCTATTAGTGCTGGACACACAAATACTAAAAAAAACATTACGGTTGCCCCTGTTTCCGTACTTCAGATGAAGAAGCCATGATTCAGGCAGATTAGATGAAAAGGGCTGAGAGAATTAGTGAAGAAACTGAACTAGAACATCAGCGTCTGACCTCTAGTGCAAACTGGACGTGACTGTAGGAAATGCATATCATAACTGAGTGATACTATAGAAAAAGGCTAAACCCGTAAAGAAAAAAACATTTTAACTATTTACACACATATTAGATTGATAAAAATCAAGGCTAATCTTGTAGACAGTATTATGTAAACCAACAAAATTTTTTTTACCAGCAAAATAAAATAATTCCACAAAATCTTATGCCCTGATTGGTTAAATAAAATTCTGAACTTGAAGTGTTATCAGCTGGCTAATTAATTGTTTTTAAGTTTGGAGAGTCAGTGAAATAGATGTTCACAAAATCCAGGTTTATAATCTAAACTTAATTATCAACTGTCTCTTTTTCATTTATTGGTATTAGTATATGTTTTTGAAAATAAGAAAGCAAATAATTAACCATATTTAGCTGCCAGAGCCCTGGATCAGCCTAGGAATTGTCTTTTCTTTCATTTTAAATGCCACCCCCCCAAGTTATTCTCCTTTAGTTTTGATGCCTTTATCTTACAGAGGGAGAAGCGTTTGTAAAGATAGAAATTTACACCATAGGAGAGAACTGTAGGCAAGTCAAAGATTACTTGAATATTCTGTAAATAACTATGTTTTGCACAATGACAAGTTGTTTCTTTTCACTGCTTGCTGTTTGTAATCCACAAATTGACTCTATGCAAATTTTCTTTATAGCTTCCTCTTTTTAGTGTGGCAAAAAGAGCTATGCTTACATTAGGGGACACTATATAATCAGACATTTCCCTGAGAAGTACCCAGTTCAGTGAGGCACCTACATCTACGTTTTGCATTAAAAAGCTCCATCATAAAGTATGGCTAAGACTGCTCCTTCCCATTAAGAGGTAAAGAGGGCAGGCTTCAACCACTGCCTGAGCTTGAGGCTGGCTACATAGTTGCTACTGAGGATTTGAGGATGTGATTGCTGCTTGGGCCTAGGAGAATATTCAGTGATGGATTCAGTATTGTAAGGATTAATATGGTAACATAGAAAATGGGCCAACTGCCATTTGATTCAGCCCATGTTAAGAATTTTTTGAGCGCACATTGAAAGGTTGATATGTTAAATTTTTATTCTGTCTCTACTCCTAAACATGACTTTATCTAGCAATCGCATAATGAAATCATTTATCTACTACATGTGTATAAATTTTAACTTTGGGCATTTGCTTATCTCTTAAGTTCCAGATGTTGTACAGAACATACAGTGTATGGCAACTAGCTGGCAGTCAGCTTTAGTGAAGTGGGATCCACCCAAAAAGGCAAATGGAATAATTACACATTATATGATAACAGTTGAAAGGAATGCTACAAAAATCTCTCCCCAAGATCACATGTATACTTTCATGAAACTTCTCGCCAATACCTCGTATGTCTTTAAAATAAGAGCTTCAACCTCAGCTGGTGAAGGTGATGAAAGTGCATGCAACATCAGCACGCTACCCGAAACAGGTAACTAATGTGAAACAGGTAACTGATCTGAAGCATGTAATCTACCTGAAAGAACTAACCTGAAACACAAAACTGTTCCTGGACTGTGTCCTACGTTTGTCAATAACCTTTGTAATCTTTATAGCACATTTGTCTAAAACTTTAAAAGAAATATTAAAAAATATAACACATACATTTTTTATCCCACATGTTACCTGAGGGCCAGCTGTGTGGTCCATTGAACCACCTCCATAGCACTGGGAGGCTGAAAGGAGGAAAAAAGAGAAAATCTGCTTCATTGTGTTTTTACAAGTATCTATTTCTTATTATACAAACACCAAACTTACTGAACTATGCTGTATTGTAATTTAAAATAGGGAATGAATATGTAACATATATATACACACATACACACACACACATATATATATCTTTTTTTAATTGATTTATGGCATTCTTGATGCTTCCCTGAATTCCAAAGTTGCAGTGTCAGACTCCTTTCATCTACTTCCTTCTCTTTATACCAGCCTTCATCTTTTGTATTATTGGAATAAAAATATCTAGGTCACTAAGCTCTAGTCTTTAAAGAGGAAGACTCTTACTTTCCCTAACAGTGATCCACCCTAAGTCATAATCTCTTTCATCTTCTACCTTCTCTAATATTGTACCTCTTCATATAAATGAAAACCTGACTCCTTCCCAATAACACCACTTCCCTGGAGGTCCTCCCTACTGGGGACTGTAGGTATTGACATAATTGTTTACTTCTGGCACCTCTCGATCCTTATCTTTGAAATATCTTTTAACCCTTTCCTCCTTTTGAAATCAGCATCACCCAATTTTACTCTACTTTTCTATCTTTGAGGCTATAAACCACAGAACTTCAAGACGTGGTGTACCTTCTCTGATTTCAGCATCTTTTTCTCCTCATCCTTTCAAGGCAACATTTCTTGAGACTTTAGTGTCTTACCTATTCATCTGGAATGGACGTGTTGCAACAACAACTATCTCTTGCTCCTTACATCGCAAGGCGTGTCACTGTAACTCATCTTCCAGGAGATTCCCAACTCTGAAAGGACCCCACTGTTTGTTTTCACTGGATGCTGGCTGATGAATAGTGCTGGAGAAAATGTAAATGGTTCTATCTTGTTCAGCTATTCTTTAGCTCTCCCAGTTGCTCCACAATCTACATCCCTGTTTACACTTAATCAGTTTTCCATAGGAAAATTCTGCTCTTACTCTGAACATGGTCTACCCCCACTATGATCCATCTTTGATGTTATTATTCATTTTACTAATAGCATCAAAGAGAATTGATTTGCCTTCCTTCAAAATTTACTGATATCTTTATTTATGCTCTCAAGGTAGCCTCCCTTGGGAATGTCATTGCCTTTCTCTTTTCAGGAATCTAACTGCTCATTTTTGTTTCAAACTCGTGTTTCCTCTAGAACATAACTCCATCAATTTAGTCTACTTTCTCCTGCATTTTATCTTCTTTCTCTGTCTCTTGAATACACAGACACACACCAACAGCCACACAAATTGTTAGAAAATTTCAGCTGAGGACCTGGTTGGTATATCAACCCTAAACATATTCAAAATGGAATTTGTGTAACATGAATTCTCCTTCTCTTCCTCACTTTTCTATACCTGTTCTTTATAATCAGTTGGGGATCAAGCCTCATTTTCTTATGTGATTCTTCCTCCCATCTCTCCTACATATAATCAGAGCTTATCAATTCAGTCTCCACCATGGCTCTGCAATTTGCCCCTTCTTCAACTTGACTGCCCCCATTTTATATCAGACTTGTTGCTTCCTGTAGTAATCCCCTTTGGGGATTCTCATTCAGCCTGCCTGTCAGTACCATCTTTCCACCCACTTATTTTGATTGAATTGGCTCTAACATACAATTTAGAGCATTTATGTGTTGGCTGTTGAATTTTATTACCTGAGGGGTGAGAAGCAGACATGGATATATAGGTATCTGAAGCATAGAGGTGGTAATGAAAGGTACTATGTATAAGAGATGGCCCAGAATACTCCAAATGTTTTACCTATTCTCATCGTGTACCAAATATACCCAGAATTCATCACCAGTTAGATTTGACTTCTGTCTAGCTTTTCATTCTTTTGTTCCTGCACTGCATCTCTTCATATAACTGAAGCCAAACTTTATTTATTCACACATTAGATTTCATGTATTCATTTCAAAAGACATTTATTAAGCACCTGCTATGGGCTAATAATTGATTAGATTCTCTTCTTTAAACTTACTCAATACTTTTCACCATCAGATTGTCCTACTCCCTTTCTACGTCACACAAAATTGTATTAGTTCTTAAAAGCCCAGCTTAAGTGGGTGTGTGTGTGTGTATGTGTGTGAGTGTGTTTAAGTCTTCAATGACATGCTAAGCATTAAAACTACAGATTCCTAGACTTCACCCTAGATTTGGCTGAATCATAGCCTCAAGAGATGAAGCCCAAGAATCTATAGTTTTAAGCATCTCTCTGATGATTCTCTGTAAATTTTCTGAATTACTGGACTAGATTACCCAGGAATTTTGATGGCAGGTGATGTGTAGCAGTGAGGACAGGCAAACAGTGTCAGAGAGGTCCAGAAAGGGGTAGCAGGTGTTTCCTCAGTGGGTGGGCAGCAGATCATTGCTATACAGAGTCTGAGAGAAGGAAATATGTTCAAATGCAGGCAGGTGGTCTGCATCAGGGTGGTCTAGTACCAGGTGAAATGGTCTTGATCATTGGACGGGAGCTGAGTCCTAGAGAACTGGCAATGAAAGACAGGACAGTAATTCTGAGATAAATGAGAGGTTCAGAACTCAGAGAACAAGGCAGAGGACTCATTATTATTGATTCCACTGGTACTCAAGGTGACTGCTCAGTCACAGGAATGAAGCAGAAGTTTAATTAGTAGAACAGAGATGCATAATCAAAGTATATACACTTGATGTAGGGCCACCTGAACTTAAGGACAGGTCTTTGTTAAAAAAAAAATCCTTTAAGGATTTGAATTAGATTTTAAGTCAGGATTAAAAGATCGCATGAATGGAGACTGAAGGAATTCTAAACCAATGAATTAGGAAGGTATTAGGCATATTGTACCATGTATTATGTGCTCCCTTACTACTGAAGACAAATGTTGCTCAAAGTTTGGACTGCTGACTCTCCCTGCATCAGAAGGTACATCCCCGAGGCCCTACTCTAGACCTGTGGAATCAGAGTTTGGAAAATAAAACTCACAAATCTTCCTTTAAACAAGGTATGTGAGGTGAGAGACAGTGCTGAAATTTGAGAACCATTCTATTCCACTGTATACTCTTTGCTTGTGGGGCTATGTCTTATTTGTCTTTATTTTACTCACAGTTCATAGCAAAGAGCCTTGGGCATTCTAGGCACTCAGATTTTTGTAAAAGAAAGAAATGAATTGTTTTCTCATGAAATTCATAATTTTTCATAAGGGTGTTACTCCACTGCAATGTATTATTTCCACACTTTCATCAGGCAAAATTATAGATATTTTCTCCCAGGCAAATGTAAGTTTTTTCAATTCAGGAGAGTCATTCATATGAAACATGAGTATTAACTGCTGCTTTAAAAATATTTAAATAATTTGTTTATCTTTAAAATTAATTTTCAGATCTAGCATGTAATTGTATTTATGATTACAATTTTTACTAGGTAAATAATTTGCTTTTATCTGGGTTCACATGAATTGTTTGTTGATAAGACATTAGTAGGAACTGGAGATTCATTGTTCAGAATGGAAGCAGTTTTATAGCTGTTGCAAACTTCTAATTTATGGTGGTCTAAGATTAGTCACAGTGTAAAGTCAGCTGTGAGTCACTGACTCTGTACTTCTGACATGAAGTGAAATGAAATTTGGCTCACTCCCTTGCTGCCTAGTGTCTGACCTTAACATTCCTTCCAGGGATTATTGGGTATTTTTCTCAGTGTAAACTTGGTCATATTGGGCACAGTTAAACATGCATCATGGATGATTGAATTTATGAGGAGATTAGTGTTCAGTGTCTAAACTGGTTCCATTGTCGCAGTCAAACACGTCAGAATAAGGCAAATACAGATGAAGGCCCCCAAACCTGGTAATTTTAATAGCATTTTCTGTCCAAGTATATTATATGTACCAATAAAAATATTATAGCAAGTTCAAGTGCATACAAGACTTAACTTTTAAAATCTCAAATTAGTTCAAAATGCATGCACTTCTCCTATTATTTTCAAATCTTAGTAAATATGGTGATTTAATATTGAGTTTGAAAATTTGTCTTTTTTTTCCTGGAAGATAATTTTACAGTTTGGATTTATTCAAAGCTCTTCCAAGTTCAGTAATTTAGAATCAAAAGAGGAAAATAAGCTATATCCCTTGGATGCCCAGAACTTAATTGAAGGAAAGTGAAATACTCAGTTGTGGTTTTTAGGGGTGTTATTTTCAGCAGTGATTTCTTTATTAGCTTTTTGTTCAGTAGGAGGTATTAGGCACCTAGATGGACCCACTGGAAGTCCACTGAGCTTGCAGATATTTTAATGGATCAGCACCGAATGGGAGTGTGTTTAATATCCCTGTTTTTTTCCCCTTCTACACTTGGTTGTTTCAAATAACTGTACTGTTTAATAGCATATATGTAAACTCTCAGGCCTCTTCTACAAAGCCATGACCGCCATTCCCCTAAGAAGTATTTAAGAAATGTATTTGTTACGTACTTTATTTGGATCCCTATTTTGTGGGCCTCTGTGAGCAGTGTAGAGATTACTGGGCGAACTGTGATTAGGACAAAATCTAACTCCCATTTACCAGCTTTTTTAAAAAAATAAGATATACCATTTATAAGAATTTAGACCATTCTTAAGTACCATTTAATAGAGTGGATGTGGATGGTAAAAGTTTTCTCAAGGTTGCAAATTAATGTGCTAATTCAAAAGAAGTTTACTTTTTCCTTTGTCTGCATCCCAGTGACCTTGCTCTCCTCAGTCGAGATGAGAAGTCAGACATGCAGGAAAATTGTGTGATCCTGTTTGTTCTTAAGCAAGTGAATTGGCACATTTCTACTTACCAGTCAGTAATTGTAGAAAGCACAAAAGCCATTATAGTTGCCTGTCATGGATCAGAGAGAAATAGCTATTAGCATTGCTACTTTAATTGAAGTTCAAATGCTTTACAAAATATATTTCATACAGACTTAATTATTAAATATAATACTTTCCTTAAGAGTGAACATCAGGTGAAAAGTATCCTTTATACTTGTGGTGTGGTGGACATTTGACCAGTATATACTCATGTAATGCTTACTGAGTCCAGGCTTTCTGTTTGGGGTTCAAGACTCAAGTTTGAATCCCAAATGGCATTGGTGATCTCGGCTCTGCAGGTCCAAATAACTCCACCATTATTGTAAAGACGTATCTAATAAATATAAAGCAATTAAACACAAACCTACATAAATATGTCAGTTGTGTGGATTGAAGATTGAATCAAATAGGAATTCAGGAGAAATATCTTTTATGGAAGGCCATATTGAAGAAGTGGAATAGGAACTGGATGTTGCTTATTGATAGCTTTGGAATTGCTTTATAGAAGTTTAGACTCAGTAACCTAATTAGAAGATGATGATATGGTTTTGAAACTTGAATTTCATAGTCAGGTATACTAATATTTACTTACATTTACCTGGTATAGATTAATAAAATAGCTAAGTTTACTAAATATTCTTTTTGTTGTTCCTCAATATGCTATGAGAAAATGTCAGTTGTACATATCAAAGAACATTCTTCTTTTTATTTGAGCAATCTTAGATGGCGGAGGTTAGGTAGACCTGAAGATTATGGGTATGCTAAAGCACTTATGGTAAGCCACTCTGCGGCCCCATCGCTATTCATGAAAAATGGTGAGATAGATAGAGGGGAGTAAATAGAAATTCCAAGACACAGCAAGGGAAAACACATAGTAGTACAAAGGAATGTAATAAGGGGTCAAGGCTGAGATGGAAGCCTGACTAGAGGGTGCTGTATTGAAAAGAGTATAGGACGTGAGATCGAATAACTCAGGTAGACCTTACTCTGCTTTGTATAGTTGTAGCAGAAATTTGAATACAATATTATGGAAAATAGGGTACTCTGCTAAATTTAGAGTAGGAAGCAACATAAATTGACTCTGAAAACAGTGATTTTTTTTTGGTCGTTTTCCTAAAACCCTGCAGTAATCTCTTCAGATGGAGAAGGATTTGTTCATTACCAATTTACTGAATCTCCCAAATCATAAAGAATAAAATCCACAGTCATTTTAATGGTCCGTAAGGTCCTTTTTCAACCCAGCATTCTCTTCCCTAGTAATGTATGTGTCTCTTCTTTCATCTTTGAAAAGAAATTTAGCCTCAAATATCACCTCTTCAAAGAGGATCTAACTTATTTATGATTAAAACTCCTCCCAGCTAGAATTTTCTATGCCTCTTTCTTGCTTTACTTTTCTCTGTTATAGGTATCATTATCTGTGGATCTGTCCTCATTACAGTGCATGCTCCATGAGAACAGGGATTTTCCTTTGTGCAGTTCACCCTTATTTTCAGTGCCCAGGAATGCATCTGGCGTACAGTGATACTCAATAAATATATTATTAAAGAATGAATGAATCAGTCAATCAATATACAGGCCTAGAAGAGTGATAGAGACACAGTGAACACTCAGTATGCATACTTTGGGTGCCTGAAGTAGAAACTTTCAGCCACAAAATTATGTTTAGACAATTATGTGGTAAAATATCTAAGAAAGGCATGTCTTCTGTGGTAAATCTTTTTAATTAAACTTTTTATTTTGAGATAGTTATAGAGTCACGTGCATATATAAGAAATAATATAGGGAACTCCTGTGCTCCCTTTATCTAGTTCCCTCCAATGGGAACATCTCATAAGACTGCAGTGCAGTGTTACAACCACCATATTTATATCAGTGCAATCAATATAGAGAATATTTAATGAGAATAATTTCTCATGTTGCCTTTTTATGGCCACACCCAACTCCTGCCCACTCTCCTTGTACTTCTGCTCATCTTAACCCTCTGATAACCACTAATTTGCTCTCCATTTTCTGTAATATTGTCATGTTAAGAATGTTATATAAATTTTTTTGTACTGATTGATATGTTCATGTAATTTTCTTGTTAATATGGCTTGTCGATATGGTGGATTAAATGGATTGATTTTCTAATACTGAACAAACCTTTGGTCTCTGGAATCAACCCCACTTGATCATGGTGTACTTCTTTTTACTTATTACTGATTTCTATTTGCTAATAGTTTGTTAAAAATTATTGCATCTATATTCGTGAGGGATATTGGTCTGCAGTTTTGCGGAGGTTTTTTTTTTTTTCACTGTCTTTGTCTAGTTTTGGTATCAGGGTGATGGTGGCCTTATAGAATGAGTTTGGGAGTGTTCCTTCCTCTGCCATTTTCTGGAATAGTTTCAGAAGGATAGGTGTTAACTAAGAGAAGTCTCTAAAGTGTTAACTTTAGAGAAGTCTAAATGTTTGATAGAATTCACCTGTGAAGCCATCTGGTCTTGGACTTTTGTTTGTTGGGAGTTTTTTAAATCACAGTTTCAATGTCAGTACTTGTGATTGGTCTGTTCATATTTTCTATTTCTTCCTGATTCAGTCTTGGGAAATTGTACCTTTCTAAGAATTTGTCCATTTCTTCTAGGTTGTCCATTTTATTGGCATATAGCTGCTTGTAGTAATCTCTCATGATCCTTTTATTTCTATGTCCGTTGTAACTTGTCCTTTTTCATTTCTAATTTTATTGATTTGAGCCCTCTTTCTTTTTTTCTTGATGAGTCTCACTGTCTTTGTCTAGTATCAGTATCAGAGAATACTAGCTTTATAATACAAATCTCTTCTAATTTCTGGAAGAGATTGTGTAGAATTTGTGTTAATTCTTCTTTAAACATTTGGTTGAGTTCTCCAGTGAAACTATCAAGGCATGGAGATCTCTTTTTGGGGAGTTTTAAAATTATGTTTAAGTGTTCTCAGCATGCAAAGTTGGAGCTGAAATGTTTATCGAATCAGTTGCAGAAAGTGGTACTTGTAAATAATACATTTGTCAAAAAGGAAGTCTCAAGAGACATAATGAAATATGGTAAACTAAAATGTGTTGAATTGATATGAGATGAAAATACGATATATCGAAATGTGTGAAACAGTTAAAGCAGTGAAGAGAGGGAAATTTGTAGCATTAAATACATACATTGGAAAAGTCTCAGATCGATAATCTAAGGTTCTCCCCTCCACTAGAGGCTAGAAAAAGAAAAGGAAGATATAGTGAAGGAAGTGAATAATAAAAATAAGAACAGAAATCAGTGAAATTGAAAACAGAAAAACAGTAGGAAAAATCAGTTAAACAAAACTGGTTCTTCAAAAAGATGAAATTGACAAATGTCTAGCGAGCCCGACAAAGAAAAAAAGAAGTCACAAATTACCAATATTTAGAAATGAAATCACTGCAGACATCAAAAGGATAATAAGGGAATAATATCAAGAATTTTACACCTTAGATGAAATGAACTTACTCTCTTTTTTACTGGAGTATAGTTGCTTTACAATGTTGTATTAGTTTCTGCTGTACAATGAAGTGAATCAGCTTTATGTATACATATATCCCCTCCCTCTTGGATCTCCCTCCCACCCCCCTCCCATCCCACCCCTCTAGGTCATCACAGAGCACCAAGCTGAGCTCCCTATGCTATACAGCAGTTTCCCACTAGCTATCTATTTTACACATGGTAGTGTATATATGTCAGCCCCAATCTCCTGATTCGTCCCACCCTCCTCTTGCCCCCCTGTGTCCACATATCCGTTCTCTTCGTCTGCATCTCTATGCCTGCCCTGCAAATAGGTTCATCTGTACCATTTTTCTAGATTCCACATATATGCATTAATATATGAACTTACTCTTTAAAATCACAATGACCACAGCTCAGTTAATATGAAATACATGATTTGACTAGTCCTATAACTATTAAGGATACTAAATTTGTGATGGTTTCCTTTGATAGCACTCTGGTAGAGAAAAGGAGGGCACCTCTCCATTACCGCCAGATGTATGTAGAAATCCAAATTCCCCACTTGGCCTCTGCTGACACCCAAGGGGAGGATGTTGGGTGAGCATGAGAAACAGGGTTGCCCACCAGGCTTCCACTAAGAAGGATAGGAGTGCCTCCTATTCTTCCTACATATTCTCCACTGACACGGTGGAGGGGACTTACTACCTCCGGAAGGGGTGAAAGTTCTGGCTCCCTATTTTACCTCACTCTATCAAGGATGGTTGAGGAACCTCACTACCACCTAGTAAAGGCAGACTAGGTTCTTCATTTGACCTTTGTCGTCATGGGAGGGAGTGGGACCACAGCTTTTTTCTGTAGTTTTTGGGTAGAGTTGTTATTGTCTAAAAGTTTTCTGTCTTGCCAGGCTGCACTGTTTTTTTTTTCTGTTAGAGGGAGGAGGCTTTTTCTGAGGCTTTTTTAGTCTGAGCTGGTTGGCATTTGGAGATTGCTGGCCTTGGGGATATACAAGGCAAAAAGAAAAGCCAGGAGCTCACCACTGTGTTGTTCCCTGGGTCGTGAGTTCCCTAGTTGCTTTGCCTTCTCACCACCTTTCAGAGTCTTCTTATGTTTGTTTCATATTTAATGTCCAAGGTTTTAGTTGTACTCCGTGGAGGGAACTGGGAAAATATATCTACTCCATCTTCAAAGCCTGAAGTTCATTTGTGGGGATATGCTTAATATCACGTGTGGTACCCTTTTAAATCCATATATTCAAGATTAAGTTATTTAATACATATGAAGTACTCTGCCAGAGACTACTGGTAAGACTATGATGAAACAAAATTATATTCATGTGCTTTTAAAATTTAGAATTATATAATTTTAGATCTTTATTGGATTTCGAAGATAACCCCATTCAGCCATTTCATTTTGCAAGCATGGAAAATGAAGCACAGAGGTTTAGTGTCTGCTGAGAGTGTGCTTTAACTAATTATTAGCAGAACTCTTACTAATCCAGAACTCTTTCTACCGTATCATGATACTTCCCTTACATTAGAAATTCAACCGATCATTTGTGTTTACTGGAATTAAAATGTTTTTCACATTTTTTCACAGTATCTAAATAGAGTCATTATGGAGTGGGGAAATTCAGGTTCATCATATGAATTTAATTTATACAGGGATATATATGTTCTGAGTATATACATACTTTTGTCCAAATATGGTTTTAAAATTTAGGAAAACTAAATTTCTGTTATCAAATATGTGCTTAACCTATAATACTAAAAATACTATGAGTTAATATAGTAAGATCTGTAAAATACTGAAGCCATTCTGGGAAATTTTATACTTTCTAGTCACATATCACATTTTTTATCCTGGATCAGTTCCAAAAGTGTAATCTTTGCTATTATGAATTTCTGTCTTAGGTATCAAATTATAAATTATAAATTTAAAAGTCCTTTTAAATGCAATTCCTTTTGTAAAATAATGAACCTGAGTTACTCTGCATAATTCTCCTTGACCCCACTGATGCTCTAATACCTTTCATTAAGTGGAGTCCAGGCAACCACTCTTTTCTTCATCCCAGCTCCAGCTAAGGCCAGCTGTTCTTCAAGCAACATTTTTATTAACTTATTTAGGAACTGGGGCATATCTTATTACCCTATTTTCCATTCCTGTCCTATGCAGCTGTAGTTGATACTTTTCATAACAGCCTTTACATATCAACCTCCTCCTCCATTTCACCTCATTTTTTTCTTATTCTCTTTTACTTCCCTTTTTAAGTAAATTATGCACGTGTGTGTGCATGCAAAAGCCCCTCTTCTTTCTTTCTTTCTGGTAGCCATACGACTTGAAAGCTTCAAGAATGTGCTCCTTGTTTCTATGAGATTATAAGCTTCAGGGAAAAACATTTACTAATGGTGGAAAAACTCTGAAATGTAGAATAAATGAGTTTTAATGATAGCAATATTTCATTAACAATATTACGTTAATTTAGACAATTTAAAAATGCAATATGAATACAAAGAAAAGGTTTTAAACAAATAGTAGGTTGTGCAAATTATCATTAATCTCAAAATATTACAAGTTTCATGGTATATAAGAAAACAACTTTTGGAGGAAGCTATTCTATAAATATAAGACATGCATAAATAGCAGCCACTTTTAGAATTCAAATAAAATAACGTTTCTTAGTATATTAATGTTATGGTAATTTGAATATTCACCACCTCCTATTCACTGCATCCTTGATTCACCCATTAGTTCGGTGCCTGGATACCTTATTACGAAGAATTACTACTTTAAAGGCAATTTGCAGTGTTAGAAAGATAAATGTAATTCCATATGGATCACAATAATGAAATCCATACCAGTTAAAGGATATGTTAAAAAACAGTAGCCCAATTTTCTGACATTTATTACTAATTAAATTAGCCTACTTTAGATAGGATTTTTTTAAAAGCGAAGGTTGTTAGTAATTTTTAAAATGTAACTACATTAATATTTTCTATGTATGACAGTCTGACATTTTTAAAGTTTAGCCTGAAATTTAAAACTAACTTTGTATTTAGGATGTTATTACAGAGAAGTTATTAACTGTGTGAGACATACTCCGTAGAAGCTGGATGCTCTTCTTACAAGTACTATTAGAAAATTTGTCTGAAGATTGAACAGTTACCAAAAGAGAATTGAAAGTAGTTGTTGACGTACTTGGACTAATCTATAAGGCTTCTTTTCTAGTATGGATACATGAGAAATACGATAAAGCTCATGATTTTTTCCATAATGTCTAGATTTATAAAATATTAGCTAGAAAGTATTAGTATCTAGGATTTTAATTTTCTATATGAATGTATAACATTTTGAATATTGTTGGTACGATTTAATGGGAAAGCCTTTTTCTTTTCATTTTTTTAACATTTTCTAATTATGGGAAATTATTTTATATACAGTGAGATGCACAGAACTTAATTATACAATTAAATGAGTTTCCACACATGTATACAGCCATGTAACCACCACTCAGCAACATATAGAATATTTCCATCTTCCACAGAAAGTTCCCTTGGACACCCACTCCCAACGGCAACCACGATCCTGATTTCAATCAACATAGATTAGTTTCAGTTGTTCTTGAGCTATATTTACTCTTTTATGTCTGGTCTATTTCTTTCAACATAATTGTGAAGCTCATGTTGTTGAGGGTTTCAGTAATTTGTTCTTTTTATTATTGAGTCATTTTCCACCATTTTAATATCCCTTTTTTTTTTTTTTAAAGATGTTGGGGGTAGGAGTTTATTAATTATTTATTTGTTTTTGCTGTGTTGGATCTTCGTTTCTGTGCGAGGGCTTTCTCTAGTTGTGGCAAGCGGGGGCCACTCTTCATCGCAGTGCGCGGGCCTCTCACTATCGCGGCCTCTCTTGTTGCAGAGCACAGGCTCCAGACGCGCAGGCTCAGTAGTTGTGGCTCACGGGCCTAGTTGCTCCGCGGCATGTGGGATCCTTCCAGACCAGGGCACAAACCCATGTCCCCTGCGTGGGCAGGCGGACTCTCAACCACTGCACCACCAGGGAAGCCCTGTTTTCTTTTGATGGACATATGGATTGTTCCATACTAAGTGTTATGAATAAAACTGTTATAGATATTTTTGTATAAAACTTTTTTGTGGACTTGCTGGGTCATAGTCCAGATGGATGTTTAACTATTCAAGAAACAGATGATTTTCAAGTGGTTGTTCTATTTTAAATACTCACCCAACAGCATATGTGAGAGTTCTAATTACTTCTCGGTATCAGCAGAATTTGGTATTATCAGTCTTTTTTAATTTTAGACAGTCTAGCTGGTATAAAAGAACTTCTATCTTATTGTAAGTTTAATTTTCATTTCAGTGATGACTAATGATGTTAAATCCTTTAACATGGTTATTGATAATTCATATAAAGACAGTCTTTGCTTTACCTGATAGTGTGGGACCATAAAAATGACTGTAAAGCTGTCTGTAAAATGTGTGCAAAGCAACCTTAATAATCAATAGGGAAAATGATGATTGTTCCATAACCTTCAAAGTTTTTTGTCACTACATTAAAAACTCTCTTACTGTCAGTTATAAATATATAGGAAATGAAAAAAACAACAAAAACAATATTTAGTACACTGTAATTTAAAACATTAGAAATAACTGAGAATGAAAGCTTTCACTTTATTAAAAACATCAAGAGTGGTTACTTGCTTTTTCTCACTGTTTAGCTTATGATATAGAGAGAGCATCTTTTCTATGACTTGGCAAAGTTTGGATTAGCTTTGAACATGCATATGGGCACGTGACATATGCACATGGGAGATAAGGAGGCCATATAACTACACACTTTGCTGCTTGTGCATGAACTAAATAACAGATGCACAGTGACCAATCAATGATAGGTTTCAAAAGAAATGATATTATTGGTCTCTGATTATGATGTACATCTGTGTGTGTGTGTGAAACCAAATCATTTTTTATTTATTTGTTTTAAACTTTTTATTTTATATTGGTGTACAATTAACAATGTTGTGTATCTATTCTTTTTAAAATTATTTTCCCAATTAGGTTGTACAGAATATTGAGTAGAGTTTCCTGTGCTATACAGTAGGTCTTTGTTGGTAGCAATTTTGTGGACAGGAGAGCTAGCAGTGAAGTACTTTATACAAGAACTCATAGTTAATGTATAAAGGTAACAAAGTTTAACCCCTGTTTTGGGCAGACAGGTGTTATTTAATTAAACCATAAAAACAGAAATTCAAGCATATTAGAACATGCAACGTGAGGATTGTTCTGTCATTTTTGACAGGTTTTCATTCAAGTCTTTAGCCCATTTTGTATTGAGTTGCTTTTCTTTTTGGTGTTGAGTTATAGGAACTGTTTATATATTTTGAATACAAGTCCTTTATTAGATGTATATATAACAAATATTGTCTCTTAGTCAATGGCTTGATTTTCTATTTCCTTAATGGTACCTTTGGATGAGCAGATTATTTTAATTTTGATGAAATCCAAAGTAGCAATTTTTAATTTCACATTAGTACATTTTGTGTCCTAAGAAATATTGTCTACTTCAAGATCATGAAGATATTATCCTGTCTTTTATACTAGAAATTTTACAGTTTTAGCTTTTATATTTATATCCATAATTCATCTCAAATTTTGTGTATGTGTATAGTATGAGATATGATTTAAAGTTCCTTTTCAATATATTCATTCAATTTTTCCAAAACTTTTTAAAAGACTTTCCTTTTCCCTACTGAATTACCTTGGTAGCTTTGTCAAAAATCAGTTGACTCTATGCACTTGAATCTCTTTCTGGAATATATTCTCTTCCATTGATTTGTATACCTTTATGAATACCACACTGTGTTGATTACTACAGTTTTATAACAAATCTTGAAATCAGGTAGTGTAGGTTCTACAAATGTGTTCTTTTTCAAGGTTTTAGCTATTTTAGTTCTTTGTATTTCCATATACATTTTATTATTAGAATCACCTTGTTGATTTTTACCAAAAAAAACCCTGTGGCATTTTCATTGGGATTGCATTTAATCTATTCATGCATTTAGGGAGAAATGCCATCTTAATATTGAGTTATCTGGTCCATGAACATGGTATATGTCTCTATTTTTAGACTCTAATTTCTTTCGGCAGTGCTTTGTAGTTTTCAGCAAATGAATTTTACATGTCTTTTGTTAAAATTATTCCTATTTAACGTTTTAATTTTAGTCACCAGTTGTTTGATGTAGAATCTAGAAATACAGTTGATTTTGTTTATTGGTATTGTGTCCTACAACTGCTAAATTTGCTTATTAGTCCAAGAAGGGTTTTGTTATATATTGCTTTAGAATTTTCTACATTTAAAAATGTCACTTCATCTACAATTAGGGTAATTTTTATCTCTTTCTTTCTAAGCCCTGTGACTTTTTTCCCTTACCATATTGCACTGGCCAGACTCTCTGGTACTATATTAAATAGAAGTAGTAAAAGCAGACATCCTTGCATTGTTCCCAATCAAAAGGGGAAGCATCCATCCTTCACTATTTTGTATGATGTGTGCTGTAGGATATCTGTAGATGCCCATGATCGAATGCTTTTTTCTCTTTTATTCTGTTACTGTGGTAAATTATATGATTAGCTTTTTTAATATTAAGTGAAATTTACCTTCCTGGGATAGACCACACTTGATCAGATGCACTATACTTTTATATATGGCTTGACAAGTGTTTACAAATTTTATTAATTTTTCTGAAGAACTAATTTTTGAATTTGTTAATATTCTCTTTTATTTATCTATTTTCTATTTCACTGAGTCCTGATCTTTATTATTTTCTTCCCTCTAAATATTCTGCTTTTAATATGCTCTTTTTTTCTGTATTTTTATCATAATTTTCTTTCTGTCTTTTTTCCCCAGCTTTATTGAGGTATGATTCACGAATAAACATTGCATATATTTAAGGTATACAGTGCAGTGCTTTGATATATGTATACATTGTGAAATGATTCCCCCAATCAAGCTAACTAACCTGTCCATCACCTCACATATTTACCTTTTGTGTGTGTGTGTGTGGTGAGAACACTTAAGATCTACTCTCTTAACACATTTCAAGTATGTAATATTGATACATCATTATTAACTATAGTCACCATGCTGTACATTAGCTTTTTCATATAACTTATTCATATAACTGAAAGTTGTACCCTTTGACAAACATCCCACTATCTCCCCTCCACTCCCCTGGCCCCTGGCAATCACTGTTCTATTCTGTTTCCATGAGTTTGACTTTTTTAGAGTCCATCCATAAGTGAGATCTTGCAGTATTTATCTTCTTGTAGCTAGTTAATCTTACTTTACATAATGATTTTAAGCCTTTCTTCTTTTCAAATATAATCATTTACAGCTATAAATCTCCTAATAATTATATATCACAAATTTTGACTTCTTTTGATAAAAATATTCTCTAATTTCCTTTGAAATTTCTCCTTTGAGCCATGGTTATTTAAAAATATATTTAATTTCTAATATTTGAGACTTATCTAGATAGCCACATGTCATCAATTTTTCATTTATTGCCATTATTGTTAGAGAATATGTCTGTAACACTTAATTTTTAAAAATTAGTTGGGGCAGTTTCTGTGGCTCAGCATATAATTTATCTTGTTGAATATTCTTCCATGCACACTTGAAATAATGTCTATTCTTCAGTTGTTGTCCATAATGTTCTATGTATTAATTCAGTGTGATAATGTTTTGCAAATCTGTATTCTTACCACTTTTCAACAAAAATTATTCGATATATTATTGATAAGGAAATATTAAAATATCCAAATATATTGTGGATTTGTCTATTTCTTCAAGTCTGTCAGTATTTGGTTCATGTACTTCAAAGTTTTTTATTAAACACACACATATTATAATTGTTATAACTTCCTAACTGATCCATTAATCATTATAAACTGTCTCTTTTATCTTTAGATCACTCCTTGTCTTAAAGATTCTTTAGTCTGGTATTAATATAGGCACATGCTCTTTAGTTTACTGTTTGCTTTGTATGTTTTTTTCTATCTTTACTTTTGAATTATTTGTATCATATTTAATTTGTGTGTCTGGTGGACAAATTATGTCTCTTGTGGGCAGCATATAATTGGGTCTTTTATTTTTATCTTACTTGACAATCTCTGTTTTCTAAATGGAGCATTTAATCTATTTATGTTTAAAGTCATTATTTAGTTGAGTTTAGTTCTATTTGCTATTTGTTTTCTAGCTCTTTTTTAGTTCCTCTGTTCTTTCTTTATTGCCTTCCTTTGGGTTAATTGGATGGTTTTAGCTTTCTGTTTTAATTTCTTTATAGGATTTTTATCTATACTTCCTTGTCATTATTTTTAGTGGTTGATCAAGGGATTACAATATAATTCCTTAGTTTATTGTATTTAAATTAATATTCTACAACTTCATATAAAATATATGAACTTTGCAAAAGTACAATTCCATATACTTTGTCATACATTTGACATCTATATATTTTAAATGATTTACATATATTTACATTGTAAATCCCACAATTTATGGTATTATTTTTACTTACAGAGCCAGTAGACATTTACATAAATTAAGAAAAGACCATGTATTTCCCATATAATTATCATTATTGGTGTTCTTCTATTCCAGTAGTTATGAGTTACAGGTAATTACAGCTAATATTTCCCTTTCAACTAAAGAACTCACTTTAGAATTTCTCCTAGTGCAGGTATGCTAGCATCAAATTCTCTCAGATTTTATTTATTTGGAAATAGATTTATTTTGTTTTCACTTTTGAGGGTCTTTTTCTGTGGATATAAGATTCTGGGTTGATAGTTCTCCCACCCAATATTTGTCTCTTTAAAGATGTAATTCCTTTGTCTTCTAGTACTCATTATTTCTGATGAGATGTCAACCACCATTTTTATCATTAGCTCTTGTGTATGAAATGTGATTTGGGGGACACTTTTCAAGTTTTTTTTTTTATCTTTACTTTTAAGCAGTTTTACAATAATATGGCTAGTGTGGTTTTTGTTGCATTTATTTTGCTGTGGGTTCATTTAGTTTTTTGTATTGGTAAATTAATATTTTTCTAAAATTTGAGAAATTTTGGGCCATTATTTTTTAAATTATTTTTCTGCCATCTTCTTTTCTTCTGGGACTCTAATTCCATACCTCCTAAGTGACTGAGGCTTTATTAAATTTTTTCACATTTCTTCCTTTATTCTGTAGATTGGAGTTCTATTGATGTGACATGATGTTCATTGACTGTATTCTGCCATCTTTAATCTGGTATTTAACAAATCCAATATCATGTCAGGTATTATACTTTTAAATTCTAGAATTTCCCTTTATTTCTGTTTCCTTACTTCCATTTCTCTGATGAAATTCCCCATTTGCTTTGTTTTCCATTAAGTCAAATAAAATATTTATAATGGCTTCTTTAAATTAATTTTCTACTAATTCGTACACCTGCATTATCCTGTGATCTCTTTCTATTGAACACTTTTTCCTCCTGACTACAAGTCACATTTTCCTGTCAATAGTAATTTTCCTGCCTGCCTAGAAATTTTTTTTTTTTTTAGATGTTGGGGGTGGAGTTTATTAATTATTTATTTTTGCTGTGTTGCGTCTTTGTTTCTGTGTGAGGGCTTTCTCTAGTTGTGGCAAGCGGAGGCCACTCTTCATCGCGGTGCGCGGGCCTCTCACTATGGTGGCCTCTCTTGTTGTGGAGCACAAGCTCCAGACGCGCAGTCTCAGTAGTTGTGGCTCACGGGCCTAGTTGCTCCACGGAATGTGGGATCCTCCCAGACCAGGGCTCAAACCCATGTTCCCTGCATTAGCAGGCAGATTTCAACCACTGCGCCACCAGGGAAGCCCTGCCTAGAAATTTTTAAACTTAAATTGGATATTGTTTGTGACATTGTGCAGAAACTCTGGATTTTGGTATCTTCTTTTGAAGGGTGTTGGCTTTTTATTCAAATAGGCCATTAAATTACTGAATTACAGTTTTGTGAATGTTTGATTTTGGTTTCAACCTTATTTGTAGAGAGAATTCCTTAATCCTGGGACATAGAGCAAAGTAAATGTATGGCCCTTTTGGGATTTTAAAATGAGGCCTGCTGTTTACCAATTCCTTACTTTGGTGGGATTCAAATTCTGAATTTTATCTCCTCTGCATTGGGAAGCAACTAAAATTTCTAGTAAGTTTTTCATCTGTTGCCTTCCACTTTGCTTCTTGGCATATCCTTCATACTTCCACAATTATGAGATTGGCCAAGGATCTTCAGGGAATTTAGAACTGTAATTTGGGTCTAACGCCTTTGTGGCTTCTTCCTTTTTGAACTACTCTGGCAATCCTGCATCCCATTCCCTGACACCACAAGCCAGAAGCTGTCCCTCCCTCCGCCACAGAGTTTATAGCTGTTATCTGCAGAAGGATTAGTGTGACACAAGCTATTCTGGCATCATCAGAACATCCCTCAAACTTATTAGGTTTGGATAATGGAATATTTTTACATAAATTTTTGACTACTGCAGCAAAATTTTTTTGCACGATTTTGACAGTTCTAATCACACTGTGCACTTTTATGTATAATAGCCTTACCAAACATTTTGTGAGTACATAGAGGAAGGGTTTACACTGCAATAATATACATGACTTTAAATTAAACAGTATTTTTGTTCTTAAAAATATTTTGGCAATCTGGAATTTTTCTACTGGCTACATTATTTCACAGTGCCTCCAGTCTCTATCCTTTGATCCTTTCTCCTCTATTGATTGTTTCTGCTTACATCTTTCCTTCTTTCCTTGTATTCTCTCTCCCTCCCTCCCCCCCCCCCTTTCTCTTATGGAATCCTTGAAAAATCCAAATTCTTCTGTCCTGTAGAGCTTTCCCCAAACTTACATCCAGGACTCCTTTTGTATACTTTACTCTATCAAGGTTTTCTGTACAGCCAGTTTTTAGAAAAGAATGGTTTTAAGCAGCATTTGATTATAATCAGCATTGGTGACACTTGTTCATCAGTCAACATTGGTGATATTTTCTTCTTGAAATCCATGCATTCATCCATGCATCCATGTATCCATCCATTAGTTTGTTCATTTATTCATTCATTTGTTAAACAAATATTTCTTAAGTACCAATGTGTGCCAAACATTATTGGCTTATGTGAGTTTTTTATGATCTCTTTTTCCTATTTTATTGATAATTTAGCCTGGATTGACTATTGACTTGACAGAGACTCAGTTTTTTTTTTTTATCGCCTGCTTTTCTGATACTATAAATACCACCCCCTTATATGTTAATTCACTCTCATGGTTTCAAAGCTTATATATACATATTTATCCCAAGTTGTTTTTCCCTACCTTTTACTCTAACCTAAGCTTCTCCCAAAACAGCTCTATTTATTCATGCTAACAAGATATGAAACTAGCATTTTATTTACTCATATCCATCCTCAAGCACATTATCACTAACCCATATATCTTTCTCATTGTTTCATCAATGTCAATGGTTCAATTTAGTCTCCAGGTGTTATGGGAGTGGTCTTAATAGATGACTAATTCTGCTATATAATTATTCCCCTAAGAACTGCTTGTGATGAACTATTTCAAAACAAAGTTGTCATTTTTGATAGGTATTCTCAGGAGATGACTTGCTATATAGAGCTGTCAAATTAATGACTCTATAAAACAAATCAACTCACTTTGTCTCCAAATAGAATATGTATCATCATTTTCCTTGTTGAGTTCTCCAAGAAAAAGTGACATTTTCCCCAGAAATTTTACTGAGATATTTTTATAAATAAGTTACGTTTCAATAATTTTTGGATTAATAACTAATATTGTTATAGCTGTGGTCCATAGAATTTTGGGTCCCCAATTGTCCATCTATACATGCACTGTGACAGACACTTAAAAATTATTTTAGAAAACTTTAGTTCTGTTTATAGATACTTTCTCAAGCATGAAAGACATGCAGATGGGATATTTTAAAATGACTTAATTTGGCATACTAATAAGTGTGTCATTCCATATTCTCAGCTTTGTAGTGTCACCTAAAATCATGTTTATGTAGCCTATTTTGGTAAGTTTTGCTTCAGCTACTCCAAAATCTATCTCTGAATTAAGCCAAACCGACAGAGAGAAGTATACCTGAACTGAATCATTAGAACTTATAAAGAAATAGTTTTACAAAAATGCGTTTGATAATTATTCCGCCCACCCATATTGAGAGACATTATAAGAAGGAGCCAAGTTAAACATACTTAGAATTTACTATGTAAGGATGTTGTTGAGGACGCTGTTTATTAAATTACATGGTATTGTTTATGTGCTTTTCTGGGGGAGAAATCTACCTTTGATCTCAATACCAGAGTTTATTTCATGTTTCTTGCTCATTTAATTTGTCTTTATTTATGGTCACAGAGATTTACAGTCTTAATTTTTTCCTTTGTATTATCTTCTGTAACGTCAGAGCCAAATCATAGCCTACTTCTAGGACATGTACAATGTACATTTGATCTATTAACCTAATTGCTGGGTTGATTCCATTTCTTTACTCCTATTTTTTTCTCTGCCCAATAAATCATCACATTTTTGCCAATATTCTTTGGCCTTTTAGCTCTATTCCTAATTATTCTTTATCACTGTAGTCTACATTGTACTGCATATATACAGTATCTAACCAGTTTCTATCACATTTACTGTTTCCTAATGACTAGCCATATGGAGGCTCAGGATTTTCTTTAAGTTTATACTTTACCGGTGAATCTGTCGGTTGTTCTCTGTGTTCTGCAGTAGTCATCTAAATTCATCTCTCCAACGTTCAGTGCCCTTCAGTAGCACCACACTTGATATTACACCGCCCACAACTTTTTTCTTATGACTTCCTTAGACTTTCTTTTCTCCAGTCTGGTATACTTTCCAGACCATGACAAACATCTTGTTGCCATTTATAGATCTCTCCCTATATTAATGTACTTAAAACATTATTTCTTCCTCATCTGTACTAATCATCAGTTGTTCCTTTAAGTTGTAGCTCCCAGATCTTCTCCTTCCATTGAGCCTTCCTCCTGGCATCACCTATTTGTGATAGTTTCTATTAGCTAAATTACTTTTATATATGTATGAAGAAGGGCTTATACCCTAAGACTTATAACTTGCCAATACCACTCAATCTGAATGTCTAGTAAATGATATTGATTAAATTCAGGTTAGTGCAAAATGTATATCTGGTTTGGGAAATATTCTTTGCACCCGACTTTTCAGGCATTTCTGTGTTTATATTGATCCATACTATGTTAGTGTTAGTAAACTGTACTTTTGTTTGTGTATGTTCAGATCATATATTTGTACCTTGTGTTTTGTAGTTTGTTTAAAATTAGTAGAGACAAAAATATTCTTAATAAACTAGGAAAGATTGTGTTGATACTTTTGTAACTTTTATAAGTATTTATATATTTTTCAGACACCTGTTTTGCTTAAAAGAGAGTATATCTTTGCCTGAAGATACATGTATATAGTCATGACTAAAGATTTAAGGAAACTTGGTCTTCCATGTTAGTATACTTAACCAGGTCAGTGAGAAGTCAGTACAAACTACCATCCTATCATAAGAGGTTGGCAACTTCTTATAATTGATATTCAGAAGTTTGGAGAATAATTACATTTTATACACATTTTCATTTTCTAAGTGGAATATACTAAATAATCACTAAAAACTGGCATGCCTTTAAAGTGTAACAAATTTTTACTTGTATAGATAGATCTACAGACTTTCAATTCAACCATGATGAAAGTATTTCGCCGGTAAGAATAATTTATGAATAAAAATGTAATTTACGGAATACCTTGGCAGAGAATGTTGATCGCTTCATCACAGTTCAGTCATGTTTAGAAAATCTAAACAAGCTGCATGATTATTCCAGGAAGCATGGAATGATGTGTTCAAATGAGTACCATCTGTGGATAGAAAAAGGTTGAGGTTTTTAGTCATTCTTAAAGAATGGAAATCTGATTCTCCATGCTAAACTGAGTGTAATCCTTTTTGTATCTGTAATTCAATAGGGCGGTTGCCTTGAAATAGTCTAGTTCAACACACGGTTCATCAAAAGAGAAGATGCTGGATATAAATGAGGCCTACATACTGCTGGTCATTTGTGTGTGCGTCTGAGGTAGCCTTGTTGAAAAAAATTGTCTACAAGTTGTACATATTTGGCCTCAGATTAGATTTATTTCTTGTTCATCTTTATAAATACACTTGAGTGAAAAATGTGGACAAAATTTTGTATTGCATGAAACCAAAGGACTATTTCATGAACCATGATTTATTCACATAATCAACACTTACTGAGTGCCCATACGTGCCAGACTCTGGGTGTCCCGTGCAAGGCCCATCCCTGAGCTTGTCACATGGAAAGCAGTTGCAATTATTGTTACCCTTTCTTTAGCCAGGTTAGAAATAACTCTTGTATGGATCTTGTTTCTTTGTCAAGTTAAAGTACTGTCCTATTTAGACCTTTTCTTCTCTGTAACACTTATTTGGAGAATAGTGGAGTCTGTGGACAAATATTAATCTGCTGAAAATTTTTTACTGTGCATCAAACTTTGCCATTAGTTTTCTTTCCTGAAATCTAAACACTGGAGGGTATTAAAAAAGTTGGTTAGCGAGCCATGGGCATCTAGTCATCCCGCCTGATGAAATATGGGGAAAGGGTAGCCTCCTCTGCCTTCTCCAGTTCATTGAATAGCTAATGCATCCTTTTTTCCTTCCACCTTTAGTTGCTTAGTAAACCCTAGGAAAAGGAAATTGAAACATGAAAGGGGTAGTTAGTGATGGACTGGAAAGAAAGGGAAATGTCTGGACCACAGTCCCTTGCTCTCATGGGGAAGAGCAGAGTCTATGGTTTTATTTATTTTATTTATTTTTGGCTGCGTTGGGTCTTCATTGCTGCGTGCACGGGCTTTCTCTAGCGGCGAGTGGGGGCTACTCTTCGTTGCGGTGCGCAGGCTTCTCACTGTGGTGGCTTCTTGTCACAGAGCACGGGCTCTAGGTGCGTGGGCTTCAGGCATTGTGGTACGTGGGCTCAGTAGTTGTGGCTCGCGGGCTCTAGAGCGCAGGCTTGGTAGTTGTGCGCACGGGCTTAGTTGCTCTGCGGCATGTGGGATCTTCCCGGACCAGGGATTGAACCTGTGTCCCCTGCGTTGGCAAGTGGATTCTTAACCACTGTGCCACCAGGGAAGCCCTTGTCTATGGTTTTAATGCAAATGAAAAGTCAATATAAAACTTATCAAGTATTCCCACTGCACTTAGGATAAAACTGAAAATCTTGAATCCAGACTGCAAGGCTCAACATTATCTGATTCTGGCCTGCATCTCCAACCTTCTGTCTTCCTCTTCATCTCCTTGTGGTTGTAGCAGCCTTCTTTACATGTTTCCAATGTGCCATGTTCTCTTCCTCAGAGTCTTAACACCCTGATGCTTTTCCCCTGGGAAGTTACATCTTATCTGTCAGATCTCTGATTAAATTATAATTCATCAGGAAAACCTTTCCTGACCATCTATCTAAATCAAGTCTCCTGTTATACCCTCTTATTCATTTGTTCCTACTTTCAAAAATATTTATTAAATGCCTGTTGTGTTCCAAGAATTAATCTAGACCTTCAGAGAAATAATCTAATTATGGTTGGCATTCATATATGTATATAATATATAAATAAACATATTTTGGAGTAATTGCTCAATCTTTTTTATTAATATGAATGCAGAATAAAAACCTTTCTAGTTCTTCGGTATAAATGTTGGAGTAAAGTGGAGAGGAAAATAGGACTAGGACTATTTGAGGTGGGTGTTCAGTGTAGAATTAGGATTTATAGGAAGGTAGATATCTGTTCAAAATAATGAAGGCTGTACAAACTAATAGAGCTATCTGGAAATCAATTTTAAAATAAAGCCCCTCAAGATTTTGCTCTGTATATTTAAGAACAGGCTAGATAAGTAGAGATTGGTCATTTGGTAGAGTGAATTTGTATTAGTTTTCTATTGCTGTGTCATGAATTATCACAAACTTAGTGACTTAAAACAACACCCATTGGGCTTCCCTGGTGGCGCAGTGGTTGAGAGTCCGCCTGCTGATGCAGGGGACACGGGTTCGTGCCCCGGTCCGGGAAGATCCCACATGCCGCGGAGCGGTTGGGCCCGTGAGCCATGGCCGCTGAGCCTGCGCGTCCGGAGCCTGTGCTCCGCAGTGGGAGAGGCCACAGCAGTGAGAGGCCCGCGTACCGAAAAAAAAAAAAAAAGCACCCATTTATTAGAGCACAGCTCTGTAGGTCAGAGTCTGGGTATGCTGTGCCTGGATTCTCTACTCAGAGTCTCACAAGGTCAAGTGAAGTTATCCATGGGCTGTGTTCTCATGTGGAGTACAGGTCCTCGTCCGAGCTCACATGGTTGCAGCAGAATTCAGTTTCTTACAGTTCTAGGAGCCAATTCCTGGTTGGCTTTTAGCCAAGGGCTGTCCTCAGCTCCTAGAGATGTCCTGGTGGTCCCTTCCTTCTTCAAAGCCAGCCGTGGAGAAATGTTTGTACATTGCATCTAATCTCTTGCTTAGAATACTTAACTTCCTCTTTTGTAACTACCCAAAGAAAACTCTCTGCTTTTAAAGGACTCGTTATAAAATCAGGCCCACTGGATTATCTCTCCCTGACTGATTTGGATCTTAATTACAGCTGCAAAAAATTTTTTTTGCATCAACACCTATCAGTGTTTGGTTGAAAAACTGGAAGAAGGTGTAGGTACCAAAATTCTTGGGGGACATCTGCCTCCATAAACAAGACAGGTTGACCAAGATCATCTCTAAGTTTCCTTCAGATTCTGATTCTGTGATCTTCTGATTCATTTGCCTGTTCTATGGATTCTACCACCAAAATAGATCTAAAAATTCACCTCTTTCCTATTGCTATCATTTTCTTTTTTCTTTGCTGAACAAATCAAATGTTCTATGAATTTGTCCCTTTTCCTGTTTGCAGTTATCAGACTAGACTTGATAAAATGTACTACTGAACATCTGATTCTGTCACCTTGACAGCTTTCCATTGCCTGAGAAGCTATCTGTAATCCTGTGCCATAGTATGTCCTCAGACTATTTCTCTTTGTCATTGCCAGTGTCAATTATAAGCTGTAAACTTGACTTAGATCACATTACCCCCCTCTTCTTGAATCTCTACCTTTACACTTAGTGGAATCTCCTCTCACATGCAACCTTTTCTCTTAACACTTTTCCTGAACCCCCAAATCAGTCATATTTCTCTGCTTTGTGTTAGAATATTTTGAAAATGTGCCTTATCTCCAAGAGGTCTGAATTCAAACTTAGTGGCTGAGGGATTTCAATAAATTATGGAAACTGTACTTTTTAGTCAGTTCTAAAACTTCTTCCTCTATAAAGGTAATTGTTCCTTAAAATAAGTTTTTCTCTCATTGCTCTTATGCATAACTAAAGATAATGTGTTGTAAGTCATATTATAAGTGTTCTGTTTGTAGAGCTACCTTTTTAAAGGTCACTGTTCAATTAAATACAGTAAGATTTGATGATAAATATTAGTATTTGAAAACAGAGTAATTGAATCTGATCATATGGCTTTAAGTAATTTACTACTTGTTTTCCATTGCATTAGACTTTCTCTTCTTTTCCAGGTTTAGGCAAATTTACAAGCAATAGGTCTGTAGATAGTTCAGTAAAAAAAAATTAAGAGGAAATCCAAATTTTTAACTCAAGTCCAGATCTCCCTACAGAACTCCAGACTCATGCATCCATCTGTTATTTGACATCTCCTTCTGGGTATCTGCTAGGCATTTCAAAGTTAACATGCTCAAAATAAATTCTTAATCTTACTTACCAAAGCTTACTTCTTTCACAGTCATCCCCTTCTTGGTTAAGTGACTTCGTCTTTCTGTTTGCTTAACCCGAAGACCTTAAAGCTTTCTTCTACTCCTTTCTCTCTGTTATACCTGACATGTCACACAGCAGCAAATCCTGTCGGCTCTCCTGCAAATTATATTCAGAATCTGAATACTTGCTTTCATTTCTGCTGCTGCAGTCCTGCCTCACGCCATCCTGATCTCTTGTGTTGACACTGAAATAGCCTACTAATTACTCTCCCTGTTTTCATCCTTCTCTCCCTTGTCTAGTCTCAACACAGTAGCTAGAGTGAAAACATACTTCAGAGCCTGTAAATCCTCTGCTCATGTGAAAGTCTTAAAGTTCTACAATGTCGTATATAATCAAGGCTTCGGTGTTTCTTCTCAGACCTCACCTCCTACTAGCCACGCTGGCCTCTTTTTTATTCTTCAGATATACCAGGCATGATTCCAACATAGGGCCTGTAATCACACATTTCCCCCTGCTGGGAATGTTCTTCCTCCAAACAGTCACATGGTTAGTTTCCCCACCTTCATCAGGAACTTCATGTCTCCTAATCAGTCACGCTTTCTGCTTTTTTGGCCAAGGGCTGTCTTCATTTCATTATCCTTGAACTCTTTCTCCTTTTTCCCTTTCTTATTTTTTTCCATAACACTAATCATCATCCAAAATACTATATATAATACTTATTTATACTTGTGTTGTATATAAACCTCTGGAATGTAAATTACACCAGGGTAGGGACTTTTGTCTGTTTTGTTCATTGTATTATTGTATTCCCAGCACCTACAGTAGTACTTGGCATAAATTAGATGCTCATTAGGTATTTATTGAAATCTGAATTAATATGATATGTTTAGGAATGAATGACTTTTATGAATGAATTTTCTAACTCATTAATTTTCTTATCTTTACTGCACATATTAACATATAGTTTTTATGAATTGTGTAATTTTCATACAAGTCATTGTTATCAGTCTTTCTATCTCAGCCTTCTGAGAAAAGGTCCTTGCACATATACAAGGACAGGCATGAAAAAAGTGCCCATGTCACTTAATTCATTGTTCTTTTATATTTCTAAGCATAACACACTTATATTATTATACTTGTCTAATAAGTGACTGTTTCTTGAAAACAAGACATAAGCCTACGTATCTTGATTTCCTAACACCAGCCTCAGAGCCTGACACACGGTATGAATATAGCAAACCAGTGGTTAATACGAAATCTAATAAATGCCTCCAAGTAGGACCATGTGATTGTAGGTGATATACAGATACCTTATTCTGTGTATTAATGTCAGTGTGCTTGATGATGTTCTAGAAAGGGTTATACTAATTTTAAATATGTGCAAGATAAAATAAAAATTAATTGTATACATTATTAATTCATTTAATAATCTTGTTTAAATTATTTTATAATCAACATCTACTATATGTAAGATGTGTTTGTGTCTATCTAGTCATTTAAATATAAGAACGTCTTTCTTGGGAACTGAATATTAAAAACTCAGACCCTTCCTCGGAAAGTACATAGGATTATATGAGCATGCAATTTTTCTTTGTACCAGTGCTTATATAAGGAACCAAAGTAAGTTTTTATAAGTAACTTGTGAGTGAATTTGGGAGCAAAATTAGGAATAAAAACATCACAATTGTTTTGTCCCCTAACCCTTTGGACCATTGCTCTGTGAAGTATCACCTTAAGTTTCTGCTTATTAAATGTGGGGATATTAATCTAAGGGCAGTTGTAATAAGAGATCACCACTACGTGCATAGTAAAGGAATGTTTGTAAATCCCATTTCTCCCTCCTGTTCACACAATGTTTGGTAGTTCCAATTGTTTTCCCTTTTTTTTCCCTTCAACTTTTAGTTCCCAGCACTCCCACAAATATTGCTTTTTCTGATGTTCAGTCAACTAGTGCAACATTGACATGGATGAGACCTGACACTATCTTTGGCTACTTCCAAAATTATAAGATTACCACTCAACTTCGGGCTCAAAAATGCAGAGAATGGGAATCTGAAGAATGTGTTGAATATCAAAAAGTTCAATACCTCTACGAAGCTGACCTAACTGAAGAGACAGTATATGATTTAAAGAAATTTAGATGGTATCGATTCCAAGTGGCTGCCAGCACCAATGCCGGCTATGGCGATGCGTCAAATTGGATATCTACACAAACCCTGCCTGGTCGTAAGTATTGTTCTGTATATGTATGTATACTTCTGCATTCAAGAAAAAGCTCTTTAAATGTTTTTCCATAGAAATCATTCAAAATATAGGTAAAGATTGCTCTTGTAACTTTAGTTTTATATTTTAAAATTAACTGGTTGCCCTAATTGCTTAAACATCGTTAACCATAATAGCATTTATTTTTTCTTAATTGAATCCCGATGGGAAATTCAACTTCAGTCATTATTAGGGCTTTTCTCAAACTCCCAGAGTGGTACCAAGGTCCTAGAGTCTTATATTGTAACAAAAAGCATTATGATCCTCTAAGTGGTCTGTCATTAGGCTATACTGATAGCCATCAAGTACCCTTCGTCTATGCCTACATTTCCCCCTCGTATCTGGAAGCTCTGCTGCTTTTATGCCAGGCTTTACCACGTTTTCAGTGACTTTAGGCTTACACACACACATAGAGTTTCAGTGATAAATAGATGCTGTTGTAGACCTTTATAAACAGTGAAATAAACTTTGATCTAGAGGCTTTATTTTTTAGGTTGCCAAATGTGTATCTTCTTACTATTCCCCGGAGTACCTGGCATAATGTTTATATAGTAAATGTTCAATGAATGTTTGTTAATGCAGTTCAACATTTGAGACAGAATCCAGACAACTCAGCCTTCAACACAGTCGTCCAACCTCTCTTCTTTGTGGCTCTTGGACTCTTGATTTCTGTGAGATCTGCTCTTCTGGTTTTTCTCTCACCTCCCTGATAGCTCTTTCTCAGTCTCTTTTGCTTATTCTCTCTCTCTCTCTCTCTCTCTCATTTTTTAAATCTAAGTGTTGGAGTGTTCAGAGATAATATACTTGGCCCTTTTCTTTTTTTTTTTTTCTTTTTCATTGGCCCTTTTCTTTATCAACACACAACCCCTATGAGATGTTACCTTAAGTGACCTTATCCTGTCCTATGGCTTTAAAGTCTACTTATATAGTGATTATTCTCAAGTATCTATTTCCAGTTCTGATTGCTCCCTGGAACCCAATCAGTATATTTAACTGACATCATTGGGAAGGTGTATCTAATATCCTCTCAAAATTAACGTGGTCTAAACACTAAGTCTCATCGTCTGAATGCAGAAAATGAAAATTTAGGCAGTGTTCTTTTCCTCTTCTACTCCGCCAATGATTTATTTCAACCATGCTATCTAAACACATCCCTCCATTTGCATTACCAGCATATTAGTCCTATCCTTCATTACTGCTACCACTGCGTTAACCTGACCTCCTTAGCTTTCACGCTGATCTTTTGAAATGTAAATCAGATGATGTCACTTCCTTGTTTAAAAAGCCTTTCAGTGAATTTCCATTGCTCTTGGAATAAGATTTAAATTTCTTAACATGATTAACAAAGCCCTATGTGACTTGGCTCTTACTGAACACTCTAACCTCATCCATAATCATTTTCCCACTTACCATTATCCTCCACTCATACTGGATAATTTTTGTGTTGTTTGAACACACGAAAGTACTAGAACTTGGCCCTGTTCGTTTGGATTGGAATGTTTTTCCACGTCTGTCTTTGCATGAGCAGCTTTTTATAATGTATACTTCTACTTGAATGATTCCTGCTAAGAATGAATTTCCCTGACCACCCAATCTAAAAGAGCCATACAGTTTTTTTCTAGAATATCATCTTATCTTAATGAAAATTTATAATTACCTGATCATTTTTTAGTTATATGTATTTGCTTATTTTTAGAAGGTGTCTTGACCATTGCTGTTTCTTTATTGCCTGGAATGGTGCCTGGCAACAGTAGGCACTCCATAAATATTTCCTGAACGTGTTAAACTTGATTAAATAAGCTAAAATGGGGGAGGCAGAGTGAACTGTTTTCCAGTGCAGGGGATAGAGAGGATGATAGTGCCATAACGAAGAAAAGGAAAATACGGAAAAATCAAATGCAGGTTGCGTTTAGTCAGTAATTACGGTTATTTTGAGCCTGTTAACTTTGAGAAGAAATAACTATGATAATCTAATTGACTAGAAAACAGAAAGAAACAGATGCTTAGAGATTAGAACATAGGTAAAGTTCGGAATTTTAGTTGCTTCAGCCAGTAAGAATAACCAAAATTACAAGTGACCAGGGACAACTTGAAGTTACCTGAAGACATCAGTCAGGTACCATAATGAATGAAGCAGGCTGATGTAAGGCGACTGAGAGTGGTGGAAGCCTTGGCAGATTAACAGAATGTGCCGTCTACAGGGGCAACCACTACTCACCTCTGTCTGATTACTGTCTTATAGAGAAGTCATGCTATTAGGACTTAGGATGTTTTCAAAGAAATAGGAAAGTTAGATTTTTTAATGTGAAAATACTTAATTTCTTGCTGTAACAAGTTTTTTAAATTTAAGAACATTTAGTTTTTCAAACCAAACATGTCAGTAGCCCACATCTGGCCTGTGGGCAGCTAATTTGTTACCTTTGATTAAAATAGACCATATGCCTGTGCATCTGCTGCCACTCAGGGTTCCCGTCCCACTCCTTAGGAGCGTCTCACTTGGACAGAAGCCTGCTACAGTGAGCCAGGAATTCGAATTTCTAAATGTATCATTTCCTCAAGTACTCTAGACAGGATGGTGGAAGATGTTCAATTAGCATAAAACAACATATAACCTGACCAATTCAAAAGCTGGTAAATGAAACTGGGAAGTTGGAATTTTTTTTTTTTTTTTCTCCAGTACGCGGGCCTCTCACTGTTGTGGCCTCTGCTGTTGCGGAGCACAGGCTCCGGACGTGCAAGCTCAGCGGCCATGCCTCACTGGCCCAGCCGCTCCACGGCATGTGGGATCTTCCCGGACCGGGGCACGAACCCGTGTCCCCTGCATCGGCAGGCAGACTGTCAACCACTGCGCCACCAGGGAAGCCCGGGAAGTTGGATTTTTAACGAATCCCCCATTCTTATTCTGAAAATTTGAGAGTCTTTCTGCTTGAATGTCATTTCTTCCCCCCTGAGTCCCTCCACTTCAAACCCCACTTTAAGGTCTATGACCCACTCACTAGAATTTGGTCATTTTCAATTCCCTACTACTCCACTTTGCCTATTCTGGTTTAAAAGAATAATGGTAGAATATTTCAAATATTTCACAATCGGTGTGAGCTTTTTAAAAAATAAATAGCATTATTTTTCTAGTTTTATTAGGATGTGTTCCTTTGCCATTCGTGGTTAGTTGGTTGATTTGTTAGTTCTTGATGGAATGGAGAGGATAATCTTGGCTTCTTTTTCACCCCAGCTCCCAGATCTTTACTTGATGACTAATCGAAAGAGTGCCTTCATATGGAGTACCAGTTTGACTTTTATCTGGTACTTTTCTTCTCTCTCGGTCTGGTACCTCACTGCCACAATTTGACTTCTCCATCAGAGAGTACTTGGGTGTGAAAAAAATTTATCAGTAGTTAAGTAGATTTTCTATGCTACTCCTATTCCCTTTTATTGTTCTTTATCCTTAAGGACTAATTTTCTACTCTGTTCTTTATCAATAAGATAGAAAAGGGAATACATGGAAAGTTGCCTTTCTACCACTGTGATTAAGAGAGAAAAGTGAAAAGATTTATATATTTCAGAATTTGTTACAACAGACTTACTATTTTTCTTGGCATTCTCAAACTTATTAGCTTTTCAGCTGAGTATTCATATGGGGGTGGTAATAATAAATTAATTTTGAAAGTTATGAGAATGAGTTGCTCACTCTTCATTTAGTCTTAGAAATGAAAGGGACATTTTTCTAATGATAAATGTATTTGAATTTCATAAGTGTATGGTAAAAAAGTTTTATTTAGTAAGCCAAGGAGAGATACTCTGAGGTGGCATTTGATATGAAAGACAGAAAGACACTACATATATTATTGCAAGACAATATATATAGTGAACTACTAACATATTGTATAAGAATATGAGAAATAAGAACAGTCAAGCAACAAAAATCTTGAAGAGTAGTAATGTTTTTAAGATTGAAAGCAAGTAATGCTTAGATGTTGATTCTACATACCAAAGATGAAAAGCATGACAGACATTTTGCAAACATAAAAAGTAATCTGGATGAAGAAATTTAATACGATTTTTTATGTCATTGATTCCAAAAAAGTGTTATGTTGTTTTATAAGAAAATAAAACAATGAAAATGAATGATTCCTCTGAATTATGGAAAACACTAAACAACAGTATAACTTAGTATAAAATCACTATTTCAGATTTGTGCATGTTACTCTAATAGCATCAAGTTGTGCCCAAGCACTTATTCCCAGAACTTCTTATCAAAACCTGGAGCTTCTTTGATAAGGAGCTAGCAATTGATAGCTAGTTTGAGGTCAGATTATTCAACATTTGAATAGCTCAAATAAGAAGACCACCAGTTGGAATAATAAATACTATAAGATGTTCTCAAATGACTTGTAGAATAAGAAAATATGTTGTATTAACTCTCTCTGAGCTCATAAAGAAGAGCACTCAAATTGAAGATGCAGGGAGCAGAGTTGGAATGCAGGCTGAGAATTACATTGGGTTACTTTCTGAATCTAGATCTGCCACTGTACACTGGAGTGAATAAAAGAAACAACATTCGGTCAGCTCAAGCTAACATTTCTTTCTCCCACATACTCTGATCTAGATAATTGAAACCAAATTGTTTTTCTGCTTAAATCATCTGTATAATACCCATTACTCTGTACTTCGTGCTAAGTGTGCAGAGATACAAACATAAGCACAGAAATTACAAATGGCAGAAATATTTAACTTGAAACATTAAAGTCTTATAGCTTATTTTACTCATCTCTTATTTTTCTGATTATCCTTATACTCAAAAGCAATTTGAGTTGTGTGTGGGGGAGGAATGCACAATGGAAGCTGTTAAATATCTCTGTGGTGCACAATAGGTACTTATAATGCGGAGGGAATGTACAACTTTAAAAGAGTGTGGGTGTGAAATTTAGTATGGAGTGAAATGGGACTCTCATAATGTGCATCTCCTATAGACCACCAGGACTGGAAGACAGCAAGAAAGGAAAATTCCTGGGGTAACACTTAGGTTGTGAAAACCACGGGATACCATACTCATGAGGAATTTTAACTACCCAAACATCTGTTAGGTTAAAAAAAATTCAGCAAAACATGCCTCATCAAAGAAGCTTCCAAGGAATGCAACTTTATGATTTAAAAAGAAGAAAAACCAAATAGAGGGCAAAGCACTCCTTAACATTTTTAAAAATGAGACATTGTTGATGAGTTACTATATATTCAATTATTTTTCTTCATATATTCTAAATGGTATAATGCACTTATAATGTGGTGAAAGCTATCATAACAGAGGTAGATATTCTCCTTTCTATAAAGAAGCAATCATATAATGATAAGAAGAGATGTTAGCCATAAATAAATAGGAAAATATAATTCATGACATGAAGAAGCCCATTTTGTGGCAGTGGGTCTTAGGCTCTATCCTGGTGCCAGTAAAGGAATTGAATATAATTTATTCTAGACATGATGGTTGTACTTCTGCAAAATTAATTATATGCTGTTGAAAGTCTTCTAAGTTAGTTGCCTAAGACTCCCAAATGTGTAATTCAAGACGACATCTCTCTCTCTTCTAGACCTGTAGATTGAAGTTACTGGTATGACCACTTAGGTTTCCACAGACATCTCAAACCCCGTATTACCACTGTTCCTGCCCCACTGCAAGCCTCCTCCTACCTGTGTGTTCCCTGTTTCAGTGTATTGTACCATTGTTCGTCTGATTGTTCAAGCCAGCAATCTAGGAATCATTCTTAATTCTTTTTAGCCTTTCCCACCCCCAAGTACATACCTAACTCCTACTGACTCTCCCTTCTAAATATTTCTTGAATTTGTTTATGTTTCTCTGTTAAGGCTCCCTAAATTCAGCCGTCTCCTAGATTATTACAAAAGATATCTAAATGGTCTTTCTGTTCCCATTTTCTCTACCCTCCACCTGAACCTAGTTTTTGAATACACCTATCTATTATTCCTCTGCTTAAAATCTGATAGTTTTCTATTTTCCTGCTGTGTAAAAATTATATTTTTAGTATGCTCTGTATGGTTACTTATGATTTTTGTTCATATTCCCCACACGTACTTTGCTCTTTCTCCTTTGTGCTCCAGAGAAAGAGCAAAGTATGTGTGTTCTTTCTTACTGTCCTTTCTGTCCTCTTTTGGAGACCAACTGCCTCTTCTTTGCAAAGGAGACCAAATATCTCCTTTGCAAAGCCTTCTATAAATTCCTCTTTCCACTCCCACCTTCCAAAAATTGTTTCTAAATACTGAACGTATTACATCATAATTGTTTATCTCTCTCTCGTCGAACTCTGAGCTCCTTACAGGCAAAGATGACAGGTGATCATGTCTTATGTATGTTTCTAATCTTCATGCCTATTCAATATCTAAGACTAAATGAATATGGCATTTGGACTCAGGGAAGACATTTGACTTTAATTGGAAAGTATTTCAATGTCAAAATTCTCCATATTGCAAAAATGTTCATACAAATTTTCTTCAGATTTTCTTTCTGACTATAGCTTGTCTTTCAAATATTTACATGGTTATTGTCAAAATTAAAATTCTCCTGGTCAGTTTCCATTTATGTTTGACATGTTCAGCTTCTTTTATTTCACAAAACCAGTTTATTTTATTTTACTTTATTTTATTTTATGTATTTATTTATTGGTTGGTTGGTTGTAAAGGAAAGATTGCTTTATTCAGGAGGCCAGCAACCTGGGGAGAAGGCAGACTCATATCCAAGAACCACTCCCAAGATTCTGCTTGACCATGAAAGTTTTTAAAGGGATAAGGGGAAGTTAATCGCAGTCAATCATTTGGGGAAGGGGTGTCAGAGTCTTCTATCTTCCACTGTGTGCAGATTTTCTTCTGATTGGTTGGTAGTGAGGTAACAGGGTGTTGCTTCAGGAATCATACTCTGCCTGAAGTTACCATCTTCCACCTGGGTGGGGGCCTTAGTTTGATTTTAGATGCTATCACTTTCAAAGTAGTCTCCCAACCAGTTGTTAGTGCCCCAAAAGTTGTCGCAAAGAAACGGCACAGAAGATGTCCCCAACGGTGTTGACAATGAGCAGGAGTTGGTCTAGCTGGTCTCAGGACTTAATGAAGCTCAGGTTCTTGATGTCGCATTGCAGAAAGAATTCAGTGAGAGACAAAGTGATGGGGAAGAAGTGGATTTATTTAGAGAGAAACACACTCCACAGACGGAGTGTGGGCCATCTCAGAAGGTGAGAAAGACCCAGTCTATTTTATATTGTTGATTTTTTTTTCTTTTTCATTAATTAACATAAGTTTGAATTACTGCATGTAGAAAAGAGATATGCTCATAATAAATTGAGGAGGATTTCAGACAATGAAAGAAAATAATAAATGCCTATTTTGGAGTGGATTGAAGCTTTAATAGTATCGAAATGATTAACTGAGATAATAAACTCTGATTGATAGTCCATGAAGAAAACAAAGGAGACCAATGTATAAATCTGGGTTGCTAAGTATAATTACAAAGAGAGGATATTTGCATGAAATCATAATTTAAAGAACATAATAGTAAGCATGTAAAATTGTCTATTAAAGCATTCAACTGTATACTTAAAAGAGCTTTTGCCAGGTTATTAAACAGCTTTCCATAAGATAAATAAAAATATTTTGAAATCCTATTACATAAGCACGTATTTTTCAGCAAAATCACTAAAAATCAAAGGATAAGAATGATCACTATATTATTTTTAAAATCATCAATATTATAGAAAGCCTGGGGTTTTTTTTTCTTTAATCTTATATGCTTTTATTGCCTGTATCAGGGTTTCTTCAGTTTATTTGGATTTTTGTGAGATGAACCATTCAAGGTACATGAAAAGACATAAGTATGCCTCTAGAAAGCCTGGTTATTAAAAGAATAAAAGAAGAAACAATCTTTCTCCCAATAATAGCTAGCTGTATTTTATCTTTTAAAAATTCAGTGAATTCTCCCACTTTCTCATCTCAAACTTCAAATCTCATGTTGAATTGAATTGACTTTGACTTTTCTGAGAATCTTCTTTCTCTTGGTTCAGAAAGAAGTGTGAAGTACATTTCATTCTTTGTGATTTCTGGTCATTAACCTCAGTTCAGGCCTGCCTCAGTATTAGGCCCTAGGCCAACAAATTTTCAGCTCTTGTTTTCTTCTGCATGTATTAAGGAAGAAGGGAGAACTCTGATTTGACTATGGAAAACTCCCATTTCTGAAAAAAACATAGGATTGCTATGTCTGGTAGTTGAGGGCACCTTTGGGTTGGGCCCAGTACCTGAGCTGAGACTCCTTGGCTGCATAGTTAAGAAGAATGACAGAAATAGCTAAGCTTATCAGGTGTTTATGATGTGCTGGTACTATTCTAAGAACTATACACACATTGATTTATTCATGAACCTCATTCATTTCTAGGTTAGAGCCTGTGCTCTTAGATCTTGACAAAGACTTGGGCAAAGCCTCATGGTGGTATGAAAGTACTAAGAGATGGAAGGGTGCTAAGTAGTATACAAAGAGAAGATAGGTGAAACCCTAATTTAAAGGAACTAACAGAATGCATGTAAAATTAAACTATTTAATAAAGCATTCAACTCTTTTTAAAAAAATTTTTTATTGAAGTATAGTTGGTTTACAACATTGTGTTAATTTCTGCTGTACAGCAAAGTGATTCAGTTGTGTATACATTCTTTTTTTATATTCTTTTCCATTATGATTTATCATAGGATATTGAATATAGTTCTCTGGGCTATACAGTAGGACCTTGTTTATCCATTCCATATATAATAGCTATAACCCCAACCTCCCACTCAGTCCCTCCCCCAACCCCCTCCCCCTTGGCTTGTGGTTACAAGTCTATTCTCTATGTCCATGAGTCTCCTTCTGTTTCATAGATAGGTTCATTTGTGTCATATTTTAGATTCCATATATAAGTGATATCATATGGTATTTGTCTTTATGATTTAGTTAACTTAGTATGATAATCTCTACTTGCATCCAGGTTGCTGCAAATGGCATTATTTCATTCTTTTTTATGGCTGAGTAGTATTCCATTGTATATATGTACCACATCTTCTTTATCTATTCATCTGTCAGTGGACATTTAGGTTGTTCCCATGTCTTGACTGTTGTGAACAGTGCTGCTGTGAACATAAAGGTGCAGGTATCTTTTTGAATTAGAGTTTTGTCTGGATATATGCCAGGAGTGGGAGTGCTGGATCATATGGTAATTCTGTTTTTTGTTTCCTGAGGAAACTCCATACTGTTTTCCACAGTTGCTGTAACAACTTAACATTCCCACCAACAGTGTAGGAAGTTTCCTTTTTCTCCACACCCTCTCCAGCATTTATTTTTTGTAGATTTTTGATGATGGCCATTCTGACCGGTGTGAGGTGATACCTCATTGTAGTTTCTATTTGCATTTCTCTAATAATTAGTGATGTTGAGCATCTTTTCATGTGCCTATTGGCCATTTGTATTTCTTCTTTGGAGAAATGTCTATGTAGATCTTCTGCCCATTTTTCAATTGGGTTGTTTTTTTGTTGTTGAGTTGTATAAGCTGTTTGTATGCTTTGGAAATTAAGCCCTTGTCAGTCGCATCATTTGCAAATATTTTCTCCCATTCTGTAGGTTATCTTTTTGTTTTGTTTATGGTTTCCTTTGCTGTGCAAAAGCTTGTAAGTTTGATTAGGTGAACTCTATATTTAATTTCAAAAAAAACAAAAACAAAAAACTTTTGCCAGGTTGTTAAGCAAGTTTTCCGGAATATAAATAAAAATAATTAGACATCCCCATTTGCATGAACAAGTGGAATGTCTTTTTCAGCAAAGCACTAAAAACCAAACAGTTAAAGGAAACTTAAAGGATAATCAGTATGTGGCATTATTAGCTTTGAAAACTGAGACTAAGAAAGACCTGGAGATATTGTACAAGCTTCTGATACATGATCCAACCATCTCTATTCCCAAACAAATTAAATGGGACTTGCCCTAACACACATAACCTCTAACTACTTTTAGTTTCTCTTCTCTTTAATTATACCCTTGATAGTTATTTTACCCTGATTATACCTGCATACAATGCATGGGAGAATGAAGTAGCAACGTTTATCTCAGCCCTAACACTTTGTAATGGTGATGGCCTTATCTGAATTATTCCAGGTTGCTCCTACACATAGCTTCAAGGTACCATAGAAATGATGATGTTTTCTTATGTTCTTACGGAACATGATGACCTGTTACTACTCTAGAAACTTTGGGAATGAGAGGGAGTGATGGTAGGGAGAAACCTCTTCATCGTTTATTCAGAATTAAAATACATGAAAGGCACAAGGAGACCAGTGTGTGGAGTGTCTGTTAGCTGGATGCAAGTTTCCATGTTTATCACCAGCTCCCAAGCCCTCCACCACTAACTACATTCCCAGTCTTCACAGAAACAGTAATCCCCCTTTCTAACCTTGTTACCAAGAGTTCTAATCATTGGTACCTGATCTGAAGAGCAGTGCCACTGCTTTTTCCAATAGTACGTTGATGTCACAGAGCAGTGGCTCTTAAACTTGTACCACAAGCATTAGAATCATCAGGAGGGCTTGTTAAAACACGGAGTGCTAGGCCCTACCCAGGTCTTCTGATTCAGTAAGTCAGGGGTGTGGTCTCAGAATTTGCTTTTCTAACAACTTCCCAGGTAATATTGATGCTGCTGGTTTGAAGACCACATTTTTGAGAACCACTGTTGTAGAAAGTTGTTTTATGAACATAATGCTACTCTAGAAAAAGTTGTATTATCTGATCCTAAAAGCAGTGGAACTAATATGAGAATATTTTCATTCTTACCTGGCATGGCTAATATTGGATGTGAGAGTTTTTTGGTATTTTGTATTTTTTTCCACCTAAGCTAACCTGAAATGACTCAGAAAATTACTCATTCAGCATCAAAGAAAATGGTCGTACAATGAAGTGTAATACTGTGGGCATCCATCAGTCATTCTCAGTACTCATCAAACAGTCTAATAGGTCAGATTCTTATGGTTGTAATAGTTGCCCTTTGTGCTACTATCTTGCTGTTGGGAAATCTAACTGTAAAACAAAATGAAAATCTTGTAAAAGGGAAGGAAATATTTCATACACCAACAGTAGTATCTTATACTGGGCAGTGAAATCACTGGGCTCTAGGGAAACATTCAACACCAGTGAAGGATAGCCAATTAGTGCAGTATTGTAACCAGTCGGATGTGACCTGAGATGCTCTTGGCCTCCATCAGTATGGTCAATCTAATCGCTGAACTTCTTCAGGGCCCTTGATGCCCTGAATTATTTAAGATGTAAGGAATCCACCCAAACCACCCAGCCAATTAGATTTTGTTTAGTCCTGAGAGACATCTAAAACTTAAAGCAAATTCCTTCAGGTATGGTGAATCTAAGGCAACTCACAGTCCTAGAGGCTGTTAATACTTGTATAAGCTGAGAAAGAATGGGAGTCCTTCATTTAGTGATGACAGTAGATAGGAATCTGATGGTCCAGTGTACCAAATCCTGAAACTAAAGTACCCTGAAGGGAAGGACCTTTAAATAAACTTGAAATGAACTTAAATTCAAATAGATGTGCAGACAATCTAAATCATACATGTTGTACAGAGCTCAATATTTTTTGTCTTGTGAGTTGCTGTCAGGTCATTTATTTATTTATGTTTATTCTTTAGGAAGGTCACTACAGCATGCATTAAAAACCAGAGTATTTTCTACAACATTTTTCATCATTAAATAAAATTTACAGGGATCTGCAGAAGGCAGAGTTTCTAATAACTCTTTGAATGTGCTTATTCTGAAAGTGTAGTATTAGACACACCAAAATTCGTTGGTTCTTAATCAAAGTGTCATAGACTTGGGGGCATTCAAACTTTTATATGTACTAGGCATAATGATGGTCTATCCAGACTCACCTTTCAGCTAACACACTTAGCATGGGGACACAGATGGATGGGAAAGATGACCCTGACCCACATAAGACCCACATTCCTGTGCAAGGATAGAAGCATGATAATCAGGAAATGATGGTTGTTAGTTACAGAAAATGCATTATTGCGAAAACCAGGGGAAAAGTGCTTATGAGAGGAAGTGATTGGATTATGGGGAATGAGAGAATAAGGATAGATCATTCCTACTGAGTAAATTGCTGTGATTTATAAGAGAAAGGGTATAGTGATATCTTGGCCTACTACTGACTAGATTCATTTCACAAACAATCCTAAATCAGAATGTGACAGTTTATGGAGAGACAAACAAAGTCTCCCAAAGATGCTTATATATTACTAAGCTTTTAAACTGGCATATTTTCAGTTCCCCATACCTTTACTGCTTTAAGCTTCCTTTATTTTGATTGTTGACATTCATAATTGTAATTTTGTATTCCCCCTTATGTAACTCTAATAATAGTTTACTACACACTGGAATAAAAGAAAAAAATAATACTGAATTATTTTATTATGCATTTTTGGAATTTTGATAAATTCCAAGAGAAAATTGCATAAAAGAAACTTGAAAATGTTATTTGCTTAAAAGTACATTATAATATTTGGACAATATTAAAATAATTAGATACTGTTTTATAGTATACTTTGAGCATTTGGTGTTCTAAATGTTTCTCTTAAAATATCCGTGAGTTAATCAAATGTTTATCTTTCATTGCTTTACACAGATGAAATATATATTCAGTTATATATTATGTGCATATAATATATTCATATCAGTTTAGTTAGGTATGTGTTTACTTTTTTTAATTTCAGATTTAGGAGTTCTTATTCCATCATATTATAATTCTTCAAGAATATAGATTAATATAATATGTTCTAAGAGAAATATTTCATAAAAGATTTAACACAGGGAACACTTGTGTAACAAAACAGGCAATTTTATCAAGTATACTGAAAATGCAAATGTTATTAAGAGAATCTGATTGTTTCTTAAAAAAGAAAGAAAAAAAACACTTTAGGAAAGTTCAAGAATTAAAGCACAGCTCAGCGAGGGGCTAAATACCTTGGCTTTTTATAATGATTGACTAGTGCATAGAACTTAAAATATTTAGTAGTTCAAGTGGTTAGTATGTACCATGAATGATCTTTGAATGTCGTTTTTCTGTCAGCTCTGCTTGGGGTAGCAGACACTCCCTGATGAGGGCTTTGATTGCTGGTATTAAAGGAATGATTGCAGGGTTGACATTTTACTATGAAAGACGAGAAGTTGAAGCAAGGCATCATACTGCTTTCTGAGCTGGTCTACAGACATGTTTGCAAGACTAGCCGAGGTTTTCCTTGGCAAATGGTTTTGGATCTGTCCTCGTTTGAGACCCCAAAGATCCAGACTACAGAGCAGAGAAGACACAGACATAGAATATTTCCAGAAAATATTTGTAAAAACAAGCTACCATCAACCTAGTCACAGAAAAATCTCATCGGCTTTCTTATCACAGAAAATTCTCAGTAAGCTGTCCATGTTATCTGGGCAACAATAACGCACCACCTTGCCTGCCTGCTAGAATGAGTTAGGTTTAAAAGTGCAATCCCGACAGCCATCGAGTTTATATATGTTATAGAGGTATAAGAATAACATTCTGGAGATAATCTGTCCTCTTTTGATATAATGAATTTTGGCCCATCTTCTTGGTATGAGTTAGATACCAAGCACCAAAATCTATAGAGGCTCCTTCTAGTTCATGATATTAGTTTATTAAACTATGGCGTTTATCTTTTTTGTCTATGACAGCAGTTCTTAAAAGACCTTAGCCGTGGCATTAAAGGCCCTACACAATCTGGCCTCATTTCCTGTCTGACTCAACATTCTGACTTACTTGACTTCATTCAGCCTCACTGGAGTCCCTGTTATTCCTAGAATACACCAGGCACAGTCCTGTCTCAGGGTCTTTGCACTGGCCATTCTCCTCCCTGTGACACTCCTTCTTCAAACATTCCCATGCTCCCTCACCTCCTTCAAATCTTTGTTTAAATGTTACCTGTTTGGAGAGGCATAGCCTGACCACCATATTTTATAAAATAGTAACTCCTATCTACATTCCCATCCCAATTACCCTGCTTCATTTTTTGTCATGGTACATATCACTTCCTAACATAGTATATCATTTATTTGTATGTTATATATTAATTTATATAATTTTTTTATAATATACTTACATATTATTTGTCTCCCTCCACTGAAATAGTGGTTCCATGATCTTTGTATCTTTGGTTTTCTTCTCTATTCCCAGCACCTCAAAAATGCCTGCCTTGAGTAGGTGTTCAATAAACAGTTGCTGAGTGAAGAAGAGTGGGTACACACTAGAACCTCTATATGGGTAGGTCCACAGCTACCTTGATCACTTCTATAAGCTTGGTGTCTTCCCAGTCCCTGGCACATAGAAAATGCTCAATAAATATTGATTGGATAAATGCATAAATTTCACCTAAAAGCCAACAGAACATTTTGGTAGAAATAAAGGAAAAGGTAGGCTAAAATATTTTCCTGTCTCATACCACTTGAAACGTGCAGCCTGTCAGAAAATTCTTCCTCTCCACAATGGTCCATACAGAGCTAGAAGGCAGGTTTTGCAAAAACATTAATAAAGGATAAATAATTAAAATATTAATCAATAGCCACCTTAATAAAGCTTTACTTAGCTTCTAGCCCATCCCCTTTTACAGAGTCAAAGGCAGGAGACAGGCCATTGAAACCCACAAAACATCTTACATTTTTCAGAGCCATTTCTCCATGAGGAAAGTATATAATGATGATCAGTACTGGTGTACCTAATCCTGAAGCCTATCCACTCCTTATTTCTAAGGAAAATCCAGCTTGGGAAGGAAAGAGAGTTGCCACTTTTGAATATGGAGTGCATTATTCTGTGAGGGCATCCAAAAACAATTATGCTGGTGGCAGGAGACCTCCTATAGCTCTCATTTGTTATGTGTATAGTTATCTAAATGAATTATGCTACAATTTGAGGCAGTTTTCCTAAATCTAGGATCCTAAAGTTAGAATAAGACTGAAGATCTCAGGACATGCAGGGTGTGTTTAAGTGCTGAGATTCCATGATCTCTCTACATTTAGTCACCAGAGAAATCATGTGCCTAATTCTGTCATTATTTTTAACACCTCTCAGCTTATCATACCTCTGAATCCAGGAGCATCCCCTCCTCACTCTCTCCCCTGGAGGCCATATAGACTGGATCTCTGAGTCAATGTTCAGAGTATTATACAAAGTTCAGAAAAGGTACAAGTAGGAAGGATATGTTTGTCACCCCAAAAGCATTTTCCCACAGAAACTTTCTTATACATATTTCCTAGAGTCCTCTATAGTAACATTTGAGTACTTCTTTAAATTATTTCAATGCTACTATTAAAAAATACCTTTATGGGCTGAGCTGGGCTCCCAAATTCCAAAACATATAATATCATCTCTCTTGGAGATGTTCTAAGTACCAATAACTCATTCATAGTTCAAAGATTGTCACTACTATTAGCATCTTAAACAGCTACCTGGCGTTGAAATAAAACTTTTGTCTTTCTTCAGAGCCTGTGACTCACTTGAACCAGATATACTTGCCATATTTATACTATCCCAATTTGTAAGGAATTATCTGAAAATTTTTAAAAACCCTTTTCCATCTTGGTCCTGTCTCCCTGGTTCTAGGCTCATCTTTCCAGTTGCCAGGCAGGCATCTGAATCTTTGTGAGTATCTCAGACTTAATGAGTACAGACCAAATTTATCATCTCCTGCCATAGTCTTATCCCTACCAAAACTAGTGTCTGTTCCTGAACATGCTGTTGTTGTGAATTCTAGCAATACTCCCCCAGTATTAATACATGAGTTAGCTTTTACTACATTCCTCTATTTCACATCTCATCTGCCCTTCAGTTCTTTTTATTAGACTTTCTAAGGGCTCTGGGATTCATCTTCTCCTATCTCTACCTACTGTCACTCTTCTACTTTGGGGTCTCATCAGATCTCACCTGGCTTTTTGGAAATAGCCTATCTGGACTCATTGCTTCAGAGCACATATCTTTTTCATAGCTGCATCAGATTTCTTCCTAAATCATTAGAAAAATACTTCCCTTCTCAGAACTTTCAGTGACATCCCATTGTTTAAAGAATGAACTTCAAACGCTTTAAGATAATCGAGTGCTCCCTAACTTAGTTCCCAAATGACTGCCTGAGGCTTGTTCCCTACCCTGTCCCTCCATTAATGCTGGTCTTTCTGTGATATCTCTATTCCTTAAATTTAGGGGTTCTGATTTTTTTTTTGCACCATGCAGTCCTTGGACAGTCTGGTGAAGTGTGTGGACCCCTTCCTAGAGTTATATTTTTCAATTATAAAATAATAAGCATAAGCATAAGATTAATAAGCGTAAGAAAGCCATTCTGCAGAAATAATATTCTGTCTGTGGATCCCATTGTTTATATCTTTGTGGCTTTGCTTAGGACCTTCTTAGCAAAGAAGTGCCCCCAAACCTGCCCCTCTGATTATTGAAATCCTTCTCATGTTTCAAAGTCTATTCAATCCCCAGCTCCTCTCTGCAACTTTACCTTGACTCCCCGCCCAGCTGTACTCACCACTTTGTCTTTGCCCTCTCATAGTAGATTATTTGTATTTCTAATTAGTTCTTATCTTTACTTTGCCCTTTGTTATAATATTTTGTATTAATTTACAAAAAGGGCCAAACACTAAACTAATGGGCTACTTTCACACATTTTGTGTTCGCGGTTCTTTTTAAAACACTGTGAAGTATGCATATGAAGAGAAAACTGAGGTCCAGAAATTTTATTGTCTGACCAAGATCATACAACTTGTTGCTGTTATAAATTTGAGGAAGTGAATATTTTCTCTTCTTCTTTACCCCTTCTCAGGATCTAAGGAATGATATTGTTCAGTAATGTTTGTTCATGTGGATTTAAAAATCAGAAATGCTGGGAAATACTCATCTCCCAATATTTAATATCCCTGGAATTGACGAGGGGCCGTGATAGGCCAGGGATGTGTAAACAGTGTTTCTAGGTCAATGTCTATGTCAAAGTAACTGTGACTAAATCCTTCTTAACATACTGAAAACTCTTCTAATTCCTAGTAGTTTCACAAATTGAAATTTCAACACAGGTTTTCATCAGTCAGTTCCTTAAAATATTATTTCTTGTTTTGCACTCTTGAGGAAAGATAACAATAATAAAAGTAAGACAAATTAAAGAATTTGTTTGGAATCATAATGAACTCAGGAAATGTTTACATTTGTAATAATAAGATCAGTTGTATAACCTATTTCCTATGCTACCCCCTCAGTGAAAACAATAAACCAACCCAATTTATTGACACATTTGTAAGACAATACCTTTTAAATATAATTCACTTGAACCAGTTCCACTTTTCTGTAGTCAAATAAGTTTAGTTTCTGCAGGTTTTCCTAAAACAACATTGTTAAGCTAATTATTTTAAAATAAAATAATTATTTTTTGTTCAATAATTATTTTTTGTTCAAAAAGATTTATTTTAGCAATAGTAATGCTATTCTTTTCAAACTGTTATTTCAAGTTTGAAAATCATGTATTTATGACCATTAATTTCTCAAATGGAAGTTCTTTATGCATAGTAATTATTTTGAAAGTAATTACACCGTTTGATTTGCCAGTGCCTTTTAGCATGCTGTGAACTATAAATTTATGTATAATTAATTCAGCATGATTATCCTTTTTTACGGTCTTTTCTATTACCATATTGTGGCAAATACTAGCTTCAATGTAGCAAGGTAATTGATTTTTTTCTATTTTCATAGCTCCAGATGGTCCTCCTGAAAATGTGTATGTAGTAGCAACATCACCTTTTAGCATCAACATCAGCTGGAGTGAACCTGCTGTCATTACTGGACCAACATTCTATTTGATAGATGTCAAATCGGTAAGGCATGTCTTACCTTCTACAAAAGACAGTATAGAGCATGATTAAGAATATAGGTTTTGGAACCAGACTTTGAATTTTAATCTCAGCTCTGTTAGGCAGCTTACTTAACTTGTTTGTGTTTCAGTGTCCACATCTGTAAAATAAAGATTGATAATACTACCCAGTGTAGAGAGATTTTGTGAGGACTAAGTTAGAAAATTTACCTAAAGAACTTAAAACATTGCCTGACGCATAGTAAGTGTTCAATAAATGTAAATAAAGTATTGTCACCATGGTTATTATTGTATTTATCGTCAGGGTATAGATGACGTATATAAACGAGGTTAAGTTGATAATAATATATTGGTTTAAAATACAGTGAAAACGAACTCAAAACATAAAAGGAGAATGGACAAGGCATTAGGAGAAATATCTCCCAAATAAGATAGCATCAGAGCTTAATTTTGAAAATAATTGAAGCAGAACATGGAAAGGAAATGGTAATAGAAATTAGACTAATAGAAAAGTTAGCTTCCTTCAGGAAAAAGTAAGTAGTTCTGGAATCCTTGGTCAAAACTTTCAAGAAGAAAAGGCTGAGAGATGAGGCCAGATCAGGAGGCAGGCTTATAACATATTATGGAGTGTGGGTTTCATGGTAAGGGCAGTGGGGTGCCAATTGTGGAATTAAAGCAGTGTCGGGATACAGATTTCTGTTTTACAGGATCAGTATGGGTGCATTGTAGAGAATAGTTTTAGAGAAGTCCTGGGGGTGCAAAATTAAATAAGGAGACAGGAAACTATAAGAGTAAAACTGGACAAGAAAAGAAGGACAGAGGAAATGGAGTGAGGAAAACAGAATGAAAAATAATTTAAAACTACAGGATTTGGTGAAAAAAATCTGTGGATGGTGAGTGAAGAGAAAAATCAAGGATGACTTTAAGATATATGATTTGGAAAATTGTGAGGAAGAACAGATTTGTAGAGGAAAGGCATGAATTCAGTACTAGGTGCACCGACTTTAAGATGCCTGGGAATCCTCCAGATGCAGATAGCCCATTAGCAGTTTTATTTGTGGATCTGTAGCTCCGGAGAGGAAGTTTGCATTCCCAGATTTGGGAACTGTTGGTGTTTCGATGATAGATGAAATAATATGAGTAGATGAGATTAACTACACAACATGTAAAGCCTCTTCTGTAAGAACTAACCTGAGGATAGTATCCTGGGGAATACAAACATTTAAATAAGATGTCCCTGAAGACACCAAATTGGAGTAGCCTTCCAGACAGAAGGAGACCCAAGCATGAGAGTCAAGCCTTTCACCTAAGACAGGGTGCTGCACAATGTGAATAATGCAGAGTTGTTATCTAGGGTTAGAATTGGAAATATCTCCTTGCCAGCCTGCTTGAGCTTTACTGGACCTGATGAGCAGTCTCTTACGGTTGCGTCTAACACGTTAAATTAGGTAATTCATGGTGAACTCTCCTTCTTGCTGTTTCTATCCATCTCTTGTTTAATTTTATGATTTTTTTATGTCTTTATATTATTTCTTAAAGGAAATACTTCTTTCTCAAAAGACGTGTCATGATTAAGAGAAAGTTTCAGGGTTTATTGGTACATTTGTTCTCCCATTCAGTCTTCAGTTTATGTTCCTTTTTTAGAGCATATCTGTGAAGATTTTTAGTTAATAATTAGCCAAAAATAACACGAATGACAAATGCTCTGGGAATAGCATTAAAAGCAAATTATAAAATGTTAATGCTGGGGCTTCCCTGGTGGCGCAGTGGTTGAGAGTCCGCCTGCCGATGCAGGGGACACGGGTTCGTGCCCCGGTCCGGGGAGATCCCACATGCCATGCAGCGGCTGGGCCCGTGAGCCATGGCCGCTGAGCCTGCGCGTCCGGAGCCTGTGCTCCGCAACGGGAGAGGCCACAACAGTGAGAGGCCCACGTACCGCAAAAAAAAAAAAAAAAAAAATGTTAATGCTGTGCTCTATCAAGTAAAGGACACTTTATTAAGGAAAAAGCTCTCTCTTGGAATTTGGTTGTGTTTAAAGGAGGGAAAAATAAGACAGTAAAAAAAGTGATTTATAACCTCTTTCTCTTAGCATTCTTACTGAGATTAAAAATGAGCAAGGGAAAGAGAGAAGGATGGAAAGATAACTAATATTGTAATTGCTTATTTCAGTTACATATTAGCTCTTCATATGCACTGTATTATATCTTATCTAATAACATTTTGATGTAAATGCTATCGTCTTCATTTTGCATAAAGGGGAACTGAGGCACAGAGATGATAAATAACTTCTCAAATATTAAGACGTGGCTAAAACCGGTAGACAATGGTGTGATGGAAAATAGGAAAAACCATCAAAAAGCAAATAAAAATTGCCAAACTGAAATATATGCTCACCAAAACACCTTTGGATCAAAGATAGCAAAAATTCAAACAGATTCTAACACTTCAGAGTTTCCCTAGGATTCTTGGAACTAAGTTGTCATTTGTTCCTTCTTCCCTTCATTCTTTCAACACACTTTATATTTTTAATTTTTATATTGGAGCATAGTTGATTAACAATGTTGCGTTAGTTTCAGGTGTACAGCAAAGTGATTCAGTTATACATATATACATGCATCTATTCTTTTTCAAATTCTTATCCCATTTAGGTTATTACAGAATACTGAGCAGAGTTCCCTGTGCTATGCAGTAGTTCCTTGTTGGTTATCTATTTTAAAAATAGCAATGTGTACATGTCAATCCCAAACTCCCAACACGCTTTTAAATACATTCAAATGCCAGCACTGTGGTACGTGCTGGGTATGTAGAAGTGAACAAGTCTGACGTGGTCATTATCCTTATAGAGTTTATCTGCAGCTCATTTCATGAATATATAACTATCTACCTTCAAAAGTCATTGGCTCGCAGGCCAAAGAAGAACGTATGTCACTGAATTTAGGACTTACGCTGCAGCCTGGCCTCTGTCAAATACTAACCGCAAGAGCATAAAACTCTTCCCTTCAAAGACTCAAATTAAGCAAAAATTGACAATCTTGAATAAAGATATATGGGCTCAGATATCATCCTGGATGATTCTACTGGATATTAATGCATTTTGTGGCCCTTTGTTTGTCGGCCCCTTTATTTTTTAACTTAGCAAATAGTTAGTAGCTTCTTTCACCAAGACAAAGATGGAAAACAAAGTTCTGCTTCCAAGTAGCTCACACTCTAGAGAATGACACCAGAATATAAAGAGCTAGTTGTAGAGTATGAGGTATGCAGTCTTTTTTGGAATATAAACTAACAAAGTAATTAAAGTTTCTGTTATGGGGGACATAATATATAGAGGAGACTGCACAGAGAAGATGAAATTTGTTCTCTTCTGGGATGTAAGAATTAAATGGGGGTGTACCAGGTGGGGAAGAGTGCAGGTGGGGCAGGCAAAGGAGAGGAAAATAGAACCAGAATCTAATTACTGACAGTGTATATGAAACAACCACACTTCAAAAAAAATGGCAGACATTTCATCATAATAATCGATGATCAAATATGAGCAAACGAATTTGGAACTGATTGAAGGGAAATGATGGGTCAAAAAGGTCTGAGGTTTCAGTCCTGGGTAAGTGGACGAATATTAGTTAATGATAGTAGGTTTAGTGAAGAAAGAAAATGAATTTTTCCACATGCTGTATTTGAGGGCCCAGCATTCTTTTTGAATTTTACTGTATATTTTTTAAGATATAGTAGATCACATGCATGTTATTTCATGTTTTACTACTTGCTATTTGTTATCCATTTTTTAATGGAAGGCATTGGAATAATTTCGTTTTACTTTATAAGACCACGCCCCATGACTTGGTGTAGAGAGGTCTGGACTCTTCAAAGACCTGGGAGTAAATCCTGTCTCAGCTACCAAGTTGCTATGGCATCTTGAGGAATTCACCTCAACTCAATAAAATCAGAGTTGAAATAGCTATAGTAGTCAGGCAAGGAACATCAAGGAACAGTCACAATGAAGCTTCAGTGATGAATTGGAGACCCCTGCCCCATTAGAGGAGTCACCTGTCACTCATCTCTAGATAATTGTTACCCAGCATGAATACAAGCCTAGTCATAGGGGAAATTTTAAAAGCCCGATTTGTATGAAATATTTAGATGTTGACAACTAATTAAATACATACACACTTTCTACCAGTGGGTGCATGCACCCGATCAATTGGATTCCTACACTGATTGATTTGTTTTTCTGACATTTTAGAGGTGGAACACCTCCCTCCACTGCTCTGGTTCGATCTGTTTGACTTTTTGCAGATCTGATATTTTTCAGCCTTTTGCTGTGTTTCTCATAGCAACATCGTTTTTAGTTAAAAAAGCTTTTAGAAAAGAGCATTTGAAGAACATATTAAACAAAAAAAACGTCTTTCAAAGTTATGACAGAGGGTCAGGTTGAAAATGAACTTGATAGTGAGGACAGTGTATCCAACTTGTTTTTAAGTCTTTCAAGTACTTGAGAGAAGCAGGCATAATAGGATTTCAAACTTGCTGTTGTTCATCTCAGGCAAAGCCCTTCTATTTAGTGCTAGAAACTTTAGCTGTGTTTAATCCCTACAGTGAATAGGCCAGACTCTCCATCAAAGACAGACTATGTTTTAATAAATTATACAACTATATTTAATATACCTAAGCATACTCATTTGTACACATTTAATAATTATGACATCATGTTAATTGATTCCTTACTTAGTGCCTTGCATGGTGCTAGATCAGTTTTTCAAACTTCAATTATGACCAGCATTTTTTAAATGAATTGGAGTAAAATTAAAAAGAGCAGAAAATATCAAAGTGCATTTCAGAAGTTGTATTTCTGAAAAGCAATTTTCAGTTATAAAGAATACACACACACACATCCTGAATTATGTTGCAAAATGTGTTTCATTTTTGTTGATCATGGTAAAAAAAAAAAAATTGCAGATTTCTGTGCCAGCTACTTCAGATGTTTTTTCTAAATCATCAAAATATTTTAAGTAGATATTACCACCCCAATCTTACATATACAGAAAGTAAGACAGCATAAATAACTTATCAAATGCTACAGGAGTTATTAAGTGACCAGGTTGGGATTTGAACCCCTGATGGCTGGGTACCAACCTATATTCTTTCTTCTGTAAAACATTGGAGTATAAAAATAAACAAATGGGACCTAATGAAACTTAAAGGCTTTTGCACAGCAAAGGAAACCATAAACAAGACCAAAAGACAACCCTCAGAATGGGAGAAAATATTTGCAAATGAAGCAACTGACAAAGGATTAATTTCCAAAATTTACAAGCAGCTCATGCAGCTCAATATCAAAAAAAACAAACAACCCAATCCAAAAATGGGCAGAAGACCTAAATAGACATTTCTCCAAAGAAGATATACAGATTGCCAACAAACACATGAAAGAATGCTCAACATCACTGATCATTAGAGAAATGCAAATCAGAACAACCATGAGGTATCACCTCACACCAGTCAGAATGGCCATCATCAAAAAATCTACAAACAATAAATGCTGGAGAGAGTGTGGAGAAAAGGGAACCCTCTTGCACCGTTGGTGGGACTGTAAATTGTTACAGCCACTATGGAGAACAATATGGAGGTTCCTTAAAAGACTAAAAATAGAACTACCATATGACCCAGCAATCCCACTACTGGGCATATACCCTGAGAAAACCATAATTCAAAAAGAGTCATGTACCCCAATGTTCATTGCAGCACTATTTACAATAGCCAGGACATGGAAGCAACCTAAGTGTCCATCGACAGATGAATGGATAAAGAAGATGTGGCACATATATACAACGGATACAATGGATATACAATGGAATATTATTTTCCATTGAGTTATTTGTAGTGAGGTGGATGTACCTAGAGTCTGTCATACAGACTATATGTACCTAGAGTCTGATGTACCTAGATGTACCTAGAGTCTGTCATACAGAGTGGAGTCAGAAAAACAAATACTGTATGCTAACACATATATATGGAATCTAAAAAAAAATAAAAGGTTCTGAAGAACATAGGGGCAGGACAGGAATAAAGACACAGACCTACTAGAGAATGGACTTGAGGACACGGGGAGGGGGAAGGGTAAGCTGGGACGGAGTGAGAGAGTGGCATGGACTTATATATACTACCAAATGTAAAACAGCTAGCTAGTCGGAAGCAGCCGCATAGCACAGGGAGATCAGTTCAATGCTTTGTGACCACCTAGAGGCGTGGGATTGGGATGGTGGGAGGGAGATGCAAGAGGGAGGAGATATGGGGATATATGTGTATATATAGCTGATTCACTTTGTTATAAAGCAGAAACTAACACACCATTGTAAAGCAATTATACTCCAATAAAGATGTTAAAAAATAATTGGAGTATAAATTTCATTGACTGCGGAGATGATTTCTGCTTGTTCTGATTAATTGTGATTGATTTTTTTCTTTTACTTTCAATTGTTGAAATAATTGTAATTAGTAAACTGTTAAAGTAGCACTTCGGATTTCCCAGGTCTGTCTGACTGTAAATAAAAGAATTTTTAAATCTTGGCTAGAAAAATATACCACTCATAGCTTTCTATTTTTATGTTTTAGTGATTTGTATCTCAAGTGCTGCTTCCTTTAATTGTTAGCTATTTTTTCCTGTAGGTAGATAGTGATGAATTTAATATTTCCTTAATCAAGTCAAATGGAGAAAATAAAACCATAGAAATTAAAGATCTGAAAATATTCACAAGATATTCCGTGTTGATCACTGCATTCACTGGAAATATTAGTGCTGCATATGTGGAAGGAAAGTCGAGTGCTGAAGTGATTGTTACTACTTTAGAATCAGGTAAGGTTTATTTTTCATGCTAAAAATTGACTGAGTTAGGTGTCTTTCTTACAGTTTCTCACACCTTACCCTACAAAGCATATGTGTTAAAAGAAATTTTTTAAGCATATAAGTTTAAACTTCAGTGACTCACTGTGACTGACAGGAGTAAAGCTTTGTATTTACATTTTTGAGGCAAAGTGGAATTATGTAGAATAATCAATACTTGTAAATACAAAAATAAATTAGTTCATAGTAAGGTAACCAATTGTACTTTTTTGCATTTATTTAAACACTATTTCAGAAGTTGAGTTACCTTGCCTAAGAGATGATTTTGTCCAACTGTCTATAGCCAATAAAGCTTCACCTTAAATTCCATTTTAATTATTTCTCTCCCACGGTTTAAATGCACATTAAAGTAATAATACTCCATTATTAAATAATCTAGAATTCAGAAGTAGAACCCAGGTTATGTTTCACCATATCTGTTTTCTTCACTTAGTTAAGTGACATGTTTTATTACGTAATCTATTTGATAAATGTCAGAATCTGTACAGATTTCCTCCAGTTCCTATGAACAGGGTCTGAATGAATAATAAGATTGTAACCAATAAGAATTTAATGTGGAAAGTCAACTTCCCAGAACTCGCTTGCCCCATCCTCCTTCAGACTCCTGATGTTCTTTGCCACCAGATATATCTTTGGAAAGAGCACATGAAGGGATGTGTTGCTATAGTTTATTTGTTGCTATCTGTAAGGTAAGTATAGGAGGTAAAATATTTTTTAGCTAGTCTTTTCATTATGCTACATACTCTGTTGTCTATAAACTTACGGTTCTAAATTGAAAAGTACATCCTATCCTCAGCACCCTAAAATTCTGCTTGTTTCCATTTTGTGGCCATGTATATTCCAGGTACTTATTTTCTTATTACACTTTTTGCACTTCTCCCCCATCCTACCTATCTGTGAGGAAAGTTGCTGCTAAACTTATTCACATTCACACCACAAAGCACTGATTGCAAATCCTAATGTGTTAACTCTTCCAAGGATACCATAGTTTAATAAATTTCTACTAAACCTCTAAGAGTAGAATTTTAGACGTTAAACGAAAGATATTTGGCGGATAGAAGGTTCTTTCTAGCATTCAGATAATTCTTTCCTGTATTCAGCTTTTTAAAGCTGATCCTAATTTTAGAGAAACAATTCTTATAAAAAGAAAAAATATATATGTTTCTTATGTATCATAAAAATGTATAACAGCAAATGTTGTGAAAATGTGTGTTGAACCAATTTAACCTTTATTTCAGCTATGCATTTTTTCATCCTGTGATATTTGGCACAATGACATGTTTATTTGCTTTTCTCTCTCTTTTTTCTCACTGTTATTTATTTACTTATTTTTTGCTTGCCATAGGGCACTATCTCTAGGGATGTTTGCAGCAATATCTGAATATCTGAATCATTGACAGCCAAATATCAACAGCCTTTTCATGGAAATTCTTAGAATTTTAGAATTTAGAATGGAATATCCATTTCAGTGTGATCAAAATAAGATATGTTCATTCAATGAGTCATTTATTTAAAGAACACTGATTATGTAGTACAACAAAAACTAGTCTTTCATAAAATTATTCATAAATAATTTTATCCTCATGTGTATCATTTTAAAATAATTTATTGATATTTAGCTAGTTACATGTTAGGATAACTTTTATTTATCAAAAATAAACTGGAATATCTAGAACATAAAGAAATCTTAAAATTCAACACTTAAAAAGAATCCAATTAGAAAACTGACAACGTGAACAGACATTTTACCAGAGAGGATATATGACTGGGAGATAAACTCATGATAAGATAGGTTTTCAACACCATTAGCTATTGGGGAAATGCAAATTGAAACCACAGTGATATATCACTATACATCGACTAGAACAGATGAAATAATAATTTTTAAAATAGTGACAATACCAAATGTTGGAAAAGATGCAGAAATACTAGATCTCTCATACATTGCTAGTGGCAATGTAAAAGGGTATAGCTACAATGGAAAAATAGTTTGGTGATCTTTTATATACTACCAAATGTAAAATAGATAGCTAGTGGGAAGCAGCCGCATAGCACAGGGAGATCAACTGGGAGCTTTGTGACCACCTAGAGGGGCGGGATAGGGAGGATGGGAGGGAGACATAAGAGGGAGGATATATGGGGATATATGTATATGTATAGCTGATTTACTTTGTTATAAAGCAGAAACTAACACACCATTGTAAAGCAATTATACTCCAATAAAGATGTTAAAAAAAATTTTTTTTTAAATGCACTTACCACATGATCCACCAAATACACTCTTGGGCAACCATCATAGAGAATTGAAAACTTAATGTCCATGCAAATATCTGTATATGAATGTTAATAGAAGACTTATTAGTAATGACAACAACAAAATAACTGGAAAAAACCCAAATGTTTTTATAAATTAAACTCGTACATCCATAAAATGGAACACTACTCGGCAATAAAAATAGAATGAACTATTGATATACAACAACCCTGATGGACCTCAAGGTCACTGTGCTATTGTCTTTTGCAAATGACAAAACTATGGAAATGGAGATTGATTAGTGTTGTGAGGAGGCATGGAGTGCAAGTCTAAGGGGACATTTCTTTATGGTGATGGAATAGTTTTGTATCTCATTTCTGGTGATGGTTACAGGAATCTACACATGGGATTAAATTGCATAGAACTACACGCAGATACAGGAAAGCATGAAAAATGGTGAAAACTGAATAACGTCTATAGTCAACATTATTGTACCAGTGTCTGTTTCCAGGTTTGATATTAAAAAACAGTTACATAAGATATCACCACTGGGGAAAGCTGGGGGAAGGTTACAGGGGACTGTATGTATGACTTTTGCAACTTCCTGTGAGTCTATACATTATTTTTAAGTTCAGAGTATCATAGAAATGCATTCTGTATAAAAATACATATATTACAAAAGGCTAAATAAATAAGCAAATAAATTGGATCACTGTTATGGTTTCTGTGATTTATAGATGTCAATGATTCTATAATGCATGAGCCATTTTGCTTGTTTTCAAAATTAAATGGCTTAAATGATCTGTGTAATACTCTTTATAAACAGAAACTTGAAGCAAATCAGTTTTATATGGACATCAAAATGAACACAAATTTTTTTTAAATTGTAATTGCTAAATATTTCATTTCAGTCCCTAAGGACCCACCGAACAACATGACATTTCAGAAGATACCAGATGAAGTTACAAAATTTCAGTTAACATTTCTTCCCCCTTCTCAACCTAATGGAAATATCCAAGTGTATCAAGCTTTGGTTTACCAAGAAGATGATCCCACTGCTGTCCAGATTCGCAACCTCAGTATTATCCAGAAAACGGACACATCTGTCATTGCAATGTTAGAAGGACTAAAAGGCGGACATACATACAACATCAGTGTAAGAATACATAGCTTTTAATTATTCACCTATCTTACAAAGTTGGTTTACAAACTCAGCATTCAAAAATACTGCAGCTTATGTACATAATACATTTTTCCTATCTTTTCGTGGGATCGCTTAAGACATGCCAACTGAAAATAAATTTGGAGAAACAAAATTGCTGCTTTCCTATTTTAATACAGCAAGTCCTGTGAAAATATGTAAACAACAAAAAAGTTTGCACAATTATAGTGGAAATCCAGAAATAAAGCAGGAAGAAAATCCACGTTAAAAGTTAAAGATCAGTGACCCCTGCTCGCCGAAACTAGAGAAAACCTGCGAGCAGCAATGAAGACCCAATGCATCCAAAAATAAATAAATAAAATCGATAAATAAAAGTTAAAGAGCAGATATATATAATGAGATGATTCTGCCTAAAGAAAAACTTTCTGTGTGATTATAGGTGGAAAATCAAATTTCAAAGGCAGAAGTCAGAAATAACTATGTGATTGAAATTCACATGTATTTCACACAACTATTACTAAAAGCTAATGTTATTTTACATCTTAATTCTAAATTATCCATTTGGTAAAGTAAATATGTGTGTGAGTTCATATACATACACCCAAACACATACACAATTTGTTTCATCCTTTCACTATTTTTGCATGTCTTGGAATTTTCAAACAATCATAAAGTTCAGAAAATCATCTTTTAAGCAACATAGAATTCACCCTATACATCCAAGTAGCTCCATAACTAATCTTCCTATCAACTGTTTATATCAGAAAACTGTCATTAATAATCTGTGTTCCCTCGCAAACTTTATATCTCATTATGTAATCTGACTTGCTAGGATTCTTGCTGCACGTTCCATTAAATGAACCCCCGTTGTAGAAGATCTATTAGAGAGAAGGTGGTGGTTAAGGGAATGAACTGACCTAGGTTCAAATTCTGGCTCTGCTAGTTTCTTTCTGGGCAATTTCCTCAAATCTGTGCCTCAGTTTCCTTATCTGAAAAATTAGTAATAAGAATAGTAATTTCTATGTAGGATATTAATAGTTACGGTAGGTAGCAAGTGTTGTAACAGTTTTGGCTCTTGCAAATAAAAACAGGAAATAAAGTATAACCAATTCATAATTTACAGAAAAATCTGATTCTTTGCAAAGTGCAACATAGTGTCCTCAACACCTGAGAGTTTATTAGAAATGTGTAACTTTCGCACCTGTCCCAACCTACTGAATCAAAACCTACAGATCTTCATTTAACAGGGTTTGCAAGTGACTTCTTTGCTCACTGCAGGTTGAGAAGCACTGCCCAACTTTATTATCTCACTTAAAGGTTAGATTGTAAAGAAATAAAAATAATTAAGCACTTCATAACATCACTTTTATTTTGAATACTTCCTTTTTAAAATTACATGCACCAATAAATATTTCCTTTAGATATTTTTAAGCATTTTATGGGCTTGGTTTATTTAGTATACCTACCACATCACATATATTACTATTTTAATTCAATCAAAATACTTCTGAAGCTATCCAGGGGGTGGAGGGTGGGTCACTAACGTATGAAACAAATTTATTAATTCCAAAAATGATATATTCTGAATTGCGTTTATTGAATACAATGAAATTGGCCAAGAACACAGTCTTTATTTTACATAGCAAGATAAAGTGAATAAAAGAAGAGCCTGTGTCTGCAGCTTCCTAAGCACAAAGTTAATTGAAAGGATTCACGTTTGTGTAAATCACCCGCTGTAGATTCAAACAGCAATGCTTTATGTGTATATGCTGCATTATGCAGGGTATAGCGTCAGATATTTGGGGGCAGGGGTGAAGCAGGGTATAAAGGCCAACTTTCAGAGGGATGATTTAATACAGGAAAACTGGGAGGCTGAGGAATAGGGTTTCATCTCAGAGAAGGAAAAAAAAGAGCGTCTTGAATATGGATTTAAAGAAAGCCGGAGTTAACCTAGCTACAGAGAGAAGGAACAGATGTTGGAGTAGATGAAGAGAGAGTGTAGACATAGTGACTTTTCTGCTCTTTCCTCCTAAAGGTTCAAATCGAAGCCACATCATTCTTGGTCTGTATGATAGGGCTGTTTAGGTCACTTAGCCTTTGTTCTCAGGGCTTAGTACCATAATATCAGTTGTAAGAACTATTTTATTGCTAACGTTCTTCCTCCATATATTAATTTGAGTGCAAGAAAATGTAATTAACAGACTATATGAATTGTTTTCAAAAGTGCAATCATTTTAAAATGACATATAACCATATAACCATAACCATGCAATAATTTGAAAATAATAACAAGGTGTTTCTTTGTTTTAGGTTTATGCGATCAATAGTGCTGGTGCAGGGCCAAACGTTCAAATGAGAATAACCATGGATATTAAAGGTACATGAGCTGCCTTCCCATGAAATACTATTAATCAAAGAGTAATTATAATTTGTATTCTGTATTAGAGTTAAGGATGTAGTTAAGCTTTTAAACCATGCATATGCATATAATAAGCATATATTAAGTAATAAGTAATATATGCTTATTCAGGCTATAATTAAAATGTCTTAATCATAATGCAAATTACCATGTTCATTACAGAGAATGCCCACTGCTATTTATCTTATATTTCTTTTCTGCTAAATTTAAACTTTTCTGAGACAAGGTTTATAATTGTATTTTGTTTTTAAAATTTTATTGAAAAGAAAGCTCCTTTAAATTACCCGTGACTAGACTTCGACTAGTTCTAATTAGATTCCTTGACTGATCTTTATTTATTTTGAAAGTCAGATTCTTTTCAGTTAATCAAATAGTGCTTACTGAACTACCATATAATCAACTTTATGATTCTGACTATAAAAGTAGATCTATCAATTCATTATTGACAGGGATGTTTTTTCATAGAAAATATACAAAAATTTGGAGACTGCCTCCCCCACCAAATTCCACAAAAGCCATAAAAGATTACTAAGAGGACCTCGGGGGCATTCAGTCATTCAAGGTGCCTTCTCAAGACTGAAAATATGCACACAGTTTTGCCACTTCTCTAAAATCCTGTGTAAAACCTGCAGAGAGATTAAAAAAAAAAAGTGTATTGACCTTTAGTAGAATTCCACCTGATGCTCCTCTCTCTGAAACGAAAAGTAGCTTTTCTCAGTCTTTGGTAAGCATAGCACAGCACAGTGATTAAAAGTGCCAGCTTTTAGGCTGAGTCTAGAGTCAGGTTGCTGAGGTTGAATTCTGGATTGGCCACTTGATACCTGTTTGACTTTGGACAAGTTTCTTAACACCTGTAAGCCTGTTAATGGAGATAATACTAGTTCCTACCTCGTAAGTTGCTGTGAGGATTAAAAGAGAGAATCTTTGAAAAACCCATGGGACAGTGCCTGGAAACAAGCATTGTTAAGAATAAGAACTAATCACTATAAGATGAAGCTGATACATTTTACTTTTTATCAATGGGTAGTTTATATAACTATAATACTATTTGTGTTATTTGCTTTTAGTTGATAAATATGTACTTGGAATGTACAAACTCCTGAAGTCTAAAAAATATCAGCTACTTTAGAAAATGACTTCATAAAGAAGAGCTTACCTCATACCATCCTAATTTCTCTTTGTTATTTAGTGGCAGACATATTCATATATTCAGTATACGGGTAACAATAGATGCATTATATTTATTTAGTAAAACTTCCCATTTCAGATACTTGCTCATCCTCAGGCAGACATGACTAGTTCTGACTTTCCATGCCTTACATAGGGTGGATAGACTCATGACCAGTTATCTAGAGAAGATATATGAGTACTAAAGGGCAGTGGTTCAGTCCTAGAGAAATGAATTTTTCTCCAGTAATATGCATGATTTTATTGACATGGAGTGACACTGGATTAATAGTTGTCTCATTAGATTTGCATTTGACAGATAATACCGAGTTGGATAGTACTGTCGCATGCCAGAGTCCTCTAACAGGAAACCTTGTCCTGGGGACTCCCCAGTGGCCTCTCTCCAAGTTTCTCAGAACTCCCTGAAACCTGAGGCCCTTCCTGCTGAATCCTTTCTTCCTTCCTTCTCCCCATTCACACGTGTCAGGCCTGTGATCATGCCACCTGCTATTGCTCCCTGCCCCTTGATTCTCATAGATATTTTCCCCAATAAACTTCTATACATCTAATGTCATCGTAACTTTTATGTCTCAGAGGAGTGAGCTAAGGGATCAAGTCAGAAAGATTTGGTTCCAGTCTTGATAGTTCCCTCTTACCACTACGTAGCATAAGACCATTTTCCTCATGTATAAAATGGAAATGATATTGGCAATTTTATGGCATTGTCGGAGAGGCTTTTTTAAAAGATTTTATAAATATGAGAATTGAAGTTTGATTAAGCAACTTACTGATGCTCAGCTAGTGTATGTAGCTATAAGATGAAATGAAACAAGAGGAGCTTCTACAAATGTTGATGTTGGAGGTACTTGCATGCATTGACGGTAAAATGTGAATTATCATGGCACTTTTAGAAAATTATTCTGGCGGTATCTGTTAAAGTTAAAAGTACATGTTTCTTTTGTTCCAGAAATTCTGCCCTTGGGAATATATTCCATAGAAATAAAAGGATCAGTAAATAAGGCTAAATGTATAAGGCTGAGTAGTGAAGCAAATGTTCAAAACCTGAAGGAAAAGTGATTTCCCATCACTAGATGAATGACTGAATAAATATGATGCAGTTGCACCATGATGTACAACATAGTCATTAAGAAGAATGAGTTAGCCAGAACTTGGTGACTTGAAAAGATTTACACAAGTCTTATTTAAGTGAGAAAAACAATATGTGGGGTAATTATAATACTTAATATAGCACCATTAAAACATATCAGTGAGAAGAATCCATGATGTATGACTTTATGTATTTTTATATGATTATGTGAACATAGAGAAAAATATGTGAGGATACCATCCAGATGTTTGGTATGGATAACTGCAGGGTTAGAGGGCAGGGCTCCTGGTATGACTAGAATAGAAACTGGTAAATCAGCTAAAGGAAGTAAAAGAAAAAAAAAAACATGAAAATACTAGTATGATTTAATGCATTTGTGAAAATTATAAATACAGTTTGAATTTCTTTAATATATAAAGAGGAGTCAGATGTCTGAAAATCACACCTGGGTCCCATTATCTTAGGCAAGTCTCAAATATATAATTATACCATTAGGAGGTAATAATTGCTAAATATCTGCTGTATCCAAACAGAAATCTGTTTCATTTGTTATTTATATTTGTCATCACTTTATCCGTAAATTACTGCATGAAAGGGGAATTCAAAATGATTTTCTCTGCAGAAACAAAAAATGAATTGGTAGTGATATTTCTTCTTTGTTTATAGCTCCAGCGCGACCAAAAACCAAACCAACCCCTATTTATGATGCCACGGGAAAACTTCTTGTGACTTCAACAACAATTACAATCAGAATGCCAATATGTTACTATAATGATGACCATGGACCAATCAAAAGTGTACAGGTGCTTGTAGCAGAAGCAGGAGGTATCATCACATGCCAGCTTATCTTGTCAAATTGCAGTGTGTGAACTGCTGAATGCTAAAGACATTTCAACTCAAAATTAGTAATATGAGGTTGACTCCTGATTATTATACATCTCTTGAGTTTAATAGATTGTCAATATTATTATTAATTTTACTGATCATTAATATATGCCTAAAATGTTTTACCAAAATTTTAAAAGGCATGGTTAAAATATGTGATTTATTTATTCCATATGCTGGTAGGATTGTGTTGAGTTTGGCAGGATCTTTGGAGGTGTGAAAGAGAGTTAGTTACCCTTGACGGAGGAATGTTTTTTCTCCGAGAAGTCATTCTCCACAATGCCTATGGATTCATGTGTGATGGGAATGGATAGGGTTCCCTAATTATCCAGGTAGATCAGCTGAATCATCCCCAGTGGTTCACAGAGTGACAGATGTTGCATCCAGGTTTGCCTCATGCAATTATAGAAACACCCTTTATAAATGTGAAAATACATTTGGATATTACTTGTAATCATTATTCTTTTTTCTGAAAATAGCTCAGCATGATGGAAATGTAACAAAGTGGTATGATGCATATTTTAATAAGCCAAGGCCATATTTTACAAATGAAGGCTTTCCTAATCCCCCATGTACAGAGGAAAAGACAAAGTTTAGTGGCAATGAAGAAATTTACATCATAGGTGCTGATAACGCATGTATGATTCCTGGCAATGAAGACAAAATCTGCAATGGACCTCTGAAACCAAAAAAGCAATACTTGTAAGTATAGTTTACGCTTACTGTGCATCATGTTAGCAAGCTAGCTGACAACTTTCATCATCCATCTACCTCTCCTGTCATCTTTCCAGTAAGTGCTGGGCATCCATAATGTACTGTGACCTAATGCATGATAAAGATCAACAAGGCATTGTCCTTACATCCCGTAAACATACAGTTGTAGGGAAAGTAGGCAAGCTTAGAAGTAATTATGGTTTGACGTGTTAAGTGACTAAGGGCAATATGAAAAATGTGCAAATTGGAGAACACAGGTAGAATTTAATTCTTCCTGTAAAGGGCAATGTGACTAATGTGTACTGTTTCGTGTTTTTCACTCATTTCTCTGCCATGCATGCTAATGTCAGGTTTTTAGAAACATGATCCTCATCTTTCAGTTAATTATGGCTTCAGTTTACCTCAGTCATAGCAATCATTTTCAGCTTTTCATACTATCAAACAACTGAATGAGGAATTGAAATCTTTACAATTCACTTTAATATTTGGTATTGTATAGATTATAATAATCTAATATAAAAACCAATGCTGATATGTTAGCTTTATTAAATGCTTTGCTAAATTGGTTATTTTTCTCCTACTAAATTGACTGTTATTTTGTGTCATGACTATAATTTTTTAATTATTTAAATTATTTAATTTTCAAAATACAATTTTTACTACTAAATTTGAAAAATACAGCTAGTTTCATTTTTGCCTGCTAAAGCACTGTTAAGTTCTTCATAAACATCCTAGGACAAGTTAACATTAGAAAAGTTAGAGAAGTTAGGCATTTGAAAAAAGAATGCTCTATTATCTGTTATTAAGTACAATTACTTGGGTTACTAAGTTATGGCCTGAAATTGATCATCATACGGTAACAGTTACAGAAATGATATACCACAAAGTTTAATATTTATCCAAGAATTGTTGATTTTACATTTTTTCCAAAACATTTCATATAATCCATAAAATCATAAGAATTTGAGAAGAGTAGGGATTAAATTATGAAGTACAATTTATTAATATAGATTGGTTTTATATTTTAAAATTCTTGTAGGTTCATAGTTTTGTTTTTTTAAAGATTTCCTTTTTTAAATAAATTTATTTATTTTTGGCTGCGTTGGGTCTTCGTTACTGCCCGCGGGCTTTCTCTAGTTGTGGTGAGCGGGGGCTACTCTTCGTTGTGGTGCGCAGGCTTCTCACCATGGTGGCTTCTCTTGTTGCAGAGCATGGACTCTAGGAGCACAGACTTCAGTAGTTGTGGCATGCAGCCTCAGTAGTTGTGGCTCGTGAGCTCTAGAGCACAGGCTCAGTAGCTGTGGTGCACGGGCTTAGATGGTCCAAGGCCTGTGGGATCTTCCTGGACTGGGGCTTGAACCCATTGGCAGGCAGATTCTTAACCACTGTGCCACCAGGGAAGTCCCATAGTTTTAAAATAAGGTAAATTTCGGTTGTCTCTGTAGTGACAGAATTAACCAGTGATTTTTAAGATTGACTTTCTTCTGCATCCATCTTGTATTTCATATGTCATGAAAGCACAGAAAGTGAAAAGTGCACACTCGGAATTAAGAAGCACTGTTCTTCATTTGTTTGTATTTGAACAGGATGAGTTTTATATGACTATTCTAAATCTGGCTTATTGGCATTTTCCAAGGTGGCTGAGGTATAACAGTTATTATGCTTTATATATAAAGTGTGCTTGTGCAGACATTCAGTGGTTTCATCCAAATAAATCCATGAAGGAGGTGATCTACTTCATTTGATTAACCTGCTGACTCTTCATGAGTCTGGTCAAATTTTTGGTCACTCTCTCATGAAGTTCAAGAGGTCCATGTACAAGATAATTTCAAGTAAAGATGTTATTTATTTGTCCTGATGGTGACTGATTTCCAAGTTTACGCTTTGTAAGTTAACTTTCTCTTTAACAAAACTGTCTTTTTCACAGTCATTTGTTAAATTATTCATAGAAAAAAAGTCATATGGTATGTAAATTGTTGTTGTTTTTTATTTCATAGGTTTAAATTTAGAGCCACAAATGTCATGGGACAATTTACTGACTCTGATTACTCTGATCCTGTTAAGACTTTAGGTAAGACGTATTTTGTAGTTAATTTCATTTATAATCTCAACACGCTAATCACAGCTGTAACATTCATTAGTAAATGTATTAAGCCATGACGAATGTTCTCAAGGATAAAATCATTTCAAGGTTAATTATCCTAAGGAAAAATAGTATTTATAATACTCTTTTAAGTGATGGACGTTCCATCTATTCAAATCTGGACATAGACTTCAATATGGTATTTGGTCTAGGCTGATGTGTGGAATATTACACTAAGCAAATATTTATTTGGCTGTTTAATATGTAATCTTATATGTAAAACATTTTTACTTCATAAAAAAAGAAAAAGGATTATGGAAACTTTCCTGAAATAATCCTAAAAGATAGAAGCCTACCTGTCTTTTTAAATTTTATTTTCTTTCTGATCAACTCTGAGTTTTTCAATTATATACACCCAGTCAGTCCTGAATAAAACATCAATACAATTTAGTCAGATGCAAGTATATTTCTTCTTCTTCCTTTTCTCCCCCTTCCTCTCCCCCTCCTGCTCTCCCTACTATGGCTACTACTTCTTCTCTTCCCCCTCCTCCCCTCGTCCTTCTTCACCACCAACCTATCTAACATTAAATATTCTGGGCCAGACATACTCTGAGGCTCTTTGTATGTATTCACTGATGGGCTCTTCACAGCTGTCCTTTAATTTAGGTCAGTGGTTCTCAACCAGTGATTTTACTCTCCAGGGGACATTAGGCAATGTCTGGAGCCATTTTTGGTTGGGTTGTCACAATTGTGCAGGCTGAGCTAGTGGCATCTAGTGAGCGGGGAGGCCAGGGATGCTGCTACCTATCCTACAGTGCATAGGACAGCCCCTCCAGCAAAGCGTTATCTAACCCACAGTCAATAGTGCTGAGGTTCAGAAACCCTGTTAGGTGTCAGTGTTAGCTCCACTTTACAGATGAGGAAACCACGGCCCAGATTAAGTAATTACGTGGCTCTGCCGGCACAAATTTTACAACCATTATGATACAAATGCAGGATTTAGACCTGGATTCAAATCTTGGCTCTACCACTTGAGAAAATAATTTCTATAAACCTCAGTTTCCTTGCCTTGAAAGATCTGTGTAAAATAATATAGGTAAAGATATTAATATTTTATAGTTATAAAGTGTTCAATGCTTAATAGCTTCTTTTTGGATGAGTCATAAGGGAAGATTTTAAAAATATATTTCCTTAGGAGAAATTGTTTCCCTAGGACTTCTCTGAGTAAATCACAGCTTTCTGTTTCCTCTGTGTCAGGCTCCGAGAGTGTGGAACTTTGTGTGTTGTTCTGATCCACAGTATATCATGAATGCAATAGATTTCAGTGATAATTATGGCTGGAAGAAGACGGAAAATGTTCCACCCTTTTCAGTTAGAAATTCTCATCTGGTTGTGGAACATTAATTGTATAAACCAGTTTCTGCAGCCTCCACTTAGTTAAGGAAACTTTGGACCTTGAAGAAATGAAGGGGCACACGGTTTGCTACATTAATGTTTATAGGGGAATAACATAGATTTCGTTGGCTGTGCTGTCTGCTTAAATTCCATTAAATCACTGGTTTGACTAATTTTACGTAATCAATCATTTTTAAATCAGCTGACTAGACTTGTGGTTTTGGAGTTGTGTCAAGCGTTTCTGCATTTGATAGGTGAGTTTATCACACCCTGACACCACCACAGTAAATGTTTTGATGGCATCAACTTAACTTCCTTTAGGTTACAGCATTCAGAAACTACGTATTATCACAGCTAAATGGTGACCCAGTATATTTACCGATGGAAGAAACATAGTACAAGTGGATTAGCTCATATGTCTTAGAGAGATGATATTTTGAGGATGCGGTGCTAAAAAGAGATCACTTTGTTGTGTTGTTTGCTGTGTGCTGTTCATCTCATAGCTTGCTGGTTTTATGTAGATTATGGATATGAGGACAACATATTCAGCCAATTATCTTGAAAGGTAAAGTTGAGACATCTAGGTTAACAGGAACGAAAGAGGAGGGAAACCAAGCATCAGGAACCATGGTGTACAGGGACGTGATTCCCAGATTCTGCTAAATGGCTTCCCTTTGGCCAAGGTTGGGCCTCGTCCATCACTTTGGCCACAGGTAGTCTCAAGATGTCCCTCAGCGACGGTCTTCTCTTTCTTTCTTTGTCTCTCAGCCAAGGCAGTGGAATACAATAAGTAATTCTAGAAGACAGAAGAAATACACCATCAGTTCTCTGATTCCCCTTTTGGAATCATCACCACCACCCAAGTCATCCAGGTGCTAATGTTTGTGTGCCCTGGTAACAGCAGGAGTATAAGGGGATGTAAGATGTATAATGAATGGCAGAGCACCAGATCCTGTCAAGGTCAGAATAGGAGGGACTAGGGAAACACAGGCTGGGCACAGTCAGTGAAATGCCATTGGGTTGGTAAGGGGTTGTGACAAGGAAGAGTCCCACGTATCTACAATCAGTTTTTCGGGGTTCATATGCTATTTGGAGACCAGTGGCACCAGGATAGCCTTTCAGGCTCCTCCTTAGGGTGGCCTCCCATGGGCTCTCTCCTGATAGGTAGCAGCTTTATAATAGGAGTTTGCTCTCTAATCTTATTCCAATTGACCACATAAAATTCTGCTATCTAGATAGTTATTTGTAGCTAGGAAAACAGTGCTGGGCAGGAGTGGAGGAAATTAAAAGGAGTGCAACCCTCAGTTGTGGTGAAATGAAATGTTCAGATTTGGAATATGGTGTGTACCACAGGAGCAGAATTCCTTGATGTCCATCAAAGTAGCCCAGTCATTTTGCTGGTTAATGGATGTAACAGCATCAATTTCTGGCCTCATATTAATTTTCTACCTGGCTATTGGATATTGTGGTTCTGTGTATATCAGATTCACTCTTGAGTCAGGAACCAAAGAACACCCTCCAGAAAAGGTGCTGGTCTATAATTGGCATTAATAAAAGGCCATGGAGTCATAGAGTTTTTGGGAAAAGAACATTGCCGAGGAGGATATAGTAGAAGGACCCAAAAAGGAAATAAAGTTGACTGTTTCTACAGTGGGCAGTGGTCAATGGCAAGAATGGTTTCATGGCTATAAGAATGGAGGCAAGCAAATAGTAAAATGCATTGGTGTCATCGTAAGCGTACAAAGGATGATTGAGTCCTTTTTTTCTCTCAAACATGTCATGTATTGGGATATAGGACAGCATTTGCAACAGGCTAGTGGCTCCCAGCATTTCTAACAGGTCTGCCCAACACTTAGGTGTGCATCTCACACTTCAGCGAAAGAAGTCTAGGTCCCATCTAGGTCATCAAACCACCAATGGATGTACTGGTATTTTGCACACCACAGGCAAGGAGCTTCAAGCTGAGTCGCCTATCAATACAATCTTCAGGATTTAAGTGCCTTTGCAAAGCTGTGTTTCTAAGTTAGTATAGGACATACATTTACAAGACAGACCATTTTGATAGTGGTTGTGCCTGTCAGAGATATTATTTGTATGTTAAAATTAGGGGCAAAGAATCACTGATGAACTAAAAGGCTTAAGTTTCGGGAAAAAGGCTAACAGCAGTACAAGTAAGAAGGGGCCAGACAGGGCTTTGCTGAGTAAGGATTGATAACCTGGAAGAGGTTTGCACGTTGGAAAATCTTTGTAGCCTGTAGGAATAATGGGAGATGAGATGTGCCATCATTTTGACCCTAAAGAAATACTTACAACTTACTTGATTTTGTTTTCACTCAGGATTGAGCATTAGGATTTTTATTAAGAAAATTCCCAAGAATCCTTCTTAAATTTTTTTTTAAGAAACCTCCTTAGGCACATCAGTTTATGGAAACTGCTTGTAGGCAATGTTTTGATTGCAAGGTTTAATTATAGAGGATTCCTGTGATTTGAAAACCAGACACTGCTTTCTGCACCTCACAGGGCTTCATTAAAACTGAACAAGTTGAAACCTTAAACCTCATGGCAAAGGCACTCTGTGATTGTTTTCTTTTGTCATAATACTTCTCATTTAATTACTGTGCTAACAATGAAAAGTTCCAATATGCTCACTTGGGAACAGAGATAGGGAGTCACTATATATTTTTTGCAGCAAAAGGATCACTTGCCCCCGGGACACCAGAGGAGCAGGGGAAGGTTTTATGATGTTAATGAGGCAGTGGCAATGTGATGGTGAACCTCGTAAACTCTGTAGTCAGACAAGCATATTTCAGGCAGTTTTGGCATATATGGAATTTATGTGACCTTGGGTTAGTTACTTAACAAATTAACTTCTGCAATCTTATTTCCAAAATGAGAATAATAATACCTACTTCATAAGCTAACTGGGAGATTAAATCAGATGAATGGACAGATTCATGACTATGAAATGTTATTAATAAAGATATGAAACATTATTTATGTGACAGGCCCTTTATGAGTTTTTTTGTATATAACCTCATGTATTTTTCACTACAACCCTATAACACGATTTCCTGTTTATAGGTATCCCCAATTTACTGGTAAGAAATCTGAAGCTGGGTCTTTAAGCATCTTGCCCAAGGTTACAGAGCTAGGAAGTGGCAGCACCAGCTTTTAGGCCCAGGCAGCCTGACTTCAGGCAGTGCTGTGCTTATAACCACTGTACTGCGTTGCCTGGAAATCACTAAGTGCCCAAGTAGCTTTTGATTTCATTACTATTTCTGATTTTTCTGTTCCCACAGACTTCCTATCTTTGCTGTACCATTTTCTCTTCTCAACATTTTAAATTATTTCTAGCTGTTCTCTTTGCACCTGCTCATCTTAGCTTTCTGAGGCTAACATTCATACATAAGTATACTGTTTTTACACATAAAGATGCAATAATTCCTTTTTGTTTGTTTTAACAATGACTAAGTATGACTTTGCAACCTGGCCACTGTTTATTATCTACTTCTAATATTTTGCCAATATGATGTATTAAAAAACATTTATTTAGGGTATTTTAATTTACATTTCTTGAATTATGAAATTGAGAACCTTTAGTAAGTTCTTTGTGCAGTATTTGAATATTCTGGATGGCTAATACTGGGCTAAAAGAGAAGAACTTTTTATACTTAAGTTCTGTTATAAGAAGTTGTTTTCTTTTAAGATTAATAATAATATTAAGAAGATGATCTTTCATGCAGTAAGTACCTATATCAAGAGCCGGGCATTGTCCTAGGAGCTTTATAACTCATTTAGTTCAAGCTTCTTAGAGATATAAAGCTGCATTAAAAAGTCAGATCCATAGAGGAGTTTAAATAATGATAATCAAAAGATAAACTATGAAAAATTAGGTAGTGCTTTATAATTATGATTTGCTTAATTACTACAGTAGTACATGCTGTTATGCACATAAAACAATTTAATTTGACCTTTCAATGGATTTTAAGTCTAATCAGGAAACGTACACGTTAGAAAAAGAATCATGTTTATATTTTTAAGTGAAAGAGTTTTGTTTTCTGTGAAAGGATTTAGAGAAATGACTTCATTCTGTACTGGTAATGCTCTGTGGGTACATGCATAGCAGTGAATCGAAATTTGTGCTGGACAGTCATAGTACATTTTGTCCTTTCCTAGTAGTACATTTGTAATACATGTGCCCAAAGGATTACCTATTGTTTATTAATACATCATATGTCATTTCCTCACTTCACTTGGCTAGTGCTTTGAAATGGTAATCTAATCTGAAAATTTTTTGTGGTCTATGAAATCATTTTTTCCCCACTAGGTTCCAAGGTCCAGTGACTCAATACTACCTGATAAAGATGATTCTATTCATCTTCATATTTCCTTTCCCAAGCATATCCAGTTAGGAGTCAGCATGTGAAAATTCATGAAACAAACCATTTATATTTTAATGTATGAAAAAGGTGTATCTAAAATACTTTATGAGCTACATGCCCCTTTAGAGTCTTCTAAATTTAGCTGGAGATTCTAGATGACCATGAAACTCTGAAAACTGTTCAAGATTCAGTGTTCATTCAAATCCACCATGCAGAATAGCCACAGAAACTCTTTCATAGTGTTAACATTTCATAAGCATCAGTCCAGGGAAGAAAAGATGAAACATTAACCCCTGCGTATTTTACAGATAGTTAACCTATTTTGTCACTTGACTTTAATACTTTCTACAGTAAAATTATACATTATATAACTTAAAATTGGTTATAATTATAATTACTAGTTGTATCAAAATAATTAATAACATATAGTCTTATTTGGTTTAATGCCTAATCTTCAACCTGAAAAATTTTAATTTCTAATATACTTCAAAATCGATATTTTTATATATCAGTAAATTTAGAAAATATTTATTGAGCATTTGCTGTGTGCCTGATACTGTTCTCAGGACTTGGAATACAGTTTTGAATACAACAAAGAGTCCTGTCCTCAGGGATCTTACATTCTGGACAGGTAATAAACAATAAGATAATAAATAAATGAATTATAAGATGTTACAAAGGGCTATGGAGAAAAGAAAAAGTAGAACAGAGTGTAGAGGAGGTAGAAGGGGGAAGGCAGGAAGTGAAGGAGTTGCAGCTTTCAATCTTAAATATGGTAATGTCTTAGTCTGCTTGGGCTGCCATAACAACTACTATAGACTGAGTGGCTTAAACAACAGAAGTTTATTTTCTCACAGTTCTGGAGGCAAGAAATCAAAGATAAGTTTCCAGCCACTTCAGTATGTGGTAAGGGCTTTCTTCCTGGCTTGCAGAACGCCTCCTTCTCGCTATGTCCTTATTTGGCCTTTCCTCAGCATGTGCACTCGGAGGGAGAGAACTAGCTTTCTGGTGTCTCTTCTTAAAAGGACGCTAATTCTGTCAGATTAGAGCCCAACCCTTGTGACCTCATATAGCATTAATTACTTCCTTACTCAAATACTGTCACACTGTATTTGTGTTAGGGCTTCAACATATGAATTTTGGAGGGACACATACATTCAGTCCGTAAGAGGTGGTCAGTGTAGGCTTCACTGACTAGGTGATATTTGAGCAAATTCCTCATGGTAATGAAATGGCTACCCAGGCAGATCTATAAGAGAAATACATTTCTATGCACAGGAAGAAGCTGGCCAAAAGCCCTATATCAAGAGTTACCTGGTGTGTCCCAAGAACAATAGGGAGGCCAGTCTGGCTCCAGAGTTGTAAGCAAGGTGGAGATTGGAAGGGAAGTCAAACAGATAACAGGGAACCAGAGGCCATTAACCTATGGCCATAGGCCATTGGAAGGACTTTGGATTTTGTCTGTGAGAGATAAGGAGGATTTTAAGTAGACAGGTAATGTTTTAAAATCATTACTCTTGCTACTATGTTGCGAATAGATGGAAAGAGGACAGGGTGGATACAGGAAGACTTGTTAGGTGTCCATACGACAATTCATGCAAAACAGGATGGTGGCCTTGATCAGGATGCTTGCAGCAGAGGTAGTGAGAAGTGAGTAGAGCGTACACGAAAGTTTTGTATAATGAACCCCCAAATACCTATTAATTAAATTTAATAACTTTTAATGGTTTGCCACATGTTTTAATTACACATTTTTCATTTTGTTTCTGAAGTATTTTAAAGTAAATCACAGAAAGCATTATATATTCCACTCCAAAACAGTTTAGCATATTTCTCTAATAAGTATGTTATATTGTTGCAGTTCAACAAAATTAATGATAAATCCTTGATATTATGTAAAACTATATATATATATATATATATAGTTTCAAAGCATCCTCTGATTTTTTTCTTTGTAGTTTGTTTAAAACAGGATCAAGAGGTTCCATATTTTGAATTTGTCTGATTGCTTTTTATTGGTGTCATTAACTCCTTTTCCTACTTTCTTATAAATTAGAGATAAGATCTAAAGGTTTGAATATTCACAATGAACATTTTTGGCAGGGCTACTTTACAGGTGTTGCTGGGTAGATCAAAATACCTCACATCAGGAGGTGTATAATACCTGGTTGTCACATTTTCAGTGATGTTAAAATTGATCAGTAAGTTTAGTGGTAATGACAGAAGGACCTTTCACTGGAAAGTTGTTTTTTCCCTTGTTAGAACCAGCAAATAATCTGTGAGATGATAGTTTGACATTCCCTAAATATCCAAATGCCTTTCAACCTTCCTCCTAGTCATTTAGAGATACACTTATGATTGTTACCTGAGTCAATTATTTCATTAGGAATGCAAAATTAATTTCTAATTTTATTATTTCTTCCACATTTATTAAACAGAATTCTCCTCTAATAAGGAGCTCTATCTCCTTAACTGGGGCTATTTTTTAATTCATAAAAAACAGTTCATATGAGAAAGCCACGGGAAAAAAATGCTTCATTTTCTCTCTTTAATTACAAATTTTTAGAGTAAAAAAAGAGTTGTTTAGCTAAAACCAGAGGTTACAAATTAGTACCTTTTTGGTTTTAATTTTCATTTCTCTTTCATTGAATAATATTAGAACTCATGGATTTTTATATTGAATCTATTTCAATCAATTTCAGTTTTTATTCATTATAAAGTTTAAATTGTTCCATCTTTGGCCACCTCTTCAAGATGATCTTTTGTTCTTTCCATACCATTAGGCTTTGATCATTTCTTAGCTTTCTTGCCCCATTAGATATCCCAAATTCCTTTTGTTCCCTAATCACACTTTGGAATTACTATCTCTCCAAGTTTCCCTAGTTTCTTTTAGTGAAAAACATAGAGCCAACAGGATTTCCTCAGAGATTTTGGATGTGTTCTATGAAAGAGAAAGTCAAGTATGACTCCAAGATTTTTGGCTTGAGCAACTAGAACAATGGAGTTGCCATCGACTAAGATGTAGAAAGATGCAGTTGAAAGGAGGGAAGAATAGGAGTTCAGCTTTGGAAATTTTGATTTTTAAAATTTAATTACACTTCTAAATAAAGATATATCGTAGGCAATTGGATATACAGGTCGGGAGTTCCTTAGATTACAGTTAAGTAGTCATCATCGTATAGATGAAAATTAAAACCATGAGGCTGCACAGGTTCACCAAAGATGTGAGTTTAAATAGAAAAAAAGAAGAGCACCAAGGATTGAGCTCCAAAGTTAGAAGATCTAGGAGAAGAGAAACACATCTGTACACTTCATTAGCATTATTGAGAAATATGCCAAATTTTTTCCTGTATTTTGAGACCCAATGTAGTATTACGTATAATAATAATGATTTTATATGTCTTCCTCTTCAGGTGAAGGGCTTTCAGAAAGATCTGTAGAGATTATACTCTCAGTCACTTTGTGTATCCTTTCAATTATTCTTCTTGGAACAGCTGTTTTTGCATTTGCAAGGTAAGACTTATTTGTACTTATTCCTAAGATGCTTTATGGACATCATTCAGTCATGGCCCAATCAGGAGACAGAGCCACAATGGTTACTTTAATGAGAAACATTTAATAATATGTTAACTAGTAAAAATAGTTAACAACTGAAGGGGGTAAGAGAAAACACTAAGGGATCCAGAAGTAGCAAGTGCAACAAAGCTACTCTCTCTAGGCTAAGGAAGAGTGGACAATAGAGGAACAAAGAACTAGAAGAAATCTCACTCCCAAGTTTGACATGGAATGGCTACCACAGACACACGCAGCCCTATCACCTACCTTTGTGCAAAGAAATATGACAGAGGAAGGGCTGGAGCTGATCTGTAGAAGCTACCCATCGTTACTGGAGAGTTGGCAGGCTGGAATCGGACAGTGGAAGCAGCCCACTCTTGCCTGATCGCGTGGGTGGGCTGGAGCTACCTGGAATCCTTCACTGATGCAGAGAGCATGAACTTAAGAGGCAGCTAGTGCTCACCCAGGTGGGCTGCTGGGCTTCCACAATGAATAAGAATATTGCAGCGCTAGAACACTTGAGGGAAGTATCTCCCTGTCCCTATTGCCTTGCAGGATGACTGCAGTGTCCTCTATTGACAAAGTTTAACGTCTAGCCAGCTGGCAAAGGAGAAATGTTAGAGTCTAACTTCAGTATCACAAAGCAGGGCAAAGAAGTGTGGACGTAGAGCTGAGAGACAAAGTGGTAACCCAAAAGCAGAAGCTGCCAGGCTTTCTCCATCTTTTTGAATATTTTATAACTCTGATAGGTTTAATTGAAAAATATTTTAATCAGGTCTGAATTTCAGATTTTATACAGAAGAGATCACTTTTCCAGTAAGAACACTTAAAACATGTCCAACTTCCTTATACGGTGGGCCCCTTTCTCACGTTTACTTTATCAAAATGTCTGTACTGTGTTTTCCAAGTGTTTTTTTCAAATTCTCGGTATCAGTCTCTTAAAATTTCCCTTGTTTACAGGACCTCAGGGGAAGCCTTAGTTGTGATCCTAAAATTAGTTTCATAAGGTAGATTGCTGAGTTAAAGGGACCTTACATTTGTAAAAATAACTATTATGCTAATTTCCTAAGTAGCTCAATAGGCTCTATTTTATCCGAAGAATGGTGTCCTGTATTCTGTTTCATCTTGTATCTTTTAAATTATCATTTTGATGGATAATTTGAAGGGCTCTTGAAAGATATTTTTCTTATACCAGAAAGTGTTCTCAGATTCAGCCAGAAGATGGTGAGAGGCGATCGTTATTTTAGGCACTTTTAAAGTTATGTTGTGTAATATATGGTCCTTGTCCCTGAGGGATGTGCATCCACCATATTGATATCGTTTTCCTGCTCTAAAATCATTTCTTTATAGGATGAACTCGTTTTGTGGGCAGGAAATGGGCCCCTCTTATTCCCTGCAACTTTCCTACATACGGCTCTTCAGCCAACAGAGTCTGTTCTCACCTGAACATTCCGTCAGTTTTCATACAACTCTGCTTTTGTTCAGTCAGCTGGAAATGTGCTTCCTCCTCCTTCTGATTCTGGAACACTCAAGTCAAATCCTACTTTTTATTTCCTCTAAATACTAATAGTTGTAATCACTTATATAACATTTTATAACTAATCAACTACTGTTTTAGGAGTTGTAATTTGACTTTTTTTCTCTTTTGTTATGCTTTTTCTACATTTAGATCCTACTTCTCAACTAAATTATGTCCTTGAGGATAAGGACCATATTTTATACTTCCTATATCATCCTCAACACATAAATCATAATAAATGTTAAATGTTTGAAGTGCAAAAGATACATAGAATAGCTAAATATTACTTTATAATATACCGTACTATGTCATATAAAAATAAACATGTAAAAGGGCTCAAAATGAAGAGACTTTGATTTGATTCGCAGATGCATGTGATTTTAATTTTGAACCTGAGTTTTCTGGTTATATATTATATTCTTAGATTACATAATCTGTATAGTTATATTATACTTAGATATTACATATTTGACAATATTTTTATAAAAGCCAATGAGACAACTCAAAACACATTTTTATGTATTTTCACGTTATGTAAAAACAACGGAGCATTGTCTTTTAGCACTGGTGCTGATAGCAGTGAGCTATGTCCACACTGGCATATTTCCTTTTTATGACAAACATATGAGACAGCTTGAGGGAGGAGAAACAAGCTCACAGCCTCAGTCTCATTTGCTCTGTATTTTAAATGTGCCAATGGCTCAGGCCTTGATGAACTAATTCTCATTAAAAGCAGCATGTTAAAAAATTATAGAATACATTCTGTGGAATTAAAACAGGAAAGAGTTGAGTAGCTGCAAATTTGCAACATACTCAGGGAAGTGATCCCAACAAAGAAATTATCTGACTAATGTCTTAAGAAAACTAAATATAATTTCATATGCTTTCTATGATATTCCCTTCTTGGACTTTATTAGAATTCGACAGAAGCAGAAAGAAGGTGGAACATATTCTCCTCGGGATGCAGAAATTATTGACACTAAATTCAACCTAGATCAGCTCATCACAGTGGCAGACCTGGAACTGAAGGACGAGAGATTAACGCGGTGAGCACTCCTCTGGGCGAACAGTGGTCCAGAGGGCCCGGAGCCATGACCCTATTCTGACCTATGCTTGTTGGAAGTGTTTGTGGGGCTCCTATTTACACAGGTCGCAGAGATCTTCTTTCAAAGGGTGACCTCCATCTTCTACACACTTCTCACTGGTGTTCGGAGAATCAATCTTCCTAGTACTTTCGAGTTCAATAGGAACCTTGGACTATAATGTTCAACCAAGCTTTTTTTTCCTGAGACAAATATTTGTACACATTAAATCTTTAAAATTATATTTAATAATTCACTTCAGATGACAGTTCTTTTTTTTACATTGGATTTCCTGGAGGTGTCCACATTTTTTATCACAAATTTAAATTAAATTTGTAACCACTTGATATTGTTTATATCGTTTTTATAAAAGCCTGTCTTATGCCTCCTTATTTTAGTATAAAATGACATTAGAAGAAGTCTAAATTGTGTATTAACACTTCATTTTTTTAAATTGCTTAGTATTTAAGAATTAAATACAAAGTTAAAATTACCTTTGAAAGGAAAAGTAAAAATATGTATACTAAATATGTCATCAATATGTATTGGAAATAGAATGCTTAATTGTAAAGATAAATTATTCAAAATGTTGGCACATTTGAAAAACTTATATTAAGATAATTCACCAAATTCTTTTATTTTTTATTTTTTTGCTTGTTCAGTGATTGATAGTTTTTATTAAGAATTTGGAAAAAGAAAAAACTATCATCAGATTGTCTTAACAAGTTCCAATTCTTAGGAGATCCAATGTTTTGTGATGCTTACAAGCACATGACAGTTGTTACAAAGTACCTGCACAGCTGTGCTGAATTTTAGAAATTGTTACCAACTGAAAACATGGCATCAAAGGTCTTAAACTTAAAAAGGAATTAATCATTTATAGTTGTCATTTACCAAAGTTGGTCTTTACCTGATAGATTGACTTTGCAAAAATATTTCCAGTATGTCTAAAAATATCTACGTGCTCTACGTAGATATACGTATAAGTATATATACGTGCTATAGAGGGAAGTGTCATCTGATAAGCAGGGTCCTTCCAAATGCGACAAAATGAAAGTTATTCAGTTTTATCAGTAAATTACAAAGAAATTTGGTTTGTTGGATATGAAAACCTCTTTATATTTATCTACATTTCTTTATGTTCCAATACAGGTTGTTCCTATCTAAAATGGATAGTGCTCCAAAGACTATGTGTAAGATGGTTATATATTAAGCAGGACATAGTTTTCCACATGAAAGATCAACCGATTTTCAGGGTAACCTGTCAAAGTTAAATCATATCATAGCAACAATAGAGCATTACTAGTATTAGGCTCTGTGTCTCAGTTCTATAAGGGTCATACTGCATAGTAAAAGGAAGTTTCTTCTCCTTTACCCCTGTGGGCCCAACTCCCTTTCCACACTCCTTTCTGAGTTCAGGCCTGGGATCTCCATCTCTTTCTTCTACAAGTGAAAGTATACAAGGGATAGAACTTCAAATCTCTGAGTGCAATTAATTTTAGTTTCTTGAACAATTTAGTTGAATCTGTTCATAAACTTGAATTTCTAAGTGCCCAAACAATTTTACAGCACTTCTTAAAGATTCTTTATTAATCCCCCAAAAGTCTCTAGTAAGTAGATCTTTAGGAGTTATAATACAGTGAAAAAAGAAGCCAGTCAGTATTGGAGAAAGTATTCTTTTTCGAGGAGGTTACCATTCTATAGAGGCTATGTGAGGTCAGATCCCCTAAGCTCTATGTGTTTTCACAGCTTGCCCCCTACTCCACTGCTGAACACAGCCATTATCAAAAAGGGATAAGATATATATTTTTTAAACAATGACTGTCATGACAGCTAATGGAAAAGGTGGGCAAAGACTGTATAGATTGTTTATTATCGGGTACTTATAATTCAGGGACAGCCTTATTTAACCTTGACTCATTTATTTTCCTGTTCCATGTTTATTTATATATATGTCACTTTATTTGTACATGGATGTACAATTGCTTTTAAAGTATATTTCAAACAATTTTATCTGTTTTTGCATATAGAAAACGGGTATGTATTACCACTAGTCATAGCACACTTAGAAATTTTAGTTTTCATGCTTTTTGCTTTCTCATTTACTTGTTATGATTCTAGTACTCGTGACTGTAAAAACTTTCTCATTGGTAATTCCAATGGCACATACTAATATGATTTGCTTTATTACAGAAATTTATTAAAATAACTGTCAAGTGGTTTGGTAGTAATTCTTTTCATTATAGAGATCTATCTCCAGCTTTATTATTTACTGAAGGTTTTTCATGTTAATAAAGTCACTAATACATTAGACAATAAGACTAGAAAAAACAGTAATTAACAGATTCATAATTAGCCATGTGCACATATGCACGTGGTCACTCTTCACTGAAGCTCTAAAGCTCTTAACCTGTATTTCAGGTGCTGGAAAATCTAAATCTATTCAAAGCCATACATGTCTGATGAGGGTAGAGCCACAAAGACTAATGGTAGATTCTGAGACAGAAGAACCAAAGAGCTGGAGTTAGCTTCCAAACTGTTGAGTAACTTATGCCATATGTCTTTGTGATTTACAAGAAGGAACTTAGATAATTTCCTTTAAATCTACCCAATTAACATATGCTCTTTATACGTGAGGCATAGGCTTATTCTTTTTCTTCCAACCTGCCTACTTTCTTGATGCTAATTGGACTTGCAGTTTTCCTCAGTGTTATACGTCTTCACATGTCCATAACAGAAATGATAAAATATCTAATCAGTAGTTAAAATATTAACTTTAGGGAGTCACCTAGTTGACCAAAAATGGTCATTACAATACTTGGTACTAAATCCCCTTCAGGATTTAGGGTTTTGTGGTTAAGAAATTATTTATTTTATCTCTGCCTATATATTTACATACATTTTAAGATTTGTCCTATAATTTTTATATGTATAAACTCTCATCATTTGATATCTTATTTCACAAAGAACCTGAAGAAGAATTCTCTCATTCTTCTTCTCTTGAAAGAGAACAAAATTCAAAGATTTAATACTCTATAAATCCATGAGAACATTCAGAGATATCCCAAGAAAATGTTTTTTAAGTTCTTATTTGGAATGATAATGACATCATTTCATTATGCACATTTTCTATATAAGTTTAGTGAACACAAGCTTTATTTCTTGGGAAGAATTCTTGATATTTGTGCTCATCTATTCCACATTTACCAGATTAGAAAATAACCCTTGGGTTTTGCTATTTGATAAACAAATGAACAAAACAACGTTTTGTGATGGCTCCTTCAAAACACAGCCATTAACACAACGAAGTGAGAAACATTTCTAGGAGGAAATATTAGCAAGATGAGCATACACACACTGGTAACGCAGACCTATCTCTTTAAAGTTGCTGAGCCTGGATCACTGAAGAAATCAAGGAGAAAGTCAGAAAATACCTAGAGACAAATGAAAACAAAAACACGACGATCCAAAACCTATTGAACGCAACAAAAGCGGTTCTAAGAGGGAAGTTTATAGCGATACAAGCTTACCTTGCAAAACAAGAAAAATCTCAAATAAACCACCTAGCCTTATACCTAAAGCAAATAGAGGAAAGAAGAACAAACAAAACCCAAAATTAATAGAAGGAAAGAAATAAAGATCAGAGCAGAAATAGAGACAAAGGAAACAACAGAAAAGATCAATGAAACTAAAAGCTGGTTCTTTGAAAAGATAAACAAAATTGATTAAATTTTCACCAGACTCATCAGGAAAAAAAGAGGGCCCAAATTAATAAAATTAGAAACAAAAAAGGAAAAGTTACAACAGACACCACAAAAATATGAAGGACCATAGGAAACTACTACAAGCAACTATATGCCAATAAAATGGACAACCTAGAAGAAATGGACAAACTCTTAGAAAGGTACAACCTTCCAAGACTGAACCAGGAAGAAATAGAAAATACAAACAGACCAATTACAAGAACTGAAATTGAATCTGTGATTTAAAAACTCCCAACAAACAGAAGTCCAGGATCAGATGGCTTCACAGATGAATTCTACAACACATTTAGAGAAGCATTAACACCTATCCTTCTGAAACTCATCCAAAAAATTGCAGAGGAAGGAATACTTCTGAACTCATTCTATGAGACCACCATCACCCTGATGCCAAAACCAGACAGGTTGCAGGATACAAAATTAATACACAGAAATCTGTCGCATTTCTATACACTAACAATGGAAGATCAGAAATAGAAATTAAGGAAACAATCCCATTTACCATTGCATCAAAAAGAACAAAATACCTAGGAATAAACCTACCTAAGGAGACAAAAGACCTGTACTCCGAGAACTATAAGACACTGATGAAAGAAACTGAAGATGACACAAACAGATGGAAAGATATACCATATTCTTGGATTGGAAGAATCAATATTGTCAAAATGACTATACTACCCAAGGCAATCTACAGATTCAATGCAATCCCTATCAAATCATGAATGGCATTTTTCACAAACTAGAGCAAACAAATTTACAATTCGTATGGAAACACAAAAGGCCCCAAATAGCCAAAGCAATCTTGAGAAAGAAAAATGGAGCTGGAGGAATCAGACTCCCTGACTTCATACTATACTACAAAGGTACAGTCATCAAAACAGTATGGTACTGGCACAAAAACAGAAATATAGATCAGTGGAACAGGATAGAAAGTCCAAAGATAAGCCCACTCATCTTTGGTCAACTAATCTATGATGAAGGAGGCAAGAATATATAATGAAGAAAAGATAGTCTCTCCAGTAAGTGGTGCTGGGAAAACTGGACAGCTACATGTAACAGAATGTAATTAGAACACTCTCTAACAGCATACACACACACACACACACACAAAAAACACCTCAGAATGGACTGAAAGCCTAAATGTAAGGCCGGATGCTATAAAACTCTTAGAGCAGAGTTGCAAAACATAGGCAGAACACTCTCTGACACAAATCACAGCAATATCTTTTTTGATCCACCTTCTACAGTAATGGAAATAGAAATGAAAATAAACAAATGGGACCTAATTAAACTTAAAAGCTTTTGCACATCAAAGGAAACCATAAACAAAACAAAAAGACAACCCACAGAATGGGAGAAAATATTTGCAAACAAAGTGACCCACAAGGGATTAATCTCCAAAATATACAAACAGCTCATGCAGCTCAACATCAAAAAACCAATCAAAAAATGGGCAGATGGTCTAAATAGACATTTCTCCAAAGAAGACATACAGATGGCCAAGAGGCACATGAAAAGATGCTCAGCATCAATAATTATTAGAGAAATGCAAATCAAAACTTCAATGAGGTATCACCTCACACCAGTCAGAATGGCCATCATCAAAAAATCTACAAGCAATAAATGCTGGAGAGGGTGTGGAGAAAAGGGAACCCTCCTACACTGTTGGTGGGAATGTAAATTGGTGCAGCCACTATGGAGAACAGTATGGAGGGTTCCTTAAAAAAATAAAGCTAGAGTAACCATATGACCCAGCAATCCCACTCCTGGGCATATATCCAGAGAAAACTCTAATTTGAAAAGATAACATGCACCCCAGTGTTCATAGCGGCACTATTTACAATAGTTGAGACATGGAAGCAACCTAAATTTCCATCAATAGATGAATGGATAAAGAAGATGTGCCATATATATATATATATATATATATATATATACACACACACACACACATATACATACAATGGAATATTACTCAGCCATAAAAAAGAACCACATAATGCCATCTGGTGCAATATGGATGGAGCTAGAGATTTTCACACTAAGTGAAGTAAGTCGAAGACAAATATCATATGATATCGCTTACATGTGGAATCTTAAAAAAAAAGATTCAAATGAACTTATTTACAAAACAGAAATAGACTCACAGATATAGAAACAAACTTAGGGTTACCAAAGGGGAAAGGAAGGGGTGAAGGATAAATGAGGAGTTTGGGATTAACATATACACACTATGATATATAAAATAGATAACCAACAAGGACCTACAGTATAGCACAGGGAAATATACTCAATATTTTGTAATAATCTCTAAGGGAAAGGAATCTGAAAAAATATATATACATATACACACACATATAAAATGGAATCACTGTGCTGTACGCCTGAAACTAACATAACATTGTAATTCAACCATACTTCAATTAAAAAAGATCCAATGAAGTTGAAAAAATCTAGTATTTTAATTGTATAGATTATCTATACTTCTACAAAATAAATCCTATATTAAATCTAGGATTAAACTCTTGGGAAAGTTTAAAAGAATAAAGATATAATTTAAAAGGCAAAAACATTGCTGAGCCTAGCCGGCCCTGTGGTTTGTTTTTAACTAATTTAACTGTAACACAGATTACCTTCCCAAGAGAGTTATAAAACTTAAAATTAAATAACCCAACAAAATTTTCAGAAGATAAAGATACTACTGGCTAAAAATTTTTTATTTTTCACTGTCTCCTTTCTACACTTAAGTTAGAAGTTTTGTTTCTTTCAGTGACTAAATCAGAAAAAAAAAATAATATTGATCAATGTCACTACTATTCTTACTTGACAGATACTCCTTTTCTTCCAGTCCTCAATTTTTTCCCCCAAATTTTAGGCATCATTCCATACTAATTATCTTGCCTATTTTAGTTGAGTGAATGTAATGGTGCATTATGTTAAGACTTAAGGCCCAATCCAGTAATCATGAATGGAATTAAAATTCTCAACAAAATGAAGCAAACAATTGATTGGCTATTTTAAGAGTATCTTTCTTTCTTCAATAACTTTAGAAGTTTGCATGTCAAATTTTTATTAAATATATATGCCTTCAGGAAGCTTACCATTCAAAAGAATCCCGTGAATGTGTTTTGTAAACTGTAAATCAGAATACATTTGGTATTATTATTGTTATTTATAATATCTGTAAAATTAAGAATGACCCCAGTCTACTTTCACATCCAGGGTTTGCTAACATAGTAATTGCTACTGTTTATGAGCAATTACTATTTGTTAAATTTTGTATGTAATGATCTCACCCAACTCATTCAATCATTTGTGGTAGGTACTCTTATCCCCACTTTACAGATGAAAAATAAAAGATGCCTAGAGAATTTAGGTAACTGTCCAAGGTCATGCACCTAGTAAATAGGACAGCCAAGATGATCCCAGGTCAGTTTGATTCTGAAGTATCAACATACACCTATAATTGTGTGTGTGTGTGTGTGTGTGTGTATTTAACTCTGAAGCATACTAGATTAAATCAATATAAACCCACTTAAAAAGACAAGGGCCCATGACATCCTTCTTCAAGTAGCATTTTCTATACAGAGAATGATTCTAAGGGAAGAACTGCTTCTTTTGAATTACTTATTCTCTAGTGATATGGGGCAAAGGAATGATGGCATTTTAGTGTAGGTTCAATCTTGCAGAAACTGGAAAATAGTAGTACAATTCTTGTGACTTCAGTAAGAATACAAAAAATTTGACTGACATATGAAATTCTTTGTAAAATTGTTAGCATGTTAATTGCCATCAGTTCTTTGACAGATTCTGGTCATTCATTTTACTTCTGTCTTAACTATTTTGCAAGCAATGGCAAAAATATGTGAATCCAAATAAGAAACGTCTGGACAAAATGTGAATTTGGGACAAGAAATGTCCTACAGTAGAACGAAATTTAAGGTATTTACTGCTCATGTTCTTACGGCAGCAAAGCAAAAATACTGCAGTGTGTTTTCATACTAAATAAATGACGAATCTTTACTTCCAGATACTCTTCATTTTTCTTTAGACGAAAGGAGATTTTTGTCATCCAGTAAGTTACTGTGGTGATGCAGAGCTCTGCTGTGATTATTTTAATCTTTTCAGGTGGTGTGCTCTATATTTTAAAATACAAGATATGAAGTGCTGTTGGTTAATGTGCTGTTTTTTCCAAAGCCCAAAAAACTGTAAAACAAAATACTCTAAACTTTCTACTTACTAAGTGTCCTCTATGATATTGCATGCTATTGATATGGTAAAGTTAACCTTATCAAAATGCACATTGACTTGCAATGTGCATGTCATAAGAATTTGCTGTGTTATCATGTTGTGTTAACTTTGATAGTAAAGTAAGTTTTTACCTAGATTTCTTCACATGCTTCTTGTCCTATTACGATGACACAAGAGTTGAGTACTCTGTCTGATGGGTGGAGTCTGGGTTCACACTTCACACAAGCTCATTTCAACTACTGCAGGTGCTAATCTGTAAGGACCTAAGACAATGACATTCCCTGTTCTCTGACTCTGGGGCATATACTGAGCGGCACATTTCATAGAAATTTGACTTCTATCCTGACCAATGGATGGCCAACTGTGCATGCTTTCAGGCATCGCCCTAATGCCCAGAAATGCCTTTTGTATCCTAGGATAAAAATTGCTGTATACATTCTGAAGGTAGCATAGCAAAATGTCAGCATTAGCAGGGACCCAACAATTGATTGAGTGCCCCAGAGATACTCAATTTCTTCATGTAAAGGATGTGAATGGAGGCAGAGAGTGAAAATGCATTTGATTTCAAAATCCCAGATCTACTACAGCAGAGTTAGTCCCATGAGCCGCAAGGCTGGATGGGATGGGGCCAAGACTCCTGACATTTGACCGTGAATAGTACTCAGCGTGATTAAAACAGAGGAAGCCAGGCCCTTTTCTACTCTAATCACCTTTAGCATTTTGGAATCATAGCTAACCTCAGAGAAAAATGCTTCCATTTTTATCGAACCCTCTCTGTATCTCTTCTATCGCCACATTTTCCTCCCCTGGAATCAGTGAACAGTGTCCTGCTCAGTCAGAGCTTCTACTTTGATAGAACTAAACTTAATAGTTCAGGTTAATCAGAACCTTTAAACACCTCTACATAAATCACATTTGTCAAAATAGATGTAGTTTTCTTTCAAATCTAGTTTTTTGAGGTCACCTTCTAACCCCTGACAGAGGAATTTCTGTGCTTACCTGCCTGGCAAGACTTCTTTTTAAATGGTGTTATGTCATCTGTCTCCTCTTCATTAGGTCCCCTCACTAAGAACCTCTGCCCATCTCTTCACACAGCTGTTGGCAGTGTCTTCATCCTCTCTACTGCTTCTGCCCTATTGCCCCGGAGGTAGCTAGGTTTATGACCACAGTTTTAATTTAGAATACATGGTTTATAAAATAAGAATCTGTCAAGAATTTGGTTTCACATGTGCTAATGTGGAGAGGCTTCAGTAATAAGGAAAATTCAACTCTTGCCACCCTGGGAATCTTACCTCACCTCTTTGACGTCAGCAAGAATGTTGCTCTTCTATATGTATTTAAAAGACCATTTCACCTTGTTTGAATAAAAGAACTATCAGTTGGGCACCTACAAATGCCGGGCACTGGAAATACTGTGATGAAAAAGGAAGGGGCACTGCCTCTAACGAGCTGCCCTTCAAAGAGCTAAGCTCCCTTAAAACCTGTTTGTCCTTACAGATATAAAGAGACATGCTGAGGAACTACTTAGATAGCCTTTACTAATTGATTATTTTTCTAGACAATAAGAAAAATACTGCATTACTACTTATTCAGGTGGCATGTTTACCTTATAAGGTGAAGTTTGAGTCAGCTGTATAGTACTAGCCACTGGTTGGGATAATATTTTTAATTTGTATTGAGGACCAGAGAAAAGTCATTGGTGATTTGATAAAAGAAAGGAGGAGGGTCTGAAAGGATACTATTTGAAAGCCTATAACAAATAAAAACAATAGAAAAAAACAAAAATTAAGATCCCTTTAAAAGCATTACAGTAAATGCTTTGGATAAGTAACAGAATATCATTGTAGAAATAAATGTAAACGTTGGAATAATGAATTGAAATATATAAACTAAAAACCTCACACTCAATATTTTACAAAACTTGGAAAGATCAGTTAACATGTTTTACCAGAAAGATTCTTCAAACATTTTTAGTTGAATATGAAGTACATGTTAGTGTGACAAATACAGATTTTTACATTAAGGCAATAAAATTTGAGGTTCTTTTCTTTTTAACCTAACTTAACCAGTTAAGTAGAAAACACTGTTTCTCAATTTGTCTTATTCCACTGGTAATGCTGATTTAAGCTGCTCATCTATAGGCTATCATCTATGGCTCTCTATTTGCACTATATTTTAATTCCCTATAGATTTCAACTAATTGACCTTGAGGTAAAGCTCAGTCTCTGTGACAATATGGTCTTCAATCACCACTGCCAACATAAATAAATGGTTCCTCTCTGGATCTATCAAGAGTAATCTGAGCGGAATTTAAGTTTTTGATAGACTTTGAAAAAAAAAAATGAGCCCAGACATGAAATAATACCCTTTTCAACAAAAGGGCATAGGATTTAAGCTAAGATTCATGTAATAAAAAGTGTTTAGCCCTTCATATTGGAAATTGGTCAGTTATCTTACTGAAATCTGAACAATTCCCAAATTGATTTATACACTAATGAACTGAATATGATTTGACAGTATCCTTCACTGTTGTATTATAAGTGAATAAAATAAGAGGACTATACCAGTCTAACATGCTCTCCATGTAACAATTTTTTAAGTTTTTAAAAACATTAATAGGAAGTTTTCTGAGTCTCTTTGAGTGTCTCCATAGATCACTTTATTTGAAAATAGCACTCCTGAAATAACATTGTTGATTTTCATACACATTAATTTCTATGAGGTTTTTTTATGCTTATCTAACCAAATAATTCTTCTTAAAGGAATTTAATTTCTTCATCAGTAACAAGTCAATGCATTTTCTTCATATTATATGCCACCTTCTTTTCTAATTCCCTGCATAAATTATCCACATTACTATTTTCTCCTGTTTACAAACAAAACTTTAAAACTTCAAAGAAAAATAAAATTTAGAATGCAGCCACTAGTTAAGAGAAAAATATACAATATGAGGCTAAGAATCAAGACAATGACATGGAGACTACAGACAAAAACAAGAAAAAAACTAACTTTTATTTGAAACAGGTCATTTATGCCAAAATGTCTTCTCTATTTAAGCTTTCCAGATAGGTATTTTGATTTCAGTTCACACATAATTGTGAGATAAGCATAGACTGGAAAATTACATAAAAACAGACTGTTAGAAGCCTCATTTCTCACATTATGTAAATACAAGTGTGAAGAACAGCTTATGTAAAGTGATTGGGTTTAGATAAACGGTGATACTGAAAAATAAATACATAAAGCCAAACAGATCTTATTTTTTAAAACCTGTTTTTTTAATTACTTGTCTAGACAAGAGTGACTCTATTGTTCATGTAATTTCCTAAGTATCTAGCACCTGTTAACTTCTAATGTGAGAGGACCTGATATGGCTTTGTTTAGACCTGTATACTGTTTATTGATGCATCTATTGATCATACTTATTTAAACCTTTGAGTAGGATCTCCTGAGAATTCTCAATCACTTAATACTTTTGTGGAAAATTCATTTAATTCAGATATCCTCTTATAATAATCAGAGCAGTTGTATTTAGCTTACTATGTATCTTAGTCTGAATTCATCCACAATTTTATATTTAACAATGATTTATTCACTGTCTACTACGAATAAGTTTATGAGGGACTTGTAGTAAGCCACGTGTTAATCCTGCCCCTGCCTTCAAGCACACATGAATCTCAATACATGTGTCCTTAATACATGTACTTTTATATAGCCGTAACAGAAGGTGGAAGATGATTTGTCCATAGAAATTTAGTTTCATAGAAGGAAGAAATGATTTTCTCTGTAACTGAACAGGGTAAGGTCCATGGGGGAGTTAACATTTGAATCAGCCATTAAGCAATCAGGAAAATCTGGTTGTGGGGAAACACCTGGAACGGTAGAAGAAACTGATAGTGAAAGTATCTGGAGTACAAACAGGGTAATGTGAAGGGTAGTTTTAAGGAATAATGTAAAAAATGCAGGCATGATTAGAAATGCTTTCACATGATAATATGAAAACAATTATTACAGCCTTTATATTATTAGGGATTTATTTAGAATTTGAATTGAGAACTAGAAAACCAAACGTAGCTTTGAAATATTTGTGATCACTGTTTATTCTGGGACTCTGATTAGGAAGAATACCATAGGAAATCTAGCTGCTTAATTTAGTGCAATCTAGTCTTCCCAGTTTTGAGTAAAATTTATTCTTTTGGAAACAAAAAAAATCATTATATCAGTATCAATTGTAGAACAGATCAGTAGCAGGAACTTGAGTTCAATAAAACTAGAAATAGCAATTTTAATACTAATGATAGTAACTAACATTTACGTACTGCTTCCAAAGCCAGGGGTGGGCGTTTCCTAGCATTTTACATACATGAGCTTGATTTACATATATTTGCCCTATTTTCTAAATTAGGAACTAAGAAAGATTAAGTAACTTGCTCAAGATAATATAGCTGGTAATTGTTGGATCAGGTATTTGAAACCATTTTTCAAAGGGCATTGTATTTTTTAAGAAAAGAATTCACAAATATCCACCCAAATGCAATAGCTAGCCAGTTATGGTTTAAAATCAGTATCTCTAGAGAGATCTTTCAAATGCAAAATAAAATAATAATAGTAAAATAAAAGCAACCTTCTGTGGAGTTCTTCACTGAAATGAAATTGACTAAAAGGTATTAATCATAATTTCTAAATGAGAGAATAGAACATTAATGAAAGTAGAACAAGGATATGAATAATAATCTCGTGCTTTAGCTATTTCTTGCTCTAAAAACTAGCTCTATTTCAGGTTCTAGATAGCACAGTAAAAATATTTTTGCCAGTACTACCTCAAATAATCCTGGATCCTCTGGGAAAAGAGAATCTCCCCACTATAGGATGGCTGTCACTAAAGCAGATGTAGTGTTTGAATTTCACGAATCACAAACTCAATAATGTTCCCTATTATAAAAGTGATCTCCACTTAAGCATTCCCATTTCTGCGTGGTAGCAGGGAAAATGATCTTGCTAATTCAAGTATCTCATTCATTTCTATCTTAAGCTCAATTCATTAATATATGCCCAACCTGACCTTCGTTCCTTTCCTATTTCTGAGGAATATCATGGCATAGGAACACTGGGGCATCAGGCATCTTCAGGGTCTTGAGTAGTGTGTGTCTGGCTCATGGTTGTCTCTTTTTCTTGCTGGTCTTTGCTGAGGCGTAATTATTTTCAACGGGGATTGCTTGCTGCCTTAGTCCCCACTGCATGTGGCAGAAGTCTTTCCAGGCCCTCCAATTCATACACTGTTTTCCTGTCCCCAAATTAAGGATTCTTCTGATTCAATATCCTATTCAGGCATCTCCATATCAATCTAGTTACAGTCAGAATTTCTCTGGTGCCTCCTTAGAATCACTCTAGGGTATTGTGAGAAGCCCACAAGGTCATCCACCAAGACTTTGCTCTAACCTATGATTCTATGCTATGCTATGTTGCTGTACTAGGTTATACCCTGAGGAGCTGAGAGATACTTCCTTCTGCTTGGGGACACCTATAGAATTAACCAAGAATTCTACCACTCTTCTTCATAATACTTGCTCCAGCACCTCCATATTTTTCACCAATTCCTGTGTTGTAATGAAATACACTCTTTTGACTCATGTTTTCTTCATTGAACACACACATGTGACCATTTTCAAAGTATTTAAGCCACATTTTTCAATCTAATTTTTTTCATTTGTCCTTTACTTCAAAAACCATATCCTCTTGTAAATATCTGTCACTTAAGAAATACAGTGAAATCATCTCTAATAATATTTAAAATTAAAAACTTTGATAAAGGTACATGTTCTTCATTTTATTTCATCATACTTTGTGCCTTTTGTGTTTTTTTGCAGTGCTAATTTGTTGTGCATGACAAATGTTATTAAAGATGTACCCATCTCTGAATTTGTGTGTTGCATAGTCTATTTAGCTGTTAAAAATTATTTCAATTTTTTTCAGAGTATAAATAACTTGACCAATGAACTGCCACAAAAGATATGTATATCCAAAGTAATTGAAATGATTGTCATTTTTTATGGTTATATATTCATGAAAACTCACTCATGAAACAAGACTTAGGCAATTTGATATCATTTTTCAAAGATTCACCCTCCCTGATTTAGCACTTTTTATGAACAAAGAAAAAAATTTAATTCACATTAACTTTTTTAGACCAATAAATACTATGCAATATATTAAAAAGTGACCTGTTTTTGATGTAATGCCCCAAATGCCTAACAATATAAAATAGTACCTTCTTAGCTTGAGAAAGAAGCCAAATTATTATCTGGCCATATTTGGGTCCAAATAATATAATTTCAAAAATGACATAGAATTTAAAATAATGATCAAATATCAATTAAAGGCATAGCATATTATATATTGCTGATTTACCCTGTTTTTCTGATTTTAATCTGAAACTCTTTCAGAAAGAGCTGTACCCTCAACTCATAATCCATTTAACACAATCTCTGTTGCAGGTTACTTAGTTATAGAAAATCCATCAAGTAAGTTTGTTAAATATCTTTTCTTCTTTCTGAGTATCAACTCTGGATTCCCTGATTCGATGAATCTCAATGTGTGGTTCCTTTTTTGTATGTTTGTTAGAAAAACCTCCAAGCTGGATATAAATCATAAAAGCATGACTAATTGCATGGTAACTGGAGAAATGCTTTCTCTCTCTCTGGGGTGAAGCCTGCATGTCTGTATTTTAGCTTGGGAAGTAATACAGGGATATTTAAACTCCTTAGAGTTTAAAAACCATGTCGTTACGAGAATGAGGTCACTGCAATATTTTATATCTTCTAAAACCTTGTAACGTATAAAATGTTTTCTGTATGACAAAGAGGTTTTATGTGTTTTAGGATTCAATGATGACTTTATGCCCTTACATTTGCTTGAAAAACTTTCTTCATTAAAATGTTAAATCATTCATTTAAAGTCACTTAAAATTTGAAGGATTTTTATACCATGAAATACAAAGAAAGTGAACGTAAAGGGGGAAGCTAATTTTGTAAATATGACAGAGTGACTTTAAAGGGGTGGGTGCTTTTGAAATGTCCCTTGTCCTCTAACTTGTCAACTGTAAAGAGAGTGCCCAGGCTAAAGGAAAAGAACTCAACCTAACATGACTCCATTTTATACCTTTCTTTGCTTGGAGGCCGATAAGCAAGAAATCCTTTCTGCAACATGTTGAAGAGCTTTGCACAAACAACAACCTAAAGTTTCAAGAAGAATTTTCGGTATGTTACTAGCAGTTGTCACAACATTGCCAGACCTCCAGTCGTTTCATGTGTCACATTTCATGTCCAGTTTAAGCTTGCAAGGCCATGAAGGACTCTGGCCTTGATAATCAATACCCAATTACCAGGTTGATTGTTTGGATAGTAACATTACACTGGGCAGCCTCTGGTGCAACCTGAACAGAATTATTCACCTACTGTGTCAGGAAAAGGTGCTCCGGATCAGAGACCTCCCCAGCAAGGGCAGCCTGGCCCTGTTTCTTCTTTGCTCTCTCACCCAGATGTACATGCAACTATAGAATGCTGTATGCATCAGGTTTTGTGTGTGTACGAGGTTTGGGTGGTACCGTAAATGTGGCTTTATATTTAAATAACTGTTTTAGATTTAGAAACTAAATAATTCCATTTCATATTTGCCTGCTTAGTTTATGTTAGTGGTATAGATGAACTTGAGAACAGAACTTGATGTTTCCAGAAATTATTTAAAAAATGTTATTTTTAGAACTTTCCAAAAATAAAAAACAGATAAAAAGAAGCCTATAAAACACAGGTATTACTTAAGTGATCATGGAATAAATGCAGTATCACGTTATGGAGAATATATGAAGTTAAGAACTTGTTACTTTTACACTTTTTGAAAGTTAAGATTAATTTTATTGCTTTTAGCATCTTATATATCCATAAAGTTGAAATTACATTAAAACATAAGGCATGTGCTAGTCTACAAGCTATTTTAAAACTTGTGAGGCTCTTTCCTAACTTATTTTGTATTATAAAAATAAAACAGATTTCTAAATGTTACCAAAAACTTTATTTCTAGCTTTTCATGAACTTTTAGTGTGTGAACAAAAACAACTGGCTTGAATAATTCAGGATTGTAATATTTCAGTCTCTCAGGAAATAATCACAAAAAATGTGAGAAGATTAATGGTATTTCCTACAGCTTTTGGTTATGCTTCTTAAGTAATATTGGTCTGGTTTTAACAAAATCAGTGGTACCATAAAACTCTTCTTAGCATTTATGCAGCGAGAACTGTCAATTTTTCAGGAACAAAAGGGTAGTTTGTTTAGAATAGGAGTGAATATAGTTAACATTATACATGACTGAGTAGATGAAAAGTTTTATTAGCAATAACATTTTCTCATACATTATAATGAGAAAGCTTCTAGTTTAACTTTTTTGGAGATCATGGTTTTAAGTACTTGGGTGTTTTTATATAAATATATAGGTTGTATATATTAGGTAAATGTATATTCACATGTAAGGAACATGGTTTTTTTAATTGCTTTTAGTTCTAGTGCTGTATTTTTTAACTGTTTTAATAAACAAATGCATATTTGATGCATACGTTTGATAAAACTTGTAACTCAGGTCATATTCGCTTATACCTTAAATATTAATAAGCTCCACTACGTGACAGGTATTGATATATATGAATTCAACACTTAAACAGCTAAGTGACCTTGGGTAAATCACTTAAACTCTCTGTGTTCAATGTCCTCATTTGTAAAATGCTGTATCTATCTTGTTGAATTGTGAATACTAAACTGATTGAATGTGTGTAATACTGAGAATAGTGGCTGGCACAACTATTTGCCATCATAGTGATGATTTCATAAAGAAGTTCAAATGATGAAGAAGAACTGCAGACATGTATTAAAAAAAAAAAACCAAATGATACCGTATCATGATGGAGCTATGCAGAAAGAAGTGAGGATCAACTCTGTTTGGATAGCTGTCAGAAAAGACTTTACAAAAAGGTGACCTGCCAGATGAACTTTAGGATGGAGCAGAAGTCCAATAAGTTTATAAAGGGGGAAAGGTATTCTAGAGAGAGAGAATGAATGCAAAAACATAAGGATGCAAAGCAGTTCCACTCATCTGTGATCCCACTAAAAACTGGGAACCGTAGGAGAAAGAGCTACATAGGAAAGGTTGGTTGAGGCCCTGTGTGCTCTGATAAGAATAAGACCACTGAGTGTAACATTACTATCCAAACAGTCAACCTAGTAATTGGGTATTAATTATCAAGGCCATAATCATTTAAATCTATAAATGGAAACTTCTGTAACTACAGAAAAATAGGTACCACTTTTCAGGTGATTCCAATTCATCTTCTTTCCCCCCTCTATTTCTTTGTCTCTTATAAATATGCTGACATATACTCCCAAAACCTGACACAAGGAAGCTGTTCTAGGATTCCTCACTTGGTTAAAAATTTTTTTTCTAAGCCTTTAGTGCCAAAACGCCAGAATTCAGATGCTTATTAACACTATCCCTCTTCTCTAACACATACACACTCATAAAATACTGTCCAGAATTCTCTTTGAGGAAAAATAAGGGAGAAGGGAAAATTATCCAATTAAAAGAAATCCTTTATAATAAAGTGGGAAAAAATTGCAAAACCCCACGGTTTTAACACTTTTTAAGGAATTTGGTAAATTGAGGCATTTCTAATATGGAAAACTATAAATTTCATAAATGTAAATCATCAGCTCAACAAAATAATGAATACATTTTCTTGCACCAGCTTTCTTTATGATGAATGGATTATATCGTGATTTTTCACCAAAATGTCAATAACAGATCTTGACCCTTCCTCTGATAATTCTTTATCACACCTTTGCATTCCGCTATCGATTTAACAATGCCCACTAAGAACAGGAATTGACCTTTGGCATTTTCTCACAAACTGACCAATGTTGTACCAATTAATAGGCGTGAAATCACACTGCCTGACGAGAAAAAATAAAAAATAAATCACCAACTCCCTTACCCTACTAAGTAGACATTAAAATATTAAATAATACACAGTGTGTATTTGACAAAACCATTAGTAAATTATGAAAGGAGTTACTAACATGGTTGCTGCACCTCAGAGCTTCCCAAAGGGCAAAGAAATTATGCCAGAGAACGCAGTAGCTCAACTAATCAATTCTATTCAGGAATTTTCAGTGAAAGTTCATGTAAGTTCATTACTGTTAATTTGACCTTGCTTCTGCAGTTATGAGAAGTGTTGTCATTTTAAAAGTAAAAGGATTTAGAATAAAGAATAGTCTTTTACTAAGTGGAACTTGTTTACCTCTGAAATAAATCTAAACTTTGCAATGACTTCAATCCACAGGAATTACCAAAATTTCTTCAGGATCTTTCTTCCACTGATGCTGATCTGCCTTGGAACAGAGCAAAAAACCGCTTTCCAAACATAAAACCATGTATGTGTACATACTATTTCTGGTTTTAGATAATGAAACATTTTCAAATGAGAGCAAAATGCATTTTAGCATTTTTTCTTAAATATATATTACATATTAATTGGATTATAATAATGCATTTTATTAGCAGCTGTTAAATTGTATCTCTTTTGCTTTGTTAATATTTATTAAAGTTAATGTACATGGTTTTCAGCTTATTCACACAAGGTTTACTCATGCAGGTGTAAGAAACTGTAGACCTAGTAGTTTCTTAGCTTTGTACTTTAACCCAAGTAACGAACCTTTCTAATATCTTCCTACAGACCTAGTTCTCAAATGAAAAGAGAAAGTTCATACATAACTTTGTGCATTAGTTTTCTTAAAAGCATGGCAGTGCTTTGTTAAGGAATATAAAAAATGCATTGCAAAATATTCACTGAAGATCAGAGTAAAGGTATGCTTACCAGGATTGGTTTTACAAAGGAGGTGGGCTTGTGCCTTACCACAGTGAACATGGCTTCATTTTTCAGTCAATAAGAAAAACCATCTTACATGGTACACTGTTATTATTCCTTATGTCATTAAAAAGAATGTCTACTGATGTGAAATAAAAAACCATATTATTGCTTTAAGACTTAGCAGTGATGTGAAAAAAAATAACATTCCTCTGCTAGTAATAGCTATATGTTTGATATATTTTTTTCAACAGATATTCCTACTAACTATATTCTGATTCAATACATTTTTATATATGAAATTAAAAAGTGGTATTTGTTAAGCTCTGAAATAGTCAGTATTGTTTCAAAATCTAGAGTTTTAAAATATTCCTAATTTTAGAGTTAGTATATATATATTTTTCTATGTTCTATGCCTTTTCAAAACTGTATTGGGGAAACTTCCATATATATATATATAAATTGAACTCTTCTGTCTAGAAAGACATAGACTTAAAGAAGGGTGTAATCACAGAATGTAAAATCATAAGGATATGGATAGGAAGAAATGGACCATATTCTGTTATTCTAGAACTAGAGGCATGAAGTAAACAAATTTAGGGAAACATGATATAGCAGGTAGTAATCTAACGGAATCTGTTAATTCCCAAGAATTAGAAAAGGATGAAAATACAAATAGCTTTAATCGCCTAAAATCCTTCCCGGAACAAAACAAATCAAAGGTAAATGACTTTAAGAGTAAGTTGACAAATAAGACATCATTGTAGGAAATAAGGAATGTTAGTGTTACATCTCTCAATTCCTGTGGCATGACCCTTCTTAATAAGTCCTTTTGTTTTCCCTTTCAGAGAGTTAACTTGAGTTGGATGCATCATAAATTTAAGAGATACGGAAATTCTCATGTTTTTATATTCATCTATACCTAAATTTCCTTCAGACTCTCTGCTTCATGATTACTTAGTGATATTCTGTGAAAACAAGTACTATAGTGTGACTGAAGGACAGTTACTGTGGAATATTTAATATTTATTTACAGTTGTGTATTTGGCTGAAGTAATGTGTATCACTATATATAAGTAAATCAAATATATCTAACTTATTTCCAAAGACTAAAGAGTATCCGACTTAAAAATATATATAAAAATTAGATATGTCAGACATTTTAAAAAATGTGTCATTTCAATCTTTTATTATTAAGATCTCAGTGCATTATTTTCTGGGTTCACATATGGCCATAGGAAAAGTCACATAATGCTAGCTTGCTAGCTCTTACAGCAAAAGAAGTGAATACGAGTGGTCAATATAACTAAACAGACATCCTTAAAACAACAAGAACTGAGGGGTAAGATTATCCAGATATCTAAAGCTAAGACAAAAAATAACTAGTGATGGAATTATGTTGTAAACCAAGGACGTTTTGGAATATTAAAAGCTTTGCATGCATGTTTTTCGCCTTTTCTAGAGTCAAATGGATAATGTCCAATTGTATTCTGCTTTCTTCTTGATTTCTGTACAGAAAACTTATGGTAATTTTTCTAATAATATACTACATCCACATCCAATATCCTTTAATGGATTTTTAGGGGAAAGCTTTTTCTTAAGTGTCCTCTTAAAGAGTTGGAGGTCCTATAAGAAATAATTTTATTAGGAAGAATGTTATATTTTTCAAGAATATTATTAGAATAATTTATTAGTTCAACTAATACATACTGCCTGCTGTATAGTAAAATGACTAAAACCATGTGGGCTCTAATCAAACTTCCTGGGCTGCAGTTCTGTTTACCTACTAACTACTTTAGTGACTGGACATATTATTTAGTGGTGTCGACCTCCTAACTTTCAGGAGTAGATGAAATAACCATGTAAATCACTTTGCCCAATACCAGAACACAGGAAGCTCTCCTAAATATTAGTTCTTATGATTGTTAGTAATCAATAGACTGCTCATTTTTAAAAGCCTCTAACTTTCTGGGTGAAAAAAATTTAGTAACAGGCCCTTAGAGTCTGCGGTCTGGAGATGATAAACCTACTTCCCTAACCTCAGTTGGAAGACAAGCTATAAACTCACTTCTGCCTATATGGACAAACAGACCCTCGCCCCTGCCCACATATACGTGGAACAAGAAAACGAAATGTTTAAACTAAATACATTCTCCCATTGTGCTTGCAGAGAAGCCATAAAGCTGAAATGTTTTTTTTCTCCCGTAGAGAGTGAATTCATTTAATAAGAGTCTGAATTTTAGCTTGAGCCAGCTAAGTGAGATTCATTGTTTCCCCTGAGTAATGTAGGAAGTAGAATTTCAAATATCACAGTGCATTTTAGAAGATATTAGCTTACAGGGTTTTAAGATACTAGAATTAGCAGCAAATGCGTGCAGAAGAGATTTCCAAGTCTCTCTTTGACAGGACACTGTGACCTTCAGAAGTGTTCCAATACCATGAAGAAAAGTTTAGCTTGCTGTTGACTCAGTTATAAGCAGGCATATCGAGTGAATAGAAACCTGATGGCTTCCCTTCCTTAGTTACATGACTGGCCACAATGTCATTAAAATAGGCAGATCATACCAAATTCAAAATCTTTGGGATATAAATCATTCACATAAATTTGCTTGAACAATCCACCTTCTTTAGATTCAAACACATTGGTCAGGTCATTATGATTACTATTGGTACAGCAAAGTCATTTAACATACAACGTGCTTAATTTTAAGAACATAAGAACGTGTTTTGTGGTCTATACAGCTTTATGAGTTCTATAAGCTTTCGTATAAGTTTTCCTCAGAGGATTCTACAAAATAAATATTATAACTATATATTATAGCTGAGGTAACAAAGGAACAGAGAAGTTAAGCAATTCACCCAGTGCCAAAAATGGTAGGTAGATCATCTGTAATTCAAACACAAACCCACATTTACCTATTTTTCCTTCAATACTGAGTGCCTTCCCATTAAGATTAAAAACAAAACAAAACAAACAAAAAACCTTCAAAATAATTAAGTAGTAATAGATAAGTAGTAATAGTAATAGATATCATTCCCTTGTCTAGTGAAAATTAGCACTGGACATTTCAATTATAATACCAACTCGGTAAAAATTCTCAGGAAAAAATAATTTTTGATACTTCTCTTTGAAGAAAAGTAATGTGTAAAGGTTATCTAATTTTGCCATACCTTAAAAGTCTAAAAAATAATAATTAAAAGTTTGGTATTAAAGAAAGAATAGGCAGATAAATTAAGGGAAGAGTATAAATGGTCCAGAAATAGACCTAAACACATAGAGAAAACTAGTGTGTGATAAAAGTGGTGTTTTGAACAAGGGAGTAAGGATGGACTATTTGTTGTTCCAAATGTTAACAAACAAACAATAAAGGTAGATTTTACCTCATTCTGTTTCAAAAGAAAAAAAAGCCCAATGGATCAAAAATCAAAATATTTAAAACAAAAGCAGAAAACCCTATTAACGTCCCAGAAGGAACTATGAATGAGTTTGTGAAAATAAGAATATTGGTGTGACAAAGACCTTTGTATATATCACACAAGAAGCCACAGTGAAGCCATAATGAAAAATAATGAGAAATTTGGTTACAAAATATATAAATTTTATCTATGGCAAGGTAGCTAGCAGATAAACTGATTAATAGATAGAGGCAAAGACAAATGACAAACTAAAAGAAAAATTCAATACATGTAAAACATTCTTAGTATATTTTTAGAAAAATAGTATCATATGAAAATGTAATTAATAGAAAATGTATTTAAAATGGCCAAGGCATAAGCAAAGAAGCTCAATTTCACTCATATTTAAGAAAATATAAATATTAGGAGACATCAATTTGTAACTATCAAAAGGTCATAAATTAAAATGTTTAATAATATGGCAGTGAAAGTTAAGAGGAAAGTTGTTCAAACTGTTCAAGCACTTTTGTTCAGAGTGATATAACTTGAGAACAATTTGTCAGTATCTTTCAAAATTTGAGATGCACAATATGATTTGGGAATTTTACTGCTGGTAATGTATTCTACAAATAGACTCCTACATATGTGCAAAAAGTCCAGTTATATTTATTCAGCTTTTTATAATAACAAAATGAGATGAGTTTAAATCACCCTAAAGAGCTAAATAAGTATGTTATATTCAAGCACTGAAATACTATATGGCTTTTTAAAGTAATGAGCTAGATGTTGTTGTTTATGCTAATATGGAAAGATACAGGTAAATAAATTTTTGCAGAATAGTGTGTATATTGCCCACTTGTGGTCAATTTTATATGAATATATATAGAAAATCCTGGAAATAAATACAAGAACATATTAATAGTCATTGTCTCTGGGTAGTGGAAATATGGAATAAGAGGGAATTTCTATTTAAAATTTTACAGCCGTCTATAATTTTTGATGTTATATCATGAACTTCTTTCTATACTGCTATAGTAAGAAAGTAGCAAAGTGAATTAGCATTAATTTCTTATATTTTCTTCTAGATAACAATAACAGAGTGAAACTGATAGCTGATGCCAGTATTCCAGGATCGGATTATATTAATGCCAGCTATGTTTCCGTAAGTTGCTATTTTTATATATATTTTTATAAAACATAAATACTGCAGTATTACTCTTCAAGCTATTTAAAACAAGAAAATCATTACAACCTCTATGAATTTAATGTACCAGTTCCTTACAACAACATTATGTATCCCTATTTTATACATGGGGAAACGGAGGCTCCAAACAGAGATTGCAATCTACCCAACGATCATTTCACTAATAAGTGGCAGACGTACAACTTCTAGCTACATATCCCCTGGTCTTTCCACTATTTCCTACGTTTGTCAGAATATTCTCTGTACACAATGAGGTCGGCCAACCTCTCTTTCAAAGAAAAATTAGTCATATGTACAGTCATGTCCATATAATATAAAAACCTATTATGCTCTTCCTCCCTTCTAGATTTTCAGTCCTTCTAGGGAACTATGATGCCTTGTTCTTTTCATCCTCAGCTACTTACAGAACGTGCACTCCATTGTAGCTACTCAACAAGCATATCTTAAGTGAACCAACATGGGGTGAACTGTGACATGCCTAGTATACTATGTTGCACATCACAGATAATAAATGCTTGCTGCATTGGATTGAAAGTTGAATAAACCAAAGTGTTTTAAGGATCTCTCCCTCTCCTTCTCCATGGCTCTTTTGTTCTCTCAATGCTCACCACTATCATAGGTACACAGAAACCTTAGATGCACCCAAGACCTCCACTTGGGTTGACACAATCACGAAATCCGAGAGTAGGAACTGCTTTTGTGGTTATTTAATCCAACCCTTCACCCAGGAAATCTTTCTGAAAAATTACTTGTAATTAGATATTAGCCTATCTTGGCATTGATTCACCTATTTCCTCCTTAAGGCAGATGATTCCACCACTGAACTACTCAAATACACAGTTGTTTTATAAAAACAACATATGTTCCCTTACATTTTCACCACTGACTTCAATTCTAATACATACCAAGGTTAACTATGCTTCTTATCATGACTCTACAGATACCTGAAGGTTCCTTCTACTGCCCACACTCCCACTGGTGTTTTATTTTTTCCTTATTCAGTCTTCTCATCCAGGCCTGCCATTTCATTTGGTCCCACTGGGGCTCTGCTTATGTGATGCTCCATCCTTTCCCCAACATCAAACATAACCTGTCCTATGTCCCATTCTCCCCAAGACTCTGTTAAGGGGGAAAAGAAGAATTCATCCTGAATTTTATATTCGTTGATAATTACTCCAAAATTACAATTATATATTGAATCTTATTGTGAAATAAGTGAACAATGGGAGCATTTAAGATTTCTTAATAGGAGAAGTGACGGGGGGGGGTTGCAGAGGTTAATAAGTCATCCTTTGAATTTCATCCCATTTTTATGCTAGAACTTTAAATCTATTTTGAAGAAAACCCAAATTTACTGTTGTGATGGTATATTTTATTCATTTATCAAATCATTGATTTCCCTGAAAATGTAATTCTTTTCTAAAGATTTTGGTGAAATCTTGTGCTTCCCAATTTTAATTGTATCCTAAACAATATAGCATGTAGAAGTTTTACTTTGATTTGTGGAATGAGGCATATATACATTTAGATATTTAAATTTAAACAATGATCATATATTTTATGATACCATAGAACAGAGCAAGAACAAATTGTTGTATCAGTGATCTATTAATTCGTATCATTTTTATTCACCAATAAGTAGATACAAATGAATAGCTTGTATCCTATAATGTTCAACCAGTTATGGGATGACAGTATAGGTTATGAATATGATTAGGAAGGCAACCAGACAGTTTTAGGAAGTATAACTGAACCACACATAAACAAAGGAATATTCATGAACCCCCAGTGTTCCCTCTAAATATTATAAGTTGTCAGGAGACAACCATAAGAAGATCACAACACAGGATGAGCAATAAACTAAATCTGAGTACATTAATACATATATATATGTTCTGCTGTGGTCAAGTGATGTTGTAATATAATAAATTTTACAACAAATTCACTATGACCCATATGTAATGATATGCGTAATCATTACTGAGCTACATGGTAAGCAGGCCCAGGTGGAAAGCACTTTATATTAAGGCAGGTTTCAGTATTGGAGTGGGCAGTATGCTGTATTGCTTTTACTTCTGGGGGTATCTCCTTCGCCTGGGATGTCAGGAACAGATGGAAATAGACAAAGTCATAATACCATAGTGGCCTCTCACTTCTCTATCCCCAAATTCAGGCAGTCTTCACCTCAGAAATAGTGAAGATTTCTCAGAATGAATGTTTGATGCCTCAGTTTCTCCCAACTCCCCACTTTTGTTCCATGGCACCTCTATCTGAAAGTTCATGAACACTTGTTCCAGGAGCAAAAGACAAAGGCCATCTACAAATGGACTCTGAATTCCTATTTCTTTGGAAGCTGGAGGAAAAGGGAAAAGAACTATAGAGCAAGGTAGAGAAAAAGCAAAATAACTAGTGTTTAGATGGAAAAGAAAAAGTGAAGTCTGGAGAAGGGAAAAGGGAAGACCAGTAGGTGGTCTGAAGGATGTACTTTAAGACTGGGAACTCCGGTCCTGGGTCTGTAATTAGATTACTATATGTTTATCTCTCTGCCCTTGGCTCTTCTTGGGAATTGTGCTCCTGAAGCTAGGACTCAAAGAGAGCCTGAAAAATGTTGATTAAGGATGGACTGTGGGAGAGAGGTAGGGAGGAAAATAGATACTGCATCCTTGTAAACAACCACTAATTGTACACATGACTTTAGGAATGTTTTCAAGAAAGCTAACAATAAGAACATTATGTAATGGGACAAGCCCCCAACCCACCACCCCAAATTATCTCTCCTGTCAACCTGAGATGCCTGAAATTACTTCAATTTGAGGATAGCTTTTACCATAGCTGGAGACTGAAGATTAAAGGCTATGATGCAAAGGAGCTGTAATCGTATCAGAAACATCAGATTTCGTCTACTCTGGTAGAAGATTATAGTACCAAAGGACACTGAATCCCTGAAAAAGGGAAATGCAAATAACTAGGAGAAACATTTTATAAATTGATCAATTACAGTTAATTGTCCTCACCCTTAAAACGCTTCCAGGACATCATTCTCTCGATTTTCCATCTACAGCTTTGACACTTTCATCTCAGTCTCGTTGGTTCTCTCTTATCTCCTTGGCCACCAAACACTGAAATTATCTACAGCCCAATCCTTGAATTTACTGTTTCTTTCCAAACTCATTTCTTTGACAATCTCAACCATTCTTGTGATTTTAAGTAAGATCTATTTGCTAACTACTTTGAAATTATGTCTCTAGTTTGGACTTCTTTCTGAATTCCAAGCTCATATACTCAGTTGCCTTCATGACATTGCCACTTGAATATCCAAAAGAAATTTCAAGTTTAATATTTCCATTATGAATTCTTGATTTTCCTTTTAACCTGCTTATCCTGGGTGTGGAGAAAAGGGAACCCACTACATTGTTGGTGGGAATGTAAATTGGTGCCGCCACTATGGAAAACAGTATGGAGCTTCCTTAAAAAACTAAAAATAGAGTTACCATATGACCCAGCAATCCCACTCCTGAGCATATATCTGGAGAAAACTCTAATTCAAAAAGGTACTTGCACCCCAATGTTCACAGCAGCACTATTTACAATAACCAAGACATGGAAGCCACCTACATGTCCATCGACAGGTGAACGGATAAAGATATGGTGTATATATACATAGGAATATTACTCAACCATTAAAAAAGAATGAAATAAAGCTATTTGCAGCAACATAGATGGACCCAGAGATTGTCATACTAAGTGAAGTAAGTCAGAAAGAGAAAGAAAAAGACAGAAATACCATATGATATCACTTATACGTGCAATCTAAAATATGATACAAATGAAACAGAAACAGACTCACAGACATAGAAAGCAAATTTATGGTTACCCAAGGGGAAAGGGGGTAGGGGACAGATAAATTAGGCGTTCAGGATTAGCAGATATAAAGTACTATCTATAAAACAGATAAACAACAACAAGGTCTTACTGTATAGCACAGGGAATGATATTCAATATCCTGCAATAAACCATAATGGAAAAGAATATGAAAAAGAATATATATTATATATGTATAACTGAATCACTTTGCTTTACACCAGAAACTAATACAACATTGCAAATCAACTATACTTAAGTAAAAAAAAAAAAATTTTTTAAGTCTGCTCTTCCTGAAGTTTTCCCCATCTTCATTTGGAATCATTATTGACTTCTCTATTTTTCTTATACCCAGTATCCAATCCATAAGCAAATTCTCTTGGCTCTGTCTTCAGAATTTATCCAGATTTTATCACTTCTCACAATCCCCACTGCTATCGCCCAAACTAACCCTTGGTTGGATTGTTGCAATAACCTTCTAACTACTCTCCCTCCTTTCTCCTTTAAACCATATCAGCTTGTCTTACAGAAACCAGGATGAAACTCTTAAACCATATACTCTGTATGTTCAAAATCTTTCAAAGGCTTTCCATATCATTCAGAGTAAAATCCAAGATCTTATAATTACCTACTCTAGGACCTAAAGCACCATTGTCCTCCCTCCCTTGTTCTTTCCGACGTCACCTTCTATTACTGTCCCCCTCATTCCAGCCACTTGCTGTTCTTAGAACATTCCAGACACATCTCTCCTTTAATGCTGTTATACTTGACTTTCTACCTGGAACACTTTTCCTTCAGATCTTGAAGGGATTACCCCCTTTCTGCTTCAGTTCTTTCCTCAGATTTCACCCATGAGTCTTTTCTGAACACCCTATTTTCTGAAAACTCTCTCTCACAACACATCACTTTTAAAAACTCTATGTAAATTGTTTATTTAATAGACTTATTAATAGGCTTGATGTCTATTTCCCCTAACTAGAATATAAGATAAATGAGAGTAGGAATTTTAGTCAGTGATGAATCCTCAGCTCCTAGAATAGTGCCTGACACACAGTAGACCTTCATAAATATTATCTGAATGGAGGAATGTGCATATTTTAAAAGTCTGCAGAGAAAGTGACTAAAATATTAATGGTGCTTCATTATGGACAGTGAGATTACAGATTAATTCCACATTCTATTATGTATTTTTCTGAATTTTCCAAACATTCTACACTGACTATATATTACTTTTTTAACCTAAAAAAAAAACCTTTACAATGTAAAATAATTATATATTTCAACTGAGACTGGAAACAGAGAAATGCTTTAGCATATAGTTTATTTAAGAGACTCAAGGTTTTATACCAGACACTGTCACTGGGTGATTTTGGGAAAATCACCTCAAGTAGCTCATTATTCTTTAGAGTAAAATACACTGGTTGGATTAGATTTTAGGGCCCCTTGAACTTTAAAATGTATATTTATTCAGTGTAATACTATATTCTCTGGCTACTGAGACAATTCCAATTTAAAAATAAAATTCACCTTTAATCCTCATTCCTCAAAATATTTTGATGTTTGGAATACATGTAATTTCATTACTATATTTTATTTATACAGTACCTTTCTTTAAGAAAAATCCACAGATATGACTCAAGTGGCATCCTTACATTCCAGGTGAATGGACTGAGTTTTAGAATAACTTGATAAAATCTACAAGAGCTATCATAATAGGGTTGAGACAAATCTCAGGTCCTATAGTAGTTAAATGAACCTTCTTATTATTCACATTACTCTTGGTCTGGAGCTCTGGAGAATAATTACTAATGCCATAGTTTACATAGATAAGTAATTTCTTGGAGAAAGAGTATGAAAATATCTGCACAATCTTTAAATATATGACAGTAACTTAGTGGAATGGGTAAGAGCGCTGGCTCTGGACTCAGACTACCTTACCAACTGTGAAATCTTCCACAAATTACTTCACATTCCTTAGCTTCAGTATCTTCCTCTCTAAAATGAGGATAATAATAGCTCTAATTCTCAAGGTTTTTATAAGAAACAAATTAATTGAAATACTAACTATAAGATGCTTAGCATATTGTCTGCTGTAAAGTGGTATTATTATTTTTTAGTCTTTACTGCTTTATTCAGAGTTAGAAATACATTTTAAGAACAGTTAGCTGTATAGTATATTACATTGTGAGGTTAAAATTAATGTTGGAAATTTTGAGTACTATTATTATTTAGCATTCAAAAATGTACAATATTTTAAAATATTAGGTCATCTCAAACTAGTATGTTTTTCTTACGTTGCTCAAAAACTAAAAAATACTATATATATGTAAATATTGATGCAGTGTTATAATTATATCATTCTAGGGCTACTTATGTCCAAATGAATTTATTGCTACTCAAGGTCCATTACCAGGAACAGTTGGGGATTTTTGGAGAATGGTGTGGGAAACCAGAGCAAAAACATTAGTAATGCTAACACAGTGTTTTGAAAAAGGGCGGGTAAGTTATTTGAAAATCTTTTCACAAAACTTTTACAATTCTGTTAATATATGTGTGACAATTTTAGCTAATACTTTGAGTCATCAATGACTTGGACATCTATAAAGCAGTTTTATCTTAGCAGTGATAACTGTGATATTTTACACACACACACACACACACACACACACACACACAAACGTATCTATATAAAACAATGGTTCTTATGACTGGTGACTCTTTTCTGAATACAGATCAGATGCCATCAGTATTGGCCAGAGGACAACAAACCAGTTACTGTCTTCGGAGATATAGTGATTACAAAGCTAATGGAGGATGTTCAAATAGATTGGACCATCAGAGATCTGAAAATTGAAAGGGTAAAAAAAAGGAGGGGAAGTCAAACATGATATAAAATATGAATGTTCTAAATGTCTAAAGTAAAATTAATTTCTAGACATATTGCTTGATACCTGTATATTCAATAATGCTTTTCTATTATTTTCAAAATAGAAGTTTTGAATTGGCACCTGCCTTCAATATCTACGTCACTGTGTTTAATTCCAAATTATATAAAGTTCATATTAACCAGTTAATATCAGATTCTTAGGTAGACAGGGGAAGAAAAAGGAGGAAACAACTAGATCACTAAGTTTATCTTATTTTATAAAGAAACTGTAATATCTGATTTAAAACAGGAATTTCCCAAATCACTTATCTCTGTCTACATCCTAATAACTGGATTTTCTGTTTAATCCAGAACCAATACAGAAGCGATAGCATAGGATCCCACTTATATAACGTAAAGGCCTATAAACACAGAAAATGATATAAGGATCTTTATACTTTCTGACATTATCAGATACTCTATACCTGTGTTGTGAATAATTTGTGATTGTGTTTAAGTTGTTAGGTCACAATTGTTCAAAATCTACTACTCTGGTGTTACAAAACGTTACATTATATTTGAATTTAAATACCCTACATTATCATCTGCTTGCAAGCCTTCTCATTGTTTGCATTCATACAGAAAGGCAATTTTCTTTATTGTAGCAATAGTAGAAGGCTTCTCTTATAGGAAATTATGAAAACACAGTTTCTTCTGTTTGGTAAATTGTCATTTTAAAAGATCACCTTGAAAACCTGGCAAGTCAGCTGTCTTATCATGTTTCTTTAATGTCATTTTGTCTAGCATGGGGATTGCATGACCATTAGACAGTGTAACTTTACTGCTTGGCCTGAGCATGGGGTTCCTGAAAACAGTGCGCCTCTAGTTCACTTTGTGAAGTTGGTTCGAGCAAGCAGAGCACATGACACCACACCTATGGTTGTTCACTGCAGGTAAGAGAGATTTTTAGAACCTCTGAACACTAGAAACACTAGAAATGGTACTGAAACTCAGTGTGACCTTTTTATTATCACGACACCATTGATTTTCTGGCAGAATGTTAATGTAGATTCAATCCAGCTTTTAGTTTTCAGATATTTTACTGGTTATAACAAATCAAGATGTAGTTTTATAAAAGGTTAGATGGCAGAGATAAAATGAGTAATGACTATGTCTAAAAGCAAGGGAAATATATATCCTGGTACAGGAATTTTCCTGAAATCTTGACTGGATTATACCTCTCGAAGGCCTTCAAATTAAAAACAAAAAAATTGTAGCCCATTTTTGATGTGGCTACACATCAAATGGATGAGTGTGGGTATGTAGGATTTTTTTATTTTTATGAATAAACATCTGATCCTTCATTATTTCAACTGATATTAGTCTAATATACTAATTTAAACTTTTTTGCAAAAGCAAGTTTCTAGATTTGACTTACAAAGAATAAAGAAAATGAACTTTAAAATAAAGATCAAATTAAGTGACCAACCCAAGCATGATTCAGAGTTTTTACAAACTATTCAAATATCTTTCTTTGACCTAGCTTTTTGAACATGATAAATAGAATGTGACCATAAATGAAGATTTTTTCCCCTCTTTATTTTCACTGGTATTTTATACCACTGAAATACCAATACTCCCCCGCAAAAAGAAATAAAACTCACAGTTGTTTAGAATTCAGAGTTCTGGACATATTGATATGATTTATGATTTCTAACATGATATATCTAAGTCAATCTCAACATGAGTTTCGTCAACAGTTGTAGTTTGCAAATTAAAGAAAAAGTGGGTGATAATATACTGTTTTATGATTCCACTTACATGAGGTACCTACAAGAGGTAAATTCAAAGAGACAAGAAACTGGAATTGTGGTTACTAGGGACTTGGGAGAGAGAGAAATGGAGAGTTACTGTTTAACGGGTACATAGCTTCTGTGTGGGATGATGAAAATATTCTGGAAACAGAGTGGTGTTGGCTGCACAAGACTGAATGTGCTTAATGCCACTGAATTGTGCACTTAAATATGGTTAAAATGGTAAATTTTATGTTATGTATCTTTTGCTACAATAAAAAAATTTAAGTAACAATATCTTTTAACCCATTATTATTAATTATAATAATTCCAGAAATTAATTGATGGATAATTATTCTAATGGGAATATACTATAATTAATGTGGTTAAATATGTAAGAAAATATTAATCCATTCAATTTTTAAACTTTTTTTTTTAGAGGAAAAAACTCAGCATGTAATTTAAATGAGTCTACATCTTCCAGGAATATTTTAGATTTTTTAAATTGTAAGAGTAATACACAAATGCTTGCTCATTATGAGATATCTTTTTTACATTTAAAAAGCATATAGAATTAAAAGTAAAAGCCTCATTCTTACCCTCCCAATTCCATATCCCCCCCATATATATAAAATTTTTAACAGATCAGTATATAGTATAAATAGAATAACAGTTTGCTTATAAAGTCAGTGATTGATTTTAAACTGGCATCACTGATGATTAAAACGGATAGTAAGCTTCCTTCAGCTTCTCCATGTTTTACATATACACTGCCACTGGATTAAAACAGTGGATTTAAAAATCCATTAAAAAAGAAAAGTACCATCTCTCTTGTAGCCTCAAAAAGAGTAGTCTCCTCCTTTGTGATTTAAATACATAAAAGAGACCAGAGAAAAAGTATGCTTATATTAATAATCATTTTAAAATATCATTTTAAAACTGTCTACTAAATGATTACCTCCAACCCCAACTTCTCACCTCAACTTTAGACTTATACATTTAACTTCCAGTTTAACCACAACATTCTGAAAATTTGATGTGTCCAAAACAGAACACTTAGATCAGTCTCCAAACTCCCTCCTTCTCATCCCCATCTTGGTAAACAGCAGTCCACTCTGCTTTGTACAGAAACCCTAGACTCATCTTCAACTCTCTGCTTCCTCTTACATTCCACATCCAACCCAACAGCAAATACTCTGATCCCTGCCCCCCATCACCTCTTCACACACTCTCCCCACCCTGGTCTCCTTGCTTTTCTTTGAACACACAGAACACTCTCCCACTCAGATCTGTTCTCTTCCTGCGCCCTCAGGCTGGAATGCTCCTCTCCCAGGTACCCAGGTGGTACACTCCCTAACCCTACTCAAGTTTCTTTTCAAATATCACATTGTCAGAGAACCTTTCTCTAATGACCCTGTCCTACCCTATCACCTTTTATCTCCTTAACCTAATTTATCTTTCTCCATAGCACTTATTGCGGCTGGGTATATCCTATGCATGTTTCTTTGCTGTGTGGACTACCATTCTCCGTCCTCTAGAATATAAGCTCCATAAGTTCAGGGACTTGGTAATGTTCACTGCTGTATTGCAGATGCCTAGGACAGTGTCTGACACTCAAAATATATTGAATGATGTAATGACTGATTACTCTGTTCGGGCATACATGTGTCTGTGTTATAGTGATCAGATTCATGTTGTAATGCTATTTCTTAGGTTGAATCATAGGTATTGTCGACATTAGAATATTTTTCACCTACAAAGATGGCAGTTTCGTGATGTTCAAAATGACATTTAAGATTAGGTGACCTTTCAAATGATGTTTTTTTTTTTTTTTTTCAGATTTACTTCCTATATTAACCATTTAAGTACCTAGGAGTCTTGTCTTTCTAATTGGAATTTCTGAAACAATCCTGTCAGGTTTATCAATTAACAGTTTATATGGAGCACATACCTGTCCTTCAGTATTAAACTAATTTCTTAAAAGGAAATAGCTTTCCAATTTTATTATCTATAGGAAGGAAAAGAAAATTCTAGGGAAGGTGAAAAGAACACATGAGAATCTATCAATGTGATGCAGAGGAAGTACTATATGGGCTAAATATTACAGTTGACATTTTTCATGTTTAGCACTCCTACTGGTAACCAAAAATATATTCAATAAAAAGTTTCTGGGGTTAAGAATTTTCAATGACTTTTAAAAATCTTCCCCATACTTCTCCAACTACAACCCTTAAAAATATTATGAAAGAACAGGGAAAGTCCAACTGGTTAAAAAAAAAAAACTCAAATATTTGACAGAGTATTTAACGATAATCATCTTGCTCTGTCTAAACAGTCTTGGGAACAATATAAATCCAAAGAAACTCCAAAGAAAATCTACCTTCAATAACAAAAGAAACTATTTATAATTTATTGCTATCATAGTTTATTTCCTTCATCACAATCAACATAAACAGGCTTTTTGCTGAATAATTTGCATGTAATTTCACTCTTCCTGCAGTGCTGGAGTTGGAAGAACTGGAGTTTTTATTGCTCTAGACCACTTAACACAACATGTAAATGATCATGATTTTGTGGATATATATGGATTAGTAGCTGAACTGAGAAGTGAAAGAATGTGCATGGTACAAAACCTGGTAAGATATCTAAAACTTCAAGCAGTTATCAGCTCTAGAATTTCTGCCTGGAAGGATCTTAGTGGCAGTGATCTGGTTAGACATGGCCTTGAACTATATTAGCAAAGCAGACATTCTCTTATCCTACATTATAAACCTCTGGGTGGGGGCAGGGTCGTGGGGACGACAGCTGATGGGGATTATAGGAGAACCGAAACCCACATGCCCCAGTTATCCTTCAGCACTGTTACTGACTACTCATCCTACCCTGTTTATACTGATAGGCATATAGAAAATAATTCATTAAATGGATTTGTCTTTAGCCTTTGGGAAACTTAGAAAATGAATCAAATTAATTTCTTTTGTAAACATGCTAGAAGTTGTATTTGGGAAAAGTTTATTAACTGTTACAGGTTTCTATGTATTTCACTTGTCCATATTTATCCCTTTTTATTATTAGTATTAATTATGTTTGTTATAGCATGTCATCAACCAACTAACTGGGAGTTGTTTGTTTTGTTGTTCTGGTTTGGACGTAAAAATATTTTTAAAATATAGATTTTTGTCATTAAAAAAATCATACGGTAGGGGGCTTCCCTGGTGGCACAGTGGTTGAGTCTGCCTGCCGATGCAGGGGACACGGGTTCGTGCCCCGGTCCGGGAGGATCCCACATGCTGCGGAGCAGCTGGGCCCGTGAGCCATAGCCACTGAGCCTGCGGGTCCAGAGCCTGTGCTCCGCAACGGGAGAGGCCAAAACAGTGGGAGGCCCGCGTGCCGCAAAAAATAAAAGTAAAAAAAATTATACAGTATAATGGTAATGAAACTAAAAACCCTGTTGAGTGTCTAGTAGGTTCCAAGTATTATACTAGATCCTTTACATGTATTATCTTATTTAATTCTTTATTTGTAAGGCAGGGCCAACGAAACTAATCAACAGACTAGGTATTATGGTCTCTGCTTTACAAGTAGGGAAGCAGATGTTCAAGAATTCAGTGATATTTAAAGGTCAGAGCTAAAATTCAAACCCAAATCTGTCTAACTATAATATATAGGATGTTCCTGTCATATCTTTGGATTGATATTTTTATGCTACAGAGAGATTTTTCTCATAATAAATATACAGTTCTTCTGTAACGGTATTTTCCAGGGTACCTACTAGAAAACACAAGTGGCTTTACAGTCATTAAAGGTGTGAGAAAACAGGCTCTTTGCTAAAATAAGTTTGAGAAAGAATTTCTTAGAATTACAGCCTCTATGCTAATGTGCATTGACAATTATAAATACAGAGCCCTTGTGGACATTTCCCAGATTTATATGACTATGAAATCCTTGAACACTTTTTGACCCCAAAACCTATAATGCCATGATGTCATGGAACATTAATGTTCTTAGGAAGATGCTGCTCTAGACCAGAGACATCCAAACTTTTAGGAACACACATCCCTTTCAGGAGAAATGTTTGAGCATTCAACTCCAATACATATATATTTATTCTTAAAATGTTGATTGTGCAGTTATGTAAATTATAAAGCGTACACAAGAAATTGAAAAACATGAGATAAAGGTCAAATAAGCAATTCTGACAACCTTGCTAATACTGGTGGCTTCATATTATCATAAGGTATTTTCAAAAGATAAATACTTAGCAGGAAATAATTGTTTCAATAGTGGTTTTAAATGCATGTTTTAAATTCTTTGTAATTTTTTAAAAAAGTGATCTAGCTTTTTGTCAGATCTGATTACACTGTTGTTGCTTTCACCTCACAGCATGGCTCTAAGACAGTTATTCTAGGAGCATGAAAAGTGTCAGCACTGCCATTTTATTGTCATTCATTGGTGCTTGCCTGACAGATCTTATCTTTAATCCACAGTCTCTTTGTAGGAATCTTTTTAAGCCACTTCAATTATGTGATGGCTAGGTAAAACTAGGTACTGTAATCCATGTGCATTCCCTTATATGCTGAAAGGGAGCACATGAGTGAAGTATCACTCTTCCCTTAGGAAACTTCAGAAATGGACTTCAACTTGTGGCCAGGCTTGGCTTCATGGGTATGTAGCCTATGCAGTCTCACGGGTCCCCACGCTCAAAAGGGCCTTGCACTCGATTTAATGTTTGCTGACACTGTTTTGAAAATCTTTAATAATTTTTGAGGAAGGAAACTCGTATTTTCATTTTGTAGTGGGCCCCACCAATTATGTAGCTGGTTGTTATCCAAAGATCTTTTAAGGGCTTCAAGATCAATACGACCATTAATGATTATTAAAACCAAATTATTTTTAGTTGAGAACAGGAATAAATAGCTAGCATTTTCCTCCCATGTCCCTGGGTGTACACATGTGCACTGGTGATCAATGTTCTTGGCATTGATCGAGATTGGTTGGCTCTCTAGGATAGGTTAGAGGGTGCAAATGATTGGGATATTTCCTTGTAGAGACTAGATTCGGTCTTCAAATTATAGAAGTCGAATTTTGTCATGCTCTACAATTTTGTGGAACCAAACTTTGTAAAGAGTGTGTTCAAGCATGCCTGTGAATAACTGCACACAATTTAGTATTCAGTATATGCTATAAACTTCATACATTATGCTGGAATAACCAGCCAGAGGAAAATGTTGCAGGTTGGGTAGGGGGATGAAAAGAGCCTGAATTTTGGTGTCAGAGAATTGAGTTCAGATTCCAGTCCTGCTAATTGCTGGCTTTGTGACTTTGTTTAATGAACCTCTCTGAGTTACTTCTCTTTTGTAAAATAGCTGTGTTACACTTTTCACAAGTCTATTGTAAGTATTAAGTAAGAGAAGGTATCTAAAGCACCAAGCATGCAGTAAACGCCCAGCGTGCAGTAAAGGTCTGACAATATAGTTGTGCCGATCGCTTTTTAAGATAAAAAGGTGGCAGTTCGTTAAAATCCTGATAAACACTTACTGAATCAATAGGTAGAAGTCATGAATATTAGTTGGCATGTTTGAAATAAGTACATCTTCATCGATATTCAAGAAAAGTATAGGGCTTCCCTGGTGGCGCAGTGGTTAAGAATCCGCCTGCCAATGCAGGGGACACGGGTTCGAGCCCTGGTCCGGGAAGATCCCACATGCCGCGGAGCAACTAAGCCCGTGTGCCACAACTACTGAGCCTGTGCTCTAGAGCCCGCGAGCCACAACTACTGAAGCCCGTGTGCCACAACTACTGAAGCCCGCGCGCCTAGAGCCTGTGCTCTGCAACAAGAGAAGCCACCACAATGAGAAGCCTGCGCCCCGCAACAAAGAGTAGCCCCCACTCACTGCAACTAGAGAAAGCCCCTGTGCAGCAGCAAAGACCCAATGTAGCAAAAAATTAAATAAATGAATACGTAAATTTATTAAAAAAAAAGTATAGGTAGCCCTTCCATAGAGGTTATAAAATTAAGATACATCCATGTTTACTAAATAATTAGCCTCCATTTTGTAAACGATATAAATCACTATTCTCAGATCCTCGCTTAAAATGTGGTACTCCAAAGCTCTCTTTCACCGGACTTTGTTCCCGGAAGCTATGCTCTTTACTGTCTTTTCTCTGTGATGGAAAAAAAGGAAAATGACCACACCCTGGCTCCAGTCCTTATAAACCAGCATTGCCTTGCACAAGAGTGGTTTCTTAGTTTCTTCTCTTGCACTTGGGAATGATTCCAATTTCTGTGAAGAATGCTGTCTCAGCACATACACAGTGGCCATGGCCAGGGGTGGGGAGGTGGGAACCTCAGCAATATATCACCACTAAAAGACACCAGAGGGCCCAGACCCTGGAGAGAACCTAAAGTTCTTTCACTGTCTACCAAAACACAGTTCATAGCAGCCCCAGGAGATGTGAAAGAGCTTTCTGAGAGATACTCTGCAGTGAGGTAATATCCTGAGCTACTATTCCTGCCTGAAAAAAGGATTAATCTGGATGAATCCCTTTTCTGCTCTGGTTCTCTTGAAAATAGACTGATGTGAACTCCTGAGGTAGAAGAAAAAAGAATAAGATATTTTTGGTGCCTAATTTTTTGCCACCAACATATATACATGGCTGGCCTTAAATCTCACAACATAGCTTTCCTGATCCCCCAGATGAGGAAACTGAACATCAGAAAAGTTTAATTCTTAAGGTAACAGGACTATCTAGGGTAGAAACTGGAACTGAACTCTTCACTGCCTCTCTGGCAATAACACACCACGGCAGAGGGATCTTGGAAAATGTAGTACTGCCCTGTGGAGCTCAGCCTGCCCTGCTGGCAGAGTTTACACCCATCATTCTTTCCAGTGGAGAAAGATGAGATTGGGACAGTTAGAAGTTTCACATATCAAATGTGACTTCAAATTCAAATGTGTTTTTTTTTTAAATACCAGAACTCATAAACTTAAATGACTGTTGTTTTCAAAGAAATTATACCATGTCAATATTATTTCTGTCAATAATGTTATTCATTGTGCAGTGCATATTTTAAAATACTCATTTGGAATTACCCTGAGAAGAAATTTAACAGCAATTTCAATAGAATTTTTATTACCTTGTAACAATCCTTCATTTCTTACCAAAACTGAATTATGTAACTTGATCATCCACCTCACAAACTTGATCCCTAATGACTTCTGAATGTTCCCCCAATCAAGTCTGTCCTGAAATGGTAAAGATCTGCTAACTGTGAGAATTAAATGAGGCTAAGTCAACATTCATTACGCAACTACCACATTCCAGGCACTATTACACACAATGGGAATAGAGCAGTGAATATGACAGAGTTCTGTCCTCATAGAACTGACAGTGATGAGATGTGTGTGGAAACATTTTGTAATCCACGAAGAAATAGGTATTCCTAATAATGACCAACAATCTCTAGAGACAGTTTCAATAGTGAAGTTCCAAAAAGGTTTTGAGGTGTAGTAGCAATAGATATGAATATAATTTCTTAAGATGGTCACTTTAGAGGACATTCTATTTAAATCAGTTGTCAGTATGTGTGTTTGTGTGTGTGTGTGTGTGAATCTTAAACATTTGGTTATATTCCTTTAACTTCAGGTACCTTCCCTATGTAAAAATGAGGGTGCTTTTCTATGACTGTAACCTTAACTACCTTTGGGAAAGTCCAAACCCAGAAATGCTAACAGGTTATTGAATTATATTGAATAAACTTAAAGAACCCAGATGGTATTGAATTTCATCCTAACTTTAGATGAAATGTTCGGAGTCCTGCCTTATATTTACAAATAGAGACCAGATCCTTGACATTAAGTAGGCCAAATGTTGGGTGATTAACAGAATTGTTAAATATTTTAAATATGTTGATGGTGTGTAGATATGCTCAGTCACAGCTTTTGAAAGTAAATTTAGTATCTGCATTCCAACAGCCATTCTAACAAGAAAAATATTTATAAGAAAAATTACTCAATTATGCCTAACAGGAAAAAGGAAACTTATAAACAAATTTAAATAATATAATTTGCTACTTTTTAAAATTACAGAAAGAAAGAACATATGAACACTTAGTATTTAATGACAAGTATTTTTAAAAACTGGAAACTACAAAAAGCCACAGGAATTTAGCAAATCTTATGTTTGAAATGATAAAAAATCATTTATATTCATGGTAAATTCTGTGCCTCTAACTTAGCTATTTAACATTCGTTGAGTTCAATATTACTTTTCACTGTAAAAGTATAGCCCCCCCCCCGCCCCCATATAAGAAAATCCCTACCCCGTCCATTTATTTAACCATCCTTTCTTTGGTGTCTAGGCACAGTATATCTTTTTACATCAGTGCGTTCTGGATCTCTTATCAAGTAAAGGAAGTAATCAGCCCATCTGTTTTGTTAACTATTCAGCACTTCAAAAGATGGACTCTTTGGACACCATGGAAGGTAAACAGAGGCAATGTATATCAATTTACTACTAGTTTACCACCTATAGCAGAAGCATTAATTTAATAATAACCGTATGTTGAAAATGTTTTAGAAGCTTGGCTGGCACACATATCAATTCTTTAATTTCTCTCTAATCCAAGTTAGGATAATAGCCTTTCCAGGTACACTGTATTTTTGTCATGAAACATTTAAATCTTTTGAACTGTTAACTTCAATTCTCTCTTGTGACATGTTACTTTATGTTATAGGTGATGTTGAGCTTGAATGGGAAGAAACCACCATGTAAATATTCAGACCAAAGATTACAACTGGAAGATATTTTCAAATCCCAGGGGCCAAAATACCCCCTTACTCTTCTGAATTGAAATGTGCAACCTTAAATAAAACTCTATGCTTCCCTTACTGTGCCTTACTAAATGGACTGACATTTTATGAATAGTTCTAGGAAATAGCTAATTCAGGATAGTTATCTGTTTTGTACAGAATAAATATTATACATGTAAAATGTTTAAGAAGAGATATCCCAGAGATTTTTGAAGCCTTCTATATTTTGGGAATGAGCCAAATATAAAATTATTATTATATTTACGTTAATGTTTCAATGTGAATTTTCCCTACATATTGGATTTGATCTTGAACAAAAGTTGTAAATGTTGATTCAGTAGTGTTATTTTGGCCTCCAGGGTGTTGACTTTTCTCGTGGATAACTTCCAGGACTGTCATAATGATCTGTACTTCCATGTATGCCCCTGTGTTTTGAATCCCCTGTTTTATGAGTGCTGAGATATCATCTCATGATCTCGAACAGCTGAACAGTAACCCCCTGACACTGCTGGGATTACTTAGCCTTTATACAACACACAGTAGCTCTTCGAGTACACTTAGGGCTATTTCAATTGCACTGTAATCTTCAGTTTGAAAAACAAAAGGAAAAATTAAACAGTGCAATTGCTCATGTGAAGTTGTCGAGTACTTTTGTAGCCTGTCTGCATTTGTACATTTTGAGGAACAAGCTGTACCACTATATTGTATATTTGAATACATAGTTAAATGTATCAGTATTTGTCTATTAGATATGTATGCAACCTAATAACAATTTTGAAGGGTTTCTTCAGCAGAAATGCATGAAAACAGTAATAAAAATGTGATGTGTTACAAGGTCATAAACCAATGATGTGCTGCTGTGGTGCCAACCAGAGACTTCTGAATAGATTACATAAAACGGTCTTTATTTCATTTCCCAAGGTTGATTATTGAGGAGTGTATTAGGTGGAACTGAACACAAAGAAATTAACCAGACTGTAGCAAATTAGAGATTTTTTTTAAAAGCAAATAATTCACCCTCCTTTTTGTTAGACAGTAACAATGTACAAAGTAAGTTTTGAACTATATGAAATTATTTTGTCATAGATTTCAATTAAGGGTCATAAAATAGTATTAATTATTTTATTTCTTTTATGGTAAGAATCATATCTTATACTTATTTCTGCTGGAATATACATATAGAAAAAGTGATGGCCAATAAAATTGAATTTTAAGGAACTGAGTCACTCTGCAGCATGATTTCAGAGGTCCTTATAAACATAAATTTGATTTTGTATCACATATTAAGATATAATTAATAATTATCTTAACATAATGAAGTATAAGTACAATACAGTAATATAATGTGGTATAAATAATTAAGACATAATAATTTCCCAAGGTATCCAAAGATAGTAATTTTAAAATCGAATTTATTATGCAAGAAATTAAATCCTTTAGTCTTACAAGCAATCCTGCTTTCTGTTTTTTATGGCAAGGGTGTGTAAATAAATACAATCCATTAATGTTCCAACCAAAAAGTTTACTCTATAGAAAGTTACAGAAAACAATAAGAAATGATGAAAACTCTGAAAGATTCAAGTTTGAGTGACAAGGTCTTCAGTTTGCTTCACGTGTCAGTCATTGAAAATGAGTGGTAAGCCAGTACTTATTAATGTGGGTTTTTGTATTCAGGGAAGACAGATAACAGCCTGTGGAAAGTACTGGTGAGTCTACTTTTAAATGTATTAAATGGTAAGAAAATAAATCCTTCAATCCACAAGCCAGTCCATTTTCTATAATATCTATATAAAACAGAGAGTACAGAATAGAGTTGACCCGTGTGTATATGCATGTGTGTGCATATAAAAGAAGTTTTAATATAAGGCCTCCTCTAAAAGAGTGCTTATCAATCTTTAATGTGTATACAGATCATCTGCAGACTGTGGTAAAATGCAGATTCTGCTTCAGTAGGTCCAGGAGAGCACCTAAGATTCTTCATTTCTAGAAAGTACTCAAGTAATAATATTGCTGCCTGAGCTCGGGCCATACACTGAATAGCAAATCTCTAAAAGACAGGATCAGAATAATTTTATTTCCATCTGAAATTATTTGAAACATGTTAAAAAAGAATTGTCTTCATTATCAAAAACATAACAAAGCACCTGTTAAATGTGTATAGCTCACTAGCTATACCACAAAACTGTAACTGAAATGGAACTGAAACACATATTAATGTTAACTAAATTTTCTCTTAATTATATTGTGAAAATGCTAGTTCACAGCCAAATTTTTATAGGTGGCTACTAAGTGCAAATTAAAATAACGAGGAACATCTGTAACTTTTTTAGATCAGATTTGTCAAAATACTTTGAAGCATATGTACAATAAATGAGCAACATGTGTTTTATCTGAACCAAATGAAACTGGAGCCTCTCAGAATGGTTTGCCAGAAACGAGAGCAGCTGTGGGTATCACCTCTACTTTCATCCTGCTTTAAAACACAGAATTTTCTTCTTTCACTTTATAGGTGAAATGTGTGATACGACTTTTGAAAAAGCTAATTAAACCTTTCCCTCTTCATAAAGGAGATGGTGATTCACTCTTCACATCTGGTACCAAACACTAGATTTTAAAAATGAAATTTAAGTTCAGCAAACTACTCTACACGTCCATGACATTACTGTGATAGGTCCACTTTTGTAGTTCAACTTTTAGAAAACTCACAGTAAAGTTTTTGATGATGCCAGTAACACAAAATGATCTGAAATTCTCAACTGAATGATATTAAAAAGTGAAAATGTGGGATAAAAAAGTTCATAAAGCATAATCTTAACAAAACAGCTTGCCTTCTTAGCACAAGTAATATTTCATGGTAAATGACATCATGAATATGCATAGAGCTTCCATTTGGAATCAAAACTCATATACCCATCAGTTCATGAAGATGTTCTGAGGAATAGATTAGATCACACATATGAAGGTGTTTCAAAAAGTACAAAGAACTCTACAAAGTTAAGATAATTTTTTACCCAGGTTAGACAGTATGTAATGTTTATCAGTAAGATAATGCACCCCATTATAAGATTGTATTGTATTTGTGATATTAATTCCATGTTTGTATGTCTGTTTCACATGCAAACGTTAAAGAGAAAATTATGGCAGATATACTGATTTCTGCTAAATAAAACCACTGATACTTTGTTTTTCATGAATGATTTAAGAGCATTCTCAAGGAATGTTTGGACTAAAGTGAATAGATAAACAAATAAAAATTGTGATTTAGAAAACAAATCAAGAAAATTTCCATTTCACGTGTTTCAAATGGACATACTAAATCACTGTCTACAATACAGTCATTTGAAAATAAAACTAACTTAATAGGTGATGAAAAGCATTATTCTCCCTTGTTAATAAGATTGTTTCTTTAGAATCACAAGCTTGAATTATTTTAATTTTTACTGAAAGTATTAGATTGAGAAGTCATTTTAGTAACTTATAAACTTTTCAAAATACTTTTACCCCCATCATCCTGATTAATCCTTACAAAATCCTCTAAGATCTGCAGTGTCCCATATTACAGATAAATATAATGAAAGCTTAACAGATGTGCCAGAGACCACATTTAGTAAAGGTGGAAGCTGCATATCATAATCAAGTTACTGAAAGCCAATGATAAAGATAAAAATTTTAAAGGCAACAAAGAAAATAGAGACCTATTGAGGTGTTCAAATATAAGAAAATACGCTGGCTTCAATTCAGACACAATGCAAGCCAACTGACAATGGAATGACATATTCAAAGTGCTCAAATTACCTCCTAAACCTGATTAAGGGCAAATACAAAAGAACTAGAGCTAACGTCATGGTGAAATATTAAAGGCCTTCATCCTAAGAGCAAGAAAAACGCCCACTTTCACAACTTATATTCAACACTGTACTGGCGTTTCTAGCCATTACAGTAAGGCAAAAAAAAAAAAAAAAAAAAGAAAGAAAAGGAAGGTTTGTAAATGAAGAGAAAAACTGTATGAGTAGAGAGTATAATTATGTATGAGGAAATTCCTGAAAAAGCTACAAAAGAGAAAAAGCCACTAGGTATAATAAATAGCTTTAAAAAGGTTACAGGATACAAGATCAAGATACAATCAATTTTATCTCTACATATTAATCAATGAACTGGAAACTGCAATTAAAAATACCATTAACAGCATCCATAAACATGAAATGCTTAGAGTAAATTTAACAAAGTATATGCAAGACTCATACTCTAAAAACAATATGGATGAGAAGAATTAAAGACTTAAGTAAATTTTTTTAAATGCATATCCATGAACTCAAAACTCAATGTTGCTGAGAAGTCAATTCTCATACTGATGTATGGATTAAATGGAATATCAATCTTAATCCCATAAGGCTTTTTTTCTAGAAATCAATAAACTTGTTTTTACAATTTATATAGAAATGATGCAAAGGATCTAGAATAGCCAAAACAACATTCAAATAGAACACAGTTGAATGACTTATACTACGCATCTATGGCATTTCCATTAAAATAAAAAATAGAAAGTAAAAAAATAAATTCTCACACAGTTGGTCAATTAGTTTTCAACAAAGGTGACAATGTAATTCAATGGGGAAAAGATAGTCTTTCCAATAAACAGTGTTGGAACAACTGGATGCCCATTTGGAAAAACATGAACCTTCATTTCTAGCCCATATGACAAATACGAAAACTAACTTGAAATGCAACACAGATCTAAATGTAAAAGCTAAAACTATAAAGCTTATAGAAAAAAAGTATGAAAATCCTCATGACTTTGGGACAGGCTAAGATTCCTCAGAATATAAAGATATAAAAGAAAAAACTGACATATTGTACTTCGCCAAAATTATAACATTCTTCTCTTTAAAAGACACTATTAAGAAAATGAAAAGCCAAGCCACAGGCTGAAGAGAATGGGAGAAAATATTCACAATAAATGTGACAAGATTCAAGTCCTGGGAATGGTATCCAGAATACATATATATTTACAGAATAATACACACACACACACACACACACACACACATATAAATGGCCAATACATGAAAAGGTACTCAACATCATTAGTCATCAAGAAAATGCAAATAAAAATCAGAATGAAGTAACCATACTAATAGAATGATTAAAGTTAAAATGACTGGTAATATCAAGTCATCCCACCATGGAATTTGAGCAGCTGGAACTGCATGGTATATGGTACAATCACTTTGGAAAACAGTTTGGTAGTTTCTTATAAAGATAATACCCGGGCTTCCCTGGTGGCGCAGTGGTTGAGAGTCCACCTGCCGATGCAGGGGACACGGGTTCGTGCCCCGGTCCGGGAAGATCCTACATGCCACGGAGCGGCTGGGCCCGTGAGCCATGGCCGCTGAGCCTGCGGGTCCGGAGCCTGTGCTCCGCAACAGGAGTTTTATTGCTCTGGACCACTTAACACAACATATAAATGATCATGATTTTGTGGATATATATGCATAAAGCATATATATGGATATATGGATATATATGGATATGTGGATATACATGGATTAGTAGCTGAACTGAGAAGTGAAAGAATGTGCATGGTACAAAACCTGGTAAGATATCTAAAACTTCAAGCAGTTATCAGCTCTAGAATTTCTGCCTGGAAGGATCTTAGTGGCAGTGATCTGGTTAGACATGGCCTTGAACTATATTAGCAAAGCAGACATTCTCTTTTCCTACATTATAAACCTCTGGGTGGGGGCAGGGTCGTGGGGACGACAGCTGATGGGGATTATAGGAGAACCGAAACCCACATGCCCCAGTTATCCTTCAGCACTGTTACTGACTACTCATCCTACCCTGTTTATACTGATAGGCATATAGAAAATAATTCATTAAATGGATTTGTCTTTAGCCTTTGGGAAGCTTAGAAAATGAATCAAATTAATTTCTTCTGTAAACATGCTAGAAGTTGTATTTGGAAAAAGTTTATTAACTGTTACAGGTTTCTATGTATTTCACTTGTCCATATTTATCCCTTTTTATTATTAGTATTAATTATGTTTGTTATAGCATGTCATCAACTAACTGGGAGTTGTTTGTTTTGTTGTTCTGGTTTGGACATAAAAATATTTTTAAAATATAGATTTTTGTCATTAAAAAAACCATACGGTAGGGGGCTTCCCTGGTGGCGCAGTGGTTGAGTCTGCCTGCCGATGCAGAGGACACGGGTTCATGCCCCGGTCCGGGAGGATCCCACATGCCGCGGAGCAGCTGGGCCAGTGAGCCATGGCCGCTGAGCCTACAGGTCCGGAGCCTGTGCTCCGCAACGGGAGAGGCCACAACAGTGAGAGGCCCGTGTACCGCAAAAAAAAAAAAAAAAGATAATACCCTATTGCCATATTACCCAGCATTACCACTCCTAGTCATTTATCCAAGAGAAATTAAAATATATTTCCAGAAAAGGACTTGTATTAATAGTGCTCTTAGTAGTTTTATTCATAATGGCCAAAAATGGAAAGAGTCCAAATACCCATCAGCAGGAATGAACGAATAAGTTGTGGTATTTTTTGACAATAAAATAAAATGAACTATTGATACACATGAGAACAGGGAAAATCTTCAAAAACATTATACTGAGTGAAAGAAGACAGATACAAGGGAATGCATACTGTAAGAATCGATTCAGATGTAGTTCTGGAGCGGGTCAAACTAATCTATAGTGATGAAGATCAAATCAGTGTTTACCTGGAGTGCGGTATATGTGTGGGGAATCAACTGCAATGGACAAAAGGCAACTTTAGGGGGGTGAGGAAAGTGTTCTGTATCTTGAATGGAGTGTTATTTATACAGGTATATTCATTTGTCAAAATGCTTTAAGTTGTGTACATACAGTGAATGCATTTTTTCCATGTAAATTATAATTCAATAAAGTTGATTAAAAATAGAATAATGAAAAAATAGTTAAGTATTTACAGAATGCTATTTGTGTTTTTAAAATACAAGTAGTACATATTTTTATGGATTCATTCACTATAGTACATACATAAAATCATAAATGGTAATGTACGTACTGGCATCAGAATCATGGCTTCCTCTGATGTGGGAGGAATGCAGGGAGAAGATGGATTGCCAGGAAATCACGAGGATCCACAAGAGTTTCAAACGCATTTGTAAATTTTGTTTTAAAGTTTAAAGCATATGTGGCAACACAGATTTGTTAAAATTAAATAATGAGTAAAAACTATATTATTCTCTAAAGTTTTGTGTTTGAAATATTTCATAATTTTAAAAGCACAATTTAAACTTTAATAATTTATAACAATGACTTAAATGTTTATGGACTATTTTCACGAATCTATCAAAGTATTTTGCTCTCCTGCCTGAATGAGGGCAATACGGAGAGAAATATTTACTTACTTTGTTATTTATTTACTCCATTCCCAAAGCTCTAAAATCGGTGTCTTAAACATTAAAAATAAAACTTGACATGCTGCAAGTGCTTTCCGCAGAATTCACTAAGTCCTTATTCACTTAGTATTTATAACCAGGTGAACCGCCATGGAAGATATGATGAATTCACTTGCTGTGCTCTCGTACTAGAAAACAGAGCTTCCTCAATTTGAAGGCACCACATTCATAAAGCTGGTGCATGCTAACAGGATCAACATCTACTCCCTGGGCTGTTACATCAGAGTTTTTATTTATTTATGTTTTAAAGAATACACTTACAGTTGCTTCATTTGCAAATATTTTCTCCCATTCTGAGGGTTGTCTTTTTGTCTTGTTTATGGTTTCCTTTGCTGTGCAAAAGCTTTCAAGTTTCATTAGGTCCCATTGGTTTATTTTTGTTTTTATTTCCATTTTTCTAGGAAGTGGGTCAAAAAGGATCTTGCTGTGATTTGTGTCATAGAGTGTTCTGCCTGTGTTTTCCTCTAAGAATTTTATAGTGTCTGGACAAAGGATTAATCTCCAAAATTTACAAGCAGCTCATGCAGCTCAATATCAAAAAAACAAACAACCCAATCCAAAAATGGGCAGAAGACCTAAATAGACATTTCCCCTAAGAAGATATACAGATTGCCAACAAACACATGAAAGAATGCTCAACATCACTAATCATTAGAGAAATGCAAATCAAAACTACCATGAGGTATCACCTCACACCAGTCAGAATGGCCATCATCAAAAAATCTACAAACAATAAATCTGGAGAGGGTGTGGAGAAAAGGGAACCCTCTTGCACTGTTGATGGGAATGTAAATTGATACAGCTACTATGGAGAACAGTATGGAGGTTCCTTAAAAGACTAAAAATAGAACTACCATATGACCCAGCAATCCCACTACTGGGTATATACCCTGAGAAAACCATAATTCAAAAAGAGTCATGTACCCCAATGTTCATTGCAGCTCTATTTACAATAGCCAGGACATGGAAGCAACCTAAGTGTCCATCGACAGATGAATGGATAAAGAAGATGTGGCACATATATACAATGGAATATTACTCAGTCATAGAAAGAAACAAATTTGAGTTATTTGTAGTGAGGTGGATGGACCCAGAGTCTGTCATACAGAGTGAAGTAAGTCAGAAAGAGAAAAACAAATACCGTATGCTAACACATATATATGGAATCTTAAAAAAAAAAAATGGTTATGAAGAACCTAGGGGCAAGACAGGAATAAAGACGCAGACGTAGAGAATGGACTTGAGGACACGGGGAGGGGGAAGGGTAAGCTGGGACGAAGTGAGAGAGTGGCATGGACATATATACACTACCAAATGTAAAACAGCTAGTGGGAAGCAGCTGCACAGCACAGGGAGATCAGCTCAGTGCTTTGTGACCACCTAGAGAGGTGGGATAGGGAGGGCGGGAGGGAGACGCAAGACAGAGGGGATATGGGGATATATGTATACGTATAGCTGATTCACTTTGTTATACAGCAGAAACTAACACACCATTGTAAAGCAATTATACTCCAATAAAGATGTTAAAAAAAAAAGAATACACTTACAACTGTGATATGAAAAATTTACTTGAAATAGACATAATTTTATTTATTGTGATTACTAATAGCTTTCTTTATTGAATCATTACTATGTCCCAGGCACTCTTCTAAGGATTTTACAAATATTAATCTCCTAACAATTCTTGGAAGTAGGTGCTGTGATTTGCCTTTTACAGATGAGAAAACAAAAACAAAAAAACAAAAAACGGGTTAAATAACCTGCCCAAGGTTACACATCAAGTAGGTGAAAGAGCTAGAGCTGAAACCGGAAATCTGATTTCAGAGTCTCCAGCATCAGCCACCATATGCCATTGTATTACCCAGAGACCATCAGATAAATATTATCTTTGATCTCACCTACTTGGACGTAGAACATACACGTGAACTCTAATTACTCCCATCCTCAAGAAGGGAAGTTTCCTGATAGCATCTAAAATAGGCCCTTTTATGCAAATCATTCATGTCACATAGTCAGCCAGTGGTAGTGCTAGCCTTTGAATTCAAGTATCTAGTTTGATAGTCTTTCTGTAATTTGCTGCCTCCTCCAATATATATTTGATCCAAACCAAAATGTATTGTTTGTTTTTCCGATTCTCTGGAACTCATTGCCAGATTTATCTCCTTAGCTCACAGCTCTGATCATTTTACTGATCCGTTCGGTAGCCCTTCATTGCCTATCGAGTTAAACTCGTAAAATGCCTTTCCCACAGTCTTACTCCAATTTTCCAGCCAAACTAGAATACTTGCTGCCTACTAAAACACACTGTACACATTCCCAGTACCACACTTTAGCTCCTACATTCTCCTCAATAGTTCTTATCCTCCGCTGGCATTCCCCGCTTACTAGATTGTCAGCTGCTTGTGAACAAGGACTAAGTTTTTCTCATGATTTTAACCTCATTGCATTTAGCATAACATCTTCTATATGAGATAAACTTGAACTAATATGTGCAATTGGAAAGTTTCCCTTAGAAGAGGTAAACTAATGTTGTCTATGCAACAGTGTATTTTCCTACCAATCCACACTTGCTAAAATATCTTTTCAATCAAGGAGCAAACAAACACTACTGGATCAAAGATAAATGAAAGTGGGGGAGCAGGGAAAATGGGCAGACAGTAATCTGTCATTTGTTCAGGATCATCAGTTATCCAGAATGAAACTGAGATCTTAACAGTATGCGAAAAACCTCTGAACAACTGAAGATGACAAAAAGGAATACTGTATATTTGGGCAACATATTAAAAAACAGTTCATCAACAGTATTTTTTGTCTTACATTATAGACACTTCAACAAACATGATTTCCCAGTTCACAGCAGTTTGTAAACAGCAAAGCTAATGTTTTATATCCTTATATTATGCACACACAAACACATGCACGCACACGCGCGCGCGCGCGCACACACACACACACACACACACACACACACACACACACACACACACACACACACACACACCCCTTCCTCTTAAAAGCACATAGGCCTTCAAAACATAAAATTTGGGGACCATTTATAGAAATCCAATATATTTCAATAGCCACTGGAATATTATAACCAAAGTCCTCTTTAAGAAAACATATTTTCTTTTTAAATTACATTACATTTACTCCTTAAGGAGACAGGTATGGATTTAATATATTCTTTTAAAGACCTCATCAAAACTAATTAGACTAGAAAGGTAGGGAGAGGCAGTTCCAGAAGAAACTTGGAACAAAATATTCCACGAGGTGAGACAGTTTCTGGCCATGCAGAGGCAGGTCTGTATTCAGCTGCCAATGTGTACAGGCATGGAGGCGGACACCAGGGCCAGAGAAGACAGTAACGAGCAACAGGTGGCAAACCAGGCTAGCAGGACACACGAGGGTGGACTGGTAGGAGGTAGCATATCATAACAGGCAGGTGGAGCAAGGCTAAAGAGAATCCAGGAACTGGCACTACTCAGATCCAAGAAAAGCCGGAGGTAGGGAAGTGGGTCATCAGGGAGCAGGGTCCTACTGTCCAGCTAGATTCAGAGGCATCTCCCTTCCTCAGGGACAGACACAAAGTAGAGAGACTCAGGCAGGGTTCAATAACCCCTCATTTCCTGAAGATAGATGTAGATAAACAGAGATACACATACACATATGTACCTATCTCTATATCACTCCTTCACTGCGGCTTAACAGTGGTAAGTAAATGGTAACTGCATGAAAAATACATATGTGCTTTAAATAACTAAGGTACTAGAGAGATTTTAAAGACAAAGATTTTTATCAAAATCAGGTACCAAATATGTATACTGCTAATCTAACCAAAGCAATAAGGAAAACAAAAATAACAGAAGCCAAACTGTCATGATTCAACACAAAAATATTGCATACCTAGAAGATACAAATAAGCAGACTGAAATACTTTATAAGTAATAAGTTCTCTAATATAAGTGACCACAAAATAAATATTCCAAAATTATAAGCAACCAATTAATGAGTGAGAAGATATAACGGGAAAAGTCAGTTCACTGATAGTGTCCAAAATATAAAATACCAAGAAACTAAACTTAGAGGTCACTTCTGAAGAAAACTAAAACAGGGAAATCTAAGATATGATTACATTTTTTGGTAAGGGAAGCCTATTATAAAAAACATGGTTCTTCTCAAATTACTTCATAAGTTTAATATGCCAATTTAAATATCTTAAATAGTATTAGATTATTTCATATTTATAAAAACATCGTAAGTTCATCTGGAAGAATAAATAACTGAGAAATAAGATAAACTTTTTTGAGTAAGAAGAGTGATGAGGCGAGAACTTCCATCTATTAAAATATTTTATTATCAAAATAAAGTGTACGACTGACATGAGAAGAAGCAATACCTAATGAAAGAGACAAGTTTTCAAACACAGGCCATGTTATAAGATTTTAATATGTCAGTAAGGAAATATCATCCACCAAGGAAGAAAAGATACATCATTATTCAGTAAATGATGTAGGGAAATTGGCTGCTGGGAAAAAAAAAATGAAATCATGTTAAATTTAACCCCCTCACTCTAAACCAAAATGAATTTTGGAGCGAAAAATCTCAGTATGTTCCATGGTCTTATTTCCTTTGGTCTTCATTTCCTTTAAAGATCATAAATAATTTCCCCTTTTCAGGATGAACACTCACCCAACTTCTAATGCCCAGTGGATCATACCACCCCAGTGTGAAACATTTACATTTTCTCCAAAATTTATAAGAATTCAAAGATATATGTCCCAGAAACAAAACCTGAAGTTTAAAGAAATAAAAGGTATCCAAACTGGAAGGGAAAAGATAAACTTGTCATTATATGCAGATGATATGATACCTTATATAGAAAACCCCTAAAGACTCCACACAAAAACTACTAGAACTGATAAACAAATTCAGCAAGGTAGCAGGATATAAAATTATCATACATAAATCTGTTGCATTTCTTTACACTAACAATGAAATATCAGAAAGGGAAAGTAAAAAAAATCCCTTTTAAAACTGCATCAAAAAATAAAATACTTAGGAATAAACCTGACCAAGGAGATGAAAGACTTATATGCTGAGAACGGTAAAATATTGATAAAGGAAATTGAAGATTATTCAAAGAAATGGAAAGATATCCCAAGCTCTTGAACTGGAAGAATTAATATTGTTAAAATGGCCACAGTACCCAAAACAATCTACAGATTTAATGATACCTATCAAATTAACCATGACATTTTTCACAGAACTACAACAAATAATTAAAATTTATATGGAACCACAAAAGACCCAGAATTACTAAAGCCATCCTGAGGAAAAAGAACAAAGCTGGAAGCATAACCCTCCTAAACTTCAGACAATTATTACAAAGCTCCAGTAATCAAAACATTGTGGTATTGGCACAAAAACAGACATATGGATCAATGGAACAAAATAGAGAGCTCAGGAAAAAACCCACTCACCAATAGTAATCAATCCTCAACTAAGGAGTCAAGAATATACAATGGAGAAAAGACAGTCTCTTCAGCAAGTGGCACTGGGAGAGCTAAAAAAAGAGTTACCATATGATCCAGCAATCCCACTCCTGAGCATGTATCTGGACAAAAGTCTAATTAGAAAAGATACATGCACCTGAATGTTCAATGCAGCACTATTTACAATAGCCAAGACATGGATGCAACCTAAATGTCCACTGACAGAGGAATGGATAAAGATGATGTGTGTGGAGATATATATATATATATATATATATATATATATATGAATATACGCAATGGAATATTACTCAGCCATAAAAAAAGAATGAAATAATGCCATTTGCAGCAATATGGATGGACCTAGAGATTATCATACTAAGTGAAGTAAGTCAGAGAAAGACAAATATCATATGATATCAGTTATATATGGAATCCAAAAAAATGATATAAATGAACATGTTTACAAAACAGAAACAAGACTCACAGGCATAGAAAACAAACTTATGTTTACCAAAGGGGAAAGCACGGAGAGGAGGTATAAATTAGGAGTTTGGAATTAGTAGATAAAAAGCACTATATATAAAGTACATAAAGAACAAGGTCCTACTGTATAGTACATACATATGGTCCTGTAATAAACCATAAAGGAAAAGAATCTGATAAAGAATGTATATTATACATGTATAACTGAATCATTTTGCTGTACACCAGAAACTAACACAACATTGTAAATCAACTATACTTCAACACAAAATAAATACATTTTCAAAGAACCTAAATAAGGGGACTTTATATAAAAAGAAATATCATGGTTAATCATCTAATATAATGAATGTCAAAATCTACTTATGTGTTCCTGCCAAAATACAGAAACTTATTTTTAAAAATTCAACTATTAATTTGAAAAATAATAACTCCAATTGATTAGAATATACTGAATATGTTTAGTCCATGAGTTCATTTTTAAAACCCATGAATAGTCAATTATTAGAGGATGATAACCAATTTATTCTGAAAACGAGCAAATAAAGGGAAAGATTCAAGCATTTTATCCTTCCTTTTATATACAAACTGAATGATGCAGTAACAACATATCTGAGGACAGATTTTTTTCTTTATACCATATTCTAGCTATAAATAAAGAAGAAATGACAGAATTAGACTATCACTACTTCTCATTCCATAATGGATCCCAGCAAAGATCAACAATAGCTGCTAATATCAAAAAAAAAGAGACAACCAGACATAAGGTTTGTAGTATAACAGACTATACTGTAATCTTACCAGCCCTCCCTCCCCCATCAAGTCTGAATCCAATCAAGCCTCTACAGCGAGCTACCAATGAATGAAACTATAGACGTCAGAAGAACGTTAAATTATGCCAAAAGAATGCAATCAGCAAAACCCAGATTTTGGAAAACTGTACAGGACTAATGATTCAATTTCTTCAACAAACTTGCAAAAGACATAAAGTTGTAGAGGAGGAACCATAGAGACTTAAAAGATTTATCAACTAATCACATTGTGTGGGCTTTATTTTGGTGCCAGTTCAAAAATACAAACTAAAATAGCTCCACACAAACACTTGTACGTAAATTTTTATAGCAACATTATTCATAATAGCCAAAAAATGGATAAATGTGGTATAACCATACAATGGAACAGTATTCAGCCACAAAAAGGAATGAAGTACTTACTCATGATACAACATATATCAACCTTGAAAACTTTACTCTAAGTGAAGGTGGTACTAACCGGGTTTGTTTTGCCCAACGTGCAGCAAGCTAAAACGGTGAGATGCCGAGGTTTGCAGCAAAGCGAGGAGACGGGAGAGCAGGTCTCGAATCTGCTCCAAGAAGGCAAGAGGCTTGGGTGTTTATGGGATTTAAAAAAAAGAAGCAGGGCTGTCGGAGGCGCGGGGGAACGGGGAAAGGTGATTAGAAAAAGGTGCGATAATTGTTGCTCTGCGCAGGCTTAACTACGCTACAGGCCTCTTCACATTCTAAAGTTCACAAGTGCGCATGCCTGCGCATGCCCAGTTCAAGGGTCAGTGGTCCTTCCCGGTCCTAAGGAGCTCAGCTCAAACTAGACACAGCTGACCCTTGGCTCAGCTTGAAATAGATGCAGCTGACTCCAAGTTCCTGGAAAACAACTCAGTCAGACACCTTATTGTTCAGGCTATGTGCTGCTTAGAGGTCATGAAAGTCTTAAAACCTTGATTAGTGAAGGCAGGTGAAATGGATTTCACCCATGGTTCCAGAAGAAGCCAGACATATTGTAATTATTCCATTTATATGAAATATCCAAGATAGGCATATCCATAGAAGCTCATTAGTAGTTGCCAGGGACAGAGTGGGAAGTGGGAAGTGACTGCTAATGGATACAGGGTTTCTTCTGGGGTGATGGAAACAGTGGTGATGATTGTGCAACTTTGTGAAAATACTATAAACCGCTGAACTGCACATTTTAAAAGGCTGAATTTTATGTCATGTGAATTGTATCTCAATAAAAAATACAGCATTCCTGAGAGAAAGAAAACCAAACTGAAGTTTAGACTATTGGGCTACTTTGAGTAACCTTACTTCCCAGTCCAATAAATTGAATTAAAGTAGCATATACCATAATCTGTTATAATTGGGAAGGACCTTATTCCCATAATTGAATTGCCCAGATAATTGAAGCTTATCATTTGGAGAAAGCTACATGGTTCCCAGCTCCCACAGTCCTCATCTCTGTATATGAGAAGCAATTCACCCCAAACTCTGGGAAGATTTAGTCCTTATCTTGAGAAATTTTAGGTTTACTCCTTCAAGAGAATTTTGCTGCAGCATCAAGAGAATTTTGCTGCAGCCTCAAGAGAATTTTGCTGCAAATATGGTACAGGCCTTGTTTCCTGTCCTAAAAATTAAGATTCTGTCTTATTTGCCAGATATACTAGTTCTACTTGTGACTAAGTTCCTATTTTTATTTGATTTTCTTAAATAATATGCATTTGATTTTCTCATTACAAAACTGGAGAATGCTTATTATAGATTTTTTTAAATTACAGAAAACTTTCTTTTAAACTTATATCAACCAAAATTCTAGTACCTAAATATAACTATTATCAACAGTTTGGAGTAGTGCTTTCCAAACCTTTTTCTTCTCATCATGGTCAACAAAAGAAATTCATCAAAATTTCATGAAGATACCTAATAAGATAATTGGGGAGTTTATGGCATTGGCTAGAAGTATGACCATTTTGCTTTCAGAGTTTGGGCCTGAATTATATGTAATTTACAAAAAAAAAATTTAATAAATTAATCCATCAAAAAATCTGCCAAATTAAGTCATGTGAAAGGAGGGGACTGCTCTACTAGGTGTTCCACTAGTTCATGTTCTTTTCTAAGAAGTTTACTGAGGCCTGGTAATTCCAACAGCACCTTATACAGACTACTGTAATCATTTCAAAGTCCTCTTATAAATGGGTTACACGGTATGTAACATTTAAGATACCATTTTTTAAAATGAATATTTATTGGACTAAAAAATGTACAAAATTAAGTTACTTTAAGGTAAATTAAAATATTTTATTACTGTAAAGCCAAGACTTTATGAAGAAGAAAGTTGAAGGATACAAAGAGGGGAGTTAAGGATTACTAGTTCCAGTGCTGGGTTCCATACATACTATTCTGATTACCTTCAGGTACCCAGGAAACCCTGAACCCACAGAGTTCAAGAAGTGAAAAGGTGGCAACACAGACCAGCTTCTGGAGAGTGTCCAGAAGAATGGCCACGGGTAAGATAACCACTGTCCTAAGCCTTTCACTCTCAGGGCCAGCTGGGTAAAATAGAGACTCTCACTGACATGGAGGCCAGAAAAAAACAAGGATGACCAGGTATTCAGGAGCTGGATGACTAGGAACAAGTAACCCACAAATATTTTTTTTTTTTTTTTTTGCGGTACGCGGCCCTCTCACTGCTGTGGCCTCTCCCGTTGCGGAGCACAGGCTCCGGACGCGCAGGCTCAGCGGCCATGGCTCACGGGCCCAGCCACCCCGCGGCACGTGGGATCTTTCCGGACCGGGGCAGGAACCCGTGTCCCCTGCATTGGCAGGCGGACTCTCAACCACTGCGCCACCAGGGAAGCCCCCACCAATACTTTTAAAACAAGTAGGCAATAAACTATCATACTCTCTTCTTATAAACATAGCGTGAGTGCCTTAACTCAAATTGATGTACTCTAATTTTGTTGTGGCAGCCAGACTTAGCAATTAATTACTTAGACTTAGTATCTAAGGCTTAGCAATTTCAGCTCCAAAAATAAATCTTGCTATATAATGTTTTTTTTGAGTAGAGCACCTCTTGTCCCATGAAGTTTCCAGGAACTTCTACTAAAATAAAACGAGCATTATATCTTGCACTGATCGAGACACACAATGTTTTGGGCAAAGCACCAAAAAATTTAAACAAATCCCAAATAGAAAAAGAAATAAATATCCAATAAGGGAAAACGCCACTTCATCTCAGAGAAGATGATGTGGGTTTTGACAATTATCACTGAGCAGAGATTACATACTACCTGTTTTCCACCAGGTGATCCTTCTAAGCAATGATGATTACATAGCTCCTGCTCTACAGAGTGGAGGATATGAATAAATAAGCATTAAAGGGCAATGTGATAAGTGCTTGGTTATGAATAACCATAGAAGCAAATACTGTAATCAATATGAGACATGTGAAAAGAGGCAGTTGTGAAAAATAGAAATCGTTTGATGATCCACACTCCACAAGTAGTCTCTTGTGAGTATTTCCTTACAGTCATAAACTTTGAAATAGGAACATACGAGACAACATCAAGCTTCCAGTGATTCTGTGCCTTTTCAGCAAATTCTATTACCAAGGACGGATACTTGTGCTTAGGAACAAGTAACCCACCAATAAAACATGTGCTTAATTCTAAGCCCTTTGATTTTCAAAACGCTGTGATTTTTTAAAAAGAGTAGATTTTGGGCTTCCCTGGTGGCGCAGTGGTTGAGAGTCCGCCTGTCGATTCAGGGGATGCGGGTTTGTGCCCCGGTCCGGGAAGATCCCACATTGCCGCGGAGCGGCTGGGCCCGTGAGCCATGGCCGCTGAGCCTGCGGTCCGGAGCCTGTGCTCCGCAGCGGGAGAGGCCACAGCAGTGAGAGGCCCACGTACAGAAAAAAAAAAAAAAAAAAAAGAGTAGATTTTGATAGAAGTCTAATGGTCAATTCTGAACTAAGAATGACTTCACAACCCTTCATTTCCCCTTCCAGCTTTTCCTTTCCCTCTCTCCTCTCTCCTTTCCTCCCTGCCTCTCCCCCTTCCCTCCTCCTCTGTCTCCATTATTTGCCTTTATACTAGATAGACTATTAAAAGCCCCAGAGTCCCAGAAAAGTCTTGCTGCCCACTTCTGAAGGTAGAGCTAAATTACTGTACCCTCAGGAAATCTCACACTAATCTTATAAGATCATGCTTCATTTTTTCCTGCGGCTGAAGTTATTGCTAAGATAATGTATTTATAAAACTTTTTAAGTAACACACCACTGCCAAAAATAGTATTATAGTATTATCATATGTCCAAGAGCTGATTTTAATCATCACTTTAATCTTCAAAAGATAACTTATTCCATAGAGAAGACTGGGATTTTCTTCAAAGTCAGGAAAAAATAAGCTGTTTGATGAATTAAAATGGATAAGATTAAAGAAAAGGTTCTGCTATGAAAGTTTTAGAAAGCTATATAAAATACCAAACACTCAAAGAAGTAAAAATAAAGTTTGAAACATAAGAAGTCTAGCTGTCTTAGAATTATATAGGGAACATTAAAGAATTAATATCTTGAAATTACTTAGTTAAAAAAGCAGCATATGTTCTTAGCGCTATTATATCATAAGATGAAAGAAAATCTAAAAGATTAAACCATGTTCATCTATAAAATGGTAAAATAATATAAAACAATCAAATATCACTTATTACATACTTATTTTTAAGCATAGCAACCACACACACAAAATTTGCTACCTTCTGTCAAACTTCAAATGCAAAAATTTCCAGGAACAGCACAACAGATTGGTAAAGTGTAAAGCAGCCCTTGCTTCTTGCATTCTTTCTTCGTGATGTGATGTTTCTCACTAACCCAAAACAAAACTCGACACACAAGAAGAGTACTTGCGCCATGGAAAAGTCACACGGTCCCACTTCATTTTACTACAAAACAAATGCTATATTCTTCTACAGCCATTCTTGTATTATTCATTTTTATGCCCTTTAATCCTCAAAATGCTGGGGTTTCCCAATCATGAATAAAAATCAGCAAGGTTGTTCATATTTCACAAAGAGATGCAACAATCATTCTCTGTTTACTGGGATCTGTTAGTGCTTACAGTCATGGCAGTGAAAGTGACCTCCCTCACACAGCGTGTGTACACACACCTCCCAAACAGGAAAAAACATTTTTTTTCTGTAAGAAGTTTATAACTAGAGATCTATTGGATGCAGTCAGGTCAGGTGTGTAGAATGATGCAGGTTAGGAAAGGAAGCACGGACTTACTGCTATCAAGACCATTAAATCTTGCTGGAGAGAACTAATTGATTTTGCCCTTTTCAGTTTTTAAGGGGCCAGCTGAAGTCTCCCTCTGTGAGAGTGGATAATGGAACAAGTGGTGAACTACACTAATGACTCTGGGACATACTTTCAGGCTCTGGTGTTACACAGTCTGAACACAGAAAGAATGTTCAACAAAGAGCCATACCAGAAGAGTCTGTAAAACCTTAAATTGCTACAACAGCTGAGAGAAGAGAATAGTCCCATTGAAAGGAAATTAATGAACAAGTGTCAAAATGGACAGTTGGTGTCAATTCCTAGAGGATTTGGAAGTGAGAAGTAGACTTGAGGAAACCATGTTAATAGAGCCCTGGTTTGTATGAAAAGAAAATCATACTTTACCAAATATCCATCATAGGAGTCATGCTTGTCACAATCCACATTACTCTGTGTTTAGTAAAAAGAATGCTTTATTAAGGGCTACGTAAGCACCTTACTTTGTTGATCTCCAAAAGCGTATGATTGTCTGTTTTCTTGAAAACAAATTTAGAAAGAAATTCTACACTCAGCTGATGTGGTAGTTCTTGGAACAAAATGTACCCACCATTTTGAGGGAAAAAAAGACGGGATGGGAAGTGGCAAATAGAAATGAGAGATTATGAAACTTTTATAAGATAGATTGATGTTAAAGAATTCAAAGAAATCAGGCAAGAAACTAGAAAATATCAAGCGATAGCAATTCTATTTGAAAACACGTAAAGAACTTCTGAAAGGAGATATAATACACATTTGCTCTTATTTAAGAATATTCAATCCTACCATAGAGTATAAGAGGAAAAAATAGGGAGAATAGATGAAACTAAATATAAAAGCAAATGGCTTGGAAAACAGGTTAGAGACAGACAAAGTAAGTGTAGCCTATGCTTGTCAACATAGAAAGGGATGGAGGGCCAATTAAGCATCAAATAACTAAATATGCCTGAGAAACCCAATATTTAAGAAGTCTTAAACTGACCACTTATTGGTGAAATCCAGTTTGGTCCACAGAATCTGCTGGCTGCCCAATAGATTATAGGTGAGCTGTAGTTTTGACTAGGTGTATAGAGCATCCGTGTATTTGTTCAGACACCTTCCATCTGCTGAAATCCTTTGATCACCCTCAATTCTAGTCCTTGTATATACTGTAGGTGGGGCAGACTGAAGGGGAAGGGAGAAAGACAGGATATATATGCATTGCGTAGCTCAAGACTTGTATAGTATGGTCTCTCCACCCCACTTTTATCTTAAGTGTGCTAACCTACTCTGTCTTTCTCTTTCCTTCTTACTGTATATTTTAAAATAATCAAATAGACCATGAGTTTCAAGCATTTGAATTTGAGCATCAGTTTCATGACCTCTGGGACAGGCTGCCTGTACATGGCACTGTACATGGAAAATAGCATTGCATCATTATTTCCCAAAGTACAACACAGGTCCAAATCTCAGCCAGCAGCTATCAACAGTGCCTCTTTTGGTCACTAGAAAAACGGAAGTTACCCTACAGATTGCCAAATAAACATTCAAAGGTCCTCTAAGGTAGTTTGCCCCTAGACTTTATTTTTCCCACTGAAGACTACTCTTCTATTGGGCACTGTAAGGAGGCTCAGAATAAGAACTTCATTTTGATTATACAAATTACTGCTCTAAGAGCCAGAGTTTAGTTTATAAGCATGTGATTTTCAGGCAAGTAGATTAACTTCTCAATGCTTTACTCCCTCTTTAAAATGGAGATAAATCATACTTGATAAAACATTGTGAAGATGTAATGAAATCCGGATTCCCTGGTGGCACAGTGGTTAAGAATCCGCCTGCCAACACAGGGGACACGGGTTCAAGCCCTGGTCCGGGAAGATCCCCACATGCCGCGGAGCAACTAAGCCCGTGCGCCACAACTACTGAGCCTGCGCTCTAGAGCCCACGAGCCACAACTACTGAGCCCATGTGCTGCAACTACTGAAGCCTGTGCGCCTAGAGCCCGTGCTCCACAACAAGAGAAGCTACCGCAACGAGAAGCCGGTGCACCACACGAAGAGTAGCCCCCGCTCGCCACAACCAGAGAAAGCCCATGTGCAGCAACAAAGACCCGATGTAGCCAAAATAAACAAATAAATAAATTTATTAAAAAAAAAAGATGTAATGAAATTATTTATTTAAAGCACTTTGACACAGGGACTGCAACTTTTTTTTTTCAGAATTGAATAACGGCTACAACTTTACAAAGTAAAATATATATAACTACTTTTTATTCTATACTTTAAAAGTACAAATTGTGGAATATTATAGCTTAAATCTCATGATAGTTTATACTTAAACAGAAGAAAATAAAAAAAAAATTTAAATGATTTAATAAAAAGATTATACTTACATTGTGAAATTATACAGCACGGTTTTTCCAATCACAATATCTAGCTCAGATCTTGAAATCAGGGAAGATAAAACTTAACGTGATTAATTTTTATGTGACTAGTGGCACATTGAAAATATAATCCCTGTACTTCAAAAACACCAGATTATATACAATTTAAACATTTTATAACTTTTGCCATATTTCTATCACTATCCTAAAAGCTAACATGCATTATCTCAAGGCGAAATGTCTGAGCTTCTGAAAAAGTATGAAATGTGTGTGTACGTCTGATTAAACAACTTTTTTTTCCAAACCGGTAGAAAAACTTTATGGAATAAATGTGTTTGTACAGTGGTGACTATTTGTCACAGTAGGCTGTGACATAGGCATTAAAGCACCAACTATTTTGGGCAATATGTCATAACCAGCCAGTTGGAGGGCAGTAACAAAATACTTGGCTAACCATTCTATACTAGAGACATCTGTTTAGCTTAACAAGCTAGTAACATCAGACCCTACTATAATTTGGGTCATCTGAATATCACAATTCATTTAGTTTTTAAAAGATGTAAATAACATTGAAAAATCATTCCATATATCTTAGAAATTTTAAACATTAGTTTTACATAGCATCATGGAAAATGTTTATGTAACATTTTAAGTGAAAAAGGCCATATATGCATGATATTGTATTATATCTATATTCTTAAAATCATGTAATACAAAATTTACATTATGTATTATTAATTATATAAAATTTTTGGTCATATAGAAGATAAAAAAAGCAAAGTATGATTTATTGAGGTGACACGTAGATGGATGATTTTTCTTCAATCAAAAGTTAAATAATATAATACCAATTTGTATTGTTTAATACGCGCTAGACACTGTATATTGTTTATTAACATTGTTTTAATCATTAAAACAACCTTATAAGGTAATATTATTTCCATTTTATGGACTAGTTGAGACTTAGAGAAGTTAAATAACTTGCCCAAGGTCAAACATTAGCAAGTGGCAGAGCTGAGCCTAGGATTTAGATCTAACATCAAACCCCATATTTGTAATCACTATAATTATGTTTAAAGAAAAAAGTCTACTTTATATATACTGCACTCTGTTCATTGTTCTTATTTATGAATAGATACTTGTCAGCATCTATCCTGTTTTTCCTGGAAGTAGGGTGACCAACTTGTTCTGATTTGTCCAGGATTTCCCAATCTTTGTACTGAAAGTGGGACCTCCTGGGTACTTGTCCTAAGCAAACCTTTGCCAGTTGGTGACCCACAGGGAAGGAATACGTAACCTGAAAACATTCTAATGGTTCACAAATGTTGCTCTTAAACTCCTAAATCTGAATGAAAATATGGAGAGTGCAGAATTATAAAGAGAACTTCATTTTTTAAGCACCAAATAAGAGTTTCTCAGGGAGACGAGCATTTATGGTCTCTTTCCCTGGACACTGTGCCTAGAAAATAAACGAGCAGCAGCCTCTTTCAGTAGCATTTTGTGTCTAGTACATGAACTGAACACAGGTTTTTGTGGAAGTCCTGTTCTATTCCCAAGTGGAAGGGAAAGGGGGGTGAGAGCAAAGAGTAAAAAATATATTTGAAAAATCTGAAGAGCAGCCTCTCTGGTTCCTCCTCTGCTCATCTTAGACACATTTCTTCGGAGCTATTTTGAAAAAGGCAGCTGCGCAGCAGTCCCCGTAATCCAGATCCAGCCCCATTTCTCTGCCCAACTTCTCACTGCCACAGTCTGGAAGTTGCATTCGCCTTTAAAACATTCCCTTCTCCTCTGCTTGGTCTGTGCCCCTCTCCCATGTCCTCTGAAGTAACTCGAATGTTCTGTCAGTCTAAGTGCAAACTATTTTTACCACAGTGTTCGGGAATCTCTGGGCACACACTGTCTGCAAATTAGGTAAATTACAGGTGCATGGGTTCAGGTTACTCATTTAGCAGCCACAAGTTTAAAGCATTAATCTGCCTCTTCTGAATTTTCCCTTTCAGTCAGCAGGCCCTTCCTTCACCTTCTACTTCTTCAGGGCCACTCACTGGCCTTGTTAGTTGATCGTCTTCTCCCAGCAGGCTGGACTTAGTGCTGTTCATTTTCTTTCTCTCCTTGCCCTCCTCCACCCGCTTTCTTTTACTCCCTTTTCTCCTCTTTCTTTCCACTGCTGAAAAAGTATATTTTCTATCTGGCCCTCAGGTCTACTTTCTCAACTGTAACTGAAACTGCTTTCTTTGAACCCAGATATGCAATAATATAGCCAAATTCCTTAGGTATAACCCACAAAAATCTCTTCATCAGTTTCTGACTAACCCTGTGTCTACTTCTTCCGTGACCTTCCTCCTACTGTCACCACTCCTCCAATCCACAGGTTTGTTAAAAATCTTCAACTCTGCTCCCTAGAAATACCAACCCAACATCTCAGGAACTTATGTCCTTTCGCAAGCTTCCATTCATGACAGACTCTTCATTGTTATACACTCATAAAGAACCACATTCTTTTCCTCCAAAGTTCCTAGCTCAGGTAGTCATTTTTTTAATTAGTGTCTGTCCCCCAGTAATTGGAAATTTGTTGAGGGCATAAATACATGAAACACAATTATCAGAGTCACTAGTTCTAATATTTTCACTTCCGTTACCCCATTAACACAAATAAATCCCTAAATTTATCCTAAACATCTGTCTTAACAAATCTAGGTATTTCAGTTAATTCCCTTTGGCTATTTCAATCAGAGGCCTTATGAATTGAGTAGGGGAAGGAAGGAAATTAAAATTTGTTGAGTGCATATTCCATAGCAAGGACTCAACATATATTTTTTTTCCATTTTATGCTAACAACAAACCTGTGATGTATACATTACATATGCCATTTGATCTCTTATAAAACTGAGGCTTGGAACGTATAATTGACGATGGCTAGAACTTAGATCCTGGCTTACTCCGAGACTGTTTTTCTACCACATAACAGCACCTTCCCAAAGGCTCATAGCTAAAATCCACCATTGGCTGAGCTGGCCGTAATCCTTTTCCTCCCACTCCTTTTCACGGAGAAGAAGAACTGGACATACTCAAGCTTTTGTGGAGATGATGGGAAGAAAATGCGTTTACAAATAACTAAGCATGAAGTAAGAATAATGGGGTGGTAAACTATTTGAAAACTCTCAATTCTATCACTAGCTTACTTTCACATTTTGTTATGAATGAACTCTAGGCCTCTGAAGTGATTTATTGACACAATATTATTATTCTCTTATTATTATTTACTTTTTCCATAATTAAAAAAACATATTTGAACTATTTAAACCTTGGAGGATAAACCTGTTTTGACCACTTGTCAAGATCTGTGTCTCCCAAGTTGTACTGAGAAATAATGTAATTGCAATTACAGGCATCTCACATTTTGTTTGAGTTCCAAGAGTTCCGTAGTTAGTTGTCTGGAATCATTGCGTATTTTCCCATTACCTAATCTAATAAAAAATGGTTATTTCCCAAGCTGGCATTTCCTTTTCTCTCTCTTCCCATCCCTACTCCCAATCCCCAAAACAACAAAAGAGGGAAAAATCTGTTTAAACAAAGGTGAATAACAACATTAATTTTATTGGCTCGAGTTCTAGAGAATATTGTGAAAGGGGCTTTGTAGTTTAGTAAGAAATGACAGTTCCATAGTGATAGTTGAATTCACACAAAGAAATGCCACCCCTTTCTGGGAAGTTGCTCTTGATCAGCACCCCAAAGCTTTTTCTTCTTCTCTCTAGAATCTTCTCTTTCTACATTTTGAACTGTTTCCACTGTTCCTCCAGTGACAACACTTAAATAAGGGGAAAATGAAGGAGAAAGTGCACACTTTCATATTCTTTAGCAGGTTCATGATGTGCAGACTTTCTCATATCTACCCGATACCTCTTAAAATCAGTGGCGAATCTAAGAATGGTGTCACCTTAAACGTTACTTTTTTTTTTTTTTTTTTTTTTTGTGGTACGCGGGTCTCTCACTGCTGTGGCCTCTCCCGTTGCGGAGCACAGGCTCTGGAGGCACAGGCTCAGCGGCCATGGCCCACGGGCCCAGCCGCTCCGCGGCATGTGGGATCCTCCCGGACCGGGGCACGAACCCGTGTCCCCTGCATCGGCAGGCGGACTCTCAACCACTGCACCACCAGGGAAGCCCCACTTCTTTTTTTTTTTTAATACATCTTTATAGGAGTATAATTGCTTCACAATGCTGTGTTACTTTCTGTTGTGCAACAAAGTGAATCAGCCATATGCATACATATATCCCCATATCCCCTCCCTCTTGAGCCTCCCTCCCACTCTCCCTATCCCACCCCTCTAGGTGGACACAAAGCACCGAGATGATCTCCCTGCGCTATGCAGCTGCTTCCCACTAGCTATCTATTTTACATTTGGTAGTGTATATATGTCGATGCTTCGTTACTTCTGTCACCCAAGCAACAAAATTCCCTAGAAGTGATCTTTTTCTTATCTCATTTTTTCTCTATACCTAATTGCAGTAATAAAAATACTTTTATAGGTATGCAACATTTTTGAAGCAATTTCACATTTTTAAAAACTTTATCATGACCTTTGAGAGTACGATGTCTTTGTCATTATACATGTTATGGGTGAAAAAACTGAGAATTTGAGATATTAGGGTTGACTAAGTTCTCATAGGCCCCAAACGATTGTGATCTAGGTCTTCCACCCCCAATTCCAGCGCTATTGCTTCTATTTTTTTAATTACTTAGTCAATTTCACTCATCCTTCTAGATTCCAACTCCATAAGAAGAGATCATTTTTCACCATTTTATTCTTGTCACCCAAGACACTATCTGGCACTCAGTAGGTACCCCAAACATGTTGAATAAATGAATTTCAGCTATTGTTATCTTAATAATCTTAGCAATAATGCTATATAACTTTACTGGTTAAAATGACTTTTCAAATTGTCTTCACATTACAAGATACAGCACAGAGTGAGGTTAAGAGCACAGGGTAATTTTCCTTAATAGATGTTAGGCTATTCCCTTAACTCTTGGAGCCTCCAATCTGGAGTCTTAACTTCTGATATCACAACCAGGGGAATGGCAGAAATAGGAGAAAATGTCACAAAAGTATTGGCTTCTTCTTATTCCCTGTGCCTCCTACTTTTCCAAACACAGAAAAATGGTTCTCACACTTGATAAGGAATTATTCAGCTGCACATAAGAAAAATGTAAAAACAGCACAAAATGTCAGAACTTAACATCCCAAGTCTGTGGCTCAATAGGAAGAGACTATGAAGAATTATCTTCTGGAATAAGTGATTTAACTAAAAAATGTAACTAGTTTCTACGTTGTCTGACCATTGAGTCCAAGGACGTTGTCTTCAGTCTCTTCATTTAAAAAGTGAAATCGTATTGAACACAGCCTATAATTATCACTGCTTGGGGTAGAATAAGAAGATCTTATGTTTCCATCTAGTTTTTCAGGCCCTGACTATAAAGGCTAAAACCAGAGTTGACTGTCACCCCAAAGGCAATTTAAGGTTGGAAGGAGTCCTTCCAGAGCTCTGGGAGGGGAAGGAAAGGAAAGGGAAAGGGAAGGGATATTTAAAAAAATAAATTAATTAATTAAATAAAAGAATTTAAATAGGAGAAAAAATAAATCTCTGCTACAGCTGTGCTTTATTTCCTTCATAAGAAATGGTCTTAGCCTTGACATAGCCTTATGCTTTAAATAACTAATGTTCATCAAGTAGCTAATATAAGGTTATATGCTTCACACGCACGGTATCATTTGATCGAATTCTCACCAAAATTCCATAAGGTAACCATTGTTATCTTAAAGGAATCAAGACCTAGTATTACCCATCCACACATAAATAGAAATTAACTTAGCTAAGACTTGAGGGGACATCTTTGGAATTTAGGGGCCCTGCACTTCACCCTTATCTTGTACTGCCTCCTCAACCACCATACTTGTGTGTATTGGACCATGGGCAAACTGCAACTAAACATTCTGTTCCTTGGTTTGTATCTTGGTTGCTACCTTTCTCATCTGAATCCTATGAAAGAACTTATTTGGGGTCAGTGGATACCGAGAATGCTAATGAAAAAGCTATGACCACACATTGTAGAACAGGAGCCTTAACAGAGGCATCTTGGAGTGGCACGTTGAATCCTGGAATATCAAATAGCTATAGTGTGAGTCTTATTTCCACTAAAACTATTTTTCAAGAGACATTATTACATTTAGTGCATCCCCATCCTCAGTCCCACCCCTTACCTTATAGGTACTACTGCTCCACCGTGGAGCAGGGGTACGGAATTCAGATCTTGGTTGCCACCCTCCAAAAAAAGATAGCCAAGGAAGGAATCTGAGCACCCTCCAGCCACCCCCTTCCAGCTCCCAAACTGTCATTCAACCTTAGTAAAAGAGAGGAAAGAGATTTACCTGCTGCTATTGAGGCTGAAGCCTGAAAGTCATGTATAACCTTTGAAGGACTGTAAGGGTTTTAATCACAGGAATAGCACCTTTTTGACAGGCAGGAGGGAGAAAAGAGCTGAACCAGTCTGCAAACATTAACCAAGCTATTTTGGAGCAATGGCTATTGCCTTTGAAATCTTTCATCATGGGTCTATACTTAGAATTCAGATGAGCCTGGGGGAGGGGAATGGAGCAGTGTTAATCCCCAGTTGTTCTGAAGTTGTCCTGTAAGCAGGTTAGCGTCTAAACTGCCCCAGATGGAAGTGTTCGATGCTTTGTTTAAATTATTGGATTCTCTCTATGTATTTTGTTTTAACCTGTTCTGCATATAGGTTGTCACATCATTCTGGGGGTGACACTTCTCAGTTTTCTTTCAAACTAGATGTTCTAGAGAGCACTGGCTGTAATCACGTTGAGAGACTGATGCTCCATGACAGCTAAAAGTTGGATTGAGTTTCAGGAGCTTCTATATATAAAGCTGGGGCGACTTAAGTCACCGCACTAATTAAATGCCATCTGGGTGGCTCCTCTGGGTTTTTGAGCCCATCACCCCGTTCAGACCGAGTCAGAGGCCAAGGAGGAGAACATGATGATGGACCTTTTTGAAACTGGCTCCTATTTCTTCTACTTGGATGGGGAAAATGTTACCCTGCAGCCGTTAGAAGTGGCAGAGGGCTCTCCTTTGTATCCAGGGAGTGATGGTACCCTGTCCCCCTGCCAGGACCAAATGCCCCCGGAAGCTGGGAGCGACAGCAGCGGAGAGGAACATGTCCTGGCGCCCCCAGGCCTGCAGCCTCCTCACTGCCCCGGCCAATGCCTGATCTGGGCTTGCAAGACCTGCAAGAGAAAATCTGCCCCCACTGACCGGCGGAAGGCCGCCACCCTGCGCGAGAGGAGGCGGCTAAAGAAAATCAACGAGGCCTTCGAGGCACTGAAGCGGCGGACTGTGGCCAACCCCAACCAGAGACTGCCCAAGGTGGAGATTCTGCGGAGCGCCATCAACTACATTGAGCGGTTGCAGGACCTGCTGCACCGGCTGGATCAGCAGGACAAAATGCAGGAGCTAGGGGTGGACCCCTTCAGCTACAGACCCAAGCAAGAGAATGTAAGCCCAGATGCTGCCGGGGCCGGGGAATGTATAGGCTGATTAGTCGCCCTCCTTGGGGCCTTAACCTCCAGCTGCTCTGTCTCCGTTCGCGTCCTCCTTCCTCACCCGCCCCTCCCGGTCCCTCTCAAATGAACCCCCGGTGACCCGTGAACACGGGGTGCCTGCAATAGGCAGGAAATTCGTACCCGGCCTGACGAAACAGGGGAGACCCCCTCACAAAGGGTCCCCTACCCCAGCCCCGGAACCGATGTTTCTTGACTAATCTGCTGCCTCGGTTTTCCTCCAGCTTGAGGGTGCGGATTTCCTGCGCACCTGCAGCTCCCAGTGGCCAAGTGTTTCGGATCATTCCAGGGGGCTCGTGATAACTGCCAAGGAAGGTAAAGTAAAAGGGCACTGGACTGCGCTGGAGAACATCCCGGGAGGGGACTGGGGTGCTCGCTGGGGGCAGAAAGCGCTCGGAGCCCAGCAGGAGCCTGGACGGTCCCTAAGAGACCGGCGCTCCTTGCACGGGGACCAGTCCTCCCGCGCGGTCTAAGCGGCTTCGCGTGGGGCGCGGGGCTGCCGGCTTCTTCCTTCCTTCGGGGTTATGTTTGTGTGTGTGTTTTCTGCGCTCAGGAGGGGCAAGCATTGATTCATCGGCCTCGAGTAGCCTTCGATGTCTTTCCTCCATCGTGGACAGCATCTCCTCGGAGGAGCACAAACTCCCCTGCGCGGAGGAGGTGGTGGAGAAGTAACCCGGCGCCGGTGCTAGGGATGTCCTCCACGTAGCAGGAAGATCCCTCCCTCCCTCATTCGCCTAATCCTTTAGGTCACGTTACAGTAATATTTAGGAACCCAGACCCAGGAGCTTATGAAAGGGAAGGAGCCATATTCACAAAGAAACTTCTCGGAAACTGTTGTGCACGCTCAGATGAAAAAGCCTTTCGGCTTTGGGCTTGTATTTGGGGAACCGCGAGTGGCTTAGATCTAGCAGTTTTGCTTTGTTTTTGTTTGGTTGGGTTTGTAATATATTTACTTTTATTACGATGATCCTTTTGTGCCATGTTCAAAAGAAGTTCATTCCTGTTTAAAGCAAAGTGGGAACGTTGCATCTAAATGTTAGTGGTATTGAATATATTTTTGTAAATAATCTTAGTACTTTCATTTTTTAATGTAAACCTAAGAAATATATTTTAAATGTGTAGTGACGTATTGTATATAAAATGTGCGAGGATCCTGGTATTGTAATATTAAAATGTAAGTTTCTATATGAACAAAGTTGTTCCTAATTTGATTCAACTGAAAAAACTATGTTTGAGACATAAATAAAGGTGAACCACATTTTAATTTAGAAATCACCCAAGCCCATTTATTTGGGCGTTTACTTATGGACTGATTTAAAGGGAGGAAAATGGGTTGCTTTCCTGTGTCTGAATTAAACTGTTCACTTTTCTATCTCATGTAGACCCCACACTTGTGGTTAGAAATGAAGACCATCCGGAAGAAATCTGCCCTTTTCCCTTTTATCAGCATCCCTTTTCTTTCTGTTTTAACTGTCCTTTACCTGGAGATCTGGGTGAGATTTACTTTCTCAAAGTTAACAACTGAATGTTCAATCGAGGAAAATCTCATTGTTACAAGAAATGACCACACAAAAATTCTGCTCATTTGCCTAAAAAAATCTTCAGCTAATTTAGGCCGAATTACTTTCCCTCTTTGAATTTACAGGCCCGGCCCTTCGTGAGGAAGCATTCATATGGTGCACCAGGGGCTGTGCTGGCTTCTGAGCCAGGTCTCTGGTCCCTCCCGGGTTTTCTTGAACTAGACTGGTGGCTAGAAGACTGGAATAGCCTCAAGACCTCTTGTGGCTTGGGTTTGTTTTCCAAATAGAAAGATAAAAGAAGGGGACGATCTGTCTCATGAGGTGGGGTGGGCATCTTTGAAGGAAGGTTGCTTCAAGAGAGGTAAGGGTTAAATGGCTGAGGGCAAAAGACAACAACAACACACATGAAACCTCTTAGCTGGACCAAATAGCAAAGCCCCAGAGAGGCTTGAAGCCCCAGGAGCTCCTCACCGTGAGGATTTTACAACGTGTGCCAGGTTTGTTTATCCTGTAACCTCAGGAAGAAACGACCACCAAGAATCACAGTGGGAAGTGAAGCAGAGGAAAGAGGCAAGCTATTTCTTTGGAATTGCTACTTCTCTCTTACATTCCGTAAATGGTACTTTCACTCTCCCCGCCCGCCCTTAACTGCTTCCTTCCCTCTTTTTCTCTACAGCTAGTCCTCAGTTCAGAAATGTGAAAATCAAATCTAATTCAGCACTTCCCAGCCCAAACTTCATTCCCAACGCTCCAGTCTGGACCTTGTTGCCCACCGCCAGAGTTCCAGATGCCGCCACAGACCGCGCCCCCCGCAGGCATGGAGCAGTGTCTTGCCCCTTTAGCATTTCAAAAAGCTTCTTCCTGGGGATAATAGTTACTCAATTTTCTGAGTGTATGGATAATTCTACTTTCTCCTAAAATGCAGAAAGCTTCATAGAGGAAACTGATCTTGACATATAATCCCTCTCAAAAGTGTGAGAGAAGTAGGTGGGAGTGTTAGTGGATGCAAACTGCTGAACCTCTGTGCGCCATAAACTGGATTGAATCTTTGCTGCTATGGTGTAAACGTGGAACTATCACTGCTCCTCTCTTTTTCCCGTTTCCTCATTTATAAAATAATGGGGATGACAATAATAGGGCTTAACTCCTGGGGTTCTGAAGATTCACTGAGATAAAGTTCTTAACCAAAACAGGACACAAAAATAAACACTAAATGTCAGCTGTTTTTATTTTTCATTAGTAAATCTAAATTGACCATCAAGAGGCTTTTCTTCCACCAAAAGCCACAGTTCCATGAGATTTAGTTTTCTAGCTTTTTTGCAGGCTCTGGCTGAGAAAGTATTAATAACAATGAGACCAGCAGTAAAATGAATGAGCCATTACTAACACTTTACCTGTTTACTCATATAACCCTACGAAAACCTGTAAAGGGGTCCTTTTGTTATCTCTTATGAGAAAAGGATACTTTGGAACAGAGAGGAGTTCTTGCAGTTTTAAGTACAGAGCCAGGATTTGGAGCCAGTCAACATCAGTGGCTTCAAGCTCGCTCTCTGAATTGCTTATGCATCCTGAAAGAGAAGCCCTTGAGAAATGAGTATTTAAGGACTGCAGAATAACTTGGCTGTATTTGACAATTGTTTTCTAAAAGCTCTTTCTCAAGAGTGATTAGCTAGTAAACTCCAAATTAGAGGAGTCATTTAATTAAAAGATACGTGGTCAAGCACTGCAAACTATCTAATCAGAACACATGCGACTGAAGATGGCTTAATGGCGTGTATATCCATTAATCATGCTTATTATGTATCTATGATTTTCTTCCTGAGAATCGATAATGATTTCCTAAAAATGTATATGTACATGCACACCCCTATATTTTGGAAAATCAGACTCATGCCACAACTGAAATCAGATGTCATAAGTGACCAGGTGAACTCATTTACTTTGTAACTGTGCATATATTTATAATAAGATTTGTGTTATAGTCTGCTCATCAGCAGAAAGCTTTTATCAATTCACGGACTTTAATTGCTGATAGTTTTTATTCAGTCTTTGCAAATCAAATCCTCTCTATCTCTCTTGGCGGGGTAACTTGAGAAACTGTTTAGAATAAGTTTGCCTATAGAAGTCTCTTCATTAAATAGAGCAAATATTTCCCAAAGACTTCAGGTGACCTCCACTGCTATAGCTGACATGTTAGGCTTTCCAATGAAATCCTTGGTGTGTTTGCAATTTAAATGTTTTTATTTGATATTAATGATGATAAGCTTGACTAAGGCCAAAGCCAAAACAAACAGGGCTGTGGAAGCAGAAAAATCAAGATGTTAATAACTTGGTAAAGATAAGCAATTTGAGATTAAAACTGAGCCTCTTTCCAGAGGCAGGCATGAAGTTATCAAGTATAAAACAACGAGCGACTTTCTCTTTTATGTTACTATAGAAACAATTTGTAGAATGTCAAATGTCAGCTTTCTGAAACTAACTTTAATCATCACACCTGGATCATTGAGTTTCAAGCCTGAACGTAGTGGAAATCCACTTATGTCTAACGGACTCATTTTTTTTTTTCAGACTCTTTCATATGTTTTTAGGGTGGAGGTGTGGTGCTAAAATTCAATGTTCCCAAGTCCTCTTGAGACTGGCAGAGAAGTCCTGGGCTGCTAAAGTGACCTCTATCCCTATTAAGACATTTCTTAACTCAAAGTTACAATTTACCCATCTGTGCTTTTCTCTTAGTAATATTTTATCCCTTTTATTCATCTCAAAACCTTCCTCCTACAACACCTTATCTGGAAAAAGTATTTTTAAAAAATTTTTAGTTTAAACTTTGAATATCTCACCTCCTACTCTAATGCATTATTAGTAAATTAGCAATAACATGGCATTTCCTCAAAGAGCTAAGCCATCAAGACATTTCCCCAACAGACTCCTCCAGTCACTCCCTTAAAGGCAGAAGAAGTGTTGCAAAAGACGACCCTCCTTCCTAGAGGTTTCATTCCGAAAAAGCAATTTTTTGCAAGCCTAGTTCAGAGTCAGCCTGTGAGACGGGATGCCTGTGCCATGTGCTGGAACAAAGATAACGCTGCAAGGACTGGCTACTTTCTCTACTCTCAAGGCTGCTAAAAGTCCTTACTCAGGCCTTTGATCTCTCCTGGGAGTCTTCGAATTCAGGCAGAGGCCAATGTCTTCCTCAGCTGTCTTCTCCACAAATTCTTCCAGCAGCTTTGGCAGGTACTAATGTGTTTACTTAGGTGTGCCTGGTTCCCAGAGCTAATATCGGTTTGAAATTGTTTAGCACGTTGTTACGTCAGATATAATAAGCAAACATTTCAAGAATAACTCCCTTGGTCCAGGAGTTGATAAGGGTCTCAGGTAGGGGCAGAAACGAATTGAAATGAACTTATCTTCTATGTATATTTGATTTCTCCTGCTAAGAGAAGCATGGAGAATTTTCAATTGTGCAGAATTCCTAGGGTGGGCAAATTTTACTAAAAAAGGAAGCTCTAAGCATCATTTTGCTGGTGTGGTCTGTCCATCAACACTAGGATTGTTGCCATAATGCTTAAACTAAAATACGTTCTCTTTTAAAAAAAAAAGAAACTTGATTACTTAAAGGTCTTTGCAATTAATACCTGCTTACAAGTCTAAATTGTAAGAAAATTAAGCATGTGTTTATTTTTATTCAGAATGTAAAATGACACAAAAATTTAAAAACATTATATCTGTTGATACTTCACCAGAACCTTGGTGGGCATTCATTTATAACACCCAGCTGGGCTGAGTTTTCCTCCCATCATCTGACTACTGTGATACTTTCCTAGCAGACAGTCAGTGTTGGAATATCATTTCTAACAACCCGTTTACATATTAGACAATCGTGAGTTTTCTCTGCATGGAAGACATCCACTTCTCTGGAGAAATAGTGGAAAACAGTATTTTCATTCTTTTCTATGAAAAGCAAAAGCCAATCTAGTCTGATTTTGAGAAGAAGAGGCCACCCAGATGAGTACTGTAAACGACCTTTTTTTAAAAAAGTTAATTTTAACTGTTTTCATACTTCTCTGTTCAATTTTCCCACTCAAAAAAATTTTTTTCCTCCGTCTCGTTCACTCAGTTTCGCATTTTCCCCACCCACGGTCTTTCTTGGGAAAAGAGCAGGGGAATCTCTCCCGAATTAGGGGAGCCCAGCCATCTTTGAGGCGCTGGCTCCCTGCCTTCTTTGTATCCTGCCTCCCATTTTTTGATCTCTTTCTCCTCTCGCCCCTGACAGAGGTCTAAAAGTTTTGTTTCGTTTTTTTAACTTTGGTGCTCTGAGATCCTATTTTCAGCACTTGGGTCCCAAGGGTCCTCAACCCTGGACCCTGTTTCCCCCCTAGCAAGTCCCATTAAGCCGCCGGGCGCTTGTGTTTTCTCGGCTTCTTTAGTTCCACTCACCCGCGGCACTCTGGTAAATTTGTTTGAGATCACCTTACCAAAGACAGCCCTAACCTCTGAGAACCACCGTTCCTGACAGAGCTTCCTGAGTGACAGCGTCTTCCCAGCCCGGGAGCCGAGGGACAGCTGTTGGGGACCGGCGTTTGCGAGTTTCTGCTCTGGAGCGTTAAGGACGCGCAGTGAGAACAAACTGATTCAAGAAAAAAACAAACGAAATTCACCTCTAGGAGCACAAACTCTCCACGGGGATGCCTAGTTTCCAATTCTGTGTGACCGGGGGCAAATGACTTACTCCTTGAGCTTGGTTACCTTCTTTTAATAATGGGTCCACTTACAGTTGCCACAAAATTGTTGTAAATCATAAACGAGTGAATACATGGAAAGGGTTGGGAAGAGTGCTTGGCAAATAGAAAATTCTTAATAATTGTTTGCTCCACACAGGCAACGCTGAGCAGTTTGGGTACAAAGCACATTAGGTGCCTGGTGGAAAGAAATCAGCTGAAAGGCAAGATAACTTCTATCTTCCACTTAAAGTTTATTTGTGCCCAAATCTTAAATCTGCACACAACTCAGTTTTAGCTTCAACCAGTGTGTGAACTTCTGGACTCTCTAGGCAAAGAAAATGGTACTATTGCTGCTGACCAGAACCTGTGGGACTTGGCTGAGAATTCCCAGATGAGAGTATCTACCCACTACTGTGTTTCAGAGGTAGCAATGTGCATGGTTTGGAATGTTTCCACCCACCTGGATGAGTCCTTTAGGAACTTAATTCTTTTATCTGGTGTAGCCCTGGGTACCTATTCATTTCAAAGGCAGCCACTTGTTAATAGTCCTAAATAAGGTACAGATGAATTTCCCACAGGCCTACTAAGCAGCCCGTTGGTATGAATGGGCCTGATTTTCGAGGGTGGATGGTGATGGTGGTGGTGGTAGTGTCTTTGTCTTAGAGATGACAGAACTTGGAAGAGAGGACTGCGGCGGGGATGTCTGTAGCAAACCTTGGTGACTGACACTCTCCCACCTCTGGTTTCTGGGACCTTCACTTTGGAGTACAGATTTCACCTGAAAAAGTTAATACTTCTCTGGCTCCTGCAGACAGGGATCTGCCGGCCAGGGTTGCTTTCGGAAAATAATTTTAGGAAAAAGTAATAGAAAAGAAAGCTCCCCCAGCCCCCAATACGTTCGGAGTCACAACAGTTACTGGACTGTATGACCCAAGATCAAGGTGAGAACTCTCTCTCCTCTTTGAATGAGGCTACAAGGCCTGACCCCAAACCTCAGAATACTTTACTTGTTTAGGCCTGAAGTAAGAGCTTTTCCCATGTATAAACAGCAAGTCCCCCACCAACCCCCCCCAAGTGATTTGGTAGTGGGTTAAGTAAGGGTGGAGGAGGATTGACAAAAGCTGATTAATAGGTTCATTGTCACTTAAATGGCAGCCCTCCCCTCTCGCCTTCTAGCCACCAGAGTTTCAAAGACCCTGCTGTGATTGCTTTCCTGGAAGGCTTTTGTCGCCAAAGTGTGTGAAGTTTCTCGGATTGGAGGAGTTGGAAATTTTACACGAGCCAAGAAGGATTGCTGTGCTGGCAGCTGGGACGCATCTGTAACGGTGTTAGTTTGCCTGAAAGCAGAAAATTAGCGACCCCAAAGCCCTGCTTGGCTGTTTAGTCTGTAGAAACGACAGGGCGGAGCAGAAAGAGAGGGAGAAGGGAGACGCACCCCTGGAAAGAAGTTCGCCGTCTAAAACTGGGTTTCTTAGAATACAAATCTTAAGAGGCGCAGTCAGTGCGTATCTCCCGCCGGCTCAGGGCCCATCAAAGGTCTGGCGCAACAGAGGAGGCGCTCGGCAAACATGCGCATAAGCGGGAAAGAGAGGAAGGGAGGTGTGTTCCTGGCCACCTGGCCCTCCTGTGCCCACGCCTTTTGAATGAGCGTAGAGAGAGAACTCAGAGCGGGCTGTTTTGGGGAAAAGGAACCTTCCCCTCCCTGCTTACCCCCTATAACACAGAGCCTACAAAATGGCAATATGATGAGAAACAAAACAGATTAAAACAAAAATCTAGATTCACTCCATTATTGAAGGTGCCACTTCGAGCTTTTAGCAACCGATATTTGGCCTACTGGCTGAAAAAATGCCTGACACAACTAAAGTTCATGAAAAAGAGAAACATCTGAAAATAAAGTGATCATGTCCCGGACTGGGAAGGCAGGTCCGCTTTTGGTGTCAGCTGAAGTAGGGAGTTCTATTTACTAATTATCTTTTTTTAATGTGACAGCAATCGTACAAAGTTGGATCCTTCGTTCCTTTTGTCTGTGACACCCTTTAAGTGTCCCTTGGTTTAGGTAATCTAGAGTGTGCAAGTAAGTGGGTTGGGGAGCCATCCATCACCCCCGCCCCAGCAGAAATGCAGTAAAACCATTAGCGTCAAAAGGGGCAGTAAACAGCAAGTTGTCTCTAGAGGAAAGGCGGAGGTTTGCCCAGACAGCCCCGGCGGGGGTTGCGGTGGGATATGCTAATAGTGCGGGGCCACTGGGGCCGGCCTCCCTTCCCCAAGAATATATAAAGAGCCTCAACCCCAGCGCGGCTGACCCAGGCCGTCAGGCGTCTGCCCTTGTTAATTACCGGAGAAACCGACCAGGGAGCTCCGCCCGGGACTCGCCTGCCCTCAGCGGCGCCAGGCTCCGGTTTCTCCCCTATCTCGCTGCTGCCCAGGTGCACCCCCTGCCTCTCCGCAGAAGATGGACATGATGGATGGCTGCCAGTTCTCGCCTTCTGAGTACTTCTACGATGGCTCCTGCATCCCGTCCCCCGAGGGCGAGTTCGGGGACGAGTTTGAGCCGCGAGTGGCTGCTTTCGGGGCGCACAAAGCAGACCTGCAGGGCTCAGACGAGGACGAGCACGTGAGAGCACCTACGGGCCACCACCAGGCCGGCCACTGCCTCATGTGGGCCTGCAAAGCATGCAAGAGGAAGTCCACCACCATGGATCGGAGGAAGGCGGCCACCATGCGTGAGCGGAGACGCCTGAAGAAGGTCAACCAGGCTTTCGAGACGCTCAAGCGGTGCACCACGACCAACCCCAACCAGAGGCTGCCCAAGGTGGAGATCCTCAGGAATGCCATCCGCTACATTGAGAGCCTGCAGGAGCTGCTGAGGGAACAGGTGGAAAACTACTACAGCCTGCCGGGGCAGAGCTGCTCTGAGCCCACCAGCCCCACCTCCAGCTGCTCTGACGGCATGGTAAGAGAGACCGCTGCACCTACTAGGCCCTTCCAATCTTTTACAAAAACCTTTACATCTCATTTAGGCCAGGTGTAGCGACCAAACAGCCAGTAGTTATTGGTGGATAGTTGGGGGTGGGAATGGGGAGGCAGGTGCTGAAAGAGAAGAGAGGTGCCGCATTTAGACAGATGCCAGGAAACAGGTAGCTGCGGACCAGGAGTTTAGTTTGACTTCCTACCAAGTTCTAAGTGTACATCGTAGGAAGAGGCTGTCACGTGAGATAGGTGGCTGTGAATGATCAATCAGATGTTTTCTCTACAACTCGGTTTATTTCCAATATATACCACCAGTGGCCCCTGCCATACACTAACATCTAAAGGCAACTGTGTGAGGCTTCCACTGTCCCGCAGTTTGTAACTTAAGAGAGAAATGCCCGCGTGGTCCGAGTCCCTGCTCTGCTGAGGCCTGGCTGGAAGATGTTGATGCATTCTTTACAGAGGGCGTTTGCACCAACGCTGCCAGGTTTTAATGTGTTTTTGCCCTGGGAAAGTGCTCTCTCTCAATTAGTGTGGCTTCCTTCTACTCCAATCCATTTTGCATGGTTAACCCAATGCACATGGCTGCTGAATTCCACCCGCCCTCTTCCTTTTGCTGCCTTTCTCCTCTTCTCCAAGCACAGAGATTGACCTCAGTGCCCTTGCAATTTGGTGAGGCTAGCCCTTCCTAAATCAAGGCAATGAAGGTATTTGAGAGCGGTCAGTTTATGGAGCTGGTGGGCAAGCACTGCCTCACCCTAGGTCAGAGCATCTTTTGCCAAGACCTGAAAACAAATGCCTTCTTTTGTGTCTTTTATTATAGCCCGAATGTAACAGCCCTGTCTGGTCCAGAAAAAGCAGCAGTTTTGACAGCGTCTACTGTCCTGATGTACCAAATGGTAAGAACTGATGACTTCAGAGGAGTTTAAAAACCAGTTCAACTTCATAATTCAGCCTATCAAAGCAGAGTCTGTTCTTCCATGCGGTATTGGGAAGAGGATAGAATGGTATTTATGGCGTTTTGGGACAGAGCAAAATAAACACACATCTTCTGCTCAAAATCCCCCTACCAGATACATCCATGCACACACACAGACATAGGAGCTTTTGCTTGAAATATTACCCAGGTGCTTCTCCACTCCCCACCTTCATCCCCATGAATTGCTAGATATTTGTTGCAAATTTCTACATCAGGTTTTCTGTGACCACCTGACCTCTGGGTTTCAAAGGAGCTGACCTGCTGCTTAAGGGGCAACATAAGCAAGGATTTTATTTTAATGGTTTTCTCTTTGTATCCTTAGTATATGCCACGGATAAAAGCTCCTTATCCAGCTTGGACTGCTTATCCAGCATAGTGGATCGGATCACCAACTCAGAGCAACCTGGATTGCCTCTCCAGGACCCAGCATCTCTCTCCCCAGTTGCCAGCACCGATTCTCAGCCTGCAACTCAAGGGGCCTCTAATTCCAGGCTCATCTATCATGTGCTATGAACTAAAAATCTAGTCTAGATCAGTTCTGCCAGGAGGGTCTATTACACAGGAGGAAAGAGGCCCAAAAAGTCCAAAAGCAAGACAACCTGTAAATAAACATTTCCTTTCAGTTGTAAATTTGTAAATATTATCTTGCCACTTTATAAGAAAGTGTATTTAACTAAAAAGTCACTATTGCAATTAATACTTTCTTTTCTTCTTTTCCTTTGTCTTGCTTTAGATATATAGTTCCAGAGATACTATTTCTTACAGGGGGCAGTTCATCAAAGGTAGCTTGTTGCAATGCTTAACTTATATTTTTTATAAATATTGCTTATCAAAATATTACATCTGATGTTTAGAGCTTTATTTTTTTTCTTTAAAACTTTAGAATAGCTGTAAATCAGTTATAGGGAGTTTTATATATATTTAACTTTTTTGCTTGTCTCTTTAATCCTTTGATTATATTATGTAAAATAAAAATATAACAATACTGCCTAATGGTATATATTTTGATCTTATAAGAAATGCATCTTTTTAATGTAAGCACAAAATAGTATTTTGTGGATGATTTCAAGATATAAGAGATTTTGGAAATTCCACCACAAATAAAATTGTTTAAATGAAGAAACATTTTGGTTTATGATTTTGGTGAAAGAACCCCCTAATGGGGTTGGCAGTCATTGATATGATATTTTTAAGGTGGGGCTGAAAATGCTGAAACAGTTGGTTTTGTAGATAAATCTGAATATTTATCATCTCATGGACTCACCTTAGGTCCTGTTGGTGTCACAGATGAAAATACCACATTTCTATTTTAAGCATACTTCAAGGGAGGCTACTAACTAAAATTTTTCTTTTATCTTAATGTTGCACCATATAATGTCAAACTATGTGTGTATGTGGGGGAAAGATAGAAGTTATTCAGGACAATAAAATATTTTTAAACAAAAAGAATGTACAACATTACATCATTTTAATATCTACAGTACATTAGAAATCATGAGTTAGGTCACATTTATCTACTTGCCTGAAAACATCTTGAAACATTAGTATATTAATATTGTCAATAAAATATTTAAAGGTATTGAGCGTTTTTTTGTATTATTAAAGTGCTGGCATAAGAAAATTTACAGAAACCATAGTAAAGTGAAGCAGACTGCAACTGCCCTCCTCCTTTTCACAGCCTTTTTGATTTTATTAATCATACGTTATGCTTCTGTGTTGTGTTGCGTGATGGACATGTGTCTTTTATTGTTAATCATTTAAATCTCCTTTAGAATGAATTGAGATGAAAACAGAACAAGTAAGTGGAAAATTAGGTAGCCAATCATTGGAATAATTCTCACAAGGTTACCACTGAGAGAGATAAAAAGGGAAGTATCCTTGAAGCATCTAAATTGGCTGTTCAGAGAGCAAATAAAGATAATGATCTTCTCTTCTAATTTATAAATTAGTTCAAAATTTCTAAGGGTTTGTAGTTACATATATTCACCAGCCAAAGCATATGGACTCTTTGCTGGAGCTTGGCAATTGTACTGTTCTTAGGAAGGTTTCCCCTTCTTTTCTTTTGCTTGTCCAGTCACCAGGCTTAAAAGAATAGATATTATTCCATAAAGGAAAGGAAAGAAGAGGGGGTGGGTTCAAAAAATATTGTAGCCACTGTCACTCTGTTAGCATCATGCCCTGATATGGGATGCTGACTTTACTACACAGGTATGTCTTTCTTTATACATGATTTGACAGTGTGAGGATTTGAAGTGAAAAGAATTCAAGAGGGCATTATAAAGATTCACATATAATTTCAACTTTAGTTTGAGTGATTCACTTTTGTTAGACACTGTCTCCTTCTTCTACTTCTATGAAGAAGTGGGAAATTTGTTGTTGCTCTTAGTAGAATTAGAATAAAAAGAACTATCCAAAGATTGTTTTTTAAAGTTCAATTTTAAAACACATTACCGGGGCTTCCCTGGTGGCGCAGTGGTTGAGAATCTGCCTGCCAATGCAGCGGACACGGGTTCGAGCCCTAGTCCGGGAAGATCCCACATGCCGTGCAGTGACTGGGCCCGTGAGCCACAACTACTGAGCCTGCGCGTCTGGAGCCTGTGCTCCACGGCAGGAGAGGCCGCGACAGTGAGAGGCCCGCGCACCGCGATGAAGAGTGGCCCCCACTTGCCACAACTAGAGAAAGCCCTCGCACAGAAACAAAGACCCAACACAGCCAAAAATAAATAAATAAATTAATTTTTTAAAAAAATTAAAGAAAAATAAAACACATTACCATATTCTGTTCCATTTAATAAAAGTAAGCAGAGAATATAATGTAATTTTTAATTCAAGTGAATAAAAATTAATTTTATTTCCAAACTTCAGTTACTTCTATACTTGCAAATGTATTTGATATTCTCAGTTAATATTATGATGCCTCAAAGTATTTAGTTAAGAGTTTTTCAATGCTCTGGATATAATACAGATGGTGATAAATGTATGATTTAATACAATACTCTCCATGACAGCTTGCTTGGATTAATCTCACTTCCAATGGACTAACAGTGAAGGCTGGTGTCTATTCAGTAAACAGCTCAGCACAACACATCACATGCAGTCATATATACTTTTCTGACAAGGGCCTTTGGGAGTTGGTTGCAGTAATCCAGACCCATTCCCTTCTCCAAGAAAGTAGGGGAGAAGAGGGGGAAAAGAGTGACACTGACAAAATAGTCAAGTAAGGACAGGATTTTGCCATCTCCAAAATCCCCTGGAGTGAACAAGTGGGCTGCCACTAAGCTTATATCAGACCTACCTCAGCTGGTGGAAAACATGCCACTAACAGTCAAATTTATAGGAAAACATCCCCTTTCCCATCTGCAACCTGATGGCGAGGAGGTTCTCAGGAAAAAAGAGTCAAAAGAGACTCCTTTCTCCTCATGCCTGAGAAATGCACGTTCACTGGGTTACAGAGGAAAATGTCATCAAGTGAGGTTATGGAAATTGGGAAGTACTATGTGGAAGCAAGTTGCTACATAAATCAAGGTGTCTTGATTGCCCTTATTTTTTTTCTCATTTGAAAAATACAAGTCAGATAAAATTACTGACTATGTTATAGCCCTAAATTCTTCTTTAAGATGGCATTCCTACAAATACTTAATCTGACAGTGGTATTTCCTGAAATTCTCTCTTTGCGCTTACAACAGTTACTAGATTAAAGAAGTAATTTAATTCTCTGACTTTCAGAGGTGGTATTTCTGGGAATGATATTAGAGTATAGCTATTTGTAACTTTAGAAAATCCCTGCTCAAATGGCAAAGTACCCCTGAAAATGTCACCACTGAAAGTTCCCACGTTGTCACAAAAAGCACAGAACATGAAATTTATTTCTTTAACAGTTCTGATTTGATATTAGTTGACTAGTGATTTAATTGTTTAACATGGTACATTTGCTGAGCAAAGGATCTAGAATTTAATGCAAAGTCTAAACTGGGTCTAAAATTGCTAATGTATTGCTCTCTTTTTAATTTTACTTGCCACATTGTAAAATGGAGTCAATGATAGTTTAAGATAACATTATATAATAAATAGTTACCACTAAAATTGTTATAGTCTTAAAATCTTATAGAAATCATCCTTAGTAAAGGGAAAAACAAGCCAACTCTTATCTCCTTTTATGCTACTTAATTCACTTCATTACAGATTGAGTGAACACTAATGATAAACCAGCAACTAAAAATTGAGTTTGCATTATTATGCAAATAAAGAAGTAGAAGCTTAAGGAGTTTAATAATTTTCCCAAGAACACTCTGTTTGGGCTGGCTATTTGGGCCTTTCCACAGCACATATTCCAGGAGGCTCAGGTGGAAATCACAAGGTTCCTTATGATATAGCATGAAAAGTCCCAGAACATTGTGTCTATTGCATTATTCTGGTCAAGCAAGTTACTAAAGTCAATCCAGAATCACTGAGAAGCAAACTAAACTCCACTTTTCAGTGGAAGAAATAGTAATGAATCTGTGGCCATAGTTAATCTACCATAATGACTAGTATATACTTGCAGTCTCTATTTCTTTACCTTTCACTGATTCCACTGACCGTAATCTGGCTCTGCCTCTATCACTATCCATGGTCACTACAACCTTCAAAACAGAGTGTTCCAGCCCTGGGCAAGCTTATCCTCCAGCCCTGATATCTTCCCTGATCTTCAGACCTGTATATCCAACTGATCTTTAGATTCCTATCATCTCTTGAATGTCTCAATGGTACCTCCAAGTAAACACATTCCAAGTTAGGTTCAAGCTGTTCTGCCTCTCTCCCTACCTCTTAACCTGGCACCCTTTCAGTGTTGACTCTCTCAGTGAATGATATCACCAGTTATATAAACATGAAACTTGGGACATACTCCTGATACTTCAATCTCTCTTACCTCTTGTCTAATTCACTACAAAATCCTACAAATTTATTGTCCTTAAATACCTCTCAATCCAAACTATGGTTATCGCTATCCAGGAATGTCATAAGACCTTCTTAACCTGTTCCCCCATAATTTCTCTGGGCCTCCCATTTCTGGAGACAGCATCCAAGTTTGTCTTTGGGGACTGTCCCTTTCCTCTTCTCAGGCCATGTGGTTCAGGTGGGACTGAGTGTACCTCCAGAAATGAGCCTGACCATGAGTGTGTCCTCTTCCTTGGCCACATGATTGTTTCATGGATGGGAGTGTGACCAAGTTGTTCTATAAGTGTCAGTCCTGGGATATTTGCTGGAACTGTAAGGAAAAAGTTTTCTTTCTGCTGAGGTTCTAATATAAGAGATTTTTTTACTCTAGGCTGCCAGCTGCCATGTCATCCCTGGGAGAGGAGATCCTGCCTAAAAATAAAGCCAACACAGTAGAAATCAGATCTGTGACACAGAGTGATATATCCCTGAAAACATCATTAAGTATCTGGATCCCCAAATGCCTGAATATCTGCTCTTGGCCATGCTTTACAAGTTTGGAGCCAACAAAGATCTTTTTTCTTAAACCAGTAATAGTGGGAACTTGGTTAACTGAAACAGAAAAATCTTGCATAATGCCATTCTTTGATCTTTCCTATTTATTGCAGCCAGAGCAATCATTTCAGAATATTCATCTCATCATGTCAATCACCCCATTTTCCCTCCCAGCTTATTGCACGTAGGGTATCGACAGAACAAGCCCCTTAATGTGACCGTCAAGGTTCTGCGTGTCTACCTCCTATCTACCTCTCTAGTAGTACGTCTTTCTGGTCAAGTCCTTGTTCTCTCCACTCCAGCTACATAAGAGACTTCTATCAGTCACTACGTTCCCTCTTACCAAAGGAGCTTTACACATTCTCTCTGTCTGCAATGCTCTTCCCTCCTCCACTTCCCCTAGTCCATTCCCACTCCTTTCAGACCTCAATTCAGGCATCAATTCTAAGGCAAGATTTTCTTGAACTCTTTCACAGTATCAAGTCCTCGTATCCTACGATTTCAAAATACCATATACCTCTTCTCTGTAGCATGTCTCAGAATTGCAATTGTGCATTAATTAGTGTGATGACTAACATTTGTTTCCTCCACCTTGAGAGCAAGGACCTGTCTTGCTCAACCCTGGACTATATGAGAATTGATATTGCTGAAGCTTTTGTTGTGGAGTGCACCCTTAATGTTCAAACTTTCTTATTCATAGAATTCCTTGACACTATTTTCTACTTTTCTCATAATTTTCTGTTTTATGTTAATTTCTTATACTGACCTCTCTTATTCTGGCCAATTTTCATATATTAATTTTTTAGGGTTCTGTTGTGTGTCCTCTTTTCTTTTTGGTCTACTGTGGACCTTTCCCACTTCCATAGCTTCAACTCCCACCTATCTCCTATGTAGAGATGTTTCTACTATTGCTTCAGTCTTACCTTTCCTAAGGAAAGCTGCCCCACATGCATCCTTTGATTGGCTTGGCTGGCCTTTTTAGTAACTGTTAATCAGTTAGGGATGGGTATCTGATGTGAGGGCAACCAATCAACAGACTGAACAACATTTATGAAATGCATAGCTTGATTTCAATATTGTATTGAGATAAACAGATTCTTATTATCATGAGTCAGACTAAAACATAGAGAAATTAAATCACCATTTAATAGTGGGAACTAAATTGAAAGGTCATGATGTTGATGGGACTGGAGAGTTTATGAAAGGCCATACACAGGCTGAAATTATGGGAGAACATGAGTTAAGGTAAACCAAAAAGCCAATTGGTAGTGGAATACAGTGGATTCAGAGGCAGAAGAGAACACAGCGCCCACTATTTGTAGTACATATAGGTCCCTGGATAAGAGTTGAAGTTGACCACTAATTTACCACTAATTAGCTGAGGGTACTTGGGTAAATTACTTAGATTCTCAGAAGCTGTTTTTTCACTTATAAATGTGGATAATAACAGAACAACTCGCACGACTTTTTGTGAGAGTGGCATGACATAAGGCATAAAAAATGCTTAGCTTAGTGCCTAGTCCATAACACATACTCATACAATGATAATAAAAGAAAGTACAATGATCGAGATTTAGGATGAAGACTCATGAATGCTTGACGTGGGGATCTTTGGAATTATCTTGATTCCAAAGAAGTCCTCTTGGTTTAGTGACCATTGGCTCAAGTGATTCCCTTATTACTTTTCATGGGAGTCATATATGAGCTACCCTGAGTGGATCTGTAACTAAAAGAATCACAGTAAAACATTCTCCAAATATTAATCTGCAGATTTTTCTTCAGAAGGCCATTCATATACTCAGTGATCGATGGACTCTTTCCGCCTTGGTGGCAACCTCAACATGGACAAAATTTGACTTGTCTTTTACTCCTACATGTCGTATTTCATTTCGTAGCACCACATGCATACGTATGCATGCCAAAAATTTTAGAATCATTTTTGATTCCTCCTTTTCCCTCAACAATTAATTTAGTTTGTCTGGATCATAACGCAAAAAGGAATTGTTAAAGTAATAGTAGTAATAGCAGTAGAAACAATAGTGTATTTCCTCAATAAGCATAATTTTCCACACTGCAATTTATGAAATCAGTCTGAGTTTTATAGTCTTTGACTACATTCATGGAATAGGATGCCTTTTCTCCTCCAAAAAGTTACAAATTGGACATCTTATAATCAATGAGATTTTAGGGTAAAGTAAATGTTGACTCTAAATGAAGTTTAAGAAGGGACATTTATTCATCACTTTCTTTTATATCAGAAACTGAGTTTTACATGCCTTATTGATGTTGATCATGAGTGGATAAAAATAATTACCTCCATTCATGGGGTGACTACTATGATCCTGGAACAGTTTTTGAAGTCTGATATGCATAATATATAGCTAAGCATAAAAACAGCTCACGGAGTTGAGTATTACCCACTCCAGGCTACAGCTGAAGAAGGCCTTACACACAGAGGGGTAAATAACATGATTAATTTAAAAGCAGAGTTTCTGTAAACTCTTCTGTTACAGACCTATGAAGCAACTAGAGTTCAGTGAAAACCTGAGGCAAGGCGAGGCTCCTGAGCAAGTATTTAACTTAGATCTTGAAAATGGTGTTTTGGTATCCTGGTTGTTTGGAATGGAGAGCGAGTAAAGAGAACTAATTAAGAGGATACTGTAATAGCCCATGCATGAGGTGACATTTCCTTTAGCCCTTGCTGAGCTGTCCAGGCAAAGGGGGCTCTCAATGAAAGTTGTTGACTGATTGAACCACTGAGGTGGTGTCTGCATGATGCCAGACATCTGGATATAAAGACGAAAATCCAGTCATCCAGATGGTAAGGTTACATGATACAACACCATCAAACATTTAAAACTTTTAACTGATTGACTGCCTTTCTTACTTTACATCCAGATAAACAGCATTGAGTTAACTCAGCTTGAGCATGTACCAATTGCTATTCCTTGCTTTTTTTCAGGGAATGGTTAGGTTGCCATGCTGATGAATCACTAAAAGAGTAATGGTGGTATACTAGACAGGTGAACATGGAAATAAATGAGAACTAGTAAATAATGAAGAAAGTGAAAGCTTCATATGATCAGAGACGCATTTTAAATACTATTTGTTGTGGTTGCCCTCTTTGTCATTCAAAGAATTTTCATTGGGTTGGGTGTCTCAAGCTTATAGCATTACAGTTCCCTAAGTAACTATTATTTTTTCACATCAAAGCTAACTCCTTGAAAATATTTCGCAGACAATTAAATGTTAACACTTTCCTTCTGCGCACAGTTAAAATGAGATATAAAAACGAAGCACTGTAATATCATATTTAGTTCACTAAAAGTAAATTATCCTCCTAAGTAACTATATTGCATATAATAATGTATTTTTAAAATCCCAATTTTGATAAAATCATACTGCTGTAAGTAAGTAATGATGGTAATAGAAACATACCTTTGTTCTTTAAAAAACTGTCTCCAAGTAAATATAACTTGAAAATAAGGATATTAATTTATCATTGAAGATAATGCCTTTTAATCATATTCATTCTATGTCCAAATGCTAAGTTGACCTGTTGTAAGTGAAAGTTTGAGTAAAGCAACTGGTTAACTGGGTGTTTTGTGTGAATGATGATAAAGAGATTGATTGATATGGGGTTGGCCTTTTTTTCTTTCTTGAAGAAATTACTGATTTTTAAAGTTACTTTTTGAATCACTTGGGTGGCTTTACATTTTGTGAATAGGGATAATACTCTTTTGGAAGATAAGCTTTCTACACAGGAAAGTGACAAAAAATTGAGATGATTTCCTGAATAACGAAACCCACAACTCCATTGATTTAAGCTGTCAAAACTTTTTGGAAGGATTATGAGTTTGTGGCTAAAGAATACTAAAAGTATGTGGGTTTGTTTTGTTTTGTTTTGTTTTGTTTTGTTTTGCGCTGCATTATTAGTACCCTCAATGCAGAACTGTTCTATGTATCCCTAGCACCTGGACTTGCTTCAGGCGTTTAAATGCTCATTAAATGTCTATATTCTTTTTTTTTTTTTTAAATGTCTATATTCTTATATCAATCTGTATACTTGTGCAGAAACTCTACTGGAGGAATTCAAACTTCTTCCCATATCTAATTGTAGCTCAGAACAACTATCCTGCTTTAAGTGTTATAATCTCTTTCAGAAAGACAGGATATATGATATGAATAGTCTCATACAAATTTAGAACCAATTCAACATGAAGAAATGAGTATCTGCTACAAAGACAGCTCTTTACAGTCACAGGCTTAATAATAGAGCTAGAAATAATTGCATAAGAACAGTCTGCCAACATTTGAATGGCAGAAAGAAATTTTTATAAAGTTACATGAAGAATTTTGAAAGTCTCTCAGGCTTGCTATGCTGGATGGATAAATGTCTTTTATATTGACATACTGCCAACTCAAAGCATCTAAAAGCCTTTCAGAATTACATATAAACACAAATCATTTCACCCACCTCTGGGCTGGAATGTGACAGCTGGTTAAAGTAAGCATAGCAACACCACACAACAATGTCAAACAGGATGAATGGCTTAACCAATCAAAAATAGAGCATCAAAGTAAAACTGCTCAAATTAGACTTCTGGCCCGGCAGAAAGGTTAAATGTTCTGTACTGGTATAAAGTCTCTAGTATACTTAATGACCACGAAAGTCATGTTAGTATAACCAACTGAATTCAAGATGTGATTCAACAGCTCAAGAGTTCTTTAGTACTATCACATGGAAACGTTTGTGGTTTTCTGATCCAACATAAAGAATGTAGAAAGCTATGTATATAGTACTTAAGGGAATGACCTGTGAAGTAAGAGTGACCTTGGTCAAGTCACCAGTTCCCAGCTTATAAGTTGATCAAACTACTTTCCCTCTCTGTGCTTTATTTTCCTCAGTCATAACAGAATTCTTAATACCCATTTCCACAAGATATTTTTAGTGTTAGTTATATGTATGTGTATCAAGCTCTGAAATCAATTCTTAGTACATAGAACACACACCATACATGGAGCAAATTATTTTGCCTATTAATGGTCAGCAAAATTCATACAAAATGTCAGGGAGGGGATTTTGAGAATTATTTCCTAATACACTAAATTATTCTTAACCTAGGGATCTGACAAGTTGTTGACCCAAGAGGTTGTTTGGTTTAACTTAAGACATTACAGCAGTAGTGACAGATTAAATACCATAGCTACAAGTTATATTTAGGTGGAACCAGAGAAAGATAAGCATACTAATTATTTTTCCTTTTTTTTCTGCCTAGCAATAAATACTTAATCAAAATTCCAAGATGAATTGTTTCCAGCTCAGTTTGACAAACTCTAGAATGTTCAAACAGATACTACTGTTTAAACAGGAAGTTATATAATGCTGTAATATTAAAGTTATTTAAATAAATTACTTAAAATCATTGTTCCTTTTATTTTGGTTAATGTACAAGTTCTAATAAAATCTTATCTTCAACTCCAGAGACTATATCTTCTCCATTCCATCTCTTTTCTAAACTTTGGCCTTCATTCTTTGAATGAATAACTAAAGATATAACTTTAAAATGTTTTCACAATATAAATTAAATTCTGAAATATGAACAAATGTATGTGAACATATAATACAAAAGTGCTACAAAAATTAGTTCTTAACAATCCTTAGAGAAAAATATCTGAGTTCTATACTGAAATCATATACCAGTGATTGGTGTTAAGTGATCTACAGTCATATTACAACCATATGCTCTTCAATCTATCTAGGTTAATATGGCTATTTCACCATATGTGAGAAAATCATTCTTAATCCTTACTCGAGTATGGTAGGCAAAATCATCCCTTCTAAAATCAATGTATAACAAAAGTAGAGCGGCAAGACTTAAAGCTCACTGAAACTAAAATACATAGGATTCTAATTATTAGTATAATCCTCTCCGGAGATTAATTCCTAAAATCATGGCTATTAAGTTTCATGTGTTATATTTACTGTGGCACTTGGGAACACTGACAAAGGGTTGAGTATCTCCGGTATGCCCATCCTAGCTTTACTCACTGAGCCATATCACTTGCTGGTAAGCTATATAAAAGACTTCTATTTTTATGGGTGGTATTTTTTCAATTATTTTATGTATTAGCTCCCAGTAAATGTTCAGTCAAAAGTAATGACATTTTATAGGATTTTGCAAACTCCTCCACGCAGGACTTGTACTACATATTCCTATGTATTAATGCACAAAGAATGATGGTGTGTTTGGATGAGGGAACTATACATTTAATTGCTTCATTATTTTTTCCTTTTGAGTTTTTTCCAAGTTTTCTAAATGGACACTTTAATAAAGAAAACAAAACAGTGCACAACTTATACAAACTCTTCTTATATAAACATTATCCAACCTGTAATTTCCTCTTTAGAGTTAGTTGACTTTTGAAAGCAGCCCTAATGTTTCATGTGCTGTTTGCACACGGATACATCTACTCTCATTAGATATGACCAAAAGAAGAAAGGGTTGGGATGGGTTGGGAGAGAAGGAAGGTGTATATGAGGGGTACTACCAGACTTACTAAAAACCCATTAAGCTCATACAGAACTCTGACAAAGGGCTTTGCAAACGCTAATTGGAGTATATGTCTTTCCCTACTGCCCCTGTGACCATCAGACCACTCCCTAAAAAATTATCCCTCCCCACATATTATTTACACTCAAGACATCTGCTTTGAGAAAGACCATACTAATTTAAAGACACAGAAAAATAATGATTTCAATCTAAGAGCTCATCCCAAGTCTATTTCAGGGCCAAGAACAGGTGCTAATAATTACAACTCCAGTATCTCTGCTTCTCAATAATTAGCCTTTAAATGCAATTATTTGTTGTAGCTTACTGCAGTATAATAGCTTATGTTAATCCCTTTGCATAATTTGTATTAGTTTTTATAATTATAAGACAAGTCTCATTCCTATAGCCAATAGTTTAATCAACATTTAGATGTATGTTTATTACCAGTACATCCCTCGTATTTTTTACTTTCAGTAGACAGAGCCATCTCTCCCTGAAAAAAACAGGTGGTCAGAGTCATCTGGAGAATATCAGAAGTCCTAGGAAAATACTAGATTTTCTGAAGACTGGAAATGAGGGACTTGTAATTCTTTAATAATCCACAAAATAACATGAAGATGCATACTTTATGTTACTTTTCCTAACCGATTTACAGAAAATTTTCTAATAAAAATGATGGGCTGGCTATAAGTTGGTGATAAAGAAGAGAAGCTGAAAGAAGAAAATGTTTTCATGGGAACTTCCTGATGTAAAATATAGGGGATTATCAGGGATGAAATTGCATGGTTTCCATAGGAAATCTGACCAGAGGAGGGAAGAGACACAGAGGCACCTGGAACACATTTCTTTATTGTTCTTCTCCCCCTCCAAATCCCTTTCTAGGTTTTTGCTCTTGATTTTTGCTATAGTGGCATATACCATCATATTTCAAATATTCTCTCAGTGAATTATGAACCCCAAATAGCTGTGAGTAATGTCTGTAATGCTTGCCTTCTAAAGGACTTAAGCTGAGCTGCATAGTTTATAGCTGGTAAACTGGGAGTCAATCTTTCACTGCAGTGATGTATTCATTGCACTAAGAACTATTTCCATTGTAAATTAATTCTTGAAATGTTGGACCATAAATGTCATCAGCATCATTACCCAATCTGCTACCAGAAGCAGTGACTCAGTCAGTCTGCTGCAGGTGCTGGCTTCTAAAAGCAAGGTGCTCCAAACCAAACACATTAAACCATGACTCCATTCTTAAGGGCAACTGCTTTCAAAGGCCTCTTTGCATTATGCTGCTTGCAAAGAGATTAATGGATGCCATTTCTGATATGCAACTGGCTTCAGGGTTTTTCTTTTGCTCTTTTAGAAGGAGGTAACTTTCAATGCCTCTTAACAAATATATTTCCCAAATGTTCCTCCTTTAGAAGGCTCCGCTAGTTCAATCAGAATTCACCCTCTTTATGCCTTTGTTTGGAATATATGGACTTAAAATATAACCAGTTGTCAGGTCTTTATTGAGTCATCAGTGTGCAGAGAACTTATGTGGAGGCATAAAAGAATCAGGCAATACAGGGCTGCCCGTAAGGAGCTTAGGTTTTTGTAGGGTGAGAAGCAACCCTACCATGATGAAAACCAGGCAACAAATAATATATAAAGCCAATTTCAGGTATTAGTTACTCGGGGCCCTCATTGTACATTTTGCAGTGTTTACTAGGGAAAAAATGTTCTTGGACAAACCAGAGTAACATGAAAGTTTACATTTTGGGCAGATTTTGTTGAATAGTACATCATTTGGAATATTAAACTGATTTCACAATTGCTATGCAGAGTAGACAGAATTTTAAAGGTAGTTTTCTTGTTTGTTTTTAGAAGATGTTCTTTCTTTTCAAACTGTTCAGGTTAATTCAGTGGAGTGTGCACAAAATCTAAAGCTCAGGATGCATCAATCTGGTGAAAAACCTTTTGTGCTGTCGAAGAAAACTGTTATTTCTTTAATCTTCTGATTTTGTAACCCAGGTAAGCACTGAAGAAGTGTTCTGTTCCTTTAAGAACTCGGTTGGAAAATGTTAAAAACCCTTCACCTGAGAAAAAAAATGTGATTTAGAGAGAGGTCAGTGAATACATGGAAGTACTGGGAGGCGAGGTGGGGTGCCTGAAGAGGGGTAAATGTAAGTAAAGTGAAGAAAAAAAGTCATTCATCTGAAAGCAAAAGTCTGATTGAATAATTCTAAATTGGTGTTCAATCAGTTTAAGTAATGAGTGGCCAATTGGAGTTCCTCAACTCCTGACATCTATTTATGTCTTTCCTCCCAAAGGACTTTAATTCACTGCCTTGTTTTAATAACAGGTATTTACTGAGAATTTACCTGAGGACAGTCACTGCAATCATTCCTCTACATGCATTATTTTACAGGTTATGAAAGCATGTGAGGTTAGATTAAGAACTTTACTCAAATGTTAGACTAGCATTCAAGCCCAAGATGTATGACAGAATCATTCTTTTTTCCTATAGTTAGATTATTCACATTCAAAAGAAGGCAGAGTAAACCTAATTATATCTCTGCTAAAGAATCTGCATTTTATCCTTTTTTTTCTTCCACCTTTCCCAGTTCTGACCTCTTCCTCTTTATCATCTCCATCTCATCTCATCAATTCTTAATTTTAAGGTCAACATAAATGCTATGTCAGTGCTACTTGAGCTGTGCACATCATCAATAAACACAGTAAAATAAGTTCAAAGGAAGAATTAGCTATTCTGGTCACTTTTTTCTAAGAGGTTAACACTATTCAAGTGTTAAAAAAAAATTTATGAGCCCTTCCAAAATAAACAAATTGTGGTACCTAATTTCAAGAGGCTTACAATCACTTGTGGAGGAAAGAAACAGACATTTTTTGCCTTTAAGCTTCAATCTGACTCTGACACTGATCTTCAAGCACTAGTTACTGAGCTCACTGATTAATGACGTTGTAGGGAAAGGAAGCGCACAAGACCCTTTCATCACTCTATCAATCAAAAATATTTACTGAGATGTTTCTTAAAAATTCAAATGTAAATGATGAGAGGCAATTGGATATATATGTTTGAAGTTTAAAAAAAGGACTGGGATGGAAGTAAAACTTTCAGATTTTAAATTAGCTAAATATTCCTTGAAGCGATGAACATATTGGAAGGAGTGTAGAATGAAGAGAAGATGATTAAGAAGGATCCTTAAGACTGCCAATATTTAAATGAATCAGGGAAAGGAAGACAAATTGGTGAAGGAGGCTGGGAAAGTGCAGTCTGACAAGTCTGAGAAAATGAGTAAAGCGTTATATGGAAGCCAACGGTCCAAATATAATACATGCGGTTGCTGTTGTATGTTTAGTTTTGTGGCAATTAACAGTGTCAGTTGATCTTGATTTGATGGGGGAGTGAAGATGGGGTTATTTATTACCAAAGCTTGTGTTCCATAATGCTTTATAAAGTGGGTGGCAGGGGAGTGAGCAGCACAGGACTCTAAGAAAAAGAGTCAGACTTCTGGTTTCAGCTCTAACATGGAAAAACTTTGGAAATCATCCACCTGTCCTTTATTTGCATAGATGTGAGGCCTGTGTATAAAACTTAAATATTATACAAATTACTAGAGCCAATAAGAGTTCAGGCAGATGGCTAACTGTAAGATCAATATCTGAAAATTTCTTATTTCTTGGGAGAAATTTTTAAAACTTTATTGAAAAATATTCAGAAATATCTGAATAAAAAGAAAGGTATACTATATCCATAAATAGGGGAATGGGATATTTTACTCATGTCAATTTTCATCAAATTTAATCTTTAAATCCAGTATACTTGCATTGGGGAATATGATGAGATAACTCTAACATTTATGTTGAATGACCAGGATACAAATGAAGAAGCCAAAGGTGGGGTACTTGCTCCACCTAATATTAATATTTACTATAAAAGTTATAGTAATTAGGCAGTTTGATACTGATTCAGGGACAAATAGAGCAGTGGGGCAGAGGAAGAGGATAGAGAGCCCCCAAATAAACAGACCCACCCATATGTGGACACTTTATGAATTATAGTGGTGGTATTTGAAATTCAGTGGTGAAATTATGGCTCTTCAACAAATTGTGCCTGGACATTTTATTATCCTAAGAAAAAAAGAAAGAGAGAGAGGAAGGGAAGGAGGGAGGAAAGGAGGGAGGGAGGGAGGAAGGAAGGAAGGAAGGAAGGAAGGGAGGGAGGAAGAAAGGAAGGAAGGAAGGAAGGGAGGGAGGGAGGGAGACTTTTAGGTAGAATGTAAATGTGAAAAGCAAAACTTTTAGAAGAACATATAGAAGAATATCTTTATGATGTTCAGGTGGATTTCTAACATAAGACACAGCACAAAACACAAAAAGAAAAAAATGATAAATTCTTCTACATTAATATTTTAAGTATTATTCATCAAAAACGTAATAAAAAGTGAAAATATAAGCCACAAATAAGAAGGTTTTACAACACATCAACCAACAAAGGATTGTATCTAATATACATATATAATATATAGGTGCATATATGTATATTAAAATATTTAAATAAATAATGAAAAAGTTAAAAACTGGGCAAAATATGTAACCCAGAAAATCATAAGAAAGGAAACTGGAAACCTGAATGGCCAATAAACATATAGAAATTTGCTCGACTTAATTTGTAATCAAGGAAATACAAAATGAAGCTATAATTGGCTCTCATTTATGCATAGCAGATTGGCAAATGTTGAAAAAGCCGACAATCCCAGGTGTTGGGAAGGATGTGGAATAATGGGAGCTCTTAAATGCTGCTGGTGGGAGTGTAAATTAGAACAAATATTTGATAATCACTTGTCCCTTAACTAATAATTTTAATCATGTACATGGCTGTGACAAAACAATTTCATTCCTAAATATATAAACCCTAGGGCAGAAGTCTTCTGACTGAGTTACTTATATATCTCAAAGTATACAAAGACTTTCCAAGATATTTCAAAGGAATAGGGTTTCAGGTGCTCAATTCCCATATGCACACTTGCTTAAAATTGGTGTGCATGAGAACACATCTCAGCAAGTTTCTTACGTGTTCTTCTCCATCTCCCCTCTCAAACAATCTTTCTTCCATTTTATGAGTCAAAGATAATCCTCTCGGGCTTCCCTGGTGGCGCAGTGGTTGAAAAGTCCGCCTGCTGATGCAGGGGACGCGGGTTCGTGCCCCGATCCTGGAGGATCCCACATGCCGCGGAGCGGCTGGGTCCGTGAGCCATGGCCGCTGAGCCTGCGCGTCCGGAGCCTGTGCTCCGCGACGCGAGAGGCCACGGCGGTGAGAGCCCCGCGTACCGAGAAAAAAAAAAAAAGATAATCCTCTCACCCATCCTAAACCTTACTAGGGTACATTGACCCCAGGTGCAAAAATCACCAGGATGCCAAACAATGGAACAAATATTGGTGTATGTATTAGGAAGGTGAATGGCTATAATGACTAACATAGCCTTTTGATGACAAGTAGTTTCTAATCATCCCCTTTTACTTATTTAATGTAGGACCTAATCAAGGTATTTACTAATAGGTCATTAAAAATAGTGTTTTATTGTAGAGCCCTATGTGATTTTGACATATAACTCAGAAACAATTCAATGAACTAAATGACATTAGTTATTAGTCGGCTATCTTCTTCCGTTCATACTTACTTATGTGAATAAGATTTCTTAGTGCTTATTTTTATGAAAAAATGGATCTGAACCCTGTTTTACTTTAGCGATTAGTAACATTCTTCGATACATGAATTGACAAAGAGGACTGTCTCAAAAAATAAAGTATTTCATTAAGGAATATTTCCAATATAATTTTGCTTTTTATGTTTAAGAATTAGCAAAACTAAACATTAGTTATTTTGATCAATTATGTATTACTACTAATTGTAAAATCACAACTTAATCCCAAAGAAATTTTTTAACACTTAGGATTTTATAGTCAGAGGAAGTTTCATTTTTTAAATTTAAATTTTATATCTACCTTTGTTGCAGGAAATTATAACAGTGAGATCAATAAAAGACCTTGAGTCATAAAAATTATAATGTATTAAGATCATATGGGCAAAATAAATAGAAGCACAAGTTTGAAAAAAAGGGATATGTTTGTTTTGTTTTTTGCGGTACGCGGGCCTCTCACTGTTGTGGCCTCTCCTGTTGCGGAGCACAGGCTCCGGACGCGCAGGCTCAGCAGCCATGGCTCACGGACCCAGCCGCTCTGTGGCATGTGGGATCTTCCCGGACTGGGGCACGAACCCGTGTCCCCTGCATCGGCAAGTGGACTCTCAACCACTGCGCCACCAGGGAAGCCCAGGGATATGTTTTAAACTTAATGTATTTTAAGTGGAATAAAAATATGAAGTACAATGCAAAGTATCAGATCATATATGTCGTAAGAGTATCATTTCTTTAAAATGCTATTTCAGTTACACGTGTGTGTGTACAACATGTGTGTAGGAATGTGTAGGTATCTATGTGTATAATGAATCATGATATGTAAAAATAATTTTCATGAGAGTAACAGCAAAGATCATCCCAACTCAGGTCATTCTGATGCAGCAAGCCACATAATCAGAAACAATAACCTAGGAGCAGTAAGGCTGAAAGAGTAAGACTTTAAGACTTTGTCCTACCAAATAGATATTTTAATGTATATGCACGTATATGTGTATGTATGTATAAAATTATTTAAGATCTCAAAATACATATTTGGGAATCAACCTGAACTCTTGAGAAAGAACTGATAGCAAGGAACATAGTTTTCAGGAGGCTGTGGGGTACAGGACACATTCAGTAGCCAGAAGAACCCTGAATCTTAGAGATAAATTTCAGGAGAAAGAAACAAACACACACATATACCACAGTAGTATGAATTAGGTTGATAGGGAGAAGAAACCTACTAAAGTAAACAGATCCAGCCCATATAAGAACATAGACACGTGGGTTGAGGGCTGAGCTTGGGGAGAGCCTTACACTATAAAAACCTGATGAAGCTCTATTCTTTTACATCTTAGGTTAGGAAGTTGGCATCTCCAGAAGTAAATCTCAAAATGGGCATCTGTGTGCAAGTAGTTTATTAAAGAAGTGTTCCCAGAAAAATCTGGTAAGAGAGTGAGAGAGTCAGAACAGGGAAGAGGAAGAAGCCAAGAAAGGATATGATTTCAGACAAAGCTCCAGTAACAGCCTGATGTCACTGGGATCTCTGGAATGTAAATTTTGTCTTAGAATTTGTCCTCTCTGTAGGCAAAGGATCTGGGCTTTCATATTTAAGTATCAAGTCAGTCACGGCCTAAGGGCCCTGCTGGTGACCTCCTAGGAACTTCCTGCTCTCTGCACTTTCAGGGAAAGTAGCTCTAGACAGGGTCAGCACTTTGTGTGGGATAATAACTTTGGCATGCCAGTCATAATACATAAATACGATTTAATTACAATGCACTTTATAAGCTTTAAGAAGGAACTATTTGGCATAATTTAGAGGGCAAGGGGAGGATATGGGAAAGAATATATTTCCTGAGTTTAGCCTGAGCTCATGCTATGATAAATCTGCCAGTTTGCTGACTGTATCTCTAGCTACTAGAAAAGAAGACATCCAGGAAAGGTATGTAAGTACAAATGTAGGGTTTTTTTCAGGTTTATTGAGGTAAAATTGACAATAAAAATTGTTTATATTTAAGGTATACTGCTTGATGTTTTAATATATGTATATATTGTGAAATGATCACCAAAATCAAGATAATTGACGTATCTGTCAATCCATCACCTCACACAGTTACCATTTTCTTTTTTCTTGTGGAAAAATCTACCTCTTAGATTTCAAGTTTACAAATATTTCTTGGCTGCTTTCAGCACCAGGTGAGAGAAACGCAAGTCTGGAATTTATGCCTTTATAAGGAGGCAGATATAAAAATGAAATACCACTAGGAATTATAATCCAATAAAGAGGAAGATGTGAGTAATGGTGCATATTAGAGTAAATAGCATTTTGATTAAAAGGTTTAAAAACTCATTTTCTTTGGAATAATCAAAGGTGATTATTAAAGGTTGGCCCTTCTAACCATCTATCAGCTAGAAATGTTTTGGGCTGAAAGTAGCAAAAACCTCAACTTTCAATGGTTAAATAAATAGGATAATACAGTGGTCAAAGAGTAGGTCCTGGACATGAATTTTGTAGATTCAAACCTTAGATAATAAATTTATGCAAATTATCTAATTTCTCTGTGCCTCAGCACCCTCATCTAAAAGTGGGGATAATAATGGTGTCTATATGTAGTTGTGAGAATTAAAGTTAATACATGTAAAGTACCTGAAGTATACATGTACATAAAAGGGTACCTGAAATACAGTGAGTAATATATAAAGAAATAACTTAAAATGTGTCTTATATAAATAAAACCATAGAGATGGTTTTATTTTTATATATTTTTTTTAATCCCTAGAATAAGTTACCAAAGGAGGTTCCTTCAGCCCCTACAACAACCCAGGCTTTACTTCTGGAATGAATAGCTGCCTATTCATTTTTTATGCAAGTGGAATACCACGTATTTATTTTTATGTCTTCTACCTTGCTTAAAACAAAATTCAGGCATCTTTCCATATCAGCACTGCAGGTCTCCCTCATGCTCTTTAAAATCAGTACAGTATTCCATTATACGACTATACCATTATTTACTTTACACTTTCCAAACGGATGAGCATTTGGGTTGTTTACAAACAACACTGCAATGTATATCCTTGTATATAGATCTTTGGATATTTATATGAATATATTTGGATGGTAAAATTAAGAGTTAAAGGATTTGATGTGACCCTACTCTGTGTAGACTATTACCGTAAGGATTAAGAGGAATTCAGGAAGATGAGAAAAATGATAGAACATGTTAAAACTAGAAATTTAAATATATCTCACATGATTTAGAACATTCTGTGGTTAAATCTAAGTAAATGTGTACTAAAAACTGGGACTGAATATTTTAAATCGATTTGACTAATCCTATAAGGAAATCCACCATCAACAAGTTTTTCTTGTGTATATAGAGCTTCTGATCAGCTTTTCAGAGCCGAGCTTTTAAACATGAGTAGACAACCAAGAATAAGCAGATGTACAATGAAAGAAAACATAATTAATAGAAAATAAAATTTTGGAGGAAACAGACACTGTGCAGAGAGAAAAAAAACCCTCCAAGAATCTATAAAAATATCTCCATGGGCAATCGTTAAACAAATATTTAAGGGCCTACTATGTGCCAGGCACTAGGGATTCAGTAGTAAGTAGAACAGACAAAAGGCTCCACCTTGTGATGCTTCGAAATTATTGTATCATGAAATAAGAAATTACCCTACAAAAGGAATATTTGGAGAGCAAAAGAGGTCATGGAAATATAAAATATGAAATATTCAAGAGAAGGATTGAACAATAAAATTAAAGATACCTCCTAAAAAGTAGAAAAGACAGAGCAAATAGAAAAGATTAGACATTTTATTGGACCAGGCCAAGTGTTTTAACATCCAAATAATAAGAATTCTAAGAAAGAATAAAGAAAGCGGTGGAAAGGAATAATGAAAAAACTTCGAAATATTCCCCAGAAATAAAGAACAGGGTTCGTCAGGTTGAATTAACCATTGGTGCACAATGAGTGAATACGCGGCCAAATCAAATAACATCAGTATGCAGTTTCAGAAGATCGAGGACAAAGAGAAGGTTCTGAAACCTTCCAAGAGAACTCAGATTTATACATACGATCAAGATCTGAAAGGCAATAAACATCTTAGGAGCAATGCTGAAAGATTGAAGGCAGAAGAACAATACCTTCACAATTCTGTACAAAAGTTTTTTCAATCTAGACTTTTTTCAATTAAGTGTGAAGGTAGAAAAAGGGCATTTTTAGTAGACATGCATAGCTTCAAAAAATTTACCTTCTTTCAGAAAGTTTCTAAAGGATGCATTTTACAAGTAGAAAGGAGTTCTACTTGTTCAAAGAACAAGCGAAACAAAATCCACGAAACGGGAAAGCAAACACAAGAATGGGTTAATGGGAAATTTCAAGGGGACAGCTGTTCATCTGGCCAATCAGACTGGAGCAAGACAGAATTCACCAGAATAAATATCTTCAGGAAGAGAAAACTGGAGAATACCTTCTGTTTTTAAATATATCGAGAAGTAATAACGTGGGAATGAGTGAGGAGATGAACTTAATATAAATGTACAAAAAACTCACACAAGAACAAAAGAAAACAGAAATGAATTCTATGGAAAACAAAACATTGTGCAGGAGGGGAAGAATAACCCATATGATATATGGCCCCTCTGTGAGTAGCACTTACAGAACCCCAAGACCTAAGACTAGGAGTAATCTGGAACGAGGATGACATCATAGGCTGGTCGGTGGATTTTAATTCAGATACTTGACGTCAGTTCTCAACTGATTTTGACCACAAAACGTCAAAGGTTTTTTAGTTGGTTGGGTGGACTGAAAAATATGGCCACAGTATTTTGCTGCATATCAACCGTGGGCTGATCTTGTGGCTTGCTTTAGCAAATAAAATGTCGTGTGACACTGTACAGGTTCTTGAACCTAGAACCCATGAAGTCTTGCAGCTGTCCCCTTCCCACACTTGGAACTCTGAGACTCTGTAAAGCAGCTCAACCAAGCCTTTTTGAGATGAAAGAGTACATAGAGAGAAAGACCCTGCCGTTCCAGCTGCCCCGGCCAAGCACGATCCCCCAGCAACACACCAGCTGAACGCAGCCCCGTGAGGAAGCTCAGGTGAGACCAGCAGAAGAGCCATCCAACCAACCCGCAGAATCATGAAAATAATAGACTTTTGTGGTTTTCAGCTACTATATTTGGGGGCACATTGCTCTGCAGCAGTAGACAATGGATACAGCATATTGTATTTACTTGCCACTTCTTCCCTCCCCAGCTCAATTTTATCAATCTTACCCTGAATATTACTTGCTGTTGCTTTCCCCAAGACATTTCCTAATGTAGGAAATATTTCCATTATTAAAACTGTGTAAAAAAACTTGTTTGTTGTTTGGTTTCACATTCCCTTCTAACATATACTCAGCACCTACCGTGGATCAGGATATATATATATATATTTTAACATGAGGTCTAGCCTCTGACTTCATTTCTGGCCATTACCTCATTCCATCACTTGACCTAGTTGCAATCCTCCAACGGTGACATTTATCTCATGTCTCTTAGTCTTGAACAAGACACCGTTCCCTCTCTCCGGAGTACTCTTCCTTCCTAATCAGCCTCGCAAATGCTTACCTAGACACGTGGTAATACTGCCTTTTCTTTGCAAAGTTTAAAAATTTGCAGTGTGGGATCCTCAGTGACCAGGTCTAACTTGTTTCTACTCAGCATATTCAAAGCGTCTTTATTTTCATCTCCCACTAGAATCTGCGCTTATGTTGTGATTCTACACTAAATGACAAAGCCTCCACTTTCTCCTGGGCCCAAGCATAGTGGTTGTTCCCACTGCTTTTCATTGTATTATTTTTTAGGCGTGTGAAACCAGCATGCTTTGGAAGGTTTTCACCTGATCTCCACATTGGTTCAGTTGCAGAATCTTCTTCAGCAGATTCCCGAACTGATGCTGCTTTCGAAATATTGAAGCTTGTATTCCAGGGTCCAATAAAGACCAATACCTCTGCTATGTGCTCCCCAAGACACTGTCTTCCTGAAGCTTTTGAAGGTTCCAGATCTTCCTCGTGCATATTTTTCTTACAGAGCTGCTATATTTTATTTCCCTTTAATATTCTCCTACTCTGCTTAGAAGAGTTAAGTCCAGCTTTTACAGTTAACCTGATTCTTAAGTTGCTCCCTTTCCTAGTTGAGACAGGTGGAACTAACACTGTTGGCCAAACTTGAATGTCTTGTTCTTTCCTTTCCTATCTTTGTTTTCTGGCTCAGACTTATCTTTCTTACATATTTCTCTAGATTTTGTCTCCTTGGTGTCTGCTTTAGACAGAAATATCAAGTTTAAGGGGCTGCTAAAAGCTTCCATAATTCAAACAAATTATGTCCACCTTTATTTTCCCCAAGTCAGATAATCTCACCCAGGAGATGTTCTTCTATCAGGCAAATATTCAGATCAGGCATGGACGCTGTTCTTCTCCTGCCCAGCATCCTTTAGGGTCTCATCTCGTCTGTGCCCTCCCTAGGATTCGTGATGTTAAAACTCCCTGGATCATAGCCCTTCAAGGCAGAGGCAGTATATGCAGGCCTGTTGACAATAACTCTCACCTTGAAAGTTTACCAAGTAATTCTTGAGTCTCTATGTCAATATCCCTGGTTTTGTTTTCTCAGTAGGTCCAAATCCTCTACTTTAAAACTGTTTGATAACAGCTATTCAAGGCGGGGGACTCCAGGTGTACTCACTTTGTGCAGCTTTACTTGAACTAACTGTGCCATTCAAGGTCAGGAATTTCCTGAATCTTGCTCTTTGCGCAGCATTTTTTTTTTTTTTTTTTTTGCGGTACGTGGGCCTCTCACTGTTGTGGTCTCTCCCGTTGCGGAGCAGCAGGCTCCAGACGCGCAGGCTCAGCGGCCATGGCTCACGGGCGCAGCCGCTCCGCGGCATGTGGGATCTTCCCGGACTGGGGCACGAACCCGTGTACCCTGTATCGGCAGGCGGACTCTCAACCACTGCGCCACCAAGGAAGTTCTTGTGCAGTATTTTAACCTGCTCTTTAAGATCTTACTTCTCTTCCTCTATTAGATGTTATTGGATCCTAGTTACTCTTTGTGAATAATGGAAATAATTCCTTTCTTTTATATGTTCTCTTTAAAAGAAATGAGACCTGGAAGCATTTTCTATTTTTATATCTGTTTATTGTAGCCTTGAAGATCATATCTGTCTAGAATATCATCTACAGTCTTAAAATTAAAGAATGCTTTCTCTTCCTCAAGTTTACTTATTTGCTTTCCTTTATTTATTTGTATTCTTCTCTTGCTCCTTTCTGAGTGTATGGCTGAAAACTGTTTTTCCAAACCATTTCTTGATTTCTTGGGAACTGTGATTCCAAGAAATATGTTGTTCCAGGTAGAAGCCTCTTTAATTACTTTCATAACCTTTAGTTTTGCAAAGTTTCTTTGGGTTGTTTTCTGCCTCCAACCAAGAAGAAGGAATATTCTCTTTATGGTAAGGAACTACCTAATTTTACTTTTTTGCATAATTACCCAAACTGACCAACCTAATACAAATAAAATCAGAGTTTGGGCCTCTGAGATTTAGAACTAAGGTTAGAACGTCCGTAATGAACAAAGCTCCGGCCATTTTGAGACCACGTAGTGATGTTAGTGGAGGGTGTACATGCAGGAACATGCAGACAAGGAACATTAATCGAAGATGTTAGCTCTTCGTCTGCCAGGAATGCAGGTTAAGACAACAAAAAGAAGGATGGAATTTTGGGCAGCTGACCTAGCACTGTCTGTTCAGGCCTGGCACTAATAATTTAAAGTCTGAAATTCATTAGTGTAGTTCACTTGGAACTCAACGGTCTCTGCTGTTCAAAGTCCCGATCTGAAGGCCTGGCTGAAAAAACAGAGCATAAGCAGCAAATGTTTCTCTCCCTGTCAATGTGCAAAAAAGAACAAGTGCATCTTTCGGTCTCTTTTGCAGCGCCATGACAGAACGCTGTTTACAATCAAGCTACAGCAGCTTGCATGCTAGAGCCCAAGCGGCCAACATCTGCCACGGCCATTACGGCCCATTTCTGCTGAGATACAGTCGATGTGCCTGAGGATAAAGCCACCTTAAGTCAAGGTCAAAAGAACCACAGAGCTTGCACTCACAAAATCCTAAGTTCTAAAGCCACTCACCTAAATCATGCCAGTTTAAAGTCAACTATGTAACCTTTAAAGCATGACATGGTGGTACAAATTTGACTATTATCTAGATTTTAAAAAAATGAACACTTGATTAAGTAAACCACCACCCACTTCAAGCTCCAGTTATATTACCAGAAGCCTAAGAGCAGACCATAATATATTCTCTGGAGGCAAACAGATTCCAAAGGGAATCCAGAAGGTGCCAGGCCATGCATGCTTATTTCCTTCCCTCAAAGTCTCCAAACAGCAAAGTCACTCCTCCCTCATAAGAGGCCTGGAATTTTATTGTAGGACAGTCACACTATACTGCTAGTTCTCAACTGAGGGCAATTTTGCCCCAGTGGCAGTAACTGGAGAAATTTTTGGTTGTCAGAATTGGAGAGGGGTTACTGGCATCTAGTGGTCAAAGGCCAGGGATGCTGCTAACCATCCCACGAAGCACAGGAAAGCTCCTACAATAAAGATTTTTCAGCCTCAAAATGTCCGTGGTGCTGAAGCTGAGAAATATAAAAGTTGGGAAATGATATTTCCCTCTAACGTCAAATTTGTCGTCTCACCAACGGTACACACAAGGGAGGTAGACGTGATTCTCCACAGGTAGCAGAGCACTGGTAGGAAGGGGAAAGATATTAGAGTATAAAACGACAAATATCCTTTTCAAAATTATGTGTGTGTGCTCACATTTGGAATTATTAAGAGTAACTACAAGGCAATATTTTAGGTGATTTTAATTCCAACATTTCTAAACCTATAAAAATATAAATTTTTATTTATATTAAAATTTTCCACGATGGTTAATTAATATTTCTGTAGTGATACATTTGAAGGAGTAAGTCATATCCTCTACGTGAGACAACCAGTCTGAGCCCTAGTCAGGGGAAAGAGAATAAACGACATGATTCTGAGCCTTGCAAAGACATCAGGGAGCCTGTGTCCCCACGTGGAAGATTGCAAAAAAAGTACTATTCAGATTCTGACAGCCCTGCTGGGAATACAGAGGAACTTATCACAATTATTATTATTTATCTTTCAAGTGGCAATAGAATTCTCTCTGCTCTGCAGAACATAAAGGAACACATGACTCGGCAAATTCTTCATCATGAGCTCTCTGGTGTCTGTATTTTCCCCTTTTGTGTGGCATAACCGGGAAGACAGAGTTTCTTGATTCCTACCATATCATTAACTCTAAATCACTTCTGAAACGAGAGCCCTGCAAGGAGGATTTAGATAACGGCACATCGAAGAATAAACGCAGTCTAAAAATATTTGGTTTAAAACCTCATTCACGATGTGCCAAGTGTGATTTTCTTTGACGTGCTCTTTTGTCTGCCTTTGCAAAACTATAATCAGAATAATTTCCCACTCATGTTCAATGGGGAAGAGCGTGGGGATTTCGTGACCCAGCTGGCAAATTTATAGAAATTGAGGAAAGTCCGGTTCAAAGAACTCTAGAATCATAAAATGCTAGAGTGAAGAGAAAGCAATGGTCATCAAAACTAACTTTCCTATTTTTAAAATCACAGAAACTGAGATCCCAGATGGAGGTATCTCTTGCTGAAGATCACATTGTTCATTAACAGAAGAGCCAAATGCCCTAAACAGTCCTTTCTTTACTCTGTGACACTTTCTCATCTACTGCATTTTTTCATCAACTATTCACTGAACATCATTATAGGCCCTTTGAATCAGAGAACATCGTTACAGGCCCAAAACTGAATCAGGGAACTCTTATAGAGTTAACAGCTGAGTAAGAGGACGGACTTGTTTATCCAGAACTGCAAGAGCAGACATTAAGTGATACATGAGAGATACAGGCACTAAAACAGAAAATCAGAGAAATGAAACTCTAACTCCTACAGAAACTAGACAGATAATGTAAACATGTGAAAGAGTCTGTGTGTGAATAAAGGGATTAGCGAGGACTGGGGCAAACAGAGACTCCAGGGAGTATTGTCAGCTCTACCTAATTATCACCAAGAAAGAACGCGGGCCCATTTTCTTTTTTCAAGAGAAACTAAGAATCTCAATTTTTATGTAAAATTGTCATATATTTTTTTAACCCTTTAAATTTATTTATTTATTTTTGGCTGTGTTGGGTCTTCGTTTCTGTGCGAGGGCTTTCTCTAGTTGCGCCAAGCGGGAGCCACTCTTCATCACGACGCGCAGGTCTCTCACTATCGCGGCCTCTCTTGTTGCGGAGCACGGGCTCCAGACGCGCAGGCTCAGTAGCTGTGGCTCACGGGCCTAGTTGCTCTGCAGCCCGTGGAATCTTCCCAGACCAGGGCTCGAACCCGTGTCCCCTACACTGGCAGGCAGATTCTCAACCACTGCACCACCAGGGAAGCCCCTAAAACTGTCGTATTTTTAAATGGTGTCAACTAAATGAAATTGTGTTAAAATTCCTAACTTTGTATGTGCATTGTAGGGAAAGGGAGGAATGATAAGGAAAAAGGAGAAAAGGGATGAACTAGAAATGATTAAAGGCTGTGGGGCTGAGATGGCCATTCAAGTAAGATGCTAAATGTCATGCAGGTTTACAGCTGACCCTGTCCCAGCAATCCCTCTCCTTAGGATCCTGTTATATTCCATATGAGTTTTGTGGTTTTTAGAGTGAAGTAATTGTTGAACTATCTATTTTGGATGTCTTTTCATTACCTCAATAATAACGCACATTTTCTGACTCTAACAGGATTCACATGTACCCTGGACACTAGCATTTGCATTTTTCTTACAGATTGAGATGTGAAACATCTCTGCAGCTTTTGTGCTACTCCTTTGAACCTTAGTTGGGCAGTGAATCTCTTTTGTGACAAGTTCCTACTGAAACTACAAAACAGATGGGAGTTGGCTAGAAATCATAAAGAACAGAGAGAAGCCAGCCATGAATTACAATTGCCAAGAAATCCTCCAAAGTTATTCTGTATTAACTAGCATGGAATATAATGAAGACCCAGAAGACTGAAGAATAATTTAGTCTTTTGTTTTTGCCAAAGAGTAGTGAACGCTCTTTGATAGATATTAAGCACCAGTTTTCCTTCTCCTAAGATAGAGATGGATGATTTCCTTTCAGACACACGGTAGTTAGGGTATAGGATGGGGAAATGGTTGGCACTCATGTCCTTTCTGCCACCCACGACAGGAGTTTCTGTGCCACTAAACTGTCAAGTGTGGTGCAGTAATGGCTCCTCATAGAAGACATAAATTCTGTCCTTTAAGACATTTAAAATAGAATGTGTGTAGGAATTAATGCTAGTTCAGCCATGTATTGATATAGCAGGAGACAGAAATGGATTCATCTTAAATCAAGGCAAGGAAAGCACAGAGTAACTCATGATGGATGATTTTTTAGTTTCCATAACTATTCTGTTTTTCAATGAAGAAACCATACAACCACTGGGGGAAACGTTTACTGAGTACTTACTATGTGCAGGGTATCGTCTCTTTGCTGGGATTTGTCTGATGAACAATGTAGTTCTCAACATCTACCATGTTCCATTTTAGCCTCTCAGCCTTGGAAATGCTGTTTCTTCTTTGTGAAATATGATTCCCTTCTACTTGTTCTTCAGATCTCAGCTTAAAGGAACTCTTCTCTAGGAAGCCTTTCCTGCCCCTACGAGGCTGGATTAATAGCTCTTTCCTATGCACGCTCATACAAGCCTGTGCACATCTCTATTACAGCCCTGGACTTCCTGTCTCCTCTCTAGACTGTAACTACAGGCAGTTTTATTCAACCGTATAGCATTCTTATTTCTCAGAGTTCTTAGCATACCCCACTCACTCAATGAATGATTGTTGCAGGAATGAATACATGAGTGAACGAAGGAATGAACAAACATGAATGGATGGATGAATGAAATATACTCCAAAACATAGAGGGAATGACTTACTTCATCAGGAAAGACTTTACAGAGAAGACAGAAATACTTGTTGGGACTTTAAGCATTCTTTAATTCACTTAGTAAAGTTTTCTTGAGGGACTTCTCAGTGCCATATGCTTTTCTAGGTAATGGTAAGTACAGGAAGTCCAGAGCAAAAACGTCAAGGTCTCTACTGTCAGATCTTATAGAGTAGGGCTAAAGAGACTATAAACAACAGACTAATAAACAAATAAATGATAAATAAATAATAAGTAAATAAAAACATTTTAGGTAGTGATAAGTGCTATGACGAAAATAAAACAGTATTATATGAAAGGGCATGAATAAGGGCAAAAATGAGTACAACTTTTCCAGAGTTTAACTTAATCAAAAACTCTTTATAATTTTGTTAACTGATTCTGTTCAACTCTCAAGCTTGCAGCTTACTCGAGGTGTTAAAGCTGTCTTCTGGAAGGCACATTGCTCTAGTTGGGCAAGATCTTCAGCACCTTGCTGCTCCTTGCTCTCCTACTCCAAAGTTTCTGCCCTTTTCTACTCCACACTCAACAAAACCCCTTCCTCTTACTCAGTTAAGCCTAAAATCAAACTCCAAATCTCTTAGCAAACAAGCTGTTCCCCTTTCTGTCTCCCTAGCCAAATGATCCAAGAAGAAGACAAGAAAATAAAGGAGAAAGTGGTGTCTTATGTTTGGGCTTTAGAGTTTTAAAAAAATGTGTTGTGGGGTTGGCGGTCAGCAGGCACTGAGGGAAAAGTATCTTCCTCTTAAATGGGATAAACAACACTGCGGCTGTCCACACAGATATGTAATAGATCTCTGGGTGGCATGAGATGAATGGCAACCCAAAATTCTTCTGCAAACCTACTTAACAATAATCAAGGAATTTACATGCTGGTCAACCCAGAATACATATTACAATTTTAAAACATCTAATGAAAGCACTGAAGTGTCAACAGAGTTGTCAAAATTCTCTCTTTGAATGTGAGCATGTTCAATTCAGGCATTTCATGACTCATACCCATAAGCATTGTGGTTATGTTCTATAATAATCCCAAAACTCATTATAAGAACTATGGATGAGTCAAATGCCACTCACATTTATTTCTTAGTAAGTTGTGCTCTTCCAAAAAGTAATGCATAGATTTTAGATACTCAGACTAACAACAGGTCATATTTGTTGACTGAAACATCACTGAGCACGGATTATAAAATCTATTATTCTAGCTTCTGCATCACTAAGGCAAAAAATTCAGTTTCATGGTAAATTTAAGATGCCTATATTACATGCAGAATTTCTCAATATAACATGCTGCTTCCAAGTTGGATTTTTTAAGTGGAAAAATAAGCACTTTAAGAAAGCTGTACTGGGCTTCCCTGGTGGTGCAGTGGTTAAGAATCCGCCTGCCAATGCAGGGGACACAGGTTCGAGCCCTGGTCCAGGAAGATCCCACATGCCGCAGAGCAACTAAGCTTGTGCACCACGACTACTGAGCCTGTGCTCTAGAGCCCACTAGCCACAACTGTTGAGCCCACATGCCACAACCACTGAAGCCCGTGCCCCTAGAGCCTGTGCTCCGCAACAAGATAAGCCACCACAATAAACCCGCGCACTGTAACAAAGAGTAGCCCCCGCTCGCCGAAACTACAGAAAGCCTGCGCACAGCAACGAAGACCCAATGCAGCCAAAAATAAATAAATAAATTTATATATATAAAAAAAGGAAAGCCATGCTAAGAGATTAGATCTTAAAAGTTCTCATCACTAGAAAAAAAAAATTGTAACCACGTATGGGGACTGATGTTAGACTTACTGTGCTGATGATTTTGCAATATACACAAATACTGAATCATTATGTTGCTCCCTTGAAACTAATACAATGTTATATGTCAATTACACCTCAATAAGAAAGGAAAAAAAGAAAACAATGCAAAAAGGGGAGTAAATGAAAGCTGTGCTGTTCCACTAAAATACAATGACAAGTATTTTCCATTTATTGATTCACTCAACAAATATTAATAAAAACCTACTATGTAACCTTGCATTGTGCTAATTGCTAGAATGAAATGGAATGTACTTTCTAATTAGGAAGATATTAAATAATTATTCAGATAAAAGTTAAATTAGAAAGGATACAATGGTTACCAAGGAAAAACATATGGTGCTTTAAAAGCAAGTGATAGGGACCCTGATATAGTTTAGAAAGTCAGGAAGGCTTCCCTGAGGAAGAAATAAATGATGTGAGATTTAAGGGAATTAACTGAGTGATTAGCGGGTAGCTGGGGTGTGGGATTAGGGAAGAGATTTCCAAGCAGAGGAACTGCATACCAAGCCCCTGCACCAAACTGGGTTCCATCAAAAGGGCCAGTGTGGATGAAAAGGATCACTTTGAGATGAAACTAGAGAGGTATGCTGAAGCCAGACCTTGTAGGATCCTGGTAACCACTTTAGATATATTGGTCTTTGACTTAAGAACAACACGAAGCCCTTGATGCATTTGAAGCAGAAGAATGATAATATGGTTTGTCATGGGTCATGTTTGAAATAATTTTTTGTTAAGTATGCCTCATCCTACATTTTAAAAGAATGAATAAAAACTGTTTTGCTGTGCTTAAAGTGGTAAACAAGCTTTCCCACCGAAAGTGTTCTTTTGCTTGTAAACATGTTTTTCTCACTAGTTGTTAAAGTTGTAAACATGTATACTCCATTTTGGGTAAGCATAGAGCACTTTGGTTAAAGAAGATAAACACCTGCTGTGCCTCAAAGATGCAAACATATTTTGAAAAAAAAAAAGAGTTCTGGAATATATTCATAAGGAGTGATAGAACTTGCAAAAACATTATATAATCAATGATGTAATGGCTTATGTAACTTTGGGTCTAACCAATCAAAATGAGGCTGATACAACTGCAAACCAATCGAATATGAGGCCCTTCCAGAGTGCCCAGTTTCCCCAATTAGCTTATAGGTCTCCTGACCAGACTATGAGGCACATTGAATCGCCAAGTCCTCGAGAGTGTGCAGAGCTGCCTGCAAACCACCACGTGCAGACCATTAGGTAAGTCTTGCAAGTGACACCATGAGACACACCTGCTGGGAGTGAGCAGTGGCTAAGCTAGAGAGAAAGACTGTCAGTCACTGGACAGATAGCTTATGCACTCTACCCCCATTCCATGTTGCTTGCTTGCAGATGTTTCTTAGCTTCTTTACAAAATAAAAAAAGTGAAAGTCTTTTGAGCTAAGTGGTATTTATCTGCAGTTTCCCTTGGTCTTGTCAACTCATCAAATCCCCAAACCTAGGTCCTTGTTTGGACCTGAGGTATATTTCCATAGACTGAAAAAGGCATGCCTTTAGAAAATCTCTTTTAGACTAGATGAAGAACTGCCTCCCTGGACACCCTTTCCTTGTTTTGCTAGTTTTTCTTCATCTCCCTGATCTAAAAATGTTGTTGTGACTCAGGCATCAGTGTCTTATATTGCTATAATTATTCCCTCAGTGAAATCATTCAATCTCATGGCTTTACATATTATCAAGTGGTGAAGGCTCCCAAACTTATATCTCTAGTCTAGCTTTTTCTCTCTGAGCTATAAACTCATAAATCCAACTGTCTGATGAACCACTCTACTTAAATGTTTAATAGGCATCTCAAACTGCACATGAACAGAACTGAATTTTTTATCTTCCTCATGCAGTAAATGACAATACATTATTTCAGCTACTCAGGCAAAAAAAAAAAAAAAAAAACCCAAAACAAACAACAACAACAAAAAACCTTTGTGTAATCTTTGCCTCTCTTTATTTCATGCACTATAATGATTTATCAAAAAATCCTTTTGGCTCCACCTTCTAAATATACCGAAAACCAAAGAACTTCTTATCACCTCTATTGCTACCATGTTGGTTTAAATTACCACTTTCTCACACAAGATTATTGTGAGACTCACTTACCTAGTCTCTGCTCCTGCCTTGCCCTTTTCAGTCTATTCTCAACATAGTAATCAGAAAATTCCTAATGAAGCATACATCTGATCACATTATTCCTCTGCTCAAATACTTCAATAATTTCTCATATAATTCAGCACAAGGATCTACATAGTCCTTGAAGAGGTATTTCCATGTCACTTCTCTACTCTCACCTGTACTGCTCTTTCCCCTCCTTGCTGTTTATTGCACACATTCGTTCACTCCTACCTCGGGACTTGAGCTTACTCTTTCTGTACCTGGAATACTCTTCCTCCAAATACCCATGTGGCTCACATCCTCACTTCCTTTAGGGCTTAAATCAAATGTCACCTTCTCAGAACACAGAGGTGTTCCTTGACATCCCCCATCCTTGCACATGTCTTACCCCTCATTTCCTGCTTTATTTTTCTCCTGTAATTATTACCATCCAACATAATCTATATTTACTCATTTATCTTGTTTATTATTTGTCTCTACCATTACAATATAAGCTCCTGAGGACATTTTTTGTCCATTATATTTTCCCTTATTATCTCCAATGGCCTAGAAAATTGCCAGACCCTTAGCTGCTGCTCAATGAATCCACACTGAACAAAAGAATTCGGGTTCAGGGCATGATGAGTAAAAGTGTGGTGAATGCATTCAATAAAGTACTAGGCAGCAGGCAGAAGTACTTAATTAGATGTACAAATAGCATCATGGATAAATTTTAAGAGCATAGTGTTGAATAAAGAAAAAATAAGATAGAGAGTATAATCTCTTGCATTATGACATTTACACAGTTTCTAAGCCCATTATGCTGAAATAGTATCATATTTATTAACAAGTATATATACCTACATGAATAAGCAGAATGAGAGAAAAGAATGGTGATGCGAAGTACAGGGAGAAAAAAATATGAAATAAGAGAAGAACATTGCATGGACTGATGACGACAGTGTGCCATGAGCTGAGAAATATGAGTCACCCAATTCTTGACACCTGGGGTCCCTAAATAACCACACACACCAACAGGAATCACTCTTACTGTAGAGTGGGGAATGACTTTTAGGGGGCAAAAGCCAATGTAAAGTATCTAGTTAAGAATCCATAGCGATTGTCCATGCGAGGTATGGTGGTTGGTAGAATAAAAGGGGAGATGAGAAGAAGTGGATGCATTTAAAAGATACCGGGGAGGTAGGGACTTCCCTGGTGGCACAGTGGTTAAGAATCCCCCTGCCAATGAAGGGGACACGGGTTCGATCCCTGGTCCAGGAAGATCCCACATGCCACAACTACTGAGCCCGCATGCCACAATTACTGAAGCCTGCGCGCCTAGAGCCCGTGCTCTGCAACAAGAGAAGCCACCGCAATGAGAAGCCCGCGTACTGCAACGAAGAGTAAACCCCGCTCACTGCAACTAGAGAAAGTCCGCGTGCAGAAACAAAGATCCAATGCAGCCAAAAATAAAATAAATAAAACAAATTAAAAAAAAAAGATACTGGAGAGGTAAAAATCTATAGGGTCTGATGCTGGATTGGCTATTGCATGAGGAAAGATAGGGAGATTTCAAAGATAATTCTTAGGTTTCTGATTCTGATGTTATCATTTGCTAAAAAAGCAAATATTAGCATAGGAATTTCCTCATCATTTTTGATGTTTCTATATTTATAATTTTTATCATCTACTTGAAATACATTCAGATAGTAGTGTTCATGAAGCTAACACTATAGTATTTTTTATCGATAGATGCTTGAATTACGTCTTATGGAATTCATACTTCATATTTTCTGATTCATTTCAATTTCAGATAAAATGATGAATTAAATTGAGTCCAGTTAGCACTTTAGATTACGGGGCGTTACTATATTAAAAAAATAATCGTTAAAGCTTCAGGATTCAGGGCTTTGTACTTTGCAAAGCATTACTTAAACAAATTGAGGTAGTGACAAATGAAGAGCACAGAGTCTGATAACATAAAATGAAACCCACAGCAATTATTTGCAGTTGGTTGAGGTCAATTTAGTTGAAGCGTCTTGCAAGAGATAAACACACACACATATTTAAACTGAAATTTAAAAGTGGCTGTCTCTAAGTACTGAAATTAATCATTCCTATTCTCATCTTTCTATTGCACCCTATACCTTTATGATAGCACTTAGCACTTTCTGCCGTGAATTATAATTATTGGTGTTGTATGTCTGTGCCTCCTACTCAATTATAACCTTTTACTGGGAAAAGAAAATACCTCATTTTTTGTATCCTACTTGCCACCCACACATTGCTTAGTGCATAATGATCACTCAATATATGTTTGTTGAATTTAGTTTTATATACATATATATATATATATTTTTTTTTTTTTTTTTTTTTTGCGGTACGCAGGCCTCTCACTGTTGTGGCCTCTCCCGTTGCGGAGCACAGGCTCCGGACGCGCAGGCACAGCGGCCACGGCTCACGGGCCCAGCCACTCCGCGGCATGTGGGATCCTCCCGGACCGGGACACAAACCCGTGTCCCCTGCATCGGCAGGCGGACTCTCAACCACTGCGCCACCAGGGAAGCCCGATTGAATTTAGTTATCTTTTAAATTATCCATTTTAACTTCTGCTGAGACATTTTCTTTTAATAGACTGGATCCGAGCCAGTTTTCCTAAGGAAATGAAAATGACTTTATAAGCGTGAGCTTATATTTGATGAACCTGACTGCTAGACCCTGAAGCATTGTAAAATACATTTTGAAACTCCATTCAAAGAATTTGTCATGTTCTTTTCTCTTAGATTTCCCCCCCATTCTTGTTACTCTTACTGTTCTGACCCAATTATACTCCTGGCATCTGAAAAGCAACTCTTCGGCAAGAAATGATGATAGAAATCTGTGTTAACAGAGGTTTGAATTTTGCCAATCTCACATAAAAGAGGAAAACAAGTGAATTTATATGTGAAAGTGCTTAAAACAGTGACCAATAAATCTTCAATGTATCTTAATTCCTCTCTATACACTACTTCTCTCCCCCTACTCCAATTCAGTCGTTCAGCAAATATTGAGTATTTGTGGTAGCTGGGACACATCCATCAATCAAACAAACCAAAATACCTGCCACTGTGGAGTTTACATTCAAGGAGGGAAATAGACAAAATAAAATAAGCAGCATAAAAGATGGAGGGAAGGGGGAGTGAATATAGACACACATGTATGTTGTTGGAGGTGATGAGTACTAAGGAACAAAAGGTTAAGTAGAACAGGGTATTATGGTCTGGGGATGTGGAGGGGTGTGGACAGGCAGGTTGCAATATTAAACTGAGTGGTAAGAGTAGACCACATTGTGAAAATAAGACCTGAACACAGCTTTGAAGGATCTGCAGGAATTAGTCAAACAGGGGAGGGTATTCTGGGCAGAGAGAACAGCTAGCTCAAAGGCCTGAAGGTGGCCATGCCTGATATTTTTGAGGAACAGCATAGAGGCCAATGTGATTGGAGGGGAATGAGCTAATGGTAGGACTTGAGACAGAGAAGTGAGAGCTGGGTTACAGGAAGCCTTGAAGGACATTTTAAGTACCTTGGCCTTTATTCCTGGTGAAGAGTCATTACAGAGTTCTAAGCAGAGGAGTGACACTATGACTTTTATTTTTAAAGGATCTGGATGCTGTGTTGAGAATAGATTGGGGGTGGGTATGGGGAATCAGGGAGACCAGTTAGGAAGTTACTACAGTAATTCAAGTGAGAGATGGTGTCTGGGACCAGGATGATGGCAATGGAATTAGTGAAAAGCGGTCAGCTTCTGGATACATTTTGAAGGTCGAGGCAACAGAATTATCTAACAAACTGGAAGTAGGATGTGAGAGAAAAAGTGGAGTTGGGGGTCACTCCAATGCACATGCCTTAAAAAAAAGTGGCAGGTTGGAGCTGCCACAAATTAAGATGAGAGGGTACTGAATGGGGGGTGAGGTAGTCAGAAGTTCAATTTGGATGTACTAGATTTGAGATGTCTATTAGTCATTTGAGAACTTACCTTTGAACTTCTTGGTTGAAAAAGAGCTTTGAGACTACAGTAAATAGAGTATTTGTCTGTCTAATCAATAACATGTCTTTACAAATTAAGAGGTTCATTTGTGGAAAGGATTGGATGGCTTGCATAGGGCTACACAGCATGACAATTGTTGTCACGAACAGTTGTTCTTTCAAACTTCAACCTAGTCATGGTCAGATTGCACAGCCATAGCCATGGTCAGAATCCTCTGGCCTACTGAAGGGAAAATCTGTCAAGGGTAATGATTCCAGTCACCCGAGAAGGGGCTTATGGGAAACCTCCCTTGTAACAAAGACATACAACTAGCACTCATTAAGAGTTTGCATCATGCCAGACACACTGTCCCGTGATCTCACTTAAGGCTCACAGCAGGCCCGTGGGCTAGGTCCTGTAACTTTTTCCCCCATCTTACATAAAAGGAAAAGAAATTACACAGAGATTAAGCAATTTGCTAGTAAGGCGCAGAGCTGGGATTTAAATCCAGCATTCTGACTTCTGAGTCTCAAGTTCTGTACCTTCTCCCTTCTCCCTTCAGCTTAAGTGTTCAAGTCCTATAAAAACGCAGTCAGTGCTCAGAAGGGTAACTTTGAAAGCCAGTCACCATGTCTTTTATGGCAATTGAGGATATGAAAACAGGTGTTTTGACAGAGGGAGGAGCAATCACGTGACTACTCGGCACTCAGGGAAGATGGGGGGCTGGGGTTACAGAGAGTGTAAGAGTTAAAGACCTGGGAGGGGGAAGATTAGAACGCCCAGATTTCAAAGACTAGTTTTCCAACTTGATTCTACGAAAGACTAATTATCCGTTGTAGAAGACCCGTTTAAATAAAACCCAGGGAAGGTTTTACAACATTAAGGGATTGTAGTCATACCTCGGATATATTGCAGGTTCAGCTCCACACCATTGCGATAAAGTGAGTCACAAAGTTTTTTGATTTTCCAGTGCCTGTAAAAGGTATGTTTATACTATACTGTAGTCTACTGAGTGTGCAGTAGCATTATGTCTAAAAAAAAATGTACATACCTTAATCAAAAGATTGCTAAAAGATACTAACCATCATCTGAGCCTTCAATGAGTCATAATCTTTTTTGCAATAGTAACATTAAAGTTCACTGATCACAGATCACCATAACAAATATAACTGAAAAGTTTGAAATTGTGAGAATTACCAAACTGTGACACAGAGACACGAAGTGAGCAAATGTTGTTGGAAATATGGTGCCAATATACTTGCTCATCTCAGGGTTGTCTCAGACTTTCAATTTGTAAAGAAAGCAGTATCTGCAAAGCACAATAAAGTGAAGTTCAGTAAAATGAGGTAGGCCTATATTTTAAATTAAATGAAAAATACATATCATGGTGATCTTGTGTATTAAAGAATAATTTGTTTAAACTTGCCTAGAAACAAGAATTTTATACTGCAATTTTATTGATTTATAGTTGATGGAGTGGAGTTTAATTTAAAATGTGCCAATGACTAAACTAAACTCTTTATTGGCACTTACACATGAAGTTAAATTGAGAATTCACTTTTCTTCTTTTTGCAGCTAGCCTTGCTATGACTAGAGAGAACTTCTAGGGATGCCTCTGTCAGTAGATTAACTACGGTGACAACCCACAATGTTCACCTTCTTTAGACACTTCAAGTAATTCCAGGAAGCAGGGGCGGTACATGTGGACATCTTTCCTTTTATTAGTACTTGCTCACTTTCAGAGAGGAGACCCTGCCTCTTCAATCCAAACCCACAAAGTATATGACAGTTGATAAAGTCTTTAAATATATTGAGATGGAAAATGGCTGAGACGTTTTGTTTTAGCGTATGCCTTCTGGCATCCTTTATTTTTGAAAACAAAAGCACTACTGTTTGTCAATCACTTTATGTCTTCGGCTTTATTTACGCTCCTTTTGTTGTAAGTTTTTGACATTTTCATGTTCAAGTGATTGAAGAGCCTTTATTGCAAGGCATTTGTCTGCTACCTGGTGGTCAGATGGAAAATTGCACTTTCAAGCACTAAAAAACCATGTGTGTATTTCTGAATCACATTAAAAAATAATAATAATATTTCAAATTGGCATTCAGAAGTCCATTGTCTTTCATTTTATCAGTAGGTGTGTCCTGCATTAGGTTAAATCATTGTTTTCTTAATTTCGCTGAGGCTTCAAATATCCCTTTCATTATAATATCCTAACATTTATACAGAGAAATTTTTATTTGCTTAATTTCAAGTGTACAGAGCTATAGTCTGGGATATCAGTTATTAAGGAGAAAAAAGGAGAAAAGCAAGATTAAGGGTCATTCCTAGAATTGGGAGGGAGACTGACGTTTCACAAGATGCTTCTGAATTGCTGGAATGGTAGGTAAGTCCTAGGCTTTTCTCTGGTTTGTCTTCTTTATAACACATACACACACATGAAGAAGACAGGCTTTTTTTGGCAGTGATTATTCATTTTTTATAATTTTCCATTTTGATATCCAGGCCCAAAGTGGTGTGGCAACTGTTCAGTCTAACTCAGTACCCCTAGAAAGACAAATGCATCAGCTTCTCTTCTCTAGGTTTTCTCTCCTATAAGTTAAGTTCCCAAATCCCCTAAAACATATGCACACCCAACAGGAGGTAGGTTTACCTACCCATCTGCAAGTAACTCTGAAAATCCGTAAGCAGAAGCAGGATGACTGTGACACTAATGAGGCTTAAAGCTTGGGGCTCCTCACTTGCAGCAGCCAGCCCTGCGAGAGGCCCGAGCAAATGTTTTCACATTATCATGTGTTCCTATACGATTAGCAAAAAATAAAGCATTTTAACGTAATCCGTCAAAACCATTTTTCACTGACTGGCACTTCTTTATATTTCCCCCACAGTGGCCTTGGGCGTTTTAGGTTTGGGACAAGGGCACGATGAGTTGCGGATACTCCATTTTAATTGTAATTTATAAAGCAAGTTTGGAATGTTTCAATAAAACAAGGGAGAAATTATAAACTCTTGATGTGGATATATATGGATATTATTGTACCACTTTAAAATGTATTTAATAATGAACTGAGAGGACATATAAATTCACATGAGTGAAACATGAAAAGAAAAGGTCACAAAAATGAGTGATTGGGACTTCCCTGCTGGTGCAGTGGTTAAGAATCCACCCGCCAATGCAGGGGACATGGGTTCGATCCGTGGTCCAGGAAGATCCCACGTGCCACGGGGCAACTAAGCCCGTGCACCACAACTACTGATCCTGTGCTCTAGAGCCCGTGAGCCACAACTACTGAGCCCATGCATCACAACTACTGAAGCCCACGCATTCTAGGGCCTGCGTGCCACAACTACTGAGCCCACGTGCTGCAACTACTGAAGGCTGTGCACCTAGAGCCCGTGCTCCGCAATAAGAGAAGCCACTACAATGAGAAGCCAGCACACTGCAATGAAGAGTAGTCCCCGCTCATCACAACTAGAGAAAGCCTGCATGCAGCAACATGGCCAAAACAAAAATTAAAAAATGAATAAATAAATAAATAAAATAAAAACTATGACCAAAAAAAAAAAAAGAAAGAAAAAAAATGAGTGATAAAATCAATACAAATTAATCTGATATTGAGGAGTGAATTACAACAAAACAACAAATCAGATCATATCCAAAATAGTATTTTATTAAGAGGTAAAGATAAGCTTGAATAAAAGTAATAAGTAGGCTCTTGGCTTGATAATCCAGTCAAAAGGAAGTATTCTATATGAACAGAGTGTGAAAAGATAAACTGCTTGCCAATTTGGTAAGAAATACTGAGAGAAAAAGAAAACTTTAAAAACTCTCAATGCACTACCACTACAGTGAGGACATCAGTAACAAAGTGTTTAGAGAGTATTGCCCTAAAATAAATAGACTGTCAGATATTTCTCCAGCAACAATGAGTTTATTTGGGATCAGCAGAGAATTGCAACTCGGTCTGCAACCATGGTGAGCCACTTGAAGTCCCTGAGTAACAAGAGAAGGAGAACACCTTTACAGAGGGAAAAGCGAAGTTGGGAGGGTTGTGGAAAACAGAGGCCATGGCTTTTCACTGGCCAAGTCCCTGCCAGGGAAGGAGAGGAGTCTTTCTTCTTCCAGGTGGGCTCTGCTATCCTCATAGAGCATGAGAGCTCCCTGTTCTGGTCTCCAGACTCTATTTAACGGAGGTTTCTCGTTATTAATTTTTTACAGGAGTACTGTCAATTCAAATAGAATTAATATTAAGATAAATCATGAGCAAAAACTGTCCTGAGACTTTATGACTTATATATGACAGAACGTTTTCCAAATTTAACCATAGTCCTAAAAAATTAATTTTATGTTCCAAATATCAAGTCATGAAGTTTTAAGACACTCTACCAAAAACAAAAAACAACAAAAAAAAACAACAAAGTCTAATCAACCAGTTTAGAGGAGACTGCTAAATGATCTTTCTATTTTTTCCATGGAAAATATTATTAAGTCAATGTTGTATCAAGAGACAATTCATAGGGACTTCCCTGGGGGCACAGAATCCACCTGCCAATGCAGGGGACACGGGTTTGAGCCCTGGTCTGGGAAGATCCCACATGCCAGGAAGATCCCACATGCCACGGAGCAACTAAGCCCATGCGCCACAACTACTTAGCCTGTGTGCCACAACTACTGAAGCCCACATGCCTAAAGCCCGTGCTCCGCAACAAGAGAAGCCACTGCAATGAGAAGTCCACGCACTGCAACCAAGAGTAGCCTCCACTCACCCCGCAACTAGAGAAAGCCCACGTGCAGCAACGAAGACCCAACGCAGTCAACAATAAATAAATAATTTTACAAAAAAGAGAGAATTCATAGACAGCAAAAAGAAAAAAAAAAAAAACCGAAGAAAAAGAACAAAAGAACGAGAAAGGGAAAGTTAGAAATTATGTAACATCTGGATTTTGTGGAATTTGTCAAGTTGTGAAAATTTATAATTTCTTGTGATTTCTTTCTCACTCTAAATAAATATGCAGTTTCACCTAATTTATATTTGCAACTTTTCTTTAAAAGCTTCATTTTCCACCTCTCCTCAGTATAAACTTCAGGTCCCTCAAAAGCAGAATTTACCCCTATACACATCTTCACTGTAACTGTTACCAATCATGGGTCCCTTCTCAATTCTTATAAACCAAGGTCTCTCTCTCTCTCACACACACACACACACACTCAATTGTGATTTAATTTCCTCTAAGAATAAAGACCTGGGGGCTTCCATCGCTAATTATTAGAGAAATGCAAATCAAAACTACAATGAGGGGCTTCCCTGGTGGCGCAGTGGTTGAGAGTCCACCTGCCGATGCAGGGGACACGGGTTCGTGCCCCAGTCCGGGAAGATCCCACATGCCACGGAGTGGCTGGGCCGGTGAGCCATGGCCGCTGCGCCTGCGCTTCCGGAGCCTATGCTCCGCAACAGGAGAGGCCACAACGGTGAGAGGCCTGCGTACCACCAACAAAAAAAAAAACAAAAACAACAAAAAACAAAACTACAATAAGGTACCACCTAATACCAGTCAGAATGGCCATCATCAAAAAGTCTACAAATAACAAATGCTGGAGAGGATGTGGAGAAAAGGGAACCCTCTTACACTGTTGGTGGGAATGTAAATTGGTGCAGCCACTATGGAGAACAGTACGGAGGTTCCTTAAAAAACTAGAGTTGCCATATGATCCAGCAATCCCACTCCTGGGCATATATCCCAAAAAGATGAAAACTCTAATTCAAAATGATACATGCACCCCAATGTTCACAGCAACACTATTTACAATAGCTGAGACATGGAAGCAACCTAAATTTCCATCAACAGAGGGATGGATAAAGCAGATGTGGTATATATATACAACAGAATATTATTCAGCCATAAAAAAGAACCAAATAATGCCACTTGCAGCAACATGGATGAACCTAGGGATTATGACACTAAGTGAAGTAAGTCAAAGACAAGTATCATATGATATCACTTATATGTGGAATCTAAAAAAAATGATACAAATTTACTTAATGAACTTATTTACAAAACAGAAATAGACTCACAGACATAGAAAACAAACTTACGGTTACCAAAGCAGAAAGGGGAGGGAGGGATAAATTGGGAATTTGGGATTAACAGATACATACTACTATATATACAATTTTGCTGTACACCTGAAGCATTGTAAAAAACTGTACTTCAATTTTTAAAAACTGGTTAAAAAAAAGACCCAGAGGCTTTCCAAAAGTCATTTCATTAACATAACGTAAGACGCCTTTATTGTTCTCAACACAGGAAGTACCAAAGGTTTTAGGAGCTTTCTGCCACAAAGGGGGTCAAAGACCAAACACAGTCTCCCCTCTGTATTCAACGGGGATTGGTTCCAGGACCCTCAGGGATACCAAAACCCAAGGATGCCCCAGTCTCTTATATAAAACGGTATAGTATTTGCACATAAACTATACAGCACATCCTTCTGTATACTTCAGATCATCTATAGATTACTTTTAATACCTACTACAATGCAGATGTTATGGAAATAGTTGAAAATAAAATGTAAATGCTAGGTAAATAGTTGCAGGCATGTGGCAAACTTAAGTGTTGCTTTTTGGAACTTTCTGGAATTATTTTTCCCAATATTTTCTATCTGAAGTTGGCCGAATCCTTGGATGCAGACCTGGAGGATATGGAGGGCTGACTGTATTTTTTATTACAAATAATATCATCCAGGGCTGTGTCACAGGACCCAGTGGTAAGGCTAGGTAAAAATCATGAGATTGGAAATATACAATGTGCAGTGAATATTCAATTTACAAATCCCCTCAGTTTATGGCACACAACCACACAACCTTGCACAAGGTTAGTCACGCAAAGAAGAAAGAGAAAAAGAGGTAACGAACCACTCTGAAGAAGGATCCAGGAAGCAGCGCCTCAGCATGAGAGGTGGTCTCCAGTCCAGCAACTGGACTTGCGCTCATCCCGAAGTTGCCTTCTGTTCTGACAGAGCCTGCGGCAGCATCCCTCTGGAACAGCTCGCAACAGCCTAAAGCCTGGTCAAGTCGCTCATGGTCTCTTAAGGAGGCTGCTATTAGGGTGTAACAATTATGCCCCAAGGGGTCTTGCCTCTGTGAGATCTCCTGTTTCAGTGAAGTCTTTTCACGGACGTTACCAAACAAATTTCTTGTCTAAAGCAACACTCTAAGACACTCGCAGTCCAATATAGGACGTTTTGAAACTAATAATGGCAGTTCACACCGGCCATTGTGATTCCATTTTGAATTACTTAGCTTAAATCCTATGAGTTTCACACACGACGAGTAGAAATCATAACGCAAAAGAAATCACATCGTAATCGGCTATTGTAACAGCAGAACCAGCCCCAAACCGGCCTGGTCCTGTTTCTAACAAGATACTGAGTTGTTTTTCAGAGACAGACCAAAACTGCAAGTCATGCAGCCGGAGCACGCTCGGAGGAAAAAATTTTTACCTCACACAGTACCCGGAACCAAAATTTCAGGAGCCAAAGTGCCAGGACATGACCGGAACCTGAAGGCAAGAACACTTTCAGAAGTGAAGGGTCCATACTTCCGGAAGATGTGCCGCTGAAGCCTCTTTATCGCATCTTGCCATAAATGGCCAAGTTCCAAAGCCCTGCAATGGAAACCTGCCCCGCCCGTGCTTCCGCATACCCGCCCTCCCCCACAACGCATAAAAAGCTTGACCTCATTTCAGATTGGGGGAAGACGGATTTGAGCCTCGCCTCCTTTCTCCTTGCCGGTCGACCTCTCAAAAACCAGTGCCATAGTACTGGCTTCTGTGATCTTCTGACAGTGAGCCCTTTATTCAGTCACACTGTTACCTGATTGGTTAAATTTTGAAGCAAGTCCTTTGCTAGAATTGGACTTTGATTCAAAGGTAAGGACTCACTAAAGGATAAAATAAGTTTAAAATTAGAGTGTAACAGAATTGTGATAGGATTTTTTTGTTTCTAACCGTTTTTTTTTCAGAATCTCTATGCCTTGTGGGTTTTTTGTTTGTTTCTAACCTGTTATTTTTTCAGCAACGTTTACTTGAATTTCCCCCTTGCAATATCATGGACAGATTCCACAACTTTCTGGTAGCTTATTTTATTGAAATTAAACCCAATTCTATTTAAAACTGCAATTTTTATGTTTGATACACAGTCCTTCTCCAGAGTGTACCTAAGCTGTGCTGTTCAAAGTGTGGTTGACAAGACTCTTTTTGGTCCATGAGGTTTGCTACTGGTAAGAGGCAAAGTAAGTGAGAATAAGCATTTAGCAGCTTGTGGAGTAACTTGACATTGATGTAACATCCAAGCCCATCCAAGCCCTTCCTCTAAGGTCTACACTCCATCACATGGATACAGTGCCACTGCTGAGGCCCTTATCTGTGAATCCTGAAGGCCACAGGGAACTGGAATGAAGTGGAGATTTGTCCCCATCTTCTTCCCAGGCACCACATTCCCTTCAAGCCCTACTGGCACAAACCCTGAAGGGGGTCCCCCCTAACTTCCATCTCTTTGTTCATGTATGTCCCCACACCCCACATGTCAAAGCTCTCCTAAGAACCCTCTCATGGCACTCAGCTGTAGAAGCAATGGCAACATCAGGGAACAATAGATCTCTGCAGCTCAGTAGCCATTCATCTGGGGAGTGAGGTTCTAGTAACTTTTTTCTTTTTTATTTAATTAATTGATTTGGGGGGGGCTGTGTTGGGTCTTTGTTGCTGCACGCGGGCTTTCTCTAGTTGCAGTGAGTGGGAGCTACTCTTTGTTGCGGTGCAAGGGCTTCTCATTGCGATGGCTTCTCTTGTTGCAGAGCACAGGCTCTAGGCATGCAGGCTTCAGTAGTTGTGGCTCGCAGGCTCAGTAGTTGTGGCTTGCGGGCTTCAGTAGTTGTGGCCCACGGGCTCTAGAGCGCAGGCTCAGTAGTTGTGGCGCACGGGCTTAGTTGCTCCGTGGCATATGGGATCTTCTCGGACCAGGGCTCAAACCCGTGTTCCCTGTGTTGGCAGGCAGATTCTTAACCACTGTGCCACCAGGGAAGCCCCTAGTGACTTTTTTTCTTACAGTCACCTCTACTCTTTATGAGAGAGTGTCTTGAAGCTCCCCTCTCTCACATGGCTTAGCCTGGTTGGGAGTGGAGGTGGAGATTGAAAGCTTTCTCTCCAAAAACTGAATTTTTTCTCTCTCTCTCTCTGTCCCTCTCTCTCTCTCTCTCTCTGTTGCTGTGGTGTTTGGTGGTATGAGAGAGGTTGAAGTTAGTGGGGCTAATTCAACTACCTCTTAGAAAGTCCAAGGCTTTCTTTAGATTATAGGAACATATGATAAATTCTGATTTCAGCTTCAGGCCTTAGCCATCATTCTGAACAATAGAAAAACAAATTCTCTCAACATCCTGTTATATCTGCCTCAGTGGATTACATTCTGTTTGAGAGGAAAAGGTTGAAACCACCTGTGATGGTTAATCTTATGTGTCAACTTGACTCGGCTAAGAGATGCCCAGAGACCTGGTAAAATGTTTCTGGGTGTGTCTATGAGGGTGTTTCTGGAAGGGATTAGCATTTGAATCAGTAGACTGAGTAAACGTCACTCTCACCCGTGCAGGTGGGTAGTCATCCAATCCATTAAGGGCCAGAAATAGAACAAAAAGGCAGAGGAGGGGTGAAATTACTCTTTGCTTGAGTTGGGACATCCATCTTCTCCTGCCCTCTGATATAGACGCTCCTGGTTCCAGTTGGCAGGTGGCGGATCATGGGACTTCTCAGCCTCCATAGTCACAGGAGCCAATTCCCATAATAAATCTCCTCTTATATACATCTATCTGTTTATCCTTTTGGTTCGGTTTCTCTGGAGAACCCCAACTAACACATCATCCTATTAGCTGTCGCCTTCTACATGGGCAGCTGGGAACCCAAGCAGCAACTATGCAGAGTAGTCTGACTTCTGAGGAGGGACAGCAACCCAGAGTTCAGGGAATTCCTGACTTTGGACTCAGTTGTTTCCTTTTCTAATAGTAAGCCACATCTAGACTTCCATATGCAGGTAGTCTATTTCTCTAAAATAAAAGATGTTGCAGGAATTAAAATGTGTTAATATATGTGAAGCTCTTAGAACAGTGCTTGGAACATGGTAAGCACTTAATAAATGTTAACTGTTAACTATAACTTTGCCTACTGAGGATTCTTTACCAATCATCTTATTTCAGTAAAAGTACTCTTGTGGACTGATTGCAAAAATGGCTCTTTTCTGTCTCTCTGTGTATGCGTGCCCTTTGCAATGAACTTCTCCTGTCAAAACATAGAGACTTGGGCTTCTCTGGTGGTGCAGCGGTTGGGAGTCCGCCTGCCGATGCAGGGGACATGGGTTCGTGCCCCGGTCCAGGAAGATCCCACATGCCGTGGAGCGGCTGGGCCCGTGAGCCATGGTCGCTGAGCCTGCACGTCCGGAGCCTGTGCTATGCAACAGGAGAGGCCACAACAGTGAGAGGCCCGCGTACCGCAAAAAAAAAAACAACCCCAAATCATAGAGACTTCGCCCCCAGTCCTTGAATCTGGGCTGGCCTTGTGACTTGCTCTGGTCAATAGAATGTGGTGGAGGTGACATTGTGTCGGTTTAACTCTCAAAAGGCTTTCTGGACTTTTGCTCTCTCTTGAATTCTTTCCCTTTGCCATGGGAACAAGCCCAAACGATCCTGCTGGAGGATAGGACACCATGTGGAGGATCGCTGAGGCACCTCATTTGGGGGTCAGCCAACCAAGAAGCTGAGCTGCTGAGCTGATTCAGGGCGATTGATTATGGACACTTGGGGAAGCCCAGGCGGCCAAACCCACAAGGACTTCCTGTCTGAGCCCAGCCTAAATTGATGAGCTTCAGAATTAAGAACTAATACATGATTCTTGTTTTAAGCCAAGATTTGGGGTAATGCTCCTCCTCTAGTCAATGTCTATCTCCAGCTCCTTCCATACCTATCAAATCCCACTCAGATTTTACCACCCATTTCAACTGGTATCTCTTCTAAGAAGATTTTTCTAGTTTCTCTGTATTGTGTTATCTCACCTGTAATTGACCCCCTTTTTGATATCTGTGTCCATTTTGCGTTTCTTTTCCTAGCTTGCCTTGAGTAGAACTATTAGTGTGTTACTCTTTTTTGGCTTCCCTGCAGCTAACAAATGATACTCAGTAGACATGAGGTTGTGACCGGGGCTAGCCAATCATGCCACCTTTTCCCAGAGTGATTTGCCTCAGGTGGTGAGCACCAGAGCCAAGCAGGGCCATTCAGAGATTGCCTGTACGATACAGACTCTGAGAATAAGAGTCTAGTTTTCTTTTTAGACTAAGAGCTATAAGGATATATGCCTGGTACTGCAAGGACTAAGGGAGAAACAGACAAGGGAGAGAAACTGACTAGCAGGGAGAACAAGGGCCACAGACAAAAAGAGGAGAGACAAGTAGAGCTGAGAAAGAGAGAGGAGGTGAGAATTCTATCAACACTGAGATCCCAGATCTGGCCTGCTTTGGCAATAGTGAATTCTCTTTTTCACTCAAGCTCTATTCAGTCTTGTTTTTGTTACTTGCAACAAAATGGAATCCTCCCAGTCATCCTGTGAGTTGAAGAAGGTCAATAAGAACCATCATCCTAGGGCTTTATCATTTCTAGGTAGGTAGACAACATCTTGTTTTGTCTAAATTGGGGCACTTCTGAGAGTTGAAGGGGGTGCTGTAATTATTCTGAGAAAACAGGTGTTAGCTGAGACTGTCCCTGGGTTTCCTAGAAAAAACAAATGAGCCTGGATCTGCAAAGCTGAGGAGCAGATACTAGAAACTTGTGTTACAAAAAATTCAGGTATAGACCATTTATGGGTCTCCTTCTATGGCAGCCAGTCAGCCTCTCACTCTTATAGCCCTTTTAGATACAACAATGCATTTAATGAACAGAAGCCAGTAGGAAGCACGATTTATTAGACAGGTAGCAATTAAACTCTCTGAAACAATGTTGCATTCATGTGGGATATTTCTTGAAGTTCTGTTTGTAATCATTCTAACTTAAAGAATGGAAAAAAGTGCATTTCTTTGTCTATGTATGGGAACGTTCCTTTAGGATATTGTGGTTTGTTTTCCTTAGGTTGGGGGGAGGGATTAAATTAATGTCATGTTTAAATTAAACATTGAACATGTTTGTTATATAAATGTCATACTCATAAAACAATGTGTTGGCAACACAAAATAACACAATGTGTGGCTAAGGCTAGTGAAATGTTTTGATTTCAATTAACTTTTATTTTTCCGGGTAAGTTAAGGAGTTGAGACAATAGTAATTACTCTCCCAATCCCCCATTCCGAATGCAGTGGTTTGCGGGGGGAGGGGGAGGTCTAATGAAGAGTAGGTAGTTCTGTGTTCTGTTGGAGAGTAGCCATAGGGAGGACCATTAATACAGGACTGGAGTCCAGTTGAAAGTAGTATTATGGTGCCCATTTTGTTTGTTTGGCTGTTGACTTGCAACCCAGTTTTTTTGTTTGTTTGTTTGTTTTTGCGGTACGCAGGCCTCTCACGTTGTGGCCTCTCCCGTTGCGGAGCACAGGCTCCGGACGCGCAGGCTCAGCGGCCATGGCTCACGGGCCCAGGCGCTCCGCGGTATGTGGGATCTTCCCGGACTGGGGCACGAACCCGTGTCCCCTGCATCGGCAGGCGGACTCCCAACCACTGCGCCACCAGGGAAGCCCGAAAACCAGTTTTATCCTTCATCGTTTCTCCCGCGGAATAAGTAACCAAATATGTGGGGATAAACCAGCAGTAAATCATTGTGTGTGTGTGTGGAGGGGGTGGTGGTGGTGATGGTCATCCAAAATGTTTACATCGACCTCCACATTCATCCTGAGAATAAAAATCAGATCAGAAAAACCTAGGAAATAAGTGATAAGGATTACCACTTTTATCGTTACTTTTTTTTTTAAATCAAAATACTCAATAATTAAGGCTTTATTCTCTTTAAAAGTATCTGGTGTTGAGTTCTCAATTCAGATGAACTTCGCTGGTGAGCTACTGAGAACTGAGACCCCCAAAATAATCCGGAAGCCATTCTGTGAAGTTGACAAGTGAAGGTAAGTGAAGGTAATTCCTTTTATGAAATATTAAGCACCCATGCCATATGTAATTACTAATTGCAGGAGAAATCAAGATGATAACGACACAAATGGGTATACTACAAGACAAGCTAAGAAAAGAGCTAAGGAGGGGTACAGATACCACAGTGGGATTTGATGATGGTTAATATCAAGCCTGGAAAAATTAGAAAAAGCTTTTTGGAAGAAGGACCATCTGAAATGGGCCTTAAAAGTTGAGGATTTTTTTTTCAGGAGAAGGAGAGAGGCATTTCAGAAATAATCAAAAGCTCAGGGGAAGAAAAGTTTAGGAGTTTCCAGGAATAGGTAGTGGTCAACTTGGATGGCAAGATAGAGCACGGCTGAAAAAGCAGTGCTATCTAGTCCGGAAATCCACATCTCAAACCATACTTGTGTCTAATGTTAGGATGTTAGCATAACCCCGCACATTCACACACACACACACCACCCCAAACAAATATCTTGGAATTGGTGCATCATAATCTGATACAGTCCTGTATCTTCACCACAGAACACTGCTAGTCTCTCACTGCATTTCATTTCATCTAGAAGAAAAGCTTGTGATATTTTTCAGTGTCATGGAACCCCGTGACTTCTATTTCACAGTCCATGTACCAGATTTCGGTACCATCACATTTCATGTTCTGTGTTTTGCCCTTGTAGATGGAGGGGTGGCACTATAGTGTTCTTCTCCAACATCATGTTAGTGTTTTGGTTCAGAGTCTTGACTAGAAATCTTAATTTTTTTTGATGAGGGACCCCTTGGAGAATTTTGAGCAAAGGAATAGCTACAGGGGGAGTTATCAAGCATCAATATGTAGGGAAATTTATATGGCTAGACACAGTAATTGGGGAAACAGTTAAAAGCTCACAGAAGTCCTAGTAAAAAGTACTAAATTTCTGTTCATAGATAGGAATATTGAAAATGGATAAGATAGTTGCAAGAGACTTTGTCAAAGTAGAATGTAAGAATTGATGTGGATGGCAAATGAGAAAGCTCAGTAGATTTGTACAGAGAACGGTAATATCATTAGTAAAAATAAAAGTGTCAAAAGGGAAGTAGAAGTTAAGTATCGTTTTGGACAAAAGGCTTATGAGTTTACTGTTGTATTACGTGTAAAGCTAAACTTTCCAACATATTATTTGAAGGAGCTAATTAGCTGGTAGTAGGAAAGAATGATGAGGTAATAAAGTTTTCTTAAGAATACTCCTTGCTTCCACAAATATGAACCAGCATTTAAGTTGCATCATATGCCCATTTAACTGGGAGGGGCCAGAGGGAGAATAAATTTAAATAATGAGTATGATTCCTCTTTCTCAATTTTTGCCTTTCATATTAGTTTTAGAACCTAACCCCTCAATAGCATGACCTCACTGTATGATCTGGAATGGAGAAACACAAGGAACTTAATTCATTTTACTTAATAAATCCAAATATTCAGGTGCCTTCAGCATCTAAAAGTCCCTCTATATTCATGCTTTAAAAGAACTTAAATTTGAGAATGAAGACAATAATTCCAGTCTGGTATCTAATACTTTTACTTCCCAGCAGCATATTACCACTTTGGTCAGGTTGAACCACTGCACAATTTTGCAGCTCTTTCAGAAAAATAATGAAAACAATTAGAAAGACAAGATCACATGCAATGGTGAGAAAATAGTACTATGGCCCAATCTTTCCCCATAAATGTGGAATATCCTCGATTCATCTCCCCATTGTGTATTTATTATAAGCCCTTATAGCAAGGGATTTTGTTCTTTCAGTTTTTTTGTTGTTTTTTTTTTGTAGCACCAAATAGACACAGTGGCTAACAATAAGTAATTCTCAAAAGTCATTGCAATAGTTATCACATGTCAGAAATTTTCTGGATCTGTACTTTTATCCATTTCCCTGGCTTGAAGTGTTCTTCATGAGAGTAAGCTGCAACTTAAGATTGAGTTCTCACTCTGTTTCTGCCACTGATGTGGTTTGTTGATCATAATACTTTACTAATATCTTTTTATATACTACTTTACAATTTCAAAGAACTTTTATATACAGTGACCCATTTATGTTACTGACATTTATTTTAATGTAATGGTTTCCCCCAAGCCACAGATAACGCTTAGACACATGAGCCTTTGTGTTATACTGTGTGGGTTCAAATCCCAGTTACATCTGCTAACTGTGTGACCTTGGACAGGTCACATATCTGTGCTTCAGTTTTCTTGTCTATAAAATGGAACCTACTAAATAGAGTTGTTGAAGGGATTCAGTGATATAGTCTATGAATATACTGAGCATAGTAGTAAGAGCTAAATAAGTGTTAGTTATGAATAAATTATTACCTACCTCACTGGTAGGAGTAAGAGCTAAATAAGTGTTAGTTATGAATAAATTATTACCTACCTCACTGGGGTATAACTATGATGTTTGGGTACACTGAGCAGCATTTTTGAGTGGTGTGTTTAGAAAAGCAAGTTCACATAAATATGTGCAGAGTCTTTCATGATCTCCATGGGGTAAGGGACTTCATTTCTTCTATTAGCTGTGAAGAAGGATCCATTAGACAGTAACCCTAGTTATTGCTAGAGCAAGTGTTGAGGAGCCCCTCACAGCAAACTCCATGGGGGTGCCGCATCTGTCTTGTTTGCCATTGTATTTCCAAAACGTAGCATATGCTAGGTATACAATAAATATTTGTTAGATGAATAAACACATGGAAAAGTCTTAATTGCTATGTGATTAATCTTTAGCTCAGGTACATTCTAAGAGTCAAATAAGAAAGGAGAAGTGATCTTTTGAAAGCAGGAAAAGATTTAGAGATGATGTCTCCAATTACAATGAAAGCCTTAGAGAAAAGTGGTTAATATATATTGAAGGACATATTAATAATATGCTTGATGATATGAATTTTCTTCTTTTTTAAAAATGAAAATATTTTACAAAATTTATAAATGGAGTTCCATGTTTGGATCATCGTTGTCATATAACTCAGGGACCTTTCATAAATAGCTAGAAAGGTTGAGTTCTATTCATTGTAAAAACTCTGAATCCCCAAACATTCCTATCTAAGTGTTCTCAAACCCTTGAAGCCTTTGAAGTAATTGATTCCAAATTCATATATCTAAAAAGTATTTATAAAGAATCAATTCTGATTCTAATTATGTAATTCAGAAATTATAATGCCAATCAGGATAATATAAATTGGTGAAATTTTTCAAATTATCAGAAGGCAAAATTTATTTTTTTGTCTAATTTCATTCATTTATTTAGTTGTCCATTCATTCAACAAATATTAATTGAGCGCCTCTACTGTGCTGGCAGTATCCCAGATGCTAGGGATCAGCAGTCCACAAGGCGGTTATAGCCCTTTCTCAGGGATTTTATGATCTAGAGAGGGATGAGATGGGTAGGACTACCCCATGTTTCAGGAGATTTTGTCTTAGGTTGGCCTCCCTGAATCTTCAGAGCATTGATTTCTACTTCATGATGCTGTTAAAGCTAGTCTTACTAACAGGCTGTGTCTGTGTGATAAACACAAACTAGCCAAAAGATGAGAAATTCAAGCATTATTCACACATCCACAAATATCTATAGATGTTAAAAATAATGTAGACAAAGTATTCCAACGTCTCAGGGTCCTATGGGCACAGTTGAATAAAATGAACTGAGATCAGATCAGTTTGATTTGTCATGGTTGAAAACTGCATTTGTAAATTGGTATAATCCATCTCCAGCCAAGTTCTTCAGAGACAGCCTTGAATTCTTAAAAAGCTCCTGAATGACAGATTTTGTATTAAGATCTTAGCATTGTCTTAAAAGATAGTTGTAGTTCACATAACTAGAGAATTCCCTATTGATTACATGATTGAGGAAGCACAAAATCTGTTATTCTTTCCAAAATCAATTGTAATTTAAGCTCATTATCTCCCTGTGGAGGTTCTATTTCAAATGGCAACAGAATCAAAATGTAAATGCTTCAGTGAAAAGGTTTAAGGATTCTTTTACTGAACTATGCTGTGTTTTGCCTTCAAAATCACAGCAGGAAAGAGTTTAGAAGAATCTGGCCACCAATTAGGTCAAGGGAAAGAAATAAAATCCAGCAGGATCGAGTTTAGAAAAATCTGGCCACCAATTAGGTCAAGGGAAAGAATTAAAATTCAGCAGGATCACTGATGAATAGTCACAACAGATTTTTCCCCAACTTTTAATATCTCATTTGTTTACTATAAAGCTTCATGTAAGAGCAACATGATATGTCTTTATTTTAATATGATTTTGGACTTGTCAGTGGCTCTAATATGATCAGTAATAATAAAAGGCATTAATACAAGTTGTGGTAACTTTCTTCCTTTTCCCTCTGGCTTCAGTGAACCTTTAGACAACCACAAGCAGCCTAAGTCTACTGGCTACTTTTGACGAAAGTAGCTACTTTTGACGAAGACTTTAGGGGAAGGCTTACATTTCAACAACTAGATTTTACTGAAGAAAACTGGTCATCTGACTGGTCATTTGTAAACAGGACTAGTGTGACATGTAATCTGTCCTTAGATGCCTTAGGTGTGATGGATTGCCCCTTCACTTGGACAAACGACTTGGCATACATTTATTAGCACAAAACATTATGCAAATGAAGCATAAAATACAAAGGTTTCCAGAAAACACAAATGTAAGCTGTCTGCCCATTTGACAGTTGCTTCTGTAACACCATGACAATATTTATATTGACATGAAAACATATGATAACTTAATAGTAACCAACCACTTACGGCTAAACGAAAACATACCTTAAGCTCCAAATTTATACAGTGTACTGAGATGTGTTGAAATGACCATTTCCTCATCACAAGGGTGCAATGATTTCCCTTTATGACAGTCTGTGGTATAGCCTGAATAGCGTGAATATTTTTCTGTTAAATGATAACTAAAATATATGTTTTATTAAATTTTTCTTATAAAAATGGGAACTACCTCTTTCAAACTGAATAATACTCCTGTATTCTTCATTCATTCCCTTAGTCATGCTTACCTCTTTTGTAACCCTATTTTACATAACATTCAGGGTCCTCACCCTTGCTCCACCCCCACCCCAGTTCTCTCTAGTAAAAAATGATACGTGTTCAAGAATGGGAATCTGTTACCACGGCAGGACATTGCTGAAATAGGTGCACCTCCTGGTTTCCTTACTGTTTGTCCTCTGTTGAGTGATGGGCTATGAAGAGTAGGCAGAACTTGGTATTGACAATAACACCACCCGACAGGGCAAAACGAAACATGTGGGGTAGTTCCAATTGGTTTTATTTTCAAGAAAACAGTTCCTAAACTGAGCTTCATAAATTTCTAATTTGAGGGACTATCTGAAATGTGAAATTTATTGTCTCTTGGGGAATCAGTTTCTTCATTTGAGAAAACGGAATATTCAAATATTTGCCTCAAGTTTTAATGATCTCTCTAGAATGTTTCAACTGGACATTTATTCTTTCTTCAGGTACATTTGTGTGGCTAAGGTATTTAAGTGCCCAAATAATTATTGCTTCCTGCTAATTCCATAAAGTAAAATCAGACTTATGTGCCTAGATTCACCATAAGTTAAAAGTTATGATCAGTATAGATGATTTTAACAGATCATTTTATAGTAAATGATACTTTCTGAGAGATATCTATTTACGTACATGAATATGTGTAATGAAGTAGGTATATTTTTACCCTAGAAGCAGCAATACCTTTTCATTCACAATATTAATATCTCTGGTTTCCATATGCCTAATTTTAAGAGGAATAATACTTTTGATCTTATATTGCCAAACATATCCAGTTTATACTTGGGAAAAATGATCTAGATTTTGTATGACATATATTTGTATATATATATATATATATGCACATCCATAATTTAGTTTTGTAAAGCCCTAAGCTTTGAAATATCAAACAGACTTCTATGACAGCACATCCGTGTAGGTAAAAAGAGTTTAAATTTCTCCAGTTTATCAATCAAAAATATAAAATTAACAAAAAATATTGAGAGCAGGGTTATATATAAATATCACACGATCAGTTCATGAAGCCGGGTCCTTTGCTAGTATTCTCTTACCAGATTCATAACACTTGGTAAGAAAAGACCTAAGTTTGTAACAAATACACTCTAATAATATATATTTTGTGGAATAAAAGACATTATATTCTGTTAGAATTAATAAGAATAGATACAAGCAAGACTTAAATTAAAAAAAAACAAAAAACAGTACTAGAGTTCTCTATCCTTGCTTTTAACTAACTAAAAGTTGAGTTGAAATTGCCCACTCTATTAATGCATAATAGAATTCATGGAAACAGAAAATAAAAAGCCAAATGCTTCTAGAACCTGAATTGAGTATAAATATAGTATAATAACTTGCCATTTTCAAGAGAGGAACAGAGGTTGAATTTGCAATTAACTGGAATTCTAATTCAGACAACTCAGCAATACAGACGTGGAACAGGTCTGGGGGAGGGGCAATGTGTAGGTTTCTTTTAAGTGGCGACAACCTTGAACTGATGCAGTTTGAACTATAGCCTAATGAGGGATTTGTTATTCTCTGGAAAAGCTATAGACCCAAGATTCACTTAACCCTGGCCCTGGTGATTTATCTGAAAGTCATGGACTTTATTCTTCTTATTGTTTCAGTCTGCAGACTGGAAAACCTCTCCCTTTACACAGTGAGAATTCCCACTGCAGTGAATGGAAGGTCTGTGTGTGTAAAGAGCACGTGAGCAGCGGGGGTTTAGCCCCAGAGAAAGAAGGTGTCGAGTTGCCTTTGTAAAGAATTTATACACCACGTGTTCACAGTTTCTTGACAGGTATAATTATCAGTGTTGTCTTTTCCTTTACTATGTGCTGGGATTCTGAAGCACGGTTTCAAACTTGTGACTATTGGGTGTTTGATCAAGTAGCTTCAAGGACCTGAAAGGGGGGGGGAAAGAGTGAAGAGAAATCAGTGATTAGTATTCAACTACAATATGCTAAAAATATCAAAGAAGCATGTGCTATGTGAGAACAGCAAGGATTATTTTGGGCGCTATCATTCATGCACAGCCTTCCACATGTGAAAAAACTGATGTCTGCAAAGGAAGTAATTATCAAATGAGGATGGAAAAGACACAGTTATTCCCTAAGATTAAAGTTTAAAAAATCAGTTTGGAAACACTTCAAATGTAAAACATTTCTTCCTCCCAATTCCAGATGACTCTATTTTTCTTCACGAAGGCAAAGAAGAGATAACTTTTATATATTATGACTTTTAGGGTGATTAGTGTTGCTCCTGCTGAGACACATGCAAGCAAAGCCTCTCTCTGATAGGCTGGAAGCACCAATATCCCTTCTGTAAAGCAGATAGTAGGCCTGTCTCTTCTCCTACGAGGTCAGCCAGCCTGACACAGAGTAGAACAGAGTAAGCAGATGCCCCACGTGGTCACATTTGGGGGAGCAGCCTCCCCAAACATTCCCCCAGACCTGTCACTTTTCTACCATTATGGAGTCATTTCTTTCAGAAAGAACAGTGGTTTTCAATCTTTGTTTTTAAAGCTGCAGATATTTTTATTTCAATGAATGCAGAGCACCACACACAAAACAAATTTTTAATGAATTGTTCTGGTTCATGTGAAAGTGTGTGTGGGGGGTGGGTTTGCCATCTGCCTACTCTGCATCAGCGCTCTCCAGCCACCAAGCCTTCTAGAGAAATGCCTAAAAGCACCTTGGGCCTACAGCGTGGAACTGAAAGTCAAGCCTGAGGCCACTGTACTGCTTCAGGAGTCACCTAACAAGATATTGCATAAAAATATCATCTGCCGTTAGCATTCTCACTGCTATACTACTGCCACTACTATTACTGTTGAGTGCTCAACAACTGTCCATATTTTGTAAAGAGTTTTACATATTTTTTCTTATTTAATCTCCATAACAGACCATTTTCATGAGTCTCACATTGAATAACTTCCTTCAAGTCCCTTAGCTACCAGGTGACAGAGCTACCAAGTGACTGAGTTTTTAATCCATTAACTTATCATACAGTTACATGTCCTAAGGGAATGGGACTTAGAGCAGATGAATTTTAGTAAGAGTCTTGGGTCTCTTCATCTACCCGAGGGGGAGTAGGCCTGAGGGATATGCCAGCAGCTGAGAGAGCACTGGGCATCCAAACTGCATCACTGAGATACCCACTGGGAAGAACCACCTGCACCAAATGTTCTCATTATTTCCCTCATTCCCATGATTTACAATTGAACAGATTAATGATTCATTTTTTAAAAAATAAAAGCCTCATTTTCACATTAGTTGAATTTTTGTTGATCAAATTGCTTTGCTAATTTTTCAATGAGCCACTGTGGTAGGCAGAATAATGGCCGCTGAAATATGTCCACGTTCTAATCCCCAGAACCTGTGAATATGTTAGATTCCATGGTAAGGGAAATTAAAGTTGTAGATGGAAGTAAGCTTGCTAAACAGCTGATGTTAAAATAGGGAGAGTATCCTGAATTGTCCAGGTGGGTCCAATGTAATTAGAAGTGGAAGACGGTGAGAGAAGAAAGACTCAGGGAAGGGGATGTGATGACAGAAGCAGAGGTCAGAGGGACGCGATGTGAGGACTCGACCATCACTGGTGGTTTGGAGGGTGAGGAATGGAACCAGGAGGCAAGGAATGCAGGCATCCCCTAGAAGGTAGAAAAGGCAAGGAAATGAATCTTCCCCTAGAGCCTCTGAAAGCCCAGTGAGACTGTCTTGGGCTTCTGTCCTACATTATTACAAGAAAATTAATTTGTATTCTTTTAAGACATTAAATGTGTTTTGTAATTTTTAGGCAGCAACAGGAAACTAACAGAGCTGTAATGGCGAAATACTCTGAAGCACAGGGCACTGTTTTAGAGGTCAGTGGTGAGGGTTAGCACCAACTCTAAGCAGTGTGAGACTGAACTCCTGGAAAGCTCACGTGAATGTGTCTATGAGGCGGGATGGGATATGAAAGGGCAGGTGCCATTGAAGAAAGAGGTAGAGCAGCACAGCTGTTAAAAGAAAGAGACAGGCTTCCCTGGTGGCGCAGTGGTTGAGAGTCCACCTGCCGATGCAGGGGACACGGGTTCGTGCCCCGGTCTGGGAAGATCCCACATGCCGCGGAGTGGCTGGGCCCATGAGCCATGGCCGCTGAGCCTGCGTGTCCGGAGCCTGTGCTCCGCAATGGGAGAGGCCACAACAGTGAGAGGCCCGCGTACCACAAAAAAAAAAAAAAAAAAAATGAGATGATGGGCTTCCCTGGTGGTGCAGTAGTTGAGAATCCACCTGTCAATGCAGGGGACATGGGTTCGAGCCCTGGTCTGGGAGGATCCCACATGCAGCAGAGCAACTAAGCCCGTGCGCCACAACTACTGAGCCTGCACTCTAGAGCCCTCAAGCCACAACTCCTGAGCCCGTGTGCCACAACTACTAAAGCCCGCGCGCCTAGACCCCGTGCTCCGCAACAAGAGAAGCCACCGCAATGAGAAGCCCGCGCACCGCAATGAAGAGTAGCCGCTGCTCGCCGCAACTAGAGAAAGCCCACAGGCAGCAACGAAGACCCAATGCAGCCAAAAGTAAAAATAAATAAAACAAAATAAAATAAATGAGATGCTTACGGGGTGGGGGACAAAATAGATGAAGGGGATTAAGAGGTACAAGCTTCCAGTTATAAAATAAATAAATCATGGGACAATGTACAGCATAGGGAATATAGTCAATAATACTGTAATAACATTGTATGGTGGCAGGTAGTAACTAGACTTATCGTGATGATCAATTTATAATGCATATAAATGTCAAATCACTATGCTGTATGCCTAAAACTTAATAATCAAAGTCAACTACACTTCAGTAAAAAAAGAAAAAAAAATGCTTAAAGCTGAATAAATGTGACACTTTCTCACAAAAAGTGGGTACAGTATTAAAAAGAAACCTATATTCATATTATCTGCTTAGGTTTCTGTAATGTAATTATGTAGTGATCATATTTACTGCATTTAAGAAATGTAGTATATTCTTCCTGATTAACGAAGATGGAAGTTAGGGAAAAAGACAACTGAGATTCACTTCAGGAGAAGTTTAAAATTAAAAGTAGGCATAAGACACGTTTTCCACACACTACTTGCATTCAACCTATTTTCCATCTGTATGTACCACTGACCATTGCTAGTTACTTAATAACTTCTACCGTCTCAGACAAAATATTATTTCTAATTTATAGAACAGAAGTTACATTTCATGTGATAAACAGTAAGACAATATCTGACAAGTATTTTTGCTTTACCTGGTCTTTGCTTGACTTGTCAAACTTAAAAAAAAAAAAATCAGAGATCTGTTCAAAGTAAATAGTTTCAGATCTCTTCTCAAAAGCAACCATAGTATGAGTTATCAAGTGTAACAAATCCCATTTAATCCTTAAAAAATCTAATTAATTAAAAGTTGAACAAGAGCTAATGTAGGTCTCTTTGACTGAATCCACCATAAAATCCATGGATGACATGACAGAGTTGTACTTTGCTTGTACTTGAAATGGTCACTACAGTTTCATCTCAAGGGTCCATGATCCTGTGCACTACAAGTGCTGTCTTGGCAGGCATAGATATAAATTTCATGTTCACTTAAACAGAGCTTTACCGTATCCTGTGCAACAAATAAACATGGTTTTAAATGCCTTTTATTAAAAATGTTACTCTTCGATAATGAGACAGTGGGAAATTCTCAAGTGATTTAATGAAGACTGATGGAACAGAGAAATGGAATTGAGTATATGGCCCAGCAGTATTTATAGCCAAGTTGTATACTTCCAAAGATGACTGAATGAGCATAAATACTGGAAGCTTTTAGTAAGACCTCAGAAGTCGGAATGACAACATACTTCTTTTAAAACATTTTAAAACAATTTTACTATGGGCCAGTGTGGTAAAACAATTTAGGAGAATTGGTACAAGTCTGTATTATTGAGAATGGAAGAAAAAATGTGTTCAGGAAAAGAGTGTCAGTGTTTGACTGAAGAATACTGGATTGTTATTATTAGCAAGAAGACCTTTGCAAGGATTCTGAAAGTACAAATGTGAAGTACCTTTATGTTTGAAACGGATTAGAGAGAAGGAGGATATGGACAAAATGACTTGTCTGTATGCATCCAAATCATTGCGTCATCCCAGCCCAAACCACCATATCTCTTGCCTGGACTCCTATATAATAGTCTCCTAATTGGTCTCTGTTTTTACTCTTACCCTGCACTAATCTATTCTCCCCATAGCAGCCAGAGTGATCTTTTTTAACACATAAATCATGTCACTCTTTTGCTTAAAAACCTTCAGTGGTTTCCACTGCAATAACATCTAACTTCCCTAAGCAGTTTAAAAAGCTCTCTATTACCTGGCCCCCATCTAGCTAACCGTCCTTCTCACTCTTTATTGCCTAACTACCTCAGCTTTCTTTCTATTCCTCAAACGTCAAACAGGCTCACATCTGCCTCAGAGCTACTGTACTGGCTATTTCCTCCTCTTCTTATGCTCATTTCCTGGCTTCGCACTGTCATTCAACCTCAGCTTAAATGTTACCTCCTCTGAGGGGTCTTCCCTGATCACCTCACAGAAGGTCATCACCTAGCCAGTCTCTATCAAAGCACACGATTTTAACTCTACAAAGTACTGGTCTCAATAGGATGTTTTTTATCTACCTGTAAATTAACTATCTCTTCCAACCAGAATGTAAACACCATGACAGCAAGGATTTTGCTCTGCTCCTGCTGTTTCTATAGCCCATTGAACAGTGCCTGGCCCATCACGGTAACAAATAAATATTTATTGTTAAATAAATGTAGTTTTTAGAATGGAATGTAATTTTAGATAAAGACACCAAACTGTGATATATATATAACAAAACTAGCAGGCTATAAAAGAAAGATAGTTGAATCCCCAGAACTCTGTGAATAAATCCCATACTCTTTTTACTTCCCCATGCAGCTTCTTTTCATGAGTGGCGCAAAAAAGTTGAAAATCTCTTCTCGAATTCAGTGTGTGCAAATAGTAATCTGATATTGAATGAGTTAAAACCACCACTACCCATTGTCATCTTCCCAAGAACATTTGAACCTCATTTCAAATACACATTTGCAGACATCATAGCGTAGAGGTATATAACAATATGAACTGTCTCTTCCAAAGGATAGCAAGGAAAATTTATGTAACTCCAGAATTTCTGACGTTGGCACATGAAATACTTGGCAAAATAAGAAGGGAAAATATTCTATTACAATAATCCTTGTAAGTGTGGTTGTGGGGAATCCACTGAAGCTATTGCAGCTTTGTATCATTCATCTAAAAAATGGTGTTTTAGTGATACTTACTGTGAAGGGGTTTTTGAGGATAAGGAATGACATGTGAGAGCCTAGCACATAACAGGCACTTCAGAGATGGTGGTTCTCATTCTTAACATTTTTTCTTGAATTTTCTTAAAAACATGTAGCAAAAACCTGATTTAGCATTCTTTGTCACAAAGTGGAATTTAGAAAAAGGCAGGTGTACCTTAGACACATTTTAACTGAGCACCCAGAGAGAATTTCAAAATCTCTCAGAGCATAAACACTGCCAGGTCTCTATTTCATTCTTTTCAGTGGAGCAGTTTTCTAGTAAACTGTTTCAGTTTAGTTTGTACACTGTGCAAAGGCAACTGGCCAAGGAGGTGAGGGGGGCTGGAATCTAGCCCACACTCTTGTCATATAGTCATGTGCCTGAGGATCTGGGTTTGCACAGAGGCTGCATTTTTGTAATTTGTATAAAGGCATCATATAGTGTGTGCCTGGCCTCCTAAAGAATATCATTTTTCAAAAATACCTTACATTTGCAGGGAATATGGCTGAATGACACATAAAGTAAGCAACTGTCTTGTTTACATTTTCTGAGGTCATTTTTTTAATTTGTTTGATTTTGTTTGGATTATTAAATCTAGTAATTATGTTCCAGCTGTCTAAGAAACTATATTTTAAAAAAAAAACATGTAAGGGACTTTCCTTGTATAGAAGAAGGCACCTCTTACCTATGACATGTGGTTTTGCTGTGTTTGTTGCTGCCGCTGCTGTTGCTGTTGTTGAATTAGCAATTGTTGCTGCTGCCGACGCCGGGCTGTCCGTAGCTTTTCAAAGCGAGCCTCCATTTCTTCCAAGACTTTCGGGGTGTATCGGACCACCAGCTTGACGCTGTCCTTAGCAGCCTTGAGTAGTTCCACAGCTTTCTCATGGTGTTCTCCTTCCACACTCTGAAAAGACAGTGACATTTCTTAAAGGGGAGAGTTTCCATGTTCTTTTCTCGAGAGCCAAATGTGAAATTAGTGTCATAGTACAATCCTACTCTGAAATTTCAAGAAGATATGGCAAATGAGATGTATTGCCATTGTTATTATTTATTACATTTGTAGCTGAATCGTGGGCAGGTTAGGCTGCACTAGGGTACAGGATGGGTTGAATGGAGGTTCAAGTTAGGAGGGTGAGAAACAGTGAAGAACTAAACGATAACACTAACATTTAGAATGGAATTTCTAAATTTCACCTGAAAGAGTAAATGCACTAGTCTGGACACTTTGGAAAAAATTTAAAAAGAGTAACGAATGGGGACTTTTCCTATCTGATATTAACATTTATTAAGAATCTAGGGCTTCCCTGGTGGCACAGTGGTTGAGAATCTGCCTGCCAGTGCAGGGGACACGGGTTCGAGCCCTGGTGTGGGAAGATCCCACATGCCGCAGAGCAACTAGGCCCGTGAGCCACAGCTACTGAGCCTGCGTCTGGAGCTTGTGCTCCCAACAAGAGGCCGCGATAGTGAGAGGCCCGCGCACCGCGATGAAGAGTGGCCCCCGCTTGCCCCAACTAGAGAAAGCCCTTACACAGAAACGAAGACCCAACACAGCCAAAAATAAATAAAATAATTAAAAAAAAAAAAAGAATCTACAATGCTTAAAGCAGTGTCTTATTGGTGTAGTAAGGAACAGTAGAACGAAACAGAGTCTAGAAGTAGATCCATCATATATAAATCTTGATTGTATGATAAATGTGAAATTTGGACCAAAGGGGAAAAGGATTGTTAAATAATGATGCTGAAACAACTAAAATAAAGCACAGGTCAGTGTTCATCATCTTGCAATGCAAAAGGAATTCTTAAGTAAAAATACCAAGAAAACCCCCCACAAAAATCAGATTTAAAGATTGTAAGTTTCTATGTCTCACACACCATGAAAGGTCAAATAACAAACTATAAAAAATATTTTCAATACACGACAGTCAATTTGTTAATATTCTTCAAATGAAGAGCTCTTACAAGTCAGTAAAGATCTAAGCAAAATAGGCGAGAGAACTCATGGACAAATAATAATTTTTAAAATGCCCAATAAACCTATGAAAAAATGTCCAAGATCCCTAATAATTAAAGAAATATAGATGAAAAAATTTTTAATTTAAAAATGGTAAAGATGTATTTTTAAATATGGTGTACTGAAAAGGACGTAGGGAAAAGGTACTCATATACTGTTAATATAACACAAACTGGTACAGTTTTTCTGGAGGGCACTATCGTTATGCACTGGATAAACCCTTTATAAATGAAGATTTTTACTTTCAGGAAAATTTACTAAGGATAAAATCAGATATACACACATACCTATAAGATAGATGTGATGTGACAGAAAACAAAAAATAAATCAATTCTTGGCTTTTGAGTTTCAGAAATACTCTTTGAACGTCATGGCACAGACAATAGTTGGGGAAACTATGTTTACTATAAGTAAACTCAAAGAGGCTCCCTGTGTGTGTGTGTGTGTGTGTGTGTGTGTGTGTATGTGAGATTTATTTATTTAACATCTTTATTGGAGTATAATTGCTTTACAATGGTGTGTTAGTTTCTGCTTTATAACAAAGTGAATCAGTTATACATATACATATGTTCCCATATCTCTTCCCTCTTGCATCTCCCTCCCTCCCACCCTCCCTATCCCACCCCTCTAGGTGGTCACAAAGCAACAACCTAAGTGTCCATCATTGGATGAATGGATAAAGAAGATGTGGCACATATATACAATGGAATATTACTCAGCCATAAAAAGAAACGAAATTGAGCTATTTGTAATGAGCTGGATGGACCTAGAGTCCATCATACAGAGTGAAGTAAGTCAGAAAGAGAAAGACAAATACCGAATGCTAACACATATGTATGGAATTTAAGGGAAAAAAATGTCATGAAGAACCTAGGGGTAAGACAGGAATAAAGACACAGACCTACTAGAGAATGGACTTGAGGATATGGGGAGGGGGAAGGGTAAACTGTGACAAAGTGAGAGAGTGGCATGGACATATATACACTTCCCAACCCTTTTAAGGTTTCTCCAGGTTGGGATTAGGGAGTAGTAAAAGAGAAGAAAAGTTGTAATCAGACATAATAGAACCCTGAGAAAAGGAGGCAGTCCTTTCCTTTCAGCTGACCCCCAGGGTAGATGACATAACTCCGATTTTATAGGATCCAAGTGCAAAGGCCTTCTTGACTTGCTTCCTGGGTAAAGCTCGGGGGAGAAACGTGTGTGATGTGACAGAGAGCAAGATAGGCTTAAACACTGCCAGAATACCGAAGAGTGGCACTGAAGTGGCAGAGAAGGCCACCCAAAATTGGTTGAGATTACATTTTCACAAGCCAAGGAGAAGGGGGGCTAAAATGAATATTATCTTGAGTTACAAAAAACAATTTGCATTTCAAGCACACAAATTATATCTTGAGATTCCTAATTACGACTGTTGTACAGATTTGGAGACTTAAGAATTGTGTTCCATTCTGTCATTTGCTTCAGCGAGGTGGATGTGGACTGCAGAAAAAAACGCTTTGAACTTAGCAATGAGATAGCCATTGGTGGCCTTCAGTCATTTGTCTGAAAACCAGACAGATACTAAGGGTTTAAGAAATGACTGTGGAGAGCCCTGGAGGCAACTTATATAACCACTCCTTTGCCGAGTCTGGGTTAAATAGAGAGCAAGCGGTTATAAATAGCTGTTGAGTCGAGTGAATTTTTATCTGTGGCGGAAGCCTAGGAAAATAGGCTTATTCACTGATTAATTTATTCCTTTAATTATTCACTCAGTCATTGACTTGGACACTCAACAGATGTTTATTAAGCATTTATTTTACCAGTCATGTTCTACTAAGTTCTCTGGAAGAACATGGACAGGGGAAAACTTTGACAACTTTGTATAACACAAACTCTGTTTTCAGTGTGCTTGTAATTTCTTTGTAATTTGCCCCAAGGTGAATTGTTAATGTATTAACAATTAATGTATGGAATTCTCCTTTAAAAGGAAAACTGGCTGATTTGCTTGTTCATACCCTTCTCTAGTTTCTTTTCTAATATTAAAACTTACATGTTTATATGTTTTAATAACAATGGTTCACCCATTTTCTAGGCCACATGATTAGTCTCCAGACTTCTTTTTGGCTTTTGTTCTATTTGCTTTCATTTAATAGGGTTGGAAATTCTAGGCCGGACCTTTGGAGGCCCATTATCCCAGTTTAGGCACTCTGCCTACTATTTAGAGTTGCCACAGGAGGGCTGTGGGACTAATACGTGGGACCATCAGGCTCTCACCATAGAGAATGGCTGAGAAACACGGCTGGTGTGCCATACTCAGCCCTGCAGAACTGGCAGGATTACCTCTCTCAACCCCAGCGCTGCTCTCCCCAATACGGTTAGCAACTGATAAAAGGCAGATCTCACGGGGGCTTCCTTGGTGATGCAGTGGTTGAGAGTTCGCCTGCCGATGCAGGGGACGCGGGTTCGTGCCCCGGTCTGGGAAGATCCCACCTGCCGCGGAGCGGCTGGGCCCGTGAGCCATGGCTGCTGAGCCTGCGCGTCCGGAGCCTGTGCTCCGCAACGGGAGAGGCCACAACAGTGAGAGGCCCACGTACCGCAAAAAAAAAAAAAAAAAAAAAAAAGCAGACTCCACGGTCTTTGAATCCAGATTTTTGCCTCAGTGCTCTATCTTTGGTTTAGACGGTGACTCAGATTCTTTCGGGCTCGGCAGAGTTAACGGGTCTCCTAGTCTGAATCTACCTTTTCACTCTGTCTTTCCCACCAGGGCACAGAACCCACATGGGATCTGGGCAGTGTCACACTTCTTCATTTCTACTACTAAAAATGCTGTGTTAAAAATAATACAAATAACATGATTAAGCAGTATAACAGAAACTAAGAGGTAACTCAGAGATTTGAAGAAATATAAGCATGTTTATAAGACTATCATTTCAAACACTCAATAACTTTGTTTTTAAAATTGTTTTCAGAAAAATCTTGAGGATTATTCTGGGTGGCTCTCTTTTTCCACTGGCTTTGCCTACTTTATAAATACTTTGGGGGGCATATGTTTGTCTTAAGCTATGATTTATCTCTGGAGTGCTTTTAGTCCTTCAGTATAACTTTTTAATAAGAATAAGGCAGTTTTCTCTCCTTTCTCTCCCTTTTAAAGTAAGAACAAAAAAGCAGACAACCTTTCCTGTTCCATGCATAGAAAAAGCTATCTGATCAGTTAGGGTATACACGCTGAGGAACAAACACCTGTCAGCAGGTACTCCCTTAGCCCTGAAAGTTTATCATTTATTCCTACTTTTGACTTAGTCTCTCTCACTCTTAATGAAACTATGCCTCATTTCAAGCTAAAATATTTAAAACATGTTTTGAAATACAATAGTTTATTTGTAAACAGTTAAGATTTCTATTACAGATATAGATATGTGTACACACACACACACACACACACCCCCTCCTGATTCAGGAATTGTCCTTTATAACAATTAGCTCAGTTTGAGCAGTCACTGAAAACCTGTAACACCAGCTTTTCACATAGGATGAAAACGTGGCCTTTATGTGATTTGAGGAGACCAAGGAAAACTTCCAATTTCAAAGTGAAATTCCCTCCTCTGTTAAAAAACCCTGAACTTTATACTTTCCATAAGAGCTTTCTATACTTTCTAAAAGAAATTCTGTAGTTTTAGATTTCATCCTCTTGCTTTAAGAGTTTATTGTACCTATTGCAATTTGAGGAAGTCATTAGCATGGGTTAATTTAACAAGGCTTTCCAACAGACATCTGGTAAAAGTTGGATGTCATTAAGGAGGTGAGGGGTGGTGGGGAAGGCATGGGGGTATACTAGGTATCCAGGAAACTTAGACCAAAGAGAAGTGGTCTGAAAAAAGAAAAGCCCCTAAAGAGAAATATTACCTACTCCATAGTAGTGCCTAGTCTGGCCACGAGCCTTTACCAAAGTAAATTAAAATGCACAGGAAGAATGGACATTCCCATCCTGAAAATATTTCTTTCCGCTGCTAAATTTTTAAAAAAACACAGATAGAAATCCAAATGAAAAGCAGAGTTCAAGTGGTTTTATTAATATTACCATTTCCAAATGCATAAATACAAACTAATAAAATACTAAACTGAAGAAAAACCGTAAGAACTGGATCTTCTAAAATGTTAATATATAAAGGAATATATTTTCATTCAGGAAGCTGGGAAAAATGATCTCAGTAAATAACCAGACGCATACTTGTTTCATTAGTAATCTCATGTAGTAGTAGTAAGCTGTGGGAAATTTTAAAGTTAGTTACTTTGATGCAAATTTGGCAAGTCAGTGGCTGATAAATGAACCAACTTTTAAACATTGTTGCATTCTGATTTTTCAGTAGTATTTTTTCCCCCCACACAATATGAGTTATCAAAATGGCTGCTATTTCTTGGTACACTCAGTATCTTGGTTGATTAAGAATCCCCTCTAATAAGAGAGAACTTTGGATTACACTGCATACATGAATTTGCTCACAATATGTGCTCTCCCCCCTGTTATAGAAAAACCAGTTGTTAAATTTTGAACTTGTATAGACCTCAGATGGAAGAGATGCCTGCCCTGGAAAGGGATCTCAATATCTGTGCACAATCAGTTGCCCAATGGCCCATGCCCAGGTCTTCATGTGCATGTGGTTCTTTCTCTGTGAGGATTACATGGACATAATCCTGACCCAGCTTGCTGATAAGCTGCTTAAACACTTTGTTGGATAACGGAGAGTTGGCTATACCTCTCAGTTACTGTAGGAGTATCTAGAGCCAGGTTTATGCATAGGCTCCTAAATGCATCAGTCATTCTTTTGGATTAAGGACCAAATAATGTTATCAGGAAATAAAATGAAATCAAGGATATTGAGTTATGATATGTTAGTACAATTAAGTAGCTCACAAACTCAGAATATCATACCTGCCAAGGCCCTTAGAAGCAACCTTGTTTATCTCCTTGTACCTTAATACATAAGGAAGTAAAGACCAAGAGTGGCTGTGACTTGGTCCATTTGATCAATATGTTAGTTGCAGTGCTGGATTAGAACTCATTATTCGTAATGACTGCTCTTTCAACAGCCTCATTCTGCTTTTTTAGATTAACTAATTTAGATAATGGTGGGTCGGTTTTTACATGATGTGAAAGGATAGAAACTAATGACAAGGATGTGTCAACTCCTAGCTCTAAAGTGTATGAGTTGGCCAGTGAAGAAGCAGAATAAGACTCTATGCTCACTATTAGTGGGTTATTATTCTCAACTTTGAAAAGGCCCAATATAGCCAAAGACAGACCTACTCCTTTCCCACGAAGGTAATTGTGACTGTTCATTTTGTTCTTATGATAGTTTTGCTTTTAGTCCATGAAGGTGTTTTGATATTATTTTAAGAGTGTGTGTGTCTATACATAATAAATGTGGGTGTGTGTGTGGGGTGTGTGTGTATACTCTAACATTCATTGAGCACTTATTGAGTGCAAGGCGCTGTTAGCTGCTTTGTAATGGAGAGGTAATGGAGAGCTTAAGAAATTTGTCCCAAGTCCCCAGCTAGTCAGATGGAACTTAACTGAGATCTGTTTCCAGAGACTAGGCTCTTACCTACTAATCCATAGCCTTAAATAAGATAATAAAGAGAAAGTAAATAGCATATCAGTGGTTCTCCTATTCACGGGTATTTTCAGACCAGTTGTTTTTGAACCTGGATGTACACAGAAATCAACTTAAACACTTTTAAAATATAGAGACCTAGGCTGTATCCCAGACTTGCCATATCAAGGTCCACAGCAATACGAGCTAGGAACATGTGACATTATAAAACTCTGATACAGCCAGCCAGCCACTGATGTGCAGATTAGTGTTTAGACATAGTGCCCTAGACTATAACCACCTCAAATAGTAAATGCCATCTTAGGAGTGTCTTTACTATGTTACTCCAGGAAAGAGGGCTGGATAGGTGAGGGAAATCTTACGATTTTGCCTTGGTGTAGCTCTGTAGTCAGCATTTTTGGTCATTAAAAAAAAACCATATGGACTGGATGTTTAATTCAGAATGGACTATCAAACAAAATTGAGTTATTTGCAGTGAGGTGGATGGACCTAGAGTCTGTCATACAGAGTGAAGTAAGGCAGAAAGAGAAAAACAAATACCGTATGCTAACACATATATATGGAATCTAAAAAAAAAAAAAAGGTTATGAAGAACCTAGGGGCAGGACAGGAAGGAATGAAGATGTAGAGAATGGACTTGAGGACGTGGGGAGGGGGGAAGGGTAAGCTGGGACAAAGTGACAGTGTGGCATGGACATATATACACTACCAAATGTAAAATAGATAGCTAGTGGGAAGCAGCCACATAGCACAGGGAGATCTGCTCAGTGGTTTGTGACCCCCTAGAGGGGTGGGATAGGGAGGGTGGGAGGGAGACGCAAGAGGGAAGAGATATGGGGATATATGTATATGTATAGCTGATTCACTTTGTTATAAAGCAGAAATTAACACACCGTTGTAAAGCAATTATACTCCAATAAAGATGTTTAAAAAAAAAATGAACTATCTCCACACAGGTTATAGGATATATTCAGAAAAAAACCTTTATGACTCTTTGATCCTTTCCTTTTCTCAAATATGTTAATATCCTGTTCTAAATGTATTCTCTTTTCCTGAAGAAAAGTGGCAAGTATAAAAAGTAGTACATTTATCCTCTGGAAAAAATATGCTAATTCTCTCCCATAGTACTTTGTTCCTGCCTAAATGCTAATATCTATTTCAGTGCACTGTAATTTATTAGTTTTCAACCATTCTGCTGTCACTAGACTGTCCGAGGGCAAGATGAGTCTTATTTATCTCTGTGCCCAGCATCTATTGTGTGCTCAATAAATACTTAGTCAATGAATAAGCCATACACACACACACACACATTTATATATATATATTTTTAACATCTTTATTGGAGTATAATTGCTTTACAGTGGTGTGTTAGTTTCTGCTTTATAACAGAGTGAATCAGCTGTACATATACATATATCCCCATATCTCCTCCCTCTTGCGTCTCCCTCCCACTTTCCCTATCCCACCCCTCTAGGTGGTCACAAAGCACCGAGCTGATCTCCCTGTGCTATGCGGCTGCTAAGGAGCCAGTACTGCCCAAGTTTGAATTTGAGCTTCTTAACTTAGCAGCTTTGTGAGCTCAGACAAGCTGCTTAGCATCCCCACGCCTCAATTTTCTCATCTGTAAAAAGGGTATCATAGAGTGTTTACTTTATAGAATCATTATGGGCATTACATTTATTGATAATATACACAAGGCACTTGGAAGAGCACCTGACACTTTAAAAGGGTCCAAAAAATGTGAGCTGTTTGTTGAACTGTTTCCTGGGTGATCATGTCACTGTAGGGCTTCAGGTGCTTAAGGACAATAACAGCAACAACAAAATATAATTTGCCTTTGGAATAGGTAGAAGTTTCTTTTATATTATCTAGGAAGCCAAAGAAAATGTATTTACTAAATTAATTATGTATGGAGTTTGTTGGAAGGTTTGAAACTACTTAGGTAAATCAACTGCTTCTAATCACAGTCAAGTAATTTAGAAGCATCATTTCCATACATACAGTTGATATGCTAATTACAAATGATCATCATTTATTCATGAAAAACTGCTCTCTCAGTCCCTCCACGGTGCCAGACTTTGTTAGGGAAAGGAAGAGCGTGCAGGAAATTCTCTTGATAGGAGCATGCATAATGTGAGCAAACTTGAGAGGGGAAAACCATCAAATAGCCAAACACGACAAGAGAGCAAAGAGGTTAATGGGGGAAAAAAGTGTATGTAATTACACACATGTTTATCCTGTGAGAGTAGTTATACATATAAAATTTTTTGAACCATGGAAGTAGAGAATGCAGAGCACTAGCAGTCGGCCCAGGGGCAAATTTAAAGCAAGCAAAAGCTTTAAGAAAAAAATCAGCACCAGAAATCACAGATCTAACAGGTGGTTGATCTGAGCCCACCTTTTCAGATCCGGAGCCTAAAACTGGAAACAAATACAGCTACTACATGTCAGTTGTAATGCTTTATAGTAACTCTGCTTAACCCTCAATGTTCTGGCACCGACAGGAGGCAAAAGAAGTCCTGATGGTTGTTGGGATAAATACAACACACACATGCACACACATACATGTATACCTATACATATACACTCAATAAACATATATACACATGCACACACATGCACACACGTATACGCATACACACACATACAGCCATCTTCAAGAGTACAAATGTGAACACTAGACATCTGGAACCAGAACAAAGCTGTGTGGAAAAATATTCCTAGAAAATGAGATCTTGAAATCGGTCTGTTAATTTTTGAGGGGTAGGTTTCACCCGGGAAGCCGAGTTCCAGGGTACACTTCCAATCAGGATTCACGCTGATCTGTGCTTCCAAAATACGTGCTCTGCCCACCCACACTCTCCCAAGCCGTGACACTCTGTGACACTAACCCCCCCCGGAGCAGAGCCTCTCGCAAACGTCCAGAAGCAGGAATATCAAAATTGCCGACTCTTGATATTTGCTTCCAGGTCTGGTTTGGCCTGAGAGGGGGGTTGTGGAGGTGATGACATACCCACCAAGAATCCCCTCCCTCATACCCATACGTGCTACCATTACAGCTCCACTTAAACATGCAAATACATCTCAGTCACTAAAATCTAGTGTGGTTCCTAATCAAATCGTCAGACCAACCCTGGGTACAGCCAGTGTGACGGGGCAGAAAGGCCAGGGATTCGGATTAGGAGGATCCCGGTTTGAGTCATAACAAATCACTGTCGAAGAGTGTGACCTTTAGAGAATGACCTCACCTCTTTGTGTCTCAGGTCTCCGATGGACACTGTCCTGGTTTTAGGACTGAAAGTCCCAGAAAATACCTCAGTCCTGGGCAAACCTAGACAGTTGGTCACTGACTAAGACGCAGGAAAATGTAAAGATTGAAGAATGCATAGTAGTGCTTGGTACATGATATATCTTCAGTAAATGTTTGTTTTTGCAGTAGCCCTTGTGGAATTTGAATTTTCAGTGGACATAGGGGGGAGCAATTTTATCAAAGAAGGATGGGTCTGTTGAACACCAAAGGGCAGCATGAGGAGAGGAAAGGGAAGGGAAGGAGGGATCTGAGTTAAGAGAAAGGTTTGGAAGAATAGGTTCGAGGGCGGGGGAGTCATTTTTGCTCACTCTGAAACCCTGCCAACACCCTAAAGACAGGTCTAGTACCACGGAGCATTATCTCCTTCTGGTACTGTAGAATCCCAAGGATGATGGAGCCTGGCTTAAATGGCAAAGCTAGTTTAGGAGGAGTATCCAGATTCAGGTGAGGCTTTTAAACTGATGAACCAGGCCTGCATACCTGGACACTGGTTGGATCCCCGAGGACAAATACCAAAGCCCATCCTTCAGATAGTCTCCACTGATTTTTATGGCAGGCGGGTTATGATGTGATGCAGACAGGATGAACACTGGAAGGTTCTTTGAAAGACTTTGCAACCTAGAAAAAGGCTTAGCCTATAGGGAGTTTATGGGAAGTCTCCCTTTCACTAAGCGTGGCATACATCATCCCATCTCCTCTCCCTAGATGTCAGCTTGTATTATGCTGCAATGCCATCAGGATTCTGTCAACCAGAATAGTTTTCTTTTTTCCTTCAGTATCTTACTCTAGTGATCTCAGAGAGACCGTTGTTTTCTAAGGGGTATCAATGGAGACAATAACAGGTCTCTGAAATTATTCACCCAAACCCTTCAAAGGGTACCCTTTATTATTTAACCTGTCTTAGAATCCTAGAAGCCCCACCAATTATATAAAGCATAAAGGAGAAACACAACAAATCTAGGCAGAAGTTGTCGAGTCCAGAGCTGTCAAATGTGTTTCCTGTACAGTGTAAAGCAGCAGGGACTTTTATGTTGCTTTGTACCATGAATAATGTACAGTAATAATAGCTATAATGCTTAATTTAATTACAGAGACTCAAGATTACAGATGCCTTCTTGTAGGAGAAGGAGTGAAAATTTAAGGGATATTTCAGGTTTTACTGTCAAATATCTCACTGGCTCTACATATAAATGTCTTTTCCAATTAAAAGCACACCACAGGGGCTTCCCTGGTGGTGCAGTGGTTGAGAGTCCGCCTGCCGATGCAGGGGACACGGGTTCGTGCCCTGGTCTGGGAAGATCCCACATGCCGTGGAGCGGCTGGGCCCGTGAGCCATGGCTGCTGAGCCTGCGTGTCCGGAGCCTGTGCTCCACAATGGGAGAGGCCACAACAGTGAGAGGCCCGCAGAACGCCAAAAAAAAAAAAAAGCACACCACAGAATATTCTGTGGATTTGTCACCAGTGACTTATACTAAGATTTTTCAGGTAATTCAACAAAATAAAACTGTACTTATTTTAAATGTTCTAACTGGCTCTAATCCCCAAAGATTCTTTTCACCCCTCCCCTCTGGCTCCTGCTATCACTAGCCATGCAGCCACCCAAACTAGGCATCCAGGGTATGTTGCTAACTCTCCCCTCAACCCACATCCAATTAACCATGGATACTGGTTGATATTTATTCCCCATTTACCAACTCACCTCATCCTCTCCTCCCTCTTATTTCTTACCATTATAAAATATCCTCTAGTTTCCCTCTTGTCTAAATTCTTCTCCAGATTCTAGCCTGAGTCACTTGGTCTTCCTGTGTCCTTGCTGACAATCTAGTGAAAGGCAGAAAGAACACAGTTCTGGTAGACCCTGTCCTTGAAGGCAGGGGCTACTGAGCTACACTGATTGTTTCTTCCCAGGCAGGACCCAGCACAGTGCATAGTACCCACCCAATCTGGTGAGTGCTGGCTTTGAAGGATAGGCCCAAAGATTGCCAGCTGTATACTGTAGGGAAAGTTATTTCATTTCCTGAGGCCCAGTTCCCAACATGCAAAACAATGTGAATAACATTTCCTTTAAAGATGTCATTTAAAATTTAATGAACTACCCATGTAAAGTGCCAAGTGCTACACCTGGCCCACAGAATGCACCCAATAAATGAGTGTCCCCTTACCCCATGAATATTTCCCCATTTTCTAGAAATGAAAATAAAAGTATCCTGTGTCATGCAAAGCACTTCTATCACACAGGCAGGTCCAACTCTATTTCCTTATATTCAGCTTCAACATATGAGCACCATGCTTTTGATTTTACCACATATTTTCGTGTTTCCGTAATCTCTCAGTTTTATTCCCTCAGACTAGATGGTTCTTCCTCCTTCTCCTGTCTTAGGAAAGCTCCACTCATCATTCAAAGTCCATTCCAAATAGCACTTATTCTCTAATATGTTATTTTCTTGCTCAAAATTAAGTGTAAACACCTTACAATGGCCTGTAAGGACCTTTACTCTCCGCTCCCAGCTGGCCTCTCCAACTCCACCTTCTAAGACTCTCCCTCTCATTCAAACCCCAAATTACACTGGAGTTCTTTTTTGTATTATACATGCCTGGTTCATTCCTGCCAGGATTTTGTATGACTAGTTCCCTCTCATAAAGTTCTCAGGTAAACAATGTTCAACTTTAATATTAGTTAGAGAGATGCAGATTAAATCCAGAATGGAATAAACATTGTTCACTTATTTTTAAAAATTGGTAACTATTGCCAAGGATTTGGTGGAAATTTTGATTCTCATACAATTGGCAATAGAAGCTGGAGGTCAATTTGGCAGCATCTATTAAAATAAAGTGTGCCCATGTGCTCCTAACCTGGTTTGCCACCTATCAGTATTCACCCTAGAAAAATAGTCATTCATATACATAAAGATTTTCATTGAAGCAGTGTTCACAATAACAAAATGAAACAAAACAAAACAAAAAAACAATTGGGTAACATGCTAAATGTCCATCAACAGGGGAATGGTTGAATGAACTCTGGTACCCACATACCATGGAATACTATACAGCAGATTAAAAAACATAAGTATGTACTGAGAAGACAAGATATCCAAGACATAGTTCTGAGAAAGCAAGTCATAGAAAAATAAGTATATATGAAAATATTAGTGTATTTTAAAAACTTAAAATAATGACTAACATTCATTGAGTGTTTACTATCAGGTACTGTTCTAAGTGCTTTAAATTTATCAAAATAGTGACTCTTCCTACATACCTGGTGAGGTATGTAACGTTATCATCCCAATTTTATATATGAGGAAACTGAAGAACAGTAAGTTTCCATGGGCGCACCATTAACGGGTAACAAATCTGTCTCTAAGCCTGGCCTCTTAATCACGGCTCTATATTGTCTCATACACTTTATATCTAAAAATAAATAAATAATTGAATATGTGTGTGTGTGTGTGTGTGTGTGTGTGTGTGTGTGTGTACTTGCGTGCAAAGGAAAACACTTGGGTAAATACCCACCATCATAGTGTTTCCTCAGGCGGGGAGAGGAAGGAACTGGAATGCAGTGATGGTGAGGAAAATGATTAAAGAGGCTTTTTAAAAAAATCTGACCAGTTTTTTAACATTCAATTCTTTGGAAATTTTATAAGGATGCATTCACATATTTCTTGTATAACTACTGTAGCCCAGAATCAACATGAGGAAAGTGAGTCATTCTAGAATAAACTGAAGAAGGTGGGACAAAGGATAATTTTGTTTTCAAAGTGCTTTGAGGCACAGCTTTGAGATAATTTGAGCAAAAAATAAATCATACCTGCAATTGCCTGGGCCACTTAGGTGAAATGAAGGGGTTTTAGCTACATTACCTCAGAAATTATGGACATAGAAGTGTGGTTTGTGGGAGCTTCAAAACCCCAATTATAAGGGAAGGCCACCAAAATTCCATTCAATCATGACCGAACGCTTTTTCTCCTGGCATCGTTAATTTGCTGAAACCTGAGTTTTCCTTTCCTCCGTTAACTCTTGGTTGTTTATTTGTCCATGCTAGCTTCAGTTACATGACCTGCTAGATCATTCATGTTTAAGTGTGAATGATATAAATTGAGGATGATGTTTGACTAAGAACTGGTGAAGAAGAATTATGAAACACCGCATGTTCGAATTTTTGTTTTTCACTAATGGCTCCTAAGATGAAAAACTGCAGTGATTTCGAGGCTGACAGATGTGAGATCCCAGAGAGAGTTACGAATCAGTCGACCTAGAAATTCTTTTGAAAATGAAATGAGCTGGTTTTATATTTCTCCTTTAGTACGATTATTATTGATCCTCTCCTCCCATTTCCCCAAATAACAATGTATTGTAACAAAGAAACATAGCTGTTCCCTACATAACAGGTTCATCATGAGATCTGTTTCTTCTCTCATTAAAACATTAAGTTATATCTACCCCTGGTTACCCTGCCTCAAATTCCAGCCCCTTCTAGACCACTCTTCACATTGCAATCACGGCAGTCTTTCTAAAATGCATATTTGATCGTATCACTCTCTTGCTTAAAATCCGTCTAAATCCCCATATTGCTCAGATACGGCCCTAGCTTTGCAGTCCAGTGTGCCTCATTACAATCTAGGCCCTGCTTACATTTTTAGCCTCATTTGCCAACTCTTAAGGGTCCAAATGGAAGAACTGGCCTGGCCATGTTCTCTCGTGTCTGGACTCTAGCATGGTTTACTCTGAGGTGGCCCTTTCATGCTCCTTGCTGCCTCCATCCACCTACCCAGCACCTACTTGCCTATGAGTTTTCTTCACAGAAGGAACCACCTCTGGCCCTCCCATGCCTGGGTTAGATGCCCCTGTTATGATCTCCCATGGAACCCCATACTTATCCTTATTTACAAAATAGCCTATGTTGCAAAGATCGTCTTCTTCCCTATTTCCTCCCCATACCTGTAAGCGTGAAATCAGGGGGTTTTATTTTTTATTTCACTGGTGACTAAGACAATACCAGGCCCAATAATATTTTGCCAAATGAATGAATGAATAATTATCTAAGTTTTATGGATTGATTAATGTTCATCAACAAACTTGTAACTTAACGATGTTGTCACTTCTCAGAGAAAACATAATGATTTCTTATTTAAACCAATGGCTGCCCTCTTAATTATGAACTAGTAACAATCAACACAATTAATTTATATAGTAAATAAATAATTTATAATTATTTAATGAATTAATTTAAATAATTTATATAGTACCTACTACGTGTCAGGAACTATGTTATGCCACTTGAACACCAAAACATAAAAACAAGGTAGCCACTATTATTACCATCTCTTAGCAGTGAGGAAACTAAGGTTCAGAGAAGTTACCAGATTGCTTCGTAAACTCCATAAATTACACTGAATTAGTCTGTGAGAGTTAATTTGCCCAGTGCATTTAGAGTGCTTAGGAAATGCCTGGCCTGTAAGCTCTCAAAGGAAGGCTTTTCTGTTACTACAGAAAAGTCAATTTTGTTACTACACTTAAAGGGCTGCCTGCTTTATTTCTACACCTAGTGTTTGGGGATTTTCAAACTACCATTAATATAGTGGCATATACATTGAATAGAAGATACATTTTTGAAAAGTTGCATATTTTTAATTAGCAAAAACTTTAAAAATTAAAACTGTGAGCTGCTACTGCCAAATTCACCTCTACCTTCTTTGTTTCTTCTCCAACATGCCAGTACTCTTCCATCTTAGGGACTTTGCATTGATTCTTTCCTCTGCCTGGAATGTTCCTCCCTAGATACTCATGCGGCTCCCCCCGCCTCATCTCCTTGATTCCTCTTCTCAAATACCACCTTCTCACGGAGGTTACTCTGCCCAACAGCGCACACTCCTCTCTCTACCCTGACACCCCCTATCCTCCTTAATCTTTATTATGGTTAATAATAAATACTTTTTGAATGAATGAATGCATGTTAAAACTATGTCCAGGTAATGTTCTACAACCTCGTTTGGCCACATATGTGCTCCAGATATAGGGCATTTATGTATATTTTGTCAATATACTGCCCTATTTAGTAGCTCTCAAACTTAGGGTTTGGTGGAGTAGCTGAGCAGGTGATCATGGTTTGATCTAGGAAGAGTAACACAACGAAGAGAGGTAAAGCTAAAAGTTCAGCTTAGGTTACCCACGTTCCTATAAATAATTGAAAGTGCGTCAGAGGGAATTTTAATGACTATATTTGACTTGTTTCCTTCACAGAATAATCAAACATGCTTACTAAAAAATTCCACATAATTAAACTCTCGATGATTTCCTTAAAAATTAAATAAATTTATTAGAGGCCAAGCAGGTTTAAGTGATTGGGGTACTTTGTGGAACACTCAAAATATGTGCAAAATTATATTCAATGCAACTGAAGGAAAACATATCTTAATACCTACAGATGTTGACACCATAAAATGATGTGTGATCTGATAACTAGCATCAGACAGCTTTGCATTATCCCTCCTGCCAACTGCATCCAAAAAAACAGGACCCATGTGAAATGATGTGTGCAATGGGTCCCTGTGGTAATTAGCTAGAAATTACTACATCCTGGTCAGTAATATTTAAAATTGCTTCTAACATTGTGTAAGAGTGAAGAGCAACATAATAATGATCATTTAATATAAACTTTAAAAAAATTTAAACAGATCATGGGCACAAAAATAAAGAGAATTTCAGGATTAGCAGCTGTCCCACTCCTAGCCTTGTGGCCAGCCTTATTTCAGATCTGTTGTAAAACTCAGAGGGCTCTGGTACCCTGAAGCCTTCACTTTTAGACTCTATTGAGTAGTCAAATAGATACTGTGCCTTCTAGACTTAGGCAGAAGAGAAAAGTGGCAAGGCCTTAGCATATTTCTGTTTATGACATATTGACACACAATTTCTCCAAATCACCCAAACCTATAGCTCAGGCCAATTATAAGTAATGTGGTCCTGTCTATTTATGAAAAACTTAACTTGATGTTTCTAGGAGAATTAGGTAGAAATGAGCTCCTTTAGGGTATGAGCTATGATTTGTTTAAACTTTCCCTTTCCCAGTGCCAAGCACATGGCACGTGGTTAATAATTCTTTTTTGGCAGTCTGATTGAAGCCTTTAAAGTGGTATTCTTAAAATACTGTTTGCCTGTAGAGACAGGTTCAATAATGGTGAGCGGTCTATCTCCTTGCCTTTGTTATAGAAGGTAATTAGGGTCAACTGCAGGGCTCCTCCTCACAGATCCTCAATTCAGAGACAAGCCTTAGATAAAGTCTCTTTCCAAGAATTGGCCTCATTTGTGAAATTCCGCGCATGCTATGATTTGGTAGAAGTCCATTCTATTCATATGCACCATACAGTGTATAATGTATGCAATTTAGATTTTAATGGTGCACCTAATATTTGGTTTGTATCAGTCTCCTTGAAATTAGACCAGTTTAGTTTAAGAAAATGGTTCTCAACCAGGCATGATTTCACCCCTCAGGGGAGAGCTGGCGATGTCTGGAGACACTTTTGTTGGTCACCGCTGGAGGCGGGGAGTGTGACTGGCCAGGAATGCCGGCCAAACATCCTACAATAGACAGAACAGCCTCTCCAACAAAGACTTATCCAGTTTACAATATCAACTGTTCTAAGGTTGAGAAACTCTGATTAAGACAAATTAATTCAGTGAAAAGTTTACGAAGCAGAATTTTTTTAAAAAATAAAGTTTTCTACTTTAAAATGCTGCCAGTTTGCTAGAACTCAGTTAATTCATTTAAAATTACCCGCAGCCTAAAACCTATGCCCTCTCCAAAACCAGATGAAATCATTCTATTTTGTATACTTTCACATGGATGACCTGCAGACACCACAATTTGCTAAGTAATGGGCACCTCACTTTCTTGCCTGAAACACTTTTTTTTTTTTTTTTAATTGCCAAGTCACTGGAACACGTTTTGGACCATCACCAAGTGGAACTGCACTCTTAGGCCCCGAAATGCAGTTTTCTCTACATTTGTCCATGATGCCTGTGGGCTCCCGTCTCTGATCTGACATCACCGAGTCCTCCTGAGAGCTCAGCCTGAAACATCTTTTCTCCTGCATCCACAAGAGGCAGGAACCATGCCAGAAACTTAGGACTTCCTTGGTAATTCCCTCTCCTTTACCTCTCACATCTAGTCAACCGCCAGGTCTTGCTTATAGTACCATTACCTCCAAAATAGTTTTGAAATCTCTTCCTTTCTCTCCATCCTAATTCTTTTCTTGCAAGACGTTCATCATGTCTCTCCAAAACTCCTAGGAGTTTCCTAGTTGATCTCCCCACGTCCAGTTTTTTCTCCACTCCTTCACATACTCCCACTCCCACATGCTGGCAGTTGCCAGACCAACTTATCTAAATGCAAAAAAAAAAACATGTTATGTTGGCCATTTCCTACCACCTTCAAATGGTAAGTCCAGACTACTTATCATGGTTTATGGGGCACACTACGACATGGCCCCTGCCCACCCCTCCAAACCCAATCCCACCACACTTTGCCTTACTCTTTCACTACAGACATCATGCTGTTTCTTACGTTTGTGCATTATGTTGTCTCCTCTGCCTAGAGTAACCCTCCATCAACCGACATTTCTATAGATAACTACTATTTATCCTTTAAAAATTCTACTTATATATCATCTCCTCTACAAAGCCAGAAGGTGTTTCTCGTTTTTAAAAATTCTGAACTGTCCGCCAACACTGTCTACATTATCCAATGGCAATAACTGGCTGGAACTGTGTTGGGACATTTCCTCTCTAGATTGCCACAGTTCCCACTTGGTCATCTCCATTCATTTATATAATCTCCTCTTGGTCCCCACTGTAGTCAAATTTATCTCTCCTACTCTAAGGGGAGCCAAATCTACTTTTACAAAACCAAATCTATTACAGCTTCATGCTCCCTTGGCTTTCAGAAGTAGAAGCTCAGTGACTGTCTAGAATCCTCAAGTTTTCTAATGTCACATTTTACTATATTTCTGAATATGTACTGACTACTGCATATGTGGTGATGAGTTCAGAACTAAAAAGCTGAGTTGAGATGCAGGTGCTGGGTGATAAGCTAGGCTCAGGCTGATTTTAGGAGATCAAATCGTGTGCATACCAGCCTTGCAGAGATTTAAATTCATGCTCAGTCAAAAACATAACTGCAACATATTCAGACTTTAACTCCAGGATGTAAAGTCTCAGTGCCTTGCTTCATATTCAAAGTTACCTTCCTAAGTCTTAAGCTACGCCATATTTGCATAGTTGTTGGTGATAACAGGCACACCTATGAATAAAAACACGACTTCTGAGAAGTGTTTAGGTGCCACTGAAGGGCTACAATGTAATTTACATTTCAGAGTAAAGTCAGCAGTAAAAAAGTTACCAACAAATGATTCTGTATCTATGAGAAGACAGAGCAAACCAAGGAGGGAAGGCTTATGGTTCAATATGAGACACTTTGCAACTGCATTAAAACTGTCCACACCCCATGGCTGAACTTAGAAACTGTGGTTCTGGCACCACAACATCTAAGACTCTCTCACTGAATTTCCCATAGCTGAGGCTCAGCAACTAACATTTGAGTTAAAGTTTGGGCATGTTACATGAACCCCCCAGTAATCACAGGCAGCTCATGAAGTGTTATTTGATTCCCATCTGTATCAGTGTCTTCTTTCTTTGAGTGTATAATCAGGAACAAGATCATAATCCATTCTATAAAACTGTACAAACTCTGAGACTTAACTCGGTTTGCATTTCATTGGGTACACCTATGGAGCTGTGGTTATATTAACAACATTCCGACTTTGCTTTAGGCTGGTACCAGTAGTCTCAAGGCCAACATTTAGTAAGTTAGAAGAATGGTCCTTCTCAAGCTAGTTGGGCTTAAATCGAATCATAAAGCATAGCTTTTAGGTAACAGAAATTGGTTTCTCCAGTAATGGTTAAAACAATAACTGGTAATTGGGTTTGATGAGTTTCATAAAGCATAAATGATGCCAGAACGTGACCTAGCACAGAACTTGAAGGCAAGCACTGTATTCCTTCAAGGTGAACTGCTTATTTCTCAGCCAATAGAAGGATCCTTACTCTGTTTACATTTTCTGCTTTTGTAAATTAAGACTTTGCTGCCACAAGAACTATGAAGACATCCATCTGGGGGTTTGATGAAAAGGCTGTTTACTAATAATATACAGCAATAATGCTATATTTTTGTGGAAAGATAAAGTCATATTTTTGCCAGTCCTATATTTATCAATTCTCTCTTTTACCTTCATTAGGAAAGGTAGATAGGATGCTGTCATTACATCAGTTTTACAGATGTAAGGACACCCAAAAATCCAATGACTTGCCAATAATCAACAGCACATGAGTGGGAGCTAACTGCCTTTGAAATTAGCATATTTAATGAGAGACTTTTATTGTCCCTTGAAAATAAACAGAGCAGAGGAAATGACTTAGTCTGAGCTGAAAGTTTATATCTACATGCAAGAAAATTGTAAGACAGGAAGGAGACTATTACCTGCCTTAAAGAAATTTATATTAACAGTTAATAATAATTAATAGTTAGCAGCTATTGGGGTTTTTAAAATTATTTTATTTATAATTTTTGGCTGTCTTGGGTTTTCGTTCCTGTGCATGGGCTGTCTCTAATTGTGGCGAGTGGGGGCTACTCCTTGTTGCTGTGCACGGGCTTCTCATTGCAGTGGCTTCTCTTGCTGTGGAGCACAGGCTCTAGGCACGTGGGCTTCAGTAGTTGTGGCACATGGGCTCAGTAGTTGTGGCCTGTGGGCTCTAGAGCACAGGCTCAATAGTTGTGGCACACGGGCTTAGTTGCTTCGCGGCATGTGGGATCTTCCCGGAGCAAGGCTTGAACCCGTGTTCCCTGCACTGGCAGGCGGATTCTTAACTACTGCAACACATGGGAAGTCCCAGCTATTGGGCTTTTAAAAGATATCTGCCATAGTGGCAGATACTTTCACACACTTTCTCTTATTTTAATCTTCAGATCAGCCATGTGAGAAAGATAGTATTATCTCTGTTTTACAGATGATGAAATAGAGTCCCCAAATTGTAAATGGTCATATTATGGTTAGACTATCCTTAAACTCCTCAGAAACTATAAGAACTTGAAATGTGATGACTTATTTGAAATGTTGAAAATATCAATTAACAATAAAGTAAAAGGTTTCTAATTTCCATTAAAAGTAGTGATAAAAAGACAGAAAACTACTTCTAAAGCGATCAGATGCCAGATCTTATTTAAGTGGTTTAAGGGTTTAGTAAGAAAATTTCAATATAGAAAAAATAATAATACTACACTAAAACAGAAAACGTATAAGACACTTCAGTTTTTAGTGACTAGCCATAGTAGGTATCAGAAATTCTTAGCATAATACCAGATTTCAGAATTGACGGACAACATCGAGATTCCCATTGCACTTAGAATAAAATATAATCTTTTTGGTAGCACCTATAGGAATCTGCCCTATCTGGCTCCCACCACTCTTCAGCTCATCTTATCCGACTCTCCATGACCCAGTCTCTCTGCTCTTTTTTCAGCCAATCCTGAGACAGGCTGGGACCTGAGACTGGGACCCTATGCTGCAGGGCTTGCACCTGGACAAACGTCTCCTCCAGCAACAAAATACAAAGAAACTATAAGGGACCAAAAATAACTGCATGCATGCACAGTTGGGGCAAATTACGGACAACAAGATAACAAAAGGACCAAATCCTATTGCTACTTCTGAAGAGCCAGGAGCAAAAACAAGATGTTGGGAGCAAAAGCAGGGTATTGCGCATGCCCCCTGCACTCAACACCACCAAAGGGGTGGGCAAAGCACCTAAGCCATCCCTCCGGCCAGACCCTGGACACACCCCTACCCTCACCCCATAGAGGAATGAGCTCGCCCCTCCTTGGGGAGCGAGCAAGGGAACCTGTTACTTATTTTCGCTCCCCCGTGCTGTAGCAGGGGCCCCAGTAAAGCCTTGCCTGAATTTCTTGTCTGGTTTCTTATCAATTTCTATTGACTAAGGAAGGCCAAGAACCCTGGTAGGTAACAATCCTACACTGCAAGTCATGGACTTTCTTGCCTGGATACCTTCACACAAGCTTTCTTCTGATGATGACTGACTCGTCCTTGCCCTTAGTCTCAGCTTAAATGTCACCCCTCAAAGAGGCTATCCCTAACACTATTAAAAGGAGCTCCTCTTATTCTTTTATATGGCACCTTGTTTTCTTCCCCTTTTCCCCCTTTAACACTTGTTATAGCACTTCATTATGAGGCAGTGTTATATTCTGAAGTACTGATATAAATTTGTGTTTTTTCTGTACTTCCCCTCCCCCTTTGCTTCCTTCAGCTTACATCTACAGAGCAAACAAAGAACTCAGAAACAGCTGAAAGACTTTGACTTTGACAGTAAGGCAGAAATGCATTCCCCCCCCCCCCCCCCCCCGTTATCCAAAGACTAGATAGAGATTGGGGCCAGGGGGCGGGGGCAGGAGGAAGAGAAGGATGAAAAGCTTCACTGATTATACAGGCAGAAGTAAAAGGAGAAAAGTATTCAAAGTGGGAGGGGAAAAAGAAAGTTGCATTGTCAGAACCAGGAGTAGGTGGAAAATACTCAGCACATACTGTCCTGAGAGTGGGAAACCAGTGTGCTCATGGTCTGTGGACAAGTGATCCCTTTCCATAGTCCTGGAAACTTGTAAGCCCTCTGAATTTAGAATAATGGTTTTCAAAGACATCAGGTCTTATTCACTGGAACCTGTAAATGTTGCCTTGTATGGAAAAAGGGTCCTTGCTGATATGATCAACTTAAGAATTTTGAGATGAGATTACCTAGACTTATGCCCTAAATGCAATCAGAAGTGTCCTTGTAAGAAAGAAGTAGAGGGAGATTCAACACAGAAGCTGCAAGGAGCAAGAAGCAAATTCTCCCCTAGAGCCTCTGGAGGAAGTCCAGCCCTGCTAACACCCTGGTTTGGGGTCATTCAAACTGATTTCTGAGTTCTGACCTCCAGAAATGTGGGAGGATAAACTTCTATTGTTTAAGGCGTCAGGTTCACGGTAATTTGTTACAGCAGCCACGGAAACTAATACACACATGGAGTAAAAATCTCATTACTCTGACCAGTGTGGAACTGAACTGAATCTCTGGGGGAATTTCCTTTATGCTGGGATAAGTGATGGCTATACCACCAGTTACATATACATGGATATGTATACAGGCATACCTTGGAGATACTGAGGGTTTGGTTCCAGACCACCACAATGAAGCAGATATCACAATAAAGTGAGTCACACGTACTTTTTGGTTTCTTAGTGTATATAAAATTATGTTTACACTACTCTGTAATCTATGAAGTGTACAATAGAATTATGTCTAAAAAAAACAATATGTATACCTAAATTTTAAAATATTGCTAAAAAATGCTAACCATCATCTTACAATGCAAGGTTGCCACAAACCTTCAATTTGTAAAAAACTCAATTATCTGCAAAGCACAATGAACAAGGTATGCCTGTATGTTTATTATTATCATCATCACTATTTTTCTACTCTTTACCGGACAGAAAGTTCCACGAAGGTTATAACCCTTTCTCTTTTGTTCACATTTATACCCAGGTCTCTGTTTAGCAGCTGTCACATAATAAGTGCTTTACAAATAATTGGGGGGTTTTTTTGTTGTTTTTTTTTTTTGCGGTACGCGGGCCTCTCACTGTTGTGGCTTCTCCCGTCGGACGCGCAGGCTCAGCGGCCATGGCTCACGGGCCCAGCCACTTCACGGCATGTGGGATCTTCCCGGACCGGGGCACGAACCCATGTCCCCTGCATCGGCAGGCGGACCCCCAACCACTGCGCCACCAGGGAAGCCCCTACAAATAATTGTTGAATGAATGAAAAGTATTGCTAAAATAGCACAAAATGAGAAAAACACAAACAACAAATGGTAAAAATAACTACGAAAAAGACTGTACCAGAAGAAAACTGAATAGTCAAATACCCATTACTAGCAATCTAAATAGAGATTTCGGCCAGTCTGACCCCATGGGTGAGAATGCTTTCCAGCATATAGAGACCTGTACTTTAATACTTGCTAAATGTGAGTGTATTCTGGCATTGATACATTTTCGGTCAGTTTCATCAGCACAACCTCAGGGTATGCTCAAAGCTCAAGTTGGTCTATTAACGTCTGAGAGCTAATGTACCTGGTGCCCGTCCCTGTAGGCTGAAATCGCAGGGCGGGAATGTAGCAGTTCTGGCCTGTGAGCTATGGTTACCTGCTCGGTTGGGATAGTACAATATTCTTCTATTCTGCTTTTTAAGTGAGAAGATCTATCATGAGCCAATTCAGAATGAAGGGGACTAGAACACTACCTGTTCGATGTTGCAAAATATACCGGATTATGTTGCCTTGTTTGTGCCATTCCTAAAGTGACTGGGTTAAGGCAACATAATCGTACTTGTCTTGGAGGCTTCACAGTTGTGAGTGGAGTGCCACATGAAATTATTCAGAGAACAAGAATTTTCAGCACTTAACTGAAATTCCAGCTTGCACTCCTATTTAATTATAACCCAAACAATCTCGCACTCAGCTGCCCAGCAAGGTAAAGAATCTGGTAACAATTCCTTGGCAAAGAGAATCTGAGAATAGCTTTACTTGAGGCCTCCTAGCCTAGAACTCAGGGATGCTCATGCCAGGCCTCTACAGGGACCCAAAAGCTGAGGCTCTGCTTTGCCTTCCCCCTCTTTATGCCTGTATGGCTTCCCTCTAACAGCCGCGTGGACCCCCAAGAGTGAGTGTGGATCAGGGCTGTCACTGGGTGTTCAGGCCACACTCTGGCCCTGTGCTTTCTGTGCCTGACACAAGGTGGAGTGATGGGTTAGGCAGGGATGGGACCATCAAACACATTCATACCAAACTCTCTGCACCCCCTCAGGATTCTGAGCCGTTTGAATTCAAGTAAATGCCTCCTTTTCCAAAATGCTACTGTTTTTTAGGAATGGTTCTTAACTTTTTAAAGGTCAAAGCCCTTTATGAGAAACAGAAAAACAACAGACCCTCTCCCAACAAAAAATGCTTATGCAAACCTATAAAAGTTAAAAAAAATAAAAAAAACCACTTGATCATTTCTATACCATACAGGAAAATACTCATCTTTTAAGGGCTAAGATATTTATTTACCCTTAAATTAGGATGAATAAGGCCAGACTGCCCAGGTTAGACTCTCCACTTCTGTCATTCAGTAGCTGTACAAACTTGGGCAAGTCATTTGATCTCGCTCTTCCTCAGTTTCCTCATTTGTAAAATAAGAGTGACAAAAAGAGCACCTACCACAAAAGATCATTATGAGGAAATAATAAATTCAATATGTAAAGTGCTTACAATGGTGCCTGGAGTTAAACAAATATATATGGAGCTTTGACTAGATAGGTGCTGTTCTAAGACTGAAGGCAATGAACAAAAATTACTGCTGTCAATGGGGCATGTGTTTTTAATGTAGAGCTTAAATTTCCATAGAAATCTTATAGTGTATTTCATAGTAATTAAAAGTATCTTCTTATGTATATTTTCTCTTTGTTCAGATAATAGATAAGTAAGATTTAATACAGATTTCCCATCTGGGATGCTGTAGGTTCACAGAGCTCAGATCTAGACAGTTCTAATTTGTGTTTCATCCTCATTCCACACCTGATAGCCTTTCTGTATAAATAATTTGGGCTGTGAGGACTCACCCTTAACTTGGCATAGGTATTTATAAAATGGAAGAAAAGCCACATTCCAGGAAAACAATTTATGCTGTCCCATCCCTCAAGTTTTACTCATTCATCTGTTATGCTTAAAAATCAATTAGCGCTGTTCATACACTGTATCAACAGCTTTATTTAGGATTAACTACTGGGCAAATTTAACTGCAATTTCCCTACCAATGATGCTCTAAAACAATGCCTGGATTTCAGGAGCTAATGAAGGTCTCTTTTGACTATGACATATTTTTAAAGTTCTTATGCTTTTATTTTATCTTTCTGCCCTGTGCCTTCCTGTCTCCACCTGTCCTCTCTCCCATCAGCACCAGGAGGATATCACATTTCAGGTTGATTCTTGTGGACTCTCTCACTTTTAAAAAATTATTAGGAAATAATTATTGAGTCACAGGAAGTTAAAAAGAAATGTACAGGGAGGTCCTATGCACCCTTTACCCAGGTTCCCTAAATATTAACATCTTTTAAAACAACTGTATAATATTAAAACCAGGGCATTGACATAGGCTCAGTCCACGGAGCTTATTCAGATTTCATTGGGATTTACTTTTTAAGTAACCAGTTATTACATTTGGTAAGCATCGGTTATGATCACAATAAAGGCTGAAATTCACTTCTTGTGTGTGTATTTGGTGTGGGCCTGTGTGTGCACATGTGTGTGTATCCATTTGTGTGTGTGTGTGTGTGTGTGAGAGAGAGAGAGAGAGAACAAACTCTGACCCTACCCTTTTCATGAGACTTTTGAGGAACAAATGGGAGAATTTTAGGTAAATACTGTTCATAAACTGTAAAATGCTAGATAAATAAAAAGCATTATATTGTAGTATATGTCTAATGCTCTGTTCAAGAAAAAATGTCTCATTAGTAGGGTACACAGAGAGTAGGTAGAGCCTACTTACCTGTATAAGGAGTGTGTGTGTGTGTGTGTGTGTGTGTGTGTGTGTGTGTGTGTGTGTGTAGGGGTATTTAGGAGTCTCAGCAAAATCCCATCTGAAAACACAGTACACAGTTAGAAGGGACCTTGGGACCAACTGTTCCAGTCCTCTACATTGTACACATATTTTGAAATACTCTTGCTGGTTAGTCTTCTAATCTCTGATTAAAACTTCAAATGATGGGCACATACTGCCTAATGATTCAGTCTTTCCCTATGTGTTTAAAGGTCCTTCCTTATAATAAGCTGTAATCTGCCTTCCCTGTGGCTTTTATCCACTGGTCTTGGTTCTGCCATCTGCTGCCACACACAATGGAGGACAAGTGAAGGCAGCCATCGTTCCCCTGAGTCTCTTCTCTACCCTGAACAAGGCAAGTCCTTCTTTCTGTACAAGACTGCTTGACTCTGGATGAGCTTCTTGTTCTCTCCAAGGATGCAACCACGATCAAAGTACAGTGGGGTGTGAGCTGAACAGCATATTCAGAGCTGGACCAGTCTCCTCCTCTGTCTGTACATGATACTTGTATTAATGGCCCCTATGATTACATTAACATCTTTTTGTGTTTTTCATTTTTCCCCTCAACTTGCTTCATTTTTCTCTTGAAATCAATTGAAATCCCCTGGGCTTTTTTTTTTTTTTCCCCCTCAACTTGCTTCATTTTTCTCTTGAAATCAATTGAAATCCCCTGGGCTTTTTTTTTTTTTTAAAGTGTAAATTTGCCTTGTTATTTAGCCATTCCTTCCTGATTCTGCACATAGGTAGCTAGTTTTCTGGGCAAATGAGCAGGACTTCATGTAGATTCTTATTAAATTAGGCCTGTTGTACCATTCTATTGATATTTTTTGTATCCAGACTCAATCACTAAATGTATTTACTGACCCTTCTGGCTGCATGTTGGCTGTAACCTTTATATACAGCCCTTTAGGTCCTTCTCAAAATTGCTGATGAAACACTTTGGTATAAAAGGGCAAAAAGGAGATCATTAGAAAGCTATAAATTCTAACTATAACACTGTGACCTCCTGTTACCGTTAAATTTTAATTGAGCATTCAGCTCTAAGTTTTTACTGAGGATTGACCTAAGAAGTAGCCATGCGCAAAAAGCCTCTGTGTAAAATTCTATAAAATTTTATTAGGCGATTCAATATCTCATTTGTAAAAATCCCATGGGAAATTTCTCCTGGAACTCAAGGATAGAAAAAAATCCCTACCAATGCTAGCTGAGCTGGTATAAGTTTCCTTCTGCTTTGATTTCTAAGAGGCTAAGAGAAAAAAAAAGTACTTGCTCTACTGCTGTATCTTTTCTTTATTTCTATTTATTGATTTTCTTCCCTTCTATCCCACTTCATTACCTAACATGCCATGTTAATAAATCCGTATTAACATATTTTACTTTTTATCAGATATCATGATATATCCTTTCTAAAAGCAGGTAGGGCATAAAAACGAACATGCATAATTAAGACATCTTTTCATGTGTCTTTTCAGACGTTTAAAGGTCCATGCAACAATTTCTTTACTTTTCAAGTAGGACACTAGGAAATTTTCCCCAGAGTACTTGTACTGAAGTAGTAAGGTTTGCTTCAGCCCTTCAAATCACTTCCTTCCAAAATTTGTTCTCAGTTTAGAATGGCATGTTCTGAAAATCTTCCATATTTATTTCCCCAAATGGTACTTTATTTTAAAGTGTAAATTTGATCATTTGCTAACATTTTCTCTTTTTGGCCCTTCCATTACAGAATTTTTTTTTTTCATTAAATACTGCTATCTGCCTGGAATTATTTATCCTGAAAAGACTTGTGGATTCAATGTTAGGAGCCCAGGGTTGTTGCCTTGGATTAACTACTTTGTGTGACTATTGGAAACCCACTGGGTCATGAAATTTCTCATTTACAGAAGGAAAACTACGTTTTGATGAATATCTGATAAATATTAGTACTGTTAAAATGTATATAACTTACTTTTAAGTACTTTAAAATAGGTAGTTTATAATGTATAGTTTGATTATATAGATGTACCATGTTTTAAACTCCAAACTTAGAAGCTTAAAGCAGTCTAGGTGGTCAGCAAACATTATAGAGTGTTACCAAGGCAACATTCTAGAGGTTGGTCACTACAAAAGCATTTGTTATACCCATCTTGATGCTTTGTTTTATTAGCAACATATGTCAGAAATGGACTCCCACTGGCACAATTAGTGACTTATTAACTAGCATTATAAATAGAACTTAATCGACAAAATTAAAGGTTTTAAATATAAGTGGAATACTAGAGATTTTGGAGATGTCCCCCACCTTTGCATGACCAGGTTACAAAACTCTTAAGGAGGCCCACAGCCTGTACCGAAGGATCAGTGGCCTAAGTTGAACACTAAAGCTTCTTATTTCCAACTGTCACTCTAGTAGAATTTCTGGTTGTTTGATGCTGAATATAAAGATAACAAAATCCTGGCTCTGGAACGTTGTTTCATCTGCCTCAAGTAAACCTTTTTTTCAAGGTAATGACTGGAATATCTGAATAGGCAGAGAACTAGGATATCATCAAACTTACGGAAGAGGTTGTATGAGTCTATTAATGCCTATTTGCTAGTAAATGTTTGCTAAAATATGACTATATGTGTAGCAGAATTTGCTTTAAAACTTATAGCTGGCAATAGCAATATCATAGGGGGACTGCTAACCCTTTTCAACATTCTGCAGTAACCACACTTACCTATCAAAGGTGTGTATAACCAAATTATCACAGGATAGCTCTCAACTGACATTTTGCCTCATTTTAATTTTCACCAGAGCCCTTCAAATTAGTCACTACTCCCCTTACTCAGATTAGAAAATTCAGGTTTAGGGGATATTAATCCATAAAAATATGGATATTGAGTGGTAGAGCCTGATGTGTCTGATTTCATTGCTCCAACTGCTCCCGCAGACTCCCAGATAAAGTCACATGGTCATTGCAAGGAATGGATGAGTGGTTATGAAATGGCAGCAGCTGGGTTCTCTGCAAATGTATGGGTTAAACAAAGGCTCTTTAGCCCTTTTGACAGATAGCTTAAAGTCAACTCATATTAAATTGATTTGATATATATTTACTGTTCCTTTATATATATATACACTTACTATTAATACAGTTTTGGTTCTTTTTTTGTACTTCTCATGTTTTAAAATCTATACTCTCTTTTGATCTACCCAATATATTCAGAGAAATTGTAATTTCATACACTGAGGCACAGATTACTCTGTGACATAATTGCATGACCTAGCTCTAGAGCCCTCTCCTAGAAAGCTTGACTATAAAATTATCAGTTGAAACATGCTTTGAAAAGTCATAGTTATCTAAAAGTCAATAAAAAGCTCATCTCAAAGCATTGTTGCATAGAAAAAAGTAAATGAAATGGTAATTTTAGAATTGGAATGCTTAAGGGAAATAAAATATTCATGGACTGATGATTCTGATGTACAGCAGGGATCAGTGGAGTTGAATGAATGATTTGGGGTCCTATAAAGCTACTAATCAGGCTAAAAAAAAATGCAAGATATAAATAGAAGAATTTACTCCATAGTTACCAACAAAATATCACATTCCAAATTCATTTATTTTGGATATTATGTCCTTAGCAGAAATCAGTATGGCCACAAATAACCCAAATCTAATTTATTTTTTAAAATCTTAAGTTCTTAGAAGACAGATCCTAGGTGAACAGAAAAGTAAGCTTTGATATGTTCCTATCTATACTTCTGAAATTTATGCTTTAAGGTTAATTTTTTTATTTAAGTAGAAGTTATGGGGAAAAATTATTCATTTCACATGAAGCCATTTCATTAACAACTCGTTATTACATGTGGAGGTAATGGCATCCAAAGAATATGAGGTTATGAAAAAAATGTATGTTCTTAGTTTTAACTTCATGTGAAAACTAAAATAAATATGATGAATAGATAATATAATCAAACTTTTCCAGGAAAGAGGCTGATCTATTTTTGTTATACTCTAGCTGTATACCCGGCTTACAGAATTATCTGTGCTTTAGCCTTTCCCATGTGTGTTATTATTACACATATTAAAATTATTCTTCCTCTTTAATGAAAATGAAAAATATATAGAGTGAGAAGTTTTAGCTTTATTTTTTAAATGTGTATATTTGCTCATAATAACTGAATAAAAGTGACTTGAAATTATGTTCTTTTAAATATTAATTCAATTATAGTATTATATGGGGGAAATTCTACTAGTTGGGATAATATCTTGGGATGATTTTCCCACTAGGTCCTACTTATCATCCCTGAATAAGACAAAATGAGACATCAAAACTATAAAATTGCTGCTTTTGTAGGCTTAATATCCATCAATGCTGAGGAAGCTGTTTGGACACAAAATTAAGATTTGTTCTAGGATTTCAACATTGACTTTAGTAACAGCAGGGGAAAAACAAGAATGTGCTTAGAGAGAAAAACCTCTGATTATGTTATGAACGTACCACTCCATTCACTGATAGTAGCTGGTCTCCTCGCTTGAGGCCTCCGTGTCTTTCGGCCACCCCTCCAGGAATGATGCGAGAGATATAAATGGGGGAATTTTGCTCCTTTCCTCCCATCACATTAAAACCAAGGCCTTCATCCGTTTTTGGCAGCTCGACTACCCGAGGGTGGGAATGGCCTTCACTAGCTGCAAAAGCTGCAACTGTTGCCTGAAAGAAAAGATGGTCATTTGGTGATAAAAACGAGGGAAATAAGGCTCATCACATGACTTGCAGTGTGTAGATCTGGCAACTCCTCCTATTTTACAGCATTCTCCTGTGAAAGAAAGAACACGAAAGGGAGGAGGCTTTCTTCATTTAGATGTCCTTTATAATTCCTTTCTTTGGTAAAGCTCAGCCCAACTATTGATATTTCCACCTTTCTAGACCTTACCCATTATGATAAAAATTTCCCTTCCTCATAAACATCTTTCCCACTAACCTTGGTTAGATGCAAATCTTCCTATTCTTGGACTCCAAATAGCTTTGGTACATATAATACCTACATATGGTACATAAACTATAATTACTGTATATATTGTATATATGTTGACCATGGGCACCCGAAGGGCCGAGATCGTGGCTTCCACTTCTTTGTATGACACACGGTCTAACTTGGTGTTTGCACATAAATGTATTCAATACGCTGATGAGCACTTATATGTATATATACTGGTGAATACATCTAGAATTTTGCTATTGCCAAACCACTGGCTTAGAAAATTTAGTTTCTTTTTCTTTTTTAATTGAAAATGCCTAAAAGAAAAAAAAGCTAAAAGAAAATAATAGATTCAAACAGGTTATAATTATTTCATATCAATATTCCATATTATTATGAGAGGTCCTCTTATCTGGCACAGGTTTTTTTCCCCTATATTTTACATTAATATTTCAACTACTGCAGTAACGTAGGCAAAATGAGCACTCCATGGTTTTATACCTAGATGTACAAAATATCATTTAATATGGATATAACTTTATTTTAAAATTCATATATGTTAATTTAAAAAATAAGTTGAAGGAAACAACTTACCATTAGTTTTCACCCCCCTCCCCTCCATAGAGAAGATTTAAATAGTTTCTATCAAGAAAAGATTCTTCTGCCTGCTTCTTATTTTCCACCTCTGGTAAACTGCCTTAACCACAGTTGGTTAGATACCTACTATAAAGTGATTTACTCAACACTGTGAAAATATTGATTCCCAACGACTGTACATTCTTTTCCACACACAGCATTATCACATCAATTTAGCATTATGCTACTGTCTGCATTTAGTGAAAGATAGTGAATGATATGGAAATAATGGCTTGCTTTTAGCTACATGCATTTGCTCATGCAAACCTTGCTGTCATGCATAGATTTTAATGGCTGACATGGATGCAATGCAGACAGCCCAGAAACAACCAGAAAATATTGTGCTATTGCAACATTATGCTGCTATCCTGCTGTTCTACATGAATAAGAAATGAGAATGGTAAAACACTACATAATTCACTTTCCCCTTAATTAAACCATGTAGGGATCATTTTTCTGTGTGTGTTCCACTTCAGTACAAGCAAAGCATGATGTAATGATAATAATACCCTCTTTTTGCCTGGGGTAAAAAAATCAAAAAACAAAAAAATCACAAATCTATAGTGTTCAGTTACAGAATGAAAACTGAAAAAATCAGGAGAGAAACCAAACAAGCGGTGATGTAACACAAAAGAATTAAATGGAAAATTCTGATTATTTTCAGCAGTTCTTATTTCTTACACATATTAGAAAGAGAAAAGCTTTTAAAAAGCAAATGTGTATCTATTATAACATTTCTGTACTTGTAAAGTAAGAACTGCATTAGTGATTTTAGTTTAAAAGTATTATTTCCTATGGTCTGTTTCCCACATAATTTCATGATCCTACTGCTGTAACATTTTCATTCGGAAGGTCTCTGCAATCTCTGGATTTGAGTTTTTCAAGAGCAAATGTGGTCACTACCAAAACAGGTAACAGACCTTCCCTTTAGGTCAACACCATATTCATTCAGCTACTCTGCTGAGTACATGGAAGAATCCTGCATCAGTGGGTATCAGGTGAGTTCTCGTCATGTCTAGCTTGAGTCAAACTTTTAGACTTGTACAAATCTTCATGCGTTGAATAGGGAACAGGTTCTTTTGGATCAGAGGAATGTGTCAGAAAACCAAGAAGTATTTATACAATGAACCAGCAGATTTGCTTGTGCCAAATGAACATTCAGTGAGTTTAATGAAATCATTCTCCTTTCTTAAGCTACAGAAGCAGCAGAAACGTTCAATTTTCCATTAGGATTTTTACCTGGGAAGTAGTACTGGTTCTAGACTCTGGGCTGCCACTGATGTCTAAATTCTCTTACAGTGTACACACGAGAATACCTGAAACACACACGCGCACAATCAATTACTAGATCACTGGGGTTAAGTATATTTTTAAAGTTACTCAAGTCTTACCTTTGCTGTGGCCCTGGCACGGAATTCAGGACAGCCATTAACAGTTATCGTTTCATGCATATATTGATACACCTAAAATGTTCACATAAAAAAAGAACGTGTAAGAACATTAAGAATATCAATTCTTTCATTGCAGATAGGACAATAAGTTTTCACTGTAAGACAGAAGTTCCCTATCACAAAGTGAAATAGCTTTGAATCAATTATCCTGATGATTTGGACCAAAAATCCCTCCTATTTTTTTTTTTGCGGGGGGAGCGGGCAGGTGGTGGTTAGGGCAGAGAAGAGAGGGCAATCACTTTTATTCACTTTTTAATTTGGCTATCCATGTTTATCAAGTAATAAAACTTTTATATTTGGTTTTATAAAAGCCGCTGTTGGTAAAAATTTTTACCATTATTTATAGTTCTATCTCTCAAATACGTAATAAAAATAATGTATATAGTTATTTCCTGAATCTAGGTAACACTTTAAAAATAGTTTTCTAAGTTAATATTCCACAGAGCTGGGATTACAATATCTTTTCCTTGAATGTTGGAAGGTATGCAAGTTGGAATGTGTTACTGATACACACTCATAATTCATAACTATAGAGATTCAGGAGCAAAGACAACTAAAGTAAGAGATTCTTGGAATTAGTAATACAGAAAAACATATCAACTATGGGTTCATGTTAACATTTAGATGAAATAGAAAAAATGGGGGGTAAAATCTGGACCCAGAATGATGTCACAGAAAGCATACAGGTTTTGCTGACTAACGGACCTACGTTTGAGCCTTATAATACAATTGGGGAACTATGAGGTCTTGGGTGAACTACTTTACCACTTTGATGCTCTTTTTGCCCATCTGAAAAATGGGTAAAGAATATTTATTTAGTATGGTTGTTTCTTTTTTTTTTATGCAGTATACAGTTTATTACTTTGTACTAACACATTCTCATATTACAAAGGCAATTTAGTGGAAGAATGTTTCTTTTGATATTTGAATAATCTGAAAGAACACAAACAGAATTATACATAAAAACATACTCGTTTGGATAACAGCAACAACAACAACAAAAAGACAAGTTAAACAATAAAAAAATTTTCCTTTCTTACAGGTAGACAATGAAGTGGACCTAATTCGGTTTTCTGTTTAAAAGCCTCCAAAGACAAAAGCAGCTTAAAATCTAATTAAAATGAATAAAAAATGTTTACTAAATTACTGGTCTTTGGCACCATTTTCTGTTTTCTGTTGTATTATTATTATTTTTTTTCTGCGGTACACGGGCCTCTCACTGTTGCAGCCTCTCCCGTCGCGGAGCACAGGCTCCAAACACGCAGGCTCAGCGGCCATGGCTCACGGGCCCAGCCGCTCCGCGGCATGCGGTATCTTCCCAGACCGGGACACGAACCCGTGACCCCTGCATCCGCAGGCAGACTCTCAACCACTGCGCCACCAGGGAAGCCCTGTTTTCTGTTGTTTAGATGAAGGTTCTTTGTCTGTTTCTTCTCTTGCTCTTTTTACTGGTCTAGATGCACCATTTTCATCATGTTCATCATCACTATCAAATTTAGTTTTCTTGCCCTGAAACTGTACTTTTCCTTTAGCAGACCCAATCTGGGCAGCTTTATTTCCCTTTCCTTTTCCTTTAAACCTGCGACCTTTTGACTTCTATTTGTTTAGGGATTCTTGTTGCTCTTCTACTATTTTTTTCAATGCTTCTTTTTCCACATCTCTTTCTAGAACTTCCCAGGTGACCTCTTTGTTCCTTAATTGTAGGTTACCATTATTCGCGTCTTTTGCTTTCCATAGCTTTTTCTTTAAACAGAATTATTTCCTCTTTGGCTCCTCTGACAAAGTCTATCCATTTTATTTCACCATGATTTGAGAAAAGGACATGCAAATCTTCTCTACACATCTGATCATCTAAGTCCCCCGAGAATTTCAGCAAGCAGCCAATCTTTTCTTCTAGAGATTTCATTTCAGCATTTTCTGCTAACTTTTGTTTTTCTTCTTGCTCGTGTTTAGCTCATAATGTAGCTTCTATTTTATTTTGCTTTCTTTCTTCATTTTTCTCTGTAAAGTAATCGGCCTTGAAAAGTATTAGCAGGTCTTTGTGTCTTTGTACTTCTGGCCAGGGGTCTCAACAAACTTCTTAGCAGATTCAATGGTATCAAATACAGCAAATATTGATCCCTTAAATACTTTGTGCAATGTTCTTCTCATCTTAATATTTAGTACCTGACCTTTATCTTCCAACCATTCTTTTATGTCATCAAGGGTTGCATCAATTGGGAAGCCTTTAATATAAACAGATCTGTTTTTTACAACAGTTTTATACTCATCAGTCACTTCAGGGAAGGGTTTGCTTGGAGATCTTCTAATTTTAGTTTATCTTCACTTATTTCCATGAGTTCTGCTTCACTTATTTGCATGAGTTCTGCCTTTGATTTGCTCAATGCTTCTACTATTACATTAAAGTCTGTTGTTAGACGGTTTAACCTATTAAATTTTATCATTATCTCCAAAGGTACCCAACCTTCACCCAGTTTGATCTGTTCCTTTAAAAATTTGTCGCGTGGAAAATTGAAGTCACCAAAATAATGCTCGATTTGATGACAGATTTTGGCCTCCAGAGCAGCCATTTTTTTCATTATCACCATTTTCTGCCATTCTGGCTATTTTTAAGTTCCCGGTCCCACAGAGACGCGCCACAGGGTCACTAACAGCGACCGCAACATCTCCCCTCCCCAGCACCGCCGGCTTGCCCAATGCACCTCAAGAAGATGGGGGTTGTCCCGGCCAGTATGGTTATTTTTCTTTGAAAGAATACTTTCAAAACGCCATCCAGAGCAGGTACTCCTTAGACAGCAGGTATCATTACTAATTATGATTCTAGACAACTATACAAATTGTTGAAACATAACAGAAAAACTGTTTTTCCTTTAAACTACCAGGGATGGGGGGGTTAGGAAATCAGTAGTAAAATAAATTGCTCAATTTTAAATAAACTGAAGTATAGAGGATGACTTTTAAAGGATAGTTTGAAGAGGATATTTTGAAAAAATAACACGATTAAATATGCTTGATTATATGCTCATTTTGAAGATTTAAATAATAAATTTGTAAATATCTATTGCATAAGGCACGGGGTAAAAGTCCATTTGGTATTATGCTGGAGTATTTTTCAGGAGTGACCCATTAGCCACATCAGTAAAAGATGAAACAGGAGAATTTTAATTGAAGATTTTTTCCTTTCTATTGATCTTATTTTATATGCTTAAGTCAAAAATTATTAAGGTGAGTTCAAAATTTGATTAATTCATCCATTCAACAACCATTCATTGAATGTCTGGGACTGATTTCCCAACATTTTTTATTGGCTCATGTCTCAAATATATTTGGTTGAATCTCCACTAATGCTGATTCATCTTTCCCAGGTAGCATATTTAGAAGGAGAAAGACAAAGTGGTCTGGAGCAGAAAAGTAGGAGCACTACTGAGGATCCACCTTTAATCCTTATGTTTCCACTAAATAACTGGGGTATTCAGTTTCTGTGGGAAATCTGAACAGGAAGAGAGCAAGTTTCCAGAAGACCATTTTGTGGAACTGGGACCTGTTCATGCAAATTCTTTAGGTTACCAAAATAACTGCTAAACATGTTTCCATGTTATTTCCTTGAAAATGTATCGTTCTGTTTCACAGAAATGGTCCTTCCACAAATAAATGCCACTTACTTGCTCTTACAGCCCATTTAAGAGGAGAATTTTCTCCAGCCTGTTTGCCTGTTTCTCTTGTTAATAAACTCTCTCAAATCTGACCCGTTTGCTCCATCCTAACTTATTTATTATCTGTTGCTCGAAGCACGGAATTAGTGTCTTAATTGGGTCTCTCTACCACCAAAACACTATAGACTTTAGTTATCAACATCAAGTACCTACCTGACCATACTGCTGCTGTGCTCTTCGCTGTCTGCTGCCCTTACAGTAAAGGTTGCAAAGTCAAATTCTTACAAAAGTCAAGCTAGTGAAAATAATGCAGAGCACAGCCTCCTCTTTCGTCTTGTTTTCCTACTTCCTTTTCTCCTCCCTGAGCATTACCCAAACATATCATACCCTCTTAGTTGCCCAGGCTTTTGCACATGCTGTATGTTCTGTTTGGAATGCCCTTCCATCAGGAAGACTCTTATTTATCTAAGTTTAACACAATCATTAAAGGCTTAATTCAAATATTGTCTTCTCTGTTAAACATTCTCTGCCTTCCCCAAGCAGAGTAAATTTCTCCCTCCTTGGCTCCTGGCCAAATGAGTTTGTCTGGAGTCATTGCGGTCATCTTTTCCGGAGGAGTGACGTGTTTGTTTGCATTCAAGGATGTTTATGAGGACAATCATGTAGCAAATAATTGGGGGAGGAGGAATGGTTGTCATCAATTGATTAAAACAAAAACTACTTTTTTTTAACCAAGGAGGTGAAAGCCCTGTACACTGAAAACTAATAAGATGTCGATGAAAGAAATTGAAGACACAAATAAATGAAAAGATATTCTGTACTCATGGACTGGAAGAATTAATATTGTTAAAACGACCATGTCACCTAGAACAATCTACAGATTCAATGCAATTCTTAACAAAATTCCAACGGCATATTTCACAGAAATAGAACACAATCCTAAAACTTATATGGAACCACAAAAGACCTGAATAGACAAAGCAATCTCGAAAAAGGAGAACAAAGCTGGAGGCATCACACTCCTTGTTTTCCAACTATATTACAAAGCTGTAGTAATCAAAACCATATGATATTGGTATAAAAACAGACACATAGATCAATAGGACAGAATGGAGAGCCCAAAAATAAACCCATACATGTATGGTCAATTAACTTATGACAAAGGAAGCAAGAATACACAATAGGGAAAGGACAGTCTCTCCAATAAATGGTGTTGAGAAAACTGGACAGCCACATGCAAAAGAATTAAACTAAACTATTATCTTGGACCATACACAAAAATTAATTCAAAATGGATTAAACACTTGAATGTTAGACCTGAAACCATAAAACTCCTAGAAGAACACATAGGTGGTAGATCCTTGATATCAATCTTAAAGATTATTTTTTGGATCTGACTCTAAAAGCAAAGACAACAAAAGCAAAAATAAACAAATGGGTCTACATCAAGTTAAAAAGCTTCTACACAGCAAGGGAAATCATCAACAAAATGAAAAAGCGACCTACTCAATGGGCGAAAACATTTGCAAATCATATATCTGATAAGAGGTTAATATCCAAAATATATGAAAAACTCATCCAACAGCAAAAACAAAAATGAAACAATCCAATATAAAAATGGGTAGAGGATCTGAATATTTTTCCAGAGAAGACATACAGATGGCCAAGAGGCACATGGAAATATGCTCAACATCACTAACCATCACGGGATGCAAATCAAAACCATAATGAGATATCACCTCATACCTCTCAGAATGGCTATTACCAAAAAGACAAGAAATAAGTGTTGGAGAGGATGTGGAGAAAAGGAAACCCTCATGTACTGTTGGTGCCGTTGTAAATTAGTGCACCACTATGGAAAGCATTATGGAGGTTCCTCAAAAAATTAAAAAGAGAACTACCATATGATCCAGTAATTTCACTTCTGGGTATTTATCCAAAGAAAATGAAAACACTAATTTGAAAAGATATATGCACACCCATGTTCACTGCAGCATTATTTAGGGGAGCCAAGGTATGGAAACAACCTAAGTGGACATCAGTGGATAAATAGATAAAGAAGATATGGTATATACATGCAATGGTATACTAGTCAGCCAAAAAAAAATAAAGAGTAAAATCTTGTTACTCATAACAATGTAGATGGATCTTGGAGGCATTACGCGAAGTGAAATAAGTCAGACAGAGAAAGATAAATACCACGTGATCTCACTTATATGTGGAATCTAAAAAAAACAAAACAAACAAACAAATAAAACCAAGCTCATAGATACAGAAAATGGATTGGTGGTTGCCAGAGAGGGGAGTTGGGAGTGGGCAAAAAGGTACAAACTTCAGTTACAAAATAAGTCATGGGAATACAGTGGACAGCATGGTGACTACAGTTAATAATACTGTATTGCATATTTGAAAGTTACTAAGAGAGTAAATCATAAAAGTTCTAATCACAAGGAAAAAAAATTGTAACTATTCATGGTTATGGATTTAAACTAGACTTACTGTAGTGATTATTTCACAAGGTATACAAATATTAAATTGCTATGTTGTACATCTGAAACTAATATATGTCAATTATACTTCAATAAAAAATAAAAATGAGGAAAACTGAAGCACAGAAGAAAAACTAATTTTGTAAGAGCCTGAGATAAAGCAAATACAAATTAAGAATAATTATCCTTAACACCCCAATTTGAACTGTGAACTTAAAAACGTGCTATGCAAGAAGTAGTACTATATATAGATAATTGCACAGGCTCTGGAGATGACTTGGAAACAAACCCTGGGCCACTTATTAATTGTATGATTTTTGTCAGTTACTTCATTTCTCTGGGGCTCAATTTTTGCATTTGAAAAATGTGCTTAAGGCATCAATTAACTTCTAGGTCTGTTGTGAAGATTCAATAAGATAAGAACAGTTTGTAGGATGTAGTAAGTGCATAAAAAATTAGTTGTTATCATTACTATTATCATTATTATTTAATGTTTCCCAATGTATTTGACCCTGGGATCTTTGAGGAAGAATCCTCTAGGACTAGGAGTCTATGAACACTTTTAGAAAGAACTGATCAAAGACTGTAGTTCTCAACTAGGGGAATTTTGCCCCCGCCTCCAGGAGACACTGGGCAATGTCTGGAGACATTTTGGGTTGTCACAAATGGGGAGAGGCATGGTGCTGCTGGCATCTAGTAGTCGACATGCCCAGTAGCCGGGATGCTGCTAAACACCCTACAATGCTCAAGGCAGCTCCCCACAATAATGAATTATCTGCCAAAATGTCAATGATGCTGAGATTGTAAAACCCTGAACTAATGAATCAAGCTATATATTTTCTTCTGATGTGTAATAATTAGTGAGCTATAAAACAACACTTGTATCGCACTGAGAGAAGGGTCTCGTAAATGTTCAGTAAATAATTTTTGGAGTCAAATATGATTCTGGTGCACATTTAACAAGGACTTACTGTAGGCCAAGAGTAGTGCTAAGCGTTTTATATTTATGAGTTCATTTAATTCTCACAACTTGTGATTCAGGCATTCTACACACAAGAAAACAGCCATGGAGATGATAACAAAACCACAACTGCACAGCTAGTTAGTGGCCAATTTGGTACAGAAATTGATATCCAGTTGCCTCCCAAATGTTTCCTCTTTTAACCACATCAGGTTTTCTTATATTGAGACAACATTGGACCACTACTATTTTGGCAGCATGTGTTGAAACAGATGTGAAGATGTCACAAGTACTTATATTTTGCATAAAAGTTTCTGGGTTTTATATGGTGTCTACCACCTATACAAGTGGTGGCTGCCAATCAACAATACGATTCTGAAACCAACAAATGCACCAACTCCAAATGAAAGTGAAATAGCATTTCAATCCTCTTTTCTGGCTATAACATACTAAGATTAAGTGAAATAAATCCAGTGTTAGCGTCAGTCTTTTTTCCTGTAAAATACAATAGATTCTGATACTTGGTTTTCAAAAGTGAGCTAAAAAGGTCATGGTCTAGTTATAGAGTCAAGTCAAAACTTGGAGATATTAATTCTACTTCCATTAGCTATGTCATCTTAGGAACGTTTCTTAGCTTTTTACTTCCTAAGGGGCAAAACCTATCCCTGCCTATCTTACTTTTCAAGGACAATTGTAAAAGTATAAAATTTTGAAGAAAGGTGTTATGGAAAGCTAAAGTATTTCCCAGATACCCTGAGAAAGTTTCTGAAGGGAAGACAGAAAATGGTTGTATGAGCTTCTTCAAGGGACAGTGCATGGGGCTTATGGTCCTCTGAATCTTTTGGGTCCCCAAATGTCTGGCAACCTTACCTACAGCATTTCTAAGCACATTCTATTGGATATCATGGGTTTAATTCCTAGTGAAAGTCAAATAATTTATAAAAACTCTTGTATAGAGTTTTAGTTTACATCTTAGTCAATAATTTCCTAACCTTGAATAAATCCCACAAATTCAATAGCATTTTGTATATTTAGAAGCTATTCTAAGCTATTGAAAATTTACAAATACAGATCAATTCAATAAAGGCAGTGGAATTGTGGTGAGTTGGTTCAAAAAGATCCATTTATTCATTCATTCAACTAATATTTACTTACAAGCTATTCTAGTCAGTAGGTTAGGCACCTGGGCCAAAATATGAAAAAAAATATATTGGCTGTTTCTAAAACTTTGAATTAGTATTAATGTTCATTATAGAAGGAGTGTTTTAAAATATTTTAAGCGAATAGTTTAAATTTTACTTTTCTTTATATTAAAAAGCAGATAGCCTATCTTTTCTGGATGGAAAGTTTGTCACTGGGAGAATATCAAGTACAAATGTCATAAAAGCTTCTCTTGTGGACCAAATTTACAACAGAATTCCCAGTTAGAGTTAAAACAAACAGCTAAAATTCAAGTGCAAGAGGATTCTTGCTTCTTAGCTCTCATTTATCATAGACTATGTAGACAATATCACAATATAAACTTTACACTGAATCATTCTTCTTGATCTTGAAAACCCTGATTGGTACAGAGATGTAGGAAAGGGATGACAAATCTATATCATCAGTTTCTTGCCCTTTACTCCTTTTCTATGTGACTTTAAGGGACCTACTATCTGTGCACCTTAGTTTTCTACTATGTAAAATGCTACCTTCAAGAGTCAGCCAAAGAAGACAAAGTATGTGGCTTCATGAACCATAACTTGTTATTCTTATACTTTTATTATAAAAGCTGCTATATTTCTATTATTACTATTATATGCGTGTGTGAGATTTGGTTGGAACAATGCCTTTAGAATTTAGCTGCTTGGTGAGAAGTGTGGAAAAAACTTTGAGTTCAAAACTAGATTCTGATTGTTCTGTCTTCCGCTCTTGCAGATAGCTGTGTTGACTCTTGTATTTTGATGTTATTTAAAGTTGCTGCGTGAGGCAAACACTACTTAGGCTCACCTTACCCCACCCCCATTTTCCACTCCCTCCTCCCAGCACTGCCTGGCCACATGACCCAGTTCTGTCCAGCGAGAATTCAACTGGAAGTAGATGAGACGCTTCTATGAAAGTGTTGCTGTTTTGGTATAAACACTGTCTGTTTCCCCACCTCTATTTCTCATCCTGATTGTGGATATTATCAGCTGTAGTAGCAACCTGTAACTGCAAGAGAAAGGCCAGGGAAACACATAGACATCAGCTCTGATCACTTGGAGCTCCTGAATCCCTGTGAGCAGCTGCCTACTCTCAACGGACTGTAATGAAGAAAAACAGTCTATTTGTTTCAGCCACTGAAGTTGGATTTTCTGCTACTTTCAGCCAAGAGAATTCCTCATTGCTACATTACTCAAGTAAATGTTATACAGAACTATGCTATATTTAGAGCCTGTTTTCTTCTAGCCTCTTCCAATTCCAAAAGTTATAATTTTTTCATTAGAAATCAAAGCAAATTTGTTAATATGACGGTTTAGAAACTAAGAGAGGATAGACTAAAGTCACAGTAAAAAAAAAAAAGATGCAGAAACTAACTCTTGGAAAAACACTGTTAGGGATATGAAAAGACAAGCTAACTAAGAGGAAATATTTGCAAAACACATAGCTGGCCTTCTATCCAGAATATAGAAAGAGTTTTCAAAAGTCAATAACAAGAAAACAACCCAATTAAAAATTGGGTAAAGTCTGAACAGGCATGTCATCAAGAAAGGTGTATGGGTGGCAAATATGAAAAGATAATCAACATCATTAGTTGCTGGGAAATTCAAATTAAAATCATAATTAGACACATGTACACACTTATTAGAATATCTAGATTTTTAAAAATCCCGACAATACCTAGTATGTGGAAGAATGTTGAACAACTAGAACTCTTGTGGTAATAGAAAATGGCACATCCACTTGAGAAAACAAATTAATAGTCTTCCACAGATTTAAACCTAAACTTGTAAGATTCACGTATCTACATTTAGCTATTTATCCAAGATAAATAAAAAATGTATATTCATACAAAAATTAGATACAAGCACACTTTATTCATAATCACCACAAACTGGAAAAAACTCAATAGGCTTCAACTGTGGATGAATATCAAATGGAAGCACATCCATACAATGGAATACTGCTAGGCAATAAAAAGGAACAAACTACTCATACATGCAACAATGTGGATGAATTTCAAATGCATGTTGCTAAGTGAAAGAAGCCAGACTCTATAGATGTCATTTACATGATACTCAGGAAAAGGCAAAATAATGACAGAAAACAGATCAAAGGTTGTCAGAAGCTGGGGGTGGGATGAATTGACCTCCAGGTATGAGAAAATCTGAGGGGTGTTGGAACTGTTCGAATATCTTGATAAAGGTTATGGTTAACATGATTGTATGGGATTACTAAAACTCTGAAACTGTACACTGAAAAGGGGAAATATTACTCGATGGCAATTATACTTCAATAAACCTGACTTTTAAAAAAGCAGAAAATATTTCTTAAGAGATGAAAATATTCAGATACTTAATTGTTATTTTGGAAACCTAAAACAAAGACCTTAAAACACAAAAACCTACAGATATTTAAGAAAGTATTTAATATAATAAAAAGATAACATTAGCCCCCATTCCTCAAAGTTTATCAGTGTGGAAAGCAACATATACTTTAATGGATGGTAATATCTCTTTCAAAGTGTCTTATTATAGATGGGCTAGCTACTAAAATGTCAATAGAATTATAATCAAGATTAAATAAACTTCTCTATATCAGTGACTGGAAAAAAGAAATAAATTTTTCAGCAACATTGTGAAAAATGAAAATGGCATTAAACCAAGTTACCTCAAGAGGGAAAATAGTAGAAAGACATATGATCAGATTAGAGAAAATGAATGAGAAAGTCTAAATGAGAAAATTACATGGTCCAAATCCTACCACATTATAATATTAATTAAAGCTTCTTATATGTAGGTTTTTATTAAAAAGCAAGCAACAATGTACTTTTTTAATAAAAAAAGCAATGTAAGTATTAAGACTGATATTTATATCTATAGCTATCTATAATTTTTTTAATGGATTGCTTGATTTTTCAGATTTGGAAATTGAGATAAGAGTTGAATAAAGTTATTTGATTTTAAAATACTTAAATATTTTCATAACACTAAAAGTGAAGACTGAGCCCCCTCATGTCCTTATATAATTAGAGGCCACCTGGGTAGTTGGACAACATTCACAATATTAAGCCACAGTGTATTTATAATAAAAACTTGGCAGTTTTTCTGAAAGCAAATTTTAGGCCAAGGGAGGTATCTAAAATAAATATGTGGCTCTAAATTTAATTGCATTTAGTGGAGTCCATGCATGCAGAAATCGAGTGCCCTGATGTGAAAGTGCATACTGTACTCGATGTGACTAGAATAAAACAGAAATAGAGATTTCGTCACCAAACACATGGTCTACTTATTTTAGGAGGCTTTGTAGAAATAGTTCCAGACCAATTGAAAATTGGCTCATCTATTAAGGAAGAGATATTCAAAAAATATCTAATTTTTGCCTTGAATTTTTTCTTCCATTTTGGAAAAATGGCAGCTATAATTAAATGTTATACGTTTAAATCTATAGCAATCCATGTATCTATATTGTTTCCATATGCTTTTCTAACTGTGGAAATGTTCCATTTAAAATCACAGTGTTAGAATTCCTATAAACTACAAAATTTAGGGTATAAAATTTAATGTCTAGAACCAACCATTTTTTGAAAATAAAATAAAATGGTACACACTGGTTACAATTCATGTCTACTACAGTAAGACCATCAAGAGTCAAATCAATCCTGTGAAAATCCAAGAATAAAATATCTTGGGTAATGTCTTTTTCTACATCTCTCTTTGACCATCAACTTTGATGAGAACACGCCACCCACTGGCCAAGAAAAACACTGACAGGTATAGAGAAGCAAAGGATAATACATCTCTATTAGGTTGAAATGATTTAAAAAGAGAGTTCAGAGACTTCCCTGGTGGTGCAGTGGTTAAGAATCTGCCTGCCAATGCAGGGGACACGGGTTCGAGCCCTGGTCTGGGAAGAACCCACATGCTGTGGAGCAACTAAGCCTGTGTGCCACACTACTGAAGCCCACACACCTAGAGCCCGCGAGCCACAACTACTGAGCCCACGTGACACAACTACTAAAACCCGCGTGCCTAGAGCCTGTGCTCCACAAGAGAAGCCACTGCAATGAGAGGCCTGCGCACCATAACAAAGAGTAGCCCCTGCTCAACGCAACTAGAGAAAGCCTGTGCACAGCAACAAAGACCCAACACAGCCAAAAATTTATAAAAAAATAAAAATAATTTTAAAAAAGAGAGTTCAGTCATTAAAACAGACGTTTGACAATATTACTGGTAAAATCAATATGTCGACTGACATTCTTGCCAGAAATGGTGGCATTACCTACAATCAAAAACAAAAACAAAAATCACTGAATTTGAAGATTGAAAAATATGTGACATTTGGGGTAACTAAACATTTCTGACCCCTCTCTTTCAAGTGTGGGCCTCTGTACACCTGCTTACTTATTGCCTCAATATCCCCAGAGAAGGAAGACCTATCTGCTCACATGATTGGTCAGCACCCAAGAACCGTATTAAGCCATGGTTTTACCAGGGTTACTGACAGTGTCTCTAAAAGGGTTAGGAGCCACAAGACCCATCTTCTACTCTTTCTGCACCCATGTCACAAGAATTCAGGTAGGAGTTGCCTGCTTGGAGGAGATGTAGCTGTTGCTCTCGTTTTCAATTCTATAATACCTCCTTAAGCCAAACCTGACATCTCAGATTCAGACTGGAGAAAAAGGAGGATTCATTTAGATGTAAGGACCCAAACTTCATTCTCCAATCTATATTTTACCAGAAAGAGCCGTACTAGAGAGGATTTGGGTGCTTTCCATGCTAATAACAAAGTGGTCGTTTGTTTCCTATTTGGTTATGGGCCTTTCACGTTGCTTCCTTGGTTGGTAACTCCTTGAGAAGAACGACAGAATGCAGGACAGGATCTGAGTACTCCTGGACCACTGGCTATGATAACATCTTAACAGCACTGAAATCTCAAGTCTACCTCTCACAGTCCACACATGAGACTCCATAACTCAGACTTTCTGCTGCAATGTGATACATGCCATTTGTGATCTGCTTTAAAGGGCACTAAGCAGACTACAGCAGTAGAAAAGCTGAATTGAAATGGTCCATCATTTGTGACCTAACTCGTGTGTTAAAGTGAATTTATGAAAAAGGTATTACTAGACTGAAGGAAAATATGGTCTCAAATTGCAAGTGATCACCAATGCTTAGATAGAGATGAAGATAAGGAACGTTTTGGACAAATTGATGTCTTTCAATATCTACTCATCTTCCTAGCCAAGTTATAAAGGGACAGGAACTTTTTCTAAAATGCTGTTATAGGTTAATTCTAATGAGAAGGGCACACTAAGAAAGTTCTCCAGAACTCTGCTTCCCAAATGATGTGGCAGGGATGAGAGGACCCTCAAGGAGGATAACCTGGGATCACTTCCCAAAGAGGATTAAATGCCCCTTCATGCCTGACAGTAAATGGATGGCACATCCTTTCTTTTTTCTTCTTCTTCTTTTAGTTCTGTAGGAACTCAGTAGGGAGGCATCAGGACTGTTGGTATGTTACATATCACAGTCTTCAGAATCGCCATCAATTTTAAAATTTCCAAAAGTTAGTTATATCATTTGTTGTAAGTGAATTAAAATGATTCTGCCATATACTTACATTTTCCAAAGGGAACAGAAAATACTCTGTAGAGTTTTACAACTAATTATAATTATTCTGTTATATAAAAGCAGAAGCATTAGTTGTCAAACTATAAAACTGAAGAATGACTATAATTTTTAAAACTATGCCATTAACCATTAATTTCTCTACTTATTTTTATAATTGGTTTATATTTCCTAGTGGGTTCTTAACACACATTAACTTTCATAAGGTAGTACAAATACTTTGTACAAATTATTTAATAACTGCAAGGAAAAACTGAGATCACAAATAATGGATGATTTCCACAGGGTCCACGTGACAGGTGGCCAAGCCACCAGGGAGAAATCTCTTTCCTTATGGTTGTCTAAAAAAGAATTCCCTTAAGGCAGCTGTTCCTGTCCTGTCGTTGTTACACAGCAGGAGTCCCCTGTGACAGGAAACGCCTGAGCAAAATTTTGGAAAGATGTCATTTCCAATTAGTATAGCACCATTCAAAGGGGCTGGATTATCTCTATTTGCTTACTTTGGGTAAAATTCAAACAAAGTTTGGGGCTTAAAATCTGTCTCCTTTTTTTCTGATTGGATTAAGACAATGTGAAATCTCATGAAGGATTCCAAAGTTCTAGGATATTGGCTCAGCAGGGTTGAAATTTACCTGCATACTTAAAAGTTTGCAAGAGTTGTAAAATCAATTTCTGCTTCTTAAAATAGGTATTTATCAGGAAAATGAACTAATCATTTTGGATAATTAGGAGTATATTGTCAGTGTCATATGAGTCATATCAGCTAATCAAATGAATAGTAAAGAAAAACTTTAACTCAGTAAAAATCAACCTGATTATTCAGTTGATTGAGATAAAATTATTACAGCTAATAAAGTTGCCAGAGGTAACAGTAAAAATACAGGATGTACAGTTAGACTGGAGTTTCAGATAAATGATGAAAAATTTTTAGTTAAATTATGTTCTGTGCAATATTTAGGACATCATAAATGGATCATGGTTGAAAAGGAAACTATTATAGTTTGGCAACCAAGAGATGCTGGATATAATTCAGAGTAGAATGGTGAATATGATTAAGGAGTAAACTGAACAGAATTTGGTGTTGGAAGCCTCTGGGTGAGAAAAGATGGAAAGGGGTCTAGTTTGCTGGCATGGGCAGGGATGCAGGATAATGAGTTTGAGTCACTGTGTGATCTCCAAGAAATGTTCAGTAGACAGCTAGATATGTAGGACTGAATATTAGAAGTATATGGGCTGTAAGATATAATTTGTGAGTTATCTATTTAGTTGGCAAATGAAGTCCTTTATGTATATGTTATCCTTTGGGTGAAATTTAGAGTGAGAAGATGTGAGGGTCTTGAGGGGTTCCAACATCTTTTTATGTAATTTATAAGCTAAGCCTTAGTATTATATTTAACCTATAGAGCCAAGGCATCTATTTGAATTTATATAACTCATATATAGACCTTTTCAAATAAAATATATTCAGGAGAGAGGGAATACAAAGAAATAAAATTTTCAAAAGTGATTTGACAGTAAAAGTCATCAATATATACTATAGAAAATTTGTACAACTGTACAAGCAAGAAATTAGAATCAGTTATAATTCCATACCAGGATATAACCACTGTTAACATTTTGGGGGATTTATTTCTAGTCTGCTTTACTTACTGATTTTAAGAAATCAATATCAAGTCAGTCATTACATACCTTTTATAATCTGATTTTTCACTTAAAATGCTGGGAATATTTTTGCCATGTATTAGTCTTCTACATTATTTTAATGGTGCTATCATATTTAATCTTATAAATGTGCCAAATGTATTTATGAAAAAATGACTGAAAAATGAAAGGCGCTCCATGTATATATCATCTGTCCAAAAGACAGAGTTTATCAATTACCCTTTACTATAGCCTATATACTTCATACTTAGTGATTCCTACCTCTTCTTGCTTCTGTTCAGATAGACTCAAGAAAATATAGGCCCTTTCACTGGTAACTAGAAGTCTGATAAAAAATGAAAGGGATGGGATCGATAGAAAAGAGAAACGGACTATTTATAATTATTTCCTGATCAACTTTGGGATATTCACTGCCAAATTCATATTAGACTTGTCCTGATTTTCTTTAACTCCTGAGCATGAAAGTATACACTATATAATTTAACTCAGTATTTTACCAATTAGATCAGAGCCAGATCATTAAAACACAAAAACAAATTGTATCTATAAGCATTACTCATCAGAATCCTAGTGGCACAGACATGTTAAGTAGTTGGTCCTCCTGATTTCCATAAGAAAATGTGAATTAGAAAAAATCCTATTGGAGATAAACATATGATTTTTGAACCACAGAATTTCACTCCTAATGCAAAAAAAAAAAAAAAAAAAACAGAATCAGATTGTGTGACTTATTTCATAATCTACTAATTATTTTTGTTTTGCTTTGCTTTTTTTCTTTCTATTTTGATTACTTGAAAGTTAAATGAAGTTAAAACTGAGTTATAGACAGTTCAATAAGAAGAGAAGATATTAACAAATTATAATTCTAGTAATTCCCTATCTGGTTTTCTGCCAATTTATGTGGTACACAGAAATAAAGATCTTTTATACTTACTACAGGAAGCAATGCTTGCTATAGATAAATTTTTCTATAACAATTAAATAGTGAAAATTACTAACAGATTATTTCTGAAATTAAGTCAGTACCAAAAAAGCTTGTTTAATAAATGAAGCTTCAGAGTGGAAGCGGTTGCAGATACATGCTGAAAATGAGTAAAAAAGAATCCTGACTTCTGGTCTGGGTTTTAATACCAAATGATTGCATCATCACTTAAATTTTCCAAAGGTTCCATAGTTCCTCCTACTATTTAGAAAGTGTTTTTAAAACATGTGCTAACTCACCACTTAAAGACTTTTTTAGATAGTAGCTGTGCAGCCTTCAAGTAGTCTTCAAAATAGAGAAGCAGAAGATTTGGTCCTTTCTCAAATAAGTTATCAGATGGCAGAAGTTTTAACTGTCTCAGTTATGACCAAATCCTTCAGCGTACACTAACCCTACAGTGAGGCACATTTTGGTAATCTCTGGGAAACCTATAAAAATATTTTCATCATGTTTCACATGTTTAGGTATCCTGGAAAATTATGAATTATGATCCTTTATATTATACACCTGCATTCCTAGGCCTCATTTCTCTTCTTGAATTGACTATATTGAATATGAACACCACCGCTGACTCTTGTTAGTTGCAATAGTTATGGTCTATAAAGTCTCTGCAAACATTGAACTAGCAAATACTGGACCACTGCTCCTATGGAAAATTCAGAATTGGGATCCTATGAGCCTCTGGTTACATCTCCATCAATTGATGAATTTATTAGCTTGTTTTATGTGACTTTTTGTTTAAAGACACTTTATTCAATATATATTGTTGATAATTAACATTGAACTCAAGGCCAACAGCACTATAACTCATGCCTGAACAAAAGTTAATCTAGCAAGAGCATTCTCTCTGAAAGGTACATCACAGCCTTCTGGCCCTTAGGAACAGTGGACAGCACCTACCCATAGGTGCACACAAACTTAACCAAGCTGCTACTGATGGCAGATTCATTTGGCCTGAATTATCCAGATTGCTCAGGTCCCTTCCCATTCTATTCTGATGAGTTGTTTACTTATATGTCCTAATGACTATGATTGCTCAGTCACCCAAGAAGGGAGAAAGGAGGCTCACAATAACTCCCCTGGTGGTAAATAAGTGTGGAAAATGAGAATATTTTGATGTGGCCCATCTGATGTGGCATTTTGACATAGTCCTCCTAACACAGACAAGTAAATGTAAAACACTATTTTGTTTTAATGACCAAGCAATGGGTACAACAGACATCTCTGGTCCTCATCCATCCTGAACCCCATCTGGGGGTGTGGGTCAGGGATAAAGCTGTCAGGATTGCAGGCACGCATAATGCCTAGGAATAAGGTAAGTGCTAATATCGCTTCAAGATCCTGATTTCAATACTTTTGGATAAATACCCAGAACAGGGGCTGCTGGATCATATGGTAGTTCTATTTCTAATTTTTTGAGGACCCTCCATACTGTTTTCCATAGCAGGTGCACCATTTTGCATTCCCACCAACCCACCAACAGTGTGTAAGGATTCCAATTTCTCCACCTCAACCAACACTTTTGTCTTTTGTTTACGCTAAGTGAAATAAGCCTGTCACAGAAAGACAAATACTCTATGATTTCACTTACAGGAGGTATTTAAATCAAATTAATAGAATCAATGAGTGGAAAGGTGGTTGCCAAGTGGCGGGGGGTGGGGGGAGGGATGGGAAAATGGGGAATTACTAAACAATGGGCATAAAATTTCAATTAAGCAAGATGAATAAATTCTAGAGTTCTGCTGTACAACACTGTGCCTAGAGTCAACAATACTGTATTGCAAACTTAAAAATCTGTTAAGAGGATATACCTCATGTTCAGTCTTGTTGATATCATTTTTAACAAAGAATAGGGTAAGGACACCTCTTGTGCACTGAACTGGAAATTCTTTTTTAAAAGCTAACTGATGAAAGGCTCTTTTTCGGGGGAAAACACATTAAAATATTCCTTTGAGGATAGGGCAGCCGCAAACATTCACTTAAACCCCAAAATATATCTAGATTTTATTTTAGAAAAACCTCATCTGCATTTTTGCAAAATTTCACATTTTTAAAATAAAAAAGATTTGTCAAATTACATGTCAATTATACCTCAATTTTCTAAAAAAATGGTTTAAGATTATTTACACAGACCTTTCATTATTTCCATATCTACAGACAAAGTTACACTCATAAGTTTAAGGGCATAATACTAAGAGCAACTGTATTTATTTCTTTGTTGAAACCAAATGAGCTAGACATGAGGTTCAAGATGGCATGGCAAATCAATTTCAATAGTCAATTCCCAAACTTGACCCCTATGATCTAATTATAACCTTACGGCTCTAAATATCCCCACTCTACTTGGAATCTATATGAGATTTTGTAAAAGTTGGTTCCATATCAAGACCAGAAAGAAAAGTTTAAGAAAATCACTTTATTGCTACAACAGAACACAGCAAAAATGATGTGAAAAAAATAACGGACTGTTTATATTTGCCGTTTTAGGATGAAGGCCTTTGAATTTTTTTGTTTTGAAAAATGATTTTTTTTTATTTGCCAGGAAGTAGGCATGTGTTTTCATTAGGGATATTGTTGGAAGATTCCCACAAAGAAAAACATCTGCATCATTATTACTACTGTCAGAAAAATTCTCTGGCACGCAAAGCAGGGAATGCCACTTGTCTCAGGCAGCAGAGATGCTAACTCATTAAAAAGCCCAGACCTGAAAAAGAACTGAACTTCATTTAACTTTTGGGAGTGATATGCCAGGTTTAATTATAGAATGTAAGAAAAAAGACACCAAAATGCAACATTTTTTATGTGAAAATATTTCATAAGACGTTTTCTCTCTGAAAGAAAAAGTAGGTCAGTTTTATCAATGTGGAAGATGATTTGAATCCGAATGCATTATTAACCAGCCCTTAGGCATGACAAAAATCTGCCTTTGTATTTCCATATCCTGCAAATTAAATCCTATAAAAATCTAACTTTTGAAGGGGGAAAAATGCTCAGAAAGTTTTAATTAGGTTGAACTGCTTCATTACTACCTACCCTCAATCAGGTAAATGCTATCAATTCAGATTGATGCAAAGAATCTCTTTCTCAGCCACTGATTATTCCTGTTACATGGCCCATTTATTTTTATCAGAGATAACTGTCAGCATAACTCAGCATTAAAGGAAAACAACTTCTGATTCCATGCCTGCAAGTCTAGTGTCCTCTTTATTTTCTTACTGCCTATGTAAATGCATATTTTTAAAAGCTTTTATTGAAAGAATAAGTTCGCATAGTCACTTTTCTCATCTGTTAAGCAAATTATCACTTTGTATTATAAAATTAAAGAAATTCTACATTGACATGACCAATGAAATGAAAAGCCCATTTATCTGAAATTTTACCGGGCTTGTTTTTTTAAACTGAGTGGCCTATCCTGTTATCTAATGAGACTAGGGGTGCCTACTTATTATACACTATCTATACAGTTCTTATTATCTTACTTTAGGACAAAGTAAGAAATCGAAACCCCAGTCCAGGGAGAATGGATACATGATACATATGGCTGAGTCGCTTTGCTGTGCACCTGAAACTATCACAACATTGTTAACCGGCTATACTCCAATATAAAAAAAATTCTATACTTATATATATATGTGTATATATATTTTTTGTATACATATGTATATAAATGTTTTTTGGCCTTGGGGGGGGAAAAAAAAGCCCAGTCCAACGACTGAGAAGTGGAAAAGAGGGATAGGATCAATGACTGCCGGGTGATATTAACAACATCTTTGGAGAAACCGGAAATTTTCTTTGGCAGCTGTCACGATGTAGTGTGATCACATACGTGGTCAGCATGTAGCACACCCAAAATATCTACTCTTACACAGTAAGGTGACACTGAAATTCTCAGCAAGATTCAGAGTCCACTGCATAGTGTTTTATGAAACTATGAGAAGACAAACAGGCCGCTGTCCTCTGGCTCTTAGATAAGGAGATGAACTGAAGAGTTACCGCTATGTGATCTCCACCCTGAAAAGGCAGATGACAAGAAGTTACCCTCCTCAAAATAAGAGGAAGTACAGCCTTCCAGAGAGTGGAAAATGTTTCTTCTATAAAGTGGTTGTCATAGAATTGTTGCCATGATTTACCTTGAGCTGTTAGGATTCTTGCCTGTGCCTCCCAAGTGGAGCATACGCCACTGTGGACCATTTCTTAGGTGGTTTTCTAAATTCAATATTATGATAATAATGGACCAGGTAACAAGGTGAGAAAGCAGATGGCCTTAATCTAATTCACCAATGTTAAATAAAAGTGTGTGTGTGTGTGTGTGTGTGTGTGTGTGTGTGTGTGTGTGGTTGAGGGGATTTGTAACAGCTGACAAGAAAAATAAATCTTCCTTTCTTGAAATTATATATAATAAAAGCCCATATTTGTTTCTATTATGTAGACATATTCTTCAAAGACTAAATGTAATAAAGATGAAAGGATTCTCTCACTTGTAATTATCTCACATAAATTAAATTTCAGGTTATTAAACAGATATAAAGCTTTAAAAAAGGAAATGATCAGACTACTCTATCAAGAGTAGTGGGGGGGGCGGAGTCAAGCTGGCAGTGTGGGAAGACACCGAGTTAGCATCTCCCCACAACTAGGGCGCCTGCCGGCCGCTGGTGGGGGACCCTGATGCCCAAGGAGACGAGAGGAACCCCCAAGTGAACTGGTAGGAGGTGGGGGGACTGAGGGGGGAGGAGAAGTGGAGGCCAGACAAGATTGGTGCCCCTGAGGCCGGGGAGATCAGGAGAGGCAGGTGGGAGGGGCCCTCCAGTAGAAGCTGGAGAGGAGCAGAGGGCATTTGACCGACCCACTCGGGCACAGGGAGCCTGCTGAGCTCCCAGGCTGATCCCCTGCCCTCCAAGCCCCCCGGCCCCAACGCTGCACTGGTCCTGGGGGCTAAAGAAGGAGGGCGAGGGGAGAACAGGAGAGGCAAGTGGGAGGGGCCCTCTGGGAGGAGCGGGAGAGCAGCAGACAGCATTTGCCGCACCCACTCAGGCATTGGGAGCCTGCTGGGCTCCCAGGTGAGGTCCTCTGCCCTCTGAGACCGGGGTGGGGGGCACGACTGGGCCCCTTCTGTTCCTGGAGCCTAAGCCCCACCCTCCACAGCCTCCAGGGCCTTTTCCAGCCCTGTCCTAAGCATAAGCCCCACCCACCACCCAAACCTCACCCTTGCTTAGGCCCCGCCCTCCATAGCCAAGGCCTTCTCCCCCTTTTTTTTTCTTTTCTTTCTTTTTTTCTTTTCCCTCCTCTTCTGTTTTCCTATTGTGGTACTGATGCACCTCCCAGTTGCTGGTTCATCTATATTTTTATTTTTATATTCTTTCTAACATATCTGCTAATTTCCTAGTCTAATCTTTTTTTAACCTTGTTATTGTTCTTTTTTTTTTCCTCATGCTGCTTGGGGGATCTTGGTTCATGATCCAGGGGTCGGGTGAAGCTCCTGTGGTGGGAGCTCCAAGTCCAAACTACTGGATTAACAGAGAACCTCAGATCCCAGAGAATATTCATTGGAGTGAGGTCTCACGGAGGTGCTCCTCTCAGCACCAAGACCCAGCTCTACCCAACAGCCTAGAAACTCCAGTGTTAGAAGCCTCAGGCCAAAAAACCAGTAAGACAGGAACACAATCCCACTCATAAAAAAAATTTTTTAAATGAGACAGTGAAAAAATATGTCACAGATGAAAGAGCACGGTAAAAACCTGCAAGACCAAATAAATGAACAGGAAATAGGCAATCTACCTGAAAAAGAATTCAGAGAAAGATAGTAAAGATGATCCAGAATCTCACAAATAGAATGGAGGCACAGACTGAGAAAATACAAGAAATGTTTAACAAAGATCTAGATGAACTAAAGTACAAACAAACAGAGATGAACAACACAATAACTGAAGTGAAAAATATGCTAGAAGGAATCAACAACAGAATAACTGAGGCAGAAGAACGAATAAGTGAGCTGGAAGACAAAGTGGTGGAAACAACTGCAGAGAGGCAGAATAAAAAAGAATGAAAAGAATTGAAGACAATCTCAGAGACCTCGGGGACAACACTAAATGCACCAACATTCGAATTATAGGGGTCCCAGAAGAAGAAGAGAAAAAGAAATGGTCTGAGAAAATATTTGAAGAGATTATAGTCGAAAACCTCCCTAACATGGGAAAGGAAATAGTCAAGTCCAGGAAGCACAGAGAGTCCCATACAGGATAAACTCTAGCAAAAACACACTGAGACACACATTAATCAAACTAACAAACATTAAATTCAAAGAAAAATATTAAAAGCAGCAAGAGAAAAACAAAAAATAACATACAAAGGAATCCCCATAAGGTTATCAGCTGATTTTTCAGCAGAAACTCTGCAGGCCAGAAGGGAGTGGCAGGATATACTTAAAGTGATGAAAGAGGAAAAACCTACAACCAAGATTACTCTACCCAGCAAGAATCTCATTCAGATTCGATTGAGAAATCAAAAGTTTTTCAGACAAGTAATAGCTAAGAGAATTCAGCACCACCAAACCAGCTTTACAACAAATGCTAAAGAAACTTCTCTAGGTGGGAAACCCAAGAGAAGAAAAAGACCCACAAAGACAAACCCAAAACAATTAAGAAAATGGTAATAGGAACATACATATAGATAATAACCTTGAATGTAAATGGATTAAATGCCCCAACCAAAAGACACAGACGGGCTGAATGGATACAAAAACAAGACCCACCTGTATGCTGTTTACAAGAGATCCACTTCAGAACTAGGGACACATAGAGACTGAAAGTGAAGGGATGGAAAAAGATATTCCATGCAAATGGAAATTAAAAGAAAGCTGGAGTAGCAATACTTGTATCAGATAAAATAGACTTTAAAAAAAAGAGACTGTTACAAGAGATAAGAAGGGACACTACATAATGATCAAGGGATCAATCCAAGAAGAAGATATAACAATTATAAATATATATGCACCCAACACAGGAGCACCTCAATACAAAGGCAAATGCTAACAACCATGAAAGGAGAAAGCGACAGTAACACAATAATAGCAGGGGACTTTTAACACCCCACTTAACACCAATGGACAGATCATCCAAACAGAAAATAAATAAGGAAACACACCTTTAAATGACACAAGAGACCAGATAGATTTAATTGATATTTATAGAACATTCCACCCAAAAGTGGCAGAATACACTTTCTTCTCAAGTGCACATGGAACATTCTCCAGGATAGATCACATCTTGGGTCATAAATCAAGGCTCGGAAAATTTAAAATAATTGAAAGCATAGCAAGCATCTTTTCTGACCACAACACTATGAGACTGGAAATCAGTTACAGGAAAAGAAACTGTAAAAGTCACAAATACATGGAGGCTAAACAGTGCACTACTAAATAACCAAGAGATCACTGAAGAAATCAAAGAAGAAATTTAAAAAATACATAGAAACAAATGACAATGAAAACATGATGACCCAAAACCTATGGGACACAGCAAAAGCAGTTCTAAGAGGGAAGTTTACAGCAATTCAATCTCACCTCAAGAATCAAGAAACATCTCAAATAAACAGTCTAACCCTATACGTAAAACAGCTAGAGAAAGAAGAACAAAGAAAACCCAAAGTCAGTAGAAGGAAAGAAATCATACAGATCAGAGCAGAAATAAATGAAATAGAAACAAAGAAAACAATAGCAAAGATGAATAAAACTGAAAGCTGGTTCTTTGAGAAGATAAACGAAATTGATAAACCTTTAGCCAGACTCATCAAGAAAAAAAGGGAGTGGATGCAAATCAATAAAATTAGAAACGAAAAAGGAGAAATCACAACTGACACTACAGAAATATAAAGGATTATAAGAGACTGCTAAAAACACCTCTATACCAATAAAATGGACAACCATGAAGAAATGGACAAATTCTTGGAAAGGTACAATTTTCCAAGACTGAACCAAGAAGAATTAGAAAATATAAACAGACCTATCACAAGCAATGAAATTGAAACCATAATTAAAAATCTTCCAACAAACCAAAGTCCAAGACCAGATGGCTTCACAGGCGAATTCTCTCAAACATTTAGAGAAGAGCTAACACCCATCCTTCTCAAACTCTTCCAAAAAATTGCAGCGGGAGAAACACTCCCAAATTCATTCTACGAAGCCACCATCACCCTGATACCAAACCAGAAAAAGATATCACACAAAAAAAGAAAATCATAGACCAATATCACTGATGAACACAGATGCAAAAATCCTGAACAAAATACTAGCAAACAGAATCCAACAGCACATTAAAGGGATCACACACCATGATCAAGTGGGATTTATCACAGGGATGCAAGGATTCTTCAATATATGCAAATCACTCAATGTGATACACCACATTAACAAATTAAGGAATAAAAACAACACAATCATCTCAATAGATGCAGAAAAAGCTTTAGAGAAAACTCAGCACCCATTTATGATAAAAACTCTCCAGAAAATGGTCATAGAGGGAAACTATCTCAACATAATAAAGGCCATATATGACAAACCCACAGCAAGCATCATACTCAATGGTGAAAAACTGAAAGCATTTCCACTAAGATCAGGAACAAAACAAGGATGTCCACTCTCACCACTCTTATTCAACATAGTTTTGGAAGTCCTAGCCATGGCAATCAGAGAAGAAAAAGAAATAAAAGGAATACAAATTGGAAAAGAAGAAGTAAAACTGTCACGCTTTGCAGATGACATGATATTATATATATAAAATCCTACAGATGCCATCAGAAAACTACTAGAACTAATCAGTGAATTTGATAAGGTTGCAGGATACAAAATTAATGCACAGAAATCTCTGGCATTCCTATACACCAACAACGAAAATCAGAAAGAGAAATTAAGGAAACACTCCCATCTACCACTGCAACAAAAAGAATAAAATACCTAGGAAGAAACCTGCCTAAGGAGGCTAAAGACTTGTACTCAGAAAACTGTAAAACACTAATGAAAGAAATCAAAGGTTACATAAACAGATGGAGAAATATACCATGTTCTTGGATTGAAAGAATCAATACCGTAAAAATGACTATACTACCCAAAGCAATCTACGGATTCAATGCAATCCCTATCAAACTACCAATGACATTCTTCACAGAATTAGAACAAAAAATTTTACAATTCGTATGGAAACACAAAAGACCCCGAATAGCCAAAGCAATCTTGAGAAAGAAAAAAAGGAGTTGGAGGAATCAGGCTCCCTGACTTCAAACTATACCACAAAGCTACAGTAATCAAGAAGTATGGTACTGGCACAAAAACAGAAATATAGATCAATGGTACAGGATAGAATGCCCAGAGATAAACCCACACATATATGGGCACCTAATTTATGACAAAGGAGACAAGAACATATAATGGAGAAAAGACAGCCTCTTCAATAAGTGGTGCTGGGAAAACTGGACAGCTACACGTAAAAGAATGAAATTAGAACACTCCCTAACACCATACACAAAAATAAACTCCCAATGGATTAAAGACTTAAATGTAAGGCCAGACACTATAAAACTCTTAGAGGAAAACAGGAAAAACACTCTTTGACATAAACCACAACAAGATCTTTTTTGACCCACCCCCTAGAGTTACAGAAATAAAAACAAAAATAAACAAATGGGACATAATTAAACTTCAAAGCTTTTGTGCAGCAAAGGAAACCATAAACAAGACGAAAAGACAATCCTCAGGATGGGAGAAAATATTTGCAAATGAAACCACAGACAAAGGATTAATCTCCAAAACATACAAACAGCTCATGGAACTCAATATTAAAAAAAACAAACAAAGCAGTTAAAAACTGGGCAGAAGACCTAAATAGACATTTCACCAAAGAAGACATACAGATGGCCAAGAGGCCCATGAAAGGATGCTTAACATCACTAATTATTAGAGAAACTCAAATCAAAACTACAATGAGGTATCACCTCACACCAGTCAGAATGGCCATCATCAAAAAAATCTAGAAACAATAAATGCTGGAAAGGGTGTGGTGAAAAGAGAACCCTCCTGCACTGTTGGTGGGAATGTAAATTGATACAACCACTATGGAAAACAGTATGGAGGTCCCTTAAAAAACAGAATAGAACTACCATATGAGCCAGTAATCCCACTACTGGGCATATACCCAGAGAAAACCATAATTCAAAAAGAGTCATGTACCTCAATGTTCACTGCAGCACTATTTACAATAGCCAGGACATGGAAGCAACCTAAGTGTCTATCGACAGATGAATGGATAAAGAAGATGTGGCACATATATACAATGGAATATTACTCAGCCATAAAAAGAAAGGAAACTGAGTTATTTGTAGTGAGGTAGATGGACCTGGAGGAGTCTGTCATACAGAGTGAAGTAATTCAGAAGGAGAAAAACAAATACCATATGCTAATGCATATATATGGAATCTAAAAAAAAAAAGGTACTGATAAACCTAGTTGCAGGGCAGGAATAAAAATGTAGACATAGAAAATGCACTTGAGGACACGAGGTGGGAGGGGGAACCTGGGGCGAAGTGAGAGTAGCATTGACATATATATACTACCGAATGTAAAATAGCTAGTGGGAAGCAGCAGCATAGCACAGGGAGATCAGTTCAGTGCTTTGCGATGACCTAGAGGGGTGGGACTGGCAGGATGGGAGGGAGGCTCACGAGGAAGGGGATATGGGGCCATGTGTATGCATATGGCTGATTCACTTTGTTGTACAACAGAAACTAACACAGTACTGTGAAGCAATTATACTCCAATAAAGATCTATTTAAAAAAAAAGAGTAGTAGGTACTTGATTACATTTGAATATGGTTCAGTTAGATTGCTAAGTAACTGACTTAGAGTTCCTTTTGAAAACTATTAAAGCATTTTTTCTGACTTTTTATTATATTTTTCTTACTATTATTTCTATTTTTTAATCCAGTATAGCTACTCATACAAATAATGTTCTTAGTTTCAATTTTTTTTAATTTAAATTCTATTGTTTCAGTTAGGGAGCACTCAGATGGAAAAAACAAAAGATGTAATTCAAAATGGCTCAAACCAGATGTATACTTCAGACTTACAGTCCACATGAAAATACTTATCTCTGAAGCGTTACTACACTGATAGGAGAGCAAGGGAAAGCTGGAAACAGCTATTTTAAGCCTCCTGTAGTGAAATAATGGATGGTTAGCAACTTGACTGCATCTTGGTAGCTTTTCTTCCCTCCGATAATGCTGAAGTTGCCTCCCAGGAGAGTGTAATAGTAATTATGGGAGGCCATCTGCCTAGGAGCAAGGTAATCATTCACAAAGTTCTTCAAACATGTCAGTGTTTGTCTACTCAAGGATAAAGAGACACCAGCCCTGATGATAAGAGAAGCAAGACACTGAAGAGAGTTATGTCTTTCTTCACAGTTGTGTATTATTTGTCTTTTGGTATTATTTGTGTCAAAGTTCCCAGGAACTAATTAATTCAGAAACCAAGAAGTGGATAGTATCTCATTTAACTGTCCTCTAACAAGATACATCAGAAATGCTACCTGCCACATTGCTCAGGTGATCTATCACTCAGCTTTAATTAACTAAGTGAGCATATACAACTTATTGGATAAGATCACTAGAGGGCAGTACCTGCCTCTGGGCTGGTTTCACAAAGGGCTTTTATCACCCATAATCGCTATCAAGTAGCAGGATAGGCTCACCCTTGAGGAAATCCTAGAGCAGACAACAGTCTCCAGTGTCAAAAACCAACCCACCGCATCTCAACTGCTCTGCACTTGACAATTTAGGAAGACTGATAAGGGTGTGATACCCAATCTAAACAATGACACAACAGCCAGCAAGAAGCTGCAAGGTGAAGTACAAGGTGAAGCTAAGGTAGCCTAAGTTTTGGCTTAGGTGGAGAAAGGACGCTGGCATTCAGCAATTTAAACCAAGGTATTTTAATCTTTTACAACAACAACAAAAAAGTCCTTTAGTTCATGAGACACATGAGCAGAAGTCTACAAAGCCCAAGTGAAGGTGTCATGTGAACTCACTTTGTTATGTAAGATGCATGTGCTTTCTGGTCACACATAAATAAAGAGAGCGTTCAATCTGAATTAGAGGATTCCTCAGTTGGGGGAGTTCTGTGGACACCTGATATGTCTGTCCCTTCTACTCAATTCAAACTGCATGGTCAGATTGTTTAGTTGGCTGTGTGTGGAGTCATCTTCAGTCAGAGAGCACCGCACTCCACCAGAGCACCATGCAATAAGCTTGGTAAAGAGTCCCGGAAGTTTAGGCTGAAAACCATGTCTGTTGGTACCTTCTGATTTTTTTAAATTCACGTTTCAGGTGTCCTTAGAATAGCCATATCCTTAACTTTAAAACTGTTGGGAATCATTTCACTGAATAACATTTTTTGGAAGATTCTAAGAAGTATTGATAGATGGCCATATAACAGTATATGTGTTGTTACAAATTTAAATGACTATGTAGCTACTAAGAGCATAATTATCCCTTACGTAATTTATATATATATATATTTTCTTCTTTTCAGCCTAAGAGAAGGTCACATTTGAATACTCTTGAATCTGGCCCGTGGTGTACTGAGATTAAGTGGACATGAATTAGGTAACTGTGTTGCATATAAACCAATCATACAAAATATAAAATTACAGAATCAAACACTTCCAGTAAGCATTTCTCATAAACTTTGGAGTTCTTCATGGAGAGGAAGGTAACCAGATGATTGAAAGGAAGGGAAACCATGCTGCATGAGGAAAGTTAAAAGATGTGAGGATGTTTAAATCAGGGAGAGGAAACTTGCTGGTTGCAAGGCTCCAAGAACTTCTGCTAAATCCCAATAGATTTGGGGTTTGTCGTAGAATGTCAATGTACATAGTATTTCTCCTCTGTGACAAATGCACAAAATGACAAAGAATATGTTATGAGAAATCCAGTCCTATACTTTGCACAAATGGTCCTTCTGCGCCTATTAGAAAAAGCTGGCCCTTCCTCAAGACACAGCCATCTGCCAGGAAACTGTAGTAATAAATATTCAAATTCAGGACAACCACAAAAATAAATGGTGTTCCTAAAAGGTTCAGTGCACAATCTTACATGGTACCCTTGAGAAGTTCAGAAGACTTACTAATGTAAGTATACTCTCCTTTTCAATAAAAAAGTTGAATCCTGCCTGTCCCCATAATAACTGATGCTACATACAGAAACCGGGCAAGTCCTGGGCAAAGGGTGAAGGACAAGCAGCTGCTACAAAATAAGCAGAAGTGGGGAGCACAGCAAGCATAGAGGACTGAAGAAATGTTCCAAAGGTGCACTAAATTATAACTATCATCACAAACACCCACGGTGTTTGGCACCATCATCTATGGCTTACTGGGAAGCCACAAAGGAAGACAGAGTCTTTTGTTACTAGACACAGTGAGCAGGAACTCTCCAAGTTTCAAATGAGCCAAGACTATGGCCAGACTATGTATGGATGAGTCAGGAACTTCACCAAGAGCTCCTCAGGTACTAGCTGGAAACTGAAAATTAGCATTTCATGCAATAAAGTAAAATATTTTTGCTGTACTATCATAGGTACATTCAGATTCACTCATTTTGAGCCTAATTCACTGTTATATGTGAAAACTGTAAATGTGATACGTTTGTGTCATTTTTAGCAGCCAACAAGGATTCTAAGGAATTATTTGTATACCTTAGGAAAGGTCAATGGAAAATTCTGCTATAAATGGAAAAATGCATTCATGTAAAAATGATCTAAGCCCCAACGTCATAAACCTAGTAAATGCTACATTAAAAAAAGAAAGAAAGAAAAAGAACCAATATCACACACAGAATTAAAAAATCTTAGGCTGAAAACAGAATGTGCAGGGTGGAGCATGGGAGGGGGAATGCATCCATCTCATTCAGCTTCTTTCTCTCTTCCGGACACTAAAAGGCAAAGGCAATGGGAGGAGAGAAGGTAAAGAGAATATATCAGTGGATACTTGGTTTTTAGAGGCCAAGTGAAAGGAGAGGTGATGGAGAAGAGTGGGAAACAGGAAATGTCCCTCAGAGTTAACACAACATATTATTTATTTATTTATTTCCTAAATAACTTGCTACATTAATATAAAATTATGTATATTGAATTGCATTGTCTGAAACGCTATCTCTAAAAGGTTATTTCTCTATTAGTAAAGTGAGTCAACAAGCTTAATTACAATGCAACTGCTTCTAAATCCAATTAAATAGTTTTATGTATTCAAATTAGCCACTGAATTGAGGAAAACTCTCCTTTTACTTTTAGTTGCTAATATGCACATTGATACCAAACACACACTGAAATATAGTTCAATAAGCATATGTTTTTCTAACAATTTTAAATATTGCTTTCTTCAAAGGAAATCAATATTTGTAAACATCTGAACATTTGGCATTAAATAAATAAAATAGCCAGACAGATGATTAACTTATGAATCTTTTGCTTGTAAACTCATATTTAATTAGACATCCACTGTAAAACATCTCTCAAAGTTAAATATAAGTATTTGATGGTCAAAAACTTTCTGGGACTTCCCTAGTGGCACAGTGGTTAAGAATCTGCCTGCCAAGGCAGGGGGCAGGGGTTCGAGCCCTGGTCCGGGAGGATCTCACATGCTGCAGAGCAACGGAGCCTGTGCACCACAACTACTGAGCCTGTGCTCTGGAGCTCGCGAGCCACAACTACTGAGCCCACGTACCTGGAGCCCGTGCTCCGCGACAGGAGAGGCCGCCGCGATGAGAAGCCCGCGCACCAAAACGAGGAGTGGCCCCCGCTCGCTGCAACTAGAGAAAGCGCGCACAGCAACAAGGACCCAACGCAGCCAAAAATAAATAAATAAACTTAAAAAAAAAAAAAAAACAACTTTCTGGAATCTTATAATAAATGAACAAACGTAAATCTTTATATCACTGGAAATTCAATGAGAAGAAAACATTTTGTCTTCTACAGAATGCAAATATTCTATGAAATATAATCACATTAGTCAATATTTATTTTTCTCACTATTAGATCATTATAACTAGCTAACTAAAGATAGAATAAATGTTCTGGGATTTTTTTTTTTTAAAGCTATAGCTTAACAGAGTCCAATTTTAATTATACAGAAATTCAGATTGGGGAAATTCATATGTGTAGTCATATGTTCAAATATTTAGACATTTCAGTCTGTCTTTGCATTTGGCAATGCAAATATTATAAAGCTGTAATTACAATAACAGTCAATTTCATTTGTTTTTATTTTTATACCATGATGACTAAATCATATTTTAAATGGATTCTTTTATTACCCAAGTTTATTCTTTCTAAGATGAAAGTTTGAACATCAGGTATGATTCAGCAATTCTATTACTTTTAGTCCTTATGTCATGGAGATCTTGATAATTCCTCCCTCAGCTGTAATCATGTGACACAATTAAAGCAAATGAACATTCTCAATGAATTTCTTCCCCTTGACTACTGTTTGAATAATTGCCTATGCTTGACAAGGTATTTTGCATGAAACATCAACAGTGTGATTTGAATCACACTCATAATTATAAACTCTTCACCAGAGTAATTAATAAATTATCATCCTCCTATGGGACTATCTTCAAATATTTAAAGTATTTATTGTTGAGAAGTTCTGTTGAACTATTATGGGGCCTTCATAATTTTCTAAGTCCTTTAATTTCTTCCAACCTAATTATCTGGATATATTTTTTATTGAAATATAAATGACATAACTCTTTGTCATATCTGGAGGAAGGACACATTTTATAGCTTGTTTAGAAAAGTCTAATTTACTTAGCTAATGTCTGGCAATCCCAATTCTCTCAATGTGCAGTGGTAGTTGGTTAATCTCTATCCTAGACACAAAAGTAATTGCTGTCCCATCTGTGAGGAAACAATGATTTTCAAATGAATTTTATTAGAATCCAGTTATAATTCACTTTCTGAAATAAAGAGTCAAAAATATCTGGCAGTTAAACAGGTGGTCACAGAGTAAATTTAACAGAATATTCTTTCAATCAGAAATTTCAGGAAGTAGTATTATTTAATTTCTCTACACAGCCAGCAACCTTTCCCACATTGACTACATATGGGTTTATAGTTCTCAGAATAGTTAGCCCTGAGTATTTTTTAGAAGATGTGTTACAGCACTGTCATCTTTGTATGACTGCATGCCTGTTGATATTTCCAAGTAGACAGGACCTAAAAATGGTGATCAAGGTGTGTGAAGAAAATGATATCAAGGAAATCAGTGAACGAAAAACAATGTATTCTATTGGGTGTTGCAGAGAGATTAATTTCCCTTTCCTTTCTTGACCTTAAAGAAAGAGAAACATTACTAATTTGACGCAGAAGGTACACATCTGTCCATTGTCATCAATGTGACACTTTTGTGGGCTATCCAGACCTCATGATTTCCCTGTTACTGTTGTCCTTGGCAACTGACCCCATCTTTCCAGAAGCAAGACTGAGGAGAGGAAGAGTGTGTGTGTCTGCTGGGCCCTAATCCCTCTCTCAGTGACTCTGAGGTAAATAGTTTATTGTGTTGTTTTTGTTGTTGCTTGGTTAGTTCTTTATTTGATTTTTATACTTGCATATGTCTTTGCATAGCCCCTGAGAAATTTGCAAAGATGCCTTTAACAATGACTGCTGTCAAAAATAGACCCAGAGACATAGAAAACAAACTATGGCTACCAAAGGGGAAAGGGGTGGGAGGAGGGATAAATTAGGAGTTTGGGATTAACATATACACACTACTATATGTAAAACAGGTAATCAACAAGGACATACTGTATAGCATCAGGAACTATACTCAATATTTTGTAATTAACTGTAAAGGAAAAGAATGTGAAAAAATAGGTATATAAATGTGTATAACTATTTTATGTGTAAAAATAGATATATATGTGAATCGTTTTGCTAAACACCTGAAATTAACACAACACTGTAAATCAACTATACGTTAATAAAAATAAATAAATAATAAATTTAAAAATAAAAATGACTGCTGTCTCTTGCCTATTAACTGGTAGGACTGGACGCTATGATTGCACCTCCAGCTGCTAGCAGTGTGTGAATGGAGAGCAAAGAAATTTTTGGCTGCAGTTTAGCCAGTAGGCCAAGTCTGGGATGTATTTCTGCTGACCTATTGGAAACAGCAGCATGGAGAAAATGCAGTTCAAAAGTTTCCAAGTGGGGCTTCCCTGGTGGCGCAGTGGTTGAGAGTCCGCCTGCCGAGGCAGGGGACACGAGTTCGTGCCCCAGTCCGGGAGGATCTCACGTGCCGCGGAGCGGCTGGGCCCGTGAGTCATGGCCGCTGAGCCTGCGCCTACTGCTAAATAAAAAAAAAAAAAAGTTTCCAAGGGGCTTCCCAGGTGGTGCAGTGGTTGAGAATCTGCCTGCTAATGCACGGGACACGGGTTCGAGCCCTGATGTGGGAGGATCCCACATGCCGCGGAGCAACTAGGCCCGTGAGCTACAACTACTGAGCCTCCGCATCTGGAGCCTGTGCTCCGCAACGAGAGAGGCCGCGATAGTGAGAGGCCCACGCACCGCGATGAAGATTGGCCCCCGCTTGCCCTCGCACAGAAATGAAGACCCAACACAGCAAAAATAAATTAATTAATTAATAAACTCCTACCCCCAACATCTTCTTTAAAAAAAAAAAAAAAGTTTCCAAGTATCAGGCTTAATAAGTATTTGGGGTCTCTTATAATATGGCCAACAAATAGACATGAGAATACAAGGTAGTTTTGGAAGACAAGATTACCTGTAACAGTTTTCTTTTCTCTTTATCTAGGAGAGCACGCCTTCTCCCTAAAGTTGTGGCTATTGGTTGAAACGGTTTCCCTGGCTGTCGAGCTAACTTATTAGGAAAAGGACTATGGGCACATTTGAATAGATAAGCATATTTGTGATAGATCCTGAAACACATTTGCTAAAGCTTAGTCTTAAAAATACTAAAGTAAAACAGAAACAGACTCACAGACCTAGAAAACAAGTTAGTGGTTATCAAAGGGTAGAGGGATTGGGTGAGGTGCAACATAGGTAAAGGAGATTAAGAGGTACAAACTGCTAGGCATAAAATAAGTAAGTTACAAGGCTGTAAAGTACAGCACTGGGAATCTAGCCAACATCTTATAACTTTGTTTGGAGTATAATCTATAAAAATATCAAATCACTATGTTGTGCATCTGAAACTAATATAATATTGTAAATCAACTAACTATACTTCCAAAAAAAAAGCCCTAAGTTATTCCAGACGGGACTGAAATTTTCTAGAAATGTCGTAACTGTTTTGGTGATATAATGCCAAGTATACAAAGATTAGTAACTAGATTTTTACATTGCCTTCTGGAAATTTGTTTAACAAATATATGATACAATATATTACAAAAACACAATACATTATCTTGTGTTAAATGAGGCAAAGAAAGAACCAGAAGCAAAAATTTTAAATAACGCTGTTGGTATACATGGAACACTGATATGAATAGGAATTACGGAAATGGAATCATGATACAATTTTCCAATCATTTTAGCTCATTACCAATAAGTAGTGAAACAAATGTTTCACTGTTTCTACATTGCATAGTGTTCTATTTTTGCCACTGTCCTTAACAAGTGAAACCAGAACTAGACTTGGATTCAAGAGACTGATTCTGTACTAATTCAGGCACTAACTAGCTTGAAAGACCATGTAAACTTTCTGGATCTTATTTTCTCATCTGTAAAATTAAGAGGTTATAATAAATCAAGATGCTAAATGGATCAGTTTCAGAGGATTTTCCAGCTCCTGAATTTTTAAAAAATATTTGCACATGTACGTATTTGGAAAAATGGTCCATAATTTTACCAAATTCACAATCACCAGAATCACACAGAAGTTTATAACTCCCCAAAGTTAAGAAGCACAGGACTAAGTGCTTCCTAAGATTCCTTTTACACCCTATACATATTATTTAATTTTATGTCAAATACAGTTACTACATGAGAACCCACATGTTACATATTTGCACATTTATACCAACATATATATTTATGCAAATACATAAAGAGCCTTGAAATTTGATTCTAATTAAAAGTCAGTTTTCAAGGTTGGAAACAACTTTTAAATGTAAATAAAATTTTGCTTCTAATTACATGTAGCCTTTCAAAGTTGAAAGCCATTTTAATGTGAGTAAGATCTTCTTTTGAACTAGAGGTGTCATCATGTTTTGTCTGGGATTTGTATGAACTCAGAGTCCTATTTGAAATTCAAGACTTATAAAAATCAAATATCTGATTGTCTACTAATGAAAATGAGCCATCTTAATGAATTTCTTCATGCATCCAACAGATATTTATTAAATGCTCATTATTATAGACACTATACTAGGTGCTAATTTTACTGTGATGACTGAAACATTCTCTGCCTTCATTCTAGTAAGATAGATGACTTTACTTTAAACCCTTTATTAACCTCGATGAAAGAAATAGAAAGAGACCCACAAATTGTGAATGTGAAACTATGCTCTGAGAACATTAGGTTATGTTCTTTTTTTTTTTCCTTCCCTCCTTGGGCCTCGGGTGCAAAGAACAGAATTGGAGTTACCATAAGCTTTAATTTATGGCACATACTCATCATTGTCCACTGATCCATGAATGGCTTGCTCTTATTAATTTACTTTTACACATTAGCAAGCACTGACAAACCTCCTAATGAAACAAAAGCTAGGATCACAACCTGCAAGAATTAAAACTATGCCTCGCTCCCAGCCGCTCCCACCCACCCCCATATTCATTGCCTTGGATCTCCCAAATGAGATAAGTAGGGAAATAATGAAGGGATAGATAAATTGACCAATTAATCAGAAAACCCAGAAACAGATCCCTGTGTATAGCTTTTGGTATATTAATGTAATGGATCAAGGAGGAAATTATGGATTATTTAATAAATAAAGCTGGAAATATTTACCTTTATAGATGAAAAAAGAAAAAAAATGGATCCCTACCTCACACTATACAAAAATCAACTCTAGATAGTTTAAGGACATAAATTTTAAAAATAAAATTTTTACTTTTAGTAGAAATTATAGGTGAATATCTTTTAGACACTGGAGTAGGAAAATATTTCTGAGGTGAGATACCAAAATGGCATTGATTATTTAAAAAATGATTAATGTGAATATTTAAAATTTAACAATTTTAAGACATCTTAAAGACACGTTACAAAGTAGCTGAATATATTCACTATATACACCACCAGTAAAGAATTGATAACAAGAATATATTAAATATATATGTATACATACATATACAAAAGCACAAACTAGTAGAAAAATACATGAACAGATGTTTCACAGAAAAAGAAACATATTTCCAATAATCACAAGAAGGGATATTCAACAATTTAGTGATCAATTAAATGCAAATGATGACTGCAATGAGATCCATTTTAGTTATTCAACTAGTAAAAGTTTAAATGTCTCATATGCCAAGAGTTGGAGCTAATGTGAGTATGCACCTTCTATATTGCTTTCTGGGGTATAAATTAGAGCAACCAAGTTTAAAAACTGGCATTACCTCTTAAAGTTGAACATTTTTACACCTTATGAACCAGAAATTCCACATCTACATATATATCCAAGAGAAGTCTTAGTCATCTAATAAATAAATAAATGCATGTATGTTAATAGCCACACCAATGATCATAGTGAAAAGCTTGGAAACAACTCAATGCTCTCCAATGGGAGAGTGAATTAATAAACATTTACACAATGGAATATCACACAACAGTCAAAACAAGTGAATCACAGCGACACACACACAAAGTTTGAATCTTAGCACTGATATTAAGTGAAAAAAAAATATCGCCAAAGATTTTGTTAGCATGATACCTTATAACATTTTAAACACATAAAATTAAAATAAATGTGTTTGAGGATTAAACACAGGCACTCAGACTATATAAAAATCAAGGAAATGATGCATACAAGATGTGGTGGTCAGTTTTTAACCCTAAGTCTTCTATGAAAGAAGAAAAGGAAGAAAAGAATGAAGAAGGGAAATAAAGAAGGGAGGGAGGAAGTTAAGTGCCTTGCATATATTTGAATTACAAGTGATACTAATTTCATTCCCTTTTCTATGTACAAATCACACTCAGGGATAACAGCAAGCTGGTTAAAAACGCCAGTTTGTAACTTAACATTCATTTTAGATGGCTTGTACAAATGGACTTGTCTACATGTGTTGGCAATACTGAAGCAAGAAAAGGTTAAATGACTTGTTCACTGAGAGAAAAAAGTTATCATCCGTGGTGCCAAAAATAGAAGTTCTGATTTGCAGTCCTATGACCTCAACAGAAGACAGAATGTTCACTTTATCTGACTGATATAAAACACAGCTTCTCTGAGGGCTCTATTATTTTGAACTACTGTGTAAGTACATGTAATTACAAGCTTCTGGAAATATGTACTGTTTATTTTATCATTTGTAGTAGCAAATAGAAAGGCTAGAGCTGAGTATTTACCCAACAGTGATGCTAAACAGCCTTCAGAGTCATTACAGACTATTTGTAAGGGTCTGTTTAGATACCTTTAAGATCAATGACCCATTAGTGCAATTGTACTCTAAGATGGTTCCTGCCACACAGACCCTGTTCTTGCTACCAGAAAGTGATATGTTGATGTTATAAACACGCCTTACATTGTTAAAAATGTGTCTTCTCTCTGCAAAAGCTGCAGGAATAGAACTCTAACTATAGTTTACAAATTCTGTTTCCAGTGAGTGATGTAGTCATTTTGTTTTTGCAATTTCCTGTGATAAAATTATAGATTAGTTTCTCCGAAAAGCTCAATAAAATGAGTACACTTATTCTTTTATTATTTTTATCCGTTTAGAAATCTTCATAGTATCTGTCTTTCCCACCCCATTCATACAGTCTCACATAGTCATATATTCCTACCATGCATATATACTCAGCTTTACATAATTCCATGTAATCTACATAAAGAAAAACATTAAGGACTTCCCTGGTGGTGCAGTGGTTAAGAATCCGCCTGCCAATGCAGGGGACACAGGTTTGATCCCTGGTCTGGGAAGATCACACATGCTGCGGAGTAACTAAGCCTGTGCGCCACAACTACTGAAGCCTGCGTGCCACAACTACTGAAGCCTGCGCACCTAGAGCCCATGCTCTGCAACAAGAGAAGCCACCACACAACAACAAGGAGTAGCCCCCACCCTCCGCAGCTAGAGAAAGCCCGTGCGTAGCAACGAAGACCCAATGCAGCCATAAATAAATAAAATAAATAAATATTTAAAAAGAAAATTACTTGCTGTGTAACTATGTATAGATTCATAGAATTGGAAGGACCTTAGAGTTAGAGATGAACTAGTCACGTAGTTACTGAACTGATACCATCATCCTTTATTAGAGAGTTTTCTTCAGTTTTTGAGGGATGGGGGTGGGAGGAGATATCATAGACCCTTTTGAGAATCTAATGAAGTTACGGTGTTATCCCAAGAAAATACATGTGTAAATGTTCATGTCTTTTTTTTTTTTTGGCCTTTGACATTGAGTCATTTCACAAAGGATAACGTGACTCTTTTTCCGTAAAAATTAATGGCTGTTCCCTAGAAAATATAATTCCAAATTAAACAAATCATATAAAAAAGAAAACTTTGTGCCTGCTTAAAGTATGTTTCAATAAGAAGGCTGTTTTATTTGGTTTAGAAAAAGCTAATATTTGGAGTTATCTTTTACATGGAAATATTTATGTCATTTTTAGTATCCAATCAATTAGAGTCTGGTTTCATAGCAGCAAGTGCTCAAAGCTGCAGCTCACATCACTTTCAATAGCAAAGTCAGTTAAACACTTTATCAGAGCAGAGTAGCCTTCTATTGACACCTGGGCTTTCTCTAATACACTTCAAGTTGAATTCAGGTTCTACCAAATCCTTTATCCTCAAGTCAAATGATGTTATTTTTGAAAGGCTGGTGTCAACTATGCAGCCTCTTTCAGCAAGGAATGACGTTTGAATCCTTTTTACATTTGAATCATCTAAGCAGAAGTAACCTTTAAAAGAGTTTTGCAGGCTTTCCAGTTGTTGTAGATCTTCCCCATGCATAAACTGACAAGGCTTTCTCCGTTTCAACTCCCTTTCCCTCACAGATATCCTTCTTTCAGCATTGTAAATGTCACAAATTTTCAGCTCTAAAATCTCTCCCTCCAAAATGGCAGCTGTTTCCAACAGCAACTGTACACGATCAGCAAATCTGGAATCTAGGGACTGGCCTCCTTCTTATGGCCTAACATCTCTACAATAAAATCTAGCCTCGAATGAACCTCTCTTGTCAATTTTTTCTAAGATATAGCAATCCTTTACTTAAAAAATAAACATATTGAAATCTCTGACCCAAGTTCAACCAAGAGCATTAACACATCTTCTGGAAAGCCAAGAAACTTTTGTCAGTAAAAAGAAAACATTTTGCTCCATTCCTAAATAAAAACTTGAAAATATAGGTTGCAGGCTATAGCTGTGAAATTATTGGACCACTTACCACAGAGCAGGCAAGGCATCTTTTAGGATTATTGTCAGAGTCCTTGACATTAATGCACCCTGATGTTGAAAGTAATAAGTCTCTATGAAAAGTAGAATGTTTGTCTTCTTCACCACACTAATCAAGCTGGATGCTAGACCCAGAAACTCCATATGTACTCCTCATGTACACAAAGTATCAAGATTTTTCTTCCATTAGGAGTTTTGCTTAACAAAGAAACTTTTCACTGTTAGAACAACTTGGCCTTTAAAATATCCACGGGGTAGCTCTCTCTCTCTCTCTCTCTCTCTCTCTCTCACACACACACACACCAGGATATCATCATTCACAAGATAGATAAAAATCAGAACTTACTGAAACAATCATAGTTTTCACCCAATTGCATGCCAAGTGGGAATGGCACAGCTATTATTTTCACCATAACTGGCTGCAAAATATTAGCAAAATATCAAAGTTCAGAAGTAGGTTATAGCAAGTGAACAGAGGCACTCTTTTAATTTTGTGTTGTTTTTCTCAGCAACCCACCAGTTCAAACATTTCTAGAGCGCATGATTTGATCAAGCTTTCTCCAATTATTTAATGGTTTCTTTTGCTTGGAAAGGTGTCAAGACACACTGTGGCAAATATAAGTTTTAGTAAATTTTCACTTTTTGAAAATTGAGCTTTTTCTGTAGAAAACAAAAATTCTATATTCTGTGATGTATTTTCAGGATGCTCAGAAATAAGCTTTCTTGACTTCAGGCTCTTGTTGGCAGGAAACTTATCACACAAGAAACAGTCTGGCTTTTGTGCCCCATCACATTTAGCAATGCAAATAAAATCAAAGGAAGTGTAAGAGCCACCAAGCTTTCTTTTCTTTGTCATCTGCCAACTTAAGTTCAGTATGAACAGAAACATATGCATAAACATAATTTCAGATACATTTTTGTTAATTCTGACGAATGTAATGCTATTCTAAATGCCACTATATGACAAGGATGATAATTTTACAGAATGAATCCATGCCACTCTATCCATATTTAAAGTAAAACACTAAAAAACATAGTTTGCCATAAAATTTTTTGCACATAAAGAGAAGGAAATAAAAATAAATCTTATATATATTTGCTTTTTCCACACTTACAACATGAAGCCTATACATGACCTTAAGTTAAAAACTATTGTTCTAAAGTAATCCGAAATATGACCAAATGACCTCCGTTGTTATTAACTTCTCAACATATGACAAGGGTTCCAGATCCTTACGATATTGGTTTATTCTAAAACCACTCCAGACTGTCAACATTTTTCTTAAAATGTGGATCTTCCTATTAAAAAAAAAAAATTCTAGGGACTTCCCAGGTGGCACAGTGGTTAGGAATCTGCCTGCCAATGCAGGGGACGTGGGTTCGATCCCTGGTCCTGGAAGATCCCACATGCCCCGGAGCAACTAAGCCTGTGCACCACAACTACTGAGCCTGCGCTCTAGAGCCCGCGAGCCACAACTACTGAAGCCCGCGCACCTAGAGCCCGTGCTCCACAACTAGAGAAGCCACCGCAGTGATAAGCCTATGCACTGCAACGAAGAGTAGCCCCCGCTCGCCAAAACTAGAGAAAAGTCCACGCACAGCAACTAAGACCAAACGCAGCCAAAAATAAATAAAATTAAAAAAAAAAAAGCAATCGTGTAAAAAAAAATTCTACATTTGTTTGATTAGTAACTAAAGAACTATTATTCTCTATAGTTGTAACTAATATTTCCATTAAAACATAGTAAAATTTTGTGTTGTCACTAAAACCACTATTTCACCAAAATAGGTACCATTTCTTAACTAGTTACTCTTTTAGCTAGGCACTATATTAGTCAAGGTATTTTATATTTTTTATCTCATTTGATCTAGTGTTCCCACCAGTCCCAGGAAGTTATTTTATGTAAAAAAAAAAAAAAAAATTAAACAAAACCAAGATCATAGAGATTAAGTAACTTGCACAAGATCACATAATTAAATGGCCAAGCAAAACTTTGAATCCAGGTTATCTGAATCCATTGTCAATGCTCTTTCTAATTCCATGTAATGTTCTTCCTATCTTTCCATTATATATATATATATTTTTTTTTTCTTTTTTTTGCATTACGCGGGCCTCTCACTGTTGTGGCCTCTCCCGTTGCGGAGCACAGGCTCCAGATGCACAGGCTCAGCGGCCATGGCTCACGGGCCCAGCCGCTCCGCGGCATGTGGGATCTTCCCGGACCAGGGCATGAACCCGTGTCCCCTGCATCAGCAGGCAGACTCTCAACCACTGTTCCACCAGGGTAGCCCTCTCCATTACATTATAGTACATTATGCCATGATTAGCATCAACCAGCCTTCCTTCTTTCTTCCCTCCTCCCTTCTTTCCTCTTCCTTTCTCTTCCTTTTTTCCTCTCACTCTCCCTTCCTCCAACTCTTCTTTCTCCATCTGTGTATCCTTGTTTCATCTCATCTTGTCACTACTGACCCAAGGATATGTTTTCTTAAAGTAATTAGAAATCTATATGCTATTATACAACCAATCATTAGCTTTCTCATAAAGCTCATTGCATTTGCCATCTGCGTTTTCATGCACAAAGTAGATTAAGATGCTGTACAAAACAGCATCAAGAATGAGCACTTGAGTCATAAAGTTATGGCCCATGAGACTGTGGAATTAGGATGCAATGGCTCAATTTATTTTAATGCATGACAGTGGGGCAATGAATACGTCTATTAGTCTTATGGGTTTTCTTAGATCTAGTCTATAGAAACTACCATTCTTATTCCCATCTGTTAACTATTTCCTGACTTACCAAAACACTGTACCCAGTAATAATTTGGGACTCTACTCTTTAATAATAATGGCATCCACTGATTGTGTAATTATTGGCTACCAGACTGTACTAGGAGGTTTTACATGTATGATCTCTAATTATCAGAATCACCTCAAGGCTGATGGTATTACTCCCACTATTAAGAACTGATGAAATTTTAGAGAGGTCAAAAATAAGTAGCTAAGTTGGGATTCGAACATTGGTAAACTTGACTATAGCACGGCTCTAATGACTTTGCTGCTCACTCTGATCTGACAAAATGTCTAGCAGTGACATTTTCCACATATTACTGGTGGAAGGCATGGTGGTGATAATTCTCAATCTATACATCCCTCCAAAAAAAAAAAAACTCACTGGAAACTAAGAGCACTTAAATGGCAGACTGGGGGGCTTCCTTGGTGGCGCAGTGGTTGAGAGTCCGCCTGCCGATGCAGGGGACACGGATTCGTGCCCCGGTCCAGGAGGATCCCACATGCCGTGGAGCGGCTGCGCCCGTGAGCCATGGCCGCTGAGCCTGAGCGTCCGGAGCCTGTGCTCCGCATCAGGAGAGGCCACAACGATGAGAGGCCTGCGTATCGCAAAAAAAAAAAAAAAAAAATAGCAGACTGATACATTCCAACTATTTCTTCTATGTTGATTATACCTTCAAGTCTATAAAGCAAAGAAAAACCTTCATAAAGAAATCGTGTGAGGGCTTCCCTGGCGGCGCAGTGGTTGAGAGTCCACCTGCTGATGCAGGGGACACGGGTTCGTGCCCCGGTCGGGGAAGATCCCACATGCCGCGGAGCGGCTGGGCCCGTGAGCCATGACCGCTGAGCCTGCGCGTCCGGAGCCTGTGCTCCGCAACGGGAGAGGCCACAACAGTGAGAGGCCCACGTACCGCAAAAAAAAAAAAGAAAAAGAAATGTTGTGAGACTTAGATGGGGTGGGAGGTAGTGATGGAGGGTTAATGAGCTCCATCCTAAGGAAGAAAAAAAAGAGTAGGAGCAAATGGGAGATAAGCTAGAAGCAAATGCAATCTATGACCAAAGTGTCTCAACATTTAAAGTGTCTCAACATTTAAAAATTTATGAGCCATCTAATGGGCATTGGTACACTATATCAGATAATAATTTCACATAGTTTTAAAAAGATTTATCACAGCTTACTAAAAACACAACATAGTTTTAAAAAATTAATTTTGTTTTATAGCAGTAAAAGGGTTGATACTGCTTATAACCTTTTTCCAAGGTAAATTTGGCTTGATGACTATTTTATTTTTTATTTTTTTTAGCTATGAAAATGGAGACGCATGATTTAATAGAAAACGTATTTGAGTTTGATGACTATTTTAGTATCAGTCAGGATAGCTTGAGTTTTGCTGTGGTACCATAACCCCAACATCTTGGGGGCTTAAAGTAACAAAGGTTTACTGCTTGCTGATCCTACACGTTCATTAAGAGTTAGCTAAAGCCTGCATTTCTCATTTTCCCACTCTGTAATCCAGGCTGATAGATCATTTATCAAATAAAACATCACTAGTCGTATGAAAAGGAAAGGGAACATAGCAAATACTGCACTGACTCAAAGGTTTCCATGAGGAAGTGGCAAGCACCCTTCCACTCACATTTCCTTAATCAAAGCAGTTGTCATAACCACATGAGCTGAAGGGAGGATGGAGAAGTCCAACTGTAATATGTCCTAAGAAGGAGAGGAGAATTGGAATATTTTTCAATAATCCACTATCACAGAATGATAGCTTCTAGGTAGAGTTGGTTTTATTTTCTTATTGTATAGTTCTATTGTATTAGAAAATACTAGCACACACCATCTGGTGATCGGCCAAGGAAGGTAGTTTGGGGTAACTATGTCATTCAGTTCTGTATATTTGGTTCAAATATGCAAGCGATAGGCATAAGTGTAGGAGTAAGTCCACACCACGGTCTGCTCTCAGCAGCACAGCATACACCAGATCAGTGAGCATATCATTCTGGAAAGCAGGAAGCCTGAAGGCTTTAAAACTTGGAAGATAATGATAGTAAATAGATGGCTAATTCTGTTTGTTCATGGGTTTTTTTTTAACATTTTAGTTTCAGAAGGAATATTCTGGTATTCTGTTGCAGAAATTGGATTTTCTCTTAAAATATGACCATTCAATATACTATTGATTCCTTACTCTGAAGCACAAGAATATAAAGTGTTGGGAAAAAGTCCATCTTTTGGCAATTGAGCTATCTGAACGGCAACTTAATTCTCTTAGGAAATTCTCTTATCCAAAAATCAACATTTTATAATCCTTTTATTTCAACCCTTATTTTTCCTTATATTTTAATTTATAAGTTTGGGTCATTCAAGCTAATTAATACAGTGATGAACTAAAACTTGAAGAAGCCACTTAAAGTGGCAGAGATGATTTTTACTGGGAATCAGTAGCATAGATTTTTAAAGTTCATCTCTCATTCAAAACTTTGTGTGAACTTTCTTTTGTCAACCGGTACCTCTCACTTTGGAAAAGCAGCATCACCTGTCACCCCATTTCTCTGCCATGTACTCCGAAATTACTTGCACCGAATAGGTACAATTGAATTATTAATCAGGTCTTGTTAAGATCACTGAGCAAAAAAACACAAGCAAGGTAAGTACTGTCAACTACTATCTGTATTCTGTGAATAAAGCTGGGTGTGGATTGTCATTCAAGTGCACTCATTTATTAATAGATCAATGACTTTCTTAGTTGTATACATAGATGGTCTCATTTCAGTACTGATCTCAACAAAACTTTTTCAGTCTTTGTTACAGAGTACAGAAAAAGTTAAGTAGAGAAAACACCTCCTCTCTTTTAATCATCCACATTAAAAAACAAAATAAAATTTCATGAAACTATTCTTCCCATATAAGTGCTGCACATACGCCAGAAGCTGATTCGGTGGTTTCACCCAAATGTAAAGCAAAATATGGGATTGCCTCAACATGAAACAATAACTACTGTCACACATGTATATGGCAAAAACAAAACCGGCAATAGCTTGTCCTGCTTTCTTTTAAAGCATAATTTGGGCTTTACAGTCTTGTTGGCAGTGGTGTAACCTGCACCTGTTTTTGCTCTGGTAAGTGCAACTAAGAAGGGTGCCTCTGTAGTTCTTGTTCTTTTCTCCAACAGTCCTGACAACATTTATAACTTTCACACTGGAAAGTATTTACTGGCAAATATTTCTGAAAAGCCAAATAATTTAACCACAGAAATTCTGAGCATTATTTGAATAAGAAACCAAAAGTTCAAAGGTTTCATGCCAGCATGACAGGCAGTACCCAAGAGACCAGGAGTGAAATTAGATGTTATTTTCAGGTATTCATCATCTTACATCATCGTACTTCCTAGTTGTACTTTATTGGCTTGTGGATTCACCTGTCTGGCAAACTGTATTCATATTTTATATTTTTATTGAACAAATTTTCATTAGATGGATTTGCAATATTATTCAATGATTCAGAATTTTTGTATACATATAGGCTTTACACTTTTATCATTACTTCCCACAGTTAGTGTAAAACAACCCCATAAGAATAATAAAAATCCCAGACGTAACAAATATAAACAATACTATGCAACTGGTATGAAATGTTAGCCAAGATGAAGGGACCAAATCAATTTCTATATAACATGTATTGCCTTTTTTTTTTATTATTTTTTTAACATGTATTGCCTTTAAGAACAAAATTATTACTAAGGACGGTGCTGTGAACATAAAATTAATCTTAGTCCAAGTTTATAAAATGTAAGGTAGATAAATTATATCTCTTTTTCCCCTCTGAAATTTTTGGACTGCTTATAGATCAGTTATAGATTTGCATGGACCACTAATGATAAACATATCACACTTTACCACAGAGTTTGTAAGATATATTTATAATGCCTATACAATGTCTCTTTTCATTTTTTTCTTACTCCCATCCTCTTTTTCCTTACCAAGGTCTTTAAAGAAGAAGGCCTGTGTGTTTATGTGAACAGATATCTACGTCGCATTTACATCTCCAGCATCAGCTTCTCCCCTAAGCTTCAGACTTAGATACCTGCCAGACATCTCTACGTGGATGTCTGAAAAGGACCGTCAATTTACTATGCCCAGAACAGAGCTCTTGTATAGGCTTATCCAAACCTGGTCCACCTCCAGAGATTCCCACCTCATTATATCACCACTGATCCGATTGTTCAAGTCCAAACCTAAGAATCCATTGAGACGCCTCTCTCTCATCCATATATCCAATATGTCAATGCTTATTGTCTTTATTCTCAAAAACATACATATTGAACTTGACAACTCCCCACTACGTGCACTGCTGTCACTTTGGTCCAGGCTGCCATCATCTCATCTCTTACGTGACCTACTCCTTACCTTATTACTGGTCTCTCTTATTTCTACTCTTGCACAGACACTTGTATTCTCTAAGTAGTCAGAGGAACATTTTTAAAAAGCTAATCTGGTGAGGTAAAACTCTCCAAGGGCTTCCTATCATGCTTAGGATAGAGTCCAGTGTTCTTACCATGGCCTGCGAGGCCTTGTGTGATCTGCTCTCCAGCTGCCTCTAGGAAGCCTACCTTCCTTATTTCACTGTTCCTTCCATGGACTGAGATAATTCTTGCCTCTGTGTTTTTTCACTTGTGATTTCCTCTGCCTGGAACACTATACCCCCTGATACCTGTGTGACTTCTTCCTTCAATTAGGTTATTTTCTGACCACGCTAATTTAATAGAGCCCTACCCGTACTCCCTTAATCCTGCTTTATTTCTCTCCATAGTCTTGTCACTTTCTGATATTGTATTATACATTTATTTATCATCATTTTCTCACTGGAATGTAAGTTCCATAAAAGTAGACACTTTGCACTGATCACAAGCCAAACTCCCAGTGAGCAGAGAGAGCTATTCGATGGTTCCTATTCTTTAGTTAGTTCTGTGGAAATAGAAAGGTGATAGGATATCTAAGATGAAAAGTCAGCCACCAAATCTCAGGGGAGCAGCACTCTGTGAAAGATAGGGGACTTAGCCTTAGTCTACAGAGTGACTACAGGAGGCCTGTGGAGTTTCTACATATCTTATACCTTTCCCACTGAGCAGCTGATAGCCGAGAATTCATACACTTTGAGGAATTTTCTTTCAGTCTTCGGTCAAATTCATCAATTAAAGCTTAGAGATGGGGGACTTCCCTGGTGGCGCAGTGGTTAAGAATCTGCCTGCCAATGCAGGGGACATGGGTTCAAGCCCTGGTCTGGGAAGATTCCACATGCCGCGGAGCAACTAAGCCCGTGCACCACAACTACTCAGCCTGCACTCTAGAGCTCTCAAGCCACAACTACTGAGCCTGTGTGCCACAAGTACTGAAGCCCGTGCACCTAGAGTCCATGCTCCACAACAAGAGAAGCCACCGCGTGAGAAGCCCGTGCACCGCAACGAAGAGTAGCCCCCGCTCACTGCAACCAGAGAAAGCCTGCGTGCAACAACGAAGACCCAACACAGCCAAAATAAATAAATAAATAAATTTTAAAAAAAAGCTTAGAGATAGAATTATGGTTATTACCTTAAGCTGCGTTCATTATAAACAAAAATTAAGTAGTTAACACCTTCACTTAATAAAGATTTAGCACAAGCGCAGTCTAAGTCAAATCCCAGCAAAATCCAAATATTAACCTCATTGGGTAGGCTATGGCTTACATATGTAGTGAGAGAGGTCTTGTGTGTCTCTGCCTTAGGCACTTGAGGTTTTTTCACTTAGTGACAACCCATAAACTAGCACTGTTGAGGCACAGAGTATGTGTTACCCACAAGTAGAGTTGCAAAGAGGAAGGGAGGCTGATACAAGCATTCCTTGAGAGGTGCATGCCCTCTGCTACAACAAACTCTCCTGGCAGTCACTGGGTTCAGCTGGCTTTGGAGAGGATGACAGTACTTAATTCACTACTGGGGACTTCTAGCAGGACAGATATGTTGGATATATGCACTTTAAGTGCTAATTAATGAATTATTATTTAGTACCTGATAGGGAAGGGGTGATGGGCTTACTGAATAAAACAATGTAGTGTATATATCTTAAGTGTACATCTTGTAACCAGTGAAATACATTAATTGATTAGTCAATTCCACCACCAGTCAATAAAAAATTCAAACAGTCATTTTAAACACACTTGTTTCACCTCAGTCTTCTTGAAACTGTTAACCAGGAAAGCATTATAAAGATTTGTTGAAGGGCATATCAGCCTGTTCAATTTCCCCTTATTGCACTAGACAGTAATGTCTGGATAACTATAACTTTAGTCAGTAGGAGGTTACTCTTTCAGATTTACCTGAGGAAGATTTAGCTGAGTGTTCTTTTAAGAAAAGCTCAGTCCCCATTAATTATGACTATTTCTACCTGAATTTCCAGATGACTTCATGTGACTACTAAATAGTTTAGACTATACGCCAGAGTCCCCTGCTGAGGCAGTCACTTCATTGGTACCATAAGATCAACATTTGGTTTTATATGAATGCATAAATCCTAACTGAATCTAATTTTGGAATTTAGCAGACTAAATTATTTTTATCATCTGTCCAAGCAGTTAGAAAGCTAAGATGCAGTTACAATCTTAACTATTTCAACTGTTTGTGTGGAAAAGACATGTTTTCTGTTCAGAAGACATATGGCAGAATATAGTTATTAAAATCTTAGTCTCATACCTCTCGAATAGCAGTACAAAACTCACTCTGGAGCACTTTTTTGAGGGACTGTAGCTTGTGCACTGGTACTTCTCCAGATTCCTGCAGTTTTTCCAGTAATTCAATGGCTCTGGCAACATCTGAATGAAAAAAAAAAGAAATCAAAATGGAGAGACATGGAGTAAACTGAATCTCATCACCAAAGTACCATCATTTCAGTGACAATGAAAACAGTGACAAAGAAAAGTAAGTGGAATTAATTGCAAAATGAGAATTTACAATTCATAGCTTATTGATCTCATCTTTTGATAAAAGCTCATTTAAATCTATTCCACACAACTTGTCACTTAATACATCTTCCTTAATGGCATTTCTCATAAGTTATTTCTTGTCACACAAATTAGTCTGAATATTCTTTCAGGAAAGAAGAGCAGGAAGCATGTCTTTTGTATATTCTGATACCCCAATAACCAAATGAACCCTGTTAATTTTACCTCTGAGATGCTTTTTTCAGGTTTTCTTTTCGCATTCCACATTTATCACACCTGCATTTTTACAGTTATTAGTATGACGATTTGATTAATGTGCATCTTCTCCACTTGTCGATAAACTCCTTGAGGGTAAGAACTTAATTGGGTTTATTCATCACTGCAGCCCCAGAGTCTGGTGTAATTTATGTGGTTAACACCAGGCTACGGTCATTTAAGTTTTAAGGCCCCCCCTGTATCTTGGGAACAATTAAATTATACTAAGGATAACCAGCTTAATAATGCTAGGAAATTGGGCCGTATGGACAGTGCCAATATATAATTTCCCTGGAAGATAAGGACCAGTAGAGAACAGACTAAGTCAGATGACCTGGGGGTATACTGGGCTGCACCTAATGGAAGAATAAAATTAATTCTTACTTATGACTTCAATAATACTGCTAGCTATGTTATTCGCACTTTGCCTGTTTTACCAGATTGTTGTTTCTTGCATTACCAAATGTGTCAATGAGCCTCTGACAAAAATATATAGCTCTATATGAGATCGATGATTGTAACAGTGTAACTCCAGATATGGCAAGATGCAACAAGAGGGGATTTTTTCCTGGACTGCAACAGACTAGTAAGACAGACGGTCCAGAGACTTTTGGCTACGTTAATAAGGTCTAGTCCAATAGTAGCACATAGAGTGGCCTATCAACAAAATCTTCGTCAGACCTGGGAATGAGCATTCCTAGCACTGTGGGACAAAATGGTCACGAAATACCTCTCAAACCATGGTCGAATTTATGACAGTGAGGGGGCCCTGTCACCTACAAACTGGCACTTGCCATCTACCTCCACAAGGATCAAATTATGAGCTGCTGCAGCTGCTGACCTTCAACACCCCCTAAAAGGAGTTCAAGGTGGAGGTCGATAATGAGGCCCTCTGTGCTTTGGGAAAAACTGGCAGAACAGGTCTTTAGATAGTTAGATATTTTCAGGAGAAGATTTTATGAGCCCAGTTCTTGCATTTCCTCGTATCTAGAAAAGCACTAAGATCCTTCATGGTGGTGTCTGCTCCTCGTGACTAGCAGTAATTTTCACAGGACCAGCAGAAACCTTCTCCAAAAAGTAAGAGCTTGATTGCATGTACTCCCCCCTCCATGAAAATCACATATACATTGACCTTCCCTCAGACCTCTTTGGAGCAGTTTCTCAGAACTATGTGGAATGCTGTCTCCCGGGCTATAGTCCTCATTTTGCCCCAAATAAAACTTACACACACACACACACACACACACACACACACACACACACACACACGTTAATATATCAAGAAACACAGTCTCTTATAGCCATAGCTTTAAAATTCCCAGGATGGTCTTGTATTGCCAAAAGAAAATGATATGATGAAGGCTATTTTAAAAATACTTATGGTGGAGCTTCCCTGGTGGCGCAGTGGTTGAGAGTCCGCCTGCCGATGCAGGGGACACGGGTTCGTGCCCCGGTCCGGGAAGATCCCACATGCCGCGGAGCGGCTGGGCCCGTGAGCCATGGCCGCTGAGCCTGCGCATCTGGAGCCTGTGCTCCGCAAGGGGAGAGGCCACAGCAGTGAGAGGCCCGCGTACCGCAAAAAAATAATAATAATAATACTTATGGTGATCTCTTCTACCTCTCTTGCTGTAGTCAATAACTCACTGAAAAGTCACTCAGGCATTTATGTATAGAATAGAGATTTTCAATTCCTAAGTGATTAACTCCAGAAAGTATCCCGTATCCCTGCCATCAGATTATAAATTCATCCATCCATCCATCCCTCAATTTGTGTTCCTATTAAACTTGGCACTACCTTAACAAGACACACTTCTGCATTCACAGCTAAATGAGAAAAAAAACATAACAGTATAGCTACCTATAATAAAATTTCTACCACCTCTGAATTAGGGTGGGGTTGGTATAGGTTTATGTATCTAACCAAAGAAAATAACCAAAAAGTAACTTTAATGGACACTCTCCTTTGACGTACTGCCAACTGATTGCCAATCTTAGCCCAAGGAAGCATAAATCCTGAAATCAGTAAGACACTGCCAGTTTCAAAAGTCTGTCCTTTGTTACATAAACTGAAAGTCAACATAGTCAACTGTACCACACCAGCCACATCCACAATCAGTAAGATACCAAGCTAAGAATTGTATGCATTTCTAACTGCATGAAAGACTCTAGATGCCAACAGGCACCTGGAACTCTCAACATGTTTAAAACTGTGCTCATCATATTTTTTTCCTGAAATTAGCTCTTCTCTTCTTATATTCCATATTTCTATTAATAGCATCTCCATTCAGCCTGTCTTCCAAGCTAGACCATGGCATCATCTTTCAGATTCACCCCCACATGCAATTAGTCAGTAAGTGCTGCAGGTTCTATCTCAAAATGCCTTTTGAATGGAAACCCTTTGCTTCATTACTTCTCTCCTGAGGTACTGGAACATGTCCTAACTGTTCTTTAAGTGGCTTTTCTTTTACAGTCCACTGTCCACTCTGCTCCCAGAGTGATAAATCTCATTATTATACTCTCTTGCATAAAACCTTCTCTGGCTTCCTACTGCCTAAAGGGTGAAATTCGGACCACTTAGGGCTACATACAAAGCCCTTAACAACCAACCTCTTATGACTCATCTCTAGAAACCTCCTCCTGCCCATTCTATACGTTGACCATCCAAAATTTTCACTATTCTAGGACACGCCACAGGAACACCATGTCTCTGTGACTTTGTACATATCATCCCCTGTTCCTGGAATGCAATTAATTTATTCATCCAATAGTGCCAGGCATGGGAGACACTGTGGTAATAGAGACAGAGGGGTGCTCTTGCTTTCATGGCATTTATAGGTCTGACGGATCACAGATACCCAACAGAGGGGGCATGAGCTATAAAAGCAGCTCTACAGGCTAGTACATGGATGTCTAACCAAGACATTTATCATCATCCAGGAGGTCAGGGAGGAGCTCTTTGTGAAAATAACAGCTAAGCACAGCCCTGGGTAGGAGGTACAGGTGAGGACAAGGAGAAAAAAAGTTCCAGGCAAATAAGTGCGGATTGAAGTCTTACCAAGAGAGTGTGGGGCATTCACAGAACTGAGAGTTCAGTATGGCTGAAGTTGAAACCAGGCCAAGAGTAGCAAGAGATGCAGCAGAGAGAAATCATATCACGGAGGGTGTGTTAGGTCATGTAGGGAAGACTTGGCTTAAATAGCATCTCCTTAGGCATGTCTTCCCTGACCCTCCAAGGCAGATTTAGTTGCTATCATAGCCATGATCCCACAGTCCTTTGTTCACTTATCCACTGTAATAATTACTACTCTCTGCTATAGCTCGTTTTGCATATATGTCTCCATCCTTCACCCTTGCAAATATATTAGCTTCTTGAGGTTAGGAACAGTATCTTATTTGTTATTGTATCCATAGTTCAGTGAGGAGTACTTGACAGATATTAGGTGTTTATATTTGTTGAATGAATGATGGATTAATTAATGAGACTAGCTAGGAAGGCAGGGGTTAGAGGTCTATGTCTAGGTGGACATATAACTAACTTCTCCTGAGACGAAACCTCCAGATCACTATCAGCCGTGATCAAGACTGGCTTGGGTCTGGTGTGGGGGGAAAGGACTCAAGCCTGAATCCGTAGGCTAAAGGGTATCACGTGACTGAACTAGAAGAAGTTCAGAAAAGCTGAAAGTGACTATTCAGGAGTTCTCACCCTGGACTGCACTTTAAAATTACCTGGAATACATTTTAAAATTATTTATTTATTCCCCCATTTTATTGAGATATAATTGACATATAACACTGTATTAGTTTAAGCGTACAACATAATGATTTAATATATGTATACAGCAAAATGATTACCACAATAAGTTATTAATGCCTGAGACTCACCCCAAATGAATTAAACCAGAATATATGGAACAGTGGTTCTCAACCTTGGCTGCAGACTGGAACCACCTGGGGAGCTTTAAAACCCTTGGATACCTGGGCCTCACCCCAGAGATTCCAGTGAGATTGGCCTAGGGGGAGGCCTAGGCATTAGGCTTTTGAAAGCCCTCAAGGTGATGCTGAAGTGCAGCCATGGTTGAGAACCACTGGTCTAGTTGGCATGGGTAGTTTTATAGCCCTATTTAATGCAAATGTGCATGCAGGGTTAAGCACCTCTGCTACAAATCAATGGTTCTAAAACATGAGTGTGCCTAAGAATTCCCTGCGGAAATGTATTAAAATGTAGGTTCCCGACCCCTCACCCCCACTTGAGGGAGGTTGATTCAGGAGGTGTGAGGATAAGGCCCAGGAATTTGCCTTTTAAACAAATGATTCAAGTGATTCCAAAGTAGTTTCACAGACCCCATTTCAAGAGATAGTGAACAAAATGATGGTTCAGATTTCTTTCAGCCCCAGCATTCCAGAAACACTTGCATTTTCTATTATTCTTTGATACCCGTAGAACAGGATACTGAATGGGATTCTTCTGGGAGTCTCACAATTATTGACAAAAGTCCATGAATGGAAGTAATTAGTGTTAAGTACCAGCCCCATCCTGAAACAATGCTCCTAGCAAAGGCTGCTCACCTGGATCACCTGTGGAGTTTTAAAACCAGCCTGCTTCCCCAGACCAATTATTCAAAATCTCTAAGTGTGAGATCCACTCATGAGGTTTTGTTTCTTTGTTCTTAAGCTTCCAGATGATTCCTATGACCATCCAAAGTTGAGAAATAAAGTTCAAAAAAGAGCGATCAAAGAAATTAGACACTATCCACCATATTAAGACTTATTCGAAGCTGGGCCGGTCCTTTTATGTAACGTAATACCATAGGCCGTTTCCAGTTCTTATTAAGAGGTAACTGGGGGATTTCCCTGGTGGCGCAGTGGTTAAGAATCCGCCTGCTAATGCAGGGGACACAGATTCAAGCCCTGGTGCGGGAAGATCCCACATGCCACGGAGCAACTAAGCCCGTGTGCCACAACTACTGAGCCTGGGCTCTAGAGCCTGCGAGCCACAACTACTGAAGCCCGCATTCCTAGAGTCCATGCTCCTGCAACAAGAGAAGCCACTGCAGTGAGAAGCCCATGCACCACAACGAAGAGTAGCCCCCGCTCGCTGCAACTAGAGAAAGCCCACACGCAGCAACGAAGACCCAACACAGCCAAAAATAAATAAACTGATTAAAAAAAAAGATTTAATTGTGAGATGAAAGAAAATTCATGAAAAATTGTTAAGTCATTAACTTTGGACAGAATACTAGGTCTTTTGCTTCTCTTCCATTAACCAAGCGAGGAGTGTTCCAAATAGAACCAATTGTAGCCATTGGGGGTTGCCTGCAGAGGGAGACTAGAATCCCTTTCCTGGTGAGACAGGCAGCAGACATGGTGATCTGCCTGCCCTCTGCCTATCTGATCAGAGGGAGAGATCTGGAGAGCAGTGGCACTAGAGCATGAATCATCTTGCTGGCATCTATCCAGGGGAATCTAGCAGTATGAGGTCATGGGGTATGTGGCAGTTGGTAAAAGCCAAAAGAAGTCTAAAAACTAAGAGTGAGTGAGATCAGGTCCCTCCAGCCCAGGCCTGGCTGGTGCTGCAAAGATGTGGTGAGTGATAAATTGGATGTTAGACTGGAGCTTAAAATGAAATTCTGATTCCCTTTAGCTCTGTAAAAGTACCAGAAACCTGCAAGCCAAGGTCTGGAAGGAAGCAAAAGGAGCCTTTGAGTAAGTAAAATACTTGTTCTTAAAATGATTGCAGTAAAGTGTGTGTAGTTTATTTATGAGTTCCCTTAGCGTTCTCATTGAGAACCTCACACTTGTTTTATGAAACTATTCTACAAAATTTGGTTACTAATACAGAAGTCTGGGTCTATCAGGATAGCTCAGATTAGAAGAAATATTAGATAACGACTGGGGAGGCTGCTTGACAAACACAACGAAGGCAAGAAGATCTCACAATTTTTTTCTGAAATGGACTCGTCCTCTGGTCTGTCAACTCTCAAGCCCATACTTCCACCATCTATCCCTAACCACTGGACTGCCAGGGAGCTCTCTGGAGAGCATTTAAATGATAGGGAAGAGTGTTTCTCAGCCTTGGCTACCAACTGGAATCACCTGGGTTAACTGAAAAACAAAACAAAACAAAAAACAGATACCTAGATCCTACCTACATATATTTCTGATTTCATTGTTCTGGGATATGGCCTGGGCATTAGTATCTTCAGAGCGCTCCCTAGAGATGACCATGCTGAGAATCACTGATATGGCCTCTCAAGGTACACCCCAGGGAATCTAATAACAATGTTACTTATTGCTGTCACGTACAGCAATTGCTAATTACTCTCACGTACAGTGTTTAGTATGCACGAATTATAAACATTTTTCTTCTCTTAGCACTATGAAGTAGGTACTATTATCTCCATTTTACAGAAAAGGAAACTGAGACCCATAGAGTTAAAATTACTTCTCTGAGGAAAGAGCTAGTAAGTTGTAGAGTTAGGATTTGAATCCTGGCAATATGGCTCTAGAATCTGGACTACATTTGAGATGTGTCTCAGGAATCTATACTGTTAAAATCATTCCCAGCACCACTTCTCCAACATTGTTAACAGAGATTATGCTAATCTGATCAACAAATCCTTGCTTGAGGGCTGAAAACAGTGGTTCTCAAATTTTAGTCAACAACAACAACAAAATAACTCTGGACCATTTATTAAAAATTAAGGTTAAAAAAAAAGAGGCTGAGGGTGAAGCTTTGAAATTTGCTCTTTTAGTAGTCATCTCAGATGGTGCTGATGCAGAAGGTGGTTCACAAATGCACTTTAAGGTTACTGATAGTTCAATATGTGATCCAGAATAAAGTGAGTTAAAGGCCATCATTTATTCATTGTTTACTTGCCTTACTTAGCTCATCTTATAAAATCCTCAAAAATATATAAAAGGATTACTACTGTTCCTATTGTATAGTTAAAAACAAAATAAAACAAAACAAAACACCAACTAAGGCTCAGAAAGATGAATTATCTGGCTCAAGGTTACACAGCTAGTAGGGCCAGGATTTAAGACCAGAGGTGTTTGACTCCAGTGCCCATGCTCTTATTTATTTCTCTAACCTGCCATGGAAAAGGGATTAAAAATAAAACAATAAAGGTATGGCAAACTTATTTTTTAAATATAGCATCATCGCAAACTGAGGCAAACAGATATAACACTGCACAAAGTCCTGGAAGGTAACCCTTCAATACATTATAGTATAATCAATGTGCTCATATTGATAACTTTTTTTTTTTTTTTTTGCAGTACGCGGGCCTCTCACTGTTGTGGCCTCTCCCGTTGCGGAGCACAGGCTCCGAACGCGCAGGCCCAGCGGCCATGGCTCACGGGCCCAGCCACTCCGCGGCATGTGGGACCCTCCCGGACCGGGGCACGAACCCGCGTCCCCTGCATCGGCAGGCGGACTCTCAACCACTGCGCCACCAGGGAAGCCCCTTGATAACATATTTTAATAATTAAAAATGACCAAATCATCATCAACTGCCTGATGATAGTAAGATAACATATTCTGGAAAGACTTCCTTTAAAATAGTTGAACATTATAACCAAAAACAATAAAATATTGGAACTTAAGTGGGATGAACTTCCAGTCATCTGGAAGAGTCCAATTATCATCTTCTCTTTCCTTAATGATGACTTTTTATTAACTTGGTTAACATTTAGACTGCAGAATTTAACCGATGACTCATGTGCATCTGGAACTTGGATGAAGATACAGCTGGGTCATTTAAGGCATACTGTCCACTAATTCCATAAAAATTTATTGAGTACTATGGCAAACAATATGAATGATCTACCCCAAAGTCATCTAAAACCCTCATATCCCTTGCCTTCTTCTACTACAAAAGCTGGAAAGCAATCATACTTCTCTTTCCAGACTCTTCTGTCATTTGGCCAAGTTGTTGTAAGTGTAAAGTCACTGGGTATGGCTTCCAGGAAGGCTTTTTTTTTTTTTTTTTTGTGGTACACGGGCCTCTCACTGCTGTGGCCTCTCCCGTTGTGGAGCACAGGCTCCAGACATGCAGGCTCAGCGGCCATGGCTCACGGGCCCAGCCCCTCCGCGGCATGTGGAATCTTCCCAGACCGGGGCACGAACCCGTGTCCCCTGCATCGGCAGGCGGACTCTCAACCACTGCGCCACCAGGGAAGCCCCAGGCAGGCTTTTTAGATGAATAAAATGCTGGCGTATGCTTCAGCTTTTTGGTCTTCGAACCCTTACTCTTTCCCCATTCTCTTGCCAGCCTTAAATGTGCCTAGAGGTGAATCAGCCATTTTGTAATCATGAAAATGGCTGTCACATGCTAAGGCAGGTGGAGTAGGAAGAAGGAAGGGGCCTAGCCCCTGATGTCATCACTGAGCTGTGTACTGGCCTTGAACTGTGCAACCCCATGATTCTTGTCTATGAGACAAATATATGCTTTACTGTTTGGTTCCCTGTGACTTGCAACCAAATACAAACTAACTAATACCAGAGGAAATGACTTTAAACGCACTATCCTAGCAGGGATAAGGTTGATGTTACTGAGAAACTGGAGTCACATATGGTGGTCCTTTGAATAAGATAACCATGGAAAGCCACTCTGGGAAGGTGACATTGGACTGAGACTTGAATATTGATAACAAGCCAGCCATATGAAAATCCGAAGGAGAAATATCTGAAGAGAATAGCAAGGGCAAAGACCCTAAACTGAGGGGAGCAACCCTACATATTGGAAGAACAGACAAAACCAGTGTCAGTGGAGCACAGTGTGTAAGGCAGAGAGCAATAGCAGCAATGGCGTACTGGTAAATGATTAACAACCCGCTCTCCAAAACACATGCACAAAACAGAAAAAGCCCTTATTTGTAGCGTTTTCTGATTTCTGTAGTGTAAATACTGCTACCATGACCAGTTTCAAGGTACCAACATGATACCACTGGCTTGAAAAATTCTTGACTACTCAACACTCAGCTCTCACAAGGCAGAAAGTACCGATTACGGCACACCACTGTATAGGAAACAAAGTTTGAGAAGTAAACAGGGGTTAGATTTTAAGCAGATTTTATAAGAGCAGTGGTTGAGAATCTGCCTGCTAATGCAGGGGACACGGATTCGAGCCCTGGTCTGGGAGGATCCCACATGCCGCGGAGCAACTAGGCCTGTGAGCCACAACTACTGAGCCCGAGCATCTGGAGCCTGTGCTCCGCAACACGAGAGGCCGCGATAGTGAGAGGCCCCGTGCACCGCGATGAAGAGTGGCCCCGGCTTGCCACAACTAGAGAAAGCCCTCGCACAGAAATGAAGACCCAACACAGCAAAAATAAATTAATTAATTAATAAACTCCTACCCCCAACATCTAAAAAAAAAAAAAAGAAGGTTATATTTTCGTGTAATTACTAAAGAAAGCCATTGAAGAGTTTTGGGCAGAAGAATGATATGATTTGGTTCACATTTTATAAATATCATTATGACTACTGTTTGAAATGTTAATTCCAGTGGGTCAAGGATATACACAGGAAACCAGTTAGGAAAAAGGCTATTACAGTGGTCTTGGCAAGAAATGGTGAAAGCTTCAATTAAATGGTGGCAGCAGGGATGCCAAGGCACGGACAGCACAGGTGGGGAGAAGAGGAACCAGTACCCCGAGGAGGTGCACAGCTGTATGATGAGGTCCCAAAAGAATGTCTCTTTGGCAGAAAAGGATTTATTAGTGAATACAGTCACATGCCTTAGCCTGTTCCATCGATAATTGTGTCTGCCTCTTTACCCATAAGCAGATGGTGTCAACAAATTGAACAAGTAACCAGAATAATGAGGGAGAAGAAAAGTATCAGCACCCTGAAGACAGAATTATTTTAAAAGCACATAATAAGAGTGTGGCACTTTCTCCTGTTAGTCTCTTCCTATCCATATAAGATCCCTCTATTCAGCGTCAATTAGGGATGATATAAAATGTTTTAGCACTGCACCAAGCAGTTGGAGAATATGGATATAAACCTAAAAGTCAGAGACCTGAGAAGTATAAAATGTGGTAATACTGATTATATACAGTGATTGTGAGGTCTGAAGGAGAATGTAATTACGATGAGATTTTCATATAGAGTACCTGGCACATGAACTATACATGACATCTATACCATCTTGTCTTTTAACCCTTTCTTTCTGTGGGTCCTCACTTCCTGTTCTATTAGTGGAAATATTTGAAGAGGAAATGTTAAATTATAGGAATGAAACTATGCTACTCAAATTTCCTTTGAAAAGGTGACTAGAGGTCCTCTTTTTGAAGACATACTTGACCCATAGAGTTTAAGGAAAATGGCTATGGACAACTAAATCTAGCCGTAAGTTAGTATTTCATGTACAGTATTGTAGAAGTCATTATTAAGTCTACATTTTAAATAGTGTACATGAAATACTGACTGATTACTAGCTTCATGATGTATCTAAAAATTGGACCAAAGAATGCTCAGTTTAAAAATCTCATGCTGCACAACAGAGCATGTGTACCAACAAATGAAAATAAATGGCCAATAATGCTTTGCACTTGCATTGCTCTGATATGAAAGGAAATTCTGTCAATTTACAAGTAATAATGAGACATGACAACCATTGTGTCCTTCTCATCTGACACTCATCTCTGGATCCACCCACGACTTGCCATGTTCCTTAGAGGCACACTAACTGGTAAACCTTAGGACTAGCTCAATTTAAATGTGCTCCAATTAAAAGCTTTACTTAGTATGCTGTGAAAAAGAATCCCAATTTATGTTTATTATCAAAAGCTGAATGAATTCTCTTTCTAGGATTTGGGACGACACTGAAGTGTATCACAAAAGTCTGACAATACTAGAATTTTTAAATCATGAATCTCAAATTGTTTGCCAAACCTACTGCAACCAGAAGAACACTTTACGCTACAAAATGAAAAGCTGTAGTTGCTAAGAGATTCTCTGAAGTGGCCGGTACCTGTTTCATGTGAAAGTGATTACTTACCCAATAAACAAATCGTTAAGTATACAAAGCTTAAGCTTTGTTAAACAATCCCTGTTATGTGGTCTGAATGAGTAACGTGTTCCCAGTTTTTAAAGGAACTATAGTCAACGTTTTCTTCTTTTTCTTTCCTTCTTCCTTTTTTAAAAGAATTCATCGAATTTTCCCAAGCAGCTAAAATTGAAGCTTGATTTGCCTACCATCACCTGAGACCTCAGGAAATCAGGAGTTTCAACTTCCTTTTTTGTTTGCGCTTTCTTTTATCTCGTATTTGATGTCTTTCCCTTTCTTCTATGTTTTCACCTCACGTTTCTTTTTAATCTTCCATCCATGTCTTTACATAATGACAGCCAACTATAACCTTAGTCCTAATGACAGTGAAATTAGCTCATCTCATTTTCTGTTTCCAGCCTTCTTGGCAACGACGCAAATGAACGCCTGACTTGATCGTGTTTGGAGAATCTATGAGAAATTAGACCTGGCCAAAATGTAATCTGTTTTTGCATGTCTGAAAGAAGTTGAACCAACTACTGCCCTCTTTTACGCTAAATACTCAAACACCTGTATCCTATTAATTTTTGTATGCGCCATTATATCCAATCCAGAATCATGACAATTGTAGGCCCTTAAAAACTGGTTGTTGAATACAATTGATTGTACAGAATTAAATGTTATTGTTATATTATACAAGTATTATGTACTTATATATACCTATATATTATATTAATATTATATACAAGTATTTGTCTTCACTAGTTAACAGTGATACTATATCAAGCCCAATTTGACAAGATTTGGATTTCTTACAAAATGTGAATTCTGAGAAAATTAGGATTTAAGGGACTAGACTCCATCTTTTTATAATAATCAACTTTAACCTTCTACAAGTGGGTGGAGTAAGAACCATGGGTATGACTTGGAAAGTGGATCAGAGTTTATTTTAGCACTCATGAAAATTTTTAGGGAAGCCTTATTTTAAACTCTCTGGGACGTATTTCAAAGTACATTGTCCAAACTACATTTTGTATGCAGACAAACTGTTTCTAAAATTTCTTAGACAATGGATACAATGAGCATTTCTTCATTAGCCAGTTAAGTACTGGGAGTATAGTTGTAGGAATACAACTGCCACGCACAGATTAGCAAGATGATACCTCAACCCTGCATCACCAGCGACCCAGCCTGTCCATCCACACTACGCTTTATTTACACTTCATCTACAGCCTCAACTGATTTTAGATGCACTTGATGAAAGAACAAAACACTTTTCACAGAGCTTTAAATTTAACTCTTAATTGAAGTCTATATATTTTACCTTCCCTTCCATAACTCCTTATCTGTCTAACGTTTTCTCAATAGAAGTTAGTTAAATAATTATTGTCTGGCATCTTAAAATACTAGACACAAAACGATATGGATCCTTAGGCTCTATGAGTTTTAGTATTTCCCTGGCTTAGTACGTAAGACATAACCAAGCTTTTACACTGGTAGTGATTCCACCTGTGTATATTGTCAAATTGGAATTTTTTTTCCTGGTAATTATTACTAGGACATCCCAATCGCCTTTTTCATATTGCTTAGGAAATTGGAAGGGAAAATTTTATCAGGAAATTGCTGGAGAGACACCCAATCGAGTTCGGTGTTTTCAAAGAGCTCATTATAAAGAAACCTTACAAATTTAACTTTTCACGTCCTCAAATATCTCCTATACTAAAAAATGGATGAATGTTTTTATCTAAACTGACACTTCGATAAATTATTCTGCTGTCAAGCTACTTAATAATGTTTCCTCTGTTACCTTATCACTACTATATCATACTATGACTCAGTTGCTTATTTACTTTGAGAATTGTATAGTGAGGTTAGTGCAGTGCTATCTGTGTCTTTAAAAGATGATTAGAGGACAAAGTGAAGCTTGGTGTTTGCAGAAATTGCTATGGTGAATAGTTGTTTAGAACATTGACTACTTTCAAGCTGTGCAAAAGATGATTTAAAATTCCAAATAAAAATCGTGAAATAATGAGTTTCTCCTCATTACATTAGATTCCCTGGGGCTGCTTTGTCAGACTTTCAATTGATGTTTCTTTTATAAAACAAATCTTGGGAATAGAGGAGGAGGAAAAATAATTGTTTAGTAACTTATTGCATTTGCATAGCAAATAGTAACTAATGAAGTGTTATTTAGTCATAAGTACAGTTAAATAAATTTAAAGATGACAAAAAACAAACTTGAATGCCTTTTTCCCCTAATTACAAAATAAATTCACTTCTTGGGGAGGTTTATAGGGTAAATATAAATTCCAGTCCTATGCTTTAGATATGTTTTCTTTGTTTAAAAAATATGAAAAAAATTTTAATTTCTGTTATCAAGACTATCACTAATCATTCTTTCTAAGATGCCCACTCTGTGCCATGGTGCTTTCACAGTACCGTCCATCTTTGTTTCCTAGTACTTATTATTGTAATTGTACATTTATCTCCATGACTCTTTGACTACTACCTCTCTCCTGTAGATTGTAAGCTTCATGAGAACAAGAACCATGACTGTTTTTTGTTCTCCTTTGATGTCCATGCCCAGCTGAAGGCCTGTAACAGGGCAGGTACTCATTAAATATTTACTGAATAAATAAATGAGCCAAAAGAAAATACCTGCCCAGAGATGGAGGAAATATTTTGGAGTAGTGTTGACTTGCTCTATGCTATTCAACACACACTACACAAAAGACTGTTCACTGACTCTGTAACCATAACTCAACTGCTGTATGCATGAAAATGTATCAGAAACATTTTTTAAGTGTAATTTTAAGGAAGTTCTAGGAGATGAAGTTTGGAGGTTCGGTTGTAGACTCTAAGCATGAGGAGTTAAGTTTAAAATTCACAAATAAAACATTTATTTGGATAAAAACAGATGCTACAACTTCATATTAGATTAAAAATAACTTAATATTTTCTTGTCAGATGAAAAAAATTTAATCCCATAGACCACTAGATGTCCTTAAAATTATACTTGTACCTTTTCTAGTTCGTGAGTCATTAGGATCTGACTCAAAACAAAAAGGCAAATGCAATAAACTCGAAATGACTTGTTCAACAAGGTCCTGAATTTATAGTAAATAGCTGGGTTTTGCTCCATTTGAGAGAAGATTAAATAAGCTTAGCTTTATCTTTTGAATAAGCTAATATCGCAATACTTAAATCTGAGTATGAATTCACATTTTTTAATGCAGAACAAGCTACTCATACATAAACAAGTTTAATTTGAAAGGCATTATTTTTCAAGTGGCCTTAACATAAGCCACTCTTGCCATAGTTTACTGAGTAGTTTTATCTTACCTTTAATTATACATACTCTGAATACCTTAACTCAGGTGCAAGAACGTCATCACATTCTAATAATACTTTAAACATTTATTTTTGTTACATTTATCAAGGATATCTCTAACAGGTAAGGAAAAAGATTAACATGTCTCTCTTAGGGATCCTTTTTCTTCTACATGCATCTCAGTGTCAACACTTATTAATGCATATAAACGATGCAAAAGAAAAGAGGAAATTATGTTGGTTTATTAAGTGCGGATAGAGGTAGCCTTACTATTTTTATCTGACATTTCAATAATAGAACGCCAGTTCAAATGCCATAGAAGTCTGAAAGCAGTGACTGAGTAAAACACATTGTTGGGCTTCCCTGGTGGTGCAGTGGTTGAGAGTCAGCCTGCTGATGCAGGGGACACGGGTTTGTGCCCCGGTCCGGGAAGATCCCGCATGCCGCCGAGCGGCTGGGCTCGTGAGCCATGGCCGCTGAGCCTGCGCATCTGGAGCCGGTGCCCCGCAACGGGAGAGGCCACAACAGTGAGAGGCCCGCGTACCACAAAAAAAAAAAGAAAAAAGAAAAAGAAAAACACATTGCTTACCTGAAAATCATTGTGTATTTAAAGGCATTATGCTCTTCTTATGTATGGGGGTAGATGATGTATTTAACATGTGACTGTCAAAGTCAAGGAATATTTTAAACTAAATTAGATATGAAATCAATATGGCTATTTTTATCATGAATCATAGACTTCCTTTAAAACTACATTCTAGAGAAAACATATATATATATATATATTTTTAATTGAACAGTTCTTAAAAGTTACTCAAGCCAGTCTCCTGAGAAGTGCAAAAAGAAATCCTTTATGTGAACTGATCCATTACCATACCAGGTGAATAGAAAACAGTAAAATTCAAATAAGCATTTTAGGAATTCCAAAATATGAATAAGTGTTATTTCATTCCAAGAAAAAATAAGAATAAAAAATATGGGGGTTTTGGTGGAAACAAATCAAGACTTTATTGTTTTTATTTGCAATTAAAATGTCAAATGCAAGAATTCACATGGCAGGGAGTGAGTTGAAGAAAACACAGGTGCCTAATTCGCAAACTACAAAAAACAGTATAAAGGTGACCATCTGGGGAGAGCTGGCTGACTCAATTTTCCTGTGAGCTTACCGTCTGCTCCATATTTTTCTTCCAAACTCCCCATTCTGACCTTGAAAATGCATCTACATGTTTTGCTACATGCATTTCCTTCTAAACATAAATGCAGGTAGACTTAATTATGCAAAGGATACTAACACAACAAAGGACATATTGTGCTGTATTTTATTTTATCTCAGTTTTCTGATTTTTTTTTAAAAGGTTTTATTTCTGATGGTGATACTCTTTCAGCCTTTCAGCTGTTCTATAAATTCCTAGATCACAGCAAGATCCTTTTTGACCTACCTCCTAGAGAAATGGAAATAAAAACAAAAATAAACAAATGGGACCTAATGAAACTTAAAAGCTTTTGCACAGCAAAGGAAACCATAAACAAGACCAAAAGACAACCCTCAGAATGGTAGAAAATATTTGCAAATGAAGCAACTGACAAAAGGATTAATCTCCAAAATATAGAAGCAGCTCATGCAGCTCAATAACATAAAAACAAACAACCCAATCCAAAAATGGGCAGAAGACCTAAAGAGACATTTCTCCAAAGAAGATATACAGACTGCCAACAAACACATGAAAGAATGCTCAACATCGGGCTTCCCTGGTGGCGCAGTGGTTGGGAGTCCGCCTGCCGATGCAGGGGACACGGGTCCGCGCCCCGGTCCGGTAAGATCCCACATGCCGCGGAGCAGCTGGGCCCGTGAGCCATGGCCGCTGGGTCTGCGCATCCGGAGCCTGTGCTCCGCAACGGGAGAGGCCACAACAGTAAGAGGCCCGCGTACCACAAAAAAAAAAAAAAAGAATGCTCAACATCATTAATCATTAGAGAAATGCAAATCAAAACTACCATGAGATATCATCTCACACTGGTCAGAATGGCCATCATCAAAAAATCTAGAAACAATAAATGCTGGAGAGGGTGTGGAGAAAAGGGAACCCTCTTGCACTGTTGGTGGGAATGTAAATTGATACAGCCACTATGGAGAACAGTATGGAAGTTCCTTGAAAAACTAAAAATAGAGCTACCATACCACCCAGAAATCCCACTACTGGGCATATACCCTGAGAAAACCATAATTCAAAAAGAGTCATGTACCAAAATGTTCATTGTAGCTCTATTTACAATAGCCAGGACATGGAAGCAACCTAAGTGTCCATCAATGGATGAATGGATAAAGAAGATGTGGCACATATATACAATGGAATATTACTCAGCCATAAAAAGAAACGAAATTGAGTTATTTGTAGTGAGGTGGATGGAGCTAGAGTCTGTCATACAGAGTGAAGTAAGTCAGAAAGAGAAAAACAAATACTGTATGCTAACACATATATATGGAATCTAAGAAAAAAAAAAGGTCATGAAGAACCTAGGGGTAAGACGAGAATAAAGACACAGACCTACTAGAGCATGGACTTGAGGATATGGGGAGGGGGAAGGGTAAGCTGTGACAAAGTGAGAGAGTGGCATGGACATATATACACTACCAAACGTAAAATAGATAGCTAGTGGGAAATAACCACATAGCACAGGGAGATCAGCTCGGTGGTTTGTGACCACCTAGAGGGGTGGGATAGGGAGGGTGGGAGGGAGGGAGACGCAAGAGGGAAGAGATATGGGAACATATATATATGTATAACTGATTCACTTAGTTATAAAGCAAAAACTAACACACCATTGTAAACCAATTATACTCCAATAAAGATATTTTAAAAAATAAATAAATAAAAAGAAATTCCTAGATATTCCATGATACACCTGCAAGTGCTGACAAGCACAGTTCTAAGCAACAACTGCTTCGTTTTTTTTTTTTTTTTTTGCGGTACACGGGCCTCTCACTGTTGTGGCCTCCCCCGTTGCGGAGCACAGGCTCCAGACGCGCAGGCTCAGCGGCCATGGCTCACGGGCCCAGCCGCTCCGACACGGACCCGTGTCCCCTGCAACGGCAGGCGGACTCTCAACCACTGCGCCACCAGGGAAGCGTAACAACTGCTTCTCTGAGAGCAGTGGTCCACAAGGAGGCCCAGAAGGCAGATCTCTGAGAACGTCAAGGAGAGGAGTTGGAAACTAGGATTGTACTCCTTATGTGGATACAATGAATCATCACAGGGCGGATGACAAAGCTGAAACAGTGAGGAATTCCTGGCTTGTCACAATATACCGATTGCCCAAGTATGCTGAGGATGTCAGGATTTCTGAAGGAGGCATCACACTTTACTGACATGGGGAATTAATACTCTGAGCATAAAAACAGATTTGACACTGGTTTTCTTTTTATGTCTCAGTCTGAATACTGAAAATGATGCTTACTTTCAAGTGCTTACTTTCAAGCACTTGTTGCCGCATCGTTTCTAAAACTAGACTTTTGCTTTATCCCACATTTTTTTTTCTGGAAAAAAAAAATCTGTAGCTATCACTTCTTCAGTATCCCTAATTCATGCTCTAATCATTGGCCTCCTGCACTGTATACATGGTATCTGCTCTCCTGAAACTTGTTTCCAGCCTTGAATTCTTTCCAGGTTAAAACCCTGATTTATACTTGGTTGTCCTTCAACATCTTAAAGTTCATCAAGTGCTAAGCTAAACTCATCAAGTTTGTGAATCCACATGTCTCCCCTTTGACTTTTTTCCTCTCCCCATTTTCATCATCTATTAGTCAGTAAGGCATGCCCATCATTATCTCATCCTTCCTTTTCATTCCTATAACTCTTCCTCAAATTCAGGTTAGGTCATCCAGATTACAACAATAATACAACAGTGGTCCAAAATTGTCAAACTGTTCCAAAGAATAATAGGATTCCTGGAACAAAGAGTTCCAGGATCTGCATATTCCGTACGACCTAGAGATTCACAAAGTATCTGAAAGGCTACAGTAAAGAAACATCTTATTAAGTTTGTTTAACCTGATGTTTGGGAAACCCAATATCTCCTAATTCATTTTACCATGGAAAGGTTTTCAAAGAGCATCCAATAAAATCTCCCAGAGTCATGTTTGTAAAACATTCTTCTTCCCCATAGATTCAATCCTGCAGCCAATTTTCATAGCAGCTAATAAATATACAGCTCAGATGATTTCACTTCCCTGCTCAAAATTTTCAAACACTCTCGCTTACCCATCAAACAAAGCTAAGCACCTCTATCTATCTGCAACCTACACGTTTAATCTGCTCTTTCATGACTTCATTCATCTCTGTAGTTCACCAGACATCAAGCCTAGGATCTACTGTACTACAAGCGCTCATCCTCAAACCAAATAAATGTGTTTCATTAAATAAATGTGTACCATCATTTAGCAATGAATCAACCTTTCACGCAAAACTCTGGTACTGTGAACAGCTCTTTAAAGACTTAATGGCTTCCTGATGCTCTCCAAACTTAAACCAAAGTCTACTTTGCTAAAGAAAAATATATTTACTTTCTTCTCTCCATGATTTGAAAAACTCTGCTGTAGATAGTTACATGCACTGAATAGTTTTAACAAATTAAATTGTCATTATTGCATGGTTTTCCTGAAATAAAGGTGGTATGTGGTGCTTAGTATAATTGAGCCAGATGGGAAATTGGTAAGTAGATGTGGAATGATCATATTATCTGTGATCATTCCTTAACCAGTGTCAAAACACATATTCTTATCCAATTTTAAAAAAGTAACATCTATTGAAAATACTTCTAAACCTTAAAAAATTTTAGGTTATAATTTTAACTGAAATGGTACTTACTGTTCAAGAAACACTCAGTGGCACATCTGCTTTGGGTCAAGCATTGGTACCAGGCAAAAAGCAGTCAACAAGATGGACACAGTTGTTACCACAGTGTGTAGTTTTTACCAGGAGTTCCAGGCATGCTGAGAATTATATCTCCCTCCAGCTACTATGCTATTTCTCTGAAAACAAAAGTTCTACAAAATGTTGTTCTTACTGTCCCTAAAATATCTCATCCTCTCCTGAGTCTACACCAATGAAGCTTTTACCTACTATTTCTAAAAAGTGTCAGGACCATCAATGACCTTCACACTGCTAATCGCAATGGTCAATTCCCAGACGAGGTCTTACCTCACCTGTTACCATTTCACACAGATAAGCCTTCCCAGCTTCTTAAAAGACTTCATTTACTTGGCCTCTGATCACCACTGTCTTTTGCTTTTCCTCCCTGGCTGGTGCTTCCTCATCTTCTCAACCTTTAAGTGTTGTAATTACGCAGAGCTGAGTCATCAAACGTCCCATCTTTTCATCCTCCAGATGGCTTTAAATACCATCTATACGTTGATAATTCCCGTATTTATATCTCCATCCTGGACTCTTCCCTTGAGCTCCAGAGTTTTTATACAGCTGGCAACTCAAACTCTTCATTCTAGCGTCTAACTGATATCTCAACACATCCAAAATCGGTATTTCTCCTGGACGTAAACCCCTCCCCCTACGCTCTTCTGGAGTCTTTCCAATCTCAGGTGAAACTTCATCTTTTCAGGTTCTCAGATCAAACACCTGATTCTTCATCAACTGCTTTGTTTCTCCTACACCTTATACTCAAACCTGCATCAAATCCTGCAGGCTAAGTCTTCCAGGCGTGTCCAGAATTTGACCACTCATCACTACCTTTCCTGTTACTACCCGGATCCCTACCACCGTCATCTCTGGTCTGGATTCTTTTATTTACTTCCCAACTAATCTAGTCCGTTCAAACTAAAAATCCCACCATCTGTGGCTTTAGTATATTAGACTAAAAGCCAAAGTCCTCAAAATAGCAAGCGTCAGCCTCCTCCAGTCCGAGGGCGCGCTGGCCTACCTCCAGTGCTCGGCTGGGCTCCCGGAACGCGTCCAGGCCGCTGCCTTCCCGGGGGCGGCCAGGTGGCCCTCAGCGGCCGCAGTCACCATGTCCGGCGGCGGGTTACCTACAGCTGCGTGGTGACCAGGCTGCCTGGGGCCCCCTGTCCCGACCGCCGACCGCTCCAGCAGCTCAGAAAGGAGCTGGGCGCAGACCTGCTGCGGTGGATGCTCTGCGGTGGCAGTCCTCAGGCTGGGACAACTGAACTGCCCCTCAAACTGATGGGAACCATCTTCGGAACCCCGGACGGAAGCGCAACTCCTCTAGGGTGTTCGGGGGCCCACTAGCCCGGTGGAGGGCGAGGCCTGGTGTCCCAGGGAATCACCAAGACTCCCAGCCCGCAGCCTCGGGTTGCAGTTCCTGGGGCGGCCTGGCGCCACCTCGTGGCTGCTCCGGGGGCTGCACCCTTAGGACTTGGCTTTCCTAGGACTATCCATCCAGAACCCACACCCTGCGCCTTCCCCCTTGGCCCTGCCCATCCCAGAGATAACTGTAACAACTAAAATGACATCACTTGTCCAGGAAAAAAAAAAAAAAAAAAAACCCAAAGCCTCTCTGTCTTCATCTCTTTCTACCCTTTCCCTTGTTGACTGTGCCCCAGGCACAGGGCTCATTGCTGTTCCTAAAATACTTTCAGAACATTATTGCCTCAAGGCCTTTACCCTTGCTGTTTCCTCTGTGCTACTTTTTCCCAGTTATCCTCAGGGAAAACTACTTATTTACTTATACAGTAAGTCCCCTACATACAAACCTTCAAGTTGCGAACTTTCAAAGATGCGAATGTGCATTCGCATGTCCAATCACATAAGTTACTTCACGTGTCTGGGTTACATTGTCAGGTGCGTGCATCCTCCACAAGTGGTTGTGCTTTTGTGTACTTTATTGTACAGTACTGTATAGAGTATAGTAGTACAGCATCTTTATTTCAAACCCAGGATGTCCGGAAACAAGCGTAAAAGCAGTGGTGATAGGTATTATAAAACTATTACAGAACAGTACGATATAGCCGATTGTGTTAGTTGGGTACCTGGCTAACTTTGTTGGACTTACGAACAAACTGGGCTTATGAACACACTCTTGGAACAGAACTCGTTTGTATGCAGGGGACTTACTGTATCTAATACAGGAGGACTTCCCTGGATCCACCCCTACTTTCCTTGGCTCTGTCACCGCCCCCCCGCAAACCTGCTTCATGTTTCTTCAGATTACTTAAAATTATAGAAAGTACTATGTACTTATTTGTTTGTCTTGTCGTCCTCCACCTCCACCCCACTACCATATAAGCTTCACAAGAGTTGAAATTATGTCTGTGTTCACTACATAGGACCTAGAACAGGAGTTGGGACATAGTAGGCACTCAAGAATCGAGTGAATAATTGGGTGAATTTACAAAAGGGCATTATAAGGTGCTATGGAAGCATAAAACAGAGGGAACTAAACTAGGCTCAGGGAACAAGAGTTTTTGAGGAATCTGAAACCCAAATGCTAAAAAGACAAGTAGGAATTTGCCAAGAAACGGGAGGAAGAGGAAGGGAAGAGTTCTCCCCACAAAGAGAACAACATTGCCAAGATCCTGATTTTATTTAACAAATATTTATTAAACACCTGCAATGTGCCAGGCTGTGTTCTAGGTATTTGGAACATAAGTAATAAAGGGGAAAGGCTATACATAAATAATTTTTGGCATATGATCAGTTAATAAAATTAAGAACATATTAAGATATATTTAAAATATTGGAAAATGGGAAGCCACTAAAAAGTTTAATGCAAGGAATGACATGATCAGATTAATAACTCAGAAAATCAAAACCAAACATAAGCCTTACCCCCAGTTCCTGGCTGTTTTGATACTTAACCAAGAAGAGCTTCCTTTCAGGTTCCACAGTCATTTCTAATATAAGCCCTTAGAAACAGATAAAGTGAAAATGGTGCTAATTATTTTCCTGTATGTGAATACAAAACAAAAAAAGTCTTATAAATAGAAGTTTTCAAGTTTTTCAAAACTTTAATATAATTTAATGTCATTTTATTTTTAAAAAATCTGCTTTTAGTACTCTTTTCTCATATTTTTCAGGAATCTTTTTCAAATTTACTTATTTTTTCAGTGTCATGTTCTCTCCTTATAGTTTCTATTTTTAAAGTGCATTTTAAAATCATTATAAATATGCTTATAGTCTCTTTCTGATTTCTTCTATATCGAGTTCTTTCAGTTTTTCAGACATATCTTCCTTCTTCTCTCTGAATTTCTGTTCCTTCTGCCCAAAACACAGGGCTCACTAACCCCCTGGTTTGTTGTCAGCACTGACTCACTCGAATGTTCTACCTCCTTCTCATTCATTTCTAATGTTTATTTGCGAGCTCACCTTTGGCAGGGATTGTTTGTTCTATGAGAAACCAGTAATGTAGCTGAATGCTTCTTAAGAGTGCTTTCATTTTACTTCCTCTAGTCTGTCCTAGGCTAGGACTCGTTTTATGTAAGTTCCTTGAGAAAAAGTTTCCTGAACCAGCTCAGTGGTATATATTCAGACTCCAAGCTAAGCAATGCAGTTTAGGGTATGGGTATAATGAAGATCTAACACGTCACCCTCAGTTCCTGCTTTGCCCCCAGTCATGGGGCTTATTTCTCAGTCTGGGACCACTTGGCATCCCCTTCATCTCCCTCCGTCCACTTGTACCAAGATGTCAGCGTGATACCACTGCCATTCCAGCCTTCACTTCCCCTTTCATTCCTGGCACCTGGAGATAATGCTTTCTCACTTGCATTCTAAGCTGTAGAGAGTTTAATTGTTAGATTTTATGTAGCACATCTTGATCTTTGTAATGGGAGAGGTTCTGTGTTAGCTCAGTCTGCCATATTACAGATTCACTCAAATTAGTCTCTGAATTGGATTTTAATTTGAAGTATGAGCAACAACATAAAGACAGTCTGCCTAACCAAACAGTCGCTCAGATGTGCAGATAAATACCAAAAACTAACCAGGCTGCAAAAATGCTTTCAAAGTCTGTCTTCCCAACTGGGAACACAACTTCTTACTCAATTAGGTTAGTGTGAATTTTAGCTCACATAGGATAAGTTAACTTTGCAAAACTGTAATAGTATAGGAACCTTGAAGAGCATAGAAACCCATCCAAGCAGAGAGGGGAGGTGAGCCAGGCTCACACCCAGCACAGGCTCACTCATCTGTGGCAGAGCATGGGCAGAAGAGTGCCATACAAATGGGGAAGAAGAATTCAGCTGAAGTGTTTAACTGATTGATGAAAGTCCAAATGTGAGCTAGCATGACAATATAAAACCTCTGGGAGTGGCAAAGACAGGCAATTTTTACAAACTTTTACTGGGAGCTCGTGAGAAAGAATGGGTCAGAGTTAAGAGTAAAGGTAAAAACCTGTTACAACTGGGAGACAGATAAAAGAAAAAACCTGTATGCCAAGGTGGAGGGAGAGGGAAGCAGGAAACAGTGTTAATTCCAGGATCCAATACCAATACTATTAGAGGCCCCCTACCGCTGAGGGAGGGGCAGGGAGCTCTCCCACCAAGACCCTCCAAGGATGAAGCCAGAGTTTAGTCTGGGAGACCAGGAAGAGGCAGCATCATCGAGAAAGCCCCATCCTTGAGACTCAGGCACAGGGTCTTCCTGAGACCAAGGCTGGGCCAGGACAACAGAGAAGCTCCTTTGTCCCCCACCACCAGGCTAGTAAGTACCAAGAAAGGAGCGACAGTAGTCTACCCCTGTGGGAATGTAAGAGCAAAGAGCAAGAATCAGCTGGGACACGGGTGTACAAGGAAGACTGCAAGCTGAGGGTCAAGCAACTCAGATGGTTCAACTGAATGCAAACGTAAAGGCCATTCTCTCTTTTCTATTTCTTTAATGCTCTAAAAGCAGAGGTTGGCAGGCGTTTTCTGTAAAGAATCTGAGTAAATAGCTGAAGCTTTACAGACCAAATGGTCTCTGTCTCTGAAATTCCTCACCTCTGCCACTGTAGCCTAAAAGCAGCCATAGATAACATGTAAATTAATGAGCATGGCTATGTTCCAATAAAACTTTACTTATAAACATGGAAATTTGAAATTAATACAGTTTTCATTGTATTAAAATATTTCATTACCACAAAATATTTCTCTTTTTGAGTTTTCCAACCATTTAAAATAATGAAAAAAACATTCTTAGCTCTCAGGCTGGATTTGGTTTGGGGGTTATAACTTGTGAACCCTGGTTTAAAGCACAATTAGTAGCAATGAATTATGCATTTATAGCATAGATTTAACAATAGCACAAAAGACAAGAGGCAGCAGTTGGAAGTATATTATTTTAAGGAAGGCTGTGATAAGTTAAAGATACACACTGTCGACCCTAGCCAACACAACACCCCCACACACAATACAAACATTAAAGAAAGACTTACAGCAAAATAAGCAAAGGCCTACATCAATATTAGATCAGTAAAGTATGGTTTGAATGTAAGACAAATGATTAGATACAGCTCCTTTACATTTGGAAAATGCGTAATTTACAAATAGAAAATTTCATCTCGAAAAATATCCAGGAGAAACTGCTAAGAAAAAAATAAGTAAATGTATTTAAAGAATTCAATGTATTTGAAAATAATGGAGAACAATCCAAGAGAAGAGGCTCTGAAAACTTGTTAGTACATGTAAGACAAAGATTTCAAACCTCACGCAGGGAAGAAGATGCAACTAAGGAGGAAATTAGGTATACCTCAGTGTGCATCTGTGTACAACTTATCTTGCCTATAGCTAATGTGTTCAACTACTTAGGATAGAGGATTGCCGAGGCTAAGATCGTATGATGATTGCTATACTGTCTTAGCTTAAATTGCTATAACAAAGTAATAACCTAAGTGGCTTCAAAAACAGACCTTTATGTCTCACAGTTCTAGAGAGTGGGAAGTTCAAGATCAATCTGCCAGCAGATTCAGTTTCTGGTGCAAGTCGCTTCCCAGCTTGCAGCCATCTACCTTCTGGGTGTATATTCACAGGGCGAAGAGAGAGCTCTAGTCTCTTCTTATAAGGACACTAATCTCATCATGACCCCCACCCTCATGACCTCCTCTAACCCTAATTACTGCCTAAAGCCTCCACCTCCAAATCACATTGGGGGTTAGGATTTCAACATATGAATGGGGAAGGGAGAGACAAAAACATTCAGTCCATAGCATATACAATCTTAATACTTTGCTATTCAAAGTTATCATTTGGAAGCCAAACTGTCAATATTTGCAAAATGTGTGTCATCAGAAGAAATGAGTGTCTACATGATCCAGAATACCTTATTTATCCAGAGGCATGGATCTGTCAAAGTCAACTAACTAAAACGGGTCTGAGAAGCTGGAGTGATGCAGAATTTCCCTTTGAGCCATCCACATAAATATCTCATCATTCCGTTAGCAACATGCATTGCTGTCCTGCCTTACTTGTTTTATCTTCCACTATTCTTTTACAAAAGCTCCATTTTCTAGAGAACATATACTATACCAGAGAAGGAAAGAAAATGAATCCTATATTTTCGGGTTAAAAATGGTTAAAAATTAACCATTGATTAATTTTCAGTTATCTGTAAGGTTTTGAGGCAGGAGATAGATGGGCTCCAGGCCAGACATTTACACCTGGCCTGTTCACACTTCCTGGGGTGAGAAGAAGATGGGCTCCAGGCTGGACTTTCATTACTAGCCCCCTGTTTACACTTCCTGAGGCAAGAGAAAAACGGGCTCCGGACTACATATTTATGACCGGACTCCTCTCTATATTTCGAGATCTGCACTTCGATATAAGAAACAGCAACAGGAATAGGGTAGATAACTGGACATTGGACACTTTTATGTCAGGGATAGAGAGGGGCTAAACCCTGTTAAAAGATCAGGAGGTCATACATTTCCCATCCTTAGGGCAAGGGAAACATTGCCCATGCGCAGAAAGGCTCCTTGGGGGTCAAAAAGGAGGGGGCGCCACCCCATAATTTGTGATGCTAAGGCCGTCCCATAGGCCTCTGGGCTGTGATCCATCTTGGAAAAAAGTTGTGCACACATGTTGGGGAAAGTCCTAGGGCAGGTGTGGAAAAAGAAACCAGATAATTGGCCAAAGATAAACAAAACCCGGAAGAACTTACCTATATAGATGACTTAACAGTCTCTTTCCTTCATGCCTCCTCATTAGGGAGGAGGCCCACACCTTTCTCTCCGGGTGTGCATCTCTGCCTTGCTTCTATCTTAACTAAACCAACCGTTTCTCTGTGTGCTCTCCCACTTCTTGTTGTGTTATGTCTCCAATAATAAACTTTGTACGTGTTTTTACAGTTTTTGCCTCCGTGAGAAATGAATTTTTTACTAGGAGGCAAGAACCAGGGGGGTCTGGTGGCTAGGATTCCTGGTTTTCATCCAGGCTGCCTGGGTTCAATTCCTGGGCAGGGAATTAAGATCTTGCCTCATGCCACCACTCACTGCTGCCTCTCCGAGATCAGTTTACTTAGATGGATCATCTCTCCCACATTTAATGCTAGGCAAATACAGCATGGCTTGGGCCACTGAAACACATGTTAAAACCTCAAGGCCTATATTTTAAAGATCATGGGTTAGCAGAGTGTGTTTATGCCCTTCAGGCCATTTAGAGCCAATCTTGAAGGAAGAAAAGAAGTCACAATTTTCTCTTCATGCCTGCAACTCAGGTTGTGCTGCACTTGTCTCACTTAACAGCAAAGACTGTACAGAAAGGGACTTGGGGCCCTATTATCACTTTTTCAACTCCCTCTGTGAGCCTGTCAAAATTCCAAGTATATGAAGAAGTTTTATCTGCGCGTGACAGATCACTGAAAGATAATCTAAATGTCACAGTCATAATCTCTTGGTTCACTGGCACAGCATGGAAAGAAGGAACAGAATCTTGCTAGACCTTCTTTTAATTCCATATTTGGGTATTTTGATCTTTTGTACCAAGAAAGTAATAAACATGATTAATAATACGCACAACCATTTATTAAACACCTGCTATTTTCGAATAATTTCGAATAACAGACTTTTAAAATACATCACTTAAATTAGTCTTTACCAGCATTAGTATATACCCCTTTTATAAGCATTGAATAACATTCTTTCCTTTTTGTCTGAACAACATACTGTCCTGGTGGTGCCTCCTACCAGTCTGTCTGCTCTTTGAAGCCTTTGCAAGCACCTCCGTGTTTGCCATCCCTTACAAGTCCACGTCCCTCAAGTCTTGTTACAGACCCTGTTACAGACCTATGTACTTGCTCTCCACAGTGTAGCATAGTGATTAAGCTCAAGGTCACAATATAAACCAGACTGAGTTCCAATCCCTTTATTTAGCCTCGTTCTGCCTCAATTCCCACATCTTCAAAATACTAATAGCATGTGCCTCAGAGGTTTGTTTTCAGGACTAATTGAAATGAAATATGAAAAACTCTAAGCACAACGCCTGGCACATAGTAAATGCTCAATATGTGTGAGCTGTTACTATAATACTCAAACTATGTTATCATAAATTATGTTTCATGTCTGTCTTCCCTTCTGCACGCTCTACCCCCAGCCTTTGACTCGGTACCTGCCACATGGTAGATTCTCATTCTCTTTTCCTTGCAAGGCTAAGGAAGAACCTTAGCCTTGCAAGCCTATGTAACCACAGCCTATGTAACCACAGCCATAAAGTGGGTGTCATTATTCCTATATTAAGAATGAAAGAAACAGAATGTGGAGAGAGTAAGCAGTATTCTAAGCTTCCATACATAGTAAGTGGCAGAACTGCAATTCAAATCCATATCTGTCTAAATCCAAAGCTTGTGCACTTTTCATTTACTGCACTGGGAAAAACACATGCTCTGGGGAGAAGGGATGGGGAATAATCAATCAGTGTTGAGCACTTACTATGGACTTGGCAGCGTTCTAAGCACTTGCATATGTTTTCTTAGTTAATTTTTACAGTAATCTTAAGAGATAGAAACTATTATTATTTTCAATTTTACAGATGAAAAGTAAAGGACAGAGAGAAGACATTAACAGGCCAAGGTTACAGAGCTAAGGAAGAGGCAGGCATAGATAGGATTTGAACGCAGACGTCTGGATCCGGTGCTCACACCCCTGACTGGCACATGTATGCCTCTCTCAGCATCATGTGATGCTTCAAAATTAAACAGCACTAAACAAGAGTCAAAATGTCACTCTTGGTTATATTTTCCCCAGTCAACTGTTTAGTACACTTTTTTTTTTTTGCGGTACGCGGGCCTCTCACTGTTGTGGCCTCTCCCGTTGCAGAGCACAGGCTCCGGACGCGCAGGCTCAGCGGCCATGGCTCACGGGCCCAGCCGTTCTGCGGCATGTGGGATCTTCCCGGACCGGGGGACGAACCTGTGTCCCCTGCATCGGCAGGCGGACTTCTCAACCACTGCGCCGCCAGGGAAGCCCTGTTTAGTACACTTCTGATATCTGTATAAATAAAATAAAATTAAAACCCTGAACATCTACATAAACTCTAGTCCCTGTCCTTAACAATTACCGAATCATAAAGTCCATCTGTAACAACTTTTCCAATTTGTCATTCAAGTTTTGCCTGTACTTTTCCAGTAATCTGGTAATGGAATGTTCACAAATTCCCGGAAGGCACCCATTCTAATTTTGAACAGAATAAATGTGGGGAATTTTTTTTTCAAAAATAAATTTATTTATTTATTTATTTTTGGCTGTGCTGGGTCTTGGTAGCTGCATGTGGGCTTTTCTCCAGTTGAAGCATTGCGGTGCGCGGGCTTCTCATTTTCGTGGCTTCTCTTGTTGCGGAGCACGGGCTCTAGGCACGCGGGCTTCAGTAGTTGTGGCTCACGGGCTCTAGAGCGCAGGCTCAGTAGCTGTGGTGCACGGGCTTAGTTGCTCCGCGGCATGTGGGATCTTCCCGGACCAGGGCTCGAACCCGTGTGCCCTGCTTTGGCAGGCAGGTTCTTAACCACTGCGCCACGCGGGAAGCCCCGGGGATTTTTTTTCTTGAATTAAAAAAATCCCCTAGGCTTCCCTGGTGGCGCAGTGGTTGAGAGTCCGCCTGCCGATGCAGGGGACACGGGTTCGTGCCCCGGTCCGGGAAGATCCCACATGCCGCGGAGTGGCTGGGCCCGTAAGCCATGGCCGCTGAGCCTGCGCGTCCGGAGCCTGTGCTCCGCAACGGGAGAGGCCAGAACAGTGAGAGGCCCGCGTACTGGAAAAAAAAAAAAAAAATCTGTCATCTTGTATCCTTTGCTAACTCACCTAGTTTTACCCCCTGACTGCTATGCAGTATTTGAAGAAAAAAACACTAATTTATTCAGCACACATTTGAGCACATGTCTTTCAGGCACTGTGATAGGCAATGCGTACACAAAGATGAATATAAATAACTTATGTTGTTACGGTGACGGCAGTGTAAAAGAAAAAATTCTATATTGTGTGGTAAGTGCTCTAGTACAATTTTGAAAATTAGTGTTATAGAAGCATCAAGAAAGAAAGGATTTAGGGAAAGAGTGAGCTGGCAAATTAGGTATTTATACAGGAAATATTTGCTTTGACCCCCAGGCATCTCCAAATGCTTCCTGCTTCTACAGCATACCAAAATAAACACGGTCTCTGCCTCTTAGTATAGCTTGAAGGCAACAAACAGTATCTGTCCTTACCTCCTGGCAGTAGGGTGGGAGTACAGTTGACTCTCCATATCCGGGGGTTCCGCATCCACAGATTCAACTAATTGCAGATGGATGGTTGCTTGAATCTGCGGATGCAGAAACAATGGCTGACTGTACCACACCTTTTTACGTAAGGGACTGAGCTTCCTCTGATTTTGTTATCAGCAGGGGGTCCTGGAACCAATATCCGGCGGATATCGAAGGATGTCTTCCTTGACTTTGAGGACTCAGGGAAGAAATGATTATCATTGTTCAGTGATGCTCACGTGTCAGGCCTGCTCTAAGTATTTTGCACGTATTAACTCGTTTAAGGTTCGTCCACCTTATGAAGTCACTGCTATTTTTATCATTTCCCATTTCACAGACAAGAAAACAGATTCAAAACAGTCTAGTAACACTGGAAGTTACAGAGTTAGTAAATAGAAAAGCTAGGATTCAAACTCAGCAGGCTGGCTCTGGGGTGCATGTTTTTTGTTTTTTTTTAATTAATTTATTTATTTTTGGCTGCGTTGGGTCTTCGTTGCTACACGGCGGGCTTTCTCTAGTTGCAGTGAACGGGGGCTGCTCTTCATTGCGGTGTGCGGGCTTCTCATTGCGGTGGCTTCTCTTGTTGCGGAACATGGGCTCTAGGCGCGTGGGCTTCAGTGGTTGTGGCACACGGTCTCAGTAGTTGTGGCCCATGGGCTTAGTTGCTTTGCGGCATGTGGGATCTTCCCAGACCAGGGCTCAAACCCGTGTTCCCTGCATTGGCAGGCGGATTCTTAACCACTGCGTCACCAGGGAAGTCCTGGGGTGCATGTTTTAAGTGCCATACTAAACCATCCCTGTCTCGACCCAGAACTGAATCATTATGGCTTGACTGAGGTACAGGGCCTGCCTGAGGTTTTAGTGGTGGTTGAGTGGAGTCCAGTGGGGCAGTATTCACTGGGCATTAGAACCAAGAGCAATGAATAGACAGCGCTGGCTCCCTTTTCCTGGTGAATGAATGAATGAAGAATACATTCATTTTCATTAAATTTTATCTCTTTTACTGTACCCTGTCCAAGCTAGTTATAATTTCATTTATTTATTTATTTTAAAGATTTTGGCAAACAACTTTTATTGAAAAACATTACATTCTTGTTACACTTTTTAAAATATCTAAATTTGTGAGCTTACCTGGCTATTAAACATTATATATATATTTTACTTTGAATTGTTGCTATTGTTTCACGGGTTTTTCTCTATTCAGTATGGAAAATTGATTTGGTACCAGTGAATGGTAGATATGATCTTTAAACTTTCTTTATAGATTTATTATATATATATAGTTTAACTGAAGTATAGTTAATTTACAATGTTGTGTTAGTCTCTGGTGTACAGCAAAGTGATTCAGCTATATCATATTCTTTTCCATATTCTTTTCTATTATAGTTTATTACAATATATTGAATATAGCTCCCTGTGCTATACAGTAGGTCCTTGTTGTTTATTCTATATATAGTAGTTTGTGTCTGCTAATCCCAAACTCCAAGCTAGTTATAATTTTAGAATACTGATTTGGTTGGCCAAATTAGTTGCTCTTCTTCTTAGCTCTATGTCACTTATAAAAAATCTTCTATGGCACTCATCCAAAATATTGGTAACAATGTTGAATAGGACAGAGAACCAAATCGCCTTGGAATAGTATTTCAACCACTAGAAATCCAACAGTGTAATCATCCACTTCACATACCTCACACTTTCCACAGTGTTTCTATGAAAGTTGTGCTGTCGTGAGTTTATAGTATTGCTATGGCACACACCTGAAATTTGAAAAAAACCTATTCTTGGTGATCCCATGTAGGCTCTGTGGGATCACCACTTTCTTTTTTAAGTGCCAATATCACATTCTTCTATTAATATGCCTTAGATTTTTCTGCCAGGAGGCAACAACAAGTAGATCGGTCTGTAGTTTCCCCAAACATCTTTAACACCTTTTTGGAAGCCAGGATATTTGTTCATCAGCAATTAGTGCTCTTTGAAAACTTTCCTCAAAAATCACTTTCAGCATTCTCTCAGCCATATTTCCAAATTCAATACCATTAAATAGACCCAGCTATGATTTGATGGAGTTTTTTTCCCCATCTAACTTGGGGGTTTAAATCTTATTGTCATTCTATGATTCCCATTATTCTATCCTTTTTCCTTTTTTGGTGAAAGATGATTCTTTGATAGAAAAAAAAAAAAACAGAGCTCATACTGAAATATCATTAACTATCACCACAGTAGGCAAGTAAACAAAAATAGCATATCCAGTTGGACTTGGAATAGCTACTGTGTTTCTAGAGGAAATTACCACCAGTTTAAACTAGAAGCCCTTGTTTTCTGTCCAAGTCAGATACTATCTGAGTATAATTTCAATATAAGTTTCAATTCAACCCAACTTTTTTCAAGTAGTCTTTGGGTATATTTACTTTTACTTTTAATAGACAAGTCTTCAAATTCAGCTAGCACATCACTTAGTAAAAGTCAGTCATGGAGAAAAAAAAAAAAAAAAAAAAACCTCTTTATCACTTAGACCAGAAGTAAAGCATTGATTTAATCTACATGACTTTTAAGGTTGTGTTTACATTTGCCAACCCAGAGTGATTTCAAATTAAATCGATTCTAACTTGTTTATCAGGACATAGCTCTATTATTCATCCATTTTTAGTTAAAAGGAAAAAAAAAAAGTAAGGCAGTATAGCTTATGTGTGTGTGTTGGTGGGGGGGCAGATTCTGCCAAGCCCTCCTCCTTTTTTGTCTTTTTTTTTTTTTTACCCTTTTCAGTTGTACTCTGGCATTAACTTGCCTGGTTCAATTAACAAGTTAAGATGGCAGGTGGATGCAAGCAATGGAAGTAGGGCTACAAGTATAAGTATGAACACCAGCACCTCACATCCTTTCTTGGCCCTGGAGAGCATTCCACTTTTAGGTCTGCTACACACACACAAAGCAAAGTGACAAAGTAAGGTAGCCACCACTTTTACATTATTATATGTTGGAAGGCTTTTTTTTTTTTTAGCATTACGAATGACTCCATGATAGCTAGTCCAACTAAGTCAATTTCATTCATACATTTATTCAATTAATCAATCAATCAATATTAAGAGTGTGTTGAGCTCTGTGTAAGCAAATCCAGCAGAGTCTCTGACCTGATGAAGACTATATCTTAATAGACAGATGTCAGAACTAAGTAAAGAACTCTCTCCAAGAGGTATTGGCTTTGCACCTATAGTAGCATCCTTAAAACCCAATACACATATCTTCCCATTTGATACTCCTCTCTAAATGTTCTCTTTTCCCTATTGAATAGCTAAGCCCTAGCTGTGATCCTGAAAAAGCACCCCAAAAGCAAAAGCATTACTTTCATAAATGACCAGAGAACACCAAATACGTCTCAGAGCTTGGATGGCTGACACACCAAACTAGAAGGTATTCACCAGATTTCTGTTTCTTTTCCTGGAAGTTCAATCATTAATTTTTCAATTTCAATTTTAAAACTGTGTATAAAACTCTCATTAAATGGAAAATACCTTTTTCAATAAGACTTTTTAGAAATTTGGTTCCTTCTCTTTGTAACTTTTCATTATCAAACAAAAAGAAAAGGTGAATATGACATGATTCTGACTCCTGGAAAATATTTTGTGACAGTAGTGCAAAAAGAAACTCAAATATTGATTTGCAAAAAAAATTCAATATGTTTTTAAATGTTTAGTGACGCTTATGGAAAAAATGAGAAAGAAAGCAAATACTTAATGTTTGTAGACTAAAACATTCTGGCTGCTGATGTAAGAAGACTTTAGGACAAGAGCCATAAAATATAGTCAGCCCCTCTCTCCTCCCCATCACAACCATCAGGGCACACAACTTTAAAACAACATAAAGACTAGCTTAATTTTTACTTTCCTTCTTCCTTAATTTCTCCTCATGCTAAAAAATAAATAAATAAATAACGAAGAGAGAGAGAGGAGGAAGGCCCCTTTGGACTATGAACAAAAGCAATTTTCAGGCAAATACAGATTTTATAAAAACTGGTGAATACAGCTGATTAGAAAATCTATAGGCTGCCCAAGGCTTGAATTGGGAAATACATAAAGTAATAAGCTCCGCTTGCCTTGAAAAGGGAAAAGGGAAGAGAGAAAACTTTTAATGTATCACAAATTCTATGAAAAGTGTGGCACTCATGGGATTTCCATTTGCATTCAACTTTTGTACTCATGTTTTTTTTCATAAGTTTGAAATCCACAAAATAATGGCTCTTGGTTTTCTATTAGAATTTTCAAAGGACAAAAGTTTTAATTTTTTTAAAGGGAAAACACATCAAAATTTGTTTAATCAATATTTTAGATTAAAACTTATTTTAGAATTCAAGAAAACAAGATTTACATTTACACTTTTGCAATGTATCCAAGTTGAATTTAACTCACAGAAAAGTTCAGTGGCTGTGACACCAGCATTTTATTTTATATAGGTGCCTAAATGCAGATTGTAAACTATTGATCATGTTATAAGCAAAGTCTCAAATATTTAAAACTACACAATTTCTTTTTTTTTTTTTTTTTTTGCGGTATGCGGGACTCTCACTGCTGGGGCCTCTCCCGTTGCGGAGCACAGTCTCCGGACCCACGGGCTCAGCGGCCATGGCTCACGGGCCCAGCCGCTCCGCGGCATGTGGGATCTTCCCGGACTGGAGCACCAACCCGTATCCCCTGCATCGTCAGGCGGACTCCCAACCACTGCGCCACCAGGGAAGCCCAACAATTTCTTTTGTTTTTAATAAATTTATTTTAAATTTAATTATTTTTATTTTTATTTTTGGCTGTGTTGGGTCTTCATCGCTGTGTGCGGGCTTTCTCTGGTTGCGGCGAGTGGGGGCTACTCTTCGTTGCGGTGCACAGGCTTCTCATTGCAGTGGCTTCTCTTATTGTGGAGCACAGGCTCTAGGCACGTGGGCTTCAGTAGTTGTGGCACGAGAGCTCAATAGTTGTGGCACACAGGCTCTAGAGTGCAGGCTCAGTACTTGTGGCGCACGGGCTTAATTGCTCCGTGGCATGTGGGATCTTCCCGGACCAGGGCTCGAACCCGTGTCCCCTGCATTGGCAGGCGGATTCTTAACCACTGCACCACCAGGGAAGCCCCTAAAATTACACAGTTTCAATTACTCATAGAAATTATTTTAATTATCCATTTTTCTCCAAGAATTGATTTTGTCAGTCTTCTTTATAAGTCATGCAAAGACTTCCTTATAAGTCATGTTTTTTTAAAAAGCCATTCTGCTTAAAATCAGGGCAACAAGATAAGCAGAAGTAACATTTTGGAGAATTCCATTGTATTATCTTTTCTGACCTTGAGATGGTAAGTGAAGGAGAGTTGGAGCTACTGGACTGAAGGAAAGTGCCTAAATCCATGCATTTTTTAATATAGTGAAGTATTCCTATGTTCTTTGTTATAATGGTATTAAATATCATGGATTGCACCCTGCTTTGTTCCCTTGATTTTAGCTGAAGGTCATTCCTGGTTGTAGAGATTAAAATCTGGGCAAAGGTGTAGGGAAGAATTGCACTGAATATTTTAAATTCTGGAAGAGATGATTCCACACTAATCTCCTTATCAGCATCTTCTCTTTGCCACAAGGGTAAATTACAGTTACTACTTTCTACATCACAGTCTAATATAAAATATTACACTGAAAATGAATATATCTCGTATTATGACCACTTGGGTTCAACATGTAGATCTATGCATAGTGACATGTAAATTACAATGATCAAGATATCTTTGGGGCTTCCCTGGTGGTGCAGTGGTTGAGAATCTGCCTGCCAATGCAGGGGACACAGGTTCGAGCCCCGGTCCGGGAAGATCCCACATGCCACGGAGCAACTAAGCCCATGCACCACAACTACGGAGCCTACACTCTAGAGCCCACGAGCCACAACTACTGAAGCCCACATGCCTAGAGCCCGTGCTCCTCCATAAGAGAAGCCACCTCAATGAGAAGCCGGCACACTGCAAAGAAGAGTAGCCCCCGCTTGCTACAACTAGAGAAAGACCCACACGCAGCAATGAAGACCCAACGCAGCCAAAAATAAATAAATTAATTAATTTTTTAAAAAAGGTATCTTTGAAAATTTAATTATAATATATAGTGTTTTAGTCTAGCAGTAAGAAGCAAAAAGTTGAGATTTTCTTGGTATACTTATAACCAACTATCTGCCCCAGATGCATACTTAGAGTGTTGTTATTTCTTGGTAATTTTTCTTTTCAGTCATTTGCTTGGTTATGGAGGTATTAATGGGATGGTAGCCAAGCTTTACATGTGCAACAGCTTTTTCTTGTATTCTTCCCTCTATCCATAATGCTTTTCCTAAGGACCTTATTAATACACCAGAACTCAGATTAAATTTTACTTTCTCAGTGAGCCTTCTATGACCAACACCATCTAAATAGGTCCCTCCCCATTATTCGCTATCCTCCTGTCATGTTTATTGTCTTCAGAGCACTTCATATTTTCAACTAATCTAAAATCCTAATTATAATTTATATCATCTGGCCCCTGGCCACCAATTCACAAATCCCATTTTTTGCCACTCTTCCCTGTGCTCACATTTTCACACTGACTTTCTTGATGCTCCCAGGATACACACGTGAGGTCCTTCTCCAGAGCACATTCTTCCAGATACCTGCAAAGTTTGCTTCCTCACTTTAATCGGGTCTCTTCTCCAATGTCACCAACTCGGAGGAAAGGGTCTTCCTTGACTATCATGTTTCAAACAGCAGCCCATCACTCTCTTTGATTCAGTCTTACTTTTCTCACTAGCACTTATAGTTGTATACCTATGTGTTGTTCAGTGTGTGGTTCTCTCATTAGTATGTAAACTCCATTAGGCTTTATCTACTTTGTTCATTAGGACCACCATATTGCTTAAAACAGTGCGTGCCATAAGGCTGACACTCAATAATTTGTTGAATGAATGAATGAATTCCTAACTTATTATGTTTTCCCCACTGGACTCTTAAAAGCAGAAACTTTGTCTCTGGCATTCCTGTAGCATCTCTTATATAGCAGGTGATAAATGAATATTTATTGAATAAATGAATGGTTTGAATGAGTGAGTGTGTGTGTGTGTGTGTGTGTGTGTGTGTGTGTGTGTGTGTAATTTCTTCCCCCCCGCCAAGCTCTAATTACCATGAAGACTATGTGGTAGTCTGTTTAGCTCATCAGTATATAGCAATCCCACAGTAGGGTCTGACTTGCGGTAGGCACTCAATAAGCAATCCTAAGGACTGGGACCAGCGTGAACAGGAACCTGCTGTGACCACAGCCACCCAGAAGCCCCCACAGAGGTAATCTGAGGTCTTAATGGCAGATGGAAAAGAGTTTAGGATACACACAGAGCAGTGAAAACCTGAAGCCACCCTGTTTGTCCTTTCAGGGGCCAGGCTGGTTCTGGCAAAGGCTTGCTTCCCAGACAAGACCCAGGAAACTAGCGCAGACTTCTGAGCTTCTTACTTTCAGATATCTTTTGAATTCTGGGAGGGATCAATCTTAATTTCAAGCCATAGCTTTGCTTTGTTTGGTTAAAACCTCTGCCCTGAAGATTCCAGATGAATCTGTTGATAATGCCAAAGGGCATCAAACAAGAAAAATTAGATTTTAGCATAAAATCTCCCACTAACTAGTAGAGTAACCTTGAAAACATCTCTTATCATTGCTTCTTTCATGTTTTTCATTTGAAAAATGAAGATGCTAGAAAAGAACCAGCAGGATACATATGGATCATGTATTTGGGTTTGCTTGATGAGATGCCCTTAGGAGGCTTTATGCAGTGTCTTCTTTCCTTTTCTCCTGTGCTCACCTGCCACAATCCCCCTTGGTTAATAATCACAGATAAGTGAGCTATGGTTGCTGATGGAAATCTGTCAAGTGCATGGGGGAAAAGAAAGTTTAAGAACCATTGGCCTATGTTCTCCCTGCCATTCTTTCCAGGGTCAAAATGTTGTGAATCTATGAGCTGTACCTCTGTTCACTATGAAACCCTTATATTTTAATGGCGCTTAAGTTGTTACAATCCTTAGTTCCCTTACACTAATTTACATTAATTTTTGATATTCTACTGTGATCAGGGACTATGGCAGGCACTGAGAATACAAAGATGAAGTTAGAAATGGTCTCTTCCCTCAAGGAGTTCCGTTCAATGAGGAGATAGATGCAACAGAGTTTGAGAAATGCTTTGATGACGCCAAAGTAGTGGGTGACCTCAGGGCACGTCAAAGGACACCTGGAAGAGGTGGGAGAGGAAGTGATCTGCAAAATCTTCCAGCAGGTGAGCAGAAACTGAGTCCTAGTTTTAATTCATTGAATTCTAGACTGTTAAAGCTGCACAGTGGCAGAATCATTTAATCCAAACTCCTTATGTGCCATAGAGGAAAACTGATGCCCAAAGAGGCTAACCAACTACTCCAAAGTGAGTATCAGAGCTACAGCTAGCAGCCAGATAAGTATTATTGGGCTCTCTATTTTAAGAGATTTTTTTTCTTGTAGGAAAATTTTTATCAGTTTATTTCATCAATTTAATGATGTAATTAAACAGTTAATTATATTTTAATAATGTATAGGGGAAATTATTAATATGTATTGACTTCATGCACATTAATGATGCCAGTAACCCACCATCTGTAAATTACAGACCTCGCAGTGAGCTGCTGGTGAATTTATTCAGATACATTCACTGTCTCACCCACACTTGCCTCTTGAGCTACTTATTCCATGAACCTAATCACAACTGGGAAGGACAGGTACAGTCTGGCTGTGAACAAGAACAAAGAATAGAACTTAGTCTGATTGCACTTCCTCTCCACAACTGATCCAGGCATTTAAAGTAAGACCCCCCAAAGTGAAATGTTTTTAGTAGTAGTAGTATATAAAATTCCTCAGGTATGCAATTTTCTTGGAGTTTGTTTGCTTGTTCGTTTTCTCTCCTAACGTCGTTTTACTTGGGATGTTTAAAGACTATGATTTAGGAATGGGACAATATAAGATCTCATTACATTAAAACAGAAATACTTGGGAAATCCATAATTTCTAATAGCTTGCCATCTGTCTGGTTTTTAGAGGCAATGGATTTATCCTGCTTAGGGCAGATGATGATCCTGGGGAGAAATCATGGATTATGCAATGGATTTCTGACCTTTTTAACTACTGTTATTAACTTACTAGCTTGCAAAACAACATTTCCCAACATAAAATCAATTATTTTTTTATCTTTCAACTCCTACCCCAAGTAAGGTTGCTATGGGCACCACATAACATCCGCTCTGGCGCCAACAGATTACGTTAAAGTCACCCACAATCTCTCCAAATTAAAAACCTCACTAAGTTTGCTCTGGCTTTTTCACTGTACTCGCAGCAGGATGCTCTTTTGCCTTGCCCCACAGTCCAGTTTAATCCGCTAGAAAGAATATTTTTAGAGGCACATCGGACTAAATCATTTTCATCTGAGCACACCATTTCCAAATGGCCGCCCATGGTCCTAAATCCGGCCTCTGCGGACCAGGACGAGGTGTCCTCCGCTGCAGAGTCGTGAGACTCAGCGCATTCATAACTGGACGTCGGAAGCCAGAAAGGAAACTCGAACACGCAAAGGACAGGTATAACCCCGCACGCATGCACCGGAGAGGCCGAGATCGCAGCGGAGGTTTCCATCCTTAGGCTTGGGGAGGGCCTGGGAAGGAAGCAAACATTGCTTCCCCAGTCAAGTCAGAGAGCAGAACGCACAGGGTCGGAGGTCAGAAGTTGAATTTCAACCCAGCCTGCGCTGCGTCCCAGCGCCTTCCGCAGCCCGGGCACCGCGGTGGCACAGGGCTGGGAGAGGACGAGGCTGGCTGGGGCAGGACAAACTGTGAGTTGCCACTGCCGGAGAGCCGCCGGCGGCGGGGGCACACGCGACCCCTGGCGCCTTCAGAGCGCGAAGCCCGGGAGAGCAGGGCACGGCTGCCGCGACGCTGCGCGCCCGGCCCCGGCACGGCTGCCCGCTCTCCGCGTTGCCCTTTCGGCCGAGGTCAGCTCCCCGCCGCGGCAGTCCAGCCGCCTTGCGCCCCGGCACAGGTCACACGGGGTACGCCTTGTCCGCCTCCGGGCGGCTGCCCGGGCACCCGCAGCCTGACCGGCCCTCGCCCCCCGGCGCGGGGACAAACTTCCTTCCTCCCAGGCCCCCGGCAGCGTAGGCTGGCAAGCGGCTCACTCGCCAGGCTTCCACGGTCTCCGGCTGCAGGCGCCCTCGCCCGGCTCGGCAAGCTTCCTCCCTGCCCCTCACCAGCCCCGAGCCCCGGGCGGGCGCCGAGCGATCCCCGCGCCTCCGCTCCAACAAAGCCGGCGGCCCGGAGGCGATCCGGCGAGGGGCTGGGAGTGGCGGCGGGGACGCCACAGCCCGGCGAAGGCACCCTTGTGCCGGGCGAGTGAGGCGTGAAGGGGGCACGGGGGACGTGGCGGGCAGAGAAAGGGGGAAGAAAGTATCCTGCTCTCAGCGCGAAAGCCTTCTTCGCTCCTCCTCGTTGCCCTGCTCCCCCTGCCCGAGCGCGTCTGGCGGTCCCGGTGGGAGCTGGCGGGGGCAGAGGGGGAGGCAGAGGGGACGCAGTGGCCTGACGGGTGAGCTGCTCCCTTACCTCTGTCCAGAGTGAGAGGCTGGACCACTGTCAATGTCGCCATGTCTGCCGTGGGAGCCGAAGTGACGCTCAGCTTCAGCATCAGCAACCGCTTGTAGTGAGAAAAAGAGGAGGAGATTGGGGGCGGGGTGGAGAGGGAAGACGGAAAGGAGGGGGGAAGGAGGGAAGGTGGTGGTTGTGGAGGAGAGAAGGCTTGGGTGGGTTGGCAGCCAGATGGAGACGCAACTGTTCCGCGAGGGGCAGACCTTCAGATGCGGCGTGAAGCTGAGCAGGTACCGGAGAGCGAAAGCATCGCCGGCTCTGACAAGGAAGGCTCTGCCCTAGAACTTTGCTCTTCCACCCCAAGGATCGCTGGATGCGTGTAGCTAGTGTGTTGCTTTCTTTCAACTTTCCACTCAAACAAAATGGTCAGAGTGTACGTGCGTCTGGGGGAAGGGAGAAGAATGAAAGGGAGGGGATAGAGGGGAGGGAGGCAGAGACATGATTTTTTTCGGATTAAGAGAATTTGTCAACCCCTTAATCCCATCCCCTAGAAAGAAAATGCTTCTAGTTCAGAAATGTTGGGGGTTAACTGTAGTTGCTGCTAATTTCTGTTAAAGTTTATTTTGGAATGTTGACTTATAACAGTACACAAGACAGAGTTCCATCACTAGGCCCCCGTTAAGGACCTGAGTATATTGCCTAGAAAATAACTTCTCTCACAAGCAAACTTCTTAATAATGGTTTTAAATTAAAAATCACAATGAGAAAACAATTAAAAACACAAAGAGAAGTTTCTATTACTAAGTTTGAAAACCATGTCCCTAGCACTCCTCCAGGCTGACCCTCAGAGCTGCCACTTGCTGATTAATTAACATATGTGACAGGAATTGAACTAAGCCATGGCCTGACTTGGGGATTCAATACAGTCCCTGCCTTCCAGTAGCCTGTAATCTAATGGGAGATGATGTTTTTAAAAGGGTGACTTTAGAGTCAGTTGATCAAGATTCAGTTACTAGAACCTTCAACTATTAGCTGTGACCCCTTCACCCCAACAGACTGCTTTCACTATCTTGCCACTGTAGGGACTCTCATTTTCTTGATCAAGAAATTAAGAGGCATATAGAAATCTTGTGTAAGCAGAAGGGTGATGACTATGGGTTCAGGATTGGAAATGACAAAGCTGCCTCCGTCACCTTCCCTATGACAGAGCAGAATTGTTTTGGCTAGCAATATACTCCTGAAGACAGACACAGTTTTACAGCAAAATATTTGCATATAATCTACGTCATTGTCTTCTGATTACAATATGGATGGTTTCTGAAAACTTTCCCATCTCATGGTTTACATTTGAAAAAAACTAACAAACAAGATTTCACCAGTGATTTGGGAAAGTCATAAATGATTGGCCAAACACCTAACAGACCTTAAAGACAAACGGAAAATAATAGTTCAGCATGCCTATATTTTCATTTAGTGTTTAGACAGAACACTGATCTGGAAATTCAAGTCTTAGTTATGTGCTTTTCAGAAATCAAATCTCTCACTGATCCCCAGTTTCTTCATCTGTCAAACAAGGGCATTTGTAATCTTCAATCTCACTGAGGTTCTGTAAAATGAGGGAACTAATTCTTCCCTGCAATCTCACTGAGGTTTGTGAGGGTCTGATGAGATCATGCACATGTATGTGCTTTGAAAACAGTAAAGTATATACAAATATATTCATACAACAAACATACATCCCACCTGAACTGTATGGCAACACTCTGCTAGACACTAGCCATGCAAAGATTAATGAGATGTGGCACTTTTTCTAGACAGTGCTCCGTACAGGTTGGGAGACAAATAATGAGCTGGTTGTGAGAATATGAGCAAGCTCTGAGCAAAAATGAGAGCAGTAAGTGCTCTAAGCACCATAGAAAGGAAGTGCTGTGGGAGACAGGAAGAAGCAACAATTCTGGTGGATTATCATTATTCACCTCCCCTAAATCAAACAACAGACAGAAGTTGAATTGTGGACAACAACAACAGAGTATGTTCCAAGGCTTTGCACAAAATACCAAACCTCATTCAATAACTGAGGACGAAAAGAACATACAAATCCCTTGGCCACTAATGTAGTTCTTAACAACATCCTGTATTGTGAATATGTACTTTAGTGGCTTGATTCATAAATCTAAAAGCCATGATTTCAATACAAATCCCAGATTGTGAAGTCCATGATGGTAGGCTTTTTGTCTTTTTGTTTCCTGATGTAGCCTCAGCACCAAACATTTAATAGAATGTTTCTGGACTTATGCTTTGAGCTCCCTAATTGAAAATTTACTCTACCATTCTCCCTCTCTGTTGACTCTGTAGGGTTTTGTATGGATTGAAAAAGACAGGACGAGAAAGCACAAATCACCATATATTCGTTAGTTATTATTTCTAATAGTGGCAAGTTCAATGCCTTTAGCGTATGTCTGCACAGGTGTAAAAAATGAATAATAAACAATTCATTATCTGTTAGATTTTGTTTTTTTATGAAGGATGAATAACTAACTGCTGTCTCTGATAACACTTGTGAATTTCTAATTGAGACATGCAGAAACATAAGAAAATATCCTTAATCTACTGTATTGCTTTGGTAGATATGACCATGCTTAAGTCTCTTGAGTAACTGCCTGGACCACTCCTGTATCAAACACAGTGTTGCATCAAGGTCAATATACTTGATCCATTCACATGTGTGTTGCCTTGCTAATTGTGTATTAATCAGGGAATTGTTAAAACACCTGTGATTATACTTTTAGCTATTTGGTTACACAATCAGTGCAATTTTTCATTAAATGATATATATTAATTTACCTCTGTGGCACCTTTATTTTCAATGAAATTCATTAATTCAGAAATACTTATTGAACAGTTTATATATATGCCAGGCTTGGAGCTAGGTTGGTTTCTCTTTATCTTTTCAGCCCAGAGGATTAGGTATTATTATCCCATTTTATAGATAAGTAAACTGAGACTCACAGAGGTTAAGCAACTTGCTTAAAAATAGTAGCACCTGGGGCTTCCCTGGTGGCGCAGTGGTTAAGAATCTGCCTGCCAGTGCAGGGGACACGGGTTCAAGCGCTGGTCCAGGAAGATTAATGTTTGCTCTGATTCTGCCATAGGCGATAGCATATGCCGTGAAGCAACTAAGCCCGTGCACTACAACTACTGAGCCTGCACTCTACAGCCCGCGAGCCACAACTACTGAAGCCCGCGCACCTAGAGCCCGTGCTCTGCAACAAGAGAAGCCACCATAATGAGAAGCCCACGCACCGCAATGAAGAGTAGCCCCCGCTCGCCGCAACTAGAGAAAGCCTGCGTTTAGCAGCAAAGACTCAATGCAGCCAAAAAATAATTTTTTTAAAAAGTAAATGTCTTTAAAAAAAAAAAAAGTAGCACCTGTATTCAAGAGCCCCTGTGCTTTCCACTGAGAAACACACTTCACCTTGCATTATTCAAGATTTAGTGATTTCAGTCTTTTATTTCAGAGTTCCATATATGAGTGTGTGTGTGTGTGTGTGTATGTGTGTGTGTGTATCCTTTCTCTTTTTTGTTATGCTTGAGATATACTCAAAGAGAGAAATGCATGGAGGAAATTTAGGTCAAAGGAGGAAAGAACTATGACACTGGTTCCATTTTATATAAATACAGGTTAATATTAAAATGACTACCTATTTTGAATATAAAGTCTCTTCTTGTTAAAAAATTCATTCAAAGTTACGTTAAGGTCTGTTTCACTTAACTGAATCTTTGTGAATTAAATGACAAAATCAAGAGAAGGTTTGAATAAAGCATTAGCATACCAAGAAAATGTGTTTAGTTAGATTATAAATGGAGTATAATAAGCACAGTTTCATATGAGGAAAATAACACCACAAACTGGAATTCTTTCAGCCTTGGGTGTTAGAAATTATTTTTGACTGAGTCACGATATCTCGTTATCTTCTTTAATTCTCACAGCTTTGTCAAAATAGCACTAGATTAAGACGAAGTGCCAACCTATACTTTGGAATATAAAGGTTTGGGGTTTTTTGAATAATCATAGAGAACCTTACTATATTATTCTCTCCTTAGAGCTTTTTTAAACTGAGTGGCAAGTATGTTCACGGTAAAATATCTGAATCTTAGACTTGTTTTAATAACTACTTATCTGTCTGTTCAGTCAATAAATACTGTACTTACTATATCCCAGACTCTGTTCTAGGCACTGGGATATTGCAGTGAATAAGAAAAGGCCCTGTTCTCACTTGGCTTATATTCTATATGGGAGAGAAAGACAATAAACAAACTAAGAAACAAACAAGAAAGAGGTCAGTTAGTGACTATGTGCTGTGCAGAGAATGAATAATTTGAGGACTGAACTGAGTCTAGAATAACGTCAGGATTACAAAAGACAGAGATAAGGGAAAAGGGCATTCTGAGAAGCGGGAGAGAAAAGCCAGGGATAGGAGAGCAGACATGGTGCGTTTGGGCAAAATAGGCAGTTCAATTTGGAGCATAAGAAAAACAAGCCTAAACAAGGGCCATTGAGAGTCAGGTTGTGAAAGATAATGTACTTAACAGAAATGTAATGAACCTTTCGTGAATAGCTTTGTGCCCATCATACAATGAAATGTACAGACTATCCAGGCTAAGAAAAAAAATTGTGTTGTAGCATCTACATTAAAAACTACTAACATCAGAATGAAATAAAGAGTTACTAATTCTGTGTTGAATGTTAGAAAATTGAAGATGAAATAAAATATAAAATGTTCATTTTAATTATTTTTCATTTCTTTCAAAAAAAGTTTTTTAATTTATTTTAATTTACTTATTTTTGGCTGTGTTGGGTCTTCATTGCTGTGCACGGGTTTTCTCTGGTTGCACTGAGCAGGGGCTACTCTTTGTGGCAGTGTGCGGACTTCTCAATGTGGTGGCTTCTCTTGTTGCAGAGCACTGGCTCTAGGCGCACGGGCTTCAGTAGTTGAGCACGCGGGCTCGCAGGCTCTAGAGCACAGGCTCAGTCATTGTGGCGCATGGGCTTAGTTGCTCCACGGCATGTGGGATCTTCCCAGACCAGGGCTCGAACTTGTGTCCCCTACATTGGCAGGCAGATTCTTAACCACTGCGCCACCAGGGAAGTCCTCAAAAGAAATTTTTAAAAATTTTAAAAGAATTCTGAAATCTGAATAATCCTCATTTGTAGGGTCTTATTTGCATTATTTTACATTACCAGTTATCATGAAAATAATAAATATAATAATTAATGTTTGCTCTGATTCTGCCATAGGCAATAGCACATGTAGTAAGTGCAAAGTCTTTCTGGTAATTGTATATTTTATTTATGCCTATTTAATTCATAGAATATAAAATGATGTTTTTGTTTCATTTTGAAATGAACATTTTTCTGTTTTCACAGAAGTTATGATTGATCTTTTATGATGAAATTTAAATTCAAAGCTTACAATTTTCCTTTTTTCTTTATGCATCCCAACCTCACAGTTACATCATTGGGAAAGCCTAATAGATGCAAGAGAGGCAAGATAAAGTGATTTTTAAAAGTGATACTGGACTCATTTCTTTCTCTCATCTACTCAGGAGATACTTCTGAACTTTTAGAACCCACAAACTTTAATGTTTTTTTAAAAAATATTTTTATTACCATCACATCTTAAAATGTTTTTAATATACTCAATTTTGAGTCTACAATTATGCTTTTATCCAACAAATCTTTATGATGCACCTGCTACTGTATATGCCAGACACTGCTCTATGTTCAGTGGTAAACATGGAAGGAGTGACTTTCCTTATGGAGCTTAGATTTTATGAAGGGAAACAGATAAAACACAAATAAACAATAAATCAGATAATCTTAGGTAGTAGTAAGAACCACAAACAGTGATATGCTGAAGGCTGTTCACACGTGAGACCCAGCTATGTGCATCTTGCCCCAACGTCACTTTTAGTGACATCACATTGGTATCTTTAGACTGGCCATGGTGGGAGTGTTTACACCATGGATATTGGCAAATATTACATATGGAAGCTTTGTGTTTTCCTCAGGAAAGCTAGTTGTTAAACATTTGCCATCATACCATGAAGCCTACAAGGAAAATAAAATAGAAAGTTGTGATGAAACATGCAGCAGGGAGCAGGCAACATTAGAATGATCAGAAAATAAGTCACATTGTGTTTGATACAAAATTTTTTAAAAATAACATATCTACCCTGTATTTGATGGAGTACTGACTAGGATGCTGGGCCTGGGATGAAGTTAGAAGAAATAGGAGACATTCATGTTATTTCTGAGGAATTACAAAATATTTGGAAAGGAAAGAGAAGCATCAATGGAAAGGCATAGTATGAATTACACAATGATGTATCAACAAGAATAAGTGATAGTATAAATTTGTATATGTTAAAGGCATACATAATAAAAAAAAAAGTCTGGGTTCTTTGAATGCTTCCTGGAGGCAGTTTACATTCACTTTCATTTTTTTATTTTATTTATTTTTATTTTTTTATTTTTTTTTTGCGTTATGCGGGCCTCTCACTGTTGTGGCCTCTCCCGTTGTGGAGCACAGGCTCCAGACGCGCAGGCTCAGCGGCCATGGCTCACGGGCCCAGCCGCTCTGCGGCATGTGGGATTTTCCCGGACTGGGGCACGAACCCGTGTCCCCTGCATCGGCAGGCGGACTCTCAACCACTGTGCCACCAGGGAAGCTCTTTTATTTATTTTTTAAAATAAATTTAAAATTTTTAAATTTTACTTATTTTTGGCTCTGTTGGGTCTTCGTTGCTGGGTGTGGGCTTTCTCTAGTTGCGGCGAGCGGGGGCTACTCTTCGTTGTGGTGCGAGGGCTTCTCATTGCAGTGGCTTCTCTTGTTGCAGAGCACGGGCTCTAGGTGCATGGGCTTCCATAGTTGTAGCATGCAGTCTCAGTAGTTGTGGCACGTGGGCTTAGTTGCTCCACGGCATGTGGGATCTTCCCGGACCGGGACTCAAACCCGTGTCCCCTGCATTGCCAGGTAGATTCTTAACCACTGCATCACCAGGTAAGTCCCTACATTCACTTTTAGAGGAGACTTGGAGATATTTTCTTTCCTGTATGCGGATAATAAAATGTCACAGAGGAGAAAGCTACTCTTTGCAATTTTGAATCAAAAGATTGCTACCAGGGCTTCCCTGGTGGCGCAGTGGTTGAGAGTCCGCCTGCCGATGCAGGGGACAGGGGTTCGTGCCCCGGTCCGGGAAGATCCCACACGCCACGGAGAGGCTGGGCCCGTGAGCCGTGGCCGCTGAGCCTGTGCGTCCGGAGCCTGTGCTCCGCAACGGGAGAGGCCACAACAGTGAGAGGCCCGCGTACTGCAAAAAAAAAAAAAAAAAAAAAAAAAAGATTGCTAACCAAGTGGACCAGATCTTCTATGGGATTTCATGAAAAGTAAAGAAAAGGAGGGACAAGATTATCATAATTGGGTGCCTATGTTACTAGAGAATCTTATCATGGTGATGAGAGAACTCTATTGCCTTGATCCTTAAAAAAGGACACTAAGGATGTTCAAGGCTTGTTTTATTCAAACTTTAGCTTTATTTAAAATATGGTTTAAATGGGTTTCTCTTGAAAGCACCTCAGTTCCTGACTTTCATTTTTTTCTTAATCCTGCCCAACTTCTCTCGAATTCTGGAACAATGGAATTAATTAGGAATATTAGGAAGAAACAGATGAAAAGGCCATCTTCAAATTCTTCCCAGATTGTGACATGATACAGTAATTGAGGCAGTAACAGAATTTACTGTAGGTGTGCTGAGGGCCATACTGCCAGTAATTAGCAAGTTTGAGGGCAAAATGCAACATTAGCATGGACAGCACATTCAGGAGAGAGTTATAAACTCTTATTTTTCTCCTTCAATTCTCTAAATTAAAGCAAAAATCACTACGATTTTAATCAGTTTGCATTTAAATGTGATCTTTCTTAGGCTCAGCCTGAAGCATAAAGTGTAATATCTTTTTCCTATAACTTCTCAGTGGGGTCAAATTATGTTTTTCTTAAACTAAGTGCCCCATTCTCTGCTTCTCTGCCTTCCCTGCTTTTCTGGTCCTCGATGAATTCTTATCCCCTTGCTCGTGTAGGTGATCTTTCTGATGCTTATAATCTTATTGTGCCATTCCCCAAGTCCGCAGCTATGCAAGACACCACCTTGAAATACAGGATCTCTGAGAAACTTCCTCTTTCAGTGATTTCTTAATTTTACTTCTTGCTCAAAGCATTTACTTGAATAATAAATACAATTATGGCTTTATTTTGGCTTCTTGAGGATTTAACTAGAATAAAAAAAAATAAAAAATAAGGCAAATGAAAAATGTTTTAACTCTAAGTATCATCAGGTTCCTGTCACCTCGAATTTTGCATAGATCAGTAGTGGCAAATCAAGCCGAACAAATATTTTTGTCTAGACCCCAAATCAAAGCAATTGCAAATAAATGGAGAAAGTAAGCAAACCTCTGCCATTTTTAACCTAGGACACGCAAGTAAACTATTAAGTCTTTTATGTAGTTAATATATTTTCTTTTTAACGAGGAATTTTTTTTGAAATGTTAAGTGTAAGACAAGGCACATGGAAAACAATTCTTGATAGGTATTACAAAATCTTACCACAAGTAACCAATGTTAACAGGGATTTTCGTGTCTTCTTTCAGAAATTATATGTACATACACATATATATGTGTCTACACACATTCATGTGTGTTCACATATCTTTTAAATAACTCAAATAGCCTTATACACCATATTTTACACCTTGATTATTTTATCTAGTGATATTTTCATATCAATACATTATATATGTAAGATCTCTTAACTACTTCAAAAAATTCCACTGAAATCTTCTCTTATAGATGAACTTTCAGGCTGTTTCTAGGTTTTTGCTATCTCAAACAGCATTAAGAAGGAAAATCTTTCTTGTTTATATCATCTTTATGAGCATAAATTCCACTCGGTTATAACTGTGTACTTCCGTATAACCCAGGGCTAATGTGGCCCTTTTCAATGATAATGCTCTCAGATTATCACACCTGCAGCCATTTTATTCCTGTTTCATTGTAGGCATTCTATCCCATGAGAATTGATACCTCTTTTCTATAGAACTGTCATATTTAATTGAACCTAAAATGTCAAAGTGACTGAAAAAAACTATTTGCCATACACTGAGGACCATTTTTGTCTTCAAAATATGTGGTATGAAGCACCCTCCAGCAATCCAGTAAATCAATGATGATCACCCCAATTTTCAACTGAGAAACTAACAGTGTCTAAAGCAAGTTAAAAATTAAGAGCCTAGGGCTTCCCTGGTGGCGCAGTGGTTGGGAGTCCACCTGCCGATGCAGGGGACACGGGTTCGCGCCCCGGTCTGGTAAGATCCCACATGCTGCGGAGCGGCTGGGCCCGTGAGCCATGGCCGCTGAGCCTGCGCGTCCGGAGCCTGTGCTCCGCAACGGCAGAGGCCACAACAGTGAGAGGCCCGCGTACAGCCCAAAAAAAAAAAAAAAAAAAAAAAAAATTAAGAGCCTAAAATAATCCACTTTTGGATATTTGTTCTATTGAAGGTTTTATTACCACCAAATGAGATAGGAACACAGTGAAAGCACAAGAAGATGTTTAAGTACCTTGTTTTTTCAAATAAAGTAACACATTGATTCACTAATTAGAGAAAACTCTAAGTAAAATTTAAAGTGAGAAATACTATTCTTTCATTAAATGTTGTTACTAGTCACTATTCAAAAGAATATTTAAACGTTAATGCATGTAGTGCTCTCTACTGGTCTTATCTTTATTGCAACCACACTGTGTCAAATTTGTATTTACAAAAGGTCATGAAAATTGTCTCTATCCCAAAAGACTACTAGTGTTTTTTAAAAATTTCTATTTGGTGTCTACTTTAAGTGTGTGTGTGTGTGTGTGTGTGTGTGTGTGTGTGCGCGTGCATGGACACACAAATATTCATTTTTGAATTTCCATACTGAAGTCAGTTTTGAACCCTGCACATGAATTGATGACATACATTATCACAATTCAGTAATACAGAGATATTAAAAAAGACGGGTATATAGTTTTAATGCAAGGGATAATGTTTTTCAGTACAGTTAATAGGCAGTGGCAGCATCTAAGGTGCTTGCTTTTCCTGATCCCTGGAGAAGACAGGTGAAGGCCTCCTAGGAGGAGAATGGGTGGCTGTGTGTATTCAGCAATTTTTACGGGACAGTGGTCACCATCATGAGCTCTTCTCTTTTTTTCCCTCCACTACTCCTTCCTGCTCCACTCCTCAAATATTTAAAAAATCAACTTAGTGGTGATTTTTTTAAAGCTTAAGAGCAAATTTTATTACCGGTAGTTATGAAAGCTATTTGCTTCGGAAGTGTGTGTGTGTGTGTGTGTGTGTGTGTGTGTGTGTGTGTTAGATAGAGAGAAAGAAAATACATTCATTCATTCATTCAATAGTTTCATGTCAAGTGGCTGCTACGCACCAAGCCCTGTGCACTGAAGATAAAGCACTGAAGATAAAGCAGTAATCAAGACCACTGATACTCTACTGGAATTATTGGTATCTGTGGAATTACTTCTCAATTAAAATAGTTACAAATGCTATTAAGGGAAGTACATGGTACAGTGAGAATCTATAACCTAAATCAATGTTTAGGGATTCAGAAATGACTTCTCCAAAAATGGAACATTAATGGTGTGTTTAAGGAGAGACGTGAGCATGTTTAAACACTAGCCGTTCTTTAGTATACTCAGTTCCTTCTTAAGCACAGAACTGATTTGGGAAAGTTATCTTTTCCATCATTACTGCCTGATTGAGTGAACATAAATGGAAGGAACACTCATTACTCTGGGGAACTTCCTGGCCACGAGTTTTCAATATGGTCATCATTTGTCTAAAGCAATACATACCAGTCCTATATTTATTACTAACATTTAGTACATTATATTAGGCCTACTAAAATATTTGTTTGAAGCTAATTACTATTTTTCATGACTATTTGATATTACTTAGGAAGTACCCACACATGCTCTTACTGTATTTGGTCCGAACAGAGAGAAAGCAACTTAATTCTAAAAAAAAGACAGCATTGATATTGACATATATACTACTGAACAAGTTGCATCCACCCAAATGTACTCCTCCAGAGTCAAAATAAAATATAATGATATTTTTGAGCCAATAAGGATGTTAAAGAACATCAAATCTGACCAATAGTGGAAAATGAGATCCAGAGAGATTAAATCATCTGCCCAACTTTTCCTAGCTAGTGAGGAACAGGGCTTAGACTGAAAGCCAAGTGACAATCAGTTCAGTCCTTTTTATACTACACTATAACACTAGATTGTAAATTTCATGAGCAGAGAGACAATGTTTGGTTTGCCACTGTATATTCATTGCTTGGCATAAAACCAGTGCTCAATAAACACTAGTGAATAAAAGAATGAGTAAAATAATCATTTTTCCTAGAAGATAAACTTCACTTTAAATGCATTTTACAATGAAAAATTAGGTCACTATATTTACTGATTGCTTCATTTGTACAAGATATTTGCTCTACTATATCCTATGGAGATTTACAAGAAAAGGATAGATAAAATGTGACCCCTGCCCTACAGTAACATATAGCTGTCATAATTATCTCCAGAATAAGGTAGGGCTTGGTAAGTGCCACAACATTAAAATATATGAACAAAGGATTACATGGAACATGGTAGGCATCATGAAAGACTGTCATTTATGCTGCGTCTTTGAAAACAGAAGGATTTTTTAGGTGGAGGCAGAACTGAATAGACATTTCAGTTGAACTGAACAGAATGTGTAAATGTACGCCTCAGGAAGCAATGGCATGTATGTTATTATTGAAACAGTTAAACTTGACTGAAACATGGAAGATGTGAAGGAAGTAGCAAAATATTAAGATTAGAAAGAAGCTGGTAGGGAAGGGGAATGGCAGGTACCATAGGGGGCTTTGGAGGTCACTGAGAAAAGTTTAGAATTTATTCAGAAGGCCATTAAAGTTTTTGAGCAGGAAGGTGAGGAGGTTCTTCTTGAAATAGTATATTAAAATTTATTATAGAAAAATGATTACAAATTCTAAATAGAGTAGCAGAAAGTCAAAATTATCCATATCAACTGGTGATGTTCTAGTCACATATGAAGAGAAAAGACCCAATCTGAGGTCACACAGACAGGCCTTCACACCAAACTATAGCTTGGTTGATTGGTTGCATAGCACTCAATGCAATTTTCTTCATTGTTCATCATGGAAGATATGAAACAACATTACTTTTTTGAAGGCTTTTGACTCTGGCTAAAGAAGTATCTCTAGTATACAAAGGAAAAGTAAGCAGTGGCCAAAGTTTGAAATTCTGAGGACTCAAGATTTCTTAACACCTCACATCTTCCCTAAAATGTCACTGTATATATCCCCCCAAACTCTTTGCTCTTTTGTGAACTCCTACTACTGTAGTAGCTTACCTTATACTCCAGGTAGTATAAAAAGAACAATAAAATAACAGTAAAAAAAATGAGAGATTTTGTTATGGAGAGGATATAATGAAAATACTACTATTACATAGAAAATAAGATATTCATTAGGAGACGTTTTAGGGAATTATTGAGAAAACTTCTTCATTCCAAGGTAAGCTTTGAAATAATGATAATAATACATTCATTCAGTTGAAATGTTTTGAGGAAAATGAACTAGATGAGGACAGAGAGTGGCTATAAAGATTTAAATGGTGGTGCCTATACTGGGTCATTTATGTCAATTCTAATTAATATTAACATCAGTTTTAAAATTAGAGACAAAGCCTGAAGAAAAAAAATGGAACATGTTACTGAGCCTGTAGAAATTGTATTATCAGGCGGGAGGTATCTTCCTCTCCTTACCCCAAGTCTTTATGCGGACAAAATTCCCACCCTAGATTTTCAGCATCATAATGTGTTAGTACATAGTGATTGTCATTTTTATTCAGACTAGTGGTCATATAAAACAGAGATCCATATGTGTGAAAGACATATTTTAACCATAAATATGAGATTTTTAATCTTTCATTTTCATATGAGATATATATATAAATATTATAGCTCTTGAGACATAAAGTATCTGCATCTGATATCAGTGGAACTTTCATAGTAGGAGATGAGATGATATATTTAGGGAAATAGGAGAGATGCAAATGAGCAAGTTAACAATTCTGTGTTATGTGCAGCTCATAATTGCTGCTCTGTGAAGAGTTCCCACTGAGTCAATGGGAGGTGTGGGTGGAGGTTAGAGCCAGGTTAATTGTTGCATTCAACATCATTCAGGAGAAAAAGTGTACGGAAAATTGCAGCATTTATACTTCTGCCCTTCAATTCTCCTTCATCTCTATACTTGTATTTTCTTCACTTATTATTTATATCCCGTGTCTGAATGTTTTCCTCCCTTGACTCCTTAGGTTATTGAAGAGATACGGTCCATGAAGTTGACTTTCAAGGCGTTTTAAAAATAAAGAAAATGCCATTCATCTATCCATTTTCAATACAGAGTTGGAAATATAGTCCCTCGAAAATATGACCAAGTAATATGATTGAAAAACAGATTTTGTGAGGAAAGAGGTATTTTACTATATGTCTCCCTGGCATGCTAAGGATTGCGGTACACCATCAATGCTAAGCCTCCAGGTAATTTTAATTATCATCCGACAGGTCATTTTTCTTTTTTAGTAGTTTCCTTTGGGATCCACCTACTCAATGACTAGTAGTTTCTTCTATGTAAGCAAAGAACCTCTGACTTCAAATATGCTGCTTCAATAATTTGGCCTTCATATTCTCTGAGTCCTCATCTTCACAATGTGATTTAGATCTGGGTTATAGTATAATAATGTGTCAAGGATACTACTGCCTAGTTATCGCCAGCTCCAGGTAGAAATTCTCTTTAAATCTGAGACTTTATTATCAGTGTTTCTTCACTACTTTGTTAATTTAGAAAGTTAATGTTTGTGTAAATTAAAGAATGCCTGCATTTTGCTTCTTGTCTTCTTAAGTATTATTTTATTCTCCTTCTCACTCTTCAAATTTTTCACTTCTTTGTTTGCTTTTATGTTCACCCCTTTTACCAATATTAATATTGCCCTTCCAAATTTTTATTTTTTGAGACATTCCATTGCTAAATTTGGAAAGCGTTTACACAAATCCTGAGGGAACTGAAAGTAGCAGAAAGAAATATAAAACATTTTGTGGACTGTAAGTTGTCATCTTATGAAATGCAAAAATCCTTTTTAAAGAGGAATAAACAAAACTTACTTTTCTTTTGTGTCTTCAACTTTTCAAAGAGAGCTCTGGAAAACAACTTTTCATTAAGTTACAAATTTCCTTCTATGGTAGAAAGGCTTATACTGTATATTTGTTTCACAGGCTTATTGGTGATTTTTATTTTTCTTTTAACTGTATAGAAACCATGAGTCATACACTCATTTTCCTGGTTATACAAAATACAAGTTCGTTATAAAATTTAAACAAATTAAATATAACATGGCAACACCTCCATCAGACGAGACCTTTTCAGATGGGCATTACTTTATTGCGATGAGGGATCGTAACTGTGTTTCCTCCAGAATGAGATGTAGGTTGAACTTCCTCATCTTACTGGCCTGGAATCTCTACTTCCTACAGGTTTCATTTATTAATATTTTGGTGTTACTCATGACTTAGAAGTTTTCATTTGGACACAGCAGCATTTGGGCATCAAATTTGCCTAATTCTATTTGTATCACTGGAATAGTTTAGAAGTTAAAATCCAGGAATTTTTATTAAGAAAATTTTAAAAGTAGACATATAAAAATAGAATATAGACAATTGCAGTTGATTCTCCCAGCTTGATAACAGGTGGACATTTTTAGGCTAAACACGTTATCTCTATTATCTAGCAGTAAAAGAAAGTATTGTGATTACAAACAAATGCATTTATCAAAGTCAAATGAGATTCTTATAATCCTTATCTTGTACCAGAATGTTATCTATTAGAGTTCTAATATATTAATATGAAGACATAATTCAACGCATTTAACATTTTTCTATGGTTTTCGGCAAAAGATCCAGTTCCACTGATCAACATTGGGCATGTTTCTAAGAGTTAAACCAATACTGAAAAATGTGAAAACTCCTTATTCTTTTAAAGGGCATAAGCTAAATATGGACAAGACCATGTTTGAGTTTTGTTTCATTTTGCTTTATTTTGTCCACATACCTAAAATATAGTAGTGAATGAATAATGAGTAGATGGAAAGAAGGAAGGGAAAGAGGAAAGGTACAAATGAATGAACAAATAAATGAAGAGTGATTAAAACTTGTCTGAAAAGGCGACACTGCTAATAAAAATATATTTCTAAGTATTTATTTTATATCTTAAATTTCATATACCACCTGCAATACAGCAAGTAGACTAGTGTTACCTAAAAACTTCTGAGACCTAATGAACAGATAAGTTGTCTGTAATTGGCATATCCCAGCACCCTGTTAGGGAGGACTGACTTCTACTTACATTGCATTTACTTCACAGGATGGCTGTGATTTTGCAAATTACAGTGAGATTGCTTCTTCCTAAGGTTAATCTTAAAGTCAGCTAGTAAGGCAAAAGATTGCCCTTGAAAAACCCCTTCTATCTCCTATAAAACTCGATTTGGGGTCTATACCCTTATATAGTAATTCTTAAATGCATTAAAATTTTAGGAGTACTGTGTTAAGTCAAAACAAAGTTGAAACCCTCAGGAGTGAGTCACTCAGTGCTCAGTGAGAGTATGGCTTCAAGGTTAAGAGTCCCTGCTTTGAAATCAGCCTGCTGATTTTGAATCCTAGATCCAATGATTAGAACCTGTGTGACCCTGGCTAAATGACAATGTCTCTTGCCCTGTTTCCACATCTGTAAAATTGGATTATAAATGGTACCTATGGAATAGGTTGTTGTGAAGGTCAAATGACATAATCTGTGTAAACTGTTTGAAACAGTGTCTGGCATGCAGTAAGTGTGTTTGCTATTCTTCCTGACTTTATAACAACTATAAAATTCCTAATAGAGAACAAATGATGGATGAGAATTATAAAACGTTTCTGTTTGCCTGAAGGATTTACTCCATTCTGTTTTAATAAATCAGCCTCTGCAAACTTAATGAATATAAATAAATTGTGTCTTAGGAGGAGGTTAACAAGATAAAGTGTCACTGGCACACAGTAGACAATGCTTACTGGATTTTAATCTAAATCTTGCATGTGAGCAGTTGGACATGCATACTATTCTTGGAAAAGATACGGAGATGACCTTGACTGCTTACATCTATCTTTCCAGACTGTCGGTAAGTATTGAGGCCCCACTGAACAGGAATCAGTCTCAGGACCTTAGGCATTAAATGCAATTTATATGAGGGTTAGGTTCCAAATCCCACTCAAAAGTTGTTTTCCTATAACATAACTCCACTGCTCTAAGACGTACCAATTCACTCCTGCATAATTTTTTTTAACATCTTTACTGGCGTATAATAGCTTTACAGTGTTGTGTTAGTTCCTGCTGTATAACAAAGTGAATCAGCTATATGCATACGTATCCCCATATCCACATACCCCTATCCTCTTGTGTCTCCCTCCCACCCTCCTTATCCCACCCGTCTAGGTGGTTGCAAAGCACAGAGCTGATCTCCCTGTGCCATGCAGCTGCTTCCCACTAGCTATCTATTTTATATTTTGGTAGTGTATTCATGTCAATGCTACTCTCTTACTTTGTCCCACCTTAACCTTCCCCCTCCCCGTGTCCTCAAGTCCATTTTCTATGCCTGTTTCTTTATTCCTGTCCCACCCCTAGATTCATAAGAGCCTTTTTTTTTTTTTTTTAGATTCCAAATATATGTGTTAGCATACGGTATTTTTCTCTTTCTGACTTATTTCACTCTGTATGACAGACCCTAGGTCCATCCACCTCACTACAAATAACTCAATTTCGTTTCTTTTCATGGCTGAGTAATACTCCATTGTATATATGTGCCACATCTTTATCCATTCATCTGTCGATGGACACTGAGGTTGCTTCCATGTCCCGGCTATTGTAAATAGTGCTGCAATGAACATTGTGTTACATGACTCTTTTTGAATTATGGTTTTCTCAGGGTATATGCCCAGCAGTGGGATTGCTATGTCACATGGTAGTTCTATTTTTAGTTTTTTAAGGAACCTCCATACTGTTCTCCATAGTGGCTGTACCAATTTACATTCCTACCAATAGTGTAGGAGGGTTCCCTTTTCTCCACACCCTCTCCAGCATTTATCGTTTGTAGATTTTTTGATGATGGCCATTCTCACCAGTGTGAGGTGATACCTCATTGTAGTTTTGATTTGATTTCTTTAATGATTAGTGGTGTTGAGCATCTCCTCATGTGTTTGTTGGTAATCTGTATATCTTCTTTGGAGAAATGTCTGTTTAGGTCTTCTGCCCAGTTTTGAATTGGGTTGTTTGTTTTTTAGATATTGAGCTGCATGGGCTGCTTGTATATTTTGGAGATTAATCCTTTGTCAGTTGCTTCATTGGCAAATATTTTCTCCCATTCTGAGGGTTGTCTTTTCATCTTGTTTATGGTTTCCTTTGCTGTGCAAAAGCTTTGAAGTTTCATTAGGTCCCATTTGTTAATTTTTGTTTTTATTTCCATTTCTCTAGGAGGTGGGTCAAAAAGGATCTTGCTGTGATTTATGTCATAGAGTGTTCTGCTTATGTTTTCCTCAAAGAGTTTTTTATAGTGTCTGGCCTTACGTTTAGGTCTTTAACCCATTTTGAGTTTATTTTTGTGTATGGTGTTAGGAAGTGTTCTAATTTCATTCTTTTACATGTAGCAGTCCAGTTTTCCCAGCAACACTTATTGAAGATGCTGTCTTTTCTCCATTGTATATTCTTGTCTCCTTTATCAAAGATAAGGTGACCATATGTACGTGGGTTTATCTTTGGGCTTCCTATCCTGTTCCATTGATCTATATTTCTGTCTTTGTGCCAGTACCATACTGTCTTGATTACTGTAGCTTTGTAGTATAGTCTGAAGTCAGGGAGCCTGATTGCTCCAGCTCCATTTTCCTTTCTCAAGATTGTTTTGGCTATTTGGGGTCTTTTGTGTTTCCATACAAATTGTGAAATTTTTTGTTCTAGTTCTGTGAAAAATGCAATTGGTAGTTTGATAGGGATTGCACTGAATCTGTAGATTGCTTTGGGTAGTAGAGTCATTTTCACAATGTTGATTCTTCCAATCCAAGAACATGGTATATCTCTCCATCTGTTTGTATTGTCTTTAATTTCTTTCATCAGGGTCTTACAGTTTTCCCCATACAGGTCTTTTGCCTCCTTAGGAAGGTTTATTCCTAAGTATTTTATTCTTTTTGTTGCCATGGTAAATGGGAGTGTTTCCTTAATTTTTATTTCAGAATTTTCATCATTAGTGTATAGGAATGCAAGAGATTTCTGTGCATTAATTTTGTATCCTGCTACTCTACCAAATTCATTGATTAGCTCTAGTAGTTTTCTGGTAGCATCTTTAGGATTCTCTATATAATATCATGTTATCTGCAAACAGTGACAGTTTTACTTCTTCTTTTCTGATTTGGATTTCTTTTTCTTCTCTGATTGCTGTCGCTAAAACTTCCAAAATTATGTTGAATAATAGTGGTGAGAGTAAGCAACCTTGTCTTGCTCCTGATCTTAGAGGAAATGGTTTCAGTTTTTCACCATTGAGAACGATGTTGGCTGTGGGTTTGTCATATATGACCTTTATTATGTTGACGTAGGTTCCCTCTATGCCTACTTTCTGGAGAGTTTTTATCATAAATCAGTGTTGAATTTTGTCAAAAGCTTTTTCTGCAATTATTGAGATTATCATATGGTTTTTATCCTTCAATTTGTTAATGTGGTGTATCACATTGATTCATACAGCATATTTTAAATTCATTCTTCAGTTGATGGACATTTGTTTTTTCCCACTATTTTCCTATTATAAGTAATGCTGCCATGAACATTCATGTATGAATTTTTGTGTGGACATTGGTTTTCCTTTCTCTTGGGCATATACCTGGGAGTAGAATTTCTGGATCTTATGGTAAATCTATGTTTAACAATTTTAGGAACTATCAAACAGTTTTCCAAAGTGGCTGCAACACTTTACAACCCCACCAGCAAAGTTGTTTGTTGAGTGACTTTCTTGGACTAATTCAGTCTGTGTTCTTTCTTGCATCCAGCCAACGAAGTCTCTTCTCAGTTAACTTAGTGATCAGCTAATGATTAGACAGAGATTTGCGTTAAGGCCCTGAACCAGTAAGTCTCTCAGTGTTGCTGAGACCCTTTGTTTGTGTGTTAGGGTACACCTTCAGTGCTCCAGCACAGTTAAATCTCTGGCTTAGTCTTTACTTCCTACCTAGGTAGAGCATCAACATCAGCCAAAGGTGGGCATTCTCAGGTCATTCCTGGGTATATGCACAGCTCTGCATGTGAGCATCGCCTCCTAGATTTTCAGGAATATGCCAGTCCTTTTCAAATCCCCCAATAAACATCTCATTCCCCATTTCCTTTTTGAGATTTTTGGTCAACCTCTTGTTAGCTACAAGTAGTATCACTGCCTCAGGCAGCTGCAATATCAAACAATTACCAGTAACTATTTTCTACAAATACCCTGGAGATAAGACTCACACATAGAGAGTTCTGAGTTAGGTCAAATAAAGGCAAGTTCTAAGAATGAAACTTTACCTAGCAGCTGCTAGAAAGGTCAGATAATACCATTTCTCTGGGGATGAGACTTTAGGAAAATCCAAAACCACTCTGTCCCTCCAGTGGCTGCTAGACTGCTGGTTGTTACAGCTGTTTAGTTGTGAGCCTGTGGGTTTTCAGTTCTACTATGGAGCTCGGAAGTGGGTGATGGGAGTAAGGCAAGTTAAAATGCTACAATACTTACTCTTCTTACTGAGATTCAGCCATTTTTATTGCATAAAGACTTCTGTAATTGTTGCAAGCCTTTAGTTAACTTCCAGAGTTTTTAAAAAATTGATTTTGAGCATTATTGCTAGTGTTCTCATTGTTTTTATGGGGAGCAGATTTCTGGACATCTTGACTCTGTCACTCTGGAAATGCCACTTGGGTCATCCCTTCTGGTATGTCTCAGTGGTATCTTAAAGTCAACATCCCAAAATGGAATCATCAATTACACATTGTATTTCCCTACATTTTAATAATCTTCTTTTATAGTCTGTCTTAATGAATTGCTCCAATACTCATTAGGCTACACTAGCCAGAAATCTCTTTTATCTCTCACCCCCATATTCAACCCATTACCAAATCCAGCATATATTATTTCCTAAATGGCTCTCAAATCTATCCACTTTTTAGCATTTCCAGTAAAAACATCATGGCTCATCTTCTCAAAAACTGACTCCTGAGTGCTATAATAACCCTTTGACTAATCTACCTGCATCCAGGCCAGCGTCATCTCACCATTTTTCCACATAATAGACTGCATGACATTTTTAAAATGCAAAAATAGTTATGTCACTTTGGGTTAAAACTCTTGAATGCTTTCCCTACTCTCTTAAAATAAAGGCAAACATTCTTACCATGATCCTCAAAGCTTATTCACGGTCCAAACTATCTTCCGCCATAAGTTAGTAGCATACATTCTACCCTCTACCTGGGAAATTTTCCTTCTTCTCTTGGTCTAGTGAACTTTTACTCACTATATCTGAACCCAAGTGTGACTCTCAGAGAAGCTTTCTCCAAGTCTGACTAAATCACACAGCACCACACACTTGTCCTTCCTAGTAATTATTACAAGAGCAATTTCATATTTGCTTATATGATTATTTAATTAATATCTGTCTTCTTTTTTAGACTATAAGCTCTATGAGGATACTTTTCTGATGTTGTTTACAGTTGTATCCCCTGAATTTTACCACAATGCCTGATGCAAATTTGTGATCAGTAAATATTTGTTAAATAAATGAATGTTAATAATGATCTGTGCTAAGGCTATAATGGAATAAGCAAAATTAATTCCTTTAGCCAAGAAGTTAAACAACATAACTATCCAACAATCACAGGAATCAGTCTGTCTGTTTCACCTTTAGTGTTTTACTCTTCATTGAAAGAATTACTAGTTGCTTTTAAAAAAAAAAGTTCAAACTATGGACATCAGGCCAAAGTAAGCATGTGTAGAATTTACATACTCAATTTGGAGTTAATCAATAAACTCAGATTTTGAAAATTATTTTGACAATTAAGTTCACAATAGCACATTGTATAGATTTTCTATATTTAAGTATTAGCATAGAGTACCAAAAAACTAATAAATATTTTTTCTATTTAACACATATTCTCTGATCTAGCATCATGAATAGATAAAGTTAAATTGCTTGAGTTGCTTGAGGACTATCCATTTAAAAAAGTTATTTTCTAAATTAATTAATTAATTAAATAAATTAAATAAAATAATACGAGTGAATGAACATAATGGATAATGCCTTAAGAGAAAGAAACAAGAAAAGGAAAATTTTTTTTAAACCAAAAAGAAGATAAAAAGAATTTTAGAGAAATGGCAAACATAAAAGATAGGCAAAAAAGAGTCAGGACAGCTCTGAAAAGAGTAATATAAATACGTATAAGAATCTATTATACCATAAAAGTGACATTTCAAATCAGTGGGACAGATTAGTCAATAAATTGTGATACATACATGTTGGGGTATAAATATTTCTCTGGAAGGATCCACAGCACGGCAAAAGCAGATGTCTCTGAGGAGGGAAATGTGTGGCTGGGGAACGTGGGGAAAAGAGTGAGTTTTCATTGAATTCCCCTGTGTACCTTTTCTAATGTTCTGTCACGTGATTCTATTACCTCTGAAGTTCGCCTGAGTTCAAACCCCAGTTCCCCCAATTGCTAGCTCTTAATCTTGGGCAAACTCTTCACACTCTCCAAGCCTCTTTATCTGTGAAATAAGGTCAGTAACTTAGCCTGGTGCTGCCTGGCACAGAATAAACTCTCAATAAATGGAGATTATTAGTGAAAACAAAAAAAGTTATTTTCTAGGCAAAGGCAGGATGGTTCTAAATTATTTTTTTCTGTTATATTGGGGGAAGCCCTTGAAATCACTGATTTGTGGTTAACTATATTCCTAATAATATGTCTTTTGAAGGGACTATCATAGGTCTTCCAAATGATTAGATTGCTTCCTTATCTTCAAATAGACTGAAAAAGATATTTCCTGAGGATTAAATCAGGGTCTATCACTTCACTTCTAGCATCAGAGACCCAGGGTATCAGTGATACCTTATTCCAACATGATGTGACACAACCCTTGCAAAATATCAGTTTCTCTTTCCGTAAGATTGCCAGTGTGGCTTAATGTGGCTTAGAACCATCATTTTATAACTAAGCATTTTGTCACAGATTTGAAATGCTTCAGATGACAGCTTTGGATTTCTTGGCTTAAACTTTTTAAAGCAATCTCTGCAATGAACTGTGCGTCAGTTTTAGATGTATTCTTGACATAGACTTGTCCTTGCATTTCAAGCTGCACCTTACAAGCTACACATTTTCTGCCTGGGAGACAGTTATTTACTTGGGAAATATGTTTATGGTGTAGACTATTTTTTTCCTTTATATGTAGGAAAACCTTGTTTTCTTCCTTATTATACTGATGTTTTTCCTCCCAATATACAAATGAACTGCCATTCTATTGTATTGCTCACTGTGATTTCCCAGATGTTAGGCGAACTCTCTTACTGCTTTTGGGTAGTTTCCAAAATACAATACTTGAATTAAATGTGTCCCCAGTTGATTTTACCCTTTAACTGTGTCCTTCTCTCTTTTTTGTACTGCTATTATATAGAATCCCTCAATGACTTTATTATATTTCAGAGCATGACTGTTATTTCCTGCGATTTTTGTCTTTTCCACTTGAAATATAGTTTCTTATTTCTCTAGCATTTTTAGGATTGAAGCCCATTAGTTACATAGGCAAAAGCTGCAAACATTTCCAAACAACACATTTTAGTATGGTATATTATCATGAAAGAATAAACATATTTAGAACTCCTTCTTCATTTTATTCTGCTTTGTTGGATCTATATGGTAAAATAATTTCTACATCTAAATATGTAACTTATGGTCATCCAAATATAATAACTTTTCAAGTGTTCTACCAAATATTTTAATTTTCTGTTTTATAATAGTTTTAGATTTACAGAAGAATTACAAAATAGAACACAGAGTTCATATATACCCCAAACCTAGTTTCCAATATAAGCAATTGTTGATAGCTTACGTTAGTGTGATATATTTGTTACAATTAATGTGGCAATAAAATCCTAACATTATCATTAACTGAAGTCTATAGTTTAAGATTTCCTTAAGTTTTTTTCCTGGTACGTGGGCGTCTCACTGTTGTGGCCTCTCCCGTTGCGGAGCACAGGCTCCGTACGCGTAGGCTCAGCGGCCATGGCTCACGGGCCCAGCCACTCCACGGCATGTGGGATCTTCCCAGACCGGGGCACAAACCCGTGTTCCCCGCATCGGCAGGCGGACTCTTAACCACTGCGCCACCAGGGAAGCCCAGCATTTCCTTAGTTTTTTAGTTTTTTAGTTTTTGAATTATTCCCGAGTTTTAAACCCTCATATTCACAAATCCTTCTATGAGTTTATAATTTTGGATGCTAAATCCATTGATCAAAGTTTCCGTTACCAAGGCAGTCCAGCTGTGAAACAAGGTTACTTGTGTGGTATATATTTCTTCCTTAAAACTGTTACAAGTCATGGTAATCAGTAGAGAGCTGGAGAAAGATAAAGTATTACAGGTTAATCACACAGTATGCCTTATATGGGACATAAGAACTCTCCTGTTACTGATTTTACTAATTGTTTCTAATTGTTCAAAGTTCATTCTCCAAAATAATATGATCTTTCTTAGACTGGTGTCAAATGAAATAAATCTCTCTACCCACTATGCCATTGATCAGTGATAGATATAAACCTACAGTGATGTATTTAAATGATACACCAGTTCATATAACTATTCATCATTCACTATATATGCTCTGGTTCAAGGAAGAAGTCTGTGGAAAAAAGGACTAGAGTAGTAGATTGGGAAAGGTGGGTAAGAAGGTTATATTGTTAGACTTTTTGGTTCATAGATAATATTCCAGAGGATATTAATATTAATACTATAATTGATATTAATAATGGAAATAATATAATATATATTATATAATATAATAATGGACACAATAATAGATGTGTCCATCAGTCAGAAATACAGAAACCACTCTAGATATTTCAAGTGTAAAGGGATTTAATGCAGAATTAGTTACAAAATTGTTGGAAAAGCTGGGTGAACCAAAGAGTACAGTGCTTTATCCATTGATCCAGAGCTGGAACCATTCCTGCCCTGAAGCCCAGCCTTGCCACTACTCTGATGGAGGCTATGTCCCTGCTGTTATTGCAGATGAGTGGGAACCTGGGAGCCACACTCCCACTCCCATAGAAGAGACTATGTGACACTACTGCTACTACTTCTGCTGAAGGCATCTCCAAAGGCAAGGAAAGATGGCATCTCTCTTCCTCTTGCTTTCCAAAATTCTGTACACAACTAAAAAGGGAAATATATCAGTTTGCAGGATACTACTTCTACAGTTCAAAAGTGAATGAAGGAAGGCAAGAATAGAGCTTATTCCAGGAGAAAAATTACCAAAATACATACAATATGATGGGTACCATTTTAACTATTTTCAGATAGAAAGATATTAATTTAGTTCTCATAACAATCCTGTGTGGTAGGTATGCTTTATACCTATTTATACCTGATGAGGAAACTGAGACATAAAGAAGCTAGGTAATATCAACTTGATATAGCTATTAAGAGGTGGAATTAGGATTTGAACCCAGGCAATATAACTCTAGAGTTGATACCTGTAATCACTGTACTACAATTCAACAAGCACAGGTGCTCTGGAACCTGTTTCATTTGTCCAAAGGAAAAAGCTAATTTTTTCCAAGACCCCCTTCCAAGTATTTCTGATACATACCTGCCCAGGTATTTCATATGGCCTGATCTTCTCTTGCCACTGGTATTGGCCACATTTGATCAACATAGCTCCTCCTTTTTGTATAACCAACAATTTCAATGGTGAGTAATTTCTCTTTCTGGTCACATTCCCTTGAGCCACTGCTACTATCACTGTTCTGGCTTCAGCATGAGGAAAAACACTGGCCTTCCCCATTTTCTCTATGTCTAATATGAATACTTCACCCAAACAACAAAGAGACTCTCTCTTTAAGTTCCCACAACACAGCTAAATATGAAGCTACCACTTGGCTGGATTTTACTGAAGGCTGAAGATAAAAAAAGGATTTGAAAATACAGAATAAATTATAATTACAAAAAAATAAGGTTGCTTTTGGAGTGTGCCAGTCCAGGCCCATCCCTGAAGAGTCGCAGTCATCGGGCACCTCCTGGCCTGGTTTCAGACATGCCTCCAAATGGCCGGGGCCAATTTCCTCTTACCACATGGCATGTTTTTGAGTCTGTCTCTATTCATCAGCCTCCTGGCTCACTGCCCAAGCTCCAGTTAGAGAAGAAGTTCCCCTCAAGACTGAATTTCCCAGCTTTTGTTTCTTTTCCCTTACTAAGAGAAAGTATCCAAAACTTGGGATGCAAAAGAATGACTGCACGTCCTTTCCATGACATACTTTAGTACCATTTAACAGGTCTGCTCAAGGCTTATCTAATTATCTAAGAGGATTCGGTTTTGTCTGATTAACTATTTACTACTGACAAAGTTCCACACTCCATGTAGTTAAATGTTAAGCTTTAGAAGACTGTTAAACTGTAAATGATTTTTGTCCATTTGAGATACAAATGATTTCTGTCTGATAGAAAAGGTAATCCAAAAGGTTACATTTTATGGTCCTGGAGTCTATTAAACAGTTTTGTATTTAATTTAGCAATGTCATTTCAGCATTTTTTTTTTCTCTCTGTAGTACATACTTTGTTCTTTCTTATACTCCATCGAACCAGCTTAACATTTGGCTTAATCCCTCACTAATGTTTTTGACCTGAGCTTACTTTATGTTTCTGTGAGTTATATTTTTAACTTTTAGAAAATTATACTTTGATACTCTGATTGGCTTCTTCACAAGGTTAGTAAAAATAGAAATGTCTACTTCCTTCAGAGCAAGTCTGAACTTGGAAAACATTACAAATGTAGGTCCATATACAATAAGACTAAATATTTGAAACTTATAAATTATGACTACAGGCTATTAAATGAAATATATTCTTCCCTTCTACTTTGACAAATATCACTTCATAATAAACACATTGAAAAATATCTATTAGGCTTTGGTAATGTTTATTACCGAAGGTCAGCAAAATTCCAAAAATGAACAAATTCAAATATTATGTCACATACTCGTTAGTCTATTGAAAAGAGGAAAGTATTTGGATGAGTAATAAAGCAAAGCAAATTATAAATTATATATTTATTTCATATAATTTAATTTTTTAGCCCTCAGCAAAATTACTCATTACACTGTTATAATCAAGGTTTTCACATAATTTGTATTCTATTGACAATATTGCCATATTAGACCTTTGCTGAATATTACAGTGCTTAAAATATGTTTATTTGCTTTAAAAACTTCAATTTGGAAAAATTTATCTGGAACTGTTTATAAAGTTATAATGCAGTACTTGGAATTAGTCTATAAAGTTTCATGTTCAAATATTTGTAATGGGGGTAAGACTTGAAAAATTAACATTTCACTGAAACTATTTCAAAAATACTTAATTTAATTATATTAATATAATTTTATATTACTTATATCAAGATTTTTCCCATTTCATACTGCACCATCTATAACCATACATGTTTCTTTGAGTTGTTTCATTGCTAGGATATTATAAGGAAAATGTAAGGTAGTGATATATGCCTTGCACAGTTTGCTCAGCTCTATTCCATCAAGACCATACCTTGAATTTATAATAGCCAGAAAACAGTATCTATAGAACTTAGTTTCAGTATTAGTTGTCTACGAATCTTCTCCTTTATAATAGTTATGCAAATATTTTAAATTTTCTTAATTTCTTCATTTTATTAGAAATTCAATTTTGTTGCATATTTTACACAAAGTTTTTTAAATTAGAAAAATCATTTTCTCTAAATTTTGAAATAGTGTATTTTAAACAGTCAAAAATTAAAGTATCTAAATTAGTTTTGTTTACCTTTATAAGTATTTGTTAACATTATCAATGTCAAGCAAAAGTTCATATCAAACAACAGCAGATAGCACAAATTCAAAATTGATTTCATTTTCTGTCAAAGACCACAGTTTGCTATTTTATTGTTGGTTATTTAAAGATTGTTTTAATATTTTTGATACTTTATCCAATTATTTATACCAAGCCAAATGGAGATTTTTAATACATGATGAACATTTTCTGCAATTAATTTTGTGCAGCATATACACACAATTTTGAGCATCAACTATATAAAATTAGACAGATTCTAAAAATATTAATAAACATTGAAACTTCAAATTCCCATCACAACAGTATAAAAATTTTATACTATTTCAAAGATACAATTCCATACTCATACACATCCCATGAGATTCTCAGACCTATTATGGAATTGGTCAAAGAAGATAGAAAAATTCTGTGCTTAAGACAAATTCTTAAGAATTTGGGCTTTCTGGGGCAATGTATGGACTAATTAACTTTATTTAACAAGATAATGGTTTGGTATAATATTTGGATAACATGTGAAATACAGAAATTCCACAAATCTTTCCCCAAACAGAGCAAGACCTTCAAGCCTTCCCTTTACTCAGCATTCCTTGTGTTTAGGGTGTGGTTTCATCATTCAGGTTTTATTTGAGAACCTTGTTGTTTTCCTTAACTCCTCTAGTGTATCTTGTTTTAAAAGCATGTAGTAGACATTTCCACAGTGAGTCTGAGAATGGTGATAAGGTGGGATTTGGTATTTATTCCACCAAATATCTTAAAAAAATTTTCCACTATACTGATATAGCTGAAGGCTTTTTTTTTTTTTTTTTTTTGCAGTTCAAAGTAGAATATATAGCACAGATAAATTTTTTTTTTTTTTTTGGGCCACATTATGCAGTTTGTGGGATTTTAGTTCCCCAACCAGGAATTGAAACCAGGCCCTCGGCAGTGATAGTACAGAGTCCTAACCACTGGACCACCAGGGAATTCCCCATAGCATGAATAATTATTCTGGGTGTTTGGCCATATTGTTGAATGTACATATTTCTTCTTTAGCAACACATTTAGGGCTATTTCATGAACTCGCCCTTGAAATTACTAATTTCAATAATGTATTTTATTTTTAGTCTTTTAACTAAATAAAATAGAAAATTTTAACCACTTTTTGAAATTTCTATTAAATCTTACTAAACATTTTTATACTAGTAGTTGTAGCAAATACTACTATTCTGCTTTCTAGAGTTTAGTGTCCTACTAGGTGCCTATGTGAGGGTTTGGTATTACACTTCACACATATTAGGTCTAGACCAGCACTGTCCAATAGAAATATAATGTGAGCACATATGTCATTACAAATTTTCTACTTGTCACAATTTAAAAAGTAAAAATAAAAGATGAAATTAATTTTAATAATGTTTTAACTAAAATACCCAAAAACAATGTTATTTCAACAAATAATCAATATAAAAGATTATTACGATATAATACATTATTTTGTCAACTCTTTGAAATCCAGTGTTTACACCTATAGCATTTTGGAACAGCCTCATTTCAAGTGTTCAATGGCCACTTTGGCTAGTGGCTACCATATTGACAGTGTAGGTATAAACTGACCTATACTCAAATTTAAGAGAAATATGAATTGTTTTATATTGTAAAATGTTTTTCAGCCTCCATTAGTGACTGTCACAACTATTGCACAATATGAAAGTACCTCAGAAACTATGAATTGGAACAGGAAGCAAGAAAATGGACATTCAGTACGACTGGGAAATGGTACTTTGTTAGGCAAGATTCTACTGCATACCTAAGAGAGTGAATTCAACAAGTTAGTTGCCTTCTATCTTTTCCCACTCGAATCATCCCTGTGCTTGCAAGTATAGTCTGTCTCAAACTTCAGCAGCAGTACAACACATAAACCTCCACACCTACTAACAGCAGTTGCCTTTGTTTTGAAGACACAGGGCAAGCGATGTGAAGTAGCCTTTCCTGGGGCCTGACCAGTGTTTGCGATATATAGATTCCCTACAAATGGCCCATCATTTAATTCATAGGTAAAGGTCAGATTTCATCATCTTATAAGACCAAGACTCAGCTCTTTTTATTTCGTAAGTAACTTCCCAAAGAAGAACATACAATTTTTACAAAGGCAAATACTTTGCCAGTGCAGGGCATCTTGCTGTAAACATATTCAAAACAAAACAGAAAGAGAGAAAGACATTTTGGGCAAAGGGAAGAACAAGGAGAGTTCTGATTAAAAAGGTCCAAATAATTGCACCAGTTTCCCTCAAGAACAAAAAACAGGAGGCAGAATGCTTGCTTTATATTTGTGTAACTGAATAGCCTAATAAGGTATTTCCCCTTCCCCAAGAAAGCAATCTATGTTTTAAAGGACTATTTGAATTCCATCACTTTCTCCCAAGTTCCTTTCCAAGTCTCTTTTTCTAATTTTATCTGATGTCAGAATAAAAGAGTAACATTTTTCCAAATTGAGATCTAAAATGGCTAATGAATATTTTTTTATTCATTCTTCATATATTTTATACTACATTCACTCCATCCCAGTCACTACTCTAGATGCTGAGGGTTAAAGTGCACAGTCCATGCTTTGGTCTTTTAAAGGATATATGCCATAGTCTGGCTTATTTATTTGTCCAAGTGAAAATATTTTTGAAGGCAAGGTGCCTTGGGGACACAGAAGAAGGATCTATTAGACAAGCAAGTATAGCATCCATTCCCAGTGCTATTTCTCCAGAGTAATGAGAATTAAATTCAATTCCCTATATTAATCTGCATTCATTTTCTGACTGTTGATGACCTTGAAACCATGAATAGCCAAAATTTCACAGGGAGGGGGCGTGGAGAGCCCAGCTGGGACTCCCCTCCAATAATATACTAAAGCCATAGAAGAATAAATTCAACCCAGTTACAGCCACATTTTTACAATCCTCACAACTGTCCCCATTGCACACAACTGTTTATTCTGCTGGAAAGATCAATGGATTATCTGTTTTTTCTGATAACTTACATCATTACTCTTCTCTATTTGTGAGTAAAATGGTGGATTAAAAATAGCACAATTAAGATTGAAGATAACACAATGGCTTTTAAAATTTAATGTGAAGAATATAATTTGTTAACTCTAGATAGCCTCTGATTTAACTGTTTAGAGTTGTAACACAGGGTAGGAGGATATGGGTGTGTTTCTGAATCTAGGCTCAACAGACCAGAAAATGTGCTAGTGAGTGCTGGCACATGAGGACTTACTAGAGTGATCAGAAATAACAAAGTCAAGAGGAAATCAATAGCATTTATTCTGAATCACCTGAATCAGAGGATGTGTTAAATCACTGATTCTTTTATTGAAATATGTTGAATATATTTATGAAATTTTATCTGAATTAAAGTATAAAAATCTTATTAAATGTTCATTCTATAGTTCCTCAATAAAAATCAATATTAGCCACTTTTTTTTTTTTTTTTTTGCGGTACGCGGACCTCTCACTGTTGTGGCCTCTCCCATTGCGGAGCACAGGCTCCGGACGTGCAGGCTCAGCAGCCATGGCTCACGGGCCCAGCCGCTCCACGGCATGTGGGATCTTCCCGGACCGGGGCACGAACCCGTGTCCCCTGCATCGGCAGGTGGACTCTCAACCACTGCGCCACCAGGGAAGCCCATAGCCACTTTTTAATTTATGTATTCTTTCAAATCAGTATATATACTCATTCAAGTATCCCAAAGCATGCTCACATATATTATTCCATTTATCTTCATAGTAGCCGCTGCGAGATACAGAGGGGTTATTATTATCACTTCCTGGGATACTTGAATGAGTTCCTTGGAAATAGGAAAGCGAGGGAACCATAGGTTAAATGAATAGAGAGGCAAGCATAAATTGATTTATAGCTTCAAAGCCCTGCAAAATAAAATCATGCTTAGTTTACAATTTATTTTTAGAAATTATAGTTTCCCAGGTGTTTTAAAAGCAATATTTATCACCTTAGACTTTATCTGATAATTGTAAAATGTAGTGGCTTTTCAATTACCCTAGAGACTCATATTTTATTTCTGGAGATATACTCCATATAAGAAAATAATGCCGGAATGATGTATATCTAAATATTAATACGATCTTGGTCAATAATTAACATATGAAAAAATTCAACAATTTCCCGTTATGCATGAATACTTGAGTAATTAATTTATGGATAAATGTCAAAAATGCAATTCACATTTCCCAGTACAACTTTGCTATTCTAAACATACCTCGCATAATCATTCACTTTCAAAAGCGTCATATTGAGAGATTTCATGAGGATGTAAAATGGCTAATATACAATTCAGATCACTTTTATAACCTTGGTGCAAATGAAAATATAGGAGAAAAAAAGTCCATTATGCTTTAGTTACAAAAAGAAACAACAAAAACCCACACAATAAATAAGACAGTCTCTCAGCCTTGCCTTAATAGACCGTCTGCTCTTGTGAAGCAACCCTTGGGGAATGGATTAATTTATGTCCTAGCCTAAGGGGGTATGCCACAGAGGCTCTCAACCTGTGTTCCAGCGTTTGGTTCTTCCCTTCATCTCCTCCCAGTATTGACATTATCTTTTCTTTGCTGATCTTATCATATAAAAAGCTTTAAAAAATATCAGAGGCAAGATGATAGAATCCTTTGTTTACTTTCTTTCTTTGTCCTTTCTTTTCTATCCTTTTTATTTTATCAAAGAGGTTGTGCATGTATAATTCGAATATGGTTACAGCACAGAATTCTCCATCTCTTAAATTTGCCTGTAGAAAGGGATTCTGTAAATATGTACTTTTAACCTTTTATGAGTTTGTGTTTACTTGTCTTATGGGAATATACACACTACTCTCCTGAACTGATAAACTATAACCACAGCCATGGAGCCTCCATGTCTATGTCCCAGTAAATGCTGCAGAATGACCTGAACATAACTGAAGAGTGTATATAAGGGCAGAGGTTGATGCCCTGGTGAAATATTCCAGCTGGATATGTGAGGGCAACAGGGATGAGTAGCCACCAAAAGCACTAAATAAATTGTGGCTACCTTTTCCTTTTTTCCATCAGTTTGTAGGTGTCAGCTAAATGATTGCCTAGCTTTTGGAGAGTCATCCTCTGCATTAGCATGCGCGAAAAGTTCAGAGGGAGACTTCTTAACTTTCCATGCGCTGAGACTCAATAACTGCCCTCCTAGATGCCAATGAAAGACTCAAATCCACTGTGCATTAAGTCTTGTTGACCACTTAATCCACACACTGTTAGTTTTTCTAAATGACTGTTTCATTTGCTGTCAACACAGAACAAGATATCTTTGGTACTCCAAGGCACTTGAACTTTTTTTCATTGACTCTTTTAAAAATTTGGTTCTGATTAGGATCATTTGCCTTTTCATATCTGTCAGTAAAAGCACTGTGATAAAAATGAGCATGTTTAGTGAATATAATATTGATGATATTTTCAGATCTGAAATGAATTGGCTTTACACGTTCTCCATGCCTGGGGCATCGCTCAGAGCCAAAGGCAGAGTCAGATTGCAGTGTGATTCACCACATTAAACCCCGCCCCCCCCCATCTTATTCTGATAGAAACTGATGTGACCAGATTTGGATCAGGCCTGACTGTTGGAAGGGGGTATGGTGTGAGTAGTAAAACAGGAGCTGAACAGGTTCTCTGGAGTCAATTTGGTCATAGTTCTTCCCCAATTCACTAATATCTTGGAGGGCAGTTTTCTGTCTTCTACTATTTTTGTTTTTGTTTTGCTTCCAAGTGTGTACTCACCTGGAAGAGCCCAGTAATAAGTGCTAAATCACACTAATTAAGTAAGGAGTCTTTGCTGACCACCCAATCTAAAGTGACCCACCCCAGGCACTGCCTAGTCCAATAATTGTTTATCCAACATTTTCTAGTTCATTTGGTTTTTTGTATATTATTTGGTATCCCCATGATGGCAGGGCCCCCAGTACTTGGAAAACTACCTGAACTCCTATCATCATAAAGTAAATATTTGTTCAACAAATAAATAAATGAAGAACGCTAAGGTTTTTGAGGGTTTCCTCTCCAGGAAAGTAATTATTGTTGTCAGGCTGATGTGTTTAGTTTAGAACTATAGACACATCCCTAGGAAATAATGAAACAGTTCCGCTCCTTGCACATCTCTGATTTTCCTGCAGCAAGAAAAAGGAAACCAGAATGACCCAGACTCCTACAATTTCTTAAAATCTGTGAGTAACTACAGCTAACTTTTAGTACTATGAAACAGAAACCAAAGGAACGCTCGACTATGTCAGACCTGAGGAGCTAGGCTAGAACTGTGTATAATTAGGAATACAATGAACCAAAAAACTTATTTGTAAGAAGGGTGCTGGACTAAGAAAGAATTCTTTTAGTCATAAGAATCTGTCTTTTATCAGGATAAAAGTTAAAATAGATAGAAAGAGTGGCTATTCTACGTGTGGTAGCCATCCATTGTAAGCCAGAGATTTTTCTATATTATTGCTTTAATGGGGGCATGCAACCGTCTTTTTCACTCACAAGTATAGAAGGTGATAAAGAATTTCTGCCAAGATACTGAGAGACAGACCAATAATACTGTGAGGTCAGGCTGAAACTCAGTGTACCTAATGACATGTATAGCCCAACTGATCAACTTTATGAAAAAGAAATATATGTCTAGGAAGTTCCCTTTATCCGTGGTCAAATTAATATAATGGGACCTTTTATTGGACTGAGAGGACTGATGTCTTTTTCAGATCCATGTGTATAATGAAAAGGTATGTTTGTATTATTCAAAATATTAAAGGTTATGTTGCAGCAGTAAACAATGCCAAAATCTTAGTTGCTTAAAATAACGTTTACTGTTTATTTGTGTTATATATATGAACTTGGTTTAGCCAGAAAGCTGTGTGTATCATGGTGGCACAAGGATCTGCATGATGCTTCCACATTTGCCTTGGCAGGGAAGGAGAGCATGAACATTTGCTCTCCACTCGGAAATGCTTCTATCCAAAAGAAGACAAAGAGGCACTCATTACTGCTGCTCACATTTAATGGACCTAAGCAAGTCACATGGGCGTTCCTGACTTTACGAGGATATATTTTCTTCTTGTCTATCCAGGGAAGCTCTAGTTATGTCTGCCATAACAGCTCTGAGTATAAAAGAAGGGTTACAAAAGAAACTGGCTGTTGCAGGGTGGCATAATGTTAAAAGATAAGGAGAAAAAACGCTTTTTAGCAGAAAACAATCCAGAGGTAGAGGCAACAGGAAAATGAAGCAGGGTGTGGTGTAGTCAGTAAAAGGGAGAAATGTCACCTCCAACCATCCCTTCCTTTTGCTTCCTTTCCTTAACTTTCCTTTCATTTTTTTTATTTCCTCCTTCCCTCCTTTCCTTCCTTTCTTTCTTCCTCTCTCTTTCCTTCTTCCTTTCTCTATGTCTCCCTCCCCCCCTCCTTTTGTCCTCATCTCTCCTTGTATCTTCCTCCAATGTCTGATTGGGACAAAAATATTGTTAAGAATTGTGGTTATAAAGATTAAAAAGATAGTGCATTAGTAATGCCTAAGTATGTTATTACTCAGCTTGTAAACGTGACTCCATGTCTGCGTCAAGTTCTTTTATGCTTTAGGATGAAAGACATGACACAGTCGCATATACCTACTTACTTTCAGTTTAAGAACATTAGACCACTTTTTTGTTGGCTCTCACTGAGGGCACACTGCATGAGCTCCCCTATCTGAAGGAGTAGGTATATCCTATCAGTCTGTGAGTCCCTGTTGTATCCTCTTCTTCCTTTCAGTCAAGTGATGGTATCTTTATCAGCATGTCATGGTGGCAGCCAACAGAGCAGGCAAGGAGCTTGAGTGGTTCCATCAAGCTGTCCCTGAAAGTAGGCCTAGCACCACCTCCCTTCAAAGAGCTGAGCAACTGAAACTATGCTTCTTCTCTGCCATGACCATAGACGCTCAGCTGGTTCACTTCAAATCTTCCCAGCCCATCACACTATTTAAATACAAACCAACAGGTACATCATCGTAACAAATTATTTTCAAATAGGGGTCTAAGAACTTTTTCAAATTTGGTTTGATAACCAACTAGACACCCTTAGCAGCAGGGAACTATTAGCCAACAAGCCCTGCCTATAATATTCCCAGGATTTTCTCTGGTCAGAAACACAAACACTATGTAAAAGAATTTACAATATAAAAGGTAGAACAATAAAAAATGGAAAGCTTTAAGAAAAACTAAATAAAATTGCAATGTTCTAATTTTATATTTTTGGCTAATGCTTAGTAATAAAAATACAAATATAATAACTAACATTTTGATGAGCATTTACTGTGTGCTAGGCATTCTGTTGAGTCTTTTACATGGATAATCTTATTTAATCTTCACAACAAATCTATTACAGAGGTATACTTTGCTCACACAAATATGCAAGAAGCAATGAGAGTAGAGGTGAAGTTCTGTCCAAGTCTCCCTGAAGAAAGCGAATCAATAGAACCTGCACAGAGAAGGTGATGTTTGGAGACAAGACTTGAAGAATGATTAGGAGTTTGCCAGTCATGTAAGTGTGTCACACAGAGGGAAAACATGTTAGAATAAGATACAGTTTGGAGGAGGAAAGGGAAGTAAGACTCAGTAGGTTCAAGGGGTCAAATCACCAAACGGCTTTTGAGCCATACTAAAGAGTGTAGGTTGTAGGGAACCACTGAAAATTCATGAACAAGAGGTGACTGTATTAGTTGCTTAAGAAACAAACAAGCACCCCATGGTAATGGAGAATGGATTGGAATAATAAAGAAGGAAGGTATAAACTTCTTTAATATATGCACACATATAAGTCACAGAATTGACTAATCTAAAATATATGGGCTTCAAGGCCACACAGACCTGGGTTTGAAACCTAGTTTTTGCTACATAATAACTCTATGGTTGTGGGGATATTATTTAACCTTTTTAAAATCTGTTTTTTTCATCAGTAAAATGGAAATGATAATAGTACCTACCTCATAGAATAAAATAATGATTATAAACTCCTTAGCATAGCCTTGAACATAATATCCACTAAAAATATTATAATGTAAAATGCATCATACAGTACCTAGAACATAGTTGGTTCTCAGAAAATGTAGCCTTTACTCGTGTGTTTACAGATATCAACATCTCCATCAATCTCCATTATCTACGTACCTCGGTTGTGGTTGTATTACCAGAATGTATTATAAAAGAAAGAACTGGACAATTGGCTGAAAACAAAATAAAGAGAAAATAACACTCTGGGAACTCTTTTTCCAAGGTGAAAAATAGAAACTGAGACACTCTCCATGCACTCCCACAAAGACTCAGTCCTCCCATAAGAAATCAGAGAAGGTTCTACATATTGTCCATGAGGAGACATCTGGTGAAAAGAGGAAGAAAATTCAATGGGCTATGGTTTTTCAGGGGATAGAAAGCAGAGCCCATTATGCCACAGGCACTAAGTCAGTGACTTCAGCAAGGAGTATGAGTGGAAAACTTTCCCTCTTTTGTAGATATCCCAGACGAAGCTTCAGCAGCATCAAGGCAAGGAAGATGACAGCATGAGAAAGCTTTTATAATCGTTAAGGTTTTAGGGGACTTCCCTGGTGGAGCAGTGGTTAAGAAACCACCTGCCAATGCAGGGGACACGGGTTCGATCCCTGGTCCGGGAAGATCCCACATGCCACAGAGCAACTAAGCTCATGCACCACAACTACTGAGCCTGCGCTCTAGAGCTGTTGAGCCAAAACTACTGAGCCCGCATGCCACAACTACTGAAGCCTGCTGACCTAGAGCCCATGGTCCGCAACAAGAGAAGGCACTGCAGTGAGAAGCCCATGCACAGCAATGAAGAGTAGCCTCTGCGCTCTTCAACAAAGAGTAGCCCCCACTCGCTGCAACTAGGGAAAGCCCATGGGCAGCAACAAAGACCCAACATGGCCAAAGTAAATAAAATAAATAAATAGTTAAGGTTTTTTTTTTTTTTTTAAAAAAACTTCTTAAATGTGTGGGTATAATATTGATTCCATAGTACTTAAAAATATGTGTGTGGCATATCCTCCAACATAAATATATCAGTTATACTTCAAAAAGAAACACAAAAATTACTCTAAATAGTCCAAGAAGGAAGAGGTTTAATACAAAGAATTGGAAGCTTGGAAAACCACTGTGTATGTTGGAAGAGTAAAAAGTATGTATCAGTTATACTTCAAAAAGAAACACAAAAATTACTCTAAATAGTCCAGTTATACTTCAAAAGAAGTATAAATATATATATCAGTTATACTTCAAAAAGAAACACAAAAATTACTCTAAATAGTCCAGTTATATATCAGTTATACTTCAGTTATACTTCAAATATATCAGTTATACTTCAAAAAGAAGTATATCAGTTATACTTCATCAGTTATATATCAGTTATACTTCAAAAAGAAACACAAAAATTACTCTAAATAGTCCAAGAAGGAAGAGGTTTAACACAAAGAATTGGAAGCTTGGAAAACCACTGTGTATGTTGGAAGAGTAAAGGTAACGAACAGCTACCATAACTTTCAGATTCGCTGTTAGCTTTCTGCGACTCAGGCAGTTTCAGGAAATGTAGGGATCCACTACGTATGTTTATAGTTGCCTGAAGCTCCAAGGCAGATAATTTGCAGAGAAATTCTCAGAGGCTACTGCAAAAACATCCAATTAAGCTCAAATACATCCCACTGTTGACCAGGAGCAATGCATTTTGTTTCCCACATGAGCACCTTTCTTGGTAAATCTAGGCCATAATCTTGTTGGCAAGGGAAACAGACAGAGAATAGAATGATTCAGGAATGGTGCTAAGTCGCCAACAAACATAGATAAGAGAAAATAACATTTACACTAAGCCCAGTAGGTACATACTAAGATAGGTAAAGACATTCATAAAGCTTTTAGTCTGGGTCATTTTAGAACATTTTTTTCAAAGAAGAATGAAATTTATTTATATTGATCGGTGTACTTTCAGTATATTTATTTATACTGTTATGTTAAATATATATATTTCATAGATGAATAACAAGCAAATAGAAATGCTAGTTGTAGGCATTAACAATTAGGATAGTCTTTTGATAAAAAACACTGTGAAAACTGGATATCCACATGCAAAAGAATAAAACTGGTACTTCCCCGGTGCTACTGAGCCTGTGCTCTAGAGCCCGTGAGCCACAACTACTGAAGCCTGTGCACTTAGAGCCTGTGCCCTTCAACAAGAGAAGCCACTGCAATGAGAAGCTTGCACACCACAACGAAGAGTAGTCCACGCTTGCTGCAACTAGAAAAAGCCTGTGTGCAGCAATGAAGACCCAACGCAGTCAAAAATATAAATAAATAAATAAATAAATACATTTATTTAAAAAAAAAAAGAATAAAACTGAACCCCTACCTCACACCATATATGAAATTTAACTCAAAAGGGATTAGAGACCTAAATGTAATAGCTAAAAATATAAATTCTTAGAAGAAAACATAAGAGTAAATCTTTGTGATTTGGGATCAGGCAATGGTTTCTTAAATATGACACCAATAGCACAAGCAACAAAAGAAAAAAATGGATAAGTTCATCTCCATCAAAACAAAACTTTTGGCTTCAAAAGACAGCATCAGTAAAGTAAAAAGACCACCCAAAGAGTGAAAGAAAATATTTGCAAAAGGGAAGAAAATTTGCAAATCATATATCTGATAAGAGACTTGTATCCAGAATATACAAAAGACTCTTACAACTCAACAACAAAAAGACAAATGATCTAATTTTTAAATGGGCAAAAGATTTTAATAGACCTATCTCCAATGAAGATAAACCAAAGAGAAAAAAGATACATGTGAAGAGGCACACCACCATTCATTCATTAGGGAAATGCAAATTAAAACTACAATGAAGTACCACTTCACACACACTTGGAGGGCTAAAACAAAACAGACAAATAATACCAAGTATGCTTAGGGTGTGGAGGAACAGGAACCCTCATACATTGCTGATGGGACTGTAAAATGCTACAACCACTTTGGAAAACAGTTTCACATTTTCTCAAAATGTTAAACATAGAGTTACAATAAGAAGCAGCATTTCCACTCCTACTTAGGTATATACACACCCCAAACAATTGAAAGCACAAGTCCGCACAAAAACTTGCTTATTAATACTTACTGCAGCATTATTCATAGTAGCCAAACTGTAGAAACAACCTAAATGTCAATCAACTGATAAATGGATAAACAAAGTGTGGTATAGTCCTACAGTCCTATTCCTCCCTAAAAGAATAAAGTACTGATACATGCTACAGCATAGATGAATCTTGAAAATATCATTGTTAGTGAGTGAAACTAGATTAAAAGGCCACATATATGATTCCATTTATATGAAATGTATTGAATAGGAAAATCCATAGAGACAAAAAGTAGATAGTGATTTCTAGGGACTGAGGTTAAGGAGGAACAAGTCATGATTGCTATGGGGTTGCTTTCGGGAGTGACCAAATGTTCTAAAATTAGATAGTGGTGAATATACCAAAAACTACTGAACTGTACACTTTAAATAGCTGAATTTTATGGTATGTGAATTATATCTCAATAAAATTGTAATTTAAAAAATGGCAGAGCTGAAATCTGAAAGTAAAACAAAGAACAGAATGCTAGTCATTTAAACTCTTATGCTGACAAATACTTAGAACTATAAGTTATAAAATACAAAACAAATTATAAAATAATGAAATGAGATTAAAAAGTTTTTTATTCACAGGTATATAAAGTGAGGAGGGATTTGGAGCGGCTTATAAATTAGATTATATGTTATCAGATGAAAATGAGCACTTACGTTTCATACTATAGTCAACATGGTATCAATCCTACTACATGGATGCCTAATACAAACTTTTAATGATGCTTCTCTCTCAATCCCTTCCAGCATTGCAGTATTAAGAATGTGAAATGCTGACACTTTTAGACTTAGCAAAATTAAAGAATCTAGACATATATTCTGATTTTTAAAAGTCTGTTATATGTACATTGCCATAAAATAAAGGTAATAAAATGTGAATGTTAAATACTAAAAGAATTATTAAATAACATTCAATTGGAAGAAATTTGGGGGAAAATACATGTTTTTGTATTTATTATGTTTCAGCTGAAGCAAAGAAAGCTATTTTAAAACCAGAAACATCTTTCTAATTTATAACAGTAGCATGAAGGTGACTAACTTTACTAGGAGAGAATGACGTTGAATTATTCAAGAGAAATACTTAAATTTTTTTCAGAACAATGGCAACTAAGAAAATGAAAATAATGAATCAGTATATTTGAGTTTTAAATGTCTACATAAAGATGAACAGTGGGCACATTTAAATTTCAAATAAAATCTATGATTTTTCTGGTATCAGCACTGTAGCAAAATGGTTTTTTTTTCTTCTATACCAGTCATATATGCTTTTACCACTGGGGATATTTTCCCTTTCATAGTTACTAATTTAAAAACAAAAATAATTATGATAGATAGAATAACTCATAAGTAGATTATACTAGCATTCTTTATAATCATTGCTTTTTTTTCTCTGCCTTATCCGTACTTTTTTTTTTTTTTTTTTTTGCAGTACGGGGGCCTCTCACTGCTGTGGCCTCTCCCGTTGCGCAGCACAGGCTCCGGACACGCAGGCCCAGCGGCCATGGCCCACGGGCCCAGGTGCTCCGCGGCATATGGGATCTTCCCGGACCGGGGCACGAACCCGTGTCCCCTGCATCGGCAGGTGGACTCTCAACCACTGCGCCACCAGGAAAGCCCCTTATCCGTACTTTTGCCTCATATTCGTTATCTCTCTAAAATTTATTTTTAATTTCTAACTTCTATCCTATGATTCTATTTGTTACCTCTTGCCATTTTACATTATTATTTATTCTTTTTATGTAATACTCCTATCCTATTCTTAGATATCACTTTTATTCATTGGCTTTATTTTATAAATCTGCTTATTAGATATGAAAATAATTTTTCACCCAATTTTGAATCTTCCTAAAATAGTAACTCACATAAATTCAAAACCTGCAGTCTGTCTCTGAAGTTATATCCATAAAAAATATTACTGGTAGCAGGTTTTTTTTTTTTTTTTAATTGTACCTAGCAGAGTTATTTTAATTTTATGCCTCACCACAGGAATTCTCTATAGGAATCTTAAGCATCTCTTCAACCCATAGGGTTTGGGGTTTACTACACTGATGACATTCTTTTTAGGTCTGGTTGGCAAGAGTCAAGAAATCTCTCAGACGCCTTGTCATGACGCACGATGTGCCAGAAGTTAGGAAGTAATCTCCAGGATTATTCTGGGGCCTGCTATCTCGGTGAAGTTTCTAAAATGCCAGTAGCCTAGGTCATGGTGACATATTCCCTCCAGAGTAAAAGATAAATTGCTACATCTTGCACCCCACCCCCCACCATTGAGAAAAAGGCCCCTCTAAATTCTGCAGGCAGCACCCATTGCCACCTCCCTCTCAATATGCATTGCGACCTCATGGGGAGTTTCTATAAACAACTGTATGAGAAAGGAAACTTCCAAGGGTGGTTTACATAAGAAAACAGATTTGTGGGACATCCCTAGCAGTCCAGTGCTTAAGACTTTGCCCTCCTATGCAGGGGGTGCAGGTTCGATCCCTGGTTGGGGAGCTAAGATCCCACATTCCTTGGGGCCAAAAAACCAAAACATAAAACAGAAGCAATACTGTAACAAATTCAATAAAGACTTTAAAAATGGTCCACATCAAAAAAAAAAAAATCTTAAAAAAAAAAAAAGAAAACAGATTTGCAACCAGTCAGAACTACAAAATATAACATAACAACTCCACTCAATTAGGTTCCTGGAAGACAGTGGGAGATCTTCCTAGCAGGTAGAAGCTTGAGCAGTACATTTAGTGTTTCACTTTGCTGGTGACGGAAATGACAAGATATCTGGATACAGATCTTCCTCAACTTACAATGGGGTTACAACCTGATAAACCCATTGTAAGTTGAAAGCACTGTAAGTCGAAAATGCTTTTAACACACTTAACCTACCAAACATCATAGCTTAGCCTAGCCTACTATAAACGTGCTCAGAACACTTACACTAGCCTACAGCTGGGAAAAAATCATCGAACACAAAACCTATTTTATAATAAAGTGCTGAATATCTCATGTAATTTCTTGAATACTGTGGTGAAAGTGAAAACCAAAATGGTTGTATAGATATAGAACGGTTGTAAAAGTGTCAGTTGTTTACCCCCGTGTGGCTGACCAGCAGCTGAGGCTAGCTGCCATGGCCCAGAACCACAAGAGAGTATCATACTGCATATTACTAGCCCAAAAGATCAAAATTCAAAATCTGAAATACAGTTTTTACTGAATGTGTATCGCTTTTGCACCATCGTGAAGTTGAAAACTCATAGGTCAAACCGTCATAAGTCTGTATATACCAATTAATAGATGGTCTCAAAAGATTTACTGAATAGTGATGAACATGGAAGGAACATAACTGGAGCATAAGTAACAGGGACGTTAGGGGAGGAGTAAATGGGAGATCAGCAGAGGAGAACCTTTTAGGTAATCACTGAGTGTGAAGGTAATTGTATCCCATATATACACCGCCTCACCAAAGGGCATACACTGCATAGACTCTTAATAATCATGTAGGTAAGATGACTTGACCTATAGACGTTAATCAGTCTCCTTCAACAGCCACCCCGGTGCTTGCTCAATGAATTCAAGAACAAAGTGTCCAAGGCCATTCAGATGGAAGTTGTACAAAAGTTAAGCCATATGGGCGTACTTTCTCCAAGGCTCATCTGGCCAGTGAACACTACTGCTTAACACCCAGTCTGTCAAGACTTAAGAAAGCTGAGTCCCCAGTATGGCACCATTCACTAGGACCAGCCAGTCACCTGGTGGCAAATTGATATATTGAATTTTTACATCTTATTAAGGGTAGCAATCTGAGCTCTGTGGAGCAGACACTGTGTATACGGATATCCCTTCTCAGTTCCATAATCTTTTCCCAGAAGCATCAACCCTTGGGCCCACTGAATGCCTTACTCACTGTCATAGAATCTCAAACATTGTTTATGACCAAGAAACTCATTTACTGTGCCATGTGTGGCAATAAATTAATACCCCTGGGATTTACTGATCTTATCAGCTACCCAATCACCTAAAAGGACAATGAGAACATGTGGGTCTGGCACTAAGGGAATAAGTGGGAGTGGTTCATCTCATTACTACTGTCTCAATTCCTGTCCTAACAACTTTGGGCTCTCTGATGCATAAGGGAGGAATACTTCTACCATGGGACAAAATAAAATTTCTATAAAACTAGAAGTTGCAATTGTCAATGAACCAACAGGCAATGAAGGGGCTTACTCAACAGTTTGGGATGAATGGTCCCGTTAAGGAAAAATAAGGTCTCTACTACACAGTGGGGTGGCCTGTGAAATAGAAGGGAAACTCAGAAGCAGGTGAGGACAAAGAGGACTTAGAACAGTTGCCAGAAAAAGGAAGTAGTTAGTATCAACTATTGATTCACATCCAGATGCAGAAATCATTACAGTGCCCAGGCATACTTTCTTGCTTAACTTTTTATGCACATATTTATGTATATTAACCTATGTCATTTTTTCCGTTTCTCCTTTTTTTTTTTTGCGTACTCCCATTGTGGAGCACAGGCTCCGGACGCGCAGGCTCAGCGGCCATGGCTCACGGGCCCAGCCGCGGAGCGGCATGTGGGATCTTCCCGGACCGGGGCACGAACCCGTGTCCCCTGCATCGGCAGGCGGACTCTCAACCACTGCGCCACCAGGGAAGCCCTCTCCTATTTTTATATAAAGTATTTTTGTGGTTGTTAACTTTATAATATATTGTTTAAAGTTTACCCCAAAATATTGTGACCAAACTAGAAGGATATCACCCTGATTTGGATAAATTAACTGATGGAATTTGGGATCATACCTTTATAGGGAGAGAGTGAGCATATATTTATTTGAATAAGAAATAATTATAACATGTTAGATTTAAGAATGATATTTTTAAATTTGAATATAGGTAGAAGGTCCTATATGAATGCTGAATGGACAAATGAATGACTGTGCTGTGTATTATTTTGGAGGGACCAACCGCCTGCACGCTTATTTCTTTTCCTTCCTGTCCTCATATCACAGCAACTGGAAGTCTAGCAAACGCATTTCCCAGAATCTCTTGCCAGCGGGTTTCTGGTTTAGAGTCCACCAAGCAGAGGCCACAAAGTTCAAAATGCCATGAGAAGCAGAAACCATTGTTCTTCGTCCAGTAAGTAGACCTCATGGGCTTGAACAACTGTGATGCTTTGCAGTTCCTTTGGATCCCCTTGGAAGTTGTTCATCTGGTGTCGTGGTGACCTGAGATCATTAGTGGAAGTTTCCTGTGATCCTGAAACTTTCTAATCCCCTCATGGCTGGTGATAAAACTGAGTAATAGTGAGTAATAATGAATGCTTTCCACAGTCGCTGCTTCTCCAGGCCTTCCTATATATTTTTAAGTCACTAGTTCACGGTATTAAATTTCTCGCTACTTAAAACAGCAGAGTGGTTTCTTTATTTTTCTGACTGAACTATGCCTGATGCCATGCAATTGCTTAAATCAATCTTAAACATTTGAGATTTGGCAACACTGCTTGTTTTAGCCTCAGCTTTTCAATGAAAATTTGATAGATCAACTTTCACCACACTGAGCAAAACCCTTAAATAGGCTTTCCAGGATAAGAAATGAGAAAACACTACTATTCTTAGGGAAGAATATGAAAAGTCTATGATATTTGATATATCATATTTGATCTATAACATAATTATGATATTTGATATAACAATTATATTGCATTAACATTTCTTGAATGTTTACTTTGTGTCGGGCTGTGTTCTGAAAACTTGACATATATTATCTCATTCAATTCTCACAACAATCCTAGGAGGTAAGACACTATGTTTACCCCTATTTTAAGGATATAATAACAGAGGCTCAGACAGGTAATTTGCCTGACGTTGCAGAGCTTGAAAATGGTAGAGACTGCATTTGTATCCAGGTATTGTGACTCCAGAGACCTTACTTTTAAACATTGCAATATGCTGCCGTGTAATGCAATATATAAAAGTCAATCCAAAGATGCATAGTCAATAGAAGCAGTTAAAACGTATAATACGTGACCATAGGTTTTATACAAATTAAAATATTTTCAGAGGTTGTCTATGTAACGTGACTGTGCTCCTTTCCCTGCCTTTCTGTGCCCCCTCCCCCAACTCCCACCACTATTCTGGTATTGGTTATTTGTTAAAAACAATAATGATGGCTATATTAATAACTAATGTTTAATGAGTAGATATTGGCCAGGCACTGTGCCAAACACTTCAGAAATGTATTTTATTCAGTCTTATTATTGTTCACATTTTACAGACTGGAAAGTTGAGGCCTAGGTGATTGAGCGATTTTTCCATGTAGATGAAATATCAGTAATAACCCAGCCTACTCTCTCCAGAGAGTGGCACTTAACCAGGCTATCATGTTCAGGAAGCTGTCACTATGAAGGAAATACATACATTCATGTCCCTTAGAGAAAGTCCCAGTATCTTGAAGGCATTGGAGAAATTCAAATTTAAACTTTTCTTTCTTTTCTTCTTCTCTCTATAAATACCTCTGTGAAAATAAACACATGCCCGGGACCTAAATTAAACTAAAGTGGCAAAGAAAATGAGGACACTAGGCCTAAAAGAAAAACTACTTTCTGCTTTGTCGATAGTGGATTCTTATGGGACTCTTGCTTCTTAAGGAGAATTCTGGATTTATTTCCTGCACGTGAGAACTTTTATTCTCTTAGTTTAAAAGAAAGTAGAACCAGGAAAGGCTGCATACATGTAAGGCAGAGTTCTGCAGATATCTTGATGTTTGAAGCAAACGAAGGCATTTATTTGCCTTTTTATTACTATCCTTCTCAGGTGATATGAACACCTATTTGGGCTGGTGAGGGGAGGAAACCTGGATCTAAGCCCTTTGAGATTTCAGGTTCTATAACTCCAAGAGGAAACGAGGATTAATAAAGCATTTTGATATCAGCAAACTGATACACCACACATTGCCCTGTGCTTCAGTTTGCTCTGCATTTAACACATCAGCTGGAGAAGGCCTGTACCCATCAGCTGCCAGCCTTAGAGTGATCCAGGTTTCACCTTGAGCATACCTCTGAAAAATACATTGCTTCTTTCAGAGGCAGTTATCTGCCAGGTGCCTCATTATGTGATCTCAGAACACCCTATTCATTTATTTTAATTAATTTTTGGCTGTGTTGGGTCTTCGCTTTGTGGGCTTTCTTTAGTTGCAGCGAGCAGGGGCTACTCTGTTGCAGTGCCCAGGCTTCTCCCTGCGGTGGCTTCTCTTGTCATGGAGCACAGGCTCTAGGTGTGTGGGCTTCAGTAGTTGTGGCACATGGGCTCAGGAGTTGTGGCTTGTGGGCTCTAGAGTGCAGGCTCAGTAGTTGTGGTGCACGGGCTTAGTTGCTCCACGGCATGTGGGATCTTCCCGGACCAGGGCTCGAACCCAAGTCCCCTGCATTAGCAGGCGGATTCTTAACCACTGCGCTACCAGGCAAGTCCCCACCCTATTAAATTTTGTGGCACTTACCACAGTTGTTGTGATATATTCGTAAAATTATTCTTTTTGAATTTGTCTTCCTCTTTGGCCTGGAGATTATGTTCTACTGTAGACTAAAGAAATTGATTTAGTTATAACTGTTGTAAATTAACAATCAAAGGCTGTAACTATAGGATTAAAAATAAATAGGGAGAAACATTTTTTCAGGGGATAAACTAGTGAATGTAGGTTTATGTTTTAGAACTTTGGTGAATATATCACTGAGCAGGAAAATTAAAAACCTCAGATTTAGAGCAGGCTTTCTTAATAATCCTAATTCTATTGACACATTGAGTATTTGTGGTGGGAGCTGTCAAACCACTGGGTTAAAAATAAATGTAGTTTGGAGACACTACATGTAGATTCAGTTATGGTGGAAAGAATCAAGAATTTTAGGCTTGGAAGCAAGCCAAATGATGGTCAAATATTCTAATTTTACAAGTGAAGAGGGTAGGTGCTCAAAGTCACACAGTTATTTAGTTTCAAAGCTGAAATTTAAAATAGGTGTATTCGTATCAACATCAGTACCCTTTCCAATCAATGGAAGACACTGCTAAGTTCCACAAATCTACATCAGCCAGTGAGTGCCCTCTGTTGTGAGCAATAGAAATAAACTCCAGTTAACTTCAGCAGAAATGAAATTTACAGAATAATGTTAGGACTTGTGAAATAAAATCACTATGAATTTGGCTTCAGTTGGGTCAACCAAGAGACAGACTTTGGCCAGAACTCCACCAACCCACTAACTGCAATAAACTCTCATTCTTTCCAGCAGATTGCAATGGCAGTCTGAGATACTGGGAATTAACTTGGCTCAGTGTACAACTCCCTGAAAGGTCTGGGCAAGTTAGGTGGATAACCAGTCATCAGTCATTTTAGGGAAGCAAATAATTAGACCCATGTCAGCTGACTGAGTAACACACTGAATGAATCAGGACTCTCTGGGAGGTGTGCTCACAGTAATACCTTCAGCCCAATTTCAAATTATATTGCTCCTTTTTTATTTTTTAACATCTTTATTGGAGTATAATTGCTTTACAATGGTGTGTTAGTTTCTGCTTTATAACAAAGTGGATCAGTTATACATATACATATGTCCCCATCTCTCTTCCCTCTTGTGTCTCCCTCCCTCCCACCCTCCCTATCCCACCCCTCTAGGTGGTCACAAAGCACCGAGCTGATCTCCCTGTGCTATGCGGCTGCTTCCCACTAGCTATCTATTTTATGCTTGGTAGTGTATATATGTCCATTATTGCTCCCTCTTTTGTGGAGCACCGTCTATTTTCACTAATATTCCCACATATTTACACACATAAATATCAAAGTTCTGAAGTTCTCTGAGTCTGTAGGAAACATGCTGGTATATGGCTCCAGTTGGAAGCCTGGAGACCATGAAGGATGGACCACTGGATATGAAGAAAATTGACTTAACTGTCCGCAGAACACTCTCCTGCAAGGGAGTTACAGTGTTTTAAGCAAATAGAAAGGGGTTTCTTTATCTGGTTAGTGGGATTGGATAATGAGGGTATATATTTTTTTTAGAGAAGATGTTGGGGGTAGGAGTTTATTAATTAATTAATTTATTTTTGGCTGTGTTGGGTCTTCGTTTCTGTGCGAGGGCTTTCTCTAGTTGTGGCGAGCGGGGGCCACTCTTCATCGCGGCACGCGGACCTCTCACTGTCACGGCCTCTCTTGTTGCAGAGCACAGGCTCCAGACGCACAGGCTCAGTAGTTGTGGCTCACGGGCCTAGTTGCTCCGCGGCATGTGGGATCCTCCCAGACCAGGGCTCGAACCCATGTCCCCTGCATTAGCAGGCAGATTCTCAACCACTGCGCCACCAGGGAAGCCCCATGAGGGTATATTTTTAAGCCCTAAGAATCTCACCCATATAACCACACCTATTATGTCCTCACTCTTTCAGAACCAATGCCATAAACTGTGAGTCACAAATATGTTTTGCACCCTGACATTCACTGCAGCACTATTTACAATAGTCAGGACATGGAAGCGACCTAAATGTCCATCAACAGAGGAACAGATAAGGAAGATGTGGTGCACACATACAATGGAATACTACTCAGCCATAAAAAAATGAAATAATGCCATTTGCAGCAACATGGATGGACCTAGAGATTGTCATACTGAGTGAAGTAAGTCAGACAGAGAAAGACAAATATCATATGATATCGCTTATATGTGGAATCTAAAAAAAGGGTACAAATGAACTTATCTACAAAACAAATAGAGTTACAGATGTAGAAAATAAACTTATGGTTACCAGGGGATAAGAGGGGGAGGGATAAATTGGAAATTGGGATTGACATATACACACTACTATAAATAAGGACCTGCTGTATAGCACAGGGAACTTCTACTCAATACTCTGGAATGACCTATATGGGAAAAGAATCTAAAAAAGAGTGGATATATGTATATGTATAACTGACTCACTCTGCCATACACTTGAAACTAACATAACATTGTAAATCAACTACACTCCAATAAAAATTTCTTAAAAATTATAAAAAAAATGTGTCTTATGTAATTTAAAATTTTCTAGTAAGCCACAATTTAAAAGGTAAAAATAAACACATGAAATTAATTTTTATAATTTAGTTAACCCAATATGCCTAAGATATTATTATTTCAACATATAAGCAGTAAAAATGAGATATTTTACATTCTTTTGTTCTTAAGCACTAAGTTTTCAAGTATCCAGGGTTTATTTAGCCGTATGGGGCTAGTGGCTACTATATGGACAGCACAGGTTTTATCCTCTTTTTCTCTCCTCAAGCTTTTCAGTATGATTATAAGTAACTACCCCGCCCTATAGTCTTGAATCCTTCATGCCTTGCATACCTTCATTGCCAGATTTTCACCTGTCGATAAGAACAGATTTGCATTCCCCTTCAGCACTGTTTAGGCAACATCGAACCCAAGAATCCTCCTTTCTCTAAGCATCTGCTGTCTACAATCTATTCACAAATACCAATTTCTTCACCAGAGTGTTTATTGTAAGCAACACCACCAACTCTGGAGAACTTAAGGAGAAATTATTTTCCTGGATGAATAATGATTAGCTAAAAAACTTCAGTTCAAAAGCCAGAGAATCAGTCTCAGTTAGAAATCAGGGAATACAGTCTAGTTCATGCTAAGGATACCACTCTTGGCACCTGTGCAAGCCTCACAGTACTGCTTTGTTAATGTCTTCATATGTACCTGCATCTTTGCAGATTCAAAGTCAAAGCTGAAGAATTTCACTGATTCAGTATCATGAGCTGGCTCTTTAGGGGGTCAGGGAGAAGTGATATCTGGATCCTTCAGTTTCTGTAGTAGAAGACAGAATTCTCTTATCACTTGAATCAGGGGAATTCTTCCCAAATAAGATGGGCAGTACAGTGATGCAAGGTAGGATAATGGGCAGTAGGATAAAGAAGTCAACTGTCCCCTACAAAAACACTGGCGAAATAAATACAGTGGAATAAGTGCATTTTCTTATTTATGGCAAATGAATTTATGGGCTGTCATAAATGCCCTCAGTAAAAACTAAGGGCTTATTTGAAGTGAGAGTTACTATTTTTTGATCACATTTATGTTGCTAAATATTTTACATTAAAAAATAATATTTCTGATTTTAATAAATCAAATTTTAAAACTATGGCTTCATAACGTAGCCAGTGTTAAATGTTTGGTAGGTTTTTTTTCCTGTGCCAGGAGTAAAATTTTAGAGGCTCTCTGACAATTATTTTGAAGTGATAAATAAAAGCCTTCATAAACTCTTTATCACTGTAATTTTGACATTGCCAGAGTTTTAAAGTCCTTAAAAAAAAAATAATTTAGTTCCAAAAACAGCTTTAAAAAAGCATAAAAAATTTTTGTTATGGTATCAAGGCAGTAGTATTCAGTAGTTTTTTTAATGGAAGAAGAAGACTGAGAACCCACAGAACTCACCATTTACATTAATTTCAATGTCACTATAACTAGGATTTAAAATGCATTTTTATTGCCATTTGTAATCAGTTTCAAAGGTTAGAAAAATGATGTATACTATGCCCCAGTCTTTCCCATGTTTCGTTTTCTCCATGCCATGTAATGAAATGTGAAAACGGCAGGATAATGAACTCTGTGGGATCAAGGGACTGTGTAAAACCTCATCGCAACCAACCAATAAAGCCTCTTAAGAGGAATGTATGCAGGACACAGCACAGCTGAATTGTGATTCAGGGGCTGGCAGACATACAGCAACAAAGAACTAGGGAAATTTAAAAATGAGTTGTAATCCAATTTTGACTGACTTTAAATGGAAAATGACACAAGGAAATTCGGGTGCTAAGTGTTATAGGTTCCAGTCTGTTTTTCCTAATTTTCTCAGCTGATGCCTCAGTACAGATTTTCGGGTAATCAAAAACATTCATTGATAACTAACGAGTTTATGATTAGGACAATATTCCAGAGTCATAATGTAAAGATAAGTCTAACATTACCAAGAAATCAGCTATGATTTTATTTGTTCTATTTTTTCCTTCTGTATATAATGGTTAACATTTTTATTAAGTGCTTGCTATGAGCATATACTGAACACATAATATTAAAACATATAACCAGGTAATTAATTCAACTTCCTTATAATGATTTAAAATGCCAGTTTGGTAAATGTGTCCCAGCTGATTATATTGAGAGCAATTTGATGTGATCAGCCAGCTAAGTGACTTATCTCCACCTGGCATATTGCTACTTTCTTCATCCTGCATCAGGCACTAGTGGCAAAATGAGCTATGATTCCAGCTGCTTTGGTACTGATGCCCTTACTTACTCAATTATAGAACACTTTGCTTCATTAGACACTGAGGAGCGCCTTAAATAGTAGAGGAACCAACTATATGGGGGGTTTTTATTTCCCAGAGTACCATCCGTGCTAGAAGACAGGAAAAAATCAATAGAGATGGTGGAGCTGTCATATTTTTCAAGCAAAGTATTCTTTACAGTGAGAGGCAAGTCACAATGAGGATGACTGAATGAGACCCAGCATCTGAAGGGAAATGAAGACGCAGTGTAGCATGAGCATATCTGACTCAGTTTTCTAGCTTCTACTATATTCCCACCCTTTCATAGCCCATGCTCAGATCATAATTTCACTACTCATTTAACATCCTTATTGTAAACATGAATCCAGAGTACAGAGACTTCATTCTTATTTTCTATCTCAAGATTATGTCAAACATTACTTTCTTTAACACCCCTGACACTTCCTATGTATCTTTTCCTATAATGTCCATATTATTCTGGGTTTTGCTTTTTTGTTTATTCAACAAATATTTATTGAGAACGTACTACATTCCAGGAACTGTTCTGGCAGCAGTGACTGGAGCATGAACAGGGCACATATTATTCCTGATATCATAAAGCTTAAATTCTAAACAGGAGAGGCAGACCATAAACAAACAAATAAATAAGTAAAATATAAATTATCAGAGGATGATAAACGCTATGGAGCAAAATAATTCAGGATAGAGAGTAGGGAAATTGGAGGTATATTTTTAAATAGGATGGCTAGGGAAGACGTTGCCAAGAAGATAACATTTGAGTTACGGCCTGAAAGAAGAGAAGGATCAAACTCTGTAGACATCACAATTATGTTATTAATAAGAGAATGGGTTTGTGCAGCTGGGATGAGCTACATAAAAATGTATTAATGTAGGTAATCATAGAAATTATTAATACAATAACCACAATGCTGTTATAATACTTTTGACAGAGGTATCCAGTTTACTCTTACAAGCAGAGTCCACAGAGCACCTGCAAACTATTAATCAAGTAATCATAGAAGGTTTGAATTAAAATTGTAAAATAAGAGTGTGAAAAAACACACATTATATGTGTTCAATTGTAACCAAAATGTAGTGTTGGAAATTAACCAAGTAGAAGGTAGCAACTTTGAAAGGTAATGATATATGATAGTTTGAAAAATGCATGCAGTTTAATATTATGAGACAGGTTAGTCCTTATTAATATGAATCTACCACTAGAAGTTTTAGAGACAATTTTGTTAGCCGGAGGAGAGACTATGATATTGTTATGAATAATAAGCTTATATGTAGAAGGCTTACATGTAGCTTGGGCAAGAGCGGATCTTGTGTATAGATCATTATTTAGAGCCTATTACTAAAAACATGAAAATTAGGATCTTGATAATACTTTTTAAATGAAAGGTATTTTAAAACTTACATTAATAAATATTAATATCCTTCCTCAATTTAAAAAAATCTGGATGGCCTTTCATTTTATATTTAAAAGCTGAGTCTAAGACACAAATTCATTTGATCATATCATACATACAAATTAAAACAAACTCTATAAAGAGGTCATAGAATAGTTCACTAAGTCATATAAATAATTAATGAGTCCATGATAAAAAATAGATTATTCTAATGATTTACTTAGTTTTCTAAGTATTGAAGACATTCAAATAGGCAGCTTACTGTTTTTCCTTGGATTCATTTTATTTTTATCATTTTCCTACAAAATACCTTGTAATCCAGCTACCACTGTTGGTATACTTCCCTAGGTATTAACTCAAGTTAGCTTTTAAAATGTTAATCACACATTCTTTGAATAGATACAGGAGGACGGAACATTAATTAAGGTTAGATTAGTCGATGAAAGAGTTTAACATTAACTTTAGCAGTAATGAAATGCTATAAAAAGTATATATATTCAATGAGCAGAAATTTTAGCAGAGAGCAAAGGTCCTTTCTGCTGTAGCAGATTTATTAAGTCACTATTAATATTTTACAAATTCAGTCTCCAAAAAAAAGTAGCAATGGCTTAGTTACTTATCTTCCCATTGCTTTCCTAGACACCATATACAGCATCAAGGAGAATGGAGGGAGGAAAGAGGGAATTCACAAACTATATTTTCTGCAAAGCTAGGAAGCAGGGACATTCTGGAAACTACACGTACACATAAGGAAAGCATATGAGACCTGTGAAGTCTGCAGGGGAAACTGCTGGGTGCAGGGTGTCAGGGAAGAGTGGGGAGTTCTGATTGGCAAGTATCAGACATTGATAGGAAATAATCTCTCTCAGGAGAGAGCCCTACAAAGAGTAAGAATTTTAAAACTTTAATTAAAAATTTTCCAAAGCAATTATCTGTTCAAATAGAAAATAAAATCTGCATTAATAAATTTCTTAGATAAAAAGGCAAGAAAAATGAGAACTTGGGGGATACAGCCAAATGTATACTCAGAGGTAAAGTAACATGCTTTAAAGAGGGCATCATGTTAAAAAAAACCAAGATGCTAATAAATTATTCAAATAAAGAATACAGAAGGGATGAAAATGGTTTACAGAAATATGAGAATGGAAATAAATGGGATCAAAGTAGAAAAGTGATAATTTTTTAAAAATTAGGAAAGAAACAATTCATAAATAAATCCAAAATATGTGATTTCTGTTGCAATTATTTTTGTTTTTGCATGTTTGTGGAAAGTAGGGATGAGGAGGGTGTGTGATAAAATAGAGTATAAACTCTATGACAAATGTGATAAAAAAAAATTTTAGACATAAAACAGGAGATAAAATGAGAGATATGAAGTTTAAGAGACTACCTTTCAGAGACCCACTAATAAATTTGAAAATATTATTGAAATAGGTAATTTTCTGAAAAATTACCAATATTGACTACAAAAGTAAAAAAAAATTGAATAATAACCATGGAGAAACAAAAAATACATTATTAAATTTATTAAAGGATTCTTTCCTTAATGGCTTAATTGTAGACGTGACTGATTCTATACAAACTACCACAGGTTAGAAAAATGGAAAGTTTTTTCTGTCATTTTCAAAGTGAACATATTTCTGAGCGCAAAACATAGTAAAGTTCTCTTTCCCTCACTCACTTTAGGCAAACCTGCTTATGACTACATAGAATAAAAAAGAAACCTTTGGGATTGATTAAAAATCACAACAGAAACAGAAGCAGACTCATAGACACAGAGAACAGACCTGTGGTTGCCAAGGTGGATGGGGAGTGGGGGAGGGTTGGATTGGGAGTTTGGGACTAGCAGATGCAAACTATTAAATATAGAATGGATAAACAACAAGGTCCTATTGTATAGCACAGGGAACTATATTCAATATCCTGTAATAAACCATAATGGAAAAAGAATATGAATCACTTTGCTGTATACCAGAAACTAACACAGCATTTTAAGTCAACTATATCTCAATACAAAAATTACAACAAACTAATAACCCTCTACAACCGCATAGAGTTATTCATAGGAATTCAAGGATATATTAGTATTAGGAAATATAGTGATATTATATTATCAATGTATTATAGAAAAAATACAACCATTTCAATAAATAACCAAAACTGTATATAATAGAATTACATATCTAAAAGCTTATGAACCAAGAGGAAAATGAGGCAAGTATGGTGTTACAGAAACCTTGAGAAAAATGTTTCAGTTAACAGGTTGGGTGTTGGTTCTAAGATTTGGAATATAATGAAGATAGAAAGAAAGCCATTGTGTTAAGTAAGATGGAAAGTATTGAGACCTTGCTAAATGTAGTTTCAGGAGCAGAAGGGAGAATAGAGTGAGAATACAGAGAGGAAATACAGATAAATCTATGATGTTGGCTATGAGGTCAACAATAAATAATTGAATATTGTTTATCAATAATTTATCAAAAATCAATAATATAATTGAATTGTGTGGTAAACTATCCAACTTCTTTAATATCAACTTTGGAATAACTACAACTTAGAAGATTGTACACCTAACTAGAAATTCTATCACCTATAATATTCATTCATTCTTTCTTTCATTCACCAATAGCTGAGCAGCTACTAGGGAGAAAACACTGTAGCAAAGGATTCCAAATTTTATTCTGTTCATGAGGAGTTTGTATTCTATTTTTGGAAATTAAGATAATTAAAATACAGAATAGAAGGTTTAGGGCTATAATAAATTTTGTGCAGGCCAAACACACACACACATACACACACACATACACACACACGCAGCAGAATATTTCCCATAATTATTTCTTGCAGACCATAGTTTAATGCATATCCCAGAAAAATGCACACTAATACTTTTTAAATCATATTTTATCTAGAAAATAAAGGTAGATATATTTAAATACGTTATACTATGATAAAGTGTAAGTCTCTAAACACAAGGCAATTACTTGGACGCTTCAGGCGTAATAAATCAATAAAATGAAACCATGAATCTTTCAAGGAAACTTGTTGGTTGTTCAGAATTTGTTTGGGCATCACAAATCTCATTTTCTCTTTAAATATTGACCTAATTTTAGTAAAGCTTTTTGGAGAGTATAGGTAAATCAAAACCTTCAAATGCCAGGAAAAACAGAACTGGACTAGGAAAACAAAAATTGCAAAAGTTGGTGAATGATAGTATTGCTAGTTCAGATAATTGGTCCAAAACTGCTTTTTATTTGTTAATTAATTACAAACATGAATTCTGAAAAAAATTTATTGAGCACCTACCTTGTGTAAGGTACTGTGACATGCAATAGGAAGAATACATAAAGAAGCAAGAAGTCTACCCAGTCATATTTTACAGTTTAAAGTCTTCAGCATTTCCAGTAGTGCAGATCTCTGAAACAAATTATCTGTTTTGTCTTATCTGAAAATTTTATTCTTTATTCTTATTGTTAAAAGAATATTTTTGCTGAACATCAAATTCTGATTTCTTTTAGCACATAGAATTCTGGTTTCTTTCAGCAATTAAAGATGCCGTTCCATTTTCTTTGTTTTTTTTTTTCCGAATGGGAAACCAGTTCATTTAATTCATATAGCTATTCCTCTGAGTGTCATATATCTCGCCCCCCCGCCCACCTTTTGCTACTTAAGACACTTTCTTTTCTTTTGATATTCATTTGTAGTTTGATTATACTGTCCCTCAGTGTTATTTTCTTTGTATTTATTCTTGTGTGGAGTTAGCTGAGCCTCTTGTTAGTCCCCAAATTTGTGAAAAATTTCTCCAAATATTTTCTGCCCTATTGTCCCTCTCTTATATTTCTAGAACTCCATTTGCATGTATCAGACCACGTAACAGTTATCACAGTTCAGTGATACTCTTTATTTTTTTTTACAATTTTTTTATCTACCTTCAGATTGGCGAATTTCAGTTGATCTATGTTCAATTTCAGACATTTTCTTCTGTCTCCAATCTGCTGTTAAGCCCACTGAATATATGTAAAGGCCTTGTCTGCTCCTTCCAATACCTCAGCCACCTTAGAGCTTTTTCTGTTGAATACTTTTAAAAATTTCTTGACAATGAATCACATTTCACTACTTCTTTGAAGTCTAGTACTTTTTATTACATGTTAGACATTATTGGAGAAAGATGTAAAAACTGTAATTTCTGTTACCTTCCTCTGAAAGTGTTTATTTTTGTTCTAACAGACAGTTAAATTACTGGTCATTCTCCTTGACCTTGTGGAGGGTTGGTTCAATACATTGCTACTTTGTTTTAAAATCTGAAACTTACCATTTTAATGACTGATATTTCACTAAATCTAGCTGAGATATAGTTGAGAGCAATTATAACAACAGCAACACTGCTAATGGATTGAATCGCTTTTAAATTTATTTATTTATTTTTGGCTGCGTTGGGTCTTTGTTGCTGCGTTTGCGGAGAACGGGGGCTACTCTTTGTTGAGGTGCGCAAGCTTCTCATTGCAGTGGCTTCTCTTGTTGCAGAGCACGGGCTCTAGGCACGCGGGCTTCAGTAGTTGTGGCACGTGGGCTCAGTAGTTGTGGCTCACAGGCTCTAAAGCGCAGGCTCACTCGCCTGTGGCTCACAGGCTTAGTTGCTCCATGGCATGTGGGATCTTCCCGGATTAGGGCTCGAACCTCTGTCCCCTGCATTGGCAGGTGGATTATTAACGACTGTGCCACCAGGGAAGTCCCTGGATTGAATCACTTTTAAAAGGTTTTCAAACAGAAAGAGAGACACGAAGAAAGAAAACAAGCCGGTTGCCTTCCCATTGCCCTTAGGATAAATGTAATCTCCCAAGATTGAGATACATCACCCTTCATAGTCCCATCCCAGAGTAATTTTCCAGTTTTCCAGTCTCTGCTATCTTCTACTAACACCCAGCAGTAGAACCTAACTCAATTCAAGACTCAAAACTTTTGCAAATGCTGTTTTCTACACCAAGGATAGTCTTATGGCTAATATCTTTTCAATACTGCTCACATGTTACTCATAAAATCTGTCCTAATTCTATCAGACAAGGTTAGGTCCTGCATCCTAAGACCTTCTACAATACTTTTTTTATATGTCTATAACAGATTTTATCTCAGCATATCAGTTCTCTAGAGGAATTCTTCTTGAACATTTATTCATTTATGCAACAACAGCTACTCTGTGCGTAAGATGTACCAGGCATTGGTCTAGGTGCTCAGGATACAGTGACGAAAATACTACAAATGATTTTTTAACTCAGAGTGTAGTGGGTGTTGTGTTCAGATTTTGTTGTGAGAAGCAGTACTAGACAGTGGTTAAGGGGACAGACTTTGGAACTGGACTGCATGGTTTGAAGCCCATCTCTACTATTTATGAGCTGTATACCCTTGAACAAGGTACTTCCCTGTGTCTCATTTTCACCATTTGATAAGTGTAAATAGTATTTCATAGGTTCCATGTGAGCTTAAAATATGTAAAACATTAGAATGGTGCCTGGCATACAAGAACTCAATAAATATTTTATATTATTTTTGTCTCTCATGCCTATAGTACGATGTCCAAAACAGTAGGTGCAGACAACATATTGTTGAATGAATGAATATCTATGCTTCTGGATTAAAAGATACATATCACATATCGAAGAAATTTTATATTGCTTCTCTTTTTTTTTTAAACCAAGAAAAAGTTATATAAGAAGCTCTAGCTTCTTATATAAAAAACGCAAGCTAAGAAATGTTAAAAGTTGGGGCTTCCCTGGTGGCGCAGTGATTGAGAGTCCGCCTGCTGATGCAGGGAACACGGGTTCGTGCCCTGGTCTGGGAAGATCCCACATGCCGCAGAGCGGCTGGGTCCGTGAGCCATGGCCGCTGAGCCTGCATGTCTGGAGCCTGTGCTCTGCAACGGGAGAAGCCACAACAGTGAGAGGCCCACGTACCGCAAAAAAAAAAAAAAAAAAAAGTGATTTATTAATGCAATAACAGTATTTGCTTCTATTCTACTGCTACTTTCACTTGTTCATTCAACAGAAATTTTTTGTGCTCTTCTTAATTAAAAACAAAAAATGTGACTGTTCGTTTCCTTGGGAGTTTATAAGCTAGATGGGAAATTGATATGTAATTACATATAATAAAATAAAATGTAGTATACAATGAGTATGTGAAGGAACGAAATGAATCACACATTTGAAAGCATGCATGAACTGCTTGGCATATATTAATTTGAATTATATGAAACTGCCAACATTTTAATGGATTGACTATTCAAATGGCAATTTTATATGATTCAAAATAATAGCAGATAATAAAAAATACATTCCATGTATCAGAATAATATGTTATTCAGAAGAGGGGAAAACTTTCAAGGATTCATTTTTCAGGTTGACAAAACTTTAGAAAAAGAGGCAACTGGAACAGATTTGAAGAAAAAGTAGATAAGAGTCAAGCGATTCAAAACAGTGATTCTTAAAATGCGGTACCACAATCTTAGAGGAGCATAGGAAGTAATGACCAAACCTGAAAGAACAGTGGCCAGGTATTTTTTAAAAATAGTTATTTTATTTCATTTACTTCATTTTTCCCCTAGTATTCCACTTTCTGAAGTTGAAAGGCGGAGGGAAAATTGCTCAAGATAGGGTCTAACTAATGAAGTAAACATTCTTATAATTAAATTTTACAGATCTAGTAATTTTATAAATCTAATAATTTTATTTTATTTTTATTTTTTGGCTGTACCATGCAGCTTCCAGGATTTCAGTTTCCCAGCCAGAGATCAAACCTGGGCCCCCTGCAGTGGAAGTGTGAGGTCCTAACCACTGGACCGCCAGGGAATTCCCTATAAATCTAATAATTTTAAATATCTATGTCTACGTACTTTATGATAATATTTCCACCCAGTAATTCTTACTTAATATAACTCCTAAAATTCCAAGTGACTAAGCTGGTTTTTTAGTTCTCTATTGTGTAGCACTAAATTATTCTGCGTTAAGTCAGAAGAATTTAAGTTAATTTTCTTGATCTACTTAGAAATTCACTTAGTGAAATGCAACAACATGCATTTCAAGGAGTCAGTTCTTTGTTCAAAATCATGCATTTAATGAATAGAAGGATACCAGAGCTGCAGGACACTCAATACTTAAAGCACTGCATAAGATTAAAAACACTGAGTAAATAGACAATAAGGATTTTTAGTTAAGTTTCGTGCTTTAAAGTGCAAGTTACTTGAACTCGAATTAAAGATAGACTATTTGTTAGTATTTCTCACTTGAAGGCTTGGATTTATGCTTTTTTAAAATGGAAATTTCAAATGATATGTGTGTTGTTTATGATAAGTCCACTTAGCCAAGGGAGAATTTTGACTAGATTTCATATTAATTTATCTGCCTTTAATACTGATAATGTCATTTCAGCATCTTCACATGACATGAAAATAAGCAAAACAGCTACTCAGTCTTTGAACAAAATATATACTAAAACAATGTGCTTTGTCTAAAGCACTTACTCAAAAATTACTCCAATATGCTAACTAATCTGAACATTATTCTCTTACAGATATCAGTTCCATTCCTGAAACAATTATAAATGAAAATAAATATGTAAGGAGACAACAGCATTTTGATGTTGTGGAATCACCTCTGAACTGGGATTTAGGAGATCTTTGTTCGTCACCTGGGAAATGAGGAGTGTAAATTAGATTGTCTTTATCAGCTCTAACGTTTCATGATACTAATACTAGGTTCACAAAGGTTCTGAAACTGCTGTAAAAAGGGCTTAATGGAAAATGCAAAGAGTTTGCCAGAAGATAAGCTATGTGTCTTACCTTTTTCTTTCTCATAGTTTAATCAGTCTGTACACATCTCCTGTGTTTAGAAAAAAATCTTTTATACACAAAGAAGAGATATTGTTTAACTGAAAACCCTTCCAAATATAGCAAAAAAGGAGAAATAACTCTTCTTTGCATTTAAATAACCCATATGAAAGAATTAAAAATATATTCTGTAACTTTTATCAAAGTATCTGTTTTTCACTTGATCCCACTTGCAAAATAAACATATTTTGACAAAATCAACCATAGGTAAATGTGTGAAGAATCTATAGGAAGACACCGTCTTGCATCCCAAATATTTAATCTTCATGCTGGGCTCCTCCTTCCATTATACTGATATCTTTTCTAACTCCTTGGAACACAGGAGTTCTTTTTGCCCACTAATGCTAAGACTAGTTTTCACCTGTTTACTCACTATAGGGAAGTGCTAGGTAGGCGCCTACTCAGTGAAAAATACATGGATTTTAACACTGAGGACCCAAAGTGGTGAATACCTAAGTGATGAAATCTCAATATTATAGTATATTTAAGCAAAGTTCTCTTCCATCAGACTACCAAGTAGATACTTACAGAGAAAGCTGGTCGTACATTTGCACCTCTATATTAAACGGTTACAGATCTATTTCCTTGGGTTTTAGGCACAAACTCAGGTTCACACTGGCATAAGAAAATAAATGGTGTAAACCATTTAAGCATTAGTTTAAAGTTATGGATAATGAGGGACTAAGGTCTAGAGAGAGTCCATCAAAGGGATGTTTGGCAGTAAGAGGAAAGAGTATTTGGCATGTCAGCTGAGAATCAACAAGAACTTACACAGGCAGAGAGAGGGGGGAAAGAATCAAAACGCACAAAAGGGAAAGTCATCTGTTGGGCTTCAGAGCAAACACAGTATATCTGGTGTGTGAAACTCTGATGATGCTTATCGCATAGCTCAGAATATTCAATTCTACTTGTAGAATACTGTCCTTGTCTGAGCATGCATGCCCTCCATTTGATCCCTCACTAATCCCTCAATAACGTGCTACACGCTTCCAAGAGTACCCAAAACAAACCAAGAGAGTGAAAACACCAACCAACCAATGAACAAAATCAGGCAATTTTTATTTGCCTGATTTTTCTTTGACTTTATAGAACGGTATAAATTGAAAACTTTATTTCTTTATACTTGGTAAAAAATAAATCTCTTTAGTTAATTAGACAACTAAATCTCTTTAGTTAATTAATAGTTACTAAGCTTACCTAACAGCTTCAGAAGAATTTATGTCAATAATTAACTTACTCTCCATTGGTAGTTGAGTGGGGGTGGAGATTCTAGAAGCCTGGACTGAGACTGGCACAGAAGGAAGACAGGATAAATGACAGGAATAATTCCTTAAGAAAGATAATTTACCAAAAGTGACATAATAAAAAATAGTCTCTGGGCTTCCCTAGTGGCGCAGTGGTTAAGAGTCCGCCTGCCGATGCAGGGGACATGGGTTCGTGCCCCGGTCCGGTAAGATCCCACGTGCCGCAGAGCGGCTGGGCCCGTGAGCCATGGCCTCTGAGCCTGCGCGTCCGGAGCCTGTGCTCCGCAACGGAAGAGACCACAACAGTGAGAGGCCCGCGTACAGCAAAAAAAAAAAAGTCTCTGAACAGTTCTATATCTATGGAAGAAACTGAACCTATAACTTAAAATCTTCACAAAAAATAAAATGCCAGCCATTACTTGTGAGTTCTTCTAAACGTATAAAAAATACATAATATTAATCAAAGCAAAACAAAACAAAACCTTCCTTGGCATATAAAGAGAGGGACTACTTTCCTATGTATTTTATGAGGTTAGAATAAATCTGATACTAAAACATGACAAGGACAATGTAAGAAAGAAAAATTACAGGCCAGTATCTCTCGTGACATGTAAGCAAAACCCTTAAATAAACATTAGCAAGTCAAATAAAGTAATATAAAAATATATGATGTGTTGTCATGATGAACTGTGATTTGTTTCAGGAAAGCAGGTTTGGTTCAATATTAGAGAAGTTATCAATATAATTAATCACATTAATAGAATAAAGAATAAAAATAATTTAACTATATCAATAGATACAGAAAAGTCATCTGACAATATTCAACACTCAATAATGATAAAAAAATTTCCACAAATTTCAGTGGAAGTAAGCTTCCTCAATTGCGTAAAGGATATTTATAAAAAAACTCATAGTTAACATTACATTTAATGATGAAACATTTAGTATTTTTTCCTTAGGTTGCGAATAAGGCAAGAATGCCATTATTACCACTTCTATTAAACTCTGTACTGTAGGTTCTGTCCAGGTCAAAAAGCATTAAAAAAGTATAAAGGTTGGGAGGAAAAAGGGAAACAGATGACATGATTGTGTATATATATAAAATCTAGTAATATTTACAGATAAACTAGTAGAAATTGCTCTGTAAATTTATCAGGATGCAAAGCTAATATACAAAAGTAAATTTTATTTCTATATGTTGTAGACAAGAATTAGAAAATAATAAAATATCATTTATAATAGCACAAAAAATCTAACACCTAGAAATAAATCTTCCAATAGATTGCTAAAACTACAAAATATGGTTGAGACAAGTTTAAAATAACAAAAATAAATAGAACAGAAAGAATGCCATGTTCCTGGATTGGAAGACTCACTACTTTGTACCATGCAGAATTTTAAAAGAGCCCTAATGGTTCACACCATTGTGTAATCTCCCCCTCCTGACTGTGGGCAGACCTTTTAACTTGCTGCTAACCTACAGAATATGGCAAAGGTGATGGGATTTTACAGACATAATTAAGGTCCCTAATTATTAAGAAAAAAGACAATTATCCTGAGTGGGCCTGGCTAATCACATGAGCCATTTAAAAAAGGGTTTAGACAGCAAAGAAGGAAGAAGTCAGAGACTCTTTCCTCCTGGTCTTGAAGAAGCAAAAGCTGCCAGATTTCTATGCTGCCAGATTTCTGTATGGTCAAGGTCTGATTCCTGACCTCTGAGGGCCCCTGAGGCAGATCTAAAGTAGAGGGAGACTCGGGCCTTAAGTTAATGGAGAGAAATCACATAACCAATGAGCTGGTAAGGTCCTTCACAGCATTTACCACGTTTAATGCAGGGGTCAAATAAATGTTATTCCCCCCAGTGATTCAGGCCACAATGAACTCCCAGATTCACCCTACACAGACAGTCCAGGAGACCCTAGAGCTCATTAAGAACACTGTGGCTGATGACTGTGTCCGGTTCCATGTGTTGAGTGCCTTTGACCCCTGCCCATCAGCCTCGTTGATGACCAAGCCTTGGGCTACCAACTGCTCCACCAGATTATGTAGTTCATATACCTGGAAGTCAGTTTTGGCCCCCAACTACTACTGTATTGACTACTGTAACACTGACAGCTGACACAATATAAGCCTCACCACCAGCATCTATTGGCTCAACCCGCTCCACCTCCAGCCTTAGGGCTTCAGGAGCATCCAAGGAATTAACAATAATCTCTCAGTCTAAGCCTATGAGACCCAGGTGAAATTTATCTTTGAGTTGATCCAGAATATTGACATAGACCTGGGGCCAGTTTTACACTTCCCACCTGCTCACTCCTAAACTCATCCAAGAACAAGACCGGGGGTGAGGGAGGGCCAGCAGGAACCTGGTTATCCCTCCACCCAACTTCTCCATCCCTCGATGGAGTGGCTTTCTGGCCCCTCCTATCTTAGAAGGTATCTGGCTTCTCTGTTTTATGCTGGCTATTTAACTACTCCACCCTCCAGGCCTGACTTACCAAATGCATATCTGAAAAATCTCAACCAGCTTTTACCTGCTTGAAGTGTTTAATTTAGGGCACTCTTGATGGGCTGCTTTCTCTAGAGCTTATATATTTCTTCTTGCTGTAAATTCCTTTCCTCTTTTGCCCTCCTCTCTTCTTGGATTATTTAGCTGTCTCCTCATCTCTCCTCTCTTGCTACCCATCCCATCCCCTACCCTCCAATTTATTTTACATCTGGAGCAGGACTTAGCCAAACGGTGATGCTACCATAATTGTCACAACAATTAGTCAAATAATGTGCTCTGTGCAGGAAAAAAAAGAAAAGAAAAAGAAATGAATATTTAAAAGAGGACCCTGAGTTTCAGATCAGACCCCAGACCCTGCCAACAGTTTGACTGCAGCCGTGTGACCCCTAGTCCTGGGCAGGGAACCTAGATAAATGATGCCTAGACATTGGATTGTGGAAAATGAGATAATTAATGAGTGTCAGTTTAATTCCCTAAATTTGTGGTAATTTGTTATGCAGCAATAGAAACCCAAAACACTAAAAATTTTAAATCTCACCCAAATTAATCTACAAATTCAACAAAATTCCAATAACCCCAGAAGCTTTTAAAAAGTAAAATGAACAAGCTAATTCTAAAAGGAAATGTAAAGCTAATTCTATAAGGAAATGTAAAGAATTTTATGAGCCAAGGAAATCTTGAAGAAGAATAAAGCTGGATTACTTATATTCCTAGACATCAAGACATAAATCTATAGTGATTGTGAATATGTGATATTGGTGCAAAGATAGATATATAGATTAAGGAAACACAACAGAGAGTTCAGAGATAGATTCACACGTGTGTTCATCAGTTTTGTGATAAGAACATCACTAAAGTTTGTTGTACAAAAACAGTCTTTTCAATAAATGGTGCTGGGCCAGTTGAATATTCATAAATAATATGGATAAACCTTGATCTCTAAAAATTTAATTTGAGATGTACCATAGATATAAATATAAAAGGTAACATAATAAAGCTTCCAAAATAAAATATAGGAGAAGGTCTTCAAGTGTTTGAGGTATGCAAAGGTCCCTGAAACAGTTCACAAAAAGTGAATGTTGAAAGAAAAAAATGATAAATTGGTTTTTATGAAATTAAGAATACCTATTCCACAAAGGACACTATTATGAGAGTGGAAAGATAAGCCACTGGCTGGAACAAGATAACTGCCTGACATACATCCATCAGAGAACTTGTCTTCAGAATAATATACATCTTGTTCAATAGAAATCAATCAACAAGATTAAGAAAATCAATCAATAAGAAAAACATAGATCTCGATTTTATAAATGAGGAAACGTAAAGGCAAACAAAGAGAGGAGATTCAGATGGCCAAAAACCATGAAAACATGTTCAGTGTCATTGGTCATTAGGGAAATGCAAATTAAAACTGTAATGAGGTATCACTGCACAAAAACTGGAATTGTTAAAATTAAAAGACTAATAATACCAAATGTTTTCTTACTTAAAAGAACTTGGATATGAGGTAAAATTCAGATTCTTGATTTGATATTAAGTTTAAATTGATAATTCAGGGTCTTATTCTTTCTTTTCCTCTACATGTTAATATTCTCAGGGGACAGACGTTATGGATATTGACTAGTAAGCTTCTTGGAAGAAAACCTGTGGTTCGTCATGTTAACAAAGAAAACTATGGTGTTCTTCAGTACAGTGGGGAGAAAGGTCAAACAAGACAAGAAGAGAGGGGCTCATAGAAAGCTTCTGAACAGAACTCAGTTATAGCATAAATTACTCTCTATGAAATGATGTGAATAGACTTCTAGAGGCATCATGTCCAGGGAACTGATTATTGCACTTCTGTTTTTGTTTTGTTTTGTTTTGTCTTTATATTCTTCCTTCACTTCTTTTCTTGTCGAAATAACATTTTAAATAATGGTAGGTATAATGGCAGAATACTTGCAGACAGGAATGTATCATTACTGCAGTATTCTACAAATTTTGCTAACTATGTGATCTGCCCTAAGTATAAGAATCTTAACTATAATTTCTAATGGAAGTCTCTATTCCAATATAACTTTATAATAATACTAAGAAGGTTTCTTTGATTCAAATTATGAGAAATTGAATGAGAATGATTCAACTCACACTGCAGAGAAAACCAAGTGTGCTGTGCAGTTAAACACAATTAAATAACTATAAATAATTCATACATTTCTCATGCTCATTACTAAAGCACTTGCTCAGACCCTTAGACATAAAGCTAAGGAACTCTCCTTGTAAGGTATCTTTCCTTTTCCTTTGTCCAGCCTCTACTGATCTCTGTATGTCCCAATTTCCTCCAATCCCACTAACCACTGATATAAAATTGCTTCCTTTTATCAGGGACATTATTACTAATAGCAGAAATTGATGAGTCTATGATACATTTTCTCCTCCTCCTTCTCCTCCCCTTTCTTCTCCTTCTCCTTCTTCTTTCAACCTATAAAATTCTTCCTCCCAGATATAGCTGAGTGAATCATTTATGGACACTTCACCCTATATAGGCCAATCAGATTCTGCCTTACAGGAACTTGAATCTATGATTCAGAGACAGGTAGGCAGTCTTTGAGTGTGCATGAATCCAAAGCTGTAAACTCAAGAACTGTGGGGGTCCTGTGCCTGGAGACCCACGCTAGTTCAAGAGCTCGAGACTTAATCACATAGCACGGATATATGTGTGTGTGTGTGTGTGAATGTGTGTGTGTTAAGGGATTAAGGGATGACTATATAAGCATTCTTGCTTATAGTAATTTATTCAAACTACAAAAATAACTCCTTAAAGCATATATTACAACAAAAGATAGACGTACTCAAGGGTTTGCAATAATAATGTGTGCTACTGCATAAAGGACCATAACAACCCTTCACAAGAAATGTCACCATTTTGAGGATTAAAGGAATTAATGCATATAAAAAAACTTAAAACAGTCTCTGGGAGATAATGGGCACTCAATAAATTTTAGCTATTATTATCATTACGGAAAACTGGGTTTGGTGATCTCTTACGATAAAAAAAAAAAAAAAGGTAAAAGGAAAGGGAAGGTGAAGAAAAGAGAAATGACATTTTTATCAGAACATGTGAAAACTTTGCATTGCAAGTTCGCAAGAGTGTGGGCAGAGTAGAAAATAAAACAACACTGTGGCTCAGCTCTGAAGAGGGTAGCTGAATAACTGTGAAATGAGGAGTTTTCTTTCCTTCAATTTTCTAAAGTGCGCTTTAAAAAAATCACCCATTTTCTTTTAATCCCTTTAAGTATTCAGCCAAAAATTGGTGCATTTGAAAGTGTATCGCGAATACATGCAGCTTGAGAACCAACAGGCTAGTTAATGAAATTATTCTAGTGTAGTTTTTATTGCCAAATTAACTGTCGCTGAAAGATTAATTTAATTTATAAATATTTTTCATAGAAAGAAAATGGAGGATGAGAGCAAAGAATTGTTTAAATCAAGATATATGATTTGGTTCTCTTTTAAGCCCAAATTCAGCACATAAAGTAACAACAGTCTAATTTAATTATATAGAATTATATTCTAGAACAAAAATTATTTTTAAGATACTGTATATAATCTTTCCTTCAATATTTTCTATTGTCTACTAATAAAATTATCAAATAAAATAAAAATAAAGTAAAAACATTAGAAGGATAATATTATCTACATTTATGTATCCTTTACTGTGTATCAGAAGCTCTGCTGGGTGCATTACATAGATGATTTCTTTCACCCTATAAGGCAGGCTGCAGGGGACATTGATTTTGACATTCTCAGCTGCTATCTCTCTCCCTCTTTCCTTGCAGTGAAGCTGCTACGTGGTCTGTTTAAGACTGAACTCAGTCCCAAATCTATACATTGGCCTACACCAGTAAGAGAACTCTTTGTCATTTTTCCTGCTATAGAAATGATTTTAAAGGGTAGGCATAAGCCTCTAGATGATTAAATCCAGATGAAGTTTCAAGGCCTTATATTTGACATTTGTGGGAAGAGCAGGGCTCTCTTAACTCTGGAGGGAACAGGGTGAGATGGGAGGCTCACAACTGCTGCAGACATTTGGATAGCCCAAAGTAAGCCAACATTGGCACACAACCTTAGAAAAATGCAGCCAGAGCTGCGATCAAAGCATTCTTGAAACTTTTGAAATCTCAATTTACATGAGCTAAATGCATTCATTTTGGTTATTTAAATTTTTGGGGAGGTAGTTTTTAAAAACTTATAATCAACCATCCTAAATGATTCACAGATGTATTATTATCCCCATTACATACATGCAGAAAATTAGATTTGCTATGTCATCGCCTAAGAAAATAAGTTCTAGAACTAGAATTTGGATTCTGGAAGTCAGAACTCTACAGCTATAGTGTTTAACTGTTACCATAGATGGCCTTCCTAAATGATGTTTGAAAACACTGTAGCATTTATTATCACATTCAAGAAAGTTTAAAGAAGTGTTCTTTATTATTTCTTCATCTAATTGAAAAAATTTTGATGGTGAGGTTGGTTTTTGTTTGGGTTTTTTGGTTTGTTTTGTTTATTTAATTTCTTGGGGCAATGTTATATAAAGGACTGAGATAATGATTTGGATGTTTTGGAATCCAAAGAGTTGGACTACTCTGTATAAAAAAGGAATTTTGAAAGTATGAACAATCATAATAATTATTCCATTTCTCTAATTTGGAATTATTGTTGGGCTCTTGAGTGCCTTCTCTGTTTGATGTACTGAGTGGTTAGTTTGGAGCAGTGGAAAGAGTATAAGTTTAGAGGATGAGAAGTTTGGAGACCTTAGATTAAATTCTGATAAATTCCTGAAGGGCTCTATGATATTGATCAGTCTTTGAACCTCAGTATTGTCTACAAAGATTAGTTAATAATACTTCACTCACTGGCTTATTGAAAAAGTGAAATGTGATAATAGGACTATGACTGGCAGAAAGTGAGCCCTCAATAAATGGTGTCTAAATCATATAAAATATTTTTGTAAATTCTGTATCACTATAGAGGCTGTTAGTAGTAGTATCTAATATCTGAACTTTCTCCAAACAATTGTGTTCCTTAGGTAAATGGTGCTGGTACATATTCATCCCTTCTTGGCAACACAGAAGAGCATTAAGAGCACACTTATGGGCTTCCCTGGTGGTGCAGTGGTTGAGAGTCCACCTGCCGATGTAGGGGACACGGGTTCGTGCCCCGGTCCGGGAAGACCCCACATGCCGCGCAGCGGCTGGGCCCGTGAGCCATGGCCGCTGAGCCTGCGCGTCCGGAGCCTGCGCTCCGCAACGGGAGAGGCCACAGCACTGAGAGACCCGCGTACCGCAAAAAACAAAAAACAAAAAACACAACACTTATGCTCTTACTGGACACATTTGCACATCTTATCACCCTTAGTCAAAATTTACTGTGTACTTCTCCTTGTTGCATGGTGTGTTAGATAGGATAGGATATGGACTTTGTAGTCAAACAGACTATAAAATTCAAACCTCGATTCTGATCCCAACTCTGATACCAACCATGCAAACTGAGCAATTGCTAACTTTTCTCAGGTCATTTGCCAAAAAAGAAGAAGAATTCTTTTTTATTTTTAATGAAATAAGTGAGTGGATTACAAGAGATAGCACCAACCACGATAATAATATAAATATATGTGTAAAGTGTTTTGCATAAATTAGTCATTAATATTTATTCCTATTTGTCCCTCTTGCCTATCTCCTTCTTCACTGTCACCTAAGCACCACATCAGAGTATTTTTTATGTGTGGAGGAATCAAGACTTTTCTGCTTTAATGAGTGAAATTTTTTCTCTTTGAAATCCAAGGAAATTGGGAAATCCATCTTAAAGTGCTGAATATAGTTCAAAGTGATCAAAACTAAATCAAACAATATTTCCCCCTATGTTTCAGACAAGTTAATGGATTCCTTCTAAATACCACTGGTTAATATTGCTTCAAAAACTTCACCTGGCTTAAAAAATGGAGGGTTCCTTGCAAATCTTTTGTTTAATGTTTACTGTAAAATTTAAGATCAAATTTTTTATGAGCATTAGAATATCAAGATTATAATTCCATGTATTTTGCTGTGTATGCACATACGTGCATGCATGCACACACACAGAGGAACTATACATAAAATAATACATCTAAATTATACAGATCCAAAATCTTTCTCTTTATATATATATATATATATATATATATATATATAGGAATTTTTAATCTGAAAAGCATGAGTAATTGCCTTAGTTCTCCATTTTTTATGCGCTTCATAGATCAACTTTAAATTTCACTCTTTTAAATTAACTTTGCTTGCTGTCCCAATAGAATAGCACTACATAGCATATATTAAATATGTAAAAAAGGTGCTTTATAATGCATTATCTTCACCAAAGTAAATTAAGGCTCTCTTTCAAAGAAATAGGATGTCTGTGTAGAATGCTAATAAGTTAAATGTTTATTTTTATGGGAACGGTTTCTATCATAAACAACAATCGTTCTTAAAAAAGAAAGAAGGAAAAAAAGCAGCAGAACAAAGCAATAGTTTATAAAATAAAACCTGAGCAGGTGCAGAGAAATACAATATTTAGGGTAGAGTAACGGTAACCTCTACCTTTGGGTATTTGTTGTTTATATATTTAGAATTAGTGTGGTGTCTGTAGGAGATTACACAAAGAAAGCCAAAGTAAAGGCCTCTCTAAAGGAGATGTATATTGTGTAGGGACTTTCTATATCTTGTACTCTGAGACTGGTTCTAACAAGGGGCCATATTAGTATGCAGGCATTTGTGTTTTATTTCTTTTCCAGTTTTTGTTCTTGGAATGAGGTATTCCCATGAAACTCATTAAACCTATTTCTGCAGCTGACACACCACTCAGGCATGAATAATCTAAGGGTAAACAGAAAGTTGATATAAATATGCAAACATTTTTGATGAAACAAAATAATAGGGAGCTAAAAAACTGGGAGTGACTCATTAGCACAAAAAAGAACACTTAATCATTTTTATTAATGTTTAGTTATGACAAACTCTGAGTTTTAAATTCTTGTCCAAATGCATGCTAGAACTCTTTAAAATTGTCAAGTGCTCATGCAGATATGTTAGTAGTAGTAGTATGAATATTTAAAGCATGGGGATGAGAAAATTCAAATAAATAATTATAAATTCCTTTTCCTTGATCATCTTTTTTTTTTGCAGTACGCAGGCCTCTCACTGCTGTGGCCTCTCCCGTTGCAGAGCACAGGCTCCGGACGCGCAGGCTCATCGGCCAAGGCTCATGGGCCCAGCCGCTCCGCGGCATGTGGGATCTTCCTGGACCGGGGCACGAACCCATATCCCCTGCATCAGCAGGCGGACTCTCAACCACTGCGCCACCAGGGAAGCCCTCCTTGATCATCTTTAAGATAGTGTCTTACATACAAGGTAACAATGCAGGGAAGGAATCGTTATTTAATACCTTCTTTGGGGATATTTGCTTATCACTCTGAAAGAAATACTCCGGGATTCACAAATTATGCAAATTCAGAAAATAGTCCACTTTGAACAAATGATTATATATTTCAAGAACACAAATTGAACGAAAAAAATCTTTGTAAAATGACTACTGATACAACAATTAACATTCATCAGATTGGCTCAAATTAATGTCTGATGACACTCATAGGGATGTAAAATTCAAACTTCACTGGTGAGTGTCAATTCAAAAATTCCATTAGAGAATAATCTCTCAACAGCTACTGAATAAGAAAATGTGCATGCCCCTCATCCCAGTCCCTCCACTTCTAGGTGCTACCACAAGAAGCACGTGCTCATGAGCACAGGCATGCCAATTGCAGCATTGTCTGTATTAGTGAAAATTGGTTTTAATGTGGTTATTGATATAACAAAAATAAACTATTAGAACCATACCTCACATTACACCTAAAATCCATTCCACATGGGTTAAAGACTCTACTGTAAAAGCAAAACTTTATAAAGTGTTCAAGAATGTATAGGACATTTACTGGTGTAGGAGAGAAAAAAAGCACAAAAACGTTATACCACTGTGTATGAAAACTTACTGAAATATATATCATATTAAAATTACAAGGTTTGTTTTGAAAAGAGACATTGTAAACTAAAAAGACATATCTTAAAAAGACGTATCTTAAACTTAAAAAAATACTTAAAATCCATGTAACAGAGAACTACTTTTTAAAATAAATAGAAGAATTATTATGAATCAATAAGAAAAACAAAACCAACCCAAAAGAAAATAGATAAAAGCATGTGCGTAGGTAATTCAGAGAAAGTTTGATAAAAATTACATTAAAAATGCTAAACCTCTTTAGTAAGCACAGAGATAAAATTTTAAATAATATTTTGATACCATTTCATGCCCAATAGATTGGGAAAATTGAAACAGGCCTGACAGTAAAAAGGTGGGTAATATATACAGAACTGTTGATTCTCCTAAGATATTGGTGTGAACGTAAACTAGCACAACCATTTTATTACAGATAGCAATTTGGCAATATTTAGCAAATTTGAAGATGTTCACACACCTTGATGGAGCAATCCCACAACTAGGCATATACCTCAGTGAAACTCTAGCACATGTGTTCCAAGTTAAAGGTACAGAATATTTATAAGAGCATTTAAAAAGTCAAATTTGATTTTTTTTGAGTTCTGTCAGGTCATTGCTGAGTTTTTCTAATTCTGATTTTATGTTGTATTTTTATTAGTTTATTTCTTATGTATTTTTCTTGATATCTTTTAGCTCACTTTGAAATATTAGGCATGGTTTTAATATTTATTTGTCTGTCTATCTATCTATTGTATTTCTTTTCTGGGGTCTTTTAATTGTGTGGATATTCTTCCATTCCTTTTTTTCTTTCTACTTATGGGATTCACACATTTGTTTTCTCTTACTCATTTTAGTGTGAAATTAGTTTTCCTGAATTTTTAAAGGAAGCTTTGATTCTGATTGGTTCTTTTATTTCACAGAGCTCCCCCTTCTGTTGTTTCCAGTAGTAACTTGCTTCCTGACATTCCCGGCTCTACTCTCTCCACAACTATTATCTTTTCCTTACACTCTGTTATCTATGTTACACTAAATTTGAGTTCTTCCCTGGGCCCTGCCCTGGAAGTTGGCCTTGGCAGGTCAATTTCAAGCCTTCTGAGAGCTCGATTGTCCCCACTCCTTCAGGCTTCCTTACTGCAAGCTCTTGTGTTTATCTACATTTGAAGCATGCCAAAACTCCCCCCAGTGTCAGTTCTGGTTGTTATTGTCTTGCAGTGCTTTCCAGCAAACATCTATTGGCTATTTGAGTGCTCTCTTCTCATGCCCATCTGTGGCTCCACTGCTTTCCTCTACTTCCCTCTCCCCTGGCAGCCTCTTCCTCCACATATACAAACACACATGTGCTTGTGCATCTATTAATTTATTTCTTATTCTTTGTGGCTCTTTATTTATATTGCACTCTCTCATAGAGCCCTTGTTCTGGAGGAAGCAAGCTGCCATGTTGTTTGCTGCCCTATGGAGAGGTCCATCTGGCAAGGATATAAGGAAGGGCTCCAGCCAACAGTCCATGAGGAACTGAGGCCCTCAGTCTAAAAATCTCCAAGGAACTGAATCTTGACAACAGCCAAGTGAGTGAGCTTGAAAGCAGATCCTTCCCCAGTCAAGCCTTCAGATGAAGACACAGACCTGGCAAATCCCGATAACAGCCTTGTGAGACTGACTGAGGCAGAAGAATCTAGATAAACTCTGCTTGTGTTCTGGGCCCACAGAAAATGTGAGATAATAAATATTTATCAATTTAAGCTGCTAATTTATTATGCTAGAATAAATAACTGATATAACTCATACCTGCAAAATTATGTATGTGTGTTATATATTGTGGCATTATTTGTAATTGCTAAAAAAGTAGAGACAATCAAAATGTACATCAATAGAATAGTAGTTAAATAAGTAGAGGTTCATTCATGAAATAAAACATGATGCTACACAAAAAAAGGATAAGAGTGCTCTTTATGCACTGATATGAAAAGATAATCAATATGTTATTAAGTGAAAAAGCAATGTACAAAATAACGCATAGCATGCTAACATTTATTTACGCCTATAAAACTTGTCTGCAAAGATACAGAAAAAACTAGTAACCATGGGTACCTATTTTGGGGGACTGAGGTGGGTAGAAACTGAGTGGCTGTAAGTACAGAGGTGGGAGGGAGATTTTCAACTCTATAGTGTTTTAGGTTTACTGATTTTGGAATCCATGTGAATGGATTAGCTGTTCTACAAATTAATTAACTGTTTAAATGTTTAAAGGGAAGAAATAAGTAAACTGTTTAACAAAAATGCATTTTCTTTTTCTAAAACAAAACATAACATTGAATGAGAAAAAGAAAATTGCATTCTGTGTTGTGCATGGACATGTTTTTACAGCAGGCAAATCATAATATATAACTTATTGATACTTGCTTATATAAGTAATAATATATAACTCAATAATAATATATAATATATAACTTGTTGTTACTTATATAATAATAATTTTTAAATGTGCATGGGAATGATAAATTCCAAATTTAGGCTAATAGTTATTTCTGGAAAGAGAATGATGTGAATAAGATTGGAGAAAAAGAAGCCAGGTGACTTCAACTGTATCTTTCACATTTTAATTTCCAGTTAGGTCATATAGATTGAAAAAGTACAGAGAAAGACAGAAATGTGGAAATACTTGATGTTTTCAGGTAAAGGAATTATTTTAAGAAAATCACTTAAATATATTTTATATTTTGATGACATTAACATTAACTGGGATTCTGTAAAAATTCTCGTGAAATTTAAAGATGGCTATATTGTATAGTTATTGGGCCTATTTTGAGAGAGTTCATACAGAGAAACATAAAATTTCATGTATCTATTTTTGATATTAGGAACTATGGAAGTAAAAATGCATCAGTGTGACATACAGGGTGAGAAAGTGAGCACTGAGCATCATACGGGTAATTTTTTCAACAGCCATTCCTTGAACTTATAAATCCACATTTGATTGATTGAACTCAATCAAACAGCCACACCTAATTTATTGAGAAATGTAATTTAGTTGTGTGCACAGGGAAAGAAATGAAATTTAGTGAACACAAAGCACAGTCTCTTCCACAAGGGATGACACTACTAAGCATGTGGGAACGTCGACCTGATGATGCCAGACCTTTCCATTTTTTAAGAGCAGCCAGAAATTTAATTTTCTTTTTTTAATGTGACATCTCCGATTTTTAAATGTTGGCAACTAAATCATTCTTTTAATGACCTTATATGAGCCAAACAAAATATGTCTACAAACTAGACCTGTAGGCCAATAGTCTGCAAACCTCGACAGTACTAAAATATCCTACAAATGAACACTGGGAGGGACCAGAGTTCAAGATCTCTTTTCCTGTGGACTGTGGGTACACAGTATTCTAAAACTAAGAAGAGCTGGTGAGAGATACCACAGAAGCCAAGGGGTAGGACTAGGTTACACCCAGTAAATTAGGATGAGGACTCAAAGGCCACTGGATCCAGCAAATCAAAAAATAGGGCCAGCCACAAACTGTAATAAAGTTATACTCCCTGGCTTCTTGAAACTTGTAATGCAGTTGGAAAAACGCTGCATAGAAACCGAAGTGTCCACAATACGATACAGCCCAGACTTCGTGGTATAGACTGAACATCAAAATTAGAGAGTTAATTCATTATTTTGAGATGTGGTTGTTAGAAAAAATTTAGTGAGGTAGGGGAGACTTGAAGTACACTTTGAAGAATGTAACAATAGGGCTTCCCCGGTGGCGCAGTGGTTGAGAGTCCGCCTGCTGATGCAGGGGACACGGGTTCGTGCCCCGGTCCAGGAAGATCCCATATGCCGCGGAGCGGCTGGGCCCATGAGTCATGGCCTCTGAGCCTGTGCGTCCGGACCCTGTGCTCCGCAATGGGAGAGGCCACAACAGTGAGAGGCCCGTGTACCGCAAAAAAAAAAAAAAAAAAAAAAAGAATGTAACAGTAAAGAACCTTGGGTATATTCACGTAAGTGGAAATGTGAGAAAGAAAGAAAAGACAGGAATTCTAAAGAGCTGAATTAATTCACAAGTTCTTCCTTCACTAGCTACCTGAGTTCAGAGGCTTCTAATTATCTCCTAATCACTATCCTCACTTTCTTCTCAATTTTTAGCTGGGCACAGAGCTTCCTTGCCTTTAGGTCTGATCATATGTCTAAATATTAGCTAACGGCTATAAGGAAAATAGGGTGTGCAACTTCCAGAAAATGCTTTTAAAGAGGGTCCTTTTAATCCTTCTCTTCTTGCTGGTTAAAATGAGTACCTATATGCTGAGACTCCAACAGCTATCAGGGACCTTGAGGTGGCCTTGGGAATGGAAGTCCTTTATAGCATAGTAGCAAGACAGGAGCCTGGGATAGAAACCTTTGGGCTCCCTGGATATGTAAGAGAAATAAACTTGTCTCATTTATGCCATAGGTATTCTGTTTGGTTACTATGGTTTTCTCTTAATTTTTTGCTTTAAAAAAATACTCAAACTTGAACATATTATTTTACCTCCCTGAGCTGGTATTTCCTTAAAATGAGGGAGGTAAAGTTGTTAAGACAGTCCCATTGATGTCTTCATATTTCAACATTCTGTATGATTCAACAGGAAATTTTTAAAAAAATCTCTTAAACAATTGTGCCCTGTCAGTTTGCATCAACACATCTTATATAAAAAGCGAAAATTTCAGTCAATTACTCAGGTATTTTCTAATGTATACAAGTTTCTCTTTGAGAAAACACATGATGACATACATCACACCTAAAATGGAATACAATATACAGGTATCCCCCTCTTTTCGAAAGTTTGCTTTATATCACTTCACTTTTACAAAAGACCCTCATTAGTACCTATTTTTGCTAACTGAAAGAAATCTTAAGAGGATTTTTCCTTTCAGGAAAAACGGGACAATAGTACTCAGTATTTGTTTTGCAGGGAGCCGTTTACAGAGGCAGTGCTCACCCCCCCAGCAGCGAGAGGGCACCTCCAAGCTCTTTTCCCGGGAACTACACTCAGCACCTTAGCATCAGGCCACGAAAGCTTTACACTGTCTGTGAGCATCTGTGCTTTATCTCAATTTATTTTTGTGTGTCCTTAGCAAGATGTGCCATCAGGTAATTGCTTCTTCACTTTACTCCATTTCTGCTTCCCAGAGTTTTCACAGGAACACTCAACTTTCAGACAACGGAGAAAACTTTTATTCCAATAGAAGTTGGAATCAAAAAAATTCCAAATTTGCTCATCCATTAATGGATGAGCAAACAAAAAACTGCATCATTAATGATATTGTTGAAATTTTTATAACTGATCCCTTAAAGCTGATGATTAATATTACCTTCCTCCTGGTCAACTTTCCCCAAAGCATATTCGTTTGAATAAAAATCTTGATAAGAAATCAACAAAATACACATGCTAGGGTGAAATAACTGTTTATACTACTTTAATCCATGTTTCCTTTTGAGAGATTCACCAGACACATTAGAATAGAAGTCCTGAGCCATCTCAAACAAGCAGATAAACAAAAACACTTATTTCTGTTTAATCAGTTACGTCTACAATATATTGGACCATAACAGTATTTTTCTTCAGAAGAGTGGTTGGGAAACAGTTCTAGATGGTATAGTTTTCCAGAATTCTTTCTTTATATCCTGCTGCTCTCCATTTAGGAAAGTAAACAAAGCCCTGAAGTAACAGATAAGTTAAAATTCCATTTGCTATTTCACAGCACACCCCACAAGAAAGCTGTTTGTAAACCACAGCTTGAGATTCTCAGAGGAAAAGAAGAATGATCAGCGAGCTCAGTTTAGACATTGCACATTTAATTTTACCTTTTGGGCTCTGCCTCTTGTAGCAAAGCTCAGCTTTGAATCAGAAGTACCATTATTGTACTGTGAGCTTTAAAAAGATAATTGATATTCACCCTGGATTTAATGTCCTTGGAGAGAGATTTCAAGAACAGAATTTTAGTGGTTGATTCTAGACTTTTCCTTGTCTGTAAACCTTACAGTTTACATAGGCAATAAATATTTTTAGAAATCAGTAAAAATGGAAGCAAGAGACTAACAAGTGAGAGAAGTACAATACAAAAATAAGCAGTTAGTACTTGGAAACGCCTCCTTTTTGGTATAGCGTAATTTTTTTTGTTGTTCTTTTGAATATTTTGTTTAGCAAGAGAACAGAAATCTTCTACAGGGACTAGGAGATGCCATCTGGTGATTTTATACAATATCACTACTAAAAAAAGCTCTATTTTCCCCAATTGTAATAGATCTAAAAACTCATTCTTTTGAGATTTCATTGATAGTGCCCAGAAAAACAGATTTTTCTTTAATTTCTTTTTAGCATTCAAGAAAATAAGCTAAAAGCTATTTTCATGATTTAAAACACCTATATGATTTATAATACAAATTAAGGAATGGAAAGAAAAACTGATACAGATCAAGAATCATAAATTCATAAAACTTCAGAGAATCCAAAATATTTTGAGAAGTATAATAAAAAATTATCTTAATATATTTCCTCTGGAAATCATAGCTATCAAAAGGCTACAAAAGGCCATGTTACAAACATGTGGATTTTTAATCCATAGAACAGACGGCAGATTTTCATTTTATTCAATTGCTTTACTAAGGGATGAATCAAACATCTGGTAGAATTTTTATTTTTACTTCATTTGCACTTATAACTCTAATTACATATAATGGAGTGCTAAGAACAGTTAACAGAATGCTGTTATAGAAACATAATAACAATGTAGGATTATTAATTCAAAACTGCCATTTCTGGGAAAAGCCTAGAAATCAGTGGGTGGCAAGTAAAATATGAAACATTTGCTCAGAAACAATTGTCAGTTTTACATGTCAAAATATATGGATGGTCATGCATAGCTGTTTGTGTTAACGATTAGTACTGATGTATGTTGTTAGGTTAAAACAATGGATGCATTATACAGGGAAGAAAGAACATCTATAGAAGATGAGAGAGGAGACTGCCAATTTTGGTTTTTAGCCAAATCCAATTTCACTGGGTTGTTAATAACTTGATTGGAGGTGACTGTGTTTATTTTGGGAACCTGTGCTTTTACATGATCACAAAATGCGATAACGCATATGTAGCTCAGACTGAAAAATACACGACACGATAGACCTGAGGATTGTATTTTCAATTTTGATTTAAACGTTTACTTGCACAGCAGTATTTTATGAAGTCCCTGAACTTATGAACCCATGCCAGTCTACACGGCTGGTTTAACATGTGCAATGCTTGATTGTTTTTCTGAATGACCACTAATATTATTTGGTGTACATAATTCACAATATTCTATTTTGAAATCCAGCATAACATTTCATTTCAATCTACTGATTTAGTCCTCTAGGAAGGACAGAAACTATTAAATTTTCAAAGCTTCTCAGTGCTATTCCTGTATTTAATAGAAATAGCCAATTGAAAATAACCACTGTGGTTTCTCCAGGAACCTGGCTGTGCCTTGTTTCACAATGTCTATTTTCTGAGACACAATGTAACCAAAATTAATCTCAAGCTTATTAAATTGCTGTACCAGCCTTTAGAGGTGACTATTTTTATAAGATAAATTCTAAAAGTTTCTAAAGAAACAGTGAGACACTGCCTGTTATTATTGGCATACACCTGCTGCTGTTATGAATTACATTGCTTCAATAAATGAATTTCAGATAGCAAATTGTTTCTTTAAGTACCAAGAATAACCTTTTTAATAATATGTATTTCAAGTTATAATCCTACTAACATGAAAATAAAGTAAATTTTTTACTAAAATAAACACACTTACCTGCTTGCTTACATAAACAGAAAGTATCAAGCTCTTCTTTTAACAATTTAGAGTCATTTTTACAATCATCAGTTTTATGCTTGGCTTTAGTATGGTTGCTTCTCTATTTCCTTTCTTACTGTTATTTAGTTATTAAATAACAGTTTAGTTTGTCAGTGTAATGCTGAGCACATGAGAAGTTAAAAAAATATTTGTGGAATGGATGCACAAATTCTCAAATGAAGCTTCCAGTTCTCTTCTTAATTTGATGTGGACAGAGAAGTAAGACACCCAAGTATTAAAAATGTGTATTCATTATATCTAATGTTGAATCAAGGGTCTAGCCAGTACACAAGATGCATGAATCTTAGAATACTAGGTATTTCAGTGGGTCAGAACTTTTTCCATTTACTATCAGGTTCTCAGATTTGTTACAGATGTTGAATTTACCAAAAGATTGACCACTGAATAAATCAGATGTTATTATCAATGAGAAAATGACATGTGGAAATAATATATTATGTTCTTGGGCAATACTATTACATTAACAAATATATGCCTTGCCTTGAATGGTTTTTATCTTTAGTTATTGGTTTAGATATAGAGGAAAAGTCACACATCAACTTTAGAATTTGCTTCTTTCCACATGTGAGGCCAGAATCAATTCTGCGTAATGGTACCCTGAGAGGATAATGTGGTGTAAGTTGAAAACTGCAAGATCAGTGAGCATTCCTTGGGAACTCTCTGGGTTTCTTTATATATTGCCAAACTATTCTCTGTGTTTTTATTCTTACTAATATCTCCTAGGCTGAATATATTGATACTTTGTCTCTATTATATCTACATTACAGAGGACTTTGATGTATCTCTAAAACTCATTTGTTTTCATATAGTTGAAGTCTATTCCCAGACCCTAGAGATGTTAACTTGATTACGCCAGTGATAAATTAGAGAATGGTGACCAAAAACAAGCAAAAAAAAGCAATGTTGTTAGATAATTATTTTTAGAAAATATTTGTATACTGAAAATACTCTTTTCATCTAGATTGTCAAATTCCCTATAAAAATATAATTTAATTTGGAGAATTATATTTCTATATATGTGCTTTTTCTTCTCTTCTAGTTTTGGTACATTTATTCTTTAATAAAGTTTTAAAGATTTGATTGATACTAAAGTACTCAAAGTTGTTCTGAATTTTAACCTACAATGCTTATTATAATAATCTTAATTTTCATCATGATTTTTCCTGAAATTTCTAAATAAAACGGCAGATTACTTAGAAATGGTCAAATCTGTTTTGACTTTTTAAAATACATCTCAGTGAAATTTGTTCGATGAACAGTAGTATAGACATTCTGTGGAGACTGATGTAATCTCCAGTTCACAAGCTGCCTTGGATTTGGATGGCACCTGTCTAAAAGGTGGAAAGCGTACTGATTATAGAACCTGAAGTTGGGGTCTGCAGCCCCCCTGGATCTGAGGATGTATCCTGTGGTTTTTACAATCATTTCATTGTATAATTTTAAAAATTTATGCTTCATTCTGTGTATGTGAGCTGAGTAGCAATGTTCTTATTGTCTTAGGTTCAACAACTAAAAACCCAAGGCTGAGAAAAAAGCAGCATCAATTCTCTGCATTTAAAAGAATGTTGAAAATAATTGAGGCTATTATCTCCCTGATGGCTGGTTCCCATTCCCGATTATTGCCCTAGTCCCCATCCCAACCTCAAGTCCATTTAAGCAGAACCCCAGGAAACAGGGAGAACCAAAATTTATTCAAGTTGTGAATTATTTACCCAAGGAGGAAACTACGGATTTTTACTTCCTTGCCTGAAGAGTGAAGAAATGGTGCTTACCAAATCCAAGAGAGAAGACCTCAAGGAGTGCCACCACCACAAATTAGAAGTCAACACTGGTATCTCACTCCCCAGGTGAACGTTTTCTTATGCAGCATACTTGTTGATTTATGCCTGTCTGTTCAGAGGTAAGAGAACTAGTTTAGGGATATAAATTAAATGTGATTTATTAAAAATTTCCTATAATTGTACGTTTAATATGTATTTTTTATGGACCCAGTTGTTTCAATATGATCTGCAGTTCATCAAAATACAATAACTAAAAGTAAAATTTTATTACAAGTATATAATAATTTCTTAGAAATGAATTCTTAATGAGATTAAGATAGCATCCTCTTAAGACAAGATTAATTCATACAATTTTATAAGCTATAAAACAAAATTATAAATCAATGTGTTATTTCTCATTACGTATTTTTTAACAATGCAATGTAATACGTAGCTCAGATCATAAATCATTTATTTACCTAGAAATATTTCCTTGTTAAATGTGTGTACATACATGTATTAAACTCTGATGCTTGGTCATTCAAATAGTTAAATTAAAGCATTGTACAAAATCAGAAAGAACTCTATTATTTTACTAGCTATTTTGATCACATTTTTCTTGTATCTAAATAAAGAGAAACTTATCTATTGCCAAAACTAACCAGTCTGGCTAGATTTACTTTTACTTTTTATTAATAAAAGGTAGAAAATAGTCATTTCATAAGATGAAATAAGAGGAGGATTAAATAATTAAATATTTCACAATATGACTTGATAAAATAGGTTTTAACTACTTTGTTGAATAATACATACCAAATCTGAAAGAAAGCATAAAAAATTTGCCTATGGGTTTTATCAAGTGTATCTTGAAGATCTCAGTAATCTCAAAAAATATTCCAATTACGTTAAAAGGATCTACTTCACTAACCTATACTGCTTCAACTCTTCAAAGTTTTTCTTTTTAGCTAATGACAGGTCCCAAGGATGAATCTTGAGAATAGCTTAAAAGAACTACTTATAATTAAATACATGAAAAAAGCTATTTTCGATATTTAACATTTCTTACCTACGTGTTATTTGCTTTGCTCTTATGGAGCTCCCTGAAAATTGATACATTCTTTGACAATGTGAAAAGCTGGAAGAGGTGAGATCTTTAAATAACAATTATCAATACCAATCCATTTTAAATGCCAGTTTTTCACTTTTAACAGAAATACCTGTAAGACGGAAAAAGACCCAAGTCCTGAGATGGTTTATATTTCCTTGGTTATCCATTGACACTGATTTGTTTTCTTAAGCCAATATTTTGAAGTCACTTTGACGTCCAGAGAGATTTTTGAGATGTGTGCCTTTCTTCTGCGAAGCAGGATAGAAGAGATAGGGAGAGGAAGGTAGAAGGGAGGAACCTGCTTTGAAGTCCCTTCTACAGATTTATTCTCAGCTAGATCCCTCTCAGGAAAGGACACATCCTTGCTCCATTATTCCTTTTAAATTCTTGGTGTTATATTGCTTTGCATACCGAGGTTTAGAAACTGCTCCAAAGAGTATTGTAAAGGCAGTAATTAAAGAAAACTAAAACTCTCTATTTATACCTAACCAAGTCCATACTCTTCAATACCTGAAAAACTAGATGGACAGATAGATAGATTTGCATGTATGTATACACATGTTTTAGATCATCTGATAGATTCTTTTATCATCATGCAACTGCGTTGTATTTTCTATGTAAATTTGTGTTTATGGTTTTATTAGACCAAGATATTACATAATGAAGTTTATGTGTGCTGAGTAGTAATTTTAAATGTGTTTAATATTTAATTATAGTATTTCTCAATCTAGGGTATATAGACCCTTAGGGATCCACAGATACATTCTCAACAGTCTGCATGATCTCAGGTCTGAGAAATTCTGGTTAATGGACTTAGTCATTAAGAGCTCAGGCCATAGAGCCAATCTCATCTGGTTCAAATTGCAGCACCCTCACTTACCAGCTGTGGATCCTTGGGGAAGTTACCTTCCTTCTCTGAATCTCAGTTTTCTCACCTATAAAATGACAGATATAATGCAATGTAAAATGCTCACTTCCTCTTAGGTTGAATTAATTAAGAGAAACATTTCATCCATCCATAAAATCAGTAAGTCAAAAATGTTATTTCAGAATAACAGAGACTCATTATTCTGATGTTTGGATTCTGGATATAATCAAGTGAAAATAGTGTACCCTACTTCAGAAATACTTGTACTACTTTTGTTAGCCATCATGATCAAACTTTTTCTGTGCATTTAAAGAATGAGAAACTTTATATTGCTAAAAATTAATCAATCTGGTAGCTAGCATACAATTTTGGTTTACTAATAGAAAATACATTCATCTTATAAGTTCAAATAACTTGAGGATTAACTCTAATTGGAATGAGCATTTCATTATATGATTTGATGAGTTTGAACTACCAATATAGCTTTTCATTATATCAGACTCCCTAGAATCCCAAATTGTTCTTTTTCCACTGATAGGAAATTGTCTAATAGAAATATCTTAGCAGAAAATATGACCCTTGTGGGAGAGGAAAATATCAGTAATCATTAACAAAATCATTTCAGTGTTTTATGGGACAAGGGAGAATATTTTGGCCCTATGGCAAGCACTGTATACTTCTAATTTAGACCCGTATTTCTTATTGTAGGAATGCTGGAAACAACTGATAGATTTTCTAGCAATATCCAGATCAAAGCCACCTTTATTTAGACCAATGGGTACATAATTAATGATACTTTAATATACAGCAAGGTTGAGGATGCTGAGAGGAAAGCATGAGACAAGGTTGGGGTTTTCCTCACACCCTCTGTATTATTCATGTTAGGCTACCTACTGTAACAGACTGTCCCTAAATCTCAACGGCTTAACACAATAGGGGTTTATTTTTCACTCACATTCCATCTCACCTAGGAAGTGACAGGGACATAGACTGTTCTTTATGATTTGTCAGGGACATAGATTCCTGTCAGGTAGTTCCACCATTTTCTAAGGTCTTGGAGTCTTCCACAGGGTTTTCTGCAGCCAGGCAGCAGAGAGGTAGGAAAAAGTACCTGGAGTATCTCATCCAAGGTTTGGGGCCCAGCTCAGACATTATACATCATTCAAAAACAAGACGAGAACATAGGTATTAGTCCCAACTGGCTGGGGTCTGGTAATCCTCTATAGAAATTCAGGATACTTGGTTTAAGTTCACAGATTCTTTTTTTTTTTTTTTTAATTTTATTTATTATTTATTTTTGTCTGTGTTGGGTCTTCGTTTCTGTGCGAGGGCTTTCTCTAGTTGCGGCAAGCAGGGACCACTCTTCATCGCGATGCGCGGGCCTCTCACTATCGCGGCCTCTCTTGTTGTGGAGCACAGGCTCCAGACATGCAGGCTCAGTAGTTGTGGCTCACGGGCCTAGTTGCTCTGCGGCATGTGGGATCTTCACAGACCAGTGTTTGAACCCGTGTCCCCTGCATTTGCAGGCAGATTCTCAACCACTGCGCCACCAGGGAAACCCAAAGTTCACAGATTCTTGCTGATATTGTAATGATATTATTTTTTACAGATGTTTCTGTTATATTCATACACTATTTTTATTTAATCATAAGTGATATTAATTCATTCATTTCTAATTCTGTGAGACTCTGAACAATCTTGTGTACATACTGACTTAATTCTATTGTAAAGAAATTGTGTCAGTGATAACAAGATCAATTAAGTAATTGCCAGCAGCTTAAATATGAACGATTTAAAATCTAATTTCCTAAAAAAAAAATCCACAAAGATTAAGTACAATTTTCCATAACACCCAAGTAAACAAGCATCAAAAGCTCAAGGTTAATAATAAAAATAACAATCATAAAACTAAAATCTCATAGATCTTCTTGCAAATAAATTACTACATTTATGGGTGATAGGATATAAATCTTATGATAGTAAGATCTAACAAGAAAGGAGCATCACCCAAACCTTGCTAATGTTATATTTTAGTGTCTTGATAGGTGACTGACTTATAAATATTCTTCAAACTTCTATTCTACTATTTACTTGATGTTAAAGCCTGGCCAATTGCTTTGTATTTTCAAAATACTCATATCAGGAACTTTAAGTTTCTTATTCTCTCAATATTCTAGTTATTCAAGCTTGGGGGTGTCATTTATAATTTATTTTAATTAATGTGCATTAAAGGTATTTGAGATTTAGATTTTTTTAAATTTCCACTCCTAATAATACGTTTACTCTGAGAAAAATTGTGCAAATGCTGCTGGTCAAAATGCTGATATTTGTTAATCAGCAGATCTAGGATATCTGGAGCTGGATTTCCAGCTCTCAGCTTTTGCATCGTGAATAAATCATGACCACATGACCCAAGAAGAAAAGTACATGCTTTACCCAAGATTCAAATACTAGTTAGACCACAATACTTTTACCCACATATTTTGAAGTTTTAAAAAAGTACAATTATTATATCATGTCCATAAAACTGTGGAACATCAAAGTTTATACTGGCATCAAAGGTGACCATATTTGTTTCACTGTAAATATCAATACAAGTGAGTCTACCCAGTAATCTATCTTTTTCTACAACTCCATAAAAATATTTTTGTGTTTACACTTTACTCTCTAACTCAAAATCTTACTATATCTAATTTTATTCTATTCCAAGCTCTTCTACATACTATCAGTTTAGTCTTCAGCAAGGCATTAATTTTTCTGAGGCTTAAATTCGATGGGCATTTAGGTTGCTTCCACGACCTGGCTACTGTAAATAGTGCCGCAATGAACATTGAGGTGCATGTGTCCTTTTGAATTATGGTTTTCTCTGGGTATATGCCCAGTGGCGGGATTGCTGGGTCATATGGTAGTTCTATTTTTAGTTTTTTAAGGAACCTCCATACTGTTCTCCATAGTGGCTATATCATTCCCACCAACGCTGCAAGAGGGTTCCTTTTTCTCCACACACTCTCCAGCATTTGTTGTTTGTAGATTTTCTGATGAGGCCCATTCTACGTAGTGTGAGGTGATACCACATTGTAGTTTTGATTTGCATTTCTCTAATAATTAGTGATGTTGAGCAGCTTTTCATGTGCCTCTTGACCATCTGTATGTCTTCTTTGGAGAAATGTCTATTTAGGTCTTCTGCCCATTTTTTGACTGGGTTCTTTGATTTTTTATTATTGAGCTGCATGAGCTGTTTATGTATTTTGGAGATTAATCCTTTGTCTGTTGATTCATTTGCAAATATTTTCTCCCATTCTGAGGGTTGTCTTTTTGTCTCGTTTATAGTTTTCTTTGCTGTGCAAAATCTTTGAAGTTTCATTAGGTCCCATTTGTATTTTTGTTGTTATTTCCATTACTCTAGGAGGTGGGTCAAAAAAGATCTTGCTGTGATTTATGTAAAAGAGTGTTCTTCCTATGTCTTCCTCTAAGAGTTTTATAGAGTCTGGCTTTACATTTAGGTTTTTAATGCATTTTGAGTTTATTTTTGTGTATGGTATTAAGGAGTGTTCTAATTTCATTCTTTTACATGTAGCTGTCCAGTTTTCCCAGCACCACTTATTGAAGAGACTGCCTTTTCTCCATTGTATATCCTTGCCTTCTTTGTCATAGATTAGTTGACGATAGGTGCATGGGTTTATCTCTGGGCTTTCTATCCTGTTCCATTGATCTATATTTCTGTTTTTGTGCCAGTACCATATTGTCTTAATTACTGTAGCTTTGTAGTATAGTCTGAAGTCAGGGAGTCTGATTCCTCCAGCTCTGCTTTTTTCCCTCAAGATTGCTTTGGTTATTCGAGGTCTTTTTTGTCTCCATACAAATTTTAATATTTTTTGTTCTAGTTCTGTAAAAAAATGCCATTGGTAATTTCATAGGGATTGCATTAAATCTGTAGATTGCTTTGAGTAGTATAGTCATTTTCACAATATTGATTCTTCCAATCCAATAACATAGTATATCTCTCCATCTGTTTGTGTCAGCTTTGATTTCTTTCATCTGTGTCTTACAGTTTTCTGAGTACAGGTCTTTTACCTCCTTAGGTAGGTTTATTCCTAGGTATTTTATTCTTCTGGTTGCAATGGTGAATGGGATTGTTTCCTTAATTTCTCTTTCTGATCTTTTGTTGTTAGTGTATAGGAATGCAAGAGATTTCTGTGCGTTAATTTCATATCCTGCAACTTTACCAAAATCATTGATTAGCTCTAGTAGTTTTCTGTTGGCATGTTTAGGATTATCTATGTCTAATATCATGTCATCTGCAAACAGTGACAGTTTTACTTCTTCTATTCCAATTTGGATTCCTTTTATTTCTTTTTCTTCTCTGATTGCCGTGGCTAGGACTTCCAAAACTATGTTGAATAACAATGGTGAGATGGACATCCTTGTCTTGTTCCTGATCTTAGAGGAAATGCATTCAGTTTTTCACCATTGAGAATGATGTTTGCTGTGGGCTTGTCATATATGGTCTTTACTATGTTGAGGTAGGTTCCCTCTATGCCCACTTTCTGGAGAGTGTTTATCATAAATCGGTGTTGAATTTTGTCAAAAGCTTTTTCTGCATCTATTGAGATGATCATATGGTTTTTATTCTTCAGTTTGTTAATATGGTGTATCACATTGATTGAATTGTGTATATTGAAGAATCCTTGCACCCCTGAGATAAATCCAACTTGATCATGGTGCATGATCCTTTTAATGTATTGTTGGATTCTGTTTGCTAATATTTTGTTGAGGATTTCTGCATCATATTCACCAATGATACTGGTCTGCAATTTTCTTTTTTTGTAGTATCTTTGGTTTTGGTATCAGGGTGACGGTGGCCTCGTAGAATGAGTTTGGGAGTGTTCCTTCCTCTGCAATTTTTTGGAAGAGTTTGAGGATGGGTATTAGCTCTTCTCTAAACATTTGATAAAATTCACCTGTGAAGCCATCTACAGGACCAGGACTTTTGTTTGTTGGAAGACTTTTAACCACAGTTTCAATTTCATTATTTGTGATTGGTCTGTTCATATGTTCTATTTCTTCCTGGTTCAGTCTTGGAAGGTTATACCTTCCAAGCATTTGTCCATTTCTTGCAGGCTACATTTTAATGGCATAGAATTGCTTGCAGTAGTCTCTTAGGATGCTTTGTATTCCTGTGGTGTCTGTTGTAAATTCTCTTTTTCATTTCTAGTTTTATTGATTTGAGTCCTCTCCCTCTTTTTCTTGATGAGTCTGGGTAAAGGTTTACCAATTTTGTTTATCTTCTCAAAGAACCAGCTTTTAGTTTTATTGATCTTTGCTATTACTTTGCTTGCTTCTATTTATTTCTGCTATGATCTTTATGATTTCTTTTCTTCTACTAAGTTTGGTTTTGTTTCTTCTTCTTTCGCTAGTTCCATTAGGTGTAAGGTTAGATTGTGTATGTGAGATTTTTCTTGTTTCTTAAGGTAGGATTGTATTGCTATAAACTTCTCTCTTACAACTGCTTTTTCTGCTTCCCATAGGTTTTGGATCATCGTGTTTTCATTGTCATTTGTCTCTAGGTAATTTTTGATTCCCTCTTTAATTTCTTCAGTTATCTCTTGGTTATTTAGTAATGTATTGTTTAGCCTCCATGCATTTGTACTTTTTACAATTTTTTCCCTGTAATTGATTTCTAATCTCATAGCACTGTGGTCACAAAAGATGCTTGATATGATTTCAATTTTCTTAAATTTACCAAGGCTTGATTTGTGACCCAAGATGTGATCTATCCTGGAGGATGTTCCATGTGCACTTGAGAAGACAGTGCAATCTGCTGTTTTTTGGATGGAATGTTCTATAAATATCAATTAAATCTATCTGGTATATTGTGTCATTTAAAACTTGTGTTTCCTTATTACTTTTCTGTCTGCATTACCTGTCCATTGTTGTAATTGAATCGTTAAAGTTCCCCACTATTATTGTGTAACTGTAGATTTCCTCTTTTATAGATGTTAGCATTTGTGTTATGTATTGATGTGCTCCTATGCCGGGTGCATATGTATTTATAATTGTTATATCTTCTGCTTGGATTGATCCCTTGATCATTATGTAGTGTCCTTCCTTGTCTCTTGAAACATTATTATAATGTCTATTTTATCTGAGTATTACTAGTCCAGCTTTCTGTTTTCCATTTGCATGGAATATCTTTTTCAATCCCCTCACTTTCACTCTGTATGCGTCCCTAGGTCTGAAGTGGGTCTCTTGTAGACAGCATATAGATGGGTCTTGTTTTTTATCCATTCAGTGAGCCTGTGTCTTTTGGTTGGAGCATTTAATTCATTCAGATTTAAGGTAATTATCAATATGTATGCTCCTATTACCATTTTCTTAATTGTTTTGGGTTTGTTTTTGTAGGTATTTTCTTCACTTGTGTTTCCCACTTAGAGAAGTTCTTTTAGCATTTGCTATAAAGCTGGTTCGGTGGTGCTGAATTCTCTTAGCTTTTTTTTTTTTTAAACATGTTTATTGGAGTATAACTGCTTTACAATGGTGTGACAGTTTCTGCTGTATAACAAAGTGAATCAGCTATACATATACATATATCCCCATATCTCCTCCCTCTTGCATCTCCTTGCCACCCTCCCTATCCCACCCCTCTAGGTGGTCACAAAGCACTGAGCTGATCTCCCTGTACTATGGGGCTGCTTGCCACTAGCTATCTATTTTACATTTGGTAGTGCATATATGTCCATGCCATTCTCTCAGTTCATCCCAGCTTACCCCTCCCCCTCCCTGTGTCCTCAAGTTTATTCTCTATGTCTGCGTTTTTATTCCTGTCCTGCCCATAGGTTCTTCAGAATCATTTAATTTAATAAATGTTTTTTAGATTCCATATATATGTGTTAGCGTACAGTATTTCTTTTTCTCTTTCCGACTTACTTCATTCTGTATGAGAGACTCTAGGTCCACCCACCTCACTACAAATAACTCAATTTCCTTTCTTTTTATGTCTGAGTAATATTCCATTGTATGTATGTGCCACATCTTTATCCATTCATCTGTCGATGGACATTTAGGTTGCTTCCACATCCTGGCTATTGTAAATAGAGCCGCAATGAACATTGTGATATATGACTCTTTTTGAATTATGGTTTTCTCAGGGTATATGCCCAGGAGTGGGATTGCTGGGTTGTATGGCAGTTCTATTTTTAGTTTTTTAAGGAACCTCCATACTGTTCTCCATAGTGACTATATCAATTTACATTTCCACCAACAGTGCAAGAGGGTTCCCTTTTCTCCACACCCTCTCCAGTATTTATTCTTTGTAGATTTTTTGATGGTGGCCATTCTGACTGGTGTGAGGTGATACCTCATTGTAGTTTTGATTTGCATTTCTCTAATGATTAATGATGTTGAGCATTCTTTCATGTGTTTGTTGGCAATCTGTATATCTTCTTTGGAGACATGTCTATTTAGGTCTTCTGCCCATTTTTGAATTGGGTTGTTTGTTATTTTGATATTGAGATGCATGAGCTGCCTGTAAATTTTGGGGAATAATCCTTTGTCATATGCTTCATTTGCAAATATTTTCTCTTATTCTGAGGGTTGTCTTTTTGTCTTGTTTATGGTTTCCTTCGCTGTGCAAAAGCTTTTAAGTTTCATTAGGTCCCATTTGTTTATTTTTGTTTTTATTTCCATTTCTCTAGGTAGTGGTTCAAAAAGGATCCTGCTGTGATTTATGTCATGGAGTGTTCTGCCTATGCTTTCCTCTAAGAGTTTTATAGTGTCTGGCCTTACATTTAGGTCTTTAATCTATTTTGAGTTGATTTTTGTGTATGGTGTTAGGGAGTGTTCTAATTTCATTCTTTTACATGTAGCTGTCTAGTTTTCCCAGCACCATTTATTGAAGAGGCAGTCTTTTCTCCATTGTATATTCTTGCCTCCTTTATCAAAGATAAGGTGACCATATGTATGTGGGTTTACCTCTGGGCTTTGTATTCTGTTCCACTGATCTATATTTCTGTTTTTGTGCCACCATACTGTCTTGATTACTGTAGCTTTGTAGCATAGTCTGAAGTCAGGGAGCCTGATTCCTCCAGCTGTTTTTCTTTCTCAGGATTGCTTTGGCTATTCGGAGTCTTTTGTGTTTCTGTACAAATTGTGAAATTTTTTGCTCTAGTTCTGTGAAAAATGCCATTGGTAGTTTGATAGGGATTGTACTGAATCTATAGATTGCTGTGGGTAGTATAGTCATTTTCATAATGTTGATTCTTCCAATCCAAGAACATGATACAAACATCTGTATCACTTTTAATTTCTTTCATCAGTGTCTTATAGTGTTCTCCATACAGGTCTTTTGCCTCCTTCCGTAGGTTTATTCCTAGCTATTTTACTCTTTTTGTTGCCATGGTAAGTGGGTGTGTTTCCTTAATTTCTCTTTCAGATTTTTCATCATTTGTGTATAGGAATGCAAGAGATTTCTGTGCATTAATTTTGAATCCTGCTACTTTACCAATTTCATTGATTAGCTCTAGTAGTTTTCTGGTAGCATCTTTAGGATTCTCTATGTATAGTATCGTGTCATCTGCAAAAAGTGACAATTTTACTTCTTCTTTTCTGGTTTGGATTCCTTTTATTTCTTTTTCTTCTCTGATTGCTGTGACTAAAACTTGCAAAACTACGTTGAATAATAGTGGTGAGAGTGGGAAACCTTGTCTTCTTCCTGATCTTACAGGAAATGATTTCAGTTTTTCACCATTGAGAATGATGTTTGCTATGGGTTTGTCATATATGGCCTTTAGTATGTTGAGGTTAGCTTCCCTCTATGCCTACTTTTTGGATGGTTTTTATCCTAACTGGGTGTTGAACTTTGTCAAAAGTTTTTCTGCATCTACTGAGATGATCATATGCTTTTTCTCCTGCAGTCTGTGAGTATCGTTTATCCCATTGACTGATTTGCGTATATTGAAGAATCCTTGCATTCCTGGGATAAACCCCACTAGATCATGGTGTATGATCCTTTTAATGTGCTGTTGGATTCTGTTTGTTAGTATTTTGTTGAGGATTTTTGCATCTATGTTCATCAGTGATATTGATCTGTAGTTTTCTTTTTTTGTGGCATCTTATTCTGGTTTTGGTATCAGGGTGATGGTGGCATCATAGAATGAGTTTGGGAGTCTTCCTCCCTCTGCTATACTTTGGAAGAGTTTGAGAAGGATAGGTGTTAGCTCTTCTCTAAATGTTTGATAGAATTTGCCTGTGAAGTCTTCTGGTCCTGGGCTTTTGTTTGTTGGAAGATTTTTAATCTCTCTCTCAATTTCAGTGCTTGTGTGTGGTCTGTTTATATTTTCTATTTCTTCCTAGTTCAGTCTCAGAACGTGGTGTTTTTCTAAAAATTTGTCCATTTCTTCCAGGTTGTTCATTTTATTGACATATAGTTGCTTGTAGTAATCTCTCATGATCTTTTGTATTTCTGCAGTGTCAGTTATTACTTCTCCTTTTTCATTTCTATTGATCTGAATCTTCACCCTGTTTTTCTTGATGAGTCTAGCTAATGGTTTATCAATTTTAACTATCTTCTCAGAGAACCAGCTTTTAGTTTTATTGATCTTTACCATCATTTTCTTCATTTCTTTTTATTTCTGATCTGTTCTTTATGATTTCTTTCCTTCTGCTAACTTTGGGGTTTTTTTGTTCTTCCTTCTCTAATTGCTTTAGGTGTAAGGTTAGGTTGTTTATTTGCGATGTTTTTTGTTTCTTGACGTAGGATTGTATTGCTATAAATTTCCCTCTTAGAACTGCTTTTGCTGCATCCCATAGGTTTTGTGTCGTCGTGTTTTCATTTTTTTCTAGGTATTTTCTGATTTCCTCTTTGATTTCTTCAGTGATATCTTGGTTATTTAGTAGTGTATTTAGTAGCCTCCTTGTGTTTGTATTTTCTACAGGTTTTTCCTGTAACTGATATAGTCTCACAGCATTGTGGTTGGAAAAGATACTTGATACAATTTCAATTTTCTTAAATTTACCAAGGCTTGATTTGTGACCCAAGATATGATCTATCCTGGAGAATGTTCCATGAGCACTTGAGAAGAAAGTGTAATCTGCTGTTTTGGGATGGAATGTCCTATAAATATCAATCAAGTCCATCTTGTTTATTGTATCATTGAAAGTTAGTGTTTATTTATTTATTTTCATTTTGGATGATCTGTCCATTGGTGAAAGAGGGGTGTTAAAGTCCCCTACTATGATTTTGTTACTGTCGATTTACCCTTTATGGCTGTTAGCATTTGCCTTATGTATTGAGGTGCTCCTATGTGTGGTGCATGAATATTTACAATTGTTATATCTTCTTCTTGGATTGATCCCTTGATCATTATGTAGTGTCCTTCTTTGTCTCTCGTAACACTCTTTATTTTAAAGTCTATTTTGTCTGATATAAGAATTGCTACTCCACCTTTCTTTTGATTTCCATTTGCATGGAATAACTTTTTCCATCCCCTCACTTTCAGTCTGTATGTGTCCCTAGGTCTGAAGTGGGTCTCTTGTAGACAGCATATATATGGGTCCTGTTTTTGTATCCACTCAGCATTCAGCCAGTCTATGTCTTTTGGTTGGAGCATTTAATCCATTTACGTTTAAGGTAGTTATCGATATGTATGTTCCTATTACCATTTTCTTAATTGTTTTGGGTTTGTTTTTATAGGTCTTTTTCTTCTCTTGTGTTGCCCACTTAGAGAAGTTCCTTTAGCATTTGCTATAGAGCTGGTTGGTGGTGCTGAATTCTCTTAGCTTTTGCTTGTCTGTAAAGCTCTTGATTTCTCCATCGAATCTGAATGAGATCCTTGCAGCGTAGAGTAATCTTGGTTGTAGGTTCTTCCCTTTCATCACTTTAAATACATCATGCCACTCCCTTCTGGTAGAAGTTTTGCTGAGAAATCAGCTGTTAACCTTATGGGAGTTCCCTTGTATGTTATTTGTCGTTTTTCCCTTGTTCCTTTTAATAATTTTTCTTTGTCTTTAATTTTTGTCAATTTGATTCCTATGTGTCTCAGCATGTTTCTCCTTGGGTTTATCGTGCCTGGCACTCTCTGCACTTCCTGGACTTGGGTGGCTATTTCCTTTCCCATGTTAGGGAAGTTTTCGACTATAACCTCTTCAAATATTTTCTCGGGTCCTTTCTCTCTCTCCTCTGCTGGGACCCCTATAATGCGAATGTTGGTGCGTTTAATGTTGTCCCAGAGTTCTCTTAGGCTGTCTTCATTTCTTTTCATTCTTTTTTCTTTATTCTTTCCGTGGCAGTGAATTCCATCATTCTGTCTTCCAGGTCACTTATCCGTTTTCTGTTTCAGTTATTCTTCTATAGATTCCTTGTAGCGTATTTTTCATTTCAGTTATTGTATTGTTCATCTCTGTTTGTTTGTTCCCTAATTCTTCTAGGTGTTTCTTTTTTACTTCTTATAGGTCTTTGTTAAACATTTCTTGCATCTTCTCGATCTTTGCCTCCATTATTTTTCCAAGGTCCTGGATCATCTTCACTATCATTATTCTGAATTCTTTTTCTGGGAGTTTGCCTATCTCCACTTCATTTCATTGTTTTTCTGGGGTTTTATCTTGTTCCTTCAACTGGGACATAGCCCTCGGTCTTTTCATTATGTCTCTCCTTCTGTGAATGTGTTTTTCGTTCCACAGGCTGCAGGACTGTAGTTATTCTTGCTTCTGCTGTCTGCCCTCTGGTGGATGAGGCTATTTAAGAGGCTTGTGCAAGCTTCCTGATGGGAGGGACTGTGTGTGTGTCTTTTATTACCTTATTCATTCACTCAATCTTTAAGTCAATTGGTCAATCAGATACAGTCTCCAGAAGACACCTATTAAATATCTACCATGTAACATTACCATGCTAGATATCAAGGATACCAAGATAAGCCTGATCCTTACCCTCAGAAGTTAGAGTTTACTGTGGCAGAGAGTGGATTGTGATAAGTGCTAAGACAGTGGAAACAGAGGCACCTACTATACTTAGAAAAGTCTTCCTGGAAGAGGCAATGTACAAGGAGGGATCTTCAGGCTGAGGAGGAATTATCTTAGGAAAAAAGAAAAGAATGGTCTAGCAAAATAAAACAATGTGTATTAGCAGAGGAGAGTGAGAACCAGTAATAAAGCAACTTAGAGACCTGGTAAGAGATGAGGAAGGGGAGGGAAAGAGAGGATAGTTCATGGAGGGCATTGTAAGTTAGGTTGAAGAATTTGGAGTTTATCTGGAGTACACTAGGCAAATCAAATTATTCCCCAGTTTCTCTTCTGTCTCTGACCTGAATGGCCCATTTCTTGGGTCATAATTTGGCATAAAGTCTTCTGTGAGTTTTCTCAGTGTACCGTCATGCTTCTGTTGTCATCACTGCCATTACTAAGTATTTTGAACTATATATTCTGCACATTTAAACATTTATATTCTGCTGGGTACAGTTTTCCTTTGTGATTTATATATCAAATAGTCTAGTATTTCAAGGTCCCTTGTAAAATATCTTCTGTTAATTTCTTTGAGTCCTTATGCCTCAGTTTTTTTTTTTTTTGAATAATAAATTGTCTGTGATTGTAAAAAAAAAAAAAAAGTCTAGGGCTTCCCTGGTGGTGCAGTGGTTGAGAGTCCGCCTGCCGATGCAGGGGACACAGGTTTGTGCCCCGGTCCGGGAAGATCCCACATGCCGCGGAGTGGCTGGGTCCGTGAGCCATGGCTGCTGAGCCTGCGCGTCCGGAGCCTGTGCTCCACAACGGGAGAGGCCACAACAGTCAGAGGCCCACATACCGCAAAAAAAAAAAAAAAAAGTCTAGTATCATGGCAGATACTGTTTGTATATTGACCATGAAACTATCTGAAACTTAAATTAATGCTATTACTTGATGCTTCTGGACTATTCCATGTACGGCCCTCTTTTCTCGGCAGCCCACAAAGATCCATTTCTCCTTTCTCCAAGGTAACTTGATGCTGCCCTAGTAAAATGCAATGGGGACTACAACCCTCCAGGAAACAACACTGTCTGATACCCACACCCACACACACTCATGTGCATGTACTTAAAAGCCTCCAATTTTCTGTGACCCTGAAGATAAATTCCATATTATTTTATGTGGCTTAAAAAGCACTAAGACGACATTACAAGTCCTGGCCATGTCTTCACTTGACCGTTAGTAACGGCTGTGTCTGGGTGAGGTGAGATGGGGCAGGGAGAATACAAAGAGGCTCAAGTGTGCTCCAGACAGAGGTTACAGCATGGCCAGAGATGAAGATGAGAAAGGCATATGTCTATCTGAACCTCTGAAAAAATTATAGCTATTTTCATAAGCTTTTTCCTCTGCTTGGAACACTCTTGTACTTGTTTCTTGCTCAACCCCTGTCTATTATTGCATTTCCACATTTAAAAATCATGTCCTTCAAGCAGCCTTCTCTGGCTTACCTCCTTCCCCCACTTTTTTCAAGAATGATCATGTACTCCCATACTCCCACAGCACTTTTCTTGTAATTGATTATTTAAGTTTCTTTCCTAACTAAACTATAAATTTGATGACAACAGAATTTTGCTCCTGTTATATTCCAATTAGCCAACAGAATGCTTGGCATATACCTGATGCCTAATAAATACATGCTGAATCAATGAATGGAAATAACCATTTGTTTAGTACCAATTATGAATTAGGCACTGCACCAAGTGCTTTATATGCATTATCTCACTTAAGCTCACCAGTATTATTCCCATTTTACACACGAGGAAACTGAGTCTTAGAATAAGAGACTTGCTCCAAATCACACAGCTAATAAGTGATAGAGCAAGGACTGAAAGCAAGGACTGTCTGATTCAGGAGCCTGAACTCCTAACCTCTCTATTATAACAATTTCTCCCTGGTTCTCCCTATTATATTTACTCATTTGCTTTTGTTGAACTGGGATTTACAACTTGTTTGGCCTATATCAAAGGTTATTTGAGTGAGTGGAAAAAAATCATAGTTTTTAAATGTTCTTAAGTTTCTCCATGTCTCTCTCCTCTTGCATAAATGTTAGCTACACATGTTCATTATCAATGCTTCCACTTGTATTTTGACCTGATGTATTTTCAAAGTGTACACCTCAAATTTTGTTAATTTGCCTCTACCATATGGTTAGACATCTTGGTTCTTTTTGTTAATAAGAGGGGAGGTTACAGGTAAGTTTAAAGTAGAGTTAAAATAGTTATGCTCTTTTGTTCTTAATAAATCTGTTTTGATTGCATGCCAATGGTATTACTGTTATTTAAAAAAATTTTTTTAACCTACGTTCCATTTCCAAAGAGAAATTTGAAGTGGGTTGTGTTTTTTCCTTGGGAAGCTTTCTGATTGTCATCTTTCTAACCTAAGCTGATTAAGTGTAGTTGTGAGAGACAGAGGAAGAATACTGCCTACAAACCCCAAATCTCTTAGATCTAGATCTTGCACAAAAACCTTGATCAAATTACCAAAAGTAAAATTGCAGCAGCTCAGTTAAACATTCACAGGATTATTTATTTTGAATTGATTTAAATGTATACTGCAATAAATCACTTAAATGTTATTTTCTAATACTATTTGTGGAGAAACAAGTCAACTCTGGGGTTATCATAACAATCACAAAAAAATCTGATTACCATTCAGTTATATACAACATAACTAAATCCCTAGTATAGATTTAATTTAGTTTTTACAGTAAAAGTCTTTGCTTTGCTCTACGTATTTTGTCTTTCATAGAAATTTAAGAATTTTGTTACATATCTTTTTTTTTTGTTACATATGTTAATTACAACTTAATTATAATAGTTTGGTCTTTTTAATTACCACAATGCATTTACAGTGTTGAGATTCAAATTTATTTGCCTTCTGTAGAGTCTTACAGAGTGCTACTACATGCAGCATTGTCAAAATCAACAGGCATTGCACATGAGGTAAGCAACACAGGAGTACACAGGGCAAAAGTCAGTCACTTTTCTATTATTGCTTATCTAATCCTGAAAAGAATAAATGTTCATGCTTAAGGAAACTGTGTGTTTTTTTAAGTTACATTTTTTGTGTGTGTGTGTGGTACGCGGGCCTCTCCCTGCTGTGGCCTCTCCCGTTGTGGAGCACAGGCTCCGGACATGCAGGCTCAGCGGCCATGGCTCACGGGCCTAGCCACTCCGCGGCATGTGGGATCTTCCCAGACCAGGACACGAATCCATGTCCCCTGCATCGGCAGGCAGACTCTCAACCACTGCGCCACCAGGGAAGCCCTTTAAGTTACATTTTTAATTCAAATATTGATTGTGGTCTAAGTGTCATTCAAAACAGTGTTGTTCAAAGACAAAATATTTAGTTCACTTCCTAAAGCATCTGATCCCAGGAAGACAAATTATAAATTACAAAGGAGGCGTCTACTTAACTGAGCTTCTGCCTCCTCTGTACTTGTTTATACCAAGTGACTCTTGCTTGTTTTTAATGTTTTCCCATCACAGAGAACATACATGGGAAAAGCATGGTCTTGATGATGTCAAGGAGAATGTTTTTGAGGAAAGGGGTGAGGAATATCTTTAAAATGACTGATCTTCTAAGGTTAGTAGGTTAAGAACTTTATTAAGCAGACTGGATGTTCTGGGTCTAGAATAGCCATTGAGTGTACTCTAATTTGGAAAATTACTATCAGTTATGACAGCGAATGAATAAGGGTATTTGGCACTATTTGGCAGTATTAAAATTGTATTTTTGGGGGGGGCGCTAATGCACTCAACTTTTCTTGAGTCTTATGAAGTCCAGAAGGGGATTTAAGATGTTGACGTTTGGGGGTTTTGTTTGGTTGGTTGTTTAGGTTTTGTTCTGTTAGTTTGTTGGTTGGTTGGTTGTTTGCAAGGGGAGAGGGTGAAATTTCCTTATAGCTCTCTAATACGGACCTGACAAGAGAATTAGCAAAGGCTAAGAATGATTGAAGAATTAAGTGCCTGTCTACATGACAGGTAAAACTGGAATACAGAATCTAGGAGAAAGGGCTTCCTGAACTTGAGTCAAGGTGGGATTCAGTATTAAAGTTCCATAAAATATAAACATCGTAGAAAAAAGGGACAGTGTGTCATTAGCAATCCCAAAGCCACCTCTTTGAAGGCCTTTTGTTACAGATGTCAGATTCAGGAGCTAATGGTTATGGTAAGGACCAGAATAGGAGGCTCAAAACCCCCAAACTCTATAAGCATAAATCAGATACACTTCTGTTTTTGAAATCCATCCAATAGCTCTCAACTGCATTTAGAGTAAAATCTAAATTCCTTTCTGTAGTCTATAAGATCCTTCAGGATCTAGCTCTTCCTGTCTCTAATACAGCAACTCTCAACCTTTAAACATGCTCCAACATCACCTGTTAACTTTCTAACTCCCATACCTATCAAGCTTGTTCCATCCACAGAGACCTTAAAAGTGTTCCGTCTGTCCCTCTCTCTAAAGTTCTCTTCCCCCATATATTCCCATTGGCAGTTCCTTCCTATAGATCAGGTCTTAGTTTAATATCACTTCCTAAGGGAATTTGCTCACTTGCCCTTTACTTTGTTTTATTTTTATCATAGCCCACATCCTTATCTCAAATATAGTTATATGTTGTGTTATAGTGTGCTAAGTTATTATTTTCTGTATCTGACTACTAGAACATATACATCATGCGATCTAACAAAAAGCATCTGTCTTCTTGGCCTCTGTATCCATGTATGCCTGACATATAGTTGATATTCAATAGCTCTTTGCTGAAAGGGCTACCTGAACAAATGAGCATACATCGAACTAGTCATGTCTCCAAGCAGAATAACAGAGGAGTTTTGGAGCAGGTGAAGGTCCAGGAAGTCACTCAACACCTGGAAGGTTTGGCAGAAGTCTGTCAGGGCACAATCATGACTGGGAGGCCGAATCTTTCATAAATACAAATTCATGAAACTGGACAATTCTGGAATCCAGCTCTAGGAGCAAAACTCCAAGCCCTAAGAGGCTCCCAAATTATTCCTAAACAGCATAGGTGCTTCAGTTAATAAACTACTCCTTAGGTAAATGCATTTGGATATTGCATTAGCTCTTTTAGAATAGTAAGCGTCAGTCTTCATAGCTTTAGATTTCTCTTGCCCATAACTTGGCTCATCTAATGCTTGTAATAACTCTCTTAGGATAGTAACCTTTTGTCCTATTACTGCAGATTCATTTTAATAAAGTCTATAGGCTGTAACACAGCACATTTAGAATTTATATTAACTCTTTGAGTTCAACAGTTAAACATCATTAAATGCACCGAAGCAGGATTATTCTTTCTTGATTTAGAGAGGATCTTAAACTCTTAAACATTTTCTGAAAAATAAGTGTATTAATCAGGTAGTGCCCCCTAAAATTTATAGACATGATCTATGAAAATATAACTTTCGGTTATCCTTTTGGCAAAGATATAAAACGTTTATTTCAAAAATAGATTATGGGATGTGAAGGCAAATTTGTACTTTAACGGGAAACAAATGGAACCAAGCAGTGTCTGGATTGAAACAGAGCAGATCAGTTGTTCTCAGGCTTTTACACTCTGCAATTCTCTCTTAAGTGGCACAATGCCAGTACACACAGGTACACAAACACAGACAACATGCCACTAATTTGGTCATTCATTCAACTAACTTGTATTAAGAAGTGTTTGCTGTGTGTGGGAACTGTGTAAGGTATGGGGACACTGAGGTTAAACTAACATTATAACACATATTTCTGCAGGGGCTCACAGTCTTCCAGGGGAGAAGGGTTGGTAAAGGTAATTACAGTAGTGTATGCTATAACAAATATATGAATAGGGCAGAGAAAAGCAAGGGCTCATCTGCTTAATGTGATCAGGGAATGCATCCAGAAGATGAAGAGATTTGTACTAAATCCTAAAGAGAGAGTTGGAAGCATTGCCAAGGTGAAGAAGGCACTGCAGTCAGAAGGAAGATTTCTGGAAGGTGAAGGACTAGGATTTTATAGGGAACTGTGAGAAGCCAGGTATGAATAGAGCCAGGTGTGTGCATGTAGGAAAAGGCAGTATATACAAAGTGTAGAAGAACTATTTGGCAACACTCTTGGCAGTTTGGTAAGGGGCTATAATTCTTTCCTGTACAAGATTTTAGTATCCTTGGTCTTTGCCCATGTTAATAAGTAAACTCCAGTCACTACGACAAAGCAAAAGTATTCTTACTTTTGGCAGCCAGCCTCCAAGATGGTCCCCAATCATCCAGACTCTTCCTATTCACACCCTTGTATAGTCTCCTCCCACATTGTACCGAAGTTTGTCTGTGTGACCAATAGCATAAAGGAGAAGTGATAAATTGCCCTTCTGAGATGAGATTGGGTCATAAAAGATTGTGGAGTCTGTCTTGGTCTCTCTCTCTCTCTCTCTCTCTCTCTCTCTCTCTCACACACACACACACACACACACACACATATATCACATCACTTAATCAATCCATCACTCAATCACTCATCTTGCTCAGGGGAAAGCCAGCTGCCATGTCCTCTGAACAGTCCCTTGAACTGAAGCTTCCTGCCAACAGCCACGTAAGTGAGCATGAACTCGATACCCCTGCCCATTGGCATGATCATAGTTCTGACCAACAGACCACCTGGCTACCACCTGATTAGAGCCAGAACCACTTAGCTAACTAACTCATTCTGATTCCAGATCCAGAGAAGCTCATATGAGATAATAAATATCTGTTGTTTTAAGCTGCTCAGTTAGGGAATAATTTATTAGACAGCAATAGATAATAGTACACTACTCATTTCCAAATGCCCTCTAGGGGAGCAGAATAGATCCCAAGTGAAACCGGCAGGTCTATGCCAAAGACTTTGGGCTTTGGACTTCTCACCATAGGCAGGTGGGAAGCCACTGACAGATTTTAGGCAAGATGGTGATACAACTGATTTATGTTTTAGAGTGATTACTTTAATCCTAGGGTCTTCCATTCCATTTTTGGGTCCTCCACTATTGCTTTTTCATCTGCCTCTAAAGGGCCTAACAAACCATATGGCACTTGCTGACGTGTTTTCTTCCTGACTAGACTGTGAGCTACTTAGGAACAGAGATGGATTTATTAGTACCTCTTAGTCATTTATAAACAATTCTTTGTGTTCCGAGAATCCTGCTGAGCATGGGGAGGGAGAGGCACTCAGTAAAGCCCTATGAATTAATTGAGTGATAGGAGATAGTTGAACCTGCAGAAAGGGAGTTGGGCTAGCAGGGTACTAGATTAGCTCACTGAAGGAGTGATGAAGGAATGGACTTTAGAAATGTCAAAGGAGAAGAAAGCAGAAATTAGTCATTTCACACACACATACATTTTTAGTTAGTTTTGCAGGTGCAATCGTCTATCAAAAAACCTAAATCTTTGTACTGTCTCCTGGGGTTGTCACAGCAGAGATGAAAGGGGGAGATTCCCAGAAACATTACTTGAAGTTCGTAGGTATGAAACAATGTTACTAAAAAAATGATAAAAAACAAAAAAAAATAACAGTTTTCTTACTCTTTCAAAACTGATAAGTTGGTTTATACTAGGCTAATAAAAGTTTCAGTGGGAAGAAGCAATATAATGTTATAGAGAAACTCTATATCCACATACAGTTATAAGTATATAGATATAAAGAGGCAAACTTTATATTCATACCAAGTTATAAGAGTATCTGGATTAAGCAAAAAAAAAAAAAAAGCAAGTGTAAGCAAATAACAAAGAGAAGTCCATTGAAATCCTTTTTATACACAAAATATCTCCACTGGGAATTCTGAACACACTCTAGAACTCTAAATATTCAGGTGTTCAATTCTAAAAACAGGTAGGGATTTGTATTAACAGGTAAAACAGAAAAGTATCACAAGAGTCATCTGAAGTCTCATCATTCAGAATGATGGTTGGAAAAAGTGTCCAAATACTTTATAATTTTCTTATGCATGTAAATGAGATATCTTTTTTCACTATCTACTTAAAGTAAGCAATTTCTTTGCCTCCATATTTTCTTCAATTTTAAAATAGCTTCATTTGAAAGACTCGTGTTGTCTTTAAAACCCCCAAATGATTACCCACTTCCTTGTTACATAAGAGTAGCTCTTGTTTTGGTTAACTGGACTTGTTTTTCATTTTCTAGTTTAATTTTATATCTTCTTAACACACACACACACACACACACACACATTGGTAACCCAAAGTAATGTTAGGTAATCAACTACACTTTATGAACTATTTTATTATAAAGGATATTTTTCCTTTTCATCATTTGTTCCCTGAAAATGAGATCATTTCTTATATATTTAAAGTATTATTACAAAAAATTGAGTAACAAGCAGTGGCTTTGGTTTAAGAATATAAAACAGAAACAGAATACTTTCTTAGGAATAATCTGTGAAGAAGAATTAAAATGACCTCTCAAGGATTTCGGTGATCTGATTAAAATATTAGCCATTTTTACTGGATTTTCCATCACAACTGCATTGATGAGATTTCCCCCCCTCAACTGGAAATTGCTATACAGATAAAAACAAAAACAAACAAAAAAATGAAAAAAATAAAAACCCTAAGAACTTGAAAAATATGATTGGAAATATTTGCCTAGGTCGTTCCTTTTCCAGTTTTTCTCAGATAAAGACAGCTACATTTTTATTACCTTTTACTAATTAACACTAAATTTTAGGATCTTTTTAAGAAATAAAAATAAGGCTGGTGGATGAATCCCATACCTTGTATTTGGTTGCTAGAATGAACTGAAGTTGTAGAGTTCTTCCCATCCACTGGAATGTTATTTGTTTTAAAACAATTCTTTCATCCGCCTTTTTCTCCTTGCCTTTATTGTAATTACTATGTGGGCAAAAAGAAGAAAGTTTCAAAATAGGAGTCTATAATTACATTACTATGAGTCATTTCACTTTAGAAGTTTTAAAAATATTTACTAAGCCATGAAAGTCAGCATATTTTCCAGAAATTCTCTGCTAAATCAGAATAAATTTGCAGTGTTTCTGCAGGCTCAAATTTCAGCTCAGCATGTACCTGCTGCAGAGATAAAGTAATTTTTGCAAATGATTCCATGTGTACTTGCCAAGTTTTCATTTCCAGGAAATTCAATATATGACATTTTTGCTTTTGTCATAAGTGAAAATCTTAGTAGTTCTAATACTTACCCAAAGTTAGACATTTAACTCTTAACAAATTTATGCAAAAAGTTGAATTGTGTGGTCAGCAGAATACATGACCAGGGTAGTCTACACTTACTTTTCAATTGTGTACTCTTTAATCCCTTTTACTCTCTGCGAAAAAAGTTAGTCTGTACTAAGAATGACTGATCCTAGGCAGAAATTGTAATCCTAAGAAAAATTAAGTTGTAGGATTCCTGTAGCTTTTTTCTCTTTTAATGCTAATTCCACTCTGCTCTTCTAATTTTCAGCAACGTTTTCTTAGGCATTAAGTATTTCAATTCCAATTTCCTCCCTTCCGCTCTTTCCTTCTTGAGCAGTCTTTCACACTTTTTGATTCTCTTCACTCTTTCCTTCATTATTATGCTTTTCCCATTTACTAGAAAGTTTCTCTCGGATAATCTGATCAATTAATCTTTGTTTAAGATTTCTTTAAAATGTCATCTTGAATAGCATATTAAATATACCGTTTATTGCCATACAATGAAATAAATATTGTACTTATAAAAAGCTGGAATTTTAGAGGGCTTGAACACTGAAAAGATTGCAACTACCTTGTCTCCAAATTAGTCAAAAATCTTATTTTATTTTTTGAAGCAGTATGGAATGTACATGCATGTTTCAATCAAAATAATTTCTTGCAAAAATTTCTAACTGTAAAATTTCAAGGGTGTTAATGAAGCTGGAGGTTTGGGGGTTGATTTTTTGGAGTGGCTGTTTGTTCACAGGCTTTAAATTACCTTCGTTTGCTACTGCCTTGGTGCTAAGCAATTTACACATATTTAAACCTTGCAACAATCCTGTGAGGTAAGGATCATCAGCCTCAAAATACAGATACTGAAATTACAGTGTAGGGAAATTAGCTCATTTTCCTAGTTTTCCCACCTAATTACAGGCAGTACTAGGATTCAAACTGGGTCTCAACGGCTAATGATTTTAAGCTTTTCACATGCTTGGCGATAGTCAACAGGTTTTTAGTGTCAAAGGTGAATGGTCTCAAACTCAGGTCCTGGCCTGCATTTGACGCTATTTTGCAGCTCTGCATCTGGCTCACGTTTCTAGTCTTACTGCCCACTCCTGTTCTGCCTCTCCACTACACTCCTCCTGTGCTGTACTGTATGCTCTTCCCTTGGCTTGAAATGGAACTTACATTCACAATCTGTTTCGTAAAATTACTTAAAACATGACAATGTACTGCAGGGTCCAGAGAAAATGGTTCCACCCAGCAGCGTGTGTGGGGGGGTTTAATTTCATCTCACACAATCTTTTAATTAGGCCTTTGGTTTTTAAGCCCTTAACCTTCATTCTGAACCTCCAGGGGAACCCAGGGCCTCCAAATCCTGAGGCATTTCAGGTGTGTGATGAGGAAATCCATTTTCTCCATTCACCTCCCCCTGCCCCCACCCCAGTCACATAACATGAATTCATTTTCTTTCCATTCTCTCACTTGTTTTCTTGTCCTCTCCTGTTCTCTTTGTTCTTCTGGGTGTTTACCATCACCACCACCGCCACCACCACCGTACTTTCTTTTTCAGTGAGGTTTCTAGAAGAAGAGGAATGGATGTGGGTATTCACCTTGTCATATTTTATTGGAAGTCTAAAATCTTTCTTCTTTTTAATAATCATCCTGGTATGAAAATTATGGACTTTGGAGTCAGATTCTCCACCTTTTTCAAGTCGGGGCACAGAGAGAAAATGGTCTTTGTATAGTATGCTGGGGTGGGTGGCAGGACTAACCTAAGGAGCCTGTGCACCTTGAATTACTGGTGTGCCAGGATATCCGTCACACAGCCTCAAGGTGGTAAACACTGGGATTATACTTCCCGTTTCTTAGTACTTGGGAAATACAGGAGCTAACATATTTGAAAGTGCCAGCACAATGTGGATACACAGTAAGAGCCAGTAGAGATCTGCCTGCTTCCTTCATATCCCCCACCCCCGCAACAAGTCACAACTTACACAATGCAGGGGCTCACATATCTGTTAAGCAAACGACTAAGATGGATGGACATCACTGTAATACAATAGGGGATGATTTGGAGTCAGAGGATCTTGTAGACCAGACAGCAGCATTAGACGGCTGGGCAGAGGAAAGAAGGAGGACAGGAGGTTATCGGGCTTCCTAACTCTCTCTGCATTCAAATAGTGACAAGTGCCTTTTGCTATTGGAAATCATTTGCTGTGAGGCCTTTGGTAGAGAGGTAGGCTGCAGGTGTTAGGGAAAAGTCTAGCGCCTTCTTAGTTGAAAGGGAATAGCTGAGGTGATTATTTAAAGAAATGTTCTTTGTTTTGCATTAGATTTATCTCTGTTCTGTTTAACCTTTATCTTCACATTATTCTTTTCCTGCAGAAAAAAAAAAATCTGTTTACAATCTTCCTAGGGTCGGGGCATTCATTATTTCCCACTTCAGATTTGGGAATACACATCTTTACATTTAAAACTGCAAACACCGTCACACCAAACAGCATATGTTTGGCGTAACAAAGGCAAACGCGACCGCATCTGTGATTCACTAACAGGTAGAAAAAACAGTGAAGGAATCTGAAGAATGTTAAACCCAGACGGTAATCTATACCGCCTTTCTCTTTTAATTTTCCTCAGCTTCCTCTTTTTCTCTTTAGATTCATCTTGACTTTGCTCTTCGTTTGGGCTTAAATTTTTTTTTGGGTGGGGGGAGCGTGGGGTCTCATCCAAAAAAAAGGGCAAAGAAACTCCAAAGAGGCAAATGGGCAGGGAGGAAAATCAACAAGTCACCCTGCTTTCTGCCTAGATCCTGCGGGGAGTCCAGTTGGCAAGTGAATCCCCATTCCAACGGCGTAACCTTCCCCAGCGGCAGTCACCCCCAAAGCACTTCCCAACTCGGTTGGGCAACCTCCCTCCACTTCTCCTCCTCTCACAGCTGTCGGGAAATCCTGGAGCAGCCCTTACCCAGGAGCCGCTTGTTTTCTAAATAGCCGAGGTTGGAGCTTGTTTTAAAGAGAAAGAAACAAAACTCGACGCTTCAGGGGCTGGGCCGCAGAGCCCAGCTTGGCGGATTCCCGCTGCGGGCCGAGGCGCGGCCGCTCCACCGGCTGGCTCTCCAGAGACCAACCCCGAGAAGCTGCGCACTGCTTGTTTGCTGGAAAACAATGAATTGGGTCCGTCGGCCTCACCTTAGGGGTACCTGTGCGTCGGAGAAGGGAGGCCGCTCTGCAGCCTGAGGGCGGTTTTCCAGGCGAAGTCGCGGAGCTGGAGACGCGCAGAGGCGTCGGGTTTCGCGCGGCGCCGCTCTCGCCCGGCGCGGGGACGCTGTGCGCCCCCCTCCGCGCCCCCGCTGCAGCCTGTGGCTTCCCCCGCCGCTCCAGGTCGGTTTTTCCCGGCGACTCCAGTGTGACTTCCAAACTCCCGGGCTCTGGGCACACCTCGGAATTTGCCCCCGCCTCCTGCCTGCTCCCCTCGGGCTCCAGGAAGTCGCGAGCGCCCCAGGGGTCGCCCGAGGAGTGGGCTCGGGACCGCGGGCAGCGCAGCCTGCAGGGGGGCGCCAACGGCAGCGATGAAGCCATCTTGGCTGCAGTGTCGCAAAGTCACCGGCGCCGGGGGACTCGGGGGGTCCCTGCCCGCGTCCTCTCCCGCCCGGGGAGCCGGCCCGGCCCGCAGGGCGTACGTGGCCCCCGGCCAACGGGGCGCTCTCGGGGGCCGGGGTTGCCGGGCGCTGTCCTCGGGCGGCTGCGAGTACAAGACCCACTTCGCGGCCTCGGTGGCCGACCCCGAGAGGTTCTGGGGCAAAGCCGCGGAGCAGATCAGCTGGTACAAGCCCTGGACCAAAACGCTGGAGAACAGACATTCGCCTTCCACCAGTTGGTAAGTGACGCCTTCGCCCACCCCCCTCTCTCTTGGGTGCCAAGGCTTGGCGTCCCCTGCACCGGAACCTGGAGTTCTTTTGGGAAAGACAATGCGACTGGAGATATGCTCAGACCTTTTAATTTGTGTTTAATTTCAATTTCGTAGTCAGCTCTTTTGCCTTGTCCTGAAGGATTAGGTTACCTATTGTGAGCCCCGCTTCCTATAGACCAGAAATTTACCTGTATGGCAGGGCTCTGCTTAGTTGAGCAAGAGCCAGCCCCCAGGGACAGCACAGTCTAGTATGGGAAGCAGCCACGGGGAAACAAGTGCAAGAAGAGGGATAAACTAGGGGAGTGTTACTAAGTATCCACACACTCGGAGGAAGAACGACTTCAATAAGATTACACCTAAGTAGGGTTTGGAAGGGTGGATATGTCTTCTCAAAGTCCACAAGGTCCTAATTATTAAAGTCCACGAGGTGGAACACAGGTTGAAATTTGACTGTTGATATAGTTGCAACTAATTGTGTTGGCTGGAGAGGTGGGAAAGGGGGCTGGTGAGTCAGGGGTTGGTTTGGGAAGGGATTTAGGTATCATGCCAAGTAGCTCGGATTAGGTCCACAGCCCTGTCCTGTATATGAAGCTGCAGTACCGGGTACCCAGAAAGAATTTGCATACAGGTAGGTGGTGCTAGAAATCATGGTAGGAATGAAGTTTTTTGTTTTTCGTTTTCCTCCTAGAGTTGCAGTTATAAGTAGTTATAAACATTGTTTTTATATTGTAACAAACAGATACATTTGTAGAATAAATCTCAAACTTGCCCGAGTATTAAGGGTGAGTCACACAGTCAGAACTCAAGAGTTGTGGCTGTTCTTTGGGCCATGGGCCTTAACAGTGTGGTTGCTTTCATCAGCAAGCCATTAGGGACAGATGTTTCCTGTAAAAGTTTGCAAAACACTGCAGTGGGGTTTCCCACTACCATTTCCAAGTTCCCAGCAGTGAGATGGGGGAATGACATGGTCAGGTTTGCATTTGACAAATGCCTTCTTTTTTTTTTTTAACATCTTTATTGGAGTATAATTGCTTTACAGTGGTGTGTTAAGTTTCTGCTTTATAACAAAGTGAATCAGCTATACATATATCCCCATATCTCCTCCCTCTTGTGTCTCCCTCCCATCCTCCCTATCCCACCCTTCTAGGTGGTCACAAAGCTCCCAGTTGATCTCCCTGTGCTATGCGGCTGCTTCCCACTAGCTATCTATTTTACATTTGGTGGTATAGGTAAGTCCATGCCACTCTCTCACTTCGTCCCAGCTTACCCTTCCCCCTCCCCATGTCCTCAAGTCCATTCTCTAGTAGGTCTGCGTCTTTATTCCTGTCCTGCCCCTAGGTTCTTCAGAACCATTTAGTTTTTTTGTTTGTTTTTTTTAGATTCCATATATATGTGTTAGCATACGGTATTTGTTTTTCTCTTTCTGACTTACTTCATTCTGTATGACAGACTCTAGGTCCATGCACCACACTACAAATAACTCAATTTCATTTCTTTTTATGGCTGAGTAATATTCCATTGTATATATGTGCCACATCTTCTTTATCCATTTATCTGTCAGTGGACACTTATGTTGCTTCCATGTCCAGGCTATTGTAAATAGAGCTGCAATGAACATTGTGGTACATGACTCTTTTTGAATTATGGTTTTCTCAGGGTATATGCCCAGTAGTGGGATTGCTGGGTCACCTGGTAGTTCTGTTTTTAGTTTTTTAAGGAACCTCCATACTGTTCTCCATAGTGGCTGTATCAATTTACGTTCCCACCAACAGCGCAAAAGGGTTCCCTTTTCTCCACACCCTCTCCAGCATTTATTGTTTGTAGATTTTTTGATGATGGTGACAAATGCCTTCTTGTTGAAAGTAGGAACCTGAAATGGAGAAAGACATCTTGACCAGAGACTGTTCTCTGTCACCACCATGCTCTGTCCTCTGTCGATTATTTGGAGCTGTTAAGGTGGTTTTATCTTTAGAATATGAGCATATTTCCCCAACCAGTCATTTTTTTTAGTAGTGTTTCAGAGGATTTTTCAGATCCTCTCTTATGTGCTGGACAGTGGCCCAATCACTCGGTATGCATGCGGCAAAGCGGTAGGGGTAGGAGTCATGATGGTCAACAGCATGGTATCTGGTGCTGGAATTTTGAGTTTGAGTTCTGGCCCTTACAGTTACTGGCTGTGTGTTCATAGGCAAGTTGCTTAATGTCTCTGTGCTTCAGTTTTCTCATATATAAATGTAGAACTAGTAAGAAGATTAATTTATTAAAGGGTTAAGACCAAGTCTTAATGAAATAGACCCTATAAATGTTAGAGGAAGAATAGTTGTCTTTGTACTTTCATACCACAATTATTTAAGAACAGGAAATCCTAGTGTTTCTCAGATCAAAACACAGAATTATTGTCTCGCCTAAGAATGTGTTCTCAAAAAGTTCTGTGTCCGTATATATGTCATAAAGTATGGAACTGAGATTATTTACGTGAGCATCCTTCGCATAAAACTGTGTGCAGAGAACCCAATTAAGAAGTCACTGGGATATTCCAAGTAAAAACCAATGAGGGCCAGACCTAAGGCAGTGGTCAGACCATTGCCAATGGTGGCAATGGAAAGGAAAGGACAGGTTTCTAGAGGATTAGTTGAAGTTGGTGAGGGCTCAAGGGAGTGCAGAGAATGTGGAAATCAAAGTGTCCATTAGATAGACATTTAAGATCTGGAGATTTTCTCTCTGATGTTTCTTTCTCTTTTTAATTTCTGGTTGCTTGCCTAAATTTTAAAAAATTGTATGCAGGCTTCCCTGGTGGTGCAGTGGTTGGGAGTCTGCCTGCCAATGAGGGGGACGTGGGTTTGGGCCCTGGTCTGGGGGGATACCACATGCCACGGAGCAACTGGGCCCCGTGTGCCACAACTACTGAGCCTGTGCTGTAGAGAGCCCATGAGCCACAGCTACTGAGGCTGCGTGCCACAACTGCTGGGGTCTGTGCGCCTGGAGCCTGTGCTCCACGATGGGAGAGGCCACAGCAGTGAGAAGCCCACGCACAGCAGCACCGAGTGGCCCCCCTCTAGCTGCAACTAGAGAAAGCCCGCATGCAGTGACAAAGACCCAACACAGCCCAAAATAAAAACAAATAAATTAATTTAAAAAATGTGTATGCCTAAAATGTTCCTTTTTTTTTTTTGCGGTACGCGGGCCTCTCACCGTTGTGGCCTCTCCTGCTGTGGAGCAGAGGCTCCAGACGCGCAGGCTCAGCGGCCATGGCTTACGGGCCCAGCCGCTCCGCGGCATGTGGGATCCTCCCGGACCGGGGCACGAACCCGTGTCCCGTGCATCGGCAGGCGGACTCTCAACCACTGAGCCACCAGGGAGACCCCCAAATGTTCCTTTTTTAATGAGGATTTTTGTCAAAGGGTCCTTGTAGGTATTTTCAAACATTCAGTACATTGTAGATCACTGATATTTGACAATATTGTATCTGAATTCTGTCTTTGTACTCTTGGAATCACGTGGCTGTACCTGTTTTATAGCAGCCCAACAGATCAAAGTGAATAACAGATAAGTCTTTGGGTCTGCATTTATTTTAGCAGTGTGATTCCGTCTTACTAAGGAGTTTGGTTGGCAGAGCAGAGTTGGGGAGGCAAGTAGACACAGCAGACCATACATCTAATCTGAAACTTCATTCAATATGTGGTTTCAATCTGAATCCTATTTGCAGATATTTCTCATTGGTTAACACTTTTCTGCAAAGGTAAACTCAAGGGCAGGACAAATGTCTTTCTTTTTTTTTTTAATTTATGTCCATAGATTCTAGGACAGAACAGACATATGAGTTTGAAAAGTGATAGTCAGATAACAGGATACATAGACCTGATGATTTTTGATTCTGTATGTCTTGGGAGGTGGTAAGTGGATGCAGGCACAATTTGATGTGAAGGTGCTTTGCTTACTTGTTTTTGAAGCTGGGATGGGGGAAGGGAGATGTTGACTGCCAAGTTCTTAAGTAAAATGAGGAGGGGTCGCTACAGCTAATTGTTCTCTTCTAGGTGGAGCTGGCATAGGTGTAGTCAAGATCTCTGATGCCCTTTGGCTTCCAAGAGGCAAGAGGGATTCTCTTTCCTCATTATAAGCTTGTCTGTTCATTTTTCATGAAAGTAAACGCCCCTCCGAATCTACAGGCCTACCAAAAGCCCCAATGCATAAATAGTAATGCATATTAGCTTTCATAATGGCGTACACTACCCAATAGTAGTTTACGAATGCAGTAGTGTGAGCATGGAATAGAAATCTTTAAGGGTGATATACTAGGGACTTTCTATTGTAGGCAATAGCCCTGTAAAATACATTTCTGGGACTGTAATCGCTGAGATCTTTGAAAGACAAATTACATGTAGGTGCTTTAGGAACATGTGAAGAACCACCTTTCCTCACAGTTTGTTGGTTAATTCACATTGTTGACACCTAGCTTTGGGCAGACTAAATTCTCTATTATAGAGACTTCAGTAGAGAACTGCAATATAAGGTGAAGCAATTAGAACTCCTAGTAATTTCTCTAATCCTGGAACAACAGAATGGATGTTTTGGTTATTTTCTCCTGATGAATTAGACATCCTGCTGCCTTTCCTGAAAATGAAATCCAGCTGCCACTCTGAAAAATTAGGCAATTCACTTTTGCGTGCATTGTGGTTAACTCTTCAGTCTGCGTCATCCCTTATCCCTTTCTTTGGAAGCGTTGCAATTCTATTTTTTTTAAATAACATTTTCTATTTATTTAAACAACATTCAATGATCAGACTCTCACATACTGTTTGGTTTAGAATTTAATATGCATTAACAATGACTATAACCTGAAAAGGAAAAGTCTCTGACTAAATGCAGATTATTAGAAAATGATTTCTGCTTGGTTAACATCTCTATGATGGAAATTGTTTAGGTTAACATGCAAGATCTCAGTTTCTTACTAGCTATGAGATAAAGGTTGTTTAATCCCTCTAGGTCTTAAAATGGCTCATAAGTGATAAAGACACCAATCATTCACTCACTGTGTGTATAGTACAGAGAAAATGATGAAAGAGATAGTGGAGAAACTCACTACACAGCGGTAGGGGAGACATACATTAAATTATTACAAACCTATTTATTTAGAGTTGCAGTAGATGCTATGAAATAATAGGGGGATTTAAAATAATCTTTTCTGGAAGGATCATGGTAGGAGTCTTGAAGAAATGATGGTTAAACTGAGATCACAATGAGTAGAGATTAGAATCAGAAGGAGAGAGGAACATTGCAGACAAAGAAAACAGCACATGCAAAGTCTGTGAGGTGTGAAGTAGCTCAGTAAATTCTAGAAACTGAAAGAAGGCTAATGAGGCAGGGAAATTATCAAGAAATAATAGAAGAAGAAGAGAGCCATATTGTAAATGGTCTGGTGAGTCTCGTTAAGCATTTGAAAATTTCCTGGCACAAAACACATGTCACATAGTAGATGATCAAAACTTGAATTTACTACTCTTCTTTCTGCACTGGAACAAGAAATGTTTGTGTTCAACCCCAGGTCCGCCGCTTGCTTTGGACAGGCTTCATTATCCTTATTGAGTAAGAATAAAATAAGAATGATGATAGTATCAATTTCTTAGGATTATAGTGGTGGTGGGGAGCATGTAAAACGTCTAGGACTGTGCCTGACACACAGTCCTAGGTACTAATGTCTTTGGAATATATAAGCTACTATGGTCCAGGAAGTTTTCAGGGAAATGATAGCATTTAAACTCAATCTTAAAGTAGGACTTAGAAAGAAAAACACTTCTGTATGCAGAACAAACATGACAGAGGGATAGCGGTGAGAAAGAACCAAATACACTTGTAGGATAGAATGAACAGTAGACCAGTTGGCTTCTCGTGGTTATTTTGAGTTACTGGTACTCGAATTCAGAAGGTAGTTTCAGGCTGGTTTTGGAAGGCTTGGAATAGAAGCTAAGGCATTTGCCTTCACTTCTTAGGCTGTAAGTCACAACCTGATTGTAATCCTGCAGATAGGTTTTGTGTGACCCAGGTGCTTTTTGTTTGTTTGCTTTTTAAAGTAGTTGTCAGTATTTAAACATTGGAAGATTTCATCTAAAATCTAAATTTCCTTTAATGATTCAGTTTTTGGGGGCTTCTCTTAAAAAAAAAAGCAGAATATCTGTCAGCAGTGAGTCAGCATTCCTGCATTGCAACACTTGGCCAGAACTGAGTGACTGCTGTTCCAAGCTAAATTAGACATAGTGACTTCCTGGCAGTGAGGTGTAGGGAAGTAAAGAAGTTATGGTGAACGTGACAATTTGACTCAGATATCCAAGTGGAGGAATTGATTGTGAAATTAAAGATAATGAGTTGAAAACTTGGCGAGGACTTGTATAATTATAGATTTGACTGAAATTTGTAAAGAGGTGAGAGCTGAAGCTTGGTGAATGCCAAGTGGGGAGAGAGGGAGAAAGAGGAGAGGGAGAGAGAGAGAAAAAAAATACTAAAAACTGAACTTGGAAGACAAGTGGAAGGGGAAAAAAAAAAAAACCTATGAGAGTGAATGAGACTTGTTCAAAGAAGTAGGAGAAGGAACAGCAGGATGTTTTTGTGCCATGGAGTAAGAGGGAGAGAAGAAATAAAAATAGGGCAAATCAATAGCGGTAAAGGGCTCCAGAGATGTTTTGAGGCTATTGAGGATTGAAAGACAGCAGTTTTGACTCAGGGATCCTCAGTGACTTTTTTTTTTTTTTTTTTTTTGCGGTACGCGGGCCCCGGATGCGCAGGCTCAGCGGCCATGGCTCACGGGCCCAGCCGCTCTGCGGCATGTGGGATCCTCCCGGACCGGGGCACGAACCCGCGTCCCCTGCATTGGCAGGCAGACTCTCAACCACTGCGCCACCAGGGAAGCCCTCCTCAGTGACTTTTAATAATGCGATGTCAATGGAGAGATGAAAGCCAAAGCCAGAATCCTGCATTACAGGGTGAACTGATGGTAGGGAAAAAGAGTCCATGGAGATGTTTGACAGTGACAGGAAGGGGAGACAAGATGATAGCATGTGGAGGTGTCTGGGTTACCAGAAAAATAGTTTCCTCACTATCTTTACTTTCCCCTCCTCCCCCTGTAGGAGAATCCTTTGTTTAAAGGCAGAAGTGAAGAAACCTGTGAAATAGGAATCAAGGGAATTTTGCTTATTTTGAAACCTGTTCCCCATCAACAGGACTCCGTGTTTTTACAAGTTGAACTTTGTGTGGTTTCTTTCTTTCTTTTTTTTTTCTTTAGATACCACAAGTTCATGGAAGGAACAAAATGGAAAAGTCTAAAAGATGGAGTAAAAAGCTACTCAGCAGATCTATATGTTCTTGTTGTATATTGCAGAGATTCTAGTGAGCTAGATATCTAAGCATTTGATTGTAAGTTTGACAGAGAAGATAAGGAGACAGTTAAAAAAGGTGAAAGATCTAAGATTTGTTGATTTGTTAAATTATTCTGGGGTTTCAGACATCATGTCAATAAGTGGTTCAGAGGGAAGGAAGTTCTTTATCTTGTACTTGCAACTTTTCTGAGTTTGACATTCTTTCAAAAGAAAACAAATAAGGAAAATATAATGCGGATTTTATATAACCAGAAAGTAATTTAATTCCTCTACTGAATTTTGATTCTTTGGCAAACAATTAGTCAGCCACGTTAAGCTGTTTCAGAAATTCAATCTCTCTCTCTTTCTTTCCTGTAAAATTTCCTTCGTATTTATCAGGTATTATTAAAATTATACTTAATTCTGGTTTGAAGGTGAGAGTTTTATCTAGAGATGAAAAATGTGTCCCCTTTTGACAAACACTAAATGAAATGTATTTATTCATAATATTGTACACAGTACAGGTATATTTAAAATTTAAATTATCATTTTTTATAAATAAAAAATATTTTATGAAGGTATCTGGTCAGCATGAAAAATGGCCTGTTAGAAATACTGTCCCTCAGATAACCTCATCAACAAAGACCAATTTCAAAAGATCGGCCTTATTTTATATTCTAAAGGTCAGCGGCTTGGTGCTGTTCTGTGTGTAATTTTCTCTGTCATGCTGCTGAACGTTCAGGACAGAACAGAGTGAACTACTGGAATGCTATGATTACATAAGCAAGGATGGATTGCCTGACAAATGGCACAATCAATGAACAATGGAAATTCAATCAGCTGTGACCAAGTGTGGGAGAAAGTCCAAACTCTTATCACCTCCTGGAAGGTGGCTTACTTTTCCTTTGTTCATGCTATATACTGTTAGTTGAGAAAAAAAAATCCAGTGGTTGAAATTATTTGTTTCTCCTTCTCCTCCTGCTTCTTCTTTTCCTTTTCTTTCTTCTTCCTTTTTTTTTTTTTTTTTTTAAAGAATTTCTGCTTAAGCAGCAACTCCATGAGGGAGATCATTGCTTTCCATTGTGGTGTGACATTTGTGAGAGAAATGTGTGGGAGGCTAATGAATCTTTGTGATAATATATATGAGTGTAATAACTTCTTTAAATTACAGTTTTAGGAAGCACATCTGAATGTAGAAATTATTTAAACCATGTGGTTAGAGAACTTGTAAAAAGTATGAATTATATAAACTTTTGCTGATATTATGACCAAATGAGGTAAGTGACAGTGCATAGAAAGGAGAAGTATTATTCTTATACTATCTAGGAAAATTGAAGTTTAAGAGTTTCCAGTATGAAATAGTCCAATTGAAAATCTTAGAAAAGCTGAAAACAGGTTTTTCAAATACATTGTTTGGATAGCGTTTGATTTATAACTTGTAGGTAAGTAGTGAATTTTACTGATTTAACATATAAGTTGCTCTCAGTGGAAGAAAGGCATCTGAAGTCTGTAGGTCTTTGATTTAAGAGATAAGTCTGGACAATAGGAATATGTTCTCCTTAGGTTTTGATGTTAGAATAACAACATTTCCCAAGTATAATTTTTAAGATGTCTCCCAAGAGACATCAGTTAAGTAAAAGAAATTTGGGAAGATTAAGGGAAAAGAAAGAATACTCAGTATCTGCTGTAGACATAATCAATGTAGATATTTGTGCCAAAAAAAAATTAGTACAATAAAGTGGTAAAAAAATTTAGTAGTCGAAGGGACGTAAAATCATTATTATTGACTGTTTGCTAAAATAACCATAGGCAAATGCAACGGAGCTTAGAAAAATCTACTTTTGCACTAATCTCACTTTGCTTTCTCTCCACACTTTTTTAAAGTTTTTGTAGAGTTTCATCAATTCTCAGTTGAGAATTTAGCGCTTTTCTAAACCACAAATGCCCTGACATTGCCTTCTTCCCAACTCTCCCTGCTTAATCAAGGCCGAATGAAGTTTGTCACTGTTACTAATGGGAATTTGTACGATAAGCCAGCGGTCCCCAACCTTCTGGCACCAGGGACCAGTTTTGTGGAAGACAGTTTTTCCACAGACGGTGAGGGCTGTGGGGGGATGGTTCCGGCGGTAACGCAAGCAATGGGGAGCGGCGGGGAGCGGCAGATGAGGCTGAGCTCACTAGCCCACTGCTCACCTCCTGCTCTGTGGCCCGGTTCCCAACAGGCAGTGGACCGCTACTGGTCCTTGGCCTGGGGCTTAGGGACCCCTGCGATAAGCTATCTTGGTGGGTAGGAGAAAAAAACTATTGAGGATCATTACTTTATTTTATTTTTTTTGGCGGTACGCGGACCTCTCACTGTTGTGGCCTCTTCCGTTGTGGAGCACAGGCTCCGGACGCTCAGGCTTAGCGGCCATGGCCATGGCTCACGGGCCCAGGCGCTCCGTGGCATGTGGGATCTTCCCGGACCAGGGCACGAACCTGCATCCCCTGCATCGGCAGGTGGACTCTCAACCACTGCGCCACCAGGGAAGCCCCGAGGATCATTATTAGTGGAGAAAAACAAACTGATCTGGGTTAAAACTTAGGCCCCACTCTTTGAACAATACATTGTCCCAAATAATTATAAAATGGGGACTGTGATGGGTATTATTGTTCAGCAATGTCTGTTCTCTACTTTTGAGCACACAGGAGGATTGGATTTCCCCACCCAGGCGTGGTTATGTGATTAGCTTTGGCTAATGCTACCAGACTGAGGCGTGTCACTTCCTGGTGAAACATTTAGTGGCCAGTGCTTCAATCCTTAGTCCCCTCTGGTCTGTCAGATCCATCGTGGAAGCACCTGTAGCCTGGATTGCTGAGCAAAAATGCATAGATAACAATGCTTCCAGGAGTCCACTTGAAGCCTGAGTAAAGTTGCATGAGTGAGAAGTAAATGTTTTTTCAAGTTGAGAGTTTGCCGTTGTTACTGTGTGTAATCCAGCCTATCTTTATTGATTGTGAAATCAACAATATATATATAATCTATAATAATTACTTCTAGGACTGTTAGAATGAGTAAGTTTGCTCATGTACATAAATAGTGAGTGTCCAGCATATAGTGAGAACAGCTAAGCTTTATGGTATCCACGCTATGAGCCAGGTACAATACTAAGTACTTAAATTTATTTAAGTGTTTGAATTTATTTAATATTTCTAACAACCCTGTGACGTAGGGTACCTTTTATTCTCGTTTAGTGGGTATGGAAATGGAGATACAGAGAGTTTAAGAAACTTGCCTAAACATATAAAACTAGTAAATAGCAGATCTAGGATTTGAACCCAGGCAGTCTGAATTTAGTGTCTGTACTCTATCTAAATATATACTACATTATATCGTTTCTATAATAATTGTCTTAGTTAATTTAAGGTTTTTTTTTTTTTTTTTTTTTTCTTTTCTTACCCCTTCTCCACTGAAACCACTAAAAGTAATTTAAAAAATCTGGATCGGGCTTCCCTGGTGGCGCAGTGGTTGAGAGTCCGCCTGCCGATGCAGGGGACACGGGTTCGTGCCCCGGTCCGGGAGGATCCCACATGCCGCGGAGCGGCTGGGCCCGTGAGCCATGGCCGCTGGGCCTGCGCGTCCGGAGCCTGTGCTCCGCAGTGGGAGAGGCCACAACAGTGAGAGGCCCATGTAACGCAAAAAAAAAAAAAAAAAAAAAAATCTGGATCTACATGTCAGAAACATTTGGAAAATATCCCTATTATATCTGGAATAATAGATTGATGTTCTTTGAAAAAATAAACTGTTTTTTTAATATAAAATATTTAAAATGTGTACAACAGTCCCAAAAGTGGTGGGAGAGGGGCTTTATATTAATTGTTACCTACTTTAGAAATGTTTCCTGGACAGTAGAAAACAATATTAAGCCCTTCTCTTAAAAATGCTGTGTTGGTTTTCTGGCTTAAGGAAAATCTATAATGACCACATTACTCATTGCTTGTAGTATGCTTTAACATTATTTTTATGAGAACATGGTAATAAGTAGCCTAATTAATCCATATAATTATGAATATTTGAAAATTTTCCTTTCCTCCAACTTCTCAGTAAAAGAAAATACTAGGACTTGTTGTATGTTTGTAATTATGGAAGTTGTTGATTTTGATTACTTTTTTAATGCATTCAAGTATAGTATTCTTTGCTGTTTTGCTTTCATTGCTTTTCATCTTGATCCTAGTGCAGGTGGACAGGCCTTGATAAATGGCGTATGTTAAGTGCAGAGATGAGTTTTTTTAGGAATCATATTGCATCTGTCTCTCTTGGTTCTAATATGAATATCTTATTTTTGAAATCCAGTACAAGGACCATGAGTTGTGGACTGTCTCACTTACCTGTGTTATACCATAGGTGTTGCAAAACTTTGGGGAACAAATGATCTAAAAATGTTAAATTTTCCTTTGAATGTTTAGGGGTGAAACACAATAATATTTGGAGAGTCTGTAATAGATTGAGAAGGAAACTCACATGTGATTATTCTCTAGCTCATGACTGAGCTATTCATTCCTTTCTTTAAAACTGAGGCATGCCTCTCAATAATGATAATAATAACAACAGTAATAACACCCATGGCAATACAACAGCCGTCACTAATTATGGGGCACTTGCTCTGGGTCAGATGCTATGCTAAGACTATGTATTTTTTGAATCCTTCTGACGCCTTGTGAGATAGGTTTAGTTATAATGCATTTTTATGACTGTGTAAACTAAAGGACAGAGAGATCAAGTGACTTGTAATATAGCGGTAGACTTAATTTTTCACACCCATTGGGTCACATGGTAAAAACCTAATTTTGGTAATGAGTTGTGACTACACTCTTTAACTTCTTCTGTCTGGCTGTCATATGACTGTACCTAGAAAGTACAAAGGAATGAAAACAGTGTTAAATTTTTTTTAAAAATTTAATCAGAGATGCAACTTCCTTTCTCCCATTTGTCTCCTAGGTTTCTATGTGTCTTCCACTCTCCTCTCATTTTAGTGGAATGTAAATCTTCACTGTTTTCCCAGAGTCAGCTTGCACATGTCTTCTTGACAAATGGTTCTTTCCTAAAAAGCCCATCACCTTGAATCTTATTTCCCTTTAAGCTAGTTTGGCAAAGAATGCTCAATTCCCATCTCCATTTAGTCACTATACACCCACTATATAAGCTCATACTCCACTGATACTTTTCTCTTACCAGTAATTAAAAAAATCACAACTAGGTGATGGAAGGGCAGGGGTCAGATCTCAGTCACCTTTGTTGTTATCTCTGCAGTGGAATGCACATAACCTTGTATATATCCATCAAACTGATTTTAAAACTTCACCACATAGAGATTAACCTTCTTAATCCATCTTCTAAATCTAGGTTCTTATATAAATTACAGGTAGATATTACCTGAATCATCCATCCCACCAAGACCCAAAGTGATCCATGAATCTTCTTTCTACCTAGGCATCAGAGGGTCTAAAATTTTCTTGTCTTCATGAGTTTAAGTTTTACTATGAGGCAGTTGGCTCCTTTTGCTTCTCTTCAACATATTCATCGAGTCCTCAAGCCAAAGACACACATACTGCAAGGAGGGAAATACTTTACTTTTATGGTACAGACCAAGTTCCCATGTGAGTATGGACTGGGAAAGTTGTCTCGGCACATATCAGGTTCCAAGAATTTCAGATTTAAGAGTTGTATCAGTATCATGTTACCAGATTATCATTTTTTAGTCTTTTTTTTTTTTTTAGTAAATATCTTAACCAGATAAACCAAATTTTATTTAACAAAGAAAGCCCACTGGTTAAAAGTAATAAAAGACAAATATTATATGATTTCACTTATATGTGGATTCTAAAAACCAAAACAAATAACAAAACAAAAGAAAAACTGAGCTCATAGATGCAGAGAACAGACTGGTGGTTGCCAAAGGGGAGGGGGTTGGGGGTAGGTGAAATGAGTGAAGGTGGTCAAAAGGTACAGACCTCCAGTTGCAAGATGAATAAGTCCTGGAATGTAATGGGCAGCGTGGTGACTACAGTTAATAACGCTGAATTGCATACTTGAAAGTTGCTAAGAGAGTAAATTTTAAAAGTCCTCATCATAAGAAAAAAGAAAAAAAATTTGTATACCGTGTACTCAAATATCGAATCATTATGTTATATACTGAAATTAATATAATGTTATATATGGATTATACCTCCATTTAAAAAACAAAACGAAAGAAAGAAAAAAAGTGACAGTTATGAGATAACATAAAAGTATTATTTCTCTAGGATACATTTATGGTATTGCCACAAATGATAAAAATGTTAATATTTACATTGTTGGGAATAAAAGCTGATCTCAATCTGATAAAAGCTTGAATTTTAGAAAAATGCAAAACTGATTTTATTATTATTTTAAAATGTTGAGTTCTGACTGCTCAAGATCTTCGACATATATCTACTCTAAACATCTCATTTCACCTGAATATTTCAAGAACTGTTTGAAATGTAATTTGTTGTTACAGCCTTAGATCTTACAGCCTAAGATCCAACTTAATGAAATTTCCTTTCCTTAGTTTAATTTATAAAAGGATTAATTTTAAAATTAGAAAAAAAAAATTTTAACATCTTTATTGGGGTATAATTGCTTTACAATGGTGTGTTAGTTTCTGCTTTATAACAAAGTGAATCAGTTATACATATACATATGTTCCCATATCTCTTCCCTCTTGTGTCTCCCTCCCTCCCACCCTCCGTATCCCACCCTCCCTATCCCACCCCTCCAGGCGGTCACAAAGCACCGAGCCGATATCCCTGTGCCATGCGGCTGCTTCCCACTAGCTATCTACCTTACGTTTGTTAGTGTATATATGTCCATGAGAAAAAATTTTTAATTAGGAAGATTTTCATTTTCTTATTAAATATCTAGTTATTTCAAATATTGTATTTGATGGAAATGATAATACTCAAATCAAAATCTCTTAAATCCTAAAAGATGATTTTACTCTGTACATGTGTACTTGTATGAGTGTGTGTGCATGCACATATGTGAGTGTGTTTGTGTGTGTTGAAGTGTTACACAATACAAAATATATTATCACAGTAAGAATAGCACCAGTAATACTCCTTACCATAGTTTTTTTAACTTCTCAAGAGAATACATTCTTAAAGAAGAATTTAGGGAAAGTTAAGTAACTAGCTCATGTTCACTTAGAATGCAGGTGGAAGATCTTGGATGAAAAACCAAATCTGTTAGACTTTAGAGTGTATCAGCTTCTCATTGTGTCATATTTCCTCTCCAGTTAGTCCTGTTTTATCCTCATACTACTGGTGTTAACAGATTTAAAAGCAAGTCAGATGCCCACACACAGACACACACACACACACACACACACACACACACGTTTGTTGACCTGTTAAAAGTGGAGTTTTTTGGTTCTAGAACTTATCCATTCCTAACTCAATTGTTCCTTCATTTATTCTCTCATTCTTTCTCTTGTTCACTCATCAAATGTTTGAATGCCTTCTACATGCCAGGCACTATTCCAGGTGCTGAATGAGAGTCCAGGTAAAGTATAACTTTGAGGTATGATTTCATACATCAAAGAAAAAAAGTGTTTTTGCTTGTAATGAGATAGCTTTCATTTTCCTGTTTAATAAAAGGAGAGTAATCATGAGTGATATTTAGTTATTATTTTCTGAAAATATGGGTAATAAAATTTGCTTTTATTTGACAATCTACTCTGAATTACCTTTGACTGTTGAGGTGTGAGTAACTAGAACACTCAGGCTCACATTTTGATGAACAGTGGTCATTTTGTAACCACTGAATCCTTTAATAGATAAAAGAGTCAACCAATTTTAATTTTATCCCTTTGTGCAGCCTCTCATTTTCTGCTAGAGGGGCTAACACACAGGAAGGTGAAGAAAAGACAAGTAACAAAAAAGAGAATAAAGAGACATAATGGGCTTGGTTAGCACCAGCTGGATAGTGAACTCTTGGATAATTGAGCAGGCTGCACTGTGTCCAAGTTTCAAATTATCGAAATGTGAGTGGAAAATGTTTTATCTATGATATGATATGTAGATAGTGGCAGAATTGGCAAGGATAGAGCAAAGATGTAGTTTGTGACCTTGTTCTTAGATTTTTTGATGATAAAACTAGGGAAAAAAGACAAAAAATGTGTCTACTTTTCTTTTTTTATTAGTTTTTATTGGAGTATAGCTGCTTTACAGTGTTGTGTTAATTTCTACTGTACAGCAAAGTGAATCAGCTATACGTATACATATATCCCCTCTTTTTTGAATTTCCTTCCCATTTAGGTCACCACAGAGCACTGAGTAGAGTTCCCTGTGCTACACAGTAGGTTACTTTTCTTAATGTTTTAACTTACACTCAGTGGTATCTGGTTAGTTAAGTTGGATTTAGTTTCTGTCTATGTGTAAAGTTGTTTTGGTGAGAGTGAAGGTGGGAAATTGGAGGGGATATAATCTGGCTTAAGTAAAGGAGCAGCGGTTTTATAATCATAAAGCCTAGGTTTGAGATCTAAGTTTTGAATTACTTTTCATTGACATTTGTTATTCAAAAGTAATTCTGATTGAAATTTAGGTTTATGCTTTTCCCCCACAAAGGTGCAGTATTACTTTAAGTTTTAATTAGATGAACTCAGGAAAGCCAAAATAGGTGGAATATCAATTATAGTTCAATATGTAAATAATTCTTAGTATATATCTTGGTATAGTCGGTATATTTCCCTTCAGTCTTTTATTTTCTTTTTAAATTTTTATTTTGGAATTATTGTAGACTCATAAGAAGTTGCAAAAATAGTAGAAAGAGGTCATTTGTACCCATCACTCAGCTTTCCCCAATGGTAACATCTTACATGGCTATAGTACATTATCAAAACCAAAACTGACATTTGTACGATAGTTAGTTAGATGGCAAACCTTATTCAGATTCACCACCAGTTTTTGTACACACACATTTTTGTATGTGTATGTGTTGTGCCTTTTAAAAATCTATTATATCTGTCTGTTTGTCAGTCTGTTTGACTCTCTGGGTCTCTATTTTTGTTCTTACAGAAAAATAGAATTATACTGTTCTTATTGTTTGATAACTCATTTTCCCACTTGGAATAAGTTGTGATGTTTCCATTCCTCTATTCTTCTATTTCATGATTTTTAGTGTATGCAGAATATTTAAACATATTGGGTGAATGTAAGATTATTTATTTCACAATCCCTTCCTGTTGATTTTTGGGTGGTTTCTCTTTACTTGCAGAAATACTTGCTTTTCTGGACGCAGCGTTCCAAAGATTTCTCTGTCCCTGTGTCTGACTGTCCATCTGTTTCTCTCTGTTTCTTTCTTTCCTTCCTTCTTGCTGATGAATTCTTAGAAGATTTCTGGGTCAAAGAGAAATTATACACTTTCTGATGTATATTGTCAAAATATTGACTCCACAGTCTTTTTCCTTATGAAACATTTAGAGAATAAATAAAGGTAATAATTTAGTGGACCCTGAACATTGGGCGTTGTAAACTCTTAACATTGTGCGTTGTAAACTCTTAACATTGTGTCACATTTGCTTCAGATCGTTTAATTTAAGCAATAAAACAAACAAAATTGATGCTCCCTGTGTATCTCCCTCAATTACATAGTCTTTGTAGAAACAATCTCAGAATAATTTACAAGGCTCAATGGGAAGAAAAAGTTCTTTTTAGACCTTCTAAAATGATTGATTGTATCCTTCCACTTTAATAAGAGCTTGTATAGGACATCTCTCTGTGGACATGAGCTAAGTGTGCAGAATGAGTTAATGAATGTGGTGTCTGCCTTCTGGGAGCATCAGCTGTAGAGGACAGTTTCATCAGAACATTGCAGCGTATCATTCTGCCTGAGTTATAGCCTTAAAGAGAGAGAAATGGATAGTTAAGATGAAGATGTAATATGAACACAGAAAAAATATGCAGTCCTAAAGTCCTAAGGTTTAGAGCACATTAGTTTCAATCCTTACCTATTTCTCCCCTTTCTTCCCATTCCTCCTTAACCAGAGCAAGATGACACTGTCAACAAATTGGCTTTCTCCTGCCCTGCATGGTGCTGGGGCTGCTCTCTCTTCTTTCTCCCTCTCCCCCTTTCCTTTTTGTTCCTTCTTCATCACGTTGTCATGGCTATCATTAGGATTAAATGCTAAAAGGCATCTTCTCTCCCTTCCAACAAATATCGGTTCACATTGGAGAGTGTACCTCCTCTTCTGCCCCCTCCTGATTCCCTGGATGGTTCTGAGGTTTCAGGGTTACCTGCTTAGGGTCCCCGTGGGCATCCTGGTCTCTGTCTGGTTTTCTAGGAACCTGCTCTGATTTGGAGTTTGGTTCCTTATGAGCTCATCATGACCTGTTTCCGAGTCGGCTGGTTGAGAACCACTGCTCCAAAGAGTGTCCTAAGTAGCTGTCTTGAATAGGGCTGACTGATGAAGTTTACTTTCCTTTCGAATGTACTTTTAAACATATATTTATTGGGGATTATATTTAAATTTTAATAAATTTATGCTTTGAAATTTAAACATGTCTATCTTCACTTTTACATTTGACCTTTAGTTTTAATTATAATTTTATCTTTTCCTCATTTGAATTGAGCTGAATCCCATTTCCTTTTGCTTCAATTCTTTGTTTTTCCTGCATTTCCTCTAGAATAAAAATAAAACAAGTGTCCTCATCTTCTGCTTTGAATTTAGCTGCCAAGCATGACTCACAACCTGGGGATCTTTAGGATCATTCATTCATGCCTTCTCTCTCTGTTGACAGTGGATCCAGTTCAGATAACAGGTATTGATTTCTTGAAAGCCTTTCTTTTTATTCTTTTTCCTGTTGGCTGCATTTCTCACTGGCAATTCACTCAGTTTTAATCCGAGATGATCTGGCAGAGGTGTAGATGCCTGGGCTGTCCTTTCATGCTGAGATGAGGGCAATCTGTGGCGAAAGCTAGTGGGATGGGGCCAGGTTCTGAGTGTACTCATGTGGAAAGTATCAGTAGGGCTAAAGAACAGATTTCTCTTTGCGTTATGTTTCCCTGTTAAAATATTGTCCTATAGAGAGATGTGCTTTCCAACTACTTTTACAAAAACAATATCCTAGTGGTTCAATTAACATGAGGTTATTATGCTGCCCCAAGTAAGCAGTTACCCAATTTGGAGGGTTTCCCGGAACAGTCAGTTCATACTGCCCAAGGCCAAGTACCTGTAATTTAGATGGGATGTCACAGTGTGAACAAAGCAATATGATGCTCTCTTAAAAATGCTTAAAGCCTTCTCTGTTCGTGTGCAATAGTAGTCTTTTGAGCGCGTCATTGTTTTTGCTGAGCAGTTACCTCATGAGACTCTTTTACTTATTTGTGTTAATGTGTCAGAAGAGTACTACTTCAATTCACATTCATTCACACTTGTAACATATATTTAAAAATAATTATTGAGGGACTTCCCTGGTGGCACAGTGGTTACGAATCCGCTGCCAATGCAGGGGACACAGGTTCGAGCCCTGGTCCAGGAGGATCCCACGTGCCGTGGAGCAACTAAGCCCGCGAGCCACAACTACTGAGCCCGCATGCCACAACTACTGAAGCCCGCGTGCGTAGGGCCCATGCTCTGCAACGAGAAGTCACTGCAATGAGAAACCCATACACCACAACGAAGAGTAGCCCCTGCTCACTGTAACTAGAGAAAGCCCACGTGCAGCAACGAAGACCCAACACAGCCAAAAATAAAATTAATTAATTAAAAAATGTTAAAAAAGATAAAAATAATTATTGAGAATTTGCTGTGTGCCATTAATGAGCTAGCACATGGTCTTTGCCCACAGGAAACAGTGTCTAGTGAGGATATAAGAATTACTCAAATTAGCACACAGACATGGAAAATTGGAAATTCATCATATTTTCCCTGGAGTGGGAAAGCACTGGGTTCCAGTGTGCCATGTGTTAGTTTGATAATTCTGGGAAGTTATTTGACCTCTCTAAGCCTCATTTCTCGTCTGTAAAATAGGAATAACACTGTCTTCCTGAAGGGGTAGTGCGTGGATTAAATGATTTACCAAACTCAGAACCTGGCACATTATCGGTAATTAACAAAATGTTACTCCCTCTCTTACTTCAAAATTATGTATTTTTCTTTCTTATTTCAGGTGTCCCTTAAAGAGAACATAAACCTGATACACAGAGATGATGTGACCTCAGTTTTCTTTGATGCACCCTTCTTCCTACTTCTAGCTCCTTTGATTTGTTTCTATACCTCCCCCACATTTTTTTTTTAATCCTGTTACTTTCTAGGCTAGTCAGTAGATCCTCACTGATTCTGTTTCCTCGTTTGCCTCCCAAGAGTGACCTGAAATCCCTTTCTGAAGAGGGCATTCCCCTTTAATGGCCTCCCCTTTCTTAACGAGGTATTCAGGGCTTTTAAGGTAAGGTTTGCAGGGCTCTTTCTTGCCTTAGCTCTTGTTATGCTCCCACCCCAAAACACACATCTCTTCTTTCAGTGGCACTGATGCACTTGGACTTCCAAAACAGAACCTGAACTTTGCCCTGTTTTTTACTTTCCCATTTGCCAATGCCATTAAAAAACAAACAGTATTTCCATTAGTTTTCAGTCCCTGTTCCCTCAGCTACCTTCATGTTTCACCCTTCTCTTTTAATAAAATTCAGTTGAAAGATTTGTACAAGATAAGAGGAGCTAGAACATTCCCCTTCTCTTTACATGCTAACTTCTTGGCCATGTTGTCTATTCTCCAGGTCCTCCTCTCCCTTACACTCTTGCATCCACTGAAAGGTGGCCTCAGGCCTTGTCACTCTACCCGAATTACTCTCCCAAAGTTCATCAGTGCCTATTTGTTGCTTAATTCTATGGACTGATTTGAAGTCCTTACCTTGCTTGGCCTCTCTGTAGTATTTAACTCTGGGGACCACATCTACCTCTTTGAAATTCCCCACAACTGTGTTGTTCAATATAGTAGTCAGTAAGCCATCTGTGGTTATTTAAATTTAAGTTTAATTTAATTAAAATTAAATAAAATTTAATTTATGTTAGCTAATGATGCTATTGAGTATTTGAAAGGTGGCTAGTGCAATTGAAGAACTAAATTTTAAATTTTATTTACTTTTAATTAGTTTGAATTTAAATTTAGCCAGCCACTTGTGGCTAGTGGCTACCCTGTTGAGCAGTGGAGATATGAAACACTTCCATCATCACAGAAATTTCTGTTGGACAGGGCTTCTCTGGAGCAAGGATTGGCAGAGTTTTTCTTTAAGGTGCAAAATGGTAAATATGTTTGGCTATGCAGGCCAGATAGCTTCCATTGCAACCGCTCTGTTCTGCTGTTGTCAAGCAAAAGCAGCCACAGAGAATATATAAACAACTGAGTGTGGCTGTGTTTCAATAAAACTTTATTTACACAAACAGGTGGTGGTCCAGATTTGGCGTGAGGCTAGGGTTGCTGACCCTTCTAGAGTCCCGGTTTCTTTGATAGATACTTTTTTCATTCTCTTCCTGTTTTTACTCTAAAAATTTTCTTTTCATTCTTCTGTATTTCTCAGATCTCTCCCTCATTTCCATCTTTATCATCACACTTGATTATTGCAAAATATCTCTATCAGTCCTCTCTCCTCTTGTCCTGCTCCAGCTCATTGTATCCATTGCCACAAAAGTGTTCTTTCATAATTCATCTAAGCCAGATGCTCGTTTGTAGATGTATGTAGTGATAGTAATCACCTCATAGCATTACTGAAAGGAGTCAATGAAATGTGTATAAAATTGTGCTCATGGTGGGTGTAGAGTTCTCTCACATTAACTCATCCACACAGAATAGTGGTTGTGACTCAGAGCCTGACAGCCTGACATCCAGTCCCAGCTTGTCACGCTCCAGTGTGGACCTCAGATAGGCCACTTAACTTCTCTATACCTCAGTTTCCTCATCTGTAAAATGAGGGTGATATTAGTATACACACAGAGTTGTTAAGAGAATTAAATGAATTAATTTGTATTAAATGCTCGTAGTATTGTCTTGGTAAGTGCTATGTAGTTGGTTTTTATTTTATTTTCCTAGTTTCACAGATGAGGGAAGAAAGGCCTAGACATGTTAATTTGCCTACAGTCATACAGCTAGTAAACAACATGTCTGAGATTTGAACTCTGGCCTTTTGACTTGAAAGCCCAAGCTGTTAGCTATTGATGCATTACTTACAACATCCAGCTCTCTCCTTACCACATATCTGCAGTTGGAATTAAACTCTTTTTTATTGCGCTTTCATCATACTTAGTTTGTACTTCTGTCAGGAAATTTGCCACGTTTTGCTTCTTCTTATAGTTATTGCAAATTAGTCTGCCTTTCAGAGTGGAGAACATGTACCCAGTTATATTTTTTCCCCTTCCTTCACAGTCTCAGTTCTAATCGACAACAAATTATTTACTGTTAAATTTGTTGAACAGAAAAATGTTTTAAAAGGGTTATTGACAGTTAATACTGGGGGTTATAATCTGCCATAGTCTTCTTATAAAATAATGAATTATCAATTATAAAGATTATATGTTCATCACTATTTTAGTATATAGATTTAGTGTTTTAGTATACAAATAACCAAATGTATTCATCATCTTTGAATTGTTCTCAGTATGTTGGCTTCAGGTTTATTTAACTTTTGAAAAAGAGCTTGGAGTTTGTTTTTGTTTTTTTCTGAAACTGTGATGAAATGAAGACCCACATAGGTCATCAAGGAAGGAAATTATAATCTGATCTGAAGGAAGTAAACTCATATCAGAAGGTAAATTATAAGTTAGACTTTCCAGTTATTTAATAATGAAAATTTGCAGAGTACAGAGCAGCTGAGAGTACAGAGAGGGTTACAACATTGTCACCACTAAATATGGTTGTGCTGGAGGAAGCTTTCAACAGTTATTTTATGCAAGTCAAAATATGACAGTTTGTGAAAGAGTTTCATAGGCTACACTGTTGAAAGTATATTAAATCAATTTTATTCTTGGCAAAGGAGGCAGTGGTGGAATTGAGAGGAACATTTTAGACTTTACCAATTTAACTTTACATTGCTGGGTAATCAAATCCACAGAGTAAATGCTATCAATTTTCCCCTCTGACACGAGGATTATTTATTTTTTTTGAGTGTCAGCATTTTATTTCCTTTTGTAATGTTTGAAAACTGACAATAAATACATGCTTAAAAAAGAAAATTTAGCCCTCAACAGAGGGGAAGTTGATGGTTATAGGAATTGATGGGAACAGAAGAATCATGTGAAAATTTGCCAGTAGCTTTTTCTGGCATCCAGAGATCAAGACCATGGCGCTTGTCAGGCTCCCTACCTCTTAAAAATCTTTTAGACATCCACCCACATTCACTGACTTAGCCCAATGTGTGGGTCAAGTACACACTCCAGTCTAACTCATTTGATGAAGAAAGCCAAAGTCAAATGCAGGGTAGGCTAGAATCAAATATTAGGAAAGACAGAGAAGACTTAGGTCAGCTAAAGTGAAGAACAGAAGAAATACAACTCGGCAGATTTTTTCCAAAGAGCTGAGTCCAAGGTTTTATGCTAGATGTAAGCTAGCAGGGCTTGATGAGAAAAAGGCAAAGGAAAATAGAAAATTATGTTCAGGACATCTAGAACGAATTTCAGAACCTTTCTTTTTTTTCTGAGCCCTTTCTGCATACCCTCAAGCCCCGCCTCTGTGAACTCAGACACTGATGATGATGGCTTGTCTCTGACTCCTTTTCAAGGAATCTAACATTACTGTAGTGACTATAGAATTACACTAGCTGAGATTCCTCCTGTTTCGTTTGTCCTGGAATGCATCCCTTTGCCTTTTAAATTATGAAATATGACAATTTTAAAGCTTGTTTGAATTTGTGAAAATTTATGGATCTTAAGACTTTTGTATCAGGATAGATTAAGTTATACTGTAGGAATAAACAACCCTCAAATCTCCCCGTTTTAAAATAGCCCAGGAGTATCTCACTTATACTACAGGTTTATCTTGGGTTACCCAAGAGATTTGCTCCATGTCATCCATCCTCACTCAAGGATATAAGCTAATAGTGCAGTTGCCATTTGGAGTATCCTTGTGGCAGGGAGAAGGAGAAGTTGTCAGCATGCATTTGCTCTTGAAGACTCCTTGCATTCCTTCTGTTGCCATTGCACGGGCCAGAGCAAGCCACATGGCCACACCTCATTTCAAGTGTATATGAAAGTGCAGTCTTACAAGTGCCTGGAATGAGGACAACCAAAATGATATGGACAGCAGGAATGATGACCACAGATTTATGACAGATCTCTCTATGTGATTTGAAGATTCTATCTAGCTATTTATTATTGACTGTTCAGCTGCTGCTTGAAGTTAATACCGGTGAGAACAATAAAAAGAAGGAAGTTTTTATGGTCCAAATTTTAGTTCTTAAAACTGAGTTTAGATGTTATCATAAGTGTAAGAAATGCTTCTTTTTACCAGAAGAATATTCAAGAAGGTGTTTTTATTAAATTAGAATGTTTTTCATTAATGGTAGTTATACTGATTATAGAGTTGATGATTGAGTCACATCAGGAGACAAGCCATCTAGACTGTTAAAGCTTTTAATGTTATTTAAATATATTTAAATCATGTATTCAATATATAAATACATGCTCATAAAAATTAAATAACAGAGGAAGTACGTGTCATATAAAAATATAGACCATCCCTTCTCCATACTGTCCCCTAACTTTCTCTTACCCAGAGTTTACTGTTAATATTTTCTTGTCCATTTTTCTAGACTCCTTCTTGTGCTTTTATGCAACAGAGATGAACATGTAAGCAACTTGCTTTGGTTAAGTTAAAAGTACATTTTGGAGATAAGTATATATATCCACTCCTAAATTGCTGAACTAATTTATTTGCTTACCAACTTTACTTGAGAATGCCAGTTTCTCTTTTCTTTCACCAACAGTGTGTATTATATTTTTATACCAATCCAGTTTAGAAAAATGGCATCTCATTATTGTTTTAATGTTCATTTTCCTGGTGTTTGTAAGACTGAGCACTGTTTTTATGTTTATTGGCCATTATCATTTTTTTTCTCTATGGGTAGTGTGCTGAAATTCTTTGCCTATTGGATTTAAATTTTTTTTCTTATTGACTTGTAGGAACACTTTAAATATTATTGAAGTTGCAAATATACCTTTCCCCTTGTTATTTATATTAAGAGTATGCCCTCCCCACACCTCAGCTTTATTTTGTCTTCTAACTCATATACACACACATAAATGCACACACATACACACACACACACACATATGCTCATCTGAGTGTCAAGATTCAGCAGGTAGCTGAGTACATTTCAAAACCCAAGTAAGGATCCTTGTTCACTTGTCAATGAATACAGGTTTTGATTGCTAGAGTCATTCTTCCTATAATTGTTTGAGGGAGAAGAGGGGATTTCCATGTGGCAACCGTATGTAGAGTTTCTAGGCCTCTTAGAAGTTGTACAGAGCCTTGTTCCTATTTTACAGGTCCTGAATCTTTGGGACGATCATCCATGCAGAAATTATACTTAGTTTAGAAAGACTTTAGACAGGTTAAGTATTGTATGATGTGTGTGTGTTTGATTATGTCTTAATTTTCCATCTAAACATCAATGCCCATTCTTTATTCCTACCTCCCTCTGATCTGGGAGTTATTTCAGAGTTTTATTGAGAGAGGTTTTTTTTTTTTTTTCCGGTACGCTGGCCTCTCACTGTTGTGGCCTCTGCCGTTGCGGAGCACAGGCTCCGGACGCGCAGGCTCAGCGGCCATGGCTCACGGACCCAGCCGCTCCGCGGCATGTGGGATCTTCCCGGACCGGGGCACGAACCCGTGTCCCCTGCATTGGCAGGTGGACTCTCAACCACTGTGCCACCAGGGAAGCCCGAGAGAGGTTTTTTGGTGAGCCTTTGTATTTCCTTCTTAGGGTTTATAGGTTCCTCATGAATGTAGAGTATTCTGTGGTATGGCTCTATAAATTTTTCTACACCTTCCTTTTCTTCCTTTTAACTTAGCAGTATATAAAATGTCACGGAAATCTTTCAGTATCATACCCTTGGATCTGTCATGTTTCTCATGATTTCTGGATTAAGCAGTCACTTTGCTCCTATCTGTTTTATATGTTAAAATTTTTTTCCACTGTTCTGATCTGGGGCTAGCACCATTGCTAGTGGCTCCATATTGCTTTCAATTTTATTTCAGGTTTATATTTTTTTCTGTTATTCAAGTAGGTTATGGGTTACATTCAGGTTGCTTCCAGTTTTCTGCAGAAGGAATTCAGGGCAGGGGTTGGGTAGGATAAAGAGTATGAAATTTTTCCTTTCTGCAACAGAATTAAATCTGACTGAGTTTAAAAAGAGAGCTAGTCAAAGACTCTATTGGTAGAATATTCCAGTAGTTCTATCTAGTAGCTATATAGCCCTGACAAAGTTGCTGATATATGTATATGTGTGTGTGTGTGTGTGTGTGTGTATGTGTGTGTGTGTATATATAAAATACTAATACGTATGGGAAGAATGCAGCATCACAGATGAATGAGGACAGTAAGGATTAGTCAAAAAATGATGCTTGGCAAATTGACTACTGATAAATAAATATAATTGTACTGCCACATCATAATATATATATATCTATATATAATATATATACACACATATCATAGTACATGTGTATAATATATAACAGATTTTACATACAGATTATATGCATATATGAATAAATTAATGGTACATTTAAGGTATCAATATAAAAAATTAAATCAGAAGAGAGTAGTATGAATTATCTTAGAGGGAAAAATTGTGAAGGAAAATTATGAGTTTATTTGACTACATACAAACTTAAAATATCTTTATATCAGGAAACACTATGAATTAAAATTAGTGAATAAACTGAGAATATAACTTGTAACAATGTCAGACTTAATTCAATGTCCTATATAAAGAACTTTTAAAAATTGGTAAGACAGGGCTTCCCTGGTGGTGCAGTGGTTGAGAGTCCGCCTGCCGATGCAGGGGACACGGGTTCGTGTCCCGGTCCAGGAAGATCCCACATGCCGTGGAACGGCTGGACCCGTGAGCCATGGCCGCTGAGCCTGTGCGTCCGGAGCCTGTGCTCCGCAACGGGAGAAGCCACAACAGTGAGAGGCCCACGTACAAAAAAAAAAAAATTGGTAAGACGTGTTTAATACTAGTAATCACATAAACCAAAATTAAAACTTCTAAAACTGCTGCTAAAATTGCAGAAGATTGAGAAGAATCTGTGTTTAGAGGAGTGTGATAAAATGAACTTTCAGGTAATGATGACGGTAATATAAATTGATTCAATATTTCCGGAAAGCAGTTTGGTTGTTTGATGTGTGAAAGTGTGTGTGTGCTTGATTGTAGGAATCTTGCTGGCATATGTAATAAAAAGCAGTGTGACCAATATTTCTCTACAAGAAACATCATCCTGGGATCATTTTAAATTACGAAAATATTGTGAAAAGGAATTTGCAACAATGCAGGGTAACTTTGTGCTTAAATAGTGCTGCGGAGGCTGTTACTGAACAGCAGTTGAATGGAATATTATGCCTTCATTAAACGCATTCTGAGAGTTGTTCAGATCATTGGAAAAAACCCATAATGTACTATTAAACATAGAGACAGAATATTTACATATAGAAAATATAAAATACTCCAAAGTATATTTTCTCAGTTTTCTGCAGTGAGCATTAGTTATTTTAATAATCTGGGGAGACAAACCATTTAAAACCTTCTCATAAATTTAGAAGGGGTACTGAAGAGACAGCACATAGAAGGCATTCAGTTGACATTTACTGAAATGATTTGATTTTAACTGAAATAAGAATCTTCTCACAGTAGAAAAATCAAATCTTTGAGCCAGGAGGCCCTTTGCAGGTCACTTGGTCCAGTCATCCGCAGTAAACCAGTCCTTAAATTTAGCCAGTTTATAGTGGTATATTCATTACCTATAACCATTTCTGGAGCCATGCCAATGTGTTACTTCCTCCAACAGTTCTTGCTTAACACTGCTTGCAGGCCTTTCCCTCTGCTTGAATTTCCTTCCTGTCTGTCCCAAAGGGTACCCTTAAAATTCTTTAAGTTTCTTTAACGGCATCCTTCAAAAAGAAAATGCTAGGGTACAAGTAATTTAAATATTAAACCACCCAAAATTTGCAAATAATTGGAAAGAAAATCTGAAGTTCTTTGAGTATTGCCTGTAGAGTTACTGCTGTTTGATGTTCATGGGGTTGGTTCCGTAAAAGCTGCCTTTAGCAAGTTGCTGTCAGATGAGTTTCCTCATACATAAAATGGGGTTTACAATAGTACCTACCTCATAGGGTAGGTTTTTTTTAAAGTTGAAGTACAGTTGATGTACAATATTGTGTCATTTTTCAGCTGTACAACAGAGTGATCTGACAATAAAATACATTATGAAATGATCATCATGATAAGTTTAGTAACTGTCTAGCTCCATACAAAGTTACTGCAGTATTATTGACTATATTACATCCTTATGTAGTATACTACATCCCTGTGACTTATTTATTCTATAACTGGAAGTTTGTATCTCTTAATTCCCCTTCACATATTTTGCCCAAACCCCTATCCACCTCCCCTCTGGCAGCTACCGATTTGTTCCCTGTATCTGTATGTCTGTTTCTCTTTTGTTTTGTTTGTTAATTTGTTTTGTTTTTTTATATTCCATATATAAGTGAGAATATATGGTATTTGTCTTTCTTTGATGTATTTCACTTAGCATAGTACCCTCTACGTCCAATAGCACAATTTCATTCTTTTTTATGGTTGAGTAATATTCCTGTGTGTGTGTGTGTGTGTGTGTGTGTGTGTATGTATGTATGTATATCTTCTTGATCAACTCAACACATCTATTGATGGACATTTAGGTCGCTTCTGCATTTTGACTATTGTAAATAGTTATAAGGGTGCATATATCATTTTGAATTAATGTTTTTATTTTCTTCAGGTAAACACCCAGAAATGGAATTGCTGGATTTTATGGTAGTTCTGTTTTTAAGTTTTTGAGGAACCTCCATACTGTTTTCCATAGTGGCTGCACCAATTTACATTCCCATCAACAGTGCACAAGGGTCCCTAGGGTTGTTTTTTGATTAGATGATTTCATACACATGAAATATTGATCTAGAATAAGGGATCAATAAATATTACTTAGAAACTTTCGGGACAAGTTGGACAAAATGCACTTTTTCCTATTCATCCTGTTAAATATAGCTAAAAACATAGGACATTATATATAAAATACACATAAGAAGACTCTGAAAGGAGGAGAGAAGAAACCAAATCAGCTAGGAACTTTGGGACATGAGAAATGACATGGCACTGCGTTCCTTGGGTTTTCTTTCTTGTCTTATATATCCTATACTGAGTGCTGGAGAAGGTGGCAACCTAGAAACACCAATGGGTGCAGAAAAAAAGTTCCAACAAAAACGTCTTTGGACCTTCCCCCTCAAAGATAAAAGGGGTGGAGAGGGACAGCCTGCCAAGACGACATTTTTGGCCAGTAACTTCCCTAATACAGTCAAACACTATGGAAGGCTCTGTGGCTCCCATCCCATCTTCACCAGTGAAAAGGTGATAGAGAACCTAGACTTCTACTCTTACCAGGCTGTGACAAGGTGTCCTAAACATCGCCACCTCCCCTGGTGGTGTTAGAGAAAGTTATATCAGGAATTGGAACTTTCATTATGGCTAAGATAAAGAGGTAAGAAGGATCTTGCCCCTGGCATTGTCAGTGGAGTCCATGTGGGGAGGCGAAATGAGGTGCCATTCCCCACTATCAGCCAGGATGATGTAATGGAAGCCTAGTGGGATCCTGAACTTTTACCCTAGCTCAGCAGTAATGAGGTACCCCTTACTCTCATGAGTGTCAGTGGAGGCCTAATGGGGGGCTGGAACTTACACCTGAACCTGGTGGTAATGAGTTGTCTCCCTCCCCCACTGACACAATATCAGAGGAGGCCTGATAAAACAGAAGATTTAAATACGATCTTTAAATAAGCTCCAGAATCTCCTAATAAAATACCTATAATGTCCAGGATACAAACAAAAATCACTTGTCATACCAAGAACCAGGAAAATATCAACTTGAATGAGAAAAGCAATCAGTAGATGCTAACACTGAGGTGACAGAGACTGGAATTATTGGACAAGGATTTTTAAAGCAGCCATCATAAAAAAATGCTTAAACGAGCAACTACGAACACATTGGAAACATTTTTTAAAAAGCCTCAATTAAATAGAAAAACTCAGCGAAGAAATAAAAGATGTAAAGAAAAAAACAAATGGAAATTTTAGAACTGAAAAATATGATAATGAAAATAAAAACTCACTGAATTGGTTCGACAGCAGAATGAAAACCACAAAGGAAAGGATCAGTGAACTCAAGGATAGAAAAAATATATATTTTTAAATGAATGAATTAATAGGATATTGTGGACTAGGACACCAGTCAGGATGTCCAGAGACTTGAGTTGCAGGTATGGCTTTTTCCAATTCTTAGCCAAATGTCCTGTGCATTATTCTTTTTAAGACTCCATTCACTCAACTTTAAAATAAAGTAGTAAAAACTACCCTGGCTACTGTACATGGATCCTAAATCCAAAGTGTCTTGAAGGTTTACTAATATTTTCATTCTTCATTTATCAAATATTTATTGGGTGCCTAATATATAGATCCTCAGACTATAAGGAAAATATAGTCTCTGCTGTCAGGTTATAGTAAAATGAGGGAAACATTTAAGTAAGTGGACTAATTGTTAATGTAATATGATAAGTAGTATTGTAGAGATATGTGCACAGGTCTTTGGAACTACCTGGGAGAGGGCGGTGGTAAAGGAGAAGGACAGCCACAGAAAGAACAGCCACAGAAATTCTTTGAATAATGTGAACTCTAGGAATTGCACATTTTGTAATTCAATATAGCTGGAGCATGGGAAGTTGCATGAGGGGAAATGAAGCTGAGTAGATGAAGGGTCTTTTATATCATCTAAAGATATATACTTTTTATCCTGAGCTTTATGGAAAGGTATTAAATGAGTTTGAGTGCCATTTGATGTGATAATATTTAATTTGAGGAAAGACATTCTAGTAGCAAAGGAAGATGACTTGAGAGGATGGGGTAAGACCTAGGGCAAGGAGATTAACTAAGAGAAAGGAATTGTAACCCAGGTTATCAATGAGAGAACTGAACAATTGCAAAGACAGATGTGACAGTACATACAATCGATAGAATGTGGAGAATGAGGGATCAAATTTAACTTTTGAGTTTCTATACCTTGCAGTGGGTGCAAGGTGGTTCCTTGAAATATGGAAAACAGGAGGAACAAGTTTGCAGTTGAGATGGGCTGTGAGTTGGAGGTGGGGTGAAAATGATTATCGTTTTGGACGTATTATTATTTCCAAGGAGAGATGTCCAGCAGGCTGTCGGCTATAAGGGAATGGAGTTCAGAAAGGGGATCAGAGCTGGAGCTAAAGATGGAAGTTGAAACCATAAAAGTATAGAGATCACCCAAGGAATGTACGTAGAGTGAGCAAAGGGATGGATACAGAATGTTAGAAATTTCTGTCAATTAAAGATTTGGCAAAGGAAGGAGATTTCATGAAAAATATTGTTGGTTCGCAAACTGGCCCCCATTCATGGAGGGCAAGGAGAGCCCAAAGAAAGGGGCAGGCCCCTCCAGAATGGTAGGTGGGTGGCAGATTTAATAAGCAAGGAAACTTGCATCTGAGGCGTGTCGTGGGTGGCCAGGAGATCAGTAGATCTCCGCACCCACCCACAAGAATCTTGAAAATAATGTCCTTATCTGGGTTCAGACACATATTCAGTCCAGATGGACTCAACAACACATTGCTTTCTCAAGACTATGTCCTTGAAACAGCTACTAGTATGGGAATAGTAGGTGGCACACATATTCCAAGGATGGGGGGGATCCTCTGATTGCCTGGGTCCAGCTGACAGGTCAACCTGGGGTCACATACTCTCTGTGAACTCCTTCAACAGAAATCTAGAAGGAACAAGTAAGAAGTAGATAAGGCAAATGACAAAGTGAGTCCTCCATGAATCTTTGGAATCGAGTGGGCTCCTTGTTTTGTGAAATGTTATGGGCATAATTCAATATTGAGCACAAAGAGTGGTAGAGTAGAAGTGGTAGATAGAGGATAATGACATCATCAAGAAGTGTTCCAGTGAGTCTGTCTTTCATGTGTCTGAAATGTATTCTTTTCAGAAATAAAAGCAGAAACACAAAAATATGAATAAGTATTTTGTGGGAAAATTCTATAAACTATCTTTCCTTATTTCTGCCAAAATATTGAGTAAATATTTTTTACTTTTTCTTGGTGCGTTAGTTAATTATAGCCACAGTTATGCTGCATATCACCATAAAAATCTCTGAGCCATAAGGTATTTATTCATCAGTTAATTTGTAGGTTGTCATGGGATCAACACAACTGGAAATGTTATTTTAAGACAGGGGTCCTCAACTCCTGGGCTGCGGACCAGTACCGGTCTGTGGCCTGTTAGGAACCGGGCCACACAGCAGGAGGTGAGCGGCGGGCAAGTGAGCGAAGCTTCATCTGCCGCTCCCCATCGCTCCCCATCACTCACATTACTGCCTGAACCATCCCCCCTGCACCCCCGCTCCCCCGGGTCCGTGGAAAAATTGTCTTCCATGAAACCGGTCCCTGGTGCTGAAAAGGTTGGGGGCCGCTGTTCTAAGACATGTGTCTGGCTGGGTTGGGCTCCTTGCTTCTTTTGGGCTCTGCTCCCATCTGCAAATACTCATTCTTGGCACCAGGCTGAGGAGGAGGCAGCAGTAATACCTGGAGGCTCTTCTCCTGGAGAGGGTGTAGGTGCAGGAGAGCAAGCCGTCGTGTCAGGCGCTTTCAAGCAAGTGCATGCTTCATGACTGCTTATTAGCCAGAGCTGACATCACATGGATGACCCCAAAGTCAAGGGAAGTTCTCTCCACTGATGAAGATGGAGGCAAGAGGAAGAGACAAAATATTTTTAATAGAAGTAAGGGTGAGGAGAAGAGACAATGTTTTTGAGCAAACATCAAATCTATTACACTTGGCAATTCAGAATCATTGTATTAATTACTCATTGTGCTGTACTGTAAGGTCATCATATTCACCATTACTGATGTATACAGGGTCACTTGATGCTGATTAAATGATTCCTCCTCCTACTGCCTTCTGTATCTGTTATTTCTTATTGCTGCCACTGTATCTATAGGCATTCTTAATTCCCTGCTTCATTTCACACAGGGCTCTTTGAGTGAAGACCTGACAGTGATACTCAGCTATTTAATGGGACTTTTTCTTGTTGCTTCAATATTTTCCTCTTGTTATTTTGCATTTTTATAATATTTGCTAGTCTGACATTGGAACAAATGGACCATTACTATACTTGTATTTTGTATCTAATACTCTCCTTCTAAAAAAGTGGCAAATTCCATGCTCAGGAAAATGAGCTATATTTTCTTAAAAATTTTCTCCATCTATCTACATTATGTCTTTATTTTCAAAGGAACGCACTCAGCAATTGAGATAAAGAGTGGTGAATTGAAAAGTTTTCAAAAAGCTATTAATGTTTTATGTGCATTTTGATTGTTTATTCAGATTATGAAGCATTTCACACATGCAGAAAAGAACTAACCTATTGTTTGTGAAATTGGGGGTATTGCATTTAATTGAAACAAACAAATATGTGTGTGTGTATATATACGCGCACACACACACACACACACATATATATATATATATATATACATCTTTCAAAGAAGAATTGATTTTTCCAGTAAGTCTGTCTTTTTACAGCAGGTACCCAAACTTCAGTCATGCATCTACTATTTGCCCTCTCAGCTTAATGCATCTGTGCTGCACTTATATACAATTCATTTCATCCATGTAAAGTAGATTATTTTGGTGCTGTGTACTCTAGTTTCATCCTAAGCAATAAAATCCACAAAATTGTCACCTTGAAGTGCGAGGTATATTTTCTTCTTGTGCACATGAAAATAAATACATATTTATTAAAAGTGTCACTTCTGTACCATCTTAAATAGTTTACAGCCATCATTACCTGACATAACATGCATGGGGAAACACTTTTAAGGGCAGCTCTGCCAAACTAGGACTATAGAAACCTAGTTAAGTAACAATATATATTTTGAAGTCATTCACTTTTACTTTCCAATTATTTTTCAGGTTTGTGGAAGGGATGCTTAACATTTGTTACAATGCCATCGATCGTCATATTGAAAATGGTAAAGGAGATAAGATTGCTATCATTTATGACAGTCCTGTTACAAATACTAAAGCCACTATTACCTATAAAGAAGTCCTGGAGCAGGTAATATTAAAAACTTTCTGTACATGTTATTTGGAAATCATACAGAAATTATTTAAATAGCATACATTCTCATTGCATAACTTTAATTCATTGACATGTTACTGTACTTTTGGTGCACACTGGAAATAGAGGTGTGTTAATGCATTTAAAGTATTTTTATTTAATTATACTTTAATTATACTTTACAGTACGGGAAGATACTTATTTTAAAGGAAGAGGTTAACAAATCTCTAAGAACATGCTTATAATCTCTCTGGCCTTCGTTTTCCATCCACATTGCCATCACCTTTGCTCAGCTGTTCTCTTCAGCTCTTGTACTATTGAAGTAGTCTCCTAACCTACTAACTTCTCTACTACCAGGCTCGGCTCCTGTCAGACTGTCACCTAAAGTGACACTAGGATTTTCTTCCTAAGAAACAACATATTTCTCTACCCCACTTAAAAATCTTTTCTTTAAAAATTATCATTATTCAGAGAGCAAAATCGGGACTTCTGTGATGTACAAGACACTTTGGAGTCTGATCACATCATCCCTCCAAGCTTCATTTCCCAACGTTCTTGGCCATGAACGCAACCGTTTTTCAACCCATATTTCCTGCCACTCCCTCAGGCTTCCTGGCCCTTTAAAGCTCTTTGCACATACTCATTACTTTCCCTTATTTGCTCTTTCTTTAGTTTTTTTCCCATTTGGGTAGTTCTCAGATGGATCATGATATTGACAGATAAGTTATGAGATTTTTTTTTTCTTTTAATATTGGGGTAGAAATGGGATTGAGTAAGTAATTATAAAAGTATTTGGGTATTATGAATTGTGGGAGAGTTATTCTAGCTTCTGGGGGAGGGCATTTATTTATTTATGATTTGAAGGGAGGTAGAGTGGAGGGCAGGGTTTCTCAGCCTTGACACTATTGACATTTTAGGCCAGATAATTCTTTATTGTGGGGAGCTGTTATGTACACTGTAGGATTTTTAGCAGCATTCCTGGTCTCCCCGTTAGATGCACCCCTTCCCCAGTTGTGATAACCAAAAATGTCTACAAACATTGCTGAAATGTCCCTGGAGTGGCACAATCACCACTAGTTGAGAACTTCTGGTTGAGCAGAGTCTGTCATGCTAGGTTTTGGAGGCCTTTGCTTTTTTTTTTGTGGTACGCGGGCCTTTCACTGTTGTGGCCTTTCCCATTGCGGAGCACAGGCTCCGGACGTACAGGCCCAGCGTCCACGGCTCATGGGCCCAGCCGCTCCGCGGCATGTGGGATCCTCGCAGACCGGTGCACGAACCCACGTCCCCCGCATCGGCAGGCGGACTCTCAACCACGGCGCCACCAGGGAAGCCCAGACTTTGCTTTTTTAATGGAAGCTTTTTGAATCACATTCTCTTACTTTGCCTTTTTTTTTTTTTTTAAGCCTCATTTAGAACTTTCATGCAATTTTTAGAGTATTCAGTCAACTCCCCCTGGCTCTCTGAAATAATATCCTTTTGCATCAGCAATATTTGTGTTTGGTTTTCTAAGAGATTTCAAGAAAGGCAACTGAGACAAAACAATTACTGCCCCAATCCTGAGTTGCTACAAACAATAAAGAGAGAAAAGGTGGTTTTGCACAGGCTAGGTATCAGCCTGGCTGCAGCAACAAATTCTACCTTCAGCTGATTTGAACATAAGAGGAATTTATGAAAAGTGAGGACTTAAGAACTAGGCTCAGAAAAATGGCACACCCCAAGGCAGAAGGGGCAGCAGTGAAAAGTTAAGAATCCACAAATTGTCTAGTAAGTAGACTTGCTGACCTGACTTCTAGATTGACAGAGTAGGTACATCTAGTTGGCCAAATTTAGGTTACATGCCCAAAGTCCTAGGCAGTTGGGAGGAACTGTCTTGTTGTCTTTTTATTTCTTAGTAGGAATGGGGCCCTGCCTCTCTCTAGAACTCATACTAGGGGAATTCCAATCTAATAAGAAGGGAGTTCAAATACTGGGCAACTGAATACAGAACAGAAGGAAATAATGCTGCAAATATACTGTTGGATATATTTCATTGGTCTGTAAGTGGGAACTGTGTATTTTCAGAATGAAGTGTACAGAGACAGAGCTCATGCTGGGGCTGAGGAGTTAAGGCATTCTGTTACCAAATGACCTTGTTTTTCATCTGAGGCTGTGTTTTATTATGAGATAACAGAAATTTCCTGATAACCTGTTATATTCTGTTTTATTTTAGGTTTGCATTTTCAGCTTTTAGATAAAGTTTAGTCTATGTTTAAAAACTTAATTCTGTGATTTGGGCATATTGCCATAGTCTCATTTTATTAAGACTTAGGTTAATATTAAGATACTGGTTAATCTTAATTGCTATACTGATTAGGAAACTTATTTATACATTATAAGTATATTATCTGTATCAGTATATTGAATTTGACACATGACCAAGCATCAAAGAAAAACTTTAGAAACATAAAATTGGAAGAGTTAAATAATGGTTATTTCTATTCGCATTTTCTGTTGTTTTCTTTTTAATCAATAAGTGTATATGATAAGTATACACACACATTTTGCTTAGAAGCCATTCTGTTAACTCATCTTGATTTTCTAATATTGAGTCTAGACTCTTAGACCCTTTTGAGATTTGTACTGGTTCATTGGTTTCAGTTTAGCCTGACATCAGAGTACTTAAAAGGCCTGTTTCTCTCACCTGCTGACAGCTTCTGATTCCCCAGGCTTTTCTTCTCTAAAGTACTAAAGGAAGGACTGTTAGGAAAGACGGAGGCATTGTGCTCCACTTTGATTACCTGTTCCTGGTTCTCTGTGGCTTTTATTTTATTAAGTAGAGAAGTTATTAAGTTCATGAATAGAACATTCAATAGTTCTACTTTCATTCAAAAAGTAAAAAAAAAAAAACTTTAATTCTTGTCTAAGAGAAATGATTATTTCCAACAATATCACTTGTCTCTTCCACACCGTAATTTTTTTTTACATTGGGAAATTTTAATTTTTTAATAGGATAAAAATCTTCTTTATTTAAATACATTGCCTGGCTGTGAAGGTTTATATCTTTCTGCATCCAAAGCTCTGCTTAAAACATTTACCTTACTTGGCCATTTTGGAAACCTGGAAGTCTGGTCTGTAGTAGTTTTTATTCTTACATTTGCTTAATGAATTTATTTATCATTCATTAGTAGGTTCTTATTAGATGAGTTGTCTTATCTTCAGGGTGGTTAAACTCTGACCTGTTTGAAAGTAAACTCAATAAAATCAGTAGGCAGTCTGCTTTGAATTTATTTTCTTGGATTGGAATGGTGATGGAGCCAAATTTATTTATTTATTCAAAACATACTTTTAGAAAACCTAATATATTTTTGGCACTTCTGTGGACACCGTGTATTACAGTAGTGAAAGATAAGTCTTTATCTACAGGAAAATTGCATTCTAATTGGGGAGATATGTTATGAATAAAAAGATAATACAATATAAGTGAAAAGATAGCACGATATAAGGGAAGAAAAGTATAAGGCTAGAGAGTAACTTGGGCTGCCCTTTTATATAGATTTGTCAGAGAAAACTACGTATCATTGAGGAGATGCCCCAGTGACATAGACTCAAATAAAGGCTGGGAGAAACCATGTGAACATTTGGAGGAAATTATATCAGGCAAAGACTTGAAGTAAGAATAGACTTGGAGAGCCAGAAGGCTGGTGATGAGAGGAGAGTGGTTGAAAGTGAGGATGGGGGAGAATCTAGGAGTCAGGGCATGTAGGACCTCGCAGGCCACGGTAAAGACTATATTTTATTCTGAGTATGACAGGAAGCTCCATATTGTTAAAGGAATCACTTTGGCATCTCTGAAGAAGCAGAGAACATAGTGGGCAAGATTGGAAACCAGGAGATGACAAATGATCCAGGAAAGAAATGAATGGACACCACTTGGGCTTAAATCCCCTTAACAATAGCAACATGTGCTTGCATGTGGGCAGTTAAAGAATAGGATATGGTTTGTGCCATGGGATTCTGGAAGCTGTTCCACATATGTATCTTATCTTGGATCTCTGGTTTCATCTAATGGGTTTGCAAAAAGTCTCATTAAATCTATTATAGGGCAGCCACCTATAGATGCCCTGCGGCTCTCCATCTTTTGAGGTGTTTTTGTGTAATGCCCCAAGGGAAAGTTCCTGTATAGTTTTCAAGCAGAATCCTAGGAAAAGAAGACTATTAGTTAGAAGCGCTTTAGTTTTCTTTCTTTCTGTTATATATATATATAATTTTTTTTTTAATGAGAGTCCTTTTTTAAAAAATTTTATTTATTTTTGGCAGTGTTGGGTCTTCGTTGCTGCACACGAGCTTTCTCTAGTTGCGGCGAGCGGGGGCTACTTCTCATTGCGGTGCGCAGGCTTCTCATTGTGGTGGCTTCTCTTGTTGCAGAGCACGAGCTTTAGGCATGCGGGCTTCAGTAGTTGCAGCATACAGGCTTAGTAGTTGCGGCACATGGGCTTAGTTGCTCTGCCACATGTGGGATCTTCCTGGACCAGGAATCGAACCCGTGTCCCCTGCATTGGCAGGCGAATTCTTAACTACTGTGCCACCAGGGAAGTCCCTCTTTCGGTTATATTACACAAAAAACTATTTGGATAATTACCATCATTAAAAATTTGCCTAATAATTGAGATAATGTTAAACAAAAGCTTTAAAATTTTAGGTTAAAGGTTAAGCTGCTAAAACAAATGTGCCAAATAATATAGTGACTTAAAATTTTTAAAATGCATTTCTTGTCAGATGATGAGGTTCAGTTTGGCATGACCCAGATTAAATCTTACTGTACCTTCATCCCCTAGTTCCTTGTTTTCATCTGCATCATTGAAGCTGAGGCAAAGGCATATGTGTCCCAACTCTCGGGATGGTGGAAGAGGATGTAGAGGATCAGACATGCTGTGTTTTAAACCCATAACCAGAAATGTCATAAATGACCTTCCTGTACATCTTATTTGGTGATCAGCTTCTAGGAAGGCTGGAAAATGTAGTGTAGCTGGATGGATTTTGATGGGCAATTAGGAGTTTGTTTTTGTTTTTGTTTTTTACCACAAATACTTTTCATTCCATAGGCAAATACCAGATTTTATATGTAAATAATTGTAACTTGTTAATGTTATAATTGACATTTTATTTGATAATAAAAAATTTTTCAGGGAGGTAAATAATAGCTGAAAATAAAGTCTCATAGGTGGTGTGCTGGAGGTAGAGAAGGAAAACATCTTCAGTGATGTTTTCCTCAGCATATAGAATGCTAATTGTATTAGGCAGTGGGCTCAGAAAGATGAATGGTTCCTGCCCTCAAGTTCTTAGTTTGCCTGGTGAGAAAAACACAAAAGCAACTGTGTGTAATATAACAATAACATTTTTAGCACAGAGGAAAAAGGGACCAGTCTGGTCCCAGTAGCTGAGAGAAGCCTTTGGCGTGGAAGTGATGCATTAATTGAGTCATGAAAGAAAGATAGAAATATGTGCCCCATACACAGGTGGCCTCCCTATAGGTGTCCCTGGTCTGCAGCAGATTTATCCAAGAGTTGGACCTGACATAGTTAATGATGAAGGTGTGCACTGTGAAGACAAAAAATGGTTGTCTTTGCTGGCCTAAATTAGGCCCACAAGATGAATTAAATGGGAAACCAAATAGAAAGATTGTTGAAGAATAAAGGAAGGAGACAGACAGTTACTAAAGTCAAGAAGGGGCAGAGGAGAAAAAGAAAAAAATATGTTCCTACGGGTGGAAGTGCAAGGAATTGGTAACAATTATTCGTTTTCTGTTGACAAGCACCTATACCTGTTGTATAGTCACCATCTTTAGGACAGCTGGGTACATCATCACCTTTCAGTTTCTGAGCTTTAGTAATAAATGTATGAAACTATGAAATTATTTGACCTGACATAATTTTCATAGCAAGCAGAGGATAAAGCTAATTAACATAAATTGAAGACACTGATTGTCTTAGTGATGCAAATAAAGATATGAGGATAGAATCATATTTCAAGTATATGAAGTGAAATATTTTCATATAAGACTTTTCAAAATCAATAAATATCTACACATGGGAAGTGATGCTGTTAACATTATTAATTCATTTGACAGTTTTATGCTAATATTTTTGCCATTTGTACTAGTTAAATAAGTGTTAGTAAACCAAAGCATATTGCATTCGGCAGAATTATTGTGAAGATTGGAGCTCTTGGGGAAATTGATTGTTCATTTTCTCATACCGTACTTGATTTAAGATCATTTTGTTTCTGTTATAAAGCTGAATTATGTTAGCGTTATCATATATGGTTTTTATGGGAAGTTTGATCTATTTATGGATATTTATGATATATTCTTGGCATGTGTGATGATCTATGTTGCTTTGTTTATTAGTTACTAGGGTATGCATTATATTTGTGAATTTTTCATTTTTTGAAGATATGTGTGCCTCCTTTTGATCTTAATGCTGTTGAGAACAGACCCAGCTATTGGAATGATCTCATGTCCTTGTACCACTCCTGGGATATTTAGCAACTTCTCAATATAAATTGAGCCAGTTATATATGTTGATTGACTTTTAGGATGTGTTGACCAACAAAACCATTAAAGGTTAACAGGAACACAGGCAAATACTGGGAAGTGTGGTTGGTGTACCCAGACTAGTTGTGCTGTTTTATGTACTGTTTGTAAAAATTCTGGGGGTGTTTGTTCAATTAAAGATTTGATTAAATAATCAGTGCAGAATTGTTCTAAATGATTCAAGGTTCCTGTTGACATCTCTTGCTTCTTTTATATTTGTCTTTCTTTATGAGAAGAAAAATCAAAGAAACCATTTTTCCCCCTCTCAAAATTGAGACATACAAACAGTTCATAAAGAAAAAACATTCTTACATACTTTTTGTATTGACTTAATTATTTTTAATGTGCAATTAAAACTAGGTTTTAATATCCTTTATTTATAGCTCAATACATATATAAAGCCATGTCTGATTTATAAGCAGGATAAAAACAAATGTACAAAGTCAGTCAATCTCAAATTGACAGTATTAATTTCATATAGTGAATGATATTGAGCTAGAATGGAATGACTGATTGCAAGGTGCTTGTGGTTTGGGTGCTGTGGCCCTGGGTCCTTTGAGTTTGGCAACACATTCCCTATGATGCCTTAATTCTCTTGTCACATAGTAGTACTTGAACTTTCATAAAGCCTTTTATTATACAATTTTATTATAAAAAAACGTGATATCATTTGGCTTTTAATTAATATACATGAGATTATAAAAAACAAATACAAATAAATACAGTGAAATTGCATGAGTGCTCATATAATCCAGAATATGCTTTGCCTTATTTTTAAAAATTGTCATCAAAAGTAAAACACAAAATTAAAAAATTCTCATAGAAGACTCATGGACAACTGTGAAAATATCTCCACAGAGAATATCTCCCAGGTTGAGAAACACAACATTAAACAATTTATTAGACCAAGAGAAAGGAATCTGGTTTTAATTCACTTCCTGCTACTTAAAAAGGTATTCTCCATTAGCCTTTTAATGTGGTGTTTATAGCAGCCACACTGTAACTGTTTTAAAATATTAACTTTGTTTTACATTTTGCATGCTTATTACTATATATACAAATATGTAGAGCAATAATTATTATCATGGCTTTTATGTTCATTGAAGAATATAGCCATATCTAGATGACTTACGTAAATTTGTATTGAATTGAATGTTCTTTATTAATAAAACACAGTAGATTCTGTACCTTTTTAAACATAAATTTGGAAAAATGTATATTTTAACCACACTTTTTTAGATTTTTTTAGAATGTCTATGTAAAGATATGTGAGTGTAAAATTGTGAAAAATGACTTCTCTAGTAGTTGAAATTTGTTTCATTTCAGTCCAGGTGGGTTATATTTTAAAAAATGTAATAAAACTTGCTTCAGGACTTGGAATATTTTCTTTAGAAATGCTCTAGGAAACATACAGAAAGTAATCAACTTTGACTTCAGCTATGCTTTAAAAATTCATTTGAGAACTCTTTAATTGGAATTTGTATGATATTTCTCCATATATCTCTGAATGGTACTTTTCTGAGTGGTGCTTGGGTTCCAATGTAGCTACCAAACTGCTTAACACATAATATAGCTGAAATACAGTGCATTAGCAGTGACAAATAATAAAGTCAATATTCTTGCAATATTCATAATTCAAGGGATTAAGGGAGGGAAATAAAATGAATACAAATGAAAAATTATTGGAAATATTGGTGCTAGAGAAAAGCAGGTTCAATTAGAGGAAAGTGTAGAGATAGATAGAGACCAGTGAGTTAGTTTTGAGAGGGCTTTCTGAGCATTTTAAAGAGCTACAGAGGTTGATGTAGTAAATGGAGGGATCTGTGAGAAGGAGATTTACCTGAGGTGGGATAAGCTGAGGGATGGGGTGAACAGTGGAGGGAAAGGGGGACGTCGTAGATGTCCCAAGGACAAAAGGAGGACTTGGCAAGGATCAGCTGGAAACAGATGCATGAGGCAACCCTAGAGTTTGGCTTTTTTGGTGGATAGAAGGTGGGAAAAGGGTCAAGATCATATGTAACTTGGGGCTTATAATTTTCAGAGTGTCTGTTTTAAACCTCTGGTATACAATGCAGCAAAACCACATTTTCAGACAGTCTGCATTTTTAGACACAATATCATTTGAATATCGTAGTTTTAAATGGTTCTGACTGTGTGTAGTCACTACCTAAGTTCTTCTGTTTCTATCTCTCAGCTATCCTGGTTAGCTTTAACAACACAGCTCTCTTGCTAATATGCTCACCTGTCTTACCTGTTGTTGTTCTACCTCACCTCTGTGGTGGAACTCCAGACCTGGATCAACCCAATTCTTTATTTTAAAAAATTTGTTTTTATTTTGCCTACTGTGTTTCCTTTTTTTTTTAAACATCTTTATTGGAGTATAATTGCTTTAAATTGTTGTGTTAGTTGCTGCTGTATAACAAAGTCAATCAGCTATACATATACGTATGTCCCCATATCCCCTCCCTCTTGCATCTCCCTCCCACCCTCCCTACCCCACCCCTCTAGGTGGACACAAAGCACCGAGCTGATCTCCCTGTGCTATGCGGCTGCTTCCCACTAGCTATCTAGTTTACATTTTGGATCAACCCAGTCCTTTGTTATCTTCATTCCTGTATCTTAATATGTTGAATCCTGTTGGAGGAAAATTAACTCACTAAAAATACGGGTTTACTACAAATTCATGGTCCCTGGTATCCACTGGGGCTTCAGTGCTGTATTTTTTTCTCCTTTAGCATTCCCTTAATAAGTTTTGTCTTCTGCCCTCCAAAGGCCATTTTTAAACTTTTGACCTTCCCATCTCCATGTCTCAAGCTTAACAGGGAACATTGATTCAAACCCAGGAACCAACTTCGTGAACAACATCACTTTCCAACCAGTTGCTAAAACCAAAAATCTGGGCCCATTTCATCCCTTCCTCCCATTATTCCCTGTATCCATCAATCATCAGTCCCTGTACAGTCTACATGAAGTATTTCTCAAATCATATTATTTATTTTTATCCCCAGTGTCACAACCCTAGATCTTGCAATAATCATTGCATTGCAAGAATAAGGAAAATGCCTACTTCTGCAGAGGATTTAACACTTTTGAATTATTACACATTGAACTTAGGATAAATCTAAACTTAACAGAGCTTAACAAGGCTCTAAAAGATACAGTATACGACACTATACCTTTCCAGGCCATCTCACAACCTTCTTCACCCTGAATTCTTGCTCTATCCATTCTGAACTGCCTTTACTTTCTCAGACAAATTCCTGATCCAAATAGCAAATTCCATGAGGATTAGTAAAATCAGGAGGAAGTCATTATTACTCGACCATTAACGCCTAGAATGGAAAGATGTTAAAATGGGAAAAAGTGGAGGCAATAATTAATTATTTCTTTTCTATATAATTCCTTTCCTTTTTATTACACATTCTGTAGTCATGTCATGAATAAATGGTGGGCATCAATTACATTTTCTGTTCTTTTAGACCTTGGACTTCTCCTTGATGTAAGATTATTTTCTCTGTCAACAATGGCCTGAATGTTACATAGAGGTACTATTTTAAAATGAACAAAGTGTCCTTTATAAGATGTGATAAATTTTGATGATGTACTTGTAAATCACAACATATGAATATTAAACAAACGGAAGAACATATTCCTTATCAAGTCTATGAGCACATATGCATAGAGAAATGTAGGATTGAACTAATTTTCTGTGAAATATAGTCTGAAATCACATTACTCTTGAAAGCTCACAGATTATTGAAATTGTGGTTAATTTGAGCCTGAACTAAATGGATTAAACAATCCTCCAGTTCATTCTGCTTGCAAATGTACAGTGTTAAGATGATGAAATATTGATTGAAACCCACTTGTGAAGAAAATGGGAATGAGAAAAATGATTATTCTGTGTAATGATATTTATTCCTTCATTTGGAGAAAATTATTTGAAAGGAAATGTGTTAGTAAATGTTTTCTAGCTCACTGTCAGATAACTGTTTTGAAAATTAGATACTACTTTATACTTTTTTAAAATAGAATTCTGTTTTAAAATATGAAATATATTCTGTTTTAGATAGTAATAATACATTTTACTCTTGAATATAAATGGTATACTTTTATCTTTTGAGGAAAGATTTCTCTTCTTTTAATAACATCACATCACCTCCACTTTCCTGCTATTGAAAGGAATATCTCACAATTGAATGGACTTAATACAGCATCATATTTAAATGAGAATTCTCTCAATTTCATCTCCAATAAATAGTCACTGTCTTAAAAAGTTACATTTCTGGAAGCTTCTTATGTTCGATGAAAATATTTTGCATTCCTGCAAGATTTCCTTTCAGAAAGATGGTTTTAGTATTATTTCAGATCTTAAGCAGCTTTAGTATAACTGATTCTTTTCACAGGTATTTATTTACCTGGATGCATGGCTGCTGCATGGCCAAAAGAAGAAACAATTCATTAGAGATAAAGTTTTACCTTTTCGGTGGCTCTCTCTGTGTGTTCAAGAAAAACCAAAAACGTGTGTATGATGTCTGTGTATGTACAAAATGTGTGATTAACTTACATGTTTAAAAGTAAAATGCAGGTATTTTAGGTGATTATCTCTTTCTGTGGGCAATTCTATATATTCTGAAGAACAGGTCATTCATCCCCAATTTTAGTAAACTGTTTCCTCAGATATTATAATTGATTTTTAAAGTGGTTACATTTTCTGATATTGATTCGACCAGGGTTTGCAGAGTAATATCATCGCCGCTGAAAAGCATGCTTTCTCTTGTCTTCTCTTCCATGTAATTTTCTTTGACATGGCCCTGAGGTTGCCTCTGATTGTTGTTTTTACTGTGATTTGGACACCAACGCTGTCTTTGTCATACAAACCTGATTTTCTTTAGATGGACACACTGGCAGTTTGTGAAGCAAGTGCTAATTTACTCTATAGAACATAGTCTTTGATCAGTTTTGACTAATGTTTATTTTTGTGTCATGGACTTTTGGTCATGAAATTCTACTAAGTCGCAGACCAATTTTTTTCCAATATGGTTTATTACAGGATATTGAATATAGTTCCCTGTGCTATACGATAGGACCTTGTTGTTTAAACATCCTATATATAATAGTTTGTATCTGCTAGTCGCAAACTCCCCATCCATCCCTCCCCCGCCTCCCCCCATGGTCTGTTTTCTATGTCAGTGAGTCTGTTTCCATTTCATAGATAGGTTCATTTATGTCATATTGTAGATTCCACATATAAGTGACATCATATGGTATTTGTCTTTCTTCACAGACTGCTTTGGAATGAAGATTTTCCAGAATGAGTACATAAAACTTTTACTGAAGTTATTTTCATTATTTATGCTTACATGTTTTTATTTTACCATTCTAAAATTTAAAGTTTTTATTTGCATCTAAACCAAATATATGTGTGTTATATATAAACCAAATATATGTGTATACCATCTTATATTACATAAATATTTTTTGTATTTTCTTATTTTATCATTACTATTTATGTATGATATTTTTTCCTGGACTGTGAATTTCTTTGCCTTAAGGAACATATCTTCCTCATTTTTGCACCTGCCGACCTGACCTCAGTATAGGACACATAGCAGATACTATATAACTTGAATCAATGGCAGGATACTTAGATATTAAAATAACTTTAAATTAGTACCAAAATAATAATTAGTTCATGTAATACATAACTAGTGGGAAAAAGCAAACACTGTTGTTCTAAATGAATATGTATATATACATTTGTTTCATTTCTTCAGGCTTCGTCCCCAGCTCAGTTATCCTCATGTTAGAGGAGTATCATGGCCTGACCATGATTGTATGGGTTATGTATTGTGCTTGATGTCAGAAAGAAAACCAATTTTAGTGATTTGTGCCTGTGTAAGACTATTAAATAGTTGATAAAATAGTTCTAAGAAGGTGCAAAGATTAATATGGATTGGGTGAGTGGCACATGATTTAATTTTTTCTTCAGTTGAAAAACTGTAGGTTATATGAAATACATGTTAAAATTTTTTCCTTTTGGATAATAATAAAAATTATAAATCTACACTCAGACACCTATGGTAGAATAAGAATATAACGTTGAATAAAAATAATATCTACCGTTTGATAATTTTCCATCAAAAAGCCAATGAAAACAAGGTGAACCCTGAAATAGCAATAATCAGATTGTCCTTTGTGTTGGTTTCATAGAACTTTATTTGAGTGATTATGAACTCTTAGGTGACTGAGATTTCTAGATATTTCCTCCAATTGCTCGCTGTTGCTTACACTTATCTTCAAAATGATTACTTTTGCATCTGAGTAAGACTATTAAGTATTCTGTTCTGGGGTTTCCAAATTAACCAACATGAGGTATAATATATTTTTTTAATAAATTTATTTATTTTTATTTTTGGCTGCATTGGGTCTTTGTTGCTGTATGCGGGCTTTCTCTAGTTGCGGCGAGCAGGGGCTACTCTTTGTTGTGGTGTGTGGGCTTCTCATTGCGGTGGCTTCTATTGTTGCGGAGCACAGGGTCTAGGCACACGGGCTTCAGTAGTTGTGGCATGTGGGCTCAGTAGTTGTGGCTCGTGGGCTCTAGAGCGCAATCTCAGTAGTTGTGGCACACGGGCTTAGTTGCTCCGCGGCATGTGGGATCTTCCCGGACCAGGGCTTGAACTCATGTCCCTGCATTGGCAGGGGTATTTTTAACCTCTGCACCACCAGGGAAGTCCCAACACTAGATATAATATTAATGAGGAATATTTTTTAATGAAACATTCTCAAATATTTTCATATTAAATCAATCCCATCTTTTGCTATGAGCTAAAATTTCATTTTTCATTCGCTTATTTGTTAGAAGTCTTACCTGAAACTTATTTACCCATTCATTTTCATATTTATAAAAATAAATATATATATTTTAAAATTTAGAAGTAACAATGGAAAATTTTACTGGAGTGACATTTAGCACCAGAAACTACTAAAAAAGATATTTTTCTCTATTGCTCATATAAAACTTTTGTCTTCAGAGCAACTTTGGTGTGGTTAGTATCGTATCTAAACATTGAGGAGTAGCTCCAAGAAGGGAGGTTAGCAAGGCCAAATGGGCACCATCTATTGGTGATATAGACACAGTACAGCTTAATTTGACTGAAGATTGTCTTCAAGGCAGTGGTTAACAGCTCAGATGCCTGCAGGAACCAGGCAGATAATATAAGTGGGAGACATGGATGAGAGAAAAATCAATTATCTGTATATATCACATCTCTGTGGTTATGGAACTATGGTGTAAGCACATGACAAAATAAACAGGATGTAGAAGAATATATTTTAAACCCAGAAGGAAAGAAAAATGCAAGCTCTGTTATAAATAGCCCTAGGGAATAGCAACTTCACGGCAAACCCAGCAGCTGATCATGGGGTTCAGTTGATTGTTGTCATTCAAGAACACAGACCCACTGTGGCTAGACCTTCCAGTTTTTCAAGAGAACCTGGAAATCTGAATTTGCATATGAAACCTTCTAAGTTTAATATGTTGGCTCATTTCTTTTTCTTTTAGGTGTGACATGACCCCACCTTAAATACATCTTGGGGCTACATTTAGCCATTGTGAGATCCTTCTTTTAAAGAAAGTCTTGAATTTATTGATTTCATTTCTTTCAGAGGACAGAAACATTTTGGACATCTTCCAGCAACGTTGTGAAGTAAGACAGGATTATAAAGTTACTGAATCATTGCTAGATTGGGTTTTGGTTGAAAATTCTTTTTATTCAGCACTATTTAAGATGCCAAGGCTATAGCTGTAAATAGGACAAACTCTTCTCGTTGGTCTCTCCCAGTGCTGTACCTTAAACAGGACACCAGTAATGCGATCCCAGAGCATGGCCACTTTCTGCAGGGTTTACACTGAGATATTTGGATATGACGTTCAGTGTTTGTCTTGGTTCTTGAGCTCCATATAATAGAATTTAAGTTCACGATTGATATTACTTTGATTTATCTTTCTTGTAACTTTCTACTGGGCAACTTGGGGCTCTTCAAAAGTTGCACTAAATTAGAGTTTGCAATATAGGGCAGGATAAAACACTGAGAGAGTTGTTTGTTACTGTCTGTCTTTCCCCAGAGCCCTTAACCTTGACCACATCTTTCCCCATCTGCACAGAGGAAGGGAATAGAGAGAAAAAGGAAGAATGATCAGGATTCAGAATCCTTTGAACTTGTTCAAAAAGTAGGAGAGGCAGAGTGAAAGGAAAGGAACCTCAAATAGCAGTGTGGCCTAATTCCTTCTCTCAGGCCTCCTCTGTTTACTAGCTTGAACAGTCACATTCAAAGCCAAGCCATAGTCCTCCCATTTGCCTGGTGGATCCCTACTGACCCTTTAGCTCTCTGACCTGATCTATGACCACTTTCTCACTTGCTCTTTCTGTTTCAGCTCCCCTGGTCTCCTCTACGTTCCTCAGTCACATCACCTATGATCCCCCTTACGTCACTGTACTGGTGCCCTTTCTGCCTGAAATAGTATGCTCACAGATATCCACTTAGTCTCAACCTCTTATGTGTCATTGCTAAAATGTCACTTTCTTAGGTCTGTCTTTTTTTGGGGGGGCTGTGCTGCGGCATGCGGGATCTTAGTTCCCCAACCAGGGATTGAATCCATGCCCCCTGCAGTGGACGTCATTGTGGAGTCTTAACCACTGGACCACCAGGGAATCCCTTTTGGGACTATTCTGATCGTCCCATTGAGAATTACATCCCCTGCACTCCCAATCCCCTCTATTTTGCTCTATTCCCCCATCAAATAGCACTCAATACCTTTTAACATAATACATAATTATTACATTTATTGCATATCCTCTGCTAAAACATAAGTACTCTGATAGAGATCTTTGTCTTGTTTGTTTACTGATGTATCGGAACACAGGGTGTGTGATGTATAGGAACTCAATATATATTTTTTAAATAAAAGAATGTTGAACTTCTTAGATCCTCACTTAGATCTGGCATACTTCCTACAGCTACTTGTAATTGCCCATGAAAAGGTTTCTTGCAACAAATTTTATCATGTGTAGGCTTTTGATCTTAACTGTTTCCTTCAACAGTTAACCTAACATATAACTAAATTTGTAATTATTTTATTTTTCTGCTCACTTGACAGATTCTCCCTTTAGCATAAAAGCTCCACAGGGACAAGTCTTTGTCTTTGTTTTTCAGTGTTGTGTTCCCAACCCTAAACACAATGTCTGGCGCATGATAGTTTCTTAGTAAAAATGTTGTTGAATGAGTAATTAAGCAAATTTAAGCCATGAAATTCATATGGGATAATAATAGTAAGTTGGTTTGTAGTCAGTTATTATAATCCAGATGTCTGTTATTATTGTCACCATCTAAACTTTTACCACCATCATCAAATATGTATTTCTCAGACTTCTATAATCCACTACAGGCGGGGGGGTGGGGGGTGCAGTGATCATCTTCTTGCATTACTGTCGTAACTGAGAAGTTCAGTGAATTACCACAGAGAACACGTTGCTGATCTGATGATGTTGTTATAGGTCTCTAAGCTGGCTGGTGTTTTGGTCAAGCATGATGTCAAGAAGGGTGACACCGTGGTTATCTACATGCCCATGATCCCCCAGGCGATATACACCATGCTGGCGTGTGCTAGGATAGGAGCCATCCATAGTCTCATATTTGGGGGATTTGCATCCAGAGAACTCAGCAGTCGCATTGATCATGCAAAGGTAAGTGCTTTATTTGGAGGAATCAAGTCGTAGCTGCATATAGTACAGCTGTATTTATCTGTGGAGGAACCATCGAAGAGTGATCTGTACTTATCAGATCCTCCTATCAACTGAGGTAAAGTTTACTTTTTATTTGGCATACACTATTAACCAAAATTTTATTTTCGAGTCAGTCCTATGTGGTAGACATCTTTCTAGATACTGTGAAGAATATAACATATAAGGTGCAAGCCTTTCAAGTTAACTTGTCATGTATTTGTGTAAGACATTTAAGAAAAATAATAACTAATTTACTCATTCCACATGTATTTATTAAGCTTCCACGCTATGCCTGGTACTGTCCTTGGAACTGGTTAAGAAATGATACTTATCAAATGGATGGGACATATGACTAGTTTTATAATCTATATATTTCCAGGAATGGTGATATAGCACAGTGGTTAAGAGGGTGTGTTAGGGACAGGTGAAGTAACACGTTTAGGTGGGGTACTAAGATCACAAACTTGAAAGGCTGTTGTGAAATATCGTTGAGATACTGAGTTTAAAGCACTAACACAGTGCCTGGCATATAATACTCATTTATAAAAAACAGGTTAGCTGTTATGATTCTATGAATTTAGAGCAGGAATCAGCAAACTTTTTTCTGTAAGTTACCAGATAGTAAATATTTTAGGCATTTCGGGTTACATGGTTTCTGTTGCAACTACTCAGCTGTGCTGTTGTAGCACAAAAACAGCCTTAGACACTGCAGGAACTAAGGGCAAAGCAGTGTTCCAACAACACTTTACAGAATGTAATTTGGGCAGAGTTTGGCTCTGAATCATAGTTTGCAGATCCCTGATTTAGAGGCAGGAATGATATCTTTTAGTTGGGGTGGCTGAAGGCAGCTTCCTGAAGGAGGTGAGATTTGAGTTACATCTAAGATTCAGCTAGTTGAAGAGAATGACAGTGGGATCCAAAAGGCTAGAAAAAGAATAAGAGTCTAGCATGGGAGGCAGGAAAGGGTAAAAATTCATTTAAAGGACAGCAAATAGACCAATGTGATTGGAGAGGGAGAGAAGGTGAGCTTGAAAAGGCAGTTATTGTCTGAATTGCATCCTGTAGACGCTGACCGGTCAAATTTTTGAGCAGGTGACTGTCATGTTTTAAGCAATGTTAAGAGGAGGTAAGTCTTGCAATATGATGTGAGTGGGAGAGAGGATAGAACGAGAACCTTTGGTAGGTGGTCTCTTTGTGAATCAGTGGCTAGTGGGCAATGTGCAGGAGAAGAACAGCAGTGGGAAGATTAAAGAAGGAAGGTCATTATGGGAGTAGGAGATGACTGACCTTTATAGAGTTTTATAAGGCCAGGATGAGAAACATTCTTAACAAAAAAAGGGAACTAATATATATTGAGGGTCCCCAGAGTACTAGGCATGAGGTGAGGTTTTACATATCTGACTTCATCTGGTAATAGATCAGTTATTAGAACTAGGAAGCTGGTTTGCACACTAACTGGCTGGATTCTCTTTTCTCTATCTTTTTAAAAACATGTTGAGTTAGTGCTTATGAAGGGAAATCTAGGGGGAAATATCAGTCACTGATCTGCAAATCAGTGGGCGGTTGGAGACTTCCCTGAGGAAGCTATAGACTCTGGCTTTTCAGCTACAGAAATCTTAAACACCATTTGGGGAAAGGTATGAGATATATTGTTTCTTTTTTAAAAGATTTTATACGATGTGGGAAAATTTATATCTATATCTATATCTATATATATAATAAGAATTTATAAAACTCATGCTGTATCACTGGAGGAGTTTTCATCCATAAGACACACACACATAGACACCTCCCCCACCCCCAAACTTGTTAAGGAGTTTAGGCAGTAAGTGCATATTCTTATGGGCGGGACCATTGAGCAAGTCAAATTAATGGCGAGGAGATGGAGGTAGAGATACATACCGTAGATATTTGGATGATAATTGAAACCAGGGATGATTTTGATGTCGTAATTTTCAACTAATTAGGCCGAAGAAAAAGTTTTATTTTAACAGATGAAGATGGGAAGAATGTAGTCCACTTGAGATGGAATAAAACCTCCAATAAAAGGCTCTTAATAGAAATGTGAAAGGGATTGTTTTCTAGAGGAAGAATCTAATTTTGACTTTAAATTATTCAATAATTATTTATAATATTAATATTATAAATATAAATTATTTATAAATTATTAATATAAATTATCAATAATTATTAAATTATTCAACTTTTGATATATTCTATATATGTTTTTAATTTGATGTGTAACTTTCATTTATTCAGAATTTAAAATTCTAACCTTAGGGAATGTTATCTGGAGTTATTTTTGTACATATTTCAGATATTAAAATGTGAATTATATTCAAATGTCTGACCTTTAAAAAAGGATACAAGATTTACTCTTTCATTTCTTTCCTTTTAAAAGGCAGCTTGAAATAGTGGAAAGAGGAAGATTCTGAAATCAGTCAGTACTGGCCCTCTTTCTGATTCTAACACTTCTAACCTGGAGCAAGCTATGCAACTGCACTGAGCCTCAGCTCCATGAATATTAAATGACATTAAAAACCAGAAAGTGCTATATATGCATATATTTGACATTATATAAACCTTCCCTAGATGAAATGTATTGTAACCAGAAATCAAAATTCAGGAATAGGTGCACTATGTTGGACTGATTATCTTTCTCCTGAGTAATTTATTATCTGTTTCCTTTGCTTTGGATTTCTTCGTGAAGAAACAGTGTACTTAAAAGAATAAAGATATGTTTGTTTTGCAGATTAACGAGAATTTTGGTTCAGTGCCACAAATATTTGTTGAGAGCTTATGGTATGGCAAGCATTGTAACAGGCATAGGAGACAGGGAGGTAACAGGGTCCAAATTTGGCCTGGGAGAGCTTCCTGTGCAGAGGTGGGGACAAAGGAACACTTTGACTATAGTTGGATATCTGAGGCCTGCTCAGAATCTACCAGGGAAGGAAGATTGATCCTAAGCCTTTTAGCTACACCTCTGCATATCTTGAAGCATGGCTAGCAAGTTGTCAGGTAAAGAAGAGTGCCAAGTGTGTCTTAATGACGGGGGCATGTTCAGGTTTTGTGGGGCTTGAAACTTAAATGAGGGCCCTTTTAAGAAAAATATGACAAAATGACAATATAAAATTTGGTGAAAAAGAGTATGTATTTGGAATGAGAAAAGAATCATAAAATAATTATTGGAGACTCAGGTCTCTTCCTTCTGAGTTCTCTCTAGGTGTTCAAGCAGAGATGCTTACATAAAAAACCTTAGAAATGCTTCCTAATAGCAGTCAGGCTGGGTCTTCCCCCGCTAAGAAATGCTACAACTTCAGCAACAACCAGCTGTTATGCAGGCCTCTGCAAGTGAGGGGGCCCTAGGCTTCCGTTTCACTGGTTCATGGCAAATTTACATCTACCTGATTTAATGAATTCTTTCGAAAGTATTTTTTAAAAGCTCATGTTTATTAGCCAGAAGCATCATTAAGTGTGGAATTCTGAACAGGTAAGTGAGATTTATGTGGAAGTGGTTAGGGCTATAACATTTAAAAATAGCTTATTGGTTTTCAGGCCTTTTATTTAATAGAGAACAGAATCATTCAAACGTTTCTTAAGAAATGTTGAATTGTCAGCCTGCATCTGAAATATTGTGGTTACCTTAATCAGGATGGTTAAGCTTTCTCATGTATTTATTTACTTATTTTTCATTGTAGCCCAAGGTCGTTGTTACAGCATCATTTGGCATTGAACCTGGAAGGAAGGTAGAATACATACCACTTCTAGAAGAAGCTCTGAGAATAGGACAACACAAGCCAGATAAAGTTCTCATTTATAATCGTCCAAATATGGTAATCTGAATATTGAATTTGGTCCTTGCTTATGGTGATGTGCTAAGGATGACTCTTTTTGACCATTTGAAAGGAACACTTGATCTATAAACTGTTGAATATACAATACTTCAGGAATGTCACTATTTTTGGCAAAAAAGAATGATATTTTCTGTCATTATAAAAAATGAGCTTAAAACAAAAAGAGTGGAACATAGGAGTATCTGTAATATTAATGAATTAGAATGAATGTATAGTCTATTGTGGTATCCTTTATTAATTTACATTATAACTATAATAATAATACAGTTGACCCAATGCGGGGGTTAGGGACGGTGGCCCACTGGGCAGTTGAAAATCTGCTTATAACTTTTGACTCCCCCATAAACTTACCTAATAGCCTATTGTTGACTGGAAGCCTTACCAATAACATAACCAGTTGATTAGCACGTTATATGTATTATATACTATATTCTCTTACAATAAAGTAAGCTAGAGAAAAGAAAATGTTATTAAAAAAATCATAAGGAAGAGAAAGTAGATTTATAACTATATTTACTCATACCATAAGTTTATGTCATCTGTTTACAAGCTGAATTGTCTATCAGTACCTGCATCAATATTGGCTTATATGATACAAAACACTGTAGATGTTCTATGTATTACAACACTAAACATCAAAAATGAAAAGATAATGTGAAAAAGAAATTCACAGAAAAGATAATGTGAAAAAGAAATATTTAGGTGTAATGATTCATGCATTGATAAAGAAGAGGCAGCAATATGATTGCTTCATGGTAGCCCAGCCTACACACTAATGAGTGAATAATTATACAGTTTTTATGGCATATGGCATTACAGTAATATTCATACTACAGTATTAGTGGTGGTAAACTTACTTTCACTGAGGAACTTACTTTCACAAGTCTTGCCTTGTGCCTACTAACAAGTTCGCCAACTGTAAACTTCCTGATGTGTCATCTTGAGCTTAGTCAGCATTTCATAAAATAACTAGATATGTACTGGATCATAACTAGAATTAAATAGCTATAACTCCCCACTAGAGTAATTTTTCCATAAGCCACTTCTTTTTTCTTCATCTATCTGGCTTATTTCATTGGCACCATTTTTAAAGAGGTCTGTCTAACTTAAGATTTGTCTGTCTAATTCATGGCTCTATTATTATAAAGTTTATAACACTAGAGCTTGGTTCTAGGAACATAAAAGAAAACAAACATTTCTACCATATTAGTCAATAACGTAGATGGAGGAAAACTTGGATAGCTTTTTGTGTATGTCTCATACTCTCATTAACTTCAAAACTGATTTTTGTTCTTGAAAAAGCAGAAGTAGATTACTCCTCCACCCCTGAAAGTTATTTAATATTCTCTCATTTGGAAAAATGGCCGCAGTATTACTCTTAAATGGCCCTGTATAAAGAGAAATTTTATTGGGTTAGTTGAGATTTCATTGTGAAGACAGTAGTTCCAAAGTAAAAGAAATAAGTTGTGAAAAATAGAAGTTAGGTCCATCCACGTCTCTACAAATGACCCAATTTCTTTCCTTTTTATGTCTGAGTAATATTCCATTGTATATATGTACCACATCTTCTTTATCCATTCATCTGTCAATGGACATTTAGGTTGCTTCCATGTCCTGGCTATTGTAAATAGTGCTTCAGTGAATATTGGGGTGCATGGATGGACCTAAAGTCTGTCATACAGAGTAAGTCAGAAAGAGAAAAATATTGTATATCAACACATATATGTGCAATCTAGAAAAATGGTACAGATGAACCTATTTGCAGGGCAGGAATAGAGACACAGAGGTAGAGAATGGACATGTGGACACGGGGCGGGGGAAGGGGGAGTGAGATGAATTGGGAGATTGGGAATGACATATATACACTAACATGTATAAAACAGATAGCTAGTGAGAACCTGCTGTATAGTGCAGGGAGCTCAGCTTGGTGCTCTGTGGTGACCTAGATGGGTGGGATGGGGGGATGGATTGGAGGGAGGTCCAAGAGGGAGGGGATATATATATATACATATAGCTGAGTCACTTCTTTGTACAGCAGAAACTAACACAACATTGTAAAGCAACTATACCCCAATTAAGAAAAATAAAGTGTGTGTTTCAGGTCAAAAAGAAAATAGAAGTTAGCTTATAAAGGTGTTAGTGTACATGCATTTATAGAAGCATGAACCTCTGTTAGTTAAGCTCTGACTGTTGATGAAATCATGCCTGCATCATATTGAATTTCTTAAGGATATCTCTAGGTTTGAATAAAACATTTTCTGTTGTAAGTTTAGTTGAAGCCAACATCAAACTGTTGGATTTTGTTATGAACATTTATCTTAACTCGTGACCCTGAAATACTGAGTCATAAATCTGATATTTAGTGCTCTATAGGCCTGGATTTCAGTCAGATGCTCAGACTAATGTAGATTAAGCTACTCTCCAGTGTTCTCCTGATATAATCTCCTTTGTTCAGTGCATATTCCTATATTTTTGCTTTGTAGGAGCCGGTTCCTTTGGCGCCAGGTCGTGACCTTGATTGGGATGAAGAGATGGCAAAAGCACAGTCACATGACTGTGTTCCTGTCCTTTCCGAACATCCGCTGTATATTCTTTACACATCTGGAACAACGGGGTTGCCAAAGGTATGCACTATCTTAGGGATAATTATAGTGGCAGATTGTTTTGCACTGGGAATATTTGACTACTGACTGAAAGTACTTTGTATCTTAAAGACATATTGTGTCTAAATATATAAAAATATTCATTATGTTTAATGTCAGATGCTTTGTCCTTATTTCTTTCAGAATCTTCACAATTATCAGCAATATTCAATTGCTTTAGTAAGCTGTTAAAATTAATATATATTTGATTGAATATCAGTTGGTTTAATAAAATTTGATAAAATATATCTTAAATGAAATATTTTTATTTTTTAACTTGAGGCATAACCTTCATACAGTATGAAAACTGATTTTTGATTTAGAGGAATTCAATTTATCGTTAAAAATGCAACTTTGAGAATTGGCCTAGACAGTCTGAACAACAGGGAATTTATCCAGGGGATTGAACTATTTGATTTGCAGCACTGAAGACGCTCAGGGGTTTTTTAAGTCTTTTACCCTGAAAGGTGTTTTCACAAAACAAAGTCAAAAGTGTCAATAATCCTGAATGTGTCAGATACCAAACAAATACCACTTTTGCCTAGTATCTCTAAATAATACTGTTTTTTCATATAAATTCATAAAGACTTGTGATATCATCTTCCTATTAATCTTTATTAAGGAGTTCAATATTCATTGAATCATAGCAGGCAAAGGGACTTTTACAATCACTTGAATCCTATAGGGCATTGGCCTCTTTATTGATATCGGACCTCTGTAGCATCAGAATTCTGAAAAATTACCTGCTAACACTCTTAAACTAGTGATTATGTTAGTTTAGATGTAAATAAAGGAAAATTAAGACTTAAGACGTTTTATATAAAATTCACTTGCTTGTGAAAAAGAGAACGTTTGGTAGAGGGATATATTTTCCCGGAGTACAGAGACCATGTTTTATTACATTTTGTTCTACCATCGTGTTTTATATGTAGTTGGTACTCAAATTTTTGTTGAGTGCATAAATAAATTAATGCATATACCTGAAGATATTTGTGTTGTTGTAAAATCAAAGCCCTATGATTATTTTAAGAACTCTGGTCATCTGAAAAATAAATATTTCTTATATTGCAGACTCTAAGATATGTTTGTATAAGCAGTCCAAAGGATCTGCTGGATGCAATCCTTACCCTTCACTTTTTGCAATCCTGCATTATGCACATAGAGTCCAAATGAACGTTTGGCTGTAAAATAAAAGGGGACTCAGCAAGTTATAATCTAATATAAAAGTATCAGCATGAGATGAAACCACTGACCCTGAAAACATAGTATAACCTAACCAAATAAAAAAAATCAATTTAGCTCCTTAAAAGCCGGAAGGAATCTTATAAAAACTTTTCTGCCACCTCAAGACTGAAACTCACTGTGGCCTGGATGGGGATCCTTATGAGAGGGCCGAAGAAGAGCTTGTCATCAACTCAAAGCTGACTCAGCTAGTGTAGTAGAAATAAAATAAAAGTAATATACAGGGCATTAACTCTGAAAAGTGGTGGTTCCAGATAAGGAAGAAACCTAGCTATTCCAGGTTTTCTCTGGGTCAAGGAGTTCTTTGTGGGATTCCTAGATGCCCAAACTGAAGATTGTTTGATGTTTTAATCATCCTCATTTTCCTTGTAATGTAGTCCCATCCTGAAGATAATCTATTTCTATAGATTGGAGAAGGATTTAATTGTTCGGAGATTTCTGTTCACATTGAATTTAGCTCAATTCAGTATGCATTATTGACTGTTCATTAGGTGCTAAAAGAGATAAAAATATGAGTAAACCACAGCCCCTTCAGCATAGTGGGATTTTAATATATATCAACACAGATAAGGTAAGATAGTCTGTGATCCTTGCCCTAAGAGGGCAACCCTACTTCTTGCTTTCTTGAAGAAAAGATGAGATTGGATGGTGTCTGAAGGATTAAATTCCATTAATGCAACAAAGATTACTGAGCACCCAAATATATATCTATCTTTTAGAAGTTTACATTCTATGGCTAGACACAGGAAGTAAACAAAGAACTATACAATCTGTGATGTGTTATGAAGAAAAATAAAGCAGGGTAAGGGTGATAGAAAGAGTGGGAGTGCTGTTTTATCAGGGAGATGTCAGGGAAAGCACTTGACAGGGTGACTTTTTTTTTTTTTTTTTTTTTGCGGTACGTGGGCCTCTCACTGTTGTGGCCTCTCCCGTTGCGGAGCACAGGCTCTGGACGCGCAGGCTCAGCGGCCATGGCTCACGGGCCCAGCCGCTCCGCGGCATGTGGGATTTTCCCGGACCGGGGCACGAACCCGTGTCACCTGCATCGGCAGGCGGACTCTCAACCACTGTGCCACCAGGGAAACCCGACAGGGTGACATTTGAAAGATGAATAGAACTTCTTCATCAGGTGACATAATAGGGAGGAGGGCATGCGAGGTAGATTGGGTCGACATAAGCAAAGGCAGGAGCGTGTAAGGAAGGTTCCAGGATGGCTAGTGCATTTGGTGCAGATAAAGAAGAGAAATGGCCAGATATATAGGCAGGGGCCAATTGCTTAAAACTGAGCCAAGAAATTTAGTTTATATACTGTATGTAAGGAATGGAGAGCACTAATGCTTCTTAAGAAAAAATATGAAGGAAGGTAACCCTTGCAACATTTTGTTGAGAAGATAGGCAAATACACATAATGGAAACTAGGAGATTGGTTTTCCAGGCTGTGTTTAGTTTAGGACCTTACTTAGGACAGCAAACTTATTAGGGAACAATCAGATTTGGTTCAAGGATAAGAGTAAGGCAGAGGAGGAGTCCAAGACCTTGAACCTGAGAACATAGAAGAGTGGTTTCGAACATTTACTAAAGTAGAAACAAAGGAAAATGGTTTGCGGCTGAGAAAACTGGGAGGTTTTGGACATATTGAGTATGATGTATCCTTGGGACATTAACATGGAGATGCCCAGCCAGTAGCTGGAAGTGAAAGTCTGGGTCCAAGAATACATCTGGATTTGCAGATAGACCCTTGGAACGTCATTGGTTGTAGAGGAATGGTGTTTAAATCATGGGAACGGGTAGGTTTTAACAGAGTAGGACATGCAGAATGGCAAGACAAAGTAGTCGTTTCTCAAGGTCTTTCAGAAACATTTCCTTTAACCCTCCAGTGGACTTTAGAATTTCAATTGCATTGAAATTATATGTTGCCAACAAATATTTATGCCACTTATTTTATTCTACTTTTTAATATATTACTTTTTATTTACTTATTTTCATAACATTGCATGTTCTCTGAGGTCTTAGAATATATTTCATACATCTTTGAATCCACTCTGGCACTAACCTTAGAATGGGGCCATGGTAGATCATCAGAATATTTGTTAAATAATCTCCTACTTTTCCAGTTAGCTCCCAGATGCCTTTTTTTTAAATTAAAATATAGCTGATTTACAATATTGTATTAGTTTCAGGTGTACAGCAAAGTGTTTCAGCTTTATATATATATATATATATATATGTATATATTCAGTTATGTAGATATATATTCTTTTTTTAGATTCTTTTCCATTATAGGTTATTACAAGATATTGAGTATCCAGATGCCTCTTTATTCATAAGATTCTCACTTCATTTTTGGTAGACATAATCAGAATTAATAGGATCTGAATTTTTAATATTGCGATTCCCAGAATAGAAGTACAGGAAAGATGAGCACGCAAGCATTTAAATATAAATTTCATGTCATCATATAATTTGTTTTCTTGATCTTTGATCTTCATGAGGAAAAATAATGTTGTGAGCCCATAAAAATATGCTGCTTAAAAATGCTCATTTCTAAAAAAAAAAAAAAGCTCATTTCTCATAGGCACATATAAGACACACACAATGCAGTCTGTTTTTTGGTTAGAATTTTCAGATATATCTAGGGCATATTTGCGTCTCTGCATCTGCCAACCCTGGATTTGTCAGGTTGTTATATGACAGGTTAATCTGTTAGCTGCTGCACATATTCTAGCAACCACAGCTGAGCTGCTTTGCATACATTTCTGTCCTGTTGTACACTTTTATCCTGTTTGGTTTAGGTACCTATATTCAAGTTACTTCAAGGAACTACACAATAGAAGAATCCCTCATCTGGATGGGGTGTCGTTTTGGGAGTGGGAGATTTAGTGATGGTCATATTTATCTTCTTCCGGCTTGCTGTCATGGAGGTATGGAGATAACCAAAAAAAAAAAAAAAAAAAAAATTAGTGCCAAAGGAGCACAGGGGAAAAGAAACCAAAAGCAAAGAATTAGAAAAGAAGGCATGACAGGAAAGTGGTAGATAAGTCCTTTGTCCTGATGTGAATTTATATAATTTATGTTAACTTTTATTCCTACGTGTTAGGTGACTTATTCATATTCTATACTGTAGAAAAAAGTAAGAGAAAGTCAAATAAAAAAACCTGTGAACTTTTTTTTTTTAATCTGTGGTACAATTCTTGCAGTTAAAATGCTGAATTTCCTACACCTTTGCCCCTTATCTCACAGTTGCTCAGACCAATAAAAAATTATACTGCTGCTAAAGTATCCTCCATAGAGGCAGCTTCAGAGTCATTGTCTTGTCTACAGCAAGAGATTTTATGTTTGACAAAATATACCAAATGGAATCATTCCATTTCTACTAATATGATTCATTAAATTCTGAAGGTTTCAAGGGTTTCTCTTGAACAAAGAAGAATGTTTTTTAAAAATTATAGTTTTCGTACATGTGCTTATTCATTTAACTGTTAACTCTTTTAATCAGTCAGAAAATGTATTAACTGCCTATTCTATGCTGAAGACACAAAAGCATTCTTAACTGCCCAGAGTGGTGGAGGAGACTTAGCAGTATGTGCATGTTGTTAGTGCTTAGAGGCTTAGAGAAGTTTGCAGGTCTTGGGGCCATGAAAGAGGAGAGAGAGGCTTTTAACACAAACCTAGTGGGTTTGGATGGCTTCCAGAAGAGGTGACACTTTCACAGTGTTGTTAAGTACTTGTGTGATCAAGTAGGAGCTAACCAGGTTCAGAAAAGGGGTGAGGGTGCATTCTAGGAAGAGGGGATATCACCTGTAAAACCACTATGAGAGCAAGAGTATTGTTGGTTTGTTGGAGTTTTTAAGTAAGCAGAACCATACCTCATACTTTTCAACTCACTGACTCCAACTGTTCTTTGGTGATAGATTTCTTTTCTTCAGGTAATATTTTTGTTTCCTCTTTCTTCTTGTTTTGTTTTTACTTAATTTGCCAGACTGAATTGAAATGTATATATCAACATACATACAAAGCATAGGCATATACACGTGTACATATAGACATATATGCATATGTATTTACATATGTATGTGTGAATGAATATCCATTTTATGTATGTAAATATGTATATTTGTCTTGTACAAGTCTTTACTACAGAGTAGGGTGATAGAGGGGCTCAACTTAGGAAGTATGAGGTTTTGTCGGTTACTCTATCTAGACTTCTCTTACCTGAATAGTTTGAGATTTGCCATTCAGATTTTTATAGATCTATTAAAAAACATTTTAAAGACTCGCAAACTCTTAATCTTACCACACATCTCAAACTTCCTTTCTCTTCTACTACAACTGATGTTATTTCAACTGTATTTTTTTTTTTAATTTTGGCAACCAAACAGTACACATTTGATACAGACATGTTTTCTGTTTTATGTTAATGGCCCCATTTATAATATTTTGTGGCTTTCCTTGTCTTCAAAGGCAGCTCATTAAACTGGAAATCATAAAGAACCATCTGTGATAACTGCCGTCCCATTCCTGGATGATGAATAATCAGCCTTTAGTTTCACTCATATGGACTGAATTTTTAAAATACCCATACATTAAAAGTGTTTTGTTTAAAGAGCACCTATCTATTCTGAGATAGAATTCACTTTCATGTCTTTATTAGGGACATGGAGTGTTAGTCCCACCTGGATGTTTTTCAGGTTCTCCAGAAGACTTGAAGTATTATGGCTGATCCTACAAAAACTAGAACAGTGTATTGGCAGGTTGCGGGGACTTTTCTGAAAATATATTAGATCATCTATCTTTATTTTGAAGGTAGATAGGGTATAAATACATAAAGTAACATATTCAAAAGAGTGAAATGCAGCATGCTTGTGTTTTAGGGGTAAGCACTGATGTTGAATATTTATATCTCATACTCAAGATTTCAAATATACTTTAAAATACCATTTTTTGTTTCTGATTAATTTTGCATACTAGAGTATAATAATTTGTAGGTTTTTCTGAGCATGGTTTATGTATTTTCGGAGGCTGAACAGTGTTTATCTTTTGCATTTTAATTATCATTACCTGGAAAATATGGTTACAAACAAGAAATGCTTTATCATCTTAATGTTAGTCACATATTAATATTATAATAAAGAAACTCTCTTTTTAAAACTAATCTTTCAGTTTTTTTACTCTTGAACTTCTTATAAAAGATCTACATGGAGAATATGAAATGATGCAGTTTTATTTTCTACGCCATACCAAATACCCAGTAAATTGAAAACTGTCATCTGATATTTCATATCGATAATCTATATTAATGAATAAAAAAAGACGTCTGAAGAAAATTTTTATACTAATTTTTTAAAAAAATAAAAATAAGTGGATATCAAAGACCAATTATAAACAGACATGACTTTTCTGTCTCCTGTAGCTCCACTTTAGTTGTTTTTAAGGAGAATGTTCAATGATAACCTCTAAATTTTTAACATTTCTGCCTTTTGTGTGGTATTAGCATAGGGAAAACTTTAAAAAAAAAAAACAGTAATTGCTAGAATTAAGGAAATAATTTTGTTAGGAGGACAGTAAATTCTAACCTGTATAATTTTATATACTTTTTCATGCATGGTCTCATTTTTAAGTCTAACTTTTTGGGGTCAAATGGATTTAGGTAGCCACCATTTTACAGACAAAGCAACATTGGTAAATAACCTTTAAAGAAGGGTTCACTTGAGAGGCAAACAGAAATTTGATAACCTATCCTTTAAAATATCTTCTGAGTTTTACAAATGAATTACTACTCATTTATTTTCTCCTTAGCCTTTTATTCCTTTCTGTAACTTCCAGTTGATTAATCTTACCCTCATTTAATATAAAAATTTACCCATTTATAATGATATTTAGAATTATTTATAAATATGACCTCTAAATGCAGGGACAGGCAGGTGAAGAGAAATTCTAAAACATCTTAAGTGAAATCATGACTGACATTAATTATCAAAGAATATGGATAGCATATTGTCTATGAAAAAACTTCACATTTTATCCTCTACCAAACGAATAAAAAGTTTTAGAAAAGAGTGTTTGCAAGTTGATTAATATCAAATTCATCAAGGTATTGAACTATAGGAAAAGACCTTCTCAATAGGACAAACAAATTAGCAAAATGCGTGGAAGACCATACAGCATATACTCGGTAAAGAGCTGCTCAGTTTATGTGGGAAAATGCATGTGTGAAATTTACTGGCAGGGGCTTAGGATTTCTAATACTCCCAAGGTGATCAAGAGAGCCAACTGCATGCTAACCATGTCATACAACCTAGAAAGTACCCATCAAATGCCAACAAAGTTGCCTGTGATGTTTGCCAAGAGACGAGATAAAATGTATTCCACAGCTTGGTACCTATGTTTTATTAGTGGTACCTGAGGAGAGCAGCAATTTTAGTAACAAACAGAAAGTCAATTTCTTTTTCATTTCCTGATTCATGTATGTGTGTTACAGTTACAGAACTGTGCCAAAAAATGTTCAACTAGTAGCACGTTCGTTAATTAGGACCATGTGTGCCCTTTCAGGTAAAATAATTATCTTCTTCACAAAGCAATTCTAGTTGCTCTACTGAGAGGTGCTTGAAAATACTTGTGAGTGAAATATAACATATTTCTTAGCAAGCATTCACCTTCTTGCTCTGAATATTCACATCATTAAGTCTTTTTGAGCCAATGATGATTAATGTTTATAGTGAAGCAATAAATGAAATTAATTATTAAATTTACTATCAGTTATTATTTATGATAACTCTTGTGCTCAGTTTTCAAAAATTAATCTTGTATTAACATTGAATATGTTCACTGTCAAGGATAGCTGCTAGAAACTATAGTACCGTGGTGTAACAATCCCTACTTTTGCCCAAATGTAATGTAAGGAAAATCTGTCAGCCTTAGATCCAACTCATCAGGATTGATTCCTCAGAGTTTGAGAATTCATCACTAAAGAACTGCTCAGCTCTGATACTGTGGTAGTGTGACCACAAGGGTAGCATTGTATGAAGGATCCAGTTAGAATATGACTCTTTCCTCTAAGCATCCTGTTATTATTTAATAATATTAAGGAATAAATATCCTTATAGTAGTCTGTTTCTTAGGCATACAGCTACCTTTGACATTTCTGTGCACTTAATTTTGAGAGTTTCCATTTTTGTTCCGGAAATATGTGTGAAAATGTAATTGTTGAAAATTTCATGCTAAGTCTTTGATTTTTTTTTTTTTTTTTGGCCGTGCACAGCGTGCAGGGTCTTAGTTCCCCGACCAGGGATCGAACCCATGCCCCCCACGGTGGAAGTGCAGAGTCCTAACCACTGGACTGCCAGGGAATTCCCTGTAATGTTGATAATTTATGTTACCACTGTAAATTTTTTTTATTGCATGTGATTCCATGAAATCATGTTTTCTTTAGAAGGTTCAGAATGGTCTGTGAGAATGGATTCTGCAAATGGACTAATATGGACAAATTATTCTGTTTTTATTATTGGAGGAGCCAAAGAAATAGTGATTCAGATACAATTATATGAAAGCCAGAGTTATTTATAGCTTATAGAATATGAAATACTCTAAACAGGAACTTTTTTTAAGTGGACAGTATGAAGAGAGAGAATCTTTTAACACACTATTGATTTTAATTTCACCTTTTCTCTTTAGGGTGTGGTGAGGCCCACTGGAGGATACGCTGTAATGCTTAACTGGTCAATGTCTTCTATATATGGACTTAAACCTGGAGAGGTAATCATGGTTTTAAATTCACATTACATGACATTTCTCTGGTTAAGATATATGTATTTTATTATCTTCTTTTTGTTTAGGTGTGGTGGGCAGCTTCTGACTTAGGCTGGGTTGTCGGACATTCCTATATCTGTTATGGACCTCTTCTACACGGAAACACAACAGTTTTATATGAGGTAATAAAATAAAATTAGTACTACATATACATAATATTAATTTTACTAAAAGTTTTAGAGAAGTAGTCCTAAGTAGGAAAAGAAAATTGAATGGGGGCAGGGGGCGTTTTTATATCTTCTTCCAGTTATTTCATAAGAGAAAGAAATATATATTTAGAAAAAAATAAACAACTATTTAAATTGTGTTGAACAAAGACATAAAAATTATATTCTGAAAAATATACACTCACAAGCTTGATGTCTATCACTTTCTAGAAAATATTACTAGACTGATACTGATTTAGAATCTTAGAAAACAGCCATCATAAAACAAGCAACAGAGATTCACCTCTTTGTGTTCTTGTAGGATTAATGGATTTCAAATACGTGGTTTCTTGATTTTAGCTAGACATTTTTGGTAGTTTCTGATGATCGCTATATGTATAAGGGAGAGAGTCATAGACTGATCAGATTCATAGCTGAATAAATGACTGCTTTAGATTCTGTTGCATGGACTAATGTTACCTAGGAATAATATTTTTGTGTGTATATTAGAAAATTCTGCTCTTATGCCTATTCTATTTAATTTTAGAAAATGCCTTATACAAATATTTAAAACACATACGTATCAGATATGTAGGAGATCAAAATTTGAGAGGGACAGCAAAATGGTGGTTTGCTAGATCAGTATACAAATGATCTTGGACTTTTGGGACAAAAAACACAAGATGGGAAAATATGGAAATCTTTACAATCTTATATTTATATTAAAAATAATTGCAAAAATGAAGTAAGGGAAACTTGAGTTGGTTGCAGTTTATGTGGTTAAATCCCTGTGTATTATGAGTTCAAACATGAGCGGTTGATAGGATTGTTTTAAAAAAATACTCACCATGTGCAATGTTATAATCTTATTTTTTCACACTTGGAAAACTGTGTTCAGTTTAATGAGGAGGAGAAAAAAATCATTAACTTATTAGAAAGAATTTGGATGAAAGGGACCAGGGTGAAAATGTCATACAAGAAAGAGATGAAGGAATTGTGAATGGTTAGTCTGATAAAAATAATATATTTAGTGTGCATATATGTTAAGTATCTTTTGACATTTAAAGAGTTGCCACATATAAAGGAAGTAGTGTAGTAATTGTAGTAATGTGGAGTTCCAGAGACCTATCTTTTGGAATAATCAGAGAAAATTTAACTGTCCGTTAATAGAATAGGGAAGTTCTCAAATAGGAGGCTCTCTTTCACTTAAAGTCTGTAACATCAAGAAAGAAATTTGAAGACGGGAATTTTATATGCAAGGTGTGGATAATAGTATTAGATGATGTCAAAGTTCTTTACAATCTTAAAATTCTTTAACTCAATGATTCTGAAAAAATTAGAGACTATTCTTGATCTTCATGGAAGTCTTCTAGTCCCAGTCACCATTTAAAGACATGAGTGTTTCTTCATTTTCAGCTGGCTGGTTTTCTGTCTCTGAATGCTCAGAGATACTAAGGCAGACTTTGACACAAGTATTAAACCATCATGCACTTCTCCACATATTTTATACTATGCCTTTGTCCTTTGTAGATTTAACATGCACTGTGGTGTTTGTAATAATTAAAACATAAAATAATCTTGACACATCTGTCCCATACCAAAATCCTTACAATAGAATAAATGTTTATTAAAATAATAATTCCCCTTGAAGTAAACAAAATAAGCCTCAACACTGAATACTTATAATGAATTATGAAATTGCTAACATAAAGTGACAAAGCCAAAGGTGCCATTATATTGAAAAGTATTTATATTTATAAGTATTAACCTGCCTTTAGAACTGAAGTACATGTAATTTTTGTGCATTTACCATTGGCCTTTTTTTATTTCTCAAGTTTATTTGAAACATGACTTTAACACCATGCAAGGGGCTCCGTTGTTTGTCTTTATCTTGGAATGATGTGCTTAAGAACATTGCAGATGCTCTAAAAGTATTTGTCGTACAAAAGAGTGATCCTTTTTTTAACCTTTTAAACCTTATCTCTGCACTCTGGTTTCTTTCCTGCGACTTGTAAACATCTTCAATTCTCTCTGATCACAAAACAAAGCCTTTTAGACTTTTGCACATTTCTAGCTATCCCATCTTTATATTCTTCTCCACTAAGTTCCTTGAAAAAATACACTTCCCATACTGTGTGAACTTTATATGCTTCCAATTATTGTTCATCTCACTGAAGTCTGGTTTCTCTCCACATTGCTTTATAAAGCTGCTGTATCAGAGGTCAACAGTGACTTCATAAATGACAAAGTCAAAGGGCCCCCTTCACTTTGATTTTTATTTTTTCTCTCAGTGGCATCAACCCTGCTGACTGAAGGTAATTCTCTCTGTTTTCTTGAGCCCCCTGCCCTTTTGCTATTGTCCAGGCTGTTTCTTTTGCCTGGCATGACTTTCCCTCTGTCTTTGCTTGTTTGGTTAATTCTACCTATCCTTGTAGACTCTGATTAGATGTAATCATCTCTTGGAAAATTTCCTCATAGTCTTTGGCTGTGCTCGGTTCCCCTTTTGTGGTTCCGTTGCCCCCCTGAGCATATGTCTGTTAGTGAGCTGACCACACTGTCCTGAATTTATACCTAGTAAAGTGTGGGGACCTCAAAAGCCAGTCTCAGCATAGTGCAGAGTACACAGTAAACACTTAACAAATGCTTATAGAACTAAATTGTATGCTACTCCTCTGTTCTCTTTCTACCTCTCTGACAGCTTGTCCTCCTTTTCCTTTCTTGGTTTCTTTTACTTTGATGCTAAACATTGGGGATTAATAGGGTCTTGTTCTTAGCCCTCTTTTCCCATTCTGCTTATATTTCCTGGATAATCCCCATGCAGTTGGATTTGAGTATTACTAATTAAACCAAGGCTCCCAACTCCTCCTTTCTATATCTGACCTTTCTGCTAAGCATCAGCTTATTATTCGGCACCTTCAGACGGCCCAGTCATCCCTTATGCTCAAGACAATGTGAAATGAACTCACTATCTCCTCTCTTCCCTGCAAAGACATTGCTTTCCATATACTCTACAGTGTTGTTAATGTTACCTGCATTCACTCAGTCATCCAAACTAAGAATCAAGAAGTGATTCTAACTTCATTCTCCTTACATATCATAACCTATTGCTCATTACATTCTACTGAATTTACATTTTAGTACCTATCAAAAGTGTCTTCTTGTTTCCATGTCTCCTGCCATATGTTCAAGGCTGATAATTTAGCTAGTATGTTGTTGACTGGTGTGTATTCTATGGTTGGCTTCTGATCTCACTTGTGTGGTGCCTATCCTTTCCAGTTGTATATTTCAGATAGCCACTCTAGAGAATGTTCTAACAAATACTTCTGCCTTCAGACGTCCTCCAGGCCATCTCTACCCAAACTTCAATTTCTGAGCTCTCCTCACTTACAGTTATCTATCTAAAATGCAAAGGCCAAGATTTTTCAAAGGGTTGAGTTCTGCCTCCAGGAAGATAGAGATGATATACTTTTCTCTATTCCTCCCGCTAAGTAGAACTAAACATTTTAGGTGTTATGTCTAAAACAAACATAAGACTGAAAGGTGGAGAGAAGACGGAAAACTGTCTTTAGGGACCTTGGGACTCAAAAAATAACATAATGATGAGAACTTGGGTTTTACTTTTCCTTCATGTGTCTTACATTTGTGTCTGAAGAAGCTGGCAATCCAGAAATGCCAACAACTGCAGACCAAAAAACAAAAAAAAAACCTCCAAGAAGAAAAAAATAAAGCCTGATCTCTCAAGCCAAAGAATTAGGAAGGAGCAGCCTAAGCAAGACTTAAAACTTTTAGATGGCTCTACTCCAGATAAACGCCACAGAAAAATCCATAATCCCACCCCCACCACCAAACAGCAAAGGCTAAGTGGGAAGCTTAGACTTCCAAAATTGTCAGGCTTTAAGGAGGAGCCGTAACCCTCCCTCTTCCCACAGGGTGGTGTCAAAGGAGTTTGACTAGGGAGCCAAGATTTTCATCCCTGTTAGGTTATAATGAGGACCCCTTGAACTTGCAATGACAGTAGAGACCAAATAAGGAGGCTGGACTTATCCCCCTCACCTATCAGTAATGAGGTACCCCTTCCATTCTCCATTGGGATGGATGGGGTCAGTGGAGGCCTAGTAGAAAGTCAGGACTTTCACCAGCAATAATAAGACCACTTGTCTCTTCCCTGTGGTGTCAGTGGACACCACGTTGGGAGCAGTAACAGGGAACTCTCACCTTGTCCAGCCAGGGAGGTGCCATTGGAAGCCTACCGTTAGAACTAGAAGCAACCCAGCAGTAATGAAGTGCATCTTCCCAATTGGGTATCAATGGAGGCCAAATGAGGGACCTGGATTTCTACCCTTACCTCTTCCTTCTTTGCTGGAGTGAAATCTAAGTAAGCCACTTTAAACAAGATTTAAATATGAGTCAGTCTCATAATATAGTACAAAAAAATGTCCAGGATTTGATGAAAAGATCGTTCCTCATACCAAGAACTAAAACGATCGCAAGCTGAATATGAAAAGACAGTTGATAGATACCAATACTGAGATGACGGAGATGTTAGAATTATCTGACAGAGATTTTAAAGCAGCTGTGGTAAAAATGCTTCAACAATTGATGATGGACATTCTTGAAACAATTGAAAAAATAGACAGTCACAGTAAAGAAATAAAAAGTTCCAGCAAAGATATAGATGCTATAACGAACAACCATATGGAAATTTTAGAACTGAAAAATACAATAACCAAGATAAAAACTCAATAGATGGGCTCAGTACCAGCATGGAAGGGACAGAGGAAACAATTAATGAACTGGAAGAAGGAACAATAGAAATTACCCAATCTAAACAACAGAAAGAAAATAGACTGAAAAGAAAAAACTAACAGAGCCTCAGGGATATGTGGAATGATGACAAAAGATCTAGCACTTGTGACTTCAGTCATGGAAGGAAAGGAGAAAGAGAGTGGGCCTGAAAAAAGTACTCAAAAAAATAATGGAAAACTTCTGAAAACTTCTCAACTTCTCAAATTTGGCCAAAGATATACATCTATAGATTTAAGAAACTGAGCAAACCCCCAAACAAGATTACTCTAAAGAAATCCACATTCACACAAAAAACACTTAACTTTCTGAAAATTGAAGGCAAAAGAAATAATCTTGAAAGTAGTGAAAGAGAAAGGATACCTTATCTGTAGGGGTAAAACCGTTTGAATGACAGGATTTTTTCAAATACTAGGGAAGTCAGAGGGAAGTGACAATGTTTTTCAAGTGTGGAAAGAAAAGAACTGTCAATCCAGAATTCTATATTCATCCAAAATATACTTTGAGAATAAAGGAGAAATAAAGACATTCTCAAGATGAAGAAAAATTTAGAGAATTTGTCACCACTAGGCCTCCCCAGAAAGGACAGCCAGTGGCCAGTAGTTAATGATAAAAGACTAAGTACTTCCCCTGATGTCTGAGAACAAAGCAAGGATGTCCACTCTTACCACTCTATTCAATATACTCCTGGAAGTTCTAGCCAATTTGATAAGGCAATATATGGAAACAAAAAGAGAAACATATCAGAAAGGAAGAAATCAAATTGTCTTTATTTGCAGATGGCATGATTGTCTATGTAGGAAATTATAAAACATGTTTTAAAACCCTAAATTAATAAGTGAGTTCAACCAGGTCTCAGGAGACAAGGTAAGCATACAAACATCAATTGTTTTTCTCCATAATAAACACCTTTGGCTACCAAAGAGCAACATGAGGAGTCCTTGTAGAGATGGAACTGTCCTTTATCTTGATTATATCAATATCCTGATTGTGATATTAAACGATAGTTTTGCAAGATGTTACTGATAGGGAAAATTGTATTAAGGGTGCACGACATATCTCTGTATTATCTCTTACAATTCCATGTGGATCTACAATTATCTCATATAAAAAATGTAACTAAAAAGTACAAAAAAGGCTTCAGGGAACTCCTGTCAAAGAACGTAATTCAAACTCATTTGCACGATACAAATGATCCATGGTCATCTGCCCTTTGCCTGCCTCTAAGGTCTGTCTCTTGTTTCCGGCCTCTAATTCAGCTTCCCACCCAACAATCCACTCCTACTGGCACGTACATGAACAGAACTGCCAGTGACTAAGTTGTTTCCTCTACTAAAATTCCACTTTTGTTCTGATCACGTAGCGGAGTGGTTCTTTTTCTTAAGGGATCAACTTAAATTACATCTTCTCTCTGATATTTTCTTTGCCTTCCTCAGGTGGATTGAAGTTCTTTATACTTCTGTTATACCATCTAGATTCCTTTGATCTTGTAAATACGGTGCTGTAATACTGTAAACTCCTTGAGGGCAGGGAATGTTTGTCATTTATGTACCCCCAAGGTCCAGCACAGTGCCTTTCAGGAAGTAGATAAAATTCGTTGTGAATGAACCATTTCTAAGCAGATTAATTGACAACTTGAACATGCAAAATGCTGGGAAAAAACTTACTTTCTTGATTAATTAACACCAAACAAAGGTATAGAAGAGTCCTGACTTGTCACTAGGCCAGCAAGTGAAAAAAATCTTTATTAACCTCCACCAAATAATAGTCCCACATGTGTCCCAATTTTAGTTGGATTACCAAATTAATATTAATATGATTTTATTTTAGTATTATTAGTATTTTTTATTTAGGAAACTAAAATCTCCCATTAAATAATAAAAATACATTCTTTACATAGTAAACAGAATAGTTTAGTAGATCATTCATATCTTCATAGGATTACCTTTTCTAAAGAGAAATAAAAGCATACAGTTGACCACAGTTTTATTTTCATTCTTAATGAATTATAGTATTTCAAAGCTATAAATGAGGTAGACAGTGAATTGGTATCTGTGATAATATTTTTCCTTAATGATATATTTTAATTTAACAAAAATTGATATTCTGAAGTATTAAGAGATTTGCAGTTCATTATGTGCCCAAATCATCTACAATACAGCAACCAGTTCATAAAACATTTCTCTTTTTATTAAATGCAAATGGTTCATGATATCTTATGAATAAATGATGAATGAATCCTTTTTTTCTCAGCAAAGTTAAAAAAGTTATATTCTGGATTTTAATACAAATCTATATTTACAGTGGCCGAAAGAAAATTGAAAATGGTTATAACTAAGTTGGATATTCAGTTTAACTTCTTTTTTTTGCGGTACGCGGGCCTCTCACTGTTCTGGCCTCTCCCGTTGCGGAGCACAGGCTCCGGATGTGCAGGCTCAGCGGCCATGGCTCACAGGCCCAGCCGCTCCACGGCATGTGGGATCTTCCCGGACCGGGGGATGAACCCGTGTCCCCTGCATCGGCAGGCGGACTCTCAACCACTGCGCCATCAGGGAAGCCCCAGTTTAACTTCGAAGTACATAAGAGTTACCCACTTGAAACAATCTGTTTCACCATAAAAGTTTACAGTGGATATTTAAATAAGATTTTCTTTTTTGCCATAGAGGACATATAGCCCAACATCTGCAGGTTAAAAACATGTTGGAAATCCTGGTTGTCTTCTTTGGTTTTAGCTTCCTGATAACTACCAAATTTTCAACACATCCCTGTTTCTCTCATTAAAGCAAACAAACAGCAACCAAAAACCCCACAAAAATCTTTGATTCTCTATCCCCTTGCAGTTACAATACTCTCTCTTCATCTTTAAAGGCTTGCCTATACCCAATAGCTTCATTTTCTAACCTAGAACTTAACTCTGCAATCCTCTCCAATTGGCCTCTGTCATCATCATTTCATAATAACAGCTTTTTGATAATTTCCTAGTGATCTTTATTTTTTCAGATGCCAATGGACATTTTCAGTCCTCTTCATACTTGACTTTTCAACATTTGAAAGGGTTGGCTTTCACTCTATCTTAGTCACTTTCTTCCCTTCTAAGGCACAACATGCTCCTATTTTTTTGAAGTTATTCTTATGCTCATTTCTGCTACAGTACTTTTCCTACTTGTTGCCTGAAATATATTCCTCTTATACTTTAGAGCACAGCCAGGTGTTACTTCCTGAGGGAAGCCCCCCTTGACCTCTCTGACTAGGTCAAATCTTTGTAGTCTCTCTTAAGCACCTTGAGTTTTTCCTTCCTGACTTGTGTCACAGTTGCCATTTCACATTAGTTTATAGGCTCCTTTGATTTATTTGCCCCTCTCTGTTCTGAACTCTGAGAGGGAAGGTTTCATTTTAGTGTTTGCTCCCCATCAAGTCTCAACTTTTAGCCTTGTTTTTGACACATTCTGAGTTCTCAATAAATATTTGTTAAATAAATGGCTGAATGAATATATCAGAAAAAGAAACACAACAACTTCATTTGTAAGTAAGGACTTTTTTCCCTGACAGAGGAAAAAGTAATTCTAATATTCTCTTTACTAGAGAACTTCATGAGCAACTTAAGTAATCTGTTATATTTTTTAATAAGCAAAGAGTTAATTTTGTTCATTGACCTGGACATATTTAATGTATGCAATTCTGGAAGCCATATTGGACTGACCAATTAAAATATGTAAAGCAATGTTGAATAATTCAGTCCTTGTTTTTGAGAGGAAGAAAACAAACAGTACCTTTCTATAAATTTATTTTATTAATGCATGCTGATTGAAACAGACCTATCCCCAGCAACATATGGACGAGGACGTACTTGGTACAGAGGTTTTGTCAAAGAGGAAGAATGTAACAAACAGTACTCTAATATAGAAACTTTCATATATAAACAAATTTAGCAACCTGCTGTGTGTATGTGTGTGTGTGTGTGTGTGTGTGTGTGTTTGTAAATGGTGTTTATACTCATATGTTTTCTGGCCTCTCTCTTCTATTTCCTATTTGCCCCCTTTTTCAAAAGGCCTGGCATCTGCTAAATCAAAACCCAACCCATCTTCTCAAGGGCAAGCAAATTCTCCTTGGTCCTGTCTTTCTCCTTATCTTTGCTTGGGTGTTAATGGACAAATATGTATCTTGTACACACATTTCAATTGCCTAGTACAATGGAACTCAGGCTTTCCACATGGTAGTGGTGGCTGAACAAGAAACCAGCTTAGCTGACAAACATCTCATAGTAGTCCCTTACGATTCTTTTAATATCTGAGGCATCCGTTATATTGTCTCCTCTTTCATTTCTGATTTTATTTATTTGGGTCTTTTCTCTTTTTTTCCTAGTTAGTCTAGCTAAGGGTTTGTCAATTTTATCTTCTAAAAAAGATCAACTTGTAATTTTAGTTTTTTCTATTGTTTTTCCATTCTCTGATTTATTTCTACTCTAGTCTTTACTATTTCCTTCCTTCTGCTAACTTTAGGCTTAATTATTATTCTTTTTCTAGCTCCTTGAGGTATAAAGTTATTTTATCTGAAACCTTTCTTTTTTTTATTGACAGCGTTTATCACTATAAATTTACCTCTTAGTATTGCTTTTGTTGTATCCCACGAGTTTGGTATGTTGTGTATTTCTTTTTGTATGTATTTCTTTTTATCTCAAGATACTTTTAAAACTCTCTTTTGACTTCCTTATGGACCCAGTGGTAGTTCAAGAGTGTGTTGTTTATTTTCCATGTATTTGTGAATTTTACTATTTTCTTACTGTTTTTGATTTCTAGTTTCATTCCACTGTGGTCAGAAAAGATACTTGGAATGATTTCTGTTTTCTTAAATTTGTAAAGGCTGTTTTGTGACCTAACATATGATCTATCCTAGAGAATGTTTTGTATGTACTTGGGAAGAACGTATATTTTTCTGCTATTGGGTAGAAAGATGTTGGGCAAGGGATACAAAGTTTTAGTTATTCATGATGATTAAGTTCTGGAGATCTAATGTACAGCAATGTGACTATAGTTAACAACACAGTTTTGCATACTTGAAATTTGCTAAGAGGGTAGATCATAAGTGTTCTTACCACACACACAAAGAAAAGAAAGAAAAAAGAAAATGGTAACTATGTGAGGTGATGAATATATTAATTAGTTTGTGGTGATTATTTGTTGATGTATACATGTATCAAAATATCAAGTTATACACCTTAAATACATATAAATTTTGTTAATTACACCTCAACAAAGGTGTAAATGGAGAAAAATGATAGTAAACTGCTTGTATATAAAAATAACACAAAATAAAATAGGTTGTACTTTAAATAAAAAAGAAGAAGAAATCAATTTGGATAAGTTATTACCTAGAGTGGATTATTAGTTATTAGTCACCATAAATCTATCTTGGCATTAAATTATAAACCAGTTGGTATAATTGACCTTGATGTGGCAATTGTCATTTTTATGTAATAACAGTCTCTTTGGAATCAAGGAATGAAAGCTTGCTTTCATTTTATATTTGTTTGCATTTCACAAATTGTCTATTTCATAGCAGCAAGCCATTTCAATAAACTCTTTAGTATCCTCACTAGATTAACCAGGGCAGATGGTTGTCTGTTAATAATTCAACAGTTATCTTTGAAGATACGTACTACATTCTGCCTTCTCAGGCAATACATTAGTTAGAAGAAGTAGAGGATTTAAGATTCTGAGTTGTGTTGTAGTAGCATGATCACAGGACTGGAAATATGAATATCCATGTTATTTATCTTGGTCTGCCTTCATCTACCTATATGACCCTGGACAAATGAATTCACCCTCTTTGGTAATTCTTCATCATTAAAGCTGGAGAATTGACACGTATTCTCCCAGCTCTGCACTTCTGTGAATCTTCTCCAAGTCAGTTGGTTGTTCTTTTTTTCCCTAGTATAAATATATTGTTTGATAACATTTTAATTTTTTAACTCTGGAATTAATTCCAATTTCTTTTCATAGTGAGTGATGCTCACCTTCCAAACGCATTTACTGAAGAAAGGTTTCATTCTAAAATAATGAAAATTTTTAATGTTCGAGAGGAGGCATGGAAGTTCAGACTTCCATAGCATGATTCCTGAAACTTCTACATATTAATTATTTGACCTCAGACAAGTTACTTAACTGTTCCTAGCCTCAGTTTTCTCATCTATAAATATCACTATTGGGCTTCCCTGGTGGCGCAGTGGTAGAGAGTCCGCCTGCCAATGCAGGGGACACGGGTTCGTGTCCCGGTCCGGGAAGATCCCACATGCCGCGGAGCGGCTGGGCCCGTGAGCCATGGCCGCTGAGCCTGCGCGTCCGGAGCCTGTGCTCCGCAACAGGAGAGGCCACAACAGTGAGAGGCCCGCGTACCGCAAAAAATAAATAAATAAATAAATAAATAAATAAATAAATATCACTATTAATAGTACCTTTCTTACATGGCATTACATTGATTAATCCATTGAAATCCCTTAGGAGAGTTACCAGGATATAATTGTACAATAAATATTAGATATTATAAGCTACTATTATTATTCAAAACTATGAATTTTTTCTTTCCCAGAATAAAATTCTATAATATAAACACTAACCATTCATTCCCATGGAATCCGGCCATTGTAATGCTTGAATTTTCAGGTACTCACATTTCTTCTTTCAAACTGTGTTTGTCCTCACAACTGTGAAGCGACCATCAGAACACTAGAGGCTACTCCCTTTGGAGCCCATTAGTTCCCTTCTAAGCACCAGGCAAAGGAATCAGCACACAGAGATGTGTTGATCCTGGTCCTACCAACTTTGAAGAATGAGCAGCAGTTGTGGAAAATAACCCAGGGGTCTCTCCCCTCAAGGATCTGTCCTTTCAGAGTAGAACTTGTGAATGAAATGAGAGTGGCCTGGAAGTCTTTAATCTGCAAATAATATAACACATTTCATGGTTCGTTATTATCCGAACATTTATAACCCTTCACTTCTATTTTTGATGGGCTTTATCATTACTGGCTTTTAAACTGCCTATATGTCTTTGAAAACTTCAGAGTATTCAACTTGATAATCTCTTACTGAATGTTCTTTTCCTGAATTCATAGGAGGATGGAAGAGTTTAGATACCGCTAGTTTTTTCTTTCTTTATAGAATGATTAGTGTAGAAATGAGCTCTTTACTTTCCTTTATTTGTATAAAAATCAAATAAGACTATGTGAAATTAGTTTGAAAGCTCCAAAGAAATATGATTGTATGTATTTGTATGTATAAAATGTATACAAAATATGACGGTATGTACAATATAAATTTGTGTAAAATGTGAGACATTATTATCACTGTATATACATGGATCAAAATGTTAAGCCATTTTCCAGTATGAAAGTCTCGTGTTTGAGAATATTGAGGATAATTCTTTGAACTACTTTCAAATTATTTTTGTATTGAACACTCTTGTTAAATCATCCCCAGTGTTTCTTCAATGTTATGTTGTCTGCTCTGTGCTGCACTGGATCTGTAACCTCCATGAAGACATCCTATGATGTATTTTTCCACACATGGATGTTCTGAATTCTTAGCCCCTCCCAGGCTTCTTTTCAACAATGTAACTGTCACTTGCATATATAGAGTTATCTTCTCTTTGCAAGAAATTTGTACTTCCACCTATATTAACGTGTTTTCTTTATTGATGATCCCCTTTTCAAGGACAGAGATTTGCTTCTTTCCAGCATAGAGTATGTTACTTCTTTAATACTAGTAGCCACAACTGTTGCTAACTAGTACACTCAATAGGCACACATCAGAGACTTTTCCCTTATTCCTCATATAATAGAAAATTATTTATTTCCTTTAAATCTAGTATAATGGCAATGAGCTTTTATGTATGTACAGAATGAGAAAAATGATGACTCAGTTATTACTTTGATCCCAGCTATATAATTTCATCATCTCAATTGGAAAAGATTGTAAAGCTGATGCCAGCATCTTTTAGGTTTCTCACATGACTAGTTGTTCAAAGATTTTTATTTCTGAGTGTATTTTTCTCTGTGTGTGCCTGTGTTTTACGTGAGAACAAGCAAGCGCAGCTATTGTCATAGCTCCATCAACAATATTTATTGGTGCCTATTGTGAGCTCTACATTTTGCTAGGGTTGATAGGGAAGCAGAGTGTATCAGATACACTCCTTGCACTGAAAGCACTGACAGTATAGTCAAATAATTAAGATTAAAGGACAGAAAGCAAACCAATTGAAGAGACACTACCTAAGAAATTTCTTACAGTGTATAGAAGATGTGAAAAAATTTCCAGAAACTATTACATTGAACCATTAATACGCTACAATAAATTCTTGAACCTGTTTTGATACAATTTTCTGATGATGGAACTAAATAAGGCTCAAAAAAATTAAATAAGTTGCCTTAGGTCACATAGCTTGTAAATGGCAGTGTTTGGATTCCACCTTGGCTCAAAAATCTGTCTACTAGTCCCTTAAGAGAAGTTTAGGACTAGAGTAGACAGGAAAAGCTTTGTGGATGAGACAGTACAAGTAATAATAATAGCTACTATGGATTGAGTGTTGGATGATAGGAACTCCTCTAAGAAGTTTACATGGTTTTAATTAATTCTGTCTCCAAACCATGGGGTAAATTTTTTGCATCCTGATTTACAGCTGTAGAAACTGAATAACTTTATCAGTGGCACAAGAGTGATGGAGCTGGGATTTGAAACAAGGTTTTCTGGCTCCAAAGGCAGTGTTCTCTAGTCATAATCTTAAGATGAACAATTGGGAAACTTGAGTATTGCAAACTAGATGGCCAGAGCCAGGGTGTCAGTGATCTGAACATTAAGGCAAAGGCAGGATGTTAGAGTGTCAAGTGGATATTGTAAGACAGAGGTAAAAAAGGAAGTTGAGAATAGTTTTGATGTCTTCAGCTAGGACAACTGATTAATGGCAGTTATCAACTGAAGTACGATAGTGTGGGAGCAACAGTTCTTGTGGAGGAGTTTTGGCAATGTAGAGTTTAAAGGGGCTGTGCAGACATTTGTATGATATTGGGAAGTCAGATTTGAAACTCAGAAGAACTTTCTGAATTAGAGATGTAGAAGAGTTAATAATTTAAGTCCCTAAGATGATCAAGATATGCAGAGAGGTGAAGACTGAGAAAAGAAAGCAATATAACTTAAGAGTGAGAAATTGGAGAGGTGATGGAAGAATCAGAAAAGTGTCCTGAAGACCAGTGGAGGGGAGGTTTTCCAGAAGATGGGGGATCAGCAGTGCCAAGTGCTACAGAGAGAGGTCTGGTAGGACAAATATTGAAGAGAGCTTTGGCAATTTGGATATGGTTAGTCACCCTGATCAGAGCAGTTTCGTGAGAAAATTTGTGTGTTCATTTTTTTTTTTAACGTGGGGAAATAGGAGCATGTTGAAGGTTGTACTGGTAAATTATTGGATGTACGGAGGAGTCAGGCTTTGTACAGCCTCAGGTTGAATAGCAGTATACATACGGAATAGCCACACTTTACTTTCTGGGCAGAAATCTGTTAGGGTGATAATGCAAGAAGCCATCTAATTTCTCTGCTTACAGCAAAGTCTCTCACTACTCACTGTGAGTAAAGAAAACCTGAATTTGTACCTCTAGTACAGGATAGCAGAGTGATTGCTCATCAGCCTGGAGGAATTCAGAGGTGAAAGCAGTCCTGCTAGAAGCCTTGAACTACCAGCTATCCTAGTGATAAATGCTCTCTGACTGCTGAGAACGGTAAATATGTCAGAGTCCCTAATTAGCTCAGCACTGGGTCTGCAGAATTACCAGTTCCATTGCTCTGCTTCATTTACTTGCCATTAATACTTTTGGGGGTAAGCATCTTTTTAGTATTTTTATGACCAAGGTGGAAGCAGTGGTTTATTCATTGGGGGTAGGATCTCCACAAGGCCCAGTATGGTCAACTCTAGAGATGGGAGAAGGCAGGGGAAGAACCAAACCAAAAGCAATAGATCTATTTTGATTTTTTCAACTCTACTGAGGTATAATTGACAAGTAAAATTGTAGGATAGTTGATATATGTGCACATTATGAAAGGATTCCTCCCATCTACTTAATTAAAACATCCATCACCTCCCATATTAATTTTTTTTTCTGTTGAGAATGTTTAAGGTCTACTCTCTTAGCAAATTTCAATTATATAATACAGTGTTATCAACTGTAGTTACTATGTTATACATTAGATTCTCAGACCTTATTCATCTTACAGGTGAAGGTTTGTACAAAAGGGATAGATCTAGATGGAGTTACAGATAAACATACACATCCTTAATATAGTCATGGAGAAGTCTTACTTTTTCAGGCTGGAAGCTAGAGCATGTCCTTCTTAACTGAAGAAAGGCAAGGACTCAAGCCTGAGGAATTGCATCCCTGTGGTATCTACCACAGGAGATAGTAAAGAGGGATTGTCAAAATAACAAGTTTAGGGGCTTCCCTGGTGGCGCAGTGGTTGAGAGTCCACCTGCCGATGCAGGGGACACGGGTACGTGCCCCGGCCTGGGAAGATCCCACATGCCGCGGAGCAGCTAGGACCGTGAGCCATGGCCGCTGAGCCTGCGCGTCCGGAGCCTGTGCTCCGCAACGGGAGGGGCCACAACAGTGAGAGGCCCATGTATCGCAAAAAAAATAAATAAATAACAAGTTTATAGAAAGCATTAATTTGAACCAGGTGAAATTGCTGATATTCGACTGGTTTTGACTTACACAAATGGCAAATTTTTATAATCAAAATAATAGGAGGGAAAAGAAGACAGGTGGACCTCAGGTAGACGACTAAGTTTGGTTTTTGAGACTATTCGTAGCCCTTTGATAAAAGTGGATTAAAAGGGTAGGACTAGGGAAACTTATTTACCCTGTGGAGAAGAAAGTGAACAAATGTTATGATATCTACCTGTTCATCTGCCCTCTCGCTTCATCCAAGCTGTTTCTCAGAGCAAAACAAAATCTTTGAAGAGATTTTGCCTAGAAACCTAGGGATATATGTAGAAACCTTTTGGTTATGGAAGGGATTTCAGAATCTGATAAAAGCAGTTGACTTCCCTCCCTAGGAAAATGAACATATACACATTAAAAAAAAAAAAAGAATATTTATGAACCCCCTGAAATTCAGGTGAGAAACCCCTCATTTAAAAGATAAAGATATATTGATCTCAAGCAGTGATACAACCAAAGTAAAATCCCAAACTAAGACTTAATTTTCAAAGGTCTCTGGAAAGCACGAAAGAGCAGCTGGGGTTAATCATTCCACCTTTGGAGATAAGGCATTTGTACTCAGCATGCTAAGTCTTACAAATCATATATATATATCTCCAGTCTGGAGTCTGGTTTATACATCAAGGCATAAAGAATTTGGAGCAATGAGGCATTTCTCTCCAATTATTTTCTCAGTAGATGGCTTCCTATTATCAGATTTCAGTTATCAGTATATTCTTCTACCAATACTTTGATTGGCTTATTTATTAATAACATATGGAAAAAAGCAGCAAAGGTTAGTGTTAAATTCTAGGCTCATCCAGTAGGGTAACCAGGCAGGTGGATATTGGAAGATAGCCTAGCCTTGGGTAATGCTTAATATCTAAGGACTAGGCGTTGGTTCTTAATCCTGGCTGTGGATTATAATTATTTTGTGAACACATAAAACATAACACTGTCCAGCCCCATCTCAGGGCAGATTAGATCATAATCTCAGGGAGTGGGGACCAGGCACTGGTACCTTTTAAAAGCATTCCAAGAAGTTCTAATGTACATTTAGGGTTGACAATCACTGGTTTAGAGTAAAATTAGATGGTGGTATGGATACGATGAAAGAAAGCAAGATAAAAGTATATTCTCATAGGTGAGGCCCATGGAATGATGGGAAATCTCTAGTAAATAATGAGTTAGTCAATATAAATTTTTAGTTATTAATTTGTATTTATAGGTAAGTTTTTACTGGAAACTAACACAGCATTGCGAGGCAATTATACTCCAATAAAGATCTACTTAAAAAAAAAAAAAAAAACTCCTTATAGAAGCTCTTTACCACTGGTTGTCAGTAGGGGGTAGTTGGCCTTTGGATAGGAGTCTGCCCTTCCCCCTCCCCCGTGGTTGCCAGCAGCCAAAATAAAGCAAACTTTCCTTTTCACAAAACAAAACAAAACAAAACAAACAAACAAAAAAACCAACAAAAAACAATACAAACGAACAAAAAGGAGTCTGCTATAGTAACATAGACTCTTAGGGCTGAGGGTCTTAAGGCATAGGGCAATTATCCCATCTGGCTTTAAAGCAACAGTAATATTTTCAAAATTGGCACAAGATAATGTGAGTTATCAAGAGAGGAACTTCAGGAAAGAAAAAGCCCATCTTTACAAAAGGTTATGCAGGCACTTGGTGCATATTTCAAAACTCACAAAAGGGTAAAGAGTGCAAATCTCATTGCCCTCTGTTCCCAGCTGTCCAATTTCTCTCACTTGGAAGCAATCAATCTCTTGTTTACAATAGTTCATTCATATATAAGCAGTGTCTTTTCTTTTTGTATACAAACAGCACTGTACAAATGGTATGCACACTATTCTACATTTTACTTTTTTCACTAAATAATATACCCTGGAAAATTGCTTATGTTTTAACAAGTCTCAGGTTTAGATGTTGCATGTCCAAACTTGCATCCCTTGATACCAGGCATGTAGTAGGAATTCAACAAATGCTATTGTCAATTTCATCACTCTTCCTAAATAAATAAACTGACACTGCTGCACCTGTATGCTGAAATGAAATTCAGAACTAGTCCATAAGGGATTTTTGCTGTCTTCACCTTAAAACTATAGTAAAAGCGTGCCTTCCATGACATTCTCAGAAGTAGTGTTCAAAAAGAGACCAAATATATTTCAAATCCTGCCACAAAAAGAGGCAAAAACTGTAGTTGACTCAAAAATTTTATGTCAAAATCTGAGAAATCACAAGTACCGTTGACCCCCAAGCCTTGAATAAACTGAAATCATAGGATTAATAATAAAGCCAATTTTTTTTTACTCAAAAATTTAATTCTGATGTTTACATATACCTTTGTTTTAAGTTGTATTTCACTACTTTCCTGTGTTGACAACTTAACCTCACTGGAACTTGTGTGGGAAGTCTAGGCATTACCTGGTTTTCTAACTCTGAACTTACATCTGTGGTCCATTAACATTAACACATTGAAGCAGTAAGTGGCAGACAATTACAAGTGAAGGTTAATTTTACGATATTTGGTATCTGAAGAGAACTGTCATGTTCTCTGTGCTTTGTACCTATGCTAAACCACAATATAAATATAAGCAGTTGATATTTTATAGATCTCTGATGTTAAAAAGTCATGATTTATAACAGCTGAAAGCTCATAATCTCTGCTTTGCCATTTAGGGATTGCTTTCTGCCTTTGTTTTCTGGGCAGCAATCAACACTGTAGACTTTAGTTTAGAGGCAGGGAATCAAAGCAACTGGTAATGACATCGATTGAGTTTTAAAGAGATGTTAAGTTACCTGCATTACTGCTTTGGGTGTATATGTTGTTTGTTAAAAATCCCTATAATCTTAGAATCTTCTTATTTTAAAATTGAATAGATTTGGGGCTATTGCCCCTTACTGAATATGCAAGTTCTGGAGTCAGTGTCATTTTTTCCAAGCAGCTCAGCATACTTAGTGTGTTACTGGTTACTTTTAAAAAGCATTATAAAGGAGTCATATTGCTTATGTGTGCATGCATGTCTGTGTGTGCACATGAGCCTATGATGTGCAGGAGGGCAGGAGAGAAGAGTGTTCGATCAAATCAATAAGGCATTGCGTCATCTGCATTTAGAGTTCATAATGAAAGAGGCTTACTGGCGTTGCTTCAGTTTTCTGAAGCTGCTAGTGGTGATAGATGCTGAGAACATATGGGTCCTACGTTTATCACTGTAGTCTCTCCCTTTATTAGACACAAAATAGTTTATAGCACCTGTTATGTAATTTTTAATAATATTACTACACACACACACACCCAATTACTAAAGTGTAAGTTCCCTTAGAGCAGGACCTTACCTGGCTTGTTCAAATAATTATTCCCAGAATTTAGAAAAGTGTCTAGACCATAGTAGATGACCAATAAGTATTTATTAAATTAATGAATATATTAGCACTGTTTAATGTATTATGATTGCATGCAAGCAATCATTTCTGATGAAAGATCTTATTCTGTGCTGTATTATACTTGCTGAGATGTTTATATCATTCAGAGCCTAATGTATGTGTTAATCAGCAGACTGTTTTGGGGAACAATAATTTCTTTGATGTATCATAACTTATATTTTAATCAAAATTTGAGATCAAATAGAAGTTTTAAGAAAATAAAAAATAAAATATATAAATATTAACGTAATTCCAAAATAAGGAAATATCACTCATTGCCTCAAATGGTCTTCTGGGGCATGGACAATAAAAGACAAAACAATTGAACCTTTCTTAATTCAACTGACTTACAAAAAACATTGTGAGCTTTTATGCATCACTTCCGTTAGTATCCTAATTGTAATGACATGTTATTTTGATTTTTTATGTTCAATAAATGTAATATTGCTGGAAATTTGGTGCAGGGTCAGAATTGCAACAGTAACAATTTTATATTATCTATAAAAAGTATAGTACAGTTGTTAACTATTATTTCTAATTAACTATTGTTTAATTATCATTAGATACAATTAATTTGAAGGCACTATAACATACATCAAATTGTGTCCTCCATGTAGGTAGTCATTATGGTATAGCATTTTCATTATGACACTAATAGCATTCTTTAGTGAGTATATTATCATTGTCCCATGACACTGGCATTGCAGTGGAATTCAACTCTATTTGGCTATAAAATATCTTTCTTCAGTAGAGGTCAAACCATCTTAAAATATTACCTCAGTGCTTTTAGCTTATCGGAATCATATTGGAAAAGTGATTTATTCTTATTTAGCAGTCAAGAAAATGGCAGCATTGACAGGGCAAGTCAATTGCGTAAGGTCAGTTGACAAATCATTTTTACGTGGGTGAGGTCAAGTTTCCAAAGACACAGTCTACTGCACAGGGTGATCAGTGCCTAAGACAGATTTGAAGAAATAAAAGTCAAATGTTTACCTCCCTTAGTTAGAAATAATACAGTTAGTGCTGGTATGCTCAAGGCTTCAAAATTTGTGCATTAAATTATATACATGAAAAAAAAAATTATATACATGAGTTGCCATACTGTATCTGGCAGCTTTTTATACTATGCCAATGTGTTGACCTGTATGGGATAGTAATGAAATAAATTGAAATCAAGTGTTTTGGGATAGTTGTGATAATAAAAATGAATTTCTAGTTGAAACAAATATCTTCTTTGGTATTAAAAGAGCATGAGAAGAAGCAACAGAATATAACAAAGAGGTAGTAAAAAAAGGAAAATATAACTACATTAAAGAATATTAAGGGTAACTATTAAAAAAATAAATGTAAAAACTAAATAGTTCTCTAGCAAAGATCCAATTAGAAGTGGATAGTGAATCAAAATTATTAAATGGCTATGGTTGGCCTCATATTGTCATCCACTCCTTTATTATTCTTTATTTGGGGAGACCTCTGAGTTGACTTCTAGCAAATTTTTTCTTTCCTGCCTTCTTCCCTCCCCTCCCCTCCCCTCCCCTCTCCCCTGACCCTCCCCTCTCCCCTCCCTGCCCCTGCCCTCCCCTCTCCCCTCCCCTCTCCCCTCCCTGCCCCTCCCCTCTCCCCTCCCCTCTCCCCTCCCCTCTCCCCTCCCCTCTCCCCTCCCCTCTCCCCTCCCCTCTCCCCTCCCTGCCCCTCCCCTCCCCTCCCCTCCCCTCCCCTCCCCTCTCCCCTCCCCTCCCCTCTCCCCTCCCCTCCCCTCTCCCCTCCCCTCCCCTCTCCCCTCCCCTCCCCTCCCCTCCCCTCTCCCCTCCCCTCCCCCTCCCCTCCCCCTCCCCTCCCCTCCCCTCCCCCCTCCCCTCCCCTCCCCTCCCCTCCCCTCTCCCCTCCCCTCCCCTCCCCTCCCCTCCCCCCTCCCCTCCCCTCCCCTCCCCTCCCCTCTCCCCTCCCCTCCCCTCCCCTCTCCCCTCCCCTCCCCTCCCCTCTCCCCTCCCCTCCTCTCTCCTCTCCCCTCCCCTCCCCTCTCCCCTCTCCCCTCCCCTCCCCTCTCCCCTCCCCTCCCCTCTCCCCTCTCCCCTCCCCTCCCCTCCCCTCTCCCCTCCCCTCCCCTCCCCTCTCCTCTCCTCTCTTCTCCCCTCCCCTTTCCTTTTGTTAGCATAGTTCAGTGTTTCCCAAGTGTGTTTTCCAGAATACAAGGTCCATGGGATGCTCAGATGGGGGATGTGGACAAAGTTTAGGAAATATTACATAGAGTCACTCATCTCTTAGAATTTCCTGATGTACTTTAACACTTTTTAGTCTCAAGAAATGGTCCAAAATAGGAAACCTGTTTACCCCAACCCCTTCCAAAATGATTTGACTGTGAAATATATATTTTATATATATATATATTAACATTCCAGACACCTGACTTTAGAAACAAAGGGAGAAGTACCAGTGATGAGAATGTATTGAGGAACGAGGGGATATGGTTGGGCCAACATAGATTTTATGGGACACTTTGCGTTTTTGCAGAATTACTGATTTATTTATGCCATGCTCATTATCCACTTTGCAGGAACATCAGTTAAAAAATGCTTTGTGTCATTTTGAACTGTATAGTCTATAAAAATTGTTAAATTTTTATGAATGGAACATACATAATGTCATTTTGAGGCTGTGGAAAACCTACATATTTTGAGATACCTTATTGGATTTTTTAAAAAATTCTTAGAAATTGCTTTTCTTGGAGTGAGACATTTAATTGAAAAGGTCATTGCTCAGAAATCACTGTGATTCCAGATTTTTCTGTCTTCTCATATATTTTGAGAATTGCTATTTTCACTTTTAATAGCTATCATGAAAAAGTTTAATATTAGAAATTCATAGCAACTACATTTCTCATATAATCTGCCAGACAAAACAATGTATTTAATTGCTTGGAAAATACAAGACTGTTTTATGTTATTAATTTGAATGTGATATATATATATATATATATATATATTTCCAGTCCTTTATCTTTCAAAACTTATGAAAGGAAAAGTGCAATTTGAAAAGCTTTTAGGATGCAGTATTGGAGCAAATGGGCTCTCTGATGCCTGGGCATTTGGTTTGTTTTATTTATGATAGAACATGGGAATATTTTAAAACTAAGATAAATAGCTTCAATGTTGAGAACCCCATTTTGTTAATATTGCTGTGTTAAATGTGTAGGTACTGAACAGTCAATGAAATATGAGACATTTTACCCAGTGACATTTTAAATGCATCTCCTTGTAGGGGAAGCCTGTGGGAACACCAGATGCTGGCGCTTACTTCCGTGTGCTCGCGGAGCATGGAGTAGCTGCCTTGTTTACAGCGCCAACTGCCATTAGAGCAATCCGTCAACAGGACCCTGGGGCAGCCTTGGGGAAGCAGTACTCTCTGACAAGGTGAACTCGGGATGCACAGGGCAAATTACATTAAAAACTGCAATCAGAATGAATAACTGAACATCCTATATATTTTTTCTATCACTGCAGTACCACTATGGAAAGAGCCAAAGGTTCTGAATGTTAAGAATGACTGTTCTAAACATATCTTTGAAATAGTTGGAAATTTAACTATACTGTGAATATTTTTTAATACCATATCATGTTTATTTCTGTTCAAATTTTATCAAAATAGTTCTTTTTTAAACTACTCAGCTTATATATTTTCCTTAAAATAAAATGCTAAGTGTAACTTAAAATGAGTATGTATATATATATACATACACATATATGTGTATGTATATATATACACACATATATATATAACATCTGTCTTTTGAAAATAGACTAATAGTCTAAATAGAGGGAAATATTATTTGATTTCACTTATAGAGATAAAACGTGGAAACTATAGTCCAAATTACTTATGTTGAAAGAGTGAAGGAAATTATTTTTCTATTGTTTTGTAATAATGTGCTCTGAATAGTTTAGGTATTTTTGTGCTGGTGTATTGCCATTCATTTTAGTTTAATGATATGTATCTTCAAAGGTAATTATAGCAATTTGTGTCTTCAAGGCAGTTTCCAACATCGAATCTTATTGAACCTTTTTGAAATAGGTCACTGCTATCATGAACTAAAAGTATTTTGTAGTTTCTTCAAGTCAAAAGTGGGTTTGAATTAAGTCAGTTTGAATATTTTAAATTAAATGCCAGATGTTATGAATTTTATGCTGCTATGGCCCAAGAAGGGGTTAAAACAGGTATCATACAGCAATTGCAGATATAATTAAGAAGATTTCAATTTGGGCAGGGTCAGTGGTTTTGTTTATTTTTCCTCTGTTTTTTTTTTTTTTTGTTTTATGAAAAAATGGATCCAGATTTACGTAAAATGTTCATAAAATGAGCATACAGTGTGTTCATAAAATGAGCATACAATGTGTTCATAAAATGAGCATACAATGTGTTCATAAAATGAATCTTCTATTATATTTCTATTCATTCTCTCTTTGTTCCTTTATTCACTACATTTCAACTTAGTTTTCTCCATTTCAGTCAAAAGCATAGAAACATAAATTTTGGTAAAAACATCTGAGGTTATGTATCGTCTCCACGTCTTAAGACAATTCAGGGGTTTTGAAGAAACAGTGACTGTTGTTCTTGCAGTGTCTCTTTTCTGACAAATGCATTCTGATTACAGGGCGTGTAGATGTGTGAGCAGCAAGCTAAGGTGTCTTGTTTGCTGCATCATCTTTTCCCATTTATACATGGGTTTTAGATGATAACCTTTACTGTAAAGGCAAGAACCATTTCTAATTTGCCTGAAATATAAAGCATCAAACAATACCGAATGAATACCTTTTTTTTTTGAATACCTATTAAAACATCACTCTTTCAAACTAATAGGTATAGACATGGAGTATGAGATTTTAGGGTAAGAGAAATTGCAATAAGTTCCCCCAATCATGCCCCTTTGTCTTTAGGCATCTAAGTTTTTCATGATGATGTGAACCTATGTTTTTAATAGATATTTAGGAATGCAGACTCTATAAACAGCCTCAATTATTCAAATGACTACTGTTAATAAATGCAGACACTTGCTGATCACCTACTATGTGCTAGGCATAGCAGTTAAAGTTTGTTATCTCATTTGGTTATAACAATAAATAGGAATTGTGATTATTCTCATTTTACAGATGGGTGAAGTTAGGGCCAGAGAGTTTAAGTAACTCTTTAGAAAGAAAGTAACTCGGGCGATCTGACTAGAGCCCACACTCCTAACTAAATTCCATGGACATACTCTTCCTATGAAAGGTAAATTAGGAAACTAACTTGACCCAGGGATTCTTGTCATTCATGGCATAAGTGTAGCTTTTCCTTTTCATATATTTGTAGTCTGTACAAATAATACCTTCACTGATCTACTTTGATAGATTCTCACTTGTGGACTAAAGAGAATGTTAGAAACAGAAGGGACCTCCAAAATCCAACTATCTCACTAGGCAACCAAGGCCCAAGAAAAGTTGTTTGGGTTAGAGACAAGAGAGAACCCAAGTTAGAGAACCCAAGTCTTCTCATACAGCTATACTTTTAAGTTTATATTTACGTTCAAGACATTTCATACTAACTTACTGAATGGATGTTCTCTTGATATTGTAATTGCAGGCTCATGATTGATTTGCAGTTTGCTTATCTCTCCTTCTATAGAACATTTTAAGTGATGAAGTTTTCTTTTTAAAATGTTACATAGCTCATTAAAGACTGTTTTAAAATAAATTTAAAGATGTTCCCCCCAATTTAAGAGGGTACTCTGAAATAGGTAACTAACCAGAACTGTAAGTTCATTTTATCAGACAACTAGAGTTTGGAAAAATAGATGAGAAATCATCTAGTGTAATGATTTCATTTCACAGTAGAGAAAACTTTGGTACAAAGAGGTGAAATAACATTCCCAGGATTACAAAGCTACTCTGGGGCAAAGCTGGGACTAGGCAGTATGGTATGGTAATTTAGATTCTGACTCTGGAGTTAGACTCCCTGGGTTCAAAACCTACCATTTACTGGCTGTGTGACCTTGAGAAAGTTATATAGCCTCTCTGTTCTTTTCTTTCTTTCTTTCTTTCTTTTTGTGGACTATAAGAGCAGTAATAGTACAAGAATATAATGAAAATAAAAGCTACATAATCCATGCAAAGCACTTGGAACTGTTCATAACATAGACTGCCTTAGCAGTTATTATCATCTTCTGCTTTCTAATTCACTGCTCTTTTTTGTCACATCATAGTGATTTATTTTCCCACGATCTTCTAGTTCAATTTTAGTAAAGTTAGAAAAAATTCTGTGCTGGGATTTCCACTCAAGATAACAGTACCTTGTACTTTGATGCAGCCTTTCTTTCCCCATTACACAGCAATGAGAGATAAGAAGCAGAGCATCAGAGCTGAGCTGAAAAATAAACTTTTCTGTGGACTGGAAATGGATTAGGTTTGCACAGCGGTAAGGGTGGCTGACGCCAGAGGCTTGCTAGGTGTACAAGCATGCATTGGCAGAGTAAAGGGACTCAGTGTTACCCTGCTTAGGTCATGGAGTCAGAGCTTGCTCAGTGATTGAGGATGGGCTGGGGTGTTCCTCCCCACTCAGGAAAGGAGGCTGATAATAATGACTGTCAGTTGTTTTCTGGGACTATGACATATAGCAAGCTTTGGTCTAGGGATCTGATTGAGACAAAGCAACCAGAGACTGAACCAAACTACCCATCTGTCATCCTAGAATAGGATCTGTGATATCCTGAGTATCACTGTGGATTAATAATTCTGAATCATCATTATGGCATTGGACCTCTAGAGGATAGTTATATCACTCACAAACCTATTGAACAGAGAAGGTGAGCGTAGGAGAGAGAGAAGGAGAAAAAAACAAAGACAAAGAACTTCTATTTTGAAAGAGTTTGGGAAATAAAATTCCAAACACACAAAGAACTCTAATGCTAATAAAATCAACAGAACATGGATTCATTCCAATTGAGATTATTTTTGTAATATAGCCAAATCAAACGTGAAAATAAGTATGTTAAGGATAATGAGAGTCATAAACTAATAACTCTTATGTAAAATTATTAAACTTGGGTATGAAAAAATTGAAAAGTACAATGGATAGTGTAAACTAAATAAATGAAACAAATATATGGGCACAAGGAAAGACTGTTAAAAATTACAGGATATTATTGAGGAAACTACCCAGCATGTAAAACAGAGAGACAAAGTAATAAATCTGAAAGAACTGTTAAAGAGACTTGGAGGGAAGAATAGGAAACTACAAATGTATCTAGTAAGAATTTCAGAAGAAAATGGAAGAATCGTTAAAAAAAATGAAAGTTGAAGAGCCAATAATTGAATATGTTACTGAATTGAAGAAAGATGTGGATCCTAGTTGGAAAGTGCCATCCAAGTACTAAGAAGGTTAAATATAAGTAAATTCTCATTGGACAGGTCATTTGAAAATTGCAAAACGTGAACTGAGGCTATAGATAAAATCCAAAAAACTACCAGAGGAATCAACAGAGCACCAAAGAGGAAAATCCAAACTGATGCCAATAGATGCTAGATGACAATAGTGAAAGATCTGCAAAGTTCTGAGGGAGAATTGTTAAACAAAAAACTTTTATTGAAGACTGAGGGCAAAATAGAAAAATGTGCATATGGACAAAGCTAAGAGAACTTAAAACCCAGAGACTTTCTTGACAGGAAAAATGCACACAGGGAAATGGTATGGGATATGAAAAAGCAGCAGCAAAAACTGATGAAATATGTTGTTGAATTTATATAGTTGTTACTGTACTAATTATAATTGGATATTATGTTTAAACAGAAGCCAAAATAAATGCAATAAATAACTGTAACAAAACGGTGGAGAGTTTTTTCAAAAGGTAATTTGAATTTTCTAGTGGAGAGTAATAGAAGAAAACAGAATGAAGGAAAGATGGAAATAACCACAGGGACGCTGATGGAAAAAAATAATGATGTTCTGTTGTGTGAACTAGAGTTGATGAGGCATCACTGAAATAATCTATTTTTATTTAACTTCTGTTGGCACAAGTGAAGAGTAATATTCTCTTGTTTGGTAGTTTATGGACCTTGAAAGAAATATTCATTTTAGTTTTCTTCTGCCCTAACTTTATTACCTCAGAATTCTTCACCATAATCTATCTTTGGCTTTTTATCCATTACTATGCAGCTTCCTGTGTATTTTGGAATAAAATTAATTTAACAACATAACCATTTTTCTGTTTCCCTTTTTGCTTAATTTTCAACTTAATTTGAGTCTTGAATTATACTCAATTTTATATAGAATTGAGGAAAGAGGTATAGGTCTCATTCACATTAATCTCTCTCCCCCTTTTTTCTACTCTGGGTATTGTATATTATCATTTTGTTTATCCTTTTAGTATTATTCATCTGGAAGTAGATTCATTTTTCCATGTGTTACCATTATCAGAGCATCTCCCATATATTGAATTAGTATATAACAATCTAGGGAAGCATTATCCAATAAAACTGATGTCTACAATATAGTAGGTACCAACCACATGTCACTACTGAACTCTTGACAAAAGGTTAATACTATGAAGAAATTGATATTTTTAATTTTTTTCAATTTTAACTAATTTAAATTTTAAATAGCCAGAGGTGGCTGGAAGCTACCATATTGTACAGTGCAGAGACAGGACATATATAATTAATATGGGTAAATTTACTCTCCGGAGAATCCAAATTACTGTGAAAAATGGCAAATTTTCACTTAAAACAATTTTTTTTAATTGTGGTAAAAGTCACATAATCTAAAACATACTATTTAAACCATATTTAACTGTACAGTTCAGTGACACTAAGTACATTCACACTGTTGTGCAACTCTCACCATCATCCATCTCCCAAATATTTCACCTTCTAAACTGAAACTCTGTCCGCATTAAACACTAGCTCCCCATTCACTTTTATGAAATGAATTTGTAAACAAAAATATATTTTTGAATTTTTTAATATGGAGCATTTATCTGTTTGTAGTATTAATAAAATAATGGCAAGGTCATTAATGAGAAATTTCACTGTTGAAAAATGTTTCAGTTCCTTTTTTGCAAGTCTAAAGGACCAAATGTTCTTTACAAAATAAGAATATAACTCTTGCTCTTAGGCATGAGTTTATCTTTAAACTATTTTATAATTTATCTTTCAATTATAGATTTATACTAAGAGTTTTTAAGTAATCATTTGGTTATAAAAATATAAAATTACATATCATGGTTTTGTTTGTTGTGAGGAATTAGGTGTTAAGTAATATTGGATTAAATATTTATTAGAAGATTTTAAATTGTCAGTCATGTCTTATTCCTGAATTTTATCTTTGTTTATAATGTATTTATACTCATTAATATTATACAATTTGAAGTCTGTAATTGAGAAAAATAATAACTTTGGGGCAGTTTTAGGAACTTTAATACAAAAGTAGAGTGATAGTTTCTAGTGTATTTAGGGAAAGGGGATCATCTATACTATTTGATGTTTTTCTAAATTACCAATGAGCCCCAGAATTTTCCTCTGCTTTTGGTAAATAGTAAAGTGATTTTAATGGAAATGGAGGGATTTTTTCTGACTTGCAGAGAAGGCAGACACCACTTTTACTATTCTTTATTGAATATCACACCTTTCTATTTTGCTTATTAGCGCCATTATGAAGATTGCTATCATGATGATACTAATGTAATTAAAAGATAAGAAGAAAGGCAATAGAAATGTAATGCAAAACAATAATAATACTACGTTTAAAGATATATAATGCTGAAATTTATCATGAAATAAGGAATCAGTGCTATGCATGGTTTTTCATTATTACAATCAATTATTTAAATTAATAGTTTACTTGGCTAGGGAAAAAAAGCCCAAAAATTAATTAAAACTTGTAAAAATGCTGGTAATATCAGGTATGAATTATCCCTGGATTAGCCAAATATTATTTTATATGGTGTGCTAACATTTTTTAAGTGACAATATTTTGCATTACATTTTCATTAATAAATATTTTTGAAATTCTAGGTATTAAGTTTCATATATAAACTAATCACATGACTCTATGGATCGTCCAGAGCTCTTTCAAGTAATCTGTGGCTTGGCAGATGATGGAAATGTGACCTCTGATATCCACAAAACTCTTCCTTTTGGTTGTTCTTTGCCTGTACTGTTAGAATCAGCCAAACCTAGCATTTTACAAATTTTAATACAAATCATCCAAATGCACAATATTCTTTTTTTTTCAGACAGCAAACTATTGGAAATTTACTTCTGCCCTTAAAGAAAAATTTGGGACTAATAAATTCTGTTATACATGTGCTATTACAAAGAAAGAAGGTGGAAAAGGTACAATATGCTCCAGAAAATGATTACACCTTCAATGAAATACAAAGAATAGCTCCTCTGTTGGTTAGTAAGAAAACCATGCTTGAAACCCCTTGTAGTCATAAATGGCAAAAATACAACAAAAATCCCAATATGTACATATAGGTGTGTGTGTTCTTTCTGTTCTTCAAATTTCCTGTGATATTATACAACAGCAATACGGTATTTTAAAGTTAATCTATTGATAAAGTGTGAAGCATGTATCAATGATCAGTCGTTAAAGGTATCTGTTTAGTACAGTTTGAGGCAGCACAAAAGCAAGCAATAGTGGACATTTTCAGTCTTTTTTGCTTCTACAATTTGTCATGGATAGCCGTGTTTTCCTCCTAATCATGTTTTCTTTAATGTTACTTTTATTTAGGGTCAGGTATTTGAGAGTTTGGGTTTTTGGCTTATTTATGTGTTGGTTTTTCTTCTTCCAGTGACATACAACATATTCCTAAAAGGCTTTTCAAGGAAACGGGAACTGTCAGTGGTAACAAGTCCCGTTGCTCAGACCTCCTAGATTATCCCCTGTCTCCACCTCCACTTTTTTTCCCCGGAGGTCCCCGGGGGCTGCCTGGGTTCAAGTCTCACCATCTCTGTGATGGCAGCAGCCTCCCAAAGCCAGGGCCCCTGTGCTCCTGTCCTGACCTTCCTTCTGTCCTCCCCACTACTGCCAGTGGCGTCTCCCTAAGGCAAAAATCTCACTGTGCCACTCTCCTGCTTAAAATCTTTAATTAGCTTTTTTTTTTTAACATCTTTATTGGAGTATAATTACTTTACAATGGTGTGTTAGTTTCTGCTTTATAACAAAGTGAATCAGTTATACATATACATGTGTTCCCATATCTCTTCCCTCTTGCGTCTCCCTCCCTCCCACCCTCCCTATCCTACCCCTCTAGGTGGTCACAAACCACCCAGCTGATCTCCCTGTGCTATGCGACTGCTTCCCACTAGCTATCTATTTTACATTTGGTAGTGTATGTATGTCCATGCCACTTTGTCACAGCTTACCCTTCCCCCTCCCCATATCCTCAGTCCATTCTCTAGTAGGTCTGTGTCTTTATTCCCATCTTACCCCTAGGTTCTTCATGACCTTTTTTTTTCCTTAGATTCCATATATATGTGTTAGCATACTCAGCCATAAAAAGAAATGAAATTGAGTTATTTGTAGTGAGGTGGATGGACCTAGAGTCTGTCATACAGAGTGAAGTAAGTCAGAAAGAGAAAAACAAATACCGTATGCTTTAATTGGCTTTAATTAGCTTCTCACCACCTTCATGGAGAAATCCAAATTCCTTAGAAAACTCTATAAGCTCCTTCATGACAAGGCCCAGGCCTGCGTCTCCAAATGGCATCACTTGTTCCTCATTTACCCTAGAAATGCATAATATTCTTAATCACAGAAGTTTAAAAAAAATCAGGAAGCTAATAGTTTGAATAAGATACAATTAAAATATGTTTATATTTTTCAGTCATAAGATTATCAACAATATGGCGTTTATATTTTTATTTTGTCTTGTTTTTATATAGCATCTAAAATCATAGATGTATCAACATCATTTTTTTTTTTTTTTTTGCTGTACGTGGGCCTCTCACTGTTGTGGCCTCTCCCGTTGCGGAGCACAGGCTCCGGACGCACAGGCCCAGCGGCCATGGCTCACGGGCCCAGCTGCTCCACGGTATGTGGGACCCTCCCAGACCGGGGCACGGACCCGTGTCCCCTGCATCGGCAGGCGGACTCTCAACCACTGCGCCACCAGGGAAGCCCTATCGACATCATTTTAAACTTTAAAACTTTACACTAGTTTTTCTTATACTTTAACTTACTTTTAATAGCTTAATGTGTTACTATTTATTTCATCCTGCTGTAACATTTCTGTCTGATGAGGTCATAATTGATAATCCAAATTTTAATTTCAAGCAAGTTATAAATGAATACATATTTGATTACCTGAATTTTAGCTTGAATTGCAAATATATATGTAGTTTGCTTAAAGTTTAAGTACCTAAAAATCCCAGGTATTTTGATTGCTATCGAAGTCATAAAGATGAACGATCCTAAGGGGCTCACTGTGCACTGTGAGAAATAGGCAAGAAGCAAACAACTATAGAAGGAGATATATGTTTGTAGCAGAGGCAGGAAATGCATGTTGTTGGAGCACAGAGTGAGAATATTTGAATCTTCATCAGATCATCATGAAATGATGTAAGTTAAGGGAAGGGTAAAAAATCTTCTGTGGCTATACTACATTGTTCAGGATGGGTAGGCAGGTTTTTATTTGATTAGTTTTTATTTATTTTTTTATTTTTTTGGTTTTTATTTTGATGATAATGAATTAACTCTTATACACACATTCTTTGTTTTTTTGTTTTGTTTTGAACATCTTTATTGGAGTATAATTGCTTTACATTGTTGTGTTAATTGCTGCTGTATAACGAAGTGAATCAGCTATACGTATACATGTATCTCCATATCCCCTCCCTTTTGTGTCTCCCTCCCTCACCGCTCTAGGTGGACACAAAGCACGGAGCTGATCTCCCTGTGCTATGCGGCTGCTTCCCACTAGCTATCTGTTTTACATTTGATAGTGTATATATGTCCATGCCAGTCTCTCACTTCATCTCAGTTTACCCTTTCCCCCTCCCCGTGTCAGCAGGTCCATTCTCTACACCTGCGTCTTTATTCCTGTCCTGCCCCTAGGTTCTTCAGACCCTATTTTTTCTTTAGATTCCATATGTATGTGTTAGCATATGGTATTTGTTTTCCTCTTTCTGACTTCACTCTGTATAACAGACTTTGACAGACAGGCCATGGGGGCATTGAGAATAGAAGAAAAAAATAGTCATTCTCTCAATGAACCACCAATAGTGTCAACTCAATTCTATTTTTCCTGTTTCATCCTTTCTACACTGTGGCATGATGTTCCCTGCAAAGGATTCTTCGTCTCTTAGTAATCATACATTCCTTTTGATAGGAGGCTTTTTAACCTAGAAGGCCACAATGGCATTTCTTTTTAAATCACTAATCTTTCTTAAATATGTCCTTGGCATAGGGGAAATATGTGTTGAAATCGTAATAATCTTTACCAAAGTAACTCATGAGAAGGAGCAAGTGCATCATATTTATGAGCATATTTGTTGCCTTAGCTGTTACTCCAGAGTGTATTTTTGTGTATAGACTTAAGTAGAATACAGCAATCACATTTGGAGCTAAAATTAGCAGAGATAATGTCAAGGAGGAAAAAGGTTTTTCATTTTTGATTATTAGGTGACTATGACATATATTACAAAGATCAACTCAGTTGCTCTTCTCAGAACTGAGAAGCTGTAGCTGTGAATTCTGCTTTTGAAGCATCTCTCTCCAGTGCTGTGCTATGCATTTAGTTATACCGCGTCCAAACAAATGATGCCTCTAACCATTCTGCAACCATTCTACAGTGTTTTCCTCGGACAGAATTAATGTGATTGGATTCTACAATGTTTAAAAGAAGGTAGATGAAATTGCTTCAGTTTATTTTCAAGGAATAATTTGAATTCACTCTCTCTCTAATATTCAGGTTCAAAACATTATTTGTGGCTGGAGAACGATGTGACGTGGAGACCCTGGAATGGTCCAAAAAGGTCTTCAGAGTACCTGTCCTAGACCATTGGTGGCAAACTGGTGAGCATTTTCCAAACACGTACCTAAATATTGCAGACATGCTCAGAGGCACTGCAAGGATAGGAGGAAATTCTGAATTATGACCATCAGGCACAAACTCAGAAATCAGGTGGTTCTGGTTTCGATAGAAATAAGCAATTCTTTGATTACCTTTTTGTTAAAAAGTCTCCTTAAATGACATTGATGCTACCATTCTCTTGGTCCCCGGGTATAAAGCCCTGAAGACCACTTTTGCTTCTCATCGTCTTTGCTTCATATATCCAGTGAGTCACTAAATCTCAGATTTCCCTTTGGATTCATCCCATCTTCAGTACTCCCATTGCCTCTAGCTGCAGCAGCCACACTGTCATCTACCCTGATTTAAATGATCCTCATCACTCTGTGCTCCCTGCTTTCCTATAAGCCTGCACACTGCTGCAGGAGTACTTCTTTAAAGCACTGTTTCTTTTATAGGATTTCCTGTGGTTCTCTGGCTCTTTTCTTATGATCAATCAAATCAAATCTCTTCTGCCTAGCACTCAACAGACAAATGTATTTTTCACCAAAACGCTTATCATTATATCTGTAATTTATTTATTTACTTATTTATTCTCTATTTTCCTCCCACTAATTGATCCTTGGGAAACAGCTTGTCATATTAAGTGGATAGAATAAAACTTTGGTGCAGATAAAAAAAGACTTTCTGCTGCTTCTTTTGAGGAATGATTGTGTACATATGTAATAGTAAGAAGTTTACCTGGAATCTGTTTTCCTTGTCACCGAATGTAGTGATTTTGTTGGCTTTTCCATTTGGCCCACTGAAAGGAGCTGTGAGTTATCAGAGCCTTTACAGACTTCCTATGTGTATATTTCAGTTCAGTCCTACTCAGTTCAACTACTTAGATCAACACTTGTATATTAGTATTTTCAGAATTTCCATCTTCTGAGCATTTTGGGCAGGGCATCAAATTTGGATTAAAAAATTAATAAAATTTCTAGCAAAAATTAGGTCTGATTTTAAAAATTCTAGCAAAAATTAGGTCTAATTTTAAGATCTAGAAGATCAAGTGAGAGACTAAAACTGAAGTTCAGTGTTTAATATTTTAGAACTCTTTGATTCTGATAAATTATACTTTTATATTTTCTTGGATATTGCTCTTTTGGAAAATGTGTTTTCTATATTCATTATAATATGAAACATAAAATGAATGATCAGAGCAGAATACATGTTCTTTAAATAAGATGCAAATCAGAAAGAAAGTTTCTGTTGTCTGTAATTTGATTTGCTAAGGGAGAAATTTCTTATCTAAATTCAGATTTGTAACTATTCGGGAAACAAAAAAAGGTAAGATTCAATTTGGAGAAAGAGCAGTGCTATGCGTAAAATACATAAAAAACAAGCGAAGAATTATTGCCTCTGCAAGGAAGAGTGTTTATAGACTTGATGAATTCCCTATTCATCCAGAAAGTTCTAACATTATTTTTCTGGGCGTAAGGAGGAAAATATTTTATCACCTTTAAGATGGTTTTCTAAGGTGGTTTTCCTTTCCTGGTCAACATACAACTTGTTTCCAATACACAGTGACCTCACACAAGTGCTTGCAGAAGAGTTCTGTTCCCCACCCCTGGCTCCCTTAAAGGTGACTATGCTAAAGCTTGTTGAAGGCAACCAACACATTAATAAATAAAATTATGATTTCTTTACTTTTGCTTATTGATATCGTTGCACATAATAGCCTGTGCAGATGTATGTAGTTAGTGCATCCAGCCTTACAAAAAAGCTCACTGAATCCTGAGAAACAAGCATAAGAGGTCTCTGGTGGGTACTGAGTTCCACATGAATTTGCAATTTTTCTTTGACGTATTGTTCAGAAGGAATTAGTAGACACATTATGTCAGTGTGCTTTGAATGGCTGCTCATTACTGTGGAAAACAGTGTATTTCTACTAATAATGACGGATTCTTTCCATCCCCCACATTTAATTTTACAGCATTTGATATTGTGTCCAACTAAAGTACACAAATACATACATAGGGATAGGTATGCAGGTAGGTAGGTAGCTAGCTAGCTAGGTTAGTGGTTTTGTCCTTTATAAAAGAAATTTATCCTACGTGGTGCAGGTGTCTGCTACTAACAGAAAATTTAGTTAGAATCTTTATTTATTTGCATAGAAGAAATCAGTTCAGTATTTTCAAAGTTGTATGTTGTGGTAAATAATTGCAAAGTGACACTGAAGTTTAATACTTGCAGCTGTTCACCTTTCTTAAGGTGATATCAGATTAATGGGGGAAAGGCAAGCACTTTATGGGTTATTATTAACTCTTAGAAAAAAGAAAGAAAAATTTGATATTTCTAGCACGTTTATGAATTTCCTAATATTTTACGTATCAAATAGATGGTCATGCACTTCCTCAAGAGGTAGATCAGCAAAAACCTGATCACATTTGAAGGAAGATTAAGCTTTGCCCAAAGGAATATTTTTCTTTATTTAAAATTTCAAGTCTTCTACAAGGTTGCTGTTCCTTGTTATTGACTTAGAAATTGATATTATTTTATACAATCACACACTTTTATGAGCCTTCCATGCAATGCATAATTTATGAATTTGCTCTCTGATTACATTAATATATGTGTACAAATGAGTTGTTAAGAAACTGTGATGTGTAATTTGGAATTAGTCAGGGGTATGTTAAGTGACTAAAATGTATGAGTGAAAATTGATTAGTTCCTGTGACTTGGGCTATAAGAAGGCACTCTGCAGTCATTCCATTTATATTACAATGTTGTTTTTGTTACGCAAGTGAAATTTGTATTAGCAACAGCAGATTTCTAGTGACTAACATCCTCTTTTGATCTGTTAATATCAACACTCTTTGATGTCTGATTTAAATAATACCTAAGATTCTAAATTGAGAACTAATCTGTGGAAAATCCGAGAACAGATCAACTCCTCGTAGGGGCATTTTAATAAAGAATTGTCTCTGTTCAACACCACTGAAGCATTAACCCCTTGTTTTGGATTGTAATAATGTAAACATTTAATGCTCTCATGAAGGAAATTGGTCTTGCTAAGTTTATATAGGAGAGTTGTATATATTTGATTCATAATTCTGGGTAATAGACAAATTGTCATTTACTCAGATGCTTTATCTTCATAGTAATTTATCCATAAGATGATTGGAAGCATCTGGATTATTGACTGAATTTTTCATTTTTTTAAATAGGGGTTAAGAAATAGAGGTGCTACAATCATAATTTGAAAAGGGGAAATTAAGAGAATTGATAATTGTTCCCTTAAGATATGATAATTTGTGTACAAAGAAATAAACAGCCAGAACTTCATTACCCTCAGTTGTACAATCACCAGATAAAACACTGCACTGCTATAGATCATTTTTAGTACTAAGATGAGCTTTTCCAGAAATCAAACAGCACAAAGAAAGAACTGTCAGTGCAGTGCATTGTGTCCTTTGCGAGAATTTTTTTTTCTTATTTAAGATGCCTATGAAGGAACTGTTTTCCTTTTGAGTGAATCACCTAGTACAAAAAATAAATAAATAAATAAACAACTAAGTACTAAAACCCAAAACATAGTAGACCTTATCCCTTTTTGAAGTTTCCTCCTTCCTTTTTCCCTTCCTTCTTTCCTTCCTGGCTTCCGGCCTTCCCTTCTCTTCCCTTTCTTTTTCCTTCCTTCTTTCTCTCTTTCCTTCCTGTTTACTATAAGATATGGCACTAGTTTAGAAATGACTGCAGCAAACGTTATTAACATTAATGTAAAATTAATGTTATTTAATTTTACGTAGAAAACCTTTATTCTTTTACTTGCTATCAGTCACTTAAATAAAGATAACCACTGCAAAGTTAGAACACTCAAGTTCCACAGTAGCTTTTATAAGGGACAACTTGGTGAAGGGTTTAGATCGAAAGAATCAATGATTCTTTCCACCTGCTAGCAGAACAAATCTGTGTGGTTTCCATCAGAAGATACATAGAAACCTTATGTTAAAGTGTTTTAAGTGATGCCCCCCTCCCCGTAGTGATGAAGTAATTGAAATGAGGTAATGACCACCAACTTGAGTAGCACTGGGTGATTTTGTTGTTTGTGTTGTTTCCATCACTTTAATGGAGGAGTAAAATTCTTCGTAGAGTTTTTATAACCCCTAGGAGGGATTTCAGTGAGAAAATGGTAATCTAATGGATTGAGACATTGGTGGCCATTGATCTTACTTTATCTGCCTTGAGCCACCTTTGCTGAGTTCTTATATCTTGAAGTAATCACAACATTTCTCTCCTGTTTGATTGAACTGCTGCAGTTTTAGTTGCAATTGCTAGTTCTGAAGTAACTATATTCTATATATAGCCTAAATGCTCCTCCTTTGAGGAAGAATCTGATAATTCTGGATTTTACTAAAATGGACCCACAGGCTCCAGCAAACTTCAGTCATACTGATTCTTAAATCAAAATCATTGATCCTAAAGGCACACACATCCTAATACCATATTATTAAAATGTGTCAAGGCTACTTGACCTGATAATCCTTATTTTTGCGCTGTTTGGTAGGATATACTTCCTGAGGATAGGTAACTGGGACAAGAGTTTTAACCCACAAAAATTGGTTAAGCTGACCAAATTCAGTCCTTATCCTTAGGTGTATCTGGAGAAGATCCATTAGCCCAGGATTTTTTAAAGGCAGCAATATCTTTTATTTACAAGAATCAAACCCACAAAATGGAATAATTCATTATAGTTTAATAACAGTTATCCTAACCAGAGATCTCTATGAGAAGTGATACAGGCTCAAATATAGTACTGTCTCATTCCTCCTGGGTAGACTAAATGTGATTTAAGACTTGATAGGTAGAGTGTCAAAATTTAAGCCACATTTTTTTCTGGATCGTCCTCTTCCTTGGTTACCCTTGCATTTTCACACTTTCCACTTTCAGGCATCTGAACTGATATACTTACTGAAGAGGAATTTCCATCTGTCAGTGTGTAGTTCTGAGTTTAGTCTGTGACAGGGTATTCTCTTCATCCCTGGAATTCCACATTGGGAGTTTTATGACTCTTGTTATTTCTGCCTTTCTTTAAACCTTGTTACACCCATGTGCTAGTGTGTGACTTTCTTCCATCTTAAACATACCTAGCTTGTGCCCCATGCAAAATCCTGTATGTTTTCCTGCAAAATGGCTTCCTAGGGCTAAGGGATAAGAAGCTCTGTATGGCTGACAATACAGCGAGGAAAGTATCTTCTTGGTGACTATCTTGATGACTCTATCTTTAATTATTCAAAAATCTGTTCTCTGTGGTTTGGGTCCCAATAGCCACTAGCATACATTCCTTTGGTTGCAGATCTTGAAGTAAAATATTTCTATGTACAACCAAATGCTGCCTTTCTAGGTTTTACTTTTCAACTGTCATTCCCTGCTTTCTGGGTTTTACTTAATATTTTCTGAGCCCATCAAATTCGGGCTGTGGTGGTAGGGTTTGGTTAAAGTATAGGCCTGCATTTTCAAAGACGGTGGATTGAAGTAGACTTTTGAAATACACACTGTGGAACTCAGGGTTAGACTGGATAGGCAGTGCCATTGCCCCATGAACTGGCTTGTCCAGAATATACCCTATGATGCGTTCAAATAGCAGAATGTAAAGAGTCTTTAGAAATATGAATGAATCACTATTGTCTGATGAATTTTGTTTTTCCCAGCAGAGTGGTCAAAAATAAATTCATCTCTCTTTTTCATTCACGGGAAAGAAATTGTGGATAGTTTGGCATGAGAAGTTGTGATTGGGAAAAGCAGTCATATAGACACAGTGTCATGTCAGCAGTGTTCAGCTAGTAAGACTGTGAAAGTATTCATCTGGTGAGGGAGGAAAAATGTCTTGATGTCATCTTTGTTGCCTGGCAACAGCATTTTTTTTTCTCATTTAGAGCAAGTCTTCGTTAGTTTAAAGTAGGTAATTGTTGCTGACAATTTGAGAAGCAGGAGCTTAGAGGTAAGCTGTGTGAGTTTGGTTTGTGGAAGGAATAATCTTTTGTCAAATGTTAGGCTTGGTGAGGCTTTCTCTTTTGAAGTGAATAACTGTTTACAAATTATTAATCCATCTGAAAATGAATATCCCAAGTCACATAGCAGCCACTGAATCAGACATTTTCATCTTTACAGCATTATAATGTGGGAAGAACACCAAGTTGGTGTTGTTTTCATATATGATTACTATACATGAAGTAGTTCAGATATGTATAATTGCTTTTTAGAAGCCCTGTTTATACTCATTATTATATTAGTGATAATTTTTGACAAGAAACTAAACACTAAGAAATTGATTAATAATATGAGGTTGGTTTGGTCTTTGAAATATCATTTATTTTAATTGTCCTACCCTTGCCAAGAATCTCATTTAATACACTCTAGAAAGGTGGAAATATGTCATGTTTTTGTAGATCTTTACGAGACGAAGAGTTCCTAAACCCTCCCTTAACAAACCTTATTGTCTGGAAATTTGATTTTCCCTTGTTGCATGTAATTCTCTGCACTGTGGGCCCTTTGGCCCCATGAAGTAGTAGTTGCCAATTCCTCTTTTGCTGTCCGTTCTAATTAGAAAACAACAGGTGACTATTCTCCTTGGAAAAGAAATGTGGGTAGTAAAAAGTGATACTGAATCCCAATAAGACTGTTTAAATCCTGGTTTAGCCACTTACTCTGTAGCCGCTGGCAAGTCTCTAATCTAGTGCACGTGTGTTTGCTGACAGGCTTGTAGGAAGCTTGAAATGAAGTGAAATGTATATGAACAATGCAGCAAGTTCCTGGCCTATAGTAACATTCAATAAACATTTTTCTTTTCCTTTCCTTTCCTTTCTGTGAATAATCTTTCATGAATATAAAGGCCATTTTTAGCATCCTGGTCTGTAGATAGTCCAGACTCAAGAAAACTTAGAACATAAGACTCAATTTATAAATGAAAATATTAATCATAGAGAATTTAATTTCCCAGTGTCAACTAGCTAGTTAACATTAGAACCAGAACTCTCATTGTTCTGTGTTGATCAGAGCCCTTTCTTCTTATGTTTTATCTTATGCTTTCATTAATACAGCATTTTTTATCTAATTCAACTACAGGTTATTTATGAGTTTCTCTTAAGGTTAGACGCAGTGTGCTGGTGAGAGAGTAGGATAAGACCAGTGTCTCTCAGGTTGAATTAATGGTTTGCTTCCAGTACCAAAAGGTAGGCTGCGTTGAATCAAGCATTTTAAAATGTAATTGTACCATCTCGTGAACACAAAAGATTAAATTGATTTTCCTTCACTGTTGTACATCTCACTGTTTCTACTTTCTTTCTGCTACCACCATGCAAGGTATTTATAGCACACAGTATAGATTTAGAGGTGTAGAGAATGGTTTCTTTACAAATTGCTTCTGTGCCCATCATGATGCTGTGATTAATATGACTCAAGGGCCCTGTGCCACTGAATCGATTTATTTCCAGGACTTCAGCTCTCTGCATGGGCCACCAACTTCTAAAATCCATACTGCTTAAATGTAGTGTTTCTAGAACCGCAGTGGGAGCACAATGGCAGATTTCCAGATGCAGCAGGAGCACCTATTTATAGAGCTGAACCTGCCATAATGTTCTTCCTCTTAGCCCTCACTCACATCTACTCCTCTTTCTGTGTTGTCTTTCATCTATAAGCCAAAACCCTGGGGGTTGTCCTGGATTTCTCCCTCTTGCCCTGTCCCTATATCCAAACCATCAGCAAGGCCTTTTGATTCTGAGTGTAACTCCAACTTGGTCTCATCTTCCACTGCCACTCACCTGCATCAGACCACCAACATCTAACTGATTTCTTGCTCTGGGTTGGGATTCTCAGTTTAGTGCCACAGTTTGCAACTGAAGAGCTTTTTCTAAAGTGCAAATCTGAACAAATCTCCTCTGCTACAACTCCCCGAGTCCCCCAGTGTTCCCGGAATAATATCCAAATTTCTTAACACTTCGCGATCTGCCTTTGCTCCCCCCTCTCATTTTGTTCCTTATTTCTCTTCTTTCACCCCTCGCCCATCCCCCACCCCAGCAGCCCTGCAAGCTTTGCTCTGGTAAATAACTTGCAGTCAGTCCTTGGTGGTCTAATGTCTCAACTTTGCACATAACTTCTATTTCTGTTAGGCGTGTCTTTCCATCTTTAACACTCTCTTCTCCCCAAAAGAAATGCATTACGTAGGTTGGATATGTTCAATAAATATTTGTTGAAGGACTGACCTTTGAATATCATTCTTGGAATAAGAAAAAGATTGTAACAGACTTGCAACAGTAACATACAGTTTTTTTCTCTTTCCTGAGTCCTCTATTTCTCTTGTTCTCTTGTTCATTTTGGGATTGCATTGTGTGATTTGCTACTTATTTTTTAAGAACACGGATCTTAATAATGGGAGTCAGAGCCTAAAATTATGTAAGTATGTGTTTACTAGTCAGAAAACATTTCCTGAGCACAAAATGTCAGGGAATAGGCTTTGGTCCTGCTGATACAAATGGTTCTCAAAGCACACAAGAAGAACCTGATTTCAACTGCAGGCTAGGAGAGTGTTTTCATATAATTACATGCACAATTCTTTTTTGAAAGATTTTGTAATATTCTTAATGTCAAGTGTTCCAAGTATCTGTTGCTATGTAAAAAATATTTACCCTAAAACCTAGTGGCTAAAAATAACCACCATATCTCATGATTTTATGGATCAAAGATATGAGTAGAGATCAGCTAGGGATTTTGTGCTCCAAGTACTGTTGATTGAGACAACACAGCGAGAATCGTGCGGTGAATGAGCTGCTCTGGAGGCTCCAAAGTGGCTTCACTCTCATGCCTGGGACTGCTGGAAGACTGGACTCAGCTAGGACTGTTGTCCAGAACGCGTGCAAGTGGCATTTTTAGCTTGGCGGACTCAGAGTAGTGGACCACCTTACGTGGCCCCTCACGGGTTCCTGAGACAGTGTTCTGAATCTCTTAAGGCCTGTGCCTATAAACTGACAAAACATCACTTTCACTCTTTTCTGTTACTCAAAGCCATCACAAGACAGTAGAAGAAGTATTAAACAAGTTGCACCCGCCTGTAATCCACGACTGTGGAGAGATTTCAAGGTTGTGGGTGTAGCCTTTGGACTCTTCAATGTAATTTCTCCTTTGCTCACCATTCAGAAATGGTGTTAAGAAATTCTGTTAATATTTTAATGTGTATCTTGCCAAGATGTATATTTTTGCCCAATGTATATTATTTATTAAAAAATTATATCACATTGTGCATTTTACAACATTTATCTAAACAATATTTTGTGAGAATTATTTCCTATCACTAGACATTTTCCTATGGTGTTTGGTTTTGCATTACTCCTTAATATGGAATAATTCCTATTTTTTTGGACAACCTTTTAAACTCTAGTATAAACAATACTGTGGTAAACATCCTTGATGCTTAATATTTGTGAGCTCTTACAAATATTTCCTTGTGTATATCCCTTAAAGTGGAACAACTGAGTTAGAGGCTATGCTCAACCTTTAAGAGTTTTTAGAAAAATTGCCATTTTTAAGGCTTTTTATAAGAATTGCCAACTCGCCTTTCAGAAATGCTGTATTGATTTGTAGAAACACTAACACTTATATAACAAAAGTGATTGTCTTTGGCTTGTGCGGGCAATCTGTCTCCCATCTACCACCTAACTGAGCTCTAGTCTTTCTGTCAATCTAGTGAATTGATTCTTGCTGTTCAGAAAGCCACAGGAATCTCTGTCGTTAACCAGCCATCCTAAAACAGCTCCCATCTGTCCATCATTTTCTCCCACGTCTCTCTCAAAGCCCCAAATTAAATAAACCTGATCATAAAACCTACATGGTGCTCAAATATTTAAGTAGATTCTATTTGCATTGTTGCGATTGGTTAACTTCTTTGTTTAAAGGTCCACGCTAGCTCACAACATCACTCAGACTAAAAACTTAAGGTTTTAAGAGGACTTTGAAGTAGTTTTACGTGAGCTGTCTCCTCACTACGTCTCTGACTTTATTTCCTGTTAATACTTTCCTCATTTGTTCTGCTTCAGTCCCAGTGGCTGCCTCACTGTTCCTCAAATACTCTAGGAATAAACCTACCTCGGTACCTTTGCACTTGCGGTTCCTTTCTCCTGGATTCTTTGTCCCTAGATATGTATAAGGCACACGTCCTCACTTCTTTCAAGTCTTTACTCAAATGTCACTTCTCAGGGAGTTTTTATCTGGCTACCCAGTTTAAAATTGCAATCCCTTCCCATCGCTTCTCATATCCTAGTCTCATATCCTATCTGTGCTTTCTTTATGTTCTTAGTGGTTATCACTCTTTGACATGCTGTATGTTAGACTTTTGAATGTTATTATTGTTTGTTTCCCCAATTAAAATGTGAGCTCCACAAAGGCAGGGATTTTGGTCACTTTTGTTTATTGCTCTATCCCCAGTTCTAATGACAGCACCTAGCACATAATAGCTGCTCAATAAATGTTTGCTAATAAGTGGTACGTACCACCATTACTTCCATTTGCAAGTATGAGAGACTGGACTCACTCCGTGTCACAAAGGTTTTTCTTCCTCTGCTGGGATGCAGTCTGGGTGAGCTCTATTTTCTTCTCTCCTCTGTATTCTACACGGGAACCTCATGAGTGGCACACTTATCTATGCCATTCTTCTGCTCTGAAAGAACTATGCGAACCAGGGCAAATGGTTTAAATTTTCTATGTTAGGCCTTAGTACTTTTCATCTGTTAAAATAATATTTCCTTTTCTCCCTATCAGCTTATAGTTGGATTAAATGCAATAATATAAACAAAAAGCACTTAGCACATGGTACATGGCATAACTCATGTTTGAAAAAATTATGTTTATTAGTTCTCTCTCCTTTTCTTCCTTTAGAATTTTTAAGGAAAATTCATTTAGGTAACAGCTCACTAATGCAATAAGGTGGAATGCGGCAGTAAAAACACTAAAATAATAATGAAATATCTGTATTAGCTTCTCATGCAGTGTGAATATAAAACATACCAAGGTAACTTTTTCTTCACAGCCTTCAATTTCCTGCCATCTTCTTCCTGGTTGTCTCTTATCTAAGGAAATTATGCTGGTGAATTGCTGAGCATTGTCTTTCTAAGGTTGGACCTCTTTGGAAAGATTTCTCCAAATGAAGTGTCCAATTCTTTTCTTCAAAGAGAATGTTCTGGTTTGTTCAATGTAGCCCTTTCCCAGTCAAAATGTGACATCTGGATTTCCTGTCTGCTTAGATAACTGCTAGCCAGTTAATTATAGCCTGGGCGGTGTGAAGCAGATGTTTTTAGAACGTCTTTGAAATGGGGCTTTGGGAGTCCTTTGGAGCTTGATTAAGGACTGCAGCGTGCCTGGGGTTTTCCCTAACTGGAAGCCTGTTCTGCACGTGGACCTGCTGGGAAGCCAGGGTGGTTATACAGTCTGTGTGCATGAATGTGTGAGCATGCATCTGTGTGCCTGCGGTGCACATTGATCAGTTCTTGGGTCTTGGGACGTTCAGGGGTATAAAGAGAGAAAACCAAAGTCTCTGTAACAACCATTATGGTCTTTCTCAACCCACTTTTGTCCTAACTGTGGCTGCTTATTATACTTAGATTCCTAGGAACTGTCATTTTGTCTGACTGTATCCTTTGCATGTCACTACCAACAGTTCATTTTTAATGCTCTAAATGAATATCAAAATAAAGTCAATAAGTGCTCACTTTGGCAGCACATATACTAAAATTGGAACGATATAGAGAAGATGAGCATGGCCCCTGCACAAAATAAAGACAACAAGATGCTCAGATTATTAATGTTCAAAGTATAAACTTACATTATCTTCTTGAAGTAACTGAATGAATAATACTTTTCATTGCCCTTAAAATTCAGTCAAAATAATCATATAGAAAAATATGCTTTTCATAGTTCCTTTACAATCATAAACTACAACAAAACAGCTGAAGGTTAAAGGTTATGAGTATGTAATCACTATGAAAAGATGCTTAAGAATCTCAGGAAGGATGTATAGTGTCAACTTAGGCAGTAGATATTGACAGCACTTGAGTTTCTTGTGTCTTTATTTAAGAGTAGGTTTTATTCTCCCTTCCTTTTCCCACACTCCCTTCCTCCCCGTTTTCAGAAGAACAGAGTGCCCATGTCTTTTATAAGAATCCACACTGAGATGAGATGAAGCAGGGTGCAGTTACAGTTTCATTGTTGCAGGGTTTTTTTTTTCTTTTAAGCAGCAGATACTAGAACCATTGATAGGTATTAGAGCCACTGGAAGGTACATTTGTACGTTCTAGAGCTATGTGGTGACAAGGGCTGAGAGGCCTTATGGTGTTGAGAAGTGTCAAGAGTTTGTACTTCAGGTGATCGGAGTGCCCCTACTGAGCACCTGAACTTGACAAGATATGCTTTAAAAATAGAAGATTGACTTCAGAAGCTGCTTCTCACCACGGTGGGAGGCAGAGCGGCAGCATCTTGAAGGGGACATCTCTTTTCCTAATGTGTCTTAGTACCTTCTGTTCTTCTTGTCACCTTGTTATGTCTGAGTACCTTCCTTTAAGCACCTCACTCTGCAGGGTTGCTTCCTGTCATCACCACTGCTCTCATCTCACTGCTCTTGCAGGGTAGCTGAGATAAATACTCAGACGTTTTCCAAAAGGCAAAGGGAAAAATGCTGCTAAATTTCCAAACCTGTGGATTTCCTCCCATGCTTTGATTGTGCTGTAGGGAGAATGCTCATAGCTGATAGAATGCCATGGTCATAAAATGCCTCCCGATTTTTTGTCATGATATGAAAGTGTTTGAGAATTCTTTGTCAAACACCAGCAATGTCTTCTCCGGTTACTCGCTGCTTCTCCTCAGCGGTGACCATCTGGCTTAGCACCTTAAGCACTGGACTGTCACTCAGGAACTGGGTTTTAAAGTTCGAGAGTTTATCTTCTGTTATTGATACCAGCTGAGCCGCCATCAAAACGTGAATAATAAACTGAACTACTCTGGAAGGTAAAGAACAGTAATAAATTCTTCCCATCATTCTAAAGTGATATAAACACATGATAAATCATGGTGGAAACCAGAATGGAAGAAATACATTCTGAGTCCTTAGGAAGATAGATGTTTTTAATATCTTGGATTACTTTGGATCTGAATGGCTTGGCAGTTAATCCCTTGGGTGTATGTAGGTGTACATTTATGTGTATAATATTAAGCCAGTAGTTCTGAAATTTTTACAGTCAATACCCTCTTATCTTACCCTCCATAGAGACAAATCTCATATTCAAAATATTCTGGTGACTCCAAACTTGTATTTGCCAATAATAACGAATGCATCCTTTTATAAAAAATTATCAGTTTCAGAACTTATGATTATTATGTAATAGCTGCTGTTATTCTGACTGTTACAACTTGAGACAGAGAAGACAAATTTAACATTTCTGTTAATCAATGAAGGCTAATTGTGAATAAGTCTCTGGTCTTGAGGAAATAATCAGCATAAGATAAATAGCTTCCTTCCTAGGTTTTGGGCCTTCAGAAGTCCAGGAGCAACAGATTTAAGAGAAATTTGATAAAGCATTGGTAAATTCAGTTTTAGATGCAAATGTAGTTCTTAAAAAATTAGAATATGATACTGTTCATATATTTTAAAAAATCTTCGTGTTACCTGTTCCAGAGACTAAACTATAAATAACAGAAATATTTTGCTCATTGCTGTTATTTACCCTGATAAAATAGCTTTAGGTGAGTTAAAAGAAAGCATCTTTTCTAGAGATTTTTCAGTTTTTAACATGTTTTGTAAAACTATCACAGTCGTGTAATTCTCCATCCTTCATCCTGCTGATCCACAACTGAAAACACTAAGAGAGGCCTTTCTTTTCTTTAAAAGAAGCACTACTATATATATTATTCTAAATTTGTGTCCTTAAATTTTTAAAATGTCAATGTCATATCAATTACTGGATCTGTTTCATTTTTAAATAGTTCATTTGGACCATTTATCTATTCCTCATGCAGTGAAATTCTGTGGAGGGAGGGGGCAGTGCAGGCACTGAAGAAACATCATGATCTCAAGTTGAAATATTAAATTATAAATAATATTTATTTCTCCAGAGACTGGTTCCCCAATTACAGCATCATGCATTGGATTAGGTAATTCTAAAACACCTCCTCCAGGGCAAGCAGGAAAAAGTGTTCCAGGATACAATGGTGAGAAATTACCCTGATTACTTGAAATATGTAATGTTAATAAATTTGGTATTTTTCTGTATTTAGTGTGAATCATATTGCTTGAAACATACTAGGTGCTTAATAAGTATTTGAGTGAATGCCTTGTATTAAAAATGTCTAACTTTTTGTGATAACTTTTGTTATCAGCCAATTTGATCAAAAGTAAGATTGTAGACTTCTAAGGACATATTCTAAATGACTGTCATAATATAAGGCAAGTTAAGCATATGTACGCGAGATTAACACTTATGGAATACATGCTAGGTGCCAAGTACTTTGCATACATCTTTTCAACAAATGCTGAGGTATATTTAATTTACCGATATTATTCACATTTTAGAGATGAGTTAGCTGGTGCCCAGAGACACTAAATAACTTTCCTAAGGTAACACATCTCATTAAGTCCTGAAGACAGTGCAAACCATTATGTTTTATTTTGTTTGTTTGTTTCTGTTACAATAGCTGCAGTTTTTCCCATTATATATGCTATCTTTTAATTTAGAAGTGATGATAAAGCTTTTGAATCTTGTTGGCTAAAAAAAATGAATATAAAGAGTAAGGATTCTAAAAAGAAAAATAATTTCATCCTTGCTGGCAGTATGTGACAATGAGAAACACTATCTTTTCCATATTTGTTTTTAACTTATTGGTAGTGATTATAATAGTTCAATAATCCCCTGGATTTCACCTCCTAGTTAGTTGTATGTCTTATACAAGGTGCCTTGTTTAAGTTATACATTGTTACACAAGTCAAACATTCAACTTCCTTATTTCTAAATGGGAATAATAGTGCTATATGCTTCATAGGGTTGCTGATGGAACACAATGAAGCACTAACATAGCACCTGCTGGTAGAAAGACTGAACTGAATCTTAGCTAGTAGTGTCATTAATATTTCAGAGAAGCCAGAGGGGCTGACTTGATTTAGTCTTACACATTCATTTTACAGACAAGGAAAATGAGGTATAGAAGTTACGTTGTTTGCGTAAAGTTGCACAATTTAGCTTAAACCCAGCATCTAGGAACAGAATATAATTCCTGCATACAGTTTGTATCTGCATGTAAATTACAAAATTTAGAGATGTGTTTTTGCTTCTCTAATGTAAAAATATTACATTTTCCTTCTAGGACAATGACTGGTTAAGGATCATTTGGTTTAACCTAGCAGATATATTTATAAAAAGACTTGTAAGATTTTTTTTTAAAGGCAAAAATAGATACTCTGTGAAGTCAGTGACTTCTCCAGGCATGGAAGGGTGAATGCAGCTTTATGAAATCTTCCCTTTGAACAGTTCTGTCATCCCTACTCCTTTTATTAGAAAAATTGCTTTTGTGTTGAACCATTTTTAGGGGCTGATGACTGTGGGAGATGTTAACTACGTTCCCTTTCAGTGTTTCAGTACCATTTTCATATCCAGCTGTAAGAAAGAGTTAAAGCTTTGATGCCTCATGGAATTTCAGTACAGATGTTTCTCATTGTCTGAAAGCCGTTGGCTTACAGACAGCACAGCTTAAACGCTACAACTAAAGTATAACCAAGGAAATAATGACCTTATGACGCATGATTTTTATGGTTATTCAGAGATTCAAAAGTATAATGTAACATTTAATATTATAATGTTAAAAAGCCATATCCTTTTGGGAAAGGAAAGAAAATCATTTTTGTGTGAAAAACATTCAACATAATGTAATACTTAATTTCACATTCATTGAGTATCTTATGCAAGGTTATCACTATATTTTTTTTCAAGTAATTATTGTACAACCCTATGAGAAGGGAATTTTTTCCACTTTTTAGATAGGGAAATGGGAGGGGTAATAGAGCAAGAATGTGTTCCAGGGCACATAGTAAATTGGCCACTGTACTGGGATTTGGGGAGACAAAGATGAATTATCATGGCTTCACCCTTAATGAGCTCACATCTAGTGAGGGACAGATACCTACACCGCTAATTATTGTCAGAATAGAATTTTGAAACAAAGTGCTCTGGGAACACACAGGAGCAATTAACTTTTTCTGGGGATAATGTTCTTCTTTTCTTATAGCATTTTTCAGTAGAGTAACCTGGATGGATGAAGCCACATAAAGGATCTATTAAAGCTTAAAACATGATGATATATCCTTACTCTAGTTTGTACTGAAGATTACTGCATGTGGATACAAGCTTTGGTCTCTTGAAATCCTTCAGGATTTTTACAGTGTAGCATAGAACACATTGGGATAATATTTGGGAAGGTTAAATTGACCTTAAAGCTCATAAGTGGATATTAAGCCTTAAATCAGAAAAAGGAGTTTGCCAGGCTTTTGAATTCTTTATTTTTATTGCTTGAAATATGTTTTGTCTGTGTTTTAACACTTTGTATCCTTTAATTTTTGAAAAGCCAAACATATTTTTAATATTTTTGACAGAATGGAGGGGTATTTTTGAATGGATATAAACATAGATTTAAAAATTACCAGTGTATTTACTATGTCTTTATTTAAGGGTGATTCTGAGCAAAAATTCATTATCTAATTAAAAATTAAAAACATATACACTTAAAATTTTCATTTTAGCTTATTTATGTATGCTTGTGGTCTCACAGGAATTAAAGGATGCCTTTTTAAAGCTAGAGTTTTGGGAAGCTGAATATAGAAATATTCGGAAACATTTAAGCCTTAAGTTTATGTGTTTTTATTCTATTATTTACTTATTTATTTTTAATATTTTACTTTCCAGTTATGATTTTGGATGACAATATGCAAAAACTGAAGGCTCGGTGTTTAGGAAACATTGTGGTAAAGTAAGCAAAATTTGCAGTGCTACTATTTAAAAGAGCAAGAATTGGTATGTAAAATTAAGAAAAAATAGAGTTGTTGCAATGATATTACTAGTGAAGATGTTCCAGAAAAAACTTGTAAATTGTTTGAGAATACTCAATGCCAGCTGTTGTAGTTTTAACATGGAAGCCCCATAAAGTGGAACCAATTTAGATAGGACTTGTAAAAACATAAATCTTGCATCTTTTAAAAAATATTTCTGATTATATGAGTAATGCATAGATGATAAAAGTAACTTAAGTACCAAAAATATAAAGAAGTAAATAAAGTTTCTGTACTCTGACCCTTCAGTAATACAGTGTTAATTTTGTAATATATATGACCTTCCACTTTTTGAAATGCGTTTTAGGTTGTTGGAACAACTTGGTTTATTCTCATGTATTCCTGTTTTTCCTTAACCCTGTCTCACAAGCATTTTAAATTTTACTCTGCCTTTTAAAAATGTTTATTCCCTTTCTAGGCCTCTTAGTCTTTTTTGAATATTTATGATTATAAATAATGCAGTATTGAACATCCTTTTTGTATTGTCTATTCTTCTTTTCTGATAATGACAATAGTATGAATAAATTTCTAAAAGTGTAATTACTGGGTTAGATAATAGTACAATATATAATCCCTGACTCATCAAGTACCACAATTTCCTGCTAGCAGTTTTTATCATTGTTCATTTGATAGACAAAGTGCTAAAATTTGTAGTAAAAATATTCAAACGTACTTTCATTAAATCAGTACTTTAAAATTGTTAAGCTAGCAGAAGCTGAATTGGAAGTTGATTAAGTTGGAGACACACAGTATGTGACATTTTAATAATTGATACAGGTAGCTTTATTGCTTCTGATTAGCATGATATTGGCATCTCTACTGATATGCCTTAAGTAGTAGAATTTGCCAGAATGAGCTCTTATGAATAAAGAACGTTGCATGTGGTTTTAAAAAAGTTTTATTTTCCTATTTATTTAAAAGAATTCTTATTACTTGGCATTCTCAGATTGGTATAAGATTTTTCTCAGATTAATGAAACATTTTAAGTTCTTTGAAAATTAAATGAAAAATAGTTATTTTAAAAAGAATGTATTTTTTCAAGTAGGGATACTTTAACCTTATAAAAGGCTAATAGAGGAGATGCACTATATGTATATTTCTTCTCAGATTTTTTATTGTTATCAGTAAACATGTGAACACTTTATTACTCTTTTTAATTTAAATTTTAAGACGTTGCTGGAAAATGGAAAAATGAATACTGAATATGCCATTTCTATTCATATTTTTCTGAATCAGAATCCATATTAACATAGAGCTGATTGAAATCTTCCCTGTGAGGGGGAAAACTGTTGGGGACAAGAGGAAGTCTTGCTAAATGATTAATCTGAACAAGATTGTGGATGGATGCTTGACTAGCTTAGGGAAGCACATGGTTTGTGAGAGCTTTTAAAAGCACTCTAGCAGCTTACATTTTTACATAACCCCTAACTCTAAGTGAGTCATCTATTTCATAAAGCAATGTTCGCAAGATCCCAAAGGTGGCGTTTGATGCCAGTAGTGTTTTAAACCCGTCATGCATCCTGTCACTCTAATTATCAGTGGCCTCACCCCACATCCATTCAGAAATAATAAAGCACATAAACTATAATTTTTTTTCTCATAGCCATTAGTGTTACTTCAAGTACTTGAAAATAACAGAACTGTTTATTGCCTTAAAACATTCTGTGCTTTAGGTTGTCACCAATTCAGAAAGATTTTCTTCCCTCTCTATTCCTAAACAGGGAATGTTATTGTACAGATTTCGGATTCTGAGATTTCATTATAAATTATTCGATGATACAATATATTATGACATGCAGTGGTCTTTGATTCATCCCTTAAGTTAATAGTGAAACTAGGTATTTGAAAATATTATATATATATAATTATATTCAAAAAGTAAGGTAGAAATAATGAGAAAAAAAGTTACCACCAAGATCTCTCTTTTTGTAATAGAACAGTCTTGAAACCTTATTTCGGGAACTCATTTTTATCTGTGAGAGTAAGGATTTCCTTTTGAAACCCTCATCTCCAGTAGCCATTCCAGTCTAACTCATTGACCTGAAAATTTTTCATGCGTCCCAATAGCTGCTTGCAGTATGCATAGGATGTTTTTGTATTTAATCAAGAAGACTTGCTTGTATCCATCTATAGCTATTCTGTATGCTTTGAAGGGACACACATCATTCATCCAGAATGGAAAATGGCTGATGAATGCTTTTTAAGAGTACATAATAGATATATGTTTAATTGAATTAAGGGAAGGGAAAAAGCACACCTTCTTGCCTTAATAAAAATTACCGTGGTTTAAAAAAGCAGTGTGTAATTTGAGAAGAGAATAATTTTTTCCATGTAGACCATATTCTAAAGGTCTGTGATCTGAAAAGCAGGGTACTTTCCAGGGACCAGCTACCTGAGTCCCCAGAACCACTTGGTGGACTTTTAAAGGTGTTTGATGAGAGATTATATATGGTTTCCAGGGTTCACAAAATATCTGAAATTCTAATGTTTAAGAAACTTGAAAAATTTATAATCAAAATGAATATATATTTAATTGAAAATCTATAAACTTTAACATCATAACAACTTCATTGTCAATTTAGTCTTCATAAATTTTTCATTTTATTTGCAAACAATTTTTAGGTTGTATTTTCTTACTTCCCATGATTCCTGAGTATGTACAGTGATTGCTAAGAAATAATAACCAGTGGTAAACTACAGGTGTGGCTTCTTGCCGTATGATTTCAAAAGCAAAAATATAACCTTTTCTTTTTCAGAAAAAGTTCTAGTTTATATGGTGTATTGCTATATTATACTATCTTTGCATGGATATGAGGTGAGGCCATCAATAATAAGAATGTCTCTGTCCCGGGCTTCCCTGGTGGCGCAGTGGTTGAGAGTCCGCCTGCCGATGCAGGGGACACAGGTTCGTGCCCCGGTCTGGAAAGATCCCACATGCCGCGGAGCGGCTGGGCCCATGAGCCATGGCCTCTGACCCTGTGCGCCCGGAGCCTGTGCTCCGCAATGGGAGAGACCACAACAGTGAGAGGCCCGCGTACCACAAAAAAAAAAAAAAAAAAAAAAAAAGACTCTGTCCCTAAGAGGCTTAAAACAGATATGGCATTAAAAGCTACTGTGGGGAGAGACCGCCAGCCAGAGATAGATGTCCATTCTTCTCCATTATTCATGCCCATGCTTTTCTTTATTACTTGTATAATAATTAAGTGGAATATTCTTTGAAAGAAAAATATTCCCTAATGCTACTTATGTTCACTAATTATACCTGTAGTGATTAGAAAGAATAGAGAGAAAAAGCTGCATAGAATATTTGAAATGTATGGGGTTCAAACTACATTAAAGTAAGTCAGTAAAAAATTACATCTCACTGTTTTAATCCCAAATTTTTATTTATTTATTTATATATTTTTTGCGGTACGCGGGCCTCTCACTGTTCTGGCCTCTCCCTTTGCGGGGCACAGGCTCCGGACGCGCAGGCCCAGCGGCCATAGCTCACGGGCGCAGCCGCTCCGCGGAATGTGGGATCTTCCCGGACCGGGGCACAAACCCGTGTCCCCTGCATCGGCAGGTGGACTCTCAACCACTGCGCCACCAGGGAAGCCCCCAAATTTATTTTTTGTAAATACAGTTATAGCTTCTTGTTTCACTGTAAAATCTGTTATAAATAGTGTATCATTTGAAATTATCTTTCTCTGGCAGTTTCTTTAAAATCTGAAGCTATAATCATATTTCTAAGTTTTGCAAGGTACTAAGCATAATGACTCATTTTATCATATTAAGATGACTCATCCCCAAACCAGAAATAATGATATGTGGTAATTTTGAAAAAACCTCTTGATCCATTTCAGCTCTTTTAACTCCTTTGTTAAGGCTTTCTAGAAATCTCTGTTTTGCTCCTCTGGGGATCCCTAAACTAGAAGGTAGACATTTAAGTGATTCCTAAACTACTGTAGACCCTAGGATGTAATAAACATGAATCTTGCAGTTCTTGTAGATTACTTGCTTTCAAAGGATTTATCTTTCTAGTACAAGAGCAAACTATATGCCTGCATGGTAGAAAATTCTTCTGATTTTGAAACTTAACTCCAGGCACTTAATTTTGTGGGAAAGTTATGATACCTGAATTGCTATGAATACAAAATGTTCATGAATTTTAGAAGGTGCTTCTGTAATTGCAACCAGAGCTTCAAAGTGCAGAAATATGAGTCAGTGATTTCCAGGCAACACCGTGCAGGGCATGAGAGAAAAGGTTAACTGCAATGCCTTCCTCAGTACCACAGTGCTCACTGTTATTAAAGCCATAGGTCTCTGACTCTTCCTGATTCGTGGGTACACATTTTTCTCTGACCAGACACGGTTGTTGCTATTGGAAGTGCAGCTTGTCTGCCTCCTGCTCTGTCCCACTGGCCTGTGCCCTGCAGGCAGTGATGGGATGCCAGGGAGCTGGATGGCCTTGTCTAAGTGGCTTTTACTCTGGTGCCTGCCGATTTCTCGGCCTCCAGATATTGAACACTTGGTCCTTAATGATGTTTGTTCACATCCTTATAGTTTTGCAGGAGTGATTTGGTCACTTACTGTGCTGCTGTTTGGGAGAGGATCAGTACGGCTTTCCTTCACCAGTGTATCCTTTGAATAAACCAAGGATGTCGTGTAATTGTAATCCCATTCCTTTCTAAATCTCCTCTGCAGATTTTAGTATGATCTTTTATTAGTCTTACAACAACACTGTGCGGTAGGCAGTGGGACAGATATTATCTCATTTTCGACATGGGAATCTGAACATCATTAGCAGTTACACAGCTAGAACTCAGATTTCTAACCCAGTTGTTTGTCTGCCCAGAGAGAAAGAAATTATGGCCTAATCAGTCTCTTCTGGGGAGATGAAAAGCAGCTTCATAGGAAAATCACAAGTAAAGCCTAAAGACCCTGTAGGAAATACTGGGAGTGCAAAGTTGGGGTCTAACTCCAGAATTCTCTAGGGAACAGGAGTTTTGTCTTCAATTTACAGTATTTGTGTTGCAAATGGCTATTCCTGATGGAGCAGTGAGTACAGACTGTCCTTTATCTGGGATTGGAGGCATCTAGGAGTTTTATTTATTTCAGATTGGTCAGGGATGTTTACCTTCTACAGTGATGGACATTCTCTTCCTTCATTAGCTATTTAAGGATTTCTCTATGATACCTCCCCCTCAACACACACACACACACACACACACACACACACATTACTGCTGCCTCAGTTATTTCTCTTACAGCTTAAGAATGTTCTCTTTGGAAAGGGTTTTCTCTAAGAGGAACTCCTCATTCACAATTGGATAGTTTGTAACAAAACTCACCTTTTCACTCTGGGAAGAGTTAGGAAAGGTATCACAGGGTGGTAACATTTGATCTTGCATTTGAAGGATGAGGATAGGCATTTCCCGACATATTTCTTAGTATTTTCAGAAAATTTCCTTCCTTCTGCCAGTCCAATTTTTATGTTATTTATGTTTTATGTGAATTTTTATGTTATTGTAACTACAGAAAAAAAAGTATTTTTTTCTAGAACTTTAGAAATAGAGCCCCAATGCACTCGCTATTCCAGAAGGAAAACCTGCATTTAATGTTGAATAATCATTATCATTAGGTTAGCAACAAGAAAAGCATTAATTTCAAATACTGCAAAAAAATTCTGCTCTATTTCATATACACTTAACTTCTTTCTGGAGATTATTGCTTCTCTTCTCACATGTTTTACTTCATATATATATGAAGTACATATGTGTGTGTGTGTGTGTGTGTATGTGTGTGTGTGTGTGTATATATATATATATATATAAAGCAATTATATATGTACACACTTCCAATTCTGGAACTCCGTTTTCTTTTCTGCTTTTCTTCAGGACCAATAAATGGCATTTTCCAAGGTACCTTCTTTAGAGTCTCTTTTCAATTTTGAAATAACATCTGAATTTTTAGACACCGGGCTTTATTAGTGAAGAATGGATAGCGTTCTCTTATTTTATACTACTAATTACCAATCGTAATTTCATATCTTGCTTTCCAGCCTGTTCCTCAGTTAGACTTGGGGATAATGAAGAAGTTTTCTAGGGGCATCTCTAAAATGACTTGGGACCAGACACATATGCCATTTGCAGCAGGTCCATACCTTGGCTGGTGATAAAAACTTCCCTTCCAAGAGTTCCTGTCAGTATAGGATTTAACCATCTGCTGTAAAACTTGCCTGACAAATATCTTAAATGTTTACATTTTGATGTTATGTCATTAATTTAATGGAATAGACATCATTCATTACAGTCTTTCTCCCTATATGTATTCTAAAAATTACTAAATTTCTTGTAAATACACAATATTCCAGGATCTCCACGCATCTCAGATAATAGTTTATATATTCTTTCCATTAATGTCTAACACAGTGATTTAGGAATACCAAGCACTCAACAAATACTTGACTGAATAAAGAAAATGCATGAGTTAATGCATGCATACATGAATGAATAAATAAATTAGATGATCAAATAATTCTTCTGGTGTTTTCTTCTCTAACTCTCAAATCTCCACCCTCTCTCCATTGGCTACTCTGCCCAACTTTTCCCCATCCTGAATCAGCCTGCCTCTCTGCATTAAACCCTGACTTACATCTCTCCTTCCAGTCACCTGCAAACTTTTAAAAAGTATAGTCTAACCTTACTGCCTGCACTTACTTTCCTGCTTACTCCTTGATCACTCCAGTTCTTTCAGCTCCACTCTGCAGAAATGGCGATCCTGGGGGAGATTCACAGCATCTCAGTCACTAAGTTCCATGACCTCTGTTGAATCCACTTTCAAACAGAATTTGCACTTCACTTCACCTTGTTGAACGCTCAGTCATTATTAAAACTCTGCTCTGGAGGCCCCTCACATACTATCCTGGTTCTCGTACAGTTGTGATTTGGTTATTTTTGTTCATGGTCTTTTTTTCCTTGGTCCCTCTTTAATACTGTGTTTGGCCTTGGATTTCTCCTTCCTATTCTGTAATCTCTTCCTGGATATATGCTTGCTATGTTATACTTAATTCCCAAGGTCTATAGGTATATCCAAACTTATGAAGACCTTTCTCACACATGATATAAATATCCCTACGGTCCCTGTTCTTCAGAAGATTTATGCAAATATTTAAAGTTTTGTGCAACAGCTGAGAAAGCTGGTATCCTTAAAGCTTATTATTTATTTGTTTATTTATTTTGGAGGATGGCTACCTCTACTTGTAATCCTCTAGGCTTTAATGAATTACAAGAATAGAATCTATATGTTACTAATTGCTAGTACCAAATTTTTTTCAGGAAGAGAAAACACAGGTTATCAGGCCATCTTCTTTTAAGAATGGAGATTGCAAACTTAACCAACTTCTGGGAAGTGTAAGATTTCCTTTTCTCTCCAGTAACACCCTTACCGGAAAATGCTAAACTCTTGGTCTCACGTGCACACACTGAATTAGATACATTCTAGGCCACCAGGAAACTCAGCTCACATTCAATACACTAAGTACTAACTCATTTGGATTATTATTGCAAACACCCAGAAGTCTCTGCTGTGAAGAGGCGGTACGTGGTTGCCGGTGAACCAAAGTCTTAGCTTTGGGGTAGATAAAACGGATGAGACACTGCTTTAACAATATGCCCTTCTATGTGCATTGTTCTTCGTATGGGCAGTGTTTTGTGTTTACGGATTTGGATCAGGATATCTGTGTGTTTGTGTATCTGTGGAGCTAAGGAACAACTGCTGCCACTCGACCTGGTGTGTACATTCAAACTTACCTCAGACCGCACCACTCTCTGTTGTCCCCAGTACAGCCTGAATGTTAGTTGCCATTTATTATCACAGTTGCCTTTTTATTCTCATTGTAGGGAGGTATTTTCTTATACCCAAGCGTCTGTTAAAAGAATATCCCCATGAAACACAGAAAGTACTATATATTGTGGTACATTTTTGGGGAACAACTGAAAATTATTTCTTACTTAATATGCAAGCGGAATGCATCTCTGTCAGGTTTATTGTTCTAGTTGTATATTTTGAGTATAGTAGGCTTCACTCATTAATGTTTCCTCTTGTGGCCCATGTTGGCTTTTGAGTTGTCATTTCTTCTTAACGTCCTCTTCATTTGTTTACCCTCAGCATCCTGTAAATGCTGCTAAATAAATGATTTTTAGTGGTTGCCATATTCACATTGTATTTCAATGTGTAATGATGATTTTTACACTTGTTATAAAAATATTAACAATTAAACAGGTAAAGTGAAATTATATACAAGGTTCATTCGAAAGGTTAACATAGAAAAATCAGGTAGAAGGACCTGAAGGGATCATCTGCTTCAGCTTGCTGCCTTCCTGCAGGTTTAGTGATGAACAGTAACAGTAACAACAGCAACAGCAACAATATAGCAGCATCTCTGTAGTTTTGGGGTTTTTTTTCAGGTTACAAAATGCTTTCGCATGCATTTTATGAAATTACGGGAGGTCCAGAAACGCTGATGTAGCCTTTTTTCCTCCATCTTAAAATATTACAAAAAGAAGACCTAGCAAGGGAGGACCTATGGGTAGGCCAGACATAGAGGCAATGGGCAATCCCAGCTGGGCAGCTGATCCCACTGGTAACAGCATTTTCTGCCTGACAGAATGTGAGAATACAGTTCAGTGTCTCAGAAGTCTAATGTTGGGGTAGAAGGCGTGTGATGTTGCCTCATGTTGGCAGTAACCATGTCTACTTCATTTTCCATTTTCTCACATCTGCACTGTGAAGTCACCACTTCACTTGGTGTTTTTTGTGAGTACAGGAGGGTAGGGTTTTGAAAATCTTTAAGTTTTACAGTATCTAAATTTCCAAACTATAAAGCATCTAAAAAGTTTCCTGAAAATACACTGAGCGGTTATTTTCGTTAGGTAATACTTCCTACAGGGAACCGATATGAGAATTCATTTGTTTACATAAAGATAGACAGACAGGGCTTCCCTGGTGGCGCAGTGGTTGAGAGTCCGCCTGCCGATGCATGGGACGCGGGTTCATGCCCCGGTCCGGGAAGATCCCACATGCCGCGGAGCGGCTGCGCCTGTGAGCCATGGCCGCTGAGCCTGCACGTCCGGAGCCTGTGCTCCGCGACGGGAGAGGCCACAGCGGTGAGAGGCCCGCATACCGCAAAAAAAAAAAAAAAAAAAAAAAAATAGACAGACAGATGGGTGATAGATAAAGATTAAGCCCTTATTGTGTGTATAACACCTGTTTCATACTATGGAGGAATGAAAGAAATATAAGAGGAAATTGATTGAAAAGAACAGATATACGCTACCTTCTACTTTATATGCTCACCTATCTTCATGTGTTCATAGGTGTGAGAAATCTCATAGGTCTGGATGCTCATGAAAAGAAAGAACAGAAGAGAGAAGAGTGAGAGGGAATTCTCAGAGTGGGGAGGCACATTGATTGTGAAGATAAAGACTGTTTGTGGGATGTTTAATTGGAATATCTTATCACAAAGAGACTGGCAAAGGTGGCAGTTAGCACCTTGATACTTCAAAAAAATAGATTTATTTGCCTATGGTGGAAGGATATTTCTCTCAAAAAGTAATGCATTCAGTGATGCATTTTTGGTTCCTTTTTGCAGATGTTATGCTTCTTACTGAAACAATGATTGATGCTAATAACTATTTGAATGCCAGATGTGTGTGCCTTTTGTGCCCTTCCCAGGAACCACAGTCATCCCTTCGTGACTTTGCTATGTCATGGTCAACCACTTCAGCCTCAGTTAGACATGATCTGTCCAGTGGATTTAGGGGTTACAATTCAATGTGGGATTTGAATTGTAATTGTCCATCACAGTGAAAAACTGTTAGTTCTAATCAATCTGTCTTTATTACCATTTTCATCATAATTCTCACTGCTCTGTTTTTATATAAGGTTGCCATTACCACCTGGAGCTTTTTCAGGACTCTGGAAGAATCAGGAGGCATTCAAGCATTTATACTTTGAAAAATTTCCTGTAAGAACTTTATTGTACTTTTTTTAAAAAATCATCTTACACACTTCTCTATAGTTCTTGCCTATTAAATTGAGTGGCTGGCTTTTAGAATCATGGATCACAAAGCAACTTTTAAAGGTTATTTGGACCAGTTTCCAGATCTCAGGGATAAGAATGCCCAAACCTCAAATGTCTAAATAAGTCATTTTAATATTTTTTATCAATCTCTGGACGTAGAAATTTCTCTGTTTCTCTTAGCAGCTTTTTCTGAAACGTAACAGCCTTTCATATCAAGAAAGGTTTTGTTAAATTAAAACTTCTGGGGACTTTCTGTATGATTTCTCACATTGGATTCCTCTGCACAGACTGAGAACATCTGATCAGAACTGGACACTGTCGTTAGAACCTCTTTACCTCCTCTCCCCCGGTTATGTGAGCAAAATTTGTTCTGTTTGCCAGAAGTTGTATTTTTTTAAATCCCTTTAGCTATTACTGACATTCTTTCCCGAGTGTCCTCTGAGTTCTTTATTTTATAATACAGATACAGGATAGAGACAGTGTTCTCAACGCCTAACCGCCAGTGCTCTGGATAACAAACAGTATCTTTCTGTGTTCTGTTTTATCATTTACCTATTACTCTGTGGTTTGTGTTTATAACAGCACATAATTGATAATACGCGAAAGGGTCCCACTATCATCTTTCTGCTGTTTCTTCGCTTCTATTTCTTTCCCTGAGAGAGATACCTGGTCCTCATTTTACACTGGGTAAAAAAGAATGAATGATTAGAATTTCATTTTTAAAAAAGGTGAGTCTATTTAGCATTCTATCTTTATTATTTGTGAAGGACAGCTAACCTAATCAACTAGACAAATGACAAGAATTAAAAAGCTTCCTTTAGAAAGACATCTCAGGGTTAAATGACCTCAGTAGCCAAGATTAAACATGCCCCAAGGGACTGTGGCAGAGAAGATTTGTCAGTAGAGTTGACTCCAATCAGCCCAATCTATCTGCCTGATGGGCCGCAGTCAAATCACCAGAGTACTGATGTGATTAATTACAACCTGAAAGTGGTTCATAATATGTGCATGTGGTTTTCAGCATGACCACCTTTAACACTGAAAGCTCCTTCAAAGCCCCATAAACCATAGTTTATGGTTAAACTATATGTAGTGAATCTATACTCTGTCTTGTTACCCTGACCTCAACCCTTTCATCTAAGGACTTAATAACAGCACAGAAGGGTTCTATAACTTGCTCCCAGTTTAGAAGTAACAGAGCTGACATTGGACCCATATATTCTGGCTCCAGAGCCCATGTCTTTACTTTACTCTCTGATAGTAATTGCAGTAAGAGCTGCCAGTTATTCAGGGCTCATGATGTGCCAGGGTCTGCCCTCCTTAGATGCCCCATCTCATGTATGCTTCTCACAGCCTTATAAGGTATGGTCCATTACCCTGTTTAATAGATGAGCATACTGAGTCTTAGGAAGATTTAGAAACACAAATAGTGACTCACCTGGATTTGTCCTGAAGCCCATGCTTGTAATACAGGTATTAATGTAACTCAGAAGCATTAGGGAAAATAATATTTATTTCTTTCTACTTCTTATTCTTCTTGATTTTTCATTCTATTGTGATATCTGGACCAGTGAAGATGTACTGCTACTCTTGAGTCGATAAAAAAAATAATAAATTTTATACTTACTATTTAACTATATTTCACTGGAGCTTCAGTGCAATCCAAATCTATGTTAACAAACTAGTGGTCTATTTTGTAATTATTCATAGAGAGCTTTAATGCTTTTAAAAATTAACACAATTCAAGAAGAAATCTATCAAAGAACTACTTTGCAATACCAAAGTATACTGGAAATATTGAGTTATTATTTCTCCATTAAAAGGAAGAAATTGGGTTCATGAGCTCTACAACTCTCAGTTCAAACACTTAACGTGAACATATATAAGAACACTTTTATTCCTGGCTGTTAGGGGAGCAGAGAGATTCTAGTAGGCTTTCAAAATCAAAAATAATTTAATTCCATAGGCTAGTTATGAAAATAATTCAAATGATTACAGTAAACCTATTTCTATCACATTTTATATTTTACCAAGCTTAAAAATGATTACATTACCTAATACTATATGCTAATCAGACATTATTTATTCTTATTTTCAGGGATACTATGACACCATGGATGCTGGTTACATGGATGAAGAAGGTTATATATATGTTATGTCTCGAGTTGATGACGTGATAAATGTTGCAGGTCACAGGATTTCTGCAGGTGCCATTGAAGAGGTATTGATGACTATTGGTCTTTTATTCCAGGTGGTGTTTAGGGACAGAACTGAGCTGAAGTCAATACTGAGGTTGTCCATATTGAGGTTAAGTCATTCCACTTGGAAAATTTCCAGACCCTTCCTTTGAAGCATAGGCTCGGTTGGTCACTCTGGTATTTCTCTCACCTCACTTTCTCTCCTGTGGATTTTCCTGTTCTCCAAATTCCCCTGATTCCTGCCTGAGTGGTAGAGAGGAATTTTAAGCACTTACATATATTTGTAATTTATGGGAGAGTCTATATACATTTGGTTCTTGATCCTTGCTACCTGATTGCTTCTAGCTTCTTGATTTGCGCCTGTTGATAACCAGGTTTACATATAGTCTTTACTGGGTGTGTGATTTAAACATTTTATCATACTCTTAAATCCTGAGAATTTTCTTCCAATGTAAATTACACAAAGTCCCCAGAAGAGTATTTTAAAATGTTTTCAATTTTTTTTACCTTAAAATAGAATAAAATCCTCCTTTTTATTGTATAATACTATGAGTTTTTTACTTATAGTATAGATTCTTGTAGCCATCACCAACAACCAGGATACAGAAAAATTTCAACACTGCCCAAGAATTTCCCCATAATGTCACCTTTTTATTCTGACCTTCCCCACTCCTAACCCCTGGGAACCACTAATTTTTTTTTTGTTCCTATGTTTTTTTGTTCCTATGTTCTAGAATCTCATATAAATGGAGTAATACAGTATGTAACCTTTGGAGACTGGGCTATTTCATTTAGGAAAGTGCGTTTGAGATCCATTCAAGTTGTGTGTATGTCGATTATTTGTCCTTTTATGTTGCTGTGCGGCATTCCACTGTGTGGATGTACTAACCCATTTATGTTTCCTTTACCCATTAGAGGATATTTTAAGTGCTTCTAGTTTGAGGCAGTTATAAATAATGCTGCCATATACATTCAAGTTCAGGTTTTTGTGCAAATGTTAGTTTTCATTTCTCTAGGATAAATGCCTGTAGTGAGTCTGCTGGGTTACATGTTAAGTGTATGTTTAGGCTTATAAGAAACTATCAAACTGTTCTCTAGAGCGGCTGTGCCATTTTATATTCCCACCCATAGTGTATGAGGGGGTCTGTTTCTTCCCATCTTCATTAGTACTCAGAATTGCCATTGTTCTTTATTTAAATCATTCTAATAGATGTGTAAAGGTATCTCATTGTGCTTTGAATTTGATTGTCTGTAATGACTAAAATGTTGGAAACCTTTTCTTGTGTTTATTTGCCATCAATGTTCTTCTCTGTCATTAAAATCTTCTGCCCATCTTTTTAAAAATTGGGTTGTTTTTCTTATTGTTCAGTTTTGAGAGTTTTTAAGGTATTCTGGACACAAGTCCTTTGTTTGATATGCAGTTTGAAGATATGTATTTTTTTCCTGTCTGTGACTGGTCTTTCTATGCTCTTAAAAGTGCTCTTAATAGAGCAAAAGTGTGTTTCATATTGATGAAGTCTAATTCAGCATTTTTTTCTTTTATAGATGATGATGTTTATCGAAGAACTCTTTCCTAACCCAAGGTCATACTTTCTTCTTTGTTTTCACCTAAAATTTTATAGTTTTACATTTTATATCAATTTACATTTACATTTTGAGGGTTTTTTTTGTATATAGTGCAAGATATAGGTTGAGGATTTTTTTTTTAATGTGTATGCCAATTCTTCCATGTGTTATATGTTGCAAAGACTGGACTTTCTCCATTGAATTGCCTTTGCACCTTTGTAAAAAATTAGCTGACAGTATTTGAGTGGGTCTATTTCTAGAGTATCTCTTGTTTTATTGATCTGTGTGTTTACCTTTTCACCAATACTATTCTGTCTTGATACTTTATAGAATGTCTTAGAGTTGAATAGTGTCCACTATTTTCGAAATCGCTCCACTTTTCAAAAATCGTTTGGGTATTCTGTTCCTTTACTTTTCCATGTATATTTTAGAATGAGCTTTTCTATAGTTAAAATAAATCCTGCATGGATTCTGACTGGGATTGTGTTAAATCTATAGATGGATTTGAGAAAAATTGATATCTGGACTCTACTGAATTGTCCAATTCATGAACTTTGTATGTCTTTCCATTTATTTAGGTCTTTTTTGATATGTTTCACTGACATTTTATACTTTTTAGTATGCAGATTCTGAACATATTTTCTTTTTTTTTAATTTATTTTTTTATACAGCAGGTTCTTATTAGTTATCCATTTTATACATATTAGTATATACATGTCAATCCCCATCTCCCAATTCATCTCACCACCACCACCCCACCCCACCCCCGCCGCCACTTTCCCCCCTTGGTGTCCATACGTTTGTTCTCTACATCTGTGTCTCTATTTCTGCTCTGCAAACCGGTTCATCTGTACCATTTTTCTAGGTTCCACATATATGAGTCAATATACGATATTTGTTTTTCTGTTTCTGACTTACTTCACTCTGTATGACAGTCTCTAGATTCATCCACGTCTCTACAAATGATCCAATTTTGAACATATTTTCTTAATTTATACCTAAGTATTTAGTTTTCTGAGCTATTGTAAGTAGAATTTTTTTTAGTTTTGGTTTCCAAATTTTCATTGCTAGTGGATATAGAACTGCTATTGACTTTTATGAACTGATATGTATCTTATGATCTTGTTAAATTCATTTATTAGTTCTAAGAGTTGTGTGTATATGTGTGTGTATGTGTGTGTTTGTATTTCTTGGGATTTCCTATGTGGACAATCGTGCTGTCTGTGAATAGAGGTAGTTTTATTGCTTGCTTTCCAATCTGAATATTTTTTATTTCTTTCTCTTGCCTTTTTGAACTGGTCAGAACCTCCACTATGATACTGAGTAAGAGTGATGAGAGCAGTTACCCTCGTCTTGTTCCTGATCTTAGGGTAAAAGCATTCAGTATCTTACCATTAAGAATGACGTTACCTGTAGATGTTTCTGTAGATGGCCTTTATCAGATGAGGAAGTTTCCTTCTATTACTAATTTGCTGGGGTTTTTTCTTTTTTTTTTTTTATCTTGAAAGAATGTTAAATTTTATCAAATGCTTTTTCTGCTTCTATTGATATGATTGTGTGGGTTTTCTTTTTAAGCCTGTTAATATGGTGAATCACATTAATTAATTTTCAACTGTTGAACCAGCTTTGCATTGCTTGGGATATACCTCACTTAGTTGCAATGTATTATTGTTTAATATATTGATTTTTTTTTTAATTTATAGTAATTTTTGCTGATCGGAAGTTGGCTTTGTGTGGTAATCATGTTTTTAATAGTGTTTGTATCATTTATCTTTTTTCATCCTTTCCTTTTTAATATATCTAGATCATTATGTTTCCTGTGGCCTTTTTGTAGATAACATAGTTGGGTCTTGTTCTTATTTTAATCCAGTTTTACAATTTCTATCTTTTAACTGGTGTTTTTAAGACCATTAACATTTAACTTAAGTATTGATATATTTATGTCTCCAAGTTTACTATTGGTTTCCTTCTTGCCTTTTCTCTTTTTTATTTCCCTCATGTTACATTTTCTCCCTTCTTTTAAGTCATTTGGTTCTTTTTTTGTAGCTTCTATTTCTTTGCTGAGAACTTCTCCATTCATTCCAAGGGTGCTTGCCCATACTTTCTGGGCCACAGTTACTGTGGAGTTGTTAATATTTATCTTTGTTAATTTTATCCTAAATGTGCAAATGAGGCATTCTTTGTCAAAGACAGATTTCTTAATAATAAGTGTGTCATTGCTTTCTTACTCCCGGTCTTATCCCTAGGGGACCCAACAAGAGCCGATGGGAAATTTCCCTACATAAGTAGCCAGCCACACCATAGATGAGATAAGGAAAATTATTTTTCTCTGCTTATAAAGAGGAAGGAGGCAGCTATCTTTCCCCCTCCTAAAGAGGTCTCCTTGGACACATAATAGCCTGAATCCAAACTCCAGTTCTTTGATATGTACATAACATCTCTTCAGGAGGCAGATAGCCCTGTGTGTCTCAACTTTTACAACCTAGAAATGTTTCCAACTTCTAAGCCTTCATCTTTTTGACATGTAAATACCAAGGAAGATAGTGAGTGGGCCAGTCTCCCCAGCACCTTATGAGTTTAACCTAGGGATCTAGTCTAGGATGTAAGCATTTTGCCCAGCAGGGAAATTAGAAAATTTTATTATCCTTTCATATCAGAGCAATTGACTAAACAAACAGCTATAGATCAAATTCTCAAGGTATTTGAAGAGCCTCAGGAGGCTAGGGTTTTTTATAGGGCCAATGAGGAAATCTGGAAAAGTTTTATTCCCCTACAGATAAAATAGCTACATTAAAATCTTTATCTGATATTTTTAATATTTGGATTGGGGTTTGGCATTTGTTGATTATCTTTTTTAAAGGAGTGTTTAGGTTTTCCTGATTCTTTTCATGTCCAGTAATTTTGCATTTTATATTTTGACTATTACTTTATGAGATTTTGGATCCTTTGAAAATCGTCTGGATTTTTGTTCTTGTGATTGTTTATTTTAGCAGATGGTCAAGCCATTTAAGATCATACCACACGTCCTTACCCACTTTCTGTGGATTGTGGTTCCAATGTCAATTTTGTTTTCAAAGCCTTTACAGTGCTATTCTAGTACATCTCACTGTGTCTCTCTCCCAGAGGCCAATCTGAAACTCAAGTTAAGTGCTCAAAATCTGTGCTATGCTGATTCTGGTTGGATTCATGCATATACAACTTTACAGTAGGCTCAGGACATCATACTCAGATTTAAAATATCCCTTTTTCTAGCTCCTTTCTCTCCACGAGCTACTCTTCACTTTTTGATTCCCAGGGCTCCCCCTTACTGCTCTTCTCGGTATGAAGTCAGGGCTTCAGCCTCCCCGTACTCCTGCTGGGGTTCAGTCCTGCAAGGTCTACCTACATAGCGTCCCTGGGGAGAGGAAGGGACTCTGTCTCTTTGTTAGCACTTGCCTGGTATAGGGCAGAGCTAGTCAACAGGGATCAACTCTCAGGAACTGGATGGCTGCTGGTGGGGAGGACAAGTGGTACTGAATCTTTCCTGGCTCTCTTGGTGTAAGATGGGGGAGTCCCCAGTGCTCCATCCCCAGGATCTGCTGCGCAGTGATAGTGGAGAAGGGAGAGGACACAGCTTTTTGGCTGCATTCACCTGGTGAAAGGTGTGAAGAGTCAACAAGGTGGTTACAGCTCTGTAGGAAGGAAGAGAGACACTGCTTCTTCATTGGTGTCCATCTGGAGTAGGGACAATAAAATCAAAATGATTCTGTTTCCCAGCTCCTCTGCTCCTTTTCCTGGACCTCTAGGTGGACACAGCAGGCATTTCTTAGGGCTTTTTCTGTCTGTACTTATTGACAGTTCCACATTTTTGACTGATATAGAACCCAGGCCAGAATATATAGGAGGCAAAATCATCAAACCAACAAACCATAACAACAATGAAAACCAAAAACTTCTAAACAAGCAAAAAACAAGGGACTCACCATCAGGTTGTCTCTCAAGTTCTGATAGAGTCTTCTGGTATGAATTTTTTTTTTTTTTTTTTTTTTGCGGTACGTGGGCCTCTCACTGTTGTGGCCTCTCCCGTTGCGGAGCACAGGCTCCGGACGCGCAGGCTCAGCGGCCATGGCTCACGGGCCCAGCCGCTCCATGGCACGTGGGATCTTCCCGGACCGGGGCACGAATCCATGTCCCCTGCATCGGCAGGCAGACTCTCAACCACTGCACCACCAGGGAAGCCCTTCTGGTATGAATTTTAGCCCAAAGTATTCCATCACAATTAGTGGAAGTGATAAGATGGAATGTATTTACTCCATCTTTTCCAGAACCAAACCCAGAATAGTTTTCGAATGGAATGGGGCAAACTGCAGTTTAAATTAAAGAAAATGCTTAAAGCAGTATGACTGATAATGCAGTAGGATGAGAGTATGCAGAATCATAGTTCCCCTTTCTCTAATTAAAAAAATGGTCACTTTCTCAAAAGGTTGTACTTAACTTCAGCCCAAAATTAACACTTAACACTTCTTGTCATGTAGGCTTTTCTTTCTTAGTGACAGTCAATGTGATATTATTTGAGTAAAAGGAAATAATTTTATAAAATATTTGGAACATGTGACTTTTATCTGCTGTTATAATGTTGTTTTTAACTGACTGTGAATTTTGTGATAACCTGAAATTGAAATTTATGCTTCATGTATTTTGGTGTGTTGACAAAAGATGGTTCTGGCTTCAGGAACTTTTAATTTCTTGCTTATAGGAGATTACGTCCATTTCTGGCAGACTCAGCTAATCAAAATACAGAGATTACATATGCATAGCTCTTATTATCAGTCAAAATTCTTAGTGCTCTCTTTTATTTTTAGAATGAAGAGTGCCAACCTATTCAAATATATATTGTGCTTTAATGTTTCTACTGACATGCTTCTCACTATATGTAACAGCAGAGCGAGGCAGGCAGAAGATAGGCAGTTAAAACAGAATCCACAGGGCTTCCCTGGTGGCGCAGTGGTTGAGAGTCCGCCTGCCGATGCAGGGGACACGGGTTCGTGCCCCGGTCCGGGAAGATCCCATATGCCGCGGAGCGGCTGGGCCTGTGAGCCATGGCCGCTGAGCCTGCGCGTCCGGAGCCTGTGCTCCGCAACGGGAGAGGCCACAACAGTGAAAGGCCCGCGTACCGCTAAGAAAGAAAGAAAAAAAAAAAAAAAAGAAAACAGAATCCATGACATCTAACAGGAATTTTGTCCCTGGGTCTTAGAGTGCTCATAGCATGTAACAGGACACCTCTCAGCCTTAAGCCTTCTTGAAGTGAATGTCTCCCTTTATATGAATTAAATGATTAACTCTTTATTGTATTTTTATGTCTAATAAGGAAATTAATATCTCAATTCTGGGTTGTCTTCTCCATGTTAGAATCTATTAGAGGGTTGAAAACCAACATTTTTACCGGCTTTTTCCCAGCTCCTTAGTAAAGTTGTTTAACAAATTGATAATATGTACATGAAATGTTCATATTAATGACAGCTTTTACTAAAGTGCCCAAACCTTATTTTATATTTAAATGCTTTTCTGGGAGTCTTAATAATGAATGCTGGATTCCACTTTGATTTTTTGAAATAGGACTTGAGGGTCTTAAATCCATTGGGAATATTATTTATAGAAAATAAAAATAGACTGAATGTCTGTTTATATACAGTGAAAATATCTGAGCTTTTTCAGTTTCCCAAAGTAACATTTGACAAATTTATCACCTTACATAAGACTAAATCAAACAGAAATTCTACTAAAATGACTACATCACAAACATTTCAGGAAACGCTATGTTCTTTTCTGTTCTCGACATAAGAAAATAGAGTCCTACAATGGCTTTTAGAAATTTAAGAGGACATTATCCTTGCATATCCCAATGCATGTGAGGGCCTTCTATAAATATAAAGTAATAACCAAATCTATTTGAACAGCTGATTAATCTTTGAAAGCCTACCGTCTAGCTGGACAATTGGGACACTTAGGTGGAAGTTCAAGGTATTCTTAAGAAAAATTTGTCCTAAATCTGCTAGTTCAGGTCATGCGAGCTCAAGTTACTAGGAGTCAATGTGGTCCTTCTGCTTAGTTCTCTTTCACTGTTGTGGGCAGATCTTTTCATGCAGAGACATCTCCAGGGAACAAATTGGGCTCCCTGATTTCATTCTTTCACTTGTAGCTTAAGATTTAGTTTGTTAAATAATCCTACGAGTATCCTTGGAAACTTGGAAACCTGGTGTTAAAATACTACATTTAAAGCCTAGGGCAGTGTTCGCATACAGTTTTCCCTTTCGAAGGTTATTCTGACCAAAGCATCACTGTTTGTTTTTCAAGCTAGCTATTTTGTTCACTATTTTAGGAATAATTTCTTCAAGATTGAATATATTTCCATAAAGTGCATATTCAACAAAGATGCCGTGCAATTTCATTTCTACCCAACATTAAATGACTACTGGATGTAAATAGTTGTAAAATTGCTGAATATTTTCCTGGGCACTGATATGAATATTGATGAAGATGTGGAATCTGGCAGTTTCCTAGGTGACTCCATTGTCAGAGGAGGTAAAACAATATTCCTCCTCTTCCCATAGCAAAGACAATCTCCCTCTGCAGAGTGTATTGTACGAGGGTGCTTGATTTAAACTAATTTTTTCTAAAATTAAAATACTTAAAACATAATTAAGAAACCTGTATAATTTAGCCCACTAAAACCAGAAAACCATTTAAATCAAATAAAATTTACACAAAAATGGCAGTACTGCAGAAACCAAGAATGACAGTTACTTGCCAGGCCTGTTACCATAACATTTATATGCTCACTTTGGGTGAAACAATTACCTTTTAAGTTGTGTCACTTTTTTTGGTACTTGAATGCCAGTTAACCACAGATACTTCATGAATTTTATATGGAGGGAATATACGAGTGGCTTTTGATTTCCGCCCCCCCATAGGACATTTGGTGGGCTTCTGTCCCAATATGTTGCCAAGATATATTTTGATGCTTTCCCTTTTCACAATTCGGTTGTTGAAATCATTATTTGGCATGCAAATACTGTTTGTGGAGCCAACACAGAAAGCTGGCTCTCTTCCTTTATGGCATCTTTTTAACACTGATAGAATAATATAATGTTTTATCCACTATAATGAACTTCATTTACAGATGGCACGGAATTCTGGAGAATGACATGTTTCTCACAGATTTTTAAGAATCGTATCTTCAGTTGGCAAAAAATGGGAAACTTTGATATTATAGGGAATTGTGTTATATCTTACTTCTGATTTTAAAATACTCTCTCTGCCCTTATAGAAAACCAGTCAGCGTTTTCCCATCCACTTCTAAAAACACTGAGACCAAGGATGGAAGTTAAAATAGCAAGGTGAAATCATGGCAGACTAGAAGTTTTGTTGTTCAATTTAGTTAAAATTATAGTCATACTGGTTAGGTGCAAAATATCTAGATGTATGATTTTTTTTTTTTTACAGTGATTTAAACTGTAAAACTTCAAAAACTCAGGTATAGAAGCACCAGTGAACACTTTAATAAATGGGCTTTTGACCATTAAAACTCTGGTTAGCCAGGTAGAAGTATTTTTCTCTATTCATTAAGGGAATACTAAATAGGATTTAAAGGACTGAACCTACCAAGTCTGTGTCCTACCTGCTCTAGAGAAGTTATTCTCTTCCACGGGCTGGTGACTGTCAAGACTAACTGCCCAAACAAAGCTCTGACAATAAAATGTGTCTCTACTCTCAACATACAGACTGAAAAGAAAATAAGAACTTAACAAATGGGAAACATTTTGAGAGTTCACACTGAAGCAGTGAGAGAAGGTGGTATTGTATGGTCTGTGTAGTATGTGTTTTGCAGAAGCTTTTGAGTCAGGACCAACTAAAGGAAAGAGGGCATAGACACCTTTACCTCAGCAATGAAGTTAATAAAACATATAGTACAAAAATCATTTATTTATCACGTACCATCCTGAGCACTGCAGGAGTCAAAAGCTATGTCGATGGCAGCCCTCACAACTGAATACTTCAAGGCTGATGCTAGGATAGGATACGGGGCAATGTTGATTTGCATGCTTAATTAGGGGCAGTGTGAGTTAGTCCACTGGCTTTGTACCAAACATTCTAGCAGTTCATTGAGTCTTCTAGGAGTTCAGAGAAGAGAAAGCTCATTTTCAGCTTGAATTACTTTTTTTTTCCATAGAAAGTTTGGGATTTTTAGTGGCATGTCCCAGATTTTGTTGGTTTTTCTCTTCCCTCTGACTGTACCTTTACAGTGCAGTTTGTCAGCTTTTCCTTTTTCATATGGTCCTTAGATGTTAAGAGTTCTTTAAGGCTTTCACCTTTTCTCCTCACTGCTTTCTCCCCAGATAATCTCATCCATGTGCATAGCTTTCATTGTCATCTATACATTAATGGCATTCAAATACACATTTTCAGATTAAGATTCTCCTCAGATCCAATTGCCTTGCCTTGGATGTCTGAAAGGTACTTCAAATGGAATATCTCCAAGATTTAATACATGATGTTTCCTCCCAAGCCTAGCCCTCACCAGCATTTTCTGGCTTAGAAAATGACACCACTATCCAACCAGCTACTCAAGCCAAAAACCACAGAATCATCTTTAACCCCTTTGACTTCTTACTTCATATCCTATTTATCATCAAATTCTGTCCATTTTACCTCTAAAAACTCTGGAATCTTTTTATACCCACTACTATAACTTTAGTCTACTATTGTAGCCTCTCTGGGTGTTTCCCTGGGTAAACTATGACACCCACCTTCAACAATCCTCTATTTATTCTTCACAATGAACCAAAGTAAGTTTTTGTTTTTCAAAATCCACTCTGAAGTGAAAGTAGCCAATCTGTAAAGGCTACATATGTAGGATTCCAACTATATTAACATTCTGGAAAAGAACTGTGGAGACAGTAAAAAAGATCCGTGGCTGCCAGGAGTTATTGGAAGGTGAGGGATGAATAGGCAGAGCACAGTGGATTTTTAGGGCAGTGAATCTACTCTGTAAAATACTGTAATCATGGATCCGTGCTGTAAAACCCATAGAGTGTACAACACCAAGAGTGAAGTCTAACGTGAACTGTGGAGTGGGGTGAGAGTGATGTGTCAGTGTTGGCTCAGCAGTTGTAACTCTGCTGCTCTGGTGAGGGATTTTGATGGTGCGGAGGCTGTGTGTGAATGGGAGCAGGGGTTATATGGGAACAACGTACTTTCTGCTGCTCCATTTTGCTGTGAATCTAAAACTATTCTGAAAAAATAAAGTCTGTTAAAAAACCCATTTTGATCTTGCATCGCCTCCTTACCTCCTGAAAGTGCTTTATTACCTTCCAATGCTACTAAAATAGTTGGAAGCCCTTCGCATTCACAGCCCTTGTCTATCTCTGTAGCTTCATTTCCTCTTACACCATTCTCACTTTTGCTCTCTGCTTTCCAGCCACGTTGGTCCCTTTTAGATTTGAATGGTACAAGCCCCGTGCTTCCACAGGGCTTTTGCCCCGCCCCTGTATGCAAGGGTCCTTGCATACAGACCCTTTAGACCTGAGCTCTTCCTGAGTCACTTCCTAAGGGGAGTCTTCTCTGAGATCCATATTCTTCTGCCACATTGGTTGCTTTGGTTCTATCTCTCATTTAGAAATCCATGTTATTTCCCCAAAGATTGTACCACTTTACATCTAGACATTCATAGTAATTAAATATTCATGATTATTTATTAACATCACCCTTTGCTACTAGACTGTAAGCACCATGAGACAGTACCCAGCTTATTTTTGCTCACCACCAAGTCTACTGCAATATAGGAGGTTGGAGGATAGGAGGTATTAGTAAATGTTTGTTGACTGAATGCATGGAGGAAAGAATGAGGACTGCCAAACTAGCCCTTGGTTACAAGTTTGCTCACTGTTTTCTCCAGCCATAGGGGTTTGGAGTCACTTGAAATATATATTAATCTCTCAGAAAAGAACTTTTTGAACATTCATTTTTAAAAGTCCCATCACAGCAGAATTTTTTTTTTTCTTAATCCTAAGCTTCTGTATTTCATGTGGTTACTCTATTCTCTGAGTTCTTGTGATTCCAGATAGAAATTTGCTTTGCTCTTTAAGGCATTTAGAGCTTAGGGTGAACAATATGAAAATGGTTGGTCAACAGTGGTGATTATCTGATGTCAGGGCTTCACTCCATGTCCAGCCTTTTCTCCACATCTTGGAAAATCCTCTCTGGATGGGTGGTCACTCAAGAAGAGAAGTGTGCTCTGTTCATTGCTCAGCAACAGAGGTGGAAATAAAATCACCATTTATTTTTTGTAATTTTATTTTATTTACTTATTGGCTGTGCCACGCGGCATGTGGGATCTTAGTTCCCCAACCAGGGATCACATCGGTGCCTCCTGCAGCGGAAGTGCAGAGTCTTAACCACTGGACCGCCAGGAAAGTCCCAAATCACTGTTTATTGATGGGGCTGCCTTGGGTTCCTCTGGAAGGTGTCCTCATGGTAGCCAGCACTGAAGCCAGAACACCATGAGGCCATCTGTTTTCCGAGGCTCATTGCAATTTGTTCCCAAGTGGTATCACTGCATAGTTTCCCAGACTTCATTAATAAACAATTGAGATGAAGAAATCATTCCCTTACTTTCCAGGTAAGCTAAGCAGTTTGTCTTAATTGCTTAGTCAGCTTTTACTGAGAGACTACCTGGGGATCCTAACCAGTCACCTCAGTACTAGTGATGTGAATGGTGAATTGGTAGTAATTTTCACAGAGGTAGCTATGGGTTTTTAAGTTATCTGATGTGTACTATTTTCCCCAATTGAAATTATAAATATTGCATATATATGTGTATAGATATTCTAAATGAATGCTTGTTTTAAATTACAGTCTGTCCTTTCCCATGGCACTGTGGCCGACTGCGCTGTTGTTGGCAAGGAAGACCCTTTGAAGGGTCATGTCCCGTTAGCTCTCTGCGTGCTGAAGAAAGGTGAGAGGTCTTTCTCCTCCCCGACTGCTGGGGCCCTGAATGATTAAAGTTAATTCAGAGCTTACCATCTGAACTTTCTCCCTAGATATAAATACAACAGAGGAACAAGTCTTAGAAGAAATTGTGAAACATGTTAGACAGAGCATTGGCCCCGTGGCTGCTTTTCGAAAAGCGGTGTTTGTGAAACAGTTACCCAAAACCAGATCTGGCAAAATTCCCCGCTCAGCTCTGTCTGCCCTTGTCAATGGCAAGCCATATAAGGTAAATTATCAAGGATGTTGAGTGCTTGGTTTTGAAATGTTTTCCCCCACTTCTTTGGTGTCAACTAAGATCTTTCAGTGGTTCTCAAGCATGAATTATATCCCTAGAAAACACGTAACAGTACTTTTTTTTTTAATATTATGGGGGAAAAATTGCATAGCCATTCTCTCTGTAGGAATGAGGGTTTTGGAGAGAAACACAGATTAATTAAGACCATATACTTTTGATTATAAGAACCAGTATGTGAAAATATTTTACTGTTAGTAAATATGTCAAATTCAAACTTGTGGAAACTCAATCTTATTAAATTAAGGATAAATTTTCCTTCATTGCCGTCATTAGTGACTAATAGTGAGTGAGAGGCTGGCTATAGATATTTTGAAAATTCTAATTGATATGTATGCTCATTATTTTTCCTGTTTTGAGTGAAAATTATTTTAGGTAATTTAGGCTGATTCAAGCATATGCATTCTTTTAATTTTGTGCATATTATACATGCACAAATATATGTATTTTTAATCATCAAGATCTAATAAAAAGTGATGCAACAGTAAGGAGTGGTTGTATGGGCAAATGCCAAAAAAAAAAATTCTTTCTATAGATGCTCATTGAAAGGCCCATAAAAGAAAGTACCATCTAGGACCAATAGTTTTGCTAACTGAACAGTTTATTTTACTATAGATGCATTTTAAAATATTGAGTTCAAAGTTCCCTGTTTTTGAACCTTTCCATATGAGTATGATAAGATAATGGGGAATACAAGATTGCATATAATTGTTTAATTGTATAGAATGGAAGGGTTCAATGAAGCACGTTCATCTGGCTCTAATTTTCTTTCCAGGTATCTCCTACAATTGAAGACCCCAGCATTTTTGGGCACATAGAAGAAATGCTGAAGCAGGCATTATGACTTTTTTTTTTCTTTTTTTGTCACTTTTCTAATTGGAGTTAGATTTTGGAATTATTTCCCAGAAATAAATATTTAAATAGAAATTACATGCAAACTGAAATGTAAATTGTAGAGCTTGGTCTAAAAACAATGTACGTGAAAACTAGTAAAAGGTCTTCTGTTTGATTAGCCCAATTAGCACTGTTACTGGTTACCTGTAACATTGCTCATTATAGATTTTCCAGAACTTTGATTTAAGAAAAATATATCTGACATACGATTTATAAAAATTGTATCCCCAAAAAAAACATTTTAATTGAAAGTGACACTAATATTGAGCCACTTGCTGAAATTAGGACTCTGCAGCTTTGACCCAAGACCTAAAACTCAAGTGAAGTCAGAAAACAATTATAATTTTCTTATAGAAATTCTGAATATTTTCTAATATTCTTGAGATGCCCACATGCATGGTTATTTTAAATGAAATGGATGAAATGGGAAGTTTTAGGTAATCATCTAGACATGATTTTCTAAGTAGGAGAATCTGTCTAGTCACATATTTCCTGAGGGAAGGCTGGGTACCAACCAAGGTACAGCTCTTTTCAATCCTTTGTTACTTAGTCAAGGGGAATCACAGGCTGGCAGAGAGCATAGAGGTCAATTAATCCAATCTCTTTGTCATGGAGATGAGGGCTCTTTAGCTGACTGTATACTCTTAATACTCTTTAGCTGACTGTATACTCTTAATGTAACTGGCAAGGAAAGCTCTTAAGGAAGAAATGTAAAAGTTTTTACATTAGCTAAAAACTGGGAGGAGTTTTAAGAGAAACCAAAAATCCAGATTTTATGTGAAATCTCTAATTTTTAAATAACTCACTAAAAAAAAAAAAATTGTCATATCCAAAGCACATCTTTCCATTTAAACTTCTGTAAAACTATTGAGCATTAAAAAAATAACTGAAAATTAGTCTTTGTTAATAAGCATATGATAATGTGCCAATTATCCAGAGTAGGTAGATATAGATAATTACTTATTTGGTTTACTTAGGGCTCTACATGAGATCAGTTATCAAAGAATATATTTAAACTCAAAAAATACCATACCCATGTCTTGACGGTTCTTAAAGTATTCCTCAGTCTTTCAGTCCATCAGGAACATTATTTTTAAGAGCAACTGTCTTAACATATAGTCTGGTAACATATCACAAAATATATATGAGATAATAGATAAGAGCTTATTGTTTGTTTCATAAAAATTGCTTACAACTTGTATAAAGACATTCTGAAAATGTTAGGATTTTTTGGACTGTAGCCTATAAGATAAATGGCTTCTCAAAGTAAATTGTTATTTGCTAAAATTGGCTTTTTGATTGTTACACCTGAAAAAATACATTCATCTAACTGTTCCTTTTAATTATTTTAGTAGACTGAGTTAAACTAATTAGATAGATATTCAACTTATAATTTGAAGTTGTTGGGTTCCTTAAACTGTCTCTTCTCTTGAGTACATTTTATCTTATCACAACTGTAATCTCACACTTTTTAATGTCTTAGAATTAAGATGTATTACCTTCTTTTTTCATATAAAATTCAGTTAATTTGAAATGGCAAATTCTTTAGCCGATTGTGTATCATAGTTCATCTGCAAGGTATAAACCCAGGCATATACAAGAATTGTGTTAACGATTACATCTTTGATCCTCTTGCACATTTTTCGTGGTAATCAATCTGAGAGACACTTCAGCAAGCGGGCTTGGGTTATTTTCCTGTTGAGTGGGATTGGAAAACAGTGCACAAGACCGGGGAAGTGGTGTTTTCTTGTATCTGGTTAAAGAAAGTGATCTCCTTTGCAGGGTCAGAGAAAGTACTGTTCCTCTCACAAGACTGAATGTGGGGCAAGAAAGATACAGTCATCAGATTGCTTAAATTTTGGAAGAAAAAAAAAAGGAATTTTCTATTTTAATACTTACCATAAGGTACTTTCACTCAATAGTACTTAAAATATTTTGAATTAAATGTCTTTAAAAATAACAATATAATGTTACTAAAAAATGTAATTTGCTGAAATAAATTCTGCATGATCTTCTTTTGGTAGTTGCATAGAATTTTTTTACTGTAAAGTATTAAAATTAAAATGTAAATATTTTATTTTAAAATCTATAGAAAAGTGCCAATTAATTGATCTATTTTGCCTGTGAAAATGTACTAAGTGTATACAAATGAGAACTGCTTTACATTTAAAATTAGTTTTATTTATAGAAAATTATATTTGTAAAGGTTCTGATTATTAAAAATATGAAAATTCATAACGTTGATAGTTAAAAGGAAGAAAACCAAGGTTCTAAGCTTAATCCATGAAATGGGTTTTAGAATCTGGCAAAATGATCTTATACATCGAAGAATATTTTATGGTTTTTGAGGCAAGTAACTGGATCTTTTATATCCCTGTATGTTAGTCTATTTTAAATGGTTAATGTCTCTTATTAGGTGATATCTTAAAGGGGAAGAACTGTTTATGCAATTAAGTTGTGCAGAACAGTAGATACAAATCTAGTTTGTATTATTATGATACCATAGTTTCTATATTATATTTCATTTCTGTAAGTCAAGATCCCCATATTCAGACGAACTTAAAAAGCTCTTTCCCATTGTTTCTAATCAGGCAACATTTTTAGAAAATTTAAAATCACTTTCATAAGCAAGTTTAGTGCTCCCTCTTGTGGCAGACTCACTTTTGAAGCTAAAAGATTGATCACTAAAAAGAATGATTTTCATTATAGTTTAAGTAAAATTTTAAACTATATGTGACTAGAAAACAAAGCTTAAACAGAGAACTGGAAGTATTTTTGTTTATTGACAATGGAGAGGGTTTCTGTTACCATTACCTTTTGAGTGAATCTGTTAAACAAAAATTGACATCAAAACAAATGTAATGTACGTGCAAACATAGCAAATTAAATACAAAAAAGGAATTACTAATGACAGGTCTTGCTGTTAATAAGATCAAGCAGCAGAAAATCAGCAGTTAGATAAATGGTATTCTTAAATAGATTTACTTTGAAATCTCCCATATAAACAAAGAATAAACAACAGTAACACCACCAAATAAAGCCACAGGGAAGAGAGAGATTATTCTTCTATACTTTTATACACTATATATGTTAATCATTCTGTCTTATTTCCTCTGATAAGACTGACTTCAGGGAAGTCGCAACAAGGCCTTCTCGGCTAAGAGCATATAACGTTAGTTAGACATGAGTCTGGCTAATGCCCTATTACATTGACAAAAGGGAAAGGTTTCTGGGGTTTTGCTTTTTCCAGTGGAAATGACCTCAGACTCTGCAGTGGTTGACATTCATTCACTGAACAGGGCTGGCTGGAGGTTCAAGGTATTTGGATGAACATGTGGTTCTTAGTAAAGAAGATTTTTTTTTTTTTTCCCTTGGTCCACAGGTAATAAGAAGAGATTTTTTTTTTCTTTATAAATTTTTTTAAATAATTGCTTTTGACTCTTGTAAACAGTTTGGCTTTGTTTTGTATTGAAAAGGAGATCGAGCCATCACAGTGCTATTTCTAAAGATATAGGACATCCCTGATTTCCTTTAAAGGTCTATTTTTGGCTCCAGTTCCAGGTTAAATCATTCTTTTTTACATGATCAGAGGCAGGTTTTCAGCTTTAAGGATTGACAGACTTGAAGGAGAAACATGTGGAAGCATGAAACATGCTTCCAGGAAACATATCAATTTGTTACAATGCAAAAACTGTAGAAATGGTGGAATGGTAAAATACAAACAGTACTTGGAATTGTCAAATGTTTGCACTCAAGACTCCATGAACCATATATTTTATTTTTAAAAAAATCATATTTATATCCATTTACATAAGACTTACACATTTAAAAAGAAATGCATACACAGTAATACATAAATGCCAAGTATATTACAATAAGACATGAAAAAACAAGTGGCTCTATTTCATAAAAGCATCTGTTGTACAGAATTTATGATGTGGATGATGCTTATTATTCAAATGACTTAAGCATTTTCTTACAATTGTAGTAAACTAATCAAACGTAATATCTGACTCCCCCCAAAATCACATTTTCAGCTTAATAAACCATTAGTTGTGATTATTTCCTTAGAATTCAGTCTTCACAAAGGTTTTCACTGCTTATCTTCTTAGATGGTAGTGCACTTTAGGTAGAGTAGACTGAAAAGACGACATCTAAAATATGTAATGGACAGCATTAGTTTACTGAAAGATCCCAGACTGGAAAATCTCCCTCTGCGACTCTTGGTGCACCTCCATGCATCCTGCCCACTTTTGTCGTAAGGGTAGGATATCATCTCAGGTCTAACCAATGGCTGTATGTAATTAATATTTGCTCCTCTCTAATTTTGTGCAGGCGAGGTTCATAGATAAGATTTGCTCAACTTTGTAGAAAGTATGGCAGTAATATAAACAGAGGTAGTCACAGAAAACCTCAGCAGTCCTTTTGAAAAGCGTACAGCTTGCTCATTAATAAATTGAGTTGAGTTGACCTATTCCATGGAATAGATCTGTATTCTAACTCATATATTTTAGAGCTCTTTAAAAGAGACCTTTGTTTAATTGTGACAAAAACATAATGATAATCAGTAACATATAAAGAATCTGGGTTAGTGATGTGGCATCACTGATTCTTTCCGGTCATAATATACTTAGGAAAAGATCACAATTACTATCCCGACACAAGAGATAAATGATATGTTCTGAATTGTGTTAATAACAAAAATGCTAATGTTTCCTCACAATAGAAATTGGTTGCCCCAGATTAACTTATTGGAAATAAATACCTTTATTCCATTTAATGGTAAAAACTAGGAAATATGAACGAGAATGCCAAGCACAAAATACAGATTATAAATAGTTAAAGAGTAATTCTACCCATCAGTCAAGAGCTAAGAAGCAAGCACTACTCAACATATTAAGTAATCATTTGTAAATTAGTGAAGTATTCTAATCCTAGTTCCTGGTAAATTATCATGTTATGTGTAGAAACTATTACAAACAGTATTTTGGAAAGCCTCTTATTTAACCAAATTATTACAAATTTTAGATCATGCCTAATAAGATGCCAAATTGTATACCATAATTAAAATTTTAATGTTAGGGTTTTACATTCTGAAATTAGATCTCTTATCTGAAAGCTTTTTGTTTTATCATCGGCAGCTTCAAATAGTGACCCAAATAAGGCAGCATATCAGCTCCTATATTAGGCCCCAAAGACCATCAGTAAATTGTGTGGAGCTTTTAGTTCAAGGCAATGAATAAACAGCACAAGATGAGCTGTTCCCCTCCCCAACCCTGTGCACATACTTGGTTCTAAATATTGCTCTAAAAAGTGTTTCTCCAAAATTTTAATTCATCGTAAATGGTAGAATATTTTGGTAAAGCACAGTTGTAGATTAAAAAATGTTTATGAGTTCTTGACATTTATTTTCTATGAAAACAGTTTTACTAAGACCGGTTTCCAATAAAATTCCATTTTCATATGGATTTGGAATTAGATTCCATCAACTAGTATTTCTCAAAGTACAAATGCCTTATAGCTTATGATTTTATAGGATGGTTTTCTGTCCTGTCCGCCATTGTTATAATGTTATTTCACTTGGTTTCTATCTGCTGTAAACCCCAGATACTTAAAATTCCTATACATTTTCAACAAGTATTAATCAGATTGATGAAAAACAACATACCAGAAGTTCAGATTTTTCAGTTATACTTTTGTTTTTAATGTGAAATCACCTCCAAATCATTTTCCTGATTCTGCCACTATTTGACTCTGGGTACTTACTAAAATACTATTTGCCTATTTCAACTTCCCCTATATAAAATACTCACTTAAAAGTGTGTTATTCTGTAAGTGCCAAACTCTCATCAGTAAAATGCTATATGCATCAATATAAAGTGCTACGAAAAAGTAGAAACCAGTGTAGTAGCAACCCATTGATGTGTAATAAGATAGTGACAGGCCTCCAACAGGTGGGCCTTAAACCATAGCAGACAGATGGTGATAGGAAATCCTAGATTAAGAGTTACAATATAAAGAACTTTCCACTCTCTAGCAATTCAAAGGGGTTCTCTCACTTCTCTCACTCTTCGCCACAACGAAGAGTATTGTGTATATTTACTAGTCTATGTAGGTTACATTTTTTTTGGCGGTTTGTTTTTTGTCAGCCAAGGAAAACTACTCACAGCAAGTCAGTGCTGCCTCCTTTGAGTGGCTTGTCAACATGAGTATGTGCGAACAGTGGAGTTGTCTAACCTCTGCAGTCTTGATGAAGGAACTGCAAATGGAGAAAAGGGCTTTAGAGGGACTTGGATGATTGAGTACAAAATTTCAGATGAGAAAGATTCATTTTCCCTGCATAAAGGGATCTGAACATATTAATAGACCTTCTTTCTCTCAGATAGAAGCCACTCATATTCCTTTTCTCAAGACAAGCTACTAAAGAAAATTTATTCCAGTGTGATTCACCTGAGCTTTCAAGTTGTGTATTCCTCCTTAGATGAAGTCTGTTAACAAGAACAGTTCCCCTGGGTGCTCCTGTTTTTGAAGCAAAGATTGCTCTTGGAGAATTCAGTATGATGGACTGTCTTCCCCTCCAATACTGAAAAGCTTCTATACTCATTTTAATCATGTTAAATTGCTCGTGAATTTTGCTAATGTGTTCCATAATAGTAACAACTTAGAAGAAATATAGATCAAAGATCATGGAATATAGATCAAAGATCATGGTTTATACTGGAACTTATTTTAAGGGCCATGATAACTATCACCTTGACAAGAAATAATAATTCTAGGTGATTGTCTCAATAAAGAGAGTGGGGCTTTTTTGTTTAATGCTTACCAGACAGACATAACTTTGTGACTACAACTTCAAATTTGTCTCTCCTCCAGAATGGCTGTTTTCCTTTGTGAAGTATATAACACAAGTCTAATGTCCACAGAAGGAAATACTAATTGGGAAATTACTGTCGGTTTTGTGTTTGTTTAATTCTCTTCTCATGGTTGTGCTTGTTTATTTAAGGCCTTCTGCCTTGGTCATAGGTGAGAATATCTGATGAGTCTGAGTTTTTAAGATGAAATAGAAAACTTGCAATATTCAAGCATGTAGGGTGACAGTGGAGTTAATTTCTGTTTATTAAGGACCTTTAGTCCAAATCCATCCTCTAAACAAATTATTTACTTGGTGAATAGAAGAGTAAAGAAACACAAATCATGCAGATGTTTTTCTTCCTAGATGTGGACATTAGCCAAAATAGTCCTTTTTAGGATATTTTAAATTATTTTTAAAATATGAATAAAGTGCCATGAGTTCATGCATTAGCAGCTTACAAAAGAGTATGGTCTGATGAAAGCAAAGTAAACGTCAAGCAGAGCAAACCAACTTAAGAAAAGAATCAATTCCAGAAAGCTGTGCAAGATCAGAGAATGACGGCATTTGCTAAACAAGCTTTTTACTTTATAAGCAGAAATGCAAAACTACTGTACCATCCGTTGTCATTTTCCTTGACTGCCCCGATGTTGTGGTTAACCTAAATCCAGCCGGTAACGTTTCTGAGGACCCAGGCATCATGCTGATTCCGTGTACTTCACGGGGAGGAAACTGCCTTCTCCAGGTCGACCCACGCCTGAAATTCTTGTCATCACTCTGCCAGTACAGAGATACAATTTTATGTAATGAAAACAAGTAAACTAGTCCAGGTGCTTAAAACATGTAACTCTGATTATTTACATTCAGTCTGTAAAGTATACATATGGAATACTATATTTCAAGGGTTATATTGATTCCAAAATGAGAATGCAGGATATGTGAAATAGAAATGTTTTTATTAAAAAGTTCATATGATTTCGAATCTAAAACATATATGAAAGTAAAATCTTTGAAAATTTAAAATAAAACCCCAAAGTTTTTCCAAAAAGAATTTTGGGTATACTTTGTTGCACTTCATGCCAACTGTTTTTATGTTATGAGATGATATACTTAGTTGAATAAGTATTGGGTAAACACTATTTGATTCACACACTTGATTATTTCATGGATTTTGCTTTTATGTATACAAGATATATGTTATGGGAAATCTATATTTGATACAGCCTGGCTCATATGGGATACGATAATTTATATTCTGTGTAAGAAACTAAATTTGTCATTTGCTAGATTTCAGCTGATACAGAATTAACTTGTAGTTTGTTGAAAAACCTATGCAAATGGTCACCTTCCTTTTAATAAATACATGTGCTCATTAGATGCCACTAAAAGCATAATGTAACTCTGGCTGCTGTTTTACAATGTAATTCTTGTTGCTGATTCTATTATATCTTAATTGCATAAAATCTTCCCTCTCTGTGCATACACATTGTACCTGCAGACAAACCATTATTTTCTCTGAATTGGTAAGCAACAATATGTAATTTACCATTTGACTGATTATATTCTTTGTTTCTAATGTAAGGAAAATATTAATCATTCTACACAGATCTTATCTTCTTATATCACTAAGTTTTTCATCTAAGGAAGGACTGTCTACTCCCTAAAATTATAGTTAAATATGTGTGGTTGACTCTGCTAGCTCAGGTGACTTCATTTGGGCATAGAGAATATAGATAGATATTCAACCTAAATTATTGTTATAAATAAGAAACACTATAAAGTATTCTTCATCATAGACTACTAATTTAAGTAGCATACAAGGTTAATCTGGGAAAAATAAAATCATTTATGTAATTACATTTATCCATTTTTCTTTTAGAATCCTTATTATTAATATATAAATTTTGTTTAGATTTGATAGCCATTTTACACTTTAAGAGATTTCTGCTACTCTTCTCAACTGCTGTATTTGACTTTGCCTTAGACTCCAAATGTTTGTTTATAAATGGAAAAAAGAAGCAGAATTTCACAGTTGTGGCCTCTCTGACTTCTTGTATCTTGGAGAAGTTGTTGCATGAACATAAATTTTCTTCAGTTCTATAAAACATTACATTACATTGTAGGAATGTACAGCTCCTATAATGTTTGAGATAAGGGCTCAAAAATATGCCAGTAAGTTGAGAATTTAAATCATGATTCCTTAACTTCTGTTCTTTCAACATAGTGTTACTGCAGAAAGTTAATGGGAACTATAAGCAACAACATCACAGGAAAAGGTTTCCATGAGAGGAGACTGAAAGATATGCTCTCAGCTGAGGATATCCTCTGTCTGTAGCAGCACATGAACACTTCTCAAATCATTTCAGTGGAATCTGAATGCGATCAGCCCCAGAAACAAGTCTATTCTGGCTCCAGCTAAGTTGTTTAGATATTTTTGTTCACACTCAAAAAACAAAACCAAAATCAAAGAAACAAACAAAAAACTGAGACAAAAGCGACTAGAGGGTTTGAATGATAAAATCATGTGCTTTTTTAGTAATAAAAAGAGGTAGCATATTTTAAAGGCAGATAATAACGTTCCATATAGGCCTTTCAACTTGTTCATTACTTTTAAGAAGCAACACTAGAACCCACATTGACTTGTGTCTCTGACTGGACCTCTACTTCAGCTCAGTCTGCATTTTAGAATCGTTATGATATGACAGATCTTTAATAATTTTTATTAAAATTATTTTTCCAACTTTTAAGTAAGGATAATAATTGTACTTAAAAGTGTGTATGGGGCTTCCTTGGTGGCGCAGTGATTGAGAGTCTGCCTGCCGATGCAGGGGACACGGGTTTGTGCCCCGGTCCGGGAAGATCCCACATGCCGCGGAGCGGCTGGGCCTGTGAGCCACGGCCGCTGAGCCTGCGCGTCCGGAGCCTGTGCTCCGCAATGGGAGAGGCCACAGCAGTGAGAGGCCCGCGTACCGCAAAAAAAAAAAAAAAAAAAAAAGTGTGTATGTGTTTATGCAGACTATCTTTTTGATTCAACAATTAAGAATAAGGATTAAAAGCAGATACAAACTACTATATGTAAAATACATAAACAACAAGGCCCTACTGTACAACACAGGAACCTATATTCAATATCCTGTAATAAACCATAACGGACATAAAAAGAAACGAAGTTGAGTTATTTGTAGGGCGGTGGATGGACCTAGAGTCTGTCATACAGAGTGAGGTAGGTCAGAAAGAGAAAAACAAATACTGTATGCTAAAACATATATGGAACCTAAAGAAAAAAAATGGTCATGAAGAACCTAGGGGCAAGGAGGGAATAAAGACACAGACCTACTAGACAATGGACTTGAGGATACGGGGAGGGGGAAGGGTAAGCCTGGACAAGGAGAGAGTGGCATGGACATATATATACTACCAAATGTAAAACAGATAGATAGTGTGAAGCAGCCACACAGCACAGGGAGATCAGCTCGGTGCTTTGTGACCACTTAGAGGGGTGGGATAGGGAGGGTGGGAGGGAGGGAGATGAAAGAGGGAAGAGATATGGGGATATGTGTATATGTATAACTGATTTACTTTCTTATAAAGCAGAAACTAACACACCATTGTAAAGCAATTATACTCCAATAAAGATGTTAAAAGAAAAAAGGAAATGGGCTTCCCTGGTGGCGCAGTGGTTGAGAGTCCGCCTGCCGATGCAGTGGACACGGGTTCGTGCCCCAGTCCGGGCGGATCCCACATGCCGCAGAGCGGCTGGGCCCGTGAGCCATGGCCGCTGAGCCTGCGCGTCCGGAGCCTGTGCTCCGCAACGGGAGAGGCCACAACAGTGAGAGGCCCACGTACCGCAAAGAAAAACAAAAAAAGACTCATCAAATAGAGGATATCAATAGAGAGACAGAAATTATATATGATATGTATTATATATATGATATATATATTATATATATACAGAGAGAGAGAGAGAATCTAATGGAAATTCTGGAATTGAAAAGTGAAACAACTGAAATTAAAAATTCACTAGACGGGGCTTCCCTGGTGGCGCAGTGGTCGAGAATCTGCCTGCCAATGCAGGGGACACGGGTTTGAGCCCTGGTCTGGGAAGATCCCACATGCTGCGAAGCAACTAGGCCCGTGAGCCACAACTACTGAGCCTGTGCATCTGGAGCCCGTGCTCCGCAACAAGAGAGGCCGCGATAGTGAGAAGCCCGCGCACTGGATGAAGAGCGGCCCCCACTCACCGCAACTAGAGAAAGCCCTCGCACAGAAACGAAGACCCAACACAGCCAAAAATAAATAAATAAAAGCCATTTCTAAAAAAAAATTCACTAGAGAGGTTCAGTAGCATCTTTGAACTGGAAGAATAAAGAATCAGCAAACTTGAAGATACAGCAATTGAGATTATTCAGTCTAAAGAACAAAGAAAAAAAGAATGAAGAAAAATGAACAGAGCCTCAGATACCCATGGAACACACAATATACACTTAATGGGAATTCCAGAAGAGGAGCGAATTAGGCAGAAAAACATATTTGAAGAAATAATAGTCCAAAAATTTGATGAAAAATATTAATCTACACATCCAAAGTCCAAGTAGACATCATAGTAAAACTGTTAAAAGGCAGCGAAAATCTCGAACACAAGAGAGAAACTGATGTATCATACAAGGGAACCACAATAAAATTAACAGCTAATTTTTTATCAGAAACAATGGAGGCCAGAAGGAATGAGATGGCATATTCAAAGTGCTGAAAGAAAAAAATCCTGTCAATCAAGAAGTCTTTGTCCAATAAAAGTATCCTTCAACAATGAAGGTGAAATAAAGACACTCCCAGACAAAGAATGAGAATTTGTTGCTAGCAGGCCTGCCTTATAAAAAATACTAAAGGAAGTCCTTCAGGGTAAAAGGAAATGACACCTGACAGTAAACTGAATCCACATGAATAAATAAAGAGCAAAAGGCAATTATATAGGTAAATACAAAGACACTACAAACATATTTTTCTCTTTTATTCCCTTAACTGAGTTAAAAAACAATTGTTGGGTTTATAACATAAAGAGGGAATAGAGTTATATTGGAGAAAGGAAAGGACACCAGACAGTAGCTTGAATCCACAGAAGAAAATGAAAAGAACCATAAATGATAAATATGTGGTTTAATATAAAAAAATTCTATAAATACATTTTTTCTCCTTTCCGCTCTTAAATTTTTAAAAAGACATATAAAGCAACTATTTATAACACTATTATTGGATTTATAACACATGGATGTAATATATATGACAATAATGGCACAAAGGGTAAGGAGGGAATTGAGCTATATTGGAGCAAAGTTTTGATAATTTATTAGAATTGAGTTAGTAGTAATCTGAAGTATATTGTGATAAATTACATATTATAATCTCTAGAACAAACTGAGACTAGTAACTCAAAAATATAATAAAGAAACCACAAAGGAATTAAAATGTACATTAGAAAAGTATTTAACACAAAAGAAGACAGTAAAGGAAGAACAGAAGCACAGCAAGAACAAAAGAAGACATGAAGCATATAGAAAAAAATAAAATTGCAGAGAGAAATCCAACCGTATCAATAATTACTCTAAATATAAATAACTTAAACATTCAGACTAAATGTGAATGACTTAAACATTATCAAACCAGATTAAAAAAACAAGATTCAATTATACACTCCCTACAAGAGACATTTTAGATGCATAGACACAAATAGGTTGAAAGCAAAAGAATGAAAAAATATACACCATGCAAACAGTAACCACAAGTGAGGTAAAATGTCTATACCAATATTAGATAAAATAGACTTTAAGACCAAGATATATACTAAAGACAGAGATACTTTATAATGATAAAAGGGTCAATTCATCAAAATGATATAATTATGTGCACCTAACAACAGAGTCCCAAAATACATGAAACAACGCCTGACAGAACTGAAGGGAGAAATAGAGCATTCCACAATAGTAGCTAGAAAGACAACATACTGAACAGGAGAAAACATTTGCAAATGATATGACTGATAAGGGGTTAATATCCAAAATATATAACTAGCTCATATAACTCGACAACAAAAAGAAACAACCCAATTAAAAAATGGGCAGAAGATGTGAATAGACATTTTCCCAAAGAGGACATTCAGATGGCCAGCAGACACATGAAAAGATGCTCAACATCATTAATCATCAGAGAAATGCAAATTAATACCAAAATGTGATATCACTTCACACCTGTCAGAATGGCTGTCATCAAAAAGAACACAAATAAGAAATGCTGGAGGGGATGTGGCAAAAAGGGAACCCTTGTACACTGCTGGTGGGAACGTAAATTGCTGCAGCCATTGTGGAAATCAGTATGGAGGTTTCTCAAAAAACTAAAAGTAGAACTACCACGTGACCCAGCAATTCCACTCCTGGGTATATATCTGAAAAAAATGAAAACACTAATTCGAAAAGATACATGCACCCCAATGTTCATAGCAGCATTATTTACAATTGCCAAGATATGGAAGCAACCTAAGTGTTCATCAGTAGATGAATGGATAAAAAAGATGTTGCATGTATATATACTATGGAATACTACTCAGCCATAAAAAAGAATGAAATTTTGCCATTTGCAGCAACATGGATGGACTCGGAGGGTATAAGTGAAATAAGTCAGACAGAGAAAGACAAATACTATATGATATCACTTATATGTGAAATCTAAAAAATAAAGCAAACTAGTGAATATAACAAAAAAAGAAACAGATTCACAGATATAGTGAACAAACTAGTGGTTACCAGTGGGGAGAGAGAAGGGCGGAGGGGTAAAATAGGGTTGGGGCTTAAGAGGTACAAACTATAATGTATAAAATAAGCTACAAGGATATGTTGTACAACACAGGGAATATAGCCAATATTTTATAATAATTATAAATGGAGTATAACCCTTAAAAATTGAGAATCACTATGTTGTACACCATAACATATAATATTGTACATCAACTATACTTCAATAACAAAATTTTAAAATTAAAAAAAAAATTAAATGGCTAAATAAAAACCAAAAGAAAAATTAAAAAAAATACAAACCATAATGGAAAAGAATGTGACAAAGAATATATATGTATATATACACACATATATATACATATATATATACATATATATATATATAGAGAGAGAGAGAACTGAATCACTTTGCTGTACGCAAGAAACTACCACAACATTGTAAATTAACTATACTTCAATAACAAATTTTAAAAAAAGAATAAGGATTGAAAAGATCATCAAAGTTATAAAATTAAAATCAGTTAAATATTAACTGTTTTTAAAATATATTAATAATTATCCTGATTGGACAGGAGTATGAATTTACAGGAAGTTAGCTGAGGTCAAGACTGTAGAGCTTATCTAACTTCCTCTGAAAAGGACAGCTTGGGTTTTATAAAACCAAGATCACCTGCCCTGCCCATTTGAATGTGGAATTATTGTCTCATTTTAGGAATTGCTGTGTTCATTCACAAAACTATTTTAATCAGCTTTTCTTTACAGCCAAGAAACACCTGCATTTTGCAACACAGAATCATGCATCACTGTATTTTCCACTTCATACTCAGGTTTCCTCCCCATTTCTTCCAGAAAGATCCTTGAAAACCTCAGAAGGAATATTAAAATGCATAGTTTATCAATGCACAGAGTGTGCTAATGTCCCTTGTATTCCTTCATCTTGGGAGACTACTTACATGTTTACTATTTTCCAAATCATTTAAACATGCATTTACTATGTGTAGAGATTCTTACACTCAATATAACCTTCAATTCCTGACTGTTAAAATGTTACTCATATATTTTTAAGGAAAACACAATATTGATATCTAAAATAATCAAAAACTTCCCATTTATTGAAAGCAAGTTTTTTCTTCCTTTTAATATCCTAAAATTTCCTGTGAAGATATACTGATATTTAAGAAATAAGCACATCCCTTATTAAAGAGCTGAATTTATTAGGGCTAGTGTTGCCATTACTTACAATTTAAAAAAATTTTTGCTCAACATTATTTTGCTGTCATAGCTCATGAAAAATGTCTGAATTTGAAATACTTCTTAGTGTTTCTAACTGCTGATATGATAATATATATGAATTTATAATGTTCTTTCCAAATCAAATTAGTAAAATTAAATATTTAAGAATAATAGTGGGGAAAATTCTAGATTCTATCCATAGAACAAGCATCTGATTAATTTTGAGCACTAGTCCTTGAAAGCCATTTTACTTGTACTGTCCCAGGTCCCTTTTGAATGACAATGACAGACAAAGACTTACTTCATCCAGTCGCCGTTCAGTTCCCAGAGCCAGGAGGTTATTGTATTCCCTTTCGAGAATCTGCCTTGCCTGTCGAGATCAGATTAGAGTTAACATCATTGAAGTCACCTTTTATTTGAAAAATCATAGTGATTATATTTACCTGAGAAAACATTCCAATACCCTGTTTTATTTACAGGGGTCTCATTTTTTTCATCCTCTATATCTATAAGCCATTGTAAATTTAAACTATAAACACAAGGAAGGGCAATTTTCTTCAGTCTGTGGACAGTAGAGACAGCCTCACATAAACGTCTGAGGTCAAAGGGTTTGACCTCACTTTGTTACTTTATTCCAATTGAATATTTTATGTAAACTTTGAAATATACAAAAATGAAATAAAAAGTAAAGTTAGACTGCCACATTTTTATCAAGTCTATGCAGGTAGTTCTGAAACCTGGCCAATCATCATCATTTGGGGAAACTTTAAATGATTAGGGTTCCTGTGCCCTATCTCTTGATATCTGATTTCTTAGGCTTGTGATGTAGATTGCACGTTTTATTTTAAGTTTTTAAGGAACTCCAGCAATTCAAATAATTATCCAGACTTGGGAAACAATGGCACACCCAGAGCTGAGTGTCTGTATAATTCAGAGATGTAAATAGAAATGACTGCCCCTCAGAGGGGCAGAGACTAAAGGCCATCTGTCAGGGATATTGATTGGGGGAATCTGGCATTCAGGTGGGAGGTTGGACCACATAACTTCTAAATCCCTTTCAACTTAATTTTATGATATTGTTTTGGCTAGAAATCCAGTAGCTTGAAATTAAAGTCCCAGTGACATATATCAAACGTTGAACTAACTCCCATTAGGAATCATGAATATACAGCCGACTTTTTTTTCCTAAAAGTTTACTTTGTCCTTACATAAACCAGGACACAGTGCAACTACAGCACAAAGGGGCTTGCCTGGGTGTTCTGTGTTGGAATCTGTAGTAATAAAGCTAAGCTGCTGTAGTCAAAGTTCTCATCCAGGGCTATAAGTGAGCCATGCACACCACTTTCAAGAATATTATTTGCATATTCTCGAAGTCCAATTGCTTGTATCCAGCGAATAACTCGATCATTGCTCCACACCAACACATCTAGAAAAAGAGGTGCATCATTTTAGGCTGCAGTATTTTGCATAGTAAATAAAAACTGCTGGCTGAAATGAGCCACAGGCGTCTGGCCAAGTTAGCATTTATGCTGGCTTCTTTATCCACTCCCTAGTGCAGCTGGCTCCTTGTGTTACATGTATTTACCTTTCTAATAACTAACCCTTTCTACTTTTAGCCCAGAAAAAAAATTGTGATTTTAAGAGTGTTTATTATCACTGAAATGAGAGCATTTCCATCACATGGAACATAATGTCTCAGAGTGTTTCTTGTTTTCATTCTGGAGCTCTAGGGGTCTGTCTGAAGTTCAATGCTTTTACCACCAGATGGGGACGTTTCTTATTTGTGTCCATATACAGCTCTTCAGTCAAGAGAGCAAGATGACAATCTAAAATGGTTCTTCATCAGAGTATTTTTAAACTACTACCTAACTATTGTGTATAGGCTAGAAGAAACTTTTTTTTTTCCCATCTGAAGCAATAAGTCAGAGAACAGAATAGTAAGAGAACAGGCACTCAATAGTTTGATACTTACCCTACTATTTTGTCAATCCATTATTTCTCAATCACATACTAATCCAAAAATCAACCACTCTCAAGTCATAAGTTGTTTTTCCTTTTAGGTTGAAACGCAATATTTTACTAAGGTACAAAACACTTTGAATTTTATTTTCTAAAACTAAAACCTTTAGAGAAAAATGTCATATATACCTTTTTAGAGCATAACATATCAAAGTATATTTTATCCTTTTTCCATTCCTTCTCATTATGAGTGGACATAATACTACATAATAGCCAGCAAAACAGTCAGAAGGACAAGAATGTTCCATTGAAAAGAAAGAATTTTGAGGAACTTAAGGGGAAATGAGAAAATAATTAAAACTTTTTTTCTAAAAAAAGAATCAAAACTTTTTTTCATTTCTAGAAAGGGAAATGAAACCCATAATTTACTAGTACAGTAAAAGTAAGTTTTCCTATTAATTTTTTTTTCTTTCAGAATGAAATATATACCTTATCCGGAAAAAGTATAAAGAATACTTTGGGAACTATTCTTCAACTTCAACTGTTCATTTCCCCAATTTAACTTATCTGCAAAAATCTTATTAGTATTTTCTTCTTTGTGTGTGTGTGTGGGGGGGGAGAGTATTTATATATTAAGTTTTTCAAAAGCATTACTAATTTGTCCTAATGCATTAATTTATAACCAATTCAGATTTTCTTGTGTATAACATCAAAGCAATAAAGTGATACTTCAGCACCACAGAGGTCCCCTCATATCCTTTCTCAATTATCCTCACCTCAACAATAACCAATATTCTGACTATGCTCACGCCAGATTAATTTTGCCTGATTTTTTAGTTTTTTATAAATGCTGTCGTACAATATGTATCTTCACTCAGTATAGGGTTCACCCATGCTATGACAAATAGCAGTAGCTTGTTTGTTTAGTATTCCATTGTATGATTATGTCACAATTTATCCCTTCTACTGTTGATGGAAATTTGGGTGGATTCTACTGTGGTTATTAAGAATAGTGCTGCTTTGGGGCTTCCCTGGTGGCACAGTGGTTGGGGGTCCGCCTGCTAATGCAGGGGATGCGGGTTCGTGCCCCGGTCTGGGAGGATCCCACATGCCGCGGAGCAGCTGGGCCCATGAGCCATGGCCGCTGAGCCTGCGCATCCGGAGCCTGTGCTCCGCAACAGGAGAGGCCACAACAGTGAGAGGCCCGCGTACCGCTAAAATATATATATATATATATATATATATATATATATATATATATATATCCACCAGTATCTTTTCAACTATTGCTTCTTCCTCATTCTCTCTTAACCTCTCTTTCTGGGATTCCAATTACACCTATACTAGACTCCTCCCTGTGTCCAGTGTCTCTAATGATCTGTTTTGTATCACTCATCCTTTTGTTTCTTTTCACGTTTCAGGCCAGATATTTTCAACTGATATATCTTTTATTTCATTATTAGTTTCAGTTTAAACTTTCTGCTTCTTAAAATTTCCATTTAATCATTTCTTAACATATTGATTCTAGCTCTTTATTAAAAATTTTCCATTTTGTCACCTATTTTCTTAACACATTAATCACAATTGTTTTAAAGTCCATGTCTGAAAAAAAATCATCCAGGGTCACTTGTGGATATATTTATATTTTCTGTTTTATTCCTTTTGGTTTTCCTCATTTTGCCCCATTATTTGACATGTTTTATATATATATACACATATATATATATGTATATATGTGTGTGTGTGTGTGTGTGTATATATATATATATATATATATATAAATCCCTGACTTTATGACTGAAAAATGCCTCAAGAGGAACTTTGCATAAAGTGTCAGGCTTACTTATTTCTTGTTTCTCCAGGTTCTTGGTTCCTCAAGACCTGGCAGCTTTGTCACCTCTAAATTACAATGTTCCCTCCCCTGTTCTGTAAGACAGGGAAAAGCAGCAGAGAATGAACAGGCTTACCTCTCAACACATTCCTCTTTTTCTCAAGATCATGGCCTCTCAAGGCTCGGGTGTCTTAATTGCTTTCTGCTGCCTTCAAACAGCTGTTTATTGATTGATCTAGTTTTTCTACTTGTTCTTGGTTGATTTAACGTATTCCATTATAGTCAGAAATGGAGATTCCTGAGATTAATTTGTACTCTTTTTGTCTCTACCAATCCATGGTGGTGGTAAAGCATTTGCATATGAATCTGGAAGGTATATATACCTCACATACCTCTACTTAACTCTTTTTGTGGCTTGAACAATTTTATTTCAAAAGAAAGGCCCTAAGTCTCTCTTTGGATTTGGTTTAATGAGAAACATGTGAGGAAAGACTCAAAATGCCCACTTTCCACAATCGCACTACTATATCCTGCTCCAGCCAAAGAATGAATTTCTTCAGGAAGTAGGATGTTTATCGTCTCCCTCTGAGTTTCAGCTCTTTCTTTCCCCATGTCTTCAGCAAAGCAAAGGACTTTGGTAATAATCCTTACTATCTATGGAAATTTTATATTATATATATATTCACTGGGTCTCCCTGGTCAGTCCTAAAGTATATGTTTTCCTCTGAGCATTCATTAGTTTTTCCATTGAGGCATTAGACCTCAGAAAACAGGATGTAAGTTGGTTGGCATTATATTTTGGTTACATTAGTCAGCTGCTGTTGATAGCAACCAATTAGTTCTAACTACTGGTTATACCACACTTGCACTTCAAAAGTTGGGTAGGTATGTATGGTATGTATGGCTGGCAGTATCAGTTCTCCAATTATTTTTACTAAATGCAACATTTAAAAAACTAATGGGGGCTTCCCTGGTGGCGCAGTGGTTGAGAATCTGCCTGCTAATGCAGGGGACACGAGTTCGAGCCCTGGTCTGGGAAGATCCCACATGCCACGGAGCAACTAGCCCCGTGAGCCACAACTACTGAGACTGCGCGTCTGGAGCCTGTGCTCCGCAACAAGAGAGGCCGCAATAGTGAGAGGCCCGCGCACTGCGATGAAGAGTGGCCCCCGCTTGCCACAACTAGAGAAAGCCCTCGCACAGAAATGAAGACCCAACACAGCCAAAAGTAAATAAGTAAATAAATAAATAAAAAGCCAAGCATTTGAAGCCCTTAAAAAAAAAAATAAAAAAAATAAAAAAATAATGGGACAATAGTTCAACAAAAATGTAGAGTTTTCTTTACACTAAATGGATTTGCAAATAGGAAGTATTTGTTCTTTTCTGGAGCTGGATTTGTATTTTGATAGCCTATGACATATTTTGTAGTTACCATATTTCTGTAAATATATGTCTACCAAAAATTCCATTGCCATATCTGTAGTTATTCATGAAATAATAAGTATAAAATAATCCATTTATTTACAGGGTAAAGGTAAATAAGACACTAATACCAAATTCTCTTCTTCAGAACAACACAGTTTTGTTTTTCTTTTCATTTTGTAAATCAGATCCCTTTCTATAAATCTGTTTCCAAGCAAATTTTATGCTCTGACTTTAAAGCTTTGTAAGGATCCTCTTGACCTAAACAATAAATGTCTAGAGATCAGTGTTGATTGTTTCCTAGCAACAAATTAAATGCTTATAGATTTTGATATTCACATGGTCTCTTCACTTCAGAAAGCTGTTTATTAAGGTCAAGGTTAATTAACACTTCAGATAACAACAGAGACCCCTAGGCACAGTCAAGAGTTATTCTTGTAAATGTCGTCAGATCAGTTACAGGAAATGGGCTATTTATGATCTCACTCACAGCTACATCACACATGGAGTTGCCTGTGTATAATCATAGTGAATCCTGGCAGCTTTTCTCAGAGCTACACTCTAACTAGCAATTGCCAAATACTAATATAATATTTGATATAGTGCCAAATCATCTGTCTACATAAGAAGCATTTCATGTGATGAGACCAAGCATAATAAAATCTAATTGGAAAAAATGCTTCAAAAAAGAAAACCAGAAACAGGTATCCCACGGGTAAAATCTATTTGTGTGCTAAAACATCTCTGTTAGGTCAAGCACAGACTTCCTTTTGCTGTCTTTATTTGGCCAATTAGTTCCCAAATTTCAATTCAACTGAACAGCAGTGCTCTAAAAACAACTTGCAATTTCCTGGGTCCCCAAAATAAAGTGAAATCAAATAACCCAATTTTGATAATGGAAGAACACTTTCTTGCTCCTAGGTAATGAGTCAAATGAAGTGTTACAAGAAATCCGTTGTGTGTCTGTCTACTCTCCAATGAACCATATATAGAAAAATACTTTTAATCAATCACCTTCACAGGCATTCAAACCCATTCCACTCTAACTAATGTACTGTCCAAGAACTGCCAAAGATAAAAGTGATTTCTGACAATATTTATCACAAATGAAAATTACAGAAGTCTAAGATAGGTGATCTGAAAGAATAAAACAGTGCTAAACTTTAATATGGGAAGGAAGGGTAACATGTAATATATACTATTTTCATGTCTAAGGTAAGCCCTAAAGGCAGTGAAGATGACAATAAACAGACTCGTGCCTAACTTTGAACAATTAATGTACAAACACTTATTGAATTTGATGAAATGCTTCCATGTATCAACTCCTGGGTAATGGTAAACAGAAATATAAGGAGTTTATTTTGCTTCTACTCAAAATTTTCTTCAAAAAATTTGAGACTTTTTTCCATTAAAAAGTATAAATAGACATAAAAGGGCTTATGATTTTTGCCCATAAAAGTCCCATAGATATTTATATCTTATACCTAATCATTAAATTTTCCTTCAACAACAACAATAATAAAAATAAAGTGGTCTCTAACAAGTATAAAGTCTAACATGTTGTTCTTTTTAAACAATTATTTCCCCTGTATATTAAGGTACTGCTCAACATTTAAAGAGTTAATTACTAAATACAGTACTTTTCTAAAGTCTGTTATAGGAAGTGTCTTATTGGTTTGTACAAACAATAGTTGCAGCAGTTAGTAATGTTTCTAAAATCATTCCTAGCTAAAATTATTAATGGACTAGTCTCATTTATAGGGGAAAATTCCCTCTGTAACTTCTATATAAAAATCCCTGTATAATTTCAACAACTATATTACAAAAATAAAATATCTGGTCACTGAAATAGAATTCAAATGATGCAAACCTGGGATAAACTGCTATAAATAAATTATATACCATGTTTCTCTGAATCATAATGAGAATGTTCTATTAAAAGTCTGACAAAACTATCTATGTGGAGGCATGTTTACAATAAACAGAATATGTAAGTAATAGGTTCAGAGGAATAAATCTCAATTCAGAAAATCAAGAATATTCCCCAAGTGGGATATCTATCTTATAAAGTGATGATATCCTTTTCTGAGTTTTAATCAGAAAAGTAATGAAAAAGAAATAATGATGACACTCTTCTAGCTGAATACTTACGGTACTTAATGACAATTGTAATGCATACAGCATTTTAGGTTCATAAAAGTGAAAGCTAAAAATCCCAGAAAAAAAAAGGCATTTGATATGAAAGAAAGACATATTACCTTTTATTTCATGTTGGCTTGCTTCTCGTCTTCTTTCTAGTTCTTTTCGGTCATAATTCAACCTCTTTAAGCACATAATTCCATATTGTAAACTTGTTCTGTTATTTTTTTTTAAAGGAGAAAACACATTTAGTTTACTCACTAGATGATTAAGCATAGTCAACACTATGCACTACTTCTTCAGGCAACAGGTTAATAAATTCCATTTGTAATTAAATCCTTTAGAATTGGAGGGAATTAAAATTATAGTTATTCTAAGCACACAGTGTTTCTAAGGGGTAAAAAAAAAATATTTTCAAAATAAAATAACCATAGTCTTAAAATTAATCTTGGATTATGCTGTTCATCCACATGTCTTTGTTTTCCATTAGGCTATTTCAACATTGTTTGAAGACAAAGGAACATTTTACTCCTTTGAAAAGAGTCACTATTATGGAGACAAGAAGGAAATTATAAGAAAGGGATACTCTTCTTTTTAGCTGATGAGAAAAATAATATAAAAACATGAATGAGGGCTTCTCTGGTGGCACAGTGGTTAAGAATGACACAGGTTTGAGTCCTGGTCCGGGAAGATCGCACATGCCACGGAACAACTAAGCCCATGCACCACAACTACTGAGCCTGCGCTCTAGAGCCTATGAGCCACAACTACTGAACCCACGTGCCACAACTAGAGCCCGCACACCTAGAGCCCGTGCTCTGCAATGAGAGAAGCCACCACAATAAGAAGCCCGCACACCGCAACAAAGAATAGCCCCCGCTCGTCACAACTAGAGAAAGCCTGAGCACAGCAACGAAGACACAACGCAGCCAAAAATAATAAATAAATAAATAAATTTATAAATAATTAATAAAAAGATGAATGAGTTAAGTGATAACATACAGAATCAAATATCAAAATGAATAGCCACCAACTCTAAGTGATACAGAAATATGTGAAAGGAACAAGTCAGCAGATATTGAAACTCTATGTGGAAAGGCTATTGTGGAAGAGCAGAAAACTGACTGATCCTTAAAGGATCAGGCAAAGGGAGGGTTAGTAAAGGATATGGAAAACCATGAACACAGGATGGCTGATGAAATGTTAAATGTGTGGTGATAGATCCTCTGTCCACAGTGAAGATCTATGCCAGGAAGTTAGGAGGAATAAGATTTTATATGGAGAATGGGGTTACATTAAGGAAAGTTTGCATTCAGAGTAAGTGTAGAACACATCAAGGTGATAAAAATTATTGGACAATTTTCACAGGAGGATAAAAATGACAATAAAAGGTTTTGGTTTAAGAGAGAATAATCTGGAAGTAACACAAGAGTTGGGGAAAATAGGTAATTCTAGGGGACAGGGAAATTAGTTGAAGAAGAAATGCTGTCAAAATAAAGGTCCCACTAAGGACAAAGAAAAGCATGAAAAGAAAATCTAGAAACCAGAGATGTTCAGAGAGAAGAAAGAAGACTTACTGATATTATATATAAAGGATGTGGAAGAGTATAATAGGTAAAAAAGAACCTCTAGGCCTCAAGAACAAACAGCACTGAATATTAGTGATTTCTTAAATGTTTAGAATTATAGACAAATTTAGACATACACATTGGCCAGGCTACTCTTAAGTGCTGGATTCATTTCTAAGCCCTGCATTTTAATAAGAACAATGCTGAGTTCAAATATTTCAGAATCAGAGGAAAATGGAAAGAAATCTGCATTAATTGCTGTTATGGGATAAACTGTGTTTCCCCAAATTCTTACAACGAAGCCCTAATGCCCAATACTTCAGAATGTGACTGTGATGGGAGACTGGGTCTTAAAAGAGGTAATTAAGTTAAAATCAGATCATCAGGGTATGCCTTAATCCAGTATGACTGGTGTCCTTATAAGAGGAAATTTGGACACACAGAGAAACCTGGGAAGTACACACACACAGGAAAGACGATGTGAGGACACAGTGAGAAGGCAGCTATCTGCAAGCCAAGGAGAAGAAACCAATAATGCTGACACCTTGATCTTTGTTTTCTAGATTCCAGAACTTTGAGAAAATAAATTTCTGTTGTTTAAGCCACCCATCTATGTTATTTTGTCATGCTAGCCCAAGCAAACTAATTCAGTGGAATACCAGATAATACTGATGTAAAAACCATCATAGACATTAGCCAGCTTGAGGTTAAACCACTGGGTCTTGCCTAACTTCTGCCCAATTTTTGTATGTAATGTAAAATTGTGCTATAAAAAGGATATATGTTGTTACAACAATGTCTTGTCAGATGGAAAACTGGGCTGTAAAGACAATGGGATGCCATATGCAGTAAAGTATTACTTGCTTTAAGTCAGAGCTAAGCATAGCATAAAGATGAAGCTTGTGTATTTCCCAGAACAAACAAGAACCCTGCCATTTGAGTAATTTTTATTTTTTAAAAAAGAAAACTTGATCTCTGGATGAATCATTTCTACTATAATAATAAAGCAATTAAAAGTTGATCCAGTGAAGAATAGAAAACAGGCACAAGTGTGTCATCAAAAATTCTAATATTTAAAAGTCTATTGCAACCACACAAAATTTGAGGCCCTAAATGTTCAGTGACAGGGAACTCACTACCTCACAACGTGTGTACTATAGAGCAATTGAGAGTGATACAAAGTTGTATTTTCTGTTGAACATAAATCACTCACCCTATTATCTATACCTATTTGTACTAGAAAAGCACATGTTCAAGACAGCAAATATTACTCTATCACATAATATTAAAACATAAGAAAACTTATCTAAAGTCTTCCCTCATCCAAGCTAAATTTCTTTAATTCCTTCCTTTCCCCCAGATTTTTACCACTTTATCAAAAACAATTTAATGTCCATAAATTAATACAGTTTCTTATTGTTATCTCACCACATGATAGGACTTTTATTGTGCCTGCCAATAAACACAGTCTAAATATGCCCTGTCAAGCCATTAACCAGAACTGAGATTTTTGTGTCAGCTATAAATCACATCTTTTTCACTTGAACTGCTTTTAAATCATGAATTCCCCATCCAGCATTTTAATGGTTTTTAAAAAGGATGTTATATTTATCTCTACTAAATTTAATCCAACAGTGTAAACAACTGTGTTAAGATTCAAAACATTTTGATAAATTTGACTGAAGAATCTCAATTATTATCTCTTTATCCTAACTTTAGTCATTAACCTATATGATTTTTATACCATTTTAATTTCCATCACTAATTAAATGTTGGACAGGATGTGAACACAGTTTCCCAAATTGTCTAGATTTATATTTATTAATTTATTATAATAACTAACTGTATATAAAATAATCATAATACAGATTCTGCAGATAACCTACAAAGAGATCAGGCTACAACATAACATTTATGACATGGCATTATAACAACCATTTTTTTACTCCCTAGATGATAAGCAACTTGAAAAACTAATTTTCATTTGCCTTTCATTTATCTGTGCTCTTACCAATGTCTCATAACCCATTCAGTATTTTTTTTCCTGAAAATTAATGTACAAATAAGCAAAAGCACTAAAAGGTTTACACAAAAACAAAAATTTTCTTCAGAAGGGAATTCCTTCTCAAATTTTTTTTCTAGTATATCCCTAAGTTATATAATTTATAACTCCATATATAGTTGAGACTGATGATTTTATTCTTAATAAATAATTTTCTAATATTAAAACATATATAGATACAAATCACAAACATGAAATTTCCTACAGATACAGGGGAAAAAAAGATCTATGCTGTATGAGAATTTTGTACTCTCCAGTTCCATAAACTTTGGGCATGTAATTTGCACCCAGCTCTACATTAGATAGTCCCTGCAATTTGTTGCATAAAGATACTTTGCCAAGTTGATGTACACAGATGTTTCAAAGAGCACATATTCTATATTTCTTAAATATCTTTATGTTCTAGTAATATACACAGTTATTTATTTTTCACTTTAATTACTTTTTGGAAAAAACGTACCGATGGAAACTATCCACCATTTTTAAATGGACACGGAGATCTTTTTTTGTTAGGTGATCTAACATTCTTGCATCTACCAAGCATTCCATAAAATAACTTCTGTATTGAGGTAATCCCAGGCTGGGAAGCCATTCGTTTCCAATCCACTCGTGGTTCATATCTCCATATGCCAGGGTCTGTAGGAAAACCGGACACTAGAATTGTTTTATAGCAGTCAAGTTTCTTAGCCAATAAAATGAGACGGTAATTGGAGGGTATGGGCTATCATTATAATTGATATTTAATTCCTATGGTATATTGAAACAAAGTAGAAATAATATTTAGCCTCTAAATATTTGATTTATTTTGGTACAAAGTGGAACTCTGGGTACATGTATCAAGGTCCTTGCCTAAAGAGAATGATTAGTTTCACTTTGTTTTGCTCAAAAGGAATTACATTTTATACAAATATGCATTTTAATTCAAAAGCTAAAATGAATGATATAATACAAATGCTGAGCTTAAAGATCCTTTCTTTGTATTGATAGATTTATTTAATTCAACTTATTTTATTTTTATCTGTTAGCCAATACGCCACCATTTCCTTCTCTTCAATGCTACTATTACCATTGCCATGGTGTAATGGCAAATCATGATGTCAAAATAGAAACCTCAGTAAATGAATAGAGAAAGGAGGCACAAGGCTAGAGAGATAGAATGCTGAAGCTTTATGTGGCCATTGTTGTTACCTAGGGAGGCATGCAGCCCGTATTCTATAAAAATTGATGCAGTCAGTCTTTCATAGATATCAATCAATACAGACTCTGCACTTAAAGAAGCAGAGCATGATCAAACTCTAAGACAATCTAATTCTTTAATATAACAATATGAACTGATCTTACCACTGTTCTTAAAAGCCAAAATGAAAACCAAAATCAACCATCATCTCTAAAGCAATTTTAAAAAAAAACTATTAATCTCTATTAATTTGACAATGTCTTCTATTTAGTTCCTTATCAAACAACAAATTCACAATTATAACATGTATTTCTAATGAAAATCTAGGTGTTCCCTTTATTTTGTGTGTTCTTAAAAAATGAAATTCTCACTAAAATAAAAACCTAATGCAACCCTAATTTACTCAATGTTTAAATGTAGGTCCTAGTAATAACTACAAAAATTTTTCTTACAGTCAAAGTTTGAATCACATTACCTATAACACACATTAATTCTTTTAGTAATAAACATGCAGAAATGTTGAAAAAGGAACAGCTTCCTTGCAAGCATATATGTTTGTTCAAAGTACAGATGCTTAGCTCATATGCCATCTCAATAAATGGGAGTGACTTCTGACGTGTAGTCGCAAGGCTAACACATGTCCCTCCAACTCCATTTCTCACACACTTTCCATTATACTTTAAAGAATAGGTGATTCCAAATAAGTTTTTTGAAATCTCCCCTCCCCGCTTACAACCAACATAAATGATTCCTGATTAAATATATTCAGGGGTGATTTCCAAGAAATTTAAGTTATAGTTCATTCTTTTAAAGGAGAAATGAAATTTTCCTTTCAAAAGAGGCCAGGTATAAAATGATGATCATCTTCTTTGCAAAATATGGTGATTTTAAAAGACCTTATAATATTCAACATAATAAAGTCAAATACATGATTAGCCTAATTTTAAGCTAAGTGAAGACTTATAATATTATGACATACAATTTTCTTACTTTATATCCTTATAGCCTACTAAATGATATTGTTTTAAAGCACATGAATTTCCTACCTGGGCCCAGCTTCCTTCCTCAGATTCTTTCTGTGTTAGCAGCAGGAAATGATTAATAAAGCAGATAAAGATAAATTAATCTCAAATTAATACAGTGAATTTTTTCTAGTAGAAGCAAAATTGCTTTGTTATTAAAAATGTTAATTAAGACACAGACAAATAAGTACACAGATCCTTATTCAGATCCACAGTAATCAATAGAGCAGTTCAAGGGCAACTAAAAAGGCACCTACACAGTTTCTAATTTATTCTAATTAAATGCACACACATACAACATATGGAATTTTCATGATACATTTGATCTGGTCATTCCAAACCTTTTCTAATTCTTGAAAGTGTGGAATTTTACAAATGTAATAAGTTATGACAAAAATTTCTGATTATATACATACAAATATACGATACATAAATGTGTATACATACATATGATGGATAAATCTTATATAAAGTAAATTAATGGAGTGGACAAAGTAACTGCATCCTTCTAACAAAACTTTGTGGTAATCGAATGGGTTTCAGTAAGAATCAACAACAAACAAAGCTAAACAAGAAAAGACCAAGCACAACAAACTAAAAATGTAATTAGCACACAACATTGGCATTTTTATTCATCAGAAACTAGATAATCAATTTTTCAAAGAGGAATAAAATTAAAAGGACATTAAATTAAAAATAAGTTGCTCATAATAAAATGCATGGCATGCCCAACTTTGTTACTTTAAATGAGAAATGATTATATGTAATATATTTTTAAAAGCTGACAATTACAATGAGTCACGATGAATTTTTTAAGTCTGTGCTTTTAATACTAAATGAACACTTTGCATGCGGGTGGGAGGAGGAAGCTCTGTATTTCAGAATGGTAAAGTACAAGAAACTAAATAATTATATTTAAAATGAGTATTCAATCTACACATTCTATTACAAATTTAATTGGGCTTGGTAACATGCATTACCTGTGAATATGTTCAATTTTAAGTGATATTTGTTATCAAAACTTTCCAATGTTGCAAAATGTATAAATAAGTGTCATTAAATTCTTGATTATTGTTTGCATGTTACAAACTCTTATATTAACCACATTATGCCAATCTAGTACGGCTTCATTTAAAAATGTCTAGGGTCAGTGAAATAAAACCATAATGAAAAATGTTAGTTATCATTGCATATTACTATGTAAACATACCCCATTTACTCTGATCTACACAAACAAAATAGCTTTTCCATCCAAATAGCAGCAAAATAACTTTCTTCATATTCAACAAAGCTGTAAAGACTAACCGTTTTTGCTGGAGCTGCAAGATTTTCCATTTCTTCATGGGTCACCCAAACGTTGCCTGAAGGCTAGTGAGGAGGCCCAGAGGGAAGCAGTGGGATCCATGGGAGGGAAGCAGTGGTAAAGAAGAAACGCAGCACCACTGTAAGTTAATGGTACCACAGTAACATGACCATGCTCTTGCTTCTATAGCATGCACAAGAGACAGCATTGCTAGTTTCTCATAGCTGTCTTTTTCTTCTACTTCAAAAGATTAAATAGAAAGAGGCATGCTGTGAAGCTCACATGTGATAGATTTAAAATGATACTTCTGTAATTATTAATCAGGAAAAAGGCTTAATCAAAATTTGCATTTCAGTGGTATGCAGCTATTGGATCCACTTTTTGTAATCATGGAGAACTGAATAAATTTGATCTGTAGAAGAATATTTTTATTTTTTTCTTCAGTAAACAAAGGCACATGTATTTTGTTGTGTTATTACCTATATTTTGTTCACAAAGTTTTAATTCTTCAAAGTCCTTGGAAAGAGAAAACTGGTTGTAAATACAAAGCTGAAAGCTCTATCATAAACTGTGTGGAAACCAATATCAGCTTTTCCCAAATGACCGCTTCCTTTTACAGTTCAGTAAATATGTTGTTTTCCTATATTCTTATAGAGAAAAAAGAAGAGAAATGCTATTTTGGAGTTAATAATAGGTATTTTTCCATTAAATATTGTCAGAAGTCACAAAACCTAGGTTTCCTAATTTTTTAGCAGTATCCTTCACTATTATAGATGTAAAAGGAAATTTTCCCTCTAGCAGGCATTATTCTATTATGAAGTCTCATGTGCCTTCTAAATAAAACAACCCATGATGTTTGTTTTATACACTGAAGTATTAATACATACAATTTCTAGACTAAAGTCCACTTAGTAACATACAGATCACTGGGAACCACCTCCCATCAAATTCCACCATTTTACTGGGAAATATTTATGAACATTTCAATGTTGTCCAAGCACATCAATTCTATAGTTACAGTGGAATTTAATCTTATGTATTGCTTGTTACTTGTTTTGGAAGGGGTCTAGTTTCAAAGAATTGGAAGTAGCAAAGTTGATACCCCGACGTAAGTCATCACCATAATTCTCTCTTGCCTTTTCTACCAACACATAGTACCATGTTGACTTATTTTCTATCATAAATAATGTAATTTAATATAATTTTTAAAATAACTACATATAAACTAAATTGATGAATATAATTTGACATAAGATAAATCTCATGTATAAGAGAGTTACTCATATATATAGTTGTGTAACAAAACAGATTTGAGTAGTAAATATTTATAATAAATCATATGGGCATAAAATCTCAAAGGATAAGCATCATATATATGTAAAGAATTCTCATTCTCCTACCATTTTGGAATTTTGAGCATATATGAATTTTTTCCTAAAAGATAAAACCATGCACATCTGTAAAATATACTGAGAATACAGCAGCCATCCATGTCATTAAATGCCCCTCCCTTCTATCCCTAGGTTCCAGGAATGGTGCTCATTATAAAGAGAAAGTTGTGTATGAATATATGAATCATTAAATCATTTGGCAGAAATTGCTTTTACTGAATTTTTGAGCCGTGTACTATGCTAAAAATAATTTTGCAATCATCTGTCACATTCCCTTTACACCCAGTGACAACAGTGTTTTGCCTGAGTGGCTATACTGTTTAACGTGAGCTTCAGTGATGGTTACCTGAGAGGAAATTCATTTAAGCCAGATTGTTTTACAATGATTTCTAAGGATTCGACCTTGATTGTGAATCCAAACAATGAAGATCTCCCTCCTTCTATAAGAAACTTGACCAGTATTATTTCATACTAGAATACATACATGTATAATCTCTTTCACAGGTTAAAGTCTATATTTGCCAGTCTATCACCATATTCTGGGGTGAGTAGGACTCTGCAAGCTATGGCTTTATCTGTATCTTTACATGCAACATGAGTATATATCCAGGGCAATTTTCTAAAATATGGTTACGAAACTTTCTGAAGTTGTAAGTTAGCTGTTCACTTATGCTCTGCAGTTTTACTTCTGAGAAGCACTGCCTGCTCTAGAGTCTTGTAAAGTAATCCATAAAATGACTTCTAAACAACCCAATCAGTTAGGCATTAGTTGAGGTTTTAACAAGTTTATTTTATAAGCAAACCCATGTGTAGTAAGTCAATTATTCAGATTTATTTCTTTTTACCACCAGTTTAAAAGATGGAACTTTCAACAGGGTAAGTCATAAAAGGGTGCTTTAGAGCATGAGTGTTTCAGAGCATGTGTGTGTCTGAGCACATCTTAGAGAATAGCTAGAGTGGGACGCTTTGAGCAACCAAGGGACTCTGGTGCCTTGGGTCCAAGGATAAAGACAATGCAAAAAGTAGCTTGGAAAAGCATAAAGGACAAGTATCATATAATTTGGTTGTGGTTTTCTGAGAGCCGCTGAAAATCATTTACATCAGTCCACGCTGCAACCCCCAGTATCTGAGCTGGAGAATGCAAACCAGTAGACTTTTTTTCTTCTTCTTCTCTTCTTTTTTTTTTGTGGCGAATACCATTTGAGTCTAGCAAGTGATTTCTAAAATTTTAACTATCTGGAAATTTACCAAATTATAATCAAGAGGCTTGAGTTCTAGCAGTGCCACTTCTCAGTAACTACCCAGGACATTTCCTAAACCTCTCTAAATTTTAGAATCTACATCCATTAAGTAGACTAAAAGTGCATACTCATACTAGAAAAAATACAAATAATTTAAAATTATGATGTAATATATTCTGATACAGGGCTGGGACTAGGATGAGGTAGGTGAGGTGTCAAGGGGGCTACATTTAAAGAAGCACTCACTTTCAGGATCATGCAAGTGCAAGGTCGGTACTGACAGTGAGTGCCTCATTCAATTTTATTTGAGGTGCCTTGCTGGCCTCACTTTAGTCCAGATGGAGTAGAGTATTCAGATAGTATTATCAAATGAGATCTAGTAGGAAAATTCCTAAAGGATGTTGAGAATTAAAGCACTTAACTAATTAAATCATTTAGGACAGAATTATGATATAAAAATTAATATTAAAATGAGTTTAAGGAAAAAATGAGTTTAAGGGATAACTCATGAAAATTAATTGGAGGAAAATAATTCTCTTGCTGTCAGAAATACAAAATAAGTAAACCAGCCAGACCTCAGAATAATCCTAAACTTTATCTAGCTAGAAGTAACTTCTGTTACTACATAAGTCATTTTGAAGAATTTTTTATTTTATAATTGAATTACAAACTAAATTAATTTGAAATTTACTTTTCACTTTCAAAATGGCCTAGATTCACATTTTTCCCTTATCTGAATTGATATGTCTCACCATAAGAAGAGAAATATTTCTCATTATAATAAGACTAGTTTTACACAATTATATTTCATCTTATTTATATTAAAGGTTGAGGCTTAGGAGGTTAGTAATAATGAAAAGTGGAACCAAAGTAGACTGGAAGAATGTTGCAAAGAAGAAGGAAAACTGGTAGAGTTCAAGAAGCAGGAGAGTACACTTGTTAGGAGCATAGACTATGGGGCAAAACAACCTGGGGTGTGACCTTAGACAAGTCATTTAACCTCTCTGTTCATCAGTTTTTCCCATTTGTAAAATAGATGTCAAAAAAGTACCCATCTCATAGCATTGTCCTGAGGCTCAAATGAGTTATTGCATGTAGAACACTTAGAACAGGGACTGACACTTAGTAAGTACTCCACTGATGTTGGCTGTTACTACAATTTCACTAGAATTTTCATTAAACAATCTCTACCCAAGTAAATCTTTAGTTTAATAAATGCTATTTTCCCCGTACATTGTGCTGAAGCCTATCTTATGCCTTACGTGTCTGCTCAAATTTGCTGAATTCTATGTTTACTAAAGATCATTTATATTTGTTCCCAAACCTGTCTACTTCCACTGCACTTTTTAAAAAATTAGGCAATTTAAATAAATATTACATAGAGCCAAAATTAAATAAACTTGGCTCATGTATGAACACTAAGTTGAATTATTTGGAAAGACCAGATAAAGGTAAATCTTAAAGCACATTGTCAGTGAGATACAACTTCAGCAAAGTCTGGGGAAGAATTTGTAAATTTCCAGGAGAATTCTGTGCTCACATAGCTTTTCAAGTATCTTCAAGTTATCACTTTAAAAAGAAACTCAAATTTTAAAAATTGAAGATGTTTAATGGATGAAGTTATCAAATAAACATAATGTGAAACTCCAGGCATTGGAATTATACTCAAAGAAAAGTCCTAGGGTTTCATCTAAATTTGCAAATGCCTGAACATTTATATATTTTTACTTAAGATAAAATATTTAAAGTATTTATTTATTCTTTATGACACACCTCTTTAACCAAATATTTCAATTACCTGATAGATATCTCCATCTCTATTCTATTTTGTAAGAGGCCTTCTACAGTAACTGTAGCTTAGGAAGAGGAAACAGAAAGCTGGAAGATTAGGGCTGGCCCAAAGATATAATAAATGTAAATAATATAATAATAATAAATGTAAACATTAGAATTTTCTAATGTTAGCCCATTTCGTCTAGACAGAAAAGGAGGGAGAGTTCTGTTCAGTTTAAAAAGAAAAAATCTAAGTATCTTGTTTTTTCCTCTTAGAACTTGAGTGAATGAACAATGATACATCTTTCTTAGAAACCAAACCCAAACCTAAACACATGGAAAATCTTGTAGGATCAGAACTATGTGCAGTGTTCTAGAAGACATGATAACATTTCTTAAAAAAAACAAAAAATAAAAAAAAACAAACCAACTCCTTTTGAATTTTCAAAGTGTGAATCCTAGTATATAATTTTAGGTGAAGACTTTAAAATGTTTTCAGCTTCACTTTATGCAGTGGATTAATTCCTAGAAATTCACATGTAGTTTTTTTGCAAAGCAAATCATATTTGAACTATATTAGAAACAAGTAAATGCTTCCATGTAGATGAAATAAAAGAAATAAAAAGCACTCAGTAGATTATTTTTAAAGCAAATAGAGACAACTTATCTCTTATGAAACTTGCATCAATATTTAGCAAAGGGCATATGTCTTCTGTGAATAAAGAGCTTTTACACATTAGTAAAAAAATGAATATTCCTATAATCCTATAGAAAAATGAAAAAGGTTATGAATAGGTAATTTATTTAAATGCTAAAATAAATAAGCATATGAAAAAATTTAACTTTACTAGTAATTTCTAAAATGTAAATTTAAGCAATGTAATCATTAACATTGACAAAGGAAAAAAAGGACTATACAATACAATTTGACAATTAAGGTTCAAAAGTAATAAGAATATAAATGCCCTGTATACAAATATTGCTATGGAAATTACTACAGTTCAGTTAATGCAATAATATAACTACTTGCTTATCCACTATGGTACTAAAAATACAAAGAAAATTGTTAAGTAAGCAAAACGTCCAATATTAGGGACTTGGTTAAATAAATTACAGCATTTCCATTAAGGAGCTATGCTGCAATTAAAAATATTACAATTGCATACTTAATAAAATGGAGGAAATATTCCTGCTATATTACTAAGTTTTAAAAGTACAAAATAAAATGTTATGTGAAAATAATTCAATTTTATAAAATGAGAAAGAAATAGAATGAAAAGGTCTCTATCAAAAAGTTAATAGTGAAAGTATTAATAATTTTAATAATTAATTAACAATATATTACCTGTCTTTCAAATGTTAATTCCTCTTTGAAGCCTTATTCAACCAGAAGTGATTTCTCCTTCCTTTGAATTCCACGGCACTCTGCTTCTATCTCACATTAAGGAATTAAACTATGTCATCTTCTACTAAACCTGCTGGTGAACATATCTTCCTTTTCTTAGTTTGATTGCCCTCTCTGTAATCAGGGCATACATATCTCATATCCTCTATAATGGTGAGTAGAGTGACTTGTACAATCATCATTTTAAGATGCATATTTACTGACTATTTACAATTTGCCAGGCACTGAGTGAAGGCCTGGGGACTATGGAAAACCTGATAATATACTTGCTTGGCCTAGTGTGGGATGAATCAAGAAGAGAAAATTATAAAATAGCTTTTATAAGTATACGGAGTAGTAACTCAGGAAGGGAAGAAAACACAGACTTTGGGGCTTAGTGAAAACTCTTTAGAGGAAGAACATGCAGGAATCATTAGATGAAGGATGAGTTGGAGAAGAATGGTGATCTTGGTCAAATGGTGATTGGTCAAATGGTGATTTGACCTTGTATTTCTAGCATTGGAATCTAGTGCACTGGGAAGGAATACAAGAATATATGTAATAAAAAGGGGGGGCTTCCCTGGTGGCGCAGTGGTTGAGAGTCCGCCTGCCGATGCAGGGGACACGGGTTCGTGCCCCAGTCTGGGAAGATCCCACATGCCGCGGAGCGGCTGGGCCCGTGAGCCATGGCCGCTGAGCCTGGGCGTCCGGAGCCTGTGCTCCGCAAAGGGAGAGGCCACAACAATGAGAGGCCCGCATACCGCAAAAAAAAAAAAAAAAATGAAGCAAATTTCTCTAATTTATGGTCTGTGTTTAAGACCATGTGTAAAAATTTATACTCAAGTTAGCTTTGTGCCTGAAAACTGAAATAAAGTAATATCACTTTTCTATCTTTTGCCCACTATTCAAACTTACCTCATTCTTCCATATTTTATTATTTTGCATAAGACATGGGACCAGAAAAATCCATTTAACAACAGAAACCATATCCTTTATCAGCAAAAGATATAATTTGGGAAAGGACTAAAGAAAGAATGAATATTATTTGGGAGTTTTTCCTCTGTTTGAATTTGTCATCTGGCATGCCTTTTTTTAGATATTTTGTTCTTTCCTAATATTAAGATAGGGATGAAATTATGAGAGAAATAGGGATTTATAAATAAAAGGCAAACAGGTTTTGAAGGAAGATAATCCACTTGATATTTATAAAACATTAAATACTAAGGTAATTTCATAATTATGAAAACTGCTTAAGAAGTAGTGAGTCTAGCATTACATCTTCAAAAAGTACTAATGCCCTATTGCTCATCTCCTGAGATGCTGGATTACATTAAAAAGAAAAATTCTGAAAAAGAGTAAACTCTTGGTCTTGTTGCTTGGGAGAAAAATCTAAACTTTAGTCTAGAGGCTAGCTCAAAAGTCTATCTTGGTTGCAGGCTTCAAGTCTGATAGGAATCACAGCTCCTCAGTTGAAAACCTATTAAAAGTAGCAGCAAGGTTAATGGAGAGCAAGCTAAATCTCCTCAGAATAATTCATGCTGACATTGAAATGTGTGCTGCCACAGTTTTGCTCTGTGGACTTGGAGGTGCTGCTATTCACCCAGCACTGGGAGAGGGAAGGAGCACAAATGGACTCACAGTTCTGGATGTTGGAGGAGCTGAAGGACTGGTTAGGGAAACCATCTCCTGGATTGCTAATCGGAGCTTTAAGCGATGCAGAGGATTGCTGATTCCAATTTCTCTCTGGATCTCAGTGTCTGATAAAGCAGACATAATGGCACCGCTCTTCACATTGGCTCGGCAGGCTGCCACATACCAAGCAGGCATTCCCAACCAGAGCTGTTAGATAGGGAAAAATACATACCCAGGTTATAATAATAGCTAACCATTAACAATGTCTATGCGCTAGACATTATTTTAAGTATCTTACTTGTATGAACTCATTTATTACCACACCCCATGAAAGAGATGCTATTATTTTTTCCCCAGAAGAGACAGATGCACAAAGACATTAAATAATTTATTCAAAAAAACCAGTTAGGCAGTAATGGAAACAAAGGTTGGAAATGTAGACTTCAGGGTCTGCAATTTAACAACTAATTTATATTATTAGGGATACATATAATGGCTGCACCTCACCAAATCTCCTCTTGAGTTTAAGGACAAGAACAGCTACAAGCTGCGTTTGGTAAAGGCTCAATTAACATTTGTTTAATAAACGACTTCAGTTTATAACTCTCCTTTGGAATTCTGAGTGCCTTTGATCAAAGGCTTTAATGTGGCTAATCCACATTTCCAATCTCTCTACCTATAGGTGTATGAACGCAATTAGATGCTAAATATGAAAATACTTTTTGGAGAATGAAATGCTGGGCTAATGGAAGAGGCTAACATTATAAACATCTGGAAAACATTAGCTAAAGAGAGTTACAAAATGAATATTGCTTTAGAAATTAGGGATTGTGATTCTTCAGCTTTGCTGTGAGGCTCTGGAAAGACAATTGAATTGGTAGTGCAATGAGCACAGCATAATGCCTGGCATATTATCTGCAGCACAGGGTGAATGCACTGTGTTGTAGCATCTGAATTACATACACTTAAATAAGGAATATTCTTTCCAATCCTGCCCACCCCTCCTCCATCATTAGCTATGAGTAAGAAACAGGCACATGCAAATGAGCAGTTTAAATCTTGGTTTTAAACAGCCAAAATACTGATTTTTTTTGTTGTTGTTGTTGATTTTATTTGTTGATATGAACAGATTGAGTAAAAGGAGAGAGCATGAGAGTGAGAAAAAGTGAGAGAGTAAGAGAAGAAAACCTATAAATCATCAGTATACAATGCCAAGAGCTCTGGATCAAGAATCAGAAGGCTTGGGCTCTCATTCCTTCCTTGTCATTGGCAAGTCAAGTCCTCTAAACCTCAGCCTTATTTTCCCCACTTGTAAAATGGAAGGGATTCGGCTTTATTATTTCTAAGGCTTGGTGTTACGCAGCTTCTAAGATGGCTCCCAATGATCTCACTTCCTGACATTCCTGCCCTTGTCCTCTTCCTCTGAGTTTGGGCTGGACCTCGTGACTTACTGTAATGAAAAGACTATGATAAAAGTGATGGGATCTGACTTTCCAGATTAGGTTATGAAAAGACTGTGGCTTCATTCCTGCCAGTCCTCTCCCCCTCTGTCTTCTCCGAGCTCTCGCTCTGGGGAAAGCCAGCTGCAGGGCTGTGAGTTGTCCTTTGAGATGCCCACATGGAAAGGAACAGATGTCTCTGGCCAACAGCTAGCAAGGAACTGAGTCAGCTTGGAATTGGATTTCCCCAAGTCAAGCCTTGAGATGACTGCTGTCCTGGCTGACACCTTGCTTGCAGCCTTGTGAGAGACTTTGAACAGAGGCGGTAGCTAAACCATGTCCAGATTCCTGACCTACAGAAGCCAGGAGGAAAATAAATGCTAAGTGTTGGGATAATTTGTTACATGATAATAGGTAACACTGATTTTTTTTTTTAATTAAAAAATTTTGCCATATTAAAGGGTTGCTTGCCTCTGTAGAGGAAACACAAAAAGTCAAATCTTTCAGTCAATGTGGCCTGACTGAGATAAGAGAAGGAGAGAGGGGATATAGGTACAGTGCATGACTGAATATAGTATCTCCTACAGGTTAGGCAAAGGAATTGACCTTGCCTTGACAGACATGATTAGCTATGACAGAAGATGGGACTTGACTTCATAGTTTGTAAACTCAAGTTGTTCAAAATAACTAAACATCTAAATATACCTTCACTGGACCCTAAAGATTGTCACCTCTTTTCATCTCCTCTATGCTAAGATATTTGGATTTCCACACTGGTTAACATTACCCAAATGCTTGCCAATACATGGTTACCAAGGTCATCCCTGATTAGACTTCTACAAAGTTTTTGGTGTCGATAAATGGTGTGTGAAGCATCAGACTTATTTGTTCACATCACTCTTAGCGGGCTGTGCACTGAAGGAGATACTAAAGGAGGTGAAAGTTAAGAGCCCTCATTCACTGGATCACCCACCTCATTCATCTTGTTTATTCCATTGTATAATTTCACTTATTATGCAACACTGGTTTCCTTGTTGTTCCCTGGAAACAGCCCAGGCCTTTTTCTGCCTCAGGACCTTTGCATCTGCTGCTCCCTCTATTTGAATGCTTGTCCCCTCTATCTTCACATGCCTTACTCTCTCACATACTTTAAATCTTTACTCAAATGTCTCCTTCCCTCTGAATGTCTCTTCCCCTCCTTCCCAGAACAGCAAGCAGACATTCTTTATCCCCATTCCTTGCCTTATTTTTTTTTCCATGGCACTTAGCTTCTAACATACAGTGTCATTTACTCCTCAATCTGTCATCGCATGAAAGAAAATAAGCTCAAGGAGGACCAATGTTTCATATACATACTCTGTTCAGAGGTGCATTTGAAGCATCTAGAACAAAGTCAGGTGCCAAAGAGGTGCTCTGTAAATAGTTGTGAAGTCACTGCATAAAGTCATTTTATAAAGTCACTTTACGGAGCACATTATGAGCAATTTCTGCATGCTCAGGATAGTTCTAATTAGCACAAACTTCACTGCCTGTCATTTCCTAGCCCCTTAATGTCAGTAAATCTGTTTTGTTTTTTTTTTTTTAATATATAAAGGATTTGTTCATCACTTGCCAAAACAGCAGTTAACTCTCTGTCAAACTGCAGCTCATTTTACTGGAGTGAAACTGAACAAAGAATTGCTCTCAGTTTTTTTTTTTTTTTTTTGCTCTCAGTTTTGAGGTGGGCTTTCTTAAGCATTTTGTCTTATAATTGACTTTTAAAATATAGTAAGTTGAAAGAAATATTTGGAAGAAGCAGCTCTGATCACTAATAAGCTAAAAATTCCCTGACTGATATAAAAGAATAAAATAAAGCAAGACACAGCCTTCTTTCACTCAGTCCAAGAAAAAAATGCAGCATGTTGTTATATTTATCTGTATATTATTATTTTTTACACTCAAGTGAGTTTTGATTGTTCCTTATTGATTAATTCATTAGCTCTGGATGTGATATGATAATGAAGGTGGACAACTTTATAATCCCAAACCTTTTAAAACAATGGGTTTTAATTGCCTCTGCCAAGCAAGAAAAGTTCATACAGTCAGTCCCTTGGTACCCTCAGGAAATTGGCTCCAGGACACCCCATACCAAAATCCGCAGATGCTCAAGTCCCTTACTGTTGGGCCTCGGTATACACAGGCTCATCATCCTCGGATTCTGTCTCGGATTGAACGTGTTTGGTTGAATCCATGATGGGGTACCCATGGATAGGGAGGGCTGACTGTATTCTTCTTTGCCTTGACATCAGCATATCCTAGCAGCTACCAACAGCCCGCACTAGAGAACTGAATGGAAGGGGCAGTGAAAACTATTGATAAGTGGTATGAAGGGGCCCTTCGTGGTCAAATATGTACTTCGTTCACTGTCCTGGTCTGCTCCTGCTGCCTCCAAGCTGATCAAGTATGAACTCACTTTTCCAGACCCTTGTGTTATGCAGGAAATGCTGAATGTAATTTTTGTTTCATTAAAACATTCAGTCTAGACACAGAAGGGAATAAGGGAATGCATCTTCTTCTGCATAGCTCCAAATGTCTAAATCTAGCTGGCCCCTAGTCTTAAAGAACTAGGTTCAGGAATTATACTACAAGCAAATGAACGGCAGCAATATCTTGGATAAGACAGAGTGTTAAATATATGGAGATGCCTCTTCTCTGTTAACCTGCTGATGAGGAAGGGCTCTGGACTGATGTACTGGGACACATGTTTTCTTGCAACAACAGAAGTATCACTCAAAAACCGTTTCTTGATTTACTCTAGATATGAAGAAGATAGAATTTACCAAAACTTTCTTTTATCTCACAGCCTGCTTCCTTCTGCCACAATCGCAAGAAAACATCAGAGTAAAATCACAAGAATGCCCATGGGTCCCTAGATGAAGCAAATATTCTCTTTATAAGTTATTCAAGACTATTGGAAAACTAGGATGTCAGGAACCGGTCTTTACTTGTCTCTAAAAATACTATCAAGTTAGCAGTGATTGGATTAAGAGCCTTCTGGTTTAACTCTCTTACCTCTAACCACGCGACTACAGTGGGCCCATCCCACTGCGCAAAAGGTAATCCCTTTCTCCGAGCTTCTTCTAGAAGTTCATGCCTGAAGTATACAGCAAAGATTATTAGTCAGGTAATATGGGAAAAGACGGCTGTGATTATTTTTAATCACAATACTTTTTAAAAACCCAATAGTCCTTTATAAGCTTTTTATGAGTTAATACAGAAATAACAGAAATCCTTCTTCCTTTGAATAACACATGCAAATCATCCATTGATTTTATTAGAAATGAAACACTGACATCTAAAAATAATTTTCCCCAACACTTATTCACTAAAATTCAAACATTAAATGTTAATGGACTAAGAAGCTGAATTTTATTATCAGCAAATATCATATTCCTTAAACAAGAAACTGGCCCACATATGCGTGTTCTGGCATGCACTACAGGATCTAAATGAGTTTTCTTCCACCTGTCTTGCCTGTTTCCCTTATTATTTCAGTAGTAGATAAATGCCTGTTTATAGAGGCAGAAGATCAAGTTGGTCATTTTAGCCCCATTCAAGTGAGATGCTTGATTTTAGTATGCTCTCTGGGTCCAGGTGGCTATCTTAGGAGTCAGCTTCTTGTATAGACTACAGAATTACTTCTCATTTGAAGAGAACTCCGAGGTAAATTGACTTCCATCACTACAAAGCAATGTAAGGTGTAAAATTCAATAGTACACTTGTTTCCATGTATAATCACTACTGGTTTTAATGAAAGCAAAACATCTCAATGACAACAAATGGTTGTTTCTGATAACAAAAAGTTGTAAAGAACCTTGACAAATGCATCTTCAATCACTATTTCTACTACTGACCCTTGACATCCATCTACAAAACCAATTTCAGATCGCTCATGATTGAAATAGCAAGTTTCTGTTTTCTTTGAAACTCAAATTGATATATACCTGGCCAGGACTAGATTGGAAAATATATTCTCTATTACTTAGATGCACTGATCCTACACACACATTTTTACACATATTGCTTTATGTTGACTGTGTGTCTTTCATGCTTAGGAACTCCAAAATGAAGCATTTAATTATTTCCTACTACCAACTGATTAATTGTTTATTGTGGTGGACTATAATATGTTAAAATATATGATAAAAATGTCTTTTAACACAAAAGCTTTCCGTGTCTGTGATGGATGCTACCAAAAAAAAATGCAGTGTGACAAAGAAACAGGGAGGCAAAACAAAAATTAAAGTTATAGTAGATGAAGAGACACATAAATCAACTGCTCTTTCATTTCATGGGATAGCAAAGAAGCATGTGTAAGCTATTCAGCACCTGGGAAAGGGAACAGCAACACTGGTGCCATGAATCCAAGGTGAAACTAGAGGGACTCCCTCACCTGGCTTGCTCTACCCTCACCCATTCCCTCAGGCTTCCCAGTGACATTCCTTCATTGAATACCAGATTTGAATAGCATAGTCTCACTGTGACAGATATATTGACAGAAATGGGTTGAAGGGTTAAACAACCAACCATCAGTTACTTATTGAGCACCTATTGTGAGCTTAGACCTGTGGAAATACAGACATGCACCCAGTTTTCCAGGAGATCCCTGGTTACATAGAAAAAGCAAACACATGAAATTGTTTAAAAACGTAGTACAATGCACAATTACATGCCAAAACTCAGTGAGGCATATTCTGAGGGTGAGGGTTTTGGAGAAGGGGTTAGTAGCAATGGAAATGATCAGTGAAGGCTTTATAGCAACTGAACTGACTTCGAAGGGCTGGTGGGAAGGAGTTACAGATGATGTTCCAATCTGGATGAGCAGTAAGGGTGGATGGGCAGAGGCAGGACTGAACACAGAATACGTGCAAGAAAATTTAGAGTAGGCTTCCACAGAGCCAAGAGCATTATTGAGAGTTGTAATATTATATCCATTAGGGAAAAAAATACTTCCAGTTATGTGACAGGTGAGTGGCATTAAAGGGGAAGAAACAAGTACACATTTACAACTGTTTTTTGCTACATTTAGCAAAAAAGCAAGTCAATATGCACTCAACACCTAGAAAGCACATAACATTTTCACAAGTGAATTACATGAACTGTACATATGCCATTTTTGAAAACTAGAACATTTTAATTCTGACTAGTTCCTTAATAAAAAAAATGTACCACATGAGCTGGAGTGATCCTATTAAAAGTTAAATTGGATAATGTAACTTCTCTGCTCATAACTTTCCAGTTACTACCTGTCTCACTGAGAATAAAAGCTCATGCAGCTGATAGGATCCACCCTACCCTCTTCATCTTTCTGACTCAATTCCCATCTCACTCCGCAACACCAGTTTCCTTGTTGCTCCCTGGAAACAGCCCAGGCCTTTTTCTGCCTCAGGACCTTTGCATCTGCTGTTCCCTCTATTTGAATGCTTGTCCCCTCTATCTTCACATGCCTTACTCCCTCACATACTTTAAATCTTTACTCAAATGTCTCCTTCTCTCTGAATATCTCTTCCCCTCCTTCCCATAACAGCAAACAGACATTCTTTATCCCCATTCCTTGTCTTATTTTTTTTCCATGGCACTTAGCTTCTAACATACAGTGTCATTTACTCCTCAATCTGTCATCGCATGAAAGAAAATAAGCTCAAGGAGGACCAATGTCTCATATACATACTCTGTTCAGAAGTGCATTTGAAGCATCTAGAACAAAGTCAGGCACCAAAGAGGTGCTCTGTAAATAGTTGTGAATGTTGAACATGTCAGCCAGTATTTACATTTAGCTGCTTCTTGTTTCAGCAACTTGCATCCCATAACGTATTTTTTAGTCCATTTTTTTAGCCACTTTGTCAGCATAGCACCCATTCCACACGATTCTAAGAGTCTGATCTGGTTTGCGACCCCTGATAGGAATCTGGTTGAGGTAATCCAGTGTGTTCAAATAATCCTATTCTCTTTTTGAACAGAAATTTATCATACAATTGTTTGAGAAGTCATTGGACAATGTAAACCTTGGAAAAGTTTTCCTTTTTTTTGCTTTGTTTATTGTGTTTAAATCACAAACTCTCATAGCACAATAACTTTAGTAAGAGTTTACAAAGATAATGAAATAAGGGGGCTCAAGTCCAGTGGATTCTGCCCTTTGGTCCTCAGCTTGCAGGGCTGAATCCCAAGTAGAGGCCTTTGAAATGACACACTTGAAACTGTGAGAAACAGGCCAGATTGGAGTGGATGGCTGGATTTTACTCTAGGACTGTGTGCTACATGATGTTAACTCCAGACCTGCTTTTCCTTAACCCAAGGGCAGTTTTTATTATGTAAAGAAATGCATTGAAATTCTCAAAGCAATATTACATTTAATTCTTCTCTATTATAAAAAAAAAGTCTGCATTATACAGAATTTATAAGAGACATATATCTGGGCATATTGGCTTGAGAGAGAGGCACTGTTAGAAAAATAAAGCAATATGGGTAATGCTCTAATTGTTGGAAATCACTGAGTTTAATACATGATGATTTCATAACATTATTAAGGGCATGTATAGCATTAATTTCATGGGGCCATGCTTGTTGTCATTAGATATTTTGAAGTCACTGTCAGAAAAATATTAGAAATACTAAATATAAAGCTGATTTGGCCCAAACAGGCATTTTGTATATACTGGTGTTCTCTGTTCGTCCAGTGCATGTGTAGAAATTTATGCATTCTCTCTGTAACCCAGATTCAACCTTTTCAAAGGTTCAGTGACAGTTCTTCCAGAGCGATGTCATGATCACATTCCCCAGTACACATCTGCGTCTGAAATTACTGTCTTTCTATTCAGGCCTGAAGAAACATTTTTGCCTCCCTTCCTTCCTTCCCTCCATCCTTCCTTCATCCCTTCTTTCCTTCTTTCTTCCCTCCCTTCTTTCCTTCCCTCCCTTTTTTCCTTTCTCCCTCCCTCCCTCCTCTCTTTCCTTCCTTCCTTTCTTTTAGACAATCTAATATTTAACCATCCTTTCCCCTCAAATCACTTATACATTACTATAGTTAAGGGCACCCATTTTTGTTTTAAGTTTTAGACCAGATTCAGTAGCACTTCCTTCTAGAGGAAGTTTCAGGTACAGGATTGTCATTTCCTGTGTGGAAACAAAAAAAGAAAAGTACTAATTGTAAGGGAAGGTCATTTTGAATCAGAAAAACTTGTGAGTCACTGAGTATTTTCAGGGAACACATTCTTGTCTGCAATAAAGAATACCATTAGATTCCCTCCAAAGGCCTCAGACTCTCTTGATAAGGGTGTCAGTGAGTTACTGTAAATGGAATGTGACACATTAAGAAGGCCCAGCATTTGGGGAATGCTCAGGTGTGTGAGTAATTGGCCAGTTCATACAGAAATGTGCAGAGGGCAGCCTGCACTTGCCTGTGCCTGCTCTGAAGACAGGAACGAAGTGTGGGCAGCCTAGTAATGTCTACACCCAAGGATTTCTAGATAAAGGATTGAGAATGTCTAAAAATGTAAATAAATGAAGGGTATTTTCCAGGCTTGTAGCTCCTAAATACTAATCCAGACTAATTTAAGCAAGTATGATTTTGCTTAAATGATTCCATCCAAATAGAAATGTCTGGCTCCTCCTTTTCAGGTTTTATGTCTTTCTCCAATTATTTCAGTCTTGACCTCATAGGTAGAGTATGCTTACATTTCTAAGCTCTGTTTCCTTCACACTAAACAACATCCACATACCTTCCTGTCTTGTCTTCCCACTCACTTTATCTTGATTTTCGAGACACAACAAAAATACTTCCTCTCAGAAGCCATCCTACCCTGGACCCAGGGGCAATATTTACTACTTATTTTTATAGGCCCCTTAGTACTAAACAATTTTCCCTAGAATATCTTTAACATTTTATTGAGTCAGAGATTTAGCCAGTTTTATTTTTTGTTTTGAGGACAAAAAACAGATACATGGTAGGTCTACAAAAATCTAATGACTGACTGCCAAACCTAGTCCGGGGGCATACAAAGTCCCTGTTCTTGTACCCTTACAGTTTGGGAGAACAACTTGTAAATCAACAAATTCAATAAGATGATAAAACTCTGAGAAATGAAATTCATTAGTTACTCAAAAATTCATAAACTATGGGGGCAGGAAAGTCTCCTTTTCCATATTTTTCCCAATGTGGGTGGTTCATTGCTGTCAGTGAAAAGAGACTTTATTGTCAGACCACTTAGCCTAGGATGCTATTTTGGGACTGCCAATTTTCAACATGACTGTCTAAATACCATACGGTACCATTTCCTTTGTCACTCAGACTGGTCATTTCAGTCACCCTCCATTTAATGCCTGTCAATTTCCCATTCATACTTTGCATTTTATCTTTTTTCACTTTCTATTTTCACTGCCATTATTCTTTTTTTCTGTCTTTTAACTGGCCCCACTCTCCAAGCTTCTTACCCTTGCAATTCACTGCCATGAAAAAAATCTGCTGTCATGGCAAAGTAGGTAATGCAGTGGGCTCTGAAGTGGGAATGCTTGGGCTGGATTCCTGGTGCCCTCCCTTCTTAGCTGTGCATCCAAAGACAAGTCACTTTACCTTTTTGTGCCTCAGTTTCCTCATCTGTAAAATGAAGTTGATAACAGTACCTACCTCAGAGGGTTGGTATGAGAGTTGAATAAGAAAATATATGTAATGTGATGACAACAGTGACTTGTACAAAGGAAATAGCCAATACGTGAGCTATTTATCATTGCACTATCCTCTGAAAACCCTTCAATGGTTCCTCGAATGCCTAAAGCATAATCCTTCACCTGGATTACAAAGACTGAAATCGGTTTAGTCTTGATTTTCCTTTCTAATCATCTTTCCTTATTTTTCACTAGAACTGAAAACCTACTTTGGCAAATAATACGAATAATTCCGTCTTTGCAAGTACCATTTTCCAGAGTTGGTAAGTTCTTTCTCTTCTTCCTCCACTATCAAAATCTTACTGTTTGCCTGAATCATGAAACTTCCTTTTATTTTTGATCATCCCAGATCCCACAATGACTTTTTTATCTTTCAAAATCTGGAAACTCATAGTGTCAGCATTGCTCATAAAGACTGTTGATGAGCAGCACACACATGGGCCTCATCTCCCACCCAAGACTAAAGTCCTGGAGATGAGAGTTTGCTCTTCTACTGTACCATGCATTTTTCTTTGCAGGATCTAGCCAAGAATATCTTTTGCAAGATTGCTATTTTGTAATCCATGAACTCTCAGTGCTGACAACCATCCAGGATCCTTGATCAAAGGGCAGCTTTTAAGTATTCTATGTCCTTGTTAATATCCAACTACTTATTACATCTTAAAAAGAAGTAAGAATTTTGCTTACCTGTTACACAGATTGGCTGCAGGAAGAAATAAAAGTGCCCTCTCTAACATTAAATATGACATTTTGTAAATTGATCAACTATTACCAAAGCTTTTGTTCAAATTCTCATTTGTAGATCATGGAAATGAACTCCCAGAGTCTGCCTCTCCTTTGGTATTCCCTACCTCATCCTTGTTCCAACTTCCAGAAAGACCTTTCTAAACACAAATATTTTTGTTAGAGTTGCCTGCTTAAAAATCTCCCCCTTGAGGTTTTTAAGCAGGCAACTGAAAATATAGGTCAAATATCTTAGTTCCACTAAAAAGACCCTTGGTGATCTGGCCCTTGGCTATCTCCCAGCTTCTTCTGCTCAAGCAATACTGAAATACTTGCCATTTTCCAAATACCTCATTCTGTTTTACCCTCTATGACTTTGTATATGCCTTCTTCTTCTGCCTAGAGCATCCTTCTTCGCATCATAATTGTGACAAACTCACACTTACCTTTCTGACAAAATTTATGCTTTATCCTTCCTGTTAAGATGCCAAGACCTTTCACAGGGAGAATTAATTTTCTCTTCTACAAAAATATTATAACTTGTATATACTCTAGTTATTGCACTTACTATACTTCTCATTTAAAATTGTATTTAAATGTAATTAAATAAGTTGTATTACAATTGAATACAGTGAGTACTATAATAGAACTTTATCTAATATGCTCTCTTATTCATATGAACCACCTCATATCTTTCTAAGATATAATATCATGGTTTGAAAGACCAAAGTTTCTATATGCAGGCAAATTAGGGTTTAGATCTCAGATAATAACAGCTAACATGCATATATCACTTACTATGTGTGAAGCACTATCCTCAGTGCTTTATATGTGTAAGTCATTTAATCTTCACAACAATCCAATAAGATACATATTGATACACATTTGCAGATGAGGACACTGAAGAAAAGAGGCCGCTTGGAGCACAGAGTCGGTGAGTGCAGAGCCAGAATTTGAGTGCCAGTCACCTGGTCACACAGTCAGCCTAACACCCCACACTATCCTTTAGCTAATTAACCTCTCTGAACTTTTCATAACCGTAAAAGGAAGAGAGTAACAACCACCTCTTTTTTAGAATTAAAGACAATGATAGTTTCCCACCTTTATTTCTCTCCTTTTTTTCATTCATATTTAGGCATACATTTATGTGACTTCCTGGCTAATATAGATAGTCTTTACCCCCTCACTATCACACATTTCAGTCCTCAACCCTGTAAGAGAAAAAAAGAGCTATGACTTTTCTTTTCTTGCTGTTCCCTACTACAAACAGGCTCTGAATCTTGGCCAGAGGAAGGAGGTTAGCCCCGTTTATACAATCAGGATGGAAAAGCTGAATTTGTTGTAATTTGTTTCAGTTCAATTAATTTTGTATTATTGTAATACAAAGTAATTCTCTGGTTGAATAATTTATCTTTAGGGCTTATTTACTTACTGAGGCACACAACAAGTACTCACTTACTGATACAACCGGGAGAAATAAGTATGTGGCTCGATAAGAACCAAGAATGAAATATAAGTCAAAATAATTTGACAATTGAATCTACTTCTTAAAAGTGTAGCACAGAGAATAAATCTTCCCTACATAATATAACATTAAATTTCATAGACTTCACACCATTATTAATTACAAAATGTATCTTATTCCAATAAACGTCAAGAGGGTAAATAGAACATGATCTCCTCAAATTTCAACCAGACAATGAGCTATAATCTCATCATTCAGAAATCTCTATCTGTTGATGAATTCCATGAAAATTAAAATTACATATTTGAGAAACTGTTTGAAATTCTGGTCAGCAAATATGAAGGAAATATGGTGCCACTTCAAATTTTTTAAATTCTGTAAGCTGAAAATGTATATATTAATTAACATAATTATCCTAAACAGAAATATATTACAAATCCCAATCAGCTGCTTCAGACATTGATTACCTAAGTAAACACAGTTAGCTCCATAAAATTAAGAGTTTCAGATCCGACATTAACAAGGTTGACTTGATTTTGAAAGCACCGCATGCTGCGATTTTGTATGTGTGTAAGTGCAAGTGTGTGTGTTTGTGTATCCTGTTATGGCACATTTTACATTTAAGTAGTGTTTTATTTAGGTTCTCAGAATACATGCTAGGTTGCTTGAAATTATTTAATTACATAAAACCAAAGTTCATTCATGTTGAAACCTTTTTTTCCCCTGCAAGCTACTTGAAATGGAGGGCACAGTCTCAGGAAAGAAATTTAATTTATTTGTGAATTTGAGTAGGGGTTTACATAATTTCACTCCTCATTTTATTTTGAATTTAATCACTTTCAAAACCATTGAAAAGGTATAAAAACACACATGCACGCACAAATGTGATGGAGCAATACGGTTACTCATGCTGTTATTAAAAACTAGAGGGGCTTGTATTACTTTCCAGTAAACAATTTCACTTTTGCAAGACACTGTGGTTTGTTCTTCCCAGTCCCTTCCTGACTGCAAATTGGGGACTTACTGGAGGAACATTGGTAATTTTTCAGGTTTATATGGATGCCATTTAGACTAGATGGCTTTAGTGCTTCATCTAATTTTGAGCCCTCTTTAACTCAGATTTGAAGTTTATAGTTTCTATGCTTCTGAGATTATTCATATCTTCTCATACTATTGTGAGTATTGGGAAGTTGACAGTAATTTTAGAAAGTACACAGAATATGAGTCAGTCACTCGAAAGTATGCAACAAACACATGGGAAAGTTGGGGCTTAAAGTCTTGTCTTCTGATTCCTAATTCAATATTCTTTCCACTTCAAATCTTCCCACGTCTTTACTATGTTTGTACTATCTTCTCCTGACATTTAACCTCCTAAGCTTTCTTTTAGCAACTGTACTAAGGGAATGATTTTGAGGTCTTAAAATGTTTAAATTCCAGGAGCATGTGCAAGACAAGAAATTGAATTTTCCAATTAAGGTAATTATATCAGTTTCTTAAAGTCCATAAATATTGATGCATTATGAATCTATTATTTTTCAATATTTCATTCAAAAAGGGATGGGGGAATGAAGTTCATTATTTCAATTTCCTCATGAAACTTAAAATCATTAGGCCAATAATTCATGATAACATGAAAATAATGCTTTAAAAATCCAATGTCAGAATATCGATTGTTTTTAAAAAGTAAGATCTTACAACTTGCATTTGGCCAGCATAGTTGAATAGTATTCTAATCACAGCTTACCTTGCATTTGCAAGAACACTTCCTAGAATTTAATATCATAAATTATCCTTACTTAAGTAAACATTGCATTGTTAAATAATTAGTAATAGTAACTATAACTTAAAATTAGAGTAGGAAAAATATAACAAATATAAACCATATTAATGAACAAAGCACATGACCTTTATTGGTATATAAAATATCCATATTGCCAATTAGTGACACTCTCCACAATTCCTGAATAATTGCATCTTACTGGAGCCATTTTACTTGTCCCCTCAAAATGTTTTGCTTTAAATGTAAAAGCAAAACCTCTTTCTATCTAAAGTGTTTTGTAGCTCACCATGTTACCAATGCAGACATTTACACGAAGGTAATATTTTATAATATTATGCATAATTTGTTTTACTTTGAAGCCCAGTTGGTTTTAGAAATAAGTAACAAATTCTAAGTTTAGTTCAAAAAGCAGGATTTGAAATTTGAAACAGTAATCTTAGTACTATACCTTTTCAAAGCTTTAAAAATTAACTAGTAGTATAGGAAACAAAAGAATACACAAAACCAAAGGGTTCAGCCAAAACCAAGGATTACTTTGGAATCTAAGTGTAAAAGTTCTTCCGGGGAAGAGCCAGCATTTAACCTTCTTCATGTACGTGTAGTTCTAGTAATCAACAAATAAACTTATCTCTTGAATATAATGCTGGTGGAAAACCACAAAGCACTAGGAAAAACACAGGCAGTCTCAGCCTTGCAGCACAGTCAAAAGTACTCAAGCGGCCTGCAGCTATTACTTAAGCCTCACTGAATGTCACACTAACTCCTAGAGAGTGACTTGAGAAACAGGGGAAATGTCATCTGGATTGCCTTTTGATATATGTGTAATAGAACCGAAGAAATTGAAGTGCCTGAAAGGACAACATGATTAATCTGAATGTGAACAACATTTCTCTGAACCAATGATTCCTTTTATGGTAAGGAAATGAATACACTTCACAACTTTCATTTTAGGTCAGAGGCAGTGCAGCTTGTGTTACAACTGAAAAGAGAAATACTAAAGATAAAAGAAAAAGAGGATGGTGCTGAAAATAAACATGTTCAGCAGCCATTGTGATTCAACTTACCCTGACGTGCTTTTCATGAGATGAAGAAGGACGGATGGAAAAGAAAAGCACACAAATGTTAATGGATACATTTCAATCCAAAGAAAGCCATGGAATAAAACAAGAGCATCATTTCAGATGTGTGGAAGCTCAGATACGAGAAAGACATGGTATTTTTTTTTTTTCACCATGACACACATACTCACTGCGTCCAAAAGCATAATCAGGCTGAGGGCAGTTCTAATAGTTGACCAGTAAGTCTGTCTCTTGAAAATGAGCCACTCTGAAACATGCATGACCACATTTTCCCAGCCTCTAGTAAACCCCTGGAGGAAGTCAGGCAGCTTGTTAAAGAATTTTTTTTGCCTCAGGCTACTGTTTACAAATAGAAGCAGTAACTTACTAAGTGGTGCTCAGATTCTCATACAGATTTATAAGCTTACTGTTAGAGCTTAAGAAAAATACAGCAGACTTTTGGAAAGGCAGCAACTTGAAGAAAGCAGTGGTTTGAGGGTCAGAGTGTCTGGATTCCAGTTCACATACATGGTTTGGTCAAAATCACTAGTAGGTTCTGATGTTCAATCTCCTGAACTTAATTTGAGGCAAGAAGAAATTTGTACATTCCAGATCCATAATTTTATAATTCTAACAAGTGCTGTAACAATAATAATTATGTGCCAGTAATCAGATCATGAGAAAGTATAAAAAAATTCTATCACTCTTCTTCCCCTGCCACATGGAATTCTGCCTCCTCTATTTGAACTGCCAAAATAAATGTTGAGCTGTGCTAACTGGGTGTCTTTCAGTAGAAGCATTTATTTATCTGGACAGATGTTCATAAATGTTGCTCTGAGGGAGAAAATGAACTAGATTGGTTCACCAATGCTACGAAAAATCCTCACAAAAACGTAGATTTAAATGTAGTGGTTGAAGTAGCCCACTTGTTCCCTGGATAGAATAGAGGCACTGGGAAAATATGGAATTTAAATAATCCAACAAAAGGCCATGAGAATATTATTTAAAATTTTCTGAGCAAGCATAATAGATTAATTCTTAGAAAAATAAAACTTACTATAGCTCATAAAATAGAGTCAATATAACAAAATATGAAGCAGAGATTCCTATCTAAGAAATGAGGCAAGTTAGAGAGCTCCCTTTTTTATTGCACAATCATTATAAAGAAAAGCTGGACGTGTGATGCCACACCCTGCACATGCCTCCTCCAAACACATTCATTCAGAGAAACTGTGTATTCTTTCATTAAATGTGCATTTTAGAGAAATGCATGTTCTTTGACCTTAGCTGCAGAACAGCTGTGGCAAGCTCTTTAAATTTTCACATAAACGAAAACATAATTGTCCATACAAATTGGCATCACAATGGCCTAAGAAATTTAAGGCATATTTCTTACATCATAAAGAAAATTAAGACCCAAAAGAGATACATTCCAGGCGGTTAAAGTGGTTTTCCTGTCAACATACCTGTGAACATTTTGATGAGTTCTGAGAAAAGGGCAATTTCTGTGCTCTTCATGAAAATTGCCAAAGTATTTGGGGCCAGTTATTACCATGGACAAAATAATCTTCCTCAGTCTACTAGCTACCTAGGAATTGCTCTCCAATAAAACAAGTTGAACAAATCTGCACACAGTGGAATATTAATATTTCTCACATATTTATCATTTTTAAAATAGGAAACTTGTACCTATAGAAATACCCTGAATATAAAACATAAGAGAAATGATGAAAATAAACAGGAAACACAAATATAAAGGCATCACTCAAGAAGTATTGCTTAAAGTTCTAATATATATATCGATGTATATAAGTTATCTGACTTTTCATAGTTTTTATGAACTTTCTTCTCCTCTATAGTCAATTAGTTTAAGAGCAATACTGAGCAGCTATTTCAATTTAGTAAGTATTTCAGCTCACGACCTTCAAAAAAATATGTTCTGCAAAGAATCGTAAATGACTCTAAGAGAGTTTGTGATAATATATTATAAATTCATATCAGAGGTAATATATATTTGCATAATTTTTTTGGTCTGGATAAACTGATTTTTCTTATAAAAATTGATATTCTTTTTTACATGCAGTTATTTACAGGAACATATAACCTCTTATTCTTTTTCTTTCTACTCCAGATTGTCAAGGTTACGAGACTAGCAAGAGAGATTCTGGTCAAGAATTAACATTTTTCAGTTAAAGACCACTGCAAGTAATAGGCAAATAACAATTTTTCATTGACCTAGAAAACAGGTTTTAAGGTACCCACTAATGAATAAGATCAATCCAGTTACTGGCACAATATTTTCCTTGGGAACATCAGCATACATCCAGACACAAACAAAAAGACATTATCAACTAACGTATATCTTATATTCCAAAACAGGATTCTTAAATGTTTAAGTTTCCTCACTTTAATCTTCTAGATCTCTTACTGAATGAATGGGCCTTCGGTTTATAAACTAGCTAACTTTGAATGTACAACTCCATATTAGAAATAATTTACTAAATGAACTCCATATGTGGAATATAGTTGCCTCTTGCTTCTTAAGGTTCAAGTTGGTGACTCAGAAATTTTAAAAATCAATTATTAACACCAGATTGGGAAGTGAACAGGTAGTAACTGAAGTGGAAAAGTGGAATGAAGAAAGGATTTCTTTCAATAGGTGAAACTTGATAATGTTTTAATGCTGATGGCCGCAACACCGAAGAGAGCAGAATTTGAACGTATAAGTACAAGTGGGAAACTGGCACAACGTGACAGACAAAATGGGAAAGGATGCTCTTAAGTAAGAAGAGATTAACCTAGTTTCTGTAATAAAGCAGGATGGGGGCAAGTGTTAGTGTGGATTTGGCAGCAAATAATTCAGAGGACTCAGATTGGTCTCTTTTTTTCTCTCCCTCTGAAGTAGAATGTGAACGCACCTGCAGAAGATGTGGGTTTGAGGACAGTGGAGGTCTCCAACAGAAGTTGCAGAGAGTAGAAAGAAGATTGGTGAGAGAAAAGTACTGGGATTACCTGGCAGTGTTGAATTCCCAAATGAAGCTGGTCCAAATTTCCCTGCATTAATTTTCTCCTGCAGCACAGAGGTGCCCTAATGTAGCCACGGAGAAAGAATATTCATTGGTGGCTGTAGTTATGAATGTGGATGTCAACAAATGAAAGAGGAGTGATGGGCTTTAGGAAGTTTTGAGTGTGGTGAAATTATGGACATAGAATTTAAGCTAAACAGGGAGAGAGAAGAGGACCAAATGGGGCTGATGCACTGGGAAAGGATAGAAGTTTTTAAAAAGACGATAGTAGAAGTTGATAAAGGGAGCTGAAGGGAGGAGATAGGAAGGAATGATATGCTTGAATTAGTAATTTTCAAACAGGAATGATTTGGGGATGATGACAAGACTCAGAATACAGCATGAGAGGTGTCTGACTTGGAGTAGAGAATGACATTGGAAGTAATGAAGCTGTGAACTTAAAGGTTAAGTTGTGAATGGTTGTTCTATGTGGATACAAGAGCACCCCGGGGTGATGGCAGAAATTGCTTTACATATAAAGACAGATGATGGGATACAGATAAAAATAAATAGCGAAGCACATTTCTAGTGATCCTTACAAATGAAAGAAAATGGTTCAAAAGTTTTAAGTATGGTTCATCATCATACTTCTTCAGAAATAATTTTTCTTTAAAGTTAATATTGATTCAAAATAGCTAAAATATTTGAGACTCTTTAAAAGAGGTTAAAAAATCTTTATTCTTCCAAGAATTTTTGTTATTCACTTGCCTAGCAATCATACCACAGTCAAGCCCCAAATTAAAATATTAAGTATATAAACTCTGAAATAAAGACATTTAATTGTATGTTCATATATATATATATGCATAAAATATAACATATATACACATACAGATTTTTGAATGAAAAGTCTTTTGTTATAGAACTATGTTTTATAAAATCCTAGCAATAGGATGTAATCAGTGGCCTTCTTAGAAATGTGGAAACAAGGTAGAGAAGCTTGCTTCCTGAAAGGCTAATTTTAAATAACTATGGGAAAAAAGCACATCTTCAAAGTCCTTATAAAAATTACCATACAGAGCTAATATAAGAGCCTAAATTTGTGGAAATATAGAGAATACTCTCCCAATTAAGATGTCAGTCAGCATTATATTTAAATTTACCTTAATTAGTCACTTTTTTTCTTTTAATAAAGGAACTTAATTATCCTTGCTATTAGGCACTAACTTTGAACGTTTTACTGGGATGAATAACATTAGATTGAGTCAAGCACACATTTAAATTTCTTACATAGCTTATTTATTAGTGATCATTACTATTTTTTTAACATCTTTATTGGAGTATAATTGCTTTACAATGTTGTGTTAGTTTCTGCTGTATAACAAAGTGAATCAGCTATATGCATACATATATCCCCATATCCCCTCTCTCTTGCGTCTCCCTCCCACCCTCCCTATCCCGCCCTTCTAGGTGGTCACAAAGCACGGAGCTGATCTCCCTGTGCTGTGCGGCTGCTTCCCACTAGCTATCTATTTTACATGTGGTAGTGCATATATGTCAGTTACTCTCTCACTTCGTCCCAGCTTATCCTTCCCCCTCCCCATGTCCTCAAGTCCATTCTTTATGTCTGCTTCTTTATTCCTGCCCTGACCCTAGGTTCATCAGAACCATTTTTATTTTCTTTTAGATTCCATATATATGTGTTAGCATACGATATTTGTTTTTCTCTTTCTGACTTACTTCACTCTGTATGACAGACTCTAGGTCCATCCACCTCACTACAACTAACTCAATTTCCTTTCTTTTTATGGCTGAGTAATATTCCATTGTATATATGTGCCACATCTTCTTTATCCATTCATCTGTCGATGGACACTTAGGTTGCTTCCATGTCCTGGCTATTATAAATAGTGCTGCAATGAACATTGTGGTACATGATTCTTTTTGAATTATGGTTTTCTCGGGTTATATGTCCAGCATTACTATTCTTATATCAAACTTTGGGATAATATGTGTGGCTAATTATATCAGAAAAAAATCAACTTTATAAAGCAACTACACCACTTTGAAATTACCTCCATTTCTCATTCTTAAAAAAAGGTGTTTAATTTGAATACATTTGTTGCTCATTTTGAAGGATGGGATGGGGTCAAATAAGAAACTAAATATTCTCTATGAAAAAAATTATGTTACTCTTTTCAGAGTATAAAGAGATAGATTTTTTTTGACTCCTCATGGAGACTATTTAAAATTAGATAGGGTACTCAAGGTCCAGCTGAAAGACTGGACTCCATACTCTTTAAATTGTGGTCTTATCCCGAATCCTAAATAATTCAGAGAAAACAGGGCTCAGGAAACCTGCACTTTTATATACCACAGTGCTTGGAAAGCTATGTTTCTTCATGTGTGGAGGAAATAGCAGTTTCTACCTCAAAATCTTTGTGAAAACTTAAAGAGAAAATACATGTAAAATGTGTAGAACAGTGCCTAGCATACTGCAACTACTCAGTATGATTATTAAATATTTATTACATATAAAGTAGATCATTATTACCATTACTACACAAAGGATGAGGATGAAGATGGAACAGGATATATGCACACAAGGAGACAGAAGAAGTTATAAACAAGAAATAGATATTAAGTATCCTAAGAACATAACATGTAAGATGGGAAGTAGAGACAGATAAAGCTGGTGAGATAAACAGGAACCAGATAATATAGGGATTTAGGGGCTATATCAAAGCATTTGGAATTTATCCTAGGGATGCTAGGAAATGATTGAGGGATTTTAGGCAAGTTCAGAAATATGATTTAGATAGATCTCTTTAGCTGAAGTGTGAAGAATGGATTAGAAGAAGGCAAGGCTGGAAGTATAGACATTGTTTTAGTATGATGGCCTGAGAAAGAAAAGAAGAAAATCAACATGCTTGAGAGATTTTAAAGACCTAGTATCTGGATTAATAGTACAGGGAGGCGACAGTGATCATGTATGCAGGTGCCTAGAGGAAGGGTAAGGACAAAGCAGAACAAGGGGTAAAGGCAAAGCCCAGATTTCTGGTTTGGTCATCTGGGTGAAAGTCACTGCCCTAGTTCCTGTACCATATTCTTAGTTTTTCGTCTTCTTTTTCCACCCAGCTTCTAGTCCTGTGTTCATTTATTCTGAACATATGTTTTGAGTACCTACACTATGCCAAGCATTGCAAATGTTTAAAAAAAGTGGAGATTCTCTGCATCTAGTTCTTTGAATTGTGTAGAGAATCACAGAATCCCAAGACAGGTGCAATTTAAAGAGCATGTAATCCAATCTCTCAGCTGAAATTTGAATCCCTCATTTAATAATTTTGCCACATCCATATGCTTGGCAGGTCTATGTTGGACATAATCATGAGGAACAACTCTCTTTCTAAGCGGTCAATTCTTCTCAGATCTGTGACTGTTAACAATTCTTAGACGCAGCTCAAATTTATTTGTAACAATCTCTCACTTTTGGCCCAAGATCCTATCGTGCAGTCGAAAGAATACACCTGATTGCTCTTTTTCTTCGCAGCATCTGGATCCTTGTTGTCTACACTCCACATGTCCCTAATTATTTCTAACACTGCTTGAAGACATGGTTTGGTGTCATCTTGTTATGCTGGTCAAGTTCCTCTGAATATATGTCTGAATACATCTACTTCAAGCCTATTTCCCAGAAATAACCGAATATCCAGCTATGATCTGGTCAGTGCATAGAGTTTTGGCCTTATCAATTGCTTTTGGATATTGGAAATCAATATCTTTATCAGGCATTGCTAATTTGTCTTTTTTTGGTAGAAACATTTTTCTTAGGAGCTGCAGTTAAATGATATATATCCCCCTATACACAAGTAATCAATATGTATGGTCATGAAGTTGGATGCAGATTTATGTAAATGACCCTATTAAATTTCATCTTGTTAGATTTGCATCTCTCTTTAAAGGTCTTCCTTAAACAAAATTATTTATCTAAAACTTAACTATGTCCTTTAGCTTCATGCTTTCACAAATCTCATATTCGTATTTAAATCAAATATGAAAAGGCTGAGTCCACCACCTTCTGTTTCACTCAGTCATCATCAATTCACTTATTCAGTCCCTGTGATTACAACGGTCCCACCAGTTATATTTCCATGTTGTTAGTCTCATTTCAATCTTATGTTCATTTAGAAAGTAATTGAAATACCTTGCTAAACGCAATATGTGGTATTTCAACAGCATTTTTCCTCATCTACATGTCTGGAAAATGTTTGAAAAGTTTAAGGACACAGCTTATTCTTAAGGAACTCCATTTACTCCTGGTGATCAATAATCCCCTTTCTTATTGTTCAAAAATAACCTAAGAGATGTTTCACATTTATTTTGGGAACTAACAGTGAGGTGACCAGTCTTTAGCTCAGAGAACATCCGTTAAATAAGAACATTAGGTGGCTTTAGGCTTATGACACTTTTCTCATTCTATTCAAAGACCAGAGAATTAGAGAAGGGATCATGGCCACTGAAATTCTTAAGTGCAATAATTTATTTTCATGACTGTGTCTCTATAAGCTCTTTGAAGAGTGGAACTGTATAATTCAAATATCAGTAGTTTCTAACACAGTTCTTGGGACATAATAGGCACTAAGTGAATGAGTGAAAAGTTATCATTTGCATGTTCCATTAATCCAGGATTTACTTCAATCAAGACAAACAATATGGATTTTAGTTTTTAGAAAAGGAGGTCATTCTTCTGGTACATGTAACTATCTTGAGTTTTCATTTACTATTATTAATTCTTATTTTATTCTTTTCATTTTCATGGACAGCAAATATGGAGACTATACAGGGCTTCTGGTTCTACGTACTCTGTAATCTATTAACATTGCACTGTAGGTTCATAAGAGCAGCCCTATTTCCTCCATGTTTTCTTCCTTCCTCCATATGTGTGTGTGTATATATATATATATATATATATAAAAAGAGCACATTGGTTTTCCTCAGATTCATTTTTCCTAACAAATTTCAATGGATTTTGGCCTTTAGCCTTTGGCTATTAGTATTTTTTAGGTTCAAGAAATTCTTAGAATTGTCCATGGCTGGAGCTTGGCGGGGCTATCCATGATCAGATGGCAATGATAGCTCTAGCTCCTCAGCAGAGCGGACAAACTTCTGGAATTCCAAGTAGGAAACTGACACATTTTCCCAGATAAATATTGAGAACATTGGGTTTAGGTTCTGAAATATTCTACTTTTATTAGAGCTTTTTGAGTTGGTTGCCCAAGAGTGTTCCCCTGTAACCATGTCTGTGCTAAATGAACTCCTGACTATAACTAATTGATCCAAGTACAAATATCTCTTCTACATTAGGCCAATCAGATTCTTTCACCTAAGAACTTAAAAATGTGAAATAGAAAAGATGAGTTCTTGACAACACTCTAGAGAAGTATTTCATAATCTGTCATAGTTGAAATTTTAGAGTTGTCCTGGCACTGTTGCTTCTGCAATCTCTGAGATACTCTAATATCCTACCAGTGAATTCCCCTTTTTGTTTTATTTAGCCAAATTTAGTGCCTATAACATTCTTACAAAATATATTTTTGTGGGGGAAGCAAAGACATTTACCTTCCATATATATGACCTTACTTACATGGGAAAATGTATTCAAAGCTTCTAACACATGTCTTACAAATTAACCTCTGGAATACGACTCATTTATAAGTTTAACTTGGCACATAGGCACTTAATAAATATTTATTGAATGAAAGAATGTTGTGGAGTTTCTGTGATACCTTTAATTATGAATCTTTTCAGTGACATTTATTTTGCTTAGAGATATGCAAACTCTGAAACTTACAAATGCCAAAGATTAAAAGTGCCAAGTCTCAAAACACATTGATGTCTATGCACTGAAGAAGACCCTTAGGATTGCAATGGAAATAAATTAACTAAATCTATAGAGCTTCACTTTTATGTCTTTGAAGTTCTAACATAAAGATTCATCGGTAGTGATTAACTGTGACTGTTATGCTCCAAGGATAAAACTACTTCTCTGGAGGATGCTGCCGATAGCTGAGTTGGAATGTTAATTTCATTTTAATGATGTTGAAAAATTGATTTCAAATACGAACTCCATATTCACTTAGCAGTGATATCCATTCAGGAGAACATAGCAAATCTAACATATAATAATATATTACCTATATTATAACTAAAGATTGAAAATGATATATTACTCAGTATATTAATATTCATATGGTATCTTTCAATTTAGTCTCAAGATACAGAAGATTTCAACATGCATATATGTTTTAATAAAAAATTACACAGTGTGAAAATGCAGGAGAAAAACATTAGCAGATAAAAAATGACACAGATATTTCAGGATTTGTATTTCTGGAGCGAAGTAACCATTCACTGGGTATTCTGTCGATTTTAATACATTTACTGCCTATCAAGGACTGTCGTGAGAGTTAGACAGGTGTATTACTACTGAAACAGACAACTTCATCTTTAATCTCATAAGTCTCTAAAAATAAGCTTCTTAGAATCAAAGTTAAGTCTAGAAATAAAAACCTTTTAAGTCAATACATGTAACACAGACTAGTCTAACAAGTCTTTAGATTGAAAGTATGAAATAGAAAAATGAAACATAAAAATCATTTGAATATAAACATACTTATGACATTTTTGAACCTCAAAGATAAAGGGAGAACTCAAACTTTCAGGAGAGAGAGAGAGAGAAAGGAAAAAGAAATCCTATATGTTACACATAAAAGAATGACAATCAATTGACATTAGACATAACTGGAAGCCAGAAGAGCACTATGTTTAAAGTTTTGAGGAAAAATTATTTTAAACCAATACTTTTACAATTTTCAATTCATTTTATGTATAAAATATATTTACAGATCTTAAGAAGTTTGTCATAAACCTTATCAACACACTTCCAGAGATGGTGATATGGGAAATTGGCAGCTAAATATGTTCCAGGAGAAAAAATAAGGTAAGAAATCTGAAGAGATATTAATACAAATATATTGATACTTCTAAAACTTTTTTAGGCAAAGATGCTAATGACATAAAATTTCATTTTCTTCCTTGTGAGTTCATAGTTATTGATTCTAGAGTAACATATTTATGGAACCATAATATTGTAGATGCTATTTTTAAGGAGAGATGGGGCTTATACTTTCACATCTTGGAAACCTATGACTACCCAGCTCTTTCTGTGTCAGGTAACTTTATCTAACTTGGGGGTTCAGTTTTAGGAACCTCCCTTTTTCCCATATACCTAAATCATGTTCTATCAGCTGTGTCAGTGATAAAGCTGACATTTTGATCTCTTATTGTCTGACTCCTTTGTCTATTACCAAATAAATTCTAAACTTTGGCAAAGAACACAGTTTCTATTTACTGGGTATTAAAATACCCACACCTAGATTCTAAGTGAAGTTCGGGGAGTTAGGGAGTTAAAGAACATTCATAAATTGAGGTTCTTGGTGGGCCAGACCATGTACTATTTTGACCTTGCAGTAGCTTCTATTATGCTGTGCAGTTATTTTTTGGAGTTGTGTGGTTGATTTTCATTGGCCATCCTGAGCAAGTAGCTTTAGGTCTTAGTGTAAAACATTTGCTGGAGAGCTAAGAAAGGGAAATAAGTTCTTGAAGATCAGGATGATAAGTGTGAAAGAGAAGAAGTGAAGTTCTCAGGTTTAGTCTTAGAAATGAGGAAGATACTCAGTTTGTGTTAAATCAGAAAAGATGCTTGCCATCCAATGAAATCAAACAAGGGATGATGGAAAAGATCTCAGAGAGTAGTGACACATTGAGAAAACTGTGGAGAATCATAAATTTAATACGGAGACACATATTGCAAATAATAAGTGACTCAATTCTTAAAGATTAGGAGAACTATACAACAAGACTGCAGAAAAACTGGTCCAATTTTAAAGGGGAAGGCTAGACAAATTAATATGAAGTACTCGAAGGATTACAAGATGAGTTTCAGTTTGATGCAATTATTGTAGGTATTGACTGTACTCTATATAAGCCTGGTGAAGAAATTTATGGAATTAAAGCTTTAAAGTAAAGTACAACAAAGATAAGATGTAGTAAAAATGAACCAGGTAGAACAACAATAGATTGACTTTAGACCCTAAGAGTAGATGTTGTTCTGATGGAAGAATAGCACCTGAGTGATAATACACAACTCAGGAAGATAATACTCAACTCAAGAAATTTTAGAACAGTAGGTGCTTTAACAGATCCAGTATTGTTGATTTCCTATTTATCATTATAGGACAGTAGCTAGAAATATAAGAAAAACAAATTTCTGCACCAGAAAGCAAAGTAGAAGTAGAACAAAGTAGGAACACAGACCAAGTAAAATGCTTTAATCTACACGTGGTTTAATTTGCTGGATGGTAAATGCACCTCAAATTAGACCTTTGTTTGGGACTGCTAACATTGTAATTTCTGAACTTTGCAAGAATTTGGAATGTCTTGAATGCTGCTTTCTGAAAGTATGTCCCCCATATGGTTTTTTAAAATGTGTCATAAGTAACTTATTTAAAGATTTCTTCCAATTAAATTTAAATTCACAGATTGTCAACTGTAGATACCTGATATCCTAGTAAAGTTAAAAAGAAGACTTTTTTCCAGCTCTGCTATTCCCAGAGGTAGACTAATGAATCTCTGATATGAACTTTGGTACAGTGATCATAGGTCTAAGTACTATGTCCTGGACACATCATTTGGCTTGGTCATTAGATAAAATGTAGAAAAACAACTGTTAAGAAACTATAGTCATTGCAACCATGCATGTACAGTCTATAGTGTTCAACATTTTGAAATAGTTTGCTCCATTTTTTTGTGTATTTTTTCAAAAAAAGTACTTGAATTTTTTTCTATCTTGAAAGTAGACAAGTACACATGAAATTTGAACACAGAAAAGAGTATGATTCCTTGAAGCACACTTAAAGAGGATATGGCGTCTTTTAAAAAAAGAATATTGGAATTGTTTAAATAAAATTGTAAATGCTTTAGAAAATTTGAGAACATGATCAATATTTAATCATAATTAATAATATATTTGATAGAAGTAAATTTTGAAACTATGTCATTTAAAAATAATTTACCTTTGCTTATCTTGTAAAACCCATTACATGAAGGCACTTCACTCTTTGGTAACCCAGAAACCCAGGCTTGGTGCCATGGAAGTCCTGAATAAGTGTTAGCACTTCCTTATATGTCTTACAAATACAGGTTGCATATTTGTGCTCATAGGGCTTTGCTATGAGATGATCAACAATAAGAGAGATATTTCTGTCCTTTCATTGATTAACAATGCTAGCCTTGTTGGATCCATTTTAACCCAAATATTATTCTATAGGAAATAGTTGTGCTAAGGAATGTTAACCTTTGTTGTATTATAGTTTGTTTTTAATATTCTTCTTAATATTCAAGACTAGTATTCTATTTACTACATTTAAAAATTATATTTTGCCAAAACATATTGCAAAATGAAACAATAAAGTCAAGCATAGTAAGATCTCAAACCAAGTCCAGAACTAAAATCATTTTCTGACTATGAGAATACTTAGGATTCAAGAAATAATTCCATAATTAATATCAAATCAATCCAACAGTGTGTAAACTTAACAATTGCTAAACTTTAATTCTAAATTTATGATATTGTCAAGTCATTGTATAATTGGAGTTTTTTAACTTTAGTAGCTGTTAAAATGGACACTTAACTTGGTCCATAAACAACAAATGAACTATGTGAGGCACTGCCTTATATGCAATATGAAAACTGGCCAGATTGCCATTATTTGTAAATATTCCATTGTGGGAAAAATGAGAATTAACTTTTAAGGGAAATAAACCATGTCCATTAGTCAGGCTAGGTTTTGATTATTCTTATTCATTTAGATTTAAAGCAATCTTAAATAAATACATTCAAAATCTTTAGACATCAAATAAATTTTAGAGTCAATCAAAGGAGAAAATTTTTTTTCTCAGTAAATAACCATAAAATGTAACACTTATTGATAGGAACAGATTGTGATAATATTTAAATACGCTTTTGAGTAATCAGTAATGAAAGAGGAAATACTTATTAGTGTGGAATGTGACTGAGCATTTAATTGTCTTCAAGAAATAATGCTCCCACGGTCACTTCTTTTTTCTGAACAGTATTTCTACTAAATTTAGGTATATAACTAATTTTAGTAAGTAGAAAATTAATGACACAATTAGACTAGTGGACTTTTCTACAACTTGTAACTACGTATTTCTTCATTATTAGCAAACATCTGCAAAGCAAGTGAGAAGGCAAAATATGAAATAAATTAATTAGCCTGACTAGTATAACCACGTGCACATTAGCATGACTAATATAACCATGTTACAATAATGATGCCTAAAGCAATGAACATTCTTTCATAGTAAAGAAGGTTAATATGAAAACTATAAACATAATGTAATATTTGAGAGGGAAGAAAAGAAGTAACCAACCAAACGACTCTGGAATATAGAGAAATTCTTTGGATTTTAAAGAACATGGTCTAAAGGTCCTATTTCATCAGTGAAAATGTTACTAAGCTTTTAAAAAATATGTTATATATGGACCCACTTGCTTTCTAACAGCTGCTGAGACTCCAAAATTGCCAGTTTTGCAAGTCATTTAAAGGTTCCATATTATACATGAATGAAAAAAATACACTATCAGTTTCCTGACAGATGCAAAACAATCTGCTGTGAGTCTAAAATAAGTTTATGTTCAGTCAGTCAGAGAAACATTCTCCTTTTAAATACTCCATTTTAAGAGGAGGGCCTTTAATTGTTGTGAGAGGAACACAAAGTTGGATACTCTCATTTTATCATACCAATTCAGTAGAATTTAACATCAAATGGAATATTACATTATTTGTAAGGCTACATTTAAATATTTTAAATATATTTGAGTTTTGAAATAAATGATCTCTAGAAAAAAACTTTACTTCTACTATGGGCCAAAGATTTTTATTTTAATAGTTAGCCCATTATAACCATGAAACTGGTGCACCAAATAGTTTTAGGGAAGACCAGGACACTACTGGCCTCTGTCTATTGCTTTGTTTCCAATTACTCTCTTTTCAATTCCCCACAAACAATGACACAAAGTAAGTAAAAGTTAGAAAAAAAAAAAATCTCCAAACCTACTTTTTCTTCAGTCTTCTATCCTTCTCAGCTTGAGTTCCAAGTTTGCCTAACCCCAGGGACTCCTGAGCTGCAGCTTCAGTCTCCATAAAGCCTCCTGTGAAGAAGTAACTATTCATATTAGGTTGGATATATCGTGTCAATTCTGAAATTAAATTTTTAAAAGTTTATTTGAGCAATTGTTTAGTATTACATTTATTTTTTTTGGCCTGCCTTTGTATTTCTAACACAATATGCATTCAATGGCATGGGTACATACATAAACATACGCTGAGACGATGAAAAAAATAAAAGGTACCTCCTGGTAGACCATTCAATTGCACCTAGTAGCAACATAATACATGTAGCCTGTACACTGACAAACACCTGAATATATAGTTTGAAAGCTATGAGGTCTACTTTTCCTTACGAAAAATGAAAAAACTGTGCAGTGTGTGAGGTTTTTTTCGATGTTTGAAACGTGTGAAATTTTTCATATATAATGAAATAAATGATAGCCCAATGAGCAGAAACTCAGGTGTATGTCTTCAATTCCAAGTTGAGAGAATGGAGAAACATTTGCTGAGTTACCAAAACTTTCTGTATCTTGTCCTGGAACCCTCTTCTGCTCACCTGGATGACTCCTATATCCTTCGGTACCAACGTAACTTCCAGAACTTCCTATGTTCTAGCAGGCTTTGTTTTGTTTTGTAATTTCTATAATAATACCTGAAAAAATTCGAAATCTTTCTTCAAAAGATCCTGGTAAGACTTGTTTTTACCTAGCGGGTCACAAATTATTTGATGTAGTGTCAGTTTTATTGGCTTTGGAATATATCCTATATATATATATATATATATATATATATATATATATAACCTTGGAATAAGAGAAGGAAGAAAGGAAAGTATGTTGGGCATCAAACAATTTTACAAAGCAATTATTTAGTATCTTTAAACATATCATTGTTCATAAATTATCTGTTGTAATTGAAAAATGAGAACTTAATCCTGGGCTCTGTTTTCTCTTTGCTATTTACTATGTGAAAAACATGAAGTCAAGGTAAATGAAAAATGCTCATTATTTTTAAGTCATTTTAATTGGAAGAGATTTAAATTTCCATTTAAGCTCAAGATTAAGTAGAAAGATTTAAGCTAATACTAATTCTTAAAAGTCTACACAAAAACATTCACCAATATATCAGTAAATAAGTACTATTAAGGATAATTTTGTTGTAATTATTTTTCATAATTCATTTAACAAATAATTTAAATACTCAGTATTATTAATTCTGGATCATTGATATAAATAAGTTAATCTCATAGCCTACTAACTCTGTTACTGAACTGGATAATTATAAGAAAGTCCTCTTTAATTGAAAACACATTGATTGCTGTCTAGATCTTATTCAGGGATTCAGAGTTTGAGGACTGAAATTTATTCAATTATGCACGTATGCAATTAATACTTAAAGAACTTTTTATTGTGAATGATTTTCGTTGATGGTATCATTAGGAAAGTCATCCACTAGTTGACTAAAGTACTCTTGGGAAACTTTTTTTTGCTGTACGCGGGCCTCTCACTGTTGTGGCCTCTCCTGTCGCGGAGCACAGGCTCCGGATGCGCAGGCTCAGCGGCCATGGCTCACGGGCCCAGCTGCTCCGCGGCATGTGGTATCCTCCCGGATCGGGGCACGAACCCATGTCCCCTGCATCGGCAGGCGGACTCTCAACCACTGCACCACCAGGGAAGCCCAGGAAACATTTTTAAATGTGGGAATTTCCATTATGCACAGTGAGTGAATATTTTCATTTTATTTCTCTCATTGGTATACTTGCCCTACTGTATGTCCATAAATTACTATTCACAATCTGCAATTAACAATAAAATTGTTCTCTTGAAACATAAATGGACATGAATATTGATTCACTTAAAAGTTTAAAATTCTTAAAAAAAAAAAAAAAAGTTAAAAATTCTTGATCAGTCCAGATGGGGACACAGAGATTGATGAGTAGACCCATTCTATAAACAATGAGACATTTTCAACCACTACACGGTTGAATGAACCAGGCTTTTTGCCCTTCTGAGCAAAGAACATATAAATTATGATTTAAATTTTTTTCAAGAACCCAACATTTTAATTAGAGAAAAGAACAGTTTTTTAAAAAATTAACACTCTGGAGGAGAAACAAAGAGAGCTCTAGAGGAATTTTGTGAGTCAAAACTAGACCCAGAAAAAGTAGATATTAGACTTTTCTTCTCATAAATAAAATTATAAAAATAATAAGCATGAGGAGCTTGGAAATACTCTGAGCACTTCAAAATCTAATATCCTTTGAAGAGAATTTAATAAAGAATTGTCGACACATCCTGTTTGAAAATGCCAATAGAAAATGACACTTAAGGCCAAAGTAGGCAAAATTATTTTTAAGCAGCATATGTAGAACCGTACCCTTAAGCAGGAGCAAAAGTCTAATTATGTGCATTTTTTAAGCCTAAATAAAACATTTCTAGATGAGAAAAACATTCTTTCATAGAACTGATCCATCTGCCCCATAAATCCCAGGTTTGTCTCTCCAACCACCTGACCAGCTAACTGGTAGGATGAGCTCAGTCAAACCAGCTTATGAACTCTTTTACTCTGTGGATGATTATCTAAATCTGGTGAGAGTCTGCTTCAGTTTTTCCTAGGCATCAGTGGGATCCCATGGCTGTGTGGACTTTAGGAATATCTACTCATCTAGACCAATGTATTCATTAATCACATATGGCATTGAGTACTTGAAATGTGGCTGGTCCAAATTAAGCGCTCTGAGTATAAAATATGCAAAAGATTTTGAAAACTTAGTACCCCAAAAAAAGAAAATAAGATATCTAATTAATAATTTTATATTGATTACATGTTGAAATAATAATTTTTTCTGTATTGGTTTAAATAAAATACATTATTAAAATTAATCGCCCGTCTCTTTTTACGTATCTTAATATGGCTACTAGAAAATTAAAAATTACATATGTAACTTATATTTGCGGCTTGCATTATATTCCTGTTCAGCAGTGCTATATAGTAGTGGTTCTATACTGGACACAGTAGCAGTTTCCAGAGGGAATGTAAATATTTGCATATGCTGATGGAGGAAGAGGGCCACATTTTTAGATGTCACAACGACTGCAAAGTGCAACCGATATATATTAGATAGGAGACAAGAAATCTAAACTTCCTTCAATGAGTAGAAAATTCTTTAGTTTGCCCATCTTGAAATGGCAAGAGAGTCCCCAGTGAGAAACACTGGCTGGTGGACGCTAAGGGTTACCTATTCTCCAGGAGACCCCTTAGGAATATGGAGAGAGCATCATTAACTCCATCCATCTCATGGCATAAAGTGCTCAGGCATAGAAGGCTCGAGTCCCATGAGCCAGTGTACATTCAGATAATAAATTGCTTATCACCTTGTCAGTGGCCCCCTAGTGCTTGCATATGCAAAAGCCCAAGCCAAACTCCATGTCCTCAGTGAAGTTCTCTGGGCACTCTATCACTCAGGCACACTCTCTTTTGTGAGGTTGTCAAGGACTTGGAAGTGTTTGAGACAGAATAACTTTCAGGGTGTGAGGGGCCTAGTCAAATATTTTTCCAACCCCTTTCTATACAAACATTTTGAGTAACCCAAAATTAGTGGGATGACAACCTAGTGTGGTCCAATCTCATATGATACCATTCTAACAGCAGGAGTGAGTGATTAAATTGTTAGACCATCCTTCTGAACCAGGCTCAGGCCACTGGTCCAGAACAACCCCATAGGCAAGTCTCTGGGCTTCCCAAGGCATCTGGTCAACCCCAGATACGAGGTAGGGAGTTAGGGAGAAACAGGGACACAGGTGCACATGGTTTGGTTGGATTAGGCACCCTGCCCAGATGGCACTGCCTTCCTGGCTAGTTACAGGGTCTGAAAGGTAAAAAAAAAAATTGAATGCTTCTAGAGACTCGACCTACACAGGTCCAGGTCTTGGGTGAGGGTGTTCTGCCCGGATGGCATTGCCAGCCCCAACCTCTCCCAGGCACCAGAAGGAAGGTTTTAGAGAATTTCAAGAGAGGTGCTACAGACTGTGAGGTTACCTAAGACCCAGGCTGAGGAATTTGAGGAAGGACCTTCATATGCCCAGATCTTTGGATGGTACTCGTTGGAGATATCTGTTCGTTTGGATTGTGAAGGCAAATATCTCTATGATGCCTGGGCCTCAGACTCCAATCAGAATAATATATTTCATGTTGACCCTTGAGGTACAAGTCTGTAGGAATTTCTGGCCAAAACCCACATTGCAAAAGCTCTGTATCTCCATTTTTCCCGCAGAGTTCCCTGTTATCGTATTAAAAAGGGAACTCTAATTCCAGGGAGATTAAGACTATAATCTGCTGCTGATCAGTAGTTTCATCTTTCTTCTACTTGACCTCACTTCGGTATTAATCCATACCACTCATTTTGATTTTAAATGCACTTGAATTTATAAGTGATTACTTAATTGTTTCATGACTCTTAGTCTGTTAGTTCTCTGGAGGATGCACCTAGGCACTGTGCCTGGCTCATAAATGGTATGTAATAAATGGATTCACAATTGAAGCTAAAAAATGCTTTCTTCAAAAGAAGACCTTTTCACTATGCAGAGCATGGCTCATCTCTAACTGATACTTCGGGAAATTATATTGTATTTTCTAGTTCCATAACATCCAGGAACAATCTGAATTTCGGGGTAAAGGCCAGCACAGGCACCCAAATTTTACATGTAGAAAGGTGCTTGCTAACTAATGCTGGTGCAATGTTGATGTTGTTTCTCTCAGTGTGAAATTATTTTCTTCATTATGCTGATTATAGCAAATCAAAGAATTCAGACCATAATTACATAATCTGACAGATGACAATAAAGGAAAGAAAACTGCAATTTATCAGGCAAAAAAGTCTCTTTGAAATATATTGCTTCTCATATACACTTAAAGAAAATTTGCAAGGGTAGTTTTTATTTTTTTTACTCAACAACATATGCATTTTATACATCTGTAATCAGAGATACTACCTGTATAATTTACATACATTTTTATGCTTTTACCATTTTTCCATAGCTTTGCTATATTTTGATCAATTCTCCATTCTTGAAAATCTCTGTCTTTGATTTCTGTTTCCTTCTTGTAATGCCTCTTTTCTTTATGCTTACCATTCACTGTTGACATCTGCTAGGGTAGTCACGTGTGATCTGTTCTTTTTTCTTTACAGTCATTATTATTAGGACTCTCTGAAGGCCTGGGAGGGCTGGTGTTTCCTAGGCAGTAAATGTGTTAAAATCATATGGAACAGATGACTCCCCCAGAAGTAGCAAATGTTTTTAACATCACTACCTCTTCACTCTCTATTACCGTTTTCCTAAGCTGGTAAACTGCCTCTAAAGCGTGGTACTTGATTGCTCTGACTCCTAACTCTCACTTCTGCTTGGATACTTGACCCTGGAACCTAGATCATTTCCTGTGTTGTGTCTGCTTCAATTTGCTGTCTCCTAATCTCTGCATTTCCAATCTCTCCACAGCTTGGTAACTTGACCCTCAATTTTCATCATTTCTTTAGCTTGATATTAATAATTTGGTTTTACACGCTGGACCCCAGACTGTACCCACTTCCCAACTAACCATAAAAAGAGCCAGGTTCCTTTCCATCATGTTTCCCTTGGAATTTGTCCTTTCATGTGGCTTCAGCACACTTTTTTTCAGAGATAGGTCCTATTTGAAACTCAAGCTTTAACCTTTTCAATTCTGAAGGAAAACGGCACTTAGATGTTCCTAGTAGAATCAAACATATCCAGGGAGAGAAAAACTAATAATCGGAACTCTTTACTGACATTATGTCTATATGTTTTATAAGAAAATTTATAATATATTCTGTGATCTTTTTTATTATTGCCTTGAATTATTCTTTATTTTTTATGCATTTGTGTGTAATATCCTCAAGAAGTTATAAACTTTCTGAAAAAAATAATCATGTCTTTAATTTCATTAAGTTCCCAAACATGCTCCACAGGACTAGGAGCTCAGTGAGGTAATTTTTGATGGAAACAGTCCCACGAGTATATTGTCTGGAGCACTAGACCAGGAAGTGACATCTGGGAACCACTGCTAATTCTCCTACCAAGCAGCTGCTTTGCCATGATGATTGTTAAAATCATCTCAGTTTCTGTATAATATAGAATGTGGCTCACTACATGATCTTTAGATATCTTCTAATTCTGAAAGTCTGTAATTTTAAAAATAATATGCATTTTCATAGTAAATAACTCATGGTATATATTTTGTAGAAGGAAGAGTTGCTGGGTCTAAGGCTTAAATGTTAGAGCTTCATAGATTCAGGATTACTGGGGTTGAAATAGATCTTAAAGACCATCCAGTCCAACTGCTTTCTAATTCTTGGACCCCTTCCACAACAGTTCTTACTCGTATTTACCTAGCTTCTGCTTGACCATCTCCAGTGACAAATAAGTCATTTTTTGACAAGCTAGCTTGTTTGTATACAATTATGACTCACCAGTGTTCTCTTTCTTACACTGAGATGAGGTTAATCTTTCTACAACTTTAACACTTTGGCTACAGTTTTGTACCCTCACTCAACAACAAAAAGACCAAAGATTCCGCCACATAACAGCTTTTCAGATATTCTTAATCAGCCATCCAGACAGGTCAGCAAGGAGAATAAACATACCCCTGTACTTAGCTACTCCTCACATAATTTCAATCCTCATCAGCTTAATCCTCTCCTCCAACCTTTTTCCGAGGTTATGATATGCCTCCGAAAGTGTAGTAAACAGAAATGGATACTATTCCTTGGCTCTTGTTTTACAACAGCAGAACAGAATGGAAAAGTCTTCTTTTATCGCAATGCTGTACATCTATTAACGTGGACTAAATTTACTGACTTATATATTGACTTTAGAGTTACCTGAAAATTCTAAATTTTTCTTGTAAAAAATGCTCCTGAGAGTTATACTTTTAAAGTGGGATATTTTTGGACCTTCCAAATCTCAGTTTTTTGAGGTAGTCTTTAAGGAAGAACACTGATTCTTTTTTTTTTCATTTGTGATTTCTTTCCCTATCAGTGATCCAAAAAATCAGATTACTGGGCTGTCGAAATATTCATGTCCAAGTGATTGGGGGATGTGAGGATCAAGAACAGGGTGAATCCTAATCTTGCCACTAGAAACCTGGATCCAAGGTGGCATCACTCCACTTATCATCACTAAAAAGGAGGCCTATGCAACCAGTAATAAATCTCACCAAAGTGTTCCATCACCCAGGCCCCATTCTGACATCTTGTCTACAGGGCTGTCATGAGTTACAGCTCACCCAAATGCCTTTCCTGTTCTGTTACCAAGTAACTTTGTCAAAGAAACAAACAAGCTTCATCTGATATGCCTATTTTAAACACAATTTAATTTGCTTTGTTTCAAAACAGGTTGATGCCTTCAGATAAAATTAAAAGTCAAGCCAGTCAAGATTCCAATTACTGATGCCTAATCATGGATCTCGAGGTTCAGAACTCCTGTTTGTGGTTGTCTTGACAGGACAGACAATGTAGCAGGTAAAAGTTTTCTGGGCCAGAAACATATTCAAGTTTTTGATTTGTTTTAAATGAATGGTTGTCCATGTTTATGTACTATCTGTCTCACTAAATTGAATGTTCTTTGATGCCAATGCCATGCTTTAACCATTTTCCTAAAGTACATGGTTGGTACTCTATACTTCACATTGGCTCAACATATGCTATTCACTCAAAGTAGGAATAAATAAATGACTTTGGATTATCAGCATTCCCCCTGTCCCACCCCTCAAGATATCAACTCTCTTGGGCTTCGGTGTCCTGTTGTTAGTGCCTCTTTTCTGGATGAAGTTTTGCTTTTCAAGTAAGCAGATAGAGGCAAAAATGTGAGTTTTGGAATAGGTCCACTTATTTGTATATCTTGTTCACATAAGGTACACCTTCAGTTTATTCATTTTCTTTAAACTTTAAAATTACTAAACAAAAATAATAAAAATAAGAATTTTATAATTCCCCTTTTGGTCTGGGCAGTTTTTCCAATAATCAGTTTATTTTGGTTGGTGGCTTTTTTGACATTGTTCTTACATGTCTATGCCATTCACTTATATCTATTATTTGTTAGATAACAGCTTTTGTACCAAAATTTTTTAGAATCTGTTTTTAGGAAGAGGTCACCTATTTCAGATCTACTACTTAAGTTTACATTATCATAAATATAGCTGTGAGTTTGTTACCATCCTCAAATTGCTTTGATACTATCTAGCCTTTCCTTCCATATTGGTTAAAACTGAACTTGTTTCTAGAATTTTATGTATGGAAGTCAGGATATGGAAAGTTGTAAAGTGATTGACAGATGAGGAAGTAAAAATAGCAGTTGTGGACAACTCACTTAAGCTTGGATTATAAGGGCAGGGAAAAGATAAGTCAATATTTTGGGAAGATGGCAGGATTAATGATGACTTTTAAAATATAGATTAGACATGAGCATGTTTAAAGATTAATGGAGGGCTTCCCTGGTGGCGCAGTGGTTGAGAGTCCGCCTGCCAATGCAGGGGACATGGGTTCGTGCCCCAGTCCGGGAAGATCCCACATGCCGCGGAGCGGCTGGGCCCGTGAGCCATGGCCGCTGAGCCTGCGCGTCCGGAGCCTGTGCTCCGCAACGGGAGAGACCACAACAGTGAGAGGCCCGTGTACCGCAAAAAAAAAAAAAAAAAAGGTTAATGGAAATATCAGAGATGCATTGCATCTGGATGCATTACTCAGGGGGGAAAAGTTGTGGTTATTCAGCTGCTAAGTCTTTAAAGGGTGTTATTGCATCCTGTATCTATTGTATGCTCTAGGAAGTAAGCAGAGGTATTTACTGGCCGTGCTGTCTCCGTGTCCCTCAATGCTCAATGAGATTGTTGAACCTGTTTTTGCATCTTTTCATATTGGTGCTTGTAATATATAAAGAAAATGAAAGAAGAAAGAAGAGAGAAAGAGAAACTAAAACCAGATCCCCAAGTCTGCTAGAAGGAATATTTCCTCTGCCAGGACACTCTCCCCAAATTCAACTGTGACTTTCAAGGAGGCATGGTTCATATATATGTTTTATCTTTTTAAATACTTTATCTTTAAAGTATTTTTAGCTTTATTCAAATGCTTTTCAATGTGTTGCTTCCTTTGACTTTTGGAGTTTCCACATTTATATTGCCTCTGCTATAACACATTTGTAAAAATAGATTATATGTATATTGAATTTGATTCTACATGGTTAGTGGTTATCAATGCAGTCACATTGACTGACTCATCATAACTGAAGTTCACTTTATTACCCTAGCTTTTCAGATTGTTATATAAGGAAAATAATGTCCCCTTTATAATTATTCTTCTCTGTGAATTACTAAGAATTCCTCCCTTTCTGTTTGTCATTCCTGATGGAATTGAGTGAACATTTTCATAGTTCTATTTAGAAAGTTTTCCTCTTCCACACCTCATTTCATTTAAAGGCATCTAGCACAGCTACTCTCAGGTTAACTTATGTTTCTTTGCATTTATGAGCTAAACTCTTTAAGAGTTCTAAATATTGGGACATGGTCCAAAATTTCAAATTTGGTTCTTTGACACCATCATCATTCTACCATGTTACTTTCCATGCCATCATTTCCTATCTTGTATTTCTATTTTCATTGGTAGAGGAAAGAACATTGACAGTGCTCCCATGTCAGAATTTTCTAGATCACGATATTAAAATCATGATCAGTAGAGATGTTTCCCTAATTTCTTCTGATGTGTGAATCAGCAGCATTAAGTGGTAGCCCCTGGGTTTGGTAAGTTTTCATGGTCCTCTCCTCACAACCTGGATGTACATCTTTCAGGACACAAGTAAACATGAGTCCATATCCCTCAACCAAAGCACTAGTGGTACCATGTACTATTTCTTCTGGAAAAAAATATGAATTCCTGAAACCTACTTGTGTCTGTGTTTTCTTCTTATTTTCTCAAGTATTATTTTCAATAAAGACCTTTATTTTTGGTTTCTCCAGGAGCTTTGATTCACCCTCAGTGTAGCTTCTGTATAGCTCCAGAGGTATAGATTTTTGTCTTTGTCTTCCTCATCAGCATTGTAGTCCTTACTATGCTGCTGACACTGGCTTTGTTTATACTCGGTTGTTCTATGGAGTAAAATAAAGTTGCTCAGAGCTCAGAAATCTTCTCAGGACTATAATGTGATCTTGAATAGCTATTGCTATTTTCTGACTTGGATGGAGTTGATAAGAACCTAATTGTAACTGATTCCCTTCTCATCTGTTCTGACATAGAGACACACAGTCATTGAAAATGGGTAAAAAGGCTAAGTTTCTAGAAGGTTCTATATTTTTCTAGACTTTAAATTATATCCTGGATACCTTGATTTTGACTATGAATAGTTGTCAAATAAAATAAAACAAATTTTATAACAATGTCTTGGCATGTACATTTTGTATCCCCCAAGTAATCACCTTTTCTTTTCTTTCCTTATGCAATAATACTTTTCTTTTTTTATATCCTAAGGGGTTCCTATCCTGAGAAAGAGAAACCCAAAGAGGCTTTAATTCTCCTGATGGTAACGCTCAATCACACAACTGGCTGCTCTTGTGTTATAAACATCGGTTTCCTATGGTTTCTGATGTTTTGTGTGGGTTTCATGCTGTGGAAGTGGGGAAAGATATTTTTGAATAATATCACGGTTGTAAATCTGCAAAAATGAATATTATTCTCAGAAATTCTTGCGGTGCCAGGGCAGGAAACTAAGTCTAGGGGTTGGGACATTACTTGTGAATAATAATTCCTTTATTTCAGAATCCAAAGGGAGTGCTAAGAACTTTGTATCATTCTGTTCATCACTTACTATTAGAGGTAGGAGTTAAATCCTTTTCCCTGTAACTTAACTCTAGTTCTAAATTAAATAGAAGGAGAAGAGCAGGGAAAAAGAAGAGGCAATCATAAATAACCAAGATGATGAAAAGAGATTTCAGAAAAAAAGTAAATATGTAGAAAGACACCAAAGAAAAAAAAGATCAAGTGTATATATCATCATTTTAGAAAATACATCTCACATATTCTTTTTGTTTCAGACTCTCCATCTATCCATCTATCTATCTATCCATCCATCTATTAACAAGGTATCTATGTATTTATATATTTACCTAAGGTCATTTCAAATGTACTGATCTATTTTATTCAATTAGTCACCAACAATAATTAATTCTAACACAATCTTTATTGCCAGATTCTTCCCTCTGTCTCTCCACCTACATGTTGTTGAGTTTGTTAGTGGAAAGTTGTGACAGTTTAAAACAAAGAAACCTTGTCTTTTTTTACATTTTATGCCCTTTATAATGTATTCTGACCTAAAAAGAATTCTTTTGGATTTTTTGTAGGCTTCTTAATTTTTTCAACAGAAAAGCTTTTAAATTCTCACAGCTAAGCTCTTATACACATCTATGCAGTATACTCAATGGTTTTAAGCTGGTTTTGAAACATGGCCCTAGGACAACTATCTCAGTTCTGCAAATTACTAATACGTTGTTTACTCATCAATAAATAAGGATGACAGTAATATCACTTGCCTCAGAGGGTCCTTGTGTCTATCACAGTGTTAACATTACATAAATTCTAGGTATTGTTATTAACAGAGAAATCAAAAGGACTGAAAGTTTTACAATATTCTTCCTTTGAAACTTTTGTCAAGCTTGATTCAGCTGTATTGGATTAAATACAGCTGATTAAAACAGAAAGTTTGTCAGGCAGGAAAAGAATAAAAATATGAGAAATGGAACGAAAGACAGATGGATGCTAAGAAGTGAGGAAAATGAGTGGCAGTGGAAAGTCAAACATGCGTACTTACGGAGCTGCCCAAGTCGAGCTTTTTCTTTTTTACCAAACAAACGACCTATTGAAGACTTGATTCCTTTCTTCTTGGGGGCTTTGTGAAGAGAGTCTTGGCTGCTGTTGGCACTGCCAAGCCCAAGGCTTTCAGCCTCGAGGGAGGCAGTTAAACTACTGTAAAACACGAAAGAGGACAAACTGCTTGCTTTGGTGTAGCATCCACAAGGTACACAAATTAAATTCCTTGATAAAAGTACGAAAGGAGGAACAAGTACACTGAATGTTATTTTCTCCTTTTTTCCCATGTTTTTTCTTAAGCATATTAAAGTGTGATTTCCTCAGGCTTAGGGCCCTGAGCCTCCAGGTTTTCTCTAGAAAAATTTCTTTTTCTCTCAAATATATTTTCCTTATTTTTCATACAATATCAAACTAATCAATGAACATAGGTTGGTTTATTAACTTATAAATTCTATAAATTGCCCTTGACTCTTTACCTATTTCCTTCTTGCAGAGTTTGATTTTTAGATCTTAAACATAATGACCTATGACAAGAAATTTAAATATAATAAAGTTTATGCTCTATTCTAGCCCATGGTTTTACTGGATTTTCCTCTAGCTATCTTTCTCTCTCTCAGTTTTGGAGACTAATTCATTGAATTTTAAATCACCTGTGAGATTTTGAAGTAACAAATCATATACCCGAGTGATCACTGTATATTTTTTCTTACAGTTCTCAGGTATTCTTTTAGGTACATGATAAACTGAAATTATTTCCAAGCAAGCTGATCTAGGTTCCATTCCTGGTCAATGTATTTGACACTGTATTAATAGGATAGGTTCAATGATACTGTTATCCTTCTTTACAGCTGTTAATTTGACAATATTGTGATGAGTTATTTAACTTTATTCATCCAAATTAATCTGGGTTCATATTCTCTAAACTCCAAAAGCTACTGCTTTTCATATGTTACAATATATTTCACTCTTTTTTTTTGAGAGTAAAGTAAGTATAAATTTTGAATCTGGAATAACTTTTTTCACATTAGAAATTAAAAATAAACAAAACGGAAAAAAAAAGTCGGCTGGCACAGAAAGCTCTGTTTTCAAAACCGTTTATTGTAAAACACATACTATTTAGAAGACAGATTCTTAAAGTATTAATCGTTAAGTCACTACATTCGGTTATATCAGTTAAGTGTTCAGAGATGCTGTAATTGATGACAGTGAAAGAACATACATTTAAGATGTAAATTGCATGCTTAGACTTATTTATGGCATTAATAGAGATCTGCTTCAGTTTTTTAGGCAGATGGAAAGGACAGTATGAAGAGTTGCTATGACAAATGGGGTATTTCCCCATGTAAACTTTTCTTTTAATATTTCGGCAAATGTGTTTTTTTTTCTCTTCTCTAAGGAGGAGCTGTTATAGCTGGCACTTGCAGCACCAATAGGGTGATTTACATACCTGTCTGTTAAAAGTAATTGGGGTACAAGCATGGACTTTTCAGACCTTAATTATCCTTATACTAGAAGCCAGATTTATAGTCTTGTATTAGAATCCTTTAGTTTTCTGTAACTATTCTAATAAGTCCTTCCTGTAGTCTGACTCTGTTTTAATAGGAAATATCCACTAAAAGTAGAAAATCTATTCTCATAAATATTGGCTAGTAATAAGACCATAAATATACAGTTAAATTTAAAACTGAAAATTTGATCTCAGAATGAAAATTTGTGTTTTTCACAAGTGACATTGTGGACAGGGAGCAGAATTATAGCTTAAATCAAAAATTTTATATAAATTTTTAAGTAGTCTGTTTGATACTGAAAGAAGGAGGAATATTTTTGGAAAGAGAACATATAATGTGCAGTGTGCTGGGAGAGTCATACCTTCGGGCATCATTGTGGTAGGAAGAAGGGAGGGTGTGAGTCATCCTGACGGCTCTAGGGGTAGGGGGAGGAGAAGTTTCACATTTAATTGTTGCTTTATCCTCCCGACCATCTTCTTCTACCACTGCAATCTAGAAGCAAAAATGATACATCAGATGAACTTTTTCTAAATTTCAACTGAAACTGATGAAAACGGAGAATCAATAAAGCAAGGCTATTTGAGTAATTCTGCAAAATATAACTGTATCAGATAAAGTGTTTTAAATTGGGCTATTTAAATGTGTTCCCAGATGTTTAAAAAAAGAGCTGCAGTTTATAAGAAAAAAGCTTTCTTTTTAAAGTGAGAATAATAAAAGGTAAGAACAGAATTTCTGCAAATTTTTTCATTTCATTACCTCTCATGGGAAAATTGACAAAGGCATACAGAGCACCATAAGCAGATGGGATGGAAGGGATTTCTTTAAAGAATTTAGTTCAGAGTCCAGAACAATTCAGGATACCATAAATTTTGTCAGAGATAGATATATAGAACTGTAAGAGTTTTCAAAAATCAACTTAATTGTACAATAAAGATATTTTTAAAAACAATGCTGCATTTTGTCATAGCACCATTGTGCATTAAAACATATATATATATAGAGAGAGAGAGACAGACAGACAGAGAGAGAGAGAGAGACAGAGAGACAGACAGAGAGAGAGAGAGAGAAGGATTGTAGAAAGCATAGCTAAAAGATATATGGTTCTAGAAGTTCTGACAAAGAAATTTCTCAATATGGCTATAACAAAATGTTTAAGCTGTGTTCTCATCTTTTGTCTATACCATGTCTTGCTATTTTCTACATTAAGCTATTATGCATAAGTGTGTTATATATGATAAAGACGTTATGTGTTGGAGAAACGTAATGAAATTTTTTGTCTGGGCTCTTGTCATTTAAGCCTAGGTTACTTTTAACAGCTTAGGCAGTCATCTTAATAAGATCTCCTCTCTCCATTTCAACGAGCACAGTGCCACCAGAAGAACTGTTTTCAGGAACTGCTTTCAGCATGATGTCAACACTATGGAAAACCCTTTCTAAACTCACATCTCATCTAAACTCATAAAGCATATTTCTAAACTCTTCCTAATACGTACTTAAGTTTTCACAATTCCATTATCTAACCATGATTGTTTTCCACAATTGTTTCTGTGAAGCCTGATTACTTCTGTTTCAGATGTTTTCCTGAAACACACTCATAAAATGCCCTCCTCTCTCCACATGGCGGGCCAAACTAGGCCAACTTTACCAAAATATCAGCTCTTAAAAACATCATACACAAACCATTTCTCTGAATAACACTTAGAGCTCACACTATATAAACAAAGTGGAGGAGAAAAGCTTCATAATCAGAGATGGATTTGAATCTTGGTTTCTCTTATTTGTTGAACGACATGTGCTAATTACTTCTCTACTCTAAGACTAAATTTCCTCATCAATAAAATAGAACTGATAATACTTAGTTTAATTTGTCCTTTTGATGTACAAATTAAATCATGCATATAACTCCTTACCCTGATATATATATATATATATATATATATATATATATATATATATATAAAAAACAAATTTTAACTTGTGGTTTTCTTTCTTATGACCTACCTTTCTTACCAATCATCTCTTTACTCCCTGAATTCCCTGAGGCTATATTTCTGCATGGGACCTTCCTTTATGATCTTTTTTTCCTTATACACACTGAAATTCTTTTACATCATCTGCTCAGATTTCTTCCTTTATTCCCAGTATAATCCTTTTAAGTGGTGGAAGAGGTCAAAGAAAAATAGTAATAACATTATGCATGGTAAATTTGACAGCTGAGAACTAACTGGTAGTGTCCAGGAGAAGATGCTAAAAGAAGATAGAAAATGGAAAATAAAAAGAAATTCAATCAATCTAAGGCCATGTAAGCATAGTATGGATTCCCTTAATTGAAAAAAAGTTCCCTGGTTCCAGAATTATTTGGGCATAGGCTGACCACCACATCTTGAAGATGCTGAAAATAGACTGATGTACTGGATAGTAGGTTGAACCTTTGAAATTTGTCCCATCTGATATCCTGTGAGTCTGAGCTCTGCCGTTCTCAGTCATCTAACAAGTTGTCATTTTGTGAATCAGAACTGTAGTGCATTTTGTTTCCTATACCCAATATTTATTCTCTTGACTTCATTCCAAGCAGTAAAGTAGTATATTAATTCTATTTTTATATTTTCTGTATTTGTGATGCTCTAGTATCTGAGACCATGCTGAGAATGCCCATCCCAGGGCTAGCTAATTCCTAGAGATAGGTAACCATGTTCCTGGAGTGTGTCTTCCATATGCAAACAAATCATCTTCATCAGTACCTCAGATCCTCTTCTCTATCTGGCTCTTACATTCCAGGAGGCACTATTCCTCTGTCTTAATCATCCCTGGCCAGGTATCTGACAACTAGAGAGAGCCCCTAGACCCTACAGCCCACTGAAATTGTTCAAACTAGCCAATCTTAAACCTGCTTACCCTGCCTTTCCATTCCTACAAAAACCACAATAAACATTCCTTCCCATGCTTTCCTCTCACTTTCTGACTGCTGACCTGGTGCTTCCCATTGACCCGGCATAGTGAAGCAGGTCCCTTGCTCTTGGGAAGTAGAAGCAAGAAGCTATCACTTATTGGCAATTGTTTCTTGATTTGTTGGTCTTATATATCTGAATAATGGTAAAACCTATATTTTAAAACAAGCATCATTGTTGTTCTACATATCGACAGTAAACTATCTAATTCTACCAAGAGAGATCTAAAAATTCTGTGGGAAATTGGGATATTTTAGTCCCCACAGTCTAATCATTACCCTAGAAAGCATAAACAATTTTATTTTGAGACATTTGCTCTTATGATCATATTTAAACAATTCAAAAACACTTAAATACTTTTAATATTTTTTATAAAATGCTTCAGTTAGAAGAAATATAATTTTAAATCTCAGAAAAAACAATGTTCAGTTAGTAATCAGATCAAAGAAATGTACAGTACCTTTCTCCGATGTTTCCTCAGATCACTTGGCTGTGATTGGCAGTAATAAAAGCGACATAAAACAGAACCAATTAATGATTACCATTTGACCATGTCACAAGTTAAATAGTATCTATAATTTAACTACCTTTTTTTTGTTTTCATTCCATTCTTTTCAAAATAAATGTCTTTTAACCATTATAAAAGCATTCCTCCAGGGAACTATTTTAGAGAGGAAACTTCCTATGTGGCATGTTGCAGGGGACAGGTCTTCATGATGGGATCATGTGTATATACGTAAAACATGAGACATGAGACATGGACCTTAGGGAATATGAAGCACATATGGAGTGAGCTAGCCAGAAGTAAATATGAGACTATATCCTCCCGAGAAAATATAGATGGGAGTGAAGAAGACTATGTGTAAATGAAGATCCAATGCACATATATGTAGTTTATAAACACTCCCTTTTGTCTCATCTACACAGGGCTTTGGACCTTCTCAGGGCGGATATGCTGTTCCTACGTGATCTCAAACTTCCTGGCATCCTAACAAACTCTCCATCTCCAAATACCAAAAGCTCTGGCCTCAGTATATCATATTTCTGGGGCTGCTGTTTTCTTGTCAGTGCTCTTTTAGAGAATTTTTAAAAAATAGTTATTTATTTATGATCCTAGATAAAACTTATTCACTTAATATTTGTTAAATTTTCTTATGTAAGTAAAACATTTTACTAAACTATTCCATTATACTTTACATTTTTGTTGCTATTGAAAAATGGGTTGATTTACCTCATTCAATATTCAAATTAGATATCGCTAACATGTTATTTATGCCTATGGATTTGTGGTGAGGTAAAAGTAAATACAAATAGGCTTTATTATCAGGACAAATAATAATGTTTGCAAAACATATAAACATATACAATATGAATGAATACAATGTCTTTTCAATCTCTGTCCCTAAAATTTCAAATTTTGCTCTGAATATTCAAACATGAATTATATGCAACAAAATTATTTTTTCTCCAATATTTTCTACAGGTAAAAGAAAACCTTCCCGTCTTTCACTATAACAATAATGAAATGACGACAAAGTTTTGTTAGGTGATAAAGACTTTCTGGGTTTTATTTTTTGTTTTTCTGAGTCAGATATTAAACATTTAAAATATTTTTTTTTACCCTCAGGAAATGCTCTAAATATCTGGTTTTTTTTTGAACTAGGTGTCTCTTATTTATTTATTTATTTATTTGGTTGCACCGTGTCTCTTAGTTGTGGCAGGCAGTCTCCTTAGTTGTGGGAGGCGGGCTCCCTAGTTGTGGCATGTGAACTCTTAGCTGCGGCATGCATGTGGGATCTAGTTCCCTGAGCAGGGATCGAACCCGGGGCCCCCTGCATTGGGAGCGTGGAGTCTTAACCACTGCACCACCAGGGAAGTCCCTCTAAATATTTTTTAAGTACTCTAATTATAGTATAATAATGCTGATTTACCACTGATTTATTTATAACTAACTGCTCAAGAAAATGCATGAAAGCAGTGGCAACCTATTCATACATACATAAACTTTATGTCTAAATGGCTATGAATATATTATTTTATTATTATAAAAATAATAACACTGTCAAGGGTTATAATGCTAATATATAATGAAAATATTTAAAAGGGCAAAATACTAGGTTGCAAAAATGTAAGGAAATAATAGCAATACAGAAATAACCAAAGTTTTCTTAATTTGAATGCCAACTAAATTATGCTCTGTGGGCCAATATTCTTACCGTAGCTTTGATAATAAATAGGTCATCAATTACATATGGATAAACTAAGCCAGAGACAATATCATTTTTAGTTAATAAAATCAGATGGACGGTTCCTAGATTTCTAAAATAAGCAGATCATAATGTAGATCAGTATATTGGGTTAGTTTATCTTAGTACCTTGGCTAAAAGTTTGTGCTGTATCTAGCTGGGATCAGCTCTGATTAGCTGGCCTTTGTTTGGACTTGCCATTGTCTGTGCTATCTACTTTAAAATATCTTTAATATCAAGTCCGGAAATAAGCAAAGAATAGTAAACTCAATGGCCTAAGGAGGTAAGTATTTCCTTTCAAAAATTTTTTTTTCATCATTTCTCGTTTATACAGATTTACTTGCAAGTTCCATATTTGTAAAGAGTTTGGATATGGGAAATATTGCCTCACCATATAAACAGTTTTCTGTATCAATTCTCAGTCACAAGGTTAAAGAAAAAGATATCTAAACTGACAGACATAATAGAAATTTTATGAAGATAAAATTTTAAAACTTATTTACTTATAAGGTAGTTTTCCCCTTGGGGTGAGAGTATCATATATATACATACACACATACATATGCACATATGTGTGCATTTATATAAATTAATTCTAATGAAAATAATCTTTACAGGTTTTTTTTTTTGCCACAATACACATTATTGCAACATAGTTATTTAAAGATACCACTTAGAAATTGAGTTAAACTTCTTTGTTCAGATATTATACACACCCATATACACAGAGAGATGCAGGCATTGTGACACTTTTTATAGAAGTTTCACAGCCTTCTGACCAGAAACACTATATACACTTAATATTCTTCTGTCATATTATTAATTTCTCCTCCATTTGTTACATTTGTGCTAGATTTTTGCAGTATACAAACTATTATTTGACCTATTTGCATTTTACTTAATCTCTATCCCCAAACTTTATTTATTTATTTTATTTTTTTATTTTAAGTTTTTTTTTTTTTGCGGTACGCGGGCCTCTCACTGTTGTGGCCTCTCCCGTTGCGGAGCACAGGCTCTGGACACACAAGCTCAGTGGCCATGGCTCACGGGCTTAGCTGCTCCGCGGCATGTGGGATCTTCCCGGACCAGGGCATGAACCCGTGTCCGCTGCATTGGCAGGCGGACTCTCAACCACTGCGCCACCAGGGAAGCCCCAAACTTTTATTTTTAATTGGAATTTTATTGTTTTAATAACACAGTTTTAATATTCATTATACAAAACATAGAATTTTACCTCCATAAAGAGTTCAGAATATTTAAATCTTCATTATTGTTGTCATTTCAACATATTCCCAGGTAATCACAGAAAAAAAAAAAAAAAAAGAAGAGTATATGCTTTTGAGTTAGCAAATCTGAAAAAAAATCCAGCCCCTCTTTACAAGCTGTGTTGAACAAGGACAATTTACCCATACTCTCAACATTTCAGTTACTTTCGCTCAAGATAATAACATTTTCAAATGTTATCACGAGAATCAAGTGACTAAACATCATGACATTCAGTAGTCATTCCACCTAACATTATTTTTAGCAAGGAGTACTTTGATTTTTTTCTCTCTTATGTGAAGGGTACTTCCTAATTTAGGTTTCCAACTTTTAATCCCAAAAGAAGATACATGAAATAAAGAATTAAAGAATAAAGAAGGGTGAAAATGTTGACATGAATTATAAAACTCAATTGGGAAATTGCTGCTATTGTTGATGGCTCTTCTTTTAAAATTATATTATGTATATTATAAAATTATAACATTCTATGTTGGTGTTTTGAAGTGATTATAATAAATAATTTTTGAAACTTATTGTGTTAAAAATAACCCACCCAGGTCTTCCCTGGTGGCACAGTGGTTGAGAGTCCGCCTGCCGATTCAGGGGACACGGGTTCGTGCCCCGGTCCGGGAGGATCCCACATGCCGCGGAGCGGCTGGGCCCGTGAGCCATGGCCGCTGAGCCTGCACGTCCGGAGCCTGTGCTCCGCAACAGGAGAGGCCACAACAGTGAGAGGCCCGTGTACCGCAAAAACAAAACAAAACAAAACAAAAAACCCACCCAGTCTCAATCATCAAGGTATCATCAGTAAAAATGAATTTAATGGTTTAAGTCATTCAGATTTCTGATGTGATATTTAGATTACTGCTCTTCCATTTACTTATTATGTGACCTTGGGAAAGTTACACCTGTGTAGGCGTGGTTTCCTCACTTCATAGTGGGATTAATATTTGTATCTACCACATAGGTTTGTTGAGAAAAAAAATAAAACACACAGAAAGTCTTTAGACTAGAATAGATTTCAGCTAATGCATCAGTAATTCTAATGGAAGCAAAGGTTCTCTGGACACATCATACCAGTGTCATGACTCCCATCCGATCCATTTCCCTGGCAGGACTTCGAGGGGTGAGCTTTGGTGTTGAGTGTCCACTGGGGGGAGATGAACTGGCCAGCGAAGAAGCTGTAACCGAGGCAGTGATGGAGGTACCTGCGTGGACCCTTGCTAAATTCAGGCCTTCCAGACTCACACTAGCCACTCTATTCTCAATTTCTTCAGCACGTAACTCTGTAGATTCTTTCTCTTCCTGAATTAGTCTGAAAGATACAGTTTATTTTTGATACATTTTATGCTGTTATAATGTTAATCGGAATTCACTAAATAAATAAATACTTCGTGAACATTTTATATCAAATCTAATATTTTCTTTTTTCCCTAGGCAATATAACTTTCAATAAATTCCAGAGATTTCCTGGCTGAAAATTAGAAAATCTTTCTTTTCAAATGATACATAATTCCTCCCAACTTTCATTTTGACCCCATTTCTATACTACCACCTGTTAAAACTCTTTTAAAACCTTGAGTGCCTAGTTAATTTCTGCCACTAATCCTAATCTTACATTTGTACTCAGGAACGAATATATGAGACTTTTAGAAACCCAAATCTCAACAAAGTCATTGAGTCTTACCTCCTATCCAATGAAAAAGTATAACTGATAGAATTCTCAATAAATGGTCATTCATAATTATAATTTGGCCAAATAAAACCCTGACTCAGCCAAGTTGCCTTTACATAAGCACCAAGCAATTTAATAATGTAGATATGAGAGACAGATAGTGAAAATTTTTTAAAAAAATACTGTTGCTATAAATGCTTTTGAGAAGACAAAACACTATTACTCTTTCTTTAAATAGGGAGAAGCTTCAAGAATATACATACGTTATTTATTACAAAGACACAAAGAATAAAGAACTTTAGCTGGGTTGCTTCAAGATCCTATTTAAGTTGAATCTACACACATTTTGCATATTGATATAATAAAACTGGGTACCAGTATAGTTTGTTTGAAAAATGGAGTTAGAAACCACCTCTCCTGAGATATTTTCCTCTTAACTACAAATGGCTTATTGTGATTTCCTATGATATAACCGTTAACTTCAAGGTTATGATCACTGCAAAGTTTTCTTTTTACGTATTTACTTTGGAAAAGTTTGGCAGTTTCTTACGAAACGTAACATACTTTTACCGTATAAGCCAGTAACTGTGTTCCTTCATGTTTACCCAAAGGATTTCAAAGCTTATGTCCACACAAAACCCTGCACACAGATGTTTAGAACTTTATCCATAACTGTCCAAACTTGGAATCAACGAAGATATCCTTCAGTAGGTGAATGGATAAATAAATTGGTACATATATACAGTGGAACAATATTCAGTGCTAAAATGCAATGAGCTAACAAGCCATGAAAAAACATGGAGGAACAATAAATGCATGTGACTAAATGAAATAAACCAATCTGAAGAGGCTACATATTGTATGATTCCAAATATATGACACTCTGGAAAAGGCAACTATGGAGACAGTAAAAAGATCAGTGTTTTCCGGGGGTTGGGTCGGGGAGAGGGATGAATAGGCAGAGCACAGCGAATTTTGGGGACAGTGAAAATACTATGTCTGTATGATATCATAACGATGGATACACATTATTATACATTTTCCGAACAACTAAGAGTGAACCACAATGTAAACTATGTATTTGAATAATATGATGTGTCAATGTAAGTTCATCAGTTGTAACAAATGTACCACTCTGGTTAAGGATGTTGATAATGGGGGAGGCTATGCATGTGTGAGGCTGGGGGTATATGGGAAACCATTGTACTTTTCCCTTGATTTTGCTGTGAATCTTAAACTTCTCTAAAAAATAAATCAATACAAATACTGAGGCAAATTTACTCTTAATTTTAATTTTTCACTTACACAAAGAATATGAATTCTGTTACTTTGAAGTTTATTTTCATGGTGCATGTTTTTTTAACATCTTTATTGGAGTATAATTGCTTTACAATGTTGTGTTAATTTCTGCTGTATAAGAAAGTGAATTCATGGTGCATTTTAACTTCACCCAAAGATCAGAATCCGAAAGGAAGGTTTAATCAAGTAACACAGTACATTATTAATGTTCAAACACATTCCAATGGAAAAACTGCCTCTTCTTCAAAAAAGAAAAAGAAAAAGAAATTTAGTACTTTCAAATGATTGGTGGTAAATGATTCCAGAAAAACCTTCTGGTGAGAGGCAATATGGTTCTGCTATACAAAAAATTGTAGTTTTAAACTCTAGGTATTCTATTAATTGTAAAGGAGAGTAAAACTTAGAGGAACTAGTTGAGTAAGAGATAGATTGTAGTTTAATCAAACAAAAAATCCAATGCTACCCAGATTTTCAGTTTATTTGGAAAACTCATCAAAGATTTCACCTTTACCTAATTCTTTTATATTGCTCTAATATCATCATTAATCTGTATATTTTTCATATATGTTTCTTACAAAAGCTGTCCTAATTTTATTCCGGGAATTTGTGAAAATGCACATTCTTATTCAGTAGGTGTGAAGCGAGGTCTGAGATACTGCAGTTCTAATAAGCTTTATTGGTGATGCCAATGTTTCTGATCTGATGATCACATTTTTAGAATCAAGGTCTTCTAATCACTTGAGACCATCAAAAATCATTGAACTCACCTGATTTCTTTGTTGATAGCATCCAATTGTTCCTGAAGCATCATGGCTAGGGTCTGGGCATCAGAATGACCACTTGGAGAGAGAAGATCCATTGAGCTAAAAATCGTTTCTCTATCATCATCATCAATGTCAGACATTTCTGTGTCACTTTCAAAAGGGTGGCTGCTTAGCACTCCAATTTGTTGAGTTCTATTCCATTCATGATCCCCAAGAGATTTCACCTAGATGGTAAAGGAACAATTACAGTATTTATCATGCTGCTCATTTTCAAAGCATTATTCTGAAAATAAAAACTAAAAACATACACGCTTTTATAGCTTACTTGACAAAGGTAGAACTGATTATTAATATTTTAATTTATCATTTCAATAAAATAGTTCCTTGGTACTTAAATAATGGTAGGTACTAATTTTCAGCATAAATATCAATATTTTAATAGGAATAAAAATGATAAACTTCTGCATGATTTTTAGTTCAACCCCAATTCAAGGCAGCAATTACTTTAAAGCATCTATGTTGGCAACATTTTAACTTGTTTTCAAATATAACAATCTCTATTCACTTGTACTTTAGCATTTTCTTCTCTTATACTAATTAGGCTGAGGGTACGAATATTACCACTCAATAAATTACACAAGAATTCTCTCTCCAACATTCTAAGAAAGTATTAATAAAAATATTGTGCAGAGGTTTAATTTCATCTACAGTGCTCTGGTCACTTAAATGCCTCACTGATTTTTTTAAACCCAAGGCATACTACAATAATTTACATGACTACGTTTTTAAAATGAATATAATAAATCCTCCATGTGAACAAAAGTCTTGAGTAACCAACAGACCAGTGCTTTTCAAGCTGTGGTCTGAAGGTAGGAGATGGTTGAAAGTAAGAGAGCAGTCCTAGATTTTCTGCTGTAAAAAAAATTGTTTTTCATTTTTGTGATGATGTAAAATGACTTCTGGGGGGACCACAAGATACTGCCCTGAGTAGTTACTTCAGATTTGAGGACCTGAGTAAGTACTTGTGTTACAAATTGTTTTGGTACCAAGTAGCACTAATTTATTTACCACATAAAACTGAGATGGATTTATTTATTCTTCGTTTGTTCATTTATTTATTTATCCATTCATTAGATATTGAATGCCTACTACAAGGGACTAACTTATACATGACATGTAGTTGCCAGCTAAAAAATCAAAGGATGTCAAGAGCCTTGTATAAATAAGGACAAGTAGGTTATATAGTATTTTGGACACATAAAAGAGGTTGAGGAAAACAAATTATACTTAGGGCACACAGGAACTATATATTACTTCTCTATAAAATGCAACTATATACTTACTCAACATATACAGCCTACAGATTTTAAGTTATTGACTGAATGAAAGACTGGCACTGCAGCTTATAATGAACAGTTTTCTATAAACACTTTCAATAGTGTGTGTACATTTTCCTCAAAGTGTTATTAAAACAGTAATTATTATTAAAATATGTAATTTTAATTAACAATATGAGTGCCATTGCTTAAATGCCCAAGCAAACTAAAAGCCCATTTGTTTGGCAATATGGCATAATAGATAAAAGTGTGGAATTTGAAATCACACGAATACAGGCTCAAGTTTTGACTCTATCACTTTAATGGCTGTGTAAGTCTGAACGCTTAAAATTTCTCAGCTTCAATATTTTCACATCTGAAATTAGTATAAAATAGTACTCAATTTACAATGTTATGTGGATAAATACTTGGGACATACTTGGTTCAACTTTTGGTACGTAGTAGGGGTTATACGTTAGTTATAGTTTTAAAAATATGTTATATATCACACCTGAAATTAATAACAATGAATTCTCTCAGTATTAAAATACTATCCAAAGTGGAAGAGTGCATTTACTTAAACCATCAAAGACTTGAAATAAAAAGTTTAACCTTTGGCTCATCTCTCCTCACACCCATGCGGCCTCTCCTTGGTCTTCTTATTACTTTAGTTGTTCTGTAATCAGACTGGCTGTCCACTAGGGATCCAACAGAATACCGCAGCTCAGCTGAGGTGTCTAGATGAGTTCTGGAAACAAGGAAAACATAAAATATGCTCAATCTCAAAACTTAAACTTTACCAGCAAATCACTATCCACTGCTTAATTGGCAGTAAAGCACAAATCCTCAAAGGAAGAAAAAAAAAACTTCAAGGAAGAAAATAAGTGTTGAAGTGTTGTAACTCTCAGAGGTCTCTTCGGAGGCTTATGTCAGAAACCCCAGTCTCAGTTTCATTCTGAAGGTCAAGTTCATTTTCTCTTTTTGGAATATTAAAAAACCTTTCTGTTTATTAATCATTATTTTCAAAAGCAGTAGTCCAATGGAACATGTTAAGATTGACAACCAAAATCCATTGGCTTACATTCCGACAACTCTTAGTTTGAGCTATTTAGTGGATATCCCAGTACATGCTATTTATCACTGTATTTGTTTTAAACATTCCTCATTAAGCTAAGAGAAAAATGTGTAAACTTTTGGGTCACAAAATTATCTATTTTCCAAAGTTTTATTTTTCAATTTAGAAAATCAACAAAATACTCAAAATCAGATTGGCCCAAGGTTAATAATCTTATTTTTTTAATAAAATAGGATATTTCACCAGAAGAGTTTTTCAGCTTTTGATAAGACATTGTTCCAAAAAGATTAAGAAAAATCTTCTAATAAGCACATTTAATTCTGAAATCTGCTTAGAGACGAAACAGTTGGAAAATTCTAACTGGAAAATATCGTCAGACTGGTTTTCAAAAAACATGATAATAAAGTACACTGTAATCAAAGTGCACTAAAGGTTTCTCCAAATATATTATTTATATAGAGATTTACAGCAAATTCAGTTTACTGCTACGATGATGATGATAATTACAAAGCAACATGCTGTCCTATAAAATGATCCATCATCGTTAGGAAATATGCTTAAAGCCGTGTTTTCTCATGAACCTGGGGCTCCTGCTGATCTACTATGCTTTCACTCTTAGCTCTCTTTGTGAACAAAGACAAACATCCCCAAATATTCGGCAAGATTATAAAAGGTTAGGTGAGGTCTGGGTTTTTGAAAAAGTAGAAGACACTGACCTAACTGATGCATGTCTTTGTTTTGCCAAATTGGACATTAAAGCAAATGAACTAAAGAATCATCCCCCAAATAGATGACAGCTATTGTTTTTATAGAAGTGAACTTGAGACTTAATCAAGCAAAATGGCTTTATTACGAATTAGTCATATATTAAAAACTAACCAACCAGGCCATAGTCATTAAGTGGAACAACTCTCAGTCTTTATTTATAGCAGAGGGTGTAAGTTTCATGAAGGCAAAGTTCAGAGTTTAGTCACTATTGTATGCTCAAGGAGGTATCCCTAGAATACAATAAGAACTTAATAAATATCTGGTAGGACAATGAATGGATGCAACTGATTATAATACAGTCCTAACTGTCTAGGTCAGAATATCCTAGCGACCTTTAGTCTGTGGCTGCTTAGGGTAATGTCTCTGTGGGTATCAGAGTAGAATTTCTAAAATTTTAACACCTCACACTAGGAGTATTGTTTTCTTGTTTTTTTTTTTTTTTCTTGTTGTTTTATCTCTCAACTCCAAGTCATTTATAAAAACATGAAACAAAACACAGATCTGGTCCCATCAAAGCCCTGCTCAAAACTCTTCAGTGTCTTACAAGGTCCTCTACCTGGGCCCCTCCTACTTTCCAGCTTCACTGCTAGTTACTCTCTGCCTTCTCTCTTCGTCTAGCTGTGCTGTCTGTCATTTTCCTCAAACTTATACTTTCTTTTGCTTCGAGCCTTTGAACATGCTATTCTTTCTGCCTGAAATCGTCTCTTCAAACATTTATGTGGTTACTATTCTTAAGGTCTCAGCTTAAAAGTCCCATCCTCATATACTATTCTAGCTCCTGGTATTCCCTCTATTATAACAGTCCTCAAATTCATATTCCTGCATTTTCCATCTGGAACATGTATTCTTCACTACCATCATCACTGTATCTCCAATGTCACAGGCTCACAAGTAGAAAGTACTTAATTGATCTTGAGAGAACAAAGATCTGAACCAACAACAATTGTAGAAGAGCCATTGCTTATACTTCATCTAAAGCAGTTACCCCTCACCTCTCTCTTTTTATTCAACTCTGTGATCTGTCAGAGGCAGTATATCCATATATCTCAGTTTTAAAATTATTCTTGGTGTACAATATTTTGAGAGGCACTTGCAGATGTAAGTTACAATACAGTCACTGGTTCCTTTAAACAAGGAACCAGGTAGTTTTCCCTCCTGAATCTCCTGTGACTCTTGAATATAATCTCACAAAGGAGCTTCAATAGATAAATCAAGCACGAATTTTCTTAGAGAAAAGCTGTTACCCATTTCTCTGCTTCCTGGGATGTCCTTCATTGTCCTTTCCAATTATCCAGATCCTACCCTTTCCCTTGAGTTGAGCCAAATCAGGCTTTCTCGGCCACTCTGGAACTCATTTTACTTTCATTTCAGATTCTAGTAGAGGATATTAGTCACTGATACTTTAGCTCAACTCTTCTTACCTCCCCACCTGTAAGATCAAAAACTAGTAGATGAAGTTCTCATGCACTTTCTGTCTTCTTTATTGTTTTTCTTTTCAATTATGTGCACTCAGAAATATGAATGTTCAAGAAATAATTGCTCTTTAATAAATATTCAGTTATCTCATTATAAATTAGCTATCTTAATAATTCCTATAATACTTTATATTTGTGAGTTGATTTACTGTTTACAAAACACTTTTCTCACTTGTCTCCTTTATCTGCAAAGTAATCTTGTGAGATAGTCATAAAATATTATTTTATAAAAAATATTTTTATATAATTCATGTAAATATACATATATATTTTATAAAAATTATTTTATATAATTATGTAAATATACATATATATATATTTGAACTTATTAAGGAAAAATGGGTTTTCCAAAATCAAACTGCTAGTTATTGTATGTTTAAGACCTAGGAATGTCAATTTTCTTATTTTTGGTCTAGTGTTGTTTCTATTACAATCCATTGTATCAAAGAATAGTTGCTCTGTATGTAGTTCCCAAGTTTCCCTGATGATCCTTCATTGTGGATTAATGTCACATTGCTAGGCTGCCAAGATGACTCACTAAGGTGATGAACTTTTAGACAACACTTCTAGAACTCTGTATTTCTGAGACTGAAGGTCAAAAAGACAATGAAATGGCCATTTGGTCTTATTAAAATATGTTTCATTTGTTGACTGAATAATGCTAGTTCTATGTATTTACTCTGTTGGTATTTTATCAGCTCTTTCTTTCTCCTTTACCGTCATCATCATCATCACCATGTATAAGACTGAATTAATAGCCTCAGATATATAAACCGTAATAAAACATTAGAAAAATAAACATTATTTTCAAAATTAAAGACCTACCTATTTAAAAGTTCCTTGGGTGTATTTATGCCTGCAGAACTGTGTTTCTTATACTAAACTGAATTCAAAATACTGAATTTTGTTCTTATTAATACTCACATTGAAGAGAATGTAAGCACCCTTAGGATTTTTTTTAATTTGGATTTTTCACCTGAATGTCCAAAAAATGCTTTACTAGATATTCATTTATTCAACAATATCTATTGAGAGTATACAATATACAAGGTTTCTTTTTTTAGGTGCTGAGATTATGGTACTCAAAACAGACAAAATATCCAACCTTTGTAGAGCTAACATTCTTAGGATAAGCATAAGACCAAGAAAAATGGACTTTTAGAAGTCTGTGGTGGTCAAAAGTTTCAAATAGCTGATACTGTGTTATCTATCAAATAAATGCTCAAATGGGTGAATCCCTCTATGGTTTTTTTTTATCAACTTTAAATAAAAGGCTCTAAGCACAAAGGCAAATTATACGTGAATTATTGAGCTTGATCTGCCTATCTAGAGAGTAAACAAGGATCTCTTTGCTTTTTTTTTTTTAAGATTAGGTATTGAGTCAAAGTAGATGAGTACAAACAAGTTTACTTGAAGTTTTTTTTTTTTTTTTAAACACATTTAATTTCTCCTTCCCTCTTTATTGTAATTAGTTTAACAAAATAGGCAGACACTAAGTGATCATACCAATGATGCTTCTTCAGCAAAATTAAACACTGAAAACATTTCTGCATGTAGAGAAAATGACTTTTCCTGGAAAGAGATGTAATTTCTGTATATATGGTTCCACTTCTTCATTTATAATTTATAATATATAAGAAGACATAGCTCTATATATATTTGATACAGAATACAAAAGGTAATAATTTATATTTTTATTGAATATTTAAGGGAAGAATTACTGAATTAGAGAATTATTTTTGAGTGTAGAAACTGTAAATCAGTAAGGGATCAAAATAGGGCAATGCCTGCTGAGAAACAGGAGGTACTTATTTATTTTACTTGAGGAGATATGAAACCATAAGGAAATTCATAATGATTATTGGTGAAAAAGCTTTTTATTTAATGTTACCTTGATATTGTGGGTTCAATTAAAGAGCCAGTTCTCATTTTCAACTGGTCAAGTTCAGATCTCAGCTTTTCAATTTCTTCTGCTAATCTTTCCTAAAAGTCAAAGAGGCGTTACTCAGATGATATGCATATGCCAATAGTACCAACACTCAACTATGATAAACCAAACAACGAAGCTTAATGACTTTTTAAAAATGGAAAAAATGATTAACATATTTTTATTATATATTGTTAGACATGACAGCAAAAAATGCCTGATTTTCTCCTTGAAATGAAAATATGACAGCAGAAATCAATAAAATTTTATCTACATTCCCTAACATTCACTAATGCTAAGTTTTTCTAAATATATGGGAAAACTAAGGTCATGACCAGCTATGTATACATCACTTCAAAATCTGAGTAGAACGTATAGCAGTTTAAAAAATAAAGAAAAGGTCTTATTTCTACAGTAAGTAAAGGATTTCAACCATCCTATAATGGTCGAAGGACACATGGGTGAAAGAGAAGGAAGATTAAATTAAAAGGATGAGAAAAAAATTATCACTTGATATGAGTTAAAATTATTAGCTCTATATTGGTACAATAATTTATGCATCTGATAATTTTCTCAGATTGGCATTAACAGTTTCAGTCTGCAAATTTATGAAGATGAGGGTGATCTTATAGCCCTTAATTAAATATTCATGTAAGGACTTAATTTTGTTTTTGTAATTATAAATTTTATAACATTATAAATGTGTCCTTCCAGATTTTCTATTGCTGTTATTTTTCCCCCTTTATGTGGCCAATGCTGGACATTTTACTTGACTCATACTTCTTTTCTCACCACAATTTTTTGTCAATGTGCCCTTTGCAATGTTTCTCTTATCTGATCTTTTAAAAATTCTTTCTACCACCATCTTACATTACACACGTTTTTACCTTTTTCCTGAATTATTTTACCAGCTTCCACGATGTATTGCTACCTTCAATCTCTTTCCCACACATTCCTCTGCTAGATGTATCATTTTATTTTATTTTATTTATTTATTTATTTTTTGCAGTACGCGGGCCTCTCACTGTTGTGGCCTCTCCCGTTGCGGAGCACAGGCTCCGGATGCGCAGGCTCAGCGGCCATGGCTCACGGGCCCAGCCGCTCTGCGGCATGTGGGATCTTCCTGGACCGGGGCACGAACCCGCGTCCCCTGCATCGGCAGGCGGACTCTCAACCACTGCGCCACCAGGGAAGCCCTACAAATTACTTTTAAAGCGTTTGACTTTTACTCTGAGTGAGACAGGAAATGATTGGAGGATTTCTGAGCAGAGAAGTGACCTGATCATTCTGATGGCTGTGAAATGGACTGATGAATGGGATTAGGAAGTAGAGAAGATAAAAAATTATTATGTTCTTCCAAAAACAGGCAAGAGAATTATGGCTTGGACAACAATAGTGTTAGAAAGAGAATGGCAAGGATATTGGTTGTATTTTGAAGATAGAATTAAGAGAATTTGCTTTTGGACTGGCTATGGGGTGTGTGATAAAGAAAGAGGTCAAGAACAGCTCCAAAGTTTTTAGCCTGCGTAGTTAAGAAAAAGAAGTTGTGATTTACTGACAAGACTGCTGCTGGTGGTGATTAGGTTAGGTGGTGGTGGTGTTTGGGGGGTTGGGGGATTACTTGTTAAGACTGAGATGACCATGTGTCCAAATAGAGATACTGGGTTGACTCTCGAATATATGTACTCCCTCAGGGAAGAGGAAGTATAGTAGGTGATCTAAATTTGCAAATTCTTAATTTACAGATGGTATTTAAATCCATGAACTCACCAGGGACCGAACATAGAGAAGAAATCCAAGGACAGTCCTAGGAACTTCAAATTTTAGAGATCAAAATAATGAAGAGAAACATGAAAAGAAGAGGTTGAGTATATGAAGGATATTTACTAATAATGGACTGTGAGTTAAATATAATCGAGTGAAAATTTGAGGAGTTATAGGAGATGTGGTTAGATGAGGAAATGTGCTCAGCTGTATGGAATGATATTCAGAAATGAGGTATGACCTGGGATTTGCTGCCTCTAGTGATTGACATGAAAAGGAATGCAAAGCATGGAATGATTAGTACTGCGGGTTGCCTGGGCAGACTTTTGGAGCTACAGGCTTGGGTAGGAGGTTGGGGACTGGGTTCTGGGGATCTTGCCAGAAGCACACAGAGCTTTGGATAACATAACATTCCATAACAGGATTAAGTCCCGAATTCACAATCTGTTTACACCCTAGTTCTTTAAACATAACCAGTCACAGCAAACTTCTGGTGATTCAGCAAATCAACCATCTTTGTTTTCTCTGTGCTATTGCATAGTTATCATCTTCTTCCCTACCATTCTTTATTTGTTAAGATCAAATGTGCCTTCAAGAGCCTGATGAAATGTTATCTTCTTCACTGTAGACTTTCTGAACTACTTTAGAAAGAATTAGATGCTATCTTCTAGGCACCATATTGTATTGCTCTAATACACCTATATTTTCTGGGTTTAAGGGTGTGTACATCCTGACCGTGGGACTAAATAGTTATTTTCTAAATTAACATCATAATATGTAGTATTCAATTCAGTTAAATGTACAATTGTTCTTTCTTATCTTTATTCTCTCATCTTTTCCAATACCTTCCAAATGACATACCGTTGCCAGATCTCCTTCCCTTTCCTCCTTCCTTCCCTCCCTTCCTCCCTCTCTTCCTCCCTTCCTTCCTTCCTTCTATTACTCCCTCTCTCCCTCCTTTCTCTGTTTCCATTCCTTCCATCTTTTGTTTAATATACATCTATAAGTCACTTCTTAAGTTAGTGATTTTATATTATTTCATTTACTGATGCTGAACAAAATGAAATAAGACAAAATTGCTAACAAGAATTTTACATGTTAAGGAAGGAGGAAAACACATTGGCAATTACCGCTTTTAACATTTTATAATCTGGTCCTTATCTGCCTAGTCTGTCACATATCCTACAATAAGAATAACTGATTCCAGCCAAACGGTTATGTCCATTATTATTTAAGATATCAAAGTCACTACTTACCTCCTCCCCACTCTAAGTACTTGCAATCATGGCACAGGCACTGTATTTGAAAGCCTTGCAAAACAGTCCTATCTTAAAGCATTCTGAAGCCTTCTTTATAGCAGCAATGTATATTGATCTATCCTACCTGTAGTTCTTACTATCTTTCATTCATTTGACACTTGGCATCTGTGACTCTAGAACTCATTGTTTTGTGTTTTCTCTCCTCAATTAGACTTTTCAGGTACTTTAGAACTAAGTTCATGTTTGCAAATATAACAGCACAATTTTATGCACAGTAGGTATTTAATACATTTCTGCTAAAATAATATCTCAAACTAGACACAAATCAGTGCATACATTTTTATCCCATTTATATAAAGCATGAAAAAAGTCAAAACCATTTTTTTTCTGTTAGAAGTTAAGCTAGTGATTATCCTTTAGGATAAGAGTAGTGATTATATGCTAAGTGGGGCTTCCAGGATGTTGACTTTCAGTGTGTTTGGTTTGTAAAAATTCATCAAGCTCTCCCTATATATGTACACTTTTCTGTATGTATAATATAAAAGTTAAAATATTTTTAAAAGATAACATCCTAAAATTATTTATTATCAAATTTATTTTATAACAAAATATTCACCAATGTGAAATAGAAAACTGGGCAAAATGTAAGCTTCCATAATACCTTGTCATGCAAAGATTCTTCCAGATTCTTTCTGAAAGTTTCTGATTCTTGAATTAAAACATTCTACAGAAAAGAAAAAAAAAACAGATAAATAATAAAACAGAAAATAATTAAATATGTAGATTAATTTTTTATCACTCAAGAATCTTCTTTGATTCCTTCCTTGGTGCATCTATTTTTTTGTTTCCATGGAAACCAAGTTTCAATGGAATCTTTAAACAAGACACCTTAACATTTTTAGAAATACATAATTTAAATAGGAAATGTCATTTTGTAACACTTGGATTGACAAATAAGATAAATAGTAACTTTTAAGCTATTTCTGACTGCCTCTTCCCAGTCTTTTTAAAATTTGAAATAATTAGGTTACTTTTCAAATGAGAAAAAGTGAATAAAAAGTAAAATATTAGCCAAAGCTATCATAGAGAAGAATTCAGATAAACTCATTTTTACTACCCGAAGAAAGAAGAAATTGTAAGATCAGATTTTTTTAAAAGTTCAATTTCTGGATCTTTATTTCAAATACATAATTAACAATTTCTAATAATGTTTAAATTATTAGATAAATAAAAACAAAATATTAGCTTTTTTAAAAACTAATGTTACATATCATGATGTGGAAATAACTTGCATCATAGATTTGAAAAAAATCCTTGCCATAAAAGTATTACTGTTGTAAAAGCTTTATGCTTTTCTTATAGTATTACAAAGCATGATTTAAAATAATGTATTCTTTTCACATTTATAGAGTTAAATTAAAACACGAGTGTGGTTATTGGCATGCATTTGGTGCTGAATGGGAAGAAGGCATGCCTTATGACTTCTTAATGGGTAAATTAATCAAACTACTTTAACATTTCATTGAAACATTTTTCCTATTTTGGTTTATTGTATGGAGCAGGGGAAAATGTCTAGCTTAGGTAGCGATTGGCATTCCATCTAAATTTCCAAAATGATTTCTCCACCTAGGTTTTAGTCCCTACCTTTTTTTATACTCTGGAATTGGCAACCAGCTCACTAGCTCTTGCTGGTCAGGTAGTCACCAACTATTAATCGGACATATTAACTGTGAATGAAGTTGTAGATTGTACAGAAACACTTTTTTGGAAACAATGCAGCTGAAAGTTTTGCATTTCTAAACTCTGTGGTGGGACTGACACTAGTGCTATTGGTGATATAAACTCACTCACATTTTGGCTTTTAGACTAGCAGTAGATTCAGTTACTTGAAACATTTGTATGGTTCAAAGCAAGCCTCCCCACACACTCCAAAATACTAATTTTTGTCTTACTCTTCGTCTTTGCATACCACATGAAAGACAAATGAAATATTTTCATCACAAAAGTGCAATATGTTTTAATACCTTTGTCTTATATGATCATGCTAATATGTAATATTTATATACCATGTAACATTTTTTATTCATTTAAAAATTGATCTTACATATTTTTACAGAAACTATTTGTTCACTTTTAAGAATATATCAGGCTTTTTTTAAATTAAGGAAAGTAAATGGATCATCTGAACAATGCAATGGTTGTAGCAGAGTGTAATACAAACATGATCGTAAGAACATAGCTGATAATCATGTGATTCTACTGGTCCTTTTACCTTCTCTTCTAGAGCAGCCATTCGTTCCTTTAAGTGTAGCTGTAAGCGTTCATTGGATTCAGTCAGAAGTCTATCCACAGTATCGGATAATCTTTTGTTGTGCTCCTCATTCATTTTCTCTCTTTGCCTAGCCTTACATTCAAAAAATAAATAAATAAATTTAACATAAAAATCACTTAAAAATATTTGGGTTTGTTTTTTCTAGTTTTAAAACTGGATTTAATTTTATGTCTGTTTTGATTAAATTGGCAGAAACTTCTTTTAATGCACAGGGCATATCCATATCATTTTAAATATAACCTATAATCAAGAAAGACATTCAGTTCTTATATGTAGAATATAAATCCATAAACTGATGCTTGAGAGGGATGGTCTTAAAATACATACTCTTTGAAGTTCTTGATTTTTCTCTTCAAGTTGACCTTCTAGATGCCTCATACGTTCTTCAATGTTTCCATGTCTTTCTTCAGCCTGTTAAGAAATATGAAGAATGCACCTGACATGTAAGATATGGTTAACACTTTTCCTCTAAATAAACTGAAATAAAATGTAAAGCAAGCTACTACCAACCGCAAATGTAGTTTTCAAAAAATAAACTTTTTTTAAACAGGCAGCTGAACAGCATTGCTTGAAATGTGTCAGCTACAAAGGCCTGTTACATCCAAGCATCAGCAAAACATCGGAGTTATTTATGAGCAATGAAATCAGCCAAATGTAACATGCAGACTGTGCATGGTTTGAACACAAACCTGCCATTGTCCAATCTTAAGCTCCTGAAGCACTGAACTGCACAGATGGTCGATTATCAATAAATAAAAGTAACATAATTTTTACAAATGAAAAGAAAAACTTAGATGAATTCTATTTAGCAATAGAAAGTAAAGTCCAGTAGGACTACCTTCCTACGTATGGAGATCATTTCTTGTAGCTTAGCTTCCATAACATATTGATAATCATCAGATGAGGTAGAAGAGGTTGGATCAGACTAACGAGTCAAGGAAAAGGAGAGGGACAAAATTGAAAAATCAGAACTAAAGGCACTGACACTGAACAGAACATAGCACAGAATGCTTAAAAGAAAAATGTGACAGCAAATTTAATACTTTAATAGAATTTTACGTGGAAAGAACTACACTGATATCTGGTGAACATGATGAAGTTGATGGTTATAAGTGAAAAATAATGATATGCTCAAATAAAAAGCTACCAACCTAAGGTATGGAAGGTTAGTGATGGCTGGCAATGAAAGACCACTACAGAATGAACTAAAGCAACTCTGAAAGAGTCATGTAATAATTGGAATTATGGGAAACCAAACACTAGAATATGTCTCTGATAGATTGTTAAAAGTTTTATATTTTGGGTTGTTTGTTTGTTTATCATATTACTTAAAAATAATGGAAACAAAGTACCTCAATATTGAGGAGTAGGCCAAGCCAATGACTCAGGTAAAATAAATTTGGAACAAAATTTATTATAAACCCAGCTCTGTAGAAATCAGAGAAAAAGCTAAGCCACGGGGTTAATTATTATGAGTATTCTCCAATTCAAGCAGGATTGTTTCCTCAGCAGCACTGGCAAACTTACAAAATGACTTCTGGTCTCTGAATACAAACTATGGCTGTAGGTGTAGAACCTCAGCGCCTATTCTTAGACATAGCCTTAATTCAACATTTTAAATGAAAATGATTAGAAGTCCTCAAATAAAGTGAAAATAATGCTGTGAGGACAAGAAAACTTATTGTGAATTCTCCTGAATGATACTAGGGACCACTCTAAAACTGATTCTGCATTGGTTTGTTGCTATGGAAACAAAATAGTGCCCTAAAGTGAATAGGCAGCACAGTGCCTTTTGTGAGCTAATGTTTGCCCAGTGCCAAGGTTAGTTACATGTCTTGGAGGTGAATGTCAGGTTACCACAGATGCAGAGTGTTCAACACATGTGACATTGCTGATAGCTGAATTGTATTAGTATGTTATGCACAGATTACATGTAAAGTTACATCAACATTTTAATCATAATTACAAGTTAAATAATCACAACAGCCAAAGTACCCTATGTCAGGATAACAAAATTTAACTCCAGAGCATATTCTATTACATTTTATAAGTTTATTCTAAAACAGTGAAATGTACTTTATGCAAATATAGGACTATATATAAATATATCATGCAGTACCTGAAAAGAAATAGTAACCTATTCATGTATTGCTTCATATACATATGTACTATTTTATGCAAGAAATTCCAACTTAATCTATAAAATAAACATTTAACGGCTGTGCTTATGCAAATAACTCAACGTTTACATTTTGAAAGATTTTCCTTCTGATATTCTTATTTCATAAATCAGGAAAATAATGAAGAAATAACAAATAACCAATTTCTCTCCTCAACCAGAAGCAACACAGAATGCTACCATAGTCTTCAAATGCCACAAAATGATTTTATAATATTTTTTAAAATTTATAATTCAATTAAGAATATAGTAAATGGTTCAAAATGTTGCTGAAATTATGTATTTTAAATTCTTAAAAATATCTGTAATCTCTCAAAAGTACATTTTAACAAGCAGTTAATGTTATGACAATTAATCTGGTGACTGACTCAAGGTAGTCAAGGTATGAACATTTCAATTTCCAAAACTGTTTATTCAAATATACAAGTAAGTCAGTAGGTCCTTAAAACTTCTAGCTGTTTCCATGTTAACTACTGAAAACACACCAAACATTGTGAAAATTCACTTCAGAGATTAAACGAGAATTCTGTCATGTTTAAATCACTGTTATTGTTGATACTTTTTATTGGTACTAAAAATGAATGAAATACCTTATGGGATTCAAGATGAATTATGTCCTTGCTGAGGAATATGCATTTTAATTAAAGAAGTAAACATCATAAATCATAAGAGTGGGATCCCAAAATGTTATTATTTAATTGTATATACACTCACCAAAGCCAAATTTTAAATTTTATCCCTAGCCATTATTCAATACCTCTTACTTTCTAAAAGCCTTAAATGAGCTTTAGCTACCTATTTTTACACACACACACCCCACACTGGCAAAAAAAAAGATATTCTTATCAACCAAAGAATAAATTCAGACATCATCTCTAAACAAACACTGGATCAATTTGCAACCACTATTGATTTATGTTCACCTTAACCTTATGAAGCCTGCAATTTAAGCAACTGGTGTAAATACTATAGTCACATAAGAACAATCTTCTATATTTTGACTCCTTGATGGGATAGAGGGCTTATCTTGGTTTCACTCTTTAATGTGACAAGGCAATTTCCAAACGAGCTAAAGTTTTAGAAGAAAACTTTACAGTTTTCTTTTATAGGCAGAAATAGTTTTGAGAAGAATGTGAATATATCTGGAAATGGAGAAGCAATCAAATTTAAAGAGAGGAGGGCCAAAGAGAAGAAAACAATAGTGGCAGATAATAAAAGCAGAAAAAATACTTATAGGCCAATTAAAATATATGAAGGATTGTTAACAATATCATTCAAAATATGGGAGAGGGAGCCTAAACTAAGCATAAATCATAAATTAGTGAGAAGTCAAAAACATTATGACGTAGAAAAGACTATGGAGATCAATAATAAGACATTGAAAACAAATTGGAATTGAAGTAATGAATAACTAAAACCGGTTTTAGAGACAGTCCCTAAAGGTCTTGAGAACAGAGATAAGAAAATGGTCAAAAATCTTTTTAGCCATAAAGCTTGGGAGAGCAAATGAAGACTGATCTTCAAATGTTATAAAAGGGTTACAAGCAGAGGGAGTACACTGAAACTAAAATCTCAGCACCAGAGGCGTGTGAATAATGAATTAAATATGGCGATAATCTACAAACTGTATATCTGAAATAATGTTGATACACAGCCAGTCAGGAGAGAAAGCAGTAAAAAGGACAAGGAGAGTGAATTCTAACATTTTCAGACTTTTTAAGAGAGGTAAAACTCCTGAAAAGTGAGGAAATCAAAGGGGTCTATTCCCTTTTAATTCCCTTTCTATTCTCTTTTAATTCCAGATGAAGTAGAATTTTAGCAATATATTATCAGGTAGGAGTGAACTGAGGAAGTTACTTTGGGTGCATAAGTGAATATATGTATCAAATATGACCTCAGTAAAATAAAATAGAGGGAAAAACAGACGAGACATCTATTTTAAGTTGTTTTGTTTTACATTCTAAATTAAGGATTCTTAGGAATTTTTAAAGCCTCATATGCCAAGTATTATATTTTAAATTATGTTTTATTCTCAATCCATCAGAGGTTAATTTGGGGCAATTTTTTGCTGAATTTTAAATTGTGTTTTTGGAGGAGAGATTCCAGACTTTCTTGTAGTTTACTTATGATACTATTGATTATTTTACACTAAAATATTACAAAAGTTACTTTTATTATTTAGCCTCTTGCCTAACTCCCCCTAAAATAGTTCAGTTCAATAAGATAACTCTTTATAAAATTTCTTTATATTCCTCAAATGAAAAGCCTAAGTATACATATCTTAATCCATATTATAGTAATTTTAAATGTGTTTGCAAGAAAAAATAGCATATTACTACTACTATGTTTGCACTTTTTATATAATTTCAATAATATTTCTAAAATTAAATAAGTTTATATTTATTTTAGAAATCACACATCTCTGAAATTTCCAGAGTGGTTTATGGCATGGTCTGTGACTATGGAAGGATCCAGATTGTATCACCCTAATCAGACTAAAGTTTCATTCAGCTAGTTAGTCCAATACTCTACAACAAACTATACCAATACTTTCTGCTTTGTCAACTGTTTGTCTTTTCACTACCTGTTTAACTACCCTATTTTAACTAATAGGCAACAGTTTACTATTCCTCTTTAATTATTTACTTTTCCAAAAGTAACTATATGTGGCTACTTTTATTTTGTTGCATCAATTGTTTTGGATAATCCCTAATGCCAGAATTTATAACTTGCAGTTCATGTATCTATCTGACCCGTTTACTGCAGTGGTGTGGAAAACAGCACATGGTAATGACTATGTGAACATCTAAAATGTGTGTAAATTTTTGAATTGATATTAAAAGTCAAACATGCTTTTAGTGACAAAATCTGTACTTTTATTCTAGTGACATGTGACTTTCAAGCAATGCCATTCCATTTGACTGTGAAAGGTAAGAATAATCGTTTTAGCATTATAATCGTTGCTAAGTTCTAAAATATGCATATAATTGCAGAATCTAATGTCCATAACAGTTAATTTTGAACATTCTTCAGAATATTATTGATTTTAATTGGTTCAGAAGAAATTACAACTATTAAAATCACTTTCTGACTATTTAATGGCTTTAGACTTCTACAAATCTAATGTCTAACTTCTAACAAAATTTTTTCATACCATAGTCAGAAAGGAATCAACTGCTTATGATATCTCCTACATTTCTAATACTGTACAATTTATGTTGAGCTTACTAAATTATTATGTCTCACGTATATCCATATGTGCAAATATAACCATGGAAAATTAACTCTACGGATGTGATATTTTGTTCGTTTTTGTTAATGTTTAAATAGGCAAAGGAATCATCATATCATATATATCAGTCATTCATTTCAACATAAATATGTGTAACATAAAAATTCATCTAAATAACAGACCAATAGAGTAAAGATTAAATAAACTTAATCTTCATAAAGCCTAAAGAAAATCTTCATATATTCCATTTTGATTACTAGTCATTTCTATAAGTATATCTAAGTTGACCAACTGTTTTATTGCAGTACCTTTGTCAGGGCTGCAATTCTCTGAGCCAGTTCAGCCTCTACTTCAGGTAAGGTCTCAGCTTTTCTCATAGTTTGCTGCAACTTTTGCTCAGCTAGCTCAAGACGCTCTTGTAACTGTCTATTCTTCTCTTCCATCTGAAATAGGGACGAAAAAAGAGACACTTAAATTGTCACAGTTAGGATAGCAAACACCAGTCACCAGGGGCTGTGGGCTTCAAGTCACTCTTCTAGAGTTAAAATAAGCTACTACTACCATACCTACTGTGCAAAGAGATTATTGTTCTCATGTTTTCATATATTACTTATCCATAATCCTTAATAAATTCAGCACATTAAAAAAAGAAAACCTTTTACTGACGGCAGCAAAAAGAAAAGAAGTTAATAGTGAGTATTAACCTGGACAAATGGAATACAACTTAGTACTAAGACTTCAGATACACCGTAATAGCAACATACTGAAAATCGTAACATTAGCTGGAGTAGGAGAGGGAATGTAGCATAATGATTGAGAGTCCAGGCTCTAGAGATGAAGTTGGAAGACTTTTCCTGTGAAGGCCAGATGGTAATTATTTTAGGCTTTGTGTATCATAAAGTCTCTGTTCCAACTATTCAATTTTACTGTTGTAGCACAAAAGCAGTCATAGACAATGATTAAATGAATGGGTATGTCTATGTTTCAATAAACCTTTATTTATAAAACAGAGCCATAGTTTTGGCACATGGGCCATAGTTTGCCCACTCCTTCTCTAGAGCCGAATAGACCTAGGTTTCCATTATTGACTCTGCAATTACCATATGTGTGACCTTAGGAGAGGATTCATGTCTCTGAACCTTAGTTTCCTCGGTATAATAATTGGACTTACTTTACTCCTCAGTATAATAATTGTATAATAATTATTTTACTTTACAGTATAATAATTGTACTTACAGGTGGTGGTTGGATTTAAGTGAGGTAATACATGTAAACTGTTTAGCACAGTTTCTGGTTCATGTCTAGATCCAAAGTAAATATTAGTCATTATTTTTATTATTATTAAGATAGATTTCTAGATTACACACTGAAAATCGCATCTGTTTAGTTAGCTTGGTTATAAATTTTAGAGAATGATTGATTACCAAAGAATACCATATTTTATTTACTCTATGTTTTGTGAGAATGGTGAGAACACACAGACCAGAACAAAACCAAGATAGAGATACTGAACCTGCCGTAGGATGGCCTCTTTATTTGCTAACTCATTTTCTAGTTTGTCATTCATGTCATGTATGGAGGTAGATTCTCTCTGAGCACTGAGGTAACGCTTCTCAAGGGTCGTGATTCTTTCTTCCATATCTTCCTTCTGTGCCATGGCCTACAATTAAAATAATTTAAAAAATCAGATTCTTAGTTTATATATTGTCTTATTATTTAAGTTGAATAGTGAGCTATAAAAGAAACTATTGCTTTCTTGAGGTAAATATTCATTCCTTTCTTTTCATTAAGGGGATGCAAGATTTCATGTGAGTTTTCTCAACTTATTTGTCAGAATTCTTCTTCCATCTTGGGTTAGCAAAAAGCTTTCTCTATCTGAGAATGCAATGGAGCACATTTTAAAACTCCTTACTGTAGACTTGGTATTCTTAGAAAAGAAGTGGCAGAAAAATTAGTTCATTACACAGTAGAAATAAGTATAATTATGGGTAGAGTTGCAAACCATAAAATTGGTAAAATGGTGGCTATAGTTCCAAATTGCAAAGGGTTTTTCAAAGAAGGATAATAAATATCATCAGTATCCTTATTGTCATGTATAAGTAAGAATAGCTCAGTGGTTAAAAGAGAAGGCAAAAATGAAAAAAAAAAGTAAATTTGAATCACACTCACAAATGAATTGACAAATTTACTTTGGAACTTAACCATTTCCCTTGTTTAATTGGAATATGATATATTCCAATGAAAAAGAATTTATAGAACTCAATGAATACAAATCTCTAGGGGAAAATCAGTTATTGGTGCAAATGAAGTGATAATTTTAAATACTATATTATTAATATAATATTAACTACATTAAGCAATAATTTTAAACCATATAATTCATAGATAACATGGAAATGATTTTATCTTCCTAATAGCTTACATGGGAATTTATTAGTAGGTAGATAACCTACTTTTTTGAGATATTGGGAAAAATCAGCTGCAGAAGTGAGCATCTTGGGCCTGGTGTGGTTTTCTGATAATTTGGGAAGCTCCTTTGCATAAGGAGCCTGACATTGAGGAGATGGTGGTGTTTTCCATTTATTACCATCCAGGTTTCTTTGACCACTTGTTCCTAAGCAGTCTCTTTGTTACTCTCCTACAAGATCCAGAGTCAATCCTGCCACATGCACAGAACAGATAAATTCCATTCTAATTTTCCAACAGAAATAGAAGCCCTTAAATGGACAGTCCTTCAGCTTCCTGATCTTCCCTAACCACCATCTGGAAATTTAACTACATCCACATAAATCCTTAACCTCTATCTTTTAGTTTAGAACAGGTGTCCCACCTTCCCTCAAAGTTCAGTCATTATCTGTATTCTGGGTTTTATGCCTTTTCTTTTCTTTTTTTTTTTTTTTTTTGCGGTACACGGGCCTCTCACTACTGTGGCCTCTCCCGTTGAGGAGCACAGGCTCCAGACGAGCAGGCTCAGTGGCCATGGCTCACGTGCCCAGCCACTCCGCGGCATGTGGGATCTTCCCGGACCGGGGCACGAACCCGTGTCCCTGGCATTGGCAGGCAGACTCTCAACCACTGCGCCACCAGGGAAACCCTATGCCTTTTCTAATTCAGGGATTTGGTCACTTTTTCTCCTGAATTTTCAAGGTGCTAGTAGAGGTAAATCCCATAACAATAGCAAGAAGAATGAAACAGGCTTATAAAAAATTTGGTACAGATCAGAGGTGGAGAGCAGAGGAAACAGAGATGATTCAAAGAAAATAAGAATGAGAATTCTTATTCTCATTCTTAAAAATAAGAAAGATAAATTATCCGATAAATTATGGACCATTGTCCATAATCTGAATTGAAATTATGAAACCAAACTGTTGGAGTGGGTGGAAAGACTTACCATAGCTTTAAAAATAAGTAAGCAAATTTATTTACCAGGTAATTAATAAAATCCTAGAAAAATAGAAAGCCATACAAAAGGAAATATTACCATTGAAAATGACTACTTGGATCATTTGTGGAATTATTTACATAGTCATAATAATGGTAACACTGAATGTGATTTTGAGATGATTATAGTGGAAGGATGGGTGTTAAGAGAAAGGAAGGGAAAGAAGAGAGTTAAAATCCTCATATAATATAACAGCAAGACATAGGATAAGTTTAAATAAGAGAAAATACCAGAAGTAATGGCTAAAAGGGTTGAAATTAAGAATTTCAGAGACTCTCCACACCTCTCCTTCCGGGAGCCTGTGCAGCCCGCCACTGCCAGAGTCCCGGGATCCAGGGACAACTTCCCCAGGAGAACGCACCACACGCATTAGGCTGGTGCAACGTCACGCTGGCCTCTGCCGCCGCAGGCTCGCCCCACATACCCTCCCTCCCCCCTGGCCTGAGTGAGCCAGAGCCCCCGAAGCAGCTGCTCCTTTAACCCCGTCCTGTCTGAGCGAAGACCAGATCCCTCAGGAGACCTACACGCAGAGGCGGGGCCAAATCCAAACCTGAACCCCAAGAGCTGTGCTAACAAAGAAGAGAAAGGGAAATTTCTCCCAGCAGCCTCAGGAGCAGCGGACTAAACTTCCACAATCAACTTGATGTACCCTGCATCTGTGGAATACCTGAATAGACAACAAATAATCCCAAATTGAGGAGGTGGACTTTGGGAGCAACTATATATATATATATTTTTTTTCCTTCCCTTTTTCTCTTTTTGTGAGTGTGTATGTGTATGCATCTGTGTGAGATTTTGTCTGTATAGCTTTGCTTTCACTATTTGTCCTGGGATTCTGTCTGTCTGTTCTTTTTTTTCCTTTTTTTTACTTTTTAATTTTTTTTCATAATAGTTATTTTTTATTTTAATGACTTTATTTTATCCTACTTTATTTTATTTTATCCCCTTTCATCCTTCCTTCCTCCCTCCCTCCCTCCCTCTCTCTCTCTCTCTCTCTCTCTTTCTTTCTTTCTTTCTATTTTTTTCTCCCTTTTATTCTGAGCCATGTGGATGAAAGGCTCTTGGTGCTCCAGCCAGGAGTCAGTGCTGTGCCTCTGAGGTGGGAGAGCCAACTTCAGCACACTGGTCCACAAGAGACCTCCCAGCTCCATGTAATATCAAATGGCAAAAGTCTCCCAGAGATCTCCATCTCAACACCAAGACCCAGCTTCACTCAACGACCAGCAAGCTACAGTGCTGGACACCCTATGCCAAACAACTAGCAAGACAGGAACACAGCCCCATCCATTAGCAGAGAGGCTGCCTAAAATCATAATAAGGCCACAGACACCCCCAAACACACCACCAGACATGAACCTGCCCACCAGAAAGACAAGATCCAGCCTCATCCACCAGAACACACACACTAGTCCCCTCCACCAGGAAGCCTACACAAGCCACTGAACTGACTTTAGCCACTGGGGACAGACACCAAAAGCAACGGGAACTATGAACCTGCAGCCTGCGAAAAGGAGACCCCAAACACAGTAAGATAGGCAAAATGAGAAGACAGAGAAACACACAGCAGATGAAGGAGCAAGGTAAACATCCACCAGACCTAACAAATGAAGAGGAAATAGGCAGTCTACCTGAAAAAGAATTCAGAGTAATGATAGTAAAGATGATCCAAAATCTTGGAAATAGAATACACAAAATGCAAGAAACATTTAACAAGGACCTAGAAGAACTAAAGAGGAAACAAGCAATGATGAACAACACAATAAATGAAATTAAAAATTCTCTAGAAGGGATGAATAGCAGAATAACTGAGGCAGAAGAACGGATAAGTGACCTGGAAGATAAAATAGTGGAAATAACTACTGCAGAGCAGAATAAAGAAAAAAGAATGAAAAGAACTGAGGACAGTCTCAGAGACCTCTGGGACAAATTAAATGCACCAACATTCAAATTATAGGGGTCCCAGAAGAAGAAGAGAAAAAGAAAGGGACTGAGAAAATATTTGAAGAGATTATAGTTGAAAACTTCCCTAATATGGGAAAGGAAATAGTTAATCAACTCCAGGAAGCAGAGAGAGTCCCATACAGGATAAATCCAAGGAGAAACATGCCAAGACACATATTAATCAAACTATCAAAAATTAAATGCAAAGAAAACATATTAAATCAGCAAGGGAAAAACAACAAATAATACACAAGGGAATCCCCATAAGGTTAACAGCTGATCTTTCAGCAGAAACTCTGCAAGCCAGAAGGGAGTGTCAGGACATATTTAAAGTGATGAAGGAGAAGAACCTACAACAAAGATTACTCTACCCAGCAAGGATCTCATTCAGATTTGATGGAGAGATTAAAACCTTTACAGACAAGCAAAAGCTGAGAGAGTTCAGCATCACCAAACCAGCTTTACAACAAATGTTAAAGGAACTTCTCTATGTAAGAAACACAAGAGAAGGAAAAGACCTACAATAACAAACCCAAAACAATTAAGAAAATGAGAATAGGAAATTACATATTGATAATTACCTTAAATACAAATGGATTAAATGCTCCCACCAAAAGACACAGACTGGCTGAATGGATACAAAAACAAGACCCGTATATATGCTGTCTACAAGAGACCCACTTCAGACCTAGGAACACATACAGACTGAAAGTGAGGGGATGGAGAAAGATATTCCATGCAAATGGCAATCAAAAGAAAGCTGGAGTAGCAATTCTCATATCAGACAAAATAGACTTTAAAATAGAGACTATTACAAGAGACAAAGAAGGATACTACATAATGATCAAGGGATTGATCCAAGAAGATATAACAATTGTAAATATTTATGCACCCAACATAGGAGCACCTCAATACATAAGGCAAATACTAACAGCCATAAAAGGGGAAATGGACAGTAACACAATCATAGTAGGGGACTTTAACACCCCACTTTCACCAATGGACAGATCATCCAAAATGAAAATAAATAAGGAAACACAAGCTTTAAATGATACATTAAACAAGATGGACTTAATTGATATTTATAGGACATTCCATCCAAAAACAAGAGAATACACATTTTTCTCAAGTGCTCATGGAACATTATCCAGGATAGATAATATCTTGGGTCACAAATCAAGCCTTGGTAAATTTAAGAAAATTGAAATCGTATCAAGTATCTTTTCTGACCACAATGCTATGAGACTAGATATCAATTACAGGAAAAGATCTGTAAAAAATACAAACACATGGAGGCGAAACAATACACTATTTAATAAGCAAGAGATCACTCAAGACATCAAAGAGGAAATCAAAAAATTCCTAGAAACAAAAGACAATGAAAACACGATGACCCAAAACCTATGGGATGCAGCAAAAGCAGTTCTAAGAGGGAAGTTTACAGCAATACAATCCTACCTTAAGAAACAGGAAACATCTCAAATAAACAACCTAACCTTGCACCTAAAGCAATTAGAGAAAGAAGAACAAAAAACCACCAAAGTTAACAGAAGGAAAGAAATCATAAATATCAGATCAGAAATAAATGAAAAAGAAATTAAGGAAACAATAGCAAAGATCAGTAAAACTAAAAGCTGGTTCTTTGAGAAGATAAACAAAATGGATAAACCATTAGCCAGACTCATCAAGGAAAAAAGGGAGAAGAGTCAAATCAATAGAATTAGGGGCTTCCCTGGTGGCACAGTGGTTGAGAGTCCATCTGCCGATACAGGGGACACAGGTTCGTGCCCCAGTCCGGGAAGATCCCACATGCTGCGGAGCGGCTGGGTGTGTGAGCCATGGCTGCTGAGCCTGCGTGTCCGGAGCCTGTGCTCCACAATGGGAGAGGCCACAACAGTGAGAGCAGTGAGAGGCCCGCGTACCGCAAAAAAAAAAAAAAAAAAAAAAAAAAAAAAAATCAATAGAATTAAAAATGAAAACGCAGAAGTAACAACTGACACTGCAGAAATACAAAGGATCATGAGAGATTACTACAAGCAACTCTATGCCAATAAAGTGGACAACCTGGAAGAAATGGACAAATTCTCAGAAATGCACAACCTGCCGAGACTAAACAAAGAAGAAACAGAGAATATGAACAGACCAATCACAAGCACTGAAATTGAAACTGTGATTAAAAATCTTCCAACAAACAAAAGCCCAGGACCAGTTGGCTTCACAGGCGAATTCTTTCAAACGTGTAGAGAAGAGCTAACACCTATCCTTCTCAAACTCTTCCAAAATATAGCAGAGAGAGGAACACTCCCAAACTCATTCTATGAGGCCACAATCACCCTGATATCAAAACCAGACAAAGATGTCACAAAGAAAGAAAACTGCAGGCCAATATCACTGATGAATATAGATGCAAAAATCCTCAACAAAATACTAGCAAACAGAATCCAACAGCACATTAAAAGGATCATACAACATGATCAAGTGGGTTTTTTTCCAGGAATGCAAGGATTCTTCATTATACGCAAATTAAACAGCGTGATTCACCATATTAACCAATTGAAGGAGAAAAACCATATGATCATCTCAATCGATGCAGAGAAAGCTTTTGACAAAATTCAACACCCATTTATGATAAAAAAAAAACCTACAGAAAGTAGGCATAGAGGGAACTTTCCTCAACATAATAAAGGCCATATATGACAAACCCACATCCAACATCGTCCTCAATGGTGAAAAACTGAAACCATTTCCACTAAGATCAGGAACAAGCCAAGGTTGCCCACTCTCACCACTCTTATTCAACATAGTTTTGGAAGTTTTAGCCACAGCAATCAGAGAAGAAAAAGAAATAAAAGGAATGCAAATCGGAAAAGAAGAACTAAAGCTGTCACTGTTTGCAGATGACATGATACTATACATAAAGAATTCTAAAGATGCTACCAGAAAACTGCTAGAGCTAATCAATGAATTTGGTCAAGTAGCAGGATAGAAAATTAATGCACAGAAATCTCTGGCATTCCTATATACTAATGATGAAAAATCTGAAAGTGACATTAAGAAAACACTCCCATTTACCATTGCAACAAAAAGAATAAAATATCTAGGAATAAACCTACCTAAGGAGACAAAAGACCTGTATGCAGAAAATTATAAGATACTGAAGAAAAAAATTAAAGATGATACAAATAGATGGAGAGATATACCATGTTCTTGGATTGGAAAAATCAACATTGTGAAAATGACTCTACTACCCAAAGCAATCTACAGATTCAATGCAATCCCTATCAAACCACAAGTGGCATTTTTCACAGAACTAGAACAAAAATTTTTGCAATTTGTATGGAAACACAAAAGACCCCGAATAGCCAAAGCAATCTTGAGAATGAAAAATGGAGCTAGAGGAATCAGGCTCCCTGACTTCAGACTATACTACAAAGCTTCAGTAATCAAGACAGTATGATACTGGCACAAAAACAGAAATACAGATCAACGGAACAGGATAGAAAGCCCAGAGATAAACCCACGCACAAATGGTCACCTTATTTTTGATAAAGGAGGCAAGAATATACAGTGGAGAAAAGACAACCTCTTCAGTAAGTGGTGTTGGGGAAACTGGACAGGTACATGTAAAAGTATGAAATTAGAACACTCCTTAACACCATACACAAAAATAAACTCAAAATGGATTAAAGACCTAAATGTAAGGCCAGAAACTATCAAACTCTTAGAGGAAAACATAGGCAGAACACTCTATGACATAAATCACAGCAAGATCCTTTTTGATCCACCTCCTAGAGAAATGGAAATAGACACAAAAATAAACAAATGGGACCTAAGAAACTTAAAAGCTTTTCCACAGCAAAGGAAACCATAAACAAGACCAAAAGACATCCCTCAGAATGGGAGAAAATATTTGCAAATGAAGCAACTGACAAAGGATTACTCTCTGATATTTACAAGTAGCTCATGTAGCTCAATAACAAAAAAACAAACAACCCAATCCAAAAATGGGCAGAAGACCTAAATAGACATTTCTCCAAAGAAGATATACAGATTGCCAACAAACACGTGAAAGAATGCTCAACATCATTAATCATTAGCGAAATGCAAATCAAAACTACAATGAGATATCATCTCACACCAGTCAGAATGGCCATCATCAAAAAATCTAGAAACAATAAATGCTGGAGAGGGTGTGGAGAAAAGGGAACACTCTTGCACTGCTGGTGAGAATGTAAATTGATACAGCCACTATGGAGAACAGTATGGAGCTTCCTTAAAAAACTAAAAATAGAATTACCATATGGCCCAGCAATCCCACCACTGGGCATATACCCTGAGAAAACCATAATTCAAAGAGTCATGTACAAAAATGTTCATTGCAACTCTATTTACAATAGCCAGGACATGGAAGCAACCTATGTGTCCATTAGCAGATGAATGGATAAAGAAGATGTGGCACATATATACAATGGAATATTACTCAGCCATAAATAGAAACGAAATTGAGTTATTTGTAGTGAGGTGGTTGGACCTAGAGCCTGTCACACAGAGTGAAGTAAGTCAGAAAGAGAAAAACAAATACCGTATGCTAACACATATATATGAAATCTAAGAAAAAAGAAAAGGTCATGAAGAATCTAGGGGTAAGATGGGAATAAAGACACAGACCTACTAGAGAATGGACTTGAGGATATGGGGAGGGGGAATGGTAAGCTGTGACAAAGCGAGAGAGTGGCATGGACATATATACACTACCAAACGTAAAATAGATAGCTAGTGGGAAGCAGCCTCATAGCACAGGGAGATCAGCTCGGTGCTTTGTGACCGCCTAGAGGGGTGGGATAGGGAGGGTGAGAGGGAGGGAGGGAGACGCAAGAGGGAAGATATATGGGAACATATGTATACGTATAACTGATTCACTTTGTTATAAAGCAGAAACTAACACACCATTGTAAAGCAATTATACTCCAATAAAGATGTTAAAAAAAAAAAAGAAATTTGGACACAGTGGGGGAGAAAAAAAAAGAATTTCAGGGAAGTGAGATGGGAGGTAAGTGGTGGCTTTTTGTATATGTATGTGTTTTGTGCACATGTGTGTTTAGATTTGTACTATCTTGATAGTATTTGACTTTGAAAATTATGTTTATATAAAAAAATTAAAATTAATTAAAAAATCGTATTCTATAAAGAAACTCATCATGTTTTCCTTAGTCTCCCTGCCTCCCCCTACCTAGTATTACTTGACTAGGGAATGACACCGTGCTGCATAGAAATTTAGGATCATCCTTGAAAACTCCTCTACCCTAACTCCCACTTAATAGCCTAATCTGTCATCTTGCCATTAGTCTTTTTTCCTGCTTACTTATTCCCAACCTGCTGACCAACTTGCTTCTTGACAATACCTTTGTATGCTCCCTCCATCTTCAATGTGAAATCTGAGCTACAAAGCCTTGCAAACACATAGCTTAATGTCCTGACACTTTCTTTATGTACAATATCTCTATGTACTGAGAGGAATAGTGAAAAATTCATGTTCACTTAGGACTTGGGAACGTGATATCCTTTGTAAATAAGGTTTTACAGATGTAATCAAGTTAAGATGAGATCATACAGGATAGGGTGGGCCTTAAATCCAGTGACTGGTGTTCTTATAGGGAAAGGAAGATTTGGGGACGAAGATATACAGAGAAAAGTGCAATGTGAAAAAGGAGACAGAGATTGTCTTTATACTGCCACCAGCCAAGAACACCAAGGATTGCTAGCAACCACCAGAAGCTAGAGGATGCAATAAAGAATACTTCACCAGAGCCTTCAGAGGGAATACTGTATGGCTCTGTTGATACCTTGATTTTGGACTTATAGTCTCCAGAACTATGAGAGAATAAATTACTGTTGTTTTAAGCCATCCCTTTTATTGTAATTTGTTATGGCAGCCCTAGGAAACTAACACACTCTGCAACATTTCTATCTGGAATGAGATTTTGTTGCCTTTTTGACTACCTTAGTCTTGCTGAACTTCAAGACCAAACTAAAGACTACTTGGTTAATTATGTTAATATTAATGTTCAAATGTATGCAATAATTAATCCATCAATTTGGCAAAAATTATCCAAGCTAATTTTTTTCAACATTATATATGCATCCCTAGATTTTAGCCATCCAAACAAAAGCTACTATTTAAAAAGCTTTTGCTTAAGATTTTGACTTTTTCTGTTTCCTATATTTTTTAGTCCAATGAGGGTAGAGTTTTCAATCTTAGACTATTCCTTCAAAGTGCTGCTTACAATTATTAATTCTGTATTGTTAATTTCATTTTCACACAGAACTCTAGGAATGTTATGTCAATTTTGTAGCCCAAGAAAAAATTCTAAATTTAGCCTACATATATAAACATCTTACAAAATTATAATAGCCATAAATTCAGTTAAAGGCATACACGTGTTTCTTTAGAACATGAGCACGAAGTAGTACATACTTGCTTTAAATTCTAGTTTTTGATACTTATTAACCCTGTTATGGGTAAACACTGCTTAGCTTTTCTAAACTTAATGTGCTTTCTTTTTTCTTATTTTTTTTTTTTCGGTTTTTGGTTGGGATGTTAATACATGACATTGTTGTGATATATTTTAAGTGCTTTGCATGATGTCTTATGTACAATATACACTCAGTAAATTCTAGCTTCTTTTTTATTACCATGTACAATACACACTAAATAAATAATAGCTTTTTATTATTATTTATGTATTATCTTTTTCTTACTATTATGCCTATAATTAGCTGATCTGACAATGGCGTATATTACATATAGGAGTCATTGGATGTGACTTTGGTATTTCATTTTTAATTCAGTGATTCATATGGGAGATTCAATTTATAACTGCAGGCTGTGTTGCCAAGAATAAATTTTGAATTTACATGTTGGAGAAGTATCTTTTCGCTGTGTGTTACTTGGAAATTTTAAAAAAGAAAGCTTTTTCTAGTTCCTGAAAACTGCTGCCTAAAAAAAGTTGAAAAACTGTATAAAGGATTAATTTTCTCTTAACTTGAAGTTTATGTTAAAACTGGATTTTATTATATCAAATAAATATAATTCTATAGTAACTTAGAGCTAGTAAAGTGAAAAATATAATTCCATGTTTCAGATAATAGAAAAGACAAAATTGATATGTATTCACTCATGTAATCACATAGTGAACGTTCAAAGAACTCTTAATAAGAAGTTGGAGTGATAAGCTGTATTCACAAAACAAAATATAACTGAAATACTTCACAGGAAATTCTAACTCTTTGAATATCAATATATTTAATGAGATATTAGTATCCAAATACCCAATTAGTAGCCTTCTTGATTAGAGTGGAACAAATATCGTATATTAACGCATATATGTGGAATCTAGAAAAATGTTACAGATGAACCTATTTGCAGGGCAGGAATAGAGATGCAGACGTGGAGAACAGACGTGTGGACATGGGGCAGGGGGAAAGGGGGGTCGGATGAATTGGGAGATTGGGATTGATATATATACCCTACCATGTGTAAAACAGACAGCTGGTGGGAACCTGCCATATAGCACAGGGAGCTCAGCTCAGTGCCCTGTGGTTACCTAGAGGGATGGGATGGGGGGGAGGTCCAAGAGGGAGAGGAATATATGTATACATATAGCTGATTCACTTCGTTGTACAGCAGAAACTAACACACCATTGTAAAGCAACTATACCCCAATTAAAAAAAAAAAAAAAAAGAGTGGAGAGGTAAACTAAGCCTCCATATGAGACTGACTATATTTTGTAGTCTGGGTACTGTGCCAAGCTTTAACCCTTACTCCAAGAAGTGACAGTCAATTTAAGGAGCGCTTAAGACAAAACTTCAAACAAAAGTAAACTTTGTAGATATACAAGACATTAAACAGATGTAATCATCACCCTGGCTTAAAAAGAAAAAAAAGAAAAGTAAACTTTACAAAAAGTAAATCTAGTAATCTAGTAAACTAGATTTATTTCTTGACAAAGAATAATTGCAAAAATATATTCTAAAACCATGAATGAAATATATTTACACAATTTGTTTCAGATATATTAGACTATGCACATGCACAGCAAAATGCATTTCAGTTTTTAATTATGTGGTCAGTTTTTTCCTATTCTCTATTCTTTTTCCTAATTAATTCAACAAATAGTTATTGCTTATATCATATATAAATCATACTGGGTTAGCAGTGCTATAGGGGTAGCAAGGAGAATCACCTTGTTTGTCTTTTCTACTTAAAATCATGCAATCTAGTAGACTTTGTTGTGACCACAGCTCAAGAATACATAAAAGCGAAGTATGGAGTTTTCAGTGTTATGTGATACCTTTTTAAAGTATGTGATTTTCACATTTTCTTGCTTATTGAAAAGATCAAAAGATTGATTATTTAGGAAGCAGTTATAGTGCAGCTGCATTTTTTATGATAGTTGCTATCACTGAGTAAATGATTGCATCTTGTTGATTTTGGAAGCTGCTCATAGTGGAAGAAGCACAGATTTTGAAGCTGGGGTAGTCCTCTATTCTTCCTGGTGCTGGGGGGTGGGGAAGGTAGTGTGTTGGGGAGAATAGTGGTTAGGCCTTGGACAAGTTACTTTACATCACCTGAGAAAAATGGCACAATTACAAGTACCTTCCCTAAAGGACAGAAGGAATTAAAGAAATTAAATATAAACCAGGCTCCCATGGCTTGCATCCTGAATCTTATGGGAAATATTTTATTTGGTCTTCACAGTGTGCTTAATACACACACACACACACACACACACACACACACACGTGATGCATCTAGAAAGGCAGACCGAGTATAGGCTCCTTGTTCAGGTCTCATTAACCCTATCACTTCCTACTGTTACACCTGGCACTTCACACATTTATATTGTTTACCTGGCTTTGAAGACATTTGTGTTTGCAAGCCCCCTCAAAGGTGAGTGATGAGAAATACTCCTTTCTTGTGAAACTCTTCTAAGATGTAACTACCCAGAACTCATAGAGCTGATAAGAATAGTTATATTGTAAAAGAGGGGCCTGGTGAGGGCCTGGTGAGGGGCTTCCCTGGTGACCTGGTGAGGGGCTTCCCTGGTGGCACAGTGGTTAAGAATCTGCCTGCCAATGCAGGGGACACAGGTTCCATCCCTGGTCCGGGAAGATCGCACATGCTGTGGAGCAACTAAGCTCATACGCCACAACTACTGAGCCTGTGCTCTAAAGCCCACGAGCCACAACTACTGAGGCTTGCATGCCACAACTACTGAAGCCCGCGTGCCTAGAGCCTGTGCTCCACAATGAGAGAAGCCACCGTAATGAGAAGCCCACGCACCACAACGAAGAGTAGCCCCTGCTCACCGCAACTAGAGAAAGCCCGCACACAGCAATGAAGACCCAACACAGCCAAAAATAAAAACAAATAAATAAATAAATTGAAAAAAACAAAGAATTCCTGGTGAAAGCAGAACACCTTACCTATGAGAAGGTATTCCTAATTATAAAAAAAAATTTGGCATCAGATAGATGATTGACATTTTAAATCTGACTTAGCTTTTTGTCACCTACATCCAAAGACTATTAGAATCAAAGGGTTATTTTTACTTAGATCATAAGAAAGGGAGAGCTGGAGATACTGGGCTCTATCTGCAAATGACACTGGATTAAACAAGCATTAATAGAATAGGTGAGTGTTAAGTGAAAGAAAAACAGCTAAAAACAGCTAAACAGAATGAAGAAATAGGAAATGAGCAAAAGCTCAAGAAATGGCCCTGGTGGTTTACTAGTCAAAAATCTTAGTGTTCCTTAACAGTAATATAGAAGAGGGGTTAAACTGCATGTACTTTATAAATTCTCTGAGTTTGGGTTGTGGGAGGAGTGAAGATGAGAGATGCATTCCCGAACTGTTAACTCATAAAAAGGTGTATCATTATCTGTGCGGTGACAGAACCACTTCATGGATTATCTTACTCTGAGATAGTAGGCATTGTTTGGGGACATAGTCTGATTTCATCCATGCCTTTTGATGTTTACACCTAACACCCATAAATATCCATCCTTTCAACAAGAGCTTTTGAGTGCCTAGTATATACTCAGTAGTTGTGTATGTGATTAAAATAGAGCAATGAACAAAACTAGACAAAACAAAAAACCCCAGCTCTTATGAATCTTTATATACAGTGGAGAGGAAAGCATATGACAAACAAGTAAATCAGCAAAGTACATACTGTGTCAGATGGCAGTAATTCTGTGAGATTTTTAAAAAATGAAAGAAGAAGGAGAGTGTATATGTGTAAATACCACGGTTAGGGAACACTTCACTAAGACATTTGAGTAAAAGGCAGAAGGAAAAGAAAATGCAACAGAATAGATCTGGCTTGCTTAAGAGGCCACAGTAACTGAACTGAGTGGATTAAAGTGAAAGAGTAGTAGGTGAGTTCCCAGAGGTCAGAGGGTGGGAGTAGAGATTGTACAGGGTTGTTGACCACTGCAAGGACTTTGATTTTACTGTAAGTAGAATAGGTAGCCATTGAAGAGTTTTAAGGAGAAAGTGACTTGAGCTGACTTACACTGCAAGAGGTCACTCAGGCTGCTGTGTTGAGTATAGACTATTAGAATAATCCAATGAGAGATGGTGGTTGTGTGAAATAAGGCAGAGCCATGAAGAGTGTGTGAAGAGGTCACAGGACGGATATATTTTGAAGTTGGAAGTAATAAGATTTATGGATGAAGCAAATGCAGTGTGTGAGTGAAAGAGAGGTACCAAGGACAGTTCCAAGGTTTTTGATCTAAGCACCAATAATGGAGTTGCCGTCAGCTGAGATATGTAAGACTGCAAGTAAGTCTGGCTTCTTGGGGGGAATATCAGGAAAACAGTCTTGAGAATGTTAATTTTGAGATACCCGTCAGAGATCTAGATACAGGCATCTGGAAATCAGGAGAGATGGATAATGTGGAGATATAAAGTGGGAATCATAAGACCACGAGTAGTTTTTGGAGCCATGAAACGGCATGAATTTACCAGGGGAGTTAAGGTAAATTGAGGAGGAAAGGCATTCCACGGTTGGGGATGAGAAGTAGAGCCAGTAAAGGAGGCTGAGATGGGGGTAGCAAGTAAAAATGAAGGAAAATCAGGAACAGTGTAGTGTACTATCAGCCAAGTGAAGAAATACACCAGGAAGTGGTAATTAGATCAAGTGCTTCCAAGGACTGAGAAGTGTCTCCTGGATTCAGCAACATGGAGGTCAAACTGGATAAGAACAGTTTTGATGGGACCGTGGAGGCAAAAGTATGATAAAATGGGCTCAAAGGAGAATTGGAAGAAAAGAATTGGATACATAGAGTCAACTCCAATAACAGCTAGTTAATGATGTACAAAAGATAAAAAAATAAAAATATGATTTAAAAGAACATGTAAAAATGGAAAAGGTGAAAAGTCACAAAATAAAATTTTCATAAATATAGATAATTTTCTTTTTAATTAAATAGAGTGATAACAGTGAAAAGATTCTAAACTTTTCACCTCAGCTGGTACGATGATTTGGCAATATCACAAATAAGACATCTCCTTGTAATTTTTGTCGTAACTTTAAAGTACCCACTTTTTCAAATAGATGAAGTGATGTTAAGTTTAGTAAGAACTGAACATATAGAGAAAGAAAGGTTCCCACTTTCACACATGTACTTTCACATTCACAGATAGAAAACCAAAATAAGAGGGATATTTTTAAAGTAATGTCTTTGAGTATTCCCATCTGCTAAGAGTATAGCAATTCATTATTCGTACCCGAATCTAGGGTTATTTAAAATTAACAGCTTAAAACATTTAAAAATTCATTTAAAAACCTGTAGTTTTTATTACTTCTGAGATTTGATACCAACATTTTCTTTCCATACATATTTATGGGGTGGGATAGGGAGGGTGGGAGGGAGGGAAACGCAAGATGGAAGAGATATGGGAACATATGTATATACATAACTGATTCATTTTGTTGTAAAGCAGAAAAAAAATAAAAAAGTAAAAATAAAGGGGTGATGAAGTAAACTATTTTTGCCTTAGTGAACAAGTTTCATAACTAATATAATGCATACTGATTTACGGTCTTTTGAGAAAAGGTAAAGAGTATATGCCATTAGGGGAAATTATGGAAAAAGCATCTCAGAGACAGCATTCAGGAAGCAAAGACTGAAAGTGTTGCGAATCACTTACCTCCCTAATGTCCCTTTGATACTTAGTGTTCATTTCTTCTGTTTTAATGAGATCCTTTCTTGCTGTCTCTGCTTCCTGTTCCACCTCTCCCACTCGGGAAGAAAGGGCTGCTAAACGTTCTTTCATTTGGGCCATTTCATAGTTTTGTTTTTCAAGCAATTCTTGTAGTTCAACTATTTGACTTGTTTCATCAGTTGAATCTATAGAACCATTGGACAAACGCTGCAGGAAAAGAGAAAGAAACTGCACTTAGAGTTTTCTTCATCATTAATTTAAAATTCATGAACTTAAAGATATGAGACTGATAAAGATTTCATACTGAGAAATAAGAACTCTAACAGAACTAGCTTTGGAGGAAAACTAAGTTTCTGAGAAAACTCTTAATTGACATTAAAATATAAAAGTAGATCAGTAATTTTCAAATAGGTTAATACATGCATTTGAACTGGAAACTATTATATATGCTACATTATACACAGTTTAGCACAAAACATGGATATAGCATAAACATTCAATAAGTGGCAGCTATTTTTAATCAATTACATATAAAATTTATTATAAATAAATATTTATGTAACACAGCATGTTATTATTAAATAATAAATAAGGGCACAGAAACTATGTAATATTTTCTATTTTTATTCAAGATCCTTTGTGAATTTGCAAGTCTTATTTTCAACGACTCTCAGTAAAAGAAAACTTACACTTTTCTTTTAAAGAAAGTTATTCCTGCTGTGAATCTGACCTAGCTGGAACAAAGGTATAGCATAGAAAAGTCTTGCTTTCTATATTGCTATCAACATAAAAGTAATGAGTGCACACAATCCACAGGAAAGAGGCTGAAGAGTTTAAATACTTTGAGATTGATTTTTCCTCTTTTTGAAGGGGCTGTCTGGAAACCAGGGTAACTCATGTCTTCAGAAGGATGACCTACAGCCTAGCTGCACTGGAGAAATTTTGTGGTGAAGACAGTGCAGGAACTAGGGAGAAATAAGTGCTAAGAGAAAAAGATCACAATAAACTAGAAATAGGAAAGTATGGAGAAAAAGAAAAAAAAGTACTATCAATTCTGTTAGAATGCTTGTTTGGAAAATATGAATTCATTCTAGCATGACAGATACATTAAGAAACAATTTGAAAAAAAAAAAAAGAAAGAATTTGAACATAATGTAACTTTTGTGTTTTCTTATGTACAATCTCATTCCTGATAATCACTGGCTGAACATAGAAAACCAGACCTAGCTGAATCAATCAGTGTAGGAATATACAAAATGTACACATGCACTTTCCTCAAACATCTAACACCAACCTCACACTTCATCAAGCGCTTTGAGTCAGCCCATCCATATCTGTGTTACACCTGTCTGATTTTAGATACTCCGCCTTCCAACACTTCACAATAGATCACAGCTATAACCCTTCTGACATCCACTGTGATCAGCAAACTTCGGATCTTTTTCAAAGTAAAGAGTTAAATTTATCACAGCAGTTATGCAATCCTTAACCATTTAACATGTGTAAAACTGTGCTACTATTTTTAGTATTAGAAATACTAGAAATAGTATTTAGAAATAGTATTCTATTTATTTTAAAAGTCATTGATAAAGGTTTTAGTGTTGTACTGCAAACCCCTTTCCCCCATAAGCCCTGTGATTTTTATTTTGAAATTTTGCATAACTCATGATATTTTGGAATGCAAATGTCCTATTAGACAAAACTGACTGTAGGATAAAAGGAGGAGTATAGAAAGCATCACAAAAGCAGCGAGAAAGATAAAATAGAGAGAATGGGAAAGCAAACAAATGGCAAGAGGTATTGGTAAGTCCAGTTGCCTAACACGTGGAGAAACAGTTGGACAAATCAATTAAAAGGGCAGAGAAAGATAGAGTCAGTCTTAAGATAGCATCTTAAGATACCAGTTGGATTTGCAGAATTAGTACTTTGAAAATATGACTGAACTTTTGTATTGTAAGTGCCAAACTTTTTCTTATCTAGTGAAAGGTGTAAGAGTGTTGGAAAGGATCAAAGGTCAGTTGACCAGTTGCTCCTTCAGAGTCCTGATTTCCCTAGCTGCTGGGACTGCTTGCTTGCGGAGGGATCAGAGCTGAGAACATGCCTAGCAATTGCTCTTAGTGGAAGGGAACTGCCTTTCCAAAGTTAAACCCCTCCGTTGGGGCGCGCAATACCACATACAATGCAGAGCAGTATTATTGTGAAGCTAATAAAAAAACAACATTTTAGACAGTTTTTATGAACACAAAACCCAAAAACATTGATAGTGACATTTATATAAGATACCATTATCTGTACATTGAACTGGGAAAAGCCTATTTATATTCATTAGACAGCAATTGAGCACTGGTTTAGGGAGAAAGGCTAGAGCGAACTGCCAATCAATTATGTCCAAATTTGGGATAACTGAGGTATGATATTACAGGATTTCTGTAATAACAGCAAATATCTTCGAACTCTGTACACTGCTTACAAGTAATGAGGCAACCTTCAGCTTTAATAGAATTTCTGCCTCCTCACATTGAGAATTTCCTCTAGTCAACTAAAAAATGGCAATTTTTAGAAACTACAAAAGTCATTAGAAAATACATTTTTGCAGTGAAAAATGTTTTTTGTCATTGAAAAATTACATTTAAGATTTGAGTCCTTAAGAACTTTGGAGAAACTGAGACTTATACGAAGTTGATTTGAATTAAAATGCAGAACTTTGAATTCCGAGGTCATTTCATCTACCCTTTACCATATTACTTTTAATCAGAACATAAAAATCAAAACGATAGAATAACACATGCTGGATGGTATTGACAAGTAACAAGAATGTAGTGTGTGTATGTATAGCTATATGAATATACATACAACAGTACACACACACACACACGTGTATAAATTCTACAAATATTTGTTCAGTGCAACTGAATGATGTTAATTTTCTAATTAGAAAAATGATTATTCCAAATCTGTGCACCTGAAGTCCATTAAAATCTTGTCTAAAAGTTGCAAATTTTTTAATGGGCTCAAGGTAAGAGAAATTTAAGTAAATATAAACAGTAATCAGACAACGAAAATAAAACACTTTCAAAACGTTAACCTCTTCAATTCCTTTAAGTAACAGATGTGTACTGCATAGTCTTTATGCTACTTTGGAATTTAGTACTACCCAAGGAAAATTTTTGAACAGTCAATTTTTCTCTGAAGTGCTTATTGACATTATATGTTTAAAAATGTGTGATATTTCATCTGTTCAAATCACCTTAAATATATTTTGTGCTGAGCTTAATATATGTTTTCATAATTTCAGAGTGGAAAGGTCATCTTAAACCTGTGGTGTATACCTTAGAAAAAGAATACACAACTTTGTTCCAAATCATTATTATCTTGGTCTACCTTTAAAATAAATTGTGGCACTTTAACATAAAGGGCAAATGAGAGAATTAAAGGAAAAATCAATGCTTATTTTAAATAGCTTTATCGAGATCTAATTTACATACCATAAAGTTCAACCATTTCAAGTGTAAATGTCAACGGTGTTTAGAATACTTAAAGAGTTGTGCAACTATCGATGTAATCTAATTTGAGAATATTCTCATTACCCCTAACAGAAACCTCATACCCATTAGCAGTCCCCTAAGAGCAGACCCCCACCCCCAGCCCGAGGCAGCCACTAATCTACTTTCTTTCAATACAGATTTGCATATTATGTACCTTTCACATAAATGGAATCACAGAATAGTCTTTTGTGATTGGCTTTATTCACTGAACATAATGTTTCTGAGAGTCATTCATGTTGTGGCATATTATCAGTATTTCATATCTTTTATTGCTGAGTAGTGTTTTACCATGTGAATATTCTACATGTAATTTATATATTCATCAGTTAATAGACATTTCAATGGTTTCCACCTTTTGACTACTGTGAATAATGTACCTGTGAACATTTGTGTACAAGCCTTTGTGTGGACATACGTTTACAGTTCTTGTGGAACTCCTAGGAGATTCCTAGGAGAAGAATTCTTCTCCTAGGAGAAGAATTGCTGGATCATATGATAATTCTATGTTTAACATTTTGAAGAAATATTTCCCAAAGTGGTTGCCTCATTTTACATTCCCACCAGCAATCACGAGAGTTCCAATTCCCCACATCCTCACCAAAACTTGTCTTTTTATTATAGTCATTCTGGTGGGTATGAAGTGGAATCTCCTTGTGGTTTTGATTTGCAATCCCTAATGACTAATTATGTTGAGCATCTTTTCTTATGCCTACTGACGTCTTGTGTATTTACTTTGGGGAAATGTCCATTCAAAGTATTTGCCCATTAACTAATTGGGTTATTTGGCTTTTATTATTGAGTTATAAGAATTGCTTATATATACTTTGGATACAAGTCCTTTGTCAGATATATGACTTATAAATAGTTCTTTCCAGTATTTCGATTATCTTTTTTACTTTCCTGATGGCACAGTTTGAAAGTGTTTTTAATTTTAATGAAGTCCAATTTATCATTTTTCTCCTTTATGTGCTTTTGGTGTTATACCAAGAAGTTATTTCTTAACATAAGTTTATAAAGACTTCAATTTTTTTTCTTTTAAAGTGTAGAAGTATACACTTAAATTACTAGTTTTCAAAGGCAATAAAGGCTCAGATGATAAAATGTTTTAAATATATATTTTGATTCAATCAATAATTATTTATTGAGCACCAACTATGTGCCAAATGGAAGAAATTAGCTTTTAGGATTTTTAAAAAATATGATGATACATTCCTGCCATTAAGGAAATTTTCATCTAGCAGAGAAGTGACACACAAACAAGCAGGTATTAAGTACTGCAATGAAATATTATCATAGAGTTATGTTTTGCTTACATATTTGTGTTATGGGAGCAGAAAGAAGATACCTTTTGTGACACTCTTTGAGTTGGGTTTTTAAAGGTAAGCAATTATATTTCAAGTAAAATAAGGGAGGGGGTAGTTATTCCAGGAAGGGGAAACAACATGAGCAAAGGCAGGGAGGCATTCTCTGCAGAGGGATTATGAGTAGCCCTGTGTGCAGAGCAAAAGATGTGCTGTGGGGAAATGGGAGGATATGAGACCTGAAAGGGAGGGCCAGCATACATTAAGATGTCCTTAGCTTCTCATATGAAATAGCATGAACTTTGGGTACTAAACAGAATGACAGAGAGTCATCAAAGGTTTTTGAACAGGGAAGTTACCTGTAAACATTTGCTGGCAACCTGCTCATCTCATGGTCCTGGTGGTCTGTGTAAAGCCTTTCTTAGCTGCCTGTAGTGGACAATTTTTGCTTGCCTGCTCAGCATCCATTTTTCCTTCCCACTTCCCCACAGTTAGAGTTGCCAGATGAAATACAGGGTACCCAGTTAAACATTTTTTTCCTTTGGAATGTACTTTATTATTTTCTTTTAATTAAAAGAAATTTACCATCATTGTGGTAAAAGTCACATAATATAAAACATACTACTTTAATCATATTTAACTGTACAGTTCAGTGGCACTAAGTATATTCACATTGTTGTGCTGCTCTCACCATCATCCATCTCCCGAATTTTTACCTACCCAGGTAAATTTGAATTTCAGAGAGACAATGAAAAATTATTCAGTATGTCTCATGCAGTATTTGGGTCAAGCATATACTAGGGGAATTGATTATGCAAAGAAAACATTGAGCCAAACCCAGAATGAAAGCATAAATTATGTGTTTACTTGACAAAGGAAACAGGAAAATCAAAAACTGGGAGACACAAGTGGGTATAGGATTTTTAAAGCCACCCGTTGTAGCTAGAATTGAATAGGCTACAGCAAGAAGATGGGAGGGGGTGTAGGTGGAAGGATGATATGAGTTCTTGAGATGATGTGGGTTCTTGAGATCATTGCAGGACTTTGACTTTTACTCTGGGTGAGATGGCGACCCTATGAAGGTGCTGAGCAGAGGAGTGGCATGATCTCACATTTTCAACGCATCCCTCTGCTTTCTTGTAAAAGCCAGACTGTAGGAGTAAAGGATAAAATTAAAGAGATGAATTATAGAGGCTTAAGTAATCCAGGTGGATGATAATGCTGGCTTGCACCAGGGTGTTAGCAGTGAAGGTTGGGAGAATTGGTCATATTCTTTCAATGGATTAGATGTGATATGAGACCAAAAGCATAGACTCAAGCAGGACTTTAAGAATTTTGGTCTTCAATTAGAAGAATGGTGTTGCTATTTATAGAAGAGGGGGAATCTTCAGAAGAAACAGATGTGGGATTAGGATGGGGTAAAATAAAGAACTGGGTTTTGGAAACAAAGTTTGAGGTAACTTGTGAGATGTCGAAGTTAAGTCTCTTAGGCTGCTGCAGGAGCCTGCAGTCAGGAGTAGTCAGTGCATGGATGTCTTCTATGAAAAATTATCACACTGGATGAGATCACCTGTGGAGTCAGAGGGGAGGATCATCAAAGGTGACTAAGAAGGTATCTTTAAAGATCTCTTCACATATCACTTTATCAGAGAGGTCTTTTATTCCTGCTATGTAATATGCATTTTGTTTGTTGTTTGTCTCACTCACTAAAATATATATTCCTAAATTTTCTCTCTATCCCAGGCTTAACCTGTATATTCTTGTATGTTCAACTACTACTCCATTTTCCTGCTTGAATATCAAATAGGCAGTCCAACCAAACTCAGAATGTTCAAAACCAAATTCCTGTGCCTCTTCCCCAAATCTGTTTCACCTTCAACCTTTACCAGCTCAGTTGGTAAAAACTCCATCCTTCCATATGCTTTCACAGGCTGAAAAACTTTGGTGTCACCAAGTCCTCTCTTTTTCTCCCATCTCCTATTGAGTCTATTAGAAAAACATGTTTGCCTTATCTTTGCAATAGAATAAATATGACTCATTTTCATGCTGTCTACTGCTGTCACCTGTTGGGGAAGCAGTCTTCATGCAAACTGCCAACCCTCTCCAGGATTGCCCAGTCAATGTCCTGCATCTGGAATATTCCCCTACATGGAAGCTAGGTGTCAAGCTATAACTTGGCCCCAGATTCTTCTTCCTTATTAGGAGAAACCATTTCCCTGTTCTAGGTATGCAGTGAACTTCCTTGTATTGCATGTGCTATATGTCACCTGGCCAGCCCCACCAGTGTATCTGCCCCTCATGGGAAGAGAATGGGTCTTCTCCTGCAGCATGAGAGGTGTGCGTGCAGTCCATTGTCCTGCCTCTGCTACCAGGAAGGACCAATTCCCTAGCCACGGGAGATTTGTGCAGCCCACAGATGCTGATCTTGCTGCCTCTCTTCACCTTTCTGTGAGTAGTGTTGTTCCAGTTGGAAAGATCAAAGGTTGGGAGACACAAGTGGGTTTAGAATTTTCAAGGGGACCCAGTGTGGCTAGGATGGAATGAACTACAGCAAGAGGATGGGAGTGGATATAAATGGGCAGATGATGTGGGTTCTTGAGATCACCGTAGAACTTTGACTTTTACTCTGGGTGAGATGGGAACTGGAGGAAGATTCTATGAGCAGAGCAGGGGCAATCTATTAGGAAAACATGTTTGCTTTATCTTTGCAGTACATGTGAATCTTCCCCATGTATGCTACCTCCTGTATGTCAAGGAGCTCCTTGTTGTCAGTCCTCTTTGCTGACTCTGAAACCTCAGAAGATGCAATAGGCTGAGATATGTGGGCTCTGACTTTTGGTGGTTGGTACTGTTATAATCTTTGCCATCCTCCATGCAAATCCTCACCTGGGATTGGTAGCTGGTTTTTCCTGCTCAACACCAGCCCTTGTCTGCATCATCTACTCTCACTAGAATCACTGTAATAACCTCCTAACTGGTCTCTTTGCTTCTAACTTTGTCCTTTTATGTTCATTCTTAAAACAACCAGAGTGATCCATGGTGATCTTGTTACATGATAGATAAAGTTATTCCTCTGCTCAAAACACTACAATGGTTTTTCATTCTACTCAGCACAAGAGCGAAAACTTACAGTGAGCAATAACCACTGCCCCATCCCCCTTCCCCTTCCCCACTCCCCTCCCCTTCCCCCATGCCTTTACCTCTCTGAACTCTCTCCTACTGTTCTCCCATTTGCTCTCTTGCTTCAGCCACACTGGCAAACTCATTGTTCCTCTAATAAAGTCAATCACTGTCCCAAGTTACAGTCTTTGCTTAGTTCTTCCTTCTGCTTGGCATGCTCTTCCCCTAGTAACCCACATGACTAAAAACCTCAACAATTTCAAGGACGCCAATCTTGACCACCTTATTTAAAAGTGCAAACTGTCTCCATCCCTATGTCTCCCTAGGACTCTTGATCCTTCTGTGTTTCTCTAATTTTTTTTTCTTCAATAGCATTTATCATCTTCTAACATGACAAATGATTTACTTATTTATATTTATTGTTTATTTTCTGCTAACCTCCTCCAACTTGCTGGATTATAAGCTTCAGGAGGTAAAGAGCCTTCATATGTTTACTCTTTGGTGTATCACAAGTGTCTAGAAAGATGCCTGGCACATGATGCAATAGACTTTTGTTGACTAAATAAATGTTTTGATTCCTTCTATGTCTCTAGTGACCAAAACAGCATCTTCCACAAAAATATATTTGTTGGATGAATGAATGAATGTTTCCATTAATGAATATGATGAGTTTTAGGAAAAACAGTAAGGATTCAAAAAGAAAAGAAATATAGAGACAATATACTTAGCTTTCATTGTATAAAGTTTATGACAGGGAATTTAGTCTTCTTTTATCCTGTTTTAAAAGCACTATATAGATGAATTATCTATAAGAGTGGAAAAATTTGAAGTAAAATTAGGAAAGCATTGTTATAAATTCACCTTAAAATAAATAATAGGGTCAAAATAGACAGCCTATGTGTAAAACCAAGTGGAATAAATGAAGCCCCAGAGGCCTCATCATGTCACAGTCACAGTGACTTCTCATGAGATGAAGCCAGGAATTTACACATGTTCTTCCATATTATACCAGGTAAAAAATGGAAATGGGTCTCTCTTTGAATTTGATAATCACTGGCAAAATGACCTAACCATTAATATTTTTTTCACTCTACTTCTACCTTTAGCATATATTAAAGAATACTCTATCATGTTTACAAAACAGTGGTACAATTAAATTACTAATGTGACCATTTTAATTCTGCATTTTTTGCTCCTTTAATGTTTATTACTTATTTTGGGCATATATTTGTGGCCATACATTGCTCTCCTGCCAAAGAATAGCAGTTTGTTAAACATAATAATATATAGTTTTTCACAGTGCTTTTAAGTGATGAGAGTGCCTCTTTAGTGTACAGAATAGAGGGCATTTAAATTGCTATATTAACATAACAATAATTGATTTCTCCCTTGGATAGATATTTCTTCACAAGCTATTCCAGAGGATTTAGGAACTATGTTAATTATAAATTTTTAGAGTTTGATGGTGCTGCCCATGCGGAATGAATATTTGGTTGACCTTTTTCATTTTCCTCAGGAGCTATTACACTTGGCAGTAGACAGTTTTTCCCCAGACTTACTGAGATATAGCTGACATATAACATTGTGCAAGTTTAAGGTATATAAAGTGATGATTTGATGTATATATACATTGTGAAATGATGACCACAGTAAGGTTAGTTAACACAGCCATCACCTCACATGGTTACCATTTTTACTTTGTAGTGAGAACATTTGAGATCTACTTTCTTAGCAACTTTCAAATACACAATACAGTATTGTTAACTACAGTCACTATGGCAGCTGATAATTTAAACTTTATTCTGAACATATTTCTGAACTTGACTTGTACATTTTTGACACCTCCCTGCCCATGTTTTTCATGACTAAAACATAAGTCTTGGATTCTCTCCTAATGAATTTCAAAAAGCTCTTTTTTCTTTTATGCATTTTACTTCTCATGGTTTATTAATCTTTCTAGAGAAAATAGAAAAAGATGCTAAAGAGTGGAAATTAGGAATTTATCCTACTATTAATTCAGATATTAGAAGCACAGATATACTTAAAATTCATCAGCATTTAAGGGGTAAACAATACGCAGTTCCATTTCATTTTTGAAAATAGTTCTATAAAATTTTATGGTTAGAGATGAATTATTGATTGTCTGCTCAAAGAAGTTACACTAAGATTTTCAATCATTAACGTAAATATCCAGCACCAATAATTCTTTAGCGGATATGAAGAAATCCTTAAAACAGGAAAGTAATAAAATATATTTCATTCTGTGAGGAAAAGAGAAATGTAGTACAAAAGAAATGTAGAACAAAGAATAAAGAAAAAAAACCCAAATCCATAAAAAGGAAGTGTTCATAGGCATAAAAATAATAAGTAACAAAAATTAGAGCTGATAGTTCATTGTAAATTCCATGCGAGTCATCAATGTATTAGGATGAAAGAAATATACATAACAGAATGAAAGACGGAACCAGTAAGGGATTCCATAGGCTGATAATGAAGTCTGTATGTGGACTATATGAGTAAATCTGAGACCAGGCCTTGACCAAAGAAGGGACTTGGAAGACTTCAGTCAATCTGATACCCTAGCAAATATTTCCTTTTATTCCAAGAGATCGTTGTACTCCCCATTTTACTTCAAATTCTCAAATTTGGATTTGCCTCCAAATCCCCATATAAGACTGTATCTTTCATTAGAATAATGACAAATTATAATAATAGCTAACATTTATTGAGTACTTACCCAAGAACTTATAGCTAAAAATTTTTCTGGCTCTAAGCTTTCATTTGTAACAATTACTCCATTTCCCTAACATTATTAAGTTCTAAGTGTCAGGTACTGCTCCACATGAATTATGTGCATAAACTCTTTAATCCCTGTAACAACCTATTGGATACAGAAATGGAAACTGATGCACAGAATATATTTTGCTTAAGGTCACACTACTAAAAAGTCATAAGATTAAGATTTGAATGAAGGCATTCCAGTTTCATATTCTTAGGAGTCTGTACTTTCTCTCTACCTACCCCTCTCCTTTCTTCCTTCTTTTGTCAATTTTCTCTCTCTTTTTTGTTCATTCTCTCTTGTTCATTTATCATTTCATTTATCCATTCATTAAACCTACTTATTGTTTCATTTATTCATTCAATCACCAAAACTCTGTTTAGCTTCTACCATATGCCAGACACTAGGTTGGGTGCTCAGAATATGAAGACTCCTGCTTAAATGCAGCATAATGTGGGGAAAAAGAATAAACCAAATAAAGCAACAAATTAACCAAATTTATAAGGACCAGATAGCAATTCAGCTCTGGGCATTTCTAATGCTTCAAGGCTATGGCTTTTGGGCATCTGCCTACACTGCTGTTGTTAATCTCCATATTGCTTTTAGCTCTCAAAAATCAGACCTGACTTCAGGTTTCAAATCTTGTCCAACAAATAACAACATTTTGTCTTTGATTTGAAATTCTACAGCACAGAATTCACAGCTGTTACTTCTAATTCCACAATGATTCCTTAAATCTGTTTCATTATATGTAAATCATTTATTTACAATCCCTGCAAACCTAGAGCCTATGACAAAGCAGAACTAATATTTGTATTCCACATCAGTTATTCTCAACCATTAGAATCCTTGGAAGAACTGAATAAAAATATAGAATGGAAACCACTCTAGACCATATCCAAGGGTGGGGTGCAGACATATAATTGTTTTTAAATCTCCCTAAGTAACTGCAATGTTTAGTTGAGGTTAAGAACCACAGATCTATATTATCCAGGTACTTGACTAATAACTGTATGTAATTTATTCATCAAACCTAAAAAACTGGCATAAAGAGGAAAAGCTTCAAAGTAATACAATAATAAAATTGTTGGTGAAATATATGTAATAAAAGATGTGATAATAGACCCAAGAATAGTAGACCCTAGAATCAACTAATTATTTTTTAATGTAATATTTCAAATGGAACGACTTGACTTTATCTCTTAATTCCGAATGATTAGAAGAAACAAACCTCTATAATAGAATTGACTAAATATTGCCCTGCTTGGAAGGTTTCTAGACCAGATGATTTTTTTTTTTTAATAAATGTATTTATTTATTAATTTTTGGCTGCATTGGGTCTTCATTGAGGTGCGCAGGCTTCTCATTGCAGTGGCTTCTCTTTTTGCGGAGCATGGGCCCTAGCCACGCAGGCTTCAGTAGTTGTGGCTCGCAGCCTCTAGAGTGCAGGCTCAGTAGTTGTGGCACACGGGCTTAGTTGCTCTGCAGCATGTGGGATCTTCCCGGATCAGGGCTCGAACCTGTGTCCCCTACATTGGCAGGCAGATTCTTAACCACTGAGCCACCAGGGAAGCCCCCCAGATGATTTCTTATAGTTACTTCTCCATTAATAATTTTACTGTTCAACACTGAGATCTGCAAACTCATTATGATTAAGTAAATTCCTGATAATTTTATTCAATTAAAATATCCAGCAATAGACCTTTGCTTGTCGGTTCTTAGTTTAATGTGATCAATAATGTTTTGTTAATAAGTATAAAACAGATTTATTATCTTTACAGAAATTCTAGGCCACTTTTTAATTTCCACTGAATTTAAGGATCTTTTCATCTGAGGAATCTCTTGTCATTCTGAAGTTCTTATAATGCTTAAACTAGAATACACATCATTCACTAGCTGATGTATGTGGCTTAATAGAAATATACTTCATTTTTATAGTGTCTTAAATCTAAATAAAAGATGAGAAATTTCTAATGTTGCCATGATCAATGTTAATAACACTCATAAATATAAAAAGTAGCTATTTCTCATATTACAACATGAAATAAAAATATTGAATTATTAATGTGGAAAAACACTCATCTGTAAAATTCTTAATCTATATAATTAGAAGATACGAGGAGATGAATTGTACATAAGGAGTTTTTTTGTTTGTTATTGTTTTTTATTTTTGTTTTCAATTGAAAGTCTTCAAATGTTTCTTTGTTCAGCTATAGAATAAAGAAGTAACACTGAAGAGGATCTTTCTAGCTGTAAGAATTACTAAGGAGTCCTTTTAGATATGTAAATATAAGAAAAGTATACACCCTGCCCCAGAGGAAGAATATTTAGTGGAGCCTTGATAAATGATTTCTTCCACAGTGTCTTGATGGGGTGGGGGTGGGGGGTTGCATAATTAGCATGAAACCTCTGGAGGGAGAGGAAAAGAGAGACTTTTTTTTTTTTAAAATCTTTATTGGAGTATAATTGCTTTACAATGGTGTGTTAGTTTCTGCTTTATAACAAAGTGAATCAGTTATACATACACATATATCCCCATATCCCCTCCCTCTTGCTTCTCCCTCCCACCCTCCCTATCCCACCCCTCTAGGTGGTCACAAAGCACCAAGCTGATCTCCCTGTGCTATGCGGCTGCTTCCCACTAGCTAACTCTTTTACGTTTGGTAGTGTATATATGTCCATGCCACTCTCTCACTTAGTCCCAGCTTACCCTTCCCCCTCTCCGTGTCCTCAAGGCCATTCTCTAGTAGGTCTGTGTCTTTATTCCCGTCTTGTCCCTTGGTTCTTCATGACCATTTTTCTTTCTTTTTTTTTTTTTTTAGATTCCATATATATGTGTTAGCATACGGTATTTGTTTTTCTCCTTCTGACTTACTTCACTTTGTATGACAGACTCTAGGTCTATCCACCTCACTACAAATAACTCAATTTCATTTCTTTTTAATAGCTTAGTAATATTCCATTGTATATATGTGCCACATCTTCTTTATCCATTCATCTGTTGATGGACACTTAGGTTGCTTCCACGTCCTGGCTACTGTAAATAGAGCTGCAATGAACATTGTGGTACATGACTCTTTTTGAATTATGGTTTTCTCAGGGTATATGCCCAGTGGTGGGATTGCTGGGTCGTGTGGTAGTTCTATTTTTAGTTTTTTAAGGAACCTCCATACTGTTCTCCATAGTGGCTGTATCAATTTACATTCCCACCAACAGTGCAAGAGTGATCCCTTTTCTCCACACCCTCTTCAGCATTTATTGTTTCTAGATTTTTTGATGATGGCCATTCTGACTGGTGTGAGATGATATATCATTGTAGTTTTGATTTGCATTTCTCTAATGATTCATGATGTTGAGAGACTCAATTGCTCTCCATTTAATTACGAAGTTCAGTGTTATTTCAAATTCTCTCACAGACTAAGACAATTGACTACATCAGAAAGGGCTCCAAGAGTTCACAAGGAGAACTTACCACGAGGGAAGTAAGAGTCTGGACTGAGACCTGAGTTCACTATCCAATGTCAGCAGGTTCCAGCTTGGTGTGTGGCTAAGACTGGAAAAACCTTCCTGGCTCAGTCATCTTGATGCATTTGGGAACTTAAGTGTAAAACTAAGCCTCAGTCTGGTATAACTTGGAGAAAGGAAAACCTCTGAAGAACCACTCAGTTAGGGAATGACACTACTGTTAGTGGAACTTGAAAACCAGGCCAGTGATTGGTATGGAATGGTTTCATTTAGCTCGTATGTCAGTGGGTTATTGCAATAGTACGTGGGTGGCATTTGATTTTGAGGGGCCACCGAATTTGAAGTGATACTTTGAAGACTATAAAGTCAAGCATACCATTCTGACCCATGCTATTCCACACTACACTGAACCAATATGTAAGAAACAAAATCTAACAATCTGCAATACTTCTATGTGAAAAATTAAACAATTTTATAGAAGAACATAAAACAATACATAAATAAATGAAGACTCAAACCATATTACAGATGGCAAGACAATATATCATAGAAGTGACTATTCTCCCCAAATTAATTAATTTATTTAAGCAATTTCAGTGAAAATATCAATAGGGTTTTAAAATGGGAATTTGAAAGCTGATATTATAATTAAACTCTATGGAGTTTATTCTTAGCTGGGGTGACAGACTATAAATTATAGACATTATAAATAAATGAATCATACTTTATATTAGAATGTCAGAATATATTGATGACATTTGAACAAAGGTTTGATGGAAGTGAGGATAGCCACGCAGATATCTGGAAGAAGGGCATTCTAGACAGAAGGAAGAGCAAGTCGGAAGTCAACAGGAGGCCAGTGTGGCTGGGGTGATGGTGGAGATGAAGTCATAGAATGAGGAAAGTCAAATCATGCAGAGCCTGTGTAAATGGGAAACACTCGCAGAGTTTTGAGCATATGATTGACACGTTCAGATTTATGTTTTAAAGCATCACTCTGATTCATGTCATGTTAAAAATAGACAATAAGGGCCCACAAGAGAAGCAGAGAGACTTGGAAGGAGGTGATTACAATAATCCAGGTGAGAGATGATAGTGGTTTAGAGTAGAGTGCTTAGTGGAAGTGGTGAGAAGTGGCAGATTCTGGATATATTTTGAAAGTAGAGCAAATAGAATTTCTTTACAGTTTGATGTGGGGTGTGAGACACAGGGAGGACTTAAGGATAACTCCAAATTCTTTAGATTGAACAACTGGAAAGGTGAGATTCCCATCATTTGAGATGGAGAAGATGCAGGGAATTTTGGAGGGGAATATCAAAAGGTAAGGTTTTTGACATTTTAAGGTTCAGTGACTTTTAGATACACATGTGGAGATGACAGATGTTCAATAGGCAGTTGGATATATATACTTGGTTGTAGGGTCTGTAGAGGTAAAGATTTGTAAGTCATTAGCATATGGACAGCATTTAAGGCTATGAGGCTGATTGAAATCACTGAGAGAAAAGATGGAGAACCGAGCCCTGGGTCACCTCAACATTAAGAATTCAAGAAGAAAACAGGCAATATAGCCAATATTTTATAGTAACTCTAAATGGAGTATAATCTATAAAAATACTGAACTACTATGTTGTACACCTAAAACTAATACAATATTGTAAATCAACTATACTTTAATAAACAAACAAACAAACAAATAAATATTAGAGCAAGGTCTGACCATGAGAATGTAAACTTTCTGGAATTTGAAAAAATCTTGGGAAGTATATAGGAGCTTCCATTGGATGGGGATAGGAGTTTAAAGCAAATTTAATGTAACTCTCAGGATAAAATAAACTCACTGGACATAAAGTACATATCTAGATGCTTAAAAAAAAGAAGTCAGGAAGAAGAATATGGTCCAAGAAAAGAATGAGCCACTGGTGAGGGAAGAGAAAAACAGAGTGAAGTTTCCTATACTGCAAGTGAAAAATAAAGGAGAATCTAATAATAAAAAAAAAAGAAGGTGAACAACTATGACATCAACTCAAGAAGGGCTGAGAATTGGCCACTGTATTTAGCAATATAAAATTAGTGATGATGGTAACAGGAGAGGTTTCTGTGTAGTGGTGGAGCAAAGACCTTCCTGGAATAGGTTTACAAAGAAAGCACAGAAAGCAACTGGGGACAGTGAGTAGATGACCCTTTCGAAGAGCTTTGCTGCACAGGGGAGTAGAAAATAGAGCAATAACTGATGGTATAAGTAGGACCAAAAGAAAATTTCTTTTAAGTTGGAAGAACTTTGTATGCTATAGGAATGGGATGGATGAAGAAAAAAACTGATGGCAAAGGAGAGCACAGTAAGAATTGCTGGAGCAGTACACTTGACTACATGATTGTGGAGACATCACATGGTTTAACTCACGGGTGTCACAAAGTTTTCTTTAAGGTTTTTTTTTTTTTTTTTTTTTTTTGATTTTTTGAAGACTCATGCTCAGCCTAATAAGCTCTTTCATGCTTTTAGACATCTGGACAGATTTAAGGCTTTGCTTAAAGTAAATACTCTTATATTTTGAAATCCATGAAACCAGGTAGTTTATATGCCACCTTTTTCACCCATGTTCACTTTTAATATTTGTATACTTGTTACACTGTTTATCTCGGCTCATCCTGCTCACAAGCTGTGTGACTTTGAGCCAGTAATCTTTGCTCTACAAACATCACAGGGTTATTACAGGAATCCAATGAAACAACTATGTAAAAGTACTTTTGGCAAATGTAAAGGGCTTTGTACAAGTTATTTATCTTGTTCTCATTGGCATGTAGCCCTTTTGTTAATGAGGTTTACAGACAGCTTTGAAGAACAGTCTGCCTGTCTTTGAAAGGCCAGAGCCAGCATTAAGGAATATTTTTCAGAGTACTCATTTTGGCATGTGCAATTCTCCTGCAAATAAAGGGAATTTCTGGTCATACAAGTTTAGGAAACACTGTGTACTATGTTTCCTCTTGGGCAATTTTAATAAATTTTAATAAATACTACAGTAAAGATAACAGTTCAAAATTGTATAGCATTATATATATTAATATTCTTGTCCTGAAAAATCTCTTTTTTTGTGGGAGTGGGTTCTGTAAAACATCCATTAAATTTCTGGGGAACTCGTGCTTCATGAGAAATGTTAAGATGGATAAACTCTACCAAAGTGAAAAATAAAATTAGGCCAATTGCAGAACATCTGAATGATAGACTTAAAAATTCTCCTGGATTGGCTTAAAGACCAGACAAAGCAATGAAGAGGGAAGGAAAGTATTTGTTCTTCTTTATATCCATATAAGAAAGCAGAGTCCCAGTCACAGACTAGACACTCAAATTATGCCAATAGGACAGAGATAAATGAACAAACTTTCTGTCAAACTCTTGTGAATCACTCAGCCTTTTAAAGTCTGAAACTATCCTACTTCAGCAAAAAAATTTTTTCTGCTTCTCTCGAATCTGGGCTAATAATATAAATGATACTAAATTTGTTACTAAAGATAGAGGAGTCAGGGCTTCCCTGGTGGTGCAGTGTTAAGAATCTGCCTGTCAATGCAGGGGACACAGGTTTGAGCCCTGGTTCGGGAAGATCCCACATGCCACGGAGCAACTAAGTCCGTGCGCTACAACTACTGAGCCTGTGCTCTAGAGCCTGCGAGCCACAACTACTGAGCCCATGTGCCACAACTACTGAAGCCCGGGTACCTAGAGCCCATGCTCCACAACAAGAGAAGCCACCACGATGAGAAGCCCGCGCGCCCCTGCTTGCTGAAACTAGAGAAAGCCCGCGCACAGCAACAAAACACCCAACGCAGCCAAAAATAAATTAGAAAAAAAAAAAGATAGAGGAGTCAATTCCACTTTCACTTCCCATCTATTAAAAGAATAGTGAAAGCATAAAAATCCAGTCACTGTATTCAGAGAGAGATTTGTTTTGAACTGAGTAAATTCCCATACAACATTAGAAGATTTTTACTTCTTATTTTTGCCATTGTATATAAAAGATGACTTTTGGTCATAATCTTCCTATCCTATAAAATTGATACTCAACTCCTATAAAATTGATACAGTCTAACTTCCTGTGCATATGGATGAACCATGAAACAGCCTAACCTTGCCTCTTCTGGGCCCTTTTCTAGCCAATCGTAGTCCTCTAGGCCACTCCTGCCTCGTATGTCGAGGGCTATACTTGGACCTTCTTTTTGCTAGGAGGTGTGCCAATCCCAAAATGGCAAATTCATAAACCCCATAGTTCTGTTTGGTTTCATTGCTTGAAAATTCAATTGATGAATTAAAAGAGAAGTATACACTTTATTATCATGTCATTATGAGAAATTAGATCACTATATAGGGGATCAACACACAGAAGAAAATATTCTGTTAGGGTTATTCAGATGTAAAAAAATTCAAATGATAATTGTCTTTGATACAGAGAAGAAATTGAGGCTTAATCAATAATGCATAAAATAAGCCACAATTAACAAAGAACTGAATTTTTGGATGAACAGTTACTGGCAGTAGTTGACGTGGAGTGAAGAAGGCATATAAAAATGGGTAAAATACAGTTAATAACTGGACACATCCCTATGGATGAGGGCTTTCAGCCGGAACATAGCAGAGATCTTGGAAAGAATAGCATTTGTGATAAATGGTATCTTATAGTATTTTTAAATAGATATGTGGTATGTTCATAAGCCAAACATTTAAATATACAGCTAACAGGTCTGTATGAGACTGTGTAGAATCTGTATATTATGGTATTTCATAATATGGCACAAGAGCATAAGGAAATAAAGGTCTTTTGTCATTACTGAGGTGCATATTGCTCACATAGTCATATTAACTTTCTCTAAGTGCCCATTTTTGTCCTTGGTGGTTCAGTCTAAAATAGCCTTGTATCACTAAAAATCCATAAAACCCTTAATTTTGGTAAAGGCACATCCCATGTTTCATCTTTTATAAAACTTCAGCTCAGTGTCCTTCATGCACAGAATGCAACCATTACACAATTACTAGATTTTCTGATCTCAGAATTATTCTTGCTACCGATTCTTCATTTTGTTTTACATGTTTTTGGCCAAGTTCTTCTGCCTATCTGGCATGAATTAAAGAACTGAAAAAATGCAAACAAAAATATATTTCTGATTTTACATTTATTCAGCCTGCACATTTACATATTACCCAATTATTATGTTGCATTTTATTAATTTAAAGAACAGTCACAAATTAACGTCAAATTCTAAGAGGAGAGAATAACGAGAGCAACACTTTTGAAAAGGGAAGCATCAGCTCGGTTCATTCAGAGTAGCTAAGTTCAAAGTGGGGTGACAAGCAGAGAAGCTTGAGAGGTGAGAAGAGGCCAGCCAGTTTGGAAAGGACGTCCCATGACGTGCCAAGGATGTGCTGTTGTGTGATCACTGGAAAGATCAGCCACCCTTAGCTCTGGGAAGAACTATGGTAATTCCTCAGTCACTAATGAACAAAAAATATCAAAATGTATTGCATATAGTAAAGTGTAACTATTCTTTTGTGAAACTTCAGCTTCAGTTTTACACCCTCATGCACACAGAGGTATACATACACGTGCACACATATGTGCGTGTGTGCGTGCGTAGTAAAATGTTGCAACTAAATCCTATTTCTTACAGTGGGTAGCAGACAGGTGGGTCCTTAGTGTTTGTGGAGCCCAAGGCAAACGAGCAAAGAGAGGCATACAAGCCATAACTCCAAATATGTAACAATTATAAATCAAGCTAACAAACTGTCAAATAAAAATATGTCCTACTATCTTCCTTGAAATAATACCTTCACACTGGCTTTTAGGCCAGAATGAGTAATTCTCAGACTCCTTGAAGTTCCACACCAGAACTTAGTTACCCAGATATGGCCCTGGACTGTAGCCTGCTTTCCTTCTCTTCTCAGCCTCAGCTCCTTCCAGAATACCGGTCTATTTTACCTGTATGTATGTGGATACCTAAGTCAGCACTTTCAAACTCCGTGGGACCCAAGAAACAGGTATCCCTTGGTCTCTTCTTAGGTCCAGGGATGGGTGCACTGGAGGGCGGGCAGGGACAGATGTTGCTCCTAGGAACAAGCTCATAAAGGCCCTGAAGGCTAAGGTCTGTTTGGTCAGAAAGTCTGGGCTGCCAGGAGCTTGGCATGTGGTCGCAAAGGGGTGCTGGTGTGGCTCACACCTGTGCAGTTTCCCCTGGTCCCATGGACTCAACATCCTTAGGGAGAGGCACAGAGGGCCAGAGATAGACCTGCTAAATTGTGGACCCCTCTTGCCCAGGTTTAAAAGCCATACTCATACTAGTTAAAATTTTTAAATGCTACTGCCTTGGAGCATCTGTTCAGAGTAAAAAAATATAATAGAGATTTTTGGGAAAAAAAAGTAAGGAATTAAAAAAAAATCATACTCAAGTAGAATAAAATAATCAACTCTAGACAAATAAATATGTGTAATTATGAAAGACTAAAAGATCAGAAAAAAATAAGGTTGAATTAGAATGAATTTTCAAAAATCAATAATAACACCTAGAGAAAGCATCCTGGCATGAAGGAACATGACAGTACAAAGGAGGTGAGAACACCGGGGTTCTCGTCCTGCTCTGGACAAATAAGTCATTTAGTTTTTCTAAGTAGGCATCAATTTCATTGTCTGTAAAATTAAGAAAAGGAAAAAAAGTCTCTAACTGCTTCAGAAGTATTATATGTGAAAAAATGATAAATGGACATAAAGTTGTAGTGCAAGTGATTTTTTTTAAAGTATCTAATCAAGATGCTTCCATGTTTAAAACACTTCTATGTTTTCCCATTGCTCTGAAGATAAAATTGGACTCCTTAATACAGCCGACAAGAACTTAAATGATTTGGTCCCTGCTCAGTGCCCCTGTGTGGCCTGTCTCCTGCTTCTCCCTCTCCTGACAGCTAGACTACATTACCCTGCCATCCTTTCTTCCCAAGAATGTACCAAGAAGCTCTTTCCCACTGTCGGTGCATTTGCACTTAGTGTTTCCTTTGTTTCAAAAACTCTAAGCTTTTCCATTAACTCTCTGTATTCTTTTGGGTTCCGGTTCAAACTCCACCTCCTGAAAAGCTCTTCAGTGCCATGTCTACCTATCCTCCCCACCCACCTCACACCTGCCCCTTGATCACACTCACTCCCTTTTACATGTATGTGCTTATTGTCTGTGCCCTCATCTGCCCTATTCATTAGCGTCCCAACCACCCAGAACAGGACAAATTTCCCAGCACTTCAGTAAGGTCACCGCTAAATATTTATTGAAAAATGAATGACCATGAGAACACAGTATTAATAAATATTATAACCATACTGTTTATTGTTTGTAATCAATGTGTCAAGAATTTTGTCATTCATAGTCAGTGTTTCTATTCTTTACAACGAAGCTACCAGTTAGGCATGACTATTTACCTGTAACTGATACTCAGGGAGGTTACAGAGTAAGGACACCCAGGTAGTTATTGGCAGAGATGGGATTTGAATCCAGGTCTACTGACTTCAAACAAGTCACCGTTCCACACTGTCTCTCTGACACTTCCTGTCACAATTAATGTATCTCTCCTTTAAACTCTAGTATCATTTTTGACACCACTTTATTCATCATGTTTTGCAATATTAATTTGGGCAGATTATTTTCACTGCATATTATTTTCACTCCTGCAAATTTTACAGGGAATGTCTTCTGAATCTCAACCACTGTCTAACATACTACTTACCCACATTACTTAGCAAACATTTGCAGCTGGAAAAAATAACTGGAAGTACAGAATATATGAGCCAGGAGCATTACTATCTCTTTTACAAGAGAAGCATGCTTATTAAAATTTATTTTTCACAAGTTAGCTCCTCTCTGGAAAGCAGCAGGAAGAAAGTTATGGATCCTAGCCCTGAACTTTTAATGAGGTAAAATTTAGTATTCTGAAAAATTTTTTATTATCCCGTGGATAATTACGTTCTTCTAGAACACCTGATTAAATCCATGGCACACAGAAACAAAATTGTTTCAGTTAAGCTTATTTTTTTCTTTTCATTTTTGTTTTCAAAATGTTCATAGTAATTACACAACTTTTCTATGAGTAGTAGGCCTGTTTCAGAGTGTGCTTTTATGAGACTATTTTTATCAACTATTTTGTCAACAGAGTTTTCAAGCCACTGCCATAAAACCTCTCCTGTTGGCTAATAACCCACCCTGACTATGTAATTTAAGTAACTTTACTGCCCTAAACAAAGGGCGATCCTTGTGACTAGGATTTGCAAGTCACTTTCTGACAGCTCCACAGCACCTGACAATAGTTTCATGTTTCCTCCCCAACAACCCCTTTGCAGTTTATACACTAATACTACAGTCATCCTACGCTGATAACCTTCGCTACATAGACACTCCAAAATAATATTCTCTTTTCCTTTGTTTTAATATACCTTTTAAACACTTGTTACTGAAAAATTAAGTGTTAGGATTTAAATTACAATCCTATAACACTTGTTATTCAATGGTATTAACATACCTTAAAGAATCCTGTTAAAGGGGATAATTTCAAAAAGATGATTTATAATGTTCAGGTGCATAATTTAGCAGTATTTATAAAGGCATGATAAAAATAATAATTAGGATATTATTTCAGCTTTTATCAAAAAATGTCAGCAGTTAGAAGATGAATAAATTCTGGGGATCTAATGTACAGCATGGTGACCATAGTTAATATTGTATACTTGAAAGTTGGTAAGAAAGTAAATCTTAAATGTTCTCACCACACACACACACACACACACACACGGTGATGAACTAATCTTATCATCATCATTTTACAATATATACTTATACAAAATCATCACACTGTATACCTTAACTTTACACAATTTGTAGAGCAAACCATCACATTGCACACCTGAAACTTATATAATCTTATATGTCAGTTATATCTCAATAAAGTTGAAAACAAAGGAAATATCAGGCAAAGAAATATGATATAAATAAAACTTTTAAAGTGCTTTCTTGAATCATCTAAGGAGTAATATGAATTAAAGCACAGTTTATTTTTAAAATTAAAAAAAATATATGACATATACTTTAGGATTACATTGCAGGATAGGGGCATGATATTTTAAAAAATACTAGTATATCATTATTTCAAAGCATTTGGAAATCACTCTTCCTACAATTCTGGGAAATTAAAAAAAAGTATGCCGATAATTACAATGTTTAAAAATCTTTAGTTACATCTATAAAAAAGTGTGAGTGAGTTAGCAATGGCACAGAATTTCTCTTCTACACTGGCTGAAATGCCTTCACCGAGAACTGGAAGGCAAAGAAAGTTAAAGACAAGTACTTTAAGTCTTCAAATACTCAGAAACCTCCACGTATATACCACTATCTGTTGAGTCCAATAGAGACAAGCATCATTTATTCACAGGTCCTCATCCTAATACTGTAATCAGTTTCTGAAAAGTAATCTGACATGAATTGTCTTATATTCTATAATGCCTAAATATTTAGGGGTTATATCTTAAAAAAAATAATATTTGAACAAAACTACATGTATGAGTACACCACTCCCCAGAAGTACTAGAGGAATGCTTTAAGCACCAAATGGTTTGTTATCGAATAGACAAGATCTTAAGTTCTTTATGCCTTTGAAAGCATATTTCTTTAATTTTCGTCCAGATAAGCATAATATGGCATCACTATATTTTGAAGACTTCTAAGAAAAAGACTAGATGACCATAAAGTCCATTTTCGTACTCAAATCAATGTCATTCTGTAATTCTCTGAGGAAAGGTATAGCACTGTATTACTGATGACATAATTAAAATGAAACAGTAATAGTAAAATGACATGTTAGTTTCCTAAGCTGAGGATTGTGTGCAAATGCCCTAAAGAGCTTGCTGGTTTATTTACCGAATTAATGCCAGTTTACTTATCTGAAGAAAAGAGAAATAAGTTTTATTCAAATTTGAAATATAGCTCATGAAATCTAGCTGTCAGATTGTAGCTTATTGTTAATACCTACCTTAAGATTTCTATAAAATACATTGATAAAGGCTAAAATAGTAAAGCCTTTAATGAAGAGTTGTTTGCTTCTCAGCCACCAGAATTGATGGCGGTCTCAGGAAATGTCTGGTTTACTTGGCTTCTTTTGCTTTTACAGTTGAAGGAGGAAACATACGAAGCCCCTCCATTTGTTTCAACTGGATGAATGAGGAAGGGCTCAATTTATTATGATAAGAAGTCTAGTGCTATTTGTTTTGTGGTACAGTCACTTGCTTCTTAGTCGCTATGTTTTAAAACCTCCTGATATTCACAATGACACCAATTTAGCTACCTGATTTATGAGATCTTGATGATTAAGGAGCTCAAGCATCCAGGGCTATAACTTGCAAATATCCAGGAGATGGTCTAAGTCTCATGCACAGGATGTGCAAATGCTTATGTAATCTTAATCTGATTCCAGACCTACCAGCAACTGCCCTTCTTTCTCTTGTGCTGGGAACAAGTGGTTCAGCACAGAAAAGCGCCAAACAGACTGTTGGTTTCCTTGGCCTGGGTCTATGCCCCACCCGAAAGGAAAATCAATTTCTTCTAAAAAACAGTAAAAGTCTAATGACTTCAGATATCTTTTAATGTAAATTTTCATCAACTGGAGTACTGCTGTAGTCTTATCAAACACATGGAAAATAAGTCAAATAAGATATTATAAAGAAGTTTTTGCAGTGATAAGCCACAGATTAGTCACGAATTGTACATAATATCACTTATAAATCAAAATTATTGTTACTGTATTTTAAACAGTCCTGGATATAGATTATTAATATATCTATAGAGATATATAGATATATTTAGATATTTATTCAATTTATAATTTATTCAATTATAGATATGTTCAAACAGATATGTAATTAAATTCTTTTTAAGAGAATCAAGTTAATAGCAAGTAATGGGAAATTCAAATATATATATGTGCATAAATCCACACATATATTATTTTTGAGAGAATCAAATTAGGAGCAATTAATGATAAAGGAAATAATAATGCACTTTTGATCAACAAGTCAAAACACAGTAATGTTTATTACACGAATTACACAAATACTTCATACTCCTGTCAAACGATATAGCAAGTAAACACTTCCACGTAAGAGCATGTCATATGTGTCATACCTTTTCATGGACTTTCTGGCCAGGTTCCATCCCTTCAAGATGTTCTGACTCTGTGGATCCCTCACTTGATGCCATTTTTCTTTGTATATGAACATTTTGTTCACGCAAGGCAACAATCTGCAAAATAAAAGCACTATGCCTTTAAAATCTAAAATAGAGCATGAAGTATAAGAAAACTGAGTTTACTTGAATGTGGCTAAGAACTAATGAATACAAACAAATAGTCAGAAAATAAACATTAAATTTTACTCATATTATTAGTTCAACAATATTTCTAAAATTTAAGCTAGCATTTCGAATAATATTTATAATATTTATAGGAACGTGAAATTAAGAAAATATTTTTTAATTGGAAAATGTATCTATCTAGCTTGAGATGTTTTTAAATCAGTGGCATGATCCATGTGTTATTAATTCAGAAATTACTTTTTAATTTAACTTATGAAATGTAGTAAAATTTGTATTAGTCTGAATTTTTAAAGTATGAAAGAAAGATAAATCAGAAAATTGACGACTAAAAACTAATTATGAGCACATTCATCTTCCCTAAGAGACAGCACATCTGCAATTTTAAAACAAGCAAATAAAGAAGCTAGACTTAAACAATTTGTGCTACTATCATGAGCATTTAAAATTAAATTGGTCTCATTGTCATTATTTTAACGGCCATTATTTTAGTACTTCTAGTCCAAATATAGTTAATTTACAGAAAAAAAATTCTCAGAAGGCAATTAATTCTTGCAAAATTTTAGCTCAGATTTATACACATGATACTTTGAACTAAGAAACAGATTCTCAGATAGTTGTAGTTTAAGTAATCTTAATAATATACAGAGTGGAAAATCACATTCTAGCATTTAAAAAATATATTTGCTATCTATACATATTATTTTGAAAATATTTTACATTATATTAATACCATAAATTATTTGTTTCTTGGCAAGTTTTATTATAGTATCAACTCAGATATTGAGTCAGTATTGGTTCTAGGGGAAATCAATGTCCATAGTATTTAGCACATATTAAGCATATAAGTTTAATATGATTCAATATTTATTGAATTTTATATTTATATTGAATATTTATATTAAATAAATATTGAATCATTAAAATTATATGTTGAAATTATGAGACCAACATGTCACACAGACAAAGAATTATCAAGTAAACAAAAGACATCGAGAGATTGGGTATGTGTCCTGCTGCCTGCCATTGCTGCCCACATGTCAATGATATATTCATGAGAAAAAGTGATTTTGCATATGACCTCCAGCAATTCAACACATAACTTATCATTTCTTAAGGGCATATCACCACATAATGAAGAACAACTCTGTAAAAGCCCTTCTCTCCTGTAGTACTGCAATCACCAAACAATTGGTTCCCTTACTCCCATCCTTGCCCATCTACAATTTATCATCCACAAAGCAGCTAGATTCATCTTTTAAACTTAAGTTATATTGTGTCACTCTTCAGCTTTCCAAAGAACCTCTCTGTTTTCCCAACTTGTTTAGCATAATTTTAAACTTCTTAACAAGGTCTGTAACACCCTACATGATCCCTTCTGCCACAATGGCCTCCTTTCTGTCCCTCAAACAGACCTGGCACTTTCTCACCCAGAACTGAGGAACTTGCTGATCTTCTTGCCTGAAGGATTTTTCCCCAGCTCAGACTACAGCTGACACAATCTCAGCTTTCAAAAGGCAGCTGAAAAACCTACTTCTCAGAGAAAGTGTACCTAGCCATTATACTTTTTACAATATATCTGTTTATTTTGGTGTGTATCTTACTCATTAAAAACTAATATTTTACTCCTTTATTTATTTACTCACTTTGCTTGTTTATTTAGCTAGCAGAAGTCCTAATGATATCTCATGGGAAAATAATTTTCAAAGGAATACATTATTGAAAACAACATTTTCATATGAAGCAGCACATCACATTAGTATGTGCAGGGATTTAATATAAATGTTAAATAATAAATGGATATAGAAAAACAAAGAATGTAAACCTAATTCATTCAGAAAAAACAAAAGATAAAGATTTACTGTGCTTGAGAATCATCAGACATTCCTCTCATGTTAGTTAGTGTAGAAATGAATTACATCAAAGGAAAAACAAGAATGAAACAGTCCCTGGATATATCATTTTCATATTACATTCTTAACATCTTTCTCTTGCATAAAGCAATAATATTATAATCAATACATAATAAAACTTTATTATGAATTTTTAAATTAAAGTATTGTATGCTGACATTTCACTAAGATAACATCCATGACTTAAATATGTTAAGACAACAGTAACAATAAATTTTAAAATTCGATGCTTTTTCTTTCATTATTGAATTAGAAGTGAAGAGAGACCTTTTTAAAAAATATTTAAACATCAAACTTAACTCTCAGTTTACAGAATAACTTCAATTTGTTTAGTAGTTCAGACAAATATCAAATACACCATGGTGCCTAAAATAAAGCAGGCCATCTATAAAGATTTACTGAATGACTCAGTGAAATGATAAATTAATGACCTTAATTAGAAAAGTCAAAACACCAAATTCACATGGAAAACCTTATGCAAATATGGTTGTGCCACCATATTAAAAAATTACAAACTTCCAGTTTTTCATAAAATATATACATGACAATTAATTCCAAGACAAACTTTTCAACCACTAACATGCAAACTCTACTTTTTCTAAAAAATCAATCCTGCACATTAGATTTTTGAAACTGGAGAATTGATGCAGGATCCTCTACATTCTCTATCATTCTAATATGATTATATTCTGTTCTATTTTTGCTCACTAACAAATTATCCTGGGTAGTTATGAAAGCAAAGCTTCAGCATCTGATTTTATTGTAGGTGTTAATAAGCTTGATTCTTCTTCCTTTCACACTGGGGAAAGTGAGAGGTTCTCTCCTGCGAATACAACTTTGGGGGTTGGGTCTGCTCTTCTGTGTGTTCAAAAGCACAGTGAAGGTCACCTAGAAATCTGTAGCTGAAGGTAGCACAGGCCTCTTTAGGAAATTCTCCCAGCTGGCTTGACAAAGGAATGCAGTAGGTGGCTTCAGAAGTGGTTTACAAATATAGCAAGCAGAATGAAAGTGGCTGATAGCCTTAAAACATTCTCTGGGCTCTACTGACAGAAAACGCTGTTAAAGGGAGGGCTCAAGTGACTTGTCTAGAATAGTTAAGTAGGACTGGATCCCTCACTGTTAAACAGCATGACCTATTACAAATAGGATGGCGTGGTGGTTAGGACAAATCACTTCTGGGGAGTCTCTGTTGCTTACTCAGTTGTGACATAAATGCAACAATGCACTGGAAACCCACTATGTGCCAAGAACTGTGTTGAACTATTTTAACCTGCAAATTAGGTCTTATGATCCACATTTAACAAGTGATTAAACTGAGATAAAGAGAATTTAATGAGAACTAAGGAATCAAACAAAAGTCCTTATCTTTATACCTTGTACTATGTCACATTGTCTCACATGGCTTTGCATTTGGGCTCTATTAAGTCAGGGGAAGTTAATGGTGGGTGAGGATGGGAAGGAAGCATTTCCTTTCCAAGCACTGCTACCCTCCCACCTTGGAATCCTTTGTACTTCATTGAAGTATGGACCCCTCCCTGGACAGATTCACATATAGGCAGAATTTTGCATGCATTTCCACACATACCAATCCACTGAGGCCCATGGAACACTGGTCAAGAGAAACTTTCTACAGTCATTTTAACTGATCAACCATGATTTGTCAAGTGTTTGTCGACATTTGTTTTAAAATGTCCAGAATTCATTCATATTCCTTTTGGTGACAACATCTTACATTTTCACTGGGGAATTTTCCTTCCCCACTCTAATCTTAGAGAGACTGTCAATCAGGGGGCCAGACTCATGGCCAATGGGTGGGCACATGATCTAAGCCAGGGCAGTTAGAACATTCCTTGAGAGAAATTTCTGGCAGAGATATGGGGGAAGAGTCTCCTTTCTACTATGGAACGTAAGCTGGTGGGATATGATCAGAGTTCTGTTTGCCATCAGTTCCTCCTCATAGAGAAGCAGGTAGAAAAGCTGGAGCCTTGACAAATTACTTCTGCTGCTGATTTTAGCCATAAATCAACTCTATCCCTGGCATTTCAGTAAAATAAGCCCAAAATTTCCCCTCTGTGCTCAAACTTGTTTGGATTCGTTTTCTGTCATTTGCAACTAAAAGTGTCTTTGCACTTATTTGGGAGGTGGAAATGTGCCCTTCTGGCCAACCCGAGCCAGGTACTTCCCAGACACCCCTCCTGATCCTGGAGGTCCATATGTTACAGAGATTTGGGGTGTGTTTATTTAAAAAAAGACACATACAACCCATGGAGGTGGGGTGGAATTTGGGGATCAACCGTTAACAAGTTCACATCTGATATTACTCAGCCATAAAAGAAGAATGAAATAATGCCATTTGCAGCAACATGGATGGACCTAGAGATTGTCATACTGAGTGAAGTTAGTCAGACAGAGAAAGAGAAATATCGTATGATATCGCTTATCTGAGGACTCTAAAAAGAAACGATGCAAATGAATGTATTTACAAAACAGAAACAGACTCACAGATTTAGAGACCGAACTTATGGTTGCCGGGCGTGGGGGGGTGAAGGGTGGAAGGGATAGTTAGGGAGTCTGGGATGGATATGTACACACTACTATATTTAAAAAGGATAACCAAAAGAACCTACTGTATAGCACAGGGACCTCTGCTGAATGTTATGTGGCAGTCTGGATGGGAGGGGAGTCTGGGGGAGAATGGATACATGTATATATATGGCTGAGTAGCTTGGCTGTGCGCCTGAAACTATCAGAACATTGCTTATCGGCTATACTCCAATACAAAGTAAAAAGTTAATTTTTTTTTTTTTAATCTGGGGCAAAAAAAAAAAAAAAAGAGTTCTTTAGAAAAAAAGAATACATGAGGGTGTACCAGTACTCATTCAGGCTAGTCAAGGTGACAAGGAGGAGGAAAAAAAAAAAAGGAAGAAGATAAAAGAATGACAGGTGACTCAAAAAGCTAACGTACTTCAGCTAAAACTCTGGCATCTGTGTGATTCTTGCTCTCTGGCTTATTGCTTTGCCTGGACCCTTCTTCGTGTTTCCTGATAGCTCATTAAGCTTCTGACAGCCTGACTCACTGCTTCTAGGCACTCCCAAACCCATTATATTCCCAAGGCAGCCTTCCAAGTTTTTTTCTTTAAACCTTTGCCTCTGTCAGGTTGTTTTTGGCTCTTATCAATCTCTGACAAGCTCTGAGCTCACACAGTGGACTACTGGTGGTCTTGGTGGCCAGTCTTCTAGTCAGGAAAATTCCCCAGCCGCCATCCCTTTTTCTACCAGACTATTTCAGGGTTCCTAGTATGTCCTGCAACAGACTCTCTTCTATCCTCTTTCTTTGAAAAACAGTTTTCCTTGATGACCTGGAAAGATTCATTCATTTCACATACATTCATTGATATTTCACTGATGATATATCAGGTATTAGGAAAATTAATAGGGGGAAAAGGCAAAGTTCTTTAATTCATTCTTGTTGGGTGAGACAAACTACAAACAAAAATAAGTGGAATACATTTTTAAATGGCGATAATTGCAAAGGGAAAATTAAAGCAAGGGAGGGATGCTATGAGGTGCAGTTTAATTAGGAATTAGGTGATTTCTGAGTATAGACCTGAAGATGAGAGGCAGGAAGCAATGTGGCTATCTGGGAGAAAAACTTTCCAGGCAGAGAGTTCAGAAAATGAAATTCATTATTGAAAACAAAAGTTTGAGATTCATAAAAATGTTTTAGTGAGTTCTTCATATGCTGTAAGATGTCCTCTTCAAAAGACAGCTAAAACATCACTGAAAGTTGACATCTTGGAAACTTCAGGTGTCAGGAAATGCACAGAAACATGTGATTCTTAAGAGAAATGTGATTTGGGAGAAAATAATAGAGTCTATTTCATATCTCTATATTCTCACATTTATCAAGTGTTTAAAATGTATTTTTTTTCATATTTTGTTGCTCCTTGTTTATTCCTAAACTTCCAAGTTTATCTGTGGGGTCATATCCCTTCAGCCTGAAGAACTTCCTTTGACTTTCTTTTACAGCAGGCCCACAGATGATAAATTCTCTTAGCCTTCATTGAGAATGTCTTTATTTTACTTTCATTCCTGAAGGATATTTTTTGCCAGATGTAGAGTTGTTGACAGTTCTTTTCTTGAAGCACTTTATTTTTTTATTATTATTGTTATTTATTTATTTATTTTGGCTGTGTCACGTGGCATGCGGGATCTTAGCTCCCTGACCAGGGATCGAACCCATGCCCTCTGCTGTGGAAGCACAGAGTCCTAACCGCTGGACTGCCAGGGAAGTCCTTTGCAGCACTTTATTTTTTTAAATTAATTAATTAATTAATTTCATTTTTGGCTGCATTGGGTCTTTGTTGCTGAGCGCAGGCTTTCTCTAGTTGTGGCGAGTGGGGGCTACTCTTCATTGTGGTGTGCGGGCTTCTCATTTGGGTGGCTTCTCTTGTCGTGGAGCACGGGCTCTAGGCACGTGGGCTCAGTAGTTGTGGCTTGCAGGCTCTAGAGCACAGGTTCAGTAGTTGTGGTGCACGGGCTTAGTTGCTCCACGGCATGTGGGATCTTCCCGGACCAGGGCTCGAACCCGTGTCCCCTGCGTTGGCAGGCGGATTCTTAACTACTGTGCCACCAGAGAAGTCCCTAAAATGTATTAATCTATTTATTCAACAAATATTCATTGATCATTGTTCTAAATATGAGACACCACTGGGGAAAAAAGCCCTTCTCTCAAAAAGCTTACATTCTAGTAAATGAAGGAAACAAAGAAAGAAGCAGTAAGGCAACAACAACAAAATAACAATCATTTAATGAGCTCTTACAATGTGCCAAAAACTGTGCTCAGCACATTATATAAATTTTTCTTCTTTACATCATTTCATCTATACTATCTTTTCTTCCAAGTTTAAGATTTCTTGAGAGCGGACCCTGAGACAAATAATTTCACACAGTAGTTTATTTGGGAAGGTGATTCCGAGAAGCATAGCATTCTTAAATATTCTTAAAAGGCCTAGGATGAGTCCTGGCCCTTCTAGGTGTTACTGGTTGTATGATTTTATACAAGTTTCTTAACCTCAAGTTCATGTTCCTATGCTATAAAATGAGGGATAATAATACCTATGTTTCAGTGTGTTTGGACTGTAAAATACTTAATTGTATATGATGTACTGTAAGCATTTATAATGTAACAATGATCACCTTTATCTTCTTATTCATACTTCATGTTCTAGCTTATTGAAGGACTTGCAGTTACACACACCCAAAATGCCATCTTGGCTGTGAGTGTTTATATTCATTTGGAATGCTCACGCACAGAGCTCCTAAAACCCTTGTAAATTCCTGACAACAGCACTCAGGGCATCTTTTTTTCTAATGGGGGATTCTGGGTGGGCTCCTGGATGGGGGCTCATCGCCAGAAGGACCAAGCTGTGATTTCAAGCTTGGAATTTTTAGCTCCATCCACCATTCTCCAGAGAGCAAACAGGGGCTGGAAATGAACTTAATGACTGATATGCCTATGTAATGAAGCCTTCATAAAACTCCCAAAAGTACAGGGGTTGGGGAGCTTCCAGGTTGGTGAACATATCCACATACTGGAGAGTGATATATCCCAACTCCACAGGGACAGAAGGTCCTGAACTCGAGACACTCCTAGACCTCACTCTATGTATCTTTTCATCTGGTTGTTCATCTGTATCCTTTATCATACCCTTTAATAAACTGGTAAACGTAGGTTAGGTAAATGTTTTCCTGAGTTCTATGAGCTGCTCTAGCAAATTAATCAAACCCAAGGAGGGGTTAGTGGGAGTCTCTGATTTATACCCATTCAGTCAGAAGCACAGATGACAAATTGGACTTGCAATTGGCATCTGAAGTAGGGTGGGAGTGGGACTGAGCCCTTAACCTGTAGGATCTGGTGCTACCTCCAGGTAGATAGTGTCAGAATTGACAGAACAGGACACTCTGTTGGTGTTGCAGTGAATTGTTTGGTAGGGGAAAAACTCCCGTACAACTGGTGTTGGAAGTGCTGCGAGTGTAGCAGCAGTGTGAGCGGAAAGGAGAATCACAGAAGGTAGGACAGAGTTTTTCCTTACACACCCTTCCTCCTCCTAAACTCTTCTCAGTTATCTTTCAGGTCTTAGCTTATATGTCATGCACTGTGGGATGGGTGGCATCCCAGCGATTTAAGTTACATACTTCCTTAGCATTCTCCAATAACTCATATCATACAAATTATCACTCGTTAGTACAATTGGCTGTTAGTTTTCTGACTGCCCATTTTGACGCTGAGTGCCTTGAGACCAGAAACTATATCTGATTATTTATTCCCAGTTCTTAGTAAACTCTCTGACAAGTAGAAAGCACTCTAGAAATATTTATGGAGTATTGAATGACAGCAGACGGTATGAATGGAAAAGTCCTATAGGGAGCTGGAAAAATTGGATGGAAAAATACTTGAGAATGTATACATGGAGAAGCAAATTAGTTATCCACATAAAAGACCATATGAACTTGAAGTCTTTCCTAAAGTTCATATTACATGATTCAAGGTTAAAAAGGAGCCCTGGGCATGGAAGAGCTCACTGGGGAAATACAGAAAGAAAAGAACAAGAAATATTGACATAGCCTTGTAGGATATTCACAACTCTCAGTGTGAGGAGGTGATGTAGAAGGCACAGACAACTGTAAAGGAGGATAGGGATAGGACCACGGAAGGGCAGCTTAAAGAAAGTCTACAAGAGATACTCTATAAATATAAAGTAATAGGCAATTTCATTGTGTCTTAAAATATTAAAAAAAATTTTTACAAGTGTATTGTAGCCTAGATAATATGATTGAGGTGCACTGAAGTACACACTGTGTTTATATGCTTTAGACTTAGGACAGATTGACATTAGATGGAAAGTGGAATTCCAAGGGTATCCAGAAACTTGTTTCTGCCAACAAAATTCTTAAAGTGGAAACAGAAAAGCAATGTAAATTAATTTAACTTTCACTTTTTTTCCTCTTCCTCATCTTTTTGAAAATGTCAATGTACGAGATATTTCCCTGAAGTTGGATAAGGAAGGAAGACAAATAAGGAATAGGAGTTTAGAAATTAAATGTATAATTAAGAACTGCTAGCAATAATAATAGTTGCTCTATGTTGAACATCAATTATATGCCACATACACGCAAAGCAATTTACATACATTATTTCATTTAATCTTCCCAGTAACCTTATAAACTGGGTATTATTATTTTTATTTTATAAGTAAGGGAACTAACATAAAGGGCATAAATAATATACTTGAGGTCATACAGAAAAAGATACGACAAAGGTTTCCAACCCAGGTATGATACCTTCAAAATGGATGGTTTTTAAGCATTATGCTATAATGCCTTTTGAAAATTAATGAAATGATTCACTGCATACACAATCCAATCCAATATTTATCAGGACTACAGTTCTGTGGTCTGATAGCAGAAGAATTTATCTGCCCTGATTTGGCAAAACAATTTAGACACATAAGATGTCTTCAATTATTTTTAGGAATAGAAATCATGCTGTTTACATTATTTATCATTTTTATTTATAATTCTTTTGTGGCACAGCCATTCCAGTTTACCTTGAAAATTTCCCAGCTACTTTTTAAAATAAATCATGTCTACCATACTCATGCCAATTCTCAGATCTTCATTCTGATGTTTTTAAATTCATAGTTGCCTTTACGTATTTAACAACAACTTCCAGACAGTGCCCACATCTAATTAACAAAGATTCTTTTCATCTATTTTTACCCCAAACTCAATTAACAATTCCAAGAGTGAGACTTACAGAATTCTCACTACACCAACACATAGTTTGCTTCTACACAGATAACTTATTCTAATTTAGCTGAATTCCAGGCTTAGATTACACTGAGGTTGCAACATGATAAAAACAAAGACAAAGCAACTAGTAGAACAGAAAGGATTTACAATTTACACTTAAGCAACTCAACTCTCCAGACACAATAGTTTGGATTTGTGTTGTTATATATTAATTGGGAAACCAAAAAGATTGAGACACTTATTCAAACAGAACTAAGGATACTAAGACAATAGCAATTTCACTTTCCAGCTCTGGCTTTTGGACGTAAGATTTATGAGCATCACTGAAGCATATTAAAGCCAGTGAAAAGCAACTTCATGTATTCCAATGCAGTTTGATCAGCTCATGTGTAACATTAACTTTCATTGTTTTTCAGTGAGAATGGATAGACTGAAAATTTGTGAAACGTAACTGATCCAATAAACAATCAAATTGTCTTGACATGGGAATCAGAGGTTTGTATTGTGAGGATTAACCTCTTGTCAAGTTTAAAAAATAGTTATTTAATTAATGATTTAAAGAATGAATCCATTTATCCAAATGAATGACCAGGTAGCTTGGAGGTGGGAAGTATAGTTTAATTTGGTGGTTGCTTAGAATTTTTACCACTATACTATTCAGTCAATAAATAATTACTGAATTAATTAGAACATACTGCATACTTTTATTTTTAACCTACTCCACTCTGGCTGACCAGCCTTTCCAATTCCCATTAGATGAACTGACTGGATATTAAAATTTAAAAGCACATCACCAGTAAGTTTCTGGTGACACTTTGATGAAAAAGATAGTACACAAACAGTACATGCAATTTGGCTATTTCCAAATTTTACATCTGCTTATATCTAAAAACATAAAGATACCTTGTATGACTACGGAATCTAAGCTTATTTAGTTTTTAATGATGAAAAAATTCTTTTAAGATAATATTAAAGATTTTTAAGACCATTCTTAAAACAGTAACTGTCATGCAAAACTGTTATTTTTAGTTTTAAGTTTAAGACAATGGTTGAAAGAACAATAACATTTCAAATGTTTCCTTAGATTTGTTTTTACAGTGAATGATTAAGATTTCTATTTCCAACGTTAACTATAACATTCAACAATAGCTGTATTTTAGTATAGTTATTGATATGTAATTCTGATCTAAATTACAACTCTCTATCAAACTATCTCTATCCTTTTCATCTAATTGGTATTTCAGTCATTACATTTTTCTGATACTTGGTTACTCTTTATTTTTATTTATTTCCACTATTCAAATAATTCTTTAATATTTAAAACGATAATAAAATCAAATGCTGGCATCATTAGGAGCATATAAATGCATTAGAAGCATATAAACAAAACAACTTAAATTGGACAGTATTAGTGGACTTTGTTAAGGCACAGTACTGCTATTGTAGTAGAGTAGCAGCTAAGAATGACATTAGATGAAAGAATAGTAATAAAAATGGCCAAGGAGGCTGTTAGTGTGGTAAAGTACAGGAATTAATCCAGAGAACAAAAGCAAAAGAGAAGTCTTAAAGAGTTTTCCCAAAGTGTCAATAATAGAAAAACACATACTGAACAAATTTTATTTTTCACTGCAAGAAAGCAAGCCTCAGTTGAAAATATAAATAAGCAAATAAATAAATGAGGAGGGGTGGAAAATATTCATTGATGTAAACAAATGACACTGAGAAGTGCAACACCACATGTAAACAACTGCAATAATTCAGTGTTGAGTGCTGAGAATGGTGGCAGCAATTTAGTTGAAAGTTTTGAATGTCATGGAAAAAGTATATTGCAATCTCCATCACCCTGGAAGATGCCATTGCTAATAACTTCCCTCCCTAAAGAAGACAGCAGAATCCTACTTAAAAAATAGTTTAATTAAAAAAGGAGGCCATTAGATTGCGGTGGCTCTAATGCCAAAGCGACCTACAGAAGCAAACCAAAATCTAAGCCTGTGACGCCTCAAGATTACACAACCAAACACTTAGGATAACCGATCACAAACAGCCAGTTAGGATTTAAGCTACAGCCAATCAAATAATTTCTCTTCTTTGCTCCCGCACTATTTCTGAGGGTTTCCCCATGCCCCTATGGTGGAGCACTCCTGACCACTTCTGGTTTGGCATTGCTCGATTTGATTTTTTTTCCAATAAACTCTTACAAATTTTTAATATGCCTCAGTTTATCTTTTAACACTTGTCTCAGAATGAGAAAAGCAAATAGAACTTACTATAGGTATTGATTATGATAAAGTACTTCTTGACATGGAACAAAGGCTTACTTCTTCGTTTTCCCCATAGTCACTACCACTAGGTCCCTTACTCTCTAAAGTCAGAAGTATCAAAATATGCTAATTTGGTTTGGGCTTCAGCTAAAGGCAGAGGGACAACTGACTACATATATCCCTTCTCCTCCAAATAAACAAAAAAGAAAAGCAAAATGAGGAGACCGAGTTATGCTGAGAAGAGGGTCACAGCAAACTAAATAGTCCATTGAGAACTTACGTTTATAGAGTAGCAGGTACGCTCTGTGACTAAGAGTCTGTCTTCAAAAGTCTCAATATTTACTCTTTTATGAATTATGCTGACATGAATAAAAGTTTCTTCTTTAGTTATTTCATGTATACAAGGTAGTATTAAATTCATCAAGCAAATACTGATTATTAAATTAATAAAGGTAGGTCTAGATAATATTAATCACATCTCTGTCATCTGTTTATTCAACTGCAGTCCATCTGCTGTCAGGAAATTTGGGATGTTTTAGAATGAACCTTCTGTTTTAGTAATCCAAAGGTGCTATATTTCCATCAACATATATTTGAATCCTTTAAAACATCACATTAAAATTCATCTCTGTGATCTGAGTACTAACCAGGCTTGGACCCTGCTTAGCTGCAGAGATCAGAAAAGATATCCGGTGCATTCTGGGGGTTGGGGGCAGGGGAGAATGGGGAGTTGTTGCTCAATGGATATAAAGTTTCAGTTATGCAAGATGAATCAGTTCTAGAGATCTGCTGTACAACATAGTGCCTATAGTTAACAATATGGTATTGTGCACTTTAACATATGTTAGGAGGTGTTGAAATAACTTTCTAGGTCCGAGATGGACCCACATCAGCAAACCAGACCTTAGGTAACTTAGGTAACTCTGTCCTTGTAAATGCTCTTCATGACCAGAAAAGCAGCATATCCAGTCAGTCAACTCCAAACACCAAGCCAACTCTGGGTCTTCCCACCCGTAACAAGGTGGGCCCAGACAATCAGATATTTTCTATTTTTCTCTTCCTTGTTCTTTATTCTCTATCTTATAAAAGCTTCTTGCCCTCCATCCCATTTTGTAGTTTTCTGAAAAGAGACTGTCCACTTCACAACGTGTTAAATAAAGCTGGTTTGTATCACCTAAATTGTTTTCTTTCAATATATATATATATCTTTTTTTTGTGGTACGCGGGCCTCTCACTGTTGTGGCCTCTCCCGTTGTGGAGCACAGGCTCCGGACGCGCAGGCTCAGCGGCCATGGCTCACGGGCCCAGCCACTCCGCAGCATGTGGGATCTTCCCGGACCGGGGCACGAACCCGTGTCCCCTGCATCGGCAGGCGGACTCTCAACCACTGCGCCACCAGGGAAGCCCTCAATAATTTTTTTTTTTTTTTTGCGGTACTCGGGCCTCTCACTGTTGTGGCCTCTCCCGTTGCGGGGCAACAGGCTCCAGACGCGCAGGCTCAGCGGCCATAGCTCACGGGCGCAGCTGCTCCGCGGCATGTGGGATCTTCCCGGACCGGGGCACGAACCCGTGTCCCCTGCATCGGCAGGCGGACTCTCAACCACTGCGCCACCAGGGAAGCCCCCTCAATAATTTTTTAATGGAGGATAGATCTAATCTAAGTGTTCTTATGACAAAAACAAAAACAAAAGCAAAACAAAACCAACAAAAGAACACAAGGACCTTTTTTGGAGGTGATATATGTGTTTATTACTTTGACTGTGGTGATGGCATCATGAATGTATGCATATGTCCAAACTCATCAAAATGTATACTTGTACAAAATGTACATTTTTTGTATATTAATTATACCTCAATAATGCTTAAAAAATCAAAATGGCCAACAAGCCTATGAAAAAAATAAAATAAATCTCTTTGGAGATGGACTATACTATTCTTTCAGCACCATGAAATTTGACCTCCTCAGCCAGGCAGGGCTAATACTGTAAGTACATAGTTGAGGTTTGTTGTTGTTGTTTTCCTCCAATCAGGGCAGAAGTGACAAAATTATAGGCTGTGTCCTGAAACAATTCCTTTTATCTCTGTTATGCTAAGGAAAAGAGTCTTAAGGGAAAGAAAAGCATTTCAAAGTGCTTGAAAGTACTTGAGAAATTGTAGAAGGCAGAAACAATATCCATTAGTCATCCTTGCTTATAAAAAAGCAAGCCAGGGCAATAAAAAGGCTTTATCCATTTAGTTCCTTCCTTAGAAATCACAAAAGCAGCATACTAAACCCATTATTCTGAACAATTCTTTTTAAAGTAATCCATTTGCTTGGGTTCTAAAGGTAGTAATCTTGCGTTATATTCGTTTGCACGCATTTCAATTTTATTTTTATGTGATTTTTAAATGTGTACATATTATAAAATGCCAGAATGGGAAGGGTCCACAGCTTATGTGGTCTTTATACCTTATTTTTATGGGTGAAGAAAATGAAGTTTACAGAGAATGAATGGTAAGCCTCTTCCCATCCCCAGTAAATTGTCACCTGGTCAGTCCCACGGTGGACACACACTCCACCTCTCCAGATCTCAGTTCAATCATCTTATTAAAAAGGAGTCGAACAGTATCATGGCTAAAAAGATCAACGTCAACATCAATAACAATAATATTTACTGAAAGATACTTCGTGCCAAGCACTTTTAAGCACTCTACATGTGTCACCGACAAATTGACACTTGCCATTGACACTTGCCATCTACCTCTACGAAGATTAAATTATGAACCACTGCAGCTGCTGACCTTCAACACCCTGTGAAAGGAGTTCAGGGTGGAGATCAAGAATGAGGCACTCTGTGCTCTGGGAAAAACTGGCAGAACAGGTCTTCAGATCGTTAGATATTTTCAGGAGAAGATTTTATGAGCCCAATTCTTGTACCTCCTCATATTTAGAAAAGCACTAAAATCCTTCATGGTGATATCTACTCCTCGTGACTAGCAGTAACCTTCATGAAACTAGCAGAAAACTTCTGTAAAAAATATGTACTTGATTGCAGGTACTCCCCCTTCACCAAAATCACATATATATTGACCTTCCCGCCTACCTCGTCGGAGCAGTTTCTTAGAGCTATCGAAATGCCATCTCCTGGGCTATAGTCCTCATTTTGCCTCAACTAAAACCTAACTCACAACTCTCACATTGTGCATTTTTTTCAGTCGACAGTGTATTAACTCATTTAACCCTTACAACAACCTGATGAGGTAAATTCTATTAGAGTTGAGGTAATTGACGCAAAGAGGTTATAAGGAAATTGCCTGTAGTCACAGAGCTAGCGAAGAGCAGAACCATTTAGGGGGAAAGTAAATACCCAGGTGCGGTGGTTACAGCTCCTGTTTGGAGTATGCTTACTCCTTTCCTTTCTTGTCATCAGCCAGGGCAGAATATATTCACAGCACCCAACTGAATAGTCTAGATAGAATGATGGTTTTGTACTGGCCACTTTCTCTCCACTTGCCCACACTAACTTCTAACTGCTTCTTACTATCCACTTCTCATAGAACATTTCATATTTTTGTCTCTTTCTTTCTATTGTGATACATATCTCACTGTGTTGTAATCTGCAGTTTACGGATTCTATGTCCTATATTTATGTTATATTTAGATCAAGATACTTATTAGCAGTTCAACATCATCGTGATGCTTCCTTAAAATGCAGATTTCATTAAAATGGAATCTGCATTTTAATATTCTTCCAGGTGACCATTATACACCCTTCAGTTTGAGGACCAACGCATGTGAAGTCTTCAAGTACAGAGAAGTTTTTCTTGCTATTGCTGTATCGCAGGTAGAGGCAGCAGCCCCGTGAAAGGCTGCTGAAGGCTGTGACAGAGTAAGCCTCTAGGACATGACCTAAGTGATCATGTAGTGCAGGGGTGGCCAACTACATCCTCCAGGCTGCCTATTTTTGTCAGGCCCACAAGATAAAAAAGGTTTTCACATTTTGAAAGGTTGAAAAAAATCAAAAGAGGATAATACTTTGTGATACATAAAAGTTAAAAGAAATTCAATTTCCATTGCTCATAAATAGGTTTTTACTGGAACAGGGCCAAGCTCGTTTATTTACATAATTGTCTGATTGCTTTTGCTCTATAATGGTAGAGTAGTTGTGGTAAAGAGCTTCTAGCCCACAGAGCCTAAAGTATTTACTAGCTGGCCCTTTAAAGAAGTCTGCTGATCCCTGGTATAGTGGCCCACGTCCATCTTTTTCTTTATAAACTGTTCAAATGGACTCAGTGAAAGTCAGAATTATAACTCTACTTCCTGATTTTTAGACTTATTCTCTATATTCACTTTCATACATTACTTCCAATTTCACTTAAATAAGTAGAAACATAGAATAAATTATCCCTGAAATGCAATTACCTGATGAAGTGGATACGTTTTTTTCACATGCTCTTTGCTAAACTCATGTCTAAATAAGAATGTTTTAGATGGCATTGGTTAATATTACAAAAGTAAGAACTGAGAGAACACAGAAAAAACCTAAAAATAAGTGTGGATTATATTTGCAGTGCTTTCTATCCATAGCTCTGTGTAATTTGTTTTATAGAATTTTTCTCTACCTAAAATTAATTTTAAATCAAAAATTTCTAACATAAGCTCTTTGAGGGCAGGGAGTTACTTCTTACTTGGTTACTGGTATATCCTCAAGACCCAAAAAGTAGTTGGTACATGTCCAGTAGATTTTACAGAGTACTGATTAAGATCATGAACTATGACGTAGAATTCTGGTTCTACCACTTTCTGACAGTACGAACTTAAGTTATTTACCTTCTCTGTGCCTTTTTCCTTTTCCATAAAATGATACTATTTGTAAAAGTCACGTAGCTTGTAAATGGCAGACTGAGTCGAACCTATGTTTGTCTGCTTCAAAGCCCACGATTTTTCTCTACTATAGTTCTCAACTATAGGCTCAAATCAGAATCATACTATGTAATTTTTTTAAGTGCAGATGGCCAGGACTCATGCTAACAATGGATCAGAATTTCTGGATACATTTGTATTTTTCAGATGCTCTACAGGTGAGGCAGGTGTACAGCCAGGATGGAGAACTAGTACACTAGGGTGGACAACCTTTCTATTTCTCCTCTTTATGAGAGGCTTCTGTGTATCGGAAAGAATAATTTTTTTAAAAGGATATCAGTAGATTTCTCTTTTTCTAATATTGAAATATTAACTTATTTTCCTTCCCTGTCCTTTTGTTCTTGATACAACAGAAACATCAGTGAGAGTGTAAATCCATCCAATTCCTTGGGTAGAAAATAGCTATACGTCTGCGAATCAGTGGGAAATAATCAATACCTTGTGAAGAGTTTTTAAAAGTAGGGATCTGAAGAAATGGATAGACTCAACAAAAGAGCAGTTGCTCAATTATTTACTAGCTGTGTATTTCAGGTGAGTTACTTCAAGCTTTAGAACCATGTTTTCTGCATCTTTAAAATAGTGACAGTACATTCTGCCTATAAGGTGATGAGACGTTAGCAGGATCTCAATAAACTCTCTCTGTTAATAACAGCAAATATCTCATAATGTGGGGATCCATAAACCTGAAGGTGAAGAGAGGTAAATGACTGAAACTTCCTGGAAGCCTGTGAAAACACAGCACTTAAGTGCTTGACCCGGCCCAGTGCCTCAAAACAGTAGGTGCCCCCCAAATATTTCTGACACTATAACTGTATTGCAATTTTCTCTTAAGAAAACTATATTTTTCTTTCTCCCACTCCCTTCCACACGTCTCTCCCTCTCTCCCTTTCTCACTTTCTCTCTTGTTAATTGATCTTTTAAAGCTTCCTCAACACATATTCTGATTCCACCTATAGGTTTTCTTCCTCCTTATCTCCCAATTACAGTGTTTTCTGAGTGGAAAATAACATATTGGCTTTATCAGCATGTTATTAAATAAGGAGATATTATTAACACTAAGTGTTCATTAAAAAATCTTCAGTTAGGATAGCCAGTTAAGATGATCTCTAGCTGTGTAGTAAAGAATTTGGCTTTGCCTGAAGAGAGGTCAGGCCTTTGCCTTCAGCTTTTGGAGGTAATCTGCATCATACCTGATATGAATGTTTTCGTTTAGGGTGAGGTCTAATTACGGTGGATCTTAGGATGGGCCTGGTCACACTTAATAGTCTTAAATTGGGACTGGTAATGTCAGAAAGACCAACCATATGATTTAGGAGTCTTTGCGTCTCGATCTAGAGGCTGAGATCAACCACATGGACAATCAAACAATCAATTATGCTTATGTAATGAATAAAATAAAACTCAATAAAAACTCTGGACAGTCAAAGCTTGAGTGAACTTCCCAGGTTGGAGAATTATCTCACATCAATTCAAGGAAGGTAATGCATCCTGTGGACAATGGAAATTTAGCATTTGGAACCCTCCCAGACTCTGCCCTGTGTGTTTCTTTCCTTGGCTAATCTTGATCTGTATCATTGCCCTGTAATAAGCCATAACTGTAAATGCAATAGCTTTCAGTGAGTTCTGTCTTTCTAGTGAATTATCAAAACTAAGAATGGATCTGGGAGCCCCATGAACTTGCAGCTGGTATCAGAAGTGAGGCCAGTCTTGCGAATGACTGTGCCCCGGAGCTTCGCAGTTTGGCTAAATGCTGGTAATGGTGTTATGGATTGAATGTTTATGTCCCCCTCTGCCAAATTCATATCTTAAATCATAATCCCCAATGTGATAGTTGTAGGAGGTGGGGTCTCTGGGAGATGACTAGGTCATGAGGGTGGAGTCCATATTTAATGGGTTTTAGTGCCCTTATAAAAGAGATCCCAGAGGTCTCTCTCATTCATTCTGCCATGTGAGGACACAGTAAGAAGGCACCATCGATGAACCAGGAAGTAAGTTCTTATCAGACACTAAATTTGCCAGTTCCTTGATCTTTGACTACCCAGCCTCCAGAACCGTGACAAATAAATGTTGGTTGTTTAAGTCACCCAGTCTATAATAGTTTGTTTTAGCAGCCCCAAAGACTAAGACAAATAAATAGTATATGGTAAATACAAGCTGATCAAATTTATGATGTTTTCTGCTATCAACTTTTTAAAAAGTAAAATCATGAGCAGTCAAGTTACTAATTACACACACACTCACATACACAAAACAAGATTAAAGCAATTTGTGCATTCTTTTTGTCCATACATTTCCTTTTAGCATCCCCAAAGCTCACCTATTTGGAACTTCCAAATTTCTCAACATTTGAGATCCATTGTTCTTCCCTGCCAAAATGAAATGGGAACAGAGAAGTGCTACCGAAATACTCTGATATTGTTTAGTAGAACTTGAGGTCTCACATTTTCTACACTGAAAGTATAGGGACTAATACAATGCTATCACGCTGTTTATTTCAGGACTTCAGGCAGCATCACCCTGAAGTGTACACCAAGGGAAAACATTTAGATGCAAAGTTTAAAATCCAGTAATTGAATTTATCCAAATAACTGCAAATAGCATCTAGATGTTTTAATGTATCTTTTCTGTAGAGTTAAATGTTTAATTTCAACCCAATATATGGCAGTTGAAATGCAGGTTAATTTAACTAATTGATTTAATGCGTGTCATTAATTAATCCCTATTTTATCTTTCTGTCAATATAGTGAAGCTATGATCCTTGAAGTAATCCACAGAAATACAACAAATATAAAGATGTCATGATGAATTTAAATAACTGGTAAAAGTTAAACTGTTGATTTGGAAACACAGTTTCCACATATAAAGAAAGTCTGCTATTAAGAGAAAGGCCAGGCAGCCTTGTGCCTACTGTTAAACACTCAAATTTGGAGTCTGATATCCTGGACTTGGATTGCTACTGACTAGTGATAACATGCAAAACAATTCACCTAGTTCTTTGAAGCCTCAGTTTCAAAATGCTAGTAATAATTACAATTCTCTCAGATGTTCATTGTGATGATTAACTGAAAAGTGTGTGTGTGTGTGTTGGGGGATATGTACAGTGCTTAGCCAGGCACACAATAGTCTCCCTCAAATTTGTAGATGCTATTATTTTTACAAGCTGCATAAAGGAGTGAATTGCAAAGTCATTTATAAAGTGCATGTGCTACAGAATCATCCTATGAATAATAAGGTTTTTGTTCCTTTAATAAAAGGAGATTTTGTTCTGAGTATAAAATAAAGTACTGTTATTTTATCAGCATGTTCGAATTGTCAACAGAAGAGAGTTTTCATCTACTTAACTAATAACTACCTGATATTCACCTTTTGAACGTAATAATAGCAATACAACTTTAGTACTTCAAGTTTACACAGTGTTTCCTTGTATATTATTTTATCTAAACATCATGACTTCTTTGAAAGATAGGCTAGTCCAAAATTTATTTATATTCCATTTCACAGATGAAAAAGCTGAGGTGCAGAGAGGTTAAATAAATTGCCAGGGATTATAGAATCAGTAGGTGATAGATATAGGAGTCAACTCAAACTGAAATCTTTTGACTTGAATTTATTATTCTTTTTTATTTTTACTTTGTACCTTGTATCTCACTAAATTTCAGTACTCTACTTACATTTTTAAAAAGATAAGTAATCTCTCAAATATTTAGCTTTAAAATTAATAAGACTACTCTAATAAACACATGTGTAAAATAATTGTGATGCTTATGATCAAAGTATTAATATCAAGCATGATCTTGCTATTAATAAAAAGAGAAAAAAACAGTTCATGATCTCCATGTGCAAAGATAAAACAACCAAGTCTGCCATCACAAGAAAAACAAACCTTATACTTTCGTTAAAGAAAAGATTCTAACCAAAACAGGAGAGTTTGAAAAGACTTACAAACAGACTTCAAAAGTCTCATAAACAACAGGAGACAATTTTAAACTATATTTTAAACAACTGCTTCATAGAGGTCTTGGAAATAGTAAAAACAGTGGAAGTAGCAAACAGCAATTTCTTTAGCTCTCTTTTCACTGTTGGGTTTTAACATACATTGTCATAAGATGTCTTGATTTCTTTCAATTTGGGAAAGATTCTTTGTACTGGAATAGTACAATTATCAACAGCAAAGAAGACATTTTTCTATTGATGATAATAATTTGGGTAATTTACAGTTTCTACACTTATTTTTATAATGCAGTATAGTAAAGAAACATCTAGAGGTATAATGAGGAACCTTAAGCCTTTGTAAATAACTATGGGTTTGACAATGTTGAAACTTCGAGTTTATCAATATAAAGCAAAAAAGGACATCATTCAACTATGATTAAACTCTTCCATTAAACAAAATCAATTAAGAACTATACAATTTTCTAACCCCAGATGATACAACTCCAACAGGAAGAGTAGGTTCCCAATAAGTGGCTTTATTGGAGACTCGTAACATTTTGGAGACTCCTAACTCATAACTTTATTGGAGACTCGTAACATTTGGCTTTATTGGAGACTGGTAAAGAATTTTTCATTGTCTTCAAGGGATGTAAGTTTGGAGCTGCAAGGATGCCCTTACCTTCTGCAAACACTGTTGTCATTTAAAAAAATACTATTTTTTGTTAAATTGAGCCATGGTGACTTGCTTCAATGTTAATAAAGCACAAAACTTATATTTGACTTTCTGTTAGAATGTTAATTCACAGTTGGTCATGGAATTTACTAATAATGAAAACAGTTTCATACAGTTACTAATGATGAAACTAAATTAATCAGCTGAATTAGGATGTGTGGTATACATAAACATGCAGGAAATTAGAAAGCTGTTGTAAGATTAATCATTTTTTAAAGGCAGTGAGAGACATAAAGTATTAAATCTGCTTTTATCTCATAGAACAGGAAAGAAACAGAATTAAGAGAACCAAAGAAATGAGTAACTGGCAAAGGGTCTATCAAGATAAATAATTATCAATTTTAGGGTTCTGAAATAATTTAACTTAATTTTTTCAGTGGTGTCTTTTTCTACATCTGGAATTTTCCACTGACAGATATGGCAGTTTTAATTTGAAGAAAAAAATTACTTGGTCATTTCATTAATTCTGCAAATAAGTGATTCTATAAATTTAGGTGAGTATTGCTATCAGCTCCCCCAAGGCAAATTTTTCTAATAATTACTGCTCAACAACTTTTCCACTTTCCGTATGTTTTTCTGGATCATCTTTATCAAATATCTTTCTAACTATTTAAATATAGAGCTGCTAATGGATTTCAGAAGCTTCCTGATTTTTACCCCTGTCAAGTTTAGGGAAACATTTTACCTCTGGACCAAAGTCATCTGAGACAACATTAGTTTCATATTTGTATCTCTTCCTTTCAAATTATGATGAATAACAGAACTTCATAGATTAGATAAGGAAATACCATGGTGAATCCATGTTGCTTCAGTTCATAAGTTCTGTGGAAACTGGCTTTATTTAATTTGCCAGGGTAATGTAATGAGAACTTCCTCTGGGTCTACCATCCCACCCTAAAATATCCTTGCTTAGTCTTATTGACTCTTTGCCATATTCTACATTGTCGTATTCTTAGTCTCCTTAAACTCATTAAAGTAACTGTTTCCACTTCCCTTAGCAGATAACCCATTTCCTTGGCAAGCCTCTCTGATAAAATTGCTATGTCTTCTTTCCTCTCCAAATCAAAATCTTCATTCATCTCTCTACTACACATTCTGTTCTCCTTCCTGCATTTTTCAGAGGAAGGAGTTCCGCTACTTGCCATTGATCTCCAAATCACGCTTATCCTCTTCCGTGTTGTCCATCAATAATCCCTTCTCCTTTGTCTCTTCTTCCTTTGCATTGGCTGTAAGCATTTTCAACAGGCCGTCTTTCAATATTGCCTAATTATTTAGCTTTTAGCCTCCTCTCTCCTTCATTGCCAAACTTCTCAAATGAGTATTCCTCACTGTCTCCCATTTTTAGACTTCTAATTGACTCAAATTCTTTTCATCACAGCTATTTTCCTTCCACTATAGTTTACTAAAACTGTCTTTGCAAACATTTTCAGTGACCTAATTGTAAATCTAATCACCTCATAGTAGACATATTCCTACATGCCTTCATGCAACATTTAATACTGTCGACCACATCCAATCCCTACACTTAAAACTCTTTCTCTCCCTCACTCTCTCTCTCTCTCTCTCTCCCTCTTTCTATCATTTCTTTGCTTCAGGGACTCTTGACTCACTTGAGTCTCACATAACATCTCTCGTTGCTCCTTCCCTGCCTTTTATTTGCTTTTGGGGGTAGGTTCCACCTTTGCTTGTATCTATTTACCTTTTCCATATTTCCATTCATTTCCATGGATTCAACAGAGTACTGGTTCTTAACTCAACTCAAAAGACTGTTGTGATGATTAAATGCATAATGTATTTAAAACAATGGCTGTATTCCGTGGTCCTATAAACCCCCAAAATGTGAATCTGCTGCCTCTAGCTCCCCTCACCATCTTGATCCAATATTCTTCTGAATATGAATGATACCTGGTTTGCCCATAAAGTTCTTTAATTTTTCCTTAGGAAATTAGACTTCAGGAATAAGGCTGGTTGTAGATGAGGTAACATGAAATGCTAATTTCCTTAAGAAAATTCAAATTGAAAGTTGGTAAATTCAGTGGTTGGAATAAAAAAAAAACAAAGAATGAAAGCAACATAAAAATATAGTTCAGTCTACAATTAAATGTGCCAGTTCTTTTTTATATATAATACAATCATGCAGAAAAGATTTTAAAATATGTACAGCTGTGTATTCACTGAAAATTAGTCTGTCAATTGAATATTTACTGTAGCTTCTGAATAATTCATTTTGTCTGGTTTAATTAAATAATTAAAAAAGCATATGGGCTTCTGCTAAAGGAGAACACATTGTTAGAAGGTAATCTATTTTTTCCTCTTTATTTCCTTTTACTGTACATTTTTTGTAGTTTTCTAATTTTAAGCAGTAACAAAAATATTCTGCAAGAAATAAAGACTTGATTGTATTTTCTCTGTCTAAATAATCTGGACTCACTTTTTAGGACAATAGCCTGGAAAACGTATTCAGTGTTAACAATACAATCTGCCCTTGCAGGGCTATTCAAAGAGGCATAAAATGACAGCAAATTTTCATTATGTATATATATTTATTTACAATATTGTTTTGATTCTTTCATTTATATCTATATTTCCCACTACTAAAAGAACATAAGAAATGCCAGACTGTTCAAGTTCAAGTTCTCTGTGCAAGTTCTGTATTTTGCAACACTAGCCCTTTCTTTCAAGAAACAGTAGTGATTTTTACAAATCTGAACTATAAACACAGTACCTTGATTAGGATATATATTTTTTCACCTTTAAATTTTATACACTGGTCTGCAAACTTAAAAATCTGGTTATATTTCTTCCCTTTTAAAAACGCTTCACTGACCCATCATTGTCTACAGGACGAAGCCCAGGCTCTAGGCATCCCTAACTCAGATTTGCCTTTCTCTGCAGCCTCATCCCCATCTCTACCACTGCCTGCTTCCCTTTTCTTCCTCCACCTCCAGCTAACAAGCTCTTTGTAGTCACCCTTCAAATTCTAGGTAAATTTTTTGCTCTAGGAAGATTTAAAAAATTTTTTCCAGCTTTATTGAGATATAATTGACAAATAATATGTGTAAGTTTAAAGTATACAATGTGAATATTTGATATATGTATATATTATGAAATGATTACCACTATAAGGTTAACTAACATACCTATTACCTCACATAGTTACCATTAGTTTTTTTTTAATTTAATTTAATTTTTTTATACAGCAGGTTCTTATTAGTTATCTATTTTATACATATTAGTGTATATATGTCAATCCCAATCTCCCAATTCATCCCCATCCCCATGGTTACTATTTGTGTGTGTGTGTGGTGAGAACATTCATGACCTACTGTCTTAGTAAATTTCAAGTATACTATACAGTGTTGTTAACTATAGTGCACATACTGTACATCAGATCCCCTAATTTTATTCATTTTATAACAGAAAGTTTATATTCTTTGACAAACATCTCCCCATTTCCCCCACACCCCAGCCTCTGGCAACCAATCTACTCTGTTTCTTTGTGTTTGACATTTTTAGAATCTGTATATAAATAAGATCATACAGTATTTGTCTTTCTTTGTCTAACTTATTTCACTTAGTCTAATGCCCTCAAAGTTCATCCTCATCCATGTTCTTGCAAATTGCAGGAATTTTCTAGGAAGATTTTTGTAACACCATCTGCTTTTCCTCATTCATGCCCATACAATTAATTACTCTCCTTTGTAATACTACTAAAGCTTGTACTTTCATTTTCACTTTAGTCTTATTGTATTGTAATTACTTTTTATTGTGATAAAAGGTATATAATAAAAAATTTACCATTTTAACCATTTTAAGTGTACAGCTAAGAGGCAATAAGTACGTTCACATTGTTATGCAACCATCACTGCCATTCAACTTCAGAAATTTTCACATCTTCCCAAACTGAAATTCTGTATCCTTTAAATAATAACTCCTTATTATAGTTACTTTTTACCATGTTTATCTTCCATAACAGACTTGAGAGAATTGTTGCTTTATTAATATCTTAGTTTATCAATATATTTATACCCAGTACTTAATGCAATGACTGGCAAACAGAAAATGCTCAATAAATGTCTGTTTAATTGATGCATCATTATCAAAATCACATATCAGATGACTATGTCAGCTAGCCATATCAGATTGTCAACTTTCCAGCTCTACTCCACCCAAACCCACAGTTCACAAAAAGAAAAAAAAAAAGAACATACTTTCAGTGGATTTCACTTTACCAAAACCAAAACCAAAACCAAAACCAAAAAACAAAACACTACAAAACAAAAACAAAACTACACCTTCAGCGCTTTCTCATTTCATAAAGTATAAATTCCAAATTCTGAGCTTTGCATTCAGAGTTCTCTAGGATCTGCAACCTATCAACTCTCTACACTCCTATATCTTTTCATACCCTAATTCTTACCAATACAATATCATCCATTATCCCTAAAACAGGCAATTTTAGGTTTCCTTAATCATACTGTTTGCTCAGCTTGAAATGTTTCTCCACAGTTTTGAAGCCAAATCATTGTTTTCCTTCAAGGGTGAAGCCTTCTTTGATACTTTGGTTTAGAATGAATACCTTTCTCTCTGCTCTTTTGCACTTTGTTTGGGTCTCTATTTTATGTTAATTTAGTTCTGTACTAAATTACATCTTACTTATATGTTGGTCTCCATCACTGGAGTGCAAATTATATAAACATTTGCATAATGCTTTATTAATTATTTTATTTTTTTCTATTTCTTCCTGTCAGGAACTCACAGAATTTTCTGCACATAGTAGTTACTCGATAATTATATTTTGAAATAACAAACAACTTAATTTAATAATATGATCAGTGTATTGCTGTTTATTGAGCATGCCTCAGGTTGTTCAAACTATCTATTAAGGGGATAGCCAAGGAATAATGTGAAAACACCAGGTAGAATGAACTCTATACAATGCAATCTGACAAATATATATTGATCACAAGGTTTATATCACTGTACCGAGTGAAATAAGCACAAATGAGCAAGACATAGCCCTCTTTCTCAGGGAACTAGGCTTAGACAGGTATATAATTAACTCTAATACTTGTTGAACAGTCATAATAAATGCTGAAGCAATGAGATTAAGCAATTTAAACTAAGAAGCAATGACTGTTGGCAAGAAATCATAAAAGATTTCATTGAAAAGGTGATGTCTGAACTTGAGTTTAAATGGGAAAGTATGATTTCAGTGGGTGAATTGGGGTTGTGGAGACATTCCAAGAGAGACATTAGCATAAGTAAGATTTAGAGTCACGAAGAATGTTGGCTGCTTTCAAAAACAGTGAATACTATAACTTAACAAGAACTTAGATGACTCAGAGTAGTAGGGGTAATAGGAATTAAGGGTGATTTTTAGGTTAGGACCACTGAAGAGGTGCTCAATAGTATATTACAGGTCTAGTAGTAGATACCATTATATTTTAACATATATAAATATGTAAATTATATTATTATGTTAGTAGTATATTAATATGGCATATGTTACATTATATTACATGTCTGAAAATATTATGAAAAATAATCAATATGATTGGAGCTTTGCTTAGCTGTTTTAACCCTGAAGAATTATATAGCAGAAAACATACTGTAATATCCCAGTTGAGAATAATGAAGATCTGAACTACAGTAGTTTTAATGTATATAGAAAAAGCTGAGAGTAAATGGATGTAGGGTAGACTGTGGACATAGTTAAATGCATGGATTGGAATCACCTGAATACATAGAGCTAAGATAAATTCAAAGATAACCACATTTTCAAGTAGGAGAGAACAGTGGTACATTAAGAGAAATAACCTCTCTGGGCTCACTTGTAAAACAATAGTAGTACCTAACTTCCAGTATCATTTTGCTGATATATGTGCACTTAGACTAGAGCCAAGAGATTTAAAGCACTTGGTAAATATTAGCTATCGTTATTATTAATTTATCAATAGAATAATCTAATATGGAAAATGGCATCTGACTAAAATATCTTTATTATTTCATTTCTTTATAAGCATAATGAAAATTTATTAAAAAATCAAACACTACAGAAATATATAGTACATATTTGCAAATACCAAAGACAACTAATAATAACAGTTTGGTATTTATATCCAAAATTTATTTTTCCTAGTCCTATAATAATGTATTATTATTACTTGTAATTGTGCAAAATTGGGAGCATTCTCTGCAGCTTCTTCCTTTGTGTATAGTAGAACATTTTGGATCTTTTCAGAACAGAACATATAGTTATCTCATATTCTTTTTAAGAAGACTGATTATTTCACTGCATTAATGTACCATAGAGAACCTAAGGGGACACAAGGAAAAATTAAGTGGAGATCCAGGCCCATTAGCACATATGGTGCCTTTGTGTAAACTAGAAAAATTGGTCCCTATAAGTGGTTACAGTCCCTTTAGTGCATGTCTTCATTATCAAACCCTAAGCTGGTTTTTAATCCTTGATTAACCCCTGCTGAACACGTGTGTCAGAGAACAATTTATACAAACATTAGCAAAGCAAAGTCCTGTGGAGATGCCAAACCAATGTTTACAATCTTTTGTGGAGCTCAGAAAAGAGCATGGACTTTGAGCTATAGATTTGGTTTCTTTTTCACCAGAGTCATCATTGAAACCTTGGATGGATGAGAAATGGGTGAAGTCTTCATGGGAGAGATTATATAAAGAAAAGTGTTAAAGGGTGGTAACTCCAAAACCATCTGTGAGAATGGGAAATTCATTGCTGAAGTTTAAATTGTTGAACCTAGGACAAACAAAAGCCTATAGAAGCTCATTTAATTGGCCTAGCTTATTTTAAAAAACTAGGGAGTTTGTAACAACAAGATTTTTAGCATGGTTGAAAATGTGTATTTGTTTATGTGTGAAATGTAAATGTAAATATTACTTTGTTAAGAATCTCTTGGTAAGACTTATAATTAATGACACTGGCCTCCCACTTCCTTAATTATTTAAAAGTAGGAAGTTATTACTAAATAGTTTTAGTAACAATAATACCTCCATTTGCATTCCTGGAATAAACTCCTGAAAAAGGTAGCCTTGTAAATTATCTGAGAGAGGGAGAGAGAGACAGAGGCAGAGAGACAGAGAGAGAGAGATGGGGCTATTTTAGTGCCCTATATACATTTAATTTGAGATCTATTTATCTATCACCTATTAACCTATCTATATCTTATCTAATGACCCAAGTTCATTTGTAGACAAATAACCAAAGAAGTAAAATATTCTAAGGAAAAAACAACTCTTTAAATCCCATGGATGATTATAAAATACTTTCTTAGAGTTATGAATGAGAGCAAAAGAGTGGATTCAATGATGCCACTAAACATGGGAACAATGCTTCATTTGTAACATTTTCTAAATTTAACAGATATTTGACATGTTTTCCAGTTTTGGAGCTGTGTTTTACTTCTCAAAAGGCCCGGCGTTCTGACTGCAGTCTTTCTAAATCCCCACCTCACTAGCTCTCATATCACTAGCTCATGATAATTCTCCTTTCATCTCTTAGTGACAGATCTGAATCACCAGAAATCAGAAAGCATGACTCTGGCAACTAGTTTTAACAGGTCTTGTTCAGTGGCATATACCAAATGTAATTTATTTTTTGTGACAGTTTTAATAAAAGTGACGTGAAACACAAGGGATATAAGGTTAGCGATATTGCACCTCAAAAGAGGAGAAAGTTTGGTATGTTACCTCCTGATTAGCAGCAGCTAGTTCTTCTTCCAGTGCAGAGACTCTTTCTAAAGAAACCCTCAGTCGCTCCCTTACCTAGAAGAAAAACCAAAATATGTGCAGTAATGTACATCCCATACATATTAAACTGTGCTGAATCCATTAACATTATCAGAGACAGTCACATTTGAAAAAGTATTAAAGTATATATAGCCTTAAGTGCTCAGGAATACTATGACTACATTGTCACCTCATAGTATGACTGTATTAAGGGATTTTCTTGTAAGCAAGTCCTTCTAGTGTTTCGTGACAGAGTTTACAATGGGGTTGAAGAGCAACCCCTCTTGTTCTGAATTCTGATTCATAGTAAGTGGAGGCAAAGTTCAAAAGTTTATTATGAATTCATCTGAAAAACAGTCAATGATTAAGCATAAGATATAGGCAAAAAACTTTCTACTTCTTTAAAATAATAACTGTGTTTTCCTTTGACATTTAGTACAAAATAATTTGTCTAAAAGCAAAGGATTCTTAGAAGCTGAAAAATGTTGTCCATTGCTCATGAAATTAATTTTGTATTAGTTTGAGGTCTACATTGTTATTGAGGGATTGGAAAGTATATATCTACTCTGGAATTCCTAAATACTTTTCAGATACCAAAGGTTAAACCATTATATTTTATAGAACCAAAGACTGCACATTTAGTTTGAAAGTAATGATTTCCAAATGTTTCATACACAAATGAAACTCAGAGAAGTGTTTCTTTGATCCTTGCTTTCTTAGAACTTCTAAGATTGTTTTAGTTATTATATGTTCAGATCTATAGATATGCTCCATATTAAATTTGTCAAAAGTAGAAAAGTTCAGAGAAAGAAATTTGGTTAAACTAAAATAAATGACTACAGCAATTTAATTTTCCTTAAAAAAAAACACCAAAGTTTATAGCTTCAATTCAATATGGAATTCATGGTGAGTTTTAGATTATTTATGAATTAACATTGATTTACCATGGGAATATAACAGTGTGCATTTTAATTATAGAAATAAATTATTTAAATGAACATTCATTTTAGTAATTTATTAATGGTATATTTTAATTAATGGTCTTTTTCTTTTTTTAGCAAGATTTAACTGGGAATATAAGTTAAATACACAAAATATCTAAAAACCTAGATACATAGTAATTTTAAAGTTGAAGTTACAAAATTATTTTCTAGTTAGCAAACAAACAAAAAACAAGTGATATCCTATGAATCTAGAATCTAATTAGAAATTTTTAAAAATCTTAATTATTTTAGTAATGTATAATGATGACTGAAATATATTCAGGTGACTGGGTGCACTTAACTCCTGAAATACATCTTGAATAAGAAAGAATTAATGCCTGACTGGAATTTTAATATTAATTTTACTTAGGTTCAAATTCTCTGAAAATTAGTAATACATATATAAATGGACATTTCATATCAAAGATAATCACAGAGGATCCTTCATGATATTTAAGTATGCCAGATGGGCTGCCAGGTACCAGTGCTGTTAGACAAATATCCAATTGTTCATAAAAATGCATAAAACTAATGCTGATTCATAACTGAACAAGAGCTTCTTAGAAGGAAATCTTTAATGATTTGACTTGGGAAATACTTTTTTCATGAGTGCTTGGATAGATGCAAACAAAGCAAACATCCCAAAGGCATGAAAATGAGGAGGACTGCTGATATGTGGAATACAGATATCAACAAATATCTTAGTAGATGTCCTTGTTATTTAATAGGGATGATTGTAAAGTTTTATGTCCACTTCCTAAAATAGCAGGTATAAAATATGGGTATTCTGATAAAAATCTAAGAATCCTAGTTGATGAGAACAGCAATATGAAACAGTCTAAATATAAATTAATCTCAACGTATGCAACATAATCAGATCACATTTAGACTGCAATAAAGAGGTTAAGGCACTATATTTAAAGACATACTGATGCATTGGGATGTTCCTAAAAGAGTCATGCAAGCCACATAAGGAGCAGTTGAAACCAGGCTATACTGCGGGTTAAATGTCTTCCTTTCTTTGTTAAACTGAAAATCACAGAAACTGTTCCAAACTGTTTCAAATTTACCACAAGTTAAGCATGTATATTCTTATTATATTGAGCCTTCGAGCAGTAAAAATTATCAAGCTTTTCAAACAATATGAAAAATCACCCCTCAATACATTTATAACAGCATTTGCAACTTGAAATTATATTATATACAAAGTAATGAACCTAAAACTCTCTTCACAAGAAAATAAAAACAATTGCTGAATATATTTTGAATTCATGTTATAAATGTAAAAATTGATGTTACAAATATTAATACATTTATGATATGAATGCTTTATTCACATTTATATGAGAATGAAGTATTCTCTCTGTATTTATTTCTTGGGTAAGACTCAAATGAATGAAACATATTTGCTTCCTCTTGCACTAATCTCTGCTAAACTTGGTAAAGAAAAAACAAAGGGAGGATCCAAAGGAGTAACCTTTCTAGAGTATAAAGGAATCTAACGTTTTATCTTGTCTATATAACTGGAACTCCACTGGTAATAAGAAAAAATAGTATTTCTGACAAGGCTTGCAGCTTTTTGCACTGCTCTGAGCACAGCACTAGCAGAATGCCATAATATCCTTATTTTTCTTGTTGAATTTGGTGTTCTTTTGAAGTTATCTAGACAAGAAAAAACTATAGTTTTAATTTTTTCCTAAATATAAGTACACAGTTGATGGTCTTGGCTATATACTTTACTTTTTCTAGTTTTTTGCTACTTAATTACATTCAATTAATCTATTGTCCACATAGTCTTTAAGATATATTGATTGCTTATTTATAGAGCTATAGTATAACCTCCTAAATATATTTATGTACATCTAGAATTTTTGATTTCTAATTTCATCTGTTACACTTATTTTCTTCATAGTGGTATGAAAAAATAAAGAGAAAAAAATTTTCCTCAAAAAAAGATGTTTCAAGAGAAATGTTATCCCTGAGGATTAAAATAAGTCCCTAAGAATGACGAGTATGTTGCAGGATAAAGAAGGACTTGGGTGGAAAAGCATACATTTCAAATTTAAATTAAGGTATGGCAGGGGTTTATTTTGGAATTATCAATCCTGCAACAGAAAGCATCGTGAGGGAATCTTAGACCAGACATTTAAATCCAGTTTGGGCACTGTGATATTAGATCACAGGAATATATGTGGAGTATATGTAACATGTGTTTTGGTTACATTTCCCATGCATACCCAGTATATCTTTTTAAAAAATACTCAGTGATATCTGAGTGATTGAAAAACACATGTATACTTCTCATTTCCTCCAGCCCACAGAATTGATAAACATGTTGGAGACTTATGTCAAAATCACTGCTGGTCTTAGATAATTGTGTAAATTCTACCCTACAACTCAGTGGATATGTAAATAAGGACATCAATAATGAAGACTGCCAGTCATTGTAACTGTCCACAGCTATGCTCAATCTTTTGTATTTTATTTATCTCTTCCTGTGTTCTAAACCTTCTGTGGTAAAGTTGGTAGTTTCTTGCCCTCGATATGATTAATTGCATCTTCTTCTGATATTCCACATATGTTTTATATATATATATATATATATATATTTTTTTTTTTTTTTTTTTTTTTTGCGGTACGCGGACCTCTCACTGTTGTGGCCTCTCCCGTTGCGGAGCACAGGCTCCGGACGCGCAGGCTCAGCGGCCATGGCTCACGGGCCCAGCCACTCCGCAGCATATGGGATCCTCCCGGAACGGGGCACGAACCCGCGTCCCCTGCATCGGCAGGCGGACTCTCAACCACTGCGCCACCAGGGAAGCCCTCCACATATGTTTTAACATAATATCCATAGCACTTAAAATAGAATATTGTAATTACTTGTTCATATGTCTGTCTCCTTACCTCTCCTGATCTACACAAGAAGCTGTGAGCTATTCTTAGGGGAATTGTTTATGAAGGTGCTTAGGCACATATTAACCCCTTAAGAACTAAATGAATGTTAATTTAAATAAGCATGTGAATCAACTGTGATACCAATATCTTCACTTAGTTTGAAATTTTTGTCAAATGCTGAAATTTATCATTAACAATAACATTCATTAACATTTACTGAGCATTTGCCATATGCTAAGTACTGGCTAGGAGCTTTGCATGTCAGACAATGCTATTAGGTAGGTATTATTATTCTCTTCATTCAAAAGAAGAGAAAACAGACTAAGAGAAATTAAGGTACTTGTCCAAGTCTGTCTAACTCCAAAGCCCAAGATCATAATATTTTTCCTTCAGGCTGTTAGGTATTACTTAGTCGATAATCAGTTCTGTTGCCCCGAACTCACCAATGTCCAGGGCACATTTGGTGAGTTACTAAACCCTATTACAATTCCTAGGGTCACAGTATGAAATACTTCATTTAGTCATGCTAAGTTCACTGAACATCTATATACTAAATTACTTTTAGATCCTAAATTGTACTACAACCATTTTCTTCTTAAATGTACTCACACTCATTACGTTATTTGTCCTAAATGCTGTTTATTGCCTTCTATTCATTTTTTCATAAAAGCATCCCTCACCTAAGTGATGTGGGAGCACATCTAGGGAACATCTCAAATCACTCATTCTCAAGTCCCTCATTCAAGTCACTCAAAACTGTTACGTTTTCTCTGAGCAGGCCATGTTCTTTTCAAAGCTCTGGGTTAGTTCACATATTGATCATATTGCTTACAGTATGTTTACTTGTCTGCTTAAAAAATCCTTACACAGTCTAATACCCAGACCAAATTTCACCCCCTCTGTGAAGACATTCTTGACTTTCTCATCACTTCTTCAGGAAAAATTAGTCACAACTTTTCCTGAGACTCCATATCACATCGTATATATCTCTTCTTACCACTCCCTCTTATTGACATGTGAACTCCAGAACTATGAACTCCTCATTTGTAAAGAAAATATCTTATTTATCTTTGTGTGCTAAATATATGCCAAGGAGTCTGACGCATAATAGATATTCTATAAATGTAAAGTCTTGCAAATTCTTAATAATGCAGTTTTGTAATAAGAAATATAATATGAAAGTAAACATTAAATATATTAAATTATTATTTGACATTTGATATTAGTTGATATTATATTCATCAGGGATTTTTATATAATATCCATTTCTGTTTTACTCAAAATTATTCATAAACTAGTTGCCTCTCATACTAAAATTAAAAATAAGATACAATTTCTTCTTAATAATCTAGAAGACAGAATTATAGATATGCTATGCACACACTCCACATAAATCCCCTGCTCTAAGAACATCTGAAAGACTGATGATAAAAATATATATGTATATAAATATTAAATAGAGCAAAAAGTGTCTGTATGCTCAAAACCTATATATAACTGAGTAATAATCCTTAGTTTGGATTTTAATGCTCAGAACTTGTCAGATACTTTACAATGAAGTGCCCCAATTCCCACTGTACAAAATCCTAAAGCCTCATTAATTTAAAAAAATTCATTCTTTGAAATTTTACAGAATTGAAATGATGTCATAAGCCTTACTAATATCCAAAGAATATTATCATCATATTGGCTTATTAATGTCCATAGAGCTTATTTGAGTAACAGCTGAGAAACTTACAGTTACTTTAAAAAAGACCTAAAGCAGATTTTTCTACTAATACCTTATGCTGTTACCCGCAGAAACTCTTAAAAATGTGTGTTCAGAACTAAGATATTAGAAACCCCCAAAATAAAATTGTATGATTCTAATATGAATCTCTAAAGGTTAAAGTATTTCCAATTTACACTTCAAGATATGTTTTATTGTCAGTTAATAGTCTCCTATGTTGGCATCTATAGCCACGCACTTCAGAGGGGGTAGGGAGGATAGAGACTGTGGGGTGGGGAGAGAATGAGAGAGAGAGAGGGAGAAACAGAAAGGTTAAATGACAATATTAAATTTCAAATGGCCATCTGGACTAGGACTCTCATGTGCCGTAATAGAAGTCTTGATAAACCATAGATTCAGATGTATTAAAAAAAGAAAATGGTTATGAATAATATAATGAATGATGAATAATGAATAATGAATGAATAATGAATAATACCAGTATACATGTAATAGTCAGGGTGCGTTTTTTTTTTTTTAGTGATTTTTCCTGTAGTTCAGACGTGTTCCTCTGAACTGACTGACTTCAGCAGCCAGTAAGAGTCATGGATGAAGACAAGGAGCTTGATGCTGATGACAAAAGCACAGTTAAGCCTGAAATCTTCTGTCAATACTATACCTTTTTTTCCAGTAGTTTTAAAAAAAAAAAATTCAGCTTTATTGAAGTATAATTGACATAAAATTGTAACAATCCTTTCACAATACTATACCTTTTCATCCAAGGCCTTGTGGTGCTCAAATAAAGATTTCAGCGCCTTGAGAACCTCAACTTCGCTGGACACTCCCGAGGGGGACTGGGCTTGTCGCTTCACCACCGTCATTCTTAGTGACCTTTCATGTCGTGACACAAGGCACTCCAAATGCTCCAGTAACAGCTATTGGGTTTAACAGAAAATGTAATTATCTTATGGATACAAGTCACTAATACATACAGATGATTTCCATTTTAGATTTCAGATTTATATAGTATCTAATGATAACCTCAGATTATACTACAGATAGCATCAATGAAGCACAAATCTGAGTTCATAAACCAGGGTTCATAAAGTATATTAAAAGTAAATTGCATTTCTATCAAGTAACAATTTACTGAATTTAAAATATAATGTGAATTATATGCATTCTTTTAGAAGATTTAACAATTTCAGTTTAAATTGAGGAGAACTAGAACACACCATAATATGTTCCAATAGGATAATGACTGAAGAACATTGAACAAAGCATGATGATTTTGTTAGAGAATAGAACTGAAAGTCAAAATTAATTTCACTTATATCTGATCATTTAAATTTTTTAAATTGAAGGAAATGAGTATAATCACCATGTTGCTTTAAATGTGATTATAGTTATAATCATAGGTTGTTATAGCAATTATAGTGGTAACACTAATGATTTTATTCACAATTAAATTCTTAGATTACATAATAGAAAAATATATGCAGCCAACTGGAATATAGTAACTGAGACCAGCAATAGTCATTTTGAGAAAAGAGGTTAAAGGACATAATTTTTAAACTGTCTACTCTGGAACCTACATTCACCAGTCAGTGTCTGGTACCATGATAGAGACTAGGGGAAAGTCCAGTGAACAATGTTTCATTCTGGTTCCAGACTCTATGCTCTAACTCTTCCCAGATAAATTTTGCTTTTAAATGTTCTGTGAATTGGAGTTTCACCTTCATTTTATTTTATAAGTCAGTTCTGCAACTAAAAGCAAAGATATATGAAAAGAAAATAAAAAACTGTTATCAGTTATTAAAATTTTACTAGTGAAGAATAATATATGACTAGTAAGGAGGAGAGATTTTCAGAAGGCTAGTGAAAAGCATAGGCTAACAAATGATGTCTAGGCAAAATAAGCAGGAGTTACTGAAACAATAAAGTAAAAAGCAGATATAAGATACTGAGGTGGAAAGAAGTAAAGAAAAACTATTTTCTTTCAAGATTTTTCCTAAAGCTTATACTGTAAAGAAAATTTTTGTTTTTAACAATGCTACTGTTAATTTCAGTGTCACATATTAGTATCACATTTCTTAGTTCTTTATGGGTTAATTTTGCTATATTCACTGTCACTAATTATGGTTCAATGTGTCAGAAAATTTTGCCTGTTATTAACAGAAAAAACCCCAGACATATCTGAGATCTTAAAGGTATATAGATCAGTCGGCCAGAGTCATATGTAAGCATCAAAGTAATATTAAAAGTTCTTCAATATGAAGATGATACAATTAATATTTTCAAAGAGCTTTTCTTTTATTTACCAATCTCTGATTATATTCATGGTATTCTACTCTCTTGATTTCTATAGATACATGTGTGCATTGGTTAAATCCAAGCTGTTTCACATAGGTTATAGAGATTTGCCTATTTCTCCAACTTTATCTGCTGTTAGTCTTTCTCTGGCAAACTCTGCTCTAACCATGCCAGCCTACTTTCAGTTCCTCAGTCTTCCAAGCCTTTGCACATGCTGTACCCTCTGCCTGAAATACTGTCCTTTGGCTCCTTAGTTGGTCAGCTCTTTCTCACCTTTAAGTCTCAGTTTAAATATCACCCTCTCAATAAAGCATTTGCCCACTACTCTAGGTAAAGCATTTGTAGGTCTCTCTCTTCCAAGTCTTCATAACTCTCTATTTCATTCTCTTGCTTCATTTCTTCATATAATGTGTGTAATTTCTTAAAAATAGTTTTACTAAATTTCATTCTATTTCCTCATTGAAATATAAGTTCCATGAGGATAGGCACCATGTCTGTCTTGATCTTTTCTGTATTTGAGTATTGGCTCAGTTCCTGGCATTTATGCATATGTAAAAATATTTATTGAATGAATAGAAAAAAATGATAAATTAGGTAAATTTCCCAGTGTACATTCTGGCCTATATCAAAGCTAAATCTGCAGCCATGGTTAATTGGCATTATTTCCTAAAAGCTTAAGCTAATTAACACAGTTTATATATATATATATATATATATATATGTATGTATGTTTTAGGTAGATGATATACTTACAAAGAAATAAGACATAATACAAGAAAACTGGTTTCTCTGTAAATTAGAGATGTCTTCATCTATACAGTAATTTAATAACTATTTGAGCTTCTAATATTGCATGGGAGTAGGTAGGATACAAAATTGTATAAGATATAATCTGTACCCTCTAGGCAAGAAACACAATATGAGTATTATATTGAAGCTATAAAGAACATCTGTTATTGGAGATTATCTAAATCTTTCAATCACACTCTTTACATTTGGCAAATTTCTCACAATGTTAATCCCACCTTCTCAACATAGAGTGCAAAAAACTACAATTCTCAGTGTTTGGTGCCACAGAGGTTCTATTAATTACACACATGCAAGAAATGAGTGGTATAAATAAGTTATAAGCCATATAAATAAGTTGGTGAAGGTATCTAGTTTGCTCAATGGGAGGTGGAATCATGATTTTGCACAGAAAAGGAGAAAAAATCTGTTTACCAGCTTTGCAGTGAAGTTCTAAAATTTTTTCCTGAAAGGTTAGGCTACAGATTGTTTTGGGTAAGAATTTCTTAATTACTGTTAAAAATCACTGTCGTCTACTTAAACTAGCTAGAGAGTGAATTCTGTTATATGCAAGTAAGAATGCTATGACAGTACATCAGGTCATACTGACTGCTACCTTTCATTGTAACAGTCATCTGCCATACCCTGGTCATTGTTCCTTGAATGTCTTAGCAACTAGATTATTGTCATTTTTCCAGTGTTACCCCGGTTGTAATTCTTGGTGATTTTTATAACTCATTTAAATATATGAGTGATAACTCATTTAAATATATGAGTGATAACTCATTTAAATATATGAGTTATAACTCATTTAAATATATGAGTTAAATATGCTGATTTCTCCAGCATATTGGCATCTAAATTTCTAGACTTTGTGTACTCCAATGGTCTCAATTTCCCCCCTATTTCAGTAACTCACAATTATGGTTTCATGATAGATTCTACTGTTATCAATAAATGCGACTAATTTCAGTTTTTATTATACAACTCACAAATCATTAGTTTAGTTCAGTTATTTAAATGCTCAAACTCTAAAAATACTTGCACCTTCAATCTCTTTATCGTAGGAATTTATTACTACTTCTCACCATACTCTTGCCTTTACTTTCTCTTACCCATCTTAAAATTTATAGTTCAGTCTTTAAAATCAATCTTTTCCATGTTCCTACAACTTCCAGAATCTAACCACTTGCCACTGCACCCACTTGCCACCTGGGCCCAATACCCATTATCTCCCACAAATTATTATAGTAGCTTCTTAACTGGTCCTCCTGCTTTCATCCTTCCATCAGGTTATTCTCAAAACACTATTTAAGTTAAAATGGAAGCCAGGTCATTCATACCTCTGCTCAAATCCTCACGGTCTTCTCATCTGGCTCAAGTAAAAGCCAAAGTCCTTAAAAGTACCAAAGGGATCTCAATTCTCTGAACTCATCTCCTATTCTTCTTGCTCACTCCAGTCTAGCTGATTTGGTTTCCTTGTAGCGTTGTTTTGTTTTGTTGTTTTAACATTATCAGACATCCATGCTATTACATCAGGGCCCTTGTCCTTGCTGTTTTTTTTCTGCCTAAAACACTCTCTTTCAGACATATGCATGCCCATCTCATTCCACTGTCTCTTTCGTGGTTTTTGTCAAATCTCACCTTTCAACAAGGCTTTCCCTAGTCACCCTCTGTACGAAATATCTCCTTTCCAGTTTGTTTTTCCCCCTTGGCATTTGTCTATATGTAATTCACTATTTACTTTATACACTTATCTTGTTTAAGTCTGTCTCCCAAAACATAATGTAAGGCCCATGAGGAAATGAAGTGTTTTTATTTACTTTTTTCCTATTTTGTCCATTGCTGTATCTCTCAGTGCCTAGAAGATTGGCATAGTAGATGCTTATAAATTTTTGGTTGAATGAATAAATGAACCCTGATTAAAACAGCAGTTTTTAACAGCTATGGCTATAAGTAACAACTCTTCAGACAAATGGGAATATGGGATATCTGACCCAGACAGATTTGACAAAGTAATAAGTAGATTAACGTCAAAAAAGGGGCATTGTCTCCCGTGGTTCATGGATAGCTGCTGAAGTGACCACCTGAGTTATCCTGAAATGGGCTGTCTCTGACAGTAAGGCTTTGATGGACTGAGTCATATGTACAAAAGACCATTTTGAAGGGCAGGAAGAATATAAGGACAATGAGGTGAGCTGGGTGCTTTGAGTTGCATTGAAGAGTTTAAAGAAAGAAAATGACAAGCATAAGGTTTTAAATTTTAGGTCAAGGCTCAGAGAACTCAACAGTTGCTACGGCTGCTCATAACAGCCTCTTATTGAGGTCCCAAGACATAACGGAAAAAAGATAAAGAGCCTGATCTAGGAGAGGTCATTGAACTACAATGTATGATGAATCCAGAGCCTTGCCAGGTGTCTTATTTGGAAATGTTGGCACTACTATGAAAATAAAAAGGTACCACCAAGAATTAGAGAAAGGAAATTTAGAAAGTTTCAGATGAATCTGATTTACTTTATCCACCAAATTCCAATGGGTCGCCCTGCTTCACTGATAAGTGTCATCTTATTTGTCTTAACAACCATGCATGACTCAATCATTAAGTAGGTGCCTGGCAAAACATAGCCTATGTTCCCCCCTCTTGAATCTGGTTGGGCCTGTGACTCTTTTGATCAACCTGTGTTGTATGGTGACAGTGACAATTTGTGACTTTTGAGTCTAGGTCCTAAGAGGCAATGCAGTTTCCATCTAGTTCACTGGAGTACTTGTTCTTAGGTCCCAGAGCCACCACACAAAAACTCACTAGTCTGAGACCACTGTGCCACAGAGGTCATATGGAGGTTCTCAGATATAAAGTCCCAGTTAAATCTGTCTGTCCTTCAGTCACTCCAGCCCAGGTGCTAGACACAAGAGCAAAGGAGTTATCTCACAAGTAGATCTTTCAGCCTCCAGATATTTGAGTCACCACCTGAAAATCATATGCTAAAGCTGGTCCATACTATCTTGTGAGAGAGGATAATTTTCAGAAATCTTGTGAGCTGGTAGTTAAGCACAGTTATTGTTGAAGCTTACATTATGTAAGCTTTGATTTAATAAAATGTTTTTAAAAGATAGTGAATGCTCAAAATATATCACTTCCTAATTATCTTACTATATTATACTATTACTCATGCCTATAGGGTTGTTTACTTCAATGGTATTTGATAGTAGAAAATACTATATAATGGTTCACTACTGTGCATCTTTTCCCAACTCTGCATTTAGTGACATGTTGGAAGTTTGAAAACAGCCACCATGGGAGTATTAACACCACAGAAATTAACAAACAGTATATATCAGTGCTTTTTGCTTTTTCTGATAAAAATAAATCATCTACCAGTCACTAGCCATCAAGTCATCCCAGCTGAGAGCCCAAACCTTATGGAGAAAAGAAGGGCTGTCACCACTGTGTCCTTTCTGAATCCCTGACCCATAGAACTGTGTGTATAGTAAAATATTGTTTGTGCCATTAAATTTGGGGGTAGTTTATTATAAAGCAATAGATAATCAGAAAATCTCCCCTAAAGGGACCTGTGCCCATGTAGCATGGTAACAGCTAAGGAAAATAGAATACAAAACAGTTTTGGCTATTAGCTCTAAACTACGACTATATCTTTGGTACCCACTGGTATAAACGCGTTCAATAATCTGGTAGACAAAATGATTCATCCTCTGGGTATTGACTTATTTCTTTGGCCACCACAGCATTTGCTCAATGGGCATAAAATAGTGACCATGGTTTCTGGGATAGAAGTTATTCATTGAGACAAAATGGGCCTCTCATCATTAAGGTTGATAGGGTTACCACCCCAGCTGAATAGCCAATTTACTTGCTGTAGCCATCAACCTTGAAGTCCTGACATGGTGCAATATACCTAGAAACAAACTACTCATCTTGAATCAAGCAGATTACATCAAACCCCTTCCATCAGGGAGGCAGCTGTCTTTTGCTACTATAATAAAAACTTTTTCTGGATATGGATTTGCCTTATCTAATGGCTCTGCCTCTACCAGCAACACCATCTTATTAGATTTTTGCTTAAAATCCTGTTATCATACACAATATTACTTCTGCCCAAAAAAACTCATCTTACAGTGAAAGGGCTAATGCAATTGACTGATGCTCCCAGCCCTGTTTTTACCATGCTCTCACATTGTTCAGAAGCAGATGATCCTAAAGAAAGGTTAAGTGACCCAAGGAAGACTCTATTTTAATTTAAATTGAGAGGTAACACATTGATAGGTTGGGATGCTATCATCCTGGAATTAGTATACACTCAGAATTAGTGATGGAAGTAAGGTTCAGTTTCTCTCAGTTTCAGACCCGATATATATGGGTATAGACCCAGGTCCAGGAATCAAGGTTTAGAATTGGAATTTATATTTGCCAATAGGACTTTGTAACCAGTTGGAGAAAATAGGATCTTTCTATTTTTATTGTATCATACACATAGTATATATTATTTTCCCATTTTCTTGTTATATTTTTACCCTTTTACTCTATTTTATATTGGTTATGTTGATTCTGATGAACATTTAAAGTAGTCCATAGGTTACAGAATATTAAGATAAGATTGTGATTTAATGAGAGTAAGACTGTACACACTGAAGAACCCCATGAAGCTGGATGAAGCTGGATGCAGTTAACTAGAGGTTATGAACCTTCTTTTTTGATAAAGGGTGATTTTATTTTTGTTTAAGAAGTCTATTTGTATTGTTGGGTAGAGACATATCAGTATTGCTGCTATTTAGAATTTTAATATGAAAAAAGGGTATGATAAAATCTGGGTGGTAGTGCAGACTGCCATTTCAGGTTGCCCCAAATCTTTTGAATATACCCTCCATGTTTGCTAGGTCTCCACGTTCTGAATGCCATCTTCCCACAGTAGGATTCAAGGAACACTTCTCAGGCATGTTTACCACCAGGTGGCAGACATGTGACTTAAGAGCCGGCCAGCCAGAGCTCCCTGCACAGGACAGATTCTGAGGGGATCCAGATGAGGAAACATTCTGGGCATGGGGCATCGATTTTGCTGGCACAGGTATTAGCAGATGCTGCATGTTTCTGGGACTTGGGGTGTAAAATAAACTTACAAAGCTAAGAAACATGGTCCTAGAAATTGTGCCTGGAAGTTCAGTTTAGAGATTTCTTATATGCTTTAATTAATGCCTTCTTGATTAAAATAGCAAACTGTGTTGTTTTGTGCAATTAGGAACTCTCATCCATATAACAATAAAACCAATTGTGTTTTTATTCATATAAAACAGACTCCTTAAGGGCTTAAAAATTTATTCTGAATACTCCTCGATGCCTAGGAAAATATTCTATATAATATATGCTTAGTACTTGTTGAATTGAACTAATAATGAATGTACATTATGTATATTGGAGAATGTGGCCAAAAATGTCCTAATCTAGCATGTTTCTATAGCTTTAAACTTCAAGTGAAAATAAAAATAAAAAGGAACTTACCTAAGATGACACTAACAGTCTACTACTTTGTACACCTTCGCTGGGAGCCAAACTTTAATCGAATGTTTCATAAATCTTGCAGAAGGCACTCTCTTTGGTACACTCAAAGGACTGCAGGGACCATGTGAGTGGCCATTCATCTATGTTGGAATTCACTTTAAATGACCACAGCCTATATATGTATACACACAAACATATAATATTGTATATGCATATACACATACTGCCTCACTGGGAATTTTTAAGCTAAATTTCTAAAACTATAAATCTTTCCATTAGATATGAATTCAACATAACCTTGTGTGCAATTATTTTCAAACACACACGGCTTTCAAGTAGAAATGCATTCTGCCCTGTAAATTAATTTGGCCTCTGTAATATGGTCACATAACACAATACTAACATCTGAAAATGAAAACCTTCAAATTGATTGCTTTCATGATCAGTCCACTCAGCATCCTTTACTCTCAAGTATGGTTTAGATAACCTATGTGTCTTCTTATGTATGTGTTTGAGTCCCACATTGAAATAGCTGTTGGGAGGGTATATGTCCTATCTTATTCACTCTTGTATCAGTCATATCTTGTTGTAGCACTTTCAAAAATATATATACATGAATCCATACACGCATGCACATATCTTCACCTGCTTTCAACTTCCTTTCTCAACTGGATTGTATGTTCTACTCATCGAGGAAATAAGTTTGGAGGGAATCTGTTAACTTGTATAAACAGGTTTGTCAAGAACGGGAAGCTTTTCTTTATTAATGGCAGGTGTCTGATTGTATTTGAACATTTATTTAACATAATTATTTTGGATCAAAACAAAAAGGCATAGTAAGGAATGTTTCAAATTCAGTCTTTCATTTGAACTAAAGATAACTGTCTTTTTTTTAGTTTATAACCTATGAGATGAAATTACAGTGTAATGATTCATAACTGACATTAAGACTAGCTCTTGAAACCCTAACTTCTCTTTCAAAGTCATACAATAGTTGCATTCTGAAACACTGTTAATAATATAAACCATCCTTTGAGATCTTCAGGCACAAAAACAGTTGAAACAACAAAACAACAACAAAACTTGTCTACTCTGATATTAAGAAATAATTATATTAATATTTCTAGTTTTCCTTTACTTTTTAATTAATTCAGGTAATTCTGCCAAAACATAAGTTTTAGTAGTCAATTTGAGGATGTTGAAATAATGGCAGGAATGCTGTTTTCTGTAAGTATAACTTGCCTAGGTATGGTCAGAGAAGTTTTAGGAATAATAAAATTTGTTTCATCATTTTTTCTACATTTTTGGTAGTATGGAAACATTAAACAATAAAGCTTGGTTGAATGTTTCTGTAAATACCCACTACAATTTATGAAGTTTTTATTTTTGTATAATCATGAATAACATTAGGATGATTTTATTTGGATGTTCTCAATTTAATAGGGCATTATGGAGGAAGAAAGAAAGTGGCCTGATTTTCAGCCCTGGGTATTTCTGGGGTGGTGGGGGAGGGTGAGAGGTGGTTATGTAACTTAAGAAGTTATTATATAATCAATATTTTGCACAAGGAAGGTTTCATAAATCTATTTTCCTTGACATAATGAACAACAAAAATCCTCCACATCATTGCTTTAGGAAAGGTAGAAAAATGTTTTCCAGCTTGATTCATGTTTTCAAAGTAGTTATGGTTCACGTTTAAAAATCAATGGCTTCATTTTCTATTACCCTATTGGAACTTAATATTTGTACTTCTCTCACTTTGATTCCTGAATGGGTATTTCAAGTACAGCTTGCCTTGCTTTCTTTGTTGCCCCAAATTCCTTTGCAGATGCAATAACGACAGGTAGTTCCAAGCTTCATGGGGTGTAATGTGATGAAAGCTGTGAGGATGCTGTTGCCAAACCTCCCAGTCTCTGGAATTAGTCACAATCAAGAAGGCATAACGCACTCCATACTACAGTGGTCAACTCTTAGGCAATGTTTCCCCTAAACTGTAGTAAATCTTTGAGTTTCTTCCTCATGGCTAAGGGCACAGGCTCTGGAGTTAGTTTGTCTTAGCTTTCAAATCCCTTCCCTGCTATTTACTAAATGTGTGATTTCTGGTAAGCGATTTGCCCTTTTCTGAGCTCAGCTGCCTCACCTGTAAAAAGGGGATAATTATAATATTTCCCTCATAGGGCTGTAGAAAGGGTTAAAGGGCTGTATAAAGGAGAAATACATACATGGCTAATAAAAGAGTTTCTTGTGCATTTTAAATAAGATTAGTTGGAAGTCTACTGGGAAGTTTGCATTTCCCTCCATTTTTAGCTTCCTGTTCCTGCTTTTACATTTGGCTATATTGAGTTACACTTGGGAATGTTGCCTAAAGCATTAAAATAGAAAATAGTGAAATAGGGCAGAATAAATCTCATGGCAGAAATACATTTTAAATTTGTATGGAAAATACATTTTAAATTTGTATGATTTAAAAATCAAGGGTGGGAAAAATATATAGAGGGAGAAAGAAACAGAAAAAAATAATCTGACACCTGATAACACGATCTAAATTGCTCTTGTTATGTTCTATAAGAGGCAGTCCATGTGACTGGCTCATCAAAGTCTCAATGAAAACCAATTCCTTACGTACATAACCTGTGAATTCTCTTTACCATAAAGTAAGACCCTGAAAAATAAGAAACTGAGTTTGATCATATAACTATTATGCATGCAATGGTATCTCTCATTCCATGGTCACAAGCTCATTCCAGGGGCACAAGCTGACTGTTTGTGGAGCTGTCATTTTTATATTACTCTCTAAGACCAAGCATGCAATGAATATACAGTTAACTGTAACTTACCTTCTCAGCATGAATCTGCCATAGCTCTAACACTTAAAATATTTTCACCTACTTCACATTGAGATTGAACTATAATCACACCAAAGTGGTTTTTCTTTACATTCTTTTACTAGAGGAACTTCTCTTATTTATGGGTAATATGGCGATTTATATATTTTATGAAATTTAGTGAATTTTTCTTCTGAACTAGAAAATATAGCATCTTTGATGAAATTTTAAACTTTAATGTTACATGGCATGTTATGAGATTAAACAAATACATGGGTTTCCAAGAACAGAATACTGTAAATTCCATCAGGTTCATAAAATCACAATATCAGAACTGGAAGTCTCCTTAATGATCCTCTAAAACAGAAAAGGTATGCCTCTTTTAATTAGGAGAGTCCTGTTCCAGTGGTTTTATGTTTTTAAACACCTTTTAAAAAATTGTTATTTTTCTGGGGTGAGGTGAGGGTGAATGTTAGGTCATGCCCTCATAGCACCCCAAAGTCAAAACTCATGCTCCCCTCTCAAACCCATTGCCCTCCCCCATCACCCACCACCAGCTTCTGAAGTATCATTGCCCACCTATTCCAATGCAACAGTTTGAAACTCACTATTGAAATACAACTCTTCTTTTTAAAGTCGAATAAAGCAAAGACCAGAAGAAATACTAACTTTTTTTAAGGCAACATAATGATTTAGTAGCCGAGACTGTAATTTAGGTTTCCTGTCTTCCTGTTTTGACTTTTGTAGTACAGTAAATTCTTCTTTAATTTAAGTAACAGACCATGAGTTGGCGTCTGCTTAAAGTCTTGCTCAAGTTTTTAAAGGCTTATATTTCTATGAGTATACTAGAGATAAGGCACTGAGCTATACATGGAATTAATTCCAAGCAAAGGCAGTTTTATACTTACTCTTGTATTGTTTCTTTCAGCTTTAAGTTCAGAAATTTCTTCTTCCTTTTCTAGAAGTTGTTCTCTGCAGGCATTTAATTCTTTTGTCAGTGCAGCAAATTCCTGAAAGAGGAATAAAAAATTTTGAAGACATATTCCAGATTAAAAAAATGTATTCCAGCAGGAAGAAAAAAAAATCAAAATATAAACTTTTGAGTGTAGAGAATAGAAAACATGGCCTAGATGACTATACATTGCTGTTATTTATATGTACATTGCTGTTATTAAATTAACTTGGTTCCAACTTTAAAAAAATGCTAGTACACGGTATTTAACAAATACATATTATAATACGCTGCTCAGATGAGTGCATAAAATATATTTCAAAATGTATCAGATACATCATATTGAATTTAACATTAGTATGATAGCATATTGATAATATAGAATAATTTAAATATGGCTAATTTTGTGAACAACTCCAAAGATCTCATACTCTCGTTCCAGATAGCAATGTTTAGACTGAGCATACTACATCATAAGAAAAAAACAACAACCACCACCAACAATCAAAAAAAAAATTCTTAAATAAACTATTTAGAGATTAAGAAGTTTACTTATTTAATAGGCGGAAGAAAGAGAATGCACTTGTATCTTACAAAATAATAAACGTATCTAAGACTTGATAACATTATCTAAGATTCTCTTATTAATTTATGCATTTAGACACAATAAAGTTTGCTTAAAAAGAAGGGTAAGACACTTAATTCAACTATTCAGTTACTCCAACTTACAAACAAATATTTTTAAATAATTTTGAAAAATAGTAAATAGTAATAGATCCATATTAACATTAAATTCTTTACAGTGATTCTCAGTAATAAAATTGATGCTTGTCAAATGCATGTAAATATTTGGGAAAATTTGGCACCAGGCTGGGAAAGCACTGTCAGAAGATCAAAAAGAAAAGCAAAATGAGGAGACAGGTTTGGTTAACCTAATCTCCACAAAGGCAAATTTAGCAAAAAGTAAATGAATATGATGATTATGCAAAGCTGGGAAAGGTTTAGGGTTTATATTTTTGTTTGCTTCAAACCACTTATTGTGCTAAGTTTCTCTGAGTGACTTCAAACCAAGTGGGTACTTCAAAGACCTCAGAGTAGACTTAGTGTAGAATCAAGATGAAAGAGTTCATTGTTACATTTGGCTGGCATTACAGATAAATGTTTTCTCCTCTGATTGGTGCCTGCTTAAATGTTGATATTCTCTGAGTATATTATTTAAGTGGAGAATGGAAATAAGCAACAAGTAGAAAACAATAAACACTTCCATAAAAAATTTTTCTTCATATAAATGGCATAGTTTTGATGGAGAAAAGAAGAAAGTAACAAAGATTCTGCATTGTATATTATTAACATATATATTTAAAATTAATCCTATACTCATGAATATTATAAGGCAAAATATTAATCAAATATGTACATTTAACATCATACCATTTTTAAACAAAACATGTATCTGGTTTATCTTTCTAGAGATTTAGCTTGCTATCTACAGAAAGAAATAAAAAGATCAGAAGGAAATATTTCAGAATATTAACATTACATATTTCCAGGTGGTAAAATTATCAGTGAATTTTGTTTTTAGCTTTCTGCTATGTATTTGTCATCAAAACTTTCTATAATAGAGAAACATGCTTTTATGCTTAGTGAAAAAAGAAAATATAAATCTGTAAGTGCACTGAAACAATCATGTGTTCATAACCAACGACAGAAATTAGTCAAGATGTTATTGGTGACAGAGACTTTGCATTTTTAATTCACTATCATGGCACTGATTCTGAGCAAACTATTTAGTGACTCCATGTATTAAGATTAGTCTTACATTTATTAACTTTCTAGCAAATTTCAGGCACTATCTTCACATCCATTATTTCATCTTGCTCTCTAAATAAATAGTGAGGGAGTCTCATTCCCATTTTATGGCTGAGGAAACTGAATTATCAAGATATAAGTTGAAGTTCATGAAGCTCACAACCCATAGAGAGTGAATTATGCTGTGAACACAGTTCTCCAGACTGTGTGTCCAGTGCTTCTGCACTATACCATTTTGACCTGTTAATCAGGTTTTTTCTTTTTTTTTTTTTATACAGCAGGTTCTTATTAGTTATCAATTTCATACATATTAGTGTATATATGTCAATCCCAATCTCCCAAATCATCCCACCACCAAACCCCCTGCTCCCGCCAGCCACTTTCCCCTCTTGGTGTCCATACATTTGTTCTCAACATCTGTGTCTCTATTTCTGCCTTGCAAACTGGTTCATCTGTAACATTTTTCTAGATTCCACATATATGCATTAATATATGATATTTATTTTTCTCTTTCTGACTTACTTCACTCTGTATGACAGTCTCTAGGTCCATGCATGTCTCTACAAATAACCCAACTTTGTTCCTTTTTATGGCTGAGTAATATTCCATTGTATATATATGTACCCCATCTTCTTTATCCATTCGTCTGTCGATGGGCATTTAGGTTGCTTCCATGTCCTGGCTATTGTAAACAGTGCTGCAATGAACATTGGGGGTGCCTGTGTCTTTTTGAACTATGGTTTTCTCTGGGTATATGCCCAGTAGTGGGATTGCTGAGTCATATGGTAATTCTATTTTTAGTTTTTTTTTTTTTTAATGGCTGTGTTGGGTCTTCGTTTCTGTGCGAGGGCTTTCTCTAGTTGTGGCAAGCGGGGGCCACCCTTCATCGCGGTGCGCGGGCTTCTCACTATCGCGGCCTCTCTTGTTGCGGAGCGCAGGCTCAGTAGTTGTGGCTCACGGGCTTAGTCGCTCCGCGGCATGTGGGATCTTCCCAGACCAGGGCTCGAACCCGTGTCCCCTGCATCGGCAGGCAGACTCTCAACCACAGCGCCACCAGGGAAGCCCCTATTTTTAGTTTTTTAAGGAACCTCCATACTGTTCTCCATAGTGGCTGTATCAATTTACATTCCCACCAACAGTGCAAGAGGGTTCCCTTTACTCCATACCCTCTCCAGCATTTACTCTTTGTAGATTTTCTGATGATGCCCATTCTAGCTGGTGAGAGGCGATACCTCATTGTAGTCTTGATTTGCATTTCTCTAATAATTAGTGATGCTGAGCAGCTTTTCATGTGCTTCTTGGCCATCGGTATGTATTCTTTGGAGAAATGTCTATTTAGGTCTTCTGCTCATTTTTGGATTGGGTTGTTTGTTAAATATTGAGATGCATGAGCTGTTTATATATTTTGGAGATTAATCCTTTCTCCGTTGATTCATTTGTAAATAGTTTCTCCCATTCTGAAGGTTGTCTTTTTGTCTTGTTTATGGTTTCCTTTGCTGTGCAAAAGCTTTTAAGTTTCATTAGGTCCCATTTGTTTATTTTTGTTTTTATTTCCATTACTCTAGGAGGTGGATCAAAAAAGATCTTGCTGTGATTTATGTCAAAGAGTGCTCTGCCTATATTTTCCGCTAAGAGTTTTATAGTGTCCAGTCTTAGATTTAGGTCTCTAATCCATTTTGAGTTTATTTACGTGTATGGTGTCAGGGATTGTTCTAATTTCATTCTTTTACATGTAGCTGTCCAGTTTTCCCAGCACCACTTATTGAAGAGACTGTCTTTTCTCCATTGTATATCCTTGCCTCCTTTCTCATAGATTAGTTGACCATAGGTGCGTGAGTTTATCTCTGGGCTTTCTATCCTGTTCCATTGATCTATATTTCTGTTTTTGTGCCAGTACTCTATTGTCTTGATTACTGTAACTTTGTAGTAGAGTCTGAAGTCAGGGAGTGTGATTCCTCCAGCTCCGTTTTTTTCCCTCAAGACTGCTTTGGCTATTCAGGGGTCTTTTGTGTCTCCATACAAATTTTAAGCTTTCTTGTTCTAGTTCTGTAAAAAATGCCATTGGTAATTTGATAGGGATCGCATTGAATCTGTAGATTGTTTTGGGTAGTATAGTCATTTTCACAATATTGATTCTTCCAATCCAAGAACATGGCATATCTCTCCATCTGTTGGTATCACCTATAATTTCTTTCATCAGTGTCTTACAGCTTTCTGCATACAGGTCTTTTGTCTCCCTAGGTAGGTTTATTCCTAGGTATTTTATTCTTTTTCTTGCAATGGTAAATGGGAATGTTTCCTTAATTTTTCTTTCAAGTTTTTCATCATTAGTGTATAGGAATGCAAGAGATTTCTGTGCATTAATTTTGTATCCTGCAACTTTACCAGATTCATTGATTAGCTTTATTAGTTTCATGGTGGCATCTTTAGGATTCTCTATGTATACTCTTATGTCATCTGCAAACAGGGACAGTTTTACTTCTTCATTTCCAATTTGTACCCCTTTTATTTCTTTGTCTTCTCTGATTGCCATGGCTAGGACTTCCAAAGCTATGTTAAATAATAGTGGTGAGAGTGGATATCCTTGTGTTGCTCTTAATCTTAGAGGAAATGCTTAGTTTTTCACCATTGAGAATGATGTTTGCTGTGGGTTTGTCGTATATGGCCTTTATTATGTTGAGGTAGGTTCCCTCTATGCCCACTTTCTGGAGAGTATTTTTTATCATAAATCGGTCTTGAATTTTGTCAAAAGGTTTTTCTGCATCTATTGAGATGATCATATGGTTTTTATCTTTTAATTTGTTAATATGGTGTATCACATTGATTGATTTGCATATATTGAAGAATCCTTGCATCCCTGGGATAAATCCCACTTGATCATGGTGTATGAGCCTTTTAATGTGCTGTTGGATTCTGTTTGCTAGGATTTTGTTGAGGATATTTGCATCTATATTCATCAGTGATAATGGTCTGTAATTTTCTTTTTTTGTAGTATCTTTGTCTGGGTTGGGTATCAGGGTGATGGTGGCATCATAGAATGAGTTTGGGAATGTTCCTACCTCTGCAACTTTTTGGAAGAGTTTGAGAAGGATGGGTGTTAGCTCTTTTCTAAGTGTTTGATAGAATTCACCTGTGAAGCCATCTGGTCCTGGACTCTTCTTTGTTGGAAGATTTTTAATCAGTTTCAATTTCATTACTTGTGATTGGTCTGTGCATATTTTCTATTTCTTCCTGGTTCAGTCTTGGAAGGTTATACCTTTCTAAGAATTTGTCCATTTCTTCCAGGTTGTCCATTTTATTGGCATAGAGTTGCTTGTAGTAGTGTCTTAGAATGCTTTGTATTTCTGCAGTGGCTGTTGTAACTTCTCCTTTTTCATTTCTAATTGTATTGAGTCCTTTCCCTGTTTTTCTTGATGAGTCTGGCTAATGGTTTATCAATTTTGTTTATCTTCTCTAGAACCAGCTTTTAGATTTATTGATCTTTGCTAATGTTTTCTTTGTTTGTATTTCATTTATTTCTGCTCCGATATTTATGATTTCTTTTGTTCTACTAACTTTGGGTTTTGTTTGTTCTTCTTTCTCTAGTTCCTTTAGGTGTAACATTAGATTGTTTATTTGAGATTTTTCTTGTTTATTGAGGTAGGCATGTATAGCTACAAACTTCCCTCTTAGAACTGCTTTTGCTGCATCCCATAGGTTTTGAATCATCATGTTTTCATTGTAATTTGTCTGTGGTATTTTTTGATTTCCTCTTTGATTTCTTCAGTGATCTCTTGGTTATTTAGTAACGTATTGTTTAGCCTCCTTGTGTTTGTGTTTTTTACGGTTTTTCCCTGTAATTGATTTCTAATCTCATAGTGTTGTGGTCAGAAAAGATGCTTGATATGATTTCAATTTTCTTAAATTTATTCAGGCTTGATTTGTGACCCAAGGTGTGATCTATCCTGGAGAATGTTCCGTGTGCACTTGAGAAGAACGTGTAATCTGCTGTTTTTGGATGGAATGTCCTATAAGTATCAATTAAATCTATCTGGTCTACTGTGTCATTTAAAGCTTGTGCTTCCTTATTAATGTTCCCTTTGGATGATCTGTCCATTGCTGTAAGTGAGGTGTTAAAGTCTCCTACTATTATTGTGTTACTGTCAATTTCCTCTTTTATAGCTGTTAGCAGTTGCCTTATGTATTGAGGGGCTGCTATGTTGGGTGCATATATTTTCATAATTGCTATATCTTCTTCTTGGATTGCTCCCTTGATCATTATGTAGTGTCCTTCCTTGTCTCTTGTAACACTCTTTATTTTAAAGTCTATTTTATCTGATATGAGTGTTGCTACTCCAGCTTTCTCTTGATTTCCAATTTGCATGGAATATCTTTTTCCATCCCCTCACTTTCAGTCTGTATATGTCCCTAGGTGAAGTGCATCTCTTGTAGACAGAATATAGATGGGTCTTGTTTTTGTATCCATTCAGCAAGCCTGTGTCTTTTGGTTGGAGCATTTAATCCATTCATGTTTAAGGTAATTATCGATATGTATGTCCCTATTACCATTTTCTTAATTGTTTTGGGTTTGTTTTGGTAGGTCCTTTTCTTCTCGTGTTTCCCACTTAGTAAAGTTCCTTTATCATTTGTTGTAGAGCTGGTTTGGTGGTGCTGAATTCTCTTCACTTTTGCTTGTCTGTAAAGCTTTTGATTTCTCTGTCGAATCTGAATCAGATCCTTGCCGGGTAGAGTAATCTTGGTTGTAGGTTCTTCCCTTTCATCACTTTAAATATATCATGTCACTCTCTTCTTGCTTGTAGAGTTTCTGCTGAGAAATCAGCTGTTAACCTTATGGGAGTTCCCTTGTATGTTATTTGTTGTTTTTCCCTTGTTGCTTTCAATAATTTGTCTTTGTCTTTAATTTTTGCCAATTTGATTACTATGTGTCTCAGCGTGTTTCTCCTTGGGTTTATCCTGCCTGGGACTCTCTGCACTTCCTGGACTTGGGTGGCTATTTCCTTTCCCATGTCAGGGAAGTTTTTGACTATAATCTCTTCAAATATTTTCTCAGGTACTTTCTCTCTCTCTTCTCCTTCTGGGACCCCTATTATGTCAATGTCGCTGCATTTAATGTTGTTCCAGAGGTCTTAGGCTGTCTTCATTTCTTTTCATTCTTTTTTCTTTGTTCTGTTCCATGGCAGTGAATTCCAGCATTCTGTTTTCCAGGTCACTTATCCTTTCTTCTGCCTCAGTTATTCTGCTATTGATTCCTTCTAGTGTATTTTTCATTTCATTTATTGTATTGTTTGTCTCTGTTTGTTTGTTCTTTAATATTTCTAGGTCTTTGTTAAACATTTCTTGCATCTTCTCGATCTTTGCCTCCATTCTTTTTCTGAGGCCCTGGATCATCTTCACTATCATTATTCTGAATTCTTTTTCTGGAAGGTTTCCTATCTCCACTTCATTTAGTTGTTTTTCTGGGGTTTTATCTTGTTCCTTAATCTGGTACATAGCCCTCTGCCTTTTCATCTTGTCTATGTTTCTGTGAATGTGGTTTTTGTTCCACAGGCTTTTGTTCCACAGGCTGCAGGATCGTAGTTCTTTCTTCTTGCCTCTGCTGTCTGCTCTCTGGTGGATGAGGCTATGTCCATCAGGTTTATATGGTTCAGATTTGGAGTGCATTTAGCAATCCTTTTTCTTTTAACTGGAGAATTATATAATCATTACTTGTAATTACCGTTTAGGATTCTTCTTCATTAGTCCAAAGGGAATGTGGAGAACTAGGAAATGGGGTACTCCTTCCATTCAGAGCAACAAGTGTTAGACAAGAACATCCTGCATATCTAGGACTGCAACAGGTGCAGATGCCTCGTTTGGAGTTAATCGTCAAATGTTTTTACAGTTTTTCACTGACATCTCTCTCTCTGGTACCTACTCCTCCATCCATGCTATCACATGAACTGAGCATTTTTTAAATCAACTTTTCCTAGATACTAGTAACAGTAAAGGTAGTTATCATTGACTGAGCCCTTACAATATGCCAGGCACTCTGCCAAGCAATTTATATTAATTATCTCATTAATCGTAATGAAACTCTGTAACACAATACTAAAATCTCACTAAACAAAACTAAACACTCTTACAATACAATTCTGCAATCTCACTCCATGGTATTTCATTCCAAAGTAATGCCACTCCAAAGAAAGCTGAGAACTACATCTGCACAAAAAACCTGCACGTGACATTTATAGCAGTTTCACTCATAACTGCTAAAACTTGGAAGCAATTGAGATGCCCTCCAGTAGGTGAAGGGATAAATAAACTGTAGCACATGCAGACAATGGAATATTATCTAGCGCTAAAAAGAAACAAACTATCAAGCCAGGAAAAAACATGGAGAGACCTTAAATGCATATTAGTAAGTGAAAGAAGCCAATCTGAAACAGGCTACTACTGTATGATTTTAACCATATGGCATTCTTGAAAAAAAAATTATGGGGACAAAAAAAAATTATGGGGACAGTAAAAAGATGAATGGTTGCCACAGGTGTTGGGGGTGTGGAGGGATGAATAGAGCACAGAAGATTTTCAGGGCTGTGAAAATGCTCTGTATGATATTTGATGAAGATACATGTAACTAAACATTTGTCCAAACGTATAAACATACAACACCCAAAGTGAACCATAATGTAAACTATGGACTTTGGGTGATAATGATGTGTCAATATAGTTTCATCAATTGTAGCTGATGTACCACCCTGAAGGGGGATGTAGATAATGGTGGAGACTATTTATCCGTAGGGGCAGAGGGTACATGGGAAATCTCTGCACCTTCCCTTCAATTTTGCTATGAACCTAAAACTGTTCTATGAATATAAAATCTTTTTAAAAAAATCACTGAAGCCTAGAGAAGTAAATAAAATTTCAAAAGTCAGACACTTTGTCAATGGTATAGCTGGGTTTTGAATCCAGACATCTGTTTCATAGTGGATGACTGAAATAGATTGTTGGGTTTTTTTCCTCTCCTGATTACAGTCTTTCCCCTTCTAATTTGTCCTTCCTCAGTCTTTAAAAAATTATATTTTCCTCAAGCTCACAAAACTTTTCAGAGCTTCCTACTTTTAAGCACATCAAATTTAAACAGGTTTTAACTTTTAAAATCCAAACCATCTAAAACATGGCCCTTTCACAATGAATTAGCTTTATTTCTCATTGAAAAATAGCAACTACCATTGTGAGCAGGAGCCACTTTGCTCTGCCCTGAACTTAGTATTTTATATGAATTACTTCATCTCTTTCCTATTTTTCAGATGAGAATACTGAAGCTTAGCATGGATGAATAACTTGCTCATGGTCACACAGCTAAAAATAATCCTCCTTGATTCCAAAACTCTTTAATTTCTGCAACACTGCTTTCTTCTCACTGAAAATGGAAAATCATCAAATTTTTCAACAGTAACAATTAATACAAACATATCATCTCTCTAACTATCCATCCATACATACAACATTTATTGTGCATCTATACATACCAGACCCTATGTTAAGTGCTATAGATATGGAGGTAACTTAGGCATGGTTGTTGCACTTGACCTCATAGATCTTTCAGAATTCACATTTGAGGCATATCAGGAATTTTCATCACTAATAAGCACTCAAAACCCAGCACCAAAGTGCCACACAGGAAGAAATATTAGTTTATGTGCTTAGAGGCACTGTTGACTTACAGGTAACTCTTCCTCTCTAATACTTTCTTCTTAGTATGTCTATTGCATCTGACACAGATTACTTCTTCCTGTTTCTATCTCCACCTTTCCATTTTCTCATCTCTCTTATTTTCTATTTCCTTCACATACTATTTCCTTTACCAGGAATACTCTTCCCTATCCTATCTGCCTGACTTATTTTTAAAGCACTGCCTTGTTAATGATCTATAATACCTTGTTCAAGGTCTATCAATGCACTTACTGCATTTTTTCATAATAACTGAATTATGTACTCATCTCCAAAAAAACAGCATGATCCTTTAAGACAATTTTGTTACCTTTGTTTATTTATTTATTTATTTTTGCATTACGCGGGGCTCTTCACTGCTGTGGCCTCTCCCGTTGCTGAGCACAGGCTCCGGATGCGAAGGCACAGCGTCCATGGCTCACAGGCCCAGCCGCTCTGCGGCATGTGGGATCTTCCCAGACCTGGGCACGAACCCGTGTCCCCTGCATCGGCAGGCAGACTCTCAACCACTGCGCCACCAGGGAAGCCCCCTTGTTTATTTCTATAGCCTCAGGACTTAGCAGAGTTTCTGACAAATCGAGGATATTCAATAAATCTTTGTTGTAACAATATGTGAATGGTTCACTTTCCCTAAACTTTAACTTTAATACCAAAAACATTTTTAAAAGGTATAATTAATTAGAATTATTTATTTTTCTGAGTGAGATTGTTAGAATTTGCTCAATATATAACATGCCCGATGTTCTTTTTGCTTTGTAGCTGTTGTTTTTGCCTATATCTGAAATTATACCATATTATATTTGCCTATATCTGAAATTATATCGTACTATATTCTACACAGAAGTGGCATTATTGTCTGCTATATTTTATTGCACATATATGAAGTAATACTATTGTTCCTAAATAATTCACACATTCAGATTTATCATTTGTTCATGGGACATTATTTTTGTCCCACGAACAAAGTTCATTCTCAAAGTAAAAATGCATGTTTAACTCATATGTTACTTTTCTAATCTAGAGTTTCTCAAACTATATTCCATAGAACAGTATTTCCACAAGCTCCCCAGAAACAAAGCATGGCCAAATGGATTTGGGAAATGATGCAAAGTTCGTAATTTGCTCTTGAAAATATACTATAGACATCAGAATATAAGAGATTCTGACGAAAGCCGGTTTTGTGGCCAAGAATTGGAAACAACCCAGGTTTCCATCTATAGGAAAATGGATGAATCAAATATAGTAAAAACACATGATGGAATATTGTGTAAAAGGCAAAATAAGTTGGCTAGATCTTTATATAACAACATGGAAAGAATTCAAAAATATGATTTTGCATTAAAAAAGGTGAGAAACAGAACATCATGTGTAACACAGAGTATTGTCAGAAGCTGAAGGCAGTGAAGGATAAATATTAGAGGAAAATTTCATTCATGCCTCACCATGTCTGAATTCAAAGGCGTCTATAAGAAGAACTGAGTTTGCTTTGAATCACTGAGACAGAATTAGTAGATCAGTTGCCAATCATAAACCATATTCAACAATTTTCAGACCATTTTGTTCCACAAACACAGCCTGCCAAAATTCTTACTTTCCCAATAACCAAAATGACTTTCCCCACTCTGTATTTTTTTTCCTGGAATTTTAAAGAGTGGTCAGGACACACAGTGCCTAGAAATAGCCTCAGACAGAAGAGAGTGCCCTTTTCTTTCTTAGCATGTGTTCATGAACACCACACACACAAACCTTCACATGAGCACTCCCTATGTGCTAGGGAGATGACAGTGAAGGAAGCAAGTTAAAGTCCCTACTCTCAAAATGTTTATACACTTTCAGGCATTTAGCACTCAATGTACTTTACTCAGAGTGAAACATTTCTAGCTACATTAATCCCCCTCAGTACTAATTCAACTCATGATATAGAGCAGCAGTTCCTTTAAAAAGAGAGCAAATTAAAATAAATTTCTTCCTGTTAGTAGTTTTTAAAAAATTGAAGGTATCATTTCTTTTTTTCTTGCCTTCTTGTTTTCCTTCTTTTTAAAAAAAATTTTATCAGATTATATTGATTTACAATGTTGTGTTAGTTTCAGTAGTACAGCAAAGGAAAGCATCATTTCTTAAAAACGAACACGAGTCGTCTAATTTCTGTGTCCTCCTAATTCTAAGTTACAAGTCTTATAAATTGCATAAAATTCAAAGTTTCTTTATGGTCAATTTTTAACTCTTAAGTTCTTAGTGTTACCTCTTTTCTCTCCTACCCACCGCATCCTCTTCTTAAGCTATCGTTTCTTGAGCACTTATTATAGGTTAGGGATATTGTTAGGAATTTTACATGTTATATCATTTATTCATCATGACAGCCTTATTCTCCCCAGATAAGAAAACTTGAATGAAAGAGATTAAGTAACTCTAGCAAGGCCCAGGCTAGTATACAACAATGTCAGTGCTGGCAAGTGAGCTAAGGGTGAACTTGAATAATTCAAGTGCCTGAGCTGCTAGTATTTCAGTTAACAGCCCTTAAGTTAGTGGGTTGTTCTCAATCAGTTTAGTGGAAAGAAACTTCTCTTGTTTTGGGCCCTCCATGTGTATTCTCAAAGTGGAAGATATACTGGCAAAGTACACATTGATTCAGTTCTTGTGCCTACTTACACTCTACAGAGACATCCTGGTCAGGCAAACATTGTATAGATTCAGAGATTCCTCAGGCAATGCTTCCTTTTTCCACCCTGTAAATCACCACAACCTACCAGGCTGCCCATCTTCACACAGATATGGAAAATTCTATTCTTATACACGTTCATCTTTAAGTGCATTTTCTGGTATCTAATATTAAACATGGAAGGACGGAAAGAGACTAACTTCCTGGCCTCACTTCAGGATGGTGTGCTTACTTGAGGAGGTTTATTTGAAGAAAAAGGATATATTTTCTCATTAACCATAAGCTTGAAAGGCCTTGACTTAATAGATGAGTCCTCACCTCATAAAAGCAAGTCAGCAGAAGCTGCATGACAGAAGGGGAATTCAACCTTTTAATTTCAAGACATTGACACCAGGCAGTAGTCTCCAGAGTAATCTATGACAATCCATTCATCATAATTACAATTTTAACACTCTTTATCTTTCAATTAAACTTGCGTTCTGTGGGCCACTTAATTAATGAACTGACAATGGCCTTATTTCTGCAACCATATATCTGAGTAAGCACTGGCTGAAAAACCATGAGTGTAAATCAGTCAGAAAGAGAAGAGAAAAAATAAAGGATGAGCTGGAATTCAGCTTTCCTAAGCACCACCAACACACTCACCAACCACAAAAAAGCATCTTTTAAGTTTATTCTCCAACCATCTAACATTTGTGCAATTCAAAAATAGCTCTGAGGAAAGCATATGGCAGGAAAGCATGCTGACTTGACCATCTAGCATTTAAATTAGACAAATTAATTACTTCAACATGTTTTTATAATGACTTCCTTAGGCTGTGTCCCCAGTCTACTATATTTTGGTGTCTCATCTTTTGAAAATTGAAAATTCTTCTAGCAATTCCATTTGTATTACTTGGTGGAAAGCTTTGGATTTTAAATTTATTTATTTGGATATAAATAGTCATAAATTTACATGTATAAAGATACTCATCTCCTTCTCCACACCATAGAACATACTTTCTAGAATTAATAACAGAAGTATTACATTGGAGAGATGAAAACAAAGCAGCTAATAGACTTAATATATTCCCTAACTTTTGTATGTATACATATCTCAGAATATTTGTTGTTATAAATTCACAAGAGTCTCTATAAATTTAGTTTGGAAATCATTTAGGTTGGAAGCAAAAAAGCATTTGTTTCATAGAATCAATACCCTATCCCTCCCTCTCTACATATATTTTTTCCTATTTTCTCATGTTATATAATCAAATGCGGTATTAATGACCTCTGGTCTTATAATTGCCTCCTAGACTTGCATGAGCTCAGGGAAAGCTGTCATCCAAAATTACTGTGTGAAACCGCTGTGCCTCATGGTCAGCACTGGGCTAGACAGCTCGAAGGTAGAGATGCCTGCATAATAATACAATTTGACAGGCACAACAGGACTTTTAGAGTTTTCACAGAAATTGTTGAGTAAGGCTGCCCAATTTAAAAGGAAAATGAGATTTAAACGTTATGCAAATACTATTTTGTGTCCCCTTGATTTTTTAAGTATCCATATTCCAATAAGACAACTGTTTTGTCTTTTTGCTAAAACTGCATAATAGAAGATTATGTTAATGTAAGAAGATTATGTTAATAATGACCTGAGAGATGCAAGTCTGTTTAAAATCAAACATGCTACAAGAGACACTTCATGGTATAGATGTGGCCATAGGTACTGGGTAACTTTGTTTTCCAAAAATCTTCCAATCAAGGTAACTGGCATCATACAAAAAGTATATGCTTGTTGAGTCAAATACAGGTGCTGTCAGGCAGCCTCAGGCTGTCTGGCCATCAAGTCGTGTTCCTATCATGCCTCGCTTGCTACACACCCACTGAAATGTGCCCGTTTTATATCTTATCCCTCCTCTGCTTTCCAGACTTTAATTTGTCAGTGTGTGTATAGAGCTGCCCCAGGTATCATGTGCTCTTTAACAACATTTGTTTGACATAATTTGGCTTTGTGGTTGAATTTTGGAGAGCAGGCAATGTTATCATAGATTGTCAGCAAACACATTTAGAGGCACTTAGTTTTTCAGAACCCCAAAATTGACGACTCTGCCAGCACTGCATTATGTCTTCTGTGGGCCCTATGTAATTTTGCCTTTGTGGGCCCCTCTGTTCATAAAAAAATATTAAAATCTTTATTTTATGGCTGTGCTGATATAAAGATTAATATAATACAGACTGAAATATATTCATTTATTTTCTTTTAATTTTAAAAGTAATCGAAACTTTTCCAAGGGTTCCTAAAAGTATCATGAGGTCTAAGTGGTGCTTTCATTGTGGCTAATGGGTAAATTGGCCTTATACTCTACCTACGTGGAAGTCACGTGTGGCTTGGTCCAAACAGTACCGATTTCAGAGTGAAACGCAGCAAGGTTAATATCTAGGCCAATAGCAGTGAACTTTTTAAGCCTCAGTTTTATATCTAGGAAATGTAGGTGGCAGTGCCTTCTTATTGGGTTAGTGTGGGTAAAAATGAAATCATTAGTCCGTATGATCCAGTAATCATGCTCTTTGGTATTTCCCAAATGAACTGAAAACTCATATCCACAAAAATCACTGAACATGGATGTTCACAGCAGTTTCATTCATAATTGCCAAAACTGGGAAACAACCAAAATGTCCTTCAATAGGTAAAAGGATAAATAAACTGTGGTACATCCATACAATGGAATATTATTTAGTGCTAAAAGGAAATGAACTATCGAGCTATGAAAAGACATAGAGAAACCTGAAATGCACATTACTAAGTGAAAGAAGCTATCTAAAAAGACTACATACTGTATGATTCCAACTACATGACATTCTGGAAAGGTTAAAACTATGGAGACAGTAATTTTTACTGTCAGTGGTTACCAGGGATTGAGTTGGAGGGGGTTGGGATGAAAAAACAAAGTACAGAGGATTTTTAGGGCAGTGAAAATGCTCTGTTATGATACTATGATGACAGATACATGTCATTATACATTTTTCCAAACCCACAGAATGTACAATACCAAGAATAAACCCTAATGTAAACTATGGACTTCTAAGTGATAATGCGTGAATGTAGGCTCATCAGTTGTAGGAACTGTACCATCTGATGGGGGCTATATTGATAACATGGGAGGCTGTGTGTGCATGGGGGGCAGGGGTATATGGTAAATCTGTGTACCCACCAATCAATTTTGTTGTGAATTTAATACTGCTCTAAAAAATAAAGTCTTAGAGTAAAACAAAAAAATGAGACATTAGTAAAAATGTGACTAGCATAGGTCCTGGTTACAATAGATGTCCATAAATTATATATACTCAGTAATTTTTGAGCTACATGTAGTTATTTGACATACAATTTTTTTTTTCTTCCAAGACCAAATTTTCCATATTAGGATGGGATACTTCATTAGATGCTTCAGGAAATAAAAAAAAAAATTGTGTAGTTTTTTTATTTTTTATTTATGTTAACTGAAATGTAACTGGAGAGTCACATAACTGACAAATATATCACTTACATAAATCTCATTGCTAATCAACCATCCCCTCTTTTTTGGGAAGATCCTAATATCACTCCTAATGATAAATCAGGGACAGCAGGATTGTTCTCAAGAGTAACAATAAAGAGGAGAGGGTCACTGTGTCATTAGTGGACTAGAATGCTAAAAAATTATCAAAAGTATTGTGATAGAGTAAAATCAGCACTTTTTTTTTTTTTTTTTTTGCGGTACGCGGGCCTCTTACTGTTGTGGCCTCTCCCGTTGCGGAGCACAGGCTCCGGACGCGCAGGCTCAGTGGCCATGGCTCACAGGCCCAGCTGCTCTGGGGCATGTGGGATCTTCCCGGACCGGGGCACGAACCTGTGTCCCCTGCATCGGCAGGCGGACTCTCAACCACTGCGCCACCAGGGAAGCCCAGCACATTTTTATAAGAGAAAATGACTTGTCTTACCTCTTTGTTCCTTTGCACTTAGTAAATTCTTGCTGATCAGTTAATTGGGTTATTATTACCTAAACCACATCAAATAACACTCTATGTTCTCTTATTAAACTAAGCCATAATATTAATGGCTATAAAGATAGAAACTATGAGGAAATTCTCTGGACATCGTAAAACTGTTCTTTAAAGTGCCCTAGAACACATGTCTCTGATCTTATCTGCTATTATTCTCTCCTCACTTCTCTGATTGCATCTATAACCATTACCCTGGGGCTTACACAACTCTCAAGATATTGTCTATCATCAGATATGAAATGACAGGATAAAACATATTTGAGGAGCTTTCAGTGAATCCTTGTGTTGGCTGCTATGAGATGCTGTTTGTGAGGAGCCCAGCTGCCTGTAAGAATTCTGGCCAGAATCCAGGTTTTCAGCCTAAAGCCTTTTATAGATTTCCTAACCCAGGTGATTAGGATGAACCATGTTGAATGAAGAGTCCTCCCCCTTGGCCTCTGAATAAGTTTGAGTAGCTTCTGTAACTCCCAGATTCTGCCCTCTGCCTATTATTACTGGAATGAGAAACACAAAATCAATGGCCTAGAACCAAGACTAAAGTTACCCACTTCAAGTGTCCTTTCCCTTTAACCTCCTCCAGTTCCCAGTGTATTTTTAGCCAAAAAAGAAAAAGCCCTTAGGCCTGATCTTATTGTATCAGATGTATGGAAGAAGAGAGAAGGTCACCAGAGGGAAATCCTAACAGAGAACTAAGGCTTTTAATTCTATAACCCAATTAATGATCTTGTCCTTGATCTTGACTCAGCTTTATGGAAAGAAAGGGAAAGAATCTTTTATCTCTACCAATGTCCAAAAGATATCTTTGCTTATTTGGTGCGTGAAAAATTTGGAAATTTATTAAAACTCAACATTCTAAATACATTAGTAAAATCACCTGGCCCAATACGCATTGTAGCTAAAGCATGTCAGGGCTGAGTCACTGCCAACCGAAAACCCTGTTGGCAGGAAAAGCGAATTTTCAACAGCTCTGACAGTGTAAAGCAGGAGGCATGTTTGACAAGATGCCGCGTATTAAATTAAAAGGCTTTAGCATCTGGTTAGGTAACACCTGCTGTGGCGAACACTCCCAGGCACACAAAATAGCATTCAAGCTGAATATTTAAATCTCCCAACATAACCCAACAAAGCTCTAACTCTAAATAAAACAAACTAAATCATGTCTCTCTAGCCATCAACAGAGTTATAATTATATAACCAAAAATATTCGGGCTATGGCATTGTTTGCTATCCACCGAGTTAAAATGTGGTAGTGGGTGCTATAGAAAGTTATAAAGTTACAAAGTATATTAAAACGTGTTGCCCTGCCTTGGAGAATTTTACTGTGTGCAGTATTTAGAAGAGGAACAGAGCTCAGAGAATAACATTTTGTGTCCTATTATGTTGTATTGATATATAATTAAAGCAGAAATTGTCAGTGAGAAGGGGGAGATGATGGTACCAAATAACAGAGAAAAACAAGCCATAGGAAAAGAAGAGCTGGCAGGGCTCTTCTAAGGACTTTGTCTTTGAATGGGAGTCAAGGCTCAAGGATTAGAGTCATCAGGGATGGGGGAGAGGCAAGTGTATGTGTGTTCTGGAATTGTCAGGACACACTACCATGACATAGTACTGTTAAAAGTTCAGTAACATGTTCTGAGTCTATGGATACCAAGAAATATTCTTAGAATAATTGAATTTTCTGTGTAGTTTCCTGCAGTGAGGAGATTTGTCAGCTCAGTTTGGACCAGGTTATTTGACAATTCTATTTCTCACTGTAAATTAATAAATTGACACTTAGATGATTCCTTTATTGACTCCACAAAATATTATTGAATGTCCAACATGCAGGAGATCCTGTAATTTTTTTCAGATATTACAACATGTACAATGGTGGAAAAAACATAGTAAACAAAGGTAACTGAAGCAATTACAGTACAATGTGGGAAATGCTATAATGGAGCTATAACCAGCGTGTTGAGCATGCACAGGCACAGTTCAACTAACCCCTGTAGTGGGTATGTGTATGGAGGGAGCATCATATGAAAAATGAGTAAGAGTTAGCCAGACAAAATATCTGTTGAGTAAAAACACTTCCAGATTAGGGAACAGCATAAACAGTTTCCTAACGTCCAAAAAACCATGAGTACGTTAAAATTATAACACTCTCAGAGAAAACCTCAGGGGTAAAATGTAATCTTGGATTAGGCAATGGCTTCTTAGAGACGACACTAAAAGCTCAAGCAACACAAGAAAAAACAGATAAACTGGACACCATCTGCTATGGCCTGAATTGTGTCCACCCAAATTCATGACCCCCAATGTGATGGTATTTGGAGATGGGGCCTTTGAGAGATGACTAAATTTAGATGAAGTCATAGCAGTTGGATTATTGCCCTTTAGAAGAAAACAAAGGGGCAGCAGAGGTTTCTCTCTCTGCCATTTGAGGAGAAGCAAGAAAGCAGCCATGTTTAAGGCAGGAAGAGGACGTGGCCATGCTGGCACCCTGAATTCAGATTTTTCAGCCTCCAGAACTGTGAGGAAATAAATGTTTAAGCCACCAAGTCTATGGTATTTTGTTAAGGCAGGCTGAGCTCACTAATACGCTATCAAAACTAATAAATTGTGCACTTCAAGTGAAATCGTCCAGAAAAGACAACTGATAGAATGAGAGAACATTTTTGAAAATCATGTATCTTATTATAAGTACTTGTTTCTCGAATATATGAATAACTATAACAACTCAAGAATAAAAAAATAACCCAGTTTAGGAGCTTCCCTGGTGGCGCTGTGGTTAAGAATCTGCCTGCCAATGCAAGGGACACAGGTTTAAGCCCTGGCCTGGGAAGATCCCACATGCCGCAGAGCGACAAAACCCGTGCACCACAACTACTGAGCCTGAGCTCTAGAGCCCACAAGCCACAACTACTGAGCCCACGTTCCACAACTACTGAAGCCTGCTTGCCTAGAGCCTGTGCTCTGCAACAAGAGAAGCCATGACAATGAGAAGCCTGTGCACCACAAAGAAGAGTAGCCCCTGCTCACCCCAACTAGAGAAAGCCCGAGCACAGCAACAAAGACCCAACAGCCAAAATAAATAAATAAATAAATAAATTTACTAAAAAAACAAAACAAAACCCAGTTTAAAAGTGAGCAAAGAATCTGAATAGACAGTTCTCCAAAGATGTACGAATGGCCAATAAGCAAAAGAAAAGATGTTCAACATCATTAACTATCAGAGAAATGCAAATCAAAACCACGAGATACCACTTCACATACACTAGGATGGCTATAATCAAAAAGATAAATAATAAATGTTAACAAGGATGTAGAGAAGCCACATCCTTGATGTGGAGATGTAAAATGGCACAACTGATGGAGATGTAAAATGGCACAACTGCTTTGAAAAGCAGTCTGGCCGTGTCTCCAATGGTAAAATAGAGTTATCATATGATCCAGCAATTCCATTACAAGGAATATACCCAAGAATATGGAAAACATATGTCCACACAGAAATTTGAACATGAATGTTCAGAGCAGCATTATTCATTATAGCTAACAGATGGAAACAACTGAAATGTCCAACAATTGAAGAATGGATGGAAAAATGTAGTATCTACATAAAATGGAATATTATGCAGAAATAAAAGAAACAAAGTCCCGATACTTGCTGTATCATGGATGAGCCTTGAAAATGTTATGCTAAGTTAAAGAAGCTAGTCACAAAGGACAATGTATTGTATAATTCCATTCATATCAAATGTCCAGAATAAACAAATATATAGAAACAGAAAGGAAATTGGTGGTTGCTAGCACTAGGGGAGATGGGGAGATTGGGGGAGGTGATAGCTAAGGAGTGCGGGAGTGCTTTGGGGTTAATAAAATGTTCTCAAATTGATTGTGGTGATGGATGCACAGCTCTGTGAATCTACTGAAAGCCAATGAATTGCATTTGAAGTGGGTAAATTAGATGGCATGGGAATGATGCTTCAACAAAACTGTTTAAAAAAGGCAGTTCAGTATGGATTCAGTGTAGTGTAAGCTGTGTTAATCATTTTGGTCTTTGGTGAAGGGCAATGGGAGCCATGGAAGGGATTTAAGCAGGTGAATGACATTATTAACATTATCTTCCTTCTTATGAATTTAACAACCACTCAGAGACACTGAAAGCAACAAAATTCTGGACTTGCCAAACTAAGGGTAGGATTCTGGGCCTTATTAAATTTATCAAGGCAATAACACCCTGGCATACTCCTTTTAATAACCATTCAGTCTTCTTGTAGACATCCAATTCTTTTAATTTCAACAGCATTCATTTATTGTTGCCATTAGAAATTTTTCCATTCCTTTTTGACAATCTTGATATCCCTTCCCCAGTAACAAAACAAAAGATGTTAAACCAACACTGTACATAAGAAATATGTCATTTTCCCTTTTCCTTCCAGGAAACTTCCCCTAACATCTGAGTATCTTTTGGTCAATAGAAGCATGAAGAATCTCAGAAGACTCTACTTTCTTGGGAAGTACCCTTCAAGATAAATTTTTCAAGAAGGAAATATATGGAAAATAACTCACATATATTCTTAATCTCTTCAATTGCTCATAAGAAATCTGCAAAGACTTAGCCAAAGTTAGGAAAAACTCTTGAGTTCCCTCTATCCTACAGATATTTATTCATTTATAGAACAAGTCTTGGCAATACTGAACTGCTACATAAACATACATGTGCATAAAATTACATATAGAGAGTGAAATGTATAATCATGTACATAATACATTGATTTTTACTGCCATATACTGTCTTTCTACAGCTTCATCAAATAAATCACGTGTTGGCACTCTTATCTTCCCTCACCTGAGACAACGTGAAATAATCACTTATTTCTTGAAGTAGCCTTGTAAAATTCCTCCATCTGAACTTTAAGTAGCAACTACTTAGTAACCCAAACTGGCACAGGAGATGAACCCTATTTGCCATCCTGTTCTGAAATTGTATTTTTTTTCACATCTTCTTCAAAAATTAATGCTTTGCAAATAGTCCAAGTTATAAACTTCTGTAGAAATTTTTTTCAACTGCAGAATCATGTTTTAGATTATTATCTTTTGTTTACATGCATAAATTGCATTAGAATGATTGACTCTTGTCCACATTATGCAGATAAAGCAACACAGGAAAGTCACTGTATTTGACTGAGAGATCATAGCACTCCTTACCTGTTTTTAAGCTAATGTTTCTTGGGAGAATGGAAAATAGCTATGAGTCAAAGTATATATTCAGATGTTCTTTTTTCCCAATTTTATCTTTCGTTGTTGAAATAATTTGTTTAATAATGTACATCAAGAAGAAGAACATATTTTATGAGTAAGAATTTTATACAGGAAGAAGTAAAAGGAGATTATTTTTCAGGGAAGAAAACATTTTCAACACTTCCTTCGTGCTGAGTTTTTACATTCTCTTTAACAGCCCCACACTATTAAATACATACTAGCACCCAGTCTCATTGTGCAATAACTTAGTTACTCTGAAATTTATTATTGCCTTTTGCTTGTGTTCTTTAAAAACCCTTTATCTATACTTCACAAGTAAGCAAAAATCAAATTAGCTTTTCTAAATCTCTGCTTTTAATGCATTAAAGAAGGTTCAGTCCTCTTCTAATTAGCCATGAGTTTGCTAATTTTGCTCTGTTGCTTTGAAAAAAAAATCACTCTTAGAATCATTTGAGTGGTGAAGTCAATGGTACACACAAAAGGAGGACCCTGATTGGTTGAAGAATCTTGACAGATGTTGAACTATGAATTGTTTAGAACACAATAATACATAAAACATTAAAATTAATGAGATGTTTAGGTGAGATATCTCTCATTTTAAATTACTCTTTCCACTCTCCCTTTGATTTTTGTTCATCAAGCTTAGTAAATCTTCAGATCCCAGTAAGACAGAAGACTAAAAGCTTTTTGTTCTAATCCAATATAAATAACTCTGCATCTAGATGGTAAATTCTGTGAGGGCCAGAACTAAGCCTTTCTTGCCTCTGTTATACTGCCAGCTCCTCACTCTAGGTTTGTCAAAGAGATTACATTTGTTAAATAAAGACAATGTTAAACTGTTCACATTTAGTAATGAAAACTTTAATGCAGATGGATTAGCATTAGAAAAAACATAACTAAAATATTGTTCCTGATAAAGCTATTGAGGTATGAATTTTAAAACATGCCATACCAGGTTCATTCTTTTAGAAGCACTATTCTTTTTTTTTTTTATTTTATTTATTTTTGCATGCATTGGGCCTTTGCTGCCACATGCAGGCTTTCTCTAGTTGCGGCGAGTGGGGGCTACTCTTCGTTGCGGAGCACGGGCTCTAGGCGTGCGAGCTTCAGTAGTTGTGGCACGTGGACTCTAAGAACACAGGCTCAGTAGTTGTGGCGCACGGGCTTAGTTGCTCCGTGGCATGTGGGATCTTACCGGACCAGGGCTCAAACCCGTGTCCTCTGCATGGGCAGGAGGATTCTTAACCACTGTGCCACCAGGGAAGTCCCTAGAAGCGCTCTTCTTTAAACATTTTAAACTTATATTACGTGTATTATAATCCTAAAATTTGATATCCTTGGAAATAAAATTTGCTACTTATTGTGTCTTCTGATTCTAGCACAAGGCAACTTAGTTCTTCTTGTGATTTAAAATAGAAATTGCAAGCTCATGTTTGGTTATCTTAATGTGTGGAAATTCTGTGAGGTCTGGCTGAAAGAACTTCCTTCAGAGAGAATATATTTTTCCTTCTGTTAGGCACTGTGAAGCAGGGACTAGTAATTTAAAAATTTGAACTCAAATCCTTTTCAAGGGCAGTATGGTGGTAATAACTTTTTTTTTTCTAAACCTTAACTCAGGTTCATACTGATAGTCTGACATCTTTTTGCTGATGGTAGAATTCTTCAAGGCAATCCTGTCTCTGGGAGTGTAGTCCTTCAGTGGTTCTGGATTTATACAGGGGTTTTAGTTATTCTCTTTCTTCCTAGATTCAAGGCCCTGTCTCCTCCCCTGCTCCCAGCATACCCCATTGACATTAAACCCCGAGTTTTTAGTTCTTGGGCTCAGCAAATGTCACCAGGCTGCTCAAGTCTTCAGAAAACACTGCACTGGTTTTTCAACAGCCTATTTGTTGCATTTTACCAAGGCTTTTGTACTGTGAAGGTCTTTCAGACTTTCATATTTGCCACATGAGCAGAAAGTGGAAGTTGAATATGATAAAATATTTAGAGATGTTGATTTCCTATACTGAATTAACATTAAACATGATTCAGGCTATCATGGAATTATCCTTGGAATTTTTTTCTCTGCGAGTTACCAAGTTTGTGAGACACATGATTAAATGTGACATAAAAAAATTAATAAGTTCATAAAAGAAAAACACAAGAAATCTAGGTTTATATCATATAAAATATGAACTGTATTTAAAATAATTCAGTCAACTAAAAAATTCACATTTCATCAGTGAAAGTGCTTTCTGTTAAAGATGTTTGGTCTGAAGAAGAAAAGCAAAACCTCAGGATTGAGAGGACAGAGGATGAGAGCTACCTTCTAGCTAGCTACCTACCTAGATAGCCTTTGAAAGGCTTTCACTTGGAAGAATTACTTCACAGATGGAATTATTATAAGGAAGTCAGAAAAATGTTTTTATTAAATTATAAATTCACATCACCATTTATTAATTCAACATTTTTTATGTGATTGTCATGTGTCAGAATTGTGCTGGCATCACAAAGATGGATGAAATAGGTTTCAGCTCTAAAGTTCTGCTTACAGTCTAAGGAGGTGACAGACATGTTCCAGGTATACTGTGATATATATTACATTGTGATAAAAATTGAAATTCATTCTAAAAAGTGGAGACAATTTTTCTGCAACTCAACTGTGCATCATGAAAAGTTATATAGAGCATTTATCATTGTTGGTGGGACTGCAAAATGGTGCAGTTACTTTGGAAGTTTGTCACTCCCTCAGAATGTTAAGCATAGAGTTACCAAATAACCTAGAAATTCCATTCCTAGTTATATACCCAAGAGAAATGAAAACACATCTCTACTCAAAAACTTGTATATGAGTGTTCATAGCAGCATTTTTCATAATAGCCAAAAAGTGGAAACAACCCAAATGCCCATCAGTTGATGAAAGGATAAACAAAGTTTTATCTGTTGGATGGTAGATCCATACAGTGGAATATTATTTAGCAATAAAAAGAAATGAACTATACTGATACATGCTATAACATGGATGAACCTTGAAAATGTGATAAGTGAAAGCAGTCACAAAAACCACATATTGTGTGATTCCAATTATATGGAACATACATGAAATGCACAGAATAGACAAATCCATAGACTAAGAAAACTAGTGTAGTAGTTTCCAGGAGCTTGGAGGAGAAGGGGAATGGAGAATTAACGCTAATAGGGACAAGTATTTTTTTCTTGGTGGGGATTATAGAAATGTTCTAAAATTAGATAGTGGTAAAGGTTGCACAACTCTGTGCATATGCTAAAAATCACCGAGGAGTACACTTCAAAAGAGTGAATTTTAAAGTTAGTAAATTTTATCTTAATAAAGCTATTATAAAAAACTATAAGGGAAAGAAAGCTACATAGAGCTTTTAAAAATCAAAATGGAAAATGACTTTCATAGAAGACAGCTTTTCCATTTTTGAGATCTAATATTTTCAATTCTATAGGATATAGATTTCAAGTTTAATTAAATACCTTGCTGAACACTTGGGAATTTATAACATTATAAATGTAATAATTTCAAAGTACTTGATAGAATCACCCCCATCCCCTTTTTTTTGGTTTGATGAACATATAAAGGTAAATTGGTTCTTGTCTTCATGCAGAAACTTGAAGGGTCTTTGGGGTAGGAATCACTTTTAAAATGCCGTACTGCTTCATCTGTGGTAATATATTCTTAGAGGACACTGAAAAAAATTAAATGCCGGGTGCCTGGGTAAAAGTCATTTCCTTATTAATAACTCCATTGTTTTCTAGTAATTCTTGTTTCATTTTACTGCCCTATATAAGACCAAATAAATAGCCTAAAACCACCAGGGTAAGAGTCAAAAGCTCTTGAGGTACGCATAATGCACAAATTCAAAAAATTAGTCCACACTATTTTAAGCCCGGCTCTCTGCTAGACACTTTTGAATAAGATGTAGTTTCAATCACATTGATGCTGATTATCTAGTGGGGAAAACAAAGCATATAGTTATATACAGTGGGACAGGACCTTATGATTAAAAGTGTGCAAAGTGCTATAGGAACACTCCAGAGGAGTGGGATTAATGGTAAGTGTGGGAGCCAAGGTTGGCTTTAAAAGATATTGTTTTCATATTGTTGAATATATTCAAACATTTAACAGGCTTTTGTTTGCCATCATGCTTCCATACTATTTAAATTCATACTTTCTGGGGCTTCCCTGGTGGCGCGGTGGTTGAGAGTCCGCCTGCCGATGCAGGGGACACGGGTTCGTGCCCTGGTCTGGGAAGATCCCACATGCCGCGAAGCGGCTGGGTCCGTGAGCCATGGCTGCTGAGCCTGCGTGTCCAGAGCCTGTGCTCCGCAATGGGAGAGGCCACAACAGTGAGAGGCCTGTGTACCGCAAAAAAAAAAAAAAAAAAATTCATAATTTCTAATTTATTTATATTTCACTATCTTTCAATACCAAGTTTCTACTGAAGGAAATTAAACATTCTGAAAGAACATTTCCTCTTTAGGCTGTACATTTCAGTCAGTTCATTGTAGATAATTTCTGTTATATTATCATACATTTTCAGGGGTAGAAATTAAATTAGTTTCTAGATAAAACACAATTCATATGATCAATAATAATAGCCCCAAACAATAATTTTCACTATATTTCAAGCACTGTTCTAGACCGTTACATGTGTTGACTTATTTAATATTCAGGATAATTATTTGATCTTGCTACTATGCACATCTCATTTTGTATGAGGGGAAATGGAAGCACAGAGAATTTAAGTAATTTCTCCAGTGTCTTACATGTCTTAATGTCTTATATGGAAAGGTTAGTACTTGAAGCCAGTTGTCTGGTGTCAATGTTCTGTTTTTAAAGCACTACACAGTACTGCCACTCTCATTCATTATTACATGGACACTGTAACACAATCTCATATATAGTACAAAGCAGAAACTTTAGGATATAAGCTCAGAGAAAGGATAAATAACCACTGTATTTCTAAAAAATGCTATTACCAACGCATATTCAAGCACAAACTACTTAAGAAATATTCTGTTTATTATAAACATATTAATATTTTAACATTGCAGATTCCTAATGATAACTCTATTCAATAAATGTACACAAATATTTTCAAATTTGGTTGCTTAATCCTTAAATCCGTTAGTGATTACATCTTAAAACTAGTAAGTATGCCATGTTTAATTCATGTAACTCTTTCTAGTAACAACAAGAAATAAACTATACATCTTCAGTTTAGAAGAGTTATACATTCACTCTTGGCTAATAGTAACCATTATAACAATAATAAATAACATTTTTAGTCTGTCTAAATGTATTGTTTTTACATAACTGTCAATTCCAATTTGTTGATGAGAAAGTGCAAGTGAAATTAAAGAGAAATATGTCATCTTTTAGCTACATATTAATGTTTAAGTAAACCTGAAAACATGTGCCAGTCAACTCCATGTTCTTATAGTCAAATGATGAATCATGTAAAACCCTGGGACTAGATTTCTTTATAAAAATTGTATATATTGATTCCTTTATTCAATGGATATTCATATTTTGTAAAACTTAATGTGATTTCTGACCTTAGGGAGCTTCCCTTAGGGATGAAAAACATGTGAACACGCACAGCACCGTGTGTTAAGCTTGAAGCATCTGTAACATCCAATGGCCATGACTGCGCTGATCTAGAATGTCTGTTGGGGGTGAGTCTGTCATTAGTTTATTCACATGAGAAAGAAAGGTGACTTCTGGGAAGGTAAATTAGGTAAGTGGTTTAAGTGTCCAGTTCTGGACACAACTGCTTTTGTTAGAATCCCAGCTCCATTCTTTTAGCAGCTGTGTATCCTTGGGAAATTTACTTTACCTTTTTGTGTCTCATATGATTCATCTGTAAAATAGGGAGGAATCACAGAACTAATCTCGCAGCCTCATTAGGTTGCTGTGAGACTTTACTAAATTATTCATGTAAAGTGCTTAGCAAGTATAAGTACTTGCTGATTAACATTACTATTATTAATTTTTAAAATCATTATTGGAACACACAGCTCATATCTTTAAGGACAGGAAGCTCATGTCACAGGTGATTCTAGGAGTAAGCCATTTATCCCCAAGCCCCACCTATCTATAAGGACTGGCACTGTCACATTAGTCATCAGCTTCCATGGATGATATTTCATATCCAGGCTCCCAAGTTCCCCCTCAGAATTCTATGATAGTCAATTCCAGTTATTTCTATTATGGAGAGAAAAGTGTCATTTGGGCCTAATATCATAATAATGACAGTTGTTTGATGGCCAGCCTGATGTTTAAAGGATCTGGACAGAACTGGTCCGAAAAAGCAATTAATATAAATGACCATAGAAGACAAAAGGTAAAAAATATATCAGACTCACAAATAATTTGGAATGTGTGTGAGGGTAATGAGTCCCATGAGTTTTTGATTAGCATTTGCATTTTGTTTAAATTTTTATTCATTTTCACATTTAAATTAGCAATTTAAAATACATGTTACATTGTAAAATACTTTGTGAATATATTAATCATTGCTGAGAATTCCAGCACTTGTCCAAAGAAAAGTTCTGTTATGTAACAATACTACACAAAATAAATTAGAAAGTTGATCTTTCATTGTCTTTTCCTATCATTTTATTATTCCAGGTTTTTAAAAATATTTGCATTTTGAGAATAGGATCAGACAAATGTGAAACATTTGTCACATACAGAGGGTATGACCATATTGAACCAGAATCCACTCCAATTTTTATCCGCAAATGAGTAAAATGCACTACTTTGTCATCTGTTTCCTCCCACCAGCACTACTAACGATTGTCATCACCTGCCATTTTGACATTTCAGGATTTTTAAAAATTAAGGTAGAGTTAACATATAACATTATACTAGTTTCAGGTGTATAACATAATGATTCGATATTTGTATATACTGTGAAATAATCACCATAAGAAGTCTAGTCTAGTCTACCATCTTAGCAACTTTCAAATATGCAATACAGTATTGTTAACTATTGTCACCATGCTGTACATTACATCCCCATGACTTATTTATTTTATAACTGGAAGTTTGTACCTTTTCACCCCCTTCATCCATTTTGCCTATCTCTTACCCTGTGTCTGGCAACCACCAATCTGTTCTCTGTATCTATAAGCTCTTTTTTTTTTTAAGAGTCCATCTGTAAGTGAGATCATACAGTATTTGTCTTTCTCTATCTGATTTATTTCACTTAGCATTGTGAAAATCACTTGCAAGTTCCATTATGACAAATGGCAAGATTTCCTTCTTTCTTATGGCTGAGTAATAGTCCATTGTATATATATATATATATATATATATATATATATATATATATATATACCACATTTTCTTTGTCTAGTCATCCGTCAGTGGACACTTAGGTTGTTTCCATATCTTGACTATCGTAAATAATGCCACAGTGAACACAGGGGTGTACATGTCTTTTTGCAGGATTGGTTCTTAAAGATCACATGCTATCCCTCCCTGTTCCATCATAACTGGGAGCAGTTACCACCAACACACACATGTACAAACACACAAATTAAAAGAGACAGAGACAAATAACACAAAGATTTCTCCTTGTCTTTCTGTCACAATTTCCAACTGATTATCACGTTTTGTCATTCTGCTTTTTTGATATCTCCTGTATCTATCCATCGTCTCCTTTTCCAGTACCATTGTCTTTTATTTTTAAAATTTTTAATTGAAGTATAGCTGATTTACAATATTATATTGGTTTCAGGTATAATATTTTTATTGATTATAATTCATTTAAAGTTATTACAAAATAATGCCTACATTTCCCTGTGTTGTACAATATATCCTTGTTGGCTATTTATTTTATACATAGTAGTACCCCTATCTCATGCCTTACCACTCCCCACTAGTAACCACTAGTTTTTTCTCTATAACTGTGACTCTGTTTCTTTATTACTATACTCACTCATTTGTTGTATTTTTTAGATTCCACATATAAGTGATCCCATAGAGTATTTGTCTCTGTCTGACTTATTTCACTAAGTGTAATACTCTCTTCTTTCTTTTTTATGGCTGAGTAACACTTCATTGTATATATATACAATGTATATATATATATATATACACACACATACACACCACATTTTCTTTACCCATTCATCCATCAATGGACACTTATACGTTTTTTCCATAACTTGGCAATTGTAAACAATGCTGCTATGAACATTGGGGTGCACATATCTTTTCAAATTACTGTTTGTGTTTTCTTCAGATTTACACCCAGCAGTGGATTTGCTGGATCATATGGTAATTCTATTTTTAGTTTTCTTGAGGACCTCCATACTGTTTTCCATAGTAGCTACACTAATTTACAAACCCACCAACAGTGCACAACAGTTCCCTTTTCTCCACCTCCTCACCAACTTCTGTTACTTGTAGACTTTTTAATGACAGCCATTTTGAAAGGTGTAAGGTGGTATCTCATCGTGGTTTTTGCATTGCTCTGATGATTAGCAATGCTGAACTTTTTTTTTTTTTCATATGCCTGTTGGCAATTTGTATACCTTCTTTGGAAAAATATCTATTTAGGTCTTCTGTCCATTTTTTTTTTTTTTTTGCGGTATGTGGGCCTCTCACCGCTGTGGCCTCTCCCGCTGCGGAGTACAGGCTCCGGACGCGCAGGCTCAGCGGCCATGGCTCACACGCCCAGCTGCTCCGCGTCATGTGGGATCTTCCCGGACCGGGGCACGAACCCGCGTCCCCTGCATTAGCAGGTGGACTCTCAACCACTGCGCCACCAGGGAAGCCCTTCTGTCCATTTTTAATTGGGTTCTTTGTTTTTTAATATTGAGTTGTTTGAGTTGTTTATAAATTTTGGATATTAACCCCTTATTGGTCGTACCATTTGCAAATACTTTCTTGCATTCAGTAGGTTATCTTTTTGTTTTGTCCATAGTTTCCTTTGCTGTACAAAAGCTTTCACATCTAACATGTCCCATTTGCTTGTTTTTGCTTTTCTTTCTTTTGCCTTAGAAGACAGATGCAAAACGAAATTGCTATGATTTATGTCACAGAGTGTTCTGCCTATGTTTTCCTCTAGGAGTTGTATGGTTTATATTTAGGTCTTTAATCCATTTTGAGTTTATTTTTGTTTATGGTGTGAGGGAATGTTCTAATATCATTGTTTTACATGAAGCTGTCCAGTTTTCCCAGCATCTCTTTATTTGGGCGGGGGGGCATGCCATGGAGCTTGTGGGATCTTAGTTCCCCGATCAGGAATTGAACTCAGGCCCACAGCAGTGAAACTACCGAGTCCTAACCACCGGACGACCAGGGAACTCCTCAGCATCTCTTAACTGAAGAGACTGTCTTTCCTCAGGATTGCATATTCTTGCCTCCTTTGTTGTAGGTTAATCAACCATAAGTACATGGGTTTATTTATGCATAATTTCCTATTGATATACTACCCATCTTTCAAGATCCATTTTGTATTCTACTACTATAGAGAAGGTTAGTCAAATATTGCCCCAGTTAGAAATAAATGGTCCTTATATTTCTCTCTCATCCATCTATCTATCTATCTATTATCTTATATCATTTGTTCTTACTATTAGTCTTTATTTTGAATATATGTCCAGTTTCCCCATTACAAGATCTTCCCCATTATAAGACATAACATTCGTCTTGGTATTATGAACAAACATCTTAGCAGTGTTGAGCATATGGTAGATGCTTAATAAATTCATATTGAATAAAACAAATTAATTGGTTTGGAAATACACAACTCAAACTTATAATGTCTGTTGATTCACAGATAGGTCTACCCAGGGAATTTTAGGAGCTATGAGGTCACCTTTCAAAAAATTCTGATTTTTTTGTTTGTTTATTTTGCTTTGTAGGATATTTCTAGAAAGGCAGCCCACTGAAAATTGCAAACGCAAACATTAGAAACTCAGCATAAACATAAACACCTACCTTGATGGAAGCTCATAATTGTCAAAGAGAGAGAAATGCATCTGGGCTATCAACATCAATCTTTTCCATGGTTCTCTCTATCACAATTTTGCCACCACTAATGTTCCTAAATAAGCAACATACTATTTATTCTAAATTGGATGTTTATGTTTAAGAAAATGCAAAAGTAAGAGCACTAAATGCAATTAGAGGTTTGCTGAAGTTTGTATACTTAGATCCTATACGAAATCTGGGTGTCAGATTCACATTCATCAGACGTAAGTAATTTTTCTTAAGTAGCTCTGTGCAATGGAAAAAGCAACAAAAACTTCTTCAGACTTCTTAGACTTCCAGACTCTCAGACTGTCTATCACAGAACCCCCCTCTGCATTTCCAATGTGCATTTTCCTTCAGTCTCACCAGTCTTTTCCTGCTTTGTTCTCATTTTATGCTGCTGCTATTGGCACTTAGGCATTTACTTATACATGTTCCATTGATTTCACTCATGTTTAACACCCTCAATTCATTCCACTTTCTTCGATGCATAACTCCTCTATTAAGAATCTTTCAATGAAAGGAAATGACAGCCTAGCTTGCCAACTGTAAGCAGTTATCTGACTTCATTTCTTCAAGGCCTCTGACAATTTCTGGCTTCATCTCCTGCCATTTCCCACTTGAGCATAATGCTACTTTTACCCATTCCTCGATTACATCAGACTCTTGCCTGAAGATGGACTTCTAATTTGCTTTTCTTTAGGCCTGGAAGGCTCTCCTCTCTTCAATGCCATCTTCTGAGAGAGGGCTTCCCTTTTCACCCACTCTAAGTTAGGTTTCTGCAACCCTTTCTTACCAGTTACTATCTCTCTCTCTCTATTCTTTCATGCTTTTGGAAAATTACCTTCTGATATTTTCACTCAATTCAGCATTAATATTTTTTTGCTTTATCCCCACTCTACTAAAACCCAATTTGGGTTCTCTACCTTCAATCTTTTATGTTTAATTCATCTTACAGCTAGAATGCACTGAAACCAACACCTTGTTTGGCCATTTCATTCCCCCATTCTGCAATCAAAATATGCCAACCCAGTATTTGATAAACACCCCATGCCTAGAGGATAAAAGTCCTTAGCCTTTTGTTCAAGGTCACCCTGTAGAGCCTCTACCTACAGCCCTAAACCATAACTTCTACTACTCCTTTAAAAGGAATGCTCTGCCCCAGGGAATAAAAAATCATCTTTACATACATTCCTGCCTGGTCAGTTCAGTTTCACATCATTTCTCTTGCCTATTTCATTCTCTCACTCACCCTTCTACATTTCTGAATCTTTGTTCTTTATTTCGGGCCTAGGTCAAGTTCTAGCACTTCAGTGAACACTTCTCCAGCTGCTACAGAATTTAATGACCATTCCCTTTTTTTCCATACTTACTCAGATCTAAGCAGGAAGAGTTTTATGTTAAATGCTTCAGAATTTAAGGACCATTCCCTTTTTCTTCATACTTACTCAGATCTAAGCAGGAAGAGTTTTATGTTCCTGACTATGAAGATAATTTAAAATAGTCTTACAAACTGTTGTATGAAAGAAGCATCTTATAAGTACTATACGGTTTATGTTTGATACAATGAAGTTGCAAAATAAAAAGCCAGAAAATCTCTCAATTATCATTGTTTTCAAAAATTCATTACACTCCTCCATGCATGCATTCACTCAGAAACACTGAAAGGCTTTCTGGTTGAGGATCCAGCGCTCTGTCAGAAAATGGAAACATAGTAGGAGACCATATTCAGTCAAAACAGACAAAACTCCTTGCCATTAGGGAGCTTACATCCTTGCAGGGCTGGTGGTGAGGGCTGAGAAGACAGAAAATAAAGAAGACAAATAGGCAAATATAGAGAATAGTAGATGGTGGTGAGTGCTAAGGAGTAAACCAAAACAGGGAGGGATGGGGTTGCAATGTAGATAGGGAGGGCAGAAAGCACTCAGGGAGAGTGTGACATTTGAGCAAAGGCAGGAGATGATGAAGGAATAAGACGTGAATATCTAAGGGGTGGGTGCAGTGCTTCTGGTATGATGGAAGGACAAGTATAAAGGACGGAGTATTCTGAGCAGAGTGAACAAGGAAGAGAAGGAGACCAAGTCCCAGTAGTAACTTGGGCCTCAGGCATGTAGGACTTTATAGGCCATTGTGAGGACTTGGCTTTGGGGAAGCAACTGGAAGATTTTGAGCAGGGAAGTGGCATGATGGGATTTCTGTGTTAATGTAATTCTTTGGGTAGCTGCTGGAGAGACAGATTGAAGTGTGGCAAGAAAGGAAGCAGAGAGATCAATGAGATGGCTCTTGCAAGAATCCAGAGAGAGGCAGTGGTGACTTGGACCAGACTGAAGCAGCCAGTTTCAGTAGCCAGTGTATATATGAATGTGCTTTAAATATGTTGTAAAATTATATGAGGGTGTGACATAAAGAGGAAAGTCAAGGATGATGGCTGATGATTTGGAGAATTTTGGCCAAAGCGTCTGGAAAACAGAATAGAGATCTGGAAAATTATGAGAAGGGCAGGTTTGGAGCAAGGGGCAGGGAGTTAGGAACTAAGTTTTTGATGTGTTAAATTGAGATGCCATTTAGAAAATGAAGATGTATTATTTTGAGGTCTGGAGTTTACCAGAGGAATCCACCTTGAAGATGCTAATGTGGGAGTCATTAATTATAAAATGTACTCAAATCTATAATTCAGCCAAGATTTATGCGATAAAATGAATAAAAAGTGAAGAGGTTCACAGACGGAGTCTGGTGTGCTTCTCAGTGTTTGGATGTTGGGGAGATGAGGAGGGAGCCAATAAAAGAAACTAGGAGAGAGTGGTCTGAGAGGGAGGGGAAAAAAACATAGAAATGTTATTACTACAAGGCTGGAAGATGTTGCAAGCAGAGAGTAATCAACTCTGCCAAATACCCCTGGAGACTAGAAACTAATCACTGGATTTGGCAACACAGAGATCACTGATGTCCTTGATACTATCAGTTTCACTGGAGAGCTGGGGGCAAGAGCCTGAGAGAATTAGAAGAAACTGGAGACAACGAGCATTCACAATTTTCTGAGTCATTTTGCTGTAAAGGAAATGAGAGAAACTGGGGTGGGGAGTGTAATTAAAGCCACAAGTGGAGTCAAGAGAACTTGTAAAAATGTTATTATTAATATTGGAAAATAACAGAGTTTTGAACATTGATGGAAAAGAAAAGCATAGAGAGAGAGGAAGATTATAGAAATCGTCTGAGTAAGCAAGAGGGAGCTGAGGAAGGGATTGGTCTTTGCCAGGAACAGGGCAGGTTTTTCCACAGTAACAACAGGGAAGAAAGACCATAGCAGCATGAGATGCAAGGGGGTGGGGAGATGTGGTGATAGGAATTTCTGTTTTCTCTGAGTAAGAGGCAGTCAGCGACTGAGAATGAGGATGGGAAAGGTGGTGTTGCAAACGTGAGAGAAAGTGAAGGTGTGAAAGTATTGTTTAGGACACAAGTCTTCAAATGTATTTGTTCAACTATCCCCTAAAAGAAATTTAGAGAACACACCTCCTCACACATCTTTAGTGACATATAAAATTTGTTACTCTATGTTAAATTGGGAGCAAAGTATGCAGTTTCTGATATATTGTAAATTTTGGCCTATTAAAAATTTCTGCAATAAATATATTTAAATAAATTGAATCAAAAATGTGCAACATCATAAGGCTCCAATTTTTAAATCTTCCTTCTGGCTTGAGTTCTCATGAACTGCTGTTAGTCAAAATTATTAGTCAAATTATTTTTAGTCAAAATTACTGACTAATTATTATTAGTCAAATTCCTATTCAAAGAAAAGCAACATACATATAATAGAATGTTTAATTATAAAATACAGGAAGTAAATTTTATTCGCAGTGCGTAGCATAATAAAAAAGATAGGGAGGAAATATTGTAACTTGATTAAGGAGAACTTCACAGATGCCAATGCATGTTTTGTCTTATTGTTTTGTGTCTCAGAAGTTTTTCTAATTTAGAGCAATGTACCATGAAAAATTTGGGACGGATGAAAGTGATGTATTGCCTCTCTCCCCTTCCCCCTCCCTTCTACCCTCTCTCCCTTCTTTTCTTCCTTCCTTCCTTCTTTCCTTTCTTTCTCCTTTCATATTTCTTTCTTTTATAGAGAGGGAGGTAGGTATTTGAGAAATGGGATGTGAGAAAGGAGAATCAGCTTGATTCTTCAATAGGCAAATCAGTTTGAGGAAAGGGAGCTCATGGAAGATCCAATCATGGATCAATGTGTGATCCTTGATTAAATTCTGGACTGAATTTAAAAGCTACAAAAAATAAGAATATTTGGGGGAGAACTGGAGAAGACTGAATATGGATTATTTCTTCAATAGCATTGTATCATGTGAAATTTCCTTGGTGTGATAATAGTACAGCAGTTATAACGGGAGAAAGACATGCTAAGCCTTTAGGGGTGAGGCACCATGTTATTTGCCACTTAATTTATAATGTCTCAGAAAAAAGTCAGAGAAAGAAACAGGTGAAACAAATGTGCAAAGTAATCAAATCTAGAGGGTGAAGGGAAAAAAACTGATAACAATAAACTTTGACTCTACACACTGTGTCAGCTTTAATACACATGACCAGAGTTCAATGTTTCTAGCACCCAACCCTGTGGGATAATTCAACAGCCAGAAATGAAACAGAAGGGATATGCTGAGTATATGTGTATCATGGGATGCTGATGATGATATGTTTATATGAGTAAGACTAGAAGGATGGTTTAGTACGATAGAAAAGGAGACAGATTGGAGGCATAAAAATAAACCCGAGAAGGTGGTATATTATGCAACGTACCACAGCTTGCTCTTCTTCTTGACTATGACATGCCTCAGAGCAAATAGAGCTGACTTAATAGACTTTAAAATGGCTTTAGTCCTACTGGAGCACCATTTCCCTGGAGAGTGGGGTTACAGACTGTTCTTAAAAATTCAACAATCAGTAATGAAAATCTGCCATAATGAATAGTCCCAAATCATAAAGGTCAAAATATATGTTCTAACCCATGCTTAGTTCCTCATGCATATGAGTTGTCTGGCAGCAGTCCCACTTCCCTAGAGACAACCAAATGCTTTATTCACCAATGACAGTTGTGACTACAGAAATAATCCTCTTAGAGATTGTTCTTTGTGATTAATAAAAATGAAAACAGAAGCCCTTGCACCCAGGCTACATTTTCAGGTAATTTCATGATTATTTTTGGCTCAACAATATTGAAAATTAAGTATCAAAAAAAATGAGATGCCTTTGAATTCCTAGATGAGACTGGTGACAATATCTTTTCTTACCAAGATTATTTGTAAATTAATCTTCTTTATATTAATTTTCTTTTTAAGAACACAGGTTTCCCTATATGTTTTTGGCATATGGGTTACATAAGAAAACATAATAGGGATGAACTATAAAAAGGCCTCCTCTCTGCTCTGATTATGGTCATGATGGTCTTGTGTCTAAATACATCCCCATAACTCATAGTTAGGACCTTTTTTTATCCTCTTAAACACACCTAAAGTTCTAGTTCTAAAGCATTTCCTTCACATTTCATGGGCATTGCTCAATTTCTTTTTTCCATAATTTGTCCTTTCACAGGCTCTTCAATAAAATTGATTTGGAGGAGGGGGACACAGTATCCCAAATGCTGACAATATAAACAAAAAACCTAATAGCTGCTTTTCTCATAAATTTACATATAGTTAGTTTGGCTGGTGAGAGCACACTGTAGTATATGCCATAGAGGTTTTTTTATATGTAACCTGAAAAAATTTTAAATTTACAGTAGAGTTACAAAGACAGTGCAGAGAGTTCCTATATATCCTTTACCCAACTTCACCTACTGTTAACATCTTATATAATCATGGAACATTTATCAAAGCTAAAAAAAATTAACATTGGTGCAAGACTATTAACTAAACCATTCAGGTTTCCTAAATTTCTCCACTAATATTCTTAGTCTGTCCCAGGATCTAATCCAAGATACCACGCTGTATTAAGTCATCAAGTCTTCTTAGCCTCCTCTAATCTGTGACAGTTTCTCAGTCTTTCTGTGTCTTCAATGATCTTTATGTTTTTGAAAAGGACTGGTCACATATTTTGTATAATGACCCTTAATTGGGGTTTATCTGATAGTTTCTCATGATTACACTGAGGTTATGAACTTTTGTGCCCCTCTTATTGCATCATCTCAGGGTGTACAATTATAGGGTTTTAAAAAATGCATATTTCCCTCTGGGAAAGAAAAGCATTATGCACCAAGTAATGGAAGAGAAAAATTATTATGATATTCTCTCTGGTAGCTGTTTTGGCCTGCTGGCCATAAACCAACACTATAAGTTAGCAAGTAGGGTGTTGTAAGGACTCCAGTACTTCTGCCACATTCATCTTTGTAGGCCCTGCCAACCCTGCAGTGAGCGCATGGAACATTCTCCCTGCCAGGACATACATCCTGTCTCTGTTCCAAGTCTCTGCAAAGCCTCTTCGAAGGGTGAACCATTCCACATCTGCTCTCCATCTTCTACTGTCAAAAACTATAACAACTAAAGGGAGTCCCTGACTGTTATTTGTTGTTGTTGTTCCAGCTAAGAAAATTGCTGATAACTTCAAAAAAAGGGCTATTAACTTTCCTTCTCTCTTTTATTTTCTCAATCCTCTCTTTTAATCTACATCAGAGCAGAGAGGCACAGTCAAAAGCAATGCCCCATGGGAGTCCACGTTCTTCCCTGAGTTAATTCTCACCCTGGAGATATTGGCTCAGCTAATAATTATTATATTGTTGAAGAACAGGGAAAGGGGGAGAAGGGAAGATGAGTCACCATGTATGTACCATGCTCAGCACCTTCCATCAGACCCCATTTAAATCTGAGTACCTATGAGGTAAATATTATTTTTCCCTATTTTACAGATGAGGAGAGTGGAGTTCAGTGGGATTAAAAAAATTCTTCAAAGACAGCCAGGTAGTAAGGGGTAAAGACCAAAGGTCCCTCCCTTTCTCACCTGGAGGTATAAATCATGCACACTCTCTGAGTCCAAGGTTAAAAGGCATACATTTTCACGATATCACCAATCAAATCCAATCCTGATCCCATTCTTCTGGAGGGTGGGTACTCCAATCATTACCCTGAGATATTTGGTAATGGCTATTTCTGTGGCTCTGATCCCTTTTAAAAGGCAGAGATGATGTAAACAGTGATATCCATAACGCACAAGGATTTCACAAAGTTCTTATTCGATTATATATAGACTGGACCCTGTTAGAGGTCTGAGAAGGATTTTGTTTATCTCCCTTAAAGAGTTTAGTGCCTCCCCTTTCATATGGCTAGTCCTACTCTAATACAAATGAGTATTAGAAATCCTGGAATCCTAAAGTACAAACAAAAATGATTTCCCTGTTTCTGATGGCTCCCTGTGTCACACTCAACAATAACTAAGAATTCCTTGTAGGAATGTGGCAAAATGAGAAACTAAACACAAAGATTCTGACCTTTACACTTGGCTTTAACATTATTTATCTGTAAAGATCCTGAATTTACAGAACAAATTTCTTCATGCCCAAGGTCTTAGGACTCTCTATTAAAAATGAGAAGTCCGGCTGATCACATAACTCTCATGGCAGCATGGGCTGCCCAGCACTTCCTGGAAACTTTTCATCTCTTGTGAGATCCCGCGTCTGGGTCTCTGATTATTCCTCATGCCTAAGTGCCTACTTGATAATCCCTCCAGAACACTACGCTTCCAATACTCTGCATTGCTATTTCCAGCCCTTACCAGGAAACCTTAAACCTAAGGACATGATCCTCCTGCACTGTCTTACTTCAGCCAACACAACACTGACCAGTTCCTCAGAGAAGGGAGCCATCTGTGGTTGTCATTAGAGATGCTCACAAATGTTCCAGGTCTTCTTTTCTTTTGGGCACATGGCAACATGCACTTCCCTCCCCTCTACGAAGTTAGCTGTGGTCATCTTCAAATCCTAATTCTTCCCTTTGCTGGTTAAGTGACCTGGACAAGATAGTTAAAATCCCTGAACCTTAGTTTCATCTGTGACATGAGGAACACATACTTAATTCAGAGGGTTGTTGTAAGGGTTAAGTGAGTGTGTAAAGCACCTAGAATGGATATTGCAGGATTTCCCCTTTCTCATTACTGTAAACAGAATCAACCTTTACCTTCTTTCCACTCTACTCTCAGGGCATGTAACTTACAGGCAGCTTTAGGAAATACACATTCACATAGTTTAACAGTTGATTTTTACAAGTTGCTCTTTCTCATCATAGTGGAAAAGGGTTGGCAAAGATTATTTCTTATAAAGTTTTGCAGTTCCAGCACAGTTCCAGGATATAGCATACACACAATAAATGCATATTAATTAACTGACTGACAATGAATGAATGACGACCTCCACCTGGAAACTCAAATGCATTCTTCAAAATCCGGCTTATTGGCTCCCTCTTGACATCTTTTTTGATTCCTCCAGATACCTTTAGTACTTTCTTCCTTGCGATTACATTGAACCGTCTATCTATCTATATACTATCCAATCTATTTTATAACACATAACATTATGAAATGTAGAGTTTGATATCGTAACTTGTGAACTCTTAAACTCAGACAAAAAGCAGCAACAGAGCAACTAGCATCATTAAATGAGTCATTATTATATGCTTGACTCTCTGCGAAGTACTTTATACAATCATTTAATTTAATCTTCCATCAGACCTATAATATAAAGCAGATATGCAATCACCATTCACATTTGAGGAAACTGAGGTTTAGAAAGATTAAATTACTTACTCAATGTCATAAAGCTACCAAGTATCAGGGTTGGAATTCTAGTCTCTTTGGCCCAAAGCCTGACCTCATAACCACTGCAGTATATGCCCTCTCTATCCTATTCATCCCTGTGACAGCCACCTCTGCCCAGCCCCTGCTTGTAGTAAGGTGCTTGGAATACAATGAGCATTCCATAAACTTCATTGCATTAATTAATTTCCATAAGCTTTTATTTATTTTGAGTTCATTTATACATTTTACCCCAAATTTTAGCCATTTCAGACTGGAAAGCTTCCAGATCAAAGAGGACACTCCACATACAACACTACTTTTGGCAAATAGATTCCAACATCTTGTCAAGCTAACAACCTGCCGCCACTGACACACAATAGAAACTGCTCAATTTCTATTTCCAAAAAAATACAGTAAATTATTTGTTTTAAAAATATAACTTAAATTAACATAATCAGATTTTTGTCTTACCTGGGTATTATATTAAGTAGCATTTAAGATGCTATTTATAAAAGTAGCATTTAGGGTGTCAAATGGTCACTCATTCATTTGTGCTAATGATGTTCAAGTCCCGACCTGCTATATGACCCGTATCTTTGAACTGTGGGCTTTTCTGAATTTTATCTGTTAATTTGAGCCTGATTTCTCAGCTGCTGTTTCTGTTTGTCCATGGACTTAACTCTTGTACTCCTGACTTCTCCTCTTCATAATCAGATAAATTCAGATAAAGCTGCTTCAGGGAAGAAGTCAAAACCATTGCCAATAATAGCAGTTGCCCTACTTCAGTCTATTTTCAACACAAGCTGGGAGATTCTGTTCACACCAAAGTCAGACCAGCACCACCACCCACTGCTCACAATCCTCGAGGGGCCTCTTACCTCGCTCAGAGTAAAAGAAAGCCAAAGTCACCGCTATTGCCTACAATGTCCTACACGATCTGCATGCCTCTACTCTGATTTTATCACTGATTATTTTTTTTCCTAATCTATTCTCTTATAGCAGAATTGTCCTTTTTGCTCAAACATGCCAGGAATGCTTTCACCTCAGAGCCTTTGCACTTGCTACTCCCTTTGCCTTTTCCCAGAGAATTTCTCCCTCATGTCATCAAGGCATTCTCTGCCACCTTACTTAAATTTGCAGCACCCTTCTTTGCTTTATTTTCAACCAGGATATTTATAGCTATCTAACATACTATATATTTGCTTAAATTGTTGCATTTATTGTCTAGTCCCCCTGAACACTATGTAAGCTCCATGACACAGGCACATTTCTCTATTTTGACCATGTTATATTATGGAGCCTAGAGAAATATTTGGCACACAACAGATGCTCAAAACACATTTATCAAATGAGTAAATAAATGGACATGTCATTATCAGCTTTTGCAAATGTTTGAGGCATGGATTATTATAACTAAATAATAGTTACTAAACTAATAATAGTAATTAGTTTTTAGTAATAGTTACTAAACTAATAATAGTAATTATTATTACTAAATAATATTACTAAACTAGCCAGTTTACAGAAGCTAATATACGGTCTTGTTTTACTAAATCTTTATGTTTATCATTAATATTTTTATTTTTAATGAAAATTTTTAAAGAATATGCTAAAGACAATATTATTTCCAAGATGAAGACTGACTCAAGTAGATTTAGTGCTTCTAATATTCCTATTGTCAATTTGCTGCTAAGGTAGATCAAAGAAAAAGAAACTGAAAGCCAAGGATGCATAGAGCTAGACATTAGTATGGCTTTGAAGAGAAAGAGATCTGAGCCCTGGCACTGAGAGGAAGTTGCATAATAAGGAACATTTTCTCTCAGAAAAAGGGATGTGCATTTTGGGGGCACTGCTTTGTTTCCCAGGGGAATACCATGTTTTCATCGAATCCATGCCTTGACCTGATTTATAATTTTAAGAAAATAGATCAAATGACCCTTTCTCATTATAAGCAAACCTTTCAATCTTTCTTTCTTAGCCTCAGCCTTAGACAATCTGAACTCAAGTTAATCTAAATTTATTTTTCATCATTTATCTAAACTATATCTACAATTAATAAAAGTAGGCCATCATCTATTATCTAATACCACTTATACTGCTCCCTTTACTTGGAAAGTCTCCTCTAGGAGAAAGCCCAGCCTCCATCAAAAGCCATCTACCTACAGAAATTTTAAAAGAGGAAATAAAGAGAGAGTGCAACAGAGGCAGACACAGAGAGACAAAGAGAGACAGAGAGAGAATATTTAATTTCACTTTGACACCAAACAAGAGCTCTTCAATTATTTTGAAATCCTATGTGTGGTTTTTATTCTCCAGTGTTTTATTAAACATTCCCACCTCCCATAACCACTTCTCTCTAGTGAGTCCTTTTCTCTCATTTTCTCCCTTTCACTGCCACAGCCCTGGTCCACATCAGTTCTTCTGGTAAGGATTATGGTAACAGCCTTCTAACTAGTTTCCTTTGTAGAATCTTTACACTCCAGACAAAACTTCAGATCTCAAAAAAAATCCCTGAAATTCAGATCTGCTCATCACACTGTTAAAAAAAAAAAAAGCCTGACAAAGTCCCACTGTCCACATGATAAAGTTCCAAGATCAAGTGGTTTAGCACGGCATACAAAGTTTTCCATAACCTGACTCTGACCAAATTTTCTTGTGCAACTCTAGCTAGCCAAGTCTAGATACATAGGACTATTCACTCTTTTGTTGTTTTGTAAAAAGAATAACCTTTACTAACTGAAAATATAAAACAAAAAAATGCAAACAGTTTCCTTGTCATTTATGCAGTTTCTGACAACCTTTTGGTAGAACAGGAACTGAAATCTACAATCTTTATACAGAAATTGATTTTCCTGGGTCCCTGGAGATTGTTCATTTTTTCCTATTTATAAATCTTACATTTTTAAAATTGACCTCAAAGTCTAAGTAGTCATGCAAATGCTTATGCCTAAACACACAAAGAAGTTATTTTAAGCCGAATCTACAACGTATAGAAAACTGGGGCAGACTGCTAAGTAATGCTTAGTTCAAAAACTCATTTAAAAGAAAACCTTTTGGATTGTTATAGTTTATGAAAAAAATACAAAGAAGGCAATTTGAGCAAAATAATACTACATTTAAAGTAAGACAATTAAAGATAGACTGATATTCTGGAGGCAGATTATTATTATTTGTTGTCAGATACTTTTACATGCAGTTTCATATTAAATAATTTAATTATAAACTAATTACACATAGATTAGGTATTTCCCAAGTATTTAAAAGTCTTAATGAACACAGAATCTTCTTTCTCATAGATTTTTGAGGCTCAGAAGAAGGTTGACTATGGAAAGGAAACAGAAGAAAGTGCCAAACTATTAAAATGCTGAAAAGAAGCTGCACCTGAATGTATTCAGAGTAATAAGACTAACTGTTACAAGGCATCTTTGGAAAGAGATAGAAAATCTTGTCAATCAATCAAAAGGACAGGATCTGGCATTCTATTCTTTTTACCCAAGTATTTTCCCCATGACAGTTTTTATTTGATGTCTTTGTTGAGCTCTTGCTCTCTATGCAAGTGGGTTTGATCTGTATCTAGAACTACAGTGATGGCCAGCAGGTCTGATCTGTACCCAGAGCTACAGTGAGTACTGGTCCTAGCAGTTAGTACTTGTTTTCTGGCATCTGGCTACAGGTTTGCCCATAACATTTGCAGGGCTTATGACAAGAGTACAAAAGGAGGTTGAGTGCTGTCCGCCTTCCTTTCCCACCCAAAACAGCTCTGTCCCACACAGTGAAGAGGCTCAAACACATGTGTGCACATGTACATTCTGGCCCACAGGTTTGAGCTCCTCCACTACAAACAGCATCTCTTTGGCTCAATGGTTCTATGGGTGCACATGTCAGAGTTGAGGTCTATAGACAAAGGAAGAGGTCCCTTCAGGCCTTGGGAGCAGGCTCAGGTTATTGGATCAGGGCATTTCAGGGTTCCTGGTACATAGAGATGACCTAAAAGGGGTAGTAGAGGACCTAGTTGAGCATATCCTCTTGACCTGAAGAACACCTGTTCTGGTGGGATGAATGAGATCAAAGGAGGACCAGAGCAGGGCTCATTAAAGCACAGAACACAGAACAGAGCTACCCAGACTTTGTCAGGTTCTGGATGAAGAGTGAGGATGGAGTACCAATAAGTATTTCAGCAGCTGCTAATACCATGAGAATGCTGCCATGCAGGCGTAAGGAACAAGGTTGAGGAAACTGGAGGTCATATATAATGCTCAGTTAAACTGGGTTTATAAGATATTCCCTAGGCTTACTTTTTATCAGAGACCCTGCTATACACTGAATGTTTGTGTTCCCTCCAAATTCATATGTTGAAAGCGTCTCCAATGTGATGGTATCTGCAGGTAGGGTCTTTGGGAGGTGATTAGGTCATGAGAATAAAGCCCTCATGAATTGGATTAGTGCCTTTATAAAAGAGGCCCCAGAGTGTTCACTGAGCACATGGATTGTGGCTCATTCTTTACTCCAAACAAAATACATTACTGATATATACTAAGGATACTATTTGTTGATAAATTGAATTAAACACATATATTAGGTTTTCTATTCCTATATTATTCTGTTAATCTTTATCTTGAAGCTAATGTTTATCGATGTCTTTTGTGAAAAATGTGACATAATATTCAGATATTATATAACCAGGAAGGTCTACAGTAGATATATTATCTTCATTGATCAGGACTATCAGTTGGATAGCAAAGGGCCAGAAAGAAAATATTTTAGGATTTGCAGACCATACAGTCTCTTTCCTACCACTCAACTCTACTGTTGCAACACAAAAAAAGCATAGATAAGATGCAAATGAATGGGTATGGCTGTGTTCCAATAAAAGTTTATTTAGAAAAATAGGTGATGGGACAGATGTGGCTCTCATCTAGACCAGTCTTCCTCTACCATGACTATACAAAAAATAAGGCATTTTAAAGAATAAGAGGAACAAGACCACTTCACTGGGGTCTGAACTAAAGCAGAACCACCTGTCCATTAATTCCCAGTGAAGTATGGATATACGGATGCTGGAAATCGGGTAGTACCACTCCATAGCGGTTCAAGGACTTCAGATATTACACAGGAATTAGAAAATGGTAAGGGAAAGAAGGTTTTTAACACTAGCCCTCCTGTTGATGAGAGAAGACCTTCAAATTATATTACTAGAGTGCCTATCCCATCATCCTCTTCTCCTATCTTTGATCTGAGATGATATATCTGGGCCAAATCCCAGGTATAGAGCTGAGGTGAACAAGCTGTTAATTACAGTGACTTACATAAAGTCATCTCTGTCCCAAGGATCTTAGGGCCCTTGATAGCTCCCTCTTAACCATGTCCTCTTGCTTCAGGGACTACTTTCAGTCCTTGCTTTCTGAACCTGCTCACTCTACCCAGCCCCATTTGAGGACCCTTCATTTCAATTTTAGCTCTTGATTCCTAACTTTCTCTTTAAACTTGAAATTGCATGATGTCTTCTCGTGTGAAATTCAGTCTTTGGTTTCTCTCTGCCCCAAGCTCAAAGCTCCAGGTCACCTCCACTCAATTCCACAATCAAATGAGGCTTCTGTGGATCCAGGACAGGTCAGAGTTCTGAAAACAGAACTTGAACAAAAGAGGAAGCCAGACACCACCTTTAAAGAAAATATTCTCCCTTTTCCTTGACAATAAAGAACTCAAGATCATTTCTGTGAGAACCCAAACTTGTCTTTCTTCATCAGAAGTAACGAACATTTTAAAAAGTTCAGAACCATTATATTCTATCTGTTAGATGTTAAGGAAGACTAGAAGAGGTAAAAAGAAAGGAACATATTCCACAGATAAAGAGCAACCCAACTATTCCAACCACCTAATTGCCTATGCCTTATATTTTGGTTTCTTCACTTGGCAGATTCCAAATTATCTTCACACACATTCCAAATTTCAGCTGAACCCCCAAGAACTGAATATTTTTCAAACAGCTATTTTATATATATATATATATATATATATATATATATTCCCATAATAATAGATATACAAACATGAGATAGATGTGTATGTGTGTATGTGTACATATTGTATGTATAATAACTTCCCTCAGAAATATACATCTCTCATGAGCTTTGGGTAATTTGAACCTCAAGCTTGTCTACATGTTAGTTTTTCCAATTTTCATGGATAAATTCACATTTGTTTTTAAGTTTGAATTTGATACTTGTGTAACTTTAATCTATCAGTACAGCCACAATAAAATCATTGACTACTGAACAGAATTTTAAAAGAAAAATATATAAATATATTTATAATCATATTCTATATTTAAAATTTATTTATCACCTCTTAGGTACAAGATACTATTCAAAGCTCTTCACAGATTTTAATGTGTTTAAAAACAACACTATGAGATAAGTTTCATGAGTATACCAATTTTAGTGAAAACAAAAGAGGTACAGAAAGTCACAAATATGTGTGGCAGAGCAGGGATTTAAACACAGGGTATACCCCAGAGTCTTCACGCATAACTACTTCTGTTTTTTTTTTTTTTTTCCAAACCAATGTTATGATGTACTAATTTTGTATAGTCATCATAAAAGAAAAGCCTTCAAAGAAATTGCTATTGTAAATAAAATATTCATGACAAGAAAGAATAAAAAGAAGGCCAAGTCTGAAAACATACCCACCTACACAAAACTAACTGAGCTTCACCTAGGGAAGTTTATGTGCCTATTAAAATATTCTAATTAGCTGTCTTTTATTTTTATCTTATTTTCCATCTTCATCTCTTCCATAACCTTCAAATGGAAATGGGATAGATGTGTAGTTGTTAAATCCACAACAATTTACTAGGAAAAGCTAAAGCCACATATTATAAGCTTTTCATTGCAGAATAAATGACAGATTTTCCGAAAGTAGTCATTGTGAGCAACAGAAAATTCTGAAAAATTTTCAAGCAAAACAGTGAAAGCTGAAAAACTCCTTGGCATACAAAGAGGATCCTTAAAAATTCTGGTTCAATCTTGTGATCACTTTTGACCCATCTCTGAACATTTTCCAACAATACATCAAGAGATAATGTTTACATTTAAAAAAACCCCTTTCATCATTGCTATTGAACACTTTTCTGGTGGGAGTGTTAACTGGTATAACCTTGTACAAAGTTAGTATATACTCCAGGATATCATTATAAGGAAATAATCAGAAATGCAAATCAGGATTTATATACAATGATATTCATAATTAAACTTACTAAAATACATTTACAATCATGCCAGTTTAAATGGTATACTCTGGAATACTTGGATGAGTGAAGAAGTACTTTAATTCTGCAGGGAATAAAACCAAAAAACAAGAAAAAAAAATGGTATAGAAAAATAGTCCTAAATAGTATTGTTTCATAAAGCACTGGACAAGAATATATGTCATATATATATATATATATATATAATTTGATTTCAAATATATAAAATTATGCTGGAGGGTCTATGAGGGAAAAAAATTGTGTTGTTCACTTTCATGTTTCAGGCACCTAATTCAATATCAGGAACATAATTCATGCTCAATGCAAAAAATAAAATTAACAAATGAATTAATATTTATAGTTGGATACCTGGTCAGGAGTCCTTTGAAGACCTCACCATTTCCAACTCCTGAGCTGATTGCTTATCTTGAAAGACCAAGAACAGCTACACAAGCAGACATCCTCTATTCAAAGGAAGGGTCATTTGCATTCTCTTTTAGCATCGCAAAATTAAGCAGTAGAGTGTTTTTATTTGTCCATGAAAAAAAAGATAATAGCCTAGTTACAATCTCATAGGATTCTTGTGTAATTTAGATGACTCAAGGCATGGAAAGCGTTTCACACATAAACATATAGCACTAAAGAAATACGTGCTACAATTACTGTAGTACATTTGTTCCTTGGTATCTGAGGAGAGTTGGTTCCAGGACCCCCACAGATACCAAAATCTGAGGATGCTCAAGTCCCTTGTATAAAATGGCATAGTATTTGAGTATAACCTAGGCACATCCTCCTGTATACTGTAAAGCATTTCTAGATTACTTACAATACCTAATAAAATGTAAATACTATGTAAATAGTTGTAAATACAATGTAAATGCTATGTAAATTGCTGCCAGCCTGTGGCAAATTCAAGTTCTGCTTTTTGGAACTTTCTTGATTATTTTTCCCACGAACATTTTTGATCTGCCCTTAATTGAATCCTTGGAAGAAGAACCTGGGGATACGAAGGGCTGACTGTAAATTGAATCCCTTAGGGCCTATTGAGATGCACAATGTGATTTTTTGTCTTCTGCCTGCTTTTAGTTCTATTTTCCGTACTGTCCATCAATGTCAGTGTGTTAGCTAACAGTGTGTCTAATACTTAGTAGATCTTGCCTTATCATCCTTCAGTTAAAATCCCGTAACATCTCCCCTGTGTTTGTATGACAAAATCTAAACTCCTCATACTGACACAAGAGACACCAGATGGCCTGGCACACCTCTACCTCTCCTGTCCCATCTTCCACGAGTAGGTGCCCTCAGCCAAACCACATTTCTTATATTCCCTCAATTCTCTACTTTGTGGACTTTGCAATGCTGTACCCCAGTTTGAAATACAATTTTCCGTTGATCTGACTTTTAATCTTCCTTTAAAATCACAACTGTCACCTTCTCTCTCTTCCAGCTGGATCTGGGGTCCCTCTTCCATACATGCCTCAGTGGCCTCTGATGTCATTGCAGCTTTCCTTGACTGACCTCCACTTAGACTGGCACATGTTCAAGGTCAAGTACTGTGTCTTAGTTATCTTTTCCAGTACCCAACACAAAGCTTAGCCCCAGATAGAGGCTCAAGACATAATTATGGGATGAATAAATTGCCTAGCATAGTGTTTTCAGCTGGCTTAGTATGGACACAAGAACAGAGCTTTATGAAATCATTTTATTGATGTGCGACTACACTGAATTAGTTAAAATTTACAGTATTCAGTTTCAAAACCAAAAAGGCTTGATTTTTCATAGAACATTTTAATAATTTAAGGCAGGTTTACCAAAGAGGCCAATTAAGCATAAAAGCACATTTAGTATGGACCTAGCTTTCCAAGGTACCTTGCAAATTAGAAATAAACCACTTTATGTTCATAGGCATCTCATTGGCATGCCTCATCTTCTAATACAGCACTTTATTGTTATAGGCTTTGAACATCTGCCTTGTTTTTTTCATCATTAGCATATGTGTAACCTTATGTGTAATAAAGGCATTTATGATATTTCAAATACCATTAAGACTCCTTTCCTAAAATAGTCTAACAGTTAATGGGAAGGATTTAATATTTCTTTCTAACAAAACAGAAAATGATATTTTTCATTTTCAAACAGTGACAGTGTTTATCAATGAAAAATAAGAGCTTAGTAAGATTAACTCAAAACAATGAAAATTTATAAATAAATTTTTAAAAACATGAATATCTTGTATTAAAAAAAAACTAAACCAGAAAAAGGCAGAAAAGGTAAAAGGCAGAAAAAGAGGGTTTACCAAGTAACACAATAGGCCAATAAACATAAAAAGTAAATATCTTAAGTGACTAGAAATATACTTTCTTCATTTGTAAAAGGAAGCCAGTGTTTCCACATAGTATTATAGTTGTCATATATAAGATAATTAATGTCACAAATGTCATTTATAAGGTGATTTAGGCAGAGTAGGCACACATTCAACTAGGGAAATGTAAAGTCACACATTTCTTTGGAAGGCAATTTGGTAATATTTATCAAAATTGAAAATTCAGGTATTCTTTGACTTAACTCTGCTTCTAAAAATTTATCCTGCCATATACTATTAAAATGATTTTAAAGGTATGTAAATGTATGTTCATTGCACTACTTTCTGTGTCAGCAAAAAAACTAGAAACTTAATGCCTATTAATTCACGTATAATTACATACAGTGTTATATCTCCAAACAATGGAATACTATACAACCATTAAAATAAATAGATTGTTTTAGTTTTTACTGAACTTCCTTTTATAATTTTAGTTTTTTTTCAAAAGTGTTTACTTTCTTAACTGTTTATTATAAAATACTTTTAGATTTATAGAAGGCCTCTTTCCATCAACATGAAATATTTCTCCATTGGTTTAGTTATTTAATTTCATTCATCAGTTTGTATTTTTTCTCATATAGATCTGTATATATTTTATTAGATTAATACCTAAATATTTCACTTGTTCGGGTGCTAATGTGAATGGTGTTGTGTTTTTAATTTCAAATTCCACTTGTTCATTGTTGGTATATAGGAAAGCGATTGACTTTAGTATGTTAGCCTTGTATCCTACCACCTCACTTATTAGTTCCAGGAGTTTTTTTGATGATTCTTTTGGATTTTCTACAGAGACTATTATGTTATCTGTGAACAAAGACAGTTTTATCTTCTTTTCAAAGAGCTCTAAAGATATAGTTCCCATAAAGCCTTCATCCTGATTTTCTTAATATCAACATCTTACATAGTCCCAGTGTATTTATCAAACTAAGAAATTAACACTTTTATTTTTTAAAATTATTTATGTATTTTTAAAAAGCTATGTCATTTGAAATAGATCAATAACATATAGTAACTGTAGAATAATCAAGCATAGATAGGTAGGTGACCTCTTAAGATCAGTTTTCTAATAGCAATTTATCAAATGAATCTAGATTTACTTCTCGTTTGTGACATTTAAATAGCAATAAATTAGCAGCCTGTCTTATATATGATTCTTTTCCCCTCAGTGCCACAACTGAACCCCATTGTTCTATAAAAATAAACAAATGAAAAATAAAAATAAAAGTGATATGCAAGTATTTGTGTTTCATCCTCTCATTTATTTATATGATTATTTCTTAAAGACACACTGAATCAGTACTACATGAGCAGATTGAATTGGAATTGTGAGGATAGATAGAAAATCTTTTTAAGTCTGTTTCAATAGAACTAGAAGAATCTAAGGAAAGACTGTATTTGTTAATTGGTCCTGCCCTTCTCTGTTCCAGCCCAGATTCCTCCCCTGAACCCTTCCATACAAACTCTGTACGTAGAGTCAGTCCAATAAGCAGACCTGCTCAGAAATGTTCTTCTTTTCTTTAAGCCCTACCCACATGTACACTCCTACTGATGCTATCATTCAGAATACTTTACCTTACCTTTTACACTGGGAGTAGACTAATTTAAGTAATATGCAATGGGCAGAATGAAGGCCTTGACTTTTACATTGTATGATAGTAATTCACGTACTGAGTTGCTAAATAATAACAAATGCCTGTAACTTCTTTTTGCAATCATTTGAGGAAATGGATTAATTGTAAGTGAGGATACTTTATTTTAACCCTTTTAGAAGTTATTTTTTAAATGAGCATTTTCACCCGCACAAAGTTAGGATCTTTTTGGAGGGATGCACTCTCTCATAACTTATTCACGTATAGATAAATACTTTATTAAGACCAGGAAATTAGGAAAAAAAAACTTTAGGAAGTTATAGTATTCTGATACAAATAAATGACACATTACTGACAAAGTTGGAAATTCAAAATAATTACCTTTATAGAATAATAGATTTGATTTCTATTTCTTATAGTAAACTTACTAAACTATCCTGCATGGTTTAGTCTTTTCCTTTCTGCAATCTACTGTCCTTTCCTTGATAACGTATTGTAGAAATAAATTAACTCATTTATTACTCTATGACATTTTAGTATTTAAGCTGTCATTTATGCTTTTATTTTAAAGAATAATCACTTGTGGATTCTCAGTGTTTTTCTTCTTATGTATTTTTTGGCATTCCTTCAGTGTTCTTTCCTGCTATTAACTTTAATCTGTGAGATCATATACATGAAAACTAAGAGGAATTTAATGAGAGAGAAAGTATAGTATGTTCCTATTACTGACATCTCCATGAATTTTATAACACTCATTTTCTTTTTAGTAATTTTAAATCACTTATAAAAAATGGACTGACAAAGTTATACTTTATTTGTAATGAGCAGTATTTGGCACTTGAAAAATAGCAGATAATGCTAACTTAACAGTAATGTAATCTACGACAGTGCTACACTCCTCTTTCCTGCCAACTCCATGTACTGAATCATTGGCAAGTGTAAATCAAAAGGAAACTTACATGTAGGACAAAACCTGTTTTTTTTCAAAAATCCTGAGGATTAACTAACATGTATAAACACACTCTAATAACTGCAAATAATATACAAATCCAAATGCATATTATTTATATTGTACAACATACTGGGCGTATATAATTAAATTAATAAAAATGTAATTAGTGAAAAAATTCTAAGTACTGTGCCACAATTATTTCAGCTTCATCTGTTTTCTGATTTATGACTCATATTTGGAATTGGCTGCTCTTGAACATTTACTCTGATGTTCAGTCCAGGTCTCTGAAGACTATCATTGGCTTCTCCCATTGGCTCAGATTCTCATATTTGAACTTAGTGCACGTCACCTGAATGTTTCAAAGTCACCTCAAACTCAATGTCCTCAAAATTTACTTTCTCTATGTCTTCTCCTTTTGAATACGGTTCTATATACACGTGGATTCTTTTATGACATTATTTTATGACATTATTTTCAAATCAGAAATCTGGGAGTCATTCTAAACTCCTTTTTTCTCATTGCTACACATCCAATAAATCATCAAGACTTATAAACTCTACCCTGGACACATTTCTCCTCCTCTCCTTCCCCGCAGTCCTTATCACCTCTTACCGAAACTCTTACCAAAAGTTTCCACCATAGCAGTATCACATACCAGGAAGGACCTTAAATTCTCAGCATACCAACTTTTCTGTTCCTCATGTTTGAAATAGTTCTTACAATATGATCTTTTTCCATGAAGATTGTGAAAATCAAGGAAAGGATGTTTCTAGATTTATAATTCTCATATAAATTTCTATTTGGGGAAAACAGTACAGAAGAGTAGAAAAGTGCATTAGATTTGTTTCAAATAGATTAGTTTTAGAACTTCAGAGAACAAATACTGTTTTTTGTTTAAATTTGGCTGAATGATGCAAATACCCAGAATATCAACATCTTACATAGTCCTGGTATATTTATCAAACTAAGAAATAAGAAATATCATGACAGTCTAGTCATTAGTGAAATGAGGATGATATTTCCTGATAGAGTTCTTACTGAGATTAAATTAGTGAATTAGATATAACATACAAACTTCTTGTCTCTTTATCAACTCTACTATGCACTTACCTTTCAGTTACCAGACATTTATATATATTTTTTGGTTTCTGTTATGGGTTGAATTGTGTTCCACCAAAAGATGTTGAAGTACTAACCCCCAGTATCTATGAATGTGACCTTATTTGGAAATAAGATCTTTACAGATGATCACACTAAGATAAGGTCATTTGGTTGGGTCCTAATCCAATATGATTGTGTTCTTATAAATAGGGGGAATTTGGGTAGAGAGACAGACACTTACAGAGGGATGACAATGTGAAGACACAGGGAGAAGACTATCTAAAGCCAAGGAATCCCTGAGACAACCAGAAGCATGGGTCAGATTCTCCCATACAGCTCTCAGAAGAAATTAACCCTGCCAACAGCTTGATTTCAGACTTTGAGCATCCAGAACTGTGAAACAATAAATTTCTATTGTCTAAGCCACCCAGTTTGTAATACCTTGTTAAAGAAACCTCAGCAAAGTAATGCAGCTGTTTTATTTGTTTTATATAAATGTGTCCGTTCTTGTGTTAATTGTTTTCGAAGGTTAATTAAGAAAAAAGACTCACTTGGAATACATAGATCACTTGTCATGGCACTTAGTAAAGTTTTCAGGTAACTAGATAATTAATGAAAGATATTTATAATGCCAGACATGAAATTCTATCAGACTCAGAGGAAAACATGTTCAAATAATTACCCTTACATTCTACAGAGCCAAAGGGAAGGCCTCGTGATCAAAAGAGAAGCTGAAAAAAAGTCATTCATGTAACATTTTTCCTTAATTTCTCTCTGTATGACTATCACATGGTATTCTGTGTAGCTCTTTCTAACTGCTGAATACTGTTCTATTAAAGAGGATGCTATTAGAGACCAGAATCCACTCTAGCTAGTGGGGGATTCATCATAGCATATTAAGTTACTGAATCACTGGGAGGGCTAAATAAACTGACTTTAGGTTAAATATTTAGTAATGAATCCTAAAGCTACCCCACATGACAAGTATCAAGGGGAACTGCTATCCTTTCCCAATCAGGAAGTCTCTAGCTTTCAGGCACCACACAGTGATCAGGAAAACAACAGCAGTGGCAGCTCCAGAAGCCCAGCATACCTGCTACAGCTGGCAGCAATAAGATCTCTGCCACATTCCCTGCCTCTCAGCATCCGCAAAGTGGCTAACAAGATGCTGAGACCTCTGTTAACTCTTCCACAGAAGCCCTAAATACCTCTCTGTTGTGTTTTCCAGCTGATAGGATGGAAGCCACAGAAAGAGAGCTTTCTGAGAGGTCATGAGTTGGACTGAACCTGAATCAAATCATATCAGGAGCTCCGGCTGCAAGAGAATCTTGAAAATGTAGGTTCTAGCTTTCCATATTCTGCTATTCATCAAGACCCATTAGAAGTGGGATGGTGTTGAGCATCAATCTACCACACCCACCAGATAAACTAGCAATGTTTGTTTGATATGGAAGTAGCTGAGTGCCCAATGAAATTTCTTGTATAGGAGCTCTTACTCTTCACTGTCACTGTCAGACTATTTCCTTCTGGAAAATCTCCAGTTTTGAAGACCAAACTCTTGGGCTACACTGCCTGCTACCTTTCTTTGTTGTAGTAATTTAAAGATGTAATTTAATTACTTTCCCTCATACCTTAAATATTTTAACATCTGGCTCAAAGCCACTTTCTTTTTTCCAGTCAGAATTCTTGATGATTCAACATTCATGCAAAAGAATCTTGACCTTCTTGTTTTCAATGATTTGATCCTCAATCACATCTTAGCCACCCACTTTCAAGGTCATGCTATGTCCTGCTAACATCAATAGCTACACCCTAATTACCAGAATCTAAATTCTAAATATCTCATTTCTATATATCATTTTCTGTACTTCTAACTATTCCCTCAAATACCCAAAATTCAGTTATTCTCCAAAGCTAGGAGTACCCACATCCACTGCATATCATCTCTTCATTCTGCCTCATGTCCTCACATCCCTAGATACCCATCTTAGATACTGTAACCCATCACTATAATCTTACAGACATCTTCACCTTTCCAAGCATCTCCTTGTCTTCTCCAGCACTTTCTAAATCATTTTTCTTGTCTTATAATTTTCCCTAACACCTTTCTATCCATCCATCTATCTGCTTCTTTTTTCACTTGACAATAATTTCCACAAGGCCAAAGACTGTTTTGCTCACTGCTGTTGCCTCAGAATGTACCATACTGTCTGGCATGTATTAAGAACTCAAAAAATATCAACTGAGTAAATAAATGACATAGTTATCCTGTAATAATTCCTTAATTTAACTAGAACACTGGTTGTCACGTTATAGGTACTCAAATATTTTGTTGAATAAATGAGTCATAAAGAATTGCCATTCTAAGCTGAAGCAAGCCCTTACAATTCTATTTGGTCTACCCATTTAAAGCTAAATGGAAAAGTCCATTTTGTAAAGTCAGTGATACACAAGAAATACAAAGGTATCCTATTCTTTCAGTTATATGAAATTTGAATATATATATTTGAAATGTTTCCTCTTTTTTATTTTCCCTCATAAAAGTTCCCACCTTTTTAATGATAATTTCTTCAATTAAAGTAACCATATAATTTCTAAAGATTAAAAATATATGAGATAACTAATTGAATGAATTCTCAAACTGGTCAATTAAAATAACTATAAGTTTTATTAATATTGTACTGAAACTCTTATTCTCTTCAAACTGATTCTATCCTCTTCAATTTGTCTTTAAGAAAGGAAATTAAAGGGGCTGGTGGTGCAGTGGTTGAGAGTCTGCTGCCGATGCAGGGGACATGGGTTCCTGCCCCGGTCTGGGAAGATCCCACATGCCGTGGAGCGGCTGGGCCCGTAAGCCATGGGCCGCTGAGCCTGCGCGTCCGGAGCCTGTGCTCCGCAATTGGAGAGGCCACAACAGTGAGAGGCCCGCGTACCGCAAAAAAAGAAAGAAAATTAAATAGCTTGAAAATATTTAAAGATTCATTTTAATGATGCCTTTCAGCAGTCATAATGTAGTTCCCAAGCTATTAATTACATCAGGTAAGTCAACCATGACAATCTATTAATAGGAAATGGAGAAGAAAATTAAATTAGAAAAATTATTTGAACTGATTAGCTAATTATAGAGAGATCTACATTACATAAGCATGCAATAGGAGAGCCTATATCCGTACACTTACATGCATGTAACTTTGATTGTTTACAGTGATGTTGCTTTCATTACTATAATGAGCCATCCAGAGATCTACAGTATGCCAAATTACATGAAATAGTATATTTAAAAAAAATGTTTCAAGTCCTGTGTAATTAACATGCTGCTAAAACCTGCACAATCTTTAGCTGTAGAGGCATATTACACAGAATGCTATTTAGAGCTTATCATAATATTTATGATGGATTATTTTAAAAATGGAATTATCTGGGTTTATTCATTTGTAACCTCTCACAATGCAAAAGACAACTGTTGTTTTCTTCCCTTTTTCCTTTCTGCTTTCTTTCTTTCCTTCCTTCAACAAATATTTTTTGGTGACCTACTATGTGTCAGGTACTTTGACAGGTTTGGCAGAATAACAAATAACAAGACAGACAAGGTGTCTGAGATCTGAAGGTTAAGAAGCAGTCAGTCAAGGGAATACTTGTGAGGGAGGGGTCAGGATGCTTTCCTGAGAGCATACACACAACTTTTCTGGTGGGAAAAGCATAGTATATTCTAAGAGCTAGTGTGTTGGGAACAGAATGGATGACTGTAAGTGTGTGAAAAGAGAGTAGGTAGGCAGCACTCATACCATGTAGTGTCTGGTAGCCCAGGGAGGGAGTGTGGATTCTATTGTAAGTGCAATGGGAAGCCAGTATAGTGCTTTTTGGGAGGGAGGAAAAATGGGGTAGTGTCAAATTATCAAAGTATCATAAAAGATAATAGTTAAAACTTCTTTTTATTATATGCTGTCCTAGTTTGTATTTAATGTTAGAGAATCACATAAATCCAGAAACTACAGAACATTTTTTTTTGAAAAAAGAGTGGTGTTGAATATTCATAGACAGATTGCTAGAGTATAACTAAATGACTAGAGTTAATGGAAAACAACCTGTTCTTGACACTTACAGATCTAAGGATTCACACGAAAGAAAATGTGTGGCCTAATGATCACTAACAAAAGATCAGAGTGAGTTTTGAGCCTTCTACACACCCTAGATAACAGTCCTTAATAAATACTGCTCAATACAGTAACTCTGGTGAGTGGTAATCTGACATATTAATCATCTAATTGAGGTTTTTATTCTAATCTTTAATCATGAATTCTTGGGAAAGAGCCAATATATTGCAAGCTTCTGCAATGTATGATCCACAATAGCAAGAGCAGTTTATGTATAAGTACTCAATATGGCTGTTTTCTTAATTGAAGTATGATTTTTAGTAGTGATAAGGCATCCAAATGGAAAGATTTTGAAATGTTAATAGACTTTTGTTAAAACCATTGCACATTTTTATATACAAATCAATTTTTTTATCTTATGAAGAAGTTAAATTATCAATACATTCAGAACTGCTTGACTTTGTATTATAAAGTTTACACTCTAGGTTGTTATGTAAAGATAAGAGCAAGAATTGATTTTTGCAATTGTTTTTATTCCAACCAAACATAATCAGAGAATACATTTATCTAGGGGAATAAATTACGATGCATTAAGGAAAATACTTAAAATATAGCTTTTTATGTATATTTGATCCATCATGACTTTTTGAAAATATTAAATCTGTAGATTGAATATGGAAAAAATGTAAACTGGACTGCAAACATGCACTATTCAAGATATTTAAAGCTAGCTATTTAACTGCTTCAAAATAATCTGTTGCAGGTTATATTTTTCCTTTGATTCTACTGCCTATACTTCCCCCCAAAATGAATAAGTATTCTCATATGTACACATATACCTTCTTTTTAGAAATATGCATTGACCCTCTAGTGTGGATTCTATATATAAAATACAATATAGGCAAAATTCAATGTAACTCTATGTGTCTCTATGTTCAGAAGATATGATACATTAAAATAGACTATCATTCCTATCTGAAAAAAATGTTTTAAAAGTTCTCATACAGAAAGCTTTAGATATAAAAACTTGAATCAATCATTCTACATCGCTTTAAGTACATAATAGAAATATTTCTGACTAGGAAATGACACAAGTTTTCTGCCCCCAAGCTCCTTCTAGCTCAGTAGTAAATCCATCCTACATATTACTGCAAAAGTTACATCACTTCTTCATTTTATCCCACTTTGTTTCCCTCCCATCCAAATTTTTCCTTAGAAGCCCTTTTCCATGAAAATAACTCTCTTATTTAATTCTTCACAGAATTCTTTCCAACTGCCTGCCCTGACTGAAACCAAGCTTTCTTTGGAATGCATCACTCTCCTATCCCCTTACTCATGGGGACAATATTCTGTATTAGTTAAGGTAATGGTAGCTTCTACAACAGAAAAAGTCTTAAACCTCAATGGAATTGTTTTCTAATCAGTGGGCCAGGGAACTCTGCTCCACACACTCTATCAAGGACCCAGGATGATGGAAGTTCTGTGGTTTTTAACATGTTGCTTCTAGTTTGTTTGGGGAATCAACACCCACCTGTCAAAAGATTACATGGGATTTTACAGGCCAGAAACTTGTGCTTGCTTTTGTGGCCACTAATTCATTGGCCATAAATCTGTCAGATGGCTGCTCTTAAGAGCAAGGGAAGAAGGGACATATCCTGTAGCCCAGTGCCTGGAAGGAAAGGAAACCGGTTTTGCTAAACAGCTAACCAGTCTCTCTCAGTCTCCTGTGCTTCACGTACAACAGGCATAAGGCTTACTGGCATTTTTCTATTTAGTAAATAGTTCTTTATTCATTGAGACCCGTATAGAAATCACACCTTCTTAGAATTGACCACCTTCTATATTCTCATCAATGTGAGAAGTTTTAGTCTTCATGTGGTTGACCCATTCCAAAACCTAGCTTCCAGTTTTGTTTTGTCTTTTAAATTTATTTAAACATAAAAAAATATTCTTCGCCTTCCACCTCTTCTGCTACATATTCATGGATGCTTGTGTGCACTGCTTTACACATTCTGGTCATTTGAACATTTGAATTATTTCAATTCTTGAATACTGTGTCCTTTTCCTCATCTGCATGCCTCTTGAAAATGCTATTTGTTTTGGCAAAGCTCTATTTATAAGGGATTTTTTTCCTGCCCTTTCCTTCCCCAGTCTGAGGGTGGTATCTGTACTCTGTGTTGTCCGAGAAGCTACAGCTTACATCCATAATGTGAAGGATACTGAAAAATGAAAATTTTCTACTAACTTCAGCAAGAGCTTTGACTGAATTTTTCTACCCAAACCTCTTGCCTTGCTAAACCCATACTGACTCATGAATAGCAGCTAAACCATGGCCCCAGTGCCGCTCTGTCTACATCCAATTTAAGTTGCTATGTTTGTGGTAATTTATTATTTAGCACTAGGAAACTAATCCAGATCATTTATATATGTTTTCCTAGCACTGTGTACTAACTTGGTTACAACACTCAACATACTATAAATGTGGTTCACTCACATCTTTCTTCCTGGTGAGACTCTGAGTTCCTTGAAGGCAAGAAGCATATCTCATCTATAAAATTTAATAAATCAGTAAATATTTTATTGCTGAATTGAATAATATACTTACACAATAAAATTCCTATAAATTTCTCCACTATGCTTGTCTAAGAAATCTAGTCATTAGTAAAAGAGATAAAATTTAAAAATCAAGACATTCTAATAAAATCTAGGTCTCAGCAGTGGACATTGTTGGCTTCTTTTCTCCTTTCTAAATATCCAGATTTTAGAACAATTGTTTACCCCTCCTACATGCATCCCAGGTAGTCTGGGAAAAGCTAATTAATCTCCTAATTTCAGAGTACTTTTTTGACTTGAGAAAATCAGCATTTTTACTTCTTTGTCCTCAGGACACTATCTTAGGGATGCACCCTCAGTGAATCTCTTACTTGGAATCCTGAAATAGAAAGTGTTCTGTCTTCTACTAGATGTGAATAAAGATTCATGTGGCCCTGGTTACTAATGGAAGATAATTTGTGGCTGTGAGTTTTGCCTCTTTGGGGATGGAGATGACATTTCTGGAGGGCAGAGCAGAGAAACAGATGAAATTGTGTTCTTGATGACACAGTTGAAGTACTGTACCATCTAGTACTGAGTCCTACCTTATTTTTGGATTTTGAGTTACTGGTAAATCTCTTCATGGTTCAAAACTAGTTTTAGATGGGATTTTGTTGCTTTAACATAAGACACAATTTCTAAAATGGATACAGTTTCTAAAACTATGTTCTTAAGGCATTACTAGGACTTGATATAAAGTAAACATTTAGTCACTCAACTAGTTGTCTATAGAATGTCAAATAACTGAATTGATAATTTTGACATGTTAATACATTCCTCATATGATAATGTAAACAGAAACTAATGTATTTTTCAGCTTAATGTTAAGTTACAAAACTAGAAGTAACAAATATCAGATATTTAAAAATATTTAACATACTTGATTTCTTAATGATATTTATCTCTAGCTCCTCATAGTCAAATGGTTCTGCATAGGTTTAGTCTACATATGATTTATATCTGTTTTAATAGATATAGTTATTCATATTTTTGAATCCTAATAACAGAATTATACTTATGCTTCTAGATAGGAATATGACCTAATGGTTAAAATAAAGAATTTCTCTCCATGAGAATTTAAATTAGACTTTGATCAGAACCAAGGCAATGGCATAATAACAAAACTGATGGGAAATTCAGTTAATTTTGTAAGAAAATCCATGCCAATTATATGGTCAAAATATTTGTGTCTTGATCTATTTTTTTGAATCATAATGTTTTCTTTGCCTGTAGGAAGTGGGATAATCAATATCTAATTTTAATAGGTGTCAGTACTACATAAGCAAGACATAAAAACAGACTAAGAAACCAGAAATGGGCATCTGATGCATCATTACTTTTCTCTTTCCACTGGACCATTCCCATCAGCATACAAACATGCTGCAATTTCAACTATCCTAAAAAATGCATTTTTAATCCTTCCATCTCCTACCTACCACCATCCCATTTTTCTGCTTTTCTTTAGAATAAAATTATTTTTAAAAGTTGTCTCCACGATATAGAGATGTATGGATACTGAGGGGAAAGCGGGGGATGGGATGAATTGGGACATTGGGGTTGACATATATACACTACTATGTATAAAATAGATAACTAATGAGAACCTACTGTATCGCACAGGGAACTCTAGTCAGTGCTCTGTGGTGACCTAAATGGGAAGGAAATCCAAACAAGAGGGGATATATGTATAAGTATAGCTGATTCACTTTGCTGTACAGCAGAAACTAATACAACATTGTAAAGCAACTATACTCCAATAAAAATTAATTAACAAAAAGAAATGTATGCCTATAAAAGTTATTAGTAACAATGTAATTTCAATTATAAATCATTTTATCTGGAACTCTATGAGGTGCTAAATAATTTTTAACAAACATGCAAAGTAAGAGTAGATTATACTTTCTTAATCTCATTCTAAAATTATATTTAAATTTAGCACCAGCTCACATTCCACAGACAGAAGAAAACTAATATAGGGACAACCTCTGATAGGAGCAGTCTATTAAACAAAATTATATTTTTATTTTAAACCTGCTTTGTAAGAACAGGGGTTACAATTTCTGGAAGGAGCCATATACAAATTAAAAATGAGCCATAATTCATGCAAAAAAAAACAGAAGTCGTCTCTACTCATGGTATTTACCTCCACTCTTTCTATTCCCTTCCAAACCCTCCTGACTAAAACTCATTTTGACAAGGGTATACAGTGACACCACACACACACTCTCAAATATCTGCACAGTTCATTTCTCACCTCCTTTGAGTTCTTGCCCAAATGTAATACTCAGATTAGCCTTTCCTAATACCTCCAGAATTACTGTTCTCTTTAGTGCTTAATGATTATCTGATATACTCTATATTTTATTTATATATTTATCATCATCATCAGTCACTCCCACTAGAATGTAGGCTCCACAAGGGAGAGTCTTCTATTTATTTTTTTAACTTCAGTATCCCGGTTCCTAGAATAATGCCTGGCCATTAGTAGACACACAATAATTTTTATTGAATGAATGAGAGAGCACCATTGATCCAATAAGCAAGAATTAGGGCAGCCATCATTAATAGGCAGAGGATGTCAGGGTACAGTCTTAAAGCATACAGGTTGATTGAAAAGGATCAAGAACCCCAAAAATGTTATAGGTAACAGGAAATCAGACTCAAGAAAAGAGTAGGTAAAATGCATAGGACTCCACCTTTCAGAATAGAAGTAGATAAAGCATCAGCTTCCTACTGAAAATAATATTCATACATACTGCATATATTCTAGAGACAGAACTTGTTTTGAACAGAGCGTTTTTATAAGTGGAAGCAGACAAATATAACTTCTATGGAATGAAATAAAATGAGTTCCTGACAATGAGAGGGAATCTACATTCCATTCAAATTACTGGGTACTTATGTGTTCAGCCCTAAGCAGTAGTGACTTATCATTGTCTATGCCCACAAAATATAATTTAACTTTACAAATTTGTAAATAAGTAAACAAACAGAAATACTAAACCAGCAACACAAGCTACAAAACACATCATTAAAAGTATTTCCACAGAAACATCAGAATAATTATCTCTATAATCAGCAGCAGAGGAAATGTGCTAAAGGCAAGTTTTATTTTTCTCAGAATCATGGGACTGCGGTGCTCACCCACACAACAGAATCAGCAGCATGAACAAAAGAAAATTATATTTTACACATAAAACAGTCATGTGCACTCTACAATTAGACATAAGCCAATGAGTGTAAAAGACATATTTTATAATAATGGCTATGAAAAGAAACACTTGTGGTATTTTTCAATATCAGTAAAATGTATCATATTCTAATTTTGGATTATTTCTAAAATTAAAGCATTGCACCAAGAGTTACAATTTTAGAAGATGAGATGCAAGAAATCAAACATCTTCATATATAACTCATTAGTGAAACTGTTTTCTTTTCAACACAAAGAAGAACTCATCTGAAAGCAAAGAAGGCATCGGCTATCAGAGTCAATGTGTCAGAGGAATAAAAAACTGACTGCCAAAATGAGAATTATTTTTATTTTAATGGATTTCATTAGCAAAGAAGACATTTCTCTATATTAAATAAAGATTTAAGAAACAAAATATAAAAATGAGGTTGTTATAGATTTTTATAGCCAATCAAAAAAGAGTCCTGAGCCTAATGCTAATATCTCATTTTCCTTTCCAGCATCAAATGATGAAGTAACATCTTAATTTCCTCAAAATTGTATTTTCCTATTTTCAATCTAATATTCTTAACCTTTTATTTTACGTTGCACCATTCTAAAATCATGAGTAATGCATTAAAAAACAAACACAAAAAAAATTGTGGGGAAGAGAGAGAAAAAAATGAGAGGTCCAATGAGAGAACTAAAGCCCAATCCAATAGTCCAGCATGAAGGAATAACCTCCGGGAAAAATATAAACTTTATATTTATTCCAATTATAGATATAGATATATAGATGGAGATAGGAGAAGGAGATAGAGAGACAGAGATAAATTATCTATGCATCAAGATTGTTCTAGGTACAATGGTGACCAAGGCTATTTCTTGTTCTGTGTCAGCTTAGTTAGAACTGTTATTTTAAGTAAAAAAATTTACTAAGTTTACAATATTGAAATATTTAAGGGAATTTAGACTTGAATATATTATATTTATTAAAGTGCAATTTAAAATGATGTTATCTGCCAAACAATTTAAACCATTAAAGGGAAATCAAGGTATTAACTATATGAATGCAGACCAAAATATAAAAAGGTATTAATTAAGTTTGTAAATGACAACATATAAATTTAACAAAGCTCTGTAAAGGTGAATGTTAAAATTTGTTAGAATTAAGAGTAGAAAAATATGAGTCACAATTTAAAATTTAAGGCTAATAAATGAGAGAATAGAGACTAATAACTTTAAACCAATGAATATTAATTCTTAAAACTAAAGTAATCATCTAATAAAATTTTTCTACATGTTAAAATAGACCTCATAGATATATGTGAAAGGTGGGAAGGAAACCCCTAAAATAAATAACCATAAATGTACATTATTTTACATAGTAATATACATCAAAAGAAAGTGGATCATAGTATGCTGAAAGAAACATGAATTGAACTCTTGACCAGGGCAGACTTCAGTAAGAAGGTGACATTTTAGAGTGAGTCAGGAGATTGGTTCAAGATGGTAGAGTAGAAGGATGTGTGCTCACTCCCTCCTGCAAGAGTACCGGAATCACAACTAACTGTTGAACAATCATAGACAGGAAGACACTGGAACTCATCAAAAAGATATCCCATATCCAAAGAAAAATGAGAAGCTGCAATGAGACGGTAGGAGGGGCACAATCACAATAAAATTAAATACCATAACCACTGGGTGGGTGACTCACAAACTGGAGAAGAATTATACCACAGAAGTCCACCCACTGGAGTGAACGTTCTGAGCCCCACATCAGGTTTTCCAACATGGGAGACCGGCGATGGGAGGGGGAATTCCTAAATTCCTAGAGAATCAGACTTTGAAGGCTAGTGGAATTTGACTGCAGGATTTCAACAGGACTGAGGGAAACAGTGACTCCACTCTTGGAGGGCACAGAGTAATGTGCACATCAGGACCCAGGAGGAAGGAGCAATGACCCCATATGAGGCTGAACCAGACTTACCTGCTAGTGTTGGAGGGTCTCCTGCAAAGGCATGGGGTGGCTGTGGCTCACTGTGGGGACAAGGACACTGGCAGCAGAAGTTCAGGGAAGTACTCCTTGGTGTCAGCCCTCCCAGAGTCTGCCATTAGCCCCACCAAAGAGCCGGATAGGCTCCAGTGCTGGGTCACCTCAGGCCAAACAACAGGGAGGGAACCCAGCCCCACTCATCAGCACACAATCAGATTACAGTTTTACTGAGCTCTGCCCACCAGAGCAACACCCAACTCTACACATCACCAGTCCCTCCCATCAAGAAGCTTGCACAACCCTCTTAGATAGCCTCATCCACCAGAGGGCAGACAACAGAAGCAAGAAGAACTACAATTCTGCAGCCTATGGAATGAAAACCACATTCATATAAAGACAGACAAAATGAAAAGGCAGAGGACTATGTACCAGATGAAGGAACAAGATTAGACCACAGAAAAACAACTAAATGAAGTGGAGATAGGCAACCTTCCAGAAAAAGAATTCAGAATGATAGTGAAGATGATCCAGGACCTTGAAAAAAGAATGAAGGCAAAGATCGAGAAGATGCAAGAAATGTTTAAAAAACACCTAGAATAATTAAAGAACAAACAAACAGAGATGAACAATATAATAACTGAAATGAAAAATACACTAGAAGGAATCAATAGCAGAATAACTGAGGCAGAAGAAAGGATAAGTGACCTGAAAGACAGAATGGTGGAATTCACTGCCATGGAACAGAATAAAGAAAAAAAGAATGAAAAGAAATGAAGATAGCCTAAGAGACCTCTGGGACAACATTAAACACAATAACATTCGCATTACAGGGGTCCCAGAAGAAGAGACAGAGGAAGGACCTGAGAAAATATTTGAAGAGATCAGAGTCAAAAACTTCCCTGACATGGGAAAGGAAATAGCCATCCAAGTCTGGGAAGCACAGAGAGTCCCAGGCAGGATAAACCGAAGGAGAAACACACCAAGACACATAGTAATCAAACTGACAAAAATTAAGACAAAGAAAAATTATTAAAAGCAATGAGGGAAAAATGACAAATAACATACAAGGGAACTCCCATAGGGTTAACAGCTGATTTTTCAGCAGAAATTCTACAAGCCACAAGGGAGTGACATGATATATTTAAAGTGATGAAAGGGAAGAACCCACAACCAAGATTACTCTACCCGGGAAGGATCTCATTCAGATTCAGTGGAGAAATCAAAAGACAAGCAAAAGCTAAGAGAATTCAGCATCACCAAACCAGCTCTACAACAAATGCTAAAGGAACTTCTCTAAGTGGGAAACACAAGAGAAGAAAAGGACCTACAAAAACAAACCCAAAACAATTAAGCAAGTGGTAATAGGAATATACATATCGATAATCACCTTAAATGTGAATGGATTAAATACTCCAACCAAAATTATCTTATGTGAGTGTTTTATTTTGAAAGGTATTACGTAGATCCTATATTTAACATTAAGGCAGAAAATGTAACCAAAATTAGTATTCTTTCTCTACACATATTGGTACTTGAAGATTCCTTTCAGAAGAAACCCCAGCCTTTTCCTAAGTTCAATCCTCGTTTTAACTAAAGTCATCTTTCTAATTCAAAGGCTGTGTTCTTTTTGAATACCATACATGGGGGTTAAGCTGATGTTAAAACAGTTTGCAATAAAAAAAATATCAGCTTAAGTCATTTAATCATTTCAAGTGCATTCTGCATCCTATAAATATAAGTTTGAGAATTTTAAGAGAATTGTGTTTCATTAAGTTTTGCATATCTTTTGTTATGCCATGTAAATTCCCTTCTTTTTAATATGATTAAAGGCTTGCTGAATGCATACAAAAATGAGACCCATCTATATGCTGTCTACAAGAGACCCACTACAGACCTACACATACAGACTGAGAGTAAGGGGATGGAAAAAGATATTCCATGCAAATGGAAATCAAAGAAAGCTGGAGTAGCAATACTCATATCAGATAAAACAGACTTTAAAATAAAGAGTGTTACAAGAGATGAGGAAGGACACTACAAAATGATCAAGGGATCAATCCAAGAAGAAGATATAACAATTATAAATATATATGCACCCAACATAGAAGCACCTCAATACATAAGGCAAATGCTAAGAGCTCTGAAAGAGGAAATCGACAGTAACACAAAAAGAGTGGGAGACTTTAACACCTCACTTACACCAATGGACATATTATCCAGACAGAAAATTAATAAGGAAACACAAGCTTTAAATGACACAATAGACCAGATTGATTTAATTGATATTTACAGGACATTCCATCCAAAAACAGCAGATTACATTTTCTTCTCAAGTGCACATGGAATATTCTCCAGGATAGATCACGTCTTGAGTCACAAATAAAGCCTCAGTAAATTTACTAATATTGAAATAATATCAAGCATCTTTTCCAACGACAATGCTATGAGATTAGAAATCAGTTACAAGGAAAAAAACGTAGAAAACACAAGCACATGGAGGCTAAACAATACGTCACTAAATAACCAAGAGATCACTGAAGAAATCAAAGAGGAAATCAAAAAATATCTAGAGACAAATGACAATGAAAACACGATGATCCAAAACCTACGGGATGCAGCAAAAGCAGTTCTAAGAGGGAAGTTTATAGCAATACAAACCTACATCAAGAAACAAGAAACATTGCAAATAAACAAGCTAACCTTAAACCTAAAGCAATTAGAGAAAGAAGAACAAAAATACCGCAAAGTTAGCAGAAGGAAAGAAATCATAAAGATCAGATCAGAAATAAATGAAAAAGAAATGAAGAAAACAACAGCAAAGATCAATAAAACTAAAAGCTTGTTCTTTGAGAAGATAAAATTGATAAAACTAAAAGCTGGTTCCTTGAGAAGATAAACAAAATTGGTAAACCATTAGCCAGACTCATAAAGAAAAAGAGGGAGAGGACTCAAATCAATAAAATTAAAAATGAAAAAGGAGAAGTTAAACGGACACCACAGAAATACAAAGCATTATAAGAGACTACTACAAGCAACTCTATGCCAATAAAATAGACAGCCTGGAAGAAAAGGACAAATTTTTAGAAAGGTATAAGCTTCCAAGACAGACCCAGGAAGAAATAGAAAATATGAACAGACCAATCACGAGTAATGAAATTGAAACTGTGATTTAAAATCTTCCAATAAAGAAAAGTCCAGGACCAGATGGCTTCATAGGTGAATTCTATCAAATATTTAGAGGAGAGCTAACACCCATCCTTCTCAAACTCTTCCAAAAACATGCAGAGGAAGGAACACTCCCAAACTCATTCTACAAGGCCACCATCACCCTGATACCAAAACCAGACAGAGATACTACAAAAAAAGAAAATTACAGACCAACTGCACTGATGAATATAGATGCAAAAATCCTCAACAAAATACTAGCAAACAGAATCCAACAATACATTAAAAGGATCATACACCATGATCAAGTGGGATTTTCCCCAGGGATGCAAGGATTCTTCAGTATATGCAAATCAATCAATGCGATATACCATTGTTAATATAAATTGAAGAACAAAAACCATATGATCATCTCAATAGATGCAGCAAAAGCTTTTGACAAAATTCAACACCCATATGATAAAAACTTTCCTGAAAATGCGATAGTGGGAACTGAACTTAACATAATAAAGGCCATATACGACAAACCCACAGCAAACATCATTCTCAATGGTGAAAAACTGAAAGCATTTCCTCTAAGATCGGGAGCAAGACAAGGATGTCCACTCTCACCACTATTATTCAACATCGTTTTGGAAGTCCTAGCCATGGCAATCAGAGAAGAAAAAGAAATAAAAGGAATACAAATTGAAAAAGAAGTAAAACTGTCACTGTTTGCAGATGACATGATACTATACATAGAGAATCCTAAAGATGCCACCAGAAAACTACTAGACCTAATCAATGAATTTGGTAAAGGTGCAGGATACAAAATTAGTGCACAGAAAACTCTTGCATTCCTATACACTAAAAATGAAAGATCAGAAAGAGAAATTAAGGAAACAATCCCATTCAACATTGCAACAAAAAGAATAAAATACCTAGGAATAACCCTACCTAAGGAGGTAAAACACCTGTACTCAGAAAACTATAATACACTGATGAAAGAAATCAAAGATGACACAAACATATGGAGAGATATACCATGTTCTTGGATTGGAAGAATCAATATTGTGAAAATGACTATACTACTCAAAGCAATCTACAGATTCAATGCAATCTCTATCAAATTACCAATGGCATTTTTTTACGGAACTAGAACCAAAAATTTCACAATATGTATGGAAACACAAAAGACCCTGAATAGCCAAAGCAATCTTGAAGGGAAAAAACGGAGCTGGAGGAATCACACTCCATGACTTCAGACTATATTACAAAGCTACAGTAATCAAGACAATATGGCACTGGCACAAAAACAGAAATATAGATCAATGGAAAAGGATAGAAAGCTCAGAGACAAACCCAAGCACCTACGGTCAACTAATCTATGACAAAAGAGGCAAGGATATACAATGGAGAAAAGACAGTCTCTTCAATAAGTGGTGCTGGGAAAACTGGACAGCTATATGGAAAAGAATGAAATTAAAACACTCCCTAACACCATACACAAAAGTAAACTCAAAATGGATTAAAGACCTAAATGTAAGACCGGACACTATAAAACTCTTAGAGGAAAACAAAGGAAGAACACTTTTTGACTAAATCACAGGAAGATCTGTTTTAACCCACCTCCTAGAGTAATGGAAATAAAAACAAAAATAAACAAATGGGACCTAATGAAACTTCAAAGCTTTTGCACAGCAAAGGAAACTATAAAAAAGATGAAAAGACAACCCTCAGAGTGGGAGAAATTCTTTGCAAATGAATCAAAGGACAAAGAATTAATCTCCAAAATATATAAACAGCTCAATATTACAAAAACAAACAACCCAATCCAAAAATGGGCAGAAGCCCTAAATAGACATTTCTCCAAAGAAGACATACAGATGGCCAAGAGGCACATGAAAAGCTGCTCAACATCACTAATTATTAGAGAAATGCAAATTAAAACTACAATTAGGTATCACCTCACACTGGTTAGAATGGGCCTCATCAGAAAATCTACAAACAACAAATGCTGGAGAGGGTGTGGAGAAAAGGGAACCCTCTTGCAGTGTTGGTGTGGTAGGAATGTAAATTGGAGAAGAGTACGGAGGTTCCTTAAAAAACTAAAAATAGAATTACCAGCAATCCCACTACTGGGCATATACCCAGAGAAAACCATAATTCAACAAGACACATGCACCCCAATGTTTATTGCAGCATTATTTACAATGACCAGGTCATGGAAGCAACCTAAATGCCCATCAGCAGACGAATGGAGAGAGAAGATGTGACACATATATACAATGGAATACTACTCAGCCATAAAAAGGAACAAAACTGGGTCATTTGTAGAGACGTGGATGGACCTAGAGACTGTCATACAGAGTGAAGTAAATCAGAAAGAGAAAAACAAATATCTTATATTAACGCATATATGTGGAATCTAGAAAAATGGTACAGATGAACCGGTTTGCAAGGCAGAGATAGAGACACAGATGTAGAGAACAAATGTATGGACACCAAGGGGGGAAAGTGGGGGTGGTGGTGGTAGTGGGATGAATTGGGAGATTGGGATTGACATATATAAACTAATATGTGTAAAATAGATAACTAATAAGAACCTGCTGTATAAAAAATAAATTAATTAAAAAATAAATAAAAGTAACAGAAAACGCCCCACGAAAAAGAGTGAGTCAAAGATCTTGGTCAGAGCACTCCAGGCAGGCATGAGCATAGTAGAGGAGGGTTATGAAGGGCAGAGTCAGGATTTGAACCATTCTTTTTTCCAAGTACACTGGAAACCCTTAGAGGGTTTAAGTATGGAAGACATGAGACACGATCAGTACTTTTTTTTTTGGTCACGCAGCATGTGGGATGTGAGTTCCCTGACAAGGTATTAAACCCATGCCCCCTGCAGTGGAAGTGTGGAGTCTTAACCACTGGATTGCTAGGGAAGTCCCTCGGTAGCTATTTTATTTATTTATTTTTTTGCGGTACGCGGGCCTCTCACTGTTGTGGCCTCTCCCGTTGCGGAGCACAGGCTTCGGACGCGCAGGCTCAGCGGCCATGGCTCACGGGCCCAGCCGCTCCGCGGCATGTGGGATCTTCCCAGACCGGGGCACGAACCCATGTCCCCTGCATCAGCAGGCGGACTCTCAACCACTGCACCACCAGGGAAGCCCTCGATAGCTATTTTAAAGGATCACTTTGGTTTCTATGGTGGGGAGACATATGGAAGCACGGGGCCCAGTTAAAAGGCTACTGTTATATTTCAGTTAAGAGTTGACATCATCTAACACTGGAAGGAAATTAGGATATTTGGATGCATGACATCAGGTAAAGCTGATAGAATTTGCTGATTTACATTGAGAACTGGGGGATGAGGTATATATAAGGAAAAGGGAGAGATCAAGAATGAATCCTAAAAATAAAAAAGAAAGAAAGAAAAAGCAATCTGAATAGATGGTGCTGCTATTTATTGAGATGGAGAAGATTGGAGAGATGCAAGATCTGAGAGTGGAAAATCCTCTTTTGAGGGTATCTGAGGTGTCTGTTAGACATCCCAGGGGAGATGTGAAGTATGCAGCTGTATATACACTTTAGGGCTCTGTGGAAGTCAGGGCAGCAGAAATACATTTGAGACTTACACCTGTTTATCTGTTTTTTTGTTATGTTTTAATATACTTCAAATTCATTTATATCAGTTTAGTGATAAGCTTGGAGTACAATTATCAACACATAATTTTGATTTACCATAGCAATATTTATGAGTAAAAAAAACCTGATGTTACTACTAAACACTAAGAAGTCAATATTTTTCTATAATATTAGTGTTTTAGTATTGAAGAATTATTAGAGATCATTTATTCCTTGCTCTTTATTTTATTAGTAAGAAACCTAAGGTGCAAAAAGTTATAATTCTTTGGAATTATATTCAAAAAATAACTTGAATTATTTTCCTACTATATCATTCACCTTTCTCAAGGGAAATTTTTCAGTTTTATTATATCCAGAAAATGGAAACCACACCAGCAAATGAAACTGTCATAAATAGTATGGTATTTATTCATTAAAAAAATGCCTGTTGAGTAATTAGTTACAATGTGCCTAGGACTCAACAAGGCCCTACACATTCACAGATAAAAGATAATGCCCCTGCCCTTCAGAAAACTTTAGTAGAGCATAAGAGACAGATAATTAAGTAACAACACTACCTGTACAGAAGAAATATGATGATAGTGTAAGTAGAGTATACCATGAAATCACAGAAAAGGGAAACAAAATGCAGCATCAAAGGATCAGAGACTTTCAGGGTTAATATTTGGATGGAATTTTTGGATGAGTTAATATTTGGATGGAATTTTGAATAATGAAGAGTTCCCTAGGCTAAGGCTGGATCAAAGTACAGCAAAACAAAACAAAACAAACAAATGATGAAGAAGAAGATAATAATTGGCAACCAGTAAGTGATCAGATGATTGACATATTGGCATGTGAAGATGTGGCAAGATATGAGATAGAAAGGAAGAAGGTCTTCATTCCCACAAACCTTGTAGGATATGAAAGGGAAGATTTCCTCGTAAGGGCACTGGGGAGGTTTTGAAGATTATTATTATTATTTTTGCTTAAGGAGAATGACTCAGGAGGGTACACTGAAATGGAGTAAGACTGGAGTCAAGGAGGTGAATTTAAGGGCTAAAATAATAACAAAATTGGTAAGAAAAAATGGGAACAACAGAATCTGAAAATTAGAAAGAAACTCAGAGGTCAGTTCCCAGGTTTATGATATCAATTCTGGAAATAACAAAATAAACTAAGTAGATGTTAATTAAGAAAATAAATGTAATGGACACACTTTCTGAGAACTCGTGCTGCTCAGTTTTCTAAAAGGTCAGCATTATCTTTAATGTAAGCCTGTCTCCCCACCCACAACTTCAGTCACAGTTGGATCAAAAATAGTCTTCTAAAATAAATGCAGCCATGACATTTGCTAGACAGAAACTTATGACTTGGGTGGTCTGGCTTTAACAGATGAGTTAATCCAATCAAATTAGAGATTTAGAGATTGTTACTAGTGAGCTGTTGACTTCATAGCTGGAAGATTATGTACCCTTAGGTTCTGGGGTGGATATTTTCAGGCTTGTGCAAACTGATGACTAAGCCAATTTGTAGAGAAAGGAGGATAGAGCAGACATAAAAAAAGAAAGTGAGATAATAATCATGCAGTCCCTGAGAGCCTGTTCATACAGCTCAGCTGGCAGCCTAAGACTGGCTCAGCCTGCCAGTTTTCATAAAGTCAGATAATCCTTTCACTCCCATCCTTGGATTCTGTGAGGTCCTTTAAACCTTTATAATTAATACTCCCTGTTATCGATCTAGTTCACATGCATCTGTTGCTTTCAGCCAAAGGAGAACTGGGTGAAAAATGCAAGAAATCAATAATCAAACGAACACATAAGATATTATGCAGTTAGGATTTTCCTTTACTCTATGTGTAAAAGAAAATCCAGCTTCTCTGTGAATATCTAGTTAACAGAAGCACAACTTTTTTGGATACAGTCTATTCCATTTTCAGAATTTTAGGTATTAAGTATTAGAAAGTTCTTGATATTATGATGGAATTATCAAAGCATGAACTTTGCCTATTGCTTGTTTTTTCCCCCATCCCATAACCACCTACTCTTTAGCAGCGTGCCTAGGAAAGTTTTAAAATTTGTTATTTGCATCTTCCTCTCTCTCAACGTATTAACAGAAGTAGCTTCTCACTGATAAAAGTAAAAGCCCCTTTATCTCAATTAAGAAGTTGTCTCCATTTATCAAATTTCCCTTAAGAGTTTTCTATTAATAATGTGTCTCTCATGTAACTGGTTTTTGGCCAAAATTTAGCTGACATTCCAACTTGTATCATAACACTGGTATGAAATACTGTGAAGGGGCACTTAGCCGTCTGAGCAAAGTAGGGTTTAGTTTCATATCCAATGTCACCAATACCTTGGCTGAAGAAAGGGATGAATAAAATGCAGTGGGTAACTAGATGAAAAGGACACTGGTTAAAATGTTCAAAATGCTTATAGGTATTCAATATGGTACTGTTACAAATAATGCTGAAACATTTTAATATAAAAGAATATTCTATAAAATGTACTAATTTTCTCCAAAGATCATTTATGATTCTAGGGTCTATCAAATATATACATATATTCTTTAAATGGTGTATGTCTCTAATACCCTTTTTATCCTATTCTTCAGGCCCAGGTTATTAAAAAACAAACAAACAAAAGAGTACAATGGAGCAGACCTCAAAATCTATAGCAATAAGGGCTGGTAGATTATACTCAGTTGCAGAATTTCTATAGTGATTTTCACTACTTATGAGTTTTTAAAACTTGTAAAAGTTTTGAGTGGGAATGAAATTGGGTGCAAAAATTGTTCTGAATTAGAATAGGGAAAATGTGTGAAATATAAATTACAACTTATCAGTGTTATGACAAAGATCATCTTCAATTATAATGGTTTCTAAATTCATATTTCCTTGCTTCAAGTCATTGTGCTATCCTGTTTCCTAGTGACCTTGAATAATATAATATTTATCTTTCAATCATCACTTCCTTGCTGGATATTTTACCAAGTAAAAGAAGGAGTGCAATTAAGGAGGCCAAAGTTTTGAAATATTTCCAATGTATTTTCCTTTCTTGGAAATTAAATTACTTTCTTGTTACTTTTCATTCTTTTAGAATTATTTTAGAGAAGACCATGAGGGAACCTCCAGGACTAAAAGTTTATTACTGAACTTTGAGTTTCAAACTTAACTAAAAAATTCATAGCAAAGCAGACTTTCAAAAGAGAGAGTACAAGTTTTTCTAGAAACAACCAAAGGAGAGTTTATATCTGTTAAGAACCAAAGCCGAGATGATAGACCATAATGTCAGAAGAGCAGATAAAGTAACAGACACATAAAGAGATTTAGGAAGATTGAATCAATTCAGGTTGATTGGAGAACTGATCATCTTGGAAATTTCCTGCTTCCCCCTGTGTAGTCTTGGCAAACTCCAAAGCCCTCAGAGAAACCCCAGTGTTACCAGTTGCTATGGTCTCCATGACACAACAAAGTAATGACAGGAGAAGTTGTCTAGATGAATAAACATGAGAGTAGCCTCAGCAGATATGGCACACTCCAGCCTGAATTATGAAATATGTGGTTGAAATCTTCCGGACAATGGACACCAAGGGATACACAGAAGTTCTGAGAATGATGGTGGATTTCAAGAGGCCTGGGATAAATATAAGAGCATCCCAGAGTTTGGGAACTCTTGACTACAGGCAAAGGCCAGGTATACAGCTATCAGCAGTGGGTTCCAGAACAATACTTGAAAGATCAGATGGGACCAGCCACACATCAATGGATACCAGGTCATGATGCCCAATTTCCTGGAAGGTAAAATTTCACTGCAGCAGATGCTATGAGATCATGGTGAGACACCTAAAACTAAGAAAATCTACTTCAATGTCAAAAAAATACCTAATATTTCCTCTCTATCCAGATACAATCTGGGCAAGGAGGGAAGGAAGATAGTTCATGGACATGGATAGAACCCCTCCCCAACCTTATCCTCCCCCCCAAAACTGAATAATTATGTAAAAGCTATTCATTTTGGTCTCTTTTATGATGCTATCACATGTTTCTTCATATGAGGAAATGAAGGCTGAAGAACAAGAAGATATTCATTATTAGGAAATAAGGATATTTATAGGACTTTTTTCATATTTAGGAATTGTATGAAAATTTAAGTTCTATTATAAGACTTAAACAACTTGAAAAACTCACTCATGTGGCCTTTGTTGTAGCTCAGTACAGATCTATCCTTTATGTATGAAACGAGAATAAAATACAAGGTAACAACTAGGAGAAAAGCATTAGCAAACTGTGCTGTTAGTCACTTCACTAAATCAGGCAAGTCATAAAAGACGAGCAAAGCCAGATTTTCAAATTTATTCTACAAATTCATTTTCACACATCATCAAAGCTAAGTCCTCAGTGAAAATACAAGTATTATAAATATAGTCAGCATCTCAGCATGGGTAGAATACACTATAAGAATTAATTATCAAAGCACTTAAAATTATTCAATAATCACAGCAAAGCCAACAGCTATTACTTACTTCCATATCAGATTAGCTGAAGATAAACAGGAAACAAGATAAATGTATCATCCATTCTGAATTATCAACATAGCAATCCTCACTGGCTCAGTATAATTTCCAATTTTACTCTAATATATTCAGATATTTAATATTACATCAAAACTGTAATTTTTATCTCAGACTCTTATTGTGCTTTACAAATAAAGTGTCTAATTGTATATTCCAAACTACTCAAGTACCAGCCTTATTTTAGATACCAGCTAAAGATATCTTGTTTCCCGCTCCCCAATGACTTTATTAGAGAAAATAAAAAATAGAAATATTTTTAAAAAGCCATGAATGGTTCCCTGCCAGTGCCTGACAAGTTTGTTTTTTCATATCAGTTAATATTAATTTATATAGCACATACTGTTTGTACAATATAGCCCTAAAACCTAGGTGGAAAGCAGAAGGTGAAAGAATTAAAAATAAGTCTCTTCCAATGAAGCACTTAAATATGTACATAAGTATTCTATAGATGAAACAAAAAGTTTAATCTGAAACAGTCATAGAGAAACCAGAAACAGAGGATAATTATTTGATGTGATATAAGGTTTAAAAAAATCTCTTCTGGGACAATTATGTAGTAGAGGAAATTCAGCATCTAAACATTTGACTGACTTTTCCCATTTTTTTCACAAATCCTCCCCATTGGCCATCCAGACACTGTCTCCAAATCCTTTACTCCCTAACTTCGAAGAAAAAAGAGAGAAATAAAGGAAGTACAAGAGATAAGGGAAGGAGAGAGAGAAAAGTACAGAGTGGCCCCAACTAGAACTGAAGACATCCAAGAATACATCAGTTTTCTCAGTGCCTTAGTCTCGACCAACACTTTGTGGAAAATTTACTTATTTAACCCAGATCCCTGAGATGCCTCCTTATACCTCCTGAAATGTAGATGCTCTTGATAGACAATTTATTCTACTGTCAACATACCTCTACTAGAGCGCAGATCACAAAATACTTTAAAAATCCCTTCTTGGGGGACCTTCAAGATGGCGGAGAAGTAAGACGTGGAGATCACCTTCCTCCCCACAAATACATCAAAAATACATCTACATGTAGAACAGCTCCTACAGAACACCTACTGAACGCTGGAAGAAGACCGCAGACCTCCCAAAAGGCAAGAAACTCCCCACGTACCTGGGTAGGGCAAAAGAAAAAAGAAAAAACAGAGACAAAAGAATAGGGATGGGACTTGCACCTCTGGGAGGGAGCTGTGAAGGAGGAAAGGCTTCCACACACTAGGAAGCCCCTTCAGTGGTGGAAACGGGGGGTGGGGAGGGGGAAGCTTCAAAGCGACAGAGGAGAGCACAGCAATAGGCGCACAGAGGGCAAAGTGGAAAGGTTCCTGCACAGAGGATCCCTGCTGACCAGCACTCAACAGCCTGAGAGGCTTGTCTGCTCACTCACAGGGATGGGTGGCGGCTGGGAGCTGAGGCTCGTGCTTCGGAGGTCAGATTCCAGGGAGAGGACTGGGGTTGGCTGTGTGAACACAGCCTGAAGGGGGCTAGTGAGCCACAGCTAGCCAGGAGGGAGTCTGGGGAAAAGTCTGGACCTGCCTAAGAGGCAAGAGACCATTGTTTCGGGGTGTGCGAGGAGAGGGGATTCAGAGCAACGACTTAAACGAGCTTCAGAGACGAGTGCGAGCCGTGGCTATCAGCGCGGACACCAGAGACGGGCATGAAACGCTAAAGCTGCTGCTGCAGCCACCAAGAAGCCTGTGTGCGAGCACAGGTCACTATCCACAACTCCCCTCCCAGGAGCCTGTGCAGCCCACCACTGCCACAGTCCCGTGATCCAGGGACAACTTCCCTGGGAGAACACACGGCGCACCTCAGGCTGTTGCAACAACACGCCAGCCTCTGCCACTGCAGGCTCACCCTGCATTCCACATTCCATGCCCCTCCCTCCGCCCAGCCTGAGTGAGCCAGAGTCCCCTAATCAGCTGCTATTTTAACCTCATTCTGTCTGAGCAAAGAACAGATGCCCTCAGGCGGCGTAAACGCAGAAGCGAGGCCAAATCCAAAGCTGAACTCCAGGAGCTGTGCGAACAAAGAGAAAGGGAATCTCTCCTAGCAGCCTCAGGAGCAGCGGATTAAATCTCCACAATCAACTTGATGTGCCCTTCATCTGTGGAATACCTGAAGAGACAAAGAATCATACCAAAATTGGCTTTGGGAGCAGCTGTAGACTTGGGATTTGCTTTCTGCATCTAATTTGTTTCCGGGTTTATGTTTATCTTACTTTAGCATTTAGAGCTTATTATCATTGGTAGATTTGTTTATTGATTTGGTTGTTCTCTCCCTTTTTTGTTTTTACTATATATATAATTTTCCTTTTTCTCTTTTTGTGTGATTTTCTGCATAGCTTTGCTTTTACCATTTGTCCTAGGGTTCTGTGTGTCCATTTTTTTTTCCAGTATAGTTTTTAGTGCTTGCTATCATTGGTGGATTTGTTTTTGATTTGGTTGCTCACGTCTTTCTTTCCTTTTTTTATTATTTTTAAATTTTTTTATTGTTAATAATTTAAAAAAATTATTTTAATAACTTCCTTTTCTTTAATCTCTCCCTTTCTTTCCTTTCTTTCTTTCTTTCTTTTTCTTTTTTTCCTTCCTTCCTTCCTCCCTCTCTCGCTCCCTCCTTTCTTTCTTTCCTCCTTCCTTCCTCCTTCCCTTCCTCCCTCCCTCCCTACCCCCCTCTTTCTCTCTCTTTCTTTCTTTTCCTCCCTCCCTCCCTCCCTCCCTCCCTCTCTCTCTCTCTCTCTCGTCCTTTCTTTCTTTCTTTCTTTCCCTTTCTCTCTTTCTCTCTTTCTCTCTTCCTTCCTTTCTTTCTTTCTTTCTTCCTTTCTTTCTTTCTTTCTTTCTTTCTTTCTTTCTTTCCTTCCTTCCTTCCTTTTTTCACCCTTTTCTTCTGAGCCATGTGTCTAACAGGGTCTTGGTGCTCCAGCCAGGAGTGAGGGCTGAGCCTATGAGGTGGGAGAGCCGAGCTCAGGACATTGGTCCACCAGAGACCTTCCAGCCCCACATAATATGAGATCTCCATCTCAACGCTAAGACCCAGCTCCACTCAATGACCAGCAAGCTACAGTGCTGGACACCCTATACCAAACAGCTAGTAAGACAGGACCACAACCCCACCCATTGAGGCTGCCTAAAATCATAAGTTCACAGACACCCCAAAACACACCACCAGATGTGGTCCTTCCCAACAGAAAGACAAGATACAGCCTCATACACCAGAACACAGGCACCAGTCCCCTCCACTAGGAAGCCTACATAACCCACTAAACCAACCTTAGCCGCTGGGGACAGACACCAAAAACAAAGGGAACTATGAACCTGCAGCCTGAGAAAAGGAGACCCCCAAACACAGTAAGTAAAGCAAAATGAGAAGACAGAAAAACACACAGCAGATGAAGGAGCAAGGCAAAAACCTACCAGACCTAACAAATGAAGAGGAAATAGGCAGTCTACCTGAAAAAGAATTCAGAATAATGATAGTAAAGATGATCCAAAATATTGGAAATAGAATGGAGAAAATACAAGAAACGTTTAACAAGGACCTAGAAGAACTAAAGAGCAAACAAACCACTAAACCAACCTTACCCACTGCAGGCAGATACCAAAAACAATGAGAATGACAAACCCGCAGCCTGCAAAAAGGAGACTGCAAACACAGTAAGTTAAGCAAAATAAGAAGACAGAAACACACAGCAGATGAAGAAGCAATGTAAAAACCCATCACACCAAACAAGTGAAGAGGAAATAGGCAGTCTACCTTTAAAAGAATTCAAAGTTGTTATAGTAAAGATGATCCAAAATCTTGGAAATAGAATGGAGAAAATATAAGAAACGTTTAACAAGGACCTAGAAGAACTAAAGAGCAAACAAACAATGATGAAAAACACAATAAATGAAATTACAAATACTCTAGAAGGGATGAATAGCAGAATAACTGAGGCAGAAGAACGGATAAGTGACCTGGAAGATAAAATAGTGGAAATAACTACTGAAGAGCAGAAAAAAGATAAAAGAATGAAGGACAGTCTCAGAGACCACTGGGACAACATTAAACGCACCAACATTCGAATTATAGGGGTCCCAGAAGAAGAAGAGAAAAAAAAAAGGGACTGAGAAAATATATGAAGAGATTATAGTTGAAAACTTCCTTAATATAGGAAAGGAAATAGTTAATCAAGTCCAGGAAGCAGAGAGAGTCCCATACAGTATAAATGCAAGGAGAAACACACCAAGACACATATTAATCAAACTATCAAAAATTAAATACATGTTAAAAAATGTTAAAAGAAAAAATGTTAAAAGCAGCAAGGGAAAAGCAACAAATAACATACAAGGGAATCCCCATAAAGATAAGAGCTGATCTTTCAGCAGAAACTCTGCAAGCCAGAAGGGAGTGGCAGGACATATTTAAAGTAATGAAAGGGAAAAACATACAACCAAGATTACTCTAACCAGCAAGGATCTCATTCAGATTGGATGGAGAAATTAAAACCTTTACAAACAAGCAAAAGCTAAGAGAATTCAGCACCACCAAACCAGCTTGACAACAAATGCTAAAGGAACTTCTCTAGGCAGGAAACACAAGAGAAGGAAAAGACCTACAAAAACAAACCCAAAACAATTAAGAAAATGGTAATAGGAACATACATATCGATAACAAACTTCAATGTAAAGGGATTAAATTCTCCAACCAAAAGTCATAGAATGGCTGAATGGATACGAAAACAAGACCCATATATATGCTGTGTACAAGAGACCCACTTCAGATCTAGGGACACGTACAGACTGCAAGTGAGGGGATAGAAAAAGATATTCCATGCAAATGGAAATCAAAAGACAGCTGGAGTAGCAATTCTCATATCAGACAAAATAGACTTGAAAATAAAGACTATTACAAGAGACAAAGAAGGACACTACATAATGATCAAGGGATCGATCCAAGAAGAAGATATAACAATTATAAATATTTATGCACCCAACAAAGGAGCACCTCAATACTTAAGGCAAATGCTAACAGCCATAAAAGAGGAAATTGACAGTAACACAATAGTAGTAGGGGACTTTAACATCCCACTTTCACCAATGGACAGATCATCCAAAATTAAAATAAATAAGAAAACACAAGGTTTAAATGATATATTAAAGAAGATGGACTTAATTGATATTTATAGGACATTCCATCCCAAAACAACAGAATACACTTTCTTCTCAAGTGCTCATGGAACATTCTCAAGGATAGATCATACCTTGGGTCGCAAATCAAGCACTGGTAAATTTAAGAAAATTGAAATCATATCAAGTATCTTTTCCAACCACAATGATATGAGACTAGATATCAATTACAGGAAAAAAATCTGTAAAAAATACAAACACATGGAGGTGAAACAATACACTACTAAATAAGCAAGAGACCACTGAAGAAATCAAATAGGAAATCAAAAAATACCTAGAAACAAATGACAATGAAAACACAATGACCAAAAACCTTTGGGATGCAGCAAAAGCAGTTCTAAGAGGAAAGTTCACAGCAATACAGTCCTACCTCAAGAAACAAGAAACATCTCAAATAAACAAACTAACCTCACATCTAAAGCAATTAGAGGAAGAACAAGAAAAGCCCAAAGTTAGCAGAAGGAAAGAAATCATAAAGATCAGACCAGAAATAAATGAAGGAAATGATAGCAAAGATCAATAAAACTAAAAGCTGGTTCATTGAGAAGATAAATAAAATTGATAATTCTTTAGCTAGACTCATCAAGAAAAAAGGGAGAAGACTCAAATCAATAGTATTAGAAATGAAAAAGGAGAAGTAACAACTGACACTGCAGAAATACAAAGGATCATGAGAGATTACTACAAGCAACTATATGCCAATAAAATGGACAACCTGGAAGAAATGGAGAAATTCTTAGAAAAGCACAACTTTCCAAGACTGCACCAGGAAGAAACACAAAATATAATCAGAGCAATCACAAGCACTGAAACAGAGACTGTGATTAAAAATCTTCCAACAAACAAAAGCCCAGGACCAGATGGCTTCACAGGCAAATTCTTTTAAACATTTAGAAAAGAGCTAACACCTATTCTTCTCAAACTCTTCCAAAATATAGCACAGGGAGGAACACTCCCAAACTCATTCTACGAGGCCACCATCACCCTGATACCAAAACTAGACAAAGGTGTCACAAAAAAGAAAACTACAGGCCAATATCTCTGATCAACATAGATGCAAAAATCCTCAACAAAATACTAACAAACAGAATACAACAGCACATTAAAAGGATCATACACCATGATCAAGTGGGGTTTATCCCGGGAATACAAGGATTCTTCAATATACGCAAATCAATCAGTGTGATACACCATATTACCAAATTGAAGGAGAAAACCAGATGATTATCTCAAGGCAATATATGACAAACCCACAGCCAACATCATTCTCAACAGTGAAAAACTGAAACCATTTCCACTAAGATCAGGCACAAGACAATGTTGCCCACTCTCACCACTATTATTCAACATAGTTTTGGAAGTTTTAGGTACAGCAATCAGAGAAGAAAAAGAAATAAAAGGAATCCAAATTGGAAAAGAAGAAGTAAAACTGTCACTGTTTGCAGATGACATGATAGTATACATAGAGAATCCTAAAGATGCCACCAGAAAACTACTAGACCTAATCAATGAATTTGGTAAAGTAGCAGGATACAAAATTAATGCACAGAAATCTCTTGCATTCCTATACGCTAATAATGAAAAATCTGAAAGAGAAATTAAGGAAACACTCCTATTTACCATTGCGACAAAAAGAATGATACCTAGGAATAAAACTACCTAAGGAGACAAAAGACCTGTATGCAGAAAACTATAAGACACAGATGAAAGAAATTAAAGATGATACAAACAGATGGAGAGATATACTGTGTTCTTGGAATGGAAGAATCAACATTGTGAAAATGACTACACTACCCAAAGCAATCTACAGATTCAATCCAATCCCTATCAAACTACCAATGGTATTCTTCACAGAACTAAAACAAAAAATTTCACAATTTGTATGGAAACACAAAAGACCCCGAATAGCCAAAGCAATCTTGAGAAAGAAAAATGGAGCTGGAAGAATCAGGCTCCCAGACTTCAGACGATACTACAAAGCTACAGTAATCAAGACAGTATGGTAATGGCACAAAAACAGAAATATAGATCAATGGAACAGGATAGACAACCTAGAGATAAACCCATGCTCATATGGTCACCTTATTTTTGATAAAGGAGGCAGGAATATACAATGGAGAAAAGACAGCCTCTTCAATAAGTGGTGCTGGGAAAACTGGACAGGTACATGTAAAAGAATGAAATTAGAACACTCCCTGACACCATACACATAAATAAACTCAAAATGTATTAAAAACTTAAATGTAAGGCCAGACACTATAAAACCCTTAGAGTAAAACATAGGCAGAATACTCTATGACATAAATCACAGCAAGATCCTTTTTGACTCACCTCCTTGAGAAATGGAAATAAAAACAAAAATAAACAAATGGGACCTAATGAAACTTCAAAGCTTTTGCACAGCAAAGGAAACCATAAACAAGACAAAAAGACAACCCTCAGAATGGGAGAAAATATTTGCAAATGAAGCAACTGACAAAGGATTAACCTCTAAAATTTACAAGCAGCTCATGCAGCTCAATATCAAAAAAACAAACAACCCAATCCAAAAATGGGCAGAAGACCTAAATAGACATTTCTCCAAAGATATACAGATTGCCAACAAACACATGAAAGAATGCTCAATATCACTAATCATTAGAGAAATGCAAATCAAAACTACAGTGAGGTGTCAGCTCATACTGTTCAGAATGGCCATCATCAAAATATCTAGAAACAATAAATGCTGCAGACGGTGTGGAGAAAAGGGAACCCTCTTGCACTGTTGGTGGGAATGTAAATTGATACAGCCACTATGGAGAACAGTATGGAGGTTCCTTAAAAAACTAAAAATAGAACTACCATATGACCCAGCAATCCCACTACTGGGCATATACCCTGAGAAAACTATAATTCAAAAAGAGTCAGGTACCACAATGCTCATTGTGGCTCTATTTACAATAGCCAGAACATGGAAGCAACCTAATTGTCCATCGACAGATGAATGGATAAAGAAGATATGGCACATATATACAATGGAATATTACTCAGCCTTAGAAAGAAATGAAAGTGAGTTATTTGTAGTGAGGTGGATGGACCTAGAGACTGTCATACAGAGTGAAGTAAGTCAGAAAGAGAAAAACAAATACCGTATGCTTACATATATATATATATGGAATGTAAAAAAAGAAAAAATGGTTCTGATGAACTTAGGGGAATGACAGGAATAAAGACACAGATGGAGAGAATGGACTTGAGGACGTGGGGAGGGGGAAGGGTAAGCTGGGACGAAGTGAGAGAGTGGCATGGACATATATACACTACCAAATATAAAATAGATAGCTAGTGGGAAGCAGCCGCATGGCACAGGAAGATCAGCTTGGTGCTTTGTGTCCACCTAGAGGGGTGGGATAGGGAGGGTGTGAGGGAGATGTAAGAGGGAGGAGATATGGTGATATATGTATATATGTAGCTGATTCACTTTGTTATAAAGCAGAAACTAACACACCATTGTAAAGCAATTATACTACAATAAAGATGTTAAAAAAAAACACAAAACAACGAATCCCTTCTTCCTCTTAGTGAGTTCTTTGTTTCACCAGTGTTTTCCAGGGTTTGACACAGTACTTATGTTAATGCTTTTACTTATTTTCATATTCCTTATTGTTTCATTTTCCACTTCTTTTAGGCATGATTGCTTGGAGCACATTTTATCCTCCCAAGTTGATTTCTGTAACTTCAATGTCTTTCTATTAAATCTGATTAAAGCAATGAAAACTTAACTAAGGTTTTACCCAACCAGGGATAATCAGCATTCCAAAATAGGACTCTGTTTACTGAAATGAATTCCCAAAGTGTGAGGGAGAGGAGAGAGCGAGAACAAGTGAACCAGTAGAAGTTTGTGTAAATTGCCTCTTTTAGGCAGATTCTGTATGTCTCATCAACTACCACTCCTACCTTATCAAAGCAAGAGAATAAACACACAAATCACCTGACAGACCTTTTGAAGTTCTCTTTAATACTTAAGGAAGGTAGAAAGATTTACTGTAAGATTAATTAAGAATGGAAAAAACTGTGTTTGATACCAGCTGAACAACTAATTTGGGGAAAGTGATTTATCGTCTCAGAACCTCCTCACTTTCAACAATAAATACGTATACAACTAGAAAACCTTCCCTGCAAACTCACCATGAGGGTTGAAATGAATCTCTCATATGAGACAATGCCTTGCCGAGCCAACTCAGCAAAGGTTAAGTTGTCATGAAAATAGATGGAAGAAATTATTTCTCGTTAAGGAAGGAAACTTTGAAATGGGGAATTTATCAACCATTTAGTATTAAATATAGTTCTTTAGGGCTTTAAAAATATTTTTAAGGACATAATGCATATGTCTTTGTGTTCCTTTGTGTTATTATTGATAAAAACAGGGACTATTGCAAACAAAAATTTACATACTGCAATAATTATCTATATTAAAAAATTATTACATTTTAGAATTCTAAGATATTTTGGTGCATTTCAATGAAAGTAACATATAGAAAAGTATAGTAATAATATGACAGACAACCTACACCTATCAAGATTTTAGAGATATTTCATATTTCCATATTAACTTTAGGTCTCTCTTTAGGAAAAAAAAATTACATATCATAAATACAATTAAAGCCTGTACCTCCTCAGCTAGTCCACCTTTATCTCTTTCTCCAGGGGTATCCACTATCCTGAGGTTGGAGTATATTATTCCCATAAGGATTCTTGCATATTATACATATATGTATTTATAAGCAACGTGTAGTATTCTGTGTTTAAAATTTGTATAAATAACTTAGTTTTTTTTACTTAACATTAAGTTTTTGAAAGTTGTCCATATGGATACATGTAGCTGTAGTTCCTTTGTTTTAATTGCTAAACAGTCTTCTATTATAAGAACAGAACAGTTTATTCTTTTATAGAGAAATCCAGTCATTTCTACCTTTTTTCTTGTTGCATTACACACTGTTCATTGGCAGGCATTTTCTTTTTTTAATGAGTGCTATTCAAATGAATCCAGCTGTAGGAAATTATCCACAGCATGGTCAAGTCTGACTACCCTGTCCATAAGTGCCTTCTCAACAGCTGTCCATACTAATGCAAGATAATTTTATGTAAAAATTAATGTTTCTATAAGAAGTTCTCATGAGAGGAGTTGTCTTTTGTGGTGGGAAGTCAAGTGCCAAAGGAAAATCATAACCTCCAAGAAGAAATATACAACAGAGTAAATTTGTTTTGGTGGCTCCCCATGTGATCTTTACAGTACCTATGATAATTTGAAAAAGTCTTTATTTTCTTTTGTGGAAAATAAAAGTCTTGTGAAAAAACTGTTATTGCTCAACAAAATAGTTCCTTTTTTTTTTTAGTATTAATCAGATTGATTATGCCTTTAAAGTGGTCAATAAACAAAAGACTAGCAGTTTCTTGAGTATTTAGGATAACCGTGATCAGGCTTCTGATAAAAAGACACTTTCTTGAGTTCACTTGCTCAGGAGTTGACTTGCTCCAGGCTACAACTTAACAGTTTTGAAATCACTATAGATATATAATGGAATTGAACAATTAAGTAAATGGATGGTTGATGGTGACAGCCAGGTCTCTCTCTTGGAGTCATAGGTTATAGAGAAGCAAGGGAAGAAGACTAGAATAATCAATATGATACCAAATTAGGGTTAGAGACATTTCATGAATTCATGCTTAGCTTAATAGAGATATAGAGGAATACTGTAGTGCGATAATTAATGAGCCCTAAAAAGATGTGTTTGTCCTAATCCCTGGAACCTATGAATATTACCTTACTTGGCAAAAGATGTGATTAAGTTAAGAATCTAGAGAGGAGCTTAATCTAGTTTATCCTGTGGCCCTAAATGCAATCACGTGTATCCTTATAAGAGAGAGCCGAGGAAGTTTTGAGACAAAAGAGGAGCAGGCAATGAGACCACAGAAGCAGAGACTGGAGAAATGTGGTCAAAAGCCAAAGAATGCCTAGACCCACCAAAAGCTGGAAGAGGCAAGGAAGGAATTCTCCTCTAGAGCCTTGGAATGGAGTGTGGCTCTGCCTCAAAGCCTCAATTTTGGGCTTCTAGCTTCCAGACTGTGAGAGAATATATTTCTGTTTTTAAAAAAAGTTTTTAATGCCATCCAGTTTGTGGCAATTTGTTACAGCAGCTGCAGGAAACAAATATAGATCTATATATCTACATTATCTATCTATCTAATTTATCTAGATAGCTATCTAGATACATATCTTTGTGGTCAGATAGATAGATTAACATGCATATATTTAATTGCTCTTTCAGCTGAGAGGGCCTAGAAGTAATGATACCCCAACAGCAAAGGGAATACTAACCAGACCCTGTTTTATTTGAAAACATTTTGGAAAGTCTAACTATCAGTGACTCAAGTCACCAATATAATACCTCATCTGTCATATTCACAAAGATCCTACACATAAGTAAAGGCATCTAATACGCTCATTATGTCTGAACATGTCTAAACATTTACATATTAAAATACATGCCATTTACTATGCATTAACTTTCTTTTACACTTCTTTTATACTTCAGTTAGAGTGTTACACTGACTTTTTAAAAATTATATATTTAGATGAATTATATTAATATTTTGTATGAATTTCACTTGAGGATGTAAAAAAGAGCATCACATTGGAAAGCAACGGACTTATTATAAGTCAGGGTTTTAGGGTCTAGGAAGTTTGAACACCACTGATCTAGGCGCTTCTGATCCTGTGATTGTTTTCTTCTGCAGTATGGAAAGAGTTAGCATGTTGTGACTTCTCAGTTCCTAATCATGCCCTAAGCCTGGCAGTGAGAAGTGTGGCAGAGGCTGGGGGTGGGAGTGCTGGAAGGGAAAAGAAAATAATATTTTCCAATACCTAGATTCTGGTGTTGGCAGTAAAATTATTTGTCCATGACAAAATGATTTATCTTCTGTGGAAATCGTGCTCAATTTATGGAACTATGCTCACTTTAACTACAAACCTAAGTTATAGTGTATAAGTTTCATTTACATTTTATTTTATTACCAAAAAATGTACTGATCAATTATACATTTTGCATGATTTCAAATCCAGGTATCAAAAGTCTACTTCTGAGCCTCAGTCTAATACAAAATTATATACTCTTCACTTTATGGTAACTGTTAACTTACTGACTAACTTGTAAATGGTTCAGTGATATATTTAACTGAAGAGGCAACAAAATTAAAGAACAAAGAGAATTGCAGATTTGAGCTAAATTCCACCATGATTTGCTGTAAAGTTCTCTGACAAATGATGTAAATTCCATGTGACTAATATTTTAATAAGGAAAATGATCTCTAATTATAGGAACAATAAAAGTATCTAGGATAAATGTAATAAGGAAATGAAGAAGAACTGTATTGTGTTTTTCCAGCTAAGGACTATTATTACCTTAAAAAAAGTGAGAAGAGAATTAGAATATTTATTTTCCTTTAAACAATAACAACATTAATTCATGACTCCTGTAGCTTCAGTTAGGAATTCTGAGATCAGTCATTAAACTAACATTACAATAGATACTATGATTTTACATGAAGAGACTGCAGGTGCTTCTTATAGAACTATAATAATACATTTGCAAAGAAAATATTTGTGTCATTCCAAAGCTTTAGTTGGTAAGCTTTTTATCAGCAAAAGTATAAGGAAGCTTACTTTCCCACAAGAGAAATAAATAGCAGAAATCAATGTCTTTGAGCCGTAGCTTGCCTCCACACAAGTAGTGAATCATACTCTCCCATCTGTCCCAACCCGACTGCATCCTTTAGACACACATGCCTCTTTGGAAAGAGCATTGCCACATATATTTATTATTGCTTTCATTTATGTATAGTTCTAGCTTTGCCACTATCTTCCTAGAACTTTCTGTTCTTTAATGATGTTGAGTAAGCTTTATTGGAAAGATACCAGTCACAACCATTCATAATTGGAGATTGTATTTGAATTGACAAGTGAAGAATTAATGTATTCTAAGAAAAAAATCCACTTTTAAGATACCTAATGATATACAATAGACACTAGAGAAACTGATAGACATTTTAGCTTCTACAAAAATATGACCTAGATGTCAACTGAGGCCTTTTTCATTTTGAGATTTAAACATTATTGGTTACCTCCATATCATGTCCTATGGGAAGTCCAACTCATTCCTTAATGTTTTTAAAAATATGGGCATGTTTGTTCTCACAACAACTTCTTCACTTCAAAGTTTTCGTCTCACTGAATTCTTGAATATGGCCTTTTTTCCTAAACAGTCTCAAAACATCATTCACATATGGCACTTGCATGTTTAATGAATAATAGTAATCTCAGAATAAATAATAATAATGCATAGTAACAACAGAATAAATGATAGTAATCTGAATATGAGTTATTCTTATTCTGAAATGTTATTTTAGCCACTCCTTCTCCACATCACTGTGAATCTGTTGCTGTCCAACTGACCATTTTTCCTGCTGGGGGCTCTATTATTTTCTCTCCATATCCACAGATCCCAATTAACTTATTATGTGAAGCAGTGTACTTGTCTCTGTCTATCCCAAAGCAGCCTCAGACCATTTTATCTTAAGTAAAAAACCAAGCCATTAAGATACATTCTGAAGCAAAGAGTTTTCTTGCTGAGATTGAGTTTGTGAACTTCATGGTAAAACAAATAATTTAGTATAAAAACACTTCTAATCTTTAATCCCAAGTAAATGGACCAATTAATTAGCACTAGACACAGGAGATACAGAGTAAATGACAAATTTTTGCCCTTTCAAAATTCACAGCCTGGCCAGGAAGATAGACAAGTGAAAAAGGTTATATACAATGCATTAAGTGCTATAATAGGGCTGTATGGGATGTTTAAGAAGCAGGGAAAATCCAGAGATTATAGAGCTCATGGCCTAGGGGAGGATTCACATAGAGGAAACATATGATCTGAGCTAAGTCTTCAGAGATGGATAAGAATTTGCTAGGCATTTGTGAAGTTAAGGCATTCCAGACCGAGGGAAGAGCACCTGTAAAATCATGGAAGTAATTTATTTGGAAAAATAGTAAAGGGATATCTTTGATAGGGTTAAATATACAAAACGATGTGATGCTATTAGCCAGAAGGTAGGGGATTAATGTGATATATTTTGACGATCTAAGTAAGGCAGATAGTGGAAGTAAACAGGTCTTAGAGGACTTGAACAGAAACAAGTTTCCTGTTCAGATTCTGGTTTCAATGGACTCTGAGGATTCTGGCTGAGGTAGCTCCACAGAGCAGTGTAAGAGTACTATTTAATGGGGGTTTTATTTGGCATTTGAGTTGAACTAATCTTGATATGCATATGGGATAATTCTTTAGTAGAACTAAAAGTTACAAATAAAGTCAAGATGCCTTTGCTATAATGTCATTAGTACATAAGAGGGAGTGAAGGCAAATATATGATAAAAATGTGAAGAAAGAGCACTTAAGTGAAAAGACCAGTGGACTAAGAAGTGAACTCTGGGGAAAATCAATATTTAATGGCTAAAGAGAGGAAGAGTCTGAGATAGGGAGAAATTTGAGAACGAAATTGGAAGAACCCTATGATTGAGCTGTCTTAGAATCCCGTTGAGAGAACTCAAGAAGGAAGGAGTTAACAGTGATAAATGATACACTGAGATCAATGAAAAATATTCATTGACTTTGGCAAGTAGAAGGACAAAGAACATGGTGAAAGCAATCTAGTTGGCACAGCTAGGGTGAACACAGATTACAGGGAGTGGGAAATGATCAAGCTAGAAATACACACTCAGAAGTTGGTGGCAATGTCAACATATCAAGACCAAGACAACAGCACTTAGCATTTAGCAGATGGGCAATAAAAGTTTGTGGGGTAACTGAATGAAGAGATGAATGACAAATAAAATGCTGGGTTTATCCATATCCAAATGAAATAGTGATAATGTACTTATTATTGGGTACTGCATTATTAAATTTAGTAAACTTCAATACATTACTATAATATTCAGAGGAAGATACTGTCATAAGAAAGTGATCTATTTTTGAAAGGTTTTATATATATATATTTTGTTGTTGTTTTGTTGTTGTTGTTGTTTTTCGGTACGCAGGCCTTTCACTGTTGTGGCCTCTCCCGTTGCAGAACACAGGCTCCGGGCGCGCAGGCTCAGCGGCCATGACTTACGGACCCAGCTGCTCCATGGCATGTGGGATCTTCCCGGACCGCGGCACGAACCTGTGTCCCCTGCATCGGCAGGAGGACTCTCAACCACTGCGCCACCAGGGAAGCCCGGAAGGTTATATTTTTATAGTTACTTATTTCTGTATTATAAAAATTTACTTCTCAGAGTTATCTTTGTGAAATGCTTATTTTACCAATAGCTTTTAGTTGTATACATAAATACCTTTTCAAGCAAGGGTATTCATGTATTTTTTGCCACATCCTTAATTACAGTCTCAGTTTTATCTCCCCAAAACCTTTCTCAGAAAGAATAAGATCATACTCTGAAACTATGGGTTTTTTAATAAAAATAACCTAATTAATAATTTGATCCCTCTCTTAATCAACATGCTCTTTTCTATATGACCACACTGAGGTCTGGATGAATATGCTGAGGACAAAAATTCTAAGAAATCATTTCAGTACAGCCAACTTAATTTTAAAGAATTGAAATATCTGTTTTATCATTACTATAATAGCACAATGGTATATAACTAAAATTATTATTGTACTTTAAAATAATTAAACAGTAAAATTGCTTAATAAGATTAATCAGCCTCTCAAAAATTACAGATTGAAGAATGAACAGTTTCATATATATAAGCCTTGGAACTCTACACTGGGGATAGGGGGTGGGGAAGAAAACCTGATCAAGTAAACGCTTAATATATTACATTGTGTATCCCATCCCTGAATGCTCTTCTGAAGTGCTATCTTACCCTGCCATCATCAAGAGGTGGACTGGATTCCATCTCTCTACCTTCTTGAATCTTGAAAGGCCCTGTGAATGCTTTGACCCATACAATGTGGCAAAAGTGATAGTGTGCCAGCTCCAAGCATAGCCCTTAAATGACCTAACAACTTCTGCCTCCTGCTTCTTGCAGGCCTTCATGCAAGAAGTTCTGGCACTGCTAAGAGGCAAGACGCAGAGGAGCGCTGAGCTGCTAGACATAGAGTGAAGAGGCCATCTTTGATATCCAGCCCAGTTGAGATTTCACATGACTCCAGCCCCAACTGCTTTCCAACTGCAAATTCATGAGAGACTCCAAGTGAGAATCATCCAGTCAACTACCAGGTAATGAAAAATAGTGATCAATTGTTGATTTAAGCCAGTGTGTTTTGGAGTTTTTGTTCAGCAACAGTAGGTAACTGAAATATAGAGTGTATGTTTTGGTGGTAATGATGGGCTAGGTGGTAAGAGATAGATCTGGAAAAGTAGCTGGGAACCAGATTAAGAATTATCTTTATGGAATTTTAAGATTTGGGTTTTTTTTTTTTTTTTTTTTTTTTTTGTGGCACTGCACGGCTTGTGGGATCTTAGTTCCCCGACCAGGGACTGAACCCGGGCCCTTGGTAGTGAGAGCATGGAGTCCTAACCACTGAACTGCCAGGGAATTCCCTTGGGTTTTATCTTAAAGGCAGTGGTTAGACAGAAACATTCTAATTGAGTTGATACAATTTTGTTGTTGTTGTTGTTGTTAGAAATTGATCTTCTACAAGTAACGTGTTAGATATTGCAACTTAAATTGAAAGATGCTAACACTAGAATCAGGGGAGCAGGTAGAAGGGTGCTTCAATAATTGAAGTGAAAATAATGAGCCTGAACTAAAATGCCAGCAGTAAGGAAGGAAGGCTACAAATGGTGTCAAGATCTATATAGGAAAAAAACATTGTAGAACTCAATTGTTGGGAGATACAGTTTTGGGCAGTCAACTACAAAAATGACAGCAACCCAAATTAAATTTCTTAAGCCAAAGTAGGACATATATCCAGGATAGTGAGGTTTGTCCTGGAACTCAAAGCCTGGGATGTGTCTGGGTCTCTGGGGCAACTGGAACTAGGAACTCTAATGTCTCCACATCTCTTTCTTCCTTTCTTCTCTATTTCTTCCTAAATCTTTTTTTTTTTCTTAATTAAAAAGAAATTTTTTTTAATACAGCAGGTTCTTATTAGTTAACCATTTTACACATATTAGTGTATACATGTCAATCCCAATCTCCCAATTCATTACACCACCATCACCCCACCACTTTCCCCCTTTGGTGTCCATACGTTTGTTCTCTACATTTGTGTCTCTATTTCTGCCCTGCAAAGCAGTTAATCTGTACCATTTTTCTAGGTTCCACATGTATGCGTTAATATATGATGCTTGTTTTTCTCTTTCTGACTTACTTCATACTCTATGACAGTCTCTAGGTCCATCCACATCTCTACAAATAACCCAATTTCATTCCTTTTTATGGCTGAGTAATATTCCATTGTATATATGTACCACATCTTCTTTACCCATTCGTCTGTTGATGGGCATTTAGGTTGCTTCCATGACCTGGCTATTGTAAATAGTGCTGCAATGAACATTGGGGTGCATGTGTCTTGTTGAATTATGGTTTTCTCTGGGTATATGCCCAGTAGTGGGATTGCTGGGTCATACGGCGGTTCTATTTTCAGTTTTTTAAGGAACCTCCATACTGTACTGCATAGTGGCCGTATCAATTTACAGTCCCATCAACAGTGCAAAAGGGTTCCCCTAAATCTTTTTTATTTACTTTTTCTTTTTCTGTACAATGGCTTCTTCCAATTTTTTCAACGTAATGGAGGAAAACATGGCCTCCAAATTGGCTAAGATTTACACTTAATAGTCCCTAATCCAAGAGAAAGCCTATTTTCTCTTCCTCAGATCTAGGAACAAAATGTTTAAGAAATTTTCTGGGCAGATATTTGAGACAAAGGGAGTTTTGTCTGAGGTGTGGTGAATAATCTCACAGAAGAAAATGTTTCTGTACAGGTGAAAGGGCAACAGATCAAGTAGAAGTTCTTAGTTCTGAGAGTTGAAACAGAAATGTTTTCTGAGCTAATTAAAAATCTATACAATATTTTCAGCACAATAACTGAAGGTTGTGTGAAATGTATGCCAGGGTTTTTCTTGTTTAGTACCATATTAATTCATTTTCAATTCTCAGTGACAAGGCTGGGTGGATATTTGAATAACTAAGGTTTTTCTCCTGTCTTTAAAAAAGGTAGAAGTTCTTTGCTGAATAGGATGAAAGGCTATGGTTTGTAAGCAAATCTTAAGGCAGTGAATTGGTTTTAGAACAGCATTTCCCAAAGAGAGCTCCTCTAAATACTTTAAAAACACAGGCTTTTGTGATCATGTAAATTCTGGAAGTGGTACATTTTGTGCCTGCCTTTTAGACATTCATTATATAGAAGATTAAAAGCTCTGAAAACATATCTTTCTCTCTTTCATATATGTATGTATATACATATATACATATATATGGTACTTTCTAATGTAGTTGACAAAGTTTTTTCAATAACCTTTCTAATATTCTATACTGCATGTTGTGAGAAATGCATATAAGATAATGTTAATTTAAAAACTTATTTCCATGATTTCAAAATGGTAAGTATTCAAACTATAATTCCAATTTAGATTATATGGTATGTAATATAGTGTTATAACATATAATAATGTGTATAAAATCATTATCACATGTTATTCATTAAATGAAATCTCATTAAATATGATAACTATAACTAAAGAATAACATTGGCATTCTTTTCCTATTTTTCCCAAAAGAGATTATATCTCATTAATATGAGATTCTTTGAATTGATAATCTGTAAATCTTAACAGGCATAATTTTCAAACAGTGACAGACTTTCATTAGGAGAAAATAAGTAGTTCTTTAGTCATGGGTTTCTGTTAACCTTTTCACTGATACTTTGGTAAAACACAAAACATTATAATTCATTTCATAAAGGACAAGAATAAGATTAGAGCACAAATCAGCAAATCAGTAACTTGATAGAGCTGAGATCATTTGCAAAATAAACAATAGCACTTTAAATGTAAATGAAGAGCAAAAAAATATCCAGACTCTCAACCCATGTCGGAAGAACAAAAAGCCTAAGGCTCAGAGACATACATACTACAGTTACACTTCTTCTGGGTGTTTGAATATGGCACCGATAACATATAAGAGGACACAGTCAAATTCAGTGGCTCCTGCACCTTGCTGCCTATCAGGATACTTCAAATAGTTTTTAGAAATAGAGACTCCCAGGGGTTAACCCTAAATAAACTGAATAAAAAGTTGTCGGCAAGGAACTAATAAATGTTTATGCTCAGAAGCACCCTTGGTGATTCTGATACCACTAGTCTATGATTAGCCATGATATGAAGAATCACTGGATTGGGTGCATCCAGGTCACTTGCCAACTGTTTCCAAATACTTTAAATAATGTACACTATATTTTCACACTTTCTAGTTATCATAACTTATTCATCGTAATGAAAACTTACTGATTAGGCCAAATACTTTGGGGTGAAGATCGTCCAATAATTATTCATTGGTAAATGTGTGATGGTTATTTTACCAAAATTAACCCAATGAATAAACAAAACCCTACGGCTATCGAGTGAATAATACATCTTATTATGAATAATTGGATGGGTTTATTGACATTCTAACATTTTAAACAGGCTCCTTGTTGAACTTGATTGACTTTGGTTTTGTGATTATTTATAGAATATTTCTTACAATTTTCCACGCATTTTAAAAGATGCAAAATTCTGAACTGTTTTTCACCAACTAAATGTAAAATGTGTTGATAGGTCATTCTATGAGTGAACGCTTGTTGCGTAAGATGAGATTAGGTAGGCAGTGAAGTGGGATTTGTCATCAAACGGAAGTGGGGAAATTTGAGCCAGCTTTTAATGAATGCTTACTAGGTTGTTTAGATTCAATTTATCTACCCCCTAAACTAACTTTTGTGGCTGGTAAGACATCAAGCAAAAACCTTATCAATGGCAATCAACCAATTTAAGAGAGAAATTCCACGTATAGCATGAAACCTGAGAGCTACCCATTGTTGGGGTCCTTATTACTGAAATTCATGATAGATCTAAGAGAAGCTAAAATGTAAGGTATACATCAGGAGTATACATCTTGCACTTCTTAATTTATATTTTCATTTTTCATTTATTAGCAAGAATGTGTCAGATTATCTAATTTTCAGATTCAACATAATTTTGAGTAGCAACTCAATTTCTTAAACTGCTGAAAAAAAATTTATATTTATATAAATGACCTAAGTTATCTTGATGGCCCCTACTTTTATTTTTTAAAAAGAAAAAGAAGGTATTAAATAAAAAGTGGTTTATCAGGTCTCTTCGATTCCAAAACTTACACACATACACACACAAATAGTCTTTTTCATAAAATGAAGTTAAGATTATCCAACCATTTCAATGTAAATCCTACCAAGCATTCTTGCAATCTTGGTTATTCTGATTGATAAAGTTCCCATGCCTGTTCACATTTAGATTTGAATAATTGGTAAAACCAACTCAATTTACCATTAAATTATGATTACAGAGACTGCTAGAGAATTATGAGACACTAGATTTGAAGTAAAAAGAAATATAATTATGTTCATCTATGGGAGCCTTTTCTATTCCCTCTCCAAGTTAAAGGAAAGTTATTTTTACATATTTTTAGAGAACTGAATATTCTTCCTTGATTTACAGCTATACACTATTTAGAGTGATTACTGTCTGCCAACAGGACTGAAAGAAAGCTCCATGTGTGGAGGAATCAGGTCTACTTTCATTCATTGGGATATTCCCAGATCAGCAGTTTCTCGTACAGGATAGACTCAAAATCCCCAAATACCAAAACCTTAAAGGAATACTTAAAATCCTTTCTGTCAGACTCACTCTGGTTAGCATTCTTGCATATTTTCTTTTCTGCTTACGAGAGTAGAGAAGGTTCTTTAAAATTGATCAACTATATAATTGTTATAATTAATGATTTCTTATTCAAAGATCTTATCACAAAGCCTATCAATTATTCTGGGAAGCAGCATTATTTCAGCAATTTCCACCAGCTATCATTAAAGTTAGTCTTTGCATAGGTGAATAGCTATCACCTTTTCTATCTTATTAGCCAAAAGGTGGCATAGAAATGTTCCACCTTCATTCTCTAAAATCTGAAGGGTAGAAATATGGAATTGTACCTGGGTCAAATTTCATGACAGCCATTACAATAGCTCTCTTTGAAGAACTTGTTATGTTAATGTATTTATAATTCAATTTTCTTAAAGTGTTAATATATAGAAATATAATACCACAAGATTTTCATTTATTTTTCTTACTGGAGTAAGAAAATATATTTATTTAATTATCTGACACATCTAAATTTATCTAGATTTGCAAATATTAGTATTATAATAAAATTATATTGCATATTTTATTGATGCTATCTTACATAGAATGCAAATAAACAATATTTTCATATAAATCCACATGCATTTTGGAAACAGAACAGAATAAGTTTTAAATCTATATGTCATAGAAATACATTGTAGAATGCAGGAAAAAAAGTTGTAGAACGGAGAAAAAAAGTTGTAGATGCTAACTTACTCTCACTGACAAGAAATGTACATATTTTGGTAAACTAAAGCACTTCTCAAATAAGAGCCATAGGATGGCACAACTAAAGGGTTTTCCCTGGAATGAAGTGGTCCTTGCTGAAATCTGCCATTATAGAAGGCCATTATTTGAATAATGTCCAAAACGTTTTTGAGTCATTATCTTGTTATTCTAAAGATATCCCATGAAACAAAATCACCCTAAAAAAGATGATATTCTACTGGGTTTACCAAGTATAGTTTCTTGGGATCCCAGATGTTGGCTCATTTCTCAGAGGAGACATCGATGATTTACTCTGCCTTATAAGTAAGAAATACTATTGTATCACGCCTGATTTTTCTCACAACTAAATTGAAATACGCAGAGAATTATATTCATGGTTTTCCAAATGTTCTCTAGACTTCTCAATTTGTGATGCTTGGACTTAAATCAGTATTTAAAACAAATGGAGGATTGATGCATAGTTAATATGATCTATATTTCTTTACCCTAATGTGAATATATTTTCTTATAATTTATAACTTGAGATAAGCTCACTGACAATAATCAGGAAATCCAGATAAGTAAAATACAAATAAGTCGCCAATAATTGGACCACCCAGAGAGAGGATTCCCATGCTTCTGCATGGAACACATCATGGCCCTGGCATATTGGTGATAGTGGAGACAAGCCCATCTGAGTGTGATCACAGAGCTATAGAGCAATGTGCATCAAAGAGTCCAGGACAGTCAATGAAGATAACAGTAGCTCAAAGAATTTATTTAGGAGAACTCCTGAGATATCTCTGGAGACTTTTAAAACAGTTGAAGCTGTGGCTGGCCCTATGCTAAGGATTTAAAGACCTGTAATGGCAAGTGAGGGCACAGATAGTAAAATATGGGTTACTACCTGCCAATTTACACTCTGGCTGGAGTTGCCTGGGGAAACATGCACTGCAATGCATGTTATGAACATATGTATGTTTCCATTCTATTTTACACAATGGCATTAGTGCCATGTCTAGGTGAGTATGTTTTGTATTAAAAAGGCTGAAATTTAGTCCTTTTTGTAATAGAAAAGCATAAAACTTGTTTTCATAAGTTCTTGAAATACAATATAGGGCTATTTGGCTAGCTTAATCTATTTTTAAAAATTCATCCCAAAGTTAAGAAATTTTGAACCTTTTAAAAAAATGCTATACAACACGAAATAGTTGAAACAATTTTAAAACACAGGGAGAAAATGTCATCCTCCATTTCTCTAAAGGAATCAAGAATTGCTTCAGGATACTCTAACTGGTACAAAACTCAGATAATAATAGCTAGCTACATTTCAAAAATAAGTGTTAAAGAGCATTGTTTTTCTTTTTAAAAATGGAATGTGGGTGTGGTGACAGCAGTATGTGTGTGTGCGCGTGCACGTATGTGCACACACATGCGTACACATATTTTAGGTGGTAAGACAATTAAAGGACAAGAAAAGATGATGCAAAATTGGACTTTCATGGAGCTGTCTGTTATGGGTTTCCATAGTTTTATTCATTTGAAAGGAAAATAATTTTTATCCCAAAGTTAAACTAGTGTTTTCTTTCTTGCATGACCAAAAGTATGACTTCAAGCTAAAGAAATTTTATAAATATATGGAAAATTATACCCAAGATGCCCTTAAAAGACTCTTTGCTTTTAGGGCTCAGTAATTCTAGACTTAAGAATGAATTCAAGTTCTACTATATCAAAGAGTTCACAAAAACATCAAAAGAAAACATTTTCATATTTAAATGGGATATTCTCTTTAAAATTGCAAAGTAAAAATATTTACTAAATGATTTTACATTTTTTTCTCTCATCCGGTGCTTTTTCCATGGTGCTAAGTTCTTTTGCAGTCTTTTTGCTCATTTATTTCCCTAGAGTGATGTTGACATACATCTGCTCAAATTAATTAACATCCTATCTCAGTAGACTCATTTAGCCTGAATAAAAAGTTCAAATGCTAATTTGTGGCTGACCTATGTGGCCTCCTCCAACCAAAGTATAACACCTTATTCTGTTTCACACTAACAGGCAGAAGAGCTGTGCACCTCCTTTCTTGTTTTTGTCTTTTTCAATGACATTTATTGGCTATACTTATGATCCTGAGGAATACACGTATCAGAGGCTAAAATGCAAGAATGCTAAAATATGATTGAAATGATATAGAAACCAGAGGTAGTATAGGTAAGATGTTTAAAATATTATCAGAAGTACTGGCATCTCTTTTTTTTAAGAAACATAACTCTGCATGTGTGTATGAGAGAGAGAAAGAGAGAAAATCCTTTAGCACTGGAAGAAGAATTATTTGTGAAAAGCAATATGTACTAATATATTAGTTACAAGTATTGATATGACCTCAAAATTTGATTGTTCTTATAAAATATTAACAGAATCATATGTATTTTGAAAAGAACTTAGATTTATCAGGTGTCTTATTTATGTTTTAAATAAAAACTGAACTGACTTATTTAATAAATGTCCATAAATATCCATTACGAGCCTACTATTTGTCAGGCAGAAAACTGGGCTCTCTCTCAGTTTTTCAAAAAAGACTTTTTCAGATCTTAAATTTGTAGCTCTAAATATTTTAATTTAGCTTAAATATGTCAACAATTTGCCTTTACTATTTTTAAACATCATAGAACCTTATGTGTGTAAGCAAGAGAAAGCATAGGATAGTAGAAAGAGGCCATATTTGGAATCACAGAGACCTAAGTTAAGTTTCAGCTCTAGTATAGGTACCTCAGATTCTATCATTATAGGAATGATATCTTGGTGACTATAGAGGATTTAGTTTAGAAAATTTAACAAAATATATCTATCTAAAAACAGCCGATAAATTTAATCTATTGAGACTTCTGATCAGGAAGAATAGACATCAACAAACCATCTTTTATGCAAAAGACATTCTGCACAAATTATAATAAATGAGCTTTGATTCTAAAATGAAAAGCTAATTGCTGATTTCTACTTATATTTTACAAATACACAACTAAACTCGTACTTTATTACAACTTTCAGAGGAGGTTTACCCATGGTATGAGGATGCGCATAGGAAAGATATGGCTTCATGAAGTGTGGCTCAGGAGAAAACCGCAGTGTGTACAGACATTGCTGTAGGCACCCCAGGGGTTCCTAAACCTATGTAGATAAAAGGTTTGTCTTCTCTTGGTGAATATTTTTTGTATTCTCCGGATCATTTACTGAGACAGTTTCACAAACCACTTTGTCCTAATCATAACACAGAGTTCTGGTGGAATTAGTATCAGATGCAAGCAATTAACTTCTGTTTTTGTAAAAGCCATCACTTTCCAAAGATCCTTCACTTTCTTTTCAAAATATATATGTGTATATATTTATGTAATTAAAATATTATGAAACATCACCCATTTGGTGCTTGGTTTGGTTAATGTCAAGTCAAAATTTCTGTCTAGATACTTATGTACTTCATCAAAGGGAGAGTTTGTATACACTGAGCACCTAAAATATATCAATCATTGTAGAGATGCCATCTAATTTCATGTTTGCATTAACTCTTTTGAGATAGTTATTAGAAGATTACACATGGAGTTCAAGGAAAGGAGAATAGAGTGTGGGGAGATAATCAAGGATGTTTCATGGAGGAGGTAAGAGAAGAAAGACATAGAGTTCAGGTAAATGGGATGATGTAAGAGGGAACCAGGGGGTTCGAGTATAGAGAAGTATAACACACAGAGCTTGGAATAGGCACTAGTGTTGAAAAGTGTGAAGTCACCTGTCTGATAGAAATGAAGTTCCACATGGGTACTTTTCAATAAATAAAAAGGAATAAATATGGTCGTACATTATAGTTTAAAGAAAAACAATTTAAAAAATATCTACTCTTCTTCCAATCATATGTATAAATTAAAAAGCAATAATATTTTGATAAAAATAATTGTGATAATAATTCAGGAATTGTGAGTATAATTCAGCATCTCTTGTAAAAACTATCTGTTATATATCTACAATTAAGAAGATATAAAAAGCACAAATACATTTTAATATCAACAATTATCCAACTTAAAATTCTGCTATCTGTATTATTCTTAAATAATACTTATAAGTTGGGATAAATATTTTGAAAAGCTTTTCAAGAAGAGGCCCCTAAATCCAGAAATGTTATAGTGTGAAGGTTAATTGAGAATTTTAATATGCTGAACAGAAAAACTCACTACTTGAATCCTGGAAGAATTTTAGATCCTTTGTAGTGTGAATGTAGACACTAAAGTATTTTCAAAAGAAATACACTCAGGTAAGCAAGTAATTTGTTGAAATGGAAATAACCTATTGTTTGTTAAGTTTAAACGCTGAAGTACTAATTCTGTCTCTAAGCAAAAAAAATAGGCTTTTGCAAGGGTATAATTTCTTTGTTTTTTTCTCCTTTTTAATAGGATTTTTATATTATACCAACCTATATGACATTATTTATGTAGAACCTAGTTCATAATTTTAAAAGTTTATAAATATCAAACACTATATAAATGACTATCTCATCTACATCAAATTTCACCATACTTTATCAAATTTTAATTGACCTACAAATAAGGAATGTACTTACAGCAACCATAGTTAACAGATAAACAGCTCGAATTAGTTTAAGAAAGATAAATTATTATAAGAATAATGGGTGTCATAAAATTCAGGGATAGAAATAAAACTGAGTCTCAGGAATGAAGAAAAGAAAGAGTACTTGAATGTCAACAGACTCACTCTTTTTATCTGTACCCCTCTCTTTAATCTTTTTTCTTTTCTATTTTACCCTCTGAAAGTCTGCTTTCTCTCTTTAGGTTCCCTAGTCTTAAAAAGATGGGACTCCATACTGCTCCCAAACTTTATGTGTACAAGTACAGAGCTTCCTCTTTTCCTGTTTCTCTTAAAATTCTCTAGAATGATTTCATTGACGAGTTCAGACAAGGTGGTCACCACTTGAACTAAGTATAGTCATCCTTCGGTATCCATGGGGGATTGGTTCCAGGACAATGCATGGATACCAAAATCCGCTAATGCTCAAGTCCCTTATATAAAATGGCTAGTCCAGTCGGCCTCTCCGTATCCGCGGGTTCCCTATCCAAAATTTTTGAATCCGCACATGCGGAACCCGCGGATACAGAGGGCCTAGACTGTGACTGAGTTGGGAGAGAGAGAGGTAGAGGGATGGATGCATGTGTCTTGATGGAAGGAAAGGTCTGCATTTCACTGCCAAAAGCCAGATGCTTACCCTGATCCTTAACGACCAGAGCACCAGTACATTCAGCCATTTGGATGCTTCTACCTGCAGTTTATAATCTGAGACATGTGATAGGCAGCAACATGGACAGAGCCAATTCATTCCACCAAAATGGAGGCAGTAATATTCCGAGTCCAGTGACAGCCTTTTATGTCCAGTGAATTCTGGCTAGACTTTCTTTTAACTGTAACAAATACTCTGTGTTCACATTTTTTTTTTTTTTGCTAGTGACATAAAACAGAGATATCATCAAAGATAAAAAATCATTTAATAAGTTAATATTGACAGAACTTCCTTAATTCTAGTTTTCTTATCTCACGAGAAGAGGATGGTCCTGCATGTTTTTCAGACCCAGTTTTAGAGCAGTTATCTGTTGCCAAGCATTGCAGAAAAATAAATATAACTTAGGAGACAGGAGGAGAAAATTACGAAAACCCAGTAGAAGAAAACAAATTGAATGAATCTAAAAGTGGTAAGTTACTACGAAGAATACAGTAAACTAATCTAAACCAATGGTTAATTGCAAATGTTCTCTGATCATAAAATTATAACTTAAGTAAAAAATGATTAAGCCAGCATATAAAATGAAAATAATTCAGAGAAAGTGTACTGTTTTTATTGTCCACAGATAATTTGCTTTTATTCTACAGATAATTACAGAAACAATACTATTAGAGAAAAACATTGAAAACTCTTGTGTTGTTAGGACTAAAGATGATAGCTAAAAATGGTTCACTGATGAATATTTCAAAGTGTATAGCCATTTTATAAGAGAGTTTATGTTGACTGAACAATAACCACTTGCTCTGGAGAATTCTAATATGGTAATATGAATACTCCTTCAGGGCATTAGGCAAGGAGAGAGATTCTTACAAGTCATTATTCATTGCAATGGACAATGAACATTGTCTACCCAGAGAAGTTATGGCCTCCATCTTTAGTCTTTCTTATTTACGTATGAATCTCTTTATCTTGCCCTCTTTTCTACACATGCATTCATTTTCTTTTTAAAGTATCTTTTCCAAAGAACTCAGTCATCTATTCCTTTCCAAATATATCAATTTGTTTATGAATTACTTTTATTTTCCTCTACCTCCTCCGATGTGTCATTCCGCTACTCACCCTGGGTACCTTTCTCTCCCAGCATCTCCACTGGATCCTTCAGCATGACCTTCACACATTATACACCATTGACATATTTAAAAATTAAAAACAATGCCTTTAACATATTTACAACCTCTACTCTACTGCCTTAGATTTCTCCTTTTCATAACTATGCTTCTTAAGTGGTCTAACTTCACTGCTTCCACTTGGTTTAATTTGTTCATTGCAATCTGGCTTCATTTCTAAGGAATTGAATCCAGTGATCCTTTTAATCCACTTCTAATAATCGGTTTGATACAAATTATTTCTTCTTTCTTTAAAACTGTCTCCACTCTTGGCTTCTATAATGACACATTCTTTGGTCACTATTAATTTTTTCATTTAACAGATATTAAACCATTATCACTTGGCAGGCATCATTGTAGATGCTAAAGTATAAACCTCAGTAAGATGTGGTCTTTGAACTTTTGAGGGGAAAAACATACACAAATAATTATTATAAAACGTGATAAATGCTGTAATAGAGATATTTACATTACAGTATGGTATCATGGAAGAGGACTCATTTTTAAAATCTTTAATACAAATCATTGTTTCAATTCAAGTATATAAAATCAACAAAACTTACTTTATATAAATCTCTTCCTTTAGACAGAAATAAAAATAGCTTCTAAAGAGTTCTGTGTGAATGACATAAATTCACAGAATGAATGACTCATTCATTTTGTAAAATAGACTTAAGAAGAATGAAGAATAATTATTTTGAATGATATTAGTTCTGATTAACATTGTAAATAGAAAACATTCATCTTCATTGAATACTTATGAAATTAATCATTATTCAAATGACACTTCAGAGGCTTATATTTGAACTGAAAAAAACTTATAAAAATATAGTCTTTTAAAGCTGAAGGGGTCTTAGAGATCATTTAGTCCAAACCTATTATTTTATAAAGAAAGAAGTGGTTCTCTGGAAGATACTTGCTCCACATCATGCAAATTTGTAGGGGCATAATTGAATCAGAACCCAGGATGCTCTGTTCCAAATGATCTTTCTAAAACAGGCAAATTGAGCACAATAGTAAGTCTATATAGTGAAATACACATACCTCTTTCTGAAAGTATTGACAATAGGCTAAAGAAAAATATTTTAATGAGTATCACATGTGTTCCCCCCATTTACTCCAGTTATAAAATGATAGACCAACTCCTAAACACAGTGTTAAACTCCCAGGAATGCTCAAATGGATGTTACTTAACATAACTGAAACTGTGTTGCCCTAAGAAACAAGAATGAGAAAATTAGATTCCTAACAATGTCTTTCATGTAAAAAATTACAAGCTGTGCCTCAAAAAATGTCACAGATAATGCAACAAATATTTCTTTTACCTGTCATCTGGTCACTCTATTTTAGGGCAAATCTACAACTATTCACTTTTGTTTTTTAAAAAATTAGTTGCCAAAGGCTAACCTGAATATGGTGTCTTCAAACCTGTCACATATACATGTTTACAGGGAAATCACATCTTTTCTGTGGAGAGGGTTAGGTTTTAAAGTCAGCTCATAAGGCAAAAACCAATTTATTCAAAACCACTCCAGAAAATCCCTCAGGGAGGCATCACTCTGGAGAGCGACATCCTGCATCACACTAAGTCCATTCCAGGCAGTTCTCCTCCCAAGTTAGAACATATCACTCCCACTGAGGAAGAGCACCAGATGCATGACCTTCCCCGCCATGGAGCTTCTTTGTATGAAAAGTACAATGTGTACTTTTTAATGGATGAGAAGTATCTTTTAAAACAGGGGTTGCATTCAGCCTCACAAGGTGCTCACACCATGAGAAGCACAGGATCTACTACAGATATTGTTTAGGTTTCCCATATCACATTCACTTGGGGAATATGTTCATTGCATGGAATCTTCTGTAACATTTAAATGGTTATTTGTCTCCCCTTTTGTTGTTGCAGTACATGAATAGTTGAATTTACATAATATACGTGTGCAAATGGTGCCATCCCGCTTAATACATACTCTTTTCTCATATATATGAGACATACCTGTATATACTCTGATATATATACTATGCATACTATGTATACACTATGTATATACTATGTATATGCATACTCAACTATACACATATATGTAGTACAAGAAATGTTTTGATGGTATAAAAGTTTGTTTCAGAAAACTATTGAATTTTGTTAAAATTCTAACAATAATACAATTTCTAAAATATGTAAACTGTTATATAATAACACATTTGTTTGGTCTTTTGTCGCAGGTTCCTAGGAGGAAGCTTCTGAAACTTTGGAATGCCCCCAGTGATGAGTATCTTTATTATTCATGGTGGGTTCCTTAGGCCATACTTGAGTTTATGCTAATGAGGTGACTCATGATAGGCCCTCAGATAGTTTCAGGATAGGGTCAGAGCAATCCAGAAAGATCAACCATGTGATTAGAGGATTGGAGCTTTGAGCCAGGTGATATTAGCCTGACCTTATGACCTCCAATGAGAGGATAGGATTGTAGATCAAGTTCTATTACTTGGGCAGTGATTCAATTAATCATACCTGCATAATAAAACCCCGACAAAAACTCTGGACACCTGCAGCCTGAGGAACTTCCTGATTGGTGATACACATCAATGTACCAGGAGGGTGATGCATCCTGAGAACACGGAAGCTTTACAGCTGGGACCCTCCCAGATCTCACTCAAGTGTCTCTACATTTGGCTGGTCCTGAGTTGTATCCTTTGTAGTGAAACTTTAATTGTAAGTATAGCGGCTTCCTGAGTTCTTTGATTTGTCCTAGTTAATTATTGAACCTGAGGGAGTAGTACAGACCCTCAAATTTAGAGCCAGTTGGTCAGAAGTATGGGTAGCTTGGGAACCCCAGAGCTTGCCACTGGTGTCTGAAGTATGAAGAGTCTTACAAAGGATTGTGCCCTCAACTATGAAGTCTGTGCTAACTATAGGTAACCAGTGTCAGAACTGCACTACAGTAACCATGTCATAAATGTAACTAGCACTATGTTTGAAGGTAGAGTGAGTTGTTTGTTTGTTTACTATGTAATTCACCTAATTCTCCTGAAGAAGCTACATACATTGGGTGGTGGATAAGAAATGAACTTAATCCAGTCTGACAATTTAAACAGTCCCTTCAGGTAAAGCTCTGATTCCCCAGGACTTCCATATTTTGTACTCTGGCTACTCTCTGAGATGACAGCTCAGGGTGGTAAGGCTTCTATAAGCTCACAAAAGAAGAACAAGAGTAGGGGCCTCAAAGGATGCTATCCCTACCTCCTTTGTTCCTTGTCTGTCCAGTGGTGCATCTCCCATCTTATATTCTTATATTCACAAACGGTCTTAATGTAGCTTGTTAATGTAGCTTGGGATGTCTGTTGGAGCTGGTCAACATTGCCAGCCAGCTTATCCTCACCTAAGCCTCAAAGTCCATTGATTTTCCTTGGATGGGTGTCCCCCCTTCCCACACACACCTTTACTGCTGGGTCAAATTGCTTTTTCTCACACCTAGCCCAAAGGCAGCCCACAGATTCTCAAATCAGCTCCTTTCAGTGTGTCCTTTCAGGAAGATTTGGTCTGGGAACTCACAGGTTTATATGTCCCTACAGGGGAAATAGGCATGCTAAGGAAACCAAATTCCTTTCTGCCCCTAGCTGAGGGAATCTCAACAGGAAGTCCATTATGGTCAAATCTTCTCTCTGCCTTATATGCCTCTCTCTCTTTTACCTACTATATCTTGACTGCTCAATTCCTGTCTGTCATTCCTCTTATTTCCCCTCTGGCTAGAGAGGGTCAGGCTTTAACCCATTCTCTACATTATTACTCAGTGTCAGAGGTTAAAAGCTACCAATGAAACTATGGCTTGATGGGAAAATTATTTCAGTTTAACTTTTTTCAAAACATTATCCTTTGTTAAATAAGGATATAGATTTTTTATTACTTATGTAAAATAATAAAAATGTGTAGCCAAAAATAGAAAACCACTGTTTAAAGTAAAACTAAATTAGATATTTTTCTACTTTTCTTCATAATGATATTCAAATAGAATTGTTTAAAACAAACCAAAATTTGAACTATTTAATTTAGTCACCAATATGCACTTATCTTGAATCATGATTTTTCATTAATATTGCTAAAAATTTACCTACATGGTATCACGATTTGTATAAATCATGTCATCTTTCTATGCTTCAGTTTTTCAGGTTTACTCAGGGCAGAGCCAAATGATAAACAAGCTCACAACAATTTTATTTAGATCAAAGGCATGCACTGGTGATAATGGAGCTGTTATATTCTTTTATCGTTAATAAACAAAATATATGATAAATACCTAGAAGGCTTTCCATGATTTGAAAGAACTTTGTACCTTATTTATTAGCTCTGATGTACAAGTGAAAAATTAAAATATTTTAAGATTAGCATTGTATGTAACTTTTATCTCTCAGCAAAAAAGTAAAGTACATTTACTCTACAACAATTTGAATGTACAAGTAAGCAAAAACAAAATAAAATCACCTAAATTCTGCAAATCTAACAACAACAAAAAAAACCTTTAGTATTTTGTGACATGTAAAATCACTTTAAATCCTACTGTTCTGGAAAGAAAAATCTGGTTGTAGTATCTTTCAGGGTATACTTCCAGAATTTTAAAAATACATTCATTCAAAAACATTTATAACAATAGGATTACACTGTACATTGAACATTGTGCCCTGTATTTTTAATTTAACATCAAATAATATAAATTTAGAATATTAAAAAATTTCAGAACACTTTCATTGTGGAATTAAGGAGCTATTAAATAATATCACCAATCAATAGCTTCACTACCCTTAATGAAAATAAGAATTGTACAAAACTATATATTCTATTTTACTTAATATGCAACACATGATATGAGCACTATCATTATCCCTTGTATCGATTTTTTAGTAGGTTAGAAGTGGTTAAGTCAACTACTCAAGGTTACAGAGCTGCTAATAGTTTGTGAAGGTATTTGAAGTCAGGCATATCTAAAATTTAAACTCCAAGTTTAAAGTTGGAGTTTAAATTTACTACTGAAAAACAATCCTGAGAGAATGAGCCATATCTACCAGCTCTTTCACAAAGTCTCTAAATCTAGACACAGGTTGGCCCATTATCTCCAATTACCTCAAAGCTCAGCAATTCTTTGTCCCCTCCTCTTTGTTTCCAATCTATGCTCATCACCTCTACTTTCTATTTCTCAAATACATGATAATTTTCTGTATGGTTAACATCAGGAGCCAAAAATAACCTATCAAAGAACAAGTCTGTTGTGACTAAACCCAGTAAAAATAGGACAAAAGATGCTCTATTTTAACTTTACAATTGCATTTAACATTAGTCTGTATATTTTTCCCTAAATGTTGATAAAATTTTAAATTAAGACTTTCAAAACTCATAGGCCCTACTGATAACTTGCCAAGTCCATACGAAAGTTTATTGGGTGTTTTCAGGGTTTTTTTGCCCTTCACGTCTTGCAACTTAAATTTAGAGAAAGACAACTGCTGTGTTGTCAAATCATGAAATGTGTTTAGGCGGAGTGATAGGAGTTGAATTATGAGCAATAAGAGACACTGCTATTTTTGACAAGACAAATACAGAATGCATGACTCATTAAAAATAATCTATTATATACCTTTTATGCTATCTTGTTTATTTTCAAAAATTGATGCATTCATTAACATTCATGAATGATAGACACTTTTGTTAAAAAGGGGGAGAAATTTTGTCCCATTCACTGTAAAAAAAAATGTCTGTATCTATTGATGAAACTTAAAGTTACAATTTTATATGTTAATTGCAACATAATAAACTGTAATGCAGTTCATAAAAATAGTTCCACAGTGTCTACCAGGTGATATTATCCCATCATAGAAAGCCAGTTTGAAACTAACTGAAGATAAATTTGTCTTGCTGGTTTTGACTGACCTATAAATCTAGATTCACAATTTTTTTTTAATTTACATGGCTTATTTTATTTTATTTATTTATTTTTTAAAATAAATTTATTTATTTTTGGCTGCATTGGGTCTTTGTTGCTGTGCGCGGGCTTTCTCTAGTTGCGGTGAGTGGGGTCTACTCTTCGTTGAGGTGTGTGGTCTTCTCGTTGTGGTGGCATCTCTTGCTGTGGAGCACGGGCTCTAGGCGTGTGGGCTTCACTAGTTGTGGCTCGCAGGCTCTAGAGCACAGGCTCAGTAGTTGTGGTGCATGGGCTTAGTTGCTCCATGGCACGTGGGATCTTCCCGGACCAGGACTCGAACCTGTGTCCGCTGTATTGGCAGGGGGATTCTTAACCACTGTGCCACCAGGGAAGCCCTACATGGCCTATTTTAAATTGCATCTTCTAGTAAAAGAATTCTTCTAGAACATTTCCTGTAATCAACAGAGAACTAACTCGTTTAATCTTTTTTTCATATTGAGGATTTTTTTTCCATTTTGCTATGCTATGATTACGCCAACCAGTTATGGCATCAACATTTGCAGAACCTAATTAGAATGTGACTACGTTGAGGATGTTTTAGGATTGAAAATTCCTTGGGAAAAGAGCTGTAGAATATTCTTCCATATCATCCAGATTTGGAGTTCCATGTAGTGATTAGTTACTGCTATTAACGTTTCTGAACTATATTCTGAGCACTGAACTCGGCATTGGAGATAGAGAAAAATAAAGGAAAAAATGTCTAACAACTTAATAGAGACATAAAGGCAGAATATTAGGAGAAAAAATATCTGTATATACTACCAACTCTCCCTCTCTCTGTTTTACCTTTCTACTAGCAACGTGGCAGCATGTTGATACTTAGAGGAACTCTATAATATTGGTTCAAAGACTCGGGAGCAGACTGCTTGGGCTGAGATCTGGGCTCTGCCACTTACTAGTTGTGTGACCCTGAGCAAGTTATTCATTTGAAAATGAGATAATAGCAGTACTACCACACTGAATTATTATAAAGTTAAACTAGCTAATATGTGAGTAAACTGCTTAGGACAGAGCACATGGTGTGTACTCTAAATGTTGGTAGGAGAAAAAAAAAACAACCCTGGTTCCTTCTATTTTATAACCTTATGATAATTAAATCCATTCAATAATCTTTTCATTCACTTATTCCAAAATTATATACAGAATACTGTAACTGTTTCTCTTTCCTTTTATGGGCCTAGAATATTTTTGTCCAAGATGATGAGAAACAATATTTCTTGATACGTTATAGGAATTAAGAACTTAATAGAAGAGAAAGCCAATGTGTTCTTTCCAATTTCATATGTAGAGGTGGCCTTCCATGTAAAATATTCCCTAATCCTGTTAATAAGCCAAACCGGTAAATTTAATACTAGAGTATGAATATTGATACCTAGGGAAGCTAAAGAGAGAACTGCTTTAGGGTATCCCTCAGAACATGCCAGATATGCAGCTCTACCTGACCATATCTGATCACTCTGGCTCCAGCCACACTGGTCCCCTTGCTTTCTTAGGACACATCAAGTTATTTTCCACTTCAGATTTATATTTGCTGCTCCTTCAGTTTAAGTACTAGCCTTCCTCCCAGCCCTACCATTCCCCCAGCCTATAACCTGCTTGGTTCACACGCTCAGCTCCTTCAGGTCTCTGCTCAAAAGTCACAATTTCAGCAAGTCCCCCCACTTGGACTCCTTTATAAAATAGCCACCACACCTTTACTCTGTCTCCTTTACTCTGCCCCCTAACTTGTCCTGCTTTGTTTTCCCCCACATCACTTATCACCATATAACATACTAAATATTTATTTGCTTATTTATTATTTTCAATCTCCTTTCCACAGAGTGTAAGCACCATCACAACAGTAAACTTTCTTTGTAGCCTCAGTGACAGTGACTATCTTGGGGATACAATTTGTATCCTCAAGAACAGTGACTACCACATAGCACATACTCAAATATTTAATGAATAGAAGAATAAATGCAGTTACTTTCTCAATTTGAATGCATCTTGAGCTATTTGCTTTCCTGAGTACAATCTAAATAGATTATGACAATCTGGAGTTGTGTTCAATTACTAAAAATTAGTAATGAGCTCTTCTTGTGCTCAGATCCTGGATTCTAAAGACATTTTACCATTAAAAGAAACCAAGATCCTTTGGATAACTGACTGATTTTATGTCTGGAGAAGGGAAAGGAAGGTGAGTCTGAAATACAACTTTTCTGTGACAGAAAATAAATAAGCATTCAAAGACTAACAGAGGCGTGTCAAAGGACACAAGGGTCAGCTCGAAGGAGCTCCCACTGACTAAATCTGGGATAACTTGAGTATAAAAACAAATGTCTACAATTGATTAACTGATCTTAATGTACTGAAAATATAAAAATGCATGAGTCCATAATAAGATTTGTGTGTGTGTGTGTGTGTGTGTTTGAGAGAGAGAGAAGGGGATAAGGGGAGACACTAATTTGCCACACTGAAAGATTCATTAACAAAATGTAGGATAAAAATCATATGATCATCTCAACAGATGCAGAGGAAGCATTTGTCAAAATTAAACATGAATTTATGATAAAAAACCCTCTCAATAAAGGGGGCATAGAAGAAATGTATCCCAACATAATAAAGGCCATATATTGTAAACTCATAGCTAACATTATACTCAATGGTCAAAAGCTGAAAGCTTCCCACTAAGATCAGGAACAAGACAAGGATGCCCACTCTCTCCACTTTTATTCAACATAGTATTGAAAGTCCTAGCCACAACAACTGGGCAAGAAAAAGAAATAAAAGGCATCCAAATTGGAAAGAAAGAAGTAAAATTGTCACTATTTGCAGACGACAAGATACTATATAGAGAGAACCGTAAAGAGTCCACCAAAAAAAATTAGAACCAATAAATGGGTTCAGTAAAGTCACAGGATACAGCATCAAAATACAAAAATCTGTAGCTTTTATATAATACTTTAATGACAAACTATCATAAAGACAAATTAAGAAAACAATCCCATTTACAATCGCCTCAAAAAAATATCTAGGAATAAATTTAAACAAGGAGCTGAAAATACCTATATATTGAAAACTATAAGATGCTGATAAAAGAAATGGAAGAAGACACAAATAAAGGAGAAATATTCCATGTTCATGGATTGGAAGAATTAATACTGTTAAAACCCAGGCAATCTACAGATTCGATGCAATAAAGATTCCAATGGCATACTTCACAGAACTAGAACAAATTTCTAAAATTTGAATTCGAGACCACAAAAGATCTCAAATATCCTAAACAATTCTGAGAAAGAAAAACAGAGCTAGAGGTATCACACGCCTTGATTTCAAACTATACTACAAAGCTACAGTAGTCAAAACAATATGGTACTAGCACAAAAAACAGACACACAGATCAATGGAACAGAACTGAAGGCCCCCAAATAAATGCATACTTATATGGACAATTAATTTACGACAAAGGAGCAAAGAACATACAATGGAGAAAGGATAGTCTCTTCAATAAATGGTGTTGGGAAAACTAGACAGCCACACGCAAAAGAATGAAACTAGACCACTATGTTGCACCACACACAAAAATTAACTCAAAAATGAATTAAAGACTTGAATGTAAGACCTAAGTGATAAACTTCTTAGAAGAAAACATAGATAGTACCCTCATTGACATTGGATTTAGTGATGTTTTTGTGGATCTGACTCCAAAGGAAAACAAATGCAAAAATAAACAAATGGGACTATATCAAACTAAAAAGATTCTGCACAACAAAGAAAACCATAATCAAAATGAGAAGGAAACTTACTGAATGAAAAAGATATTTGTAAATCATATATCCAAATTTTGTGAGACAATTCAAAGTTGTCAATACTGTGTAACAACTGCTGTATTGATTGTACTGTGTCTAAAATGATTCTTGTGCTATTTTAATGTGAGAATTTTCACCTATAAAATCTCTATGCACGCAACACACACAAAATAAGAAAGTTTCTATAGCATCAGTTCTTTACTCTATTGGTAATTCAGAGTTGCTCTGTTATTTTAGGTGGAACTATAGCTCATCCACAGCTAATAAGACAATGCTCTTCTTTACAGTAGTATCCCAGCTAATAAATAGAAGGGATAATAGGATGATAAAGTTACTGTTTCACAATTCCCAAAGGAAAATATGATAGTCAAGGACCACAGATCCTTGAATGCTAAAAATGTTGGGTAACTATTCTAGAATAAAAGAGACTAAAGAGACAAAAAACAAATACAATGTGTGATCCTTAATTTGATCCTCTTCAAAAGAAAAATAAAGTCATAAAACATATTTCTGGAACAATTGGAAAAATTGGAATATGAGGTGTGTATTAGATGATATATACTGGGGTATTATTGTTAATATTCTTACATGTGACGTGATTGTAGTTATAGAAGAGAATATTTTACTCTTAGGAGTTCATGATGAATTGCAATGATCTACACAACTTACTTTGAGATTGTTCAGAAAAAAGAAAAAATAGACATAATATAACCAAATATTGGAAAACATTAACAGTTGTGCATCAAGATACGGTGATTCAAATCTTCATTGTACTATTCTTTCAGTTTCACTGTATTTTGAAAATTTTCATAACAAAAAGTTGAAATACAAGTGTCAAAACTTGGATGCTTGAAATTGGCATAATGATAATAAATAATATAGTCTTTGTATATAAATTAGAAAATGTTGATAAAAATTAATTGCTAACATTTCTGGAATACAACACCCTATTCAAGGTTTCTTTATCTTGGCACTAGTGACATTTTAGATAGTTATTTGTTGCGAGGGACAGCCCTGTGCATTGTAGAATGTTTAACAATATTCCAGCTTATATCCACTAGATGCTAGGATATTGTCCCCTCACCCCCCCAAAAAAAAAACCCCCGTAAAATGTCTATAAACATTGTCATATGTCCCCTGGAGGAACAAAATCTTCTCTGGTTGGGAAGCACTGCTTTACATGTTGATTTTTTTTTAATTTTGTGGGCATTCCTCCAAATTGCTACTTTTCAGATATTTAGAAAATAAAAATTAATTGATCATTAATATAAACTACATTTGTTAAAATCCAACTCTTCCCATTAAACACAAAGTATATGTCTCTATTCTGATACTTGGGGATAAAAATGGTTGAAAGGATTGCCAATAAAAGAACATTTTTAAACATGTAATTTTAAAATGCTTTTATGATAAAGCCTCTACCAAATTTTAAAAATAAAATCTTGCCTTTTCCCACACTATTATTGTGAATAGAGATCAAATAAAAATTGTTTTGGCCTGGTAGTTTAAGGCTTGCTGTTTCTAGTAAGAGATATTAAAATTGTAATTTGGTCGATGGCATATTTACTAGGAAAAAGATATAGGCATTTGGAATAAAAATTACCTCCAGAACTATGTATAAGAAGCTTTTAAAAACATACATGTTATTAATACATACAACTGCTTGGATGAATCTCTAAATGTATTAGGTTGAGTGAAAGTAGCTAGTCTCAAGAGGTTAAATTATGTATGATTCCATTTGTATGACATCCTTGAAAGATAAAAGTAGAACTATAATGATGGAGAAGAGATCAAATTTCCAGGGGATAGAGATAGAGGGAGAGTGATGGCATAGTGATAGCAGGAGGGAAGTTTTTGGGGTAATGGAACAGCTCTGTACCTGAATTGTGGTGGTGGTTACACGAATCTATATATGTGTTAAAATTCATCAAACTGTATAAAAAACATCAGTTTTACTGTTTATTTATAAAACAGAATAAAATAAGGATTTTCTTATAATTCTAATTATAATCATGTAAAAAAGGTCAGTGCTTAATAAAGTTCTTTTTCTAGAAAAGCCTTTTTTGTTGTTTAGTAATAAGGGTGAGTTATTAACATATCATATGTAAAGAAAATGCTTAAAGAAAATTAATAAAAATTCATAACCTAAACTCGAAAGTACTTATAAAATACATAATAGGAACTAATATACCTTGGTTGATATCATTAAGAAGGCAATAAGAAGTTTGATTAATTAAATTAATAATAAGTTTAATTAAATATCATGCTCCAAATGTCAAATATGAGTATCTTCAGATTATCAGATTTTGTCGCATATTGGTGGGAAGAAACCGCACAGATGTATTCATGTGCTATAAGTTCCCAATTAAATGGTGACAGTCACAGACCTTAAGAAAAGAAGGGGTACCAGCCAAAGCAGTAGCATATCTTGGCTTGTCTCTTCCTTATCATTTGACTCCCTAAAGGGTGGCTACACAACTGCTATCACATTCTCTGTAGTAGTGAGAAAATAGCCAATTTCTTTCTAATAACAACATAATGTTCTACACTTAGACCTTATGTCATCATTTTGGAATGCCAACAATCTATGCATGTCCGTTTAAAAAATGTTCACAGACACCCATTCTTGTGATTCTTGACCCACACTTGGCTTTAGCAAGACTGCATCCTCAAAGGGGAAACAGCAGAGTCAATACCTAGGTTTCACAAGCTGTCTCTACTTCTAGGTTCTTTCTGGTGAACTTGAATCCCCACATTCCACTCTGCCTCTAATTTCAGAGCTTTCACCTCGTGATTCTGATCCTGGGTTTGGTCTGATAACCACAATCACAAGTCTTTCTTCACTTTCCCAGCTAAGAATTTATAAACCCCTTAAGGAACACAGAAAAAGAGCAGCACAGTTTCAATCACTGTTGCTAGAAGCTTCAAAACTGTTAATTACAATGCTCCTGTAGAACAGAAATTAATTACAGTCCTTAAATGTATTAAATTATTTTTGAAATATCTACTGCTGTTAAAGAAGCTTTAGTTGACCCCAAGTTCCTAGAGCGAACAATATTTCTTTCTAACTTAAAAGCACTCTAATATCTCAACTGAAAGAAAAAATAAATCCAATCTGTACACTGTTCTAGTCTGGAAACATTCTCAGTAGGAATTGTACCTCTGACTTTCACCCTCTCATTAGAGCTTTACTTAATATGTCTGATCAGTGATCATGATTCTGGCTTACAACTATACAGATGGTATTCAATTGCACTTTTAATGTTAAATTTTCTAATATCTCAATACAAAAACAATTATCATGGGCTGCATATCCATTTTCTGTAGACACCCAGGAAAAATAACTTTCACATTTCCTCTTTTATCATCTACTTCTGTACAACCAGCAGGTTGCATGTCACGCCTTACCATCTGTTGATGTATTGCTTGTTAATATATTTTTGTTTTAATCAGGGAATTAATGGAGGATTCTAGATAATATAAAATTCTATTTAATAGCAATTGATTATCTTTTTTAAGCAATTAGAATATATCTAAGACTAAAACTTCATGAACCATTACTGACTCTTTTGATGTTTCAGAAGGCCCATCAGAATTTTAAAATTTCTTGTATTAAAGAAAAAAAAACTTAGAGAAATCCCATTAAATAAAAAATGGTCAGAATTAGAGGAAGATTATTCTTATTTCTATGCCACTGCGCTCAGCTTTCCAAGCATAAATGTTTACATCCTTTTATTAAGACTAAATGAATGCAATGGTAACAATTTGCACAACCCAACAATTACCTATTTAGTAATATGATCCTTAGAATAGCCCTTGACTTTCCAGTTCCCATGAGCAAAATACATACGAATGCTTTTCTACCTGTAGTTACCATGGTGCCTCTATAGACTTTCTCTTTTTCTTGGGGAAAAAAACCCTCCACTCCCCTGAGAAGGCTAACATTCATGTCCATTTATGGAAACAATTTAATTGATTAAACAAGGATCAATTAAACAATTTAATTGATTCTTTTGTGCTTCTTGCTGCTCTTACATTTGCCAAGTTTAATTGCTCGGTAAGGCTTTGTGTTCCTGAGGTAAGATGACATGCAACCCAAATTCTTTTGATATTCTCTCCTGCTTTCATGGAATTGTATCAAAACTAATTTGAATGCTAAATAAACTGAAACAAGATTGTGGGGTTTTTTGGTTCTGAAAACTGGCAGAATTCTCATAATGAAGCAAAAAATCATATATATATATATATATATATAAATTTTTTCAAAGCATGTAAGAGAGTGAAGAATATCCTCTAAGTTTAAAGATGCAATATTTGTGAGATTTTAAAATCACCTTAAGATTGTTAAATTTCTATCTTACTGTAGACTTGTGAACAAATGCTTAATAACTATTTTTCAGTACCCCCATCTCCATAATGGAAATAGTTCCTAAAAGTAAAGATAAATGTAATTAAGAAATCTGGAAACTGAATTTCATCAGAGTGATGAGGACAGTGGATTTCATCATCCCACCAAAACAGAGAGTATTTCTCACACTACTTTTCTCACCAGCTAAGTCTTATGACAAAGAGATAGTCTTAAATCCACTACTACTGCTGGACAGATAAACAGAGGCCTCTGTGCTTTATGAGAAATTTAAAGTTCCACTTAAGCTTATCAATCTCAGCTCATACATATTGACCTTATGATCATTCCTTATAGAACAGATATTTATGAAAATATTGACTTTGTGGTCAGCATCAAGACAGGCTTCAGTGGAAAGAAGTGAGCAAAACCATACATGGGCTCTGCTGTCTGGAGTTTTCATTTTAAAAATCCATATATATATATATATAATTATATAATGAGATAACTAGAAAAGAGTATGGTGCTTATAAACCTGTAAAACAGAGGAACTTGAAGTTATCTAATGCGTTAGCAATAGCTGTTATATTAGTTAGGATAAGGTTCAGTTGATATAAAAATCACAAAATAAAAGTGACAGAAGCAAGAGAGAAGTTTACTGCTGTCTCATATAAAAGACTGATAGATGTATGTGGTCCAAGGCTATTTATGGAAGTTCCAATTTAACAGAGGCCCATATTCCTTCTCTTTTGTTTCTGCCAATTTGAGAATGTGCTTCTACCTCATCATCAAAGATACCTTCTTGAGTTCCAACAATCAGCTTTTCATTCCAACTATCAATAAGGAATAAAGTGGGGAATGGTGCCTTTCATCTCTTTTCAAGAGCTTCCTAGAAGTATTACACAACTAGTCCTACTACATTAGTGGGTGAGAACTTAGTCATATAGCCATACCTAGCTGTAAGGGAAGATGATATAGCCATATTAAATGTGCCTAATTAAGAACTGAGTCACTTTTAATAGAGAAGAATAAAATAATAGATATTTGGAGACAAGTATCAGTATCTACCATAGTTTGCCTGAGAAAATGACTTTAGGTCTGAGGTTTGAAGAATGAATAAGTGTTAGGGAAGAGGGGAAGAGTGAAGAGAATTCCTGGCTAAAGCACAATCCACATGGCTATACCAGCCTCCAACACAGCTGGACATGGACTACTCGTATTCAGTATTCTTTTATGTAGTACAGAAAAGAACTTCTCTCTTGTTGTAGTCAATTCTATTTTGAGAATTTTAAAATATTCAATTCAACTGAATCCTAACTAATTTTATGTAACATAATAGCCTTTGCTAACTCCTTAGATAAGGTCCAGTTTCTCTATACTACTATTTTTCTTGAGCCTGGTATATGATTAATGTTTTTGTTTTGTTTATTAATTATAATAGGTTTACTTTTATGAGCTTATATAAGCTTTTAATATTATCAGAGACACACAGTCAAGATCATATAAATGTCATCAGAATATATATATATATATACATTCTATAAGAGCTGCTTGAAGCACTTTTTGCTGAGCTAAAGCAAAGATTTTGAAAATGTTTAGATAATAAAATCTCATATTTTAGGAAATATTTCAATGAAAACACATGTTAAAATAAGTCAATTTAACTGTTTATGTTTTCATCTGATATATACATACTCTGAAAATATCCTGTGACCATTTATTTTTTGAGGAAAGGGGTTTAGAAATTTATCTAAAACAATTTCAAATACTTTTAGATCAATCATTTATTTGTTGACAAACCCAGAGCTGACAGGAACAGTTTTAAAGTACAACCGAAGATATTAAAATTTCACATAAACTTTATCACACTTCAAATATTAGAATCAATGTTATGCTGAATTTTGTTAAGATAATAAAATACATTACTAACCAAGCTACTCTAATCTGTATATTTACTTAATAGGGGTTCAAAGTCTTTCAAAGCAAAATGCTATTTTACTCAAGGAAGATGAACATTCGTGTATCTTTCTTTCATAAAATAATTATTTTAACTATCCAGATTACTAAAATTAACATTATTCTGCTTATAAGAAAACTGTAAATTACAGTAAAATGTTCCACTTAAAAAATCCTATGAGGGGTTTCTTCTTTTATTTTTTCTTCCAAATATTCTCTTTGGACTGGTTATCCCCTGCCTGAAAAACTCCTGTCCTGTGCACAATCTTAGCAAGTAGACGTGACCTTCAATCATGTGATTTTCTTACCAAGAAAAAGCCTTTGGCAAGTACCAGAGAGCACATATATGTTTATGTAACCACCATAAAGTAATGTTAAACCAGATGAGCTGCCAAAAGAATCCAAAGAGAAGTGACGTTACCTGCTGATAAAGCAACTTATACGTTTATTTTGTAAACATCTTAGAAAGGACTTTCAGGAAGAAAGGCCCATGAAATAGTTTTCATGTGAAGGATATTGATGCTCGAAGATTGAAGAACTTATGAAGTAAAAGCAGGGAGGTAAAGTGGGGAGCAAAGATAAATCAGGTGGCAAAAGAGCAAGTTGGTTTGGCTAGGAAAGCTATATGAGGGGTAATGTAATATAAATGGACAGACTAGGTTACCGTGAACTTGTTTAGAGATGACAAGGTTGCCATGACAGTCGTGTTAATTATCTATTGCTATATCAAATCCCAAAATTCAGTGGCTTAAAACAACAGTGATTATTTATTATCTCATTATTATTGTGAGTCAGAAATTAGGGGATGGCTCAATTGGGTAGTTCTACCTTGGAACTTCTCAGAAGGTTGCAGTTAGAGATTGATTTGGGCAGCACTCATGTAAAGCCTTGACTATACTACTAGAGGATCCATTTCCAAAGTATTTCACTTGCATGACTGGCAAGTTAGTGCTGGCTATTGGCTGGGGGCCTCAGTTCTGTTTCATGTGGGCATCTCTATAGGGCTTCTGGGGCATTTCAGAAGGCATGCACTTCCACTTACACCATATTTTGTTATTCACACGGGGGCAGTTCTAATTTAATGAAGGAGAGGTCTACACAAAGGCATGAACTTCAGGAGGTGAGAACCATTGGTGGTTACCCTGGAAGTTAGAAACCAAGTCATGTATCATTAATATTATTATTATTATCATCATTATAAAAGCTTACTCTGTACTTGGTAGTTTACCCATTTTTAATCTTCATAAAATTCCTGTGAGATAGGTTTTATTGTGTTCATTTTATAGTGAGAGAACTGAAACTGAAAAGTTAAATAACTTGCCCAAAGTCACACAGGTGGTAACTGGCCGGATATCTGTTGATCTGATTTCTAATGTTACACTCCTTCAACCATGCCACGAAGACTCAGAAAATATTGTCTGTTCTAAGGATGATCCTGCTGGATGTTAAAAAAATGTCTGCATAGTGACTGTTGTACTTTTTAAAAATAGCACAAAGGGCAGGAGACCGAGGCATTAACAAACACTAATAATTCAAGTATTTTAAAAGCATTTTTTCTTAAAATATATCTAATGATGATGCTTATTTTGTAAGATTAGAATAAGATTGCTGACTATCTTCTCATTGAAGCTAAATTCAAAAAAATCTTGAGACAGCTATTAATGAACTTATAACCAATAATAAACTAGTGCTTTCTTCACGACTGTTTCAACATTAGAATTTTCCTATGAACTTGTGATTTTGAACTTGCAAATACATCTTGACATAAGGGCAGATACTTTATGAAAGCAAAGTGACACTTCATAGGCCTTATTATTGAAATTCAGCTGAAGGCATAAAGATAATTATCAAACACACAAGAGGGCTTATTCTTGTTATTTAAGAATTATGTAGTCCAGGAATAGCAACCACATAACACCACTTTTCTAATGAACACTTATTACTTTAATCAGGCTCTAATTTAATTTAAAAATCAGAATTTTTAAAACAGAACTGGTCACATTTACTATAGTAGATAATTTAAAGGTTTTATTTCATTTTACATAATTTCTGGGTGACAGATAAATCATTAATTAACAACAGATGAGTATCATTCTTGACACAGCAATATATTAAATCTGAATTTGGAAATTCCCTGACAAACACATCCCCTAAAGGAGGGATAAGTTAAAGGTCATCATTACTGAGGGCTGGTCCTTGATTTAATTAGCTTATTTTAATGCAAAGAAATGGTTTGGAATTCTCATAATTCATACATCAATTGGAGTTAAAAATTGGCCCATGAAAGATATAACTAAATGAATTCATCACAACAAATCAAAATCATGTCTTTCTAAAACAGAATAACTATTTATAACTAGAAGAAGGCCTTGTGGATATTTAACCTTCTTCCCACCGGTTATCCTTCAAATAGAAAGTACCTTTTATAGTCATAAAAGAACTCCATCTCCTGTCCACTGTTTCCCCATTTGTGACATTTCTGCATAGACAACACTTGGGATTCTGTTTAAAAATGAAGTTCCTTGGCCCTTACCAGATTTTCTGAATCATCTCTGGGGGTGGTATATGGTAGCTTACATTTCTGGATAATTATGTATTCTAAAGTTTGACAATCCATATAACCGTTCTAAGAATCTTTTATTCTGATCCATGAGAGAGGAAGGATAAAATAAACTATAGTCAATAATGTAAAATCTGAAAGCCCAATATCAATTCCCAGAGAGAATTTCCATTGATAGTTAGTAGGAAGTAATTATAGTCTTGAGAAACAAAGTATTCCATTCAAATATTTGATACTTTAATAATAATATTAATAAAAATTATGCTTTAAGTACTTCTGTTTTACATTTGTGTATGTTGAGCCCCACGGTAAACATCTCACTTGACCTTAATGACAATCCTTTGAGGGCAATATTTCTATCTACTTCATTTATAGATGAAGAAAATGAACTTAGAGAGATTATGCCCAGTAGGTGGCAGAGATACTCAGGTCTGTCTGCCTTCAAACTGCTATACTATATAGCACTATAGATTAATGAAGATTTAATATTCAAACCTGATAGCTTTCGGAAGATATTAGATAGGGAAAGAAAATTGAAGCTGATGTACAGCATGGTAATGTAGAGCATCAAACAGATTGAAATGGAACATCTAAGTGTTATATGGAGTTCACATGAAGTGCATAGATCCTGATATCATTTAGTGAACATTAAATAAGAATGAATATATTTATTTAAAATTTAGGAATGTTTAAAATTTTTTTCTTTCAAAATTTTTACAAAAAATTATTTTGTTAATTACATCTCCTCTCCACCAAATAAACAAAGAAAACAACATCAACAATAATGCACACATGCGTGCATGCGTGCACACACACACACACAGAGGCAGGATAACTATCTTCTGTTGGATAATTCATATTTTGTAGTCACAATGTCAAGTTTAATTGACATAGTCTCAACGTAAAGCTTGGTATAAAAGGCACCTTGAGACTTTTTGGGAAAATGACATGCATCCTTTATATATCCAGACATTTATTGAGCACTCATAATTCGTTCAGCTAACAAATATATATTGTGTCTTTAAAGAACTCACAGTATAATGGGGAAACAGACATGCCTACTTAAAGTAGATTGGTGTTAATTATTATGATAGAGGTAAGCACAACATTTTATGGGATCTCAACAAGGAGGGTAGTGAACAGCTGGGAACTGACATGTCCACAAAAGACACATATTGTAAACAGTTTGAAAGAATGAGTGAGTTGGGGGCAAACAAGTAGAAAATGGGGAAAGGAAGTTCTAGGAGGAGTGAGGAATATAGACATGTAATGGATACTTTCTTTTCTTAAAGAAAGGCTAAAATCTGTTTGAGCACTGTATTCTCTCTGTAGTGTACCTCATTATAGTAAATGGAAAAGTGTTGGGACAGAGGTTGAGCAAGCCAGGCAGAAGGCAAGTAGATGACGGCACGTTTATGATTAAGTGAGGTCCAGGTTGGACCAACCAGACTTCTCTCTCTTGAATTTAAATCTTGAATGGAAGGAATGTAGGTAGAGTTAACCTATCTGGTGGTAGCACTGTGAAGAGTACACCCTTCAGTTCATTCTTGTACTGAGATCCAAAGCTGTTCTGATTCCTCCAGGTCTTTACTCACATGTCCTCTTCTCCACAACGCCTCCACTGCCCAAAGTTTAAGCTGTGCACTTCGATGCTCCCTATCCACTGTCTATGCTCTATATTTCTCCTTAGCGTTTATCACCATCTAACATACTATACATTGTCCTATCTATTTTACTATCTGTTTCATCCAATTAGAATATAAGCTTCATGGTTCACTTGCTCATTGCTATATATTATCCTATTTATTATGTTTTGTCCCACCAGAATAAAAGCCTCATTTTTCACTTACTCACTAATTATCCAATGCATAGAATAGAACCAGGCACACAGTTTACTGTATGAGTCAATAAAAGTGTTTCCCATATCATTCAAATACATTTTTCTTTTGACTAACATACCATAATCAGTTTCTGTTGCTTGTAAAAGAGCATTAACTGAACTGTTTTTAAATGTATAAAATGCTTTCAAGTACATTTTCTCACATCAACCCTGAGAAATGTATTATTCTCATTACTTAAAAGTGAAGAAATTGAATCTTAGTGAAGTTTAATACTTTTTGCATATGCACATGTTTTAAGTTGCAGATATGAGACTCAAATCTATCTCACCTGCACCTTGCCTTTTGTACTCTGCCTCCTCTTGAAAATCCCCAATATAAAGGTTTCATTGAGCTATCACTGACAACTACCCACTTTCATGTTTTATCACCCCAATAGTCATAAACTCATTTTCTATATCCAACTGAAACTTCTTCTATTTTTATTCAGACTCATGTGTTCCTGCAGTTTTCTCACCACATATGTTGAACAATTACAGTGTATCAAATCAAAAGAACATTTCTTTTGAGTGGAAGAGATTATGTCTTTCTTCCATATTCCTTTCCCTGGGCTACGTAATGTCCACAATTTTTTCCATTTTTTCTTCAAAGATCTATTTTTCATTTAATAAATTATGTAGACAGCATTCCATATTAAAGATTTATCTTAAAATATGGTACCCTAACAGGCTATATTAAATGAAATTATATTAATGTAATGTGAAGAGTAAGGGCAATTTTCTAGATAATCTAGCCTGTGGCATGCTATATATATGACTGTATGTAGAGCTTTCCCCACAAAGGCACAAACTCCGCTAACTTTTGTTTAGCTTATAAGTTATGACTGTACTCTTATCATTACTTACAATGTTTTATCTACTCATATTTCCCTAAATACATGTTGTATATTGCTATTTAATCTTTAATATTACATATAGGCAAAATATTTAAATAACTTTGATAATTACCTAATAGAGTAAACTATATTAATTTTTTTTCAGTTATAATATTTCATGAGGTTAAAAAATCTTTAAATTTATATTGTTAAAGAACATCTATTCATTCCACATATATTTTTGGAGAGCTTACTATGTGCCAGGCATGATGGAATGTTCTGGGAATCACTGTTAAATAAAATACATTTTCTTGGAACTTATGTCTATAACATCATATTATAGAAGCATTGAGTAAAGCGTAATTTTTCAGTGAGCTTTTATCCCCCTTTTAAAAAAAAAAGTGAAATATAATTTCAATCAAAAATATTACTTCCTATGCAGTATTAGACTGAAGACTGACCCATGTTCAGACAGTTTAACCTTAATCTTGTTAGCACTTTGATTCTTTGTTTACTTGATTTTTTTTTTGCCACATTTACCAATATTTATTCCCATTCCAATTTCCATTTAGGGCGATGAACACAGAAACTCACTTTTTAAGACTGATCCAAAACTATGCTTCCATTCTTGGCTCCACTCTCATTGCCACTTGATGTCTATTATCCCAGACACAGCCTCTATCCCTTGATCCATTTTCACCTTTTATGTTTTATTTCTTGGAAAGCGAAGCATTCTTCTTTCCAAGGCCAATGTTGCAGCTCCTCCTTTAGCCTCACCCTTCTTGATTTCCCTAGCTTTCTCTACCCTCTATCAATACGTATGTTCAGGGTCAAAGAAAATATATAGCTTATTTCTTGCTATGCAAATGGTTTTTTGCTTTAAAAAAGAATAAATGTTGAATGTTTAAGATTTAGTAAAACAAATCAGTCATTGCTCTTTTCAGAATACCATGCTAGTTCAGGAACGATTCTATTCATGAAAGCCTCTTAGAAGAAGAAGTATTTCCTCTTCATGATCACCATCATCATAAGGTTGTATTTTTTTTAATTTTATTATTTTTCTTTATACAGCAAGTTCTTATTAGTTATCTATTTTATACATATTAGTGTATATATGTCAATCCCAATCTCCCAATTCATCACACCACCACCCCCACCCCACCCCACTTTCCCCCCTTGGCATCCATACGTTTGTTCTCTACATCTGTGTCTCAATTTCTGCCCTGCAAACCGGTTCATCTGTACCATTTTTCTAGATTCCACATATATGCGTTAATATACGATATTTGTTTTTCACTTTCTGACTTACTTCACTCTGTATGACAGTCTCTAGGTCCATCCACGTCTCTACAAATGACCCAATTTAATTCCTTTTTATGGCTGAGTAATATTCCATTGTATATATGTACCACATCCTCTTTATCCATTCATCTGTCGATGGGCGTTTAGGCTGATGCCATGACCTGGCTATTGTAAATAGTGCTGCAATGAACATTGGGATGCATGTGCCTTTTTGAATTATGGTTTTCTCTGGGTATATGCCCAGTAGTGGGATTGCTGGATCATATGGTAATTCTATTTTTAGTTTTTTAAGGAACTTCCATACTGTTCTCCATAGTGGCTGTATCAATTTACATTCCCACCAGCAGTGCAAGAGGGTTCCCTCTTCTCCACACCCTCTCCAGCATTTGTTGTTTGTAGATTTTCTGATGATGCCCATTCTAACTGGTGTGAGGTGATACCTCATTGTAGTTTTGATTTGCATTTCTCTAATAAGTAGTGATGTTGAGCAGCTTTTCATGTGCCCCTTGGCCATCTGTATGTCTTCTTTGGAGAGATGTCTGTTTAGGTCTTCTGCCCATTTTTTGATTGGGTTGTTTGTTTTTTTGATATTGAGCTGCATGAGCTGTTTATATATTTTGGAGATTAAGTCTTTGTCCTTTGATTTGTTTACAAATAGTTTCTCCCATTCTGAGGGTTGTCTTTTCATCTTGTTTACGGTTTCCTTTGCTGTGCAAAAGCTTTGAAGTTTCATTAGGTCCCATTTGTTTATGTTTGTTTTTATTTCCATTTCTCTAGGAGGTGGGTCAAAAAAGATCTTCCTGTGATTTATGTCAATGAGTGTTCTGTCTATGTTTTCCTCTAAGAGTTTTATAGTGTCTGGTCTTACATTTAGGTCTTTAATCCATTTTGAGTTTATTTTTGTGTATGGTGTTAGGGATTGTTCTAATTGGATTCTTTTACATGTAGCTGTCTAGTTTTCCCAGCACCACTTATTGAAGAGATTGTCTTTTCTCCATTGTATATCCTTGCCTCCTTTGTCATAGATTAGCTGACCATAGGTGCATGGGTTCATCTCTGGGCTTTCTATCCTGTTCCATTGATCTATATTTCTGTTTTTTTTTTAAGGTTAATTAATTTATTATTTATTTTTGGCTGCATTGGGTCTTTGTTGTGGTGCACGGGCTTCTCATTGCGGTGGCTTCTCTTGTTGCGGAGCACGGGCTCCAGGCACACAGGCTTCAGTAGTTGTGGCTTGCAGGCTTAGTTGCTACGCAGCATGTGGGATCCTCCCGGATCAGGGCTCAAACCCATGTCCCCTGCATTGGCAGGCGAGTTCTTAACCACTGCGCCACCAGGGAAGCCCCTATATTTCTGTTTTTGTGCCAGTGCCATATTGTCTTGATTACTTAGCTTTGTAGTATAATCTGAAGTCAGGGACATAAGGTTGTATTGAATGAGTGTCTCTACATGTACATGACACAACACGGACACAGAGAAAGTATAAGTAAAGACACAGAGGCCTGGTGTCTATACTATGTTTTGGAACTGCAAGAAGATACACGACACTGAATATCTGGGGAAAGCCCTGCAGGGGCAGAGGTCTGTCTAGGATGGTCCCACAGATCATGGCCCCTTGGCCAGTCATAGAACATGGCTGGTATAGGATGGCCAAAAAATTTTTTTCATTTATATTTCTGTGATATAGTTATTTTGAAATTCTTTACTATTTTTTAAAGTAAATTCTTTACTATTTTTTAAAAATTTTTTTCATTTATATTTCTGTGATATAGTTATTTTGAAATTCTTTACTATTTTTTAAAGTAAATTCTTTACTATTTTTTAAAAATTTTTTTCATTTATATTTCTGTGATATAGTTATTTTGAAATTCTTTACTATTTTTTAATATTTTTACTATTCTTTATTATTTTTTAAATTCTTACTTGAAGTCTTTCTCAAAGACACACTTGAAATTAACTGATTCTTTTAGCACATCACTGTATTTTGCATGATTCTCTGTTCTAATATTTATTTTTACTTATTATGTATTGTAACATTTGCTCCTTGAAAATGTAGACCACGTCTAAAGCAATTTCTCTGAGTGTTTCTTGAATGAAAGAAATGTGTATGCAAATGTTTGAATTGCCTTGTATTATTGTTAAAATATTTGATTTTTTATGCATTAAATATTTTAACATCTAAACAAAATGATATTACAACATGATATACTTTAACAATGATTAAGTATAACTTTTCAAATATAGTGAGTTTATAATATTTTATGATAGCTTTTTTGTTTTAGGAGTTCAAAGAATGCTTTTTTTTTAGCATCTCGTAGGCCTACTGTAATTTCAAAGATGGATTATTTGAGAAAGAGAAGATTAATGATGTGCTTAATGAGAAAAACAAAAATACAAAATAAAAGGAAACAGTATGCTATGTAACAGTGTAACATTACATTGTAGTTCACAACTGTTGCTTTTGCATTGATTTTATTTGATAGAAAACAACAAATAAGTATGTCTTTTTTTGTGTATCTTCTGTATTTTTTCACCAACATAATTAAAATTGAGAATATTTAAGCTGTAAAAACTAGATTATGTTCATTTCTTCCTAATGACATTGCTCAGTTGTCCGTGTAACTTTGCCAACTTCTGTTTTGTGATATAACTTAGAGAATAATTTTGTGATGCTGTTTAAAAATGTTATACACTCCTTAGCATTGTTAACATACTCAGCAATTCTTTGACCGTTCTGCTGCCAATAATAGTATCAAATCTGGTTGGCTCTAAATAAATTTAGTAATTACTCTAAATCTTTACATATTGTGTGGAACACCCAGCATACAAAGTGAGCCACTCTCTTTTAATCTGTAGATATTTTGAATTATATCCTAAGTTAGCCAATTTCACAAACTGGTCATTTTAAATTTGCATCTGTATCTGTGCGAAACTTGAGATGGTAATAAAAGTCATAATGAAGATACAAGGTAAACATCAAAATGACTTTACCAAATACAATTGAAAAATACCAAAAATGTATTTATAAAAGGAATCCAAGTATACTTTCAAAGGGATACTTAAATCAATTCTCTGAAAGCTTATATTCTATAAGCACAAAAATATTTAATATAAAATTAAGATCTTGAAAAATTAATAAATATATTTTAATAAGATCCCTTAGCATATATATGAAGCACTTAAAGTATTTAAAGTGGTGAATATGTTTTCTTAGCACTAATTTTTTCCTAAATTTAAAATAAGCAAAAGGAAAAAAGATCATTTGTGGAATAAATTATGCTATTATTTAGAAAGTACATTAATCATTAAAACAACACTAGCTAATCTTGATTGAATGCCATCTTTATTGGAAGTAAATACTTTATATATTATTCTATAAATAATCAATTTAACATCATGATAACCTCATGACATGCTCTACTGTTTTCCAATAGACAGTCAAGGAAAGTGAAAAGAAAGAAATAATTTCACGTGCTTATAGCCAGACTCTAGTGAACGGTGGAAACTAGTTTTGGACCATGTGTTTAATTTCAAAAGGCATGCTCCAAACTATCATGCAATTTTATTTTTTGAGAATAATTCTTATTCTTTGTAAAATATTTTGAAAATATAAAAGAAAGAACCAACAGTGGAAAAGTTAACTGTGAACCAGAATTAAAAACAGATTTGGAATTAGAATTATTTAATTGGAATTGCATAAATTATAATAGTAATATCTATATGAACCTTTAAAGTCAAAGTATTTTCAGAGAACCAAATACTGTGCTATTATGACTGTTGGATAATATTCCAAGAGGCGACTAATACTTTTGAGCACAGAAAACTGGTATTTTGCTCACCATAGTTAAAGTCTGGCATAATGGGGATATTCAACAAGGTGTGTCAAATGATTTCAGAAATTAATATAAGAGGATTAATTTTAGCTAGCCTTCAATTTACACATGAATTCATTCATTCAAAAAACAGATTCTGTCTATATGACAAGTATTAGTCTAGGTGTCAATAAACAAATATGAGTAGTTAAGTAAAACAAATTTCATGCTTTTCAGGAGTTCACAGACTAGTGGTGAAGAGAGATAAGTAAAAAATTAAATATGGTATAATAAATAATACAATAGACATATATCAAGTTACTTTGTGAAGGTGTTAAGGACAGGAGGATTTAACTTGAATTAAAGTTCAGGGACAATATTTGAGGGGGTTAAAAGGAAATGCTAGCTACCAAAACGCATTTACAGAATAAAGCAAAGACACACACAAAGAGGCAGGAGCACCTAAACTGAATTAGGTTCAGAGGTGATATTCAAGGAGAGGTGATTAGGAAAAAGCTTCCAAACTGTGTTTGCAAAATAAACCAAGCACACACACTCCAAGTGATAATAATTCTGGGTAAGTCAGCGGGTCCAAGGATTCCACGCCCAGCCCCACCCCCACCCCCACCCCATTCTCCTCATTCTTTGCCAAGGTCATTTCATCCATTTCCATAGTTTTCCCTACTCTGTAAGCAGATGCCTCCCACATTTACATCTACTATTCAGGCAGACCTGCCTCCTCAGAGCCAAACCCGTTATTTCCAACTGTCTACTCAATCTGTCCAAACCCAAACTCAGTATATTGTTTAGCAAAGCTGCTCCTCCTCCATATTTCTCTCTCCCTCACTAGAGGTAATCTTGCCTTTTTCTCTCGTCTCCTATATTCAGTAAGTTAATGGATTCCTTTGAATCTATCTCTTAATGACTTTTCCTTTGTCCTTTATGCTCATACCCTTGCCTTCTCTAGTACGTTTTGCAGACCCCACTTTTGGTCGCTGCTGTTGTGACTGCTGCTCATTGAGCTCTTACTAACCACCAGGCACTGTGCTCTGTGCATTAAAAGCTTTATCTTAAGAGCCTCCTAATTAATTTCCCTACTTCCAATTTCCTTCCCCTGCAGACAATACTTGAAATATAAAGCTATGTTAGCTAGGTATAAGTGAAATATATTTGTGCACGCTATGCTGGGTATCTTACAACCATTTATGTATTCCTATGGAGAGGTCATTCTAGATCAGAATACATACCCCTTTTCAATTTGTAATTCAATTCAACACCTACTTACTAAATCAAGGCTGTGTGTTGGACACCGCTTGGTGCTAGTGATTTAACAATGAAAAAAAAGTACACAGTGCCTGTCCTCTTAGAATATATTGCCTAGCCAAATTCTATCAAGCACAAACCTCTGCAGATGGAAGACATATGATTTCCTATGGGGAGCTCAGGAGCTACTCATTGTTTTCTACAGTTGGTCTCACTGATATACAGAGCATTCTTATATTAATAAAAGTGCGTGTTTAGGGAAGATTTCCCCCCTCTATTTCCCTTTTTGCCTTTCAGCACAATTTGATTAGCAATTTGATTACTATAAAAACATATTTCCAACTAGAAGAAAACTGTGTTAATAAGGATTAAATGAGGAGATGTAACTGAATAAGAACCTCAAGTTTAAAAACCCAATGAGGCTGTAGTACAATGTTTTGAAGAAGTAGAGTTAAATTTCTATAAGTTTCTGAATTAATAGGTCAACAGGATTAGAAATTATATAGCTTGGAATACTTTTGCTGATGTATGTAATCATCAGCAATTTCAGAAGAAGACTATACAGAAAAGACTGTGGAATTTTGGGTTCCATAACCCCAGATTCAGACAGAAACTACGTTACGTATAACCTGCATTATTAACAACTACTTAAGTGCCTGTTTTGAGCATCAATTTTTTTCATCTGTAAAGCAGGGAAATCATGACAATTCATCTAGATATTCATCTAGAAAACTACTGAATAGTTTTCTCTGTCCTATCAACCAGCCAAGGCACAATCCAATATTCTAACTAAACAGTAAATCGAAGCTTGCCATACTTTGCTGAAAATCCTTGAATCCTAAATTCAAGTTCCTGAGGATCTGGACTTGACATTCAAACCTATTTTTTATATTCTGGAGTTTGCACATTGACTTTTAGCCATTTCCTTCTCCAGCTTACGTTCCAGTTATACTAAACTCTGCCTTTCCCAGACACCAATATGTACCTTTAAACATGTCAGTCAGCTTGCTTGAAATACCTCTTGTGTTAGCTCCACCAATCATAATCATAATCATGACTGCATACAGTTGGGCAACAGAGAAAAACCTCAGTTCTCTCACTAAGCTGGGGAAGTCTGCTTATATTACTCTGTAACCTTGGAGCCAAAGGGTCTGTCTTTCTTATCTCTATGAGGCTACTTTGCTTTCATTCTTCTTTTTTTTAAAAATACATAACATGTTCCAAGCATTCTGATAGATATTTCCAGTGCGTTTAAAAAATATCAACAGTGGGGCTTCCCTGGTGGCGCAGTGGTTGAGAATCTGCCTGCTAATGCAGGGGACACGGGTTCAAGCCCTGGTCTGGGAGGATCCCACATGCCGCAGAGCAACTAGGCCCGTGAGCCACAACTACTGAGCCTGCGCGTCTGGAGCCGCGTGATCCGCAACAAGAGAGGCTGCGATAGTGAGAGGCCCGTGCACTGCGATGAAGAGTGGCTCCCGCTTGCCAAAACTAGAGAAAGCCCTCGCACAGAAATGAAGATCCAACACAGCAAAAATAAATTAATTAATAAACTCCTACCCCAAACATCTTCAAAAAAAGAAAACCACAGCTTTAAAAATATATATATATATCAACAGTAAGAAGTTATAATATGCTCCAAATAATAGAAAAATAATGGTATATTCCCAGGGAGAAAAAAATGATAGAATATAAAAAAAATCTGTTTTTTTTCCCTGAAAAGCCAGAATTACCTCAACCTCATATGATCACAAAGATATGGTGCCCCATCCTAATTATTAAGAATTTGAGTGAAATTCTTCATGCAATTGAGATTTCCAACTTGCCTATTAGTCTTCTATATATTTCAAGTAATAGTATCTGCTAAATGAAAAATTATATATTAATCAATTTTAAAGTTCTCTTGATAAAATATGAAATGCCCCAATTAATAAGGAATGGTAAAGTGGTATAAAGAAAAAAATCTCAAAAAGGTTTTGTCTAGCTGTAACAGAAATCTATTTTAAAAACAATAAAATTAAAGCTTTCCTGAGATCACTAATGTAACTCTTATCTATTTTGAAGACCCCAACACTGGTACACAAAGCTTAGTATTAAACACATTTACCTTTATATATCTTTAGATATTTCTCTAATAATATATGTCTCACCAACTGCTTATATAGTTAACACAAAAATAAGTTGTTGCTTATTGTGTTGAATTTTCATATTTTAATCACCTTCCAAATATATGTCTCTGCTTATTATACAGAGATATTTGCAGTATCCATTTGCTAGGGACACAGATTAATAAAATGCTCTCGGGGATTAAAACAAAGCATAATAAGGGAGGGATAACTTGGGAGATTGGGACTGACATATATACACTATATATAAAATAGACAACTAATAAGAACCTGCTGTATAGCACAGGGAACTCTACTCAATACTCTATAATCGCTTATAAGGGAAAAGAATCTAAAAAAAAAAAAGAGTGGATATATGTGTATGTATAACTGATTCACTTCGCTGTACACCTGAAACTAACACAACATTGTAAATCAACTATACTCCAATAAAAAAAAAGCATAATAACTGCTTCAGTAGTGGTATAAACAGGCAAATGATCAAAGGAAATATACTTAATACATCTTAATACATCATGCATGAAGCAGGTGAATGAGTGAAGGCTTCACGGGTAGGTGGCATTTGAGATGAGTCTTTAAGCAAAAACAATTTTCCAATGGGCAGGTTCAGTGAAGAGGCAAAGAACAGAAGCATACAGACAAATTTCTGGGAAAGCAGGTAAATAAAGTAGTATGTTGCATGAGCTCCAGACCAGGAAGAGCTTTTATATGACAAGCTAAAGAAGTGAATTTTATCCTTTAAGGACAGGGGATACACAAAGTATTTTTTATTTTATTTTATTTTTTTTTGCGGTATGCGGGCCTCTCACTCCTGTGGCCTCTCCCGTTGCGGAGCACAGGCTCCGGACGCGCAGGCTCAGCGGCCATGGCTCACGGGCCCAGCTGCTCCGCGGCATGTGGGATCTTCCCAGACCGGGGCACGAACCCGTGTCCCCTGCATCGGCAGGCGGACTCTCAATCACTGCGCCACCAGGGAAGCCCCCATAAAGTATTTTAAACATGGAAATGGCAGATTAATGTGTTTCCATATTTTGTGACAAAGTGTCTTTCTCTTGTCTTCAGTGGATACCAGGGGGCAACAGTCAAAGACTTTTACACACGTTCTTGGCAGTTAATGTTATTAATACTAGGATGAAATGGCAAAGAAATGTATTCTAAGCAGAAATAATTGCTCTGTGGATTCAATAGATCAAAACTGCTCCCATCAGAAATATATTCCTTTGGTTTGAGGAAGTGGTTTACAAACCACTTTTGCTTTGTTTTTGATAGTAGTATACTGTTTGTTATTGTTGTAGTTCATGAAAGCTTGCATAAAGCTCCAATGAATAAAATAGGTAAATGTAGAATAAGAAAACATTAAGAACCTCAAAAGAATGTATTCCTCTTCCCTACTGTCTCTAGCAACTTCTGACAAACTCCCATGAAATCTTAGGACTGGGCAGACTTTGAAAATGTCTAGGTGAAGATACTTAATCTCTAGGAAATGAGGGGGTAGCGTGTTGCTCATCAATACCTCTGGGAGAATTAACAAATTAAGTCATGATTAGCTAATCTAGAAGTTTAGTAAAGCATTATTAAATGGTTTTGCTTGCAAAAATAGAGCTAAATGTGAAATGATGTTGGGACATCATTTTTTTTTTAACCTCTTTATTGGAGTATAATTGCTTTACAATCGTGTGTTAGTTTCTGCTTTATAACAAAGTGAATCAGTTATACATATACATATATCTCCATATCTCTTCCCTCTTGCGTCTCCCTCCCTCCCACCCTCCCTATCCCACCCCTCTAGGTGGTCACAAAGCACCGAGCTGTGGGACATCATTTTTATAGACATAAAATTTAAAAGAATTTTTACTGCATTCACATATATATATATATATATATATAAAATATAATTTTGTTTGAAGGTAGGTTTCCCATTTGTACATATTTGAGCCCCATAAATTGACAGCTCTAATACATACAAATATTATAATTAATTTTAATTTTCGTCAATCAAAAATCATTCTAGGCAACTATACTCTAAAATTTGATTTTGGGTGATAAGTTATGCACAAAATATATAGTGCAAATTGGGTGTTGGCATCACCCAGGGTCTAAGAACCTCTGAATAGAAACATGCAGACACAATTATCTTCACGGAATATTGAAGTGAGGTCTCATTTATAAGGAAATTAATTTAAATCAAGTGTTAGTCTATACAAAATAGTATTTGCATGTGTGTGTAGAAGTATGAATGTATTTGGCTAAATTAAAATACAATGAAAAAGAAAGGCTTGTAATTAGAATATCCTTCAGCTTCTTATTTGTTGTCTTTTTACCTTTGAACCCTTCAGGTCAAATACATTCTGTATCTTACTTTTAAAATTTAATATTGTACAATTTCAGCAAAAATGACAAGCTAGTTTAAACATTTGATGAGAAGATGGAACTGAAACTCAGTATCATTCATGCTAAGCTATCTTAAATGTTTTTGCATATGTTAACTCTTGTGCAAGAATAATTTTAAGAAAGTAAGCATTAAAATCTCAATTCCTTGATGCAGAATCATTTCAGAAATGCATTTATGCCATTCTATAATGAGAACCACTTTTGAAAATTTAACTAATCATTTCCACAAGATACATTTTTTGACGAACGGTTTGTTACTTTTACAGCATCTCATTTCTCATGACAGTATTTCAACCAAAGAAAGTATACCGCATTAAACAGGTTAATATATATATATATATAAGAAAAATAATTCTGTTTAATTCAGTCCTTCGAAAATAAAAGCAAAGAGTCAACTTTTAAAAACCTTTATATTCATGCTTTAAAAACCATCCTTCTTTCTTCCTTCTCTTCCACCAAAAGCAAAAACAAACAATAGCAACAAAAAGTTAAACACACATTGCCTGTTATCATGAATGTCAGGATCAAATACCATTTTCTGATTTTAAAACTGTAGGAGAACAGAGTTCATATTTGCCAACATTTCTATTTTATCTGAAATCCTAGTGTTTTTACATGAATTGTTATAACATCAACAAAAAAATAAGTGGTTAAAAATCATTCTAGTGTGTTTTCAAAGAAAAGCACCTGCCAGGAAATGTGTCAGCAAGATCTACTGAAAGAATTGTAAAAAGCCTGTGTCATGACTGAGCTATGGAATTCACTGACCCTTAAACTTTAAGAGACTGAAGCAGAATACCCAATGTCAAAAGCTGCCCCTAAGAGGCAGCTATGGGATATATTGTAAGGAGTGTTTATATCTCAGTGTATGGAGAAGAAAAAAGTAATAATTCTGTAGAGCAGCCCTGGGGCAATTGCATTCTGAGTCACTGCCACAATAAGCTGATCGCCACTGGGAAGTAAATATATTCTGTAACAGCACAGACTTGCGCTACCAGTAGACATCAGTGTAAGGCAGGAGAGGCGACAGAATTAAAAACAGAAGTATAAGAAGGGGGGGAGAGAGTAATTATAGCTACTGCTATAGTTTGCAAAGGCAAGAGACTTTAATCAATCAGATGTGCATTTATTCAGAGCCCCCTTTCAAAAGAATTCATGCTGCTTATACTATATTAATTCTCTAGGTCTTTACACTTATTTTTTCAGTGCATTATAACTATATAGCTAAAATAATTAAATGTTAGGCTGTTTATATTCCCATAGTGTAAAATATACGAAGAGAAGAGTTTCATTTTTCCTTTTAATCTAATGATGATATGACTGAATTGCAAAGTAATCCTTAGTACTGAAAAATGCAATTTGAGGATAAAAATGAAGTAGAATATGATTTACTTTAGACAACCATTTTCTAGACTGATGACTGATTTATTCACAGTCAGTTGAAATATATTTAGTAGGTAACAGCTTTGTAACTCATATTTACATTTATATTGTAAATTATTTTGACTTTTTGATAACACAAAATCTTCCATCTTAATGAGTTTCTACTTTATCTCAAATTGAAAAGCATACTAAACCTGGTACTTAAGCTACTGTATTATTGACTGTATATTGCACACATAACAAAATTAAATAACAGGAGTTATGTTAAGCTATGTATATGAAATACAAAACATTTTTCTAAGCCCAGAGAACATAGTTTGCAAAGTTCCCTAAAATGTCTTTTAATTCTGCCCTTTCTGTGATATATCAGGGAAGTAACTCTGTAATTTTCACCATATTACATCCATAAATAACAACTTCAGGAGAATAACTCATAAACTCTCAAAAGATGATACTGTAGCAGATTTAAGAATCCTTGTGAAAATTAAGGGTTCACTATTATTTTGCTTGAACTCACAGAGAATCCTAACGCCATCTCATCTCCATATAAGAAAAAACAGATTAAACTGACATGCACATTATCTATCTCTTACATCCCCTTTAATACTTTCACACTTTGCAGTTTTCCTTCCCTTACTTTTCTCTTTATTAAAAGTTTGACTATATATTAACTTCCTAAGTAGTGAAGCCATTTAAAGCACACTTACTTGAAAAGTGTAAAACCGGGTCCCATTAGGAGGATGCACTTTAGGGGAGCCAGAAACGGTGTTCATATCCGAGAAAATCATTTCTGATCAGAGAGACAATATAATCCACAAGGAGCTAGAGATGCAGAGCAGAGAGCTTAGCGTACAGATAAATCCGTGCATGCATTGAGGGAGGCTAGAGGGTAAAATGAAATCTGCCCCATCCTTCTTAGATACACAGTGATAGCATTTTGAATCTTTCTCCTACATTTGAAATCTAAGCTGAAAGGTCATCGGCTACTGACCTTTTGTGCAGCTAGTTCTTTAGAACATACAATGTTTAAAAAAAAAATTTAAACACCGAAGGAAAAAAAGCAAGAACCAACAATAAATGGAGCTTGTGCAGAATCTGGCAGTGCTGTGGACCTGCCCATCTGTTCTCAGTGATAATCACCTCCCTCCACCACAGTCTAGCAGAGTGATTATGCTAAATATCCTGGTTAACCAATAACATACAGTTTCATTTCAGGGAAGCATGCACAGTGTAATTCAGAGGACCTCTTCTGACTAACCTGAAGCATGCTTCCTATACTGTTTAAAACTGTATCTAGTAACAAATTATTATTTCATCATGATTATTTCTGTTTGTTTCTAAATCTCTTTGTTAATCCCAGTCTGTTCAACGAGATTTTAAATTTTAAAGCCTTTTTTTTTTTTTTTAATGAACAGTTCTTTTTAAAATGTATAGATCAAGTCATATTTTAGCTGGCTAGGACAGGGGCAAGGCATATAATTCAGTAAGGCTATATAATACTAGGCACTTTATCAAATAAAATGCTTCAATTATTTTTACTTTTCTAAACTCTTAAAGAACATCATGAATATGAATGTAATCATTGTTTTCTTATTTCCCCCACATTAACTCAAAAAATTGTTTCACAATTAATGCTTTAAAAAGTATCATACATGTGTTTTAAATAATTACAACTTTAACTCATGTATATAGAAAGCAATTAATAAAACATATTTTAGATACATGAAAATTTTTGACCCAAGATCTAAAAATATTGATTACAAATATTTAGGCTGTGTTGCAATGCATGTTCATTTTTCTATGTCTTTTCACACAGATTATTCAGTCTGTATAAAAGATCATATTCAGATGACTTTACACTTTTTAGAGGTAAAAATAAATGTTCCATTTACACATCATTCAAAGGCGGAGACTTCAGGAGGACAGAGACTAGAATGAACCAAAAGTGGTGTCTTTGTGAACGTATCTAAGATGACATAGTTATTTACAATCAAGAACCAGGAACCACCTCCTTTGAACCTGAAGACTATAAAAGTAATATGATGGTGATGAGCTCTTAAAACTTAAATTATTATTCATTTTTACTTTTGATTGTCTAGTCATGATTCAAATTTATAATATCAATGGGGAAGAAGTAGAAAAAATTTTCATTTCCTTAGATGGGATTCCTATATTATGGTAAATTATGTAAGTAGGTAATTTTTTACTTAGCAAGCTGCTAAATAAATCAGAAGATAACTTGTTAAATAAGTGTTCAATTGGGGGATAATTTTAGATTTATAGAAAAGTTGCAAAGATAGTATGAAGAGTTCCCATATATCCCTTACCCAATTTATGTAATTGTTAACATCTTACATTTCTATGGTACATTTGTTAAAACTAATAAACTGATAAGGTACATTACTATTCACTAAACTAGGCTTTGCTTGGATTTCACTAGTCTTTTCATTAATGTCCCTTTTCTATCCTAGGTTCTAATCTACGGTACCACATTTATTTAGTTTCTATGGTTCCCTAGTTTCCTCTGGGCTGTGACAGCTTCTTAGCTTTTCCTTGTTTTTCATGATCTTGATAGTCTCTAGAAGACTATCAAGAATTTCTGGTCAAGTATTCTGTAGGATATCTCCTGATCTGATGCTTATATTATTTTGTCTGATGTTTTCCTCAAGATTAAACTAGGGTTATGGGTTTTGGAAAAGAATACCACAGGGGTGAAGTGACTTTCTCATCACCTCATATTAATGAAGTGACCTCATCACATCATACTGGGTGTACATGATATCCACATATTACTAGCGATGTTAACCTTCATCACTTGGTTAAAGTAATATTTGTTAGGTTTTTCAACTGTAAAGTTACTATTTTTCCCTTTCCATACTCTGTTCTTTGGAAGTTAGTCATTAGCATGCTCTCAAAGAAGTGATAGGGAGGGGTGAAATTGAGCTTTACCTCCTGGAGGTGGGAGTAGGTACATATGTTACACGGAATTCTTCTGTACAGAAGATTTGCTTCTCTCATCCGATTATTTTTTCGATCATTTATTTATATTGGCATGGACTCAGGTATATTTATTTTATACTTTGGGTTATAATACCATTTATTTGATGCTTAAATTGTCCCAGCATTGGCCACTGGGAGATCCTTCAGGGTGGATCCTGTTACCCTTTGATGTGCTCCCATCCTTTTTTTCTTTAAGCACAAATAATTATTTTTAAAAAATGTTTTTTCCTGTATAAAGTATGTATTATTTGCTAAAATGATTAGTCTCCTTAACTATAACTCTAATTATCACTGCAAGTTTACTTGAAAAGTCATGTTTTCCATTATTATTTTAATTGGCCATATTATTTTGTTTTTCAAATTAATCATTTTTACCCTTCTGATTTCTTAGCCCACATGGGGTTTATTCCATTGATTCTCAAATAAAGTAACTATATACACATATTAGCTGTGGTTATCAGTGATGTATATATAAATTTTTGGTTCTTCCCCCTTGAAATTAATGTTGGGATCATAATTCCTCTTATGGTGGGTGGGACCATGTAACTCATACTCTCAAGAGTTGTGAGTGGAAAAAATGTCTCAAAAACAAACCTGAAGCTTCTTGGGAACCCAGGATTTAAAGGAAAAATTTGTTTGCCAAGTAGATTATTATGGTACAACTATAACCCCCATTTACTTTTATGCTTACGTGTAAGTTGGTTCTGGTATAATTTAGATCAAATGACTCACTATATTTCTTATTATTATTGTAGAATAGACAATAAATCAAATATTTCTGGTATAATATCACATATTCCTGGAATAATCTCATATATTTGCTGAATTTGCATAATCCAGCAAACTATATAAGCTAGGAAATCTGAAGTATTTGGTCAATAAGAATATATGTTCTTTCTTTTTCATATTTCTTTTGTGGAGAGGGGAGGAAAGCAGTATGAATTAATGTTGAAAGAATGAGGAAGGAGAAATAGTGTTAATACATAATTATTTTAAGCATACTGCTTTATTCTAAATGTCACTGAAATTGCCAAAGTATATATTCTTCCCCAAACTTTTCTTTTTTCTATGTAGGCTATTTATGATAATAACATTATTTCATTGTTCTGAAGGTCTATTTGGAGACAACTCAACTTTCTCTCTCTGCCTAGTAGCAATAATAAAAGTGGTGCCCAGTTCTGAAAATTGCTAGGATACAGAATCCTACCTTATCCATTTTGGTTATAGATGCCTGGTACTGTTTCCAGATGCTAGGGGCATACCTATAAAAGACACAATATCTGTGCTCAAGGAACTTTAAATTTGGTGGGAGAAACATCATTTAGTAAGAGACAGTTAACTAGCAAGACAACTGAAATGCAGTTTAATTAATACGACTGACTTAACCTAAAGGAGAGTAAGTGAGGTCATTTGAAAAGCATCTAATTCAAGGGATGTATCAGAGTGACCCTCGCCAAAATAGGAGGTTGAAGTCTTTCCAAAGAGAAGTATCCATGTGTGAAAAGATATGAGATGGCATAGAAATAGAACAGTTGGGAAAATATGGCTGAAAACATTTCAGGGCATAAGAAGTAAGTCCGCTAGGTGTGTGTTTGTTTTCATATAGAAACATTTGCTCAAGTGAAATTAGTAAAGAGACAGTCTATGAACACCCTATTCCTATGAAATCAAGTAAAATTAGAACATACTTGTCTTCTAAAATTATATGAGGGCTTCCCTGGTGGCGCAGTGGTTACGAATCCGCCTGCCAATGGAAGGGACACAGATTCGAGTCCTGGTCCAGGAAGATCCCACATGCCGTGCAGCTACTAAGCCCCTGAACCACAACTACTGAGCCTGCGCTCTAGAGCCTGTGAGCCACAACTACTGAGCCCACATGCCACAACTACTGAAGCCCGCATGCCTACAGCCTGTGCTCTGCAACAAGAGAAGCCACCACAATGAGAAGCCTGCGCACCGCAACGAAGAGTAGCCCCTGCTTGCCGCAACTAGAGAAAAGCCTGCGCACAGCAACGAAGACCCAAAGCAGCCAAAAATAAAATAAATTAAAAAATAAAATAAAAAATAAAAACTTATGAAATGTAGAGGCATATTCTCATACTTTTGGTTAGCTTTCCAAATAGCTTTCCAGGATGGCTGTGGCTTGTCAAGAAATTTCATACTTAGTTTAATTGTCTCTGATTTAAAATAAGATTATTTTAATTATTAACTTAAAAGTAAAGAAAGTACAGTATTACTATGTAAAACAAAATGTAACGTGCTGATGGTAGCAACTGGTTTTCAGCCAATGTTTGACACATGATGGGTAAATAACATGTCTGTTTCAATTGTTACACACAAACCACTCCCTAAAATCTCTCAAGATATATCTTTCACCAACAGAAGTAAATTAACGATATTAACTCTAGAAGGTTTAATGCCAGCTATCTCAAGCACTTGAATTTTTACAGAAAATAATTGAAAATGAAAAAGCAAAAGGATAACTAAATTACACTTTTTAAAAAAGTGGGTAAAATAAAAGTCTTCAAGCCAGACACTTGTTTTTAATAGACTTACAGAGAAGATTCCCAGAAGTCATATAATATACCCTTCTGCTTCCGGGAATAATTACTCTTAAGCCTTCTGAAACGTATGTTATCAGTTTGGTTTTATAAAAAGTTCAAAAATACTTTATTTTTTTCTTAAATTCCATATATATGTGTCAGCATACGGTATTTGTCTTTCTCTTTCTGACTTACTTCACTCTGTATGACAGACTCTAGGTCTATCCACCTCATTACAAATAGCTCAATTTCGTTTCTTTTTATGACTGAGTAATATTCCATTGTGTATATGTGCCACATCTTCTGTATCCATTCATCCGATGATGGACACTTAGGTTGTTTCCATCTCCTGGCTATTGTAAATAGAGCTGCAATGAACATTGTGGTATATGACTCTTTTTGAATTATGGTTTTCTCAGGGTATATGCCCAGTAGTGGGATTGCTAGGTCATATGGTAGTTCTATTTGTAGTTTTTTAAGGAACCTCCATACTGTTCTCCCTAGTGGCTGTACCAATTCACATTCCCACCAGCAGTGTAAGAGTGTTCCCTTTTCTCCACACCCTCTCCAGCAATTATTGTTTCTAGATTTTTTGATGATGGCCATTCTGACTGGTGTGAGATGATACCTCATTGTAGTTTTGATTGACCACCTAGAGGGGTGGGATAGGGAGGGTGGGAGGGAGGGAGACGCAAGAGGGAAGAGATATGGGAACATATGTATATGTATAACTGATTCACTTTGTTATAAAGCAGAAACTAACACACCATTGTAAAGCAATTATACTCCAGTAAAGATGTAAAAAAAAAAATACGTTAGAGCTACTATTTCATATCCTGTCAGGAAGATTAAGCACAAACATTTTTATATCCCTTCAACATAATTTTTTTTCAACAAATAACTGTTAGACATATTCTGCTTCAAGACAAGCAATTCAATATAGCTTTTCTTTCATTCATTTATAGGTATTGGATAACAAGCTGAAAAATTTGCTACAATCATAAGAATTTGGGGAGTTAAAGGAATACACTGAAAAGGGCTTCTCATTTGCTGTTAGTTTCCAATAAATGCTCAGGGGGAAAGTGCCATACTGGATGAAGAACAGGAGAGAGAGTGCAGAAGAAGGAAGAAGAGGAAGAAAGACGGGGAGGAGGTGGAAGAGGAAAGGAGAAAGGAGAGATATCAATACAATTTTCATCACAGCATTATAACAAAGAATTTTATAGCCAAGCATCCAGTTAGAAGTCATGCCAGATGGAGTGAAATTTACAGCCCAGATGGGAAATACATCCTAGTGAATCCATATGGATGACATATGGAAGATAATTAAGTATATATTGCTATCTATCTATCTACCTATCTATCTATCATGTATCTATCAATCATCTATTTATCTATCTAAATATATATTCATAATTATGCACCTTTATCTATATCTGTATCCTTGTATTTATATCATGAAGTTTTCAGGACGCAGCAAAGATGACCCTGTACAGATAGCCAAAACTTTTACATCCTGCTTCTGAGTTTCCTACTTTCTGATACAGCTGGCTGTGCACAAGTTTGTAAGGTTGGTTCATTCATTCACTCACTCATTGATTCAACAAATCTTTATTGAAGGGAGAGGATGTACCAGACCCCTATTACAGTTAGAACAGAAATGAAAGGCAGGTGAACTGAGGGGAAACAGCATTTTGTACCATGCCAATGAGATGCTCAACGTAACAGGTGTCATCAAGTCTAGCAATGAGATCTTGCATTAAAGTATTTCAATTAAAAAAAATCTTCTAATGCCTCAGAGACTTTTTGCCAAGTTCAAGAATTTTTTTTAGCTAGTTAACCATTCACTGAGGGTGTCCCAAATAAAGACAATTCTTAGTATCCCTCAAGATTTGTGACCATGTAGACCAAGAAAAAAAAATCAAGCATATGGAAATTGAAATTGACAAGCTTCCACTTATAGCAAAACAAAAATATTAAATTTGGCTTGAATCCATATCTTGATAATAATGTGTTATATTTTTACATTATCTCATAAAGTTTTATATATGTATCTATATATGTATGTATATACATATATTGTGTAAATTATACACATGTACATATATACACACAGATATGTGTATATACATTACACCTGTGTACACATACATATACATACCTGCACGTATACTGTCTTCAGAACTCAACTTAGAAAAATTTTAAATGCTATCTTGTTTTCATATTTTTTGTTCTCTTTCACTCTGGTTTCTCTTGAACCACATTATTTTTTTTTTTTTGCGGTACGCGGGCCTCTCACTGCTGTGGCCTCTCCCATTGCGGAGCACAGGCTCCGGACGCGCAGGCTCAGTGGCCACGGCTCACGGGCCTAGCCGCTCCGCGGCATGATGGGATCTTCCCGGACCAGGGCACGAACCCGTGTCTCCTGCATCGGCAGGCGGACTCTCAACCACTGTGCCACCAGGGAAGCCCTCTTGAACCACATTTTTCACAAATGTTTACATGTATTATGATGGTAGCCTATGAATATTTTTATGCTTAAATTACAAATATTAATTGTATGAAATTCAGCATTGAGTTTTTTTGTTTTGTTTGGCCCTTTAGCAGAAAAAATATTAATTGATTAGAACTCTAAATTCTACAAGTCAATAATTTCATTACATTATGTTAAGTTTATTACATGTTCTGAAATATATGTCATTAGTCTGATTTTACAGAAATCACATTAAAGTTTTATGATAGGATGCTATTTCCTCATCTACCACTCTGGATACCAGATGCCCACATAGCTCAGGTTTTTATAATGATATCTGAAAAAGTTTCAGAGCTCTGACTTTATACACATGAAAAGAGTTAGTAGAGAAGTAGGAGGTCCATTCTATGGCATGATAACTACATATATAGTATTATATGTTGAACTTGAACCAGAATATGCCCTACATGTTGTACTATATGGTACAGTTTTTACATTAAGTTTCAATTTTCCTTACAAATTGACAAAATTCTTAGCCATTTGTTACCAAACAGAATACCTCCACTCTGGACAAATCTTATATACTGTCCAGTTTCCATATATGTTCTCAGATACTCTGCACTAGAACTATTGCATCAGAATACAGAGAATTCTCAGTTGCTCATAAAGAATTTGAATTTTACTTTTTAAATCAGGAAGCATAATTCCTAGCTAAAGTTTGAGGTAAAAGAAGCTTCCTTAGTGTGCAAAAGTTGTGGCTTATATGGAACTTCTTGTCTGTCCCTAACAAAAACCAGTACCATGCATGCCATAGAATAGGCATCCAATAAATATTTGGGAAATGCTTTAAAGATTCTCTCCTGGGGCTTCCCTGGTGGCGCAGTGGTTGAGAGTCCGCCTGCTGATGCAGGGGACATGGGTTCGTGCCCCGGTCTGGGAAGATCCCATATGCCGTGGAGCGGCTAGGCCCGTGAGCCATGGCCGCTGAACCTGCCCGTCTGGAGCCTGTGCTCCGCAACGGGAGAGGCCACAACAGTGAGAGGTCCGCATACCGCAAAAAAAAAAAAAAAAAAAAGATTCTCTTCTGGCTGGTTTGCTTCTCTTTTCTCATGGATTGCATTTTAATATTAACTATCTCTTTTTGACTTGCTGACTAGTCCTGATAATTCAAAAATCTTTATTCTCATTCCCAGATTCTTACAGTTAATATGTTGTATATTTAGCAGTCCAACTTTGGGCTGAGTGCACTGTTTGGTACATAATAGGCAAGTCTTTGCTGAATGAAATGTACAAAAAGAAGAATGAACAAATCCAGATATTCTAACTACCAACCCATATTGTTTTTATTAAATAATGCCATGTAGCGGTTTAGGAAATAGATGTTAAATATATATGTTGAGACAGCTCACTTTGCACACATATGTATCCACTCACCCAAATGTACACATAAATTCTCCATGCACACATTCCCAGAGCTTTGAAATACCATATTAAAGAAAATAAAGGTATATTCCAAGCAAACAAGACAGATGTTCTGATGCTTGTCATCCGGTTCACTTTACGTTAAACACTTTATACCACCCCAGAAGAAACAGATTTAACTGATAGGATGAGAGAAATCATGATGGTAACCAATTCTATGCAAGGACCTTTAGGATAACATTACCATGGTTAGCTTGGAATAATAAAACAATTAAAACAATTAACTTATATGGATGGACACTCCATTCATAATCCCATGTTTAAGATTAGAAAGATTGCAATAACACAGGAACAAGGGCAATATTACGCAAAACTGTGGAGTGAACTAATCTTTAGACTATTTCTTTCTTTTTAAAATCTCTACTGCCAAATTGTCATGGTAGCAAGTACATTATTTCCTCCTTAATTATACTTTTTCCAAGAATTTTCTTTGGAAGCTAAAGCCAATCACTATCCTGTTTTATTTTCTGTTAAGAGCAAAAACAATGGTTCAATAGTTACCATTTATTGAATGATATTCTATGCCAGTCATAGTGCTGACTTTTACAAAACCTTCTAAAGGAGGTGTTTTATTCCTCAGTTATATATAAAGAATCTGAGTCTTAGAAAAATTATAACTTGTCTGGGTCACACAGCTGGTAAGTGAGAAAGTCACTTAACTTGAAATCAGGTTTATCTGATTGCAAAACCATACTGTAACTCAAAATTATATCTTGGCACTGCTTTATCCACCACTGATTTTAATTCAGTACAGAATATGAAAAGGGGATTTACACATGATTGATTGATTGATTTCATACATCCAAAAATTTTTAGGTGACTGTATATCTGACGAACTATTTATTTTAAAATTATTGAAGTGTTCAGATTCTCCTAATGGATCAGTTGTGGGTTGTGAAAGACAGAAAATAATCCAGTACAACTGCAAGTCCTTTGATCTGAGCAGTTGCTCAAGTTTTTGGCTTGATCAATGGAAGAATGAGATTGCCACCAACTAAGATGGAGAAGACTGCCACAGAAGCAGGTTTGGGAAAATTCAGTTGCTCAGTTTTACACATGTTAAGTTTGAGGTTTCTATTAGTCATCTAAATAGGGACGTTACAAAGGAAGTTGAATATACAAATCTGGAGCCCAAATTAGCATACAGACTAAAACCCAAAAGACTAGAATGAAGTCATCAGGAAGTGAATGTAAATAGAGAGAAGAGGTAAGAGCCCAAGCCCTAATGCACTCCAACAGTAAGCATCCTGGGAGACCAGCAAAGGAGAATAAGTAGAAACAATCAGCAAAGTAGGGGGAAGACCAAGACAGTAATGCATCCTGAAAGGCCACTGATAAACCTGAATCCAAGGGTTGAGAGTGATCATCGTATCAGATGCTGGGAGATCAATTAAGATGAAGATTGGCCCTCGGATTTAACAATGTGAAGGTTGGCTTGGTGGAGGGTTGGAAGAAAAGCTGATCGAAGTTAAACTTAAGATAAAATGGGAGGAGAGAAATTGGAGACTGTTTCTACAACACTTTAAAGCATATTGTTGCAAAAGGAATTAAAGAAGTGGGACAGTGGCTGGCAAAGAAAGGAAGGAGAGAAATAAGTACATGATGTGCTGAGGGAAAGGCTCTAGTAGAATATGAAAAACTGATGATGCAGAATGAAAAGAGGCAAATTTCTGGAGCAAGGCCCTTGAGTAGCTGAGAGGAAACAGAATCTATGAGAACAGAGACTGGCTTTACAGAGGAAGAGGACCCCATATTTGATAACAGGTGGAAGGCAGAGTATGTGAGTCCCTATGCTGGTAACTGTGGTGGTACGAGTTTGTGCAAATCCTTGGGAACTTAAGAAGCAAGGCCATCAGCTGAGGGTAGGTTGGGGAAGGGTGTTTTGAATGTTTGAGAAGTGAGAGAATGGTATGAATTAATCATGTAGGGGAGAGAGAGAATATTGAAAAATAACCATATTAAAGAACATAGCTTAGATATGTGAGCAAATCAGTGGACTTTACCTCCTTAAATTAAAGGCTTTGGCTATAGATGTGTGGGTTAAGAGAAGCTACAAAGTTTACAGTGTGGCAAAAAGCAGTTTAGAATGCCTGCGCCCCTGAGGCAGGCAGTTCCACAAACTGATAAAATGAGGGACCGAAAAAGTAAGCCATGCATCCCAGTTCATTCTCTCAGACTGGCTTACCCAGGAAATCATTTCTCCTTGGAAGAGTACAAGTCAGGCCAGAAGTATTACTTTAATGGGATCCCTGCCACATGGTAGAGAGGGTATTTCCCAGAACAATCAATCCTCATTCTCTCATTCCCATATTCTTATATTTCCACTATATTTTTTTCTTGGACAGCATGAAAATAGACATCATTTAATCCAGTTTTCTCCCAATTTATCAGCCAATTCTTATTTCCACTCTCTCCACACCTAACCAAGAATCCATGGTCTATTATGACTTCCATTTTCTTGCTGATATCATCATCCTATTTTCCTAACATAATTTTATTTGATTCATTCAGTAAAGAATTGTTTTAATCCAATTGTCCATCTTCTCTGCTACAACCTGAGTTGATGTGTGCTGCTGGAGCACATCATACAACCAATGCACTTTCAAGCTTGCCAGGCTCCACCTCAACAGTGCTCCCTAAGCTGCCTGTCCCTCATTATTTCCCTCTTTCTCCTTTCACAGCAGCTGAATAAACTTTTCTCCAATCTATTTAAGGCCTTTATCCCCTGCTTGCTCACTCACCCTCCACAGATTAACAGTAGTTTTATAGTGAAATCCCTTTCTTTATACGCTTACATGTATTTGCACCTATGCTTATCTTTTTCTCTCATCTCAAAGTCTGAGACTGATACTTCTATTTCATTTTGTCACAACGAGAAAGAGAAGCTTCCTGGCAATTTCAGGGCTACAAGGGATCTTCTTAAGCATCATTGCCAATGGCTTGCAATCTCTTTTCTAGGACTGTCTCTTTTACAGATTTCCCTTGATTGTCCCTTTAATGCAACCACATATTCACTCGCCTCTAAACTTAGGCTGCTATATACTATCTCCAAACATTATTTAAAATCTCAGATAGTTAGAGACATAAAAGACCCTAGCAATCATCTAGCAATATTAGAATCTTCCAACATTAGAATTCTCTAGGGTGCTTTAAAAAATACCAATATTTAGGCCTCACTTCTAGTAATCTTGGTTTAATTAGTTTAAGGATGCCAAATTAGTATTTTTCTAATCTTGTTTGTTTTTCAACGTACAAACAAGATTAAGGGATCACTGACATAGTGCAATTCTTTTATTTTATAGTCAAGCTGAATATAAGAGAGATAACAATATCCTGCTCTTCTTGGTCACACCATGAATCTTTCTGAGCTAACTAGGGCAGAGCATCTCAACTAGTGTGCTGCAAATAGGTTACAGGTGTGCTGCAACACCAGTTTCTCAGTTTCAGGGTGACTCCTCAAAGTCTGGGACTTGCAGAGCTCCTGAGGTGCTCAATTGTAGGCTTGAGTATGCTCCTCTGTCTACATTACTGTGATGTAGAAATCTCATGATTTTCTCTTTGTGCCATTATGTGAACCAGGTTGAGAAACACTCATCTAGTGTACCCTTGTCCTCAAAATTTGCTGGCTAATATTTCCTCTCTGAGAAGTTTATCTTTTCACCTTGTTCTCCATTAAATTCCATTTTTTATGTTTACCCTCTCTTCTAAATCCAGGTCATGTGACCAGTTTTGTGTTATTAGTACATTCTTCAGTGCAATAACTAAATAAGGAATGAATGATTAACCACCACTTAGGGAATGACCTCAGCAAAACTTCATTTTGAACACATTGACAGTGAATTATTATTACTGAATTACACCTTCTTAGCTATAAATGTACACAGACTCCTAAATGACTCTGGTCAAGTCAGTTTTGCAGCTTGTTGATTAGGAGGCCATGCGGACATAGAATTAAGAGTTTATTATGTCACGATAAATTGTGGGCATTTATTAATTCCTTCAATTTATCTGCCTTGTAATTAACATTCACCACACATAAATAAATGAAAGGAACATAAATATTAACATTTCATAACAAAGGCAGAAATCTGTATTATAAATGCTTTGATTTAATTATCAAAAGGACACATAATTAGTAATATGATTACAGTGTCTTGGACAGCATTATATACACTGGAAACCCCAGTCATGCAAAAAATGTTAATTTGGTTGAACTGATTAGATGCAAGGAATAGGATATGTCTTTGAGTTATGATTGTATTATCATTAAATCATCAACTCAGTACATGGGCTCTCGTGTCAAACAGATCCAAATTCAAATCCCCGTGCCTCTACTTTCTTGACCAATAAAACTTTGAGTTAGTCTCTCTGAGTGTCAGTTTTCTTTCTCTGAGAAGTGGAGATTAAAATAGGTTTTAACTCATTGGTGGTGGTGTGAAAGTCAAGTGAGATAATGTATGTAAAGCCCTTAGTGTCATCATTACCCTCTCACTCAGAATCAAATCTACTTTCTAAATTTCTTTTTTTTCACCAATAGATTGTATTGCCTTTCTTGATTGCCTTCTGTTACCCAGAATTCCCTTTTTACTGAAATTCAGGATCCAGATCCAGTGCCCCCTCTGCTATGAAGTCTCACCAGTCCAGAATCTTTTTTATGTTCACTCCACTAGTCTGCACCTCAGTTGTAGCCCTTAACAAGGTCTGCAATAGGTGAGTTATTAGCATATTGGTGCACCTGTCCACTCAACTAGGAGCTCCTAGAAAATGTGAATTGTGTTCTTCATACAGCAGCCTATAAGATCTGTAAATATGTGAATCAGACTATTCCATTCTCTTTCTCTCAACTCTTTAATACTTTCCTATCACACTTCAGAGAAAATCCAAAGTCCTTTCCAAGCCTACAAAGCCATGCAATATTTGATCATGGCCCTGCCTGTTTACTTCATGCCATTATGCCCCTGCACACTATCCAGTGGCCACACAGTCTCCTTGCAGGCCCCAAAATATAATGTCAACTGATACAGTGAAGATCTACTTAGCACAAGCTATGAGTCATATGCTATTCTAGGCATTTAGGGTACATTGGTGAATACAGTAAACAAATACCCTTCTTTGTAGAGCTTCCACTATAGTGGGAAAGAAGTGCAGAAACCACCAACATAATAAGTAAATTATACTGTACCCCAAAAAGGAATAAGTGTAATGGAAAGAAGTAGAGCAGGGGAGGAGGACAGGAACTAGAGCAAGGGAAGAAGAGATTAGTTAGTTGTGATTTCAAATCCCATATTAAGCATATCCTCCCCTTAGTATTTGCAAATGCTATTCCTTTTGCCTGGCTCTCCCCCAAGCCCACCCAATATTCATATAGTTCCTTCTATGAATTATTTAAGTGTCTGCCCAAATGTCAACACTTCCAGAAGTCCCTATCTGAAGAGAGTGTAAAAAGTATACTCCCAATCCCCACTGCAGCTCTCTATTCCCTTAATCAGCTTTATTTTCTTCACTTCATTATATATCTATATATTTGTTCATTTTATGATTAATATATTTTTTCTGTTTTATTAACTGTTGTATTTCCAGTGCTTAGGACAATATTTGCCATAAAGTTATAATAAATATTTATTAAATAAATGAATGCAGGTAATAATTAGCTTCAGCTAATGGTTATTAAATGTAAAAGGTAGAGCCAAGAAAACTGACATTTAATCACCAATATATTATTTCTCAATAATTGGGAAAACATTTTATATTAAAAAGTTCTGCTTTTTATGCCCATGGCACTTTTATAGATAACAATAACCTGCCAAACTTCTCTAAATGAGATCCCTCACTCATTAATTCAACAATTGTTAATTGAGTGCTTATAACATTCTAACTTTTGCACTAAGCACTGAGGATACAACAATTCAGAAGACGGATATAATTTTTTTTAAAAAAGCATCTTTAATTATTAACAAACTTGCATATATATATATAATTATAAAAATCAAAACACAAAGATTGTTTGTGAACATCATCACACTGCTTCTTTTGAGTTAAGTCACCATTCAGAACTGGTTGGTTGAGAAAACAGCATGGAGAGGGGTGGTTAGAGTGGAACAAGGAAAACAAGCTAGGAGGCTGAGCAAGTAAATGCAGATGGTGGCTCAGACCAACGTGGTAGTGGGGAAGTTGGTGAGACCTAGCTGGACTCTAAAAATATTTTGAAGGTAGATTTGGATGTGAAGGAAATAGGAGACAAGCAAAATTTCAAGAATTTTACCTACCACAAATGGAAGGATGGAGTGGCCATAAACTGAGATGGGAAGATTACGGTTGGATCAGGTTTGTAAGGACCATCGAGAGCACAGTTTTCAACATGTTGAGTTTTAGATATCTATTAGACATTCATGAGGATATGTCAAGGAGGTAGTTGGACAAGGAGCTTGGATTTCAATGGCGAATCCTGGAAAGAACTATAAATTTGGGAGTCTTCAGTGTATAGGCTTAAGTGTATAGGAGTAAATGTAGAGAGAGAATCTTCCAGCACCCCAATATTACAGAATCCAGTGAAATGAGGAAGGACCAGCAAAAGACGCTAAAAGGCTAAAAGCTAAAGGGAGCTAAAAGGAGGCGCCAGTAAGCATCACACTAGGATTGGTATTTCACTGGTGGAGCAGCCCACTCTTATGCTCCTGCTTGAAGCAAGAGCCTCCTATCTAGAGTGGGGAGGCTTTTGTCCAAGCTGATAACTTGGACAACAAGCCAGGTGGATTGAAAAAGGAGGTGGCCTTTTCCTGGCCAACCAGGTCACATAAACCCACAGTGGTGACCAACGAAGTGACAAATTATCACATAAATATTATCCTATTCTGACTTTAATGGAAGGCCAGGATGGGAATATACCAATAAACAACATGTGTTTGCAATTTGATATAGAGTTCAACACCAACACCAAAATAATCTGGAGGGCTAGATGTCAGTGTTAAGGGGTATAATATAGATTCTTTGAGTAAAATGTTGATATAATCCAGTAACTAGTAATTTGAACTTTTTTCTAAATGGAAGAATGTATGTTAAATAAAATTAAATGTGGAAACCCACAATATAAGATATACAAGAGTGGGATTTCTTTGTTTGAGGCAGAGTAGCAGAATCAGAGACCTGCCTGTTCAGAGTCCCTGTTGGACTGTCCTTGGGGCATCTTGACACAGTCCTAGAGTCCTGGTAAACATGGGTTAAAAGCACTGGCAGAAGCTTAAAAAGAAAGCAGGTCAGAGATGAAAAAAATTGACATTTGAAGCAGTCAGGGAAGGTCTGGGAAAAATGGACCGGATAGAATAGACTGAGCCCAGGTTGTCAATACTTTGGATTTTCCCCCAGAATTATGACATATCAGTTACAAAACCTCCAAAACTAAAGAAAACATACTGGGGACAACCAGGGTCATCTAGCAATAATGTTAAGTAAATTATAATTTAAAGAAAGAGAGAAGATTTATAGTCTAGAAGAAAATAAAACTGATGTGAATAAGAATACACATATACAGTGAAGATTATCCATTTCAGGAATATATTAACTCTAAGGTAAAGGGGTAAAAATGCATTTAAAAGTTTTTTAAAACAAGACAGTGAATATGCTCTTCCACAACTAATTCGGGAAAGACAGAAGTTGCAATGAAGAGCACGCTTGATAATGAACCTCCAATTGCATCCAATATCAATCTATTTTAATCAAATGGGAGATTAGCCTTCCTGCAAGCACTAAGTGGAAGTGTGAATAGAAAAGCAATCTTGTAGGGTCCCTCAAGAGGAATATTCCAACTTATTTAGAGATAAAAGACTTTCAGGCAGTATTCAAAACAGTGAAAATAGAGACTCAAAATGCACGAACTAATTTCAAAGAGTAGATAAAAAGGAATAAGTGTCATGAGAGATACAAACTGGAAATTATAAATGCTCATTAAAGTGATGAGGAACTTAGGCAATTTTAATGGCTCAAAATGATATAGCATTAACTTCATCCATCTACTACATAGAATTGGGACATTATTTTTTCTGTCTAAGGCTGAAAGATATATCACTAGTTTACAAATGTGAGCAGTGAAATGATCTGCCAAAGATATCAGAGTAACTTACATTTACAATATAAGACTCCCACCACCACCTGCTTTCAGATTGTATATCCAGTATATCCCCAATTGTATCCGGTGGGTATATGGGTACAGTTCCTAAAACCAGACATTTGAACGAAGAACAGACGTCCTGATGATTAAGATATGTATGTGGACATTTTCTTATATAAATTTGATACAAAAACACATGACAAGGAATGAAACTCACTCATTTTCTCCTCCTACTAGAATTATGTAAATTATATAATGGGAGGGAATTTTGTTTTGCTCATTGCTGTAACCTGAAGGCTTAGAACAGTGCCTCACATAAAGTTACAACTCAATGACTATTTATTGAATGAATGAAGACCAGTCAATATACACAAACCAAAGTGACAACACTAGTCCCTGGAAGTCAGTAAAATGTCCATTTTAAACAAGCTACTTTGCATAGTAGAATTGTAGACTTGCACAGGTAGGAGGCCCCAAAATATATATTCACTCTTTAGAAAAAAAAAAGACATTAGTTATTCCCAATATATAAATAATACACTGAGTTTTTGGTGAAAATAAGAAGATAACAGTATTTGGTAATCAAAACAAACCATAAAAATTAAGGAACTAATTTTTCATTTTTTTCTTTTTTTTTCAGTTTTAATATTTTTTATTGAAGTATAATTGATTTACAGTGTTGTGTTAATTTCTGCTGTACAGCAAAGTGATTCAGTTATACATATATATATATACAAGTTTTTTAAAAAATGTTTTTTCCATTATGGTTTATCACAGGATATTGAATACAATTCTCTGTGCTATACAGTAGGACATTTTTGTTTATCCATTATATATATAAAAGCTTACATCTGCTAACCCCAATCTCCCACTCCATCCCTCCCCCTCCCCTGTCCCCCTTGGCAACTACCAGTCTGTTCTCTATGTCCCTGATTCTGAAGAAACTGATTTTTCTAATTTTACCTAAGCCAGTAATCATCAGGGGTGATTCAGGAAGGAGCAAAGCTTTAAAACATGGTTAGGTGGCATAAGGTTTTTCCACTCAGACTAAAAGTAGGCCAAAGTAGTTAAAACCAAACAAAACCAAAAAGTATACAAGCATAAAGAACCACAGGGTTGGTTAAAATTCAGCTTGCAGGTGATCCAAAAGAGAAATGAGTATTCAACTTTGATTTCTTAAAAGGACTCTGTGTGTGTGTGTGTGTGTGTGTGTGTGTGTGTGTGTGTAAAATGGGAAAGAGAAAAGGAAAATCTTACATCCTAAATAAGTTTATCACAGGTGCAATCATCCTTGTGTGATTACTATGTTGTAATTATTCATTTGATATAAAATATAAATGTTCATATAGTAATTATTCATTATTGTATACAAACCTCCAGCCACAGTGGTATAATTTCTTCCTCACATATACTCCCAGATGATTCTGTTTATAGTTTTATTAGAAGGCTTGTAACTATTTCTTACATTAGACTTATTTGTATATTCATTACCCTCAATTCACTGTCAGTTCTTTTAAACAGCATGTATAATGGCTTACTAACCTTTAGCATTAATATATTGACAGTTGAATCATAAAATGTGACAGACAAATCTGTATTTTTGTATTTTCACCTATAAATTAAGACTGTAAGCCTCATGAAAGTAAAGATCCTTATTCACCACTATATTTTCTATGCCTCAATGTTTAAAACAATATCTATTGAATGGTTAATTTAAAAGATTTCTAATTTTTGTATTGTTATGAAGAACAATAGACATCAGGATAAATAGCCTGTGTTATTATGATACATGTTAGTTTAAAAAACTTATACAAGAATACTTTAAAAAGTAGAATTCAAGTTAGATAAATCAGGACACCAAGAAAGTTTTTGTGGAAATGGAAATTATTATGTGCTAGCTAAAGATATCATGTTTTTGAGTTTGGAGTCTATTTTGAATAGAGAAGTGTTAACCACATCATTTTCCACCTAAGATGTGATGAAAGTAAGACTGTGATATTAGGGTTAAAAAAGGCAAATTTTACTTAGTACTCTTTTATCTCCTGTAAACAAGTCAGCTAAATTTGGGGCACTACTCAAATAGCTGCATAAAAAGAATAATAAAAAACACACAGACATACAACCTAAAACAATGTTCCCTATTTTCTTGATCAGAACACCAATAATCCTTTATATTGAATCACCTATTATTTTGCACTAATTGGTTATTGTGATTAATATATCTTCCCCTTGCCAAGGGAAAAGATTCCATGTGAAACAGTGAATAGGAAGGAACAGGTTCAATGGAAGAGACAGGTAGGTTGAAAAATGGATCTTCATCTCTACAAACACTAAATGTCAAAATACACTCTTCCTAGTAGTTGACAATCACATGCCAACTTGCAAATCCAAAAAATATAGAGTAGATATATGACCGTTACTTTCTGTATACCCTATTTTTTAATTATTAATTTCTTAGGTTCTGAGCCAGGCCAATCCTATAATCTGCACGTTGCTTAGCACTTGTCCCAAGTCACAATTTTATATACAATATCTAATCAGGATAAGGATGATGATGAAATATCTTAAAGGCTTCCCCCTCAAATTCTACCAGAGACAACAATGAGAATTTAGACAATGACATACCCTTTACTGGTTTTGGCCTTTCACAAAATTTTGATAGAAGTAACAACTTCTAAGATACAGGTTATATAAATTTTAAAGTCTTTTCATATGTTAAATATGACATCAACTTGCAAAAGTGAGGGAGATTAAGCCATCTTGCAATGGCTTATTAACTTAAATATTCAGTTAAAATGTGAATAATTGGGCAAATTTCATGTAGAATGACATTAACTCTGTTAAAGCATATGGGTAATGATGCTATGATGTTGTTCACATAAATTAATCACTGTCTGAAGTGGTACTAGAATTTACCCCATGCTCACCACCGTCTTGCAAAGAGTTGTCCTGTGTCATAGAGAAACTTGGCTCAAAACTATGGTCATTTAAATAAAAGTTCATGACAGTGTGGGACATGTCACTACTGTGTACTTATACACTTTAACTAGGGGTTATGGTTGGGGCCTAATCTCATCAATCTCCATAACTGTGATACGTCAAGGTTGTCTGTAATATGTCCAATTTGCATGGACATGTCCTAAACACTTGGAAAGAGCTGTGAATGAGGAATTCAAAGCCTATATTTACATCTTGAAACAAGAAATTTAGCAAGAAAAATTATGCTTGCCCTCAGATTCATTACTGAAATTTGAACTCCCTTCGGATGGCACCCCACGAACGCAGGAAAACTCAGTGTGATAGGAAAGAGCTGAAGGCTGTGTATTAAAAACCTTAGCTGGTATCATAGATACATTAATGTCACGACATGATATTCCTTGCAAGGTTCCTCGGTCAGACTTAGCAAAAATTTCCCAGCTTAAAAAACAAAACAAAACAAAACAAAAACCCTGAAAAAAAGCCCCAAAGAGCTTTCAAAATTCAGCCAAAGTTGACTGACATATCTGTAATATCTGAGAGGAAGCCTTATCACATTTGGTGAGAGGGTGATACACAGCTTATGCACAGACCACGAGAGCTGACAACACATGCGTAGAGCAGGGTTCAGGATGGGATGCAGGTGAGTAGGAGCATATGTGTAGAGAAGTGGCTTCTATCTCTCCACTATGCTCTGGTGCCTTTCAGATACAGAGCCCAACATTCTGCATCTCCAGTCCTGGCAAACTTTTCCTCTTTTTTGCTCTTCCTCTATTTTTCCTCCTTTTATATCCTTTCTCTCTCAACTTCTTCTATTAGGCCAGGAAATTTGTTGATCTCTAGTGTTCTGGTAATTCAGTAATGGTCATTAAAAATTTTCACAAGAGCCAAAAAAAAAAATCACCTGGCTTGGATTCAGATGGCATGAGTTGAATCCTGGCTCTGATACTTTGCATAGCGGCTATTTTGTGTCCCTGGGCAAGATTCTTGGCTTTGAAAGTCATGGTTTCTAAGGCTGTAAACTGGCTACAATAACACATACCTGAGAGAGTTCTTGAGAAGATTGTATTTGAACATCTTATTTGAAAATAACTAGCATTATAGGTAGTAAAATAAAAGATCTATTGATTTCATTTATATTTCTATTATTCTCCAGTATTTTTCTAAGTATTATTGCTATTTCCTGATTCTTTCTCTCTTTTATTTTTACTCCCCATAATCCTTTTATGTGCTATCGTTAGCTGTTTGTGATAGAGAGAAATGTGATGCACAAGTCACAGAAAGAGGGAGGACTAATTCTCAATAGCAAGCATTCTCAGATTTCATTAAAAACCCAAACATAGAGCCTTACTTAATTGAGAGAAATGTCCAGTTCCCATAGCAGGATATTTAACACTAGATTTTGTTACTCCTTTTCTAAGTTAGATTATAAACTCATGCTGATACCATTTATAGCAAGTTTGTAAATGTAATGTACACATCTTACCTACTACAGGAACATTAAAGCACGTGGAGAGGACTTATTCTAGGTCAAAAAGGACTTTAAAGCTACCTGAAAGAATTCTTCTCTGTAAATTGAAAAAGAAGCTATTTTCAAGCTTTTTCCATTGCATATCAAAGGGATGTTTTCTACTAATGTAGCCTTTTTCAACTTACAAAATCTCAAATTTACATGGTGTGAGGGACCACAAAAATATAATTCCAGAAAATATTTAATCCAGTATTATTATTACAACTTTATTAAATTAAAAAAACCACATACTCTTAAAAATTAAGGCATGTAACCAAATAGACACAATGTTGGATATAAATAGAAATTCTGCCAAGCTGTTTGAGTCGCCCTGCAGTATGTCTGGTAGAATGGGCAGAGTACTGCAAACAATAATGAAATAAATAAAACTGGAATTGTGTTCTGAACATTATGTTCTTGGCAGGAATTAAGGTGATGCTATCATAAGGGACACCTGCTTCCAGAAATTCAATTGGGAAACTCTGTTGCATTATTTCCCTGGGAACAAAAGCATACATTTTGAATGATGTGTGTTATTTTGGGAATTTGTTGGGTGGGAGGTTAGCATGGGCAGAGATTTTTGAAGTACTCAGTATACCAAATCTTTCTTTAATCTCTAAACCCTTTTTTCCTCTTTGATCCTAGTAAAGAAAGTACCCATTTTATGCTACGTTACCTTGAGTCATAGGGATACAGACAATACTAATCAATCCACTTTTACCTCTCAAAATAGATCTTAATCTATAAGGGATCCTTTTTTGCCTTAGGTGTGCTCTATGATGTGCTTGAAAACAGATTATCAGTGATTAGGCAAGGGTCACCAAAATCCTTGACAATCTTTAAAAATTAGTCATTTTGATCACTGAAAGACGGTCACTCTCCTAGGACGGTACTGGCTGTTCATTACAACTGTTTTTCCACTATATCATTACGAGAACGGTGTAATCTTATTCTGGTGTCACACATGGGATGTATCAATTGCATATCTGTAAACATCACAACCTAAAGGAAAATATGTAGCTTAATTTGTCTTCATTTCCAAGTTTGAAACAAAATTAAATACTATATAGTTAAAATGGTACCCTTTTATATATTCTGACAATAATACTAAATTCATAATCAAGGATAACTTACAACATCCACACATTAAATGCTGTTGAGGTGGTCCTTGGAATTTCAATTATTTTCATAGATTGCCCTCTTGTGGCCATATATAATGCTACGAACAATAAAACGAAAATGCTACATATATTTTGTTTCGTTCTATCTGGTAAATGCCTTGAGGTTTTATTAATATCTGAATATTCATTTTATAACATTTAATGATAAAATACCCATGAATATTCTTCAATTTGAATTATAAGCAAAATATTGATTTCTGAAAATTCACTATTGGCTGCAATAAAATTATTCAAGAAATATAATAAGTAAAAGAAGGTTTGATATGGTTATTTATTAGTTTTAAACCATGAAAATTCATTGATCCATAAAGCTAATGGTTTAATTTCATAAAATAAAGTTTTAGTTCTATCTTTAATATAATTTTCAGAAGGAAGAAATTTTAGAATATAATAGTAATATCTAAGATTAGTATTAGAAAAGTACTACTACTGGTATTAAAAAGAATTTCTTCTTGGTTATCTAACATACTTAGTAAAGCACTTTTATTCTCAAAGACAGCTTAAAATAATACCACTAAGCTATCAGGCACTTAAGCTGTTAAATACGTATTGATCCTGGGCTGGCTATTTAAGCTTTCTCGGCCTCAGTTTCCTGATTGGTAAAGAGAGAAATTTGAGCCAGATAATCTTGACTAACACCTATTTCAGATGTGACTATATCCCATTAACAAGAAGAAACTAGCAATCAACAGTTCTGTTCTTGTTCTTACTTTCTCCACCTGACTTCTAGAATGCAAGGCAAAATATCTATTGAGTTCTCATTTTTTGAAGCTGCTGCCTCCTGATCCCATTTGCAGGCTTCAGAGATAGTTCTTTTCAGAGCAAAGGGATTCAATGACACACAGTGTTTACAGTCTCCTGTTGTTCTCAGTGCTAGAATAGCAAGGTGTGGCCCAGAGCCAACAGAATGGAGGAAAAGGACCACAGGCAAAGGGAGGCTGAGCAGGCTCCCCTGGGTAAACTAAATTAGTTGACCTTTCTACCTCTTCCAGAAGGGATATATGCCAAGAAGAAAGGTAAAACAAGCTCTGTGGCTAATATCAGGATCAGAAATGGACATAAATTAGATCATATAAGCTTTGTAAATATTTATATAACATAGATCTGAGGAGATATATTTATATATAGTGATTTTATAACGTATCGATTACACCAATAAAATGTATATTCATTGAATGAGCTTTAATATATGATTTAACGATAGATTTTAAACCTATGCATCATTAAAAAAATTTTTTTTAGATGTAAAGATTTAAAAAAAAAGCTGATTAATCTCTAGTACGTTTAAAGCTCCTAGAAAAGAACATAAGCAGAACACTCTTTGACGTAAATCATAGCAATGTTTTTTTGGATCTGTCTCCTAAGACAAAAGAAATAAAAGTAAAAATAAACAAATGGGACCTAATTAAACTTAAAAGCTTTTGCACAGCAAAGGAAACCATGGACAATACAAAAAGACAACCTACTGAATGGGAGAAAATATTTACAAATAATATAACCCATAAGGGGTAAATATCCAAAATATATCAACAGCTCATACAATTCAATATCAAAAAAAAGATATGGACACAAACTAAGTGTCCATCAACAGGTAAATGGATAAAGAAGATGTGGTGTGTGTGTGTGTGTGTGTGTGTGTATGCATGTATGCATACACACACACACACAATAAAATAATCCTCTACCTCACCCAATCCAAAGGTCAATGGTATGTTAAAATGAAGGGAAAACAAATGATAATGTTGTATGAAATTATAAAATTGTTATATAAAAAGACAGAAGCAAAAGGCAAAATTCAAAATTGTTTTTCAGGGGCTTCCCTGGTGGCGCAGTGGTTGAGAGTCTGCCTGCCGATGCAGGGGACACGGGTTCATGCCCCGGTCTGGGAAGAGCCTACATCCCACATGCCACAGAGCAGCTGGGCCCGTGAGCCATGGCCGCTGAGCCTGCGCATCCGGAGCTTGTGCTCTGCAACGGGAGAGGCCACAGCAGTGAGAGGCCCTCGTAACGCAAAAATAAAAAAATTTTAAAAAAAATTGTTTTTCATTCTTTTTCAACATTTTTCTGGTGATAAGTACAGAATATCTACCTCGTGAATTGTTGAATTTTAATTTGAAAGATATCATCTCAGCCAAGTTACAACATAATTACCACAATGTCTACTATTCAGTGTTTACGCTTCCACAAACACTTTCATTCCAATACTGCATTACGACGGCTCCTAAACATTTAAGCAGTGTAGAAGTGTGTTCAGTGGCAAAGACTTCATTCCTGACAGATCTGATATCCATTTCTGGCTCTCACCTGTTCTAGTTACAATGTTCCAACAACCCTCTTCACATGTAAAACCGTAGTAATCATAGTACTTAACTCATAAGTTAGAAACATGACTTAATGACATGACATAATGCCTTAGGGATTTGGCACATTATCCGGTACAGGATAACTAACTACTCAGTACATTTTAATTATAAATATCAGCAATGTTGGGCTTCCCTGGTGGCGCAGTGGTTGACAGTCCGCCTGCCGATGCAGGGGACACGGGTTCGTGCCCCGGTCCGGGAAGATCCCACATGCCGCGGAGCGGGTGGGCCCGTGAGCCATAGCCGCTGAGCCTGCGCGTCCGGAGCCTGTGCTCCGCAACGGGAGAGGCCACGACAGTGAGAGGCCCGCGTACCGCAAAAAAAAATAATAATTAAAAAATATGTATCAGCAATGTTAAGTCAAGGATGAGTCAAATATATACTGAGTGAATAATAGTTGTGTCCATTATTAGGGACACACACTATGTTCATTTAGGCCATATGTTTCTAGTGTTGTAAACCATTAAAATGTACGAGAAGTAGGTGTTCTATAATATATTTCTTTTTCTCCTAGAAAATACCTTTAATACATGTGCCTTTACATAATATACTGCATACGCCAGTGTGGTGAGCACATTTTTCTTCAATGAAATAACACAGTCCTTACTCACATATATATGACTAGCATTCTTAGAATCATTTTTACATGTTTTTTTTAAAAATTGAAGTATAGTTGATTTACAGTGTTGAGTTAGTTTTAGGTGTACAGCACAGTGATTCAGCTATATATATATACATATATATATGTATATATATATATATTCTTTTTCAGATTCTTTGTAGTAACCTTAGAGGTTACTACAAAATATTGAGTATAGTTCCTTGTGCTATATAGTAGGTTCTTGTTATCTGTTTTATATATAGTAGTGTGTATATGTGAATCCCAAACTCCTCATTTATCCCTCCCCCACATGTCCCCTTTGGTAACCATAAGTTTGTTTTCTGTCTGTGGGTCTATTTCTGTTTTGTAAATAGGTTCATTTGTATCTTTTTTTTTAGATTCCACATATAAGCGATATCATATATTTGTCTACAGGTGTTTTACATGGTGCTAATGTAGACTTCTTATCAAAATACAACTCTCGAAAGTATTCATTAACAGAAAATACAGGAAATATTTACTAAACCAGACAATGGAGTCCTGTGCTGGGTACTGGGCCAGGTACAGGAGATTTGGTGAAAAGTTTCTCATTGGCCTCACCTTCCAGTTTTTGACAACCTTGTGGAAAGCAGATATGCAAACAATTCTAATACAATGTGATGCACGGTCACCTAGGTACTCAGCTAAAAGAACTAGTGCTGTAGTCATGGTTAGGTTAGGATGGGTTTTTTTTCTTCTTCTTCTTCTTCTTCTTCATTTTTTTTTTTTCTTGAAGGACAGCAAGAAAATACTTGCAGAGATTTCCCAGAGGAGGTGACTTTTGAATTTGTTCTTGAAAGCTAAAAAGGAACTGGCCAATAGAGAAGAGTACGGTAGATATAGTAATACAGCATTTCAGGCAGGAGGAATTTTATGATCAAAGGAAAGAAATCTTAATAAACTAAAGGTCACACATTTATACAGATCAAAACTGTATAATTAAATAGAAAAAGATAATGAGACAATGGAAACTATTAAACAAGATAGGAGAGTGTAAAATTAGCCATAATCCCTTATTATGATGATATGTAAGGTAATTTTATTTTTGTTTTGTGGCTGTGTGTTTTTTGGGGGGTAATAGAGGGATTGTTTCTATTTTTACTGGGATCTCAGGAAAATATATGCCAAAAATGAGAGAACCAGGTACTTAAAACTCTGTTGGACTCTTTAGCAAAACTTGGAAGTAAAAAATCTATTTATAGGTACTCTCTGTGGTAAGCTGGTATTCACTTTGGAATGGCTTGGAATATAAGTAAAATGTTACCATTTGTTTTTTTCAGTAAAGCAGTTTTTGTGCCCTGCCATACCAAGTATGAATGCAAGTAGAAGTTGGAGCTTTTTTCATTTCTAGAAATGTCTGTAATCTTTTTAATAGTGGGTTTTGTTCTCATGAGCTGCTCTACATAAATTGTTGGTTTGAAGGTTGGCATCGTTTTGTAGCTTGCAATATGAATTTTATAGTTAAGGGTTTAAAATTATGTATAAGGCAAAAAGTCTCTATTCTTTCTTTGAATGTTCCTGCTGCAGCTAACTATTCCCATTTTTCATAGCCAGAATGATTTCTATAAGCTTCTTTCATGGAATGAAAAAATGTTTAAGCTTTCATTTTGTATTCTTTAGAGCAAAGGGAATATTTCTGGTCTTCAGGTGACTTGATGAAGTGGTCCAATCCAAATGTAACTTGGCTGTTCCCTAGAGCAGGGAAAGCTGTTTAATAACTTTTTGAAATTGAGTCATTTTCATGTCTTACACGTTAATTCTCCACAGTTAAAACAAGAGCCCCCAGAGGCTCTTGCACTGCCCTCTTATGGAGAAAAGTGAAGTATTTTTCCTTTAAGGAACTTGCTGTACATTATAATACAATTTTCATAAACATTACCCGTCATCATAATTAGTTTTGAGAACATTAGACAGTGTAATAATTTTATTCCATCCATCAAACATAATTTTGAAAACTCAAGAGATGAAGGAAAGGATATTTATACGCCTTCCATGTTTTTTCTTCTTTCCTGATGTTCCAAGTTTCCTTCTTTTATTATTTCCTTTCTGTTTAGAGAATTTCCTTTAGACATTCTTTTAGAGTAGGTCTATGGGTGCCAAATTCTCTTACTTTGCTCTCATCTGAGAATTGCTTGATTATCCCTTGCATTTTTAAAGGGTATTTTCACTGGATATAAGATTGTGTTGACAGATCTTATCTTTCAGCATTCAAAAAAAAATACTACACCACTTTCTTCTGACATCTAAGGTTTTTGATGAAATTCCACTATCATCTGAATTGATTTTTTCCTATAGATAACATGTCATTTCTCTCTGGCTGCTTTCAAGATTTTTTCTTTGTATTTGTTTTCAGAAATTTGACTAGAATGGGAAAATGGGGAATTTTCAGCTAATATTTCTTAGAAGACGTTTCCAGCCCACCTTCTTTCTCTTTTCTTTTTTAGACTTCATTGACATGAATGATAGAGATTTGGTTTCAGTTCCATATGTGTGTGAGACTATGTTGTTTTTCAATTTATTCTTTTTTTCAGATTAGGTGATTTCTATTTCTTTTAAATCTCCAAATTCTGTGATTCTTTCCTCTGCCTTCTCCATTCTGCTGTTGAGCCCAGCCATTGAGTTTTTATTTTTGTTATTGTACTTTTCAAGTCTAAAATTTCCATTTGGTTCCATTTATATCCTCTACTACTTTGAAGAAACTTTGTATTTCTTTGCTGAGACTTTATTTTTTTCAAGCATGTTTATAGTTTCTCATTGAAGCATTTTAACGATGGCTGCTTTAAAATCCTTTACAGATAATTCTAACAATTGTGCCATCTTAGGATTGATGTCTGTTGATTGTCATTTCTCATTCAGTTTGAACTCTGCCTCATTCTTGCTATGCTAGTAATTTCCTATTGAAACCTGGACATTTTGGGTATTATGTTATGAATCCTGAATCTTATTTAAATTTTATGTTTTAGCAAGCCTCCATTGACTACTCCAGTGGGTGAAGTGCTTGCTGTCTCATTAATTCCAGGTAGGGGCAGAAGTCCAGGTTCTCAACCTATTCCTATTGCCATTCTTAATGGCTTGAAAAATGACAGGAAATTCATTCAACAACCTGATTTTTTAGGCTTTTCAGTGTCCTTGCCTCCGTTAGTTTGTCTCTGACACCCATGCTCATACGGCAAGGCTTGATCTTTCATCGTCAGTGACTGCCTGATTTTCTAAAGCCCAGCTATAAGAATTTAAGTATTTGACTACCATCTCCAGTGATCCACCTCACTTCTTCCTGTATTCCATTGCCGCTATGCTGTGATCAGATTTACATGTCACAGAGCCACTTACTATAGAAGTTAGAGAACAATTTGAGGGAGTGAAGCTGTGTGTAAGGAATCTAATTAGGAGGCTGTTGCAGAGGTCCAGTTGAGAGATAGCAGTGATTGGGACCAGGGTTCTAACAGTGAAAAGGGAATGTTTGGGTTTGAGATGTATTTTAAAGATTTAATTGATGGAAATTGGAGAGTACATTGGTGGAAGTTGGTGATGAAAGAGTAGTTCAGGAAAAAGAAAGATTCAAGAATGATATTTAAGTGTTGGACTGAAGCACTTGACTTGGTGGTAGAACCATTTACTGAAATATAAAATATAGGAGGAAAAAATGATGGCAATACTGGATTTGTACTTGAGGTGTTTGTGACATGCAAGTTGTAAAGTGGATCTAGAACTCAGGAAAAACACAAGTAATCAATAATAAGTAGTAAATAGCACATGTTGAGAGAAATTTATCTTTATAGAGATAGATAATTTTTAAAGCTATACTTGGAGTCACAAGTTTGGATGATTTTATGGGGAGAGACAAGTAGAGAGCTGAGGATGGGTCTTGGAGCAATGTTTGTCTAATTGATTCCACCCACATATGATCTATCCAGGATGATAATCATTTTATAAATGTGGGGTCTCTATGCAAAGATTTCTTAGAGCTCCATATTTAATATGGTGAGATGAAAACTGCTGCAGTTCCAATTCTTCCTTTTTATTGTCTTAAATTTTCTTCCCCACTTCAATATATTTTGGAGACTCCTTCCCATATTTCTTCCCTAGTTTCCTGTGGCTTTTCTCTTCTCTCTTTTGAAGGAAGTACTTATTAGCAAGGGAATTGTCAAAGCCCTTAGTGTGTCAAATAGGAAAGCCAACAATCTTGTTCATCACTATGTGCCTCATGAGGAAACAAAATAAAACTACAAAAGCAATAACAACTACCAGATGAGTAGTGTAGGAGTAGGTTTGACTGGTATCAATTTTCCCCCACTTTTTGTCTCTTAAAACATGTTTTTCTGGATCAAATTTCCAAATACCACCTGCAACAAAAACAACATTCAGCAGATCTCTGACAAAAGAAAATAGAAACTACAATAGAACATTCACTCCTGAGTCTTGAAATATCTCCGACATATCAACATACCGCCTACAGCCTAGAAAAAAAAAACACAACCACCTACATCCCTTCCCACATCTAGCACGACTCAAACACACACTTTCCCCCTAACCACACTTATAAAGAATGTCTACTCAGTTGAAAAATTTAGTTTTCCTAAAGTCAGCAATAAAATATAATACATTATGCAGTCACAACAGGTTTTACTAATGCTGGAAAATATTTCTGGATTTAAACTAAGAAAGTTAAAGTATATGTGTTTCACACAAAGGTTATAAATGTTTTCTTAATTGATAAAGAAGAACATTCTTCACATCATCCTGAGAATATATGCTCAGTAAATGTCTATTATATAGAACTGGAAGCTGTCATAATATTTCACTAAAGAGTTCATACTTGTAATAACATATAATGGAAAAGAATCTGAAAAATAATATATATATGTATAACTGAATCACTTTGCTGTACACCTGAACTAACACAACATTGTAAATCAACTAGATTTCAATTAAAAAAAGAGTTCACACTAAGATTATAATAGCTATATAGGAGTCCAAAATTGTTCATAATCTGGACAATATTCTGCCCTATGTTGAGCCATTAATAAAATGAATGTAAGGTTGTTTTTGAAAGAACCAGATGATTCCATGTTTTCCTATATCAACTGCAATTAGTTACTACCATTTGTACCTGGTACTGTTAATTTTATACTCAACTACCAGGAATAACTTTTTTTTTTTTTTTTAATAAATACTTGAGTTTTGAGTTTAGGGGAAACTTAGATATGATAGATGATCCTTGAATGTGAACATGATTACATACAAATATATATGGTTAGATACATTTAAATTGAATGTTTATGCAATATGAAGGACTACATAACATTTGTGGAATCTTATTTATATTATGAACCTTACGTCTTCTCTTTTATTAAATTAAAATATTTCTTGAGCTATTATTATTCACCTACACTATGCTTCAGGCTGAGATCATTAAGCATGGAAAGCTGGGGATGTATGAAATGTCCTTACAGAGGAAAAGGATTCTAACAGTTGGTGACAATGCCAATGATTGGAAACATGATGAGCAAAAATTAGTGCCAGGAAAGCAAACGACAACAAAAATACCATCTTATCCTATATATTTGATCGAACTTGCCAAATTAATCATAATCTAATCTTCTAAATTCCTAAATATTTAGTTTTGGCTGCCTGTTCTTTTTCTTGTACAGATCTCTGCTCCAAATTTCCTTCATTGCCAAGGTTTCAAATGTCATCTCTATATGGACATTTCTATCTGTGATTTCCGTCTAAAACCCCAGTTTTAAATTTTCAACGCCTCAGCAACTATTTCCATTGACAATACAATCACACCTTGTCCAAAACAGATTACTTTCAAATGAGTTTTCTTTGTGATATGTGTTTTGTTGTAATCAGGACACTATTCATAATACTACTAAGGAAATTATTAATTCTACAAATAATATACTAATGACATTTTTTGAGCCCTTACTCTACCAAGCATAGTTATGCACTTTATTTTCATGATTTCATTTAATCCAACCAATCACCTAATGAAGTAGCTATTATCATTTCCAGTTTTTTGCAAATGAAGAAACAAATCAGAACTTACAGAAAATAAATGACATGTCTAGGTCAGTTTTTAGGGAAGGGAATTAGTGAGAAAATTGAACAGACTTTTAATCCAAGTCAACTTTACTGTAAATCTTTAAGCACGTAAATTATGTTGCTTCTCATTTACAAAGTCTCTTAAGTCAAATGATTTAATTTGACTTTTCTCCCTTCTTCAATTGTTTCTCTGATTCCAGGTCCCATTGATTATTGTCTCACAGTGTGTATGGTGATACTGTGAAAAAAAAAAAAATATATATATATATTTGGTCATTCAGATGACCAAATTATATTACTCATATACATTTGGTCTTTGTGTGATTCCTCGCTCACAGCTCCCAACACCCATGTAATTTCCTAAGTGTGGAGAGTGATAAAGTGTTATGTTAATGAGGTGACTTTTGGATAGCTCCTAAGAAAGGGGGTTGGCTGCCAGTGGAACCAACCAAGTAATTAGAGGATCTGAATTTTCAATCCCACCCACTGACCTCCAGGGAGGGGTGAGGGGATTGGACATTGAGTTCAGTCACCAATGGCCAAGCAGTTAATCAATCATGACTATGTAATAAAGCCTCCATGAAAACCCAAAAGGACAGAGTTTGGAGAGCTCCCCAGTTGGTGAACAAGTGGAGATTCAGGGAAAGTGGTGTACCTGGAGAGGGCATGGAAACTCTGCACCATTTCTTCACGCTTTGCCCTATGCATCTATTCCATGTGGTTGTTCCTGAGTTATAGCTTTTTATAATAAATAGTAATCTAGTGAGTAAACAGGTTTGCTGAGCCACTCTATCAAATTAATTAAACTCAAAGAGGGAGCTGTTGGAACCTCCAATCTATAGCCTATTGGTCAGAAGCACAGGTTATTTAGCCAGAGCTTACAACTGACTGGTGTCTGAAAATGTGTAAGAGTGTGTGTGTGTGTGTGTGTGTGTGTGTGTGTGTGTATCTGGTGTGGGGGGTGGGGGCTTATGTGACTGAGCCCTCAACCTGTGGAATCTGATGCTATCTCTGGATAGATAGTGTCAGAACTGAATTAAATTATCAGACATTCCCCCCACACACACATGCACATTGGAATGTGGTCCAGGAACCCAAAAAGAGTACCTTTTCCAATTCCATGGCTACAAGTCTGGTTGTGGTAGATTACAAAAGTGACCACAATTTTTTTGCAGATCCACCCACTAACAAGTGGAGTTACAGTTACCTCCTCCTTGAATCTGGACTGGCACGCGATATACTAAGGACCACAGAATGCTCCAGAAATGAGGTTGTATGAGTTCTGAATCAAAGTCTCAAGAGACTTCTCATGCTCTGCTCTCTATCTTGAAACATCTGCCACTGCTGTCTATTGAACACACCTGGCTCATGTAAACACTAAAAGAAAAACACCAAAGACCTCTCAACTACGAAAATACCTTTACAGACTCCTGTCCTAAAGCTACCATGCATTACCCTGTATAATGATGTCTGAAATCATGCAAAATCCAATAAATCTGTGACTAGTAGTTCTTCAGAGTCATACTTTAATTAGATGTAATAAATTATGAATGAAAACAGCTACAAGTAAAATTATTTATTTGAATTACAATTGGTTATAAGAATAGAGAGAGAAATATTGCTATAGTCCAATAATCCTGGTGGGTTTGATTGTCTGAGTTGAGGCTTTTGGAGAAAAGATAAGGGCATGTAGGCTAGACGATATGATGGTGAGATGGTTTCTTATCAGAATGAATAACTGGATTGTGAGTCACCTGAATGTTGGTCACCATTAGCAAGACTCAAGTTTTTGTAACTGAACCTTTATAGTTCGCTGTTGCTGTATATGAAGACACAAAGGCACATTTACAGATTATATTTATCACTCAAAGTTACAGAAATAAGGAGCAAAGAACAGAATCAGGATATATAAAGATTCTAACAAACTGAAAGAATGAAAGTCAGATGCTTAGTTTCATTAGAAATAATTGCCCAACTCAAACATGTTAGAACAGGGTGGGGAAAACCTGGCTTAAGAAAATCCCATGTTTGAAAAATAAACCATTAAAAGAACAAAAACCAGAATGGATTTTATTCTTCCACAGTTTCAGCATAGAAGAGTGATATGACTTGTTATCAAAAAGTAGTAAGGTGATTTGGAATCCCAAAGCATAAGTACAATGTTTGATTTTGTAAGATGATGAAACCTGTGTTCTTTTTATATTTGGGAGGAGGAAATACTTTCCAGCTCTGGGCTCCCTATTGCAAGAGGAATATTACCAAACTTTAGTCCAACCTTTGAAAGTAAGTTGAGATGAAATAATGTCAAACGTGGAAGCTCTAAAAGAACCAGTATCAATCTAATCCATAATATATGTTAAGTTTTTTACAACTTAAATTCCATTAAATACTAGATGCATTAATTATCTATTGTTAGAAAAACAGGGATAATGTGCCACAGAAAGATTCTAGAAAAATGAGTACTATTTTTAAGTAGACAATAGTATATTATATGGTATGTATTTTTAAAATTATGATAACAAAATTCGCTTTTGTTAAGTAATCTATTTCCCGGTACAGATCAATGAAGGATTCCCCAGTACTGGTCAATGAACTATTACTATATTCTAATGTCTGACAATTGATCAAAACCAGTCAGGCAAACAGGAATGATGTTTTCGTGACCACGTCTAGCCCTCTACTGGTTATACATAAGTTTGTGGACACACTAAATTCACTCCCTCAATTCTGGTTTCCCTACTTTTAATGAAAGGCTTTTTGGGGGTCAGGTCATCTTAATAGTTCCTTATAATGCTATTTATTATGTTATGCTAAAAACTAGTTCTAAAATAATGTTCCTATGAAAGGAATCATTAGTAGTTATAATTTTACAGAAGATTTTTATTGATTCATTAAATATGAAAAAAATTGATGTATGATTGCATAATAAAATTTTTCTAATTCCATCTTTCCATCTTTTAATTTTCCTTAGGAAAAAGCATGAGGTTTTATTTCTATGCTAATAATTTAGTATAGTATAAATTATAAGCACTATTTTTTAAATGACTTATTATTCCTGTCTTCCATTACATATAAGCATATATTCCCACAAGGTGGTGCTCTTTATTTAAAAATTCCAACAGAAAGTAGTTTTGTTCTATATTTGTATACTGCGCAAAGATATAGTACAGGCTTCAGCATATTGTAAATGATCAAATGAGCAGTGAAAATGCATTTGTTACTTAAAATTTATTTTTACTGATCATTTTATTTCACATTGGATTAAAGTCAGATTTTTATTTGAAAAATGTTAAATGTACAAATAAGTTGTGGTGGTAGCAATTCAGTTACTGAGAATTTAGATGTTTTAAAAATTAAGAGTTAGGACATGAATGGGAAAATGCATTTTATACATAAGCAAAAACATGGAGGGAAAGATAATAAGAATATAAGTTTGTCTGGAACAGAAGTTCTTCTCTGGATATAGAGGGAAGCTACAATATAGCATGGAAACAGTGTCTAGAAAATCTTAAATATCAAGCCAAGTACAAAGAAGTCATACATTAAGCACATTTTATTAACTAGAATTCAGCTATTGGGGAAGGTGGGGGGAAAGCAAAAAGGGGGGGGAGAAAAAATAGAAAAAGAGAAAAAGAAGGAAAGATATAAAGCAGAGAATGAATAATGACTGTGGTTTTTTTTTATTCACCATTTCTTTCAAGAATCTCATTTCTTGAGTATGAGGTAGGAAGTTTGAATTTGCTATTTCTTCAGTGCCCTTAGTTCCCTCAAGTCTCTCAGAGTATTACTTCTCACCTTCTAAGGCCCATGATAATGTTCAAAATTTTATATTATTTGGTCACATCACTCATCAGTACTAGGTAAAGAGCTTACCTAGTAACCAACCAAAGGAAGAATAATAAATTCTAATAGTGGATAAAAAAAAATTGGGTGAGAGACTTCCCTGGCAGTCCAGTGGTTAAGACTCCGAGATTCCACTGCAGGGGGCACGGGTTCGATCCCTGGTCGGGGAACTAAGATCCCGCATGCCGCACTAAGATCCCACATACCGCACAGCGTGGACAAAATAAAATAAAATAAAATAAAATAATATTTAAATTTAAAAATAAAAAAATAAAATAAATCAGGTGAGGAGTTCTACTTCCACTTAGGATAACAGAAAGTGTTAAGAGAACATTGCTCCTATGCTAACAATGAGAAAAAAAAAAGGTGATCTAAAAACATCATAATTTTTCCTTTAAAAATCAGAGAGCTGAGGATGCAAGGCAACCAGATAAATCAAATACTCAAGGTTGGCAAGACCCTCTGAGGAAACACAGGATGCTCAAACTGTTGAGACAAGTAAAAGCAGTCATAGAAGTAGGTGAGAAGAAATAAACTCACATTTTAACAAATTCTTAAAAGCCTAGTGTGGGCTATCATGAGAGATCAGAATTCCTGCACCAGCTCCACCATCGGTTTTTTATAAGATGGGCTCAACTGCTGTTTGGGGATAGGCATAAAAACAGAAAAAGGTGTCTGCCACTGAGGAAAGGGCGAGAACCCTTTTAGCATCTAACATCTTTCTTGTCCTGCTTTGATAAGAAGAGTCATCTGTCTGCAAAAGAAAGGAAGGGAAATCCTGCCCTAAGTCCCAGGCAGAAGTTGGCTGCCACTAGGGAGGGCACAGAGAATCCTCTCACTCCTTGTTCCCAGGACAAGGTCAGCTGCCACTGGGAGTGGAATAGAAATCCACCTCCTCTAACCATCATGGCCAGTAGGAAAAAAAACATCTGCCATTGGGAGAGGAGGAAGAAACCGACCTAATTCTAGGACTTTGCAATGATATAAAAAAGAGGTCCATTGCCATGGGGGAAGGGCAGGAGACTAGCTTGTGGAAACACTTACTGATTTGAGACAGAGGTCAGCTGCCTTGGAGGGAGGGTAGAAAACTCTAGACCACTAGGGAAGGTCCAGGGAAGTAGAGAAAGACCCTGTCCTGAGGCTTGATGCACAGAACCAGCTTAACACTAAGGCTGGAGGAGTCGAACTATGAACTCCCAGTCTCCCTTTTCCTGGCTCTTCACAATGTATAACAAGCTACAGTAGTCTATTGCTAGGGAGGGCCCAAGAATGCAAAGAGAAATTTCCCCCCCACCTATTTTGTAGCACAGGCATGCAGAGTCTTCTGAAAGTTGAGGGTGTTACAGGAATACTTAGACAAATCTCCCAGCATGTACACGATACAATGTCAATGTATCAATGTTGTATGTACATGACTAAAACGTAAAAATGCTATTTTTTCTCTCTTTTTTCATTATTTTCTCCCTCTTCCCTCTACTTGACTCTTCCTATCAAGGCCAGCTTCCAAGGTGATGATTCAAAATTGTGTTACTTTAATGGTGTTATGTCTGAAGGCTACAAGAGGCTCAGAATCTTAATTATAGTTACTAAAGGATTATGATAAATCCTCACAAAACAATGAAATGCGGGTTTAGTTTTACAGATGAGAAAACTGATGCTCTGTGAGAATAAGTAGCTGGTCTAAAATCAAAGCACTTATTAAAGTGATAAAATTGGGATTAAACCCTAGGGTCATTTCTTAAGACTTTATTTCTATCTCATATAATCACAGTATTTAATAAATATTCTCTCTTTTGTTCTTTCCCTCAATGAAACTAAAACCTAATATTGCCTTTTAAAGACAGCATCCCCTTGTGATTAATTCCAAAGAGGGGTTTCCACAGTTGCAGCTTTGACCAGCCAAAAGAAAACCAGTGATCTTAGTTCCACTTCTGCCACTAACAAGATATGACCACCACCGGAAGGTTATTTGTCTTTCTGAATCTTGATTCCCTTATTTGTAAAGGTATACAGCCATACAGTTTGTAAGGTCAATTCCAGTTCTACAGTATATAAGTGTAAAAATGGACTGACTGTAAAAGACCAGTTCTACCATATTGATGAACCAAACTTTGGATGGGCTATATGTTTGCATCCACCTTTCTTTTCAGTTGGATTTTACATATAAACATTTTAAAGTTTACTATTTGAACTGGCTGTGAAGTTAAGGACAAAATGCTATTGAAGTTTATTACTCGTAGAAGCTATCAAAAGCAATGTGAATTAGATTTGTGGATTTACAAAAATGTCATTGGCAATTTGCTTCAGTAATTCCTTATCCTGTCTTAAATAGTAAAAAGTAGCATAAAGACTAAAAACACAGAAATTCCAGAGACTTACTCTGAATGTATTGCTGAGGAAAATTCCTACTTACCTGTTTCTTTCTATAACATAGCATTCATTAACATTCATATATTTTCCAGCAGGAAGCTTCTTATTTAATGTCCTATATTGCATATTTTCCTCTAATTAGCTTCAGTGTTGGCTTGGACTTCTCTCTTTCTACACTCTCTCCCTAGATGACCTTAACTATTCCCATGCCTTTAAATATTATTTACATACTGGAGTCCCTGAAATTTAAATCTCAATCCATGTAAAGAACTCACATATGTCAAGCTAAATAACATCCTCCTGATATACACCCAGGAGTGGGACTTCAGGGTCATATGGTAGCTCTATTTTTAGTTTTCTAAGGAACCTCCATACTGTTCTCCATAGTGGCTGTACCGATTTACATTCCCACCAACAGTGCAGTGTAGGAAGGTTCCCTTCTCTCCACACCCTCTCCAGCATTTATTGTTTGTGGATTTTTTGATGATAGCCATTTCGACTGGTGTGAGGTGATATCTCATTACAGTTTTGATTTGCATTTCTCTAATAATTAGCAATGTTGAACATCTTTTCATGTGCCTCTTGGCCATCTACATATCTTGTTTGGAGAAACGTCTATTTAGGTCTCTTCTGCCCATTTTTTGGGGGAGGGTTGGTTATTATTTTGATATTTACCTGTATGAGCTGTTTGTATATTTTGGAGATTAATCCCTTGTCAGTCACATTGTTTGCAAATATTTTCTCCCATTCTGTGGGTTGTCTTTCCATTTTGTTTATGGCACTCCTGGGCATATATCTGGAGAAAAACATGGTCCGAAAGAATACATGCACCCCAATGTTCATTGCAGCACTGTTTGCAATAGCCAAGACATGGAAGTCACCTAAGTGTCCATCGACAGAGGAATGGATAAAGAAGATGTGGTACATATATACAATGGAATATTACTCAGCCACTAAAAAGAATGAAATAATGCCATTTGCAGCAACATGGATGGACATAGAGATTGTCATACTGAATGAAGTAAGTCAGACAGAGAAAGAGAAGTATCGTATGATATCCCTTATATGCGGAATCTAAAAAGAAATGATGCAAATAAACTTATTTACAAAACAGAAACAGACTCACAGACTTAAAGAATGAACTTATGGTTACTGGGTGGGGGGGAAGGGAAAATTAGGCAGTTTGGGATCGACATGTACTCACTGCTATATTTAAAATGGATAACCAACAAGGACCTACTGTACAGCACAGGAACCTCTGCTCAATGTTACGTGGCAGTCTGGATGGGAGGGGAGTTTGGGGGAGAGTGGATACATGTATATGTATGGCTGAGTCACTTTGCTGTGCACCTGAAACTACCACAACATCGTTAATCAGCTATACTCCAATATAAAATAAAAAGTTTAAAAATATCCTCCTTTCTCACTCCTCCCCAGTTTTTATCTTCCTTGTGTTCTCTGTTTTGGTAAATTTCATGAACATCTACCCAGTAGCTCAGCTCAAAACTTAGGAAGGCATTTAACATTTTTCCTCATCATGCACTTTCAATCCATCAGCAAGTCATCAGTTCTAACTTCAAAATAGATCTCAGCCTGCTTTACTTCTCTGTTGCCATGACTCTACACCAAACTCCCGCCATCTCTTACCTGGACTTCTACAGTAGCCGACCCGCTTACCAGGTTCTCCTTGCTTCAATTCTTGTCCTATTCTACTCAGTTCTTAAGAGCATCCAGCATATTATTTTAACACATAAATCCTATGTAATTTTCTCACATAAACTCTCCTATGACTTCCTATAGCACTTGAAATAAAATCCACACTTCTGTAAGACACGACATGATCTGGCTATTTTCTCTTACTCCAATCAAATGTAATACTCCAAGAAAATGCACTTTGTCCTTAGCTTACTAAACTTTAGTCACTCTTAATTCCTGTCTTAGTTTCCTAAGGGTGCTATAATACATTACCGGAGGGGCCACAGCAGTGAGAGGCCCACGTACCGCAAAAAAAAAAAAAAAAAAAAAAAAAAAAAAAAGATAAAAAAATACATTACCAAAAACTTGGTAGCTTAAAACAGAACTGGATAGTTCTGGGTGCCAGAAGTCTGAAATCAAGTAGTTGGGCAGGTTCGGTTCTTTCTGGAAACTCTGAGGGAGGATCTATTCCATGACTCTCTCCCAGTTTCTGGTGATTGTTAGCAACCCTTGTCATTCTTTGATACATAGGTGCATGATTCCAATCCCTGTCTCCATTTTTACATGACATTCTCCTTTACATGTCTCTCTGTGTGCTCTCCTCTTATAAGAACACTAGTCATTGGATTTAGAGCCCACCTTAAATCCAGTATGATTTCATCTCAAGATCCTAAACTAATTACACCTATAAAGACTATATTTCCAAATAAGGTCACATTCCAAGGTTCTGGGTAAACATGAATTTGGGGGGAACACTATTTAACCCACTACTCTCCTTATGTTATTACATTCTCCCAGATCATTCATCATCTACTCGTCAGGTAATTCATCTTTTTGAAGTCACTTCCTCAGAGAGAACTTCTTTGACCTTGTCTTCCATTCTTAATTATAGCCCCCTGTTGTTTCCTTCACAACACCAGCCAAACATGTATAATTTCAGTGGAGTATTTAAGTTTACATATATGTGTATGTATACATATATACATACTAAATATAAATGTATAAATGTAAGAAAAAACATTATATAGTAACGTGTTTATGTGTATGTGTGTACACACACATGCTCTGTATGATCAGTTAAGAACATAGGATATTTCTCTTTTTTTTGGAGTATTTCTTAATTTAACTTTGTCATCATGCATACTCAAAGGAAGCTAGCAAGAAACAGCTGGAGTATTTAAGAAATGGAGAAGAGTAACAAAATTACTTGAGGAGTAAAGAGTACAAGTGAGGAAGAAAATAAAATGAACAAAAACACCTGTAAATCTAAACGGGTGTTAATGATAAAATATGAGAAAATAATGGAAAGGAAAAGGGAAGACATAAGGCAATAACACTTTGTATTATATGAGCTGTTGAGAAAAAACATCTAAAGTTCAAGAAAACTAAATATAAAACTTGTAGTCTGTTAATCTGAGAGTAAGGATTATAGAGTTCTCTGATAGATCTGCAAAAGGAAATTTTTTTTGTTGCTTCCATAAAAACTAGCTTGCCGAAGGCAATAACATCTTAAGAAAAGGAAAGAAAGTTGCCTTCTCAGTCATTCATATTAAATCTAACCTTGATAGAAAATAATAAAAGAGTTAGATGAGTGGCTATGGATACTCTGCTTGATATGATAGTTAAATAAAAGCTTTATATACTTCAGCAAAATCTGCATTTTTAGAGTTACACTTTGGCAATACATTTCAATTCTTGACACATCTTCAACATTAATATAAATGAAACTTCGTTTTGAGTATCTACAGCAACCTTTCTTACTACAATATCTTGAAAATGGAATTGCTTTATGTCCAAATAAATATTTAAAATTGTTTGAATAGCACTGAAAATGTGAACGTAAGTTAATTCCTTGACGACTTTAGAACTACATTTCTTAAGGACTAGGACACAGCATTCTTCCTGTGTTGTTTATGGCATCCAACATCATTTAGTTTAGATAAGCAAATCAAGACTGATTGCCATGTAATCCAATGTAAAGAGTTGATTAGTGCTTTGAAAGAAATAGATCCATAAGTAAAAATTTTAAAGGGGGGAAGGAAGGAGGGAAGGAAGGAAGGGAGTCTTACCATATGATCCAAGATATCAACTGTACTCTTTAGCTTAATACTAGTTACATCCTCTAAAAACAATACCAGGTAAAGACTATTTTATACTGGAAACTTTTTTAGGCTGCGATATATTAAGTCCCAATGTTAACAACCATAAAATAAACATAATTCCAGACATTTATCAGTAGTTTAAAAGAATATTAATATAAACCTCTACCTAATTATCATTTACTATGTATGCATTTTGGTGGTTGGTTTGTAGAATTAAAGTTCTGCACAGAGTAGTGAAACAAAAATAATATAACTTTTTAAATCTTCATTCTGGTGCTGGTTATCTTTCTATACAATGAGTGTAACTATTACAGGTTACAAAATTTTCATGCTCCAAATTATCTGGGAAGTATATCACACAATTTATTTCTATCTTCTATAATCTGGAAAGTATATCACATAATTTATTTCTATCTTCTATAATCTATCTTCTTTACACTTTAAAAAAAATCAAACTAGGGTGAAAGTCACATTTCCTCAAAGATTTTTTATTTCATTAATTTCGTACGGTTGGCCAAGAAGTAAGTTTGTGTGATCTAGCCATTAAAAGGGAGTAATTATATTAAATGAATTTTGAAAGTTAGACATCTCCAGCTGTTAAATATAGAAAGATCTGGAAGATCTACTGTTTGGTTAAATAAAAAGGAAGGAAATAAACATAGAAGGGTGGGAGAAAAATATTTATTATTAAATAGAAATAAACCCAGCTATACATTATGGTAAGTGTAGAGTACTTTGTGTGTACTTTTGATGTGTAAGTACTTTGATAAGTAGAGTAATCTTCTCTGTATAGTGAATGTGCATGGAGAGCTGTCAGTATTTTAAAGGAAGACATTCTCATGAGTGTATATAAACAGGGAAAACAGCTGAGTTCCTGGCAAATATTAGTTGCTCAATAAACATTTGAATAAAATAATGACATTCAATAATTAATAAGAAAGTTCATTCTATTTCTAGAATGTTGAAATTTTACCATGATAAATAATCATTATATCATTAATATGTAATGATATTAAGTCATTACATGGTCATTATATGATATAAAAATATCATTATAAACAAATGCTGAATTTTTATCTACATTTAGTTTGCATCTGTGTAGATGATCATAAGAATTCTTTTCTCTATTAATTAACACAGAGAATTACATTCACTGAATTGTGAAAGTTAAAATAACTTTGCATTTCTGGAACCCAACTAGGTCCTGATGTCATATACTCATGTATTGCTTCATTTAATTAACTAACATTTTGGTAATACTTCAGGTCTTGCTTTAAGACTTTTTGGCCTCATGTAGCAGACAGACCTAAGAGTGGCCCTCATGTTCATCCATTCTATAAACCCCTCCCTTTGAGCATGGGCAGGGGGTTTATAGAAGGGATGAATATGGGGCGTACCTTTGAGCATCACAGGGCTTGTGATTTGCTTCTAACTAAAGAGAATATGAATGACAAAGGTAATGGAGATCATAACCATCATTACAGACATGTGTGTATATGTGCATATACACACAAGCACTCACACACATACATGTATATATAGACATATATACAAATAATCACATGATCTCAGAAGGAGACCCGGAGCTCCAGATCAGAATGCCGCCTAGCCCACACCTTGATTGCAACCAGTTAAAACTCTGAGCACAGGACCTACCTAAGCTATCCTCAGACTTCTGACCCATAGAAACTGAGATAATAAGTGTGTTGCTTTAAGCATCTTAGGTTGTGGTAATTTGTTACACAGCAATAGAAAAATAATACATCTCATAAAATGACTTGGGAAGTGCTTCTTCATTTTAATTGTCTTTTAGAAATTTTAATAGTATAATTCCTCCCTTAAACGATAACAGAATTCACAGGTGAAGCCATCTGGCCCTGGATTTTTCTTTGTGAAAAGATTTTTTAATTGATGATTCCATTTCTTTCATGTGAAGTATTATTGGCACTTTTTAATTTCTTGGGTTAACATGGTTTAAGACGTGTTTTCCTAGGAATTTTCTCATTTCATCTACAGTTTCAAATTCATCAGCATAAATTGTGCTCAAAATAGCCTCATTATTTTGAACTTTACCAACCCACCAAAGAATTATCAGTTAATTTTTAAAAAAAACCCAACGTTTAGCTTTGTTCATACTCTATTTAAATATATATATTTTTATTTTATATTCCATTTTATTTATTTATTTTATTTTTTTAACATCTTTATTGGGGTATAATTGCTTTACAATGGTGTGTTTATTTAAATATTTTTACCTTATTAATTTTTGCTGCTAGCTTCATTTTTGCCTTCTTTCTATATACCCTAGGTTTTATTTGCTCTTTTATTTCCTAGCTTCTTGAGATAATGCTTAGATCATTGATTTTTGGCCTTTATTTTTTCTAACATATAATAATGATATAAATTTCTAAGTGGGGCTTTACCTCCTAATACGTTTCAATATGTAGTACTCTAATATCACTAAATTCAACATTTTTTTCCTATTTTTAGTTTGAATTCTCTGACCAACGAGTTAATTAGAAGCACAGAGCATACTTTCCAAAAACTTAAGTACTTTCTATTTATCATTTTTTAATTTCATTTTTTGTATCAATTTCTAGCTGAATTCTGCTATTGTAAGAGAACATATTCTGTATGATTTCAATTCTTTGAAATTTGTTGAGTTTTCCTGTATGATCCACATTTGGTCAATTTTGGGAAATAAAATGCAAGATTCTCTATATATCACTGAAGACAATCTTGTTTATCATATTGCTCATATTATCATTATCTTTACAGATTTTATTTTCTTGTTCAGTCAGGTACTGAAAGAAGTGTTATAATATTCCACCATGACAAAGGGCATTTTAATTCTCTTTTTATTTCTGCTAACTTTTGTTCTCTATATTTTGAGTGTTTGTTATTAGGTACATAAGCATATAAAATTTCTACTTTCCTGGTATACTTTTTTTTTTTTTTTTTTTGCGGTACGCGGGCCTCTCCCGTTGTGGAGCACAGCCTCCGGACGCACAGGGTCAGCGGCCATGGCTCACGGGCCCAGCCGCTCCGTGGCATGTGGGATCTTCCCGGACCGGGGCACGAACCCGTGTCCCCTGCATCGGCAGGCAAACTCTCAACCACTGCACCACCAGGGAAGCCCCCTGGTATACCATTTTTTATATTTAAGTATCTCTCTTTTTATATTTACTATTTTTTATGAAAGACTGCACTTTCTGATATTAATATAGCTGCATCTGCTTTATTTTGTTACCTAGTATTATATGGTATATCTTTTCTGTCATTTTAGTTTCAACCTTTATTACCGTAGTTTAGATTTCTTTTATAAACTACACGTAGTTTAAAAAAATTCATTCAGGGCTTCCCTGGTGGCACAGTGGTTGAGAGTCCGCCTGCCGATGCAGGGGACACGGGTTTGTGCCCCGGTCCGGGAAGATCCCACACGCCGCGGAGCGGCTGGGCCCGTGAGCCATGGCCGCTGAGCCTCCGCGTCCAGAGCCTGTGCTCTGCAACGGGAGAGGCCACAACAGTGAGAGGCCCGCGTACCGCAAAAAAAAAAAAAAAAAAAATGCATTCAGACAGTCTTTATTTCACATTGACTATTTTTTCCACTTATATTTAATGCAATTACTTCCACTTATATTTAATACAATTACTTATATACACTTATTTAAAAGTTAAAATAATGATGTTGGTTGTAATATCAAATTTTAGTGAATTTCCTGGCCTTTTAGAGAATGGTAATGTAAATTAAATGAAACCCAGTGTTTCTGGATATGAATACCAAGATTTTTAAATTTTTTTTTCAAAAAGCTTGTCCATAGAAGAAAAATAGTCACTCATGTGGATTACTCATTTTAATCTATGATGAAGAAAAGGAAAAATAGAAAAAATAACTAGCATTACCACAAAACTTTCCACCATACTCCAATAAAAATATAAATTGTTCCTATGAGTAAAATATAAGATATCTGGAGAATTTGCTATATAGCCAAAAGATGATTTTGCAACTTTCCAGGGACTTTGATGAACATTTTTAGCCAAATATTAAATTTTTAATATTATAACTCTTCTACTTTTCCTATAACATTTATTATAATTTTATAAGTATATTTCCTATAACACTTATAATTTTATAAGTATATATATAAGTAGAGGCTATTAAATTATTTTTCAAAACATATTTGAATTCAAATATCTTTTGAATAATATCTTTTGAAAACTAATTTAATAGCCTATACTTATAAATAAGTATATTCAAATATCTTTTGAAAAATAATTTAATAGCCTATCATAAGGCATATTCCTATTATGTGGTGTTCTTGAAACAACACAGATTTCAACTGAAAATAATAATTTTGCAAAATAATAACTTTGTTATGAATATATAATCAGATTCCTTTTTAAAGTGCCTGTAGTGGTTATAATTAATGTTAAGTGAAAAAAGAGAATATGCATGTAATTTCAGCATTCACATTTTGCTGATTCATGTTTCCCTGAGTGTGCATTTGAAAAAGACAATGTAGTTACTGAAAGGTAGTTAGAATAAGTTGTTTTCCTTCCAGGTAAGTTCCTTCACATGGCAACACAAGTTCCTAGGCAGGGCTAGAAGGACAAGTAAGCCTCAATGCTGCCTCCTCTGGAAGCCTAATGAGGAAATAGGGGAGCCACAGAAGTGTGCAGTTTCTCCAGCCAACATTTGATGAATACCAGTGGTAGAATGGGGCAAATCATCAGAAAACTAGCTCCTTTCTCATTTTGCCAAACGAGGTAGTGCATCACCTCACTGGGATCCCTGGAAAAGCAATAGCAGCAGCCCTAAATCTGTGCAAATTCTACTGCCTCAGGCTATGCAGGAGTGGCTCATCAGACCCTCCTTCTTAGAGGGCCAGCTGGGTGCAATCATGACTCTTTTCTGGAATGGCCAAATAAGAATTGGCCCATAGTCTAATCTCATTGAGGCTGAACAGGTGTTTAGCCATTAAGCTGCAGAGGCCCCTGGAGGGTGTCTGGGCCTTCCTAGAAAAAAATAACTCACATATACTTTTAAAAAAGTACCCCAAGACCAGGTTTAATTTTATACTCTAAACTTCAGCAATTAAATTTAAACTGATGTACTATAAATAAGTTGCAATAGCCAGTTTTATGAGTTGCTAAAGTCTATAGAGTTGAACTACTTTTGGATACGAAAGACCCTTAATTCCTTCCATCCAAAATAAAGATTTTAGCTTAATGCAAATTAGATCTTCAACATCTGGTTCAACATTCACCTCTCAAAACAAGTCTTCCAAAAAATCCCCCCTAAACACACTTACTGTGATTATTTCCATATAACACAAAAGTATTTATCTATGTACCATTGTTTTACACTTATCAATCATGTTTTTAAAAGAAACAATTGGTAACCAGTTAGAGTGCAAAAATCTATAGCACTGAATTGATATCTTTCATTTTTTCTAAAGTCCCAGAATAGTACTGCATACACAGTAGCATTACAAATATGTTTCCTAAATAAACTTTTATTCTTACTTTATATTTTTCACATTTTAATGAGCAATTACATGTATAAAGCTGTATTCATCCATCTGTCTTTCAAATAAACATCCAAAATTATAAGCATCTTTGAATAAGATGAATAAGATGAATATCAAGAATAAAAATAGTCCCACTTTATTATGTTGGATAAGAGCAGTCTAATTAGAAACCAGCCTCTTGTTTAGTCAAGAAACTAAAAAAAATCCCATTTTTTGTAGGAGAAAATACATATTAAAATTAAAAAAAAGAAATATATATAAATATGTATGTTTATATATATTATATATATTTATATATATACTTAAATGTGCTTATATATGCTATATATAAATACACACATATGTACAAATAAATTTATGTACAATAAAAATAAAGAGAAATAGAAAAGATAGGAAAAGAATAAAATACAAGTATTTACAATGTCTGTAATTGAAATAATATTACTATTTTGGACAGAACTGCAATAGGGATTTTGAGGAACAAAGATAGGTAAATTAAAATGATTCATATTAAACTTTATATGATCAGAAAACTGAGTATATATTAATATATAGTTTATTGTTTTATTATTATTAACAAAAATAATATATCTTTGCAATAATGCAAGTTCCTAATTTATTTTACTTATTATGTCCTTTTTCATTAATATATTGCTTTTCCCTCAAAAAAATTTCAAGTACCTTTATTCTTATAGATTGATGAGAAATTAATAGTAAGTAACAACTAAGACCCTTATTTCTAACAAGAAGTTGTTTTAAGCTTCCCAAATAACTTCTCCTATTCTGGAAAAAATCATTTCTAAAATGTTTCTTAACACATTAATCACCAGTGAAACAATATGCTGAGAGATCTCAAAAGTGCTTCCTCATTCAGTGTTATTCTAACCCAACTTTTAGATGTTAGTCTATAATTCATATCTCTTTGCTCACTTTCATATTAAACATGATATAAATGTTTGAATATAGGAAACCATGTTCAAATGTGCCCTCTAAATAAGTAGCTTGTGTTGAAATACAGATGCTTAAATAGGTCTAATCAGTAATGCATTAATGAATAGGAAATTACCTAACACAGAAATCTTTTGGTATCATATATACAAAGCATTACATTTCTCTCACGACAAAATTCCTGCATACGAACTATCTTTCATTATTTTGGCTACATATTCATGACTTCAATATTTTAAGTACCTATTCTGACTAGCTGACTAGTTAAAAATATTGATAAGTTAAATAATTAAAATGAAGTTATTGATTCGTTTCTTCCCTATCCCCTAGCCACACCGGCACATAGGAAGCAAACATTTGATTCAGTTGTTATGTGTATATCTTCAAACTCTAAGGGATACACATTAATTTCCTTCTCCCCTTGCCTTACATATATTCCATGGAATTGCCCGCTGAGATAGCTGTTGAATAAAATCTAAACACAGAGATAACACTGCCTTCTTCTATGAGTCATTCCTTTGGGTCCACTCCCATTTGGCTTAGGAGAAGGACACCTTTCTCTTCGTCATGAGAGTAAAAACCCTGCATTACTTCTTACCAGCTGAAATTCTGCGAATGAGTCCTTTCTGGTTTTCACTTAGAGAGGCTAAAGGTGGTGATTCACAGTGGCAGGACTGATACTACTGTAATTATTAACTAGTAAGTCTGTGGGTATGTTTAGCACTTCTTCATGAAATGCGGAGATGCTTATCACCAATGGTACTATGCTTTGAGGCTCTAAGTAAAATTTTGAATCCACAATGGAAGTTCCACTTCACATCTTTTACTTTCTTATTTATTGAAATTTTCAATACTTGGTTTCCATTTGTTCCATCTGAAGACCTATTAAATTCCTCTTCTTCATTCATTTGTTTGTTGGAGTGTAGTTATAAACCAGGCAGAAATTTCTGCTTTCAAAGGGATTATATTTAATGATATCAAACAAGATAAATAAATAAGATATTCAGTATCCAAATATATCCTTATGATTTTTGCACTGCTGTTATTTTTCCCAGTGGCCAATATTTGTAGTTATCCTTGAGTCCTATTTCTTTTCCCACCGGAAGATTCTATTAATACTGCCTTTGTAAGGTTTTTATTCTCTGCTATTTTAATTCTTGCTACCACTACCATAATCTGAAGTACACTCGTGTAATCTCATTCCAGAATTATTATAACAGCCTCAATCCCTTTCTCCATAAGGTATTCTGCTAGAGTTCTTATCAATATATTAAGTACACAAATATGATCATATAAATCATGTGTTTGACAGTATTTGTTCTTACTCATTCAGCAAATATACACTGAGGAACTCACATAACAGTATTATTCTAGACCTTTGGAATATAATAGTGAACAAAAGAGACAATGCCTCTGACTATATGGAGTTTATATTATAGTAGAAGAAAACAAACAATAAACACATAGGGCCAGAGAAAAGAATATTGGATGATCTTTCTGATAAATTAGCATTTGAACAAAAGACCCAAGGAAAGTGAGAGAGTAGATTTAGGGGCTATCTGTGGAGACAGTATGGTAAGCAGAAGGAATAATAGCAACAGCATACCCAGGTAAAGGGATATCAAGTTGGAATGAACTATGGGAAGGAAGGTATGAGATGAGTTCTTAGAGGAATTGTAAGGTGAGAAGTCATGAAGCATCTTAGAAACCACTCCATGGGCTTTGGGGATTTTATTCTGATGGGAAGCCAATGATGATTTAAGCCTTGATGTGACATGATCTGACTCATATTTTAAGAAATTTATCCTGCTTGGTTCACTGAAAAAGGACATATGAAAAGGATGGTGGTTCTGATCAAGGTGGTAATTTTGTACGGGTGTTTCTGAAAATTGGTTAAATTATCAACAAATTATGAAGACAGAACTCATAGGATGACTCTAAGGCTTTAACTTTGTAAATAGTGCATGAAATTGCCATTAATTGATAGGTGGGAAACTGCAGGAGGTTTGTGGAGAGTGACAAAGACCAGAAGCTCTGTTTTTAATTTGTTATGCTTTAAATTCATATTGGATATACAAGTAGACATGTCAAATATTTAGTTGGATATACAAGTCTGAAGTTCAGGGGAGTGATCCAGTCTAGAGATGTAAATTATTCAGTTATCAGTGTCTAGATGGCACTTAAGCTGTAAAACAGGCTAGGATTATCAAGGGAGTAAATATAGGTAGAAAAGACTGCAGGGTCCACATAGATAATCCATCCAACTGGCCTCTCAGTTCCTTGATGTCATCAGTTCCAATGAGCTTCATTCCCTCTGTACTTCATCCATTTCCATGACCACAACTTGGGTCTTACCAGCACCTGGGAATGTTTTGGTCCTAAAATGCTTAAATCAAGCATTTTACCCTCTCACCACAATTCTGTATCCCTCTTCCTACACCCTGTTTTTCAAATTTATTGAGACCCTGAATACTCTGCTTCATCAATCCCTTCCTACCTTCACTGAAATTCTTATTCAGCTTAGACTTTATGACATTCTTGCTAATATTCTCAATTATCTTGCTCCATTGGCCTTCCACAGTAATTGACTGGCAGAACCACAGCCTGAAATTAAAATGACTGTAGGCATCCCCCCCCACCCCCGCCCATACCTGGGCTACAGAGCACTGTTGGAGGAAAAGAAAACACACCTTTGAGTTTATTTATAACCACTACAAATTCACTGCCTACAAGTGTACCCCAACACTTTCCACTAATCCATCTATGGTCTACCTAATTCTCCCACAATCCATAATGGCTAGATGCATCTTCTCTATATTCCTGAAATATCTTAACCCATCATCTCCCCACTAGTGCCAGCTAATTAGGTCTTTTTAACTTTGTGGGGAAAACAGAAACGATTAAATGGAAACTCTTGCAACTTTTTAAGATCCCCACCTACAAAAATGTTTGCATCAGTTTCCATTCTTTTTTCCTACTTCCATTTCACATCTGAAGCGACATTTCTCTTTCTGTGTAACATGCTCTGGAGTCCATCTTTTTCTGCTTCATCCAATGACCTATTAATTAACTTCTCTTTCCTCAGTAAATTCTTTTCCCTCTCTATGTGCTTTCCGTATGTTTCAACACACTCAAATTTTCTCTCCTTAAAATAATTGTCTCTCAGCCTCATCGCTTATATTGGCTATTATTTCTTTTCACTTCCTTCATAATTAAACACTTAGAAATTGTTTCCTTAGCCACTGAATCCAATTCTTACCTTCCATTTAATTTCTTAGGCCACTGGAAACTTGATTCTACCTGAATTACTCCACTAAAATTATTCTCACCTAGACCACCCTTTATCCTCTTGTTGCTAAATTTCAGTGGGGCACTCTGTTGTTGAACTCTTAACATCCTGAAACTGCTAATAACCCTTTTCACCACCCTCTCTTGACCTTGGCATTTGTGATTACAAACTTTCCTGGTATTCTTTCCTGTAACCAACCTGTTTTATCTTTTTTGAGAAATACTCTTCCTCTTAATTTTCCCTTTCCCTTTCCTCTGACCTTTAAATGCTTTTCTTCCTCAGGGGTTTATTCTGAACTCTTATCTTCTCATTCAGAATACATTTTTTTGGAATGATTTCATCAGCTCCAACAGTGTCAATTAACTATTCTACATGTTCAAATTAATGGCTATAAATGATATCTAACCTTTAAATTCCAAAATCATTCATATATTCCAAACTCTGTCACCTCAATTTAATGTGTCCAAAACTGAACTCAATATCCCCCCTCCAGAAATGCTCTACCTCATGGGATTCTTGTCTCTATGTATGGTACCTTTATCCATTCAATTGCCAAATTAGAAAGTTCAAAATCATCCTTGACTCTTCAATAAGTTTTATTCTCCTTCCTCCAAACAACCACTTATTCTTGTGTGTTCACTAAGTCCTTAATAGCTCATGAATCAGTTTATTCCTCTCCATTCTCACTGTCACTTGATAGGCTCATACTAAAAATTTATTGTTTTAAACAAAATAAAATGTTGACTTTCCCCTGAGACATTGCCTCAATTAGTTTTATAATATAGTAGGACAGACAAAAAAAAAATCACCATTATCATTTTTGTCATCCCTCCTTTGGATGACTGCAAGAGCCTTTTTCAATGGTTTTCCTGCTTAGTCGTTTCTCTAAATCACTCTCCACTAGAGTCAGAAAAATGTTTCTAGAGGACAGAGCTGATAAAGTGACTCTCCTGTTTAAAGACTTTAATGGGTCCTCATGTTCTTTAGTATAGAGTACATTTTTTTTCCATGAAATTACTTCTTGCCCTGGATTAATCTTTTACCTTCTATCTCACCACTACCTCCCATCCTTCAGCTTATTTCATACTCTAGCCACTGTAAGTTATTTTCTAATTTTTAACTTATGCATATAGTATTTCCTTACTTAAAATTCCATGTTCCATGTTTCTCAGTTGGCAAACTTCAACTCATTCTACAATTAGATATTATTTTCTTTTATTTGCCCTCCTTGATCCTCCAGCCCCTTTTTACTCCCATCAATTGGATTACGTGATCCTCTTATTTTCATTTCATCCTGTGCTTACATTATATTGTAATTAGTTTTTACCAACCTGTCTACTCCACTATATTGTAAGATTCTGAAATAAGAAACTGTGAATTGTTTACGACTGTATTCCCAAAACCTAAACAAATGTCTAGCAAACAGCATACACTCAAATATACACTGAATTCTGACTAAACAAATACGAGAATGAAAGTTAGTAATATAGCAATATAACATTCAGGCTGAAAGAAATGAAATTAGATAAAAATTCAGACTCACATATTTTATTCCCTTATCTTTTGAAGCAAGTGAGTAGAACATTGGCATTTTTTGAATAATCAAATTAAGATCAGTTTTGGAGACTTTAAAATTTTAATGCTATCTACAATATGAAAAATATATAACCTGGTCTAAATAGCACCCTCAGGAAATTGAATTTGTTTTAAATTCTGTGGAGTGTTTACTCAAATTGCTAAGAACCATCAGGAAGACCATTAAAATGAGAACAGAAAGTACAAAAACATGGAATGTACAATTCTGGTTCCTCAGTGGGGAAAGAATTAATAGAGCTGGAGAATGTTCAGGACAGTGTGCATATCAAGCCCAAGGATACCAATTAGATGCATACTCACTTATTCATCACACTCTAGAAATAAAGAGAACCATTAGCATTTGAATAACGGAAACTTAGAACAATTAAAATACTAAGTTGTGTAGGAAGCAAATTTATAGAGCTTCTCACTCCGGGGTAACAAATAGAAAGAAAAACAAGGGAGGAACTGAATAGCCCCAGTGGCATTCTTGCTGTAAGTCCTGGATGAGGCAATGAGGTGGACTTGATTCAAACACTGATAATAGAACTGTGAACTATCAGGACACTTCGACACTTGACCAGTGTGTTCAGTAATTTGTTTCATATAGTCTAGGGTTTGTCCCACATTACTCTTTATTAGATTTTGTCCATAGTAACCCTCAAAAAGAATCAGAAATAATAGGAAAGTAACTAGCTAGTTTATATCAGTTTATAAACAATCAGAAAGTTTCTTAAACCAAATGACAAAGAGAAACTCCCCTCATTGTATACATTAGTCTGTTTAGATCTATATCACGAAACTTAACTTTTGTGGCCAAGCCAGCTGAGCTACTAAAACCCACCTGCAGACTTAGACCTAGCTCGCAGTCTGGGACAAATCCTGGCTCCAGGCTGAGGTTCCAAATCCTCTATGTCACCAGCTCATGGGCTCAAAACAGGACAGTGATCTGTCACACTACTGGTACCACATGGACCTGCATATCCACAGCTCTCCAGATACCAGGTTCAGCTGGTATAGCAGTATAACTATTCATGCTTTATACCTGTTTTTCAGCATGTAAAATCCCCTTGGCTATCAGAAACTGAGTTACCTAGACCTTACCCTGGCCTTCCTAATGGCCGGCCTGATGACCTGACAACTTGATAATGAGGGATATCCCTGACACCTATACATTTCACAAGCTCTTCATTTTTAATAATGGTAATATTTTAAATTTAAAACACTATAGAAAAATGGTATATTAAAATAGCACTTAATAATGATATTTTACCCTTTAGATTTTAATTATTTATTTCCTTTTTATTTTTATATGTAAATATATGCTATGTTTTTACACTGGAGGTTAATCTGTGATCTAATTTTTATGAATGAAAAATATATGCAGAATGTAGAATATCTTTGATACAAATTTTCAAAGACAATTTTAAGTTAACATAATGGGCCATATTTTTCTTAATGATAGAAGGGTTTATTTTCTAAGATAACTATGTGATTTAGAAAAATCTGCAAGTTCTATTTGTAGCAGCAACTGATTTCCAGTTTACAAATTTAAAAACATACTTTTTGAAATTCTTTTCAGAAGAAAGCCATTATAAAACTTCCTGAATTGCCCCTGAAAATAATGAATGAGTGATTCTGTGTTATTATTAGCATTAAAACTGAGACTTCTTGAATTTTCAAAAAATGTACTTAACATATTGTTAAAAATATTAAATAATAAAAATATTAATGCAAACTATATTCCTGGAGTCACTCAAATTTATTCTTACCAGATATGCAAATTTATTTATAATGACATTTGCAAATTTGACATTTGCAAGTTTTTATACATGCTTACTATTTGAAAAAATGCAAAATTCACTTTTTCCTAATGCTTCAGAAATAATATTTATATCCACCCACAGAAAATTTTTCAATTTTTAAATATGCCATTTATATTTAAAGATGTATCTGATATTTCTATTATACTGGTAAAGAAATTACTCCACAGCTACATATCCTTGTGAGAGACCATTCATTCAACACTTTATATATTCTGTTCAATGAGGAAAAATTATAGGAACTTGAATTTCTTACCAATGAAAATTTCATCATAGAATGGGTTTAGTAATACGCTGTCAACATTTATAAAAAAGACACAACTTTAGAAATGGATAATGGATAACAGTATTCAGATAATCTATTAGAAAGGCCTTTTTTTAAAGAAGGAAAAAGTAATATGAAACTTCAAATGGACTTAGGTTATATATAATTTAATCTGACTTTCAGTTTTCTAACGGGGGCAAAAACAATAGCTTAATTCAAAGCCTTATTCTTAAATGACTGAAGCAACTCTAGACACCATTACCATTTTACCTTCATACTTAGACTACTTTATATAAGCTTTATAAAGGATTAAAAAGTGATTTTATTACCTAGCTCTTGGTAATATCCTCTCAATATCTCTTTAACAGTGGGAAACACTAAATGTATGTATACTGTTAACACCCTAGATTGTCTTAGCTCTTATGTACTCTGACATTTGTGTGATGTTTTCCACTCTACAAAAAGTTATAAAGTAAGCACTACCATTGAATTTCAGAAAATGTAGGTAGCAGTATAAAATACCCATCATCATGGTAAGGGATGGCCAAGAGAGAACCTATATCTTCGTAATATTATAAATTATGTCCAAAGAAAAAAGACATACACACATGTAGTATAAAAATACAGACAAATATACAGTTCACTTTTAGCTTTTGGGAATTAAGTTGATTAAGTTCGCCTTTAGGTCACCATCTTTCCTTTCTGTGACCTTTTTCCCCTGTAAGGGGCTTCTTTCAGTAACTAGGATTTATGCTGACTCAATCTTTCATGTTTAGAAACTTGCTTTCTTGAAAGGATATGATAAACTAATTTATTTTAATATGTAAATAGCAGGTAAGAGTTTTATGGTCACATGCAGAAGAGAGGTGTTTAGTTTAGTTTAGTTTTGAACAAGGGACAAATCCTCTTAAAACCAACTTATCTCTAATCGCAGGATTCTTTCAGGAATCAGTGAACACTGAGGGAAGTATTTTAAAGGAAATGAATTTTTTCTTCTAATAAAAGTTGAATGCTATGCACAAACGTAACACAAAGCAGCAGGATGAAATTACATCACATAAGCAGTCACCTACACTACTACACTGACTTACATTTCATCTTGTCTTATGCTGCAGTATAATAGGTTCAGGGACTAAATATAAGCAGCTATCTGAAGACAGTACATTTTTTTTCCTGCATAAATTTAGACAATGAAAACAAAAGGAAGGGAAAGGACTAAAACATGTTGTTTAGCCTACTTTAGGAGCATTATGAAGATTAGACAACATCATGAGACACATGAGAGTGAGACAGGAGAGAAAGAGCTACAATTGAAAGTTATCTTTTTAACACTTCAGTGGTGTCTTAAAGTAGTTATATACTTCAGCTAGATGCCTAGATGAAGTATAGCTAAAAACTGACAACACAGGATTCTGTGTGTTCCACATTAAACCTCACAGTGCTAAGTGAAAAGCAAGCAGTGATACAAATTTATGCATTGGCTGTTTGTTGAAATAAATTGAATTTTATTACTTTAGATATACACCATGAACTCATGTTTGTGCCTCAAGCATGAAATCACAGGAATGTTGTTTTACTCAATGTTTTCTGAAATCAGACATCACAGAAAGGACTACAATGTTCCAATACTAGACTATCAATCTCTTGCTATTGCCTAAAAATGATAATCTTTTAAAACTTTCAAGCACTTTCTCCAATTTTCTAGAAGCTTCCTGGGTAAAGCAGGAAAGAAACAGCAATATCAAGAATCAATACTGTGAAAAAAATGGGCTGATAAAATAATTTTTTCTCAGTAACTAGAAAGTATATTGCAACTGAAATCATACACTTATTTACAATGGTAAACTCTCAAGTTCCAAAAAGCTTTAACTTTTTTTGTAGCCCGTTAGTAGGACATAAGGTGTTTACACATACTAATGAAGCTTTTATTCTTATTTTTAGAATCAACGTATGGAGATGAATTTTATGAGTATTAAAACTTTTTAAAACACTAAATGACACCTCAGAGCAAGTTCACATTTTTGTATTAGTTACTGCAATAGCTATAAAGTTTTGAAAGAAACTATTTCAAAAAGTTACCTGTATGACAATTTGTATACAAGTAACTCTGATGATCTGGTATGTACATAATTCATTTCGTCAATAGTTAAATTTAAGGAAGAATCTAACTTACCGGTGGATCAGCCCCCTTAGAACCAGTCAGCCCTCCTGTTAGGGATTCGATATCCTGAAAAGGGGAGAGGTGTTGATTGTAAAATGCCACTCAACAGCATGGAGAATTTCCCAGTCCCACAGTGTAATATTTTCTTTAGCTACAAAGTTAGGGCAGTCAGCTATATTTTTGTTTTGTTTTGAGACAATTTTACACACTGTAATGCTATACCAACTGTCATATCTAAAAATCTAGATATTTTCTCCAACTCTGTATAATCTGTAAATAGAAAAAAAATACAAACAGACTAATTATTTTTGAAATATGTAAAGAAAATGGCTCTAGGTGGGAAAGCAGATGTTTCATTCTCTAAGAAGCTGAAGTGAGGGCAGAACAGAAAAAAGAAAATTTAATGAAACTGCAATTTAATATATTATTTGCAAATACTGAACCCATGGAAAATGCTTAAACTACAAAAAAATCTAATTATCTACAGTTCACTCTATTACTATACATAGAAGATGAAAATATTAACAGATATGGACAGATTAGCTATTCTTTTATAAGGATTGATTTCTAATCTTAAATCGGTAACCACAGTAGATCATGCCTGAGAAATGATTACAATTGACAAAGGTATCACAAATGAAGAAATGGGTGATGCTGTGACAAACTCGAGAGCAAGTGCGCTGTTTTAGGAACTAGAGCTCAGCCTTATCAGTTGTACGGCTTTGGTCCCAGGGTTACTAATCATATAGCTTTTTCAAAAGAAGCTAGAATTTTAGGTTTTTAAGTAAAATCTCTCAGGACTTTAATGTTTGCAACTGTTTTAATTTTTAAACCATCCCCCCACTCCTCCCAAATGAAAAAACAAAACAACAACAACAACAAAACCTGTCTGCTCACAGGTAGATGAATAGGAGTTTGGGGCTAAATTGATAAGTTACAGTTTTTGCTAAAAAGTTTCTTTATTGTGACCCTGGTCACTTCTTATCTGTTTGCATCTAGTTGAATGGATAGGTTTGAGGAACCTGGGGAAATGTATTTCAGTAAGAAATCAAAGATGAAAGAAAGATAATTGAGTAAAGATAGAAGGAAAAGAAATTTAAATATCTATGATCAGAGAAACAGCCAACACCTGGATATCATTAAGAAGATATGCTACTAATTCACTTGGGACTCAATTACATCATTTCACCGGTATCTCAAAAATGGGGAATCTTAACAATAAATATGGGACTCAAATGAGCACGTGCAGGAAACATTAAAGGCAGGGCAGGGAAGAAGGAAGGGATGGTGTGGTGAAAGTTTCCATCTGAAGGAGCTGACTTGATGAGTGATGAATTTCTGCATGCATATTTTATTAAGGGCCATGAATGATAAGGCAACCACAAGAATGCTTGCCAAGAAACTTACTGTCTTCTTCGTAATGCATATATTGTATATAATATTTTTTCCTACCCAGCATCCCTTTGAAGAACTTCTTCCCTCTCCATTCTAGTTCTAAAAGAGGCTTATAAAAATTGTTTCAAATGTTGTAGGGGCCTGCCAGAGAATTAAGGCAATGTGGATTCTATAAGATATAATGGGAGTGTCTTAAGTCCTTGATAATATCATTTGAGCAATGTTTGAAACTGTATGTTCTCCCTGCCTGCAATTTTAAGATAAGTTTCTGGCTCCCAAACACTAAAAGATCCTAATTAATATGTCTGCAATATTAAGTCTATTTTGAAAAGGCCCTCCCTCTCCATCCTATTGAAATTCTTTATTCCAACACCACGCATACCATAAACAATCAAATCATCTAAATTATTTGATCTTATGTGATCTTTAACATTTCTATTGTTATCTAAGTAAATCATGTCAGTATACAATAAAATTAAGCATGAAACATATTTATAAATCGGCAAACAAAATTAGCATTCCTTTTGAATCCAAAGATTAAAATATAATCTAAAAATTGTTTTAGAATTTCATGGAGTGAAATAAAATGGTAATGAAATGGCTAAAGTATTAGATTAACAAAATAAAACACACAGACCTTTGCATTTTTTGATAATACTCCTGTTATGACCATGACAAAAAACAAAGTTCTATTCACATGAAAGGTTTCTTCCAAGCACATTTTAAATGAAAAGAACAAAAAAAAGGTGTTAAGTATATTTTGAGTTAATACCTTCGTTATTCATAGAAAGGCATATAAATTATATTAACAATAGAATTTCTGATGACATTATCAGAGAGATAATAGGGAAATTAATTCAGAGAAAAAATATTTTAGCAATTTAGTTGAGGCATTTTGTCATCTTGTTAATTAAAAGTTCTACCATGATTTCTTGCCATCGTAGAAAAGTTGGGCCAATGCTCAGATCTGTAAAATTTTAAACTTTTCATGATAGTCATGGTCTTGAAAAAAAAATAAAGCAACAATAGAATTTTGAAGATGAATGGAAAAGGCATTGGTATTTCTGTCTTTTAACATGTTGAATTAAAGCAAATTATGAACTCATGGCTCTAAAGAGAATACAGATATATTCTTTTATTCTGTTTATTCTTTTAATTAAAAAATCTTTTTTTATCTTATTTTCTATTTTGAGTGTAAGTTGAGAGAGAGTGTCCTACTTGGATAGATGCCCAAATTAAACATGGCTTATCTATCACTTGATGCAAAAAAAATTTTCAGGTGTGAATAACAAGCATAAGTGTGCATGAATGCATTTATGTTGTAAAATTAATAGGTGAAATAAATCCCTTGAGAAACTCTGAAAATAGTTGAAAGTGAGTCAGTCTTTCTGATGGTTGCTGAATATCTTATCTACAAAATATAACTTAAATCTTTGACAAATTTGTCTATCTTGTTATTTACATGTATTTTTATAGAGATAACAAAAAGGGAGACACTAAAAAGTAAAAACATTGATTTCCTAGATGGTTTTTAAACTTACTACTGTAATAATGTTGTTTGATTAAAACATTCAAAACAAACTTTGATTTTTTACTACGTTATGGAATTTTTTAAAACTATGTTGCTTACCATATTCATTTAGATTTAATAGCTAATAAAATAACTACTTACTGAACATTTACTACATGCAGGCACTCTTTAAATGCTTTATATACATTATAAACAGTTTTATAGGGTAGTTATAAGAGCCTTACAACGTAGTTATTTCTTTTCTCACTTAGGCTAAAAGGTTTATATAATTTACCCAATATCACACAGCTATTAAGAAGTGGGGTTACAAAATATATTTGTTTGACTCCAAACCTACGTTTTTAATACCAGTTGTAGGAGAACAGCTTTATCCTGGCGTCCTGGTGACCTTGCACATATCCACATGGGCCACGTAGGCAAAGCTAACCTTAGGATGGCCCATGCCTTGGTGGAATATCCTGTGGACCTCCAGGTAAGCAAGTCATGAAGACCTTACATATGGCTGTTTCTCATTCTCCTCCCTGGCACCAATGAGGCATGGACTTTCCACTGCACTCATCTCCCCCATCCCCAGATCCATCTGCAGGCTATAAAACTGCTAAGGTGCAATATGGAGTGGGCTCCTCCCCAGCAGAGCAGCCTGTCACTCTTGTTGTCTGTCATCTGGCTCATCCAATTTAGTGTTGTCCTGTGGGCCTAGCGACCAAGTACAGAATTGGATTTAGGCTACTGATGTGACTAAGGTGCAAAATTCAAGGAGGCACTCATTTTGAAGGTCATACAGGTGCTGATCCTGCCCCTGCAGGATCCTGACAGTGAGTGCCTCCTTAAATGTTATACCCTAGGCACCTCATTCTTAGACATCTGCAAAAACAAGCTGACACTTGTACAATCCTGAGAGTGAATGACTCCTTAAACTTTGTGCCCTAAGTACCTTACTTGTCTCACCCTAGTCCTGGCCCTTTTAGGGGTGTGGAAAGCTGACACCACGGAGACTTTGTTTATGCTGTATATGTAATATATTCTTTCAATCCATTTGGAATCACTGTCTCCTTCCCAGTCAAATCTACAGAAGTGTGGCAAGCCAACCTGACACCTGTCCCTGCTCAGGGACAGCTTGCTGCTTAATATCAGCATTATATAGCCTCCTTTATACGGGCTGCTGTTATCTACACAGAACCAAATAAACTAGGATCTATTAATTATGGAATCCAATTCACTTCTTAAAAAGAAAATTCAGGTAATGAAAGTTTCACTTCCCTCTCCAAGGTTCAAATACCTGAGTGAGGTTATTAGCAGTCCTTGACACAAGCCGTATACAGTCAGTCTCTTTTAATATGGGAAAACCCTGCTTCTGAGATGGAAACCTGGTAATTCAAGGCTGACCCATGAATCAGAAGTCTTAAGGCTTGGGAACGGCGAGCCACAGATACAGTGGAGCAGTCAGTGTCAGAGCTCTAAGCAGAGTGAAATTTGAGGGCAGCCTGGAGCATGGGTATCACCTCCGCCCAGGTTTAAAATAAACTCCACTTTGTGCTGCACTGATGCTGTTGGTTGCCCATCTGCAACTTTTTCCCTTGCTCTAAAAGTTGACATATTTTTCCCTTGACAGACAATTTGAATGATGGAGCTATAGGGATTAATCATGTGGTTTGCCCTGCAGATCATTAAGTTCAGATGTTGTAAATCTTGCTTCCTCTGTGTGGAGGTAGGAAAAAGGAGGATATTAGAAGTTGAGGTTTCACTCAGGGCTATTGCTGGATCCTTATTTTTATCCCTGAAAAGTACGATCAGCCAGTTACGGTCAAGGGAAAGATGTTAAGGTAGCTTGGGTATCAAATACATTAAAAATGAAGAATAGAAAATTCTAAACAGTCAGTTGAATCTAACATTGCACATGCCATCAGACCCAGAATATCTTAAAACCTAATAGTTACATTTAAAGTTAATATCAAGTTTTCAAGTACTACTCTTCTAAAGAATCACTTTACATAGTATGAAAATACTTAAAGCATTACAATATTGTTACCAGCTATGAGTATTTTGAAATTTGATTTATGCATATTTGTAATTTGCAATTATTTTAGAATATCTTTAGAGGAAAGTGATTATATTTCAATATAGAGTACATTTTCATGCACTAAACAATCTATCAAAAATATATTAGTATAGTGAAATCAATAGGAAAACATCAACCATATTTACTGAATTATTATATTTAAAATTTGTTTCAAGGTCTTTAAAAATATGATGAGACATTTTATGTTTGTAGAGAAGTTTACAAAATTCATATATTCAAAATATCAAAATTAAGCATTTCTCTCATCCGTTTTATGGAAAAATTCCCCCCGAATATCCCTCACGTTCCGTTCTCTCTCGATGCAGGCTTTTGTCCCCGCTACATCACTGCTACCCCTCTTATCAAGGCTGCCAATGACAACCAATTAGCTGAATCAACTGTCAATGTTCATCATCATTTTTCTTGTCTCTAAGTCACATTTGACACAGTTAACCACTCCATCCTTCCTGAAATACTTTTTGTCTTAGTATCCATTGAGTTTCACCTTCTGTGTAATTTTATTTAGTACCATGGCTCCTAAGTACCATGTATGCTAATGAATTCTGGATTCCTTTTATCCTCAGAGATTTACACTGCCTACAACCTCCACTTGGGTGTATTACAGTTATCTAAAACTTAATGCAAAATCAAACTTGATTTTCACCTGAAAACCTCCCCCAAATTAGGTTTCTGTCCCAGTACTGTCCATCCTGACATCACCACGTACCCAGTTTCTTAGGTCCAAATCCATCAGCAAATCCTGCCAATTCTATCTTTAAAATATGGCTTGAATTAGACTATTTCTTACCACCTGCATTACTACCAACCTGATCCCTTGGACCAAATCAACAATATTCTCCCTTGGGCTAAAGAATGATCTTCCTAACTGTTGTCCCTGCATCTGTTCTTGTATCTTCATTCCTCATATATTCTCCACACTGCAGTCAGAGCTATCTATTTAAAATGCACATTAAATCAGATTACTCCCATGATCCAAACCCCTCCATGGTTTCCCACTAATCTTAGAACAAAATACAAACTTATTACTATGTCATGCAAGCCCTGTGATGATCTGGCTTTGCCCACTTCACTGATCTTGTCTTTTGCCATATCCTTCTTTCTCATGCCACCCAGCCACACTGGCTCCATTGCTGTGTGAAAAACAAGCCAAATATAACTAACTGTCTAAATCAGTGAAGGTTCTACCCGGTAACAAAAGGCAAACTCGAAAACAATGTAAAAGAGCATTTAATCAGAGGATATTTTATAGAGGTATGGAGGGTTTAATGGATCCAGCGGAATGTGAAGCATGGAGACTGACGGAAAATCATAATAACCACTCCAAGCCCAAAGGAGTAAAGGTAAAAGAACAATGTTGTCACGAGTTCAGCAAGGGATGAGCACCACTCATCAGCCTCTAGAGCAGTTTGCCACACATGGAGCTCAACAAGTACTTTTTGAATGGATGACTGACTGACTGAATGAGTGAAGCAGGTAATATAATTTTATACCTAAAACAGCCAAGTCTCAGAGTATACAAATGATGAAGGATTTCTAATTGTTGTATAAATGTATCACTTCGAAAGCATGGCTCAAGGTAATAGTGTCTGTACACCAAATCTTTTTCGAATGCCTGAATGAACAAGTTAATGAATGACTTGCCCAAGATCACACAGCCGGTAAATGCTCCAAAGAAGCTTTGAAATCCTGGGTGTTATAACCCCAAGCACAGTGTACATTTTTTTCCATTATACATCACTAATGAGATATCCTCCTTAAAAAAGACACTCAACTCTATATTATCTTGAGGCAATACATTTCTATATATCCCAGAGTTTCTAGTTCATAAGAAGGAAAATACACAAGATGATTTAATAGATAATAAACAATACATTAAGTTTATCTTCTGGTGAAATACTGTCAATACTTCAAATTAAAGACCTGATACCCTAATTATTGCACAATAAATAAATCAGTGCTTGATAACTTTATATAACATATGTGCTGAGCATTAATAAATAGTTCAAATACATTAAACTAAAAATCAATAATGTTTATTTTTATGTAACATTTCATAGTGTGTAGGTACATAGCACTGGCAATGAGTAACAGTCAGAAAACAAAATTTCTTTTAAAAAATCATTCAGTTTTTTACATAAGGCTTAATGGAAACAATCTTTCATCCCAGAACACCAGCTCCTTGAGGCAAGCATCCAAATAATGAAGCTGAGTTTATTAATGAGGCATCTTCCTCCTCTACCAGGCTTAAGCTGTTAGTGTTTTCTTGGCAACTTTACAGGGTAAATTTCCGGGGAGGCAGAGAAGAAGCAAGAAACACACACAACCAATAAATCGTCTTTCTTACGGAAGCCAGAAAGAGTCCTATTTAGTCATTCTTTAAATTTTTTTAATAAAGGAAAATATCTACACTCTTACTGCAAGCATAGTCCAGCCCAAATCCGAATTTTCCCTGAGCCACACAATTAATTCCTTCAAATGAGAATGACTGAGCATCTGTTATGACTGAGGCACTGTGCTGGACACAGAGAGCATGATGATGAATAAGTCAAGGTCACAGCTTTCAAAGAGTTCACAGTCTCGTAGGGCATGAGAATGACAAAGACAATTTAGTCAACAAATGCATGTTGCACACAAAATAAGCACAAGGCACCACACTGAATCTGGTGTATGGAATCCAGACGCTATGACATCCTCTCTGACTTCAAGGATTTTTCAGAATGTCAATCTGAAGAATAACATGAGGAAGAATTCAGAGAAATAAGGTGCTGAATTTATAACATATAGGGGTTGTAAAGGGAAATTTTATAAAGTGACAGTAAGTCTGAGTATTTCACGTTGCTGGAATTGTATTTGTTTTTGAACGCACACTGGGTAAGTCTGCCCTAAGACCTTGGTTGGGTAACATAATAATTAACATTTATTAAGCATTTACTGTACCAGATGACATGCTGAGAGTTCTATTGCCTCATTAAAAAGCATCCCAGCTCTTTTAGCTGATTATTTTCACCATTTTTAAGATGATGGAACTGAGTCTTCAAGAGTTTAAATGACTTGACAAAGGTTACATTAACTACTAAGTGTTCAAAGCTAAACAGGCTAACTTCAGAGGCAATGATTTTTAACTATTATGCTGTCTTGAGTAAGTGGAGGTGTGGAAAAAAATGTGGAGGACATCTTGGCATGCCATATAGTGACTTGGCAGAAAACATACTTATTCAATATTTGTAGAAGAAATGAATAAAACTGCAAGCAGAATTTTTCTGAGGTGAGGTGGATATTCTCTGATGGAAAAACGAATATCCTTGTCTGACCTACAGATAAGAGCGTTAATGCCACTGGATTTAGCAAAAAAGTAAAATTCCAAAGATTTTTGTTATATATTTCTAAGTTCAAAGTATCCTTTTCAAACTCAAACCTAGACAGGAAATCTAATATGTATCAAAAACATAATTGTGTCAGTGTTGCATGGAATAGGGTTTTCTGAAGAAAGTACCAAAGAGATTTAAGGTTCTGCCTTTTCCATGGAGTGCCCTCTTTGAAGCACTTTCCATTATGATTTTTTTGTGCTGCTTTTTTCCTTGTCTATTCCCTTCCATATGGCTGAGGTGATAAAGGGAACCTTTTGCTAAATCCTGACTCAGACTCAGCTCCTTTTTGCCAACTTTTACACATTGATGGGTACTTGTTATCTCAGATTTAATATGGTCACATCAGACCTCATCTCCTCTCCTCCTCTGCCATTATTCTGGGCAACTGCCTCCATCCAATTTCTTCTCCCAGCATTTATCTCTTTTGGCATTTCCAATAAACAGTCAATTGAGATTTCTGGAGGTCAATAGAGTGTTCCCTCACTCTGGTATTCAAATACCAAGCCAGTCAATTTTTCCTTCTAGATATCTGCTTAGTTCAATCTACTACCTCCTTTCATCATCCACTCCATTCACTACCTTAGTTCAAAGCCTCATTTTATTTTTCCCCTATTCCTGGATTTCTCCAAAATAGTGTCTTTTTGAGTTCTTTTTTTCTACTCTCATCCTTATACAATCTCTTCTCCAGAGAAGTGTTTCTCACAATGTGACCTGGAAACTAGTAGCATCAGTGTCACCTACGAACTTACAAATGCATTTTCTTGGGGTTTACTCCAGTCCTGCTGAATCAGAAACTCTTAACAAGCCCTCCAAGTGAGTCTGAGGCAGGCTAAACTTTAAGAACCACTACTTCAGAATGATGTGTTTTAAATGGAAATATGTATATGTCACTCCTATACTCAAAATCCTTAATAAGATCCTATTCTTTTTAGGATGAAAAACATATCAAGCATATTTATGCATGAAGTCATTCATTATATAGTTCTAGACTTTTCTTATTTCACTTTTTACCACTTCCTCAAAAGAAACCTTATACTCTCTATCATAATGAACCCTGTACTTCCCTTTTGTGTCAAGTGTTTTCTTACTTCTATGCTTCTGCTCCACAGATCCTTCTGCCTAGAAAGACACCCCTCACTCCTCTGGTTAAATCTTACCCTTTGAGACTCAGCCCAGGCATCACCTCCTCTCAGGAGACTTTCCTGAGTCCCTCAAGCTGGGGTAATGGTTCTTCCACAGCATCTTCCACTTAACCCACTCACAACTCTACCACATCATTTTATAATTGTCATTCTACTCATCTGTCTTTGCCATCCATTTGAGGGCTAAATTAGCTCAGTGAGGCACTTACCATCTCTGTATCTTCGGTAGTTATCACAAAGCATGACCAATAAATGTTAAAGGAATTTCATAAATTTACGTTGAATCCTCCCATGAACTCCTATAAGGAAAGGGCAAGCTGACTGGCTGACAGTAGTACTTGAGATCACTTTGAAATGTTCATTATCCTATATTAGTACATTTTCATTCTGGATATATATCAGTTTGGTTAGTGTATACCAGCCATTGAGAAGCTGATTATCTTTGAGTTTACTGCAGAATTTAAATTTCTGGATGGCAAGACTGATGATCAGATATTTTTTTTTAACACAATAGAGGACCAATCATCCCAAGAGAACCTGGCTGAGGAGTAGCCAACAGCCCTTTAATTCTACCTCAAGCCTACAAGATGTAACACACATGCAAGAAGAAATATCTTAGTGATCAAGAGAACAGGTTCAAGCCTAGCTTCACTACTTACTAGCTATGTGACCTTGGGCAAATTGTTTTATATACCTCATGTAAAATAAGTCAACCTATGTCTTACTACTTATCTTAGGAGGACCTTGGACTATTAATTACAATTATTCATGGAAAGTTAAGTTGATAATCTATAGTAAATTATCAATTAAAAGTAGCTATTATTAAGCATGGAATAATGTACAGGTACAGATTAGATTATACATGTACAAAATAAAGATAGTCCTTGGACACATTACATAATGATATACATTGAAACAGATAAGCATTAGCATGCATGTAGATGAGACCAACATACAGATTAATTTTAGGTACGAATCTCCATTAAATTTCTAGAATGTATTTTCCCTGAAAGGCAAGATATCCTAAGTTTCATACTTTACCTCCTCAATTATCCCTATAATTTTCATGCATTTCTATGACTTTGGTTCTTATAAATTTTTCACCAATAGTATTTTTTAAATACGTAATTTTTATTCTCCCTACTAAAGTTTGAGGAATCTTTTTGCTGTAGAGTAAGAATTATTTTTTGTATAAAAGTTATGAATGTATACACAATTTACTCCTCTTTCAGTGTTGTGTTATCTGATGTCACATATTTATATACCATGGTGGGCAGCTTTAAGCCTGTTTGAAATGTGCTATAGCAATTTAGAGGAAGGATCCAACATTTAAAAGAGGATATCAGTGTTATGATCCTAGGTACACAAAATTTGTGGAAATTTATCTATCAGTCTTTATTGTTTGAGAGTCAGACTCAATTACTATGATCTTAATTTATAATTAAACCTTCAATTATATGATGCTTGATCTTTCCCTGACACAAAACACAAGTAGATATCTAGGAAAAAATACAATACCCCATGCTTTTTAAAAAATCAGGTTTTATGTTTAACTCAGTAAATAATAGCCTAAAACTTTTACTGGGTTAAAAAAAAAAACTGGATATTATCCTGAGGTGACTTTTTTAGAGGAAAGAATAAAATATATCTCTTTTCCAACTATTATCAGCAATTCCACTGACTGCAGTACCTTAAAGACATGTATCATTCTGATTTATAAATAACTACAAGGAAGAATTGATTGTGAACTGAAAACAAAAATAGGGCAAGTAGTCTATTTAAAAATAAATATGTATATTACAGATATTTCTAACAAATATCTAACCATATCTGTCTAAATTTTATGTATTAGACCAATTAACATATATAGTTTTTCAAGGTAATCATGAGAAATTGGCAAGAAAGCAGATTAAATATTTTCAAATCCATTAAGTTCACACTTACAGACAAGTCTGGTACAGGATTTTCAGCTAAATGTTAAGTATTTCATGATAATACCTTAATTTTGGAAATAACAGTCATGTAGGAATCAGGTAGAGAGATTAGAACTAGATAAAACAGTAATAAGTAGCATTATCTAAAATAAGATATGCAAAATTTTCAGAAAGAAGTCTAATTTGAATCTAAGGGATATGCAGACAACTTCCCTCTATATTGCTATTTTCTTTTAAGAAAAAAACTTATCAAGTTCTAAACCATAGGAAATAGATTTTAAATTCATTTCCTATCTCTTCTGTTTTTGAAGTAAAGAATGATGACTATAATGGTAACCAGAAATAGCAAGAGGACTATAATTTCTCTATTTTTTCTTCTGAGCAGCTCCATTTCAATCGATGCTACCAGGATTCTGATATGAATCAATGTTTGCAATATCAATATCACATTCTCAAAATACTATTAAATAAAAGCAAATGAAACTGACTGAAATCAGAGCATAACATATACTGATATTATGCAATTAAACTAATTGAGATTATATCATAGTGTGAGAGACTTCCAACCTGGAGATTTAGTCAATGACAGAATGCTCTACAGTCGGTGTATGTTCTATAGACAGTCTTGTTTTCTTCTATTCAACTGAACAGGTACCCAAAAAACCCAACCAATATCAAAGTTTATAATAAATATGCTTTGATTTATAAGATATAGTAAATCAAATATAATTGGAATATTTTATATTCAGATCTCTCCTTTCTTTAATATTTCTGAAACTTGTTTTTCCTTATTTATTATTCCTCCCAGATGTAAAGGAGAGCATTCAACTGAGCCACACAGCCAGATAAGAATTCCAAAGTGCACAGAATTCTAAGTCTCTTGAGATTAGTGCGGTGGCAAAGAAATTTGGCTATTTCTCTTAAATGAAGCCCTCCAGACAATAAATGCAGATAGTCCTCACTTTGCACGATACAGTGTTAACCAAATCTGGTGAATATAAGAACTATGTCCTGGTTTTGCATGGCTCTGTGGCAATTCAGTTGCTGTGTAAAGCAAGGCCACAGCTCCTCTGGTTCCAACATGCACTGGTTTCAGTTAACACAGTAGCATGCAAAGTAAGAACTGCCTGCAGTTACTTTTAGATGGTAGATTAGTCTTTATTCCTTTGCCTCCAGCATCCCCAAAACTAGATTGTGAATCCTGAATACCTAATGCAGTAGCTATGTATAACCCAATATTAAAATTGGAATCCTTCTCAATTTTAGCTTGGCCCAAAGGCTAAGAACAATGCTATGGTGACAAGCATCCCCACATCCTCAAGCAAGGAGTTGCACCAGGTCTTGCTAAAATACTGTAAAGAAATGTTCTGCCAGAATTGAAAAGCATCTTCTCTTAATGGGGCACTATTGACATATTGGGTAGAAAAAAATATATATCGTTTTATATACATTAAGCACATTTAATATGGGATCTATCCTCTTAACAAAATTTTAAGTGCACAATGCAGTACTATTAACTGTAGCCGCAATATTGTACAGCAGGTCTCTAGAACTTACACATTTTACATAACTGACACATTACACCTGTTGGTTATCAACTCCTCATTTCCCACTCTCCATAACCCCTTGAAACCACTACTCTCTAATTCTATGACTTTGACTATTTTAGATACTTCATATAAGTAGAATCATGCAGAATTTGTTCTTCTGTGACTGCCTTATTTTACTTAACATAATATCTTCAAGGTTTATCCATCTTGTTGCATTTGGCAGGATTTCCTTCTTTTTAATGGCTGTATAATATTCCATTGTGTGTATACATGTCTGTGTGTGTGTGTGTACACATATCACATTTTCTTTATCCATTCATCCATGTAGATCTTTTGCACATCTCAGCTGCTGTGAATAGTGCCCCAGTGAAAAATATTTTTGAGACTGTGATTTAAATTATTGTGCATAAATACCCAGAAGTGAGGTTGCTGGATTACATGGTACTTCTATTTTTAATTTTTTGAGGAATCTCTATACTGTTTTTCACACTGGCTACACCATTTTGCATTCCCACCAACAGTGTACAAGGGTTCCAATTTCTCTACATCTTCACCAACATTTGTTATCTTCTTTGTGTATAGTACAGTATCTTTGTTTTTCAGGATGTTTGGCATCTTCAGACATGGGCACCAAAGTCTGTCCCTGTTTCTCACTCCTTAACCCCAAAGCACACCCCCCCCACCCACATACAGACACATACACACACATTTCTGAGGACTAGATGGGGGCTGCACAGGAAGGAGTGCATCTTGAAATGTAGTTGACCCAAAAGGACTACCTAGAAGGATTAAGCAAACTAGCCTGGTGGTGGATGAGTGGAATCCCCGGGGATAAGGAGTGTATTAACTTCTTATTGATGCTTTAACAGATTACTATAAATTTAGTGCCTTAAAACAATACAAATTTATTCTCTTACAGTTTTGGAGACCAGAAACCTGAAAATTAAGGTGTTGGCAGGGCTGTGTTCCTTCTGGAGACTTCAGTGGAGAATCTACTTTCTTGCGTTTTCCAGCTTCTAGAGGCCACCTACTTTCCTTGGCTCATAGTGCCACTCTCCATCTTCAAAGAGCACCAGTTTAATTTCCGATTCTACCTTCACATCTTCTTTTTCTGATTCTAACCCTCTTGCCTCCCTCTTAGAAGGACCCTTATGATAAGATTGGATCACCCAAGTAACTCAGAACAATCTCCCCATCTCAAGATCCTTTAAATGTACCTACAAAGTCCCATTTACCATGTTAGGTAACATATTTTCAAGTTCTGGGAATTAAGACGTGGACATCTTTGGGGGACCATTATTCAACCTACCACAAGGGGATATTAAAAATGCAAGCCAGAGTAGGCTTGGCCTGAATCACAGGATGTATGAGGATACTTCAGATTCAAAACAAATAACACTTTCTTGACCATCCCAGCCAGCAGTTTGTTTGCTTGTTTTTGTTTTTGCACCCTAAAATAAAAATGTCAAATATAATTTTAAAAAAATCCATCCACTGAATTTTCATTATATTTATTTTCATATATATTGGGTTCACCAAAATTTTGTTCGGGTTTTTCTCTAAGATCTTACGAAGAATCCGAACAAACTTTTTGGCCAACCCAATATATTGTCTTACATTATCATTCTATGTGTTTTCTTTCCACATAAATTCTGACTCCTTTAGCAGAGATTTATCTAACTATGTTCTGTGGGTTCTCAAAAAATACATTCATTCATAAAACCCCAAAGCCATGGAAGGAGGCTTGGAGTAGACAGTTGCCTATATGGTGGTAGCAAGGCCTTCTTAAGGTCTCTGCCAAAAAGTAACTCCTTTCAGGTCCCAGTACCTGATAGTCTCCCATGATACATTATTTTTCTATTCTAAGTTATTGAAACCTAAGGCATAATTAAAAGATAACACATTATTATAATAGTCACTAACACTAAGTGAATCATTTCCACAGATTCTATCCAATCTTAAGCACCTCAAGTGCAAACTCAATGGGAAGAAGTACATTAAGTTACTCATTCTTTCATTGTCCACAATGCATTTGCCAAATGTCTTGCACATAAAATAAGATTACTTCAACAAGTACCTATTGAGGGATAATAGCTCAAAGCAAATTTTAATCAGTCATGGGAAGGAGATGCATCATTTTGCACCAGAGGTAACACCCAGGGAGAGAATTCCATAAAGAAGAAAATTATCAAAAAGGGAAAGGGAAGAAAAGATACATCTCACTTATTTTGCAGTATTGTTTATGATATCTTTGGAAACTGTGGTAGGAAGTCTCTAAAATGGATCTCAACGATCCCATTTCCTAAATTTCATGTCTGTGTAATCCTCTCCCCTTGAGTATGAGCTGAAACTAGTGAAAATGTAGTAAAAGTGATGAGATGTCACTTCTGAGACTAGGTTACAAAACCTGTGATCTCTCTCTCTCTGTCTCTCTCAGTCTCTGTCTCTCTCAACCCTCTGGAGAGGCTGCCACATTACAAGTATTGCTATGGGGAGGTCCATGTGGCAAGAAACTAATGTCTCATGCCAATAAGCAGCCAGGAAATAAAGCCATGTAAGTGAACTCAGAAGCCACTCCTCCCCTACTTGAGATTAAGATGACTGCAGCCCGGCTGATACTTAGATTGCAGGCTTATGAGAGACTTTGAGTCTGAGGACCCAGGCAAACCACACCAAATCCCTACCTACAGAGACTGTAAGATAATAAATGCTGTTGTTTTGAGTCAGTTGGTTTTGAGTTTTACACAACTGCATAATTGTTTATTACTCAGGGATAGATAACTAATACAGCAACTAAACAGGAATAGATAACTAATACAGCAACTAAACTCAATATTCACACAGTTCTAATAATATTCACCATATAAGGGCTCATGAATAAAATAAAAATATTTCACAGAATTAAATTTTTTGTACCAGTGAATCAATAAAAGAAATAAGCATTTTTCTTGTTCTGGTTTTTATGCATTTGTACAACTCTAATTATATTTCTAAAAGTAAAGGAATGTTGGGGAAAAAACATTAAGTGATCAACCGATTGACTGCACTGTTATTAACAATTCTCAGTATGAATTATAAAAAGTATGCAAAACTCACAATGTATCTTCTTCCATATACATTTCTGTTGTCTTGGCCATTTCTGAATATTTAAGAATTCTTAAATTTCTAAGAAAAATATTTTTTTGTGGTGACTACTACTAGATTGAACTTTGATACCTTAAAGGCACATGTAACTATCAGGTATGATATGGAATCTTATAAAGAAAAAGCAATTTCTTTTCAATTATGTACGAATGACTCAGTCAAACTGACATAAAAGAATGTTTAAAAAGCACTGTGATTTTTAGCTGCTGAATATACCATCATGGCAGATGACTCATGCTTTATTTTTAGCCTGAGATATTTTACAACATAGATTAAAATACTCCTCATTCAATATCTGACCACATAGTAAAAATACGAACATATGCATCCAATTTATTTCTACCTAGTGCTTTAGTAATAAATAAGGCAATTTAAAAGCATGCTTTCAAGGAGGCACTAGAAAGTATATGACATTCTTAAAACTCCATGTAAAGAATTCCCCCCATAGGAGCATTTACAGATGACCTAGCCTCACTCTGTGCACACACACACACTAGTCAAAAAAATAAGAATACGTTTTCCTTAGAAAACATATCTTTCTGCTCAACTGATCACCACTACACATCAATTGACTTCTGTTTCTTCCAATGGTTTTGCATTTTATATTCCTCAACCTTAATTTCCTTAGGCAGCTCCCTAACCTCATTCCTAATTTCCAGTGTTACGTAATTGTCTGAACAAGTAGGCCCCCCCAAAATGACAAAAGAATTTATCCAGAACTGTGCAATCATAAAATCAACATGTAAGCTAATTTAATTTTAACATATTGTGGTTTTGTCATGTAGTTTCGTGTTCGTGTTAATACATGGGGCTGTATAGCTTGCTTAGAAGTATGAGCTTTAGAGCCAGGATACCAAGGTTCAAATCTTGACTTTGACACTGGTTAGATATGTAACCGTGGGCTACTTACTTAACATTTATGTGTTTTACTGTCTCATATATGAAACTTATCTAATAATAGTACCTGTCTCACATGATTGTTGGGGGAGTAAATGATTGCACATGGCAAGTGCAAATAAGGTTTAGCTGGTAGTAGCATAAGTAGCAACAACAATAGTCATTGCAATATTGTTTGGATGTGTTTTGTTTTATACAGGTAGGGGTGGAAAAAAAGCTGGCTTTTCAATTCTTCTACCAGGTATGTGGCCTGCAGGCTCTCCACTCTCATAATCCAGTAATAAAGAATGTGGCACCATAATTTCATCAGGAGACATTGCGACTGAATAAAATGTTTAGGGAAAAACACTTAAAAAATGCATATTTACACATTTAAACCTTGCATATTTGACTTACAAAACCATGAAGCAACCAGGCTTATCTTATGAAGCAGAGACATAAACCAAGGTGAACAGATCTCAGTACTTTTGCAGGTTTAATTGGGACCTATAATTAAGTATGGTCTCTGAAGTCTTCTTGTATATAATGGCTTCAGCAAAACTTTTTGTCTACAATACATATTACTGCATTTTTATTTCTTCAGAATTCATTATTGATAAGGAATTTCTCAAGCTATATCATGAATTCTTCTCTCAGGGAAGGAATTAAAGGGTTTTTTTGACAGTTTTTTTGAAAATAGACAAAAAAAAAAATTAACCTACTAAAATGGGATCCAATTAGTCCTGACCTATTTGATCTCCTGCTATGTTTTTTCTCCATTAGATGAAAAGATACTCTTTCATCCTTAAACCTCATACACTTAAAAGGATATAGAGTTCTACCTTTTGACCTTGATTTTTTTCTCTTAAGGAACAAGATTTTTTTTGCATGTGAAAGAAAATAATTTTAATCTTAAATCTGTGTTTATTATGAATCTAGAATCATTTTTTGTTGTTGAAATAAATCACAGATAGACATTACTTAATGAGAGAAGTGGAAGGCTTACATAGAAAATGTAGATTTTCCTCTGAATTTCTAAATTTTATGTAATGAACATGTTTAATTGTGTAATAAATTAAACATAAAAAGGAAGATATCTTCCCCCTCCCTCTCAACTGAGAGGTCTTACTGGAAAGTATACACTCCAAATGAGATAATTTCTCAGTAATTTTTAAGATCTTAAGGCTATTCTGATTCACTAAGTGTTATGCTATATGATAAATTATTTAAAACTGATTTACAAAATATAGTTACAGTTCTCTTCCCTTACGACAACTCTGAGCTCAGACTTAGGGAGATACATCCAATTAGTTTGGGGAAGGAAGGGAAAAGAAAAACAGATAAATTAAATAAGTCACATTTATAATTATGAAGAGTTTTATAGGACACTTGAGCTGAAAAATCTATACATAACTATATCATACTATTGGATTTACATTTACATATTCAGAAGAGGGCAATTTATACTTTTTAGTAATAACATTAACCTAGAAACTGCAAGAGAACATGGGTTCTCTTTAGTAAAATGAAAATCAATCAATAAAAACTTCTAAAATGTTACAAATGCTCTTAAGTTCTCTCCCCTTCACTATTCAGCATGTTTCCGCAAGGCCAACACTTTGTTTTGTTCACCGCTCAATTTCCAGCACCTTGTGGCCTCTCCCGTTGCAGAGCACAGGCTCCGGGCGCGCAGGCCCAGCGGCCATGGCTCACGGGCCCAGCCACTCCGCGGCATGTGGGATCCTCCCGAACCGGGGCACGGATCCGTGTCCCCTGCATTGGCAGGCGGACTCTCAACCACTTCGCCACCAGGGAAGCCATGACATTAATTTTTTTAAACAAATTTATATATGGGGTTTGGAATCTGCAATATAGAATACCATAACCAATGTGATAAGAATAATCCTATTCAGATAAATTTGTTGAGGGACATTTTAAAATAAGCCACATAACATATATTTACATGAATGTCACCATGGGTATCACTATTCCAGGAGAGAAACATGAAGATGACAAAAATACAGATCCCATATCTTACTCTGAGAGTTTCTGATTTAGTAGACCAAGAGTTGAAAATATTTGTTTCTAAGAAATTAGATTTGTTTATGTAGGATTGTTGTGGATAAAGAGTCAGAAGAAGGAAAATGAAGATATAGGACCCTGAGGAAAAAACAGATTTTTTTTATAATTTGAGGCAAATCCTTTGTGGCAAATTAATTTGCATAACTTTTGGCATTTCCTGTGCCTGTGGAGGGGTGGTGTGTGGAATGTGTGGTTTAGAGGTGTTATTAATTTAACCTACCTAATCCTTTTCATATATATATATATATACATACACAGTTATACATACACATACACACACACACACACACACACACACGCACACTGTTATGGAAAGAGATTCATTCCTTTTCTTCTTTAAAGTAGTGACTTTGAGTAGACTGGATGCAAGTTATCTACTGCATGTTCCATGACAATTACCATGTACGGTAATAAAATATATTTGAGCACAGAAGACTGTATTGCAAATATTGTTAGAGCTAAGATATTTGCTATCTTTGAGTAACTTTGAAAAGCAGTTATTTCTTCTAACTCAGAAAAGCCTTTAGATCTGATATTCTACTATCAAACGATACTCAAAATCAAAACCACAGAAATAAAACATTGTAGGATTCAAGAAATTATAAGAAGTTACTAAAGGTGGCATATAGTATATAAATCTTTATTAATGGGCAAATTTATCCTCAAAGATAAAACTGGACCAATTGACTACTGACTTGAATCTGATTTGTTTCAATACCAGTTTAAAAATGTGATAGGGTTAAGCAGACCTTGCTCTGTTATATATTCTTTTTTAAAAAAATAAATACAATACATAAAATTATTTCAAATTTTTATGATTTTATAATTGTGTAAATGACTTTTTGCAGACATATTTTCTTGATTTAAAGGTTTTTTTCAGTATTTATCATGAATATTTGATGTAACAAAAATTGTGTAGTGGTCAAATTACTTTATTCATATTAGTAATATAAGCTTTTGTCAAGAATATGTGAATTAAAAATTATGAAATATACCCTAAAACAAAAGTGAGCTTCTACCTTGATTATTAGAGTTAGGTATAGGTTAGTTAAGTGTAATCACAATGAAAGGAAAAACAAATTATTGGATTCTAAGATGGTTCTATAAATATGAAAGTTTGCTTTTAGTGTTTATCACCATGCTGATTCTCCATCTTATAATATTAAGCAATATTAATTATTGTCTCTGAATATACATTTCTTAGCCCTAAATCATCCCCCAGGTATCTCTCTCTCTCTCCTTCTCTTTTTAGTTCAACTTTTAGGTGTAGTATACATTTTTCTCTCTCCATATCTTTACTAATCATTCAATTCCAAACTTATCTCCATTTCCACATTTGTACTGAATCTTATCTTGTCAAGGGCACAATAATCTCAATGTTGCCAAATAAAATTCTTATTAGATGTCAGTACTACTATAGCATGGGTAAATCTTCACTCCTTAAAATCTTAATCCATGAAACTTGTCTTCCATAAAAATATTGGATTTTCTTTTAGTTCCACTCTTAACCTCATGATCACTCCTTCTCAGATTCCTCATGGATGCTTCTTCACCTGAGCTCCCCTGAAACTGGTATTCCACAGAATTCTATCCTTGACCCATCTGTCTTCTTGATCTGTGATTCCCTCAGATGATCTCGTTCATTCATAGAGTCATAACCACCAGCGATAATATATACTGATGATTCCTAAATCATTACCTGTCCTGGTGCCTAATGTCACCAAGAAATCTCAAATATAGTATACCCAAACTGAAGTTTTTATCTTTTCAACTGTCCCTCATATCTCAATTAATAATACCAACGTTCATCACCTAGATCAAACTTTGAGAAACCCCTGTATGATTCCTTTCTCTGTCACATATAATTGATCACTCAGTCCTGCTACTTTTACCTTGTAAGTCAGTCTCAAATTTCTTTGCACACAGAGTAAACTGGAAAGCTGATAAAAAGGCATATCCTACACCTCATCCAAAAGTTTCTGATTCAGAGGATCTGGGGATGAAAATCTGCATTTCTAGTATAGGAAGTTTGTTTTTTTTAGGATGGCAAGATCTGAACATGTTTACAGGCTGCATATTGGCTGTGGATAAGGAATCACCAAAGAAGAAAAGAGGGAACTAATAATGTTGTTAGGCATGTAGGCACCCCCTTTGTTGTGACATCCGTCCTATAACGTTTGGTAATGCACAGTACTTTGAAAGTAGTGGAGGGGTGGGCGATGTATAAAGGTAAAGATCCTATTATTTTTACCCGACCTTGTCTTTTCTTAAATGTATAAGTCAGTAAGACTTTTTTTCTGCTTCTTTTTCAAGTCTTACTGTTCTATTTTATACTGCATTAGAAAAGATTATATTCTTTTTTTAAAACAAGAAGCCCAAAATGGAGTTGCTTACGCTAAGCCCCTCACCAAACTGAGACAATTTACAGCGTTGGCTCTCCCAGAAATGGCATCTTAAACCAGTCAGGAATCGCCAGATCAGCCTTAGTTAAGGAATCTGCCTGATAGACGCCTGCCATCCCTTAAAGGAAAGTAACTTTGCTGTAACCAACGTGCTTTTTTGCCTAGTTTATTTTCCTCGTTCCTACTCCCTTCTGCCTAAGAAAGTCTTTCATTTTGAACAGCTCCTTGGAGCTCCTCTCCATTTGCTAGAATGGATGCTTCTCGATTGAATCGGCTTTTTCTCATATATAACTCCTAAACTTTTTTTTTTTTTTTGCGGTAGGCGGGCCTCTCACTGCTGTGGCCTCTCCCGTTGCGGAGCACAGGCTCCGGATGCGCAGGCTCGAGCGGCCATGGCTCACGGGCCTAGCCGCTCCGCGGCACGTGGGATCCTCCCATACCGGGCACCAGGCTCCGGACGCGCAGGCTCAGCGGCCATGGCTCACGGGCCTAGCCGCTCCGCGGCACGTGGGATCCTCCCATACCGGGCACAAACCCGCGTCCCCTGCATCGGCCGGAGGACTCTCAACCACTGCGCCACCAGGGAAGCCCACTCCTAAACTTTTTAAAATGCCTCAGTTTAGTTTTTAAGAGCTCTTAGTGTGAAAAGAGGGAACCGCAGGAGACCCCCGACCGCCGCAGGAGCGACGAGCACCCCAACGTGGTACCTGCTGAGCCCTGAGCCCGAGTCCTTCTCGCCGCCTCAGGAGGTGCTGGGTCGGTCGCTCGAGGAGCCTCCGCGGCTTCTGCCTGAGGAGCTTTCAGACTGTGTTTGAACTTATCTTTTAACAGGCTCGCTGCCGGAAACCTCGGACTGGGTCCCACTTAGAAACGGACCGACTTGCGGTCAGATGTGGGTCCGACTTAGAAACGGGACCGGATTTGGGGTCGGACAGCGGACAAGTTAGAAAAGGGACTGGTTCCGGGTCAGACTGGGCTGGACTGAAGCTGGACTGGGCCTAGCGTGAGGCGTCAGGGGAATAAATTCTGTTTTAAGGCCGAACAAGCGGGGTAACCTTACCCAAGATAAACCGTGAATTACAGCGGCCACAGCAAGAACTTTTAACCTGGATAAGCTTTTCCACCTACGAGGTGCCCTAGAAAATAGGGGGTTCTCGGCCAAGAACTCACTAAAAAGAGTTGAGGGAAAACTATTTTTCCGCCGCCTCCTGCGCTTCTGGTGGACAGGATGAGACCCGCTTGGACATCCCACTCGCTCCAGAGCCTGTAGAATCCTGGGGAAAACTGGCAGAAGAAAGCAAAGGGTAAGAATTCTTATCAAAGTCAGCGCTCCCAGATTTCTATTTGTGGTGCCTGGTTGAGAGGAAAGTAAAATTTCAGGTTGCCCCTTCCTTCCCAAATTCAGACTGGCAGGCAAAAAGCACTTGTAAGAATTAGATCGTTGACCTGACTTGTGAATTTGCTTTTGGATACCCGTTGGTTGTTGATTCTTTCCCAGGGAAAGCTACTGCCTTCTTGATTGTCTCGTTGGCTTGCCAACAGTCAGGTGGCTGGGAGTCCCCCAAATATGGCTGGACAGAAATGTGGGTTGCACTCTGTTTGCGGCTGGGTTCCTACTGACTGTTGCAGCTCTCAGGGGAATTGTCTGAGTTTTTTTTCTTTTGGTTGTCTTTAGGAGTGGTGCTGGGTCTTGGGAGGGTAGTATCTTTTGACTGTCTTTGGGGGCACCTCTTGCGTCCATGGGGTTGTTCCCTGAGTAGGGGCCGAAATGACAAAAAAAAAAAAAGGTAGGGGGGGATATTCCATCTTTGCCATCTAGCTAATTCCGGGCTTGCCTGTATTTAAAATTATTTGGCTCTCTGAGGCTAGCCTCTGAGGACCACCATTGCCTCATTTGAAAAGCAAAGATAAACCTATGTAACTGTAAAAGTAATAACAAAGATCACACTGGATATGTAAATGAAAATGTTTTGAAACATTACAGTTGTTCATCAAAGGCAAAGTTGTACTAACTGTGTCTATCACTTTCAAATTTTAAAAATAAGTTATAATTCCTGTTCTTAGGCTTTTTAAAGATGTTTTCTTCTGCCAAATGTAAAATCTGTCATAGCGTGTGAAAAAAAATAATGAAGAGCTTATTCTTATAAGGAATAAAGATTCTTATTCTTTATAAGAATAAAACATGGAACCTGAAAATTTGCTCTGTCCAAAGTTTTGGGTTTTTTTCACATTCCAAAGCATATGGTATCAGAACATGTATTGCAAAATAGTTTTATATCATTATATAAAAGATTACTAGTGCCACTTCTGGCATTGTGCACTATGTTTGAATTTACATTTCAAATGCATACAGTGTTGAGAAATATAAAAAGTAAAGTGATGGCTAAAAATTACCACAGAAATATTTCAGAGGACAATTACCAGTAAAAGCAACAAAGAAGAAAACAAACAAACATGAAATCTAAGTAGATTAGTTGATTATAAAAATTGAGTAAAAAGAAACATTTTGAATGGAAATAAACTTCCCTGAGAATGCTCAAAGTACGGACTTCCTATATTTTATATACTTTAAAAAACAACAAAATGTCACCTACAAGTGACTCCCAAATTGAGATTAAAAGGTTTAGAAAATAGAGATGGACTATGGAGAAATGGCTAAACTCAGTAAGAATTCTGAACAAGTAAAAGTATGCAAGATTTTGAGATTGACAACTTAGACTTTGGAGTCATGTTGCCTCCTCCAACACTTAGTGGTTAGGTTGCAAATGACCCAACCACTGTGAATCTCATTTCCCTCATCTGTGAGATAAAGATCATCAAGGGCCCCCTGAACAACATTATTGGGAAGATTAAATGAAAATGTCACAAGTAAAATGGTTGGGACAGCGCCTGGCACTTAGGCACCATTCAGCAAAGGGCAGCTCATGAAGTGTGGGTGTTGTAGCTGCTGCTTATAAGTGTTTGACAGAGACATGGTTCCCTCCTTTTGGGGCTTGGGTCAAACTGATCCATTCATTTAGAGGGCACCATCTTTGAGGAACCACATGATTCTGGAACTCTGCTTGGGCATCCATCCATTTCTGGTGCCTCAGGCAGTAGAATTTAAGGGTTAGAGCTTAGACTTTGTGTCAGACTACTTGAGTGAACTCCTGGCTCCAAGACTTCGGAAATGCATGATCTTAATTAAGTCACTTAACCTCTTTATTTATCTATACAATGAGGATGAAAATAATAGTTGACTAAATGGGTTATTGTGAAATTTAAATAACATGTTTCACATAAAGCACTTAAAACAGCATATGAAACATAGTACTCAATAAATAAATATCAATCACTGCCTAATCTACCATTTTATCCTTCAGTGTGTTGTAAAAATAGTAATGAGGCTATCCACTAAGACTATCTAAATAGAGGCTTATTACTTATGCTTCATTTCACCACATAACTGTTCTGATAAACCCTGAACTGAACTCTTTTTCTGATTTAAATTAACCTCAGAAGAGTAAGCTATATATATTCTGGGAAGGTAAAAAGAGTAAAAAAGGAAGTGGCTGAAAGCTTAGAATTATGAGTTGAGTAAGGAAAGAGAGTGAGAAAGAGAAAGAACAGCAGACTGGTAACTAGAGAAAGTGAGAGAAAACATGGGATGTAAGCAGGAATTTCCTGTCACTCGCTCCTAGCAGCTGGTTGTTGGATAGGAATAAGAAAAGTAGGGCAGCTGGCAAACACCCAGCTCTAGCTTCTCTTTCTGAGACCCTCCCCCACTACCAATGGCACTGTGACTACTCTTGTCTAGCGCGACGCTCTAGCCCAGATTTTGCAAGCTGATGTAGCTCTGCACACACACCCCTTCAATACAGAAAGGTGCTGTAGCATGTCCCTGTCTAAATGTATCTCTTCTCTGTCCATTTTCTTTCCCCATTACTATGTTTCTCTCTTGCCATTGACAGCCACAATTATAACTGTTGTCTCCACTAGTTCCTTCCACTATGAATATTGCCTATTTCACTTCAGTCTGGCTTCAAATACACCATTCCAGGGAAGCCAGTCTTGTTGACATCATCAAATTATTTAAGTCCATTTTACTATGTGTCAGTACAATTTCCTGGAGTTGTTCGTATCCTTTTTCAAAACCCTGGGATTTATAGATCACAATAAGGATTTTGAGGTTTTATCCAAAGTGCACTAGAAAACCACAAAAAGATGTTTTGGGAGGGAAACCTCCAGTGACACTACACTCTCTGGGTTTTGCACCTACTTCTCTAGTGTATCCTCCTCAAACAAAATTCTAAATGCCAGTTGTTATCAACTGAATGTTTGCATCTCCTCCAGATTTACATGTTGAAGCCTAATCCCCATAACGATGGTATTAGGAGGTAGAGCTTTTGGGAAGTGCTTAGCTTTAGGAGGGTGCTTAGCTTTAGGTCAGGAGGGTGAAGCTCTCAGGCTGGGATTAGTGCCCTTTATAAACACAGGAAGAACACCAAAGTTCTCACTCTCTCCTCCATTTGAGGACAGAGAGAAAAAGCAGAGGTCTGCAAGTCAGAGGGAGGGCGCTCACCAAGAACCAAATCTGCTGGCACAGTGATCTTGGACTTCCCAGCCTCCAGAACTGTAAGAAATAAATGCTGTTGTTTAAGTCACCGAGTCTGTAGTATTTATTATGGCAGCCTGAGCTCATACACAGGTGTTCCCCAGGGTTCAGTTTGGAGACCTCCTCCTTCTTTCTCTACACTTTTTCTCCAGGGGGTTTCATCCAGTTCCATAAGTTTTCAAGACTATCTAAATGTGTCAGTGAATTCCAAATTTGTACTTTTTGGCTCCCCAAATTTCCTTTGAGCTCCAGATTTTTATAACAATATGCTTATCCTACATTTTATTGGGCATCTCACAGATACCTCAAACTTAAGTTTAAAAATTGTTTTTTATAGCCTCCTAATTATATTTTTCTTAGTCCTGCCCATCTTTTTTATTTATTTTTTAACATCTTTATTGGAGTATAATTGCTTTACAATGTGTGTTAGTTTCTGCTTTATAACAAAGTGAATCAGCCATTCATATACATATATCCCCATATCCCCTCCCTCTTGCATCTCCCTCCCACCCTCCCTATCCCACCCCTCTAGGTGGACACAAAGCACCAAGCTGATCTCCCTGTGCCATGCAGCTGCTTCCCACTAGCTATCTATGTTACATTTGGTAGTGTATATATGTTCATGCCACTCTCTAACTTCGTCCCAGCTTCCCCTTCCCCCTCCCCATGTCCTCAAGTCCATTCTCTATGTCTGTGATTCCATATATATGTGTTAGCATACGGTATTTGTTTTTCTCTTTCTGACTTACTTCACTCTGTATGACAGACTCTAGGTCCATCCACCTCACTACAAATAACTCAATTTTGTTTCTTTTTATGGCTGAGTAATATTCCATTGTATATATGTGCCACATCTTCTTTATCCATTCATCTATCGATGGACACTTAGGTTGCTTCCATGTCCTGGTTATTGTAAATAGAGCTGCAGTGAACATTGTGGTACATGACTCTTTTTGAATTATGGTTTTCTCAGGGTATATGCCCAGTAGTGGGATTGCTGGGTCATACGGTAGTTCTATTTTTAGTTTTTTGAGGAACCTCCATGCTGTTCTCCATAGTCTGCCCATCTTTTTTAAAAAAAGAAGTTTTAACACCCACAAGTTGCAAAGCATAAGCACTGTTAGTCATTCTTGCTTCTTCATCCTTCCTTAATCCTCCCATGCTATCCCTTAAGTCTTCTCCAAATCAATCCAAAATATCTTTTCTTTTCCTCACCACTGCTACGACTCTGGCCCAAGTCACCATCTTCTATCCTAGGAACTCCTACAGTGTGCGTCTTATTCTTATTCTATTTGCCCTCTTGCCCTCCTCCACTTGCTTCTGCAGATTCATCTGTTAAAATATTAATGATGCCCTCATTACTCAAAATCTTTTAAGTAAAACCCAATTCTGCTGTTGCCTACAGATCTCAGCTTAATCCTGTGTCTTGCCTACCCATCCACCTTCATTTCATGCCCCTGGGTCCTAGGTGCAGTGGCCATCTCTTAAATCTCAGCAGGGACCATGCTCTGTCTTACTCATGCTGTTCCCTCTCCTGTGAATGCTGTTTCTGCTGATCTTCATATAGCGATTCTTTATTAATCCTTCAAATCCCAGTTTAAATGTCCCCTGCTCATGGAGGGCCTACCCACTTCATCTATGTGGATTCCCTTTCTTATTCTTTCTTTCTCAACCATTTGTTCCTGATTGAATTAAGAGTATTTTATATGTATTGTTGCTTATATATTTGCTATCTTTATTTCTCATTACACTGTAAAATACCAAAGGGCAGGATCTTGTTCCTTGTATTCATTAATGCATGCTCAGTATCCAGCACATTTGCTGGATTCGTAGCACACAATATGCTGAATGAATGAACTCAAGTATGAAACAGGCACTCAACATGCACCTAAATAATTAGAGTTTATTATAAATTACACCATATAAACATGTTTAACTATATTACTATTTAGTAATGCTTAAATATTACACATAATTGTTATGCAGAAATATTTTGAGTTCACCAACACATTTTTATTGAACCCGGTACCTACTTTATGCCCAGAATACTGTGTGGTATTATGGGGAGAGTTGATTAAAAATAAAGATAATCATTACTCTTAAAAAAAGGTTACAATCTAGAGGAGCTAATGTTTAAATACACAAAAAACATGGAAAGGATGTATAAAATGATTTTGTGATGTGAAAAATAGCTGTAAAATATTTAATGAAACTTAATGATAATGAGGATCTATTTGATGAAGAGTCATGGCCCTCCAAAAAGTGAGCACCTATGAGATGAGATAAAATAAATAACAACAGCAGGTCCCACTAAAGTTGCAGAATCATATTACATATATGTGTGCACATGCAAAGTTCATGTGCCTTGGGAATTTTTAATACCTGCAGATAATTTATAAGAAGAATTCAGAATTGTAGTTTATCTAAGAAAAGTCAAAGTACATAATACTTTGGGGTAGCAAAATATAATATATAAACAATAGTAACCTACCTTGCGTTTATCCTCTGACTGGTGTCAGACTGGCAAAAATGAATAATGTATATACCTACTAACAGTGTGTCCACAGTACGGTTGGAGGGAGAGGGAAGTAAAATAATCATATAAAAGCCAAATCAATTTACAGTTCAACAGGTGGTATAGAAAATACATACACACAAAGATGCTATGGAAGCCCCATGATTGAGGAGTCAACTAATTTGCTTGTGGGAGTCTAAGGTGGATTTACACAGGGTGTGTCATTTGAGCCAAGCCTTGAATATAAGTAGAGTTTTGACTGCTCATAAAGTGAGAGAAGCTTATTCTAGATAGAAGGAATGACTTGTTCAAAGTCATAGGCCTGAGAGGAAACGAGTTGTCTGTGGAATATAGAATGCAAAGCAGTCTCAGTGAATTAATACAATAGGTTCTTGGAGCATACAAGACTTTTTCTACCCAGGCCAAAACATTCTACTTAAAGGAAAAATGCAAAAACGCAAGCCAAATATGGTGATACAGCTGGTTATTTTGTCATGATGCAAAACTGCCTAATCAGTCCTTTAACTTCTTTCTGCTGTGTTAACCATCTTTGTTAAATGAAAAATAGTTTATCTTTTGGAGAAACTTTAGGGACTCTTAAATCACAGATCAATGCATGTTCTAAAGCTTTACTGCCCAATTTGGAGCTGCAAGCCACAGGTGGCCACAGAGCACTGGAAACGTGGCTGTTATCACATGTTGAAATGATAATATTTTGGATACATTGGTTTAAATAAAACACATTATCAATATTATTTCACCTACAGGCATACCTTGGAGATATTGCTGGTTTGGTTCCAGACCACTGCAGTAAAGCAAATATCACAATAAAGCGAATCATACAAATATTTTGGTTTCCCAGTGCATGTAAAAGTTAAGTTTACACTGAACTGTAGTCTGTTAAGTGTGCAATAGCATTATGTCTAAAAAACAATGTACATACCTTAATTTAAAAATACCGTGTTGCTAAAAAATGCTAACCATCATCTGAGCCTGCAGGAAGTCTTAGTCTTTTTGCTATAGTAATATCAAAGATCACTGATCACGAATCACCACAACAAATATAATAGTAATGAAAAAGTTAGAAATTTTGTGAGAATTACCAAAATGTGACACAGAGTCACAAAGTGAGCAAATGCTGTTGGAAATGGCACCGATAGGCTTGCTTGAGGTAGGGTTGCCACAAACCTTAAATTTGTAAAAAAAAACACAACAGCTGCAAAGCACAAAAAACAAAGTGCAATAAAATGAGGGATGCCTGTATTTATTTTTCCTGTTTTTAAATGACTTCTAGAAAATTTTAAACTACATGTGCAGCTATTTCTGTTAAAGAGTACTGTTCTAAAGGGTTTATAAAACAAATTAATACTATTCTCTAGGAATGGACAACACCAATTTAGAAGATTAGGGATTATTCAACACTGAGCCCATAAAATCCTCTCTAAAATTTATGTGATTAAAATGAAAACCATAAAAGTTTAGCATTGTATGACACATAAGTATTCTCTCATACATGTGGGAAAGCATTGAGCATTTTTTTAAAATGTGGTTTTACCTAGAGAAACTGTATTTTATAATTTTAATTAAACCTGGAAAGCTTCTACAGTACTGTGTTGCCTTAGTGGAGAATTTCATGACCACCTTTATTTTTTAAATGAGGCTATTTATTGTGTTACTTTTGTTATTTCCACAATCTTAGAAAATTAACATACAAAAATACTTTTCTGATCCACATGTGATACCCTTCCTTTGACTCTCTTCATTTTTAATAGCACTTTGCATGTATTAAAGCTAAAGATACAATTAAAATGAAATCAGGTAGAAATGTATAGCAATTATTTTTATTGTGATTAGTTTTTTTTTAATTTTGAGAAATATAAAAGTAAAGAAGATGACAACATAATTTAGAATCAAATTGAAAATGGCTTAAAATGGTCAATATTTATTGGTCAAAACTAGACATTTTGGGACCCATCTACCATTACTATAAAATTAAGGAAATGCATTTAGAAATTATTTGTAAGTCAATAAACCTCAAATAAAAAGTTTTCCAAGGTTATTTTGGTAAAATTATTACCTGTACAAAAATTACAACTAATATTTATTTAGCTGAGTTAACATGAAGCAATAGTGACATTCAATAACATTAAACTAATTACATACAGCCACTAATTTCTGCGTAGTGCCTTAAAATAAAATGGATTGTTACTATCCACTGTGTTTAGGGAATTTCTGCTAATATAAGAGACTCAGTTTATAGGCTTCTTGGAATGATTGGGAATAACACAGCTGTTAAAATGCATGAGATTACACTGTAATAGCATCTTTTACCTACTAACAAATCAGGCCAGAAATACTAATAAACATAATCACTGGGCCCTTAATGGAAGATTTCTGCTAATTTTGAAAGCTTTACAATTAGCTGTGATTCAATGAACCTGATTCCCTGTTAAACTGTTAGGGAAGGCAAAACAGTGTTGTTTTAGGAAGGCAATGCTAAAGATTCTATGTGAATTTTTACTTTATAAGGCAAGGTAATTTTAAAAATAAAATTGTTTCATTATTTTTTGTAACTATAAAAAATTCATACATTGCACTAAGATTAAAGTACACTTTTAAATACTCACAACCCACCAGGGCCATTGTACTACCAGCATCTCAGGCTTGCTCTCACACACTTCTCATTGTGCAAGAGACCTTCTTCCTCCTCCAGCCCTGCAAGCCTATTCTGGCCTGAGAATCCTTGTCCTTGCTGTTCCCTTTTCCAGAAAGGCAGTGTTCCTCAGTTCTCTCATAACTAGCTCCTTCTTTTCATTTAAATCTCAGTCAAACATTACTACTTCAAAGTCCTCTTTCCAGAGTTCCCTTTTTAAGTGCTCATCATTTCGCCTAATGCAAGAATTATTCCTTTCTTTTCCTCAGAACAATCATCAAATTTGAATTTATCTTGTTAATGTGTGTGCATAGTTGTTGTTAGACTTTCCTCTGTAGGACATACACTCCATGGAAGCAGAAACATTGTTTGGCTTGTCCACCTCTGCTAACAAACTAATTAATGAAGTAATGGTATACATACACACATGCCCCCCACACACACACATATTTATAAATATATAATATATTTATTGTCATATTGCTCCTGATATTTGGTAGTTTTTTTTTTTTTTTCATTAAAAATTTATTGAGAGGGCTTCCCTGGTGGCACAGTGGTTAAGAATCCGCCTGCCAATGCAGGGGACACGGATTCGAGCCCTGGTCTGGGAAGATCCCACATGCCACGGAGCAACTAAGCCCGTGTGCCACAACTACTGAGCCTGCGCACCTAGAGCCCGTGCTCTGCAACAAGAGAAGCCACCGCGGTGAGAAGCCCATGAACTGCAGCAAAGAGTAGTCACTGCTCGCTGCAACTAGAGAAAGCCCGCGTGCAGCAACAAAGACCCAACACAGCCAAAAATAAATAATTAAAAAAAAAAAATCTATTGAGAGCTTTCAAAGTCCATAAGCATATCTCTGTAGCATATGTTTTAATGATTACAGGGCTTCCACCATTTCAATACACTAGACTTTGTTATCAAATCCTCTATTGTTGGATACTTAGGTTCCTACCATTTTTGCATATTATAAACAATATTTTGACTTACATCCTTGTAGGTACATATTTGAACACTTGCCTGATTATTTCCTCCAGATAAATTCTAAGTTAAACTGCTAAGTAAATAAAAATATACAAATTTAAAATTTTGACTCATATAATCATACTTTTCTACAAAAAGTTTTACCAGTTTCTACTTACATCAACATTGTGTATAAGTGACTATTTCTCCATAGTCTTGGCAATATGGAAATTATCAATACTTGCCGATTCAGTAGGGAAGAATATATCACATCTTTTTTTTTTGGCTGTGTTGGGTCTTCGTTGCTGCACGTGAGCTTTCTCTAGTTGCGGTGAGCGGGGGCTACTCTTTGTTGCAGTGCATGGGCTTCTCACTGCGGTGGCTTTTCTTGTTGTGGAGCATGGGCTCTAGGCGCATGGGCTTCAGCATTTGTGGCTCGCAGGCTCTAGAGCACAGGCTCAGTAGTTGTGGTGCACGAGCTTAGTTGCTCCATGGCATGTGGGATCTTCCCGGACCAGGGATAGAACTCGTGTCCCCTGCATTGGCAGGCGGATTCTTAACCACTGCACCACCCGGGGAAGTCCCTATCATTTCTTTTTTGAATGAATTGTTCATGGCCTTTGGAACATTGGCAAGTTTATCTTGTTCAATGATTTCTAAGATCTATTTACATATTAAGATTATTTAATATATGTGGTCAAATAACTCTGTTACATATAATTTTTTCTAATTTTTATATGTATTTTATCTTTTTCATGTATGTTTAGCTGTTTTATAGTAAAATCTGTTTTCCCTTCAAGTTTTTTATTTTTAGTATCAAGTTTTACAGGGTGCCACTTTATCTCAAGACTATGAAAATTACACACACACACACAAAACATACATAATATGCATATATTATAATATATATCACATATGTACATTCTATATATTGGTCTCATTTTCATCTTTAATATTCAACAAAAATCTATAAGTATTAGAGAAATCACTTTGCAAGTTTGAAAGTGTTGAGGCTTCTATCAGTGTACCATCCTGATAGTTTGATACAAAGTCCTTAATATTTTCTATTGATCTCAAAGAGAACCTCACAAATAATATTGTTCCTGTATAGGACAAAAATGCTAAAATCCCTTAATTGCAAATGTGTCTTTCTCAATTGACTTTAATTTTGTTTCATAAGGATGTGCCTTAAAAGGGGCTGCCTAAACTTCTAAACAGACTTAGAAACTTAGAGTAAGAGTTTAATAGTAAGTACCAGTAATAGAGATTACATGTCTTTAGGTTGCATTTTGGTACCATATAATGTTTTCAGTTATGACTAAAAAACAGCCCACTCTCAAATATATTCTGAAGGTAGATACAGTTTGAAACATCGTGATTTAACAGGTGGCTTAGTGGGTGACTCAGTCCTTTCACTCTGGCTCTAACAATAACATAAAAGGATTTTTTAGTGTGACATCACTTTTCTTTTTTCTTTGATATCAACCACACACAAAAAAAGACTGGGTTATACTTCCAATTGTGCTGTCTTTAACTTGGATAATGAAGTTACCATCCTATCAGTACCTAAGACTTCCTTAAATGTTCTGTTATATTCAACCACATCTCCAAGAGAAGTGATGATGGGGCTAAAGTCCCACTGAGTAAGTAAAGTTTGCTTTTATCATAAACTCATTATTCTCAAGGCAAGGGCTGGAACCTATTTTTGGAAGCCTGAAATATTAAATTTTTCATTTTCATGTTAACTTTTTTCATCTTCTTGCTCTTTTTGTGCATAATAGAAATTAATAATAAGACAAATTGTCACCTGTGTGATACATAGCCATGATTAGTATTTCTGTGGTTCCCTTTAATATTTCAGTGCAAATTTGTTAGAAAATACCATAAATAATAATAACAAAGCTGTTGTAAGGACTGACTATATGCTAAGAGCTTTAAGAATATTAATTCATTTAATCTTCATAGCAAACTCATGAGATTAGTACTATCTATATTCCTACTTGACAGGCAAAACCTGACTGACCAGAAACTTAAGACACTTGTCCAAAGTCACACAGCTAGGAATGGCAGAGATAAGACACAAAGGTAGGCAGACTGCTTCTACAGCCCCTCTCAAAGAGTATACTCTCTACTGCTTCACAAAACTTACAGTTTCCTCCAGCTTCCGTAATCTGAAGTTATGGCAGGGTTATAATGAAAGTAATAGACAACATTTCACTGATCCAGCAAGGCCAACTTCTACAGTTCTAAGGCAACCCGATTTCAATTACTCCTAAGAAGTTCTGGAAATCCTAATGTGTTAGGGGTGTATCATGGGTTTGCCAGTGTACTCTGTCTATAGCATACTTCCCGCGTCATTGCTGAGAAGTTTCCTGCTGTCTAATTTAACTCCCACGTCAGCCTGATTCATTTATTCATTGACATTTATTGAATACTTACTATGTGTCCATTACTGTTCTAGCCACTGGGAAAACAGCAGAGAAGGAAACAAAATCCTTGCTCTTATGAAGCCTATATTCTAGATAACAGTGACGAGTGATAAATAATTTGTCTACTAGCAATAAGTGCTGTGGATGAAAAAGTCAAAGATGGGAAAAGTCACTTTATATGAGATGGTGACATTATATATAAATGTCATCTCAACAATAAGATGACATTTGATTAAAGATCCAAATGAAGTAAAGGAATGATCCATGTAGATTTCTGGGAGAAGGCCACTCCAGGAAGAGTTCTGAAGAATATCCAGAGTACCAGTGTGATTGGAGGGAAGGAAACAGAGGAGAGTAGTATGGTCAAAGAGACAGAGGGGCAGATGAAATGGGAAATGTGTGTGTGTGTGTGTGTGTGTGTGTGTAGTACATGTATATATGCAGACATGCACACATTTCTATGTATTTAAAGTAGAGCCAAAAAGATTAAATGCTGGTTTTCGTGTGTGTATGAGAGAAAGAAAATTAAATATGACTTCAAATGTTTGGCCTAAGCACCTGGAAGAATGGAAGCTATTACAGAAAGATTGAAGGCAATTGGGTGAGCAATTCTGGCAGGGAGCTAGATGTTCAAGTTATAGATATGTTAAATTTGAGATTCCTATTCACTTTCAAAATGGAGCTATTGAACAACCAGTTGCAGTTGTGAGTCCTCCTTGAGGAAGCGTTACTAGCCAGAGGTGAAATCTGGGAGTTGTCATGTTATGAATTGTATTTAATGCCATGAGACTGGGTGAGTTCACCTTCAGAATTCATGTAAAATGAGAAGACAGATGACCAATTTTGATATCGGTTGACATTTAGAGGCTATGAATATGAGAGAGAAATTACATTGTTTGACTGAAGAAAAAGAAATAGAATATAAAATCTGAAGGAATAGAGGATCTTAACATCCTTCAGACAATATTTTATGACAATATTATGTTTTACAACTACACTTTCATAAAAGATACACGGTAGAGTTCATGGAGATAATGTACTTGAATAAGGGAAGAGCCTTTGGCTTTACCAATGAACCAAGAAGAATATAAAGTTGATATTATTTTATGAAAATAAAGGCAATGACAGGGATACATATGTTAATTCTTGGCATGTAATTGGGTCAAGAGCACATGCCAACACATCATTTTCAAGAGGTAAAGATGGAGAATTTGTTATAAATATCCTTAAATGGTCAATGGGTATTAATGAAAAGCAAAGTCTGTTTACAAATTTCCCTGAGTCATTCTTCTTCTTATTAATCTTGCAAGCAATAGGAGGTCAAGTTGTTGAAGAAATGAAAGTGTTCCTTGGCTCTAATCTCACAAAACAGCACAAGAACCCTGGTATATATACGCAGATAATTTCCTAATATACACAGCAGACCATAGTAATAACACAATTTTTTTACATAGAGTGCTAATCCTGGGAACACTTCCTATGCATTTATAAGACAGAATTATTTTTATCTTCATTCATCTATTTCCCCTGTTTACTAATATTAAGAGAATTTCATTATATTAAAGCTGAATTTAGTACTTGTTAATAGCAACATACTAATAGCTGAATCTGGTACATGTTCTTAAATTCGTGCTTGTGTTCTAAGTTTTATATAAGTAACATTTTAAATTTTTTAAAAATAGGGAATGATAAATAAGTATACATTTTCTCAGATGATTTCATGTTGAATGCTCAAGTGAAAAAAAGCTATTGGGTGTGGGCAGATTAGATAATGATCAAATGTTATGTGCTTTTCCTCAGCTTTTTTTTTTTTTTTCATAACATTCATGTCAGGGCCATAACATTAATGAGAGGAATGCAGCATTTGCTGTCAGACTTTATGAACATAAACCTCAATGCTAGGGTGAATAACGAAAACTCGTTAGTAATTTAAGTAATGCTCTGCAAGCTGGATGTACAAAACTTAGGCAAAGAAATCTAAATTATAAATCAAATGAACTACCATTGGCAAAAGTATATATTTCACATGAATTTAAGAGAAGCTAATGGCTTATACACCTTTGATCTCATTTTACCTTGTATATTTTACCATTTAGGACTAATTTAAAGGGTGCAAACTTACAGTTATTAAATAAACAAGTCATGGGGATATAATGTACAACATGGTGACTATAGTTAATAATACTGTATTGTACATCTGAAAGTTGCTAAGAGAGTAGATCTTAAAATTTCTCATCAAAAGAAAAAATTTGTAATTATTTATGGTGATGGATGTTAACTAGATTTATTGTGATCACTTCCCAGTGTAATATACAAATATCGAATCATTATGTTGTATACCTGAATCTAGTAAAAAGTTATATGTCAATTATATTCTCTATGAAATAATTTAAAACAAAATTGACCGTATTATTAGCAACATAATTATAGCTCAATACATACGATTGACCTTTATATATAGACAATTTTTTCCAGCCTTATTGAGATATAATTGACAAATAACACTGTGCAAGTTTAAGGTATACAGTGTGATGATTTGATAATCATATGCATTGTGAAATGATTACCACAATAATATGAGATCTACTCTCTTAGCAAATTTTAAGTACACAATACAGTATCAGTAACTGTATTCACTATTCTGATGTCAATTCTCCCATTATACAAATTTCTGATCCTAATAGTGCTTCCTGACTATTTGCCATTAAAAACTTCTTAGTGTGGTGATTACCCCTTAATGAGGAGATGTCCTTGAAATAGAAGCCTAATTTTCATCTCTGTGTCCCACTTCTTCTGCTTCTTTTTTTTAAACATGTTGAGATACCAATGATATCAAAGAGAAATTTAAGTCAAACTGATGCATTTGGAGGAGTTAAACTTTTTACCTGAACACCTGTATCTATCTTAGTTTAATTAAATCAGTATTTAAAACAGCATTCAACCATAGATCTTAAAAGGATCATTGAATAAAAATTCATTACCTTCCTGCAATTATATATATTTTAATACCTTGGTGGGACAGACTCATTTCAAAATAGTGTGTATGTCCACTGACTTTTAAAATAGGGTATGTCTGATAAATAACATCATGACATACTTTGCTTAATTTATTTAAAACTCCTTGTTTTAAATATAAAGAATATTTGAGTGTGAAAGAGCATTATTTAATTTTCTTACAGTTAAAGATGATGTTTGATTTATTACCAAATTGTAACCATTCTAAATGTATTGAAAGTTAGTAAGCCTCAAGAAAACGTAATGCAATTTAAACATAGGCTGGCATTCTCTACTTTATTTATCTATTTGATATTTAATACAAACTTTATTTATTTAAACATCTTTATTGGAATATAATTGCTTTACAATGTTGTGTTAGTTTCTGCTGTGTAACAAAGTGAATCAGCTATATGTATACATATATCCCCATATCCCCTCCCTCTTGTGTCTCCCTCCCAACCTCCCTATCCCACCCCTCTAGGTGGTCACAAAGCACAGAGCTGATCTCCCTGTGCTACGTAGCTGCTCCCCACTAGCTATTTTACATTTGGTAGTGTATATATGTCAATGCTACTCTCTCACTTCGTCCCAGTTTACCCTTCCCCCTCCCCATGTCCTCAAGTCCATTCTCTCCACCTGCATCTTTATTCCTGTCCTGCCCCTAGGTTCATCAGAACCATTTTGTTTTTAGATTCCATATATATGTGTTAGCATATGGTATTTGTTTTTCTCCTTCTGACTTACTTCACTCTGTATGATAGACTCTAGGTCCATCCACCTCACTACAAATAAATCAATTTTGTTTCTTTTTATGGACGAGTAATATTCCACTGTATATATGTGCTACTTCTTCTTTATCCATTCATCTGTCGATGGATACCTAGGTTGCTTCCATGTCCTGACTATTTTAAATAGTTCTGCAATAAACATTGTGGTACATGACTCTTTTTGAATTGGCATTCTCTACTTTAAGAAGTCAAGTATGATTCTTGTGAGCTAACCTGTGATATAATCGGTGAGAAAGCATGGCCTACATATGCCCACATCTTAAATTTCAAATAGAATCAAATCCCTAATTGTTACTTTCTTCTGTGAAGACAGTTGCTCTCAACAGGATTCTTTAATTAGGAAGAGAAATGGTTCTGGAAAAAGCTCTAACTGATTTTAAAATGTTTTTTAGAAGAAAAATTGGTTGAAATTACTGGCATTAATACATTTGGGTCTGCATGTCAAATGCATATACAGACTTCATTCTTGAATGGCTAAGAGCTACGTACATATAAATAGAACTAAAATGATAGAATTTAAGACTCCAACAGAAGTGTCATCTATGGTTTTCTTAGCACAGCATTTATTCCCTTTTTCTGTTAATGAGAATTCAACTTCTTTGGAACACTGCCCCTCTCTGTCACATACTCTTGGACCATCAATTAAAGTATAGACCCCTTGTGGCCACGATGTGAGCTTGTGACTCAACTTTGGCTGTTTCAGTTCTTTCACCTGGGTATGTGAATTTTGAACAGAGTGCCGTATAGCGTGAAAAGAACTGGAGATGATACAGCTCATATGCAAACACCCCCTTGACTGTTCTTTTGTTCCTGTTCACATCGCTGGATTTTCCTTGGTCCCTCTTTCTGAGACCTAACTATTAGGTTTTCTTTCTGAGATTCCACACTGCCTTGTATACGTCTAATAAATTCTTTTTTGGCTCTAGCTAGGCAGAATCAACTTCTGTTACTTACAAGCAAAAATCTCTGGCCAATGAAAGCTCACAAAAATGATAAAATATTATATGTTAAGAAAAAAATAAATGTTTCTGTGGGGAAGTAATACTAAATAAATTAGAATCGGCACATAAAATGTGCCATAAATCTTAAGTTGGAAAGTACAACAGGCAGGCAAGTGATTAATGAATAAACTGTAACAACCTAGCAGGAAAAAAAATTGACAGTTTTTATTGCTTAGCTGCAGCTATTAGAAATTACATTAGTTCTACAACAAAGATAAAAGTGAAATGGAGATACAGGTGTAGATGAGGTCAAGCTTGGATATTCTTTCACATTGATCCCAGAGATTTTCTTAGAAAAATTCCCCTGATCAACTTTGTTGCCCCTCAGTAGGACTATATATTTTGTTTTGCATATGTTCTAAGCTCTTTTGCATTCTTTAATGCATTTTTAAGCTGAAATTGGGCAGAGCTTGTGGTTACTATGTTTTCTATATCTGGTAGAGTGAATCCTGCAGAATTATTATTCTGTTAACACATATTGACTTCATTCCAGTTAGTAAGCACACACACATACACACACACACACACACACACACATTTATTGGCAATTTGATCTCTAAGACTGCTCTCAATGATTAGGTAGCTGCTGTTGAGACATAATTTCAAATGAATTGGGGGTCTCACAAAGCATATTCTACACAATTTTACCATTAAAAAATATTATTTTACTACAAGTCTTTTCTAAAAGCAACTCTACCTCTTTCTTCATAATCTCATGATATAGCGCTGGTACTATACCATCCACATATTTTTTTTAGTTACATAAACTTCATAAGCCTAAGGACAACATGGCAGAACTATAGTAGCTCTAATACGCTTCAATGCCAATCTATGTAAATTCTTTAAGACAAAATTTATGTCTGTTTAAAACCCAAGGTCTTTATACAATTACAGAAGAGATTTTAGCACACTAGTCAAATAAAGCATTATACGAAAACTTTGACATGCCTGAAAATAAATGCACACAAAAATTTAGTGAACTATGGGAGACTGCTGAGCTCAGGCTCTGGCATGACCTCAGAACTGGGTTCAACTCTCAGAGAGTGTCAGAGCCAAATGACACAACCAAGGCAAAGAGCAGGACAAGGAGGGCTTTATTACTTGCATTTCCCCAGCACCAGTTATTGAAGAGGCAACTAACTGCAGAACAACCATGTGGAAAAGACTGAAACCTACCAGAAAAGATCTCTACAACTAAAGATATAAAGAAGTAACGCCAATGAGACAGAGTCAGCTTTACCCATCACCAGTCCCTCCCATCAAGCCTCTTAGATACCCTCATCCACCAGAGGGCAGACAGCAGAAGCAAGAAGAACTACAGTCCTGCAGCCTGTGGAACAAAAACCACATTCACAGAAAGATAGATAAGATGAAACGGCAGACGGCTATATATCAGATGAAGGAAGAAGATAAAACCCCAGAAAAACAACTAAATGAAGTGGAGATAGGCAAACATCCAGAAAAAGAATTCAGAATAATGATAGTGAAGATGCTCCAGGACCTCGGAAAAAGAATGGAGGCAAAGATCAAGAAGATGCAAGAAATGTTTAACAAAGACCTAGAAGAATTAAAGAACAAACAAACAGAGATGAACAATACAACAAATGAAATGAAAACTACACTAAAAGGAATCAATAGCAGAATAACTGAGGCAGAAGAATGGATAAGTGACATGGAAGACAGAATGGTGGAATTCACTGCAAGGAAAGAATAAAGAAAAAAGAATGAAAAGAAGACATCCTAAGAGACCTCTGGGACAACATTAAACGCAACAACATTCGCATTATACGGGTCCCAGAAGGAGAAGAGAGACAGAAAGGACCAGAGAAAATATTTGAAGAGATTATAGTCGAAAATTTCCATAACATGGGAAAGGAAATAGCCACCCAAGTCCAGGAAGCACAGCGAGTCCCACACAGGATAAACCCAAGGCGAAACATGCTGAGACACATAGTAATCAAATTGGCAAAAATTAAAGACAAAGACAAATTCTTGAAAGCAGCAAGGGAAAAATGACAAATAACATACAAGGGAACTCCCATAAGGTTAACAGCTGATTTCTCAGCAGAAACTCTACAAGCCAGAAGGCAGTGGTATGATATACTTAAAGTGATGAAAGGGAAGAACCTACAGCCAAGATTATTCTATCCGACAAGGATCTCATTCAGATTCGATGGGGAAATCAAAAGCTTTACAGACAAGCAAAAGCTAAGAGAATTCAGCACCACCAAACCAGCTCTACAACAAATGCTAAAGGAACTTCTCAAAGTGGGAAACACAAGAGAAGCGAAGGACCTACAAAAACAAACATAAAACAATTAAGAAAATGGACATAGGAACATACATATCGATAATTACCTTAAATGTGAATGGATTAAATGCTCCAATCAAAAGACACAGGCTTGCTGAATGGATACAAAAACAAGACCCATATATATGCTGTCTACAAGAGACCCACTTCAGACCTAGGGACACATACAGACTGAAAGTGATGGGACGGAAAAAGATATTCCATGCAAATGGAAATCCAAAGAAAGCTGGACTAGCAATACTCATATCAGATAAAATAGACTTTAAAATAAAGAATATTACAAGAGACAAGGAAGGACACTACATAATGATCAAGGGATCAATCCAAGAAGAAGATATAACAATTATAAATATATATGCACCCAACATGGGAGCACCTCAATACATAAGGCAACTGCTAACAGCTACGAAAGAGGAAATCGACAGTAACACAATAATAGTGGGGGACTTTAACACCTCACTTACACCAATGGACAGATCATCCAAAATAAAAATAAATAAGGAAACAGAAGCTTTAAATGACACAATAGACAAGATAGATTTAACTGATATTTGTAGGACATTCCGTCCAAAAATAGCAGATTACACTTGCTTCTCAAGTGTGCATGGAACATTCTCCACAATAGATCACATCTTGGGTCACAAATCAAGCCTCAGTAAATTTAAGAAAATTGAAATCATATCAAGCATCTTTTCTGACCACACACTATGAGATTAGAAATGAATTACAGGGAAAAAAATGAAAGTAACACAAACACATGGAGGCTAAACAATACGTTACTAAATAACCAAGAGATCACTGAAGAAATCAAAGAGGAAATCAAAAAATACCTAGAAACAAATGACAATGAAAACACGATGATCCAAAACCTATGGGATGCAGCAAAAGCAGTTCTAAGAGGGAATTTTATAGCTATACAAGCCTACCTCAAGAAACAAGAAAAATCTCAAGTAAACAATCTAACCTTACACCTAAAAGAACTAGAGAAAGAAGAACAAAAAACACCAAAGTTAGCAGAAGGAAAGAAATCATAAAGATCAGAGCAGAAATAAGTGAAATAGACACAAAGAAAACAATAGCGGGCTTCCCTGGTGGCGCAGTGATTGGGAGTCCGCCTGCCGATGCAGGGGACATGGGTTCGCACCCCGGTCCGGGAGGATCCCACGTGCTGCGGAGCGGCTGGGCCCATGAGCCATGGCTGCTGAGCCTGTGTGTCCGGAGCCTGTGCTCTGCAGCGGGAGAGGCCACAACAGTGAGAGGCCCGCATACCACACACACACAAAAAAACAAAACAATAGCAAAGATCAATAAAACTAAAAGCTGGTTCTTTGAGAAGATAAACAAAATTGATAAACCATTAGCCAAACTCATTAAGAAAAACAGGGAGAGAATTCAAGTCCATAAAATTAGAAATGAAAACGGAGAAGTTACAACAGATACCGCAGAAACACAAAGCATCCTAAGAGACTACTACAGGCAACTCTATGCCAATAAAATGGACAACCTGGAAGAAATGGACAAATTCTTAGAAAGGTATAACCTTCCAAGACTGAACCAGGAGGAAATAGAAAATATGAACAGACCAATCACAAGTAATGAAATTGAAACTGTGATTAAAAATCTTCCAACAAACAAAAGTCCAGGACCAGATGGCTTCACAGGTGAATTCTATCAAACATTTAGAGAAGAGTTAACACCCATCCTTCTCAAACTCTTCTAAAAAACTGCAGAGGCCAACACCACCCTGATACCAAAGCCAGACAAAGATACTACAAATAAAGAAAATTACAGACCAATTGCACTGATGAATATAGATGCAAAAATCCTCAACAAAATACTAGCAAACAGAATCCAACAAAACATTAAAAGGATCATACAGCATGATCAAGTGGGATTTATCCCAGGGATGCAAGGATTCTTCAATATATGCAAATCAATCAGTGTGATACACCATATTAACAAATTGAGGAATAAAAACCATATGATCATCTCAGTAGAAGAAAAAGCTTTTGACAAAATTCAACACCAATTGATGATAAAAGCTCTCCAGAAAGTGGGCATAGAGGGAACGTACCTCAACATAATAAAGGCCATATACGACAAACCCACAGCAAACATCATTCTCAATGGTGAAAAAGTGAAAACATTTCCTCTAAGATCAGGAACAAGACAAGGATGTCCAGTCTCACGACTATTATTCAACATAGTTTTGAAAGTCCTAGCCGTGGCAATCAGAGAAGAAAAAGAAAAGAATACAAATTGGAAAAAAAGAAGTACAACTGTCACTGTTTGCAGATGGCATGATACTATACATACAGAATCCTAAAGATGCCACCAGAAAACCACTAGAGGTAATCAATGAATTTCTTAAAGTTGCAGGATACAAAATTAATGCACAGAAATCTCTTGCATTCCTATACACTAATGATGAAAAACCTGAAAGAGAAATTATGGAAACACTCCCATTTACCATTGCACCAAAAAGAATAAAATACCTAGGAATAAACCTACCAAGGGAGACAAAAGACCTGTATGTAGAATACTATAAGATACTGTTGAAAGAAATTAAAGGTGATGCCAACAGATGAGGAGATATACCATGTTCTTGGATTGGAAGAATCAATATTGTGAAAATGACTATACTACCCAAATCAATCTACAGATTCAATGTGATCCCTATCAAATTACCAATGGCATTTTTTATAGAACTAGAACAAGAAAGCTTAAAATTTGTATGGAGACACAAAAGACCCTGAATAGCCAAAGCAGCCTTGAGGGAAAAAAATGGAGCTGGAGGAGACTCTCTGACTTCAGACTCTACTACAAAGCTACAGTGATCAAGATAATATGGTACTGGCACAAAAACAGAAATATAGATCAATGGAACAGGATAGAAAGCCCAGAGATAAACCCACACACCTATGGTCAACTAATCTATGACAAAGGAGACAAAGATACACAGTGGAGAAAAGACAGTCTCTTCAGTAAGTGGTGCTCGGAAAACTGGACACCTACATGTAAAAGAATGAAATTAGAACATTCCCTAACACCATACACAAAAATAAACTCAAAATGGATTAAAGACCTAAATGTAAGCCTGGACACTATAAAACTCTTAGAGGAAAACATAGGAAGAACACTCTTTGACATAAATCACAGCAAGATCTTTTTTGATCCACCTCCTAGAGTAATGGAAATAAAAACAAAAATAAACAAATGGGACCTAATGAAACTTCAAAGCTTTTGCACAGCAAAGGAAACTATAAACAAAACGAAAAAACAACCCTCAGAATGGGAGAAAATATTTGCAAATGAATCAACAGACAAAGGATTAATCTCCACAATATATAAACAGCTCATGCAGCTCAATATTAAAGAAACAAACAACCCAATCCAAAAATGGGCAGAAGCCCTAAATAGACATTTCTCCAAAGAAGACATACAAATGGCCAACAGGCACTTGAAAAGCTGCTCAATATCACTACTTTTTAGAGAAATGCAAATCAAAACTACAATGAGGTATCACCTCACACCAGTTAGAATGGGCATCATCAAAAAATCTACAAACAACAAATGATGGAGAGGGTGTGGAGAAACGGGAACCCTCTTGCACTGTTGGTGGGAATGTAAATTGATACAGCCACTATGGAGAACAGTATGGAGGTTCCTTAAAAAAGTAAAAATAGCATTACCATATGATCCAGCAATCCCAGTACTGGGCATATACCCTGAGAAAACCATAATTCAAAAAGACACATGCACCCCAATGTTCATTGCAGCAGTATATTACAATAGCCAGGTCATGGAAGCAACCTAAATGCCAATGGATAGATGAATGGATAAAGAGGATGTGGTACATATATATATAATGGAATATTACTCAGCCGTAAAAAGGAACGAAATTGAGTCATTTGTTGAGACATGGATGGACCTGGAGACTGTCACACAGAGTGAAGTAAGTCAGAAAGAGTAAAACAAATGTATATTAACGCATGCATGTGGAACCTAAAGAAATGGTACAGATGAACCGGTTTGCAGGCACAAGTTGAGACACAGATGTAGAGAATAAACGTATGGACACCAAGAGGGGAAAACCGTGGTGGGGTGGGGATGGTGGTGTGCTAAATTGGGCGATTGGGATTGACATGTATACACTGATATGTATAAAATTGATGACTAATAAAAAAAAATTAGTGAACTATGAAGATTAAAAATCAATACCAAAGAGAAAAAATTTACTACTTGGTCACAAACAGCATTCTGAATATCTTGGCAATCCAGACAAAGAGCAGAACATGATCACTTTTGCCATTCAGGGTCTCAACCCCTGTGAGCATAAGCAATTGTGAGAGCCCTGCAGAAATGTGTCTAAAGGGCCAGTTGCTGCTCAGCTCACACTTACTGGTCCCATGAAGAAATGCAAACTCTAGTAACCAGATTACCCAAGTTTTTAGAGAGATTAGAATTTCAGACTTTATGTGAAATCTCCCAAGTTTGAAGTTTAGAAATTAATCCATAGTTAGTAGATTAAAACCAAAAAGTAGCTCTGGGATCAGACTGCTGGAGCTTATGCCTTGGCTTCATCATTTACTGTTGCTTTTCCATGGACACGACAATCACTCTCGCTATACCTCATCTGGAAAAACAATGATAATATCAGCTTCATAGAGGTTTTGTAAGGACTTCAAGGAGATAAAGGAGTTTCTGATAAATTATAAGAATTTAATACATTAGCCATTTTTGCTATTTAAAACAATATGTAGTAGAACCAAAATATGTCTGTAGTGATAGATATAGGTCACTAGTTTAGATATGTGATTTATAATTGTTACTACTGTCCAGAAGGGAAAACATATCTATTTTTCAGAGAAAACTTTATCTATAGCATTTATCTCTAAAATAATATTTTTTCATGCAAAACTTCACATAGATGTTGCAATACATAAAATAGGTATAACCTAGACAGAGTTCTGTTTTATGACACACCTTCACTCTCTCCCCCAACTCCTACTTTCCAGCAAAGTTTAATCTTAACCAAAAAATCAAGTGGTATCTTGAGCCTTGCAATAATACTAAAATACGCTATACAGCATTCAACAATAAGAACTTGATTTCATGTATGTCAATCTGTTTCTAATATAGACTTTTCTCTAAACAAGATTCACTGTCCATCAAGTCATATGAGAATTCTCATAATGTACATATAACATATACCTTACTCCCAAATCTAAACTGGCTAGATCTGGGATTAAACTATCAAATATATTTTAAGATAAAAGGCAACAATGCTTCTGTAGTTTGCCTCAAAAATTTTTTTTTAATTCTTCATTTATCAGCAAAGGATTATCTAACATCACAGAACCCCAGGAGAGAAAGCGCACCTATCTCACTTCTTTATGAAACTTCAACTTCCCACAGCAATATCCCTTAAGAAATAGTTACTGTTTTTTCTTCTCCTTGCCTTCCCAAAGACAAATCAGGACACCACCTCAGGCAAGCTCTGGTTCTACAGAGGAACTTTTTATTATTCAAAATTTAGGTCTTGATATAGATGTTATAGGCTGCTTCATTCCAACCTGCATTAGGAAGATTTCCATTCTGAAAAACCAGCCCACTTGATACTTATCTAAACTGGTCTCGCTGCTTTGTCATGACATGATTTATTTCCAAATTTCTCTTCTGATAGTTCACAAAGTGCTTCATGTCAAGCATAAAGGATTACTAATTACCTCTTCAACTTGTCAGGTCTCTGAAATACATGAATTACATGTCCACTGGCATTATATAACATCAACCAACAGAACCTAGCCTGAGGATATAACCTTCTATCATCTGTGCCTAGCCTCAATTAAAAATTTAGTTGCCCATGTGTACAGGTTAAAGCATATAGGCAAACATGTTCAGGAACACAAAGGTTATGAATATGCTGTGCCTTTCCTTGGCTGCCTCATATTTCACTGCTCCACTAACTCTACACAACCTCTTTGAAACCTGTAATTAACACTTTGAAATACTGACGAGTTCACTGTACCCTTTCTGCCTACAGCTGAAAACATAAGAAGGACATGCATTGTCAGTTTACAGAAAATATATGGCCAAGATTGCACAAGCCACCTCAGTTTATAGTGATAATTAGTTGAAATGATATATGGCACATTTACAATTTGTTTTAAATATATAAAGTTAAAAGAATGTTAATAAATAAAATGTTAATAATTTGAATTTACTTTCATGAAAACAATGACCAAAGTGTATCACTCTGTAGAAATCTGTCCATACTGAGGTACTTAGGAGAATCAATGAGACACAATCTCATCTATCAATATAGTCACCTATTCTTTCCTTGGTATTTTAATTCTAACACATTCTCCAGGTTTCCAAGAAAATAATTACTCTTCTTCATAAAAATAATCATGTCGTCACTTAATAGAATACAATTCCCTATACACACTGAAAAGCTTCCAGTTGAGTGCATTAAGTTTTGCAAAAACATCTATTGTAATTTAAATTATGAAATATAAAGCCACTCTAGAATTTCTGTCTATAAAAGCAACTCATTGAGAAAATTCTTCATATTACAATGGGATAATTCCCCCCCCTTAAGGTGCTTTATATCTGAAAGCACAAATTAGAGGATAAAATTAAAAGACACTTCTCAATGAGATAAATTGTAAATGATATTTTCTGTTAATTTTATCTAAAATGTCTAAGATTGAAGCACATTTTAGGGAATTTCAAATTATTATTACTTTGCTTATTTTAAATATTGGAGCTATCTGAAAATATTAGGAAAAAAAAAGAAAAATATCACTGTTTCATATGAGTATTTCCAGTCATCTTTTGGCTTGGCTACAACTGTTTATCTCTAAATTTGAATAATCTTAAAAATAACACTAAAGATTTATACAATATCTTCTTTTAAAAGATTGTATTTGACATTGTTAACAGTGATTGTTAATTGCTGTACTTATTAGTTTCAAAATGACATTGTGTTATACCTGGCTGATAACTTGAAAGCTCTGTAGTTATAAGAAATGACAAAATGTTATTAAATTTCCTATATAATTAATTCAGCCTTTTCTCAGTTCATGTGAGATCAACTGTACCAAAATTAAATAACAATTTAGAAGAACTGCATAAGATAGGTCTAGATAATGTATACATTAATTTCTACCTTGAAAAACAATAGAATAAAGTTTTTTCCCAAATTGCCTTAGAAAGTTTACAAATTTTACCATATTAGAATATTTTAAAAAATCAATAAGTTGAAAGTTGGCACTAGTAAAGACCACAGTTTCTGATCAGAATGTATTAAAGATAGAAACACTAATAAACTTAGAAAAATAAGCCAAAAATGTTTCTTCATCTGAAAAGTTCAAAACTATTTACTCAATTATATAATTTTTAAAAACTGCAGAATATTTTAAACACTACATATCAGAACCTATTGATGAGAAACTAAACAGTTCTCAGAAGAAAAAAATCCTTAATATTCATAATAATGAAGAAGAAAAATGGAAAATAAGTGAATTAAACATCCAACATATAAAGTTAGAAAAAGAACAAGATGATAAACCTACAGAAGAGAGAATAAAGTATTTGAAAATGATAAAAAAATATAAATTGATGAATAAGGAAACAAATATAAAGCTGATAAGCCAAATAAATTCAGTAAGGTAAAAAAAAACAACAAAAGCTAACCTTTTAAGTATTCTAATCAAGAAAAAAAGGGAGGAGAATGCATAAATACACAAAGTGAATAAGAAAAAATAGCAAGTAAACAATAGGTACTATAACAAACCTTAAGAGGATCCTTAAATGCTTTTTAGCAATCATACTCTACATCCTAATTCATTTTTCTTTCATTCTCTCAGAAAACTATTTCATATATTTTCTTCTTTCCCCAGCTTATCACCCATATTCATTCTCAATTTATTCTTTTGCTCCCTACTGCACTAAGAATACTGAAACAACCATCAGAGAACTTTCACAGGCTCTCTAGCACCTCTACTGACATACTTTAACATCTCATTTACTATCACAGAAAAAAAGAAAAAAACTGTGTATTCTCCTATGTAAAAAGCTATACATTCTCCCATTCCCAAAATCTCCTCAAAAATGTAACTCCAGAAAGTTCCCCCCATCCTTCATACATCACAAATTTAAGGAGATTATTTCCACCAGCACCGACAGTGTAAAAATATCCTGTTATTCTATCTGGAAGAAAAGAAAACATTTCTTTCTTTTGATTCCACTTTACCCATCAGCTACCACCCATTTGTATCTTCCTATTTATAGCAAAGTTTCTTGAAACATTTCTTTCCACCTAAAATCTCTAATTCTACTCAATTCATTTTCTCTGAAACTCACTGAAACTGCCTTTTGCCCACCCTGCTTCACCAAAAATTTGCAGGAAATTTACAATATGCTAGATAATGTACAGTGCTGGGAATACCCAAAGTTTAATGAGATACAGGCTTTGCTTCTGAGAAATTTCTAATGTAAAACAGTCATTACTTTCCCTAGGATTATAAATATTTAAGATAAAAAACAGACACCATCAACTAAAACAGTCTTTTTTTTTTAAAGTACAATAAAATTGTTACATTGTAAATCCAGACATCCTGGCACTGCTAACTCTGATTGCAACTACCACCACTTCCATTGGCTAACATCACTGCCACCACTGCTATAAAGCTCAGTAAAATTCAGTTTTTACCTTCAGAAGTCCTCCTTTGGATGCTAATCTGATGGCCTGGTGCTGGCTGCTCAAAAAATGCTGTCTTTTTCATCTCCCTTTCTATTTTTCTTATTTGAAATCAGCAGTTAAAAGAAAACTATCTCTGGTCTGTCTGGGAGAACTAAGACTAGAACTGGAACTTTCCAGTGTGTCTGCATTTCTCCACATGACATTGTGAAATACTTGAATTTGAAGGCTCAGTCCCTTTTGCTGGTTTTTCTTGGCTATGGATGTGAACCTCATTAACTCTTCAAAAATGAAGAATCTGCAGCACAGAGAGGTTGAATAGGTTGATGTAACTTGAAATCTACACTTCAAATTTCAGAGGCAATGCTTTTTCTTTGTATATCAAGGTCTAGAGTCAGTAGACCTAAGTGTCTCAGGTTTACAAAAGGGCTTTATTTTGCTAATATCTTAACAGGAAAAACAAAAACAACCTTTCCTTTTAGGACATTTCAGTTAAGTAAAAGATATATAAGTTTGAAATAATACCAAAAGTTGTATACCAGTATATAAGTATACCCATGTAGACTGATAGTGTGAGAGTTCAGAAGTCAGACTTTCTTAGTTAGAATTGAAACTCTGACATATACTACTTTGCAACCTGGAGAAGGTGAGTTAAACCCTCTCCATATGAGTTTCCTCACCTGTAAAAGAGGAATAACAGTACTTCTAGTCCATAGGGTAGTGGTTCAGATTGATTGTTTTATATGTAAAGTCCTAGAACTGTGTCTGGAACACAAGCTCTTAAACAGTAGCTATCATTTCTGTTTCTGATTCTAGTCACTAATCTGAAGAGTTAATAGTGCAGGGGTGCATGAAGAGCAGTTATAAAAGATTTCAATTATTAAAACCTAGGTCACAACATGATATGAGGAATATAAGTGAATATAACATGGAATTTGACCATATAAAAAGTTAATAGAAACTGTCATATTTGTAAGGGCTCAGAAAATATACCACCACTCAAATATCTTTCCTAGAAAGTTTAGTTAAGATTACATTCTGGGCTTCCCTGGTGGCGCAGTGGTTGAGAATCTGCCTGCTAATGCAGGGGACACATGTTCGAGCCCTGGTCTGGGAGGATCCCACATGCCGCGGAGCAGCTGGGCCCGTGAGCCACAACTACTGAGTCTGCGCATCTGGAGCCTGTGCTCCGCAACAAGAAAGGCTGTGATAGTGAGATGCCCGTGCACCGCGATGAAGAGTGGCACCCACTTGCCACAACTAGAGAAAGCCCTCACACAGAAATGAAGACCCAACACAGCAAAAATAAAAAAAAAGATTGCATTCCATCTAGCCAAGAGATGAACCCAAAGGTAAAAAATATAAAAATGGGTAAATGATGTATACAGGAATGATACAAACATTCAAACATTAAACACGAGTGGCATTTAATAGCTGCTGAACACTTAATTGCAGCCCTGAATGCAAGTATAGACAATATACGTTGGAGTAAAAGTATTATATAAAAGTTTCTATATGGATTTATGCTAACACAGATGGGGAAGTTCAGTATGGGAAAAGAGCAAGAACAGAGAAATATCCAGTTCTTCTACTTTATACCATGTGCAAAAGTGATACAGTTACTCTCCTAATCTTGCTAAATAAAGAAATATAGGTGATTTTTTCTCCAAAGAAAAACAGTGTTCACTAGTTTAATTACAAATAATTTGTTTTTCTTATATATACTGCAGAGAATAAAGCAAGGAAACCCAGTTCAACAGCCAAAGCAAAAAAACAAAGGCAGCATCAAAGAAAAAGGAAAGAAAATTTAATGACAGGCAAAATTGCTCATAATATGTTAGACGAGAAAAGTAGCATATAAAATTACATATAGTATGATTCTAATTTTGAGAAAAGCATCTCTCTACTAGTGTAAGAGATGATAAAGGTCTACTTAAACTGAACTTTAAATAATTGTAGGTGTAGATACCTGAACATTTTCTGCAAAGCACAAAGAAAGCAATACACAAGAAGACAACTTCCAAGAACAGACCAAAGATGGACAAGGTCACTATGGGACTCAGAATGGAAAATCAGCAAAATATGTGTCACAAACTCTGTTGAAAATCAGCTCAGAGCATCAGAAAAAAATTCTCTTAGTTATATCTGATCTTGTGTTTTTGACAAATCTCTTACTGAAGAGATATTACAAATTAATATAGCAATCCCTTTGAGGCCTCTGTATGTTAGGATTATATACATTATATTTAAGTTTATGATGATGAAATAGAAAAAAATTCTGGTTCTAAAGTATGTCATCATTCTAAAGAATCATTTTTTTATTTAATAAAGTTTCAAGTTAAATGATTACTCCAGAAATGTAAAACAACTAGTATCAAGTGTTTAATATTGTTCTTGACTATCTTTGACTCTAAAACCTTAAGTGCTTTAAAAGAGATTGCAGTCAAGATGGTGGAGTACAACGACGTACTCTCACTCCCTCTTGTAAGAGCACCGGAATCACAGCTAACTGCTGAACCATCATCGACAGGAAGACACTGGAACTCACCAAAAAAGATACCCCACATCCAAAGATGAAGGAGAAGCCACAATGAGATGGTAGGAGGGGCACAATCACAATAAAATCAAATCCCATAACTGCTGGGTGGATGACTCACAAACTGGAGAGCAATTATACCACAGAAGTTCACCCACTGGAGTGAGGGTTTGGAGCCTCCCATCAGGCTTCCCAACCTGTGGGTCCAGAAATGGGAGGAGGTATTCCCAGAGAATCAGACTTTGAAGGCTAGTGGGATTTGACTGCAGAACTTTGACAGGGCTGGGGGAAACAGACACTCCACTCTTGGAGGGCACACACAAAGTAATGTGTGCATCAGGACCCAAGAGGAAGGAGCAGTGACCCCATGGGAGACTGAACCAGACCTACCTGCTGGTGTTGGAGGGTCTCCTGCAGAGGCAGGGGGTGGCTGTGGCTCACCACAGGGACAAGGACACTGGCAACAGAAGTTCTGGGAAGTAATCCTTGGCATGAGCCCTCACAAAGTCTGCCATTGGCCTCACCAAAGAACCTCTAGGCTCCATGCTGGGTCGCCTCAGGCCAACAACCAACAGGGAAGGAACTCAGCCCCACCCATTAGCAGACAACCAGATTAAAGTTTTACTGAACTATACCCATCAAAGGAACACTCAGCTCTACCCACTACCAGTCCCTCCCATCAGGAAGCTTGCACAACCTCTTAAATAGCCTCACCCACCAGACAGACAGCAGAAGCAAGAAGAATTACAATCCTGCAGCCTGTGGAATGAAAACCACATTCACAGAAAGATAGACAAAATTAAAAGGCAGAGGACTATGTACCAGATGAAGGAACAAGATGAAATTCCAGATAAACAACTAAATGAAGTGGAGATAGGCAACCTTCCAGAAAAAGAATTCAGAATAATGACAGTGAGGATGATCCAGGACCTCAGAAAAAGAATGGAGGCAAAGATCAAGAAGATGCAAGAAATGTTTAACAAACACCCAGAATAATTAAAGAACAAACAGAGATGAACAGTACAATAACTGAAGTGAAAAGTGCACTAGAAAGAATCACTAGCAGAATAACTGAGGCAGAAGAATGAATAAGTGACCTGGAAGACAAAATGGTGGAATTCACTGCAAGGAAAGAATAAAGAAAAAAGAATGAAAAGAAATAAGGACAGCCTAAGACACCTCTGGGACAACATTAAACACAAGTTTCGAATTATATGGGTCCCAGAAGGAGAAGAGAGAGAGAAAGGACCCAAGAAACTATTTGAAGAGATTATAGTTGAAAACTTCCCTAACATGGGAAAGGAAATAGCCATCCAAGTCCAGGAAGCACAGAGAGTCCCATACAGGATAAACCCAAGGAGAAACACGCCGAGACCCATAGTAATCAAACTGACAAAAATTAAAGAAAAACTATTAAAAGCAACAAGGGAAAAACGACAAATAACATACAAGGGAACTCCCATAAGGTTAACAGCTGATTTCTCAGCAGAAACTCTCAAGCCAGAAGGGAGTGGCACAATATATTTAGAGTGATGAAAGGGAAGAACCCACAACCAAGATTACTCTACCCAGCAAGGATCTCATTCAGATTTGATGGAGAAATCAAAAGCTTTACAGACAAGCAAAAGCTAAGAGAATTCAGCACCACCAAACCAGCTCCACAACAAATGCTAAAGGAATTTCTCTAAGTGGGCAACAAGGGAAGAAAAGGACCTACAAAAACAAACCCAAAACAACTAAGAAAATGGTAATAGGAACATACATATCGATAATTACCTTAAATGTGAATGGATTAAATGCTCCAACCAAAAGACACAGGCTCACTGAATGGAAACAAAAACAAGACCCATCTATATGCTGTATACAAGAGACCCACTTCAGACCTAGGGACACATACAGTCTGAGAGTGAGGGGATGGAAAAAGATATATTCCATGCAAATGGAAATCAAGAGAAAGCTGGAGTAGCAACACTCATATCAGATAAAATAGACTTTAAAATAAAGAATGTTACAAGAGACAAGGAAGGACACTACATAATGATCAAGGGATTAATCCAAGAAAAATATATAACAATTATAAATATATATGCACCCAACATAGGAGCACCTCAATACATAAGGCATATGCTAACAGCTATAAAAGAGGAAATTGACAATAACTCAATAATAGTGGGGGACTTCAACATCTCACACCAATGGACAGATCATCCAGACAGAATTAATTAGGAAACAGAAGCTTTAAATGACACAATAGACCAGATAGATTTAATTGATATTTATAGGACATTCCATCCACAAACATCAGATTACACTTTCTTCTCAAGTGCACATGGAACATTCTCCAGGATAGATCACATCTTGGGTCACAAATCAAGCCTCAGTAAATTTAAGAAAATTGAAATCATATCAAGCATCTCTACTGACCACAAGGCTATGAGATTAGAAATCAGTTACAGGGACAAAAACATTAAAAAACAGAAACACATGGAGGCTAAACAATACATTACTCAATAACCAAGAGATCACTGAAGAAATCAAAGAGGAAATCAAAAAATACCTAGAGAGAAATGACAACGAAAACACGATGGTTCAAAACCTATGGGATGCAGCAAAAGCAGTTTTAAGAGGGAACTTTATAGCAATACAGTCATACATCAAGAAATGAGAAAAATCTCAAATGAACAATCTAACCTTACACCTGAAGGAACTAGAGAAAGAAGAACAAACAAAACCCAAAGTTAGAAGAAGGAAAGAAATCATTATGATCAGAGCAGAAATAAACAGAAACAAAGAAAATAATAGCAAAGATCAGTGAAAGTAAAAGCTGGTTCTTTGAGAAGCTAAACAAAATTGATGAACCTTTAGCCAGACCCATCAAGAAAAAGAGGGAGAGGACTCAAATCAATAAAATTAGAAATGAAAAAGGGGAAGTTACAACGGACACTGCAGAAATATAAAGCATCATGAGAGACTACTACAAGCAACTCTATGCCAATAAAATGGAGAACCTGGAAGAAATGGACAAATTCTTAGAAAGGTATCACCTTCTAAGACTGTACCAGGAAGAAATAGAAAATATGAACAGACCAATCACGAGTAATGAAATGGAAACTGTGATTAAAAATCTTCCAACAAACAAAAGTCCAGGACCAGATGGCTTCACAGGTGAATTCTATCAAACATTTAGAGAAGAGCTAACACCTAACCTTCTCAAACTCTTCCAAAAAATTGCAGAAGGAGCACTCCCAAACTCATTCTATGAGGCCACCATCACCTGATACCAAAACCAGACAAAGATACTACAAGAAAAAGAAAATTACAGACCAATATGACTGATGAATATAGATGCAAAAATCCTCAACAACATACTAGCAAACAGAATCCAACAGCACATTAAAAGGATCATACACCATGATCAAGTGGGATTTATCCCAGGGATGCAATGATTCTTCAATATATGCAAATCAATCAATGTGATACACCATATTAAAAAATTTAATAGTAAAATCCATATGATCATCTCAACAGATGGAGAAAAAGCTTTTGACAAAATTCAACACTCATTTATCATAAAAACTCTCCCGAAAGTGGGCATAGAGGGAACCTACTTCAACATAATGAAGGCCATATACAACAAACCCACAGCAAACACCATTCTCAATGGTGAAAAACTGAAAGCATTTCTTCTAACATCAGGAACAAGACAAGGATGTCCACTATCATTTAACATATTTTTGGAAGTCCTAGCCATGGCAGTCAGAGAATAAAAAGAAATAAAAGGAATACAAACTGGAAAAGAAGTAAAACTGTCACTGTTTGCAGATGACTTGATACTATACATAGAGAATCCTAAAGATGCCACCAGAAAACTACTAGAGCTAATCAATGAATTTGGTAAAGTTGCCGGATGCAAAATTAATGCACAGAAATCTCTGCATTCCTGTAAGCTAACAACGAATGATCAGAAAGAGGAATTAAAGAAACAATCCCATTCATCATTGCAACAAAAAGAATAAAATACCTAGGAATAAACCTACCTAAAGAGGTAAAAGACCTGTACTCAGAAAACTATAAGACAATGATGAAAGAAAGCAAAGATGACACAAACAGATCGAGAGATATACCATATTCTTGGATTGGAAGAATCAATATTGTGAAAATGACTATACTGCCCAAAGCAATCTACAGATTCAATGCATTCCTATCAAATTACCAATGGCATTTTTTACAGAAGTAGAACAAAAAATCTTAAAATTTGTTTGGAGACACAAAAGACCCCAAATAGCCAAAGCAATCGTGAGGGAGAAAAACGGAGCTGGAGGAATCAGACTCCCTGACTTCTGACTCTTCTACAAAGCTACAGTAATCAAGACAATAGGGTACTGGCACAAAAACGGAAATATAGATCAATGGAACAGGATAGAAAGCCCAGAGATAAACTCATGCACCTATATTCAACTAATCTATGAAAAAAGAGGCAAGGATATACAATGGAGAAAAGACAGTCTCTTCAATACGTGGTGCTCGGAAAACTGGACACCTACATGGAAAAGAATGAAATTAGAACATTCCCTAACACCATACACAAAAATAAACTCAAAATGGATTAAAGACCTAAATGTAAGACTGTACACTATAAAACTCTTAGAGGAAAACATAGGAAGAATACTCTTTGACATAAATCACAGCAAGATCTTTTTTGAGCCACCTCCTAGAGTAATGGAAATAAAAACAAGAATAAACAAATGGGACCTAATGAAACTTCAAAGCTTTTGCACAGCAAAGAAAACTATAAACGACGAAAAGACAACCTTCAGAATGGGAGAAAATATTTGCAAACGAATCAGCAGACAAAGGATTAATCTCCAAAATATATAAACAGCTCATGCAGCTCAATATTAAAAAAACAACCCAATCCAAAAATGGGCAGAAGCCCTAAATAGACATTTCTCCAAAGAAGACATACAGATGGCCAAGAGGCACATGAAAAGCTGCTCAACATCACTAATTGTTACAGAAATGCAAATCAAAACTGCAGTGAGGTATCACCTCACACTGGTTAGAATGGGCATCATCAGAAAATCTACAAACAACAAATGCTAGAGAGGGTGTGGAGAAAAGGGAACCCTCTTGCACTGTTGGTGGGAATGTAAATTGATACAGCTAACATGGAGAACAGCATAGAGGTTCCTTAAAAAACTAAAAATAGAACTACCATACGACCCAACAATCCCACCACTTGCCATATACCCAGAGAAAACCATAATTCAAAAAGACACATGCACCCCAATGTTCATTGCAGCACTATTTACAATAGCCAGGTCATGGAAACAACCTAAATGCCCATGGACAGATGAATGGATAAAGAGGATGTGGTACATATATACAATGGAGTATTAGTAGTCAGCCATAAAATGGACCGAAACTGGGTCATTTGTGGAGACATGGATGGATGTAGAGACCATCATACTGAGTGAAGTCAGAAAGAGAAAAACAAATATCGTATATTAACATATATGTGGAATCTAGAAAAATGGTACATATGAACCGGTTTGCAAGGCAGAAATAGAGACACAGATGTGGAGAACAAACATATGGACACCAAGGGGGGAAGTGGTGTTGGGGGGTGGTGGGATGAATTGGGAGATTGGGATTGACATATATACACTAATATGTATATAAGAACTTGCTGTATAAAAATAAATAAATAAAATTCAAAAAAGATTGCATTTTAAAGGTGCGATAGTATAAAATTTAGGTTATGCAAAATGAGTAACTCTAGAGATTTGCTATGCAACATTGTGTTGTAGTTGACAATCCTGTATTGTGCACATAAAAAAAATTAAGATGGTAAATCTCATGTTAAGTGCCCTTACCATAAGTAAAGAAATTTTTAAATGAATAAATATATATAAAATAAAATAATTAGGTAAACCTGTATTTAAATCCTGCTTCTGATACTTTCCAGTAGTGTGAGAGAGAAAACATACTTCTCTGAGATTTTTATCTTACTATACATAAAACAGAATTAAAGGGACTACTTTCAGTACGCTTTCTTTCTTTCCTTTTTTGATGAGCTTGTTTTTAATTCATAATGTTTCTTTTTTTCCCCTCAACATCATACTCTTTATTTATTTTTAAATGTTTTTAATTAAAAGAAGTTTTATTTTATATTGGACTCTCATGAGAACAAAATAAAACAGTTGAATGAGTCAGTTAATATAGTACTTGGGAATTTGTGATCAACATGCTTCTTCTCTTCCCCTATTCCACTACTCTGAGATTTTTGCTCATGTTCATTATTTCCATACTTCCATCATTGTCAAATTTCTATCATATATAATCATAAATATAGGTTTAATCATCAGTCACCTCAAATAAGCTAAGCATTCCTTAAGGCAAATGCATCTTTCATTTACCTTTTTCATTTCTATAAGTGAAGTACAATAACACCCCAGGATAACCTACATGCCTGCCCTTTGTGTTCCCGTACTACTAGTCACATGCCTCTCTATAACATAGACATTTTATTATAATGTTTTGATTAGGAATCTGTGACTTCTGAAAATATGTAAAATCACTGAGGGCAGGAATACAGTGTCTCTCAGCTTGAAAATGATCGATATTTGTCCTAGATAAAACCATGGTCTCATGTTACCACTGTTTTCTATTTAAGGTACATATAGCACTCACATCTGAGAATACTGTGGTGAAAATGATAGGTGCTCTTCCTGTGCCTCTGGTGCTCACAGTTTGATTTTCTCTTTAACCCCAAGTGAAACTCTTCAAACATCTAACAATCGTTAACTGCAGATAAAGCCAGGCTCAGCACTGCATTAGTAGTTTGGGGAGATATGGAGATATAAGATAAAATCTCTATATTATCAGAGAATGCATTTGGAGAAAAAAAAATACATGAAATGACACTGAGCAAGACAGCATTAATAAGTTTAGGCTTGTATTTTAAGTTATGAGGCACACAGTGGAATATTAGGAGGAAGAGAGGCAGATTTGAAATCAGATTTTGAAATATAGTAAGAAGATTAATAATTTATTTTCCAGATTAGTGTTTTCCAAATCTAATTATATGAGTTATCTGAGGTGATTATTAAAAATATGAAATGGAAGTATCCAGAGAAGATGATGTCATTGTCAACAAGCACTGTGATTTCTTATTTTCTGTGAAGTTTTTGAAAACTGTTCTAGAGGACGAGGAGCCATGAAAAAAATATTTTTCTAACACCTTCATTGAGAAATAATTTAAATACCACAAAATTCATCTGCTTTAAGTGTGCAATGCCATGATTTTAATGGATAGAGTTATATAATCATCACCACAATACAATTTTAGAATATTCCCATTACCCCAAGATCCCTAGTGCTCACTTGCAGTTACTTCATTTTCCCACCTCTATCCCTAGGAAACTATTAGTCTACTCTCCATCTCTATAGCTTTGCCTTTTCTAGATATTTCATATACACGGAATCATACTTTATGTGATCTTCTGTGATTGGCTTCTTCCCCTTAGCATAATGCTTTTTAGTTTCACTTATGCTGTAGTATCAGTAGTTTGCTATTGGTATTGCTGAATAGCATTTCATTATATGGATATACAGTATTTTGTCCATTTGCCAATTGAGGGATGTTTTTTCCACCTCCATTTTTGGCTATTATGAATAATTCCGTTATGAACATTTGTAAACAGACTATATGTGGACATGTTTTCATTTCTCTTGGGTAGATTTCTAAGAATGGAATTTATGTTTAACTTTTTTAGGAGTTTTTGATAGTGGCTGTACTATATTAGATGCCAATCAGCAATTTATGGAAGTTCTAGGTTCTCTACAACATCATTAACACTTGATATTGGCTGTCTTTTTGATTATAACATTCTCGGATGTGAACTGCAATCTCATTTTGGTTTCAGTTTGGAATTCCTAATGACTAAAGGTGTTGAGTATATTTACATGTGTTTATTGATATCCACTTATCATCATTAGTGAAACGTCTATTCAAGTTGTTTGCCCACTTTTTTAATGTTCCGATATCTTATTTTTTTCCAGCTTTATTGAGATATAATTAACATATAACATTGTGTAGGTTTAACGTCCACAATATGATTGATTACATTTAAACATCATAAAATGATTACCACAGCAGGATTAGTTAACACCTCCATCACATCAAGTAATTACTGTTTCTTCCTTGTGCTGAGAGCATTTAAGTTCTACTCTCTCAGCAATTTTCAGGTATGTAATACAGTATTATTAACTACGGTCACAATGCTGTACGTTAGATCCCCAGAAAGTATTCATCTTATAACTTGAAGTTTGTATCCTTTGACCAACATTTCCTTATTCTCCCTCCACATACTACGTCTCCACTCCTGCTCCCAGTCCCTGGCAACCACCATTCTACAATCTGTTTCTATGATTTCGGCTTTTTTAGATTCCACATATAAGTGATATCACACAGTATTTGTCTTTATCTGACTCATTTCACTTAGCATAATGCCCTCAAGGTCCATCCATGTTGTTGCAAATGGCAGGATTTCCTTCTTTCTCATGACTGAACAGTATTCCTTCATGTATATATCACATCTTCTTTATCCATTCATTTGCTAACAGACACTTAGGTTGTTTCCATATCTTGGCTATTGTGAGTAATGCTGCAATGAACATGGGAATGCAGATATCTCTTTTTGAGGTCCTGATTTCATTTCCTTTGGATATATATCCAGGAGTGGATTGCTGGATTATATGATAATTCTGTTTTTACTTTTTAGAGGAACCTCCATACTCTTTTCCATAGTGAGTGTACCAATTTTGTTGGTGCTGCAACTTGTCCACTGGAAACCTGGACTTCCATAAAGGCTCTCTTGATTATTGGTGATTGTCTAAGACATTGTTCTCCAGTGTCTTCTGGACCCCAGCCAAGAGGGGCTGGAGACAGTTCACAGGCCACTGCAGGGTCCACAGCTGGGACCAGGGTCTATATGTCTATTACTCAATACATAGTGGGTGAGACTCCTCCCAGATCTCTTGGCATATAGTGCTGAATCCCACAGCTTCCACAAAGGCACTTTAATCCATGAATGGAATGCCAAATTGTTGTTGTTGAGGGGGCAGTTTGAGTGAGGGACTATTATTAGACTATGTTGTTGACATCACTTTCTGTTTAGGAATATTTTAATTATCTTATTATTGAATTGTGAGAGTTCCTATTATATCCTGAGTACAAGTCCTTTATCAGATAAATAATTTGGGAATGTTTTCTTCTAGTTGTCTTTGTCTTTTTATTTTTCTTTATGGTGGCTTATAAAGTATCCATTTTAAAATTTTGATGAAGTCCAATATATCAGTTTTAATGGATTATGTTTATAGTGCCATGTATCTTTGCCTAATCCAAGGTCTCAAAGATTCTCTCCAATTTTTCTTCTTCTAAAATGCATACTGTTTTGCTCTAACATTTAGGTCTCTGGGCCATTTTGAGTTAAGTTTTGTGTATGGTATGGGGTAAGAATCTAAATTAATATTTTTATGTGAATATCCAATTATCCCAGCATTTTTTGTTGAAAAGTCTATATTTTCCACATTAAACTGTCTTGGTATATTTGTTAAAAATCAATTGACCATAAATCTAAGAATTTTGTTTGGTACTTTCTCTTGTCTTCCATTGTTCTATCCATATGTCTGTGCTTAATCTATTTTAAGGATATGTTTATCCTTAAGCTATCTTTTTTGTGGTACGCGGGCCTCTCACTGTTGTGGCCTCTCCCGTTGCGGAGCACAGGCTCTGGACGCACAGGCTTAGCGGCCGTGGTTCACGGGCCCAGCCGCTCCACGGCATGTGGGATCCTCCCGTACCGGAGCACGAACCCGTGTTCCCTGCATCGGCAGGCGGACTCTCCACCACTGCGCCACCAGGGAAGCCCAAGCTATCTTGATTACAGCACTTTTAGACTAAGTTGTGAAATCAATAAGTGTAAGTCCTTCAATTTGTTATTATGTTTCAAGATTGTTTGGGCTATTCAGTGTTCTTTGCCTTTTCATGTAAAATTTAGAATCACCTTCTCCCTTCCTGCAAAATAGGCTGCTGACATTTTTGATAGGAATTGTGCTCAGTATATAGATCAATGTGTGCATATGTGTTGTATTAATTTTGAGTCTTCCAAAACATGAACATAGAATGTCTCTCCCTGTTTAGATCTCTTTAATTTTTATTAGCAATATTTTATAATTTTCAGTGTGTGTTTTCAGTATTCAGTTTCAGTACATATAAAGTTATGTATTTTGTTAAATTTATTCTCAATTATTTTGACTTTATTGTGGATGGAACTGTTTTCTTAATTTATTTTTTTACTTTTTGATACTAGATAGAAACAGTCAATGTTTGCATATTCATCTTTTATTCTGTGACCTTGCTGAACTAGTTTATTGGTTCTAGTAGTTTTGGAGGTTTTTTGTTTGTTTTTTGTTTTCTTTTTGTGGACATGGAAGCATTTTAAGAAAGGGAGTAGCATACTCATATTAGAATTTTAAATAGATAATTTTGCAGCTGTGTGGAGGACGTATTAGAAGGAGGAAATGCTGGAGGAAAAGAGATGATTTTTCAACACTGTTGCAATAGTTACTGACAACCAGAATCCAGCAGGAATATGTAACAAAACTAGGAATACATCAGAAAATGAATTAAGAAAGATAATTGATTACTATTTTTCACAGTACTGGGCATGTTTATTTTAAGAAAATTGCTTTAAGCTGTCTTTTCAATTAAGTACATTATTGAGCTCATTAAAGCTTATAGCCTTCTGCTTCTAATAATGGCATCTGCAAGTTGAATGAGCTTTGCTGATAAGAAAAACTACAAATATTACACATTAAAAAAAATTGGTTTACTTATGATCTAATACAATAAGATCAAATAAATAAATAAATAAAGGTACAAATAAGATTCCTGATAAATCATAAAGAGACAAAGGGATAGAAAATAAAGAAAGGGTATATGAGGCATAGAATACAAAATGAGAATAAGCATACAGGAAGTAGAATTCAAGAATTAAAGGAAAAACAGAATTTGACGGTAGCAATGATTTCTAAAAATGAATAAGAATTTTCCCAAAATAATAAAAGGCATTAAGTTACAGTGTCAGTAATACCTATGAACACAAAACAGGAAAAAATAAATACATTTTATTGTAAGATCATCATAGTAAAACTTCTTAAAAAAAAGAAACATTCTTTAAAGCAGCCAAAAGGAAAAACAAAAAAAAGTACAATTTATTCTCAAGGAGGCAACAATTAAATTGGCTACTGCCTTTTCAATAGCAACAATGAAGTTCAAAATAAAATGATATGTTAAAAGTGCCAAAAGAAAATACCACTAACCTAAAATTCTATATCTAGCAAAAACATCCTTGAAGAATAAAGGTGAAATAAAGGCATCTTCAGAAAGTCCTAAGCTGAGAAATTACTTATCTTTAGATCTACACTAAAGAAAATATCGAAGGCTGCTTTTCAGGTAGAATAAAAATGACCTCAGATGTAAGATCTGAGATCCAGAAAGAGTGATTAGTAACACAAATGGTAAATGTATAAATAATCTAAGGGAAATATTGCCTCTAGACAGCTACAAAATAATATCTTCACATCATACACATGGAAATATAAGGCAGGAAAAGTACACATTAACATTACACTTTGGAAATGGGAGGGAAGTCCAAAAGGGAGGGGATATCTGTATGTTTATGGCTGATTCATTTTGTTGTGCAGTGGAGACTAACACAACATTGTAAAGCAACCATACTCCAATAAAAATTCATTAAAAACAAACAAAACAAAACATTACACTTTGGTACACTGAAAATGGATGTTGTAATTTATACATTAACTATTAGAAGAAAAGCAAGAGTGTAAAAGTGCCAGAGTAATAGAGGGAGGAAATTGAATGATAAAAAATACATAGTTAATCAATTCAAAAGGAGACATGAAATGTTAATAACAGAAATGCAAAACATATAGAGAAAATAAAAAGCCCTTAGTAAGATAGTAGATTAAGTACAAATATACAGGTAATCACAGTAAATATAGAGAGACCAAATAATTTAAAAAGAAAGATTGACAGACTGCATAAAAATAAAATCCAGAAACTATTTGCTATTTGTGATACATGTACAGACAGACACATTGAAAGTAAAAGGATAGAAAAAGATGCACAGTGCAAACACTAACAAAAAAGAAATCTGCTATAATACTATTAAAATCAGACACAATAGAATTTATGAGAAAATGCCTGTCTAGGACACTTCATGATGACATAAGGTTAAATTGGCCATGAAGTTAACAATGATTCAGCTGAATGCAACTAATAAAAGCCTCAAAACATATGCAAAAATTAATAGAATTGTAAAGAGAAATAGGAACTCTATAATCATAGTGGGAGTCATTAAAACTTGTGATTTATACCAACATAGAACTTTAGACTTGGAATTGTAAAATGAAATTACCTTTTTAAAAGAAAAGTTACATTTACTTAGCAATGTTACTTAAAAAAATGTGATTTTAGAAATCACATCTTTTCTATGAAAAAGATGCTAGTAGATAAGTTTCTTCTGTCTCTAGCAGTGTAAACTGCCATGGAATATTTTGTACAGACTGAATATAGTTCATAGGACCACATTCTGATGACAGAGTATATCAGGCAATAAAATCTTTAGATGACATTTTAAATAAGAATTGTTAAATAATATTTCCCGTATATAAAATTAACAATGATAAAATAATATGGCCATTATTTGGAATTAATTGATCATTAGGTGAGAACTTCATCATGAAAAACTTTCAAATTAATAACCAGTATTTTTTTAACTTAGTCAATTAAAAATCTATAAGTCATCAAAACATGAGTGAATTTTCTAAACTCTTAACAGGAATAGAAAAAAATTTGAGCCAAAATATATATCTTAAAGCAGCTTACCGTAAAAGTGGGCATAAAAAGAATCATAGGTAAAAATAACCAGAAAAATTAGTTTACTGTAGAACATTGTGATGTCAAATTCTAATCATTCCCATTCTTCAGCAATTTCCTCTAACATCAAAATTAACATGGGCTTGCAGTCAAAGAAACATTTCAAAGCGGAAATTTTCTTCTGCCAAGGTACTTGAGGAATAACTGTTAATTCTTATACCTGCCTTTGAAAGGGACCTGAGATCTGATCTCTTGAACACCTCCTGGGAGGGGTGGGAGGAGGGGATAAGAGCCAAGAGAGATGAGATTTACTTTGTTCCCATAGCACCCATTCCAAGTTCCAGGATAAGGGATCTCACTTTATGGGAGGCAAAAAAGAGTTTAAAAATTTCATTTTGGGAGAAATGTGTCATAATTCAAGGATCAAGAAAGAAATTACCTATTATTCAGAATCTCACTCAATAAATTCTGTCATGTTTGGGGGAAATTAGTAGACTTTTATGTAAAAAAATCACTAGAACCACAAATAAAACTTGGATTAGAATACAAAGTATAATTTAAAATTCAAGTCCTATGTACCTTTGGCCTGCTATTCTTCAATAAGATTAAATCACATAATCTTTAAGACTGTTAAGTAATCAGACAAGAAATTTTAAGGGCTTACTAAGGGCCATGCAGCATAAGCTAACACAGAGCTACTATTTTGTAAACTAATTAAATTGCAGAGGTCAATACAAAGATGTATGATATAATTAGCTAGTGTGTGATAGTCATGTTTTAAAAGAATTCCACAACTGTAGTTCTAAACTCTCTCTCTTTTCCCAAACTACAGCATTTTTATGGCTGCTACCTAGCTTTGAGCCATAAGGCTCTGAAGAGAAATATCCAGTAAAAAGTAAATAGTGTGAATTTCAACACCTTTGTTACTGAATCTAGATTTTCTCTTCAAAGATTAACAAAAAACAAACGAATCATATGCATGCTAATATTAAGTATACCAAAGTAGACTATAAAATTTATTGGAAAACTCAGGTTAGAAATTCATCTTGAGAATACTAATGGCTTTTTTCTCTTAATATTTATTTTTAGAGAATGAGAATGAGAGCAAGCAAAACAATAAATAAATAAACTGCTTCAAAGATAAAAACTAACCCAAACATTCTACTTTTATCTTTGTTTTTCCATGAAATGAAAGTCAGATATAGATGTCAAACAGTGGTAGTAGTTTTGTAACATCACAAAACTATTTATACTATTTCTTTTATGAAAGCTGGCTTAATTTAGGAAGTAAACTCCTTAGTAAAAGAGCATGAAAAATGTGAAAAGAAATGAAGTTTGAAGTCAAAAGAACTTGGAGTAATATCCTTATTCATACCTTCAAAGCAAGTCATTTACATTCTAAGCTCCCATGCTCTGATTTGTAAAATATTCAAAATGCCACCACCTCTTGATATAAAACTCACTTCATTCTGGAAGGGGCTTTGAGGTGTAATATTAACACCAGACTCATATATACTATGACTTTAACATTATAAACACTTCAGCCATAAGGCTTTATAAATTGTATTTGTTTTATCAAGATATTTAATATATGCTAACATGTTTATGACTATATGACTTGCCATATAAGTACAAAATATAGAGAATGTGTTCAAAAAGCAAAGGAATACTTTTTGCTTTCATTTTATTATTTGGTTTTTTTGAACAACAACTAAATGCCAGATACTGTTGTAGGCAGAAAACACAGCTGTGAACCGGTAAAAAAGAATCCCCTGGCTTCACGGAATAGAATCTAGTGAGGGAGAAGGAGATAATAAACAAGACAAAGAAATAAAATATGCACTGTGTTGGATGGTTATAAGTGCTATGGAGTAAAAGCAGAGAAGAAGGACTGGGAGTATTAAGGAGGGGGCTATTATAATTTTAAATGAGTGATCAGTCATGGCCTCACTGAGAAGGTGATATCTGAGTAAAGCCCAGAATGAGTTGAGGGAGCAAGTCACATGGTTTTATGGGGAGGCAACTTTCCCAGGCCTAGGGAAGAGCCAGGGCAAAGTCCCTAAGGCAGTTGAATGCCTGACTTGTTGAAAAACAAGAACATCAGGATGGTAGGAGTAGAGTAAGTGAGCTAGACAATAGCAGGAGATGATATCAGACGGATAAAGAGGAGGAGGCAGAGATGTTAGACCTTTGAACCAGTTTAAAGACCTGGGATTTTACACTGAGATGGAAAAGCATTTCAGAGAATTGAGCAGATGTGAAACAAAATCTGACCTACCTTTTATCAGAATCAGGATCTCTCTTGCTGTTGTTTTTGCAGTAAACTGATAAGGTACGTGGATACAAGCAAGGAGACTAGTTAGCAAAATCCTAATCTCTTGGAAAAGATGGTGACTCTTAAGATGTAGTTGTAGAGGTGATTATAGTGGTTCAAGTCTACACATACTTTGAAGATAGAACTGAGAGGCTTAACTGCTAAACTGAATACAGAATGTGAAAGAAATAAGACACCAAGGTTTTGGCTTAAGCCCACATAAGATTGACATTGCTATTAACTGAGATGCAGAAGACTAAATGAAGATCATGAACGCAGTTTTGGACATGTTAAATTTCTGCATTTGACAGCATGAGTCTGAAGGTCAGAGGAAATGTCTGGATTAAAAACGTAAATTCCGGAGTCACCAACATTTAGATGGTATTTAAAACCAGGAGATGGAAGGGATCATCAGTGGTGTCAATAGAGATAGAAAGAGAAAAGGTACAGGTATTGAGACCTGGAGTAATCAAGTATTAATGAGTCAGGAGTATGAGAAGTAACTAACAATAAAGACTGAGGAATGACCAGTGAGGTAGGAGAACAACCAGGCAAGTGAGCTGTCCTAGAGCCAAACGAAGAAAGTACAAGAAAAGTGTCTAATGATAAACAAGAATGGAGACTGAGAATTGATCACTGCATTTACCAATATGGAAGCTATAGATAATGTTTGCAAGAGCATTTTAGATGAAGTTGATGTGGTGAATGCCTGAGTGGCATAGATTCAAGAGAAGTGAGAGGAGAGAAATTAGAACAAGTATAGGAAAAGAAATTTTTAACTTTCTCTGTAAAGGGAAAGATAAATGGGGTGGTAGCTTGGTAGAGCATGGTTGTTAATAGATTTTTTAAATGGGAGAAATATAAGCATATTTAATATTATTTGTTATAATCCATTACAGATGGAAACATTGATGATGTAGGAAAAAGAGGGAAAACGTTTTGTCCTAGAATAGCAAGGGGGGGGGGGAGATCTAGAACACAAAAGAGGGAACTGGCCTATTCTAGGAACATGGACCGTTCATCACAGTAGAGAATAAAAGGCAATAAAATAACTAGAAACAATAGTTTCAGAGAATTTACAAATAAATATAATATTCAGTGGATTATAGGCATTGTATTCTTATTACCACAGCATATTCCTAGAAACCATAATTGGCCAAGGTCTTAAAATAAAAAATATATATATGTATACTGTAAACACAGAACCTGACACAGAGCAGGCCCTAAAATATTTGTTGAATAAATAATAATTGTGTATTAAATGACTATGAATAAATTAATAAAGCTAAGGTGCATACCCTTTATAATCATTTGAAATTGGCAAAAGTATACAACATATTAAGCAGTACTAGAATTCCATCTTTTATATGTAAGTAAACAGAAGCCTGAGAAGTTCAATCATTTTCTGTTGTCACAGAGTTTGGCAAAATTGAAACTGAAATCCAGGTATTGTAATTTCTAGTTAAATACTCTTCCCTGAAGCCTATACTGTCTTGCTTATTAACTTAAAAAAAGGCACATAAAAAGGCAAATTCATGGTATCATAAATATGAGGATTGGGATCCTTGAATAATTATATTCAGTATAATTATACCAACTCTAATAATCATTTCACATTTCATTAATGATAATTTTATTTTAATAAAATTTTCCTTATTAGAACTTAGGAGTAGTCCTGATAAGTGCTTTCAGTGGCCCATGTCTCTTAAAGGTTTCTACAGAAGTTTAATACTTCTTTAAATCTAGATGAACATAATGAAGTAAAGAAGATGGCTTAGAATAAAACAAAAGTAAGCCATGAATGGAATCCTGTTTGAATAGGTTACTTAACCTAGTAAGTTTCAGTTTTTATCATCTCTAAAATGAGAATAATAATAACCACCACAATTGGAATGTTTTGAGGATTAACTGAGATAATACATCTAACCAGTTTAATGAAAGAGCTGGTTTCAGAAATGAATATTATTACATCTCCTCTGATTCCCTCAGGTGAAGAAATTAACCCCAAATGAAATTTCAGCCAGATGTCTTAGCTTTTCTGCTCATGTTTAGAAAATAAACCATCTGTCCTTTTGTTATGAAATTATGCAGTCTAACAATTTCATAGTTCTGGTTCAATACAGGGCTGCATAATATACTAGTTCTGAGCTCCTATCCAACCTAAAGATGTGCTATCCCCCACCCCTCACACATACTTCAAAGCTTGAAACGAGCCTGAACTAGGTCTGAATTAGAGGATGAGGGCATGGTGGTCTCTCTTTACTCTGACATCCCCCACCCATAGCAACAGTTTCTGACCCTTCTAAGAATCAGGGCCAGGGAAGGAGAAATTGGGGAGACAGATCACAGTGGTATGGGCTGACCTAGTTGTCATCTATGATCAGGGCTTTCTGAATGGCAAATACACAATCAATGAGCCTTCTTCTGGGGCGTGTTCCTGGCTTTCTCAAAGAACCCCTCTGTAGGTTCTTCCCCGGTTTTACTTGACTTGCTCTCAGTCTCTTCTCTGAAATCAGTCTCCCAATTTGTTACTCATTGTTCACCATTTAGAAACCTGGGCTTCTAACAGTCTACTAAGTCTGTGGGTTTACACAAAGATAACCCTAAGTAATATCCCCTTTTGAGGGAACCATTTGCTCTTCAAAAAATTAACCTTTGTGTTGATATTGGAGGAGTTGCAGTTTATCTGAGAAATGACTCTTCAATCTGCTGTAGAGGCAGGGGCATCTCCAGCCATGGCTGTGACTTTTAGACTTCAGCCTCTATATCCTTCAGCTTCTGGAGGAAACACATCAAGCTCAGAATGTTTCCCCTGAAGCCCTTCTCACTTGGCTAAGTTGAATAGGAATCACCCCATGCCTCATACATGGAGTAGGAGATTATGCACAGCAGACCAACAGCTATGCGAAACAGTTCTGTCTCTCTTTTAGCTTTATCAACCTTTGTAGAGTCTTAAAATAGAGTTTTACCTAATACTGGATTTATTAGTTGGATTATATGTTAGCACATCCTGCAAATAAAGTCTTGTACCTCACTTATTTAGCCTCCCCTCAAACAGAAAGACTTCATTTTAATATCTGGATGCTTAAATAAAAACATTGCCTGGTATAGGCAGAGTGTTCAGAAATGTTAGCTATTACTATCATTCATCTTCTATTTATTATTTAACATTTAAAAAGTGGCAGATGAGGAATTGCTCACAGAAAAAAATTATGAGAAAAAAGTCAAAAAGACTTAAGAATGAAGACAATGTGGTGTCATAAAAGTTAAGAGGGTAAAATAGTTTTTTGGGTTTTTTTTTGTTTGGGGAGGTAATTTTTGAGAAGGGAGTTAATCACAGTGTCAAATTTTGCAGTGAATTTTAATAAAACAAACCTATTGCATTCATCAATTGGTTACCGGTAGTATAATTTTTAGCAAGGTATTAGAGGAAAAGCCCAACTGCAGTTGCTCAAAAAGTGAATAGAAGATGAAGATATTGAGACAGTGAAAACAGACAAGTTGGGAAATAAAGGAAAATAAAAGAGATTGGTAGCTAAGTGGAGACACAGTGTTAAGGAACTCTTTTATTGGTGTTGTACTTGCTATCATTTACTTTTAAGGAACAGATTTGAATATGTTACCAAAAAGCCAGCTGAGAGGGAGAGGGAGAAATTGAAGATGCTGGAGACAAAAAAAATCAAAGGAGGAGATGAAAAGGAGGGGATCAAGGATTTGGAGGGAAGTATTGCTCTTAAACAAGAAAGGCAATGCTTAAGATTGGAGAATATAGGTAAATAAAGACGAGTATGGGTATAAATAAGTGTATGGGGGTATGTGGGAAAAGAGTGAGTACTGAAGAACAACATACCTTGTAGCCTATGAGGGGAATGGTTATGAAGAATTAAGGACATGGGAATTTCAAGATGAAATAATTAATAGAATAACTTGGCACAAAGATGCCAAGGAACATGAAGAATGAAAGAGGATCACTAGATTTGCAAAATGTGTACCCATTGGTGGCATACAGGAGTGTAGTTTTAGGAGAATGGTGATGAGAGAAGCCTGATTATAAGGGTTAAAAAAGAAAAGAGAGGGACTTCTCTGGCAGTCCAGTGGTTAGGACTCCACACTTCCACTGCAGGAGGCATGGGTTCGATCCCTGGTGAGGGAACTAAGATCCTGCATGCTGCACGACATGACCACACCAAAAAAAAGAGATATAAAGAAAGACAAATAAAGGGTTATAAATAACAGGAAATAAAGGCTGCAGATAAATACCATTTCATTTGGCCAGGGGAAAAATACCTAACTGGAAAAAAGAGAAACACATTAAGAATAGAATAACTATAATCAGAGGTAGCAAAATATGCAGCATCTTTCTTTTTGACAGGAGCGAGGGATATAACTCTTGTGTATGTGGTGGTGGCATTAGGTTTCATTGAAAAGGAAGGAGCTCAATCCAGATGTTATCTTCTTAGCACAACAGGAAGTGAGGAAGTGAAGAATTGGGGAAAACCATTTAAGAGAGTGTAGTTAGGATTTTTTTTTTTCCTTAAAGAATGATCAATCAAAGAACTTACAAAATTTGATAAAGATTGTGGAGAGTAAGGATTTTTAGTGCTTTCAACTTGTGCTAGTGTTCATTATTACCCAGTAAAACTTCGCAGTTAAGTTTGGCTAAGGATAATGATGATATTATCTATGGTAATAATAACAGCATCAATAGCTGCATGTAACATTTATTGAGCATGTACTATCTGTGAGGCACTGAATTGATCATTTGCCATGTTCCAGCTCATTTATTTCTCATAATGATCCTATGAGGCAGGTTCTATCATTATTTGAACTAAGTACTTTGACCAAGGTTATTAAGCTAGTAAGTAGCAAGCCCAAAAGATACCTAGGTAGAGCGCCTCTAGAATAAAAGTGACTTCTGTAACTCTCTGTAAGTTTCACTTAAATATTTGGTATTTTAAGATGTTAAAATATAAATGTATCCCTCTTCTCCACAAGTAGCCTCTTTTAACTTAATTCCTCATCAGAATATATACTGGCACATCCCAGTTTATGAAAAATACCAGGTGACATTTTATAATGTTTAGGGTTTCTGAAGCACATACACACACCTCCTTTTAACTACTCCTAGGGTAGATATCATCCCCTCCTTCTAATTAAGGAAACAGAGTTTCAGAGAAGTCAAGTTACTTACCAGTGGTATCTCAGCTAATAAGTGGAAGAACTCCAATTCAAATTCAGATCTTCTAACTCAAGTCCAAAGTCATGGCCATTTAGTTCATTATCTGGCTATGTCCATTCTTTCCCCTCAACATTCTTTACATTAACATGTCTTTCTTAATTTCAAGGTTCACAATCCTATTTCAAATTCCCACACCTCACCAGAACTATTACATTATCACAATAAGCTCTCCTAACATAAATAATGACCAAAATGATGTTAACTGTGTTTCATCTGTCTTTGTAATTTTTCCACGTGATGCTGCATTGCTTCGCACTCTGTCTCTGGGCTTGGTCAAGGGGTATTACAAAAAAAAAGAAAAAAAGACCCAAGCAGAAGCTTAAAAGTACTTGCTTGTTTCTGCTTTGCTCTTACTCCTTTGCCATCACCATGAAAACATGCAAAGACTAGCCTATTGAAGGATTAGACACATGAATAGAGTTGAGGGGCCCCTGTTGGTGCAGCTAAGGCCATCCTAGATCAGAAAGCCAGTTAACATACAGTTGACTGAGCCAACTTTCAGCCAACCAGTGGCATAGTGAGCCCAGCCAAGATCAGTCCAAGTCAAGGTCAGCTGAATTCCATAAACCCAATATTTTGCATGACAATGAGGTTTTGTGTCGTTTGTTACATAGCATTATTTTAGCCATAGATAACTGATACATGAGTATTATATAACCTATCCTAAATCAAAATGGCAGAACATTATTCCTTCATTATTGCCTTATCATGTCACTAGTTCACTCAAACTTCTACTGCTTACCAAGTATACAAATGTCTGTCCTTAGCTTCCACCACACATATGAACAGGTTGCAATCCTCCACTGTCACTATACAAAACCTCATTCCTACCCTACAGCCCTTCAACAAACAATCTGTTAGTTACTCTCCTTATTTAATTCCTATTTACTCTTCTCTTTTTAACTAGGTATACTGCTAGATCAACTGTCTCCTTTACGCAAATTAGGAACACCAAGCCTAGCCTGGAAAGCAGAACACAGGCTGAATTTTTTTTTTTTTTTTTTTTTGCGGTACGCGGGCTTCTCACTGCTGTGGCCTCTCCTGTTGCGGAGCACAGGCTCCGGATGCGCAGGCTCAGCGGCCATGGCTCATGGGCCCAGCCGCTCCGCGGCATGTAGGATCCTCCCGGACCGGGGCATGAACCCGTGTCCCCTACATCGGCAGGCGGACTCTCAACCACTGCGCCACCAGGGAAGCCACCACAGGCTGACTTTTAATCCCCCACATGTCCTTAAGCAGGGTCCTCTATGCACAACTGTACTGCCTGACGTGAAATACCCTCTAGCCCTTTCTAACCTTTTCTTAAAAATACGTCTTTAATATCACTTTCCACATGAAACTTTCTGTAGTTAATAACATATCAGTATTATGGTGCAAATACTTTCAGTACTTCTATAATCTTCTGGTACTGTATTAATTTGGATCCATTTATATCTATTTCCTAAGTTCTGTGGGAACCAAACTATGTTCCTTTTTTTCTATCCCCTTTACAACATATGTAATCATTTAATAATACACAGAAGACCCTTAATATATGCTAAATCAGATGCTGAAAAGAAATTTTAAACTTTTATATCTAATGACTTTTTGCAATGGAAGTTTCACTCCCCTTACCTCTCCTTTAAGTATTCTTAGTGAACATATTAGTAATTGGTAAATATTTGCTCTGTTTTCAAAAATGTTAAAGACTGTTTATTTTATCAGTATTCCTAGCAAATTGTTCTAATACTCATTGACATACATATGCAGAAATTAGTTCATCTTTAGCATTCTGGATAAAACAAATGCAAGCATTTACATATTTAATGCCTTGTAAATAAATGCCTCAATTACTTATATTACTTTCTTTAATCATCACAAACTACCTTGTGATGTATTAATATTAACCACTTTTTGTAGCATGTCAGTTTGAAGTCCTGACTCAAGCTGATAATGTATGATAGAAACACATTACAAACCAGATCTTCCTATGTCAATTTTTTTCCTCTTTCTACATCAAAATGCATATACATTTAATTTAGTTTTACTTTAAAAGCCCTCACTATGGACCTGGTACTCTGCTGATCCAGAGGGTTGTAGGTGATTGAGATATACTCCTGTTCTCAAGGAGCTTATAGTCTAGGGTGGGAAACAGACACATAAACAGATAATGTAATGATAAAATGATAAGGGTAAGAAACACAGAAGACATGTATTTGGGGATTCAGAAAAGACTTCCTAGAACAGACAAAGTCTTGGCTAGGATGAGAAATGAACCAGACAGAGATATTGAGGAAGAACTTATGGGCAGAAAGGAATATGCTTGAAGGAAAAAGACTGGAATAGCATGATGTTTGTCAGCACACAGCAAGCAGTGTGCTATTATTCAAGCAAACAATGTGACACATTTACAAAAGTGGGAATGTTAGGACATAGAGCGAAAAAGAAATTAAGGGTCAGGTGCCAAAGAACAGAAAAGAATAGAGAGATCTGAGGATTATTTAAGAGAAAAAAAACAGTATGGCCCAATTCAGAGATGGTGAAGAAAGCAATCAGCTATGAGGACTCTCAGGTGTCTGGGTGAGGAGTTAGAGCAGATTTGGTCCAGTGGGAGGCAGATGATAACTGAGTTTGGACATGTTGAATCTCAGGTTCCATGGAACATTAAATGGATCTGTGCATTAGAAAGGTAGAAAATCGGTGTATAGCTTAGAAACATCAGGCCTAGAATGTGGAATGATGTGGAATTATCAGTCCTTGTTAAACAGTTACACTCCATCACATAATGAAAAAGTAAACAATATGGCTACAAAATATTTACATGGTTAGGATTACTAAAATCACTGCTGCATGTGTTCATAAAAAATGTTATAGGAGAGAAATGACTAAAGCAAAGCACTAAATCATCAACAGCTAAAAAATATTGTATAGGCAGTTGAAAACATGATATGTCATAAAGTTTGACTCTGCTTTGAATTCTGTCCCATGTTTGCTAAAACAAATTTTACTTTTATGTTATTGTAGTAGTAGTTTTCAATTTTACATACTTTATTTCTGCCTCAAAACTCACATTTATGGGAGTCATTTTCTCCTTCCAGGTAAATGTCAAATGAAATGCCACCAAACAGCGCAGGTACATTGCTCACAAACTATTTTAAAAGATTCAAAGATACCAATTGAAGAAGAATTTTATATTCCTCTATTACTTGCAAAAAACTTATAGCCCTAAAGTTACAGATGAGGTTATTAAATACTTGCTTTAACAAATGACAGGACCATCACTATCTTTGAGGACCTGTGGATTGCTAGGGGTATTAAATATTTCTAATAGTAGAATACAAATAAATATTGAAAAAATGTGTCAAAGTATTTATAAAAGAGATTGGAACTATAACCATCTAAATGTACAGGCTCATAATCCCTAATCTTTAATTCCAAAACTCAAATACTCTGAAAACTGATATTTATTTGTAAGTATATTGCAAACTTGATTGGTGGCAAAACCAGACCTTACTAACATGAGGTCATTTATAGTCTTTATATTTTCCACACAGTAGGAATATTCATAGAATTCTCTTCAGAAATATGAAAGTGTATAATTATAGGGTGCTTCCCAGAATCTGGCTAGTGGAGTGTTCCATAGGATACATTGTACACATACAAAAATTGGGGAAACTCTAAACTTTAAAACACAAGGGGTTTAGATAAGAGATTGTGCACCAGTATAATTAAAATTCAAGGGGCTTCCCTGGTGGCACAGTGGTTGAGAGTCCGCCTGCCGATGCAGGGGACATGGGTTCGTGCCCCAGTCCGGGAAGATCACACATGCCGCGGAGCGGCTGGGCCCGTGAGCCATGGCCGCTGAGCCTGCGCTTCCGGAGCCTGTGCTCCACAATGGGAGAGGCCGCGGCAGTGAGAGGCCCGCGTACCACAAAAAAAAAAAGTTATTTTTTATAATATTACTACATATAATAGTAATATTATTATTACATATACATAATGCATATAACATGTTATTACATAGTACATATAAAATAATTATTTTATAAATATTTACTTATAAAATAAAATTGTTAAAATCTAACAATTTTAAGTTTGTGAGAATAAAGCTGAACTTTTGCCTTTTCTCCTATTTCCAAAATATATTTTTTTTAAAAAAGAAACTGGTCAAAATGTTGTTTTCAGAAGAGAGGGTAATACATCAATAAGTTCAAGAATTTTAAGCAGGTGTCAGGCATTATTAAAGAAAGACAAATAAAAAATATTGGACAGCAGACTTCCAGAGTACTATTATTTCCAAAGACAGACTACATAACTGAAAATGTAAAATACATATTTCCAAATGTCATAATAGTGTTTAAAAAGTAAGAAGGAGAAAGCTATTCCCACATTCTTGTAATTAAAAGCTGATCAACAGGTAATTTTCTACCTCCACCAAAAAAAACAGATAAAATTTTCAAGAGAAAGACCAGATGGGAACTCATGTTTCAAATCCCCCACCACCGAAGTACCACAATTTTGTTTGAGGCAAGGTTGCACGTGAATTAATTATGTATTCTTAAGTTTTTCTCACCAAAATTTGCATATCATATCTACTAAGGGCAAAAGTAATTTTAAGAATGGGAATAAAGCAAAGCTTATTTAAGTCTTATCACATTTTCAGTTGCAGTAGGAAGGACAGAAGCTCCCAGGAGGCATACCTGTGGCAGGGCTGAATTGAGCTGTCTCTGGAGCGAATCTCTGTCATAGATGACATCCTGCAGTCTTTGCTGGGCAAGTGAGAGGCTTTCTTGGGTTTCCCGAAGGGTGTCTAGAAGACGATCCCTTTCATCTAGCATATTCACCATCAGCTGCTCAAAATGGGAGTCTGAGTCCGAGCCACTGCTTTGGGACCCCCTTTGGCTCATTGGGGTGTCCTCATTAATTGTGGGCATCACTTCACACATCATTGCTTAAAGAAAGTAAAAGGGAGGGAAGTCTTAGTAAAAAAATGATTTCCAGTAATCCCACCTGACCCTCAACTCTCCAAACTCTTTGCAACTCATCAACCTAATTGTCTATTTCTCCTCTACCCACTTCCCCAATTCCAATGATGCTAAAAGTTTTGACCTCAATGAAATATGGTTCACTGACTTCCTCCATCTAACATGCTTTCTCTTTTCATGACAGTCTAAATATCTCCTACCTACAAAACGCAGCTTGATTTAACCTACTTCTCAAAGTTTTTTCATGATTAACCCCACCTAATTCAGTTTATAATAAGATGTTACTAAGCTTATTAATTGATCACCTTTCTTTCCCTGCAAGTTTACAAATCACTTATAGCTAATACCTCCATCTTACCCTTATTCGTTATTATGTTGTTAACAGCAAGCATAGTGTTTGGCATTTAACAGGTGGGAAGTAAATGATGTTTGTATTAAATAATTGAATGAATTAATGTTCATTCTGTCATTTAGAAAATCCCCAAATAATTGAGTATTCTTTTTATATAAAAATTAGCTTTTACTTTTTAATTTTATTAATTTTTTTCATACAACTAACTTAAAGCTTCTTGACTTTACACCTCCCATTTTATTATTGGATTGGCCAAAAAGTTTCTTTAGTTGTTAAGTAAAAATAAAAGACACATTTTTCATTTTCAACAAGAACTTTATTGAACGTATTTACCCTTTTGTACCACTACCTTCTGCCATTTTTCAGGCAACTTCATAATTCCATCTTCCCAAAACATTTTATCTTTTTGAGCAAAGAACTGTTCCAGGTGTGTTTTACAGTCTTCCAGGGAATTGAAATTTTTTCCATTAAGAGAATTTTGTAAAGACCTAAGTAAATCGAAATCTGAAGGTGCAATGTCTGGTGAATACGGCGGATGAATCAGAACTTCCCAGCCAAGCTGTAACAGTTTTTGCCTGGTCATCAAAGAAATATGCAGTCTTGCATTATCCTGATGGAAGATTATGCGTTGTCTGTTGACTAATTCTGGACTCTTTTCGTCAAGTGCTGCTTTCAGTTGGTCTAATTGGGAGCAGTACTTGTTGGAATTAATCATTTGGTTTTCTGGAAGAAGCTCATAATAGAGGACTCCCTTCCAATCCCACCAGATACACAACATCACCTTCTTTGGATGAAGACTGGACTTTGGTGTGGTTGGTGGTGGTTCATTTCACTTACCCCACAGTCTCTTCTGCTCCACATTATTGTACAGTATCCACTTTTCATCGCCTGTCATAATTTGTTTTAAAAACGGAACATTTTCATTACGTTTAAGTAGAGAATCGCATGCAGTCAAGAAGGTTTTCTTAACTTATGTGGAACCCAAACATCAAAGTGATTAACATAACCAAGCTGGTGAAAATGATTTTCGATGCTTGATTTGGATATTTTGAGTATGTCGGCTATCTCCTGCATGGTATAACGTTGATTGTTCTCAATTAATGACTCGATTTGATCGCTATCAACTTCAACTGGTCTACCAGACCGTGGTGCATCGTCCAGTGAGAAACCTCCAGCACAAAACTTTGCAAACCACTTTTGACACGTTCAGTCAGTCACAGCACCTTCTCCATACACTGCACAAATCTTTTTTTTTTTTGCATATCGGTTGCGTTTTTACCTTTCTTGAAATAATAAAGCATAATATGCCAAAAATGTTGCTTTTTTTCCTTCCATCTTCAATATTAAAATGACTACACAGAAATTCACCAATTTTGATAAGGTTTTTTTTAAATGCACACTAATATGACAGCTGCCACATACAGTCTAACAAAATTGTTTTGAATGAAGTCAAAGATAACTAATCGCTACTAGAGCCAGCTTATGGAAAAAACGAACGAACATTTTGGCCAACCCATTAATTTTATATACTCTCTTCCTGAATTCCTACAGTAGTCTACACAGAGTAGACAAGTGATTCTGACTGAATTAGACATATGCTTTATGAAATAGACTGAGATGCATAAATTTGTTTAGGTTATTATACTACCAATTACACTTATTCCTTTGTTTCCTGTGAGCTGCTTTGTCTGGTTTCCATCCAAACAATACAAACTAACACTCTTTCAAATATTCCACAGAACAGATGCCATAAATTACATTAGCTAATGTAGCAACTTCACATCCTAACTGCTAATCAGGAGTCAGTCATAAAATAAATGAACTGTTCAGAATATTTTTAAATTATTTATTTAAAATAGAAAACACAGACATTAAGATGTAACATTGACCTGTTGTGTAGCATTTTAAAAATCAGAAATTATCTTATTTTCTCTTTTCTATCTTATGTTTTTTAAAAAAATCAAATCCATCTCAATTTTAGTTGTTGTACTGAGGCCAGGAGCTGTTAATTAGAGAGCTTGGTTTTGCAGAAGTCTGATGTGGAGAAAGGCTGGTTTGGCTGTTGATCCTGGAGCATTCTTTGGTTTTATAATACATTGTCAATTCATTTTTCTGCCTACATATTCCTGTCCTTGGGGAAAGTATTTCTGGTGATATTTTCAAATAAAATATCAAGATTTAACAGCTCAATAGTTAATTATTTTTTATGATTCTTGATATAAATTGGGTTACTGAGGAGAGAATTCAATTATCTGTGAATAATTTGGTCAGGGCCCACTGAAAACCAGGAGAAACTTTTTAAAAGATAAAGGAAAGTATTTTGTATATAGCCTATACAAAAGAATTAAGGCGGTGGTAAATTTTAGAACAATTTGAGGTAATGCTTTGAATTATTGCTCATCATTCAAAACACTGGGCTCCCTGAAGACCAGAACTTGAATTGTTCAATTTCTTATTCACCCTAAAATGTAGAGCAGAGTAGATATATAGGATGTATTTAAACACAGACTCACAACACACACATGTACACACTCACACTCAAACATTTGATATTATTGTTAACCACTTAATGGATGAAAATATATTTTTTGATTTTTTTTTAACCTGAATTTCATTCAGACAATATCACAAAGGTGGAAAAGATGAGACTCTTTTCTAACTGTTACAAATTTTCTTTACATTAATTAAAAAGGAATTGGAAAACAAAAAAAAAATGTTCCAACACATTTAAATATTTAAAGCAATTAGTTCACATACCATGCATAAAATCCACACACTGAACAGCTGTGTCATTCTGAGAAATCATTATAAGAAGCCAATGTTTCTTTTTGACATTTAAGGTTAAAACAAAATACTGGGAGAGGAAATGGTAGCACAGTGACAACCTGTGCCAAAACACTTGTAAGGTTTAAATTTAAGGTTAAACATTTTCAAAACTGTATTTTAAATCATATCCTTCCTGAAGAAAGCTATTAGCCTGCCTCTACTCTGAATTACTTATAACAACTTTAAATTCCAAGGAAAAACATAACTGTAGTGATTACCTCAGCTACAGTTTTCTTCTGAATATTCTACCCTAATTCTAACAAACGTCATCACCGTGAGACATTAGACATTCACAAACTTCAGGATCTTAGATCAGTATAAAAGTTGCTCTTTGATTTAGTTAGTTGAAAGATGCTATGATGGAATTTAGAAAATCTACACTCAAAAGAACTTGATTCAATTTTACTCCCAAGGCATGTGAACCAGAGCAAGTCGCTTCATGTCTCCAAACTTCAGTTTTCTCCTCTGTAAAGTAGGAATAATAATGCAAGCATTTATTTTAGCAAGCCCATTGTAGGGGTCCAATAGGATACCTGACTGAGAACAGATTGTTAATTAATAAAGGACTATTGCAAATTCAAGTATTTCTTTCTATTATAAAATGACCAACATTCACCTTTGCAGAAAGAGTATTTTACCTTTATGATTCATTCTGCTTCCATGCCTAAAGGTTTAATTCCAATGGGTGCTCTAAACTTTTCAAATTTAATTGAAAAAAAAATCAAGCTATGCAAAAGTTACTTAGGAAATAAGATGAATACATGCTTCTTTTTCCTCACAGTCAACCCAAATAAGTAAATCTAAAGTCTTCTTATCAAAATTAGAAGGAAAAAATTTGTCTGCAAAAAATAAGGCCACTTTCATGAGCTAGCTTAGTTTCTTGTAATAAAACAGAATCTTGAGATTCTGTCTAATATAAATTACAAAATAGTTGTATATTCCTTAAAATATAGTACAACTTATTTCCTAAATGCACATTTTTAGGTATTAAAAGCAATTAAAAATCTGTATTCAATGTAAGAGTCAAACACCCTCTTACAGAATGGATGAAATCTGAAGCAACTTGCATAGTACAGAAGGCTATGGTCATTCAACCTCTAGTCTATTTCATATACCGCTTTTAACTTTTAGAATCATTTTCAATATTAAAAACTGCAGTGTACCACATAATTCCTGAAAAACCAGAAAGGGCATACTAACAATTTGCTTTGATATTTGTCTTTTTGTCATCCCCTCCCCAGTCAATTGATATATGGATTATGTTATACTCTTCTAGATGTTGATGCCCCTTTTCATTAAATTACTGAAAGTTTCAAGGTCTAGTTAGAGACATTATTTTGTTGTGAAAAGAAACAAAACAAAACAAAACACCTAGCTGGTTTAATTATCTCAGTGCTTAAATTTAGCTTGAAGAATTTTATACCAGGAAAACCAACTCCCTTTTTCTTAGCACATAACCTTGACTGTCTTCTAAATCCCTCAGATTTCAAAATAAAAGTTTTGAATGCCCACTGGAGTCATTACCCAAGGGCTTTCAAGATCCAGTGTGTTTCTTAGCAATATGTGCTGTTCAAACAGTACCTATTCAGATATGACAGTGCTACAAAAGGCTTTTTTTCTGTCAATGAATCACTTTATTCAAACAGATCTTTAGGATTTAGATCCTACTAGAGAAAAAGATGTAATTATTCTCTGTAGTCAGTTTCTTCTGCAAAGATTTAGTCTTAAGAACTGACCTATCTCCACCTCAGTTAACCCACAAGGAATAATTCGGTGAGAGAAATCCTAGCCATTGTCTGATTACATTACATGAATATTCCTCCTCCTAGTTAACTCTTTGAAGTACCCTGTCCTCAGGAAATATTATTAACCCCTTTAATGGAAGCATTTTGCACTTTCTTTACCCCAGTTAATTTAGAGCTGGCCAAAGACCCTGCACACACCATACGGCGGGCTGGACAGTTCTCTCTCAGCCACACCCCCCCCCACCCCCGCCACCACCCTGAAGAAGTTGACTTCATGATTTCTGCACCAAAACTGTTCATCCTGCCCAACAGGAGACATCCAAGTAGGGAGAAGGTAGAGAAACAGGAGAAGGGAGAGGTTGGGGGTGGAAAGCAAGAGGTACGGAACAGTGATTGACAAGGAGGGAATCTGCATCTCATCTTCCCTGGGGGCGGGGTGGGGCCGGGGTGGTGGTGGTGGTGGGTGGGGGAAGGGGTAAAAAAAATAAAGCCGGGGCCGGGGGCGGGGGGGAACCGTGTAACTCAAATACAGTTTCTGTACCTAATGTCTGTAATTTCGGGTCCTGCTTCTTCAATTGATCACTGACAACCGCAGTCTCCGGCTTGACGAGCGGGGAGGCTCACACCCGGCACTCGTGGACCATTTCCCTAGCAACGCGAGGAGAAAGGTAGCTTAGACAGTCGGGTGCCCCGGCGTCCTCTGGAACGTGCCCCGGCTGGGTGGCGTGGCAGCAGCTCGGCATCTTTCCGTGGCTCCGTCAGCAGCCAAAAGGAGAAGCGTCCATCGGAAAAATGGCATATTACAAATTTTGCTTTGGGAAGCAGAGCTCGGTTCAGACCATTGTCAAAGGGAGGAGAGGGGGAGGCGGCTCTTAAAGCAGCAGCGGCCCGATTGCCCGAACAGCCGCAGCTCCCCGCGTGCTGCTGGAGACCCGGGAAGCCGGCAAGTGGGGACTGGGTTTGACTTGTAGAAACTGAACCAAGCGACGCTGCTCTCCCTCCGCCACCGGGCCACCCAGAGTGTGGCCCCGAAACCTGAGCTTTGGGGAAAGGTGTGAGGACTATCTGGAAGGGAATTTCTCCACCCAGTCACCCACCCGGAGCCCCTCTGGAGTTTATGGCTACCACCAGGAGTTGGAAAGCTAAAGGGAAGCGAGTCCCCAGGGACGCGAGAAGCAGGGCAGGTCCCCTCCTGGCCCCCTGCCTATTTCCAAGCTAGGGTGTCTTATTTCACCTAAAAGAGGTGTTTCTTCTGCAGAAAGGCAAGCAGCCAGCCCCCCTACACCCAGCTTCGCCTCCTAGCCTCTTTGTAAGCCTCTTTGCTGGCATCAGCTGGCCCGTAGAAGCAACCTGCTGGGCGCCGGTGCGGATGCTGTAGCATCTTCTCTCCTTACTAGTCTTGTGCTGTTGTCGCTGCCGCTCCTCCTCCTCTGTCCCTCCACCCCCCGCCCCCCCACCCACTCCTTGGCAGCCACCACCTCCTCTTCCTCTGAAACTAGGGCTTCCCCTGGAAGCTGCTGCAGTGGTTTCCACCGGCCCTTAAATAAATTCTGAAGTAATCACGTCTTTGCTCTCCTCCTCACGCACACGCGCTCGCGGATACACACGACTCCCCCAAAGCCGCTGCCGGCTGGCGCTGGTCCCAGTGCCCCCGGTGAAAGCAAGAACTGGGGATGGGCAGGTGTGAGAAGGGGGTATGTTCTTCCTCGTCCGGGCTTCCCACACACAAAGGTCTCTACAGGAAGGCGTGTGTTGGCCCGCACTGCTGGGGACGGCAACAGGCTTGGGGATCTTTTGGCTGTCTGGCCTTCCGTGCTTGTCATTTCTTGAAGCGGCTTCCTTCTCCCAGGACCAGGGCATGGAAGTCTTGGTTGTAGAGACCTGAGTCAATCTAGGGTGTGGCGGAATCTGTCACTTCTCATTACCTCTCCAGCTCTTTTCCATCCATTGCTTTGGCAATGAGAACTGTATGTTAAGTACTCCTTGCCCGAGTAAATTTCAGCTTTGAGCAAAGTCTGCTCCCTTGATCTTTTCCAGTTCCCCCATTCCTATACACCACTTGAGGTATTCTCCTTTCTTTCTGCCTCTGCTGCCCATTCATATAGACCCATCAGGAATAGGGAAGAAGCAGAAGACAAAACAACTACCTACTCTAAGCAAAAAGGAAAGGTTTCAGTAAGGGAAATTAAGACATCCTAGTTTTAGTGAAAAGGAAGATGGTATGCAAGAAGGAATTGGGAGAAGAGTTCAACATTGAGTATAATTTGGAAGTTAGTACAAATATCCTCATGAGGTAGTGCAATAAACCCAAAAGGTATGTTTCACTTTTGTGTAAAACAAATAGTTCAAAGCTAACTATAGAAATAGTATTCAAACACCAGCTCACTTACATTAAGTTCAGTATTCAGGAAACAGACTATTTTATTTTGGGGGCAGCATTTAATTAAGTTAATGACCTCACAGTAGAATGTGAGCTCAAGCTCACATATTTACCCCCATCTCTTCTAGACTGTTATTCAAATTCTGCATCACAACATAAACATATTTAAATTAAGTATAAGAGTAATATAAAGATTCATTAGATGTCAACTGGAGCACTATCTCTCAAACATAATGTGCATATAGATCACCCATGGATCTTGTTATATTGTTGATTTTGATTCACTAGGACTGGGGTGGACCCTGAGATTCTGCACCTATAACAACTACCAAATGAAACCACACTTTGCATAACAAGTATCTAGATCACCCAAGTAAGCTACCATTTGATGTTGACTTAAATACTCTTTTTTTTTTTTTTCCGGTACGCGGGCCTCTCACTGTTGTGGCCTCTCCCATTGAGGAGCACAGGCTCCAGACGTGCAGGCTTAGTGTCCATGGCTCACGGGCCCAGTCGCTCCACGGCATGTGGGATCCTCCCGGACCGGGGCAGGAACCCGCATACCCTACGTCAGCAGGCGGACTCTCAACCACTGCGCCACCAGGGAAGCCCGACTTAAATACTTTTAACCACAGGAAAACTCGTTAAGTCACGAGGCATCCCAGTCCATTTTCATATAGATCTAATTTAATAATAGCTTTATCATACTAATCATATATCAGTACTCATAACTTTCACTCTCTGGAATTCCCCAGAAGACATAAAATGTTCTTTAAACCTCAGAAACCTTATTTTTAAAGACAGTTGAAATATCTCTTTGTACAAGATTTCCTTCCTTATTAAACCTTGGTTCTAATTTCCTTGGTAATCAACATTTGCCAAGTACAGCCTCAAATGTTGTTAGTATTTCCAAGGAAAGTCTTGATTTGCCTGACTCCTATTCATATATCAAATAGAAATATTAATTCTAAATATAATACCCACATATAATTGACACACAGAGTTAAAAGCTACCTGAGAGTTGATATCACAGAAAGGAACAGTTTGATAATGGATGGCAGGAAACAGTCATGGAGTAAAGAGTATTTTAGTAAGAAGAAATATTCTTAATGGTCATTCTCTGCTTAGAAACTATGTGTTCTCACATTCTCACCCTTAACACCACTGCAAAGAGTGTAAGTAATGTTTAGGCAATGTAGTCATCCCCTACACCAGTTCTTCTAGTTTAGTGGATCTCAAGTTTAGTAAGCAAGAGAATCTCTAGAGGGCTTGTTACAGCACAGATTTCTGGGCCCCATGCCTAGAGTTTCAGATTCAGTAAGTCTGTGATATGGCCAGAGAATTTGCATTTCTAGTAAGTTCCCAGGTAATAGGATACTGTTAGGTCAGGAATCCCACTTTGAGAACACTAAATAAATAAATCTGAAGAAATTTGGGAACAAAATAAGTACAGAACAAGAAAACAACTGATATTTTGCAGTTAAGGCAAAAAGGTCTCCCAAACAAATATAAAACGAATTATTATGCTGAGGTTATCTTCTACTGCTAATGATTTTTGATAGCCAAGGATCAATGATTAAGATGAAATATGCTAGAACAGACTGTATAGCACAGAGAACTCTACTCACTGCTCTATGGTGACCTAAATGGGAAGGAAATCCAGGAAGAGGGGATACATGTATACGTGTGGCTGATTCACTTTGCTGTACAGCAGAAACTAACACAACATTGTAAAGCAGCTATACTCCCATTAAAAAAAAAAGATGAAATATGCTTATCTTCTAAAAAGTCATCTAGGTTTAGGCAGAGGTAGTGGAACCCACCTCTTTTATTAGTTTTAGTGCCTAACATCAATGAAAAAATTTAATCCATAGAGGTATCAGTAGGCACACCTACTAATTCTTTTTATATTTGAAATAAATATATTTCCATGCAGTAAATAAATAAATAAATAAATAAATTTGAAATAAAATGTGCACATTTTATTTCAAATGTGGTCTTTTTGTCTATATGCTCTTTTAAGGGGAGCATGTCATACAACTACTCTCATTTTTACTATGGTGGCCAGCCCTTCCATCTCTTTAGATATTCTGAATATCACATGGTATATTAGTAACATAATACAGTAATAATAATAAAAAGCACTGTTCTATTTAAACCAAGGACGATTTTTTATGTCAAGGTAAAGTGTACTAAGATCAGATGCCAAAGAAACTGAGTAATTAAGTATGGACCATGACAGTAATAAAGATTCAGTAAGTGTCAGTAAGTTGCCTTTTAAGTGCAAGTATAATTTTGAAGCAAAATAAAGCAAATATTTATAGTTGTAATAGACATTTTACTTTCAATGTCACCTCATTTCAGCTATAGAGTTAACCGTTTATGAAAATATTTTGCCTATATTCACAACAGTTTTATTAACTGTTATGAGGATTATTCATATTCTGTTATTAATGGTAACATTATTGAAACAAATTACATTTTCTTATTATGCTTACTGACATTGTGCTTACTGTTGAATTTAAAATTTAAGATGGGTTTGAATAGATAATTTAATAACTCCCATCATAATTTTATCTACCTATAGTTTTGTGGGAACATGAAATTTATTTTATTTCCATTAAAAAATTAGGCCATGTGGGGCTTCCCTGGTGGCGCAGTGGTTGAGAGTCCGCCTACCGATGTAGGGGACATGGGTTCGTGCCCCGGTCCGGGAGGATCCCACATGCCGCGGAGCGGCTGGGCCTGTGAGCCATGGCCGCCGAGCCTGCGCCTCCGGAGCCTGCGCGTCCGGAGCCTGTGCTCCGCAACGGGAGAGGCCACAGCAGTGAGAGGCCCGCGTACCACAAAAAAAAAAAAATTAGGCCATGTAATATTATTACACTGTATTATTTAGAGCAGGCAACAAAACAATCCCACATAAATAATCGGTCACAAAGCCAACTGAAATTTATTTTTTACTTTTTCAATATTCCAAGATGAGAATTGGTGAGTGGGCTGCTTTTTTCCATGCAGTAATTTAGAGTCCTTTCTTGTCTGATTTCTACCATTTCCTTGGGTTTTGAACCCAGATGGTGGGAGAAGCAGCATACCCACTTCTAAAATCCTTGGTTCAGAAGTGAAACATACTTTTCTCATATGCCACTGGTGAGAATAACTCACGTGGCAGCATTCCAATTACAAGAGAGCCTAGGAAAGTAGTCTAGCCTTAAGGCCAGAAGAAGAATAAAGAGGATGTTGGTAAAAACTCATCCAGTTTCTGTCACATACTGTTTGTGAAAGTGATAGTGGAAATAAAAAGTATGTAGACAATATGTTTAAACTTTCTGTTATGTGTACGTTTAAAAAAATAAATGCAATTAATTGGAATCAATGGTCATACAATTAGTACCCAATTCTGTCACAGATAGTAAGCATTGTTTATTATATAGGTTTCATGTAACTTGTTGCATTTATGCTACACATTATTCTTTTTACCTGTCTAAAAAAGCAGACTGTAGAATATGAAAGTTATATAAGCACATAGTTGCTGATTCTTGTGCTTCCACACAAATGTATAAGTATCATTTCTCACAAGATAAATTTTGTAAAAGGCTACATTAATCAGCCTTTATCTATGCATTTATATGAGATTACTGTAATATGTAGCAATTTGACAAGTAGTCGCAGGGATTTCAATTTATAACTAAGGAATCTTAGTGTTCTAGAGGAGCAAAAACTTAGTTATTTTTTGAAGTCAAAGTGTAATAAGAGAAGACAAGTTTCAGAGAATTTTATTATGCATCATTCAGTGTCTAACATCAAATCTAAGAGCAATATGAGGGCACTGAAAACAAAATTAGAACAGTGATGCCTTATGAAGTAACTTTTTCTCCTTTTTAAGGGAAAAATAATATTTCATGGGAAAAATCTATATTCCTCTTTAGACTACTATGAGGTAAAATATTAAAGAAATATTCTAAATATATTTAGCAGTTGTTTTTATCTAGAGAGGAGATTTATTCTAACACGAAGCCCCATAATAAAGATTTTAATTTTTGCTTCTACTCCAATTCAGAGAGCTATGCTTTGGAATTAAAGAATCATGGAATTTTATGCTGGGAGTTTTAATATAACTCCAATCTTACAGATGAGTACTCAGTAATACTAATTCCTGGGTTTTCTAGCTCAAGTACCTGAAGAAACTAGGCAGGTACAGCTTGACTTTTGATATCTACTTTTTGACTTTTCCTATTAAATATAAATCTTCCAGAACTTGATTCAGACTTATTTATGATTACCTATCTACTTTGATCATTGGTATCAATGATACTAATCCAATTATTTCTTTGAATCAATTGGTAACACAAATAAACTGCATGAAGTTGAGATCAGTGATCACTGCTGTTCTTTGGATGAGAAATCATGGGAAAAAATAATCACCAATGTGAAAATGAGCTTTTCCTTAGTGTTCACCATTTAAAGACATGTGCAAGCAGTTATGGATAGTAAATTAAATGATGAAAATAACTGATATGGGTAATCCTCATTTTAGATAGTTTAAAGATTCACAGAGCAATGAAGAATACAAATGTATGCTTTAGAAAGAATATGAATAGAAGGCAGCGTCTTCAATACTATGAATAATTTAATAATAAGTCCTAGATAGTTGAAGTCATGTAGAAAATGCTCTTCAAAATGACAGTTATGTGTAATGTCTTTAGCAATTGAGTCTTATATTCTGCTCAGTCTTAAATCGGGTGGACTCAAGTTCATAGCCCATGAATATGGAGGGTGAGATGTGGAAGGGAGTTCAAGACCATGTGGGGAAATGGCAAGTGTTTTGGTATTTATTACTGAGTGAAAAATTATTCCACCACTTAGTAACTTAAAACAACAGTCATTTTCTTATTTATTGTGGTATCAGTTGGTCAGGAATTTGGAAAGTGCTCACATGGGTAGTTCTGGCTTGGAATTCCTCATGTGGTTGTAGTGTGATGGTGGCTAGATCTGGAAGAGGGGAGGTGTAGGCAGCTAAAGCAGCTGGGGCTGACAGGGGAGATCTCTTTTTCTCTCTCTAATCCCATGGCTTCTTTTTGTAATATTGCTAAATAGAATGATTTGGGCTTCCTCACAACATGGCAGCCTAAGGGCAGTCAGATATCACACCAAAGTCAAAAGAAGTAGTGAACAAGGCAGAAGCTCCTTCACTTTTTATGACCTAGCTTTTAAGGTCACATAGTGTCAATTCCACCATAACTCTATTATTGGATGACAGTCACAAGCCAACTTGGTTTCATGGGGAAGAAATATAGACCCCCACCTCTCAATGGGAGAAGCATCAAAATCACATGGTAAGAAGAGTATTCTTGAAGCCATTTTTGGCAAATACAGTCAACCACACCATCTACCTTTGTGAGATGTACAGTTGCTATTAAAACTATTCAGTTATATTAGATGAATAAATTTGTGGTTTGCAATATGTAGGCAGATGTTTTACATATAAAATGTTTTAAGAATAGATTAGTAACTGGTAAGTAAAATGTTTGTTAGACATGGGCAGAATTCATGGGAATTGCTAAGTATAAAATAAACAATAGACAGAATAAGATGGAAAGATCAGAGATACTTAATGCTCATGAAACATCTGGGTACCATATATTTATAATATGTAAATATATGTAAGAACAAATATACAAGAGTCTCTAAGTATTCAGGATACACAAGATACACATGAAAATTATCATTCATGAAGTCTTTATTTGGCCACCCATTGGTGACTTCAGTTATCACCCTATATGCCTTCTGCCCAAGTAACACATATAAAATCCATAGCTAATAGGAGAGCTAGAATATTGGCCAGGTGTATTTGTCCCTGCATCTCTCTAGTAGAACAAGTGTGTGTCATTTACCCAGAGCATCTTCTGCCTTTTTACCCCCAGCTCAAACTTTAACTCTGGCCTTTGTAACCACATCATCAGTGAGGACGGTTGATATGGCAGAAAGAGGAACAGGACATTTGAACATACATTGCCCCATCATTCAGATAGTGTGATCCTTCCCCACTGCACCTTATCCCATCAGTGTTAACATATCTTATCTCTTTTCCCTTGTTTCTTTGTGTTTTTAACAGACTTGATAAAATGAGTGATTTGACTATTTTCATTTGTTTTGTGAGCTTTTCAATTCCATGACCTCTGATATACATTGCTGGTAATGTACTTTGAGGCTCCCATTGCCTCAAGGTGATGTTCCATATGACACTTTATCTTGGGAAGGGAAATTTTGGGTCCATTATAACCCCAAGTATTTTTTCTGGTGTTATCTCTCTGGATTCGGCTCACAAAAAAAACAAAGAAACAAAAAACAGCAACAACAACAAAAAACCCTGATACTAACCAAGTGCCAGCCTACTGGATGTTCTCTGAAATCTTATTCAGCCACAGAATGCAAAATCATCTCACAGATATGTATGGTGTGGCAGACAACTATCATCAAATAATGCCAAACTGTAACTGGGTCCAGGTTAGGTTTGTATAGGGAAACCATAACTGGACTCCTGGCAAGCTGGTATTAAAGTCCCATTAGGATCCTTTGAGTAATCTTCAAATTATGTAAACTGGCACATTATATAATTAAATTTATTTTAGTAATCATTTTAACATGGTTAGTAAATATTTGTTGTGGTGTATATCAGTGTTTTATTTTCATTTAATTTCCCAGTGAATTTTAGAGTTTTGGAGTTGTAAAATGGGTCTTTGGGTATTGAAACTTATTTTATAATATTATACATTTGTAAATAAGTGTTTTATTCATAATTTTAGGTGTCCGTGCATCATCTAGGAACCAGCTGTGTAGGGAGTCAGAAGTCACACAATATGACAAGAGATATAATGGAGGTGATATAGGAGCACAGAAAAGAACCATCTAATCTACTTATGGGAGATCAGAGCTGAGGATGAGAAGTGTTTTCTAAATAAGTCTGTGAAAAAATAGTGTGAAAATGTAACAGCAAGGGCAAATAACCAGAGGCAGATAGTCTATAGCTTGCATAGGAAAGAGGGAAAAGTGCCCATTTGGCTACTGTGTAGAGATAGACTGAAAGAAAAGAATGAAAATCTAAGCACCATATGTGAAAGAACATGTAAATCTTGTTAGAGCTTAAAATTTATTGAGGCGAATAGGAAGCCTAGGAAAGTTTTAAATCAAGAAAAGTTAAGGCATATTTTGGAAAGGACAGGATAAAAAATTGGGAACTAAGAAAGAAAGCAATAGGTAAGATATGAAGATTGAACCATCCTTCAGTGGGATACGAAGCAGGCAGGAGTGCATTTCAGTGAAAACAGAATGAATTCACTTTTGATCATGTTTTTGTTTTGTTTTGTTTTGTTTTTTGTTTTTGTTTTTGTTTTTTTACATCTTATTGGAGTATAATTGCTTTACAATGGTGTGTTAGTTTCTGCTTTATAATAAAGTGAATCAGTTATACATATACATATGTTCCCATATCTCTTCCCTCTTGCATCTCCCTCCCCCCCACCCTCCCTATCCCACCCCTCCAGGCGGTCACAAAGCACCGAGCTGATCTCTCTGTGCTATGCAGCTGCTTCCCACTAGCTATCTACCTTACGTTTGGTAGTGTATACATGTCCATGCCTCTCTCTCACTTTGTCACAGCTTACCCTTCCCCCTCCCCATATCCTCAAGTCCATTCTCTAGTAGGTCTGTGTCTTTATTCCTGTCTTACCCCTAGGTTCTTCATGACATTTTTTTTTCTTAAATTCCATATACATGTGTTAACATACAGTATTTGTCTTTCTCTTTCTGACTTACTTCATTCTGTATGACAGACTCTAGGTCTATCCACCTCATTACAAATAGCTCAATTTCGTTTCTTTTTATGGCTGAGTAATATTCCATTGTATATATGTGCCACATCTTCTTTATCCATTCATCTGATGATGGACACTTAGGTTGTTTCCATGTCCTGGCTATTGTAAATAGAGCTGCAATGAACATTTTGGTACATGACTCTTTTTGAATTATGGTTTTCTCAGAGTATATGCCCAGTAGTGGGATTGCTGGGTCATATGGTAGTTCTATTTGTAGTTTTTTAAGGAACCTCCATACTGTTCTCCACAGTGGCTGTAGCAATTTACATTCCCACCAACAGTGCAAGAGAGTTCCCTTTTCTCCACACCTTCTCCAGCATTTATTGTTTCTAGATTTTATGATGATGGCCATTCTGACCGGTGTGAGATGATACCTCATTGTAGTTTTGATTTGCATTTCTCTAATGATTAATGAAGTTGAGCATTCTTTCATGTGTTTGTTGACAGTCTGTATATCTTCTTTGGAGAAATGTCTATTTAGGTCTTCTGCCCATTTTTGGATTGGGTTGTTTGTTTTTTTGTTATTGAGCTGCATGAGCTGCTTATAAATTTTGGAGATTAATCCTTTGTCAGTGGCTTCATTTGCAAATATTTTCTCCCATTCTGAGGGTTGTCTTTTGGTCTTGTTTATGGTTTCCTTTGCTGTGCAAAAGATTTTAAGTTTCATTAGGGCCCATTTGTTTATTTTTGTTTTTATTTCCATTTCTCTAGGAGGTGGGTCAAAAAGGATCTTGCTGTGATTTATGTCATAGAGTATTCTGCTTACGTTTTCCTCTAAGAGTTTGATAGTTTCTGGCCTGGTGTTAGGGAGTGATCTAATCTCATACTTTTACATGTACCTGTCCCATTCTCCCAGCACCACTTATTGAAGAGACTGTCCTTTCTCCACTGTACATTTCTGCCTCCTTTATCAAAGATAAGGTGACCATATATGCGTGGATTTATCTCTGGGCTTTCTATCCTGTTCCATTGAGCTATCTTTTTGTTTTTGTGCCAGTACCATACTGTCTTGATTACTGTAGCTTTGTAGTATAGTCTGAAGTCAGGGAGCCTGATTCCTCCAGCTCCATTTTTCTTTCTCAAGATTGCTTTGGCTATTCGGGGTCTTTTGTGTTTCCATACAAATTGTGAAATGTTTTGTTCTAGTTCTGTGAAAAATACCAGTGGTACTTTGATAGGGATTGCATTGAATCTGTAGATTGCTTTGGGTAGTAGAGTCATTTTCCCAATGTTGATTCTTCCAATTCAAGAACATGGTATATCTCTCCATCTATTTGTATCATCTTTAATTTCTTTTTGTTATCTGATGGTGAGCCATCCAATTAGAGATATTCAAAAGGAGTTGGAAATGCTAATCTATCAAATGAGAAATCTGGGCCTATGATAAATGTTTGCAAATCATTAGTGACATTTGAAACAATGGAAGTGAACAATATTGACAATGAAGAGAGTATAGAATTAGACAAGATGGGGGTAGGGTCACAGAACCTCAATTAACACAAATATTTAAGAAATAATTCTAACAAGAAATATGCAGAGACAAGAGAGGAACATAGGAGGGTATATGTCACGGATACCAGGGAAAGAGAACAAGCATTTGAAGGAAGAGGTGAGTGGTCACCAGTGTCAGATATTCCTGGAAATCAAGTATGATGAAAATTGGAAAACATTTTGTAGATTTAGCAATAGACATTACTAGGATATTTAGCAAGGGAAGTTTCACTGAAATGATAATTGCAGAAAACAAATCACAATGGCTTAAGATTACAGGTAGAAATAGTAGCTATCCATGAAATGTGGCTACTAATGGTGTGAAAGAGATGGAAGCAAGCTGAAAAGATATAATAAGAGCTCTTGTTTTGGGAGTCAGTAGTGCTCTAGGTGGTCATTAGGTGGGCATTAGAAAATTCCAGAATCCCCCAAAATTGTATGCAAACTTTGAAGTATATGCATAAGTGCATTTCTTTGAGGTGAATATTTATAGCATGAGATTCTTAAGGCAATCAGAGATCAAAATATTAGTAATCAGAGCTGTATATGATGTATTAGATACCCATTAGTTTTATACACTATTTGTATAATCTTTATAACTTGTATAGACCTGAGTTTATATACAATGACAATATATTATTGTGACTGGTTTTGTTTGGGGCACGAAAACAAATCTCGTTACTTTATTATAATGCATGTTGTGGTATATTTTATTACTGTTTGCTATTATTCACAATATTCCCTGAAGAAGATTATAAATCGCCACCTACTGCAATGCTTATTTTACTGCCCTTTGTGGGAGGAGTATGTGTCCCTTCCATATTGACATAGACCTTATATTACTTGTTTCTGTTCATGGAATGTGAGCAGAAGTGGCCATGCCAAGACCTAACAGAAATGTGAAGAATCATCACAATTTGCTGTGGCTTTTTTCCCTCTGCCACAGATCCACAATAGTTGCTATTCCTTCAGGCTGACTAGTACATAAGTATACTCTTCAAAACAGTATCTTTTCTAATATGCTCACATATCACTATTCTTCGGATATTGTTGCCATTTTCAGGTTTTTCCCCCTTTTCCATTCTATATAAGCAATGAAAAAGAAGGACTGCATCAAGAATTTTTTTTTTCCACAGAACAAGTATATATTGAATGATGACAGTATATTGCTTAATATTAACTATGCAGGAAGAAAACTGAGGCCTCAATCCTTGGGCCCCTAAGGGGGAAATAAGACAAAATCACAATGGACTTAAACATGGAAAAGTAAAATTATAAGCCAGTGAAATTTTATGCAAATCAAACGAGTAATGTCTCAAATTAAGTGAATATGAATTTGGTTTTAAATGTTCTTTGTGAGTTACATTAGGAGGGAAAAGTATGAGTAAATGGCTTGAACAAATATACAGACTTAGTTGGGGCATGAGAGAAGCAGAGAAAAAGGGTTAAATGATGAGAAGGATCATCTGACTGAGAGTCGACCTGCATACAGAGGAATGAGAAATCTAAATTATCAGACATGAGATTATTAGCTTGCTCAAATAGATGACCCTAAAATTTTAGTGATTAAGAAACCAAAGGACATTTGGAGTAAAGATCTTTTGGCATTATGTTCATTTTATATGGAAATAAATAACAGGGAGAGGAAGAACAAGAAGTAAAATTAGAAATGCAAGATGATACTTGATGCTTGGTTGGGAATTAAGATTATAGGGATTGGCAGTGTTAATCCAAGTAGCCAGGAACATTTTTCTGCTCAAATAATTTTTCGCTGCTCCTATTAATTTTATTTATAAATTTCATTTCTTTCTTACTACATATGCTTTATTAAGCATCTATGATATGCCAGACAATGTTATAGATGCTGAGAATGTAGCAGTGAATAAACAAAACAAAACACACCTGTGCTCATGGAATTTACATTCTAGTATTCATTCCAGAATATTTATTACAGGTCGTCTTTTCATCAGACAATTCATCAGTATTATGGTTACAAATATCAGTTATTGTATGGTACTTTTCAAACCATAGACCCATAGTGTGTGTGCGTGTTTGTGTGTGGAGAGAGAGAGGGAGAAACTTTTGACCCTAGAAGCATGACACAAATATCTTACTTTTAAAATGCAGAAGACCTGAATAGGTATTTTTCAAAAGAAGACAGACAGATGGCCAATAGGCACATGGAAAGATGTTCAACATCTCTAATCACCAGGGAAATGCAAATCAAAACCACGAGATATTACCTCACATCTGTCTGAATGGCTTTCATCAAAAATACAACAAATAATAAGTGTTGGCAAGGATGTGGAGAAAAGGGAACCTAGTGCACTGTTGATGGGAATGTAAATTGTTGCAGCCATTATGCAAAACAGTATGGAGGTTCCTCAAAAAATTAAAAATAAAACTACCAGGTGATCCAGAAATTCCTCTCCTGGGTTCATATCTAAAGAAAAATAAAACACTAATTTAAAAAGATATATGAATCCCAGTGTTTATTGCAGCATTATTTATAATAACCAAGATATGGAAGCAACCTAAGTGTCCATCAAGAGATGAAAGAATAAAGAAGAAGCCATATACATATATACAATGAAATACTACTCAGCCATAAAAAAGAATGAAATTTTGCCATTTGCAACAACATGGATGGGCCTGGAGGGTGTTATGCTTAGTGAAATAGGTCACATAAAGAAAGCCAAATAGCATATGTTTTCACTTATATGTGGAATGTGAAAAATAAAGCAAACAAATGAATATAACAAAACAGAAACAGACTCACAGATACAGTGAGAGAGGAAAGCAGGGAGGGGCAAGATAAGTGTAGGGGATTAAGAGTTACAAACTACTATGTATAAAAAAAATAAGAAACAAGGGTGTAATGTGCAGCACAGGGAATATAGCCAACATTTTATAACTTCATATGCAGTATAATATATATTGAATCACTATATTATTCAAGTGAAACTAATATAATATTGTAAATCAACACTTCAATTAAAATATACACTTCACTTCTATATTCCTATTAAGTTACAGAGAAGCTTAAATACAAAATGTACTTCTTCACAAAACTGTTCTTTATTTTCTCATTGCATTTGTTTTTTATCATGTGTGGTTTTTATGACTATAAAGATACTTCCAGGTTACAATAAAGTTGACAAATTTGGAATAATGTTTGAAAATTTTAAAAAACACAAAACTGTATTAGTGATTTCTAAACCCCTTCAGAACCTAAGGGCAATCAGTTTTAAAGATATAGCAAAAAATATAATTCTCCTTTAATTAATTTCTGTTGAATTGGGTTTCATTTTTCTAATTAAATAAGTCAAAAAAAAAAAAGAGAGAAACAGAAAAAGTCAAAGAAAACAGAAAAAAATATTCTTTGCTTTCTAAATATAAATACATTACTTCATTGAATATTTTAAATATTGTAAGTAATAATTATATAAATTTGCCTAATCAAATTACCAGGAATAAATCTTATAATCTCCTCCTTCAGACCTCTGTTTCTTTATAATGTAGAATTCTGTAATAAGATACTTATTAAAACACCTTAAAAATTACCTGCAATGAAAACTTAAGCATCGTTAATCAGAAATTTTTAGACTGATTTTTTATTTCACTTTAAAGTTATTAAGGTCACAAATAAAAATTATTAAGAGTATTTTCAAATTTAACACTGAAATTTTTTGAGATTAATTGAATATATCTGTAAAGCAGATTCTGCCTTAGTGAGATCATTTGATATTTTTTTAAAATTTATTATCAATTAAGTATAGCACATTCAATTTGAAATGAATTGGCCTTGAAAATGGCAAATTTAGATATCAATCTATGCCTTCATCTAATAATTACAATTAAATTTACAATGAAATTACTGAAGATTATGTGCCTCTTAGTGCAACTTACTGAGCTCCTACATCTCACTATGAGATATTTAAAAAGTAAAAAAAAAAAACCATGATATTATGCAAAGTGATTGAATAAACATGTGAACATCATGTCAAGATACTCTTCATATGTTTCTCCTTTGCCTCAAACTTAATGTAGCCAAAACCAAATTTCTTTCTTTTCTTTTTTATTCCTAACTCGTCTCGGTATCCCTTTTCTCTGTATGACACATCCATCCTCCCAATAACTGAGGTTCATAATTTTGGAATCTCCATTTAATTCTAAATTTTGATCCCATACCTAATATGATACTAAGATTTGTTGAGTTTTAACTACAAAACATTCCCGTTTTTCTTTCTCTTTTTACCATTGTGACTCAATATTCCACTCCACATTATTGTAGAAGTCGTCTGAGTTGTTTTTAATAATCTTGAAGGAGTTCAGCAAGTGTAGGAGGAAGTCAGGAAATAAAGAGTCTTGGAACTAAAAACAGGCAGGGAGATGTACCACTGAGATATACTGATAAATTATACACAAGTATTTAAGCAGGCAGAGCATCTGAATCATTATGTCTATACATAATAGGTCACAATCCAGCGGTCAAGTAGGGGCAAGTAGAATGAATGTCTGGCAGCATGTGGGCTTTACTCATATATAGATAGAAGCAGAATTTCAGCCCATGAGAGGCTGAAAGAGCAAGGGAGGACATCGGCCCTAAGTAAGGAAATAAAATATAGTACTAAAAGCATCATCTAAGCAGACTGCCTGGTTTCAAGTCCTCTCATATGACAGCTGACCTTAGGCAAATTATTTAGATTTTCTTGTTTCCCGTTTCATTACGTATAAAATTGGGATAAAATAGTATCTATATCATAGGATAAAGGAGATCATTTATATACAGAACTAAATAAATGCCAGCTATTCTTAGCACCAGTAATTCCAGACCTGAGAAATCAGGCAAAACCTAGTATTTGCAGCTGAGATAAGAATTAGAGGTCACAAACAGTAGAGCAAATTTGTACAAGCAGGTAAAAGTCAGGGGTGGTCTTGATAGATAAACATACCTTGGTTTACCCTCTCAATTTTGAGGTTTCATCTAAAAAATACATAACTAAATTATATAGAATTTATGTTATCATTTAAGCCACCAATATACCATTTAGTTTATTAATGAATTTATAAAATGCTTTGTAATGTAGTTATTATCTTTGTATCAGAATATAAGCATTTGAACAGTATGGAGGTTTCTTAAGAAACTAAAAATAGAGTTACCATGTGATCCCACTCCTGGGCATATATCCAGAAAAGATGAAAACCTTAACTTGAAAATATACATGCACCCCAATGTTCATAGCAGCACTCTTTACAATAGCTAAGACATGGAAGCAAACTAAGCGTTCATCAACAAATGAATGGATAAAGAAAATGTGGTATATAGTATATGCCATGGAATACTACTCAGCTATAAAAAGAATGAAATAATGCTATTTGCACAACATGGATGGACTTAGAGATTGTCATACTAAATGAAGTAAGTCAGACAGAGAAAGACAAATAACATATGACATCTTATATGTGGAATCTGAAAAAATGATACAAAGGAACTTATTTACGTAACAGAAGTAGACTCACAGACATAGAAAACACTTACGGTTACCAAAGGGGAAGGGGCAGAGAAGGGATAAATTAGGAGTCTGGAATTAACAGATGCACACTACTATATATAAAATAGATAAACAAGGACCTACTGTATAGCACAGGGAACTATATTCAATATCTTATAATAACCTATAATGGAAAAGAATCTGAAAAAATATGTATATGTATATAATATATATAACTGAATCAACTTTGCTGTATACCTGAAACTAACACAACATTGTAAATCAACTATACTTCAATTTTTAAAAAGCAAGCAACATCTAATTAAACTATCCTAAGGTATTATTTTTGCTTTGAAAGGGTAAAAACTTGTATGTGCTTAAATATCACTCTAATAATGCAGAAAGTGGCTGACAAACTGAACTTTAAAAAAAAAGTGACATTTTAGAATTTTAAACTGAAATATGCAAAGATAGATTGTTCACTTGAATAACTTTGCATAATTGCTTTACTCTAGGTCAAACTCAGGTTTATTTGTTTGTTTATTCCTCCTACTTCACCAAGATGTCACTTATTTGATGGAGCATTTTCAAAATCTTATGTAAAATGTGGGCTACTAAAAATAATTACCTCACAGATACTACTTTTCCAAACAGGAGGCATATTATAGGAAAATCTCTTAAGTACTTTAAGATAATTTGAATATTTGGGTTCTTATTATCAAAAACTAAATATTAAAATTATATTGAGATTGAAACTGGGAGTTAGTTTTCCTGATATGGGAAAATATAATTTAATTTAATTTCTCCATTTTACTCCAAGAATAAACTCAATATTCCTGTCAGTCAGTGTTTAAGAATTTCATTATATCCTGTTATGTTTACTGCCATAAACATTACATTTTAAGAATTTAAATGTCGGACTTCCCTGGTGGCGCAGTGGTTGAGAGTCCACCTGCCGATGCAGGGGACACGGGTTCGTGCCCCGGTCCGGGAGGATCCCACATGCCACAGAGCGGCTGGGCCCGTGAGCCATGGCTGCTGAGCCTGCGCATCCGGAGCCTGTGTTCCGCAACGGGAGAGGCCACAACAGTGAGAGGCCCGTGTACCGCAAAAAAAAAAAAAAAAGAATTTAAATGTGTAATTTATGTTTTGGTTCATTTTTGGAAAGACATTACATTATACTTATATCAAAAGCTCTAATTTTAATAAATAAATTATAATATTCCATATGAATGTACTCTAAATGTAAATTGAAACTGCACTTAAGGCATTATGCACATTTAAAATTGGCCAAATAGTTGAAGATATGACTAATAAAATAGGTACTGTCATAACATTGTAAAATGAGCCTACAACTAAGGAATATTACTATCATTTATCACTTGCTATCAATTACTATCATTTATCATTTATCAATTACTGTCTCCATGAAATGTTTTATACCCAGTCTCTTCATATTATTTATAGTTATTTCCTACATGCATACTTATATTAAGTATTTATCTTGCTTTATATTATCTTACATACCCACATTACATTACTTGAAACATTTCTGAAATAATATTTGTACAAAATAATATTTGTACTTATTTATTTTCTTGTCTTTTACTGGAATAATGTATTTACCATGTAATTTGAAGACAGTGTTTCTGCCTGAAAGGCCTTCAGATGACTGGATTAATTGCTTTTCTGTAACCTCGAGATTTGTTTAACTTATTCTCGTGAGAAAACTATTCAAGACTCCAGGGTTGCAGTGATGTCATCTTCATGAAAAACTTTAGAAAAACCTTTATTTGATGAAGGAAGGACACATTTTAGAAAGGACTAACCACACTGGCCAATCTGGCTAAGATTAATAAAACACCACAAGCTTAATAGGCTGCATACGTTTATTGGGCAGGCACCATGCAGGCATCAACAAGAGTAATCCAATATTCCCTTCCTTTGTCATTTACCTATTATAGGACAAAGGAACTCTACAGATGGACAAGGTGATTTAGTTTAGACTAATTTACAATGATTATTTTGTGATCACTTAGACAGTGGATGTTAGATGAAGTAGTTTGTCCTTTAGAAATTAGATCAAGGTATTGAGGATAACCTTTAGATGGTGACCTTTATTCCTTTCAACTTTGGATAATTTTAGATCTTGGTTTCAAGGTTAATGATGTTATATCCATTATACTGTCAGTTTTCTAAGATAAATCAATTTTAAATGATATGACTGTAGTGCGAAGTTTTCACATCAGGAGCTATTCTGGCCATGCACTTCACAATTTAACCACTGTAAAAGGAAAACATGCTAAAATGTAGTCATTATATTGACACCTTTAAACAGAGTGCTGCCAGTACACTTTCATTTAGATCTCTGAAAATGAGTAAAGTTACTTTAAAAAACTTTAACTTAAAAATGCATAAAACACACAGAATAAAACAAATTGCTTGCTTATCTTTGTATCATAGATTAAAAACATTTACCTAGATTATATATATATAAACACACATACATTTTATATTTGTGGAAGATAAGAAAGCTAATTATATTGCATTTCTTCAAAGAATTTCAAGTATGATCAGATAAAATGCTCAGTAGTAGGTATAGTATGGGAGGCTTGAAATACATTTGTAAGTTTCTAACTCCTCCATGTGCAAACGATTTATTCACATGTAAGGAATTTGAGAATAATATATGATTTCCATAGTAAGACCAATTCTTGCCTACCACGATAAATGACACCATTTCATGATCCCATTGTGAACTAAAAAAAACACTAATCCTTGACAGTAATACTAACACAAATAATAATAAAACCTGTCCTATAAGGTAATCAGGCCATAGGTATTAAATTACTCTTTTCATTTTATACAGTGCTTTAGAATCAAAGCTAGAGCTAAAATAAAATGTTTACTCCTGTAATCTGCATCTCTAATTAGTTAGGAAATGTTTTCCAATACTAGACAATTAAAAAAATGGATATGGAAAGTCTGTAGTAGCTCAAAATAAGTCATGGAAATTTAAAAATGCCATGCTGAGATCTTTTTCAAGAAGTTATTGAACTGTCAGTTATTAGATCATCATTATTATATCTCAGTTTAAAGAATGTATACATGTTTTTAAAAATCTGCCAAAACCTAACTAGGAACTCTAATACAATATTCTAAAGGATAAGGTAGGAGGGTTTTGTTTAGTTGAATGTAATTTGATGAGGGTAAGGGCAAAATTATCGAAAAAGGAGTATCCTTTCCTGTGTCCATCAATGTTTGGCTGACAGGTCAAAGAAAACAATTTATTAGCTTTGAATATTTTGCTCTGGGAGCTTTTAAAATTAAACTTCACATTACAACTATTAATTTAATCAATTATGTCACAGATCTGTCCATCAATATAAATGATGTACAATTTAACTTCACTATCACATAGTATTGTTTAATATTATTTACCAAAGAAGCTAATGTTTATTTTACGTATTTTTAGAACATTTACTCTGTTCCAGTTAACATTTTGAAGCTGGTATATGCCTGAAAATTTCCCTGCCACTGAGTGAATTAATAGCATAATCTGTAATTTGCATCTTCAACATTTTTCCCACAGGTTTGCCATCTTTATTTCTTTTTATACACAGCAACTTAACAATGAAAATATCTACAACAGATATGTAAATCACAAGTCTACTGATTGTAGCTATCCATTTTATACCACATTTTAGGGACCATATTATTTGAACAATAAATTTACCAGCAACTAATTCAAGCAAAATGATCTCTACCCTCAAATAGCAACTGTAATCACAACATTTAAGCATCAGTACTGACAGTTTGCCTTAATGTTTCATCATGTACTTCATTCTTCACAATAAATTGTAGTTTAAATTAGAGGCATTGCTTTGGCATAGGAATCCATTTTACCTTTTGGAAATTAAGATTTTATATTTAAATCCATACTCACATAAATCTCAGCTATCTTCCTTTTGTATTTTATTCTGTCATTTTACATTCAGATTATCCTGATATCAAAAAGTCCTGCTGTTTTGCCCTTCTCCATTAGAATAGGGAACTAACAATAGAAATGTTCAATGATGAAACCATGGTTACATTAGAAGTTCTGCATTAGTAAGAGATTCTATTAATTTGTGTTATGTCCATCATATGAGGCATATTTCAGTATTTTGAAGCAGCCTCTATTCATGAGGGAGATACAATAAGAGACAGGGTTTTAAAAGATTAACTACTTATATTAAACAATATCAGAGGCTTCTAAATAAAACAGAAATGAACAAAGTATACTCTTTCATTAACATGTGAAATAGCATTCTGCAGATAAAAATAATCATCTTATAAGGTTGGCGATAGCACAAAAACAAAAGTACCGCTCATACCTCTCATATATGAAGAAGATATTCTTCTTCATATCCATAGAAAACAAACACTATTTTCTCTAATATATTATAACTGTACATTTTTAACTCATAACATATATTTAGCAATTTTATTCAGTGAAACAAGTTTCAAACTTTTGACTGTTGTTCATTAGCTACAAGAAAAAATTATGTTCTTTATATTAGGAACTACAAGCAAAATAATCAAATGCACGTGCTAATTTTTGTTATACATATATAAGTTGTTACATTTTAATGTGATATATATGTACACATAGGCAGATACTTCATATGTATACAGGTAGACAGTATACAAATATACACACAGATATAGATATACTTACATAATTTGTTTTTAATTCATATATCTGTATTTTTAAATTAATGGCTTGATGCATAATCTTCCTTGACATACTCTGTGAACATACAAATATTCATATTTACATGAATCAAATAATTTAACAGTAACAATCATAGGTATTGTTTACCTAATGAGTGCACATAAAATAAAGATTGTGTTCTAAAGCCACACTTCCAAATTCACATTCAAGGTAAATTCCTTGATAGATAAACTAACCTTTATTTTTTTTATTTTATTTTTTGTGGTACGCCGGCCTCTCACTGTTGTGGCCTCTCCCGTTGCGGAGCACAGGCTCCGGACACGCAGGCTCAGCGGCCGTGGCTCACAGGCCCAGCCGCTCCGCGGCATGTGGGATCTTCCCGTACCGGGGCACGAACCCGTGTCCCCTGCATCGGCAGGCGGACTCTCAACCACTGCACCACCAGGGAAGCCCGATAAACTAACCTTTAATATTTAAACTCTCAGTTCCCTTATCTTTAAATTTTGGAAATTAGGATGACAATGACAATAATACAAACATCTACATAATATTTTCTATGTTCTGGACACTATATACGATATAAATATATACATATCAACTTACGTAGTAGTCTCCATTCATAGAGCTATTGAAGACTAAAATAGTTCATACATAGTTCTTAGAATATGTGGTACATGGTGAACAATCAGTACATGTTGCCTTTCATTACTAATGACCCAAGTCTTTTTGGCTGGTATGTTACATTCATCCTCTCATTTAATTCCCATGATAGCCCAGTGGAACAGACAATACCTGCTTAATTTAGAGATGTGGAATTAAGGCTTAAAGAAGTTAAGCCATTTTCCCATAGCCATTCTTGTCAATGGTATAGCTGGGACTCAAGCTCAGACTCCAGAATCTGTAACACTAACTGTTTGATAATTTCTGTTTTACATAGCAGATATGAGCACTGCTGTTTATCAACTGTTTATATTTTTACAAATCTGATAGTAGTTTTATTAATACATCCATATATTCATAGATATAGTGGCCTTTGGTATGTTATTTTCTTATATTTATTCATTATTAATGTAATTTTATAAACTTTTTTCCATTTTATTTTCTTTTTATATTACAAACACATTTATTTATTATAATTTTTACAAATGTAGGATTATACTATATTAATATTCTGCAATTTTGTTTTATTTCCAAAATAATCTGTCCTATTCTCTTCATATCAGGATATAGAGATTTCCCTTGTTCTTTCTATATGCTAAATAATATTTCATTTTGTGAGTGTACCAAAATATATTTAACCACATTTTTCTTGCTAGAATATAGAAAAAAAAAATTTTAATTACAAATGACCCTGCAATAATCACCCTTCCACATACTCTGCACCTTTACAGTGTTTTTCATTTTCCATTTGACTATTAATCTTTTCCTTAACTAATTATGAGTTGTTTTGCATATTAAGGAAAACTGGCTCTCATCTGTTCCATTTATTGCATACATTTTTATCTATCATTGTCTTTTAACTTTTTTGATGTAGAGTATTCTCAGCTACTATGTAAAGAAATTCACTAATCTACTACTTTAGGGGTCCTGTATTTCATGTCATGCTTATAAACAACATCCCCATCCTTTAGGGCGTTTCTTTCCTCAGCCTGCAGGAGTTTTCTCACAGTCATGCACTTATCAGTATTCTCTTCAATACTCAGGGAATCCACGGCAGATCTCTGTGCAGCTCTCTTTTCAGGTGTTGGGATTTGCAGAATTCTTTCCACCTTGGTTTCTCCAGACCTCAGCTCAGACTCCTTAACTCAGGGACCATGGCAGTCTCCACCTAGGCACCCCCTCTCTGTGCCACACAGCATGGAAGCTCTCTCAAGGCAAAAAGCTGGGAAGAGCTCACCTCATTTTTGCCATGTCTCTTAGGGATCACTGTCTTTCCTTGCTTTATGTCCACTGTTTTGAATACCTTTGATTTACAGATCTTGTCCATTTATTTTTTCATTGTTTTTAGGTAGTAGGGTAAATTGAGTCTCTGTCACTTCATCTTGGCCAGAAGCAGAAGTCCACACGTAGGTTTTTGGCTTTTATTATTATTTCCTAGAGACTCAGCAATTTTTAAAAAATTTTTATTGAAGTATAGTTGATTTACAATGTTGTTGCAACCTCTACAGCAAAGTGGCTCAGTTATACACAGAGACATTCTTTTTTTTCATATTCTTTTCCATTATGGTTCATCATAGGATATTGAATATATCTCCCTGTGCTGTACAGTAGGACCTTGTTGTTTATCCATCCTCTATGTAATAGTTTACATCTGTTAATCCCACACTCCCAGTCCTGCCCTCTCCCACTCCCCTCCCCCTTGGCAACCACAAGTCTGTTCTCCATGTCAAGACTCAGCAATTTTGAAATGGATTTCCTTTCTGAACCAACAGATCCCAACTATCTATCATTATTTTGTGTATCTCATTTTACATGATTATATTTTTATATATTTATTTATTGTATTTTATATATATATATATATATATATATATATATATATATATTTTTTTTTTTTGGTGGTACGTGGGCCTCTCACTGTTGTGGCCTCTCCCGCTGCGGAGCACAGGCTCCAGACGTGCAGGCTCAGCGGCCGTGGCTCACGGTCCCAGCCGCTCTGCGGAATGTGGGATCCTCCCGGAGCTGGGCACGAACCTGTGTCCCCTGCACCAGCAGGCGGACTCTCAACCACTGTGCCACCAGGGAAGCCCCTATGTATATTTTTTTAATACATCTTTATTAGAGTATAATTGCTTCACAATACCATGTTAGTTTCTGTTGCACAGCAAAGCGAATTAGACATATGCATACACATGTCCCCATATCCCCTCCCTCTTGAGCCTCCCTCCCATCCTCCCTATCCCACCACTCTAGGTCATTGCAAAGCACTGAGCCAATCTCCCTGTGCTATGTGGCTGCTTCCCACCATATTTTACATTTGGTAGTGTATATGCGTCAATGCTACTCTCACTTTGCCCCAGCTTCACCCTCCCACCCCATGTCATCAAGTCCATTCTCTATGTCTACCTCTTTATTCCTGCCCTGCAACTAGGTTCATCACTACTATTTTCTTTTTCTTTTTTTTTTTTTAAGATCCATATATATGTGTTAACATACAGTATTTGTTTTTCTCTTTCTGACTTACTTCACTCTGTATGACAGACTCTGGGTCCAACCACCTCACTACACATACAGTCCGGCCAGAGTATGTGCTCTGTACAATTTCTAGTGTTTTGAAGTTATTGAGAATTTTTCATGGTTCAGCTACAGTCACTGATGCCTCCATTATATTTTACTTATTCCATTGAAATGTGTCGAAGTCAGCAGTATGATTCTGGAATCAGCCTCCTCAAGACATGTTTTGGTGATACAGTTTAGAAGAGATTGCTGAATACCTTAGGGCCCTGTGAGCTGCATCTTCCCCCTACTTCTGTTATATTTGCATAGTCTGATGATTCTACTGTAGTTCCCCGGATGTCTCCAATTCCCTTCATAGGGTTGGAGTTTTCCTCTGAACCTCTGTCCATGTAGCTGGTGACACTCTGCCTAGTACTTCTAATTTCCACCCTCCTGAGAGTGGCTCCTTCTCCCGGACACCAGCTTCTCTTCATGTGCTCCAGGGAGCTAGATGACCTCTAGGAATCAGAAAATGACCCTTTCCTGCCATGAAGCAATGCTATGGGCTAAGAGTTCCTGTTGACAAGCTCTGTCCTTTGGATATCATCACCATTTCCAGTTACTTCTTGTTCACAATCACCCTTCATTCCTCATCCCCATTTTAGGATAAATGCCCTCCTCTACACTAAATTCTCTGCATTTCTCATTCCCAAGTTCACTTGAGATAGGACATTTCCCTTAATGTGGTATAATGTGGAAGAATTAATTATTCCACTTCACATGCCATAGTGAATTATCTTTCCGTTTATTTTTTTTTCCGTTTTTTTCCGGTTTTTTTTCCATTTTTTTTCCGTTTTTTTTCCATTTTTTTCCGTTTACCTTTACATTGTATGGCTAAAGTTCACAGTGAAGAACAAAAAGATGCCTTAAGAAAGGCTGTTTCAGTAATACAGGAAAAATTTTCTTTAATTCTATGCTAAGTCACTGAATCATTTTGTAATTAGGATTTTCAAAACCTAATTAAGTGCATGTGACTTAAATGATGGGCTACATTTTATATTTTATATAGCACCTAGTCTATAATAAAAATAATAAAAATATCAAATTAGTTAATTAACAATGTATTAATTAAATAATGAATATGCAGAGTATGCTACTTCAAAAGGGTTTGGGGCCAGGATGTGTGGGTATATAATTATCAAACTTTATGGCAAATGAAAATAAAATTTCAGTTTCATAAACCCCATCCTTAATGTTTACTCTCCTGATACCACAAGTTTTGATTAAAAGAATCAATCTATTAATAATTACCAGAATAGGAATACACTAATAAGAAAATCTTTGTATATGGCTTTACAGTTTACAAAGGGTTTTCACATATGGATAACCAATATAATAAAAAAGAGAGTAAAACTAGTCAAAATTTATGCTTCTTTGTTTTACATTACTCTACCTTTTCTTGGAATAATTTAAAAAATTAAACTGAAGTCACACACTAAAACATTTTTTAATTTCAATTAAAAGGCATGTTTAATTTTGAAATCCATATCTTATTCTCAAAGTGTCTGCAAATATGGTGTCTTTCATGTGCGTTCTTTCACTGCATGAGAAAAATATTAGTTTCTTACCCACATTGTAAGTTTTTCACCACTACAAGTAAAAATCAGTTAAGATATGTTGACTCACCCCGATGGCAGGTGAAACTGTTCCATTAAAAAATATTTGAACACATTGGATAAAATAAATAGTAACATTAACAATAGACTATATCATTAATAGTCATAGTATTGTTAAAATGCTATGGAGGATAGGATGGCTATATCTTTGTAGAAAAGAAATGTTATCTCATTCAGTTCCACTTGCAGCAGTGAAATATCAAAAAAGATAGACTGATGTTTGTATTGTTACCCAGTGAGAAAGTCACAATCTTATAATACAATATAGTGTTTCTCATTTTTAAATTTTTACTAGAGTCACTGTATCATGTACCTTAATAATGAAGAAACCTTAATTTTATCAGCTATAGCATATAAACAGATACTGATTTCTTTCCAGTAGTGGCATAAATAATAAAAGGATGGAATGACACAGCCAAATGTAGGCAATAAACTCAACCTTTATTGAGTTACATTGTTATGTGAGAAGTGAAGTAATGACTGAATTGAACCAAAGTTTTAAACAGATGAATTCTATAATTATATCTCATTATAGCAGCAGTTTCACTGGTTTTCAACTCTTTAAAAACATTTTTTTAAATCCTGTAAGGGTTTCAGAAGTTCTCATCCAGAAACTGTAAAAACCATAAGACAGAATTTTACTTTCCATAAAAACATTTGGAGGCAAATTTTATTGAAAGTTAAGATGATAAATGAAAGCTTATTATTTTGAGCCAGAATTATATTTATCTGAGCACTTTAATAACATCCTTGTTATAAGTTTCAGGAATATTTTTCATCTCTCAATTTCCACTTGAAAGTTCTGACCTAGTTATCACAGCATTTCATGAAACTTAAAACCCATTACTACCATGATCAGTCTTCTTAATATTTTCTCATTTATTTAATGTATTTTATAAGGAAATTCATTTCAAACTACTGAAGCCTTGTCTTCATAGCTTATTATTTTATCCCTTCTTAGTAAGAGTAATTTTTCTGTTATTTCTGTTGGTTCTAATTCACTTTAGGTTTGTTTCACACAAGTAAAACTGAACTTTGTATAGAATGTTCAAAATTCATTTAAATTGGTTTCAAATATATGCCAGTGCTCTGGAGCACTCACCATGTTTTGTTCTACTGATCTTCTTTCTCTTTTTTGTTATCAACCTCTTGCTTTCTTTTGACTCCTTATTTCAAACATATAAACCTGCTCAAGTCTCATCCATCTTTTAAATCCCTCCTAGGACCCATCTACTCTCCCAGTTACTACTCTAGATCTCTTCGCATTTACAGCCAATCCCCTGATATATTCATCTGTAATCTCTCCATTTCATTAGCTCCCACTCATTCTACAACCCACACCAATATTCTCTAGCTAATGTCAACTTTGAGCTTCATGTTGCTAAACCAAATGGGCATTTGACACTCTTTTTTATTTATTTATTTATTTGTTTGTTTGTTTGTTTATTGGCTGAGGTGGGTCTTTGTTGCTGTGCGTGGGCTTTCTCTAGTTGCAGCGAGCAGGGGCTACTCTTCGTTGCAGTGTGCGGGATTCTCATTGCGGTGGCTTGTTGCGGAGCACGGGCTCTAGGCATGTGAGCTTCAGTAGTTGTGGCTCGCAGGCTCTAGAGTGCAGGCTCAGTAGTTATGGCACACGGGCTTAGTTGATCCGCGGCATGTGGGATCTTCCCAGACCATAGCTCGAACCTGTGTCCCTTGCATTAGCAGGCGGATTCTTAACCCCTGCACCACCAGGGAAGCCCTGACACTCTTTATATAACCAGAATGACAGTATTTCTTGTTTTGCTCAGGAGACACTTGAATTATGCTTGCTGTTGTTATGGTGTCACATCCAGTTTTATATTTGTCCAAGACTTTTCATTTTTTAGTAAAATCTAACTTTTAACTCTTGCATTAAGTATGGCCAGTTGTATTCAGTAAACTGCTGTTTTGAAATGTCTACCTTCTGCTGTGACCTTACCTAGCAAGTGAAAAACATAAGCAATGCCCAAACTTCTCATTTTAATAATACTTTAAACATTATTATTATGATATTGTCATATTAAAATATCCCTGGACAGAGTCTCATATTGGCTGTAGATTAAATTTATATTCACAACATATTTGAACAGACCAAAAGATAGAGATAGCATGATTAAGTCTCATTATTTCTGCACCCTCCCCAAATAGGATGTTTAAACTCTTGGAAAACATAGTATTAACGGAAACCTCAGAAGCATTGCTTTGAAATACTCAATGTTTTATAGCACTTAAAAAATCATTTCCAATGTTTTTTTTAACCTCAACTTTTTACCTATACTAGATGCTTTTCTTTCCCGTACACACACACACACACACCACACAGAGTAAAAGGCTCTCTATTTGACTTGTTTTGGGCTTTTTATGCTTTACTACTGATTTCCTGTAGTTGAAGAGCTGAATCATCCACTCATCCACTAAGGGCAATACTTCTTAAAAATATTCATTTCCTTGTCAGAAACGCTGGTAGATACATTGCAACTTGCCCAGCTCATCTTTATTAGACTTGATGATGAGCAAGACATGCTTGTCGACTCGGGTATTTGTCCTTGAGCGTGCTGTGTTTAAGAGTCACTTTCAATACTCAGAGAATACTTGTTATTCTCAGTGTCTATGTTTACAGTTCTGGAAACTCCAATCTCTTTCTCTAAAGACTTATAAAACCATATTAATGCTACACAGATTCATTAAAGAAGCTGAACTGAGATATAGGGGGAAATGTTACTGTTTTCTCTTTTGCCCAGAATCTTCAAGGCCCCATTTCAAACATCTCATTTTGATTTCTTAAGCAAAATCCAGATTCTTCACACTTCCATTTCCTTTCCTACCGAGAAACATAATTATTCTGATTAAACGTCTTATATTTCCATTCATCTAATATGTCTAAAGTTATTTGAAAATAGGGACATCTTAAATGATTTTTTAATTTAATTCTCAGAAAAGCCTCCAATAATATGTGAATATTATACAACTTTTGAAAAAATAAAGTATTTTTTAAAAATGTCTTTAGAAATTTAGGAAACACAAACAATAAAAACTACTGAAAATATATGTGACTGCACTTTGACAACTGTAAGGTACTAAGCAAATGGAGACTAATACAGTTATTATTATTACTCTATTAGGCACTAGGATATGAATCTTTTCTACATCTGTATGTAGGAGGCCAAGAGTAAGGGGAGGACTAAGAATTTAGAGGGGAGCAAATCCTGAGGTACATTCTGTGGATATTACATATCTTTGGGAAATGGTCAAGATAAAGCCCTGTGTGGCCTCCCTCAGCTCTGCAGCTAAGCTTCATGCTTCAATTGCCACAGCTTCTTTGGCCCTGTTTTATTAAATTCAACACTAACACCAGGGTGTAAAGTTGCTAGGGAAAAAATTTGGAAAGGTACTTATTCACAGCCCCAGTTGGTTTTCTATGGATTAGTAAGTAGCTCGGTGCAATTTAATTCATTTCAAATCAATGATGCTACCAATCTATCTGCAGAAGAAAATTATGCTCATCTCTATTTAACGTTGGTGAGTGAATTACCTATTTGTACTGCTTATTCCCCTCAGTACTTAAATGTTTTTAATTTTAGCGTAAACAGAATTATCTGTCTGTACAATTCTGGCCTTTAGCACATTGTTAAATTTGTGCAGTAGCTTTCTAACTTTCCACAGCCACATCTGGTCTGTCAAAAGAACCTGCCTAAGACAATGATTTCACTGTGGTGCTTTTGTCTCAGAAAAGGTCACTAGCTTATGAATGTCACAGAATATTTTTCTTGGGCTTCTAAAATTCCCTAGTAATCATCCCTGTCAATCATCTGGCAAAATTATATACTATATTGTAATACTGATTGTGTGTGTGTGTGTGTGTGTGTGTGTGTGTGTGTGTGTGAGATGTATTTCCAATTATATTCCAAGCTGCTTACAGACAGAGAAATTGAATTTTACTTCTGACTTCTGGCTATTATTTAAATCACGCCTGCTGTGTTATAAGAACATTATATATCTCATATATCTAATTACATAGCACCTCCTGCTAGGTGTTGTTTTCACCATCTTATATTAAGGAAACTAAGTCACAGAAGATGTGTAACTTGACTAAGTCCCCACTCCTGAGTAGATGATAAAGCCACTTTTAAACTGAAAACCCTTGGCTCCAAAGCCCTCTCTTCATACGACAACATACTGCCTTTAGTAATTTGTTTTTGCTTTTAATGATATTTGGCCTCAAGAAAACAAAATTATCAACAGGGTGATACATACTGGATGAAAGAAAAACCAATGAGGTGGATGCTACCTTCTCTGTTTGCTTGTTAGAGCTAGGTGAGAGAAGCAAAGTGAAGAATTCTGAAACCGATGGCAGGGAAAACATTCAGCAGGACTGGGGACACTCTATATTGCTCTTGTATGACACATGTCCCGTGATTCAGTAAAATATACATAGAGTAATAGCCTGCCTTATTTAGATACCAGTTTTAAGGCAACTTAGGAGAAAAAAAAGCCACAAGGAGAATTGGCACCTGTGCAGTAACATTCTCTCCAGACTAATGAAAGAAGTAAAAGAATCTTTAGGACACCTTCCTTGAGTGTTGAAACTCATGCAGAGTAACTTTTCCAACAGGAGGTGCCACTGGCTGCTGCGAATTTTTGATGGTCACTGTCCATAGACACGTGGAAGGCAGAATGTACAGAAATACTACTTTCCTATGTCCAGACTCTAAAAAGGAGGAGGCACTTCAACAAATATTCCCTTTGTGTCTATTGAATGTTTTGCCTGATTTCACGTGCACTCCATTAGCAAAAAAAATCTCTTCATCCCAGTGGCAAAAGAGTAGAAATCTTCTTCATTCTGGAAGGTTGTAGACATGAATTCCTTAATTTAAAAAAGGAATCTTTTAGTAATCAGTTTCTGTGCTACCTAATCAGCTGTTGACAACCAGACAAAGATAAAAAATTAACTTTTGTGGGTAGAAGATATAACACAAAATGAGTTATCTGTCGTTTTTAAAATGTTGGAATTAACAACATTTAAAGTTCATGACTTTGAAAATCTCTGTCGAAAGTCTAAACAAAGCATTCCATCAAGACTCTCGTTTTGACACTCAGGTTCTTTGTAGAAGTCATCTTCTCCCTTTTTCACCTGCCAGGGCATTGGCACCCCTCCCCATTATATCAGTTCTCGCCAATGATAATTTTAGCAATAAATGTACATGCCTTTGTGAATGTACATGTTACAAGAATTTTACATGCATACAAAATTGTAGACATCTTGAAATTCTTTTGATAGTAATCTTAGGTGAAAGTCTTTCTTTTGTGGGAAGGAGGGCAGGAGTTATCATCTGTCAGGGAGTAGTTCAGTTAATTTTATCAATTTCTAATGCTATAGAAGAGAAAACATTAGAGAATCAAGTGGAAGAGGAAAGATTAGTGGTATACCATAATAAAATATGGTTTTTAAACATAATAGTACTGATAGTACCCTCTGAAGGTACAACATTCATTTTTTTTCAAAAAGAAATGTCAATATAAAAGACAGGCAATTATTACTTTTACTGTTCATTCTTATCAGTATTCTTTTTTTCTGGACACAATAAAACCACACTTCCTCTTAAATTATGTAATTGAGAGGGAAGAACAAGGACATGGCTAAAGTACATCAAATAAGATAAAACCTACTTTGTAAATACAAAATAGCAAGTGACCTTCTATATTACCAATGTAAATTAATTAACAGTATGAATATGATGTAGCAAAAAAAAGACTAATTTTCAAAGGTAAGCCCAAGTCAAATATATTGTGGTATAATTCTCACATGTCTACATTTCAGAGAAGTATAGCGGATTGCAAAAATATGATATAATTTTATTTGTTGTAATAAATACATTGCTGTAGGGCTATAAATCATTTTTCTATTGTTAACTGAAAATGCAACTGAAAAATAGCATATTTACACTGTGCAAATATTAAGTTAGAATTGCAGGTAACCCAAGTGTGATGGGGTTCCCATGGTCAGCATCTTATTTATTTTTCCCATCCTGAGTAAGAAACTTTTTGCACACCCTTCCCCAAAGTACAATTCTAAAAAGCAACAACTTGCAATGTAGATTTTACTGAAAATGGAGATTTACTGCAACCACATAGCAGAACTTCAGAAAAATCTAAGCACCTTCTATTCCTTCCTCCTCTTGTAGCTCTCTCTTTCCACACAGGCCTCTCTAGCCTCAGGACTACAGCTTTTCAACCTCTGGAATCTGCCCTCAGGGTTCTTCTTCAGCAGAATGCAGTTATCCCTCAGCCTCTCAGGTCTTGCAAATTTCTTCATTCTTATCACCCAGCTCAGCAAGCAACACATGTTCCTTATAAAGCTTTGGGGGCTTGAAATATTTAATATTTTCCTGTCACAAATGTATTTTTATTCACAAGTAAAATAAATATCTGAAAAAAAGATATTTAAGGATTGGAACAGGAGAGTAAAGGGAATTATAGCACAGATTTACAGGAACTTATGGGCACAAATTGATTAAATAGACCATCAAAAAAAGGTGGGGGGGAAGGAAATACTGATGAATAAGACAGAGTCCTATAGCAATTTTTATTAAGTTCTGCTGCGTGGTACCAATATCTCTCCAGTTGCAATACATTTTTATTAAAACTTATTTATCAAAAGGCCCTATATAAAGCCAAGCTTCAGAGAGATGATATTTGTAATACTTATATCTAAAGAGAACTTTCATTCAGAATATTTCACATTCAAAAAATCCAACAAGAAAAAGAAGATAGATGACCCTTTCCAAAAAAAAAAAAAAAAAAGATAAACAAATGACTTGATCAAGCTCTTCACAAAAGAGGAAATCCAAATTGCCTTTAGGTATAGTGTTGCCAACAAATTTTGGCTCCCTTTGCACCGATGCTGAATAGAAATAAGGAGACAGATTTGGAGGATAAGAAATAGAGAGGTTTTTTATTTTCTTTGCAAAGGCAAAGGGAAGACACAGCAGGCCAGTGCCTCAAAAACTGCCCCCCTGTCCAGGGGAATTACAGGGGGTCTTATAGGTGGAACTCACAATCCAGGGTAAGTGATAAAGATCAAAGCAGTGAAGGTATTGCATTCTTCTTCTTCTTGCAATATTTTAAAACAGTCACTGCTGGCAACAGGCAGCCTGGTAAATGGGTCCCTTCATCTCTGGGTTATCTGTCTGTGACCTCCTTTTTGAAATGCAAACAGCTACAAAGTGTGATTTGCTACAAGAGAAATTACCTAAATTACATAGGATTAGGGGTGACAGGTTAGCTTTGTAAAGGACAAATCTAACTACAGACACTACAGATTAGCAACAGTTAAAATAAAACTAGGAGTGATTAACTCTTTCAGGCCAGGTTATGTTTCTTTTCTAGCCTGTTTATTGTTCGCTTTGTTTTCTTTGCTTTTAGTAGAGGGAAAACTTCATTTCTATTTTCACTTCAACATTGTGAAGAAGTGTTTCACATCCTTAATCATCAGGGAAAAGTAAAATGAAAACCAACAATGAGATACCACACTACACCCAAAAGAAAGCCTTAAAAAATAGCTGGCATAGCTGGCAATGCCAAGTGTCAGTGAGGATGAGGAACAATTTGAACTCTCATGTAGAGCTGCTGGGGCAGAAATTGGTACAATCTCCTTGGAAAACGGTTTTATAGCTTCTAACAAATCAGACTCTAATCATCTCTTCAATTCTACCCCCAGGTAGATACAATATACAATGTACAGTAGAATTGTGAACAGAAACATGTAATATGAACACAGTGCTACATATTCATTACAGTACTCTTTATAATAACACTAAACTGGAAAAAAAACCAAATAACCATCAGCAGTAGAATAAGTAAATAATGTTACGTTCTTAAAATGGAGTACAGAACAGCAATGATAAACAAAATCACTGCTGGGGGATTGGTTCAAGATGGTAGAGTAGAAGGACATGTGCTCACTCCCTCTTGTGAGAGCACTGGAATCATAACTAACTGCTGAACAATCATTGACAGGAAGACACTGGAACTCACCAAAAAAAGGTACCCCACATCCAAAGACAAAGGAGACGCCTCAATGAGATGGTACAAGAGGTGCAATCACAATAATATCAAATCCCATAACTGCCAGGTGGGTGACTGGCAAACTGGAGAGCACTTATACTACAGAAGTTCACCCACTGGAGTGAGGGTTCTGAGCCCTCTGTCAGGCTTCCCAACCTGGAGGTCCAGCAACGGGAAGAGGAATTCCCACAGAATCAGACTTTGAAGGCTAGCAGGATTTGATTGTAGGATTTTGACAGAGACTCCACTGTTGGAGGGCACACACAAAGTAGTGTGCACATCAGGACCCAAGGGGAAAGAGCAGTGACCCCATGGGAGACTGAACCAGACCTACCTGCTAGTGTTGGAGGGTCTCCTGCAGAGGCAGGGGGTGGCTGTGGCTCACCACAGGGACAAAGACACTGGCAGCAGAAGTTCTGGGAAATACTCCTTGGCATGAGCCCTCCTGGAGTCTGCCATTAGCCCCATCGAAGAGCTTATAGCTTCCCATGCTGGGTTGCCTCAGACCAAACAACCAACAGGGTGGGAACCCAGCCCCACTCATCAGCAGACAATCAGATTACACTTTTACTGAGCTCTGCCCACCAGAGCAACATCCAGCTCTACCTACCACCAGTCTCTCCCATCTGGAAGCTTGCACAAGCCTCTTAGTTAGCCTCATCCACCAGAAGACAGACAGCAGAAGCAAGAAGAACTACAGCCCTGCAGGCTGTGGAATGAAAACCACATTCACAGAAAGATAGACAAAATGAAAAGGCAGAGGACTATGTACCAGATGAGGAAACAAGATAAAACCCCAGAAAACAACAAAATGAAGTGGAGATAGGCAACCTTCCAGAAAAAAAAATTCAGAATAATGATAGTGAAGATGATCCAGGACCTTGGAAAAAGAATGGAGGCAAAGATTGAGAAGATGCAAGAAATGTTTAACAAAGACCTAGAAGAATTAAAGAACAAACACCTAGAAGAATTAAAGAACAAAGAGATGAACAATACAATAAATGAAATGAAGAATACACTAGAAGGAACCAATAGAAGAATAACTGAGGCAGAAAAATGGATAAGTGACCTGGAAGACAGAATGGTGGAATTCACTGCCATGGAAAAAATAAAGAAAAAAGAATGAAAAGAAATGAAGACAGCCCAAGAGACCTCTGGAACAACATTAAATACACCAGCATTTGCATTATAGGGGTCCCAGAAGGAGAAGAGAGAGAGAGAAAGGACCCAAGAAAATATTTGAAGAGATTATAGTTGAAAACTTCCCTAACATGAGAAAGGAAATAGCCACCCAAGTCCAGGAAGTGCAGAGAGTCCCAGGCACGATAAACCCAAGGAGAAACAGGCAGAGACACATAGTAATCAAACTGACAAAAATTAAAGACAAAGAAAAATTATTAAAAGCAACAAGGGAGAAATAACAAACAAGGGAACACCCATAGGGTTAACAGCTGATTTCTCAGCAGAAACGGTACAAGCCAGAAGGGAGTGGCACAATATATTTAAAGTGATGAAAGGGAAGAACCTACAACCAAGATTACTGTTCCCGGCAAGGATCTCATTCAGATTCTACGGAGAAATCAAAAGCATTACAGACAAGCAAAATCTAGGAGAATTCAGCAGAACCAAACCAGCTCTACAACAAATGTTAAAGGAACTTTTGTAAGTGGGAAACACAAGAGAAGAAAAGGACCTACGAAAACAAACCCAAAACAATTAAGGAAATGGTAATAGGAACATACATATCGATAATTACCTTAAATGTGAATGGATTAAATGCTCCAGCCAAAAGACACAGGCTCAGGGCCTTCCCAGGTGGCGCAGTGGTTGAGAGTCCGCCTACCGATGCAGGGGACGTGGGTTCGTGCCCCGGTCCGGGAGGATCCCACATGCTGCGGAGCAGCTGGGCCCGTGGGCCATGGCCGCTGGGCCTGTGCGTCCGGAGCCTGTGCTCCTCAGCGGGAGGCCACAACGGTGAGAGGCCCGCGTACCGCAAAAAAAAAAAAAAAAAAAAGAAAGACACAGGCTCACTGAATAGACACCACCATCTATATGGTGTCTACAAGAGACCCTCTTCAGACCTACAGACACATACAGTCTGAGAGTGAGGGGATGGAAAAAGATATTCCATGCAAATGGAAATCAAAAGAAAGCTGGACTAGCAATACTCATTTCAGATAAAATAGACTTTAAAATAAAGAATGTTACAAGAGACAAGGAAGGACACTACATAACGATCAAGGGATTAATCCAAGAATAAGATATAACAATTATAAATATATATGCACCCAACATGGGAGCACCTCAATACATAAGGCAACTGCTAACAGCTCTAGAAGAGGAAATCGAGAGTAGCACAATAATAGTGGGGTACTTTTAACACCTCACTTACACCAATGGACAGATCACCCAGACAGAAAATAAATAAGGAAACACAAGTTTTAAACAACACAGTAGACCAGATAGATTTAACTGATATTTATAGGTATTCCATCCAAAAACAGCAGATTACACTTTCTTCTCAAGTGCACATGGAACATTCTCCAGAATAGATCACATCTTGGGTCACAAATCAAGCCTCAGTAAATTTAAGAATATTTAAATCATATTAAACATCTTTTCCGACAACAATACTTGGAGATTAGAAATCAGTTACAGGGAAAAACACGTAAAAAACACAAACTCATGGAGGGTAAACAATACGTTGCTAAGTAACCAAGAGATCACTGAAGAAATCAAAGAGGAAATCAAAAAATACCTAGAGACAAATGACAATGAAAACATGATAATCCAAAACCTATGGGATGCAGCAAAAGCAGTTCTAAGCTGGAAGTCTACAGGAATACAAGCCTACCTCAAGAAATGAGAAAAATCTCAAACAATCTAACCTTACACCTAAAGGAACTAGAGAAAGAAGAACAAACAATACCCAAAGTTAGTAGAAGGAAAGAAATCATAAAAATCAGAGCAGAAATAAATGAAATAGAAACAAAGAAAACAATAGCAAAGATCAATAAAACTAAAAGCTAGGTCTTTGAGAAGATTAACAAAATTGATAAACCATTAGCCAGACTCATCAAGAAAAAGAGGGAGAGGATTCAAATCAATAAAATTAGAAATGAAAAAAGAGAAGTTACCATGGACACAGCAGAAGTACAAAGCATCATGAGACACCACTACAAACAACTCTATGCCAATAAAATGGACAACCTGGAAGAAATAGACAAATTATTAGAAAGTTATCACCTTCCAAGACTGAACCAGGAAGAAATAGAAGATACGAACAGACCAATCACAAGTAATGGAATTGAAACTGTGGTTAAAAATCTTCCAACAGGGCTTCACTGGTGGTGCAGTGGTTGAGAGTCCGCCTGCCGATGCAGGGGAAACGGGTTTGTGCCCCGGTCCAGGAAGATCCCACATGCCACAGAGCGGCAGGGCCCGTGAGCCATGGCCACTGAGCCTGCGTGTCTGGAGCCTGTGCTCCACAACGGGAGAGGCCACAACAGTGAGAGGCGTGCATACCGAAGGAAAAAAAAAAAAAATCTTCCAACAAACAAAAGCCCAGGACCAGATGGCTTCACAGGTGAATTCTATCAAACATTTAGAGAAGAGCTAACACCTACCCTTCTCAAACTCTTCCAAAAATTTGCAGAGGAAGGAACGCTCCCTAACTCATTCTATGAGGCCACCATCACCTTGATACCCAAACCAGACAAAGATACTACAAAAAAGAAAATTACAGACCAATATGACTGATGAATATAGATGCAAAAATTCTCTACAAAATACTAGCAAACAGAATCCAACAGCACATTAAAAGGATCATACACCATGATCAAGTGGGATATATCCCAGGCATGCAAGGATTCAATATATGCAAATCAATCAATGTGATACACCATATTAACAAATTGAAGAATAAAAACCATATGATCATCTCAGTAGACAGAGAAAAAGCTTTTGACAAAATTCAACACCCATTTATGATAAAAACTCTCCAGAAAGTAGGCATAGAGGGAACCTCCCTTAACATAATAACGGCCATATATGACAAAACCACAGCCAGCATTGTTCTCAGTGGTGAAGAACTGAAAGCATTTCCTCTAAGATCAGGAACAAGACAAGGATGTTCACTATTATTCAACATCGTTTTGGAAGTTCTAGCCACAGCAATCAGAGAAGAAAAATAAATAAAAGGAATACAAATTGGAAAAGAAGAAGTAAAATTGTTACTGTTTGCAGATGACATGATACTTACTATACATAGAGAATCCTAAAGATGCCACCAGAAAACTATTAGAGCTGATCAGTGAATTTGGTAAAGTTGCAGGTTGCAAAATTAATGCACAGAAATCTCTGGCATTTCTATACACTAATGATGAGAAATCTGAAAGAGAAATTAAAGAAACAATCCCACTCATCATTGCAAAAAAAGAATAAAATACCTAGAAATAAACCTACCTCAGGAGGTAAAAGACCTGTACTCAGAAAACTCTAAGACACTGATGAAAGAAATCAAAGATGACACAAACAGATGGAGAGATATACCATGTTTTTGGATTGGAAGAATCAATATTGTGAAAATGACTATACTGCCCAAAGCAATCTACAGATTCAGTGCAATCCCTGTCAAAGTACCAATGACATTGTTTACAAAACTAGAACCAAAAATCTTAAAATTTGTATGGAGACCCAAAAGACCCCGAATAGTCAAAGCAATCTTAAGGGAAAAAAACGGAGCTGGAGGAATGAGACTCCCTGACTTCAGACTATACCACAAAGCTATAGTAATCAAGACAATATGGTACTGGCACAAAAACAGAAATATAGATCAATGGAACAGGATAGAAAGTCCAGAGATAAACCCACACACCTATGGTCAACTAATCTCTGATAAATGAGGCAAGGATATGCAATAGAGAAAAGGCAGTCTCTTCGATAAGTGATGCTGGGAAAACTGGACAGTTACATATAAAAGAATGAAATTAGAACATTCCCTAACACCAAACACAAAAATAAAGTCACCATAGATTAAATACCTAAATGTGTGACTGGACACTCTAAAACTCTTAGAGGAAAACATAGGAAGAATACTCTTTGACATAAATCACAACAAGATCTGTTTTGATACACCTCCTAGAGTAATGGGAAAAAAAACAAAATAAACAAATGGGACCTAATGAAACTTAAAGCTTTTGCAGCAAAGGAACTAAAAAGACAAAAGGCAACCCTCAGGATCAGAGAAAATGTTTGCAAACGAATCAATGGACAAAGGATTAATCTCCAAAATATATAAACAGCTCAGCAGCTCAATATCAAGAGAACAAATAACCCAATCAAAAAATGAGCAGAAGACCTAAATAGACATATCTCCATAGAAGACATACAGATGTCCAAGAAGCACATGAAAAGCTGCTCAACATCACTAATCATTAGAGAAATGCAAATCAAAACTACAATGAGGTATCACCTCACACCAATTAGAATGGGCATCATCAGAAAATCTACAAACAACAAATGCTGAGAGGGTGTGGAGAAAAGGCAACCCTCTTACACTGCTGGTGGGAATGTAAATTGATACGGACACTATGGAGAACAGTATGGAGGTTCCTTAAAAAACTAAAACTAGAACTACCATACGACCCAGCAATCCCACTACTGGCCATATACCCAGAGAAAACCATAATACAAAAAGACGCATGCAACCCAATGTTCATTGCAGCACTATTTCCAAAAGCCAGGTCATGGAAACAACCTAAATGCCCGCCGACAGACGAATGGGTAAAGAAGATGTGGTACATAAATACAATGGAATAATACTCAGCCATAAAAAGGAACAAAGCTAGGTTATTTTTAGAGACTTGGATGGACCTAGAGACAGTCATTCAGAGTGAAGTCAGAAAGAGAAAAACAAATATCATATATTAATGCGTACATATTGAATCTAGAAGAATGATACAGATGAACCAGTTTGCAAGGCAAAAATAGAGACACAGATGTAGAGAACAAACATATGGACACCAAGGGGGGAAAGTAGGGGTGGGTTGGTGGTGGGATGAGTTGGCAGATTGGGATTGACATATATACATCCATATGTATAAAATAGATAACTAATAAGAACCTGCTGTATAAAAAATAAATAAATAAATAAATCACTGCTACACACAACAACGTGGGTAATCTCAGATGTATTATGTTGGACAAAAGAGTCCATGAAAAAAAGAATATACAGTGTATGATTCCACTCCTGTAAAATGCAAAAAAGGCAACAAAAATAGTTTTTTTGTGATTCAAGTCAGAATAGCAGTTATCTGTGGAGAGAGCACTGGAGAGTGACATGAAGGAGCTTTCTCAAAGTGCAGGGTCTTTATTACATGATGATATATGTAGTGGTTACAGAGGTGTGTTTATTTTAGTACTTAAGCAATACAGTTATGATTTGTGCACTTTTATGTATGTACCGTATAATTTAGTTTTAAGAGTTTAAAACAGTGAATTCAGTGACCTTTTGAATTTCTTTACCATCTTGTCATTCCAACAAAAGCAAATGTAAAATCTCTACTACTTCAATTTTCACATGTTTGAGACGTAAATGCTTCAATTTATTCACTTGTTGCTATTGGTTGCGTTTATCTATGCCCTAGTATCCATTTGAAATTGTAAGTATAAGGGAGAGAGCAGAGTCCCCTCTGTTATTTCCTTTCCTTCTTTTCTTTACTTAGAAGAGTGCCAAGCACAACAACATGTAGAAGTTTGTCAATGCTATAGAATAAGATGCTGCATTTTGAGGAATATTAAATATTTTAAATTATTACATAAACCACACAGCTACAGAGACAAAATGAAGGGTCATTTCTGTTTTTAATATTTGTGACTAATATGCAGCTTTCAGGATGAAGTTGCTAAGGAATGATGATGTATCAAAATCCCATTTTTTAATTGAAAATTTTGGAATGTGGGGGCACAGTCAGGAAAATTATAGACAGTTGATCCACTGTTGGTCACTTTTTCTACAAAATCATAGCTCTTCCCTACTGAGACCAGCCTTCGGTGGGACCATGCATGTGGTACATTAAGCCTGTGTCCATGCTGGTGAAGGGAACAGCATTATTAAAACTCTAAGAGGGAGCAAATAGCATTGTCGAGGAATATGAGTCATCAGATTTGTTCAAAGTAGAAGCTTAGGAAAAGACATAGAGGGTCCTAAAATCATGATCAAGGAAGTTGATTGGGCTCAGGTCCTGGAAGATCTATAATGGTCATTAAAGAAATCGTACTTTTTAAGAAAGTTAATGTGATTGGAATAAAGAAAGACAAGCCATTCCAAAAAATCACTTATTTTGCAGGAAAGGAAAAAGGTATCATTCTCCCCACAAACACACACAAAAATGCTACCTTAGAAAAGACCTTCTACAGGACTTTCAAAACAAAGGCGCCTGTAAATGCACAGTCACATCCTGTGTAAATGAGAGTAATCATTTGATGGCAGAAGAATTAGATTGATGCTTTCTTTCCATCACCATATTATTTGGAAATCCAAAATCTAATTTCTAATTTTAAGAAGATGGTATATAAAGTTTAAAGGGCATTTTAAGGGAGATGATTAGTATCACGAGTTATACTTAGTAGTCACTGAGGCTTATCTGAGGAACTGCAGAAAGCTTTGGTTCCCACACAAGCCCAAACAACCAAAATCTTTTCAACTCTCACCATGGTGGAGAGTTCGTTATTTCCTGACATCCTGAAGACTTATCAGTTCTTTACAGCCTCCTACAAAAATGAAAAATCTACTAATAAAGGAAGTACTATGTATATTTTATATAGATAGATAGATAGATAAATAGATATTTAAAAAATAATTAACTAAAATCCTCCTAATAGCAGAAGAGGAAGAATAAGGATCCCCAAAGTTTATGGATGTATATATTAAAGTGGTCATGCCAAAGGACATTTCTTTGTATTATCAAGCTCTATCTAAAAAGCCGTGATAACTTTATATTCTACTATACAGTATATCATATTCATCTTTCTTTTAATGTGCACTTTAATATTCTAAATTACTTAAAATTTGCTTATCAAAAATTTAAAGCAAATATTTTAAATTTTTTAAAGTTGAGTAAAATTGATGCTGTAAAGGAGGTATCCCATGAGTTTCAAACTCTGATGTTGCCCACTCAATTTTGATTCTTTCTTTCTGTCTTACATCACAACTCTGACTTTGTTTGTAGTAGCAAGGTGTCAATAGAAATATCCATCACCCTATACCTTCTCACAGTCAGGGGAAGCCATATGACCCATTTCAGTTCCATGTGCTATAAAGAGCCTAGTAGCTGGAGATTCTGGAAAAGTTATTATTTTTCTGGAAAAAATAATTGAGAAGAGAATCAGCTGTTATCAGCTTGTTGGCTCTTAACTCTTTCCCTTTTTCTTGCCTGGAGCATTGAGCTTGGACTCACGGACAAGTATACACAATGAACAACCTAGTAAGAATCTAGAAGGAGGCTGAATGTCACCAGTGCTGTGACTGCCATTGTCCAGTGGAAATTTTTGTGTTGTTATGTGCTGCCCAATACAGTAGCCACTGTCCTCACAAAGTTATAGAGCATTTGAAATGCAGCTAGTAAGACTGAAGAATGAATTTTTAATTTAATGTATTTTAAAATTTAACTAAGAGCCATGTATGGCTAGTGGCCACTATATTTGATAGCACAACTAGATTATATCTCTATTTAGTTGAGTATGTAGGCAGGTTTCTTTAACATGCAATTGACTGCACTCTTAACTAAATATACTGTGTTTATTCCAGACCTTCGAATTCCCTCTTTTACCTCTTGGCACACACACACATACACACATCTAGTCTGAAAACCTTTCCCTTAAATTACTCTCAGATCAATACTTTAGTGGGATTGACCTACAGATGACTGAGATTTTCTTTAGACTTGGACACAGGATAGAGCAAAGAATGGAAACATGGAATAATGAAAAGAGAGAGATTTACCATGAGCAAACTCCAATACCTGGGTGTGCCTCTTTCCGAATGTAATCAAGCTTCTTCATCTGAATTTCTCAATGCAAGCAACTAAACAATGCGAAAGGATATGTGTTCCTGGCAGGTTCGGCCTTTCCTTCTCAAAGAAAACTGGGGCTCTGCTTCTCCACAAGGGATATGTCACATCCTACATGTTATGCTGCTCTGATTTATCTCACTTCATATTCAGACACGGTACCTCTGCTGACATGGGTTTGTTTTATATTGGGGCAAAAGAGGATAATGCATAGGCAGAAAGCCCTGACTAATGGTAAGCAATACACATATGTTCAGTTTCTTCTTGTTTCTGAATCATTCACACAGACCAGAGGAAGAATAGAGATCAGTGTCACAACCACCAGAAGGAACAGAAGGTTAACTTTGGACAATTGAAAGAGCAAGAAACAATGTATAAAAAGATCTTGTCTTTGAAGACTGTGAAAATAGAAGGATCTGAGTCTTGGAATCCCAATCATAACCATAAATATACCTTCTGTGAAAAGGAGGTATTAAGGACATTGCTGTGGTGGTCATTTTCATCCTAGGTTGCTAATGGAAATACTGCCTGATAGTGTTTCATACAGAGAAGTTGTTAGGCACCCTTTGTAAAAAAAAATGCCTTTGTGTATTTATGAAATAAATTATTACACACTTTAATTTTAAACATTAGAGATTTAGAAACTACCCTTACCTAACTATGGCCTTAATGTGTATCTGGTACTAACTGAAGCCATGTTATTACATTGCATTTGCTTATTTTCAGTCACAAGGTTTCATTTGATATACTCATTATGTAAGAAATATTAGAGCATAAAAACATCTTAAAGATTTTTAATAATTTTTTTCAAACAGAAACTATGACAAATAGTCATAACTGGACTTATGAGAGTGTGTTTCTTTCCAACAAACACAATTCTGGACCTGGCTGGCTCATTACAACATGCAACTAAAGGAACTTAAATAAATGAAGAAAACATACCACTCTCTGACACGTAAATTCTGAATCACTTAATGATATACTGAGATTTCAATTATACTGGAAATGATAGTGGGTAGATATAATAAACCCAAGGAAAATGTCAAAGCCCAAAAAGAAATCCAGAACAATTAAATAATTTGCTTTAAAGGCTTCCTTAGCTATAGAGTGAATAGCAGCTTACTTGACATCTATTAGCCACTTAATAAATAATGATAGCAAACACTTATTGAGTACTATGTTCCAGACCCTGTGCTAACCACTTATATTTATTGTCTCATTTACTCCCTTTAATCAATTGTTATAAAATCAAATATGATCAAGGCAATATTTTTTTAGCTTTATGAAGGATTCACATTATGTCATAGTGTATCAAAAATATATTTCATATTAGTTTGTAATCATTAGCTATAATATGAATTATAACCTCCAATGAGGTAATGAGTATATTAGAAAGAATTTTAAACTGTAAATCTACAAGATTAACATCCTTGCATCCACTTTGGGCTCTACCACTGATTTATCAGGTATATGACTATGAGAAAGCCACTGAAAATACTCCTAACAATTTGTCTTATAAGTTTTGAAAAATTGTTTCAAGTAAGTACAAAATAATAACTGAGTGAGGAGGTGGAAAAAAAATAGAAGATACTCTTGAACCAAAAATTGTTGATCCAAGAGAACAGGAACAGGACTTCATTACGTGTGCCTCTTAAAGATAAGTGAAGTAGAGAAGGAATGGAAAATGATTCAGATGGTTTTCAGGGCCAGTGTAACTTTTATCTGGATTTTCATGAAGAAAAGCGTAGCAACTATGTAGGGGCAGTTGGAAACAATAGAGCAAAATGGTAAGAGAGGGAAACCTGTCAGAGTCAACTTACAACCACTTATCATGTCTCACAAAGACATCACACAGCTGGGTTCCATGAAAAGGAATAGATAGGAAAAAGTACAAAGCATGGGCAAGAAGCAGGCAGAACTTTTGCATTAGCTTGCCTGAAATCATGGACTGCAAGAGCAGTTCTCAGGGAAATGGATTGAAATGAGGTGTCACAAGTATTTAAATCTTTGTAGTTTGTGTAATATTAGAATTCTTAAACAAGTATGGCTTTTGTCTTATGTTGGTGACTAATACTTCTCAATGATTGACTCATCCACCTCCTCTGCTTTCTCTTCAAATTACCCATGAAATCACAAGTGTCCAAGTCTGCATGGCCGTAGAAGGGAGAGTACTAATTCTGATTTGCCAAACTGTGGGAGGTATTTCCTCTGCTACACAGCAGATGTGCCACATTCTGCAAATACTCAGACCTGCTCTATATTTTGGTGGGTGAAACAAACACCACCACACAGGGAAGTCATGAGTTTGAGATTCAGGTAAAATCACATGGATGGTGCCCTTGAAACAACAGCATCTGTACCAAAACTGAACCTGCTTTCTTCAGTTTTATGTCATTACTATCCCTCTCTATAAGCATTTGCCCTGGACACTATGCACCCACGATGTAGTTTGGCCAACTGAGAAAATTTCCAAACGGGGATGTCAGTCCTGGGACATGAATGGCACTGTATGTTGGGGCAGCCATTCTGAGGTTAGCAAAACAAATACCATTTATTTCAAAATATCCAGGGGGGGGAAATACCATCTTTCAGTGTTGGAAGAACAGGCAAAATGAGAAGGACAAGATAATTCCTTAATCTTGCAGAACCACACTGGCTAAAGACTGCCAGACAGGAGAAATTTGTACATTGAACTGTACTCAAGCAGAAGATCTGAGAGGAGTATTCTAGCAGCATCCAGGTGGACCTGAAGATTCCAAGAAGAAAATGCATATCTTATCTGTGCTGAACAGCAAACTACTAAGATATAGTATTCATTATTCAAAAAAAGGAAACTAGAGGAAGTGTTAAGGGAAGGAAGGGGCCTTAAGCTAATGAAAAGACTATTGCAGGGTGTAATGGGGATATTGCCTTAAAAATGTAGCACAGAGTTGACTCTTGAAATGTAGTCCCACAAGAAATGTAAGAAAATGTTAGACTGCATTTACTGTGTGTTATCACTAAAATATAAGAACAATACATGCTATCTGAAATAAGAAGAAAAAAAGGAGGACAAATATAATGGGGACAGACTGGCAGGATGACAGCTACATGGCATTTAGAGTTTGAAAATTTGCATTCAAATCCAGGCTTGGCCACATCACTTATTAATGCTATGATTTAACTTTGTTATTTAGCGTTACAGAATCATAAGCATCCTTGTAGATAATAAAGGAAAACTAAAATGATGCAAAAATTTACAAAGATAGTACAAAAATGCAAAAAGTAGAGGATAATATCTGTAATATAGGCTTAATTAAAAACTTTAATAAGAACTACTGAGGATACATCAACATATGATATAGCTACAAATTTTTAGCTATTTGAGAAAAAATAAACTCATATTTTAACCTTACACCATATAATATAATAATGCCAAACAGTTTGAAGAATTATATGTGAAACATACAACTACAAAGGAACAAGATGGAAATACAGGGGAACATGTGTGTATGATCTAGGGGAGAGAGATAATAAAGTTTTCTAAGCACAAACTCATGAAATAAATCATACAGGAAAAATTAATCTGAATATATTATTATTAGATATAATTATCTGTTAAAACAAGACCACCATAAAGAAAATCTAAGCATAGAAATTTAAGCAAACTACCATACATAAATAAACAACAAGGCTTTACTGTATAGCACAGGGAATTATATACATAAAAAAGATATGTGTAGACAACTCATAGAAGGAATATGAAGGGCTAATAAACATACAAAAATTTTCATCCTCATCATGAATTGCTTAAATTAATATTCCGTATTACCTGTCAAATTCACAAAGAATAAAGAACAATAGTGTGGGTGGAAGTGTACAAATTAAGCACTCTTACATCTGCTGGGAGTAAGGTCCAGAATAACCCTTCTGAGAAACAATCTCGGGTATTAAAAAGTAATCTTTAAAAATATTACACACCCTTTGACCTTGTGTGTTACTTCCTGCTATTCTATCTAGAGGCAATAAAAATTCTGACAAAGATTAATGTGCATGTATATTCATTGTGGCATTACTTTTACTAGCAAGATATTGGAAACAACCTACATGTTCAGTGTTTGGAAAATGATTAAAAGCACATTGTCACATCTATCTGCTGTTGGGAGAATGGGTAGGCATAGATTTAAATCCTGATTCTCTCCTTTATCTGTGACTTTTTCTGAGTTACCTAACTTATCTTAATCTTTGTTTCTTCAAATGCAAAATGGGGTTAATAGTATCTATTCCAGAGTATTTTTTCAAGAGTAAATATGATGATGCTCTGCACATGTGCAATATAAGAATGTTGTGCTTAAGAAAATTTATCAATATAGTGTTTGTGGCATCAAATTATACGAATTTGTATGAACATTTTTGAAGAAAGACTCATCCATAAAATTCAGGGTATTATTTTGTTTGTTCCCTTCTGACCTTGATTCTGGTATGTTTGTGCAGGGTGCTTTGCTCCCTCCCCATGCCTAACCTGAATTTAGAGCCTAGATTCCATGTAAGCTGAGCTCCATTAAGTATTTGCCTGGGAGTTATCATGGCAAAAAAGGCTCCTTTCCCAAAAGTAGCAACAAATTTGCACCCTAGTGGCAGGCCTGAGGATGTTGCCCCCAAGGAAGCTTTTGGAATTGCAGAAGCCTCTTTATCACCAAGCAGTGTGTAAGTGGGTTGAGTAAAGGGGCCACCTAATAGGGGATTTTCCCCACTGGTTTGTGGGATCCAGGCAACACTGTTTGGTACACAGAGTGTTGTGACAAAAGCTATGTGACAGGCTGGGAGACACAGAAACACAACAGCAGATTACTCAGGTTTTCTCCACTGCCAACTGAAAGGGGAATGCACAACTTAAAAGTTGCAAGTTAAGTTTTATTCAGGGACCTAACTTAGGGCTATAGCCTGGGAAACAGCCTCTCCGATAGCTCTGAAGCTACTCCAAAGAGGTAAGGGAGAAGCCAGGATATTCATGAGTTTTTTTGCTGGAAAAAAAAAAAAAATGTAGTCCAACATCAAATGATTACTGCTAATCACAAAGAACAAACATCTCAAGATAATGATTTTAGTGCTTTATTGTGTGTGGGAAGATGCTAGAATCTGGGTTCATAGAAATTATTCCTTAGATATGCATCTTAAGTATCTAGGGCTAGTACCCATAGCACAGAATGCTTCCTGTTTTTCTCCACCCTGAATTCCCCTCAGGTGCACCGTTGCAGGACATTAGCAGTGGCTAATGGCTTGATCCATGTAGAACTAGAATGGCGGCCAACATTCTTTGTTTACAGTACCCACATACAAACAAATAAGACTCTACAGACAGAAAAGGTGAGACCCTCAGATGTGGTAAGGTAGGGAATTTAAAGTAATTCTTCAATAAATAATATGAAGTATTAAAATTTACCAAGCCTCTAGGTGCTACGCATGACTCTTCACACATCCATTCATGAATTCATCCAGTAATTACAACATCTCTGTGAGTTGGTTCTGTTATTAAAACCATTTTATAAAGATGGAAACTGAGGGCTTCCCTGGTGGCGCAGTGGTTGAGAGTCCGTCTGCCGGTGCAGGGAGCGCGGGTTCGTGCCCCGGTCCGGGAGGATCCCACGTGCCGCGGAGCGGCTGGGCCCGTGGGCCATGGCCGCTGGGTCTGCGTGTCCGGAGCCTGTGCTCCGCGATGGGAGAGGCCGCAGCAGTGAGAGGCCCGCGTACAGCAAAAAAAAAAAAAAAAAAGATGGAAACTGAGACAGAGATGATAAATGACCTATCCAGGGTAATACACCTAATACCTAGCTGAGCCAGGACCCAGATCCTGGGAGTCTGACTTCAGAATCTGAGCTCTTTGTCAATGTGCAACTGTCACTCATTGATAACTTCATTGATAATAATAATAAACAATAATAATGGCCACTTTTGAATGTTTACTATACACTAGGCTCTGTAATAAGTACTTTATAAAGCTTATCTCCTTCATTCTTCACATAATGAGCTCTGATATACATGCATTGCATCTTCTAGCACAATTTGTAATCAAATCCCAAAGCCTGAGTTTGCAAACCTCTCAGCTATACCTCCTTCTACTGGAGCCAAAGAAAGTCAAGATAATACCTCTAGTGATCATAGATTTGGGAGTAAAGAAAAAAATTAAGAATAAATATACATTCTTACTTACATATTGAGTTGGTAGAACATAGAATTTGTTCCCTAGAATCCTGTATGTTATTTATACAAAGGTTAAAGATCTTTGTGTATTTCCCAATTACAGAAGTTTAAGAATAAACTACCATGTAGAATCTGTGGTGATGAGACACCAAAAATTTGTTTACCCTCAAATACTCCTAGGATTACCTACTCCATATATGATATTACCATTAGAATTATTCCTCCTAAGAAGACATAGAGATGGCCAAGAGGCATATGAAAAGCTGCTCAACATCACTAAACATTAGAGAAATGCAAATCAAAACCACAATGAGGTATCACCTCACACCAGTAAGAATGGGCATCATCAGAAAATCTGCAAACAACAAATGCTGGAGAGGGTGTGGAGAAAAGGGAACCCTCTTGCACTGTTGGTGGGAATGTAAATTGATATGGCCACTATGGAGAACAGTATGGAGGTTCCTTAAAAAACTATAAATAGAATTATCATATGACCCAGCAATCCCACTACTGGGCATATACCCAGAGAAAACCATAATTCAAAAAGACACATGCACCCCAGTGTTCATTGTGACACTATTATAATAGGCAGGTCATGGAAGCAACCTAAATGCCCATCAACAGACGAATGGATAAAGAAGATGTGGTAATATATACAATGGAATATTACTCAGCTATAAAAAGGAATGAAATTGGGTCATTTGTAGTGATGTGGATGGACCTAGAGACTGTCATACAGAGTGAAGTAAGTCAGAGAAAAACAAATATCGTATATTAATGCATACATGTGGAATCTAGAAAAATGGTACAGATGAACTGGTTTGCAAGGCAGAAATAGAGACACACATGTAGAGAACAAATGTATGGACACCAAGGTGGGAAAGTGGGGGTGGGGGTGGGGGTGTAATGAATTGGGAGATTGGGATTGACATGTATAATATGTATAAAATTGATAACTAATAAGAACCTGCTGTATAAAAAATAAATAAAATTTAAGAAAATTAAATTAAAAAAAAAGAATTATTCCTATAAGGTAAGACAGTACAGGTCCCCTAAGAATCCTATTAAAATGTGAATGTATTACCTAATCTATTAATTTTCTATGGCTGCTGTAACAAATTACCACAAATTTGCTGGCTTAAAACAACACACGTTTATTTTCTTAGAGTTCTGGAGGTCAGAAGTCTGAAATCAGTTTCACTAGGTCAAAATCAAGATGTTGCCATTGCTGTGCTTCTTCCAGAGGTGCTAGGAAAGAATCCATTTCCTTGACTTATTTAGCTTCTAGATGTGTATTCCTTGAATTTTTTGGCCCGTGGCCCCTTTCTCTATCTTCAAAGCCAGCAGTGTAGCATCTTGCTACAGTGGTCACATTGCTTTCTTCTGTGTCAAATCTACCTTTGCCTTCCAATTTGGGGTTTCATTTAGAGCCCATTTGGACGATCTAGGATAATTTCTCCATCTCAAGATCTTTAATTTAATTACATCTGCAAAGTCTATTCTGCTACACAATGTCACAAAGGTCTCAGGGATTAATACTTAGTTATCTTTGGGGTCCATAATTCAGCCTACCACACCTGAGAAATGTGAGAAATGTGACCACTTTCAGTGAATAGCAGATGATGAAATAAGAGCCTAAAAGAATGAGAAGCAAAATAAATGCACACTATTTAGTAGTTACAGTAGGTGATAAAACTGCTTGGGTCCATTCAGAGAGTCACAATAAAATGAAGGTTTGAGGTTACTAAGTACAAACTTGGGGGGCTATGATCTGCTATTCTATCCTAAGATTAACTTTTGAATTTTAAAAGCTTACCTTTAAATGTTTATCCTGTAGAAAATTGGAACCCTCATACACTACTTGTAGAATGTAAAATGTTACATCAACCTTGGAAAACAGTCTGGTAGTTCCTCAAAATGTTAAACATAGAGTTATCATATGACCCAGTAATTCCACTCCTAGATATATGCCCAGGAGAAAATAAAACATAAGTCCACACAAAAACATGATCACAATTGCTCATGGCAGCATTTGATTTATAGTAGGCAAGAGTAAGAAAACGTAAAATGTAAATCAACTGATGAATGGATAAATAAAATGTGGTATATCCATACAATGGAATATTATTATATGGCAATGAAGGAAATGAGGTAGTGATAAATGGTATAACATGGATGAACCTTGAAAGCATTATGCTAAGTGAAAGAAACCAGTCACAAAGGATCACATACTGTATTGTATGATTGCATTTCTAGTAAATATTCAGAGTAAGCAAATCCATAGAGATAGAAACTTGATTGATGATTGCTTAGGACTGGTGGAATACTTTGGGAGGAAGTGATGAGAGGTTGCTCATAGGTACAGGGCTTCTTTTGGGGGTGGATAAAAATTGTGGTGATGGTTGCATGACTCTGTAAATCAACTGAAAATGATTGAATTGTACCCCCATAAATGCATGAGTTGTAAGTTATGTGAATTATATCACAGTGAAGCTCTTATAAAAAAATACTTGTCTTGACTTTCACTTATATCAAAGCCTACAATGTCAATTAGTCCTAGACTATTTAGAATAAGAATCGCTTAAATTTTAGAGTTGAAAGAGACATTAGGTATTTTACATTCCAATCTCAGTTTATGTATCATAAACTACAAAATAGTCACTCTCTCTCCCCAGATGACATAGCTAGATGTTCAAACTGTTCTTTAATACTGAGGATTATTTTCTCCCGCCTCGCACTCATTTTGTATCGTTAGCAGACACTTAGCTCCAACAACCTTGGTTTATGTACAGTTTAGGGAGAAGAGCTCCAAAGTCCTGATGATACCTGAAAAAAAAAAAAAAAAAAAAAAACTATGTGATGTAATTTTTTTAAAAGAACTTGCTTCTGTCCATTTCATTCAGCTCTTGGCTCAACCACTTACTCAAAGGCATTCTGTGAATACTCAGTAAAGTAGTTTAATATGTAGTGTTGTTACCAAGCTCAGGTCCAGTTGCTTGCCACTCAAAAGCCAATACTCAAGCGGCAAGTGTTGGTGGAAAGGAAAGGTTATTTTATTCAGGAAGCCAGCAACCTGGGGAGAAGGTAGACTCATGTCCAAAGGCCAACACCCCCTGTTGATCAGGGGGAAAGAGCTTTTAAATGGGAATTTCAGGGCTGTATAGGCGGAGAAAGAAAGCTACATGCAGAACAGCATAGTCAGCTCTGACAGTTATCTTGAAATTAGTCATATGGTGGTCTGATCAGCATCATCTTGATTGTTTTAAGTATAGTTAATCTGCAGTTCCAGAGTTGGTTTGTTCCCATTTCTCTGAGGCCGGTTCTCAGAACTGTGGCAGCTTATGTCATGGCTACAGTCAGGTCATCATGTAGTTAACTTCTTCCACCTGTGAAGGTTTCAATATCTACAAAACAGCTCAAAAGATATGGCTCAGAATATTACCTATAGCCCTTGAGACGAACTAAATGTCCTTGACTTTGCTTAATTACTACACTATTATTACTTTGCCCTGTTTGACTGCATTTTGTTTGTTTGTTTCTGCATTTCCTCACTTCTCTGATTAAATTTGTTCTTTGACTAAAGTTTTTCTGCAGACAAAAGGCATGCTGAGGACATGGGAGGGGGAGTCTGTCCTGGGAATACCCCATAGGGCCTTGTACCATTTTACTATATTTATTTATGTATTGTTCATTTCTCTTACCAGAATATAAGCTCTGTAGGGTAGGATCTTTTTCGTTGTAATACAACCTAAGTTGATTTGGTCATGCACAATTTTTAAATTTTTATTTTTTTAGTTTTATATTTGCAGATTACAGCAATTGGCAAAGAGGTCTGGGGTGGCCTGGCCCTTCTCCTCTGTATTCCTTTTCTTCTCCCAGCCCTCTGTCCTTTCAGGGACACCAACCACACTTTGCACAAAGGGCAGATAAAACAATGTTCTGTCATAATTACCGTCATCTTCAGGCAGCAAGCTATCACCCTGCCTGAGGCTGACGGTAGGACACAAGATTCATGATTTGCTATCTTTTAATGCTCTATTGTGTAAAGGAAGGAAGTAGTTCTAAGACATTTTAATGAATGGATATTTCTTGAATATTGTTAAGTTCTCCACTAATCCCCAAGTGTAGTATTCATCATAATAGGCAAGAGCCACACTTTTCACTAATATAAATCCACTTCTGGAGTCCAGCATGCCAACTAGAAAACTATTTGTTTTTCAACACACTGATATCTGAAGCCCTTATTGTAACCACCACTAAAGCGTTGGTCCTCTAAAACAATGGAGATTGACCACCCTAGACTGTAACTCTTGATTACACCAGCTAATGGCCTCTAGTTTTTGGCTCTTAAACTAATATCATGTTCTGTAGGCTGAACATTATAAAGTATGGTTCAAACATCTTTACATCTCTCTCATTTGCTATTGTGTTCTCATCATTTAGAACTTTGCCTTAGCGTAGAATAGATGCTCTGTAAGTATTTCCTGAATGGATAATGTCTGCATATTTATCTAAAAGTTCTCAAAACTGTCCATCATGAGTCTTATTTTAGGATATTTATTTTCTTATGAGACCTTGGTTTCAGAAGTTGGTTTTAGGCATTTTCTGCCATAGAAATTGTGTGAATTACATATATCCCTCCATTTATACAAATTCCTTTCCTTATTTATTAAACATATACCAGGTGTCTATCATTGTACAGTAAATTGTTTCATACAAACTCAAGATGCCATCTGACCCTTATCCTCAAACTTCTCATTCTGCCATAGTTATAGTGCATAATCAGATATAATAACTTAAACTGCAGCAATGATAAAGAACTTTACCTAAAGAAAATAAAAGAGCTAAATATGATGTTCTTGTGAATAAATTCATCCTCATTCATGAATTTTGCCTTTTCCTTTTTATTTTTGTATGCCTTTGGATGTGGTGACCAAAGGATTTTTTCACCGAGGCTCAAGTAGAATTTCAATTGAAAATCAGTTGCTTTTGTTTCCTGGGGAAAAATTAACATTGAACACCTTGACTTTTTATTATAACTTAAAATATTGTCAGCTTACTTTGTTTTTGACTAAGAATTGTTGTCTCAGTCATGAAGAAACTTTGCCATGATAGATCAGAATTAGTTTTTAATTATACTAGATGCTACATAGCATGTAAAATGGTATAGTTACTAGTTAATGGACTCTTTATCCCAAATCATAAACATTTACTATAAATAAAGCTTTATCATAGAAATGTAATTTTTAATCATGAATGTAAATAGGGAATGATATTTTCAAAGTTCCTTTAAGTTTGAACTCATGCCAAAAGACAGCCTTATGTCAGTGTGGCAGATGCTGGCAGTTGGCTCACTCATGACTCACTGGAAACCTCTCTTTCTTTTCTGTAGAGACTGGGAAGCAAAATACTCATTACTCCAGTCTCTTTACAACCTCCTTACAGGATTCGTCAGGATATAGAGTTTCGGCCAGTAGAATGTAGAAGGATGCCCCAGGTTTTACCTCATGAATGAAATGTCAAAATCTCTTGAAAATTAGGCTTTGCCTTTGACATTCTCTTATCACCTTCCTCATCTCTAGAACATGAACATGATAATCAGAAGTTCAGAGCCTTCGTAAGTCAGGGAAGAAAATGTATGTTAAGGGTGGAAGAGAAGGATAGAAGAAGCAGGGTTCCCTGAAGACATTCTTGAGTATCTCTGCTAGACCTGGACTATGTAACCTCCAGATTTTTGATCATGAAGAAAATTAACAGCCTCATTATCCTAATACAGCAAATATCTAATATAAATAGTTGCAGTGATTGAAAAAGGTAGTTTTAAAAGTGATTTTAAAGACAAGACTGAATTCTTCCCTTTCTTCCTATCACAGAAAATATGAAAAACTGGAGGATGTTTTTATTATATTACCTTTAGGCATCAGAATAACAGAATTTTCTGTTAAGTTTGGATTCTGTGTTACCATTTGGTAGTATAGCCTACATAATTTAACTCTTTTTATTAAATATGTATTTAAAACAAATCAGGTATGTGATTGAGAGTTATGCTGTAAGTTATGACAGAGTGCTGATAAAAATGTAACCTCACATTACTTTTATTAATATGCATAAAAGTTTCAATACTCATATAGGAATTGCTTCTTGAACTTTGGTCATGAAAGTTTTTTTATCCCAGGAAAATAAAATTCATAGTTTCAAAGGGTACTAACAAGGGGTGGAGCAGAACTTTTCTTTTAAGTTAAAAATATCAATTTTCTATACTTTTAAAGTGCTTCAGGATCTGTTTTCATCATTTTTCTGTATTCCATTCTGAAAAGAAGGGTTATGACCAAGATAAGGGAAAAAGAAAAGCTGCCAAAAGATACAGGCTTGTGTATCATGATTAATATTTTGCACATGATGACCCACATGCATTTTAATTTCCCCTTTAAATCATGTTTGAGTTTTCCATCTCCCACCTCCAGAACTAAGCCAGGAAGTTTATAGCTCCTGGGAAGGAAAGTGTAGGATTTTGTTCTTTTTAGCAAGAACATTGGACGAGAAGAACCAGCTCTATGGAGAGAAAAAAAAATTACCAGTTTGTTTCATCTCTCACTTAACATTTTGAAGAGTAGTAATAAAGTACACAGCCATAGCAAAGAGAACATGCCTCTTCCTCCTGTGACAGCTAGGCTTTAAGGCTCTTTGTTCTTAGTAGAAAGAAATTAGGACATAGAGAATGGGGATAAGCCAGTCCTTCTCTGTCCTGTGGGATTGTGGAAGCAGGGAGAGAGAAGAAAATGAAATCGGCAAAACTCCTCCTCTGATTTTTCTTTCCAGTCTTTGACATGGAAAGAAGAGTCAGATAATGAGAAAGAGAGAGGATGTCCTGGTTCATTTCCTTTTGGATTATGGAATAAAACTATCTCCCAGGTGTTATCTTCTCCCATAGATAACACCTGGGATTCCCATAGCAGAGTAAGTGGTCATATGACATAGTTAGGCATTAATGGTAGGGTTTGACTCCCCAGAATTCTTGCATAAATTGATGTGGGACCTGGAAGATAGTGAGGGTGCTGGCTGCTAGATTCTGAGAGTTGTTTCAAGGTTACTTAGGCAGGTGAACTACCCAAGTGGGGAGTCACAGAAAGTGCTGTGATGAGACTGTCAGGAAGCACCATCATGATTTAACCAAACTGAAAGGAAATGGATTATGGGTGTTACTGGTCTCAGATTTCAGACCTAACTCTCAGTCATATTGCTACAGGTTTGTGCCCTACAAAACTGAACTGTGATTAATTCTATGTCAAGCAATGCCCATCATACATATTGAGAGAGAAAGACAGAGATAAAGAAAGGCAGACAGAGAGAGAGGAGGACGGAGACAGAGAGACTCCCTGGGCAATTTTATAATTTGATAATTGGAAGAATTTGTTTACAGATTAATTTCTGGCTCCATACATTTCATGCATTTTAGACTTTTTTTTTCTCCATCACTACTCACATACTTCTGGTCTCTGATGCCATAAAACATGTTCATATGATATTAAATCCTCTTGCTCTGCATTCTCATGTCATGAAGTAGGGTGAGTTATCAGAGTAGACAGTAGTAGGAGTAGTTCTGGGAAGCCATTGCTACACTGAGATAGCTAGCATAACAGAACTCTACATGACAGTACTCGGTGACCTTCAAAAATATGTCACCCTTGGGCTTCCCTGGTGGCGCAGTGGTTGGGAGTCCGTGGCCAGGCCCGTGAGCCATGGCCGCTGAGCCTGCGCGTCCGGAGCCTGTGCTCCGCAACAGGAGAGGCCACAACAGTGAGAGGCCCGCGTACCGCAAAAAAAAAAAAAAAAAAAAATGTCACCCCTGACCCACACTAAACACAGTCCTAACATTTTCAGTGGAACCCCAAAATACCAGCAGCCACTCTCCTTTCACTCAAGATGAGGAAAGGTGCACTGTACATATTGTTGGAGTGAAAAATATAGCCGTCTTAACTAATTAGAATTAAATATAGTATTACTCTTAAAATTCTTATAAAAAATCAACAATGCTAAAACATTGCAAATAGTGCACAGTAAATACTCTTCTGAATGGAAGACTAAAAATATATGAGAGACTAAACATTTTGTTTTATTTTGTATGTCTCTTGATTAAATTATCTTCATGGAAGAGGGTTAAAACTGGATAAAACTAAAATGTGAAATTTTCCCCACTGAATGGTGAATTAAAGGTCAATAAAAAAAGAGAAACAGATTTGTGATAAAAAACTACGTTTTAATCTACATTCAAACTTTAATGTGAATTTTTTTACATTAAATATATACACATTTTGAATAAGCTTCCTGCCCTACATCTTATCTCTATTGAAATCTTCCTCTTTCTTTAAGATCTGACGTAACTGCCACCTCTGCTTTGAAGCCTTCCCTGATCACTAGGGAGAACTGAACTCACCCAATTATGAATTCCAGTGGTACTTGCTTTGTACATTTCTTATTTCCAGATACTAATTACTTACCACTTTATATTTTAGTTATTGGTTTATATACATTATCTCTAGGGTGATCACATGATTTATTGACTTAACAAGGCCACCTTTGAAAATGAAAGGGGCATCTTATTAATTAAGCCAGGAACACAGGTATAAATTCAGACTGCCCTGAGGAAACTGGGAAGGACGATTATTCTTTATCTCTCTTATTTGAATGAAAGCTTTTGAAGCACATAGATTGGAGATTTGAATTATTTTTCCTTTAAGGAACTTAGTAATTTTCATTAAAATCACTAGAGAGGAGTTTAATAGAATTTGTTAGATGATTGTTTTAGTTGTTAATTTTAGAAATTTCCCTTTATTGAATTATAGTTTATCTTTCTGTTTTATGGACAATTAAGTCATGACATGGACACGGTTCGTATGAACAATTTCTTAGAGGGTATAAATTAATAAAAATTGTTCAATAGCTGGTTCAATAAACACACACATATATGAGGTGTGTAGACATACATCATTATGAACAGAGGTCACTCTGAATCATAGAACAGGTATTTCTCCTTTTTAATTTGATGGGCCACAATGCAAATTTGAAAGATGTAGTTCTCCAAAAAGGCCTAAGTCAACAAAATTAATTAGACTACAAGGAGGAAAATCGAAGTGGTTCATTTCCCATTCTGGAAAATTGTGAGTATTAATTTAAATATCTGGATCATTCATTATTTTAATTGATAGAGTTGACTAGAATGATTTCGTATTTTTGTTATTAAAATAATGGTAACTTTTTTCTGTTTTATATCTCTAAAAGATTATATAAAAGAAATTCAAGAATTGTGAACAATGTCACATTGAATGCATTTTCCTGTTATTTTGACTTCAGCTTAGATTTTACATAAGACTCTTAGAATTTTTATGGGATATTTTTGGTAGTTTTTTTTTTTTAAAAAACTAGGTTTTGTTCATTCAATAAATATTGATAGTTTATTGTAATTCATGAAAAGTAGGTTATTCACTGTGCTATACCCTGGGGACAAAACAGGGAAGATGATACATTTAATCCATTTAATCAGAAACGAACATCATCTTAATTACATTTAAAAAATACTTGAATTTACCTCTAGTTTTACACTTGGGGTTGTAAATTTTATAAATAGAAGTGTTAGTTTTTAAAAATAATCACATACTAAGCTAAATACAGTTAAGACACATTAAGTGTATACATGATTTTTACCTGCATATGAGCACAAAAAAAATGCAAATATAGAGAATAATTCAATTAGGTTTCTTGCCTGTCAGTAGAATAGTTTGTAAATTACCATACAGTCTTCTGAAAAAAAACTTGGTTTTCACTGGAATGATGTTACACTCTGTTATAGTTGAATTTATCAGGTCAGATTGTTTTCTATTTTTTCCACAGTAGCAATTAATTTTACAGGTTTCAAGATTCAGATTACTTCCTTTGGCAAAAAATACTCCTCCAGTTTAGTTTCTTATTGAATATCATGTTATAGGTAATATGACTAACATAAGTATATAATCTTGGAATTAGGCTCATATAAACAAAAATATATCAGAAGTAATGTGTAAGTCAGGGTCTCAGCAAGATAAAGATGGTATATTCAATTAGGATAAATTGAGGAGGGTTTATTAAAGAGGTTATTTTTAAAGTTAGTAGTGTGGCAACCCTTGAAGAATTCCATAGGGAAATGGCTGGTGCGCTAAATAGCCAGTTTATCTGTCTTCCTTCTGATCATCTGTCTGAGATTCTTTATTGGCCAAATTCAATTGGAAGAGGACAGGAGAACCTGATGAGATGGTCAATATAGGTGTACTTTTCAGGAAGGAGAGTAGAGTGAAGAGTGAATCTAAAAAGAAAGAAGATATATGGCACTGTTCATCCTTTTGTTTCTCAGCATACACTGTTGTCTTTGGCCTGAATGTGTTCCCAATACAGGAGACACATAGAGACCCACAGCATGTTCATTCAGTCATACTCCTATCTGACATCTAAAATATTAACCACGACCAGTTTTCATATAAGAAAGTGGGAGAAAAAGAGGGATAAAGAGTTAAATAATGTTAAATATGGCTAAGTCACCACTTCTTTAGCTGGTCAAAAGACCTTGGTTGATGATTATAACTACCTTAATCCACAATACATTCCGTATTCTCCTTACCCTTAGCCAGTAAGTTTCTGGACAGGGTTCCTTAGTGTGGTAAACCAAATCATCTTTCCTACAGAATCTGACACCTTGCATTGCCACGGTATTCCACTGATCAGGACTATTAACAAGCACAAAGAAGTAAAAAGAGGTGCCCAGTGAACCTCCTGGATTCCAATAATAGTCTTCTTTTTGCCCAATACATTCCAGCTAATGGGATCAATAATGCCAGTTAGTTCTGTTCTTGTTGATTTTGAGACATGAGAAGCCCCAAATGGCCAGGAGTAGATTTAGCCTCCAATTTGTTGGAACCATGAATGTATTTTTTTGAGCAAATATTCCTTCTTTGGGTACTAGAACCCCCATACCTACCAAGTTCAAGGTTGCAGTGATAAGAAGAAAAATTCCTCAAAATATTACTATATGTAATATTGAGAGGAACCACCTTCATTCACTGTCATCTCTTGGTTCCCACATCTATCCATTCTGGGCATATATGAGCTGAGATTTAAGGCATATATCACATCTCCTGTAAGCCTATTATGTCGTATTTCTTCCCCAAAATTGAGGTCCTTGATGGTATGAGTATGCAGCCCTAAATCCCATTAGGCTACTTGTTCTTTTATCAGTTTTCCATGCATTCTCAACAGGGGTACCCCCAAGTGGGGGATATTGGGTTTTGAGTGTAAAAAATCTGGAATATTATAATAGTATTTAATAGAAGGAGAAGGACAAGATGGGGGGTGGGCGCGATTAGAAAAGCAATGTCTAAAAAGATTCTATAGGAGATAGGCAGCAAAAAAACGTTGAGAAACACTGAATTACTATGAAAAAAATATTGAGAAACACTGCATTACTATATACTTTCATTTAAAACACTATTTACAAAAGTATGGGTAGGATCTTGGAAAACCACAAAGGAAAGTGTGATACCCTGAGGGTAGGTACCACCTGTATGTCAAAAGAGACAAGAAGGAGGAACAGTTAAAAGAACTTGGAAGCACATACTCACATACTCATATTTAAATGACCAATTTGAGAGGAGATGTGACCTTTTGTTGAGAAAAACAGCCAGTTTAAAGAACCCCTTTGGGAAAGACTTCAGGGTAACAAGTTTCCTAACCTTACTTTCCTACTTTTTTCTGATCTCTTGCCACAGTTTCCAATTTTCTATACTGGAAGCTATACAGAAAGGGTACCCATTGATACAGGCTATCCAGGTCAGCCTCCTAGGTCAGAGAGCAGAGTGTAAAAAGGTGGAGGGGTAAACAGATGCTATTCAACACAATAACATTTAAGGATAACCAACAAAAGGGAGATATTTTCTAAAATTTGTCTGTTGCTTTATTGAAAGTGAAAACATATGGGTTAATCATTATCTTTGAAATATGTTTCTAAATAAAATATTCTTGAATCAATCTCAGTCTAAATTAAGATGGGAAGAAACTGATGAAAAAATACTGAGAATGGTATGATAGTGGATAAAATTTTCATAATTTCTAACAAAGGTATTACAGAGTTATTAACACCTTGGGTTCAAGGTAACCTTCATTATCACTTTTATATAGGATAGTGTATTCAGAAGTCTGTGGAGAAAGTCTATAGAGAAGACCAATTTTGTCTAAAATTAAGAAGAGTTAGTTTGTTTTTTAGCCTAAGTATAATGTATCAACATTGAGTTAATTAACCAATACTAAGTAAAAAAAATTCCTTTCCAAAACACCCCCTCTGTATGGTCTGGACACTTGATAGTCATACCTTTCTCAGTGTAGTGCATGTGTCTATCCACAGTTACCAGGGGACCAGGGAATATCAGGAGGACCCCCAAGTGGATCATATGGGTTTCACATGCATTATTCCCTGCTCTCATTGTGTAAAACTGCCTTACAGCCTTCTGCTGATTAGGGTCATAGCCTGATGGTTCTCAAGGAATAGCCTCATATGGTGGGCTCAGTACTGGCTTCTGTTCCTTAAAGTTACACATTCAGAGGTAGCTGTAGCTAGATATACATTGGTAAAATACTTCATGAAATTGGGCCCATAAATAGCCGCCATGTCTGCCATTTTGGCCACTTTTTTATTCTGCTCTTCATCCCATTTTGGGGGTGGTCACTGAAGAAAGTTGGCTAAGTCATTTTGTCTACTTCATTGTTCAGAGCCTCTTCCATGATGGATGCTTTTTGGTGTAAAGTAAATACAAAATTTTCACTTTGTGTCCTGTGCCATATGTCTATTTGCACACCTCTATTAGGGATTTTGTCTCTGACCTTTCAGTCTTTTTTCATCCAAGCCTCTGACCAGTTGACCAATACAATGGTCAGTAACATGGATCTATATATATATTCTTAACTCAGGTCACTTTTTGCTCACTGTGTCACATTGGCATTACGTCCATCAGTGTGGTTCAATATGGTTTATATGGGATTTCTCTATAGCCCAAATCTTTTTGACTTTAGTTTGGTACAGGGCAGGAGAGTTGACATAGTCCTGAGACAAAACTGTAAGTTAATTTTGTCCATCCCACATGAATGCAAACTGTTTCTGACATTTTATAATTGGAATGTTAAAAAATGCATGTGTGAAATTAAAAATCACATACCATGTGCCAGAGGTATTATTAATCTGCTCTAGCAGTGACACAACAGCTACTGTTGGAGTTACTACTTGGTAGAGACTGAAATAGACTATGGGTAATTCTCTAATTTCTGCAACGACCCCAACAGCAAATTAAATGGATATGTGATAGGACCCCATTACCTCTGCATCTCTTACGTGTTTAATGGTTGCACTGATCTTCATCATACTCTTCAGGAAAAAATATTGTTTTCTTGGTTGGAGTTGAAGTTGGGGAAGTAGTTTCAAAGTATTCCATTTGGCTTTCCAAAGTACATTAGCTCTTATGCCATAGACCAGGGACTCATTGTAGAGTCACCCCTATTGCCAAGTACACCAATTCCATTTATGTGGTCAGGAATTGAGAAAGTGAGCACTGAATGGGTGTGCAGACCCAGTGGATTCACTATGGGCTAGACTTTCACCAAAACTCACTTTATTACCTGGCTCCCATAGGTTCTCATTTGAACAAGAGAGAAAGAAGGAGAGCAAGACAATGCTTTGGGTCTCTGGGTGTTGATGCCAACTCAGATTCTGTTTGCCATAGTCCTTGAAATGTTTGTGTATAAAGAAATAGAGAAGGAGCTACGGAAGGGTGGGAAAGTTGTCAGACTATGTTGAAAATCAGTGAAAGAGAGGGAGAACTTTGGGTGGAGACAAGGAGGTTCAGCAAAGCCATTTGTGCGCTTGAACCAAAGTTGGTCAAGAATCCTGTGTTTCCTAGAAGGGATCGAACTTAGCATTCCTACACATTTAGTCACTCAACAATCCTCTCACCTTTTGTTTAGAGAAGTTGAGTTCAATCTCCCTCTCCTACTACGATAGTCTTGAAGAAAGTCTTCCTTGTTTCTTTAACCTGTCTCATGCAATTTTCTTTACACATAGGCAACTACTAATCTACTTTCTATCTCTATGTATTTGCCTATTCTGGACATTTCATATTAGTGGAATCATATAATACTGAAGTGACTGACCTCTTTCATTTGGCATGATGCTTTCAAGTTCCATCATGTTGTAGCATGTTTCAGTACTTAATTTCTTTTTACTGCCAAATAATATTCCATTGTGATGGCTATAGCATGTTTAGTTTATTCATTCAGCAGTTGATAGGCATTTGGGTTCTTTCCATTTTCTATTATGAATAAGGCTGCTATAAGCATTCATGTACAAGTTTTGTGTGGATATTTTTTTCATTTTTCTTGGGTATATACCTAGGAGTGAAGTTGCTGGATAACTTCTTATGTAATATTTAGAATAACTGCCAAACTGTTTCCCAAAGTGGCTGTACCATTTTGCCTTCCCACCAACAAAGTATGAGGGTTCAAATTTCACCTTACCCTTGCCAACCCTTGTTACTATCTATTTTATCACAGCAAGTCTAGTGGTTGTAAAATGGTATTTCATTGAGGTTTTGATTTCATTTCCTAATGATTAATGAAATTGAGCATCTTTTAATGTGCTTATCATCTTTGGAGAAATATCTGTTCAAATCTTTCACATAGATCTAAACTTTAAATGATCTTGTCTTGATTTTTCAAGTTTGAGAAGATTTTCAAAGGGACATTTCAGTTGTCATTTTTGTGCAGTTATATATGTAGAAAAAAAATCTTATGTGGATCATGAGGAAATAGAAACTTTTTTTTTCTTTATTAGTCATGCTATTTATTTTTGGATCTCAACCAGTGTTGACTTAAACCATGAACCACGTCTTCAAAGCTTGAACTTGTTCCCTAAAATATACATAGAGTTGAAATGCAGACATTCAAATTCTTGGTTATTGAGTGTTATTTAATGTTCCTTTTTATAAATCCAAGTATGCCCCACTCTAACAAATACTGGAATAAAAGACTCTACATTTACAAAACTAATAAATTAGGGTAGGGCTTCCCTGGTGGCGCAGTGGTTGAGAGTCCACCTGCCGATGCAGGGGACACGGGTTCGTGCCCCGGTCCAGGAAGATCCCACATGCCGCGGAGCGGCTGGGCCCGTGAGCCATGGCCGCTGAGCCTGCGTGTCCGGAGCCTGTGCTCCGCAACGGGAGAGGCCACAACAGTGAGAGGCCTGCGTAACGCAAAAAAAAAATAAAATAAGTAAATAAATTAGGGTAAAATTATATATACACTATAAAGTATTCTTTTGCCTAGAAAAGTAAGAAAGAAATGATTACAAGATTCTTTTAAAACATTTGTCCACTGGATTTAATCATCATCTGACTAATTAATAGTGAGTTTGTACGAGATATTTATGAAACATAAAAGGAGAAGATCATGTATTTGAATAGTCATGTTCAAATAAAAACATATGCAGAAATATATACAAGTCATACCTCCCAGTACAATTAAATCAGTTTAGCTAAAAGTGTATTACTATTCCTCCTGTAGTATAGTGGAAACAGAACTAGAGTTAGATTCAGAAGAATTGCGTTTGTGGCCAAATGTGTAGCATAATGGTTGAGTGAACTTGGGCAAGAAAGGAGAAAATACTCGGCAAGCTTTAAAGTTTTATGGAAATATAAGGTGTTAATAGTTGTAAGCCTGACAATTAAAAGGAATATAAAGAACAGAAGATAGCAGGGAAACTCATCTAAGGTGGGGGGGGAGCTATCTATCTGTATCTGTATCTATATCTATCTATATAACATAACCTGACCTTATAATGACTTTTAAGTAGCTGATGATCAATCATACACGTAATGGTTGACAGTTATTTTCCTTCTTTACCACAGACAGAACAAGAAATTTTGTAATCTAGGGAAATTAAAATAAAGACTTTCTCAAAACTTCCAAGCATAATAACTAACATTCTGTATCAAAGAATGTTTCCCAATGAAGTCAGAATATCTAGACTTGTATTGAAATAAACCTCTGTGAGATAACATATTTTGAAAAGATTTTAGAAACACAATAGCTTGTGGTGACACAAGAGGACAATTTTACACTTAACTTCTGGAAAGAATTCTACAATAAGCAAATTTATGATAACAAAACTAACATTAACCTTCAGTCCCACCCAACAGCTGACCTGCTAAGTTTCTCTGGTCAGATTGCTTTCTCACTCTATAAATTATTTGAAAATTTCTCCACTCCTTGCATCCTATCCTCTGTGCCCCTCCCTGTCAGCAAATGATCTCCCTTGCTATTTGACAGAAGAAAGAGGAAGTCATTCAGCTTCCTTCCACCAACCTTGCAAGCCTATATGTATACTCATTCTCCTCTCTGTTCTTTCCCTTTCAATAGAGGTGTCCCTCATCACATCCAAGCCCAATTTTTCTATCTGAGCTTCTAACCTACACCTTCCTGCCCTCTCAAGAACCTCAACTCACACCACTGGTTATTATTTCTTTTTCCTTTACATTCAAATTTTCCCTTTCAAGTGTTTGTATTAAAGCATTATCAAGCCTATAATACAACAAACAACAGGCACAAAACCTTCCTAAATCAAACAGACTTTTCTAGCTAACAAACCATCTCCTTCCTGCTTTTGCTAAGAAGATATGGAGGAGTTTTGAAATTTAAAAAAATATGTTGTTGAATCTTAAAATTGACATAAAGGATCTTTTCAAACTACATTAAAAAAAATCACAATCCTATCACAGTATTTTTCTAAAAGTTTCAACTGCTAAACTATAAATTTCCTAGATAATTGTTTGGAATTTTAACTCGAAATTTTTTCAATATGTGGTCAGATATACTGTGAATTTCCCATTCTTGCATATCGTTTGATGAGTCTAGATATTCTGAAAATTTCCAGCGGCACATTAAAAAATCTGTAATTGCCCATTATAAAAATTGCATCTCGCTGTTGCTTTCTCCAGTTTTACTGTGGAAGAATTTCTGCTAATGAAAGAACAGTAAAATAATATTATAATAAAATAACAAAGCCTTGCTTACTGTAATAAAGATTTATAGACTAAAACATGAACTGGTCTTTCTCTAACACAATTAGAGTTCCCGAACAAAATTTATTGAAAATCCAAAGGACTCTGAATATCAAAGACAATTTTTTAAAAAGAAATTTTATAGGACTTACACCATCAGATTACAAGGATTACTATAAAGCTATAATAGTTAAGACAGTGTGATGCTGGCATAAAACTATTCAAATAAACCAATGACTAGAATAGAGAGTCAAGAAGTAAATTTATATATACTGAGTCATTTTATTTATAAATAAACATGCCAGTGCCAGTCAGTGGAGAATGGGTAGCCTTTTCAATAAATGGTACTAGAAAATTAAATAAAATTAGAAAGCAATAAATCTGTACTCATGTTTACCATAATAAAGAAGAAATTCAATTATGACTATTGATGCAAAAGAGAAAGATAAAAAAAAAATACTTATAGAAGGAAACATAAGAGTATATATCTTCATGACCTTAAAGTAGGCAAAGGTTTCTTTAGTAAGACATACAAAAAATTCACTGAAAATTTCTAACTGTACATTAAAATTATCTGTTCATCAAAAATTATTATTAAGAGAGTTAATAAATATGACATACTTGAAGAAATTATTCACAATAAATATACTGGACAAAGGATTCATACTGAGAATATAAAGGACTCTACTAAGCAAATATTTTAAAAATCTCGATCTGAAAAAAAAAGTCTATTTAAATGAAAATGGCCAAAAGACTGACCAAGCATTTAACAAGAGGATGCTAGTCAATAAGCATATGAAAAGTTTCACATCATTAATCAAAGAAATGCAAATTAAAACCACTGAATACCCACCACAGTGGCTAAAATTAAAATGAGAGAACATTCCAAGTGGTAGAACAGAGAGTGAGTAAGGAAAACCCTCATACATTGTTGATTTTAGTGTAAATTGGTACAACCACTTTGGCAAACTTTTAGGTAGTATTTAAGAAAATTAAACCTACATTTACCTTAGACCTACTATTTATACTCTTTGATATTCCTAAGAGTGCATATCAGTTACAAATCATTTATTCATAGGAGCTTTCTTCCCCCCCCCCCCCCACCCGGTACGTGGGCCTCCCACTGCTGTGGCCTCTCCCGTTGCAGAGCACAGGCTCCAGACGCTCAGGCTCAGCGGCCATGGCTCACAGGCCTAGACGCTCTGCGGCAGATGGGATCTTCCCAGACCGGGACACGTCCCTGCACTGGCAGGCGGACTCTCAACCACTGCGCCACCAGGGAAGCCCATAGGAGCTTTCTTTACAGTACCTAAGTACTTGAAAAAACTTAAATGGCCATAAACAATAAAATAGATATATAGATTATGTATTATGCATACTTAGAGGAATACTACACAGCAATAAAAAAGAACAAATTAGCGATAACCACACATAAATAGATCTCACAAATGTTGATTGAAAGAACTCATGCATAGTATATGACTCTATTTATACTAGCTTCAAGGATAAGTGAAACAAATCTATGGTGATAAATATGATAAATAGCAGAATATTGGTTATCTCTAGAGGAAGGACCCTAGGATGGAACACAGAATGAGGGAATCTTCTAGAATTCAATGTCTTGGTCTGAGTAGTGGTTATATAAGTGTATTAATATTGAAGAATCATATATTAACATTTCTCCAGCCATACACTTAAAATTAGAGCAATTAACTGTATAGATGTAGACTTCAGTTATAAAATAAACACACACACACTCACACTTAGACTCACACAAGAATAGGTATGATCAAATGCTCTGAAAATGTAGAGGAGAAAGTCATTACTTTTACTAGTGATACGTTCAGCTGAAGAGGTGCCCAGCCATCCTGTCACATGCTTCATGCCCATGACTAAGCATAAGCAAGTCTGAAAAACACTTGGTCTGGTTAAATTTTTTTAGACTGATACATAATGATGCCCTTCTGTTTTCTTCATGCTTTGTGGGACTTTGCTGACAAGATCCTGAATCTTTTACAATTAATATTCTGACATAATGAATCACATTTGAAGATGGAAGGGTTTTTAAGGAAAATGTGTTTCTTTCTTCATAATGATTAATAACTTTATCCTGTTAATACTAGTATTCTTAAGTTGTTACCTCCTTTTTCCTTCAAAATATGAGGCTATAGTTAATCTGGATGTGGTTTTCAAATAGGAATGTAGGGTAGAGCTTGTCTTTTCAGTAACCTATAGTTTCCAGGATGCCTACCATTCTCCCACCTGCTCCCATATTTTTGACATCTCTTGAAAATGCTTACATAAGTTTATTTTGTTGCATATTTAATTTTGTAGTACTAATAGGCTCCTAATTAAGTGATATAAATGAATGAATTGAACATATTTCCCATAATACTTGATGTTAAAATTAGAGAGCATCTATGTACAAAAAAAGAAATAAAAATAATTTATTAACCTGATTACATTTGTACTTATTTTTCTGTATTGTGTAAGAAAAACTTTTAGAACCATGAGTGTCAATTATCATGTGAAATATGTTGAATTTCCTAGATTTATATAAAATCTATATGTTCTATCTCACATAAAATGTATGGCTTAATAAATCTTTTTCTTTGATACAATCAAAGCAAAACGTTTTGCATAATAAAACAATTTTAAGAAAATAATTAAAACTATAAACGTAATTTAAAGGATAATTATTATTTTCTTTTAAAACATTTTATTTGGTCATAATGTACATGAGATGAGTCGAAAGTAAGCAATACATTTTTAATTTGCAAGTTACTTCAAAAGTGATGATAAATTTCATTTGAATATCAAATATAATCTGAGTTTAGCAAAAATAATTAATCAACTCAAATATGATTTATCTTCAGCTTTGTGAGCCAACACAAAAATTCATGCATCCAAAATATCATTCAGGATTAAGTATTATCATTTTAGAACAATTTTTCTTACTATTTGTCCTATTTGTCTCCTTACCTCTTCAGACTGTTTTCTCCTTCAGTCAAAAGTTTAAAATACGGTATTAGGATAGTATTAATTCCTAACATTTATCATACTTGTTTATTACATAGCCAACAATCTTGCCAAGAAATAGAAATTAAGTAAAATTGATTTGAGCAGTGATTTTTAAGACTCTGGGCTTTCAAACATTCACTGACTACCACCATTGCATTCATATTCCATGCTCCCTTTGGTTATGCTCCTGCCTGTAAGTGATTCCTGTTCCCCTACACTGAGAGTCTGCTTCTTGATTATTTCTCTTTTGATGTTTGGTCTTGATGAGTGTTACTTTCATAAGAACTAGAGAGTGATTCAGGATTCTCTGCTTAAAATGGGAGAGCAGGCAAGGAAGGAGATCTATAATCAAAATGAGGGGAAAGTAGTAAGCTGAACCTTTATACTGACCTTCAGCTCACTATTTTTCCCTCCATCCAATCTATTCCCCCAAAATCGTGTTTAAATGCAAATAGGATCATGTCACTTGAAAGGTCCTCAATGTCTTTCTTTTGATTCTAGGATCTAATTCAAAATCCTCAACATGGCCTTCATCATTTAGTGCATCCCTAACAAAGCCAATGTTCTACAGGCTATATAGTTTTTTTCAGAAATATACATTCAGCTAATTACTTGAGTGAAGCAAACTAATTGGAGTAAAATGCCAGATGCTTTCCATATTCCAAACAATACCAAATAAAGTGCTTTGAAATGGGATATGAGCCTGACCAACTCCTCCTTCCTTTCATGCAAGCTGTTACTATGCCTAATCCTGGTGGGCTTTTGGAATTAAAAAGTATTTAGCTAAAACTTCCAAAACTATGTTGAATAATAGTGGTGAGGGTGGCCAACCTTGTCTTGTTCCTGATCTTAATGGAAATGATTTCAGTTTTTTACCATTGAGGATGATATTGGCTGTGAGTTTGTCATATATGGCCTTATTATGTTCAGGAAAGTTCCCTCTATGCCTACTTTCTGCAGCGTTTTTATCATAAATGGGTGTTGAATTTTGTCGAAAGCTTTCTCTACATCTATTGAGACGATCATATGGTTTTTCTCCTTCAATTTGTTAATATGGTGTATCACGTTGATTGATTTGCGTATAATGAAGAAACCTTGCATTCCTGGAATAAGCCCCACTTGATCACGGTGTATGATCCTTTTAATGTGCTGTTGGATTCTGTTTGCTAGTATTTTGTTGAGGATTTTTGCATCTATGTTCATCAGTGATATTGGCCTGTAGTTTTCTTTCTTTGTGACATCTTTGTCTGGTTTTGGTATCAGGGTGATGGTGGCCTTGTAGAATGAGTTTGGGAGTGTTCCACCCTCTGCAGTCAGAGAAGAAAAAGAAATAAAAGGAATCCAAATTGGAAAAGAATAAGTAAAGCTGTCACTGTTTGCAGATGACATAATACTATACATAGAGAATCCTAAAGATGCTACCAGAAAACTACTAGAGCTAATCAATGAATTTGGTAAAGTAGCAGGATACAAAATTAATGCACAGATATCTCTGGCATTCCTATACACTAATGATGAGAAATCTGAAAGTGAAATTAAGAAAACACTGCCATTTACCACTGCAACAAAAAGAATAAAATATCTAGGAATAAACCTACCTAAGGAGACAAAAGACCTGTGTGCAGAAAATTATAAGACACTGATGAAAGGAATTAAAGATGATACAAATAGATGGAGAGATATACCATGTTCTTGGATTGGAAGAATCAACATTGTGAAAATGACTCTACTACTAAAGCAATGTACAAATTCAATGCAATCCCTATCAAACTACCACTGGCATTTTTCACAGAACTAGAACAAAAATTTCACAATTTGTATGGAAACACAAAAGACCCCGAATAGCCAAAGCAATCTTGAGAACGAAAAATGGAGCTGGAGGAATCAGGCTCCCTGACTTCAGACTATAGTACAAAGCTACAGTAATCAAGACAGTATGGTACTGGCACAAAAACTGAAATATAGATCAATGGAACAGGATAGAAAGCCCAGAGATAAACCCACACACATATGGTCACCTTATCTTTGGTAAAGGAGGCAATAATATACAGTGGAGAAAAGACAGCCTCTTCAATAAGTGCTGCTGGGGAAACTGGACAGGTACATGTAAAAGTATGAAATTAGAACACTCCCTAATACCATGCAAAAAAATAAACTCAAAATGGATTAAAGACCTAAATGTAAGGCCAGACACTATTAAACTCTTAGAGTAAAACATAGGCAGAACACTCTATGACATAAATCACAGCAAGATCCTTTTTGACCCACCTCCTGGAGAAATGGAAATAAAAACAAAAATAAACAAATGGGACCTAATGAAACTTCAAAGCTTTTGCACAGCAAAGGAAACCATAAACAAGACCAAAAGACAGCCCTCAGAATGGGAGAAAATATTTGCAAATGAAGCAACTGACAAAGGATTAATCTCCAAAATTTACAAGCAGCTCAATTTAAAAAAAAAAAAAAAACCCAATCCAAAAATGGGCAGAAGACCTAAATAGACATTTCTCCAAAGAAGGTATACAGATTGCCAACAAACACATGAAAGAATGCTCAACATCATTAATCATTAGAGAAATGCAAATCAAAACTACAATGAGATATCATCTCACAGCGGTCAGAATGTCCCTCCTCAAGAAATCGAGAAACAATAAATGCTGCAGAAGGTGTGGAGAAAACGGAACACTCTTGCAGTGTTGGTGGGAATGTAAATTGATACAGCCACTACAGAGAACAGTGTGGAGGTTCCTTTAAAAGCTAAAAATAGAACTACCATATGACCTAGCAATCCCACTACTGGGTATATACCCTGAGAAAACCATAATTCAAAAAGAGTCATGTACCAAAATGTTCATTGCAGCTCTATTTACAATAGCTAGGACATGGAAGCAACCTAAGTGTCCATCAACAGATGAATGGATAAAGAAGATGTGGTACAGATATACAATGGAATATTACTCAGCCATAAAATTAAACGAAATTGAGTTATTTGTAGTGAGGTGGATGGACCTAGAGTCTGTCATACAGAGTGAAGTAAGTCAGAAAGAGAAACACAAATACCGTATGCTAACACATATATATGGAATCTAAGAAAGAAAAGAAAAAAGGTCATGAAGAACCTAGGGGCAAGACAGGAATAAAGACACAGACCTACTAGAGAATGGACTTGAGGATATGGGGAGGGGGAAGGGTAAGCTGTGACAAAGTGAGAGAGTGGCATGGGCATATATATACTACCAAATGTAAAATAGATAGCTAGTGGGAAGCAGCCTCATAGCACAGGGAGATCATCTCGGTGGGTTGTGACCACCTAGAGGGGTGGGATAGGAAGGGTGGGAGGGAGGAAGATGCAAGATGGAAGAGATATGGGAACATATGTATATGTATAACTGATTCACTTTGTTATAAAACAGAAACTAACATACCATTGTAAAGCAATTATATTCCAATAAAGATGTTAAAAAAAAGTATTTAACATAGCAAGGGTGTTATGGCTGTGGAACTCTCTTCATAAATGGATGCTAAACAAGGAAATTCTTTAAACCTATTTTAAAACAAAATATATTTAAATAAATTAATAACTCCATGATATTCTGTCATAAAATATTCAATTTTCAACTACTAATTTATTTGAATGGAAAGCTAAGTACATACATATCAAATATGTATATATTTATTGAATATATATGTTTAAAGAATTGTTTCTCGGGCCACCTTTCCTTGCAGGTATTCATAGAAGTTTTCAAGACATAAAAGCTAAATATAGAACTAAATTATATTTGTTCATGTCACCTATCAATAAATATCAATGATTTAAATCCTTAAGAATTCATCTGAGATTAAGCAATCCTTTTTTTTTTCCTTCTAGATATAGTTTGAAGTGTACCTTTAGCTATTCTCCTGTGACTAAAATTTTCAAATCTCTTTTTAGTGTTTGGTGATATAGACATATTTCCAACACGGCTCAAAATGCATTTCATGCACTAAAAGCTTTCTATGGATTTTAGTAGGTGCTTTATGAAAAAAAAATCAAATATCAATATCATACTAGGAAAATTTGGGGTTAAATAAAATGAAATAACTTTCTCTACTGCAGGACTTCTTAGACACTTTAATAGGCTAATATGCATTGAGATTCAATAATAGTAAAATAAAGTGTGCTGTAATTTCCAAAATTATTTAATCAAATACCTACTGAAAAAAAGAGAGCACTACTTCATGAAACTTTGAAAGGGCTGGCAGAAATGCACATTGGTAGGTAATTTGCTTATTGTGTTCTAACTTTCATAACTAAAGCTAAATATTGTTTCTTCTGATGCTTTATTTAGCATCTGAATAGAATTATCTTGTAACATCTTTTCTCATTGAAATAACTTGAGAAATTGAAAGCATCTTTTGGTTCACCTGCTGTATTTTGGAAAGTCTTGTCTTAAACATTATTTCTTTTGTAAGACTTTCTCTCACCATACAGTAACTACATAGTATATCTTCTCTCACATCACCATTTTAATTTCCTCATGATATATGTATCCTCCCATCTGCTTCCTCTCACTAGAATTATCTACTTCATTACTATAGTCCCAAAGCCTAGGCAGTGGTTGACACATAGGAAGTTCTCAATTAGTATTTGTTAAATAAATGAATGAATTCTTTAGGGCTTTATGGCTTGTAGAAATTTAAACAAAATAGTTACATACAGAAAAGCAGTATAAATCAGGATTAAAGGCCACATGCCCTACTAAAGGATATTATTTCAGTTAGTTAAAGTTTTACCAATATTTTAGTGAAAAGCATCAAGCCAATAGTCATAATATCGAAAGACATGTGCCTCTGTGGAAAAATCATGAACTTGTAGCAACCCTAGCAGGTTGTTGTACGGGAACATAATGTTTCTCAGTGCAGTAGTTCACTCTTCTTTGAACAGTTCATCATTTCCTTTAAAGCCAGTTAACACTGAAAACTATGATATAACTGGACAATGCTGTATTTGCCATTTTTGGAATGCCTTGACAATCAAAATTTAAAACATGCATTTAAAATACACAACCGCAAAGCATTTCACTTCATAAGAAGTGAGAAGCTTAGAACTTAGATATTTCCAATATACTTAGCTATATAATGATTATCTCAAAAGATTTTTATTTATTTACTAAAGGAAAGAAAGTTTTTAAATATAAAAAAATAATTACAAATGTTTGTAAGAATAGTTAGCAAAAAACCTCAAATAGAAGTCTTTCATTCTACAGTACTGTTAGGTAAAGTTTTTTTTTTTTTTTAACATCTTTATTGGAGTATAATTGCTTTACAATGTTGTGTTGGTTTCTGCTGTATAACAAAGTGTATCAGCTATATGTATACATATATCCCCATATCCCCTCCCTCTTGCATCTCCCTCCCTCCCACTCTCCCTATCCCATCCCTCTAGGTGGACACAAAGCACCGAGCTGATCTCCCTGTGCAATACAGCTGCTTCCCTCTAGCTATCTGTTTTACATTTGGTAGTGTATATATGTGAATGCCACTCTCTCACTTTGTCCCAACTTACCCTTCCCCCTCCCCATGTCCTCAAGTCCATTCTCTGCGTTTGCATCTTTATTCCTGTCCTGCCCCTAGATTCTTCAGAACCATTGGGTTTTTTTTTGATTCCATATATATGTGTTAGCATACGGTACTTGTTTTCCTGTTTGTGACTTACTTCACTCTGTATGACAGACCCTAGGTCCATCCACCTCACTACAAATACATGAATTTCGTTTCTTTTTATTCCTGAGTAATATTCCATACATATATGTGCCACATCTTCTTTATCCATTCATCTGTTAAGGGACATTTAGGTGGCTCCCATGTCCTGGCTATTGGAAATAGTGCTGCAATGAACACTGGTACATGACTCATTTTGAATTATGTTTTTCTCAGAGTATATGCCCAGTAGTGGGATTGCTGTGTCATACAGTAGTTCTATTTTTAGTTTTTTGACGAACCTCCGTAGTGTTCTCCATAGTGGCTGTATCAATTGATGTTCCCACCAACAGTGCAAGAGGGTTCCCTTTAATAACACAATGTTAAATTATACTTGTCACAATAGTATTTTAAGATGTAGTTTCAAGTATGGAAAATTTTAGTGTTCAAAATATTGAATTATGTTATTTCTTTTTCAATATTATCATTTGCCCATTAAATAAAATGGATTTTAAAAGTGAATCATTTTAGTTTTTAAATTATTTTTTGTGCTTCTAATTACTCACTTGAAATTGGATTTTGTCACTATTTGAAAAAAATTTTTAGTAATGGCAAGGAACATTTTACTTTCTGTTAATGCTCCATCTTGAACTGTATTCAACTTGAATTACAGTCAAAGCAAATTGAAAATTGCATAAATGTTTTATTCATAGTAAATAATTGTGTCCTTTTTTTTGGGGAACAAAAAGCACACACAAAATAGTTTCTTATTTGCAGCCTGATAAAATAAAGTAGAACATGTTATTATTAATGTGGTCATTTATTTTATTGTTCAAACTGGGACAGTTTTGAGAGGTTAAGTGGACCTAAAATTAAATCACATAATTTAAAATATTTATATATTGACTTTAAAAATTGTTTTTTTATTTGAGGTGGATATATAAAATAGTTATAATCATAACTATAATCATATGACCTTATGACTAAAATACACTAAAACATACACTAAAATATTCATAAAGCACTTTTTTCCAATAGCCCAAATTGGAAATTACCAAAATGTCTATCAAAATTAGAATGTGTAAGTAAATTTGGTATGTTCACATAATGGAAATCTACAAAGTAATGAGAATGTGTTAACCAGAACTATAAATATTAGGGAATATGGAAACATTATTATCAATATTTTGAGATAAGAAGCCAAATAAAGAAGACTACATAGTATATGAGTCCATTTATATAAAATTTGAAACTGGCAAAACAGATCTATAGCTTAATAGCAAGTAGAGAGAGGCATGAGAGGGGTTTATGTGTTCTTGGTAGTGTTCTGTTTCTTGATTACATCATTGGGTTCAATTAGTGAAACTCTTTGGAGATGTACACATATTATTTGTGAACTTGTACACATATGCTTCAATTAATAGTTTTTTTAAATCACTGATATACTCTGTAAGCAAAATTATTCTTGGTAAGCATGCATAAACTTTACTGAAATCTATAAACGTATCTTATTCTAATGTAATGTCTTCTATCTTTCTGAAGAATAAATCATCTCTTTTTCATAAAGTGGTCTGCAAATTATCTTCAAAATTGCATTTATGGTTGGTACACTTGAAATGGTTGACGTGTTTAATTAAACCTCTTCTAGAGACCGTAATCTTCTTTGAGGAAATAATCTCCCGATAGGTACTGAGGTAAAGGAAACTCAGAGAAGATTCTGGTAAATGGAGGATACTCTCACTGCTATTTTTTTATACTGAAATAGATAATTATTTCAACCCACATATTTTCAAATGTATTTGTCTTTTTTGCCTTAACTCAGAGAAACTTTTTCTTACAGTTTACAGCAAACTAAAAAATAAATTAACTCTATATTTACTTTTCCAAATGTCACAAAATTTAGATGCTGCAAAATCATTAGGCTTCTCGAGTCAATTTAGTTTTGGCATAGAAAGTAAGTTTATTCAATTAAGTATACAAATTCCTTTAGTCTTAAGACAAATCAATATATAATAATAATTACCCTATTTCAAAGCTATATCTCATATACTATTTATGTTTCCATCATCTAATTTGTTTACTTCCTCCCTTGTTTTTGTAGGAAACAAATGAATTCCTGTTTGCAAGTATCATTTTCAGTAATTGTAACTTACTAAGAGTTCTAAAAGCTGTAGATTGTTATTTCATTCTTTATTGGTTTTAGGCTTCCAAATGATTTTGGCCAAATGCAACCAATTTAGAATACAAATTCATAAAATAAACTCAATATTAATCTAAGGCACTTAATTTACAAGGTAGTTTCATCAAAGGCTCAACATTTTAAAAATCCAGTTGCTGATGGGCAACGAAGAAAGAAAGCACATAATGCTATGCTGTAGTATCGGTATTTAATATCAGCTTCACTGTAAAATAGTTTAATTAGGTAACAGTGTATAATAAAAAAATACTTGTGAACATGGACAATTTTATTTTGATTGGTAGAATATCACAGCTTGTTTCTACACAATTATAAATTTGTGTGTGCACCACAATCAAAATCAAACCACATTACTCCTCTGACGGTTCTGAATTTGGTAAGAAAACAGGTTTTCCATGACATTGTGCTCCATCAAAATTTGTGTTTGAATTTTCACTACAAAACCACAAATTTTCTGTTCAATGTTGAATTTTTAAACTGAATTTACAGTAGTATTCATAACAATGTCAGGTATTTCACTTTGTACAAAATGAACTTCCCAGTGCTTTACTTTGAATTCATGAAATGAAAGCAGTAGATTAATTCAACAACTGATTTTCTGTCTGAAGCATCAGATAACACTGACGAAAATGTCATCGTTGATATGAAACAATTATCCTTTACTTGTTCCCAGAGTTCTGCTAACGGAGCAACACATTAAAAGTGACTGACTGTTTTACCTTTTGTACATGTAAAAAAAATTAGGGGAAAAATGTGAAATTAATTTAGAAGAATAGTTATTTGCTCTAAATAAAAGTCATGTTTCAAGAGAAATACATAACACATTTTCTACAGCTACGTGAGTTAATTATTCATCTTGTGGGGCACCATCTTCTTAAAATGAAGACTTACATTTGAAGTAGATGCTGATGCCTCTTAAGCAGATTTTATGACTTTTTACTTTCATGGGCCATTGATATCATCATGAGGCCCATGGCAGATGTTAAATGTAAGCAAACAAAATTTCAAAATGTTAACAAAGATAAAATAAATGCATATTTTAATACTATGTATTTATATCAAATAATAAATGGCAAAACTGTAGAAGCAAGAACATTCAGAATCTCTATGCTCTCTAAACCATGGGGCTCAGGCTCTTTTTCTTGCTCACATTTTGTACAGCTAACCTATAATTTCCCACTGTTAATGCTAACTGTTCTCACACAGCTTCACATATCTTACAGGCTGTGAATGGGCCATGACACAGCTGATGGTCACATCAGTGCCCTGCAGAGGCCCAGAAGGTCTTGTTCTTCATGCTGCCCATGAAGAGAGTTGTTTGTTAACTTGTGCCTGGAAAAAGCAGTGGAAAAGAGATAGATTGATAATGGTTGTTTTTCCATTTTGAGTGCACTTTCAAGTGAAAACTCTGTGCACTGCACATGTATTTCAGATGCTACTAGAAAATATGACGGTAAAAAATGGGCAGAGTGGAGTCAACCAATTGCATGTCAGTTTATTTTAATGCACTACTGGTAATAATTAAAAAGTGAAAACTCGGACATATGCTAAACCAGGTGAGATTCTAGGTCATTAGTCATAAACCCAGAAGTAAAGTTTTGCTGACTGTGATCATGAAAGAATTCTTAGAAGAGGTGGCACTAAATTTGGGATTTAAAAGATGAAGAAGTGTTTAACAGGCAGAAATGGGAGTGAAGATACTTGAGGCAGAGAGAATCGCTGTAGCAAAAATTCACGACCTATTTTACTGTCAATAAGTAAGCCAATTTTCTTATTCTTTGTAGGAGTAACACAAAAGCTCAAGACACAGTCAAATCCCCTTAGAAACACTAATGCTTTTCATACCAATAAAATATTCAGTACATTTTCTTGATACATCCCAATTGTGGATCATACCACTGATGGTAAAAGATGATTTCATTTATGTGAGCACAATGTTAAAAGAATTAAATCAAATACTGAGACAAATATTCTCTTCAATGTTTCTAATTATTTCAAAAGGAAAATCTCACTTTATTGCTTATTTGTCTTTATTTAACACCTTTCTAGATTTGATAATATATGTTTTTCAAGTAATAATTATCTGGAAAATATTTGCATACTTGTTAAAGTAAAAATTTAATAAATTTTATTTTAATTAATTAAACTGTTTTATTTTTATTATTAATTTTTATATTTTATTTGTAAAATTGATGCTTTTTTATTTAAAGTCACAATATAAAGTTTTCCTTTAAAATAAATTTCTTTAAGTGAAAAAGAAATTTGATTTAAATATAGTATTTAGTAAATAATAGTTAATGCAGTTTACAAAATGGTAAAAATTTCAAAGGTCAAAGTACCTAAATTTGGGGAAATAGTGTGTTCAAGATTTGAAAGCAATCTATAAAGAAAATTCTAAATTCACCAACGTAGTGACCAGGCATTTCAATGTGTCAAAATAAGGACCACTTAAATTTGTCTTTTACAAAGACATTGCTTTTCCAGATGTTCTATATAAAATCCAACATTCATTTAATTCCAAGGTTTATCTTTATCTTTCAACATGTAGTCAACCTGGAAAATTTTAGAGTGGCTCATATAATTTTTCTTGAATATTTCCCATGAATTCTACAATTGTGATATGATCATGTCTGGAATCTGACCTCTCCCTTCCAAAAGAACATATACAATACATTTGCCTATTTAAGTCTAGATTTAAAATATTCTACAGAAATTGGCAGGGAAACGTTATATAAAATATTTTTAAAGATTATTCAGTAAGTTAACAATTATGCCTGGCCATCAGAGTACTTTTAACTATGGTGTGTTTTTATTACTACCTGCATAATAAATTTGATTCCTTTGGGTTGGAAAAATGTTTCTATTGTTTCTGAAAAAATTTGTCATAAATGTATGGCTTTTATTCATTTAGTCAGACCTTGATGCATTTAAAAATAAGCTTAAGCATTGTATAGCAACCATTCCTTTATTTACCATACAACATTAACAGCTTATTTAGAAAGGACCTTTTCAAATGATACCAAAAGAAAAAAACTGTTTAGTTATAGTTTACGTCACATGCATCATTTCCTTGGTTAGATCAGAGATTGTGCTAGTGGTTTAACTTTACATTGTAATTTATTTCTGAAAATTTGCCAAGACGCTGAACTCAGCCATTACTTCCATTCCTTTCTTACATCAGTTCCTACATCATGCCCTATGTTTCTAAATTAGGTTAAACATTAATCTGTAATCTGACATTCAGATAAGATTTACTGAACATTAATTATGAGTTGAAGTGATCTCAGAGCCTCAAAAATATTAGAGTGTTACAAAAACAGAAAGAAGCAGAGTCTCTGCTATTAAGTATAAATGCTAGTTAGGGAAAAACAAAATATAAACATGAGAAAATTAAGGGAATTTAAAAAGCAACTTGCAATTTACTATAAATTAATTAAAATAGTAGTTGAGAATTAAGAGATGGGAAATGAAAGGCAGCACATTCTCAGTGAAATTCCCAAATATACCACTTATTAGCTGTGTAATCTTGAGCAAGTTTCTCAACAGTTCTATGACTCAATTTCCTCATCAGTAAAACGTGGATCACATTAACACGTTAGGCAGGTAGATTAGCTGTTCAACTCTCTCTCCTTCTATGTTAGTCAGGTTTTGCTGGGCAAGATTTGCCCATCTATAGACTCCATTTCTCAGCTATCATTGTAGCCAGGTGTGGCCATGTTACTAGTTCTTACTGAAGGAATCTGAACAGAAGTAATGTTTATCTCTTCTGGACCAAGATTATTAAGAAGAGAGTGTTTTTCCTTCATGCTTTCTTTCTGATTCCACCAGCTGATGGCAGGTGAATGTGGGCATACCTCTGCCCATCTACCAGGAATGATCCCCTTTGACTATTTAACTGAACCATTGGGCTGAGCCATTTGTTAAAGTAGATTACCCTACTCTGATACAACTGACCTAAGGTTGTTGTGAGGAATGATTTAACAACCTTACGGTGTTAAATAGCATCACCCGTGGTGAAAGCTCAATAAATGTTATCAGTAGTGCTTTAACTGTGAAATATTTCTGGATATTTTCTTAGTTGCCTTATCAATTAGTTCTTTCTATAAGATAGATGAAAAATGTCAATCAACTCTAACTTGAGAGAATTAAACAACAAACCCAACTTTTTAAGCCCATGTTACCAGTATGCCATTTGATCCAAAAAGTATTTCATATTATCCAAAGAAAACAAGTTATTCTGTCAATAGTGAATCTCCAGGGTTTTGCACAATAAATGCCTGCTCTTTTATGTTTATTATTATAATTATTTGATAAATGAACAAATGCATGATGCAAATTGATAATCATCTCCAAAACTAGCATGTAGCAATTCTATAGATTGGTCTCAGATAACGCACTAAAAATGACTGGATGGGGGGTTCAACAATTGTTTTTCAGCCTTCATGTATGTAGAAGAGAGTCAATATCTAATTTAATCCAATGGTTAATTTGACAAAGCGGTAGCACTACATTTTTCCTGGTTGCTCTTTCAATGGAGTCTAATCAAATCTTCAGTAATTCATTTCACAATCAACAATCTATCAGTTTTGCTGGATGTATTGTATTGGCCAAAAAGTTCGTTCGGGGTTTTCCGTAAGATGTTTATATTGGCTAACCCAATACAAATCCAACCTCATGTAGAAGTTACTATTTGACAGCTTATATCAGACATGTTATTTCTTAGGAGTTCTCTTTGCCTTGGCTGTCATTTTCTTAGTCACTTTCAGAATATCTGTCATCAATTTCTTGTTTTTCACAGTAGCATCCTTTTATGATAAGCCATCATCCTCCAGTTCCTTACAATCATATAGGATTTCTGTCATCCACAAACCAGGTAATTTTCCACTGGTTCAGAGTATTTCACAACCAATTAATTGGCAAATGATCTCTACTTTTTGTTTTATTCTATAGGAAATATTATAAATCCAAGCCACTGATGACTGATTGTAAATTCATATTAAGGATCTATTTTTGCACTGTAATGAACAATTTAAGTGCACTATATTTGTCACTTTGACACTTTTTATAAATTAAAAACATAAAATTAAAACATTTCCCACAAATACAATAGTCTGAGCAAGGAAGACAATAGTCTGAGGAAATGTGGACTAAAAGTCAGCATTGAATATGCTTTGTCCTGAGACAAAACTTGGGAGTAGAAGAACCAGCTGTTCTCTATCAATGATCAAGATGGTTTTACCTGTAGATTTCCCAAAAAGATCTGCTTAAGGAAGAATATATTTAGAATTGGATAACAATGTAAACTAAGGACCAGTGAATATAAAAAGACAAATATAAGTCAGCAATTTTTCCAAAATCCTCTTGTAATTAATTTATAAATGAAGAAGAATTATAAATACCATGGTAACTTAGCATTCTGAAATAAATAATGAACTTTCACACAGACATATTCAAGAGTGAAGATCTCCTGACCAATTTTGTTTCTGCTACTAGAGATGTTTCCTGAGAAATTTATGTAAACTGATTCATATTTATTAGGATTGAATTCTCCATGCATAAATTGAACGACAGAAATTGTGTTTCCTTTAAAGAAAAACAAAAGAGTTATATTTCTTAAATTTTGCTTCTTGAAGATTCTAAAAGAGGAATCCCCAAATCCTTTTTTATTATAAAACACAGGACCTGAACACACGAATAGTACAGCCCTCTGGTGTTGGCCGTGAGCGTAATACATATACTTTCATTTCAGTTGTGAGTCTATTCCATCTGATAGTGATTTATCTAAGGTAAATAAATGAATGCTGTTCTAAAACAAGAGGCCTAGAAGAGCTATATTAACTAATGCACTATACCTCTATTCAAACAGATTACCTCAGTCTTCCAGTTCTTACACAATCCAAAGTCCAATTCCTTCCCCACATAAAAAAATTGTATTACTATATTCCTAACCAAATAATGTCCATATGTTATATTGTTTCAAACTCTTTTGTTCAGCATAACCTGTTCCTACTGAAGTCAAACACCAGGAAAATCTACCTACAAGGGAAGCAATCATTTTAAAGGACTGCAGGTGATCTGAGTGGTTATTTGGCTTCCATTTACATTAAAAAATCAGGTGAAAAATTGAACACAACTAAATAGGAAAAGATATCTGTGAAGGGCCAGTGCTTCTGGATCCACTAAATGCTGTCATTCTGCCTAACTGGGCAGCTTTTGCTCGTCCATCCTTTCCAACAGAACTAGATAATAATGGCTAACATTTATTCACATGCATCATATGCCAGGTACTTTTCTAAGCACATTACATGCACTAAATTCTTTAATCCATATAGCAACCTATAAAAGTAGAGACTATTATTATCCTTCCTCACCGTTTGACAAATAATGCTACCAAAGCTAAATATTACCCATAGTTATAGTTAGTATATAAGTTAACATCCTTTTTGAGACACTTTGAGAATAAAAGTATAAATAATAAAGATAAGACAGCAAACATAAACTAGGACTATCTCAGGCACACCAAAACATATGGTCATCCCACCCATATTTCATAATGCACTTTAAAAAATAGAAGTTATGCTACATGTTAATCATTATTTTTCTAGCACTTAAATATCTACAATTCCAAATTTTTATTTCACTACTTCCAAATATTTGGGACTGACTGTATGGTACCTACTAAGTAGCAATTTTGAGAAACAATTTTCAGCAATATTTGTTTTATACTTCAAATAAGCAGAAAAACAACTTGGCAGAGGAGTTAGGAAAAATACAGAGAATTTTATGTTCCCTTTAGATATATAGAAATTTCAAACTTTTAAGCAAAATTGCTTAAGTCATGTCTTTAAAAGGGGTAATTGAAAAACAAATTAGGGTACTGTATGTAAACCTAAATCCATCTGAAAAGGTTAATTGTTCATCTCAGAAATGTCAACATGAAACAATACTAAAAGACATCATCCATTCCTTTAACACATTTGTTCAGGACACACATGGAAGCTAATATTTTAGACTTAGTCTAAATACTGTACTATACATAGTCTCAATTATTTAGAGAAACTGATTTAACTGACATTTGTTGACTACCTACTGTGTGCCAAGCAGATAGGAATGGTGAGAAGAAAACAGTCAAATTCTGTTTAAGGGTGTGTGGGGTGGGGGGAGAGAGAAAATGACTAATAATGTAAATAATCATATAATCACAGTGTATCAGATATTAATAATTGCTATAAAAATACATTATTGAAATAGTGGCTGGAGGGTAGCAGAGTACTTTTGATTGGGTTATTAAGGAATTCTTTTCTCAGGGGTAAACATTTGAGCTGAGATTTTTATTCTAGGAAGGAATCAATCATGATAAGGTTGGAAGAAGCGTATAATGCAGAGGAAAGAGCAGATTCAAAGTCCTGAGATAGGAAAAAATTGGGGAGGTGAAGAGGATGAAGAAGCCTGTGGGTTAGAGCTTAGGCACAGCAGGAAAGAGGGTATAAGGTGAGGCTGGGAAGTCAGTCCTGGCCAGAGCACCAGTCTTCTGGACGCTGGTACTTGCTGTGGGTTTAATCAAAGTGCAATAAAATGCCTTTTGAGTTTTAATCAGCGGTACCATGAGTTGGTATGCCTTTTAGACAGATCATTCTGGCTGCAGTGCAGAGTACAGATAGATTATAGGAAGGCAAAATGGAAACAGTGATACCAACTAAGAGGTCTTCTAGGTAGCCAAACAGTGGTTTAGGTCTGGGAGAGGGCTTTGGAAGTGAGAAAAGGTGGATTGATTTGGAATGTATTTCAGAATTAGAACAAGCAAGATTTACTGGTAGACTTTCTGGTAAAGAAATTACAACTTCTTTTTTTCTGACATAATTTTTGCTTAATTAATGAGATTAGTTTTTGCTGCTTTATTTTGTTTTGTTTTTCACTTGTCACAGGATTCAGAGTTAGTTAATAGATTTTGGGTGCTCAATGACCTATCTAAAATTGTATGCAAAATAATCAAGTGCATTTATTAATATATACAATTTTGAAAGGAAGTCAGTTAATTACTTTTGTTGGGTAATCAGAGGTCCATGGCCCAGAGCAAGAGAGGAACTAGTGAGCTTATTTCCCTAAATATTTCACATATGCTTTTCGATGACCTATCTCCTTGTTTTCCTCTCTTGCTACTCCTGTCTGGTAATTTACATTATAATAATACCAAACTACCTCTTCTATGATATTTTTTTCTATGATATCTCTGCTTATGCTGTATTATCTTCCTCTTAGCATTTTTGGTTTATCAAACATTCCTCATCCTTCAAAATTTGCCTAAGACATAAATTCCTCCACAATGTGTTTTCTAAACTCAACTGTTTTTCCCTAAATGTGCCTCAGACTTATTGAAAGGACATTCTATGTTTAAATCTTTTAAATTTTTATCCCCTGTGTGGAGCATAATGCCTGATTTGTGATAGACAATAAAGGAATGTAGGTATTATTTTTATTTACAGAGTTCCCAAAGACTAAAACCTTCTTTTATATTGTTTACGGTTCATATATGAAATAATATATGTTGTGCTGTTCTTGTCTAGTCTTTCTACTTTTAACTCATATGGAGACCTGGTATTTCTTCTTAATGTTTTCAATTTATAAATTTTTATACCTAAATATAGGCAAAGAAACCGTGCTTTTTATTTGTGGTTGTTTTGAGGCTTTAAAAATTACTTCTCAGACAATTTTGATATATTTCCTCTTTGGACTACCACCATAGTTTCTTAATATAACTTTCCAATGTAGACAATGTAAATAATCACAAATTTATTTAATATCATTTGTATTATAATATGTATTTTAAAATTATAAAAGTATTGTAACCATATTACAGAATATGGAAAGAGGCAAGAAAAAAGTCACTCAGAATGCTACCAATTTAATACAACTACTGTGACGTGATGTTGTATCTCAAGCTAGGATTTCTTTTATCTTTTTTACATACTTACAATTTCTACTCTCTTTTTCACTTAAAACTCCAAGGATTTTCCTTTTTGCTGCAGATTCTTCATAATGTTTATTTTTAATACTATGTAATATTCTTATATAAACTATTATTTATGTAAGAGTCCCTTATCAGAGTATATTTATGTATTTATTTTTATATCAGGGTTACTTCATTAGATAAGATCCACAGTACAGATATTACTGGATCAGAGATTATTAACATAAAGATTCCTTTTAATACATATTATCTAATATATTTCTAATACAGTTGTATAATTATGTCACCATCAATGATAAAACTACTTTTATATCACACTCTCCAGTATAAATATTATTTATTATATTATGCTTAATGAGTACAACAAGAAATGCTTTTTCATTTTGCCTTACTTTGCATTAGTTTGATAATGACCAAGGTTGAATTTTTTAAAATGACTATTTATGTACTAATTATATTTCCTCTTTTGTTTGCCTACTTCTATTTTAGTTATAATTTATTTTATTTTTTCTCATTAATTTGTAAGAATTATTTATAAAACAAGCAATTATTTCTGCCATATTTGCAATTTTATTTTAAAACTAGTTAACATTTATTGAACACTAATTGAACTAGTCTATGTCACAACCACTGTGCCTAGGGGTTTACATACACTAGCTCATTAAATTTGCAAAGCTAATTATGAGATAGGTGCTATTGTTAGTAAGGAAAAACAGAATCTAGATTAAAACAGACTCCATAACTCTTACTATTGATACTTCCCTAGAAAAATCTAACCTGTTACAGTTGACATATTGCTTTTGGTCTGTCTCTGAACATACTTAAGGCTTTGACTATGTAAGTTTATATTGTTCTTAATTTGTATTTTAGTTCCTTGATTAGAAGAGGGTAAATACTAATTCCTAGTTATTTTCTGCTTAGTGAAATACGTAGAAAAGGTATGTGTTCCAGTGTTAGCTCTTTGAAATCAAAAGTCTGAAAAGTATTGGAAGTATGTGTACAGAAGTTGGATACTTCCAGTGCATCATCTCAGCTACATAGTCTGCAACATGAATAGTGCTCACTAGAGCTGTGGGTGTACAACACCGCAATTGTACATTGTAACCCTGAATTGCTATAGCTTGGTATCTAACTACTAACTTATAAGATCAAATAAAATAAATATTTTAACTTATCTACTGGGTACTTCTAGCTCTGTCTTCTGGAATACTGTGCTCTTAAATGTTCATGGTACTAGATTGTGGCTACTATGCTATGTGCCAATATAAAGAGTTGTTTTGTTTCTCTTGAAAACATTTCTTAAACCAAATATGTGATCTATATACTAATTCCTCAGCGTAAATAGTGGTTTAATAATGAGCACATAGGAAGTCAGCATCACAGGGGCAAAAAAATCTCAGGGTCTGAATCAGAAAGACTGTAGAAATTCATGTTCTGTCATTTACTATGTGACCTTGGGCAAGTGAATAAATTTGTTTCCTTACATTTAAAATAGGGATCATAATAGCATCAACCTTCTTTCAAGTATATTTTGGTGCTTAAATGTGATATTTACTGTACTAGAAAAGCAAGTTAAAGTGTTTAATAATGTTAGCTATTTATATAAAGTAAGGTCAGAAATGAGTATTAATCTAAAAATAGTGCCTTTAAGTAATACCTGGCGATTGTCAATATAGAGCTTTTTGAGTTTTATTCTTGGACCTCTGCATTAAGGCCCTCTGAGGTGGCCTTCACTTCAGTGGATAGGCAACCCAATAAATTAGGCCACTGTAAAAAACACACTCTTGACCTGGCTGTCAGTGAACTACAGCTTTTTTCAGTTGGGAGAATGTTTTTTCCCCTCCCAATAACTGTTTTTCAGTTAAATCAAAATTGAAAACATAATTATTTCAGTTTATTTTCCAGATTGCTGAAAGTGATGACTTCATTTATTATTAAGAGCAGCAGCTGGTAACATAGAGCATGCAAATCAGTTAACCCACTATGATTTGGTTTTCTTCTCTCTTTTCCAGTGGGCTACAGCTTTCTTATTGATCCAAAATGTAGCTATGTTTAATATAAGAAATAATCAGCAAGTTGTTTATCAATATCAAGCAGATTATGCACTGTGAAGATATAGGGAGTTTTGAGCTGATAGAGTAAGAACTTCTAGTATATTATAATAACTCAGGTATCCTATATTTAATTTAAACATGAGAAAATACTTCTTTAATATGATAAATGATTTTAATGCTGCTTTGCTGACCACTGTCATCTGAATTAATTATATTATAATAATGGTCAATGCTAATTTTGGCTAACATCTCTAGGAAAAAAAAATGAACAAACCCACTTTATTTTGGGGCATTGACTCCATGTGAAATGTAAGAGTATTTTTTTAAATATTAAAATATAAACCCACTTTAATTTAACTAATACTTTAAAATAAAGATAGAAATTATTGCATAAAATTAACATACTTAATAAAATCATAAACCATTTCTTCATTAGAAATTTTTACTAAGTCTTTAGTATGGCATTTATATTTTTATCACTAGAGACAATTTTTCATGTTCATTTTATCTAGTCCTTTTACAGTGTAAAGAACCAGGAGAGTGATAGAGTAAACTTTCTATCCCCTTATGGAAAGAATAAAATATTTCCCAGCCAAAAACTTGGCTTTTCCTATTTATCATCTACCCTTTGATTCTAAAATAATTATAACTGTTTTTACACAATTTGCAGCATATTATTCATGTATTGCTAAGCATGTTTTGAAACATTAAACTATTATTCTCCTGGAACTATTATGAATATTAGAGGTATATTTCATAAGTCTCTTCCAGTAAGAAAAATATGACTAATAATGAAGACTAAAACTCTAGGCTTTTTCCTAAGTTATGCCAGTTATTTGATCTGGATTTTATTTTTCATTGGTTTTCTTTTTTTTTTTTTTTTTTTCTGCGGTACGTGGGCCTCTCACTGTTGTGGCCTCTCCCATTGTGGAGCACAGTCTCCAGACGCACAGGCTCAGCAGCTATGGCTCATGGGCCCAGCCACTCCGCGGCATGTGGGATCTTCCAGGACCGGGGCACGAACTTGTGCCCCCTGCATCGGCAGGCGGACTCTCAACCACTGCACCACCAGGGAAGCCCTTTCATTGGTTTTCTAGTACATGCATTCATGATAATATTTTTTAATTATTATTTTCAGAAAGTGTCATAGCTAAACAGTATATTATCTTCACCAGCATCATCACATTTGCTGTATTATGTCTATAGGATAAAATAAAATTCATAAACCAAGATACTGCTGAATTTTAAAATACACATAAATATTTTAAAAGCAATAAAATGAACATTTGCATTTAGAGAGCCAAATGAGAGTTCTTAGTGGCCAAAACATCCCAAATTAAATTTGACAATATTTCAAAGAAATTGATTTTTAAATATTATTTCATCATGTTGGTAGCTGTTTTCATTTTAATTCATCCATGTAGTTAATTACTCATATTTCTACTTTTTTTTCTAAATTAGTTCAAAAACCAGAGTATCTGGTGTCATTAAAATTAAACTACTTTTGCTTTTGACTACTTTTAAGGAGAGTACATTGCTGAACCAAATTCCCCTACCTATGTGCTGAGAATACATTTCCACTTTTTGAAACCACACAAATAGGGTGGTATTTTGAACTTTTGGTATTCTGGATCACACTTAAAGATTTGTTAATTCTATGACACAGATACAACTTTATTCAAATAGCTTATTGAGCATGCTCCTATAAGAACTGAGACACCCAGGACAGGGAAGTAAAAGATAATTGCCCTGAAGAGTCCTAGGCCTTCTAATGAGACGAGAATAAGATGCCAACCTTGGGTGGCAAAGGGAAGTATAAACAATTTCTCCCCAAATTCCAATTGGAACTTAAGTGCAGAGAATTAGATCCATGGCTTATTATAAAATATCGTACAGTTCATGATATACTATTAGCATTGGTTCATATATAGTCTTCTTTCTGTCTTATTTTCTTTCTTTATAAAAACAAACAGTACCATAAATCCAACACCAACTAAAAACTATAACATTAACCTTAATTTATATTTACTATGCATTCCTTTCCTAATCAAATTTGTATTCTGAGTTTTATATTTATCATCACCATATGTAGTTTGTTTGAACCTGCATTTTTCACTCAACATTTTTACTAAGATTCATTGCATATTTTCCTATAGTTGACCATTTCCTTCTATTCCTATTTCTTGACTTTTTTAGACACCTTACATAAGTAGAATCATGCAGTATTTTTCCTTCTGTGACCAGTTTATTTCACTTAGCATAATGTCCTCCAGGTTAATCCACGTTGTTGCAAATGGCAAGATTTCCTTCTTTTTAAGGTTGAATAATATTCCATTGTATGTATATACCATATTTTCTTTATCCATTCATCTGTTAATGGATATTTGAGTTGTTTCCATATCTTGGCTATTGTAAATAGTGCTGTAATGAACATGGGAGGGCAGATATGTCTTTTAGATTCTGATTCCAATTTCTTGGATATATACCGAAAAGTGCTATTATGGGATTATACAGTAGTTCTATTTTTAATTTTTTGAGTAATCTCCATTTTGTTTTCCATAGTGGCTGTACCATTTAACAGCCCCACCAATAGCCTACAAAGGTTCCATTTCTCTACAATCTAGCCAACACTTGTAATCTTTTGTTTTTTTGATAATAGCCATCTTAAAAGATGTAAGGTGATAACTCATTGTGGTTTGATTTGCATGTTCCTGATGATTAGTGATGTTGAACTTCTTTTCATATACTTATTGGCCATTTAGATGACTTCTTTGGAGAAACATCTATTCAAGTCCTTTGCCCATTTTTAAAATTGGGTTATTTGCTTTTTTGCTATTGAGTTATAGGAGTCCCATATGTATTTTGGATTGTATATATCTCCTAGTGCAAATATGCTATAATTTCTTTTGGGTATATGTAATTTGAAGCGGAATTATTGGAGAGTATGTGAATGTTCTATATCACAACACAATGTTAAAATGATTTGTGAAATGGTTTATTCATTCAGCAAGTATTTATTGCAAAAATATTGTGAGAAGCATCATTTCATATCCATAATATATTAATGAATGAAAACAAAGGATACTCCCTTCATAGAGTTTACATTCAGGTGTAGACTACAGATGATACATATAATAAGTAAATTACAGAGTTTGCTAGAAGGTGATAAGCATTATGGGGAAAAAAGTATAATAAGTTTAGAAGTATTGGAAGGACTGTTGAGCAGGAACAGGGAAGAATTTCATTCCATTGAAAATTCAGTTGAGTAAGAATTTAGTACCTGTTTTCATTAGCCAAAAGAAATTCTAAGAGGATTTTTGCTTTTATGGAAAAAGCCAATACGTACTAATGCAGGTGTTTCACGAAAGTGAGATGGACTAATGTGAAATTTCAGAAAGTGGAGGATACCTGCACTTGAAGGTTAAGTACAAAAGGATTTTCTAAGAGAATTTATATGGTGTGTAAAGATATCTAGAAGTCAAATATAACCCCAAGACTTTTAGCGTGAGCAACCAGAAGTTTGAGTTGCCATCACCTAAAATCACAAGTCTAGCAAGAAAAGTTTGTTGAAGAAAGACCAAGAGTGTAGTTTTGGGTGTGTTCATACATGTTTAAAATATCTATTTGGGGGCTTTCCTGGTGGCTCAGTGGTTGAGAGTCTGCCTGCCGATGCAGGGGACACGGGTTCGTGCCCCGGTCCGGGAAGATCCCACATGCCGCAGAATGGCTAGGCCCGTGAGCCATGGCCACTGAGCCTGCGTGTCCGGAGCCTGTGCTCTTCAACGGGAGAGGCCACAACAGTGAGAGGCCCGCGTACCTCAAAAAAAAAAATATATATATATATATATATATATATATATATATATAAAATATATATTTGGCATCCAAGTAAAGATGTCAAATATACAGATTTTTTAATATTCTTTTCCATTATGTTTTTTTTAAAATATTTATTTATTTGGTTGTGTCAGGTCCTAGTTGTGGCATGCAGGCTCTTCGTTGCAGCAGGCGAGCTTCTCTCTAGTTGTGGCACGTGGGATCAGTAGTTGCGGTGCACAGGCTTAGTTGCCCCGTGGCATGTGGGATCTTAGCTCCCCGACCAGGGATTGAACCTGCATCCCCTGCATTGGAAGGCAGATTCTTAACCACTGGACGACCAGGGAAGTCCCTCCCTTATGGTTTATTATAGGATATTGAATATATCAGTAGTTCCCTGGGCTATACAATAGGATCTTGTTGTTTTCCATTCTATATATAATAGTTTGCATCTGCTAGTTCCAAACTCCCAATTCAACCCTCCCCACACCCTTCCCCCTTGGCAACCAAAAGTCTGTCTCTATGTCTGTGAGTCTGTTTCTGTTTTGTAGATATGTTCATTTGTGTCATATTTTACATTCCCCATATAAGTGATATCATATGGTATTTTTCTTTCTCTTTCTGACTTATTTGGCTTACTGTGATGATCTTTAGATCCATCCATGTTACTGCAAAAGGCATGATTTCATTCTTTTGTATGGTTGAATAATATTCATCTTCTTATCCTTTCATCTGTTGATGGACGTTTAGATTGTTTCCATGTTTTGGCTATTGTAAATAGTGCTACTATGAACGTAGGGATGCATGTATCTTTTTGAATTATAGTTTTGTCCAGATATATGCCCAGGAGCAGGATTGCTGAATCACACAACAACTCCATTTTTAGTATTTTGAGGAACCTCTATACTGTTTTCCATAGTGGCTGCACCAACTTACATTCCCACCAACAGTGTAGGAGGGTTCCCTTTTCTCCACACCTTCTCCAGCATTTGTTATTTGTAGACTTTTTAATGATGGCCATTCTGACCAGTGTGAGGTGGTGCCTCATTGTAGTTTTGATTTTCATTTCTCTAGTAATTAACAATGATGAGAATCTTTTCATGTGCCTATAGGCCATCTGTATGTCTTCTTTGAAGAAATGTGTATTTAGGTCTTCAGCCCATTTTTTGATTGGGTTGTTTTTTGTTTTTTTTTGTTATTGAGTTGTATGAGCTATTTCTGTATTAAAGAAAGTTTTATACTCTGTTTGAGAGAGAGGAGTTTGGAGTTTGAGAGTGAGTTCTTAGCAGGAGATATAAATTTGAGAAAAGTTAAGAGTACCCTGGATAAGACTATAAGGAAGTGATTGTATGTAGAGAAGAAAATAGAACCAAGAGCTGACCCTTGGGACATTCAAACATTAAAAGTTCACAAGAAGATGGACTGTGAAAAATAGAGTGATTAGAGAGGAAAGAAAAAGATCAAGAGTTTAGTGTCCAGAAAACCAGTGACAAAAGTATATTAAGGAATACATAGTGACCAACTTTGTCAAATGCTGCTAAGGCGTCACATAAAATGAGAACAGAATTGACCATCTGGGTATAGCAGCACACAAGTCATCAGTGTCCTTTCCAAGAGCACTTTCACTGGAGTAGTGGAAGTGAAGACCTAATTAAAATGGTATAAGAGAGAATGGGAGGAAAGAAATACCAGTTTATAACCCCACCAGCGATATATGAGATCCTACATAGAATGACAGAAATAGTCATGTCATTTGCCAAGCTTTGCTCAAGTTACAACCATCCTCAACTTTTCTATTTATATTATCTTCCACATTTACTCAGCAACTCTTCTATTAATATCATCTTCTGCATTTGGTGACTAATTTTTAAATCTCTTCCCTACACTCTATCCTCATTCACTTAACTTCTCTTATTCATGCTATTGAAATAGCATCCTCTGTGGTCTTCCTGCCTCATCCGCATCCAACCTCCACATGATTTTCTAAACCAAATCTGATGTTTAATAGATTCTTTGGCCCCCATAGACACACAATTTTAAATGGAAATCTTTGTTCCCCCTCATCAACTTACTTAAGATTGAGCAACTTTATGTAGAAATTTGCCAGCAGCCTTGAAAAGAATAAATAACAAGAACATTTCTTGGAATAAGTTGTTCCTGACTTTGACAAAAGGGAGTAAGAAAAATTGCATAATACATTATACAGGATAGTAAAGTTCCTGAGACTTCTTCTCAGAAATGAGAACAACATACAAATCGAGTTAAGGTAAGATATCAGGGGCATGCCAATTAGTACTTTTGAGATAGTAGAACAAAGAAAAAATAATGATAATAGCAAAGTGGGCTAAGAATGGAGGCTCATAAATGTTTGTGTGAGGAGTCTGAAGGTATTTTTGAGAGAAGACTAATATTGTTAAGGCTTCTTCCCAGTGTCTTGTCCCATCTGGGTTAAATATACCTTAAAGCAATCAATAAACTGATGTAAGCAAGCTATTTGTTAATTTTTTTTTTTATTAAACCACAGGATCTGAATGTGCTCAATACTGAAATTTCAGAATCTCTTGATGTATTGGGTTGCCATGACCTTGGGTTATTACTACTAGGAGAATCATGGAAATTTAAAAATACCATTCTTCTGCTTAAAACTCTGATTATAGGATAAAGTTATTACTCCTTTAGTGAAATGAAAATCCTTCACACACAGTAGCTTCCTTCTCTTTTTAGGTACTATCCTTTATACTTTGTATCAGCGAGTGTCCATCAGGAAATCGTACACTCACACAGCTGATTATAGAGAGTTTAATAGAAGTGTCAAATATATGTTAAGTATCATAGTGAAAACAATTCAGTAGAAACACTATCATAAAAGCACTGATAAAAGTTTGTAGTTGGTTTTTGAGGTTTTTTATGTTTAAAAAAATTTGCCCAATTGAGACGCAAATCCAGTTCGGGACAAGGCATAAATATCCAATTCAAACACAAATCAAAGCTGACAAAGCACAACGCAAATTAAAAATGAATAATCAAATTAATAAAATTGTCCAGATCTGTTATTAGGCTCAACGTTTTAATAGACATAACTATACTCCTGTCCTTGGCAACCTCCTTAATTTTACTGGATAATTGGTTCTATAGAAAAGGATATCAGTTAATATTTGAGGACATAGTTTATTTTGTTTTTGATGAGAAAGGAAGTGGGAATAGGACTTTATTTTGCCACCCAAGGTTGGCCTTGGAAAATCTGGGCTCTATAATTTAGTATCAGCTGGTAAAGGAGAGCTCCTGCCTGATTAGAAAGGAAGCAATGCTTTTGTGGTAAACCAACACACTTTTATTCATATTATTGTACTAAATAGACCTTTGAGGTCAGCAGGGCAGAACATGTTATGATCCCTATTTCACAGCTGAGGAATCAGAGACTCAAAGTGTTTGCAACTAGTTCAGTAATCCACAGATTATTTACAGAAGAGCTAGAATGTGAATTTAAGTCTCCTAAAATCAGACTCCAGAAGTCTTTCATGCAATTCAATTTAATCCAGTCAAGCAGCCGTGAGTACCAGGTACTGATTGGTTTTCATTCAAAGTTAGATGAAAAGGAATTCTATCCTTTAGGAATGTATAATCTGGTTTGAGAAAAGAAATCTACAAATTTGAGAACATAATTTAGAAACTCATTCTGAGACAGTTTTTAAAATATAAAGCCCTATATATAGAAACAATGGAAAACTACTGTGATTATTGTGTGCAGATAGGGATTGAATGCAGTAAACAATGTGTGGTAAACTCTTTCTAAACTGGTTTTCTCCGATTGACTGTCAAGCTTTTCCCCAAATAGTTTATAAAACACTGATTAAAACATTCTGCATTTTGTAAGCATTTCCTCTGATATGTTAAAGTCATATAGTGCATACATGAAAATGGTTTTATACAAATTTAGAGGAGCATATAATTATTCATGTTACTTGGTGTAAGTACTTACTTGAAAATTAGATGGAATTCAGGAATATTCCTACAGTGTAGTAAAATTACCTTTGATATTTTAATCCTTAAATATCTGTCATTATGCTTTTCAGGGCATTTTATGGCCTAAATATACACTACTATGTCTTAAATATATATGCATTCAGGATGTGCAAATATTTTAAATACTAAGGTACTCAAGGAAATTGTAGTCACTTTGTTCCCTCCTCCACCTCTTAAAAAATTACTTAAATATGATACTAGAACAAAAACTGATTATTTGGTATATTATAGTATTCCTTGGAAAAAGTATAAATATATCAATATATTTTTTATCTTTTTCTAATGATTATTAAAATTTGAGGGAAATGTAGAAATGGCGTTGAAAACCATATTTTTCCTGAAGCTTCACCACTAGCTTTACCTTGATCAACAGTGAGTTAACCATACAAGGGGAGTAGAAATATGAAGTAAATGTATTTTAATTATGTTGAGTATAACACTGTATGCTGAGAGAAAAATATATGTAAGTGTAATGATAACATTTATTGATTGTTTACCATCAACAACACACAGTGTTTGCTAAAGGTGTCACACATATAATCTCATATTTTACCTACAGTTGTTCACTATTTTCTCCTTTTTATAGTTGAGGAAACTGGGTCTTACAGAAGTTAAGTAATATGTCCAATATATATGCAGTGGATATGGGATGAAAACTCAGAACTTTCTAATTCTGGCACCTAATTTTCATGCTTTGATTTCACCACCTTAATATCAGGGTAGTTATCTTTAACATTGGAAAAATAAATAAATTTTAAGAAAAGAGTTTTTCTTTCCTTAGAATGCTAGAACTAACATGAACTAATTGATGACACACAAAACATTTTTTTCTTGCCATCTGTTTCTTGGATAATTTTTGGCTGATAGACATCATTTTATTTCATCTTACTATTTAAAAATAATAATAATAAAATGTCCACTCCTGGGCTTCCCTGGTGGCGCAGTGGTTGAGAAGCTCCCAGTCCTATTTTTAAAATATTATTTTCTTATGAATGCCAGCAGTTCTTTTCTCTGGTAGGATTTAAGTTTTTCTTCTGATCATACCTTCTAACTCTGTCTTCTCAAAGAAAACATGTGCTATCCATTAAATATTGCTAGAACAAATGAGGAAAATAGTTAATTCACGAAAATTACATTTAAAAATTAAGTTCTGATTCCAAATTATCATAAAAAATTTTATGGAGCCATTTAATAAGAAATACTTATGTCTGTTCCATTACTCCATAAAAAATTCCTGAAACGCTCACTGATAAATGACTAACCCTGAAAGACATTAGGATGTAAGGAGGATTTCAGCTAAAGTTTTCAAGCTCTTTAAACAGAAAAATAAAACAATATAAAGGGGCTTCCCTGGTGGCGCAGTGGCTGGGAGTCTGCCTGCCAATGCAGGGGACGCGGGTTCATGCCCCACGTGCGGCGGAGCGGCTGGGCCCGGGAGCCATGGCCGCTGGGCCTGCACGTCTGGAGCCTGTGCTCCGTGGCGGGAGAGGCCACAACAGTGAGAAAAGAAAAAATAAACTTTTTTTCTTTTACTATTCTAGGAAATACAACGACATAGAAGCAAAACAATATGGACGGGATTCTTAAATGTAAGTAATGAATCATGTCAGCACTAATAAGACAAAGGATCTCAGAATCTGTTTGCATCTTTTTATCGATGAAACCAATTACTTTGCTTTGCCATGCGTGGTTTGCTCATTTAAAAAAAAAAAAAAGCAGGACTTTAAAACTCTTCCTTAATTTCAAAATTATGCCTTCAGTGAAAACACTCTTCTGTAAATTTCTGTGGCAAAGTAGGATTTATAAAATCTTATGAAACTTGAACACAGTGGGCAAAAGAAAGAAACCAAAGATTATTGGCACTGTGCTAGAATCCTTAAAATCGTTTCTCCATTTTCAGTATGCATTATTTTCACCATCCTGAAAATGAAGATGAGGAAACGAAGGCCAGAGAAAGACCATCTAGACCAATAGAGCAAATATGCTGCTTTCTCAAAAAAGAAGAGAAAGCATCATGGTGTCCACTAGTAGTATGCACACGTGTAATTTTTGGAATTTGCTTTCAAGCCTTGAGTGTGTCTTTGAAGTCTTTGGCTGGCATTCTTCTTAACTTTTATACTTGGATTCTTGACCTCAAGCTCCTGACTTAATTTTTTTTAATAATCTAGCGGTCTCTGCCATTATTAGGTAAATACAAACATGATTATGTATTAATTTGACTAAACTAACTTTCAAACTGTATCAGAAAATGTCTTAGATTCAAATTGCATTCATTATATTGTGAAAAAACTAAATATTTAAACGTTTTTGCAGTTGACCTTTTGTTTCCAATGTCAGAAGGTCTGCAACATAGAGACAGGTATTCCTTCAGGAATTTTACCATAAGAGCTACATATTTCCAGGATGCATTACTCACTTATGTCAGTCACTGTTTCCCTCATTTAGCTACCCTTATGCTTCAGTGGCTTGCATACTTTCATGGGAACAACAAGAAAAAATAATTTTACTGGATGATTTGAACTTAACAGATGATCTGATCAGTGAAGAGAAACCGTCTTCTCTTTTGTAGAAGGTGCATTAAACATTTGTTTCCATCTAACACATAAGCTTTTAAAAGGTATCTCTATTTTCTGTTTTTCTATATACATTTTCTGCAGTTTCTCACACATGAAACATTCAACTAATTGTTAATACAATTCAATTTAATATCAGTAACTAATGGTCAGGATACTTTGAAAGTGATTTACCATCTTTAAAGATGCTTTTTATGTTATTCTGAATAAATAATGGCAGTTTTATTAGTTACTATAGCAACCTGAAATTCTATTTAAAAATGCGACATTCCATTTTCTCAGAAGGCATTTTAATTAGAACATACTCAAGTGTTTACTGAAATGAATATCTAATCTCACCATCATAGCAGGAGAGCATATAATACATATGTATTGCTGTCTGATAATACACGGAGTACATATCACTAAAAATGAATTGAATTTGGAAAAATGTCTTTTTCTATCTGATTAACTTTCTTGTTAATTAGGTTTGCTTAGTGCTACCACTACTACCTATAATTTAATAATCTTACACTTTTGACTTACTGACTATATTGAACTTGCTGTTACTTGAATACCAGATACTATTTCGTATTTCTTCTCCTTCACCCTGTCTTACAAGTCCATAAGTTAAACAAACATCTTTTATCTTCAAAACTCAACTAAGATATTCTTCTTTAGGGTTTTTAAACCAATTTCCCCCTTAGGAAGAATTGCCCACTCCTCTAAGTACCCCCAGTGTTTTTTATATAGGTCATGAATATGTTTTATATGTATTTAATTCTGTTTCCTCTTCACTGAGTTGGTATGTCTCAAAGGCAGAGCTACATTTGTTTCCCAGCATCTAGTTCTTGCACTCAAAATAATGGACTCCCAATAGTGAAATTAATGCCTAATGTATACATGCATGCAAGAATGAATGGAAACGAACCAAATCACAGATGGCAATGATTTATAAAGGCACATATTTGAAAGATCTCATGAAAAGATGAGAATAAATGTTATATATCTAAGCTTTCACTGTCTCAATTAAACTATTCTCTTGAGCTGTATCCTTATTGCAATTTTTCTTAAAAGTTGTTCCTGTGCAGTTTAGAACATACTATTAAGAGAAAAGGGTAGTTATAGAACAGCATGTATAACATGATATTACATAATATGCTATATATGGAAATCGTGTGTGTGTGTGGGTATACTTAGAGATCTTGATAGGGTTTATTAAAGTATTAGAGTGTTACATTAGGGTGTTAAAATTTTATGCCATATTTTGTTTCAATTTTTAAAGTTTATTTGAACTTCTAGATTGATCATATAAATTTATTTTTAAAAAAATCTATTCCTGGGCTTCCCTCGTGGCGCAGTGATTGAGAGTCCACCTGCCGATGCAGGGGACACGGGTTCATGCCCTGGTCCAGGAAGATCCCACATGCTGCGGAGCGGCTGGGCCCATGAGCCATAACCGCTGAGCCTGCGCGTCCGGAGCCTGTGCTCTGCAATGGGAGAGGCCACAACAGTGGGAGGCCCACGTACAGCAAAAAAAAAAAAAAAAAAAATCTATTCCCTAAATGAAAATATGTTATCAATTTTCATATTAAATGAAAATATATTAGTAAAAATGCATATGTATACTAGAATTGAATAATTCAAAATGATAATGCTATTTTTCTATATGAAGGAATTACAGTTGTCATTTTTCCTCTTTTTAAAATACAATTTTTCAAATAATTAAAGTATAAATTTTTTTCAAAATGAGAATACCATTAACTTTAAGATTAACAACAACAAAAACCCCAAAAATAAAGTGCCTTACCACGTTTGAAAACTCTCCGTCTGGTGACTTCCAAGATTTTTTAAAAAAGGCAAAGAGTAATATCAGGTAAAAGAGGAAGCATAGCACACCAGTATTTCAGATTATTTTGTAGATTCTAACAACAAAAACTCCAGAAGATAATGAGGACAAATGTCTGTATATAGTTAATGTTACTTCTGCTTCACACATTATGTTTACAAGTGGCTAAGTGTATTGATAGACCATTGTTACAACAGTCCAACTATATCCTAAATAGAACACTTCCCAGTGTTCTAACATAGTTAGTTTCACAAGATATAAGATAGTCTTTAATTATCTTCTCATAGTATAAAAAAAAGAAAAGAAAAAAATGATCCACTGCTAGAACGGTACATGGCCCTGAAATTGGTTGTTCTGAGGACATTTTCCAACAATAACACTGCCGTGAGGATATTCAGTCTTAGATGGAATGAAATTGAGACTCAGAGTCAGTGATTTCCCCACTGACTACGATCATCAGGAGGCTGAAACGATCTCAGCTTGGATACTAGTAAATGTAGAAGTAAATTGTCTTAGGAAAAAAGATTTCCCAATTTGTGTTATGCTAGATTCTCAATGGATAAGATGAAGCTATAAAGTCTATCAAAGATCACCAAATGTGAAAGAAGTGAAGCCACTATAAGTCAAAGTCAGATGAAACAATGAACAAAAAGATTTAGATGTTCAACCATAAAGATACTGAATTGCAGATATTAGAACAGCTACATATCAATTATTTTCAAACAGTTAGTCTGCAGAAAGTCCCACAAGCAGAATTTTGTTTTTGCTTTTTGTCTTAGTACTCAATACAGTATGACTATGAGATAATTCAGTAACCTTTTGCAATACATAAAAATATTCTCTCCCTCTATACCACTGGCTGTTAAAATCATGAGACACCATCCCTTCTTACCTATGTAACTTATATTTATGTATATTAGGTTATTAGTATTACCCTATTTTGCCACCTTCTAGTTTTAAAGAGAATGACTTCAGCACCATAACACTCATTCCACTATTTCCCCAATCTCCAGTTATTTTTGAAGGTCACCAATGTCTATTTTATATGATTCCAAAGACATTCTCTCAAGTTTTTCTGCTCATTTCCATCTACATGTGAAGTTCTCCTGGACATTAATAATGTTTCAGTTCTCATGGTGTCAGAGCTGCAGTATGATCCTCATGGATATTGAAAAAAACTACCAACCACTCAAGATCACACTTTGTCTCCTAAGCCCTGAGATGACACTGTATATTCTCTGTATTCCGAAATCACTTTGAAAACATTAACCTTCACTTTTTAATTATAGGACTCTTTTTAGAGATTTCAAAACTAGTAAATGGAAGCAAGTTTGAGCATAAACCATCTTGTGCTCTCCTTCTCCACATCCAATTTTTCACTTCCTCTAGACACTTCTCACAAAACTTCTTCTCTCTCCCCCACATTAAGTAACATCTTGTTCCTGATCATGTATCACTTTAAAATAAGAAAGTTAGCTCTAAACAATGATAAAGTTCAATATTGTTATCAACTTGTATGTCATAAGAACTGCCTGAAAAATCAAAACACCCAGGTGGTATGTCACACTGGTATATACCTGCTGAATCATACAATAGCAGTAGTATAAGCTCTAGTAAATTTAGGTTTCATCTTAGGGTGGCTTGAGCAGGTTGTCAATATCTTATCCTCCATAGTTTTCTTCTCGTCATTGTTGATGGTTCAATATCTATCCTCCAGTGCGCTGTCAAAAATAAGCACTCAGAAATTTTTGATACTTTGATGGTAAGTGAGTTATAGTTCTAGTAAAAAAAAAAAAATTACAACTTTATAGTATCTGCAGAAGTGGAAGCATTTATTAGTTGGATCGATTTTATAGTTTTATATATTCTGTAGAAACAAAAGTCTAACACTCAAAATGGCCACTGGCCTTTTATTCATTGCCAGACTAATGTGTGATAAAATAACTTTTTCAATTCCAAGCATCATGGTGGCTGATAGAGTTATTTAATGACCGGACATCAGCTGGCATGAAAAGTCTGACATGGGCTATTGCCATTGTCACATTGATTTATGTTATAAGTAATTGCACAAAGTAGACATTTAAGATTCAAATATCACCCTAAACACAGAAGAAGAATAGAGAGACAATACATCCATGTCCTTTATTTCTAAGACAATTTCATCATATCTTTTTTGGACTAAAACTGTATCTTTTGCTACAAAGGCGTAATTGCAAATGGCAAAGGGTTGTGTGTGTGTGTGTGTGTGAGTGAACATATGTACATACAGATACTTGCATACAGTAAGAGTTTGAAACAGCCCTTGGAAACTAACACATTTCTGTATATATGCAAACTGATTGGGAGGAAGGCAAGAAATAGGAACAAGTTTCTCATATTTCAGCATTACAAATGTCCTAATACAAGCTCAGGATACCGTTACCCTTGTTGCCTCCATTTTTTCTTCCTCTTTACTAAGCTAAATTAACTCCATCATCACCCAAATGTATCCAGTACCACAATTAAACAAGCATGTAGAAAAAGACGACATAACACATTTTCCATTTACACTTCTTGCTCATTTATATCTCAACAACCAAAAATTGGCTTAAGCCTAGAATCCAGTATAAAATTTTAATATGAGGGTTAGGAAAATGAGTATGAGAATTAATGAAAGAGATTGCAAGTGGTAGCTGGAAAATGTATGGAGACATATTATCCTAGCACCTCTGCTATAATTTTCAAAGTATAAATACTGGGACAGAAGAGAATTCTTTTTGCCTTTGGATAGAACATAAATCTTTAAGAGTTGAAAATGTCATCACCTCTTTTACCCAACTCCAAACCAACAGCAGTAGGATTATTATTAAATTATGTTCCTCTGCAAAATTCTGCTCATATCAAATATTATAGGACAAACTTAAAACTTGATCCCTAATATACAGAGATTGGGCTACTTATATTCCATCAGTAGATCATGCACACTGAGTTCTCCATTCAGAAGCCCAGAGAAATTTGCACTGATTAATACAGCATTTCATATTGCTTTTGCAAGTGACATTCTCTATAGCATTTAAAAATTTACAAGTATATTAATATATATTTAAATTCTTGAATTCTCAGTAGGAGATAAATAAAATACTTTGCTCTGTTGAACCAATTAAGAAAACAGAGATGCAGAAGACCTAAATAACTTGCAAATTGCATGTAGATAGTAAGTGGGAACTATAATTCAGATTCTCTAGTTTCAAGTTGCATAGTTTTTCTATATGCAATGTTATAATTACAGAATAGTTTTTAACCATGAAGATAAAATGACTAACAAGGCCATATGAGCACTGAAACTAATTCATTCTAAGAGAGAAACTACAGAGAAAACCAGACTGAGCTTAGAAGCTTAAATTTTTCCCCCAGAAGATGCATTAAAAAAAAAAATAGAGGAAAGTTAAATGCAGACAGATATTAGAAGATATTTATTTATTATTATTAATTTTTAAATTAATACATAGTGAATTATTCAGAGAAAAATTTATATGATTTATTGGATTTGTTTTAAAATATTTGTGCCAAAAAAAGTGTGTCAGGAAGATAGATGAAATTAAACAGTAGAATGTTTATATAATTATATATAATTGATGTTGGCAAATGGGTACGGGGAGTTTATTTTATTAACCTATTTGATGAATGTTTGGAAATTTTTCATAATAAAATGTCTTAAAACTCAAAGTAATACAAATCTATGCCAATAAACTTGAAGACTTAGGTAAAAGGAGCAATTTTTCCTAGAGCATATCTTATCAAATCTCATTTTTAAGAAATAAAAATCTCAAAAGATATAGAACCATTAAAGAAATGGAATCAATAGTTTAAAATCTGCAGACATACATACTTAAACCTACTGAGCTCAGATGTTTTTGCAGGTGAAGCCTATTTTCAAGAAACAGATAATTTCAATTACATGCCAATCCTTTCAAATAATCATAAAGTGAGTATACTCTCCATTTCACTTTATGAAGCTAATATAGCGTTGTTACCAAAACCAGAAAAGGGCAATATGAGAAAGGAAATTTATGGATTAATCTTATATATTATCATAGATGAAAAATTCTAAGTAAAATAGCAGCAAATCTTATTCAGCAAAGCTTAATACAAGTAATCAAAAAAGTTTAACATGAGAAAATATCTTCATATGCTTTGCTTTAGTCATAAGGGGAAAATAAAATAATTTTAATTTAAAAGAAGAAAAATAATTTAAAATGATTAAATATGCATTTATAATAAAATAATAATAATAATAGTAATAAACTCTCAGGAAACTAGGAATAGAAGACAGTCCCTTAAGCTGACAAATGTTCCAATACAAGCCCATAACAAATACCATACCCAATGGTGAAATATTATGATGGTCCCCTTTATACAAAAAACAAGAGTATAACACGATCAACACACTTTTACTAAATATTTTTCTGGAAGTCCTAACCAAATACAGTAAAAAAAGAAGTAATTTTATGATGATTAGAAAGAAAAGTATAAATACTCCACATCCTAGACAATATGATTGCCTAACTAGAACATTCACACAAATCTACAAGTTATTACACTTAACAAGAGAATTTGGTAAGTGTGCCACAGTTTAGTAAAGGGATTGGCAAACTACACAGCCTGTAAACCACATCCATTTTGCTGCCTGTTTTTCTAAGACCCGTGAGCTAAAAATGATTTTAAATGTAAAAAATTTCTTAGCTTTTTGGTGAGAACAGTTGCTGGATTTTGCTCCTTGGTCTACAAAGCTGAAAATATTCACTAACTAGACTTTTATAGAAAGATTTGCTAACCCTTGACCTAGATCCCCAAATAAAATCCATTTACAAACACAAACAATTAGAAAATGTAATTTATAAACATCATTTTAAAAAGTTAATATATAGGGTAAGACTAATATATCAAAAGAAGTGTTGACTTTGGTAGAGAAAATTATAAAACTTTGTTTAAAGGCATTAAGATTAGCATGCAAAAAAATATAAAGAACTCCCACCAATCAGTTTTAAAAAGTCAAATATTCCAGTACAAAAAATAGAGAAAAGCACAGGAAACACAAATGGCCTATGAACTTTAAAAAAATTTTATATCTATAGTAATTAGGGAATTGCATATTAAGACTGTAACGAGAAACTATTTTACAACTATCAGGTTGGTGAAATTTATGTTTGACAATGTCAAGTATTAATGAGGATGTAGATCAAATAACATTCTAATATTCTGGTATAATCATTGTGGAGGAAAATTTGACAGTTTCTACTGATGTTAAAGATATGTATAACCAATGCCCCAGCAATTTCATCACTGGAAATTTACTCTAGATAAACTCATGTTTGTTTGTAAAAGAGGTTGGATTTGTACTAGATTTGTAAAAGAGGTTGGATTTGTACTAGAACTAGATTTGTACTACTAGAATTTGAACTAGAATAAGCCTCAGGAGGATGGGTAATTCATTTTCCTCGTGTATGTTTGATGTGTAATAAATATTTCTTTAATGAATGATAAATGAATGGAATAAAATCAGATGCCAACTAAATGTCCACCAACAGGATAATGGATTCATTTTGATATAGTCACAATAAAAATCCATACAAAAGGAAAAATAAGTGAACTAGAGCTACATGAATCAATAGGATGAGTCCCAAGGGCATAATTTGGAGTAAAAAACAAGTTGTAGAGGGATACATACAGCATAAATATAAAATACTAAATGTAAAAATAATACTATATTTTTAAAAGGTAGAAACATAGTACAAATATAAAGACATTTATGAACCTGGTTTTCTCTGAAGTTTAAGAAAGAAGGTTATGTTGGGGAAGAGCACATAATGAACCTCTGAGGATATTTTTTTAAGGCTATGTAGTTTATTCTGGGTAATTAGTAAATAAGTATTCACCATATTATCTTATAAACTTTTTCCCAAGTCTGACATAGTTATTAAAAATAAAATAATAGCAGTGAAGTATTCTGGGAACAAAGAAGACAGTTTATTAAAAAATTTAGCCATAATATTTGTTTGGCAGAAGATGAAATGCAAAAACAGGAGGCTTTTTTTGCTATGCTGTCTGCCCTGGGCATACCTGCTAAATGGAAATCAACTTCCTGAGTGTGGAATATGAGTTTGGGAAATTAAATGTTAGTCTAATCATAAAAGGTCTTGAATGTCAAGTTAAAGAATTTAAACCAGTTTCTGAAAACACTGTACATTTTCTAGCAAGGCGACGACATGCTCAGAAAGACATTTCAGGATAATGTGCTGAGCAGCAGAGTTTATATACAGGGAAACAATATGGAGACCATTAACATAGTCTAAATGTTATGTTATGAAAACCTGAACATACACCAAAAAGAAAATAAGATTTTGCGACCAATCATGAAGGAAATAGAAGAGCTAAAAATGAGTTGAAGTTTTTGCATCAAATTGAAGGGGTAAAAAAAGAAAAAGATGGCAGCATTCTTTGGATATGAATGGCAGTCTGGATGAAGGGTTCACACTGAAATTGTTTTTTAAGTGGTGAGTTGGTTATTTAAGTGCTAAGTTTTAGTTTACCCGACTTACAGAGAGCAGACTAGATCTAGGTAGCTGTCGTAATTGAGGAGTACCACAAAGAACAACTGTACCCAGACTTTTATTTCTCTTTTAGTTGATGGCTAAAAATGTTAGCTTATTATGTGAGAAGGATCATTCTATAAGCTTTACATTTCATTCTCTCAAATGTACCATGAGGTAGTATATCAGTTTGTTAGGGCTGCCTTAACAAAGTACCGCAAACCGGGTGGTTTAAACAACAAAAATATATTGTCTCACAGTTCTGGAGGGTAGAAGTCTAGAGCCAAAAAATCTCAGGTTTGGTTTCTTCTGATGGCTATTAGGGAGAATCTGTTCCATGCCTCTCTCCTGGCTTCTGGTGTTTGTTGGCACTCTTTGGTATTCCTTGGCCTGTAGACTCTGCTTCCATCTTCCCGTAGCATTCTTCCTTTGTCCATGTCTGTGTCCAGATTTACCCTTTTGATGAGGACACCAGTCCCATTGGATTGGGGGCCCACTCTACTCCCATATGACATCCTTTAAGTAATTATATGTTCAATGACCCTATTTCCAAATAGGGTGATATTCTGAGATACTGGGGTTTATGATGTCAATATTTAAATATTTGAGGGACACAATTCAAGCCATAACAGGTAAGTTTTAATTTATTCCAAATTTTTACAGATGATTAAACTGAGGAAGAGAAGGGTTAAGTTTATTGCCAAAGATCACTCAGGTAGAAAATGGTGGAGGCAGACTTCCCTGGTGGCACAGTGGTTAAGAATCTGCCTGCCGGTGCAAGGGACACGGGTTTGAGCCCTGGTCCGGGAAGATCCCACATGCCGCGGAGCAACTAAGCCCGTGTGCCACAACTACCGAGCCTGCGCTCTGGAGCCTGCGAGCCACAACTACTGAAGCCCGCGCACCTAGAGCCCGTGCTCTGCAACAAGAGAAGCCACCGCGATGAGAAGCCGGCGCACTTCAACAAAGAGTAGCCCCCGCTCACCGCAACTAGAGAAAGCCCGCGCACAGCAACGAAGACCCAACACAGCCAAAAATAAATAAATAAATAATTCAGAAAAAGAAAAGGAAAATGGTGGAGGCAAAATTTGCAGTCAAGCTGTCTGCCTTCATGTGCCATTCTTTAATTTAGAAGTTAAATAAGATGCGGATGGACCTAGAGACTGTCATACAGAGTGAAGTAAGTCAGAAAGAGAAAAACAAATATCGTATATTAACGTATATATGTGGAATCTAGAAAAATGGTACAGATGAACCAGTTTGCAAGGCAGAAATAGAGACACAGATGTAGAGAATAAACGTATGGATACCAAGGGGGGAAGACGGGGGTGGTGGTGGGATGAATTAGGAGATTGGGATCGACATATATACGCTAATATGTATAAAATAGATAACTAATAAGAACCTGCTGTATAAAAGATAAATAATTTAGGAAGTAAAAAAAAAATTAGAAGTTAGAATGAATAAAAATCTGCCTTTGATAAGAGGTTGTCTTAGTATATACTGGACATATTAAATCACATTTTAGGGAAAAGCGATAATTTGTCCCGAAAAAGTGTAAATGAAACATGTGAACAATAGGTACCAAAGGGTGAGGGTGAATAAATGGATACAATGCAGAAACCTGGCTCTCTCTCCATCAGACTCACTTTGCCAAACAGCCATTTCCCCCAGGCCTCCTCTGAATCTATTAACTTCTTCGCAAGTCGTTAAAGTCAATGGGAATATTGCAGATGGGGATGTGAGAAATAGTTCAAGTCTTGAAAGAATTAGAGATGTTGGAAGTTGATCTTTGTATAACTCAGTTTGCTTTAACTATAAAATCTTATCCTTAAATATCAAAATGTAGGTAATTCTAAAGATCTATTCTGAAGCTCTACCCCTAATTCAGGGCCCTATTTTTGCCTATTTATTAAGATACTTCCAAATTTTTGTATTCTAGATATTGCTGTGAGGAGCATCCCTACTACTATATCATAGTCTATTTCACGTTATTTTTTTAGAAAAAACTGCTATACATGAAATTGTTCAAGGTATATATAACTTCCAAGACTCTTGGTATATATTTTGCAGTTGTCCTCAATTTTCCTTGGAAAATGTCTCAGTATGAAACATGCCATCTGGTCTCAATACCCTTTCGCAGTCTTATCTCTCATCAAAGTTATTTTTCAATCATGAGTTTACTTATGGCTCCCTGAACCTACCATGTGCTTTTTCTGTATCCCTTTGCTATGTGATAATATCATATCCTAAGTCCAATTCACAGTTATTGCTTTTTTGGGGGGAACTCTCCTATTCTCATAGCAATATTAATCTATCCTCCTGTGCTCCCTCTGCAGTTGCCTCAGATCATTAAACAGTTATCACATTGTACTAGTTATTGTCTTTCTGTCAATAGCTGTCTTTCTGCCTGGCTAAGGTGGTAGCTCCTTATGAACAGGAACCTCCTCAGCAAGGACTAGTGTTAAGTAACATGTAATCAGATTTTAGTAACTGTTTTTGAATGAGTAAAAAGAGCATATACTCTGTTTCCTCAAATTAGACCTATATTCTCTGACCCAGTTTTTATCATCCCTTACGGCAGCAAATAATTCTGATAATGGCTGACTGTGGTAAATCTCAGTTCCAAAATTACGTGAGACAAAATTCAAAAAGTTGAATAGATTTACAGAAAGAACTACATGGGAATTCTAAGTATGGATTTATTACACATTTTATTAATGGCTGTATGAATGGCTCATTACCATTTTAATCATGTTTACTCTTAGAGCAATGTCAAACAAAACTAATTGCATGTGTCTTGAAGAGAAAACAACAGATTTCAAAATTGTTTTTCATGAAAAGCAAGAAAAGCATGACAATTAAAAAGCACTTCTGAGATTAAGGACCATAGAATATTAAACATATGTTGGTCTTCTTCTTTTAAAAATATGTATATTTAACCACATATTTCAAAATCTGCAACTTATTCAAAATAGTTCAAAAGCCAATGTGAGCATCTTTTTAACCTGCTATTTGTGTTCATCACAGGTCAGGGAATTTTTACCCATTAACTTCAAAAGTAAATTAACTCTCTTGTTTTTTATGAACTGTCATTTTAACTCTCCTCTCCACAGCCTGATCACTCAGACTTTTATAGACATTTGGTACTCATTGCTTATTGCATCCCTCATGAACATTTACATATCCTATATATGACCTTCACTTAGAACTCTCCTTCCCACTTGGGCATTAACAAACCAATCTTTGTTAACAGGAGAATGAAATTATTAATCTTTCCCATGATACACGTCTGCTGTCTGCCTGGAAATTTTGTAGAGTTTCATAAACCAAAAAATGTCTTTATTTTTGGGAATTTGATGACATAGCAAGCACTTTGGGAAATCATTTTCTGTCAGGCAAGACTTTGGACATAGCCTAAAGAAGTGGTCATAAATTCAACTTCTATAAAGTAGTTGGACAAGTAAGACAATGAGCAGTGCAGATATTGTGTGGCAAACTTAAGTGTGAAAGCCCCATCCTGGTAGCCCCACAGCTGCTTTATTCCAGAAGATTTTTATCATGCAGGGTAGCAATAATGGAGCCCAGAATCCCAAATTTCAGTTTGCTATGAAATGAAACATTTTAAAATTGTTGTTAAATAATTTAACATTTTTGAAACATCATGTAAGCCAAGGAAAACATTACCTCAAGCAGGATGTGAAAAGTGGGCATCCGGTTTGCAACCTCTATGACATAAATTGTGTCAAAAATATTCTGCCTTTGGGACTAGAGGCTGTACCTCCTAATCCAACATGCCTTTTGGAGTTCAGAAAAGTTCCAAGTGAAGCATTCAAGTTAGGAATCCATTGTAGCTCCAGATCAGATTATTCGTAACTATCAAGAAATAGGAAGTTTGAATCTTTTGGAAATGTTCTAAGTTTGTTTTAATGGAAAAATCCAAGAAAAAAAAAAGCTTTTGCTACAGAAATTTTTAAACAGTAGGTAAGAAACATTTTTCCAAAAAATTGGTGAGGCACATTTAGCATGATTTAAATTATCAATTTTCCCAGCCCCTGCTTAAATTGTTATAAGTAATTTTCATCTTTCCCAAATTATATGGCTATATTTTAATTGGAAATAAAAGAAATTTAATAAGTGTTATGTAATATTCTAGGAGTTCATACCAGTTTAATCATTAGTGCATTATTTCTTTTTCTTTATTTTTATTGAAGTATAGTTGATTTACAATGTTGTATTAATTTCTGCGGTACAGCAAAGTGATTCAGTTATACATATATATACATTCTTTTTTGTATTCTTTTCGTTATGGTTTATCACAGGATATTGAATATAGCTCCTTGTGCTATACAATAGGACCTTGTTGTTTATCCATTCTATATGTAATAGTTTGCATCTGCTAACCTTAAACTCCCATGCCATCTACCCACCACCCCCCTCTCCCTTGGAAACCACAGGTCATCTGTTCTCTATGTCCATGTGTCTGTTTCTGTTTCATAGATAAGTTTATTTGTGTCATATTTTAGATTCCACGTATAAGTGATATCAAATGGTCTTTGTATTCATCTTTCTGACTTACTTCACTTAGTTTGATAATCACTATGTCCATCCATGTCAGTGCAAATGGCATTATTTCATTCTTATGTATGGCTGAGTAGTATTCCATTGTATGTAGGTACCACATCTTTTTTATCCAGTCAACTGTTGATAGACATTTAGGTTGTTTCTATGTCTTAGCCACTGTAAATAGTGCTACTATGAACATAGGGGTGCATGTATCTTTTTGAATTATAATTTTGTCCAGATATATGCCTAGGAGTGGGATTGCTAGATCATATGGCAAACTCTATTTTAAGTTTTTTGAGGAACCTCTATACTGTTTTCTATAGTGGCTGCACCAACTTACATTCCCACCAACAATGCAGGAGGATTCCCTTTTCTCCACAGCCTCTCCAGCATTTGATATCTGTAGACTTTTTAATGATGGCCATTCTGACCAGTGTGAGGTGGTACCTCATTGTAGTTTTGATTTGCATTTCTCTAATACTTAGCAGTGTTGAACATCTGTTCATTTGCCTGTTGGTCATTTGTATGTCTTCTTCGGAGAAATGTCTATTTGGGTCTTCTGCCAATTTTTTGTTGTTGTTCGTTTTTTCTTTTGCCAGTTTTTTGATTGGGTTGTTTGTTTTTTTGTTGTTGAGTTGTAAGAGCTGTTTGTATATTTTGGAAATTAAGCCCTTGTCAGTCATATCATTTGCAAATATTTTTTCCCATTCTGTAGGTTGACTTTTCATTTTGTTTATGGTTTCCTTTGCTGTACAAAAGCTTGTAAGTTTGATTAGGTCCCATTTGTTTATTTTTGCTTTTATTTCTCTTGCCTTGGGAGACTGAACTAAGAAGACATTGGGACAATTTAAGTGACATTATTTCTTAACACTAATAAATACAGTTCTTACAAATTACCCTTTATCTTTCATTAAATTTCATTTTTTTCTGTTATGATAATGAATAAAACCTCACTGCAGAAAATATGTAAATGGAAAAATTAATTTTAAAAGTTTAAAAAGTAATTATGAATACTCTCTATATAGAAACTTCCAGGTTGAATATAGGTATACACATACAAATATGGACATTGTTTTTGGTCAATAAATATGGATACACAGTTGACTCTCGAAAAATGTGAGGGTTAGGGACACCAACACCCTATGCAGTTGAAAATTTGCATATAACTTTTGACTCCCCCAGAGCTTGACTACCAATAGACTACTGTTGGCCAGAAGTCTTACTGATAAGATAAAGTGTTAATTAGCACATATTTTGTATGTTATGTGCATTATGTGCTATATTCTTCCAATAAATTAAGCTAGAGAAAAAAATGTTATAAGAAAGTCATAAGACAGAGAAAAATCATTTACAGTGCTTTTTTTTTTTAATTTTAATCTCTTTGTTTTAGTCCTCTTTGCCAAGGGTGGAGTTAATTATGACAAGTTTTTCATCATTGGTCTTTTCTTTTTTATAAAATGTTTATTTATTTTCTTATTAGTCATCCATTTTATACACATCAGTGAATACATGTCAATCCCAGTCTCCCAATTCATCTCACCACAACCCCCATCCCCGACGCTTCCCCCCTTTGTGTCCATGTTTGTTCTCTACATCTGTGTCTCAATTTCTGCTCTGCAAACCGGTTCATCTGTACCATTTTCTAGATTCCACATATATGCGTTAATATACGATATTTGTTTCTCTCTTTCTGACTTACTTCACTCTGTATGATAGTCTCTAGATGCATCCTCATCTCTACAAATGACCCAATTTCGTTCCTTTTTATGGCTGAGAAATATTCCATTGTATATATGTATCACATCTTCTTTATCCATTCATCTGTTGATGGGCATTTAGGTTGCCTCCATGACCTAGCTATTGTAAATAGTGCTGCAACGAACATTGGGGTGCATGTGTCTTTTTCTATTATAGTTATCTATGGGTATATGCCCAGTAGTGGGATTGCTGAGTCATATGGTAATTCTATTTTTAGTTCTTTTTTTTTTTTTTTTTTTTTGCCGTACGCGGGCCTCTCACTGTTGTGGCCTCTCCCATTGCGGAGCACAGGCTCCAGATGCACAGGCTCAGCGGCCATGGCTTACGTACCAGCTACTGCACGGCGTGTGGGATCTTCCCAGACCGGGGCATGAACCCGTGTTCCCTGCATCGGCAGGTGGACTCTCAACCACTGCACCACCAGGGAAGCCCTATTTTTAGTTCTTTAAGGAACCTCCATACTGTTCTCAATAGTGGCTGTATCAATTTATATTCCCACCAAGAGTGCAAGAGGGTTCCCTTTTCTCCACACCCTCTCCAGCATTTGTTGTTGTTAGATTTTCTGATAATGCCCATTCTAACTGGTGTGAGGTGATACCTCATTGTAGTTTTGATTTGCATTTCTCTAATAATTAGTGATGTTGAGCAGATTTTCATGTGCTTCTTGGCCATGTGTGTGTCTTCTTTGGAGAAATGTCTATTTAGGTCTTCTGCCCATTTTTGGATTGGGCTGTTTGTTTTTTTAATATTGAGCTGCATGACCTGTTTATATATTTTGGAGATTAATCCTTTGTCCAATGATTTATTTGCAGATATTTTCTCCCATTCTGAGGGTTGTCTTTTCATCTTCTTTATGGTTTCCTTTGCTGTGCAAAAGCTTTTAAGTTTCATTAGGTCCCATTTGTTTATTTTTGGTTTTATTTCCATTACTCTAGGAGGTGGATCAAAAAGATCTTGCTGTGATTAATATCAAAGAGTGTTCTTCCTATGTTTTCTTCTAAGAGTTTTATAGTTCCTGGTCTTACATTTAGGTCTGGAATCCATTTTGAGTTTATTTTTTTGTATGGTGTTAGGGGGTGTTCTAATTTCATTCTTTTACATGTAGCTGTCCAGTTTTCCCAGCACCACTTATTGAAGAGACTGTCTTTTCTCCATTGTGTATCTTTGCATCCATTGTCATAGATTAGTTGACCACAGGTGCGTGGGTTTATCTTTGGCTTTCTATCCTTTTCCATTGATCTATATTTCTGCTTTTGTGCCAGTACCATATTGTCTTGATTACTGTAACTTTGTAGTATAGTCTGAGGTCAGGGAGCCTGATTCCTCTGGCTCCATTTTTTTCCCTCAAGACTGCTTTGGCTATTCGGGGTCTTTTGTGTCTCCGTACAAACTTTAAGATATTTTGCTCTAGTTCTGTAAAAAATGCCATTGGTAATTTGATAGGGATTGCATTGAATGTGTAGATTGCTTTGGGTAGTATAGTCATCTTCACAATATTGATTCTTCCATCCAAGAATATGGTATATATCTCTCCATCTGTTTGTATCATCTTTAATTACTTTCATCAGTGTCTTATAGTTTTCTGCATACAGGTCTTTCGTCTCCCTAGGTTGGTTTATTCCTAGGTACTTTATTCTTTTTGTTGCAGTGGTAAATGGGAGTGTTTCCTTAATTTCCCTTTCAGATTTTTTCATCGTTAGTGTTTAGGAATGCAAGAGATTCCTGTGCATTAATTTTCTTTCCTGCAACTTTACCAAATTCATTGATTAGCTCTAGTAGTTTTCCGGTGGCATCTTTATGATTCTCTATGTATAGTATCATGTCATCTGCAAACAGTGACAGTTTTACTTCTTTTCCAATTTGTATTCCTTTTATTTCTTTTTCTTCCCTGAACACCGTGGTTAGGACTTCCAAAACTATGTTGAATAATGGTGAGAGTGGACATTCTGTCTCGTTCCTGATCTTAGAGGAAATGCTTTCAGTTTTTTACCTTTGAGAATGATGTTTGCTGTGGGTTTGTCATATATGGCCTTTATTATGTTGAAGTAGGTTCCCTCTATGCCCACTTTCTGGAGAGTTTTTATCATAAATGGCTGTTGAATTTTGTCAAAAGCTTTTTCTGCATCTATTGAGATGATCATATGGTTTTTATTCTTCAATTTGTTAATATGGTGTATCACATTGATTGATTTATGTATATTGAAGAATCCTTGCATCCCTGGGATAAATCCCAGTTGATCGTGGTGTATGATCCTTTTAATGTGTTGTTGGATTCTGTTTGCTAGTATTTTGTTGAGGATTTTTGCATCTATATTCATCAGTGCAGTTGGTCTGTAATTTTCTTTTTTTGTAGTATCTTTGTCTGGTTTTGGTATCAGGGTGATGTCGGCCTCATAGAATGAGTTTGGGAGTTTTCCTTCCTCTGTAATTTTTCGGAAGACTTTGACAAGGATGGATGTTAGCTCTTTTCTAAGTGTTTGATAGAATTAACCTGTGAAGCCGTCTGGTCCTGGACTTTTCTTTGTTGGAAGATTTTCCATCACAGTTTCAATTTCATTGCTTTTGATTGTTTTGATCATATTTTCTACTTCTTCCTGGTTCAATCTTGGAAGGTTATACCTTTCTAAGAATTTGTCCATTTCTTCCACGTTGTACATTTTATTGGCATAGAGTTGCTTGTAGTAGTCTCTTAGGATCTTTTGTATTTCTGCCATGTGTGTTGTAACTTCTCCTTTTTCACTTCTAATTTTATTGATTTGAGTCCTCTCCCTTGTTTTCTTGATGAGTCTGACTAATGGTTTATCAATTTTGTTTATCTTCTCAAAGAACCAGCTTTTAGTTTTATTGATCTTTGTTATTGTTTTCTTTGTTTGTATTTCATTTATTTCTGCTCTGATCTTTATGATTTCTTTCCTTCTGCTAACTTTGGGTTTTGTTTGTTCTTCTTTCTCCGCTTCCTTTATGTGTAAAGTTAGATGGTTTATTTGAGATTCTTGTTTCTTGAAGTAGGCTTGTATAGCTATAAACTTCCTTTTTAGAACTGCTTTTTCTGCATCCCATAGCTTTTGGATCATCACGTTTTCATTGTCATTTGTCTCTAGGTAGTTTTTGATTTCCTCTCTGATTTCTTCAGTGATCTCTTGGTTATTTAGTAAAGTATTGTTTAGCCTCCATGTGTTTGTGTTTTTTACGGTTTTTTTCCCTGTAATTGCTTTCTAATCTCATAGTGTTGTCGTGAGAAAAGATGCTTGATATGATTTCAATTTTCTTAAATTTATTTAGGCTTGATTTGTGACCCAAAATGTGATCTATTGTGGAGAATGTTCCGTGCGCACTTGAGAAGCAAGTGTAATCTGCTGTTTTTGGATGGAATGTTCTATAAATATCAATTAAATCTATCTAGTCTATTCTGTCACTTAAAGCTTGTGTTTCCTTATTAATTTTCTGTTTGGACGATCTGGTCATTGGTGTAAGTGAGGTGTTAATGTCCCCCACTATTATTGTGCTACTGTCGATTTCCTCTTCTAGAGCTGTTATCAGTTGCCTTATGTATTGAGGTGTTCCTATGTTGGGTGCATATATATTTATAATTGTTATACCTTCTTCTTGGAGTGATCCCTTGATCATTACGTAGTGTCCTTCCTTGTTTCCTGTAACATTCTTTATTTTAAAGTGCATTTTATCTGGTATGAGTATTGCTACTCCAGCTTTCTTTTGATTTCCATTTGCATGGAATATCTTTTTCCATCCCCTCACTTTCAGTGTTTATGTGTCCCTAGGTCTGAAGTGGGTCTCTTGTAGACAGCATATATATGGGTCTTGTTTTTGTAACCATTCAGCAAGCCTGTGTCTTTTGGTTGGAGCAATTAATCCATTCACGTTTCAGGTAATTATCGATATGTATGTTCCTATTACCATTTCCTTAATTGTTTTGGGTTTGTTTTTGTAGGTCCTTTTCTTCTCTTGTGTTTCCCGCTTAGAGAAGTTCCTTTAGCATTTGTTGTAGGACTGGTTTGGTGGTGCTGAATTCTCTTAGCTTTTGCTTGTCTGTAAAGCTTTTGATTTCTTCATTGACTTTGAATGAGATCTTTGCTGGGTAGAGTAATCTTGGCTGTAGGTTCTTCCCTTTCATCACTTTAAGTATATCATGCCACTGCCTTCTGGCTTGTAGAGTTTCTGCTGAGAAATCAGCTGTTAATCTTATGGGAGTTCCCTTGTAATGTTGTTTGTCATTTTTCCCTTGCTGCTTTCAAGAATTTTTCTTTGTCTTTAATTTTTGCCAATTTGATTACTATGTGTCTCAGTGTGTTTCTCCTTGGGTTTATCCTGTATGGGACTCTCTGCGCTTCCTGGACTTGGGTGGCTGTTTCCTTTCCCATGTTAGGGACGTTTTCGGCTATAATCTGCTCAGATATTTTCTCTGGCCCTTTCTCTCTCTCTTCTCCTCTGGGACCCCTATAATGCGAATGTTGTTGTGTTTAATGTTGTCCCAGAGGTCACTTAGGCTGTCTTCATTTCTTTTCATTCTTTTTTCTTTAGTCTGTTCCACAGCAATGAATTCCACCATTCTGTCTTCCATGTCACTTATCCATTCTTCTGCCTCAGTTATTCTGCTCTTGATTCCTTCTAGTGTATTTTTCATTTCAGTTATTGTATTGTTCATCTCTGTTTGTTTGTTCTTTAATTTTTCTAGATCTTTTTTAAACGTTTCTTGCATCTTCTCGATCTTTGCCTCCATTTTTTTTCCGAGGTCCTGGATCATCTTCACTATCTTTATTCTGAATTCTTTTTCTGGAAGATTGCCTATCTCCATTTCATTTAGTTGTTTTTCTGGGCTTTTATCTTGTTCCTTCATCTGGTACATAGCCCACTGCCTTTTCATCTTGTGTATCTTTCTGTGAATGTGGTTTTTGTTCCACAGGCCGCAGGATTTTCTACAGTCTGTTTTTTGATACCATAAGTTTACATTCTCTGTTTTCAAATTGAATCATCTGTCAGTACGTATATCAATATTGTCTTATATGGTACAAAACACTGTAGTTCTACATATTACTAATACTAGACATCAAAAATGAAAAGATAATATGAAGTGAAATTTCTGTTTATTTACAAGTATAATTATTCATACATTGATAAGGAAGAAGCAGTAGTATGATTTCTTTATGATAGCCTAGTGTAATTGATATAATTGCTTCAAGGTAGCCTAGCCTATACACTAAAGTATGAATTGTTATAGAACTTTTTGACATACAGTATTATAGTCAAATTCATAGTACAGTATTGGATACATTGTTACATTTTAAAAAAGACGTTTACCTGTGATGGTAGGCTGACACACAATTTCTAAATTAAGAAAGAGAGAGGGACTTCCCTGGTGGTGCATTGGTTAAGAATCTGCCTGCCAATTCAGGGGACATGGATTTGGTCCCTGGTCTGAGAAGATCCCACATGCCGTGGAGCACCTAATCCCATGTGCCACAACTATTCAGCCTGTGCTCTAGAGCCCACGAGCCACAACTACTGAAGCCCATGCACCTAGAGCCCGTGCTCCACAACAAGAAAAACCACCACAATGAGAACTCCACACACCATGACGAAGAGTAGCCCCTGCTCGCTGCAACTAGAGAAAGCCTGCACACAGCAATGAAGACCCAACACAGCCATAAATAAATAAATAAAATTTAAAAAAAGAAAAGAGAGAGAGAGACTACCTGAGAGAGAGAGAGATACCGTATAGTTATGTAATTCTTTGAAAGCGAAGTTATAAAACTGTAAGAAAACTAATACATATTAATTTTATATTAATTCTCTCTCACCTTATAGCTATGTAAGATAGACTGGTATATACATGTATTTTATGCATTCATGACATATCTAAATTTTTCTTAATTTTCTTCCAGTAATTCTAGGTGATCCATCTATGATTCTTTTCAAATTGTTGTAAATCTCCAAAACTTTTTCCAAAATATTTATTGAAAAAATCTGCATGTAAGTTTGAACCCATGCAGTTCAAACCCATGTTGTTCAAAAGTCTACTGTGTATTATTTTTGGAAAGGGCGAATATCTAGATGTACCCTTATTTTTAAATGAAGCTCCTAATTCATATACATTTAGAAATTTTCTGATTTTCTTACTATTATAAATAGTACCTCAATGTATATAAACTTGTATATATAACATGTTTTGTTATTTATTTAGGATAAAATATGGTAAACTGAATTTCTGGGCATTTTGTATGGACATTTTGAAGACTTTTTTGATAGGTAACAAATTTTCCTACAGAAAATTCTTTGAATTTAAATTTCCAATAGCAGTGTACTAGGAGGGCTTATTTACCTATGCTGATATTACTCTTTTAATCATTGTCTATGTAATTTGTGAAAAACAGGATCTTGATATTGTTTTAGTGCTTATGTCTTTGATTTTGTAACAACAAGACTTTTCCTGATATCTCTTGGCCATTATCTTTCTCGTTTTGTAAGTCTTTTCTTTTTAGACTTGTCATCAAGTATTAAATCAAATCAAATATTTATTTATAGAACTTTATATGTTTAGATTGTTCATCTTGTGCATATCATACTTGATGCAACTATTTTCCTGAGATTAACATTTGTGTTTTATTGTTTATGTACTTTTTTATATGTTTGTTAGTTTTTACCATACGTGTCCTCTATGTGCATGTAATCTAATTTACCAAACCACATTGAATTACAGTCTTTGCAGAATTATCAGAAAAGATTTCTCCATCCCCAAAACACAAAAATGTTTGGCTGTATTTTTATAAAAACTTTTATGGTTTTCTTTATATTTACAGCTAAATCATCATCTTTCTGTAATTAATTTTCTTGGAAATTGTGAGGTAAAGTATATTTTTACAAACTGTTAACCAGTTACCATCATTTTATTTACTTTTTCTAATACTTTTATTTCATTTTAAATTTAATTCTTTCATTAAAATAGAATTTAGATGCTTTTAAAACATATAACCAGTTTTCACATCAACATTATAGATAAATTTATCCATTTCTTACTGTTTTAAAACACTTTATCATAAAAAATACGCTTCTACAGTCATTAAACTATATCCAGGTTGTGTGACTATATGGCTTGATTCTTTATCTGCAGAGTTCTTCACAGGAGTGTTATAAAGATTTTTAGTTAAGGCATGTTACAGACTTAAGAGAGTTCTTGCCATATAGTAAGTGTTCAATAAATGCTAGCTATGCTGATGATGATGACGATGATGAAAGTGATGTGCCAATTTCTGCGCTTTCTATTCTATTCCATTAAACTCTCTATTCATGTGCATTGTAAAATATGACATGCGAAGTTCACCATTGTTATTGTTATCAACCCATATTTTTTTTTGCTTATCTTACTCCTTTATTTGTCCAGAGGAAATTAAGTATCACTATATTAAGTTACATGGTTAATGGTTTCCTCAGGTGTTCCATACATATCTTCTACTGGGCACATTGTTATAACTTACATTTCTGTAGAAAATTATCCATTACATAAAATATTTATAATTCATGAAAATGCTATTGAACATAGTAATCTCTTATAATTTCAAAATATTTTATGTGATTGTATTTCATTCTGAGTTTAAATTTTGTGCATCTGTTTTCTCTCTTTAACATACTTATTTCTTCATTCAATATTCTGAGTATTTAAATCCTGTATAATTTATTTAATAATTGTAAACAAAATTATTTATTTTAACATTATTCTGTATGCTAATTAATTGTTGTGGGCAGTTTAGATAGTGCAAAAGTAACAGTGGGTAAAATTATTGGTGCCTTAGCATGGATCAAGGCTGTATCACCAAACTGTACTACTAATCATTGCTTTCTTCACTGCCCTGTACTTGCAGAAAAAAGTCAGTTTCCCTTAAGAATGTCTTCAATGAAACAGTAAAAATTATTAATTTTATTAAAACCTGACCATTATTTTAATAGTCTGTGCGGTAAACTGGGAAGTATGCATCAAGCACTTTTGCTGCCTGCCTAAACTACCATGGTAGTCTCAAGGAAAAGAACTTGCACAAATTGTTTGCTTTGAAAGCTGAAACTAGCTGCCTTTTTCATGAAACAACATTTTTACTTGAAAGAACAACTGGCAAATAAACTATGGTTATTCAGTCTTGGGTAATTGGCAGACACTTATTTGAAAACGAACAGAGTAAGCCTGTCACTTCAAGAAAACAATTAACAGTATATGTTGCTAAAGATCAAATTTGATCCTCTGAGTAAAACTTAAAACATTGGAAAACTGCTATTTTTTTTAAGAATTTAATTGAGGCCAAATATTTGCTGCTTTTAACATGCCTAATAATTTCCATCTTTGTCTTACTTGAATAATCATTAAGTATTAGCACTTTATTTTTCTGCTTTCCACTCATTTTTATAAAATAGGTTTAAGTAAAATATTCAAATCATTGCATAAATCAACAATGCTATACAGATAATAAAACAATCCAGACAAAACAGAACTAATGACTGAAAATGACTTCCTGGAAAGTGTGGAGTAGACTTGTAGGTTCGATAAGTTTTTCTTTATTCTTAAGATGAGTACTTTATCATTTTAATTCTACTTTCCTGACTGTTATACCCAGGCTATTTTAAATATCTGGACTCAAGCCTTTCCAGGTTCCCAACACAAAGATGAAAATATTTGGTACAAACACAATTTTTGTCCATTCCTTGTCATGTGCTAGAGGTCACATGTGAGAACAAGATAATTAGTAGTTAGGTTTTCCTTCAAGTAACCTCTTTGGAAATATTTTTCAAGACATTTAGTGAGAGATTTCAAATGTGGCAATTTGAAGTTTAAAAACAATCCAAGATAAATAAATGCAAGACTACAGGACCAAGTCTTATCAACACTACTAATGTATTCACTAGTTGAATGTTTCTTTTATTATTTTTTTCTGTGAATTTTATTTTTAAAAAATATTTTATTCAGGTATAATTGATTTACAATATTATATAAATTTCAGGTGTACAACATAGTGTCACAATTTTTAAATGTTAGACTTCATTTATAGTTAGTATAGAAAAATATATCCCCTGTGTTGTACAACATATCCTTGTAGTATATTTATTTTATACATAGTAGTTTGTACCTCTTAATCCCCTACCCCAGTCTTGCTCCTCCACACTTCCCACCCTCCACTGGTAACCACAAATTTGCTCTCTACGTCTATGAGCCTGTTTCTTTTTTGTTTCATTCACTAGTTTGTTTTATATTTTTAGATTCTATATATAAGTGATAACATTCAGTTTTGGCTTTCTCTATCTGACATTTCACTATGTCTAATACCCTCCAAGTCCATCCATGTTATTGCAAATTGCAAAATTTCATTATTTTTTATGGCTATATTGTACATATGTACCACATCTTCTTTATCCATTCATCTGTTGTTAGACACTTAGGTTGCTTCCATGTCTTGGCTATTGTAAATAGTGCTGCTATGAACATTGGGGTGAATGTTTCTTTTCAAATTAGTGTGGAAAAATGCTATTTTAGGTGGCGTGGTCAAGGAGGTGCCCTTGGAAGAGTGACACTTGAGCAGATGCCTGAATGAAGCATAAAAACAAGTTATGTGACTCTCTAGGAGGAAAGCTTTCTAGCCATATGAGGGGACCAAATAAGTATATTCATAATATGTATTCTCAGTTGTAGAAAATATAAATTATACACATCTCTTGAAGATTGAAAGCACATCTCTGGGTTTGTGGTACCCAGTGAACCATGACTGTAACTGAAAAACATTTTGATATGATAAAAACTATTTTCTCTTTTGTATGTATTATGACCATACCTAATGCTATATCGACGGGTCTCAGAATAGCTGGTAAGTTAGGTGTTCAGTACATCTGCAAGATGTCTGCTTCCACTTGATACGAGGTGTTCATTTATATCCTGATGTTGCTGGACTCAGAGCTGTCACAGGTTGATTGACAAGCTATTACCTGATCTCAAACTTCTTATACTTCTCAGCAATTAAACCATGTATAAATCATCTTGAGCTATGGGCTCAAATATGATATAAACTTGCATAATTTCCATTTCATATCTTTTGATAGCTTCAATATAAACATATGTGAATAAGGGAAGGACTATGTACTAGCAAATTACAAAATTCCTATTAAATATCAAGTATTCAATAGGTACTTTACATATTTTATTCCATTTGTTTATCTTAACTCATGAAGTATTATTAGCTCCATTTTGCAAATGAGAAACTAGGATAGATGGAATTTAAGGAACTTGTACCAGACCATTCAGATTGTGACAGACAAAAAATAATGTGAATCCAGAAAAGATTAACTCTAAATCCTATCTGCTTTCTAGCTTGCTTTCTTCATAAAACTGAGAGCTGCTTCTAAAGAAAATAATCTGCTTATGCTACCTCCATGTTTAAGAATTTTGAATGTCTTTTCTACTGTCCTTGGGACTAAAACTAAACTTCTTAATATGTTTCACATACGCCTTCAGAACCTAGCCCTTCACCTGCCCCTGACAGGCTAGCACTTTTCCTCGTGTGCCATATTCCCAAATATGAAGCACATTGCTTTTCCTCTAATATGTCATGTTCTTTCTCATGTTTTGGCCTTTATTATCAATTGAGTCATAGGCTGAGTTATAAAAACCAAGAAATCCTAATGGAATGTTTTAAAGGTAAGATTTCTTTTAGGTTTTATTAGTTTTGGATTTCAAGCATCTTTTATTAATTGTAAAAAGAAGCAGCCTTTGTAAGCCCAACTCATGCTTCAGTGTTCTCACAAGACAGGCAGTGCTGTTCAATAGACCATTTCATGGTAATATGAATGTTCTCTATATATGCACTGTGCAGTAGAGTAACCACATGTGGCCATTGAACACTTGAAGTGTGGTAAGTGTGACCAAGTAAATGAATTTTTAACTGTATTTAATTTTAATTAATTTAAATTTAAAGAAGCATATGTGGCTAGTGGCTCCCACATTGTAGAGCACAGGTCTAGGGAAGTATGAGAGACAATTTAAAAAAAAAGAACAGAGAGACAGCAGCATAAGTATTAAAAAATTATAGTTTATTTCTTTCTCTCTGCTTCAATTCTAGTCACTGAAAACTCATGTTCTCTCTTTATTTGACCTTTTGTATCCCCAGGGGATGCAACAAAGCCAACTACTATTTCAAATACATAATCATGTAGGGAGGAGATCATATTTTTTCTCAAAATTTTCCTAAGATATGCATATTGGGAGGAAAACCTGATTATGTTGGGATATAATTTTAAATAAAGTCATGGATGTGATGTTTACTTTTATGTATCAACTTGGAGAGTGGTTTTGGATGAGATTGACTTTTAAGTCAGTAAAGTGTAAGTAAACAGATTGCCCTCCACAGTGTGAGTGCGCCTCATCTAATCAGTTGAAGGCCTAAATAGAACAAAAAGAATGGCCTCCCTGAGCAGGAGCAAATTCTCCAGCAGACTATTTTTGGAGTTTATCTGTATCTGTTACTTTCCTAAGTCTTCATCTATTGGCCTTCAGATTGGAACTTCACTGTCAGCTTTCCTGGGGCTTGAGCCTGCGGGTCCACATTATACATCTGGACTTGCCAGTCTCCATAATTGTGTAAGCCAGCTCCTTATAATCTCTCTCGATAGATAGATAGAAAAATAGATAGCTAGATAGAGATAGATATACATGTTTACATATATACACACATCCTATTTGTTCTCTTTCTCTGCAAAACTCTACTAATATGATGAACTTTTGGCATTTTAAATTTTCCATTGGTGTGTCTTCTTCAACATTTTACCCTTTCATATTTTATCATCTTTGTGATTATAGGCTTTCACCAGAGAAGTCAAAAACAATAACAAATTTATGAAAAAATTAAAAAGTTATTAACTTTATAAAAAGATATTCAAGAAAGGAAATATAAATCACAATATACTCAACAATGAATAACATTTACATAGCCATATAATCTAAGCACTGAATAATGATTAAGCTAAAACTTATGATTTCCATATTGAGTGCAAGAAAGGGAATAGCAAGAACACAAGGAAACAAAATCTTTACCTGCCATAAAAGGAAGTCAATATATTTTATACAAAGATACAAATTAGTAAGTAATGACATTAACATGTTACTTAGAAATTTGTAGGTAAATATCATAAGAGACAATGAATGAGAAATGATTACTGCTGAAGATTAGCAGTGGAGAGTGTGATTTGCAGTATTATGTATTTTTAAACTGTATGTCCAAATTACTTTGATAAATATTTTTATATGAAAGCAAAAACGGAGGAGGGGGTAGTTAATGGAGAGAAAAATGCAACATTCTATGAATTCAGTAAAAACCCCTGGAATGAAATGTTATAATATGCCTGATGCAGCAATTATCTCAAAACTTAATCTTATTATAATTGCCAAATGTAATTGCTAAATGTAAAGAGTACTGTCTAAGCAGAAATGGAGTTAAATGAGTAATTTAGTATATAATCTCAGGCCCCAGACTCTTCAAGCCAAAAGGCACCATAGAGGTCATCTATGCATTTCTCATTGCTCTTCCCAGTCCATCTACTTTTCCCTTTATATCACAAAGAGGCATAGGCATGAAGCTCAGCAAAGGGATGTGCCATAGCTGTTGCCTCTCACTAGCTTGCAATGGTCAAGTGGGAGTAGTCAAAGTTGGGAGTCTTAATTCCATGAGGAAAAAAGTCACATGATCTGATTAATAAAGTATTAATAAAGTTACTGAATTAATGAAGTTATTGAATTAAAAACAGTTATTGATCTTCTTATTGACTACATTTTAAGCTATTTTAATATCAACAAATTTAAATTAACTTTGTTTAAAAATCTTCCATAGATTTTCATTGAACTTAAAATTTTTAGATCTTTAAAAATGTAGCTATATTAGACAAATTAAGATGAACACTCACAACAGTTAGGATAGCAGTCTTTATTTTACTGTGGAGTGGGAAATGTTCAGAATTAGACTCTCTGGAGCATGATAAGGCATTTCCTTATCCTAAGTGATCTGTGAACAAACTGAACTTTTGGCCATTTTTATCATTAGACTGAGGAACTGGAAGAGCCTTTAATTCCCAGAAGCAATTTTTGCATGGTGTGATATTATGGGTACCTACATTTGTAGTTGTACTAATTCTATTATGACATTAGGGGCATACTTAGCAAATGTTTTTGTAGGATTTTAAGCTTGTTTCTCTTGCCTATCCACAGAGAAATCCTACTTCCCACACTGCACAACTCCAGGGGAACCCTAAGCAGACCCTACAATTAATTGTAAAATGTGGCTATGGGTCTGTCCACATCCTCAAACAGTTAGCATAGGCAGAAATTCGGCATTGGGTGGAAATTGGTCAAGGACACTGTATACTCCAGAGCTGAGAATAAGTGACAATTAGAAAGAATGGCATTACTAGCTCCAAGAGATAAGAATATAGATAACAAAGTTTCCAAACAGCGTGGGAAAAAAAAAAGATGCGTTGTTGCAGAAGATACAAATCAATCTGGAAGGTAATATGAATAAAATATGATTTTCAACAATTGTTGTATATAGAGAATATTGAAATTTCCAAAGGAATTTCTTATTCATCATCTTATCCCAAGACATCAATGACTTTTTTTTTGAGGTGAGATATTGTCACTGAGCCAAAAGGCTTGGAAAGGATAAAAATTGAAAACAGCTGGTTGGGTTCTAGGTACCAGGAGTGAAGAGATTTCTGACAAATTGCTTAACTATAAATTGTGGAAGACAAATGTCATATGTAGTTGACACAGAAGAATTTGAATTAAATGAATTTGTGGAAAGTAGGGGAATATGAAGCTTTTTTTGCCTTTTGTAGTCATAGTGGATGTGAATGACAGAAATATAGATTCCACATGGATTTATTTGAAATATCTCAAAGGACATTTGGCCTTAAACAACATCAGATTTATTTAGAATCATGTATTTTGTACTGTTGATAAAAGTAAATGACTAGATTAAATGACTAAAACTAAAATTGCTAATTATGTAGTTTAAAAATTATAATTACAGTATGAAATAAATTACATAGTGTGGCTATAGAAATAAAATTGTATAATTTTCTTTTTAAGTTTATATCTTGACCAAAGACTCTGGTCCTCCCTCTTTTGAATTTTATCTTCTTGGCAAAGAAGAACTTGTAGGACTCCCTGTAGACATCAGTGTAATTCTTATCTCAGCTCATTAAAGATCTTCTGGGGTCCCATGCAATGTCTTAGAGATTACGTTTTGCTCAGGTGTGAGCTTAAGAGGAATTCCATACAGAAGGCTGCAGTGTTGATTTCTTCACTAGGGAGAATTTTTAAAAGTCATAAGTAGCATCATGTAGATTTACCTTCCTAAAAAAAATTATGCACAACGTTAAGTAGAACACAGAATTCGAAACATACCTTTAAATTAATTGTTGAATTCCCCATAGCTTTATATTTGGCCATTTGGATTTTGTGACTACTGTCTCAAGTGAAGTGAGTTGCTTTGTACAGCAGTCTGAAGCTCAGATTGCTGACAGGTAATCACCGGCTATTTTTAGAATCCTTGTTCTATGATTTATCTTCTTCTTGCATCATAAATTAAGCTGTATTTGAACTACATTATTGTACACAGAGGAGTCACCCAGCAACATAAAACAAAGTAAATATATTTTTGCTACTGCAGCAGTTTTAGAGAACGCACTTGAATTTTTATAAAATGACAACAAATTAATCATGAAAACCCATGTCTTAATAAAGTTATTACTATATTACTTTCTGGTTATTGATGACATATTTTAACCCGGGAAAGGGCAGATGGATTTAGTAAAATGCTATACTGTGTGCTGTAGTAAATGCTAAAATGCTATACTGTATACAAAATGCTATACAGAATTTATTGATGCCAATATTGAGAATAAATTTTGGTCTAATAATTAGTACATATTTATTGAGCATTAACAGTGTACTTAGAAATATACCATGTTTTACACATCTTATTTTCCTAGAAATAATTTTATTAACACTATTTTTTTGGTCTCATTGTTAAATGCTTACTTTATCAGTCTGCGTACCTGCAGGAAATAGATGGCACACTCAAGTGGGTAACTGAGATTCAATGAAGGATAAGTTACAAGGGTGTAGGAAGGGTTGAAGGAACAAAAGAAACAGGACAAAAGCCTAGCAATTAAAACAGAAGACTTGTCCCCTGAGGGGCAAGGACAGCTAGCAGTTACCAGACCTAGGGATCCTAGAACCTTTGGAAAGGTGTTATGGGACAGCTGTGACCTTAAATAGGCAAACATAGCCACTATTGGGGTGCTTCAATGGGAATAAATATAAACCCTAAATTTCCTTTCTCCTCTGAGTCTCTGAAAGTATTTCCCACTGGCAAACTTCTGCAAGTATAAAGCCAGAGGGCAAACGAGTCCAAATTGGTAATCTGTAGAGGCCAGCTTCCCATAGCACAGAACATGCAGGGAAAGAACTTGAAGCAGACCTGGTAAAGCAAATGGAGAATATGCAGAACTGTGTTCTTGGTACTCTTTTAAGCTCTTTGGTATTACCAGTTCACAGAGAAAAACACCTTCAGGCAGGGAGATTACATTCTAATGGGATGGTGCATAAAATAAACAAAATAAGTAAAATATATAGTATACAACAAGTTGCTAATAGCCATGGAGAAAAACTAGGGCATTGAAAGAATAGAGGGAACAATAGGAAGTGTAGAAGTTGGGGTAAAAGTTTTAAATTTTAAATAGGATGGTCACGGAAGATCTCGCTGAGGAAGCAGTATTTGAGCAAAAACCTTAAAGAAGAACCTATACAGCCGTTTGAGGAGAAAACATTTCAAGCAGAGGGACTAGCAAGCATAAATCTCTAGTTGAGGACAGGATACACAGGCATACTTCATTTTATTGCACTTCGCAGATACTACATTTTTTTTTTAATAAATTGAAGCTTCAAGGCAATCTTGTATTGAGCAAGTCTATTGACACAATTTTTCCAATAGCATTTGCTCACTTTATGTCTTTTTGTCACATTTTGGTAATTCTCCCAATATTTCAAAATTTTTTATTAATATTATACTTGTTATGGTGATCTGTGACCACTGATCTTTGATGTTACTATTGTAATTGTTTTGGAACACCATAAATAATGCCCATATAAGATGGCCAACATAATTGATAAATGTTGTGTGTGTTCTAACTGCTCCATTGACCGACTAGCAGTTACTTCATCTCTCTTCCTCTTCTCAAAATCCCTATTCTGAGACACAACAATTTTGAAATTAGGCCAATTAACAACCCTGCAATGGCTTCTAAGTATTTAAGTGAGAGGAAGAATCACATGTCTTTCACTTTAAATCAAAAGCTAGAAATGATTAAGCTTAGTGAGGAAGGGAAGTTGAAAGCTGAGACAGGCCATATGTTAGCCCTCTTGCACTGAACAGTTATCCAGGTTGTGAATGCAAAGGAAAAGTTCTTGAAGGAAATTAAAAGTGCTACTCCAGTGAACACACAAATGGTAAGAAAGCTAAACAGCATTCTTGGTGATATGGAGACAGTTTCAGTGGTCTGGATAGAAGATCAAACCAACAATAACATTCTCTTGAGCCAAAGCCTAATCCAGAGCAAGGCCTGAATTCTCTTCAATTCTGTGAAGGCTGAGAGAGGTAAAGAGCTGCAGAAGAAAAGTTTGAAGCTAGCAGAGGTGGGTTCATGAGGTTTAAAGAAAGAAGCCATCTTCATAATATCAAAATGCAAGGTGTAGCAGCAAGAACTGATGTAGAAGCTGCAACAAGTTATCCAGAAGATCTAGCTAAGATCATTAATGAAGGTGGCTACACTAAACAACAGATTTTTAACATAGATGAAATAGCCTTATATTGAAAGAAGATGCCATCTAGCAATTTCATAGCTAGAGAGAAGAAGTCAATGCCTGGCTTCAAAGCTTCAAAGGACAGGTTAAGTAACTCTCTTGTTAGGAGCTAATGCAGCTGGTGACTTTAAGTTGAAGCCAATGCTCATCTACCATTCCCAAATAAGGCCCTTAAAATTTACGCTAAATCTACTCTGCCTGTGCTCTCTAAATGGAACAACAAATCCTGGGTGACAGCACATCTATTTACAACATGGTTTACTAAATATTTTCAGCACACTGTTGAGACCTATTGCTCGGAAAAAGATTCCTTTCAAAATATTACTGCTCACTGACAATGCATCTGGTCACCTAAGAGCTCTGATGGAGACGTACAAAGAGATTAATGTTTTCTTCATGCTGCTAATACAATATCCGCCAGAAGCCCATGGATCAAGGAGTAATTTCAACTTTCAAGTCTTATTATTTAAAAAATGCATTTCTTAAGGTTACAGATGCCATAGATATTGATTCCTCTGATGGATTTTGGCAAAGTAAATTGAAAACCTCTGGAAAGGATACACCATTCTAGATGCCGTTAAGAACATTCATGATTCATGGGAAAAGGACAAAATATCAATGTTAACAGGAGATTGGAAGAAGTTTATACCAAGCCTGATGGATGACTTTGAGGAGTTCAAGACTTCAGTGGAGGAAGTAACTGCAGAGGTGGTGGGTATAGTGAGAGAACTAGGATTAGAAGTGGAACCTGAAGATGGGACTGAATTGCTACAATAATTCATAATAAAACTTGAAAAGATAAGGAGTTACTTCTTATGGATAAGCAAAGACAGTAGTTTCTTGAGATGGAAACTTCACAGTGCGAAGATGCTGTGAAGATTGTTGAAATGACAATCAGCCAACAAATTGGCTGCTTACTCAGTCTAAGATAGAGTCCTCACATCATTTTACTGGGATATGGAAGCCTTAGTTTTATGAAAGGATTTAGAATATTACATAAACTTAGTTAATAAAGCAGAGGCAGGGTTTGAGAGGATTGACTCCAATTTTGAAAGAAGTCTACTGTGGGTAAAATGCTATCAAACAGCATTGCCTGCTACAGAGAAATTGTTCGTGAAAGAAAAAGTCCATTGATTCAGCAAACTTCAATGTTGTCTTATTTTAAGGAATTGCCACTGCCACCCTAGCCTTCAGCAACCAGCATCCTGGTCGTCACCAACCATTAAAGTGGAGGCAAGACCCTCCACCAGCAAAAAGATTACGACTCACTGAAGGCTGAGGTGATGGTTAGCATTTTTAGCAGTAGAGTTTTTAAGTAAGGTATGTGCATTGTTTGCTTAGACATGATGTCATTGCACACTACAATATAGTGTAAAAGTGAATTTTATAGGCACTGGGAAACCAAAAAAATCCATATAAAGTGAATATTGCAATATTCACTTTATTGCAGTAGACTGGAACCAAGCTTGCAATATCTCCAAGGTATGCCTGTATGTAGTATGTTAGTGAAGTGGTAAAAGAGCAAAAGAAAGCCAGTGTGGTTGCTGAGAAACAGCAAGGGAAAGCCTAGGGTGAGATAAGGCTGGCAAGGTAGGACTCTTGAAAGTCATATAAAATAATTCTGTTTTATTTTAAAAGCAAAGGGAAGCCATTAAAAAATTGGAAGAGGATGTTAATGTGGTGGTTAGCTCTACACTCGAGAAAGCTCACTCTAGTTGAAGTGAAGAGTGACAGAAATGTGTTGGTGTAGGTGAGGAAAGGGTAAGGAAGAAAGATGTAGATGGTCCAGGCTGTTGCAATTATGTAGATGTCAAAGGATGCTAGCTTGGATGAAGTTGGTGGCAGTACAAATGGAGAGAAGCAAAAAGGTTCAAAAGACATTTAAGATGTAAAAGTCACAAGTCATGGGAAAGCACTGGATAAGGAGGGTGGTGAGGGAAAGGGAAGTGAGCAGGGTGCTGCCTTTCACAGGATTGCGTTTGGGTTTAATTCAACTTCGGATATGTTGAGGTGCTTTCAGACACCCAGGAGAAGATGCCAGGTAAACTGTTGGTATTTTCTTTGGAGCTTAGATTACAGTCCTAGATCAGATAAACAAGCTGTGACTCATCTAGCTATCTTCCTTCAGGTGCGTAAACAAACAAACAACAAAAAAACACAGTCATAGATGTAATTGATAGGGAGAGCTTTGGTGGTGAGCTTTGCTTTGAATAACTTCAAATTTATTAGCAGATAGAGAAGAATGAGCTTGAAAAGGAAAAAACATATATACATATAAATATATTTTTAAGTGTGTGACCTCATACAAAAATGAGCTATACTTTATGTTCTAATGATTAATTTAAGCATGAGTAGCTACAAAACTACAAATAGAATAAGGCTATATCTATAAACTGGTTCTAATATTAATGTTCAGTTTCTCATTGAGATGTAAACTGGACATCAGTATTTTCAGAAAATGGCCTCTTTTCCCCACTTCCACAACTTTTCATCATAATCCTTTGTTGATTTTTTTCTTTCTTGTTTTTTTCCTCAAACATTTGCAAATATTCTTTCTGTACCTAAATAAATCATTCTTTTGTTTTATAAAAACATATTTATTCCAAATGTCTTCAATTCCAGCATTTTGGTCATATCTAAGAGAAGGTAACCTTAGATTTGTCTTTGTTCAAAAATACAACTTATTTTTCCTTGCTTACATTTTCCAAGGGATTTTATAGAATTATTCTCCCTTAAATATTCTACCAACATATTCCCCTGTGTACTTTCACCCAGCTTAAAAAACAAGACAGCTTAAGGAGCAGCAGATATAAAGTTTTAAGCCAAAAGAGACTAGAGCCTTTTGGAACATAAATTGCATATCAATTAGAAAAGAGAGAAGAGAACAACTTTCTGGTGGATTTTCTTCATTGAATTGCCTGAAAGAATTTTTTGTCATGCAATGGTTGTTTATGCTTTGATTTACAATTTATGGTTATGCCAACCCTCCCACAAAGGATCCCTGGTAAATAGAATTCCTTTCAGTAGTTAACAGGCAGGTTTATTACTTTTTTCAACAGTTGGGCTGCTCCTGTCCCCTCATTATCTATGACAACAAATTGGCTGCTTACTCAGTCTAAGATAGAGTCCTCACATCATTTTACTGGTGTATGGAAGCCTTAGTTTTATGAAAGTGTAACTCTTTGAAGTAAAACAAAATGTACAATTAACCAGATTCTCTAGAGATTAAATGTAGGATTAACTTTGAATAGTAATATATTCCTAAATGCCTTGAAAACATCAAATACAAAATACATTGTTTTATGACATCTTCATTTCAATCCAATAATTTGAATATTGATGTAGCTGACCAAGACGGACTTTCCTTAATGTTCCCCTCAGCTTTACTAAACTTCAACCAAGTTTCTTGTTTAGTATATGCCCCTGATCTCCCTTCTTAGAACATTTACTTTAGAAAACTTGCAATTGTAAATTATTTCTATGCCCTTTGGAGATGTAAATCTTCTACAACCCAGGAATGTCTTTCTCAAGGACCTGGGATTCATTTCTCTGAAATGTAATCATCAAGAAACATATCACCCCTATCTCCCAGTTTCTGTGGGAGGGTAGGAACCTAACTTCTATAAGCATCAATTAGCCTATTCGCATTGATTGAGCCTCCCCTCCCACACCCCCATGTCCTTCAGTACTTTTCCACTTTTCGTTTCAGTGGAGTTGAGTTCAATACTTCTGCCCTATTACAACAGTCTCTCTTTTCTGTTGTGATAGTCTTGAAAAAAGTTTTCATTGCCTGTTTAACTGACCTGGTGTCATTTCTCTTTTACTGAAAACTATATGAATATGTGGATCAAATGGACAGAGATTGAATCCTAACTTGTAACGTAGCTTTTATTCACTCAGTTATACAATGCATACACAATTGAATGGGACTGTGGTGCTCAAAATCTCTTGACTAAATTCATTCTTTTCTTGCCAGTTTAGTACAGTTTTGAAATTCAAAGAAATAGCATGGTCTTGGTCCACGCAGTTTTTCAAATATAGTTTCCAACACATCTTTTATTTAAATTCTTGTGTTTAAATTCTTGCCACATTCATGACACAGCTTTTAAAATTATTGGATGCCATTTTTTCATGGATACCTTCATTTTAGAATTCTGTAAATTATCATTTGAATTGAAGATTAATAGTAATTTTAACTTCAGGTTGTCTTTCAAGTGACCATATTTATTAAAAACAGAGGTTAAAATATTATTAAAAAGTTTGGCAAGTGAAAGAGAAAGTATAGCATTGGGAAAAAGGACGTTTTAGTATACTCTAAAATATAAATATAGTGATCAAATATTATTAAAATTTAACATGTTAGTATTTCCACTTAAGGCAATGAATGATTTTTTTCACATTTATCGAGTTATAATTGACAAAATTGTAAGATATTTAAAGTTTACATCATAATGATTAGATACACATATACATGTGAAATAATTCCTCCCATCTAGGGAGGAATCATTTAACATGTTTATCTCTTTTTTTTGGTGAGAATATTTAAGTTCTATTCTCTTAGTAATTTAAATTATACAATACTGTGTTATCAATTATAGTCACCATGTTATTCAGTAGAACCTTAGACCTCAGACATCTTTTAGCTGACAGTTTGTACCAAACTCTCCCTATTTCTCAAACATCCCATTCCCTGGCAACCACTTTTCTACTCTCTGTTTCTATGAGTTTGACTTTTTATTTAGATTCCACATATAAGTGATACCATGTAGTATTTGTCTTTCTCTTTCTGGCTTATTTCACTTAGCATAATACCCTTAAGCTCCATCCATGTTGTCTCAGAAAAGCCAAGATATGGAAGCAATTGGCAACTTAAGAATTACAAAAACACCAATTTGACAGATATTGTACATACTATGAAACTTCTGAAAACCTTGTAAAACTTTACCTTACATTACGAAATTATTTCGAATCAGAACCAGATTTATAGTGGAATAAACACTTAGATTAGTACTTTTCTCCATTGCACTTTTCCTCACCTCCCCCATCTACCATCAATTCTCTGCCCACCTCTGCCCTACTGTGTGCTCCTGTAGTCTGCCCTCTGTGGACTGCAGCCTCTGATTTCTAGCTGGACTACGGAGATGGAAGACACCAGCAGGGGAATAGAAGATGATGCTTTTCCTGCGCATGTCTTGTCTCCACAGCTCTAGCTCCTTTCCTGTGGCGCATTCCCAGGGCTCCAGCTCTCAAAAATTACAGTAACACTGTTTCATTCCCTGCCCTTGTTGTTTCAGGCCTAGGATAATACTGGCTTCCATAAATCCCTTAGGATTCACCATCCCTTGGTTTCCTTCACTCTGAATTCATCTCTAAAAATAATTCAGCCATTAAACTTCTGTCAGTTAACTCCTTTGAGGGTGCCATCTGTTTCCTGCTGGGTATATGTATCATACTGATGCTACATATGAACTGAGTTCAAGTTCCTGTCTAGGACAATTGAGGAAATTAACATCACATTTTAAAATAAGGCCGGTTTTAAACATTTCTCTTCAAAGACAGTAAAATACAACTTCACAGTTATCTTTATTATCTTGTTATAAATTTGCATTAATCAAATTTCCAAACATACACAGCAGTAGAGTAAAATAAGCTCCTGTGACTCCCATCACCCAGTTTCAAAAATTCTGTATATTTTACTGTACTTGTTTCAATCTATCTTCCTTGCCCTTTTTTGGGGGAAAGACAAATGGTGAGGGTGGGGATAGGGCTGAAGTATTTTAAAGCTAATCCCAGACAGCATATCATTTCATGCAATTTTAGTATACATCAAAAGCAAAGAAAGTAATTTTCTTAAAAATTCATAATGTCATTATTACTATGAACAATTAACAAAATTAACAATTTCTTAGTATCAGCTAAAATGCCTTTAATTGTCTGAAAAATATCCTTTTATATTTGCTTTTTTAAAAATTAGAATCCAATCCAAAGGGTCCCTTCTTTGTATTGGGTACCGTATTTCCTAAATCATTCTCTCTCTGTCTCTTTTATTTTTTTAATATAGAAAAGTCTCCCCTCCTCCCACTCTATTTTTCTTGTCATAGCTTTTTTGAGGAAATTAGGTTAGTTATAGATGATCCACAGTCTGGTTTGGGTGATTATTTCCTGTGGCATTTTACACTGCATTCTGTTAGACTGGATATAAGTCCTCAAAAACTTGATTCAATTCAAGTACTTTGTTTTCTTTTTTTGTAAAAATATTTTATAGATGATGCTTTCTTCATCATATTGCATCTCTTTGGAGGCACATATTGTCCAATTGTCTCAGTTCAGTGATACTGATTGATATGTAGTTTCATATGGTTGCAGTCTGTTTCCTTCGTTGCAAAATTCTCCATCAAGTTTCACCTAATGGTTTTAGCATCCATTATTGACCATTGTCCAAATCAGTTCTTTTGTTAATAGTAGCAAAAGAGTGTTTTCTAATTATGTCATTTCTTCTGCATTTATTACGTGGAATTCTTCTCTTATAAAAGACAGTTTTCTCCATCTACTAGGGTCTTTTTGTTACATAGAATTATAGTTTATATTGGGAAGGTAGAATAATTGATTAATTCTTTTTTTTTTTAAGTATCATACTTTAAATTCAATTAGAATAATTGCTATGCTATCTATTTCCTGTGGTGTGGAGTGAATTTTCTTTCTCTCTCCTTTCTTTTAAATACTGTGATAAACTCATGACCTTTAGTACTCACTGTGTATTAAACAAAGTCAGTCTTTTTTTTTTTTGAGACTCACACTCTCTCATCTTTAGTAGGTGACACTTCCTGTGAACTTTGATGTCAACTCATTTATTTTCTATAACTTACTTTCCAGCACAATGGGATGTCAGACTTCTCTTGTACATTTCCTGACCCAGACTTGAAATCAGTCATGTTTTCAAGAAGCCTACTTTTTCTACTGGGAAAAGAAATTTAGAGACCAATATGTGAAAGCTAGAAGAGCTCAATATTAGTATGTTTTCATTGCCTCTAGGCCTTTTCAATTAACAGAGCTGGGGAATGTGTAAAGTTTTAAAAAGGAAAAACTAAAGTGGTCACACTGCTTTTTCCCATGAACTGCACAGTTAACAGTGTTTTCACTTTCTTTCTTTCTTTGATTTAATACCTGCATAATTTTACTTTATGCTAGAAAGCTCAGTTAACAACAAATAGCATAAGTTACAAAAGGTAATATTGGCTTACTCCCTCCTACAATATACATAGAATACCTGTGACTTTAAAATTGATTCAATACATACCCTTCAGGAAAGAGTTTTTAGGAGAAAAAACAAAACAAAACCCTCATTCTGTTTGGGTTAATAATTTATCTATATAACTTTCACTTCCAGCTACAGTGGAGTAATTGGTATTGGACCTATTCTGTACCATAAATAATTACAAAACTAGACAGAGAATATGAGCCATGGTTTCCCTGAACTAAAGATCACAGATTGAAGTTAAGGCTAATGAAGTGGCTGCTAATTGCAAAGGCTAATGATGATGATCCAGAAGCCTATGTGGGGTTCCTTATGAGTCTTTGATCAATAGCTGCACTGCAGATGCAAAGGGCAAGACCTAATGCTGCATGGCTGAATCATGGTCACACCATGATATTTCAGCTTGATCAAAGTGAAGAGAACTTCTTTGCAAGGCCATCACTCACTCAATTTCAGGTAAAATCCTTGAAAGCCAAATCTTAAGAGTAAGAATCATGCATACCACAACCAAGTAAGACCGCACCCTAGGAGTAAAAATATAACTAAAATAAACTGCCCAAAGTATAAAAGCTTCATGGGATCAAAAGGATCCACCTAACTGCCTTCCAGAAGCTCAATACTCGTTTTTTTTAAGAAGTCAGCATAATCCAGACTCTCTATACTATACCATCCAGAGTGTTCATCATAAAATAATTTATCTAAATATTTCTAAATTGTTATAACTTGTATTTCTAAAAACAACAGACTTGTCTCCTATATCCCTATATATTGTATAACGCTTTTCCTGAAAATTTGCATTTTGAGCAACCTTAACATTTTTAACATTTTCTAAGACCTGTTCTGTCTTGGTTATTTGTTTCCATCATTAAAAAGGATGAGGGGAGGGGAGTGGAATTACATATAATATTAGTATGCTTCTTTGTGCAGCAGTTTGTTTTGACTTCCAACAAAATTATTTTGTATTCTACTAACTTTATATATAACTCTTTTGATGATGTACATCTTTCTGAGATTTTTTAATATTAATAATAATTAGAGAAAGCAGAATAAGAGTTTCTTTTCTCCAGTTTATAAAGATTTCTCAAGTATTATCAAATCTCCCATGCACAGACAACATCAGATATTTACCTGCTAACAATGCAAAATTTTTGTTAAAGTTAAGCTGTTGATTTATAAATGACCATGCACACTAATAAAATAGCAGAATACACAACTGATTTTCCTACTGTAGACAGATGAAAAAGAATTACTGATATTCATCACCATGTGGACAGTTACTTTCTGACACTGCACTATTTTCAAAATACAAGATATTTTACCTGAAATTCAAGACTGTGAAAATAGTGCTGGATTTTCTACATTAAACATACGGTGTGTTTTCATTTTCAAAAAAAAATATGAGTAGTTATTGGGCATCAAAATTATATAACAAAATGGATGAATTAGCAAATTAAGACATATTTTGAACTATAAAAAATACATATTAGTTTCTAAGTGCCCTCCTTAGGGATTGTCTGTTAAGTACCACAAGAGTGCCAATGTAGTCTTAAGTCCTTGAAAACTGAAAATAAAGAAAGCTTATAATAATTGTTTCAAACAATTATCATAATATTTGCACCCTAGGAAAGATTTTAAAAACATATTAGTATTAATTTTTCATTAAAATGAATTTGAATGGAGTTTCTTGCGTGTGGTTTTCAATTATTTAGGCAATGATGAGTTATGGAAAGAACAAGGAGTCTAAGGTCAGCCAGACCTTTGTTCTAAATCCTGACTTTGTCATTTCAGTGTATCATATTGGGCAAAGAGCTTAATCTCTCTGTTTCTCAGTTTTCATATCAATACAATAGTCACACTAATGCCTTTATTTCAGGAGTTTTATGAGTATAAAATGTGATAACACAAGTAAAGTTTCTTTAGAGTGTGTGGAATGTAGTACGTATTCTGTAAATGTTGGTATCCTTCTTGTTCTTTTTCTATTTCTCTCTCATGAAATAAGAAAATTCAAAAATCAAACTTTTTCAGAATTTTCAGGGACTAGGCAGTTGAGACATATATTCATAGGTTATTAGAACACTTTCGTTCTCTCACCATGATATGCCTCAATCTACTGCACTGTACTCGTATTCTCTGCCTCACCTCCATCATAAGGAATGAACTACTTGCATTTTTATCATAGATTTATCTGTCACTTATGACTACATTCTACCTGCTTTATCATAGTCTGGAGTTTTGCTCCCATTGTATCCCTCTCTGTCCCTCTCCTATATTTCCCTTTCCTCCTGAATTATCTTTCTTAACATATAATCATGCTGTATTTTCTTCTTTCTTAAAAAACAAAAACAAATTTCTCTTGCCCCACATTCTCTTTCTGCACTCTTTGTTTTCCTGTAAGCAAAACCAAAAATCTGCTATACTTGCTATACTCTAATCCCAGACCTCATCTAATTCAGGAATTGTTTTTATATCATACCTTCATATATCCAGTATAACATAATTATTCATTTTAATTCCAAGGTTGGATTGCTGGTTATTAAAAAGGGTTTCTACAAAGTAACCTAAAATGTTTTCTCATAATCTACACTAATTTCTCTTTCAAAAGAAAACTGAAAGTTCTTAAATCTTTGATGACTGTCATTATGTCTACTTTTATTAATTTCTTCTTCAGGCTGAACATCTTCTTTTCTAACATTTTTCTTATAAAATATAGCCTCCAAATTTTTCCATATCCTAACACTAATTTTCTACATCTAGTGATATTTTTCAAGGCCTCTAATAATTTTTATTTTAGCTAAACTTATTTAAGAATAATGTTTTTTTAAAATTTTTTCAAAATTTTTATGAAAAATTTCAAACATCAATAAAGTTGAAAGAATTTTATAGCAAACATTCATATATCTACCATTAAATTCTGTCATTAAAATGTTTTATACTTATTTTACTACATATTTATCCATCTATTTATCTATCTATCCATCAATCCATCTTATTTTTTGATGTAATTCAAAATAAATTTCAGACATCAGTACATTTCTCCCCAAATAGTTCGGCATGCATATATAACTAGAATTCAATATTTTGCTCATACTTTTTTTCTTTTGATATAAAACACACATAAAAATGCACAAATCTTAAGTGTTTTTTAACAAACTTTTGACAGATGCAAACAGACCTGTGTAACAAAACTGTGATCAAGGTACAGAACACTGGCATCGCCAGCGTGCTTTATCCCAGTCATTCCCCAATCCAAAAGTAAACCGCTGTTCTGATATTTTTTCCTGCATAGTTTAATTTTGCCTGTTTAGAAGTTCTTATAGATGGAGTCAAAGAGTATGCACTTTTTCCTCTAAGGCTTCTTCTACTCAGCATAATTATTTTGAGAACTGTTCATGTCATTTATGTATTAGTACATTTTCCCTTTTTATCGTTGAATAGTATTTCATCCTATCATTATTATACCCTAGTCAGTTTATTTATTCTTCTATTAATGGACACCTAGGCTGTTTGCAGTTTAAGGCTATTGTGAATAAAGCTTCCATGAACATTATTGTACAAATCTTTTTATGAATATCTGTTCTTATCTTATTTGTGTAAATACCTAGGAATGGAATTGCTGTGAGACATTCCTCCAAGTGACTGTACCGTTTTCTATATGAACAATATATGTCAGTTGCAACTGCTTCACATCCTTATCAACGATGGTGTGCTCAAACTTTAATATTATTCAGTCTGGTAGGGTTTGTAGTAATTCTAATTATTATTTCCTGGAGACTAATGATCTTCAGCACTTTTTATGTGCTTACTGGCCAGTATTTATCTTTTTTTATGAAAGGTTTGTTCAAATATTTTGCACACTTAAGAATTGGATTGTTGGAATTTTATTATTAAACTATAGAATTATATATGTCCTGGATACATGTTCTTTACATTTCACAGATATTTTCTCCCATTCTGTGACTTGCCTATTTATTTATTTATTTATTTTAACATCTTTATTGGAGTATAATTGCTTTACAACGGTGTGTTAGTTTCAGCTTTATAACAAACTGAATCAGCTATACATAAACATATATCCCCATATCTCCTCCCTCTTGCATCTCCCGCCTACCCTCCCTATCCCAGCCCTCTAGGTGGACACAAAGGACCGAGCTGATCTCCCTGTGCCATGTGGCTGCTTCCCACTAGCCATCTGTTTTACATTTGGTAGTGTATATATGTCCATGCCACTCTCTCACTTCATCTCAGCTTACCCTTCCCCATCCCCGTGTCCTCAAGTCCATTCTCTACGTCTGCGTTTTTATTCCTGTCCTGGCCCTGGGTTCTTCAGAACCATTTTTTTTTAGATTCCATATATATGTGTTAGCAAACGGTATTTGTTTTTCTCTTTCTGACTTACTTCACTCTGTATGACAGTCTCTAGGTCCACCCACCTCACTACAAATAACTCAATTTTATTTCTTTCTATGGCTGAGTAATATTCCATTGTATATATGTGCCACATCTTCTTTATCCATTCATCTATCGATGGACACTTAGGTTGCTTCCATGTCCCGGCTATTGTAAATAGAGCTGCAATGAACATTGTGGTACATGACTCTTTTTGAATTATGGTTTTCTAAGGGTATATGCCCAGTAGTGGGATTGCTGGGTCGTATGGTAGTTCTATTTGTAGTTTTTTAAGGAACCACCATACTGTTCTCCATAGTAGCTGTATCAATTTACATTCCCACCAACAGTGTATGAGGGTTCCCTTTTCTCCACACCCTCTCCAGCATTTATTATTGGCAGATTTTTTGATGATGGCCATTCTGACCGGTGTGAGATGATATCGCATTGTAGTTTTGAATTGCATTTCTCTAATGATTAATGATGTTGAGCATTCTTTCATGTGTTTGTTGGCAATATGTATATCTTCTTTGGAGAAATGTCTATTTAGGTCTTCTGCCCGTTTTTGGATTGGGTTGTTCATTTTTTTGATATTGAGCTGCATGAGCTGCTTGTAAATTTTGGAAGTTAAGCCTTTGTCAGTTACTTCATTTGCAAATATGTTCTCCCATTCTGAGGGTTCTCTTTTCGTCTTGTTTATGGTTTCCTTTGCTGTGCAAAAGCTTTGAAGTTTCATTAGGTCCCATTTGTTTGTTTTTGTTTTTATTTCCATTTCTCTAGGAGGTGGGTCAAAAAGGATCTTGCTGTGATGTAGGTCATAGAGTGTTCTGCTTATGTTTTCCTCTATGAGTTTGATAGTATCTGGCCTTACATTTAGGTCTTTAATCCATTTTTAGTTTATTTTTGTGTATGGTGTTAGGGAGTGTTCTAATTTCATTCTTTTCCATGTAACTGTCCAGTTTTCACAGCAGCACTTACTGAAGAGGCTGTCTTTTCTCCATTGTATATTCTTGCCTCCTTTATCAAAAATAAGGTGACCTTATTTGCGTGAGTTTATCTCTGGGCTTTCTATCCTTTTCCATTTATCTATATTTCTGTTTTTCTTTTGCCAGTACCACATTTTCTTGATTACTGTAGCTTTTTAGTATAGTCTGAAGTCCGGAAGCCTGATTCCTCCAGCTCCATTTTTCTTTGTCAAGATTGCTTTGGCTCTTCGGGGTCTTTTGTATTTCCATACAAATTGTGAAAATTTTTGTTCTTGTTCTGTGAGAAATGCCATTGGTAGTTTGATAGGGATTGCATTGAATCTGTAGATTGTTTTGGGTAGTATAGGCATTTTCACAATGTTGATTCTTCCAATCCAAGAACATGGTATATCTCTCCATCTGTTTGTATCATCTTTAATTTCTTTCATCAGTGTCTTATAGTTTTCTGTATACAGGTCTTTTGTCTCCTCAGGTAGGTTTATTCCTAGGTATTTTATTCTTTTTGTTGCAATGATAAATGGAACTCGTTCCTTAATTTCTCTTTCAGATTTTTCATCATTAGTGTATAGGAATGCAAGAGATTTCTGTGCATTAATTCTGTATCCTCCTACTTTACCAAATGCATTGATTAGCCCTAGTAGTTCTCTGGTAGCATCCTTAGGATTCTCTATGTATAGTATCATGTCATCTGCAAGCAGTGACTGTTTTACTTCTTTTCCAATTTGGATTCCTCTTATTTCTTTCTTCTCTGATTGCCGTGGCTAAAACTTCCAAAACGATGTTGAATTATAGTGCTGAGAGTGGGCAACCTTGCCTTTTTCTTGATCTTAGTGGAAATGGTTTCAGTTTTTCACCATTGAGAACCATGTTGGCTGTGGGTATGTCATATAAGGCCTTTATTATGTTGAGGTAAGTTTCCTGTATGCCTACTTTCTGGAGAGTTTTTTCATAAATGGGTGCTGAATTTTGTCAAAAAATTTTCTGCATCTATTGAGAGGATCATATTGTTTTTCTCCATCAGTTTGTTAATATGGTTTATCACATGGATTGTTTTGCATATATTGAAGAATCCTTGCACTCCTGGGGTAAACCCCACTTGATCATGGTGTATGGTCCTTTTAATGTGCTGCTGGATTCTGTTTGCTGGTATTTTGTTGAGGATTTTTGCATCTATGTTCATCCATGATAATGGCCTGTAGTTTTCTTTTTTTGTGATATCTTTGTCTGGTTTTGGTATCAGGATGATGGCGGCCTCATAGAATGAGTTTGAGAGTGTTCCTCCCCCTGCTATGTTTTGGAAGAGTTTGAGAAGGATAGGTATTAGCTCTTCTCTAAATTTTTGATAGAATTCGCCTGTGAAGCCATCTGGTCCTAGGCTTTTGTTTGTTGACAGAATTTTAATCACAGTTTCAATTTCAGTGTTTGTGATTGATCTGTTTATATTTTCTATTTCTTCCTGGTTCAGTCTCAGGAGGTTGTGCTTTTCTAAAAATTTGTCCATTTCTTTCAAGTTGTCCATTTTATTGGCATATAGTTGCTTGTGGTAATCTCTCATGATCATTTGTATTTCTGCAGTGTCAGTTGTTACTTCTTTTTCATTTCTAATTCTATTGATTTGAGTCTTCTCCCTTTTTTTCTTGATGAGTCTGGCTAATGGTTTAGCAATTTTGTTTATCTTCTCAAAGAACCAGCTTTTAGTTTTATTGATCTTTCCTGTCATTTTCTTCGCTTCTTTTTAATTTATTTGTGATCTGGTCTTTATGATTTCTTTCCTTCTTCTAACTTTGGGTTTTTTTTTTTTTTCTTTTTCTCCAATTGCTTTAGGTGTAAGGTTAGGTTGTTTATTTGAGGTGTTTCTTGTTTCTTTAGGTAAGAGTGTATTGCTATAAACTTCCTGCTTAGAACTGCTTTGCTGTATCCCATTGGTTTTCAGTCGTCATGTTTTCATTCTCATTTGCTTCCAGATATTTTTTGATTTCCTCTTTGATTTCTTCAGTGATCTCTTGGTTATTTAGTAGTATGTTGTTTAGCCTCCATGTGTTTCTATTTTTTACAGATTTTTTCCTGTAATTGATATCTAGTCTCATAGCATTGAGGTTGGAAAAGATACATGATACGATTTCAATTTTCTTAAATTTACCAGGGCTTGATTTGTGACCCAAGATATGATCTATCCTGGAGAATGTTCCATGAGCACTTGAGAAAAATGTGTATTCTGTTGTTTTTGGATAGAATGCCCTATAAATATCAATTAAGTCCATCTTTTTTAATGTATCGTTTAAGGCTTGTGTTTCCTTATTTATTTTCATTTTTGATGATCTGTCCATTGGTGAAAGTGGGGTGTTAAAGTCCCCTACTGATTTTGTTACTGTCGATTTCCCTTTTTATCTCTGTTAGCATTTGCCTTATGTATTGAGGTGCTCCTATATTAGGTGCACAAATATTTACAATTGTTATATCTTCCTCCTGGGTTGATCCCTTGATCATTATTTAGTGTCCTTCTTTATCTCTTGTAATAGTCTTTATTTTAAAGTCTATTTTGTCTGATATGAGAATTGCTACTCCAGCTTTCTTTTGATTTCCATTTGCATGGAATAACTTTTTCCATCCCCTCAGTTTCAGTCTGTATGTGTCCCTAGGTCTGAAGTGGGTCTCTTGTAGACAGCATACATATGGGTCTTGTTTTCCTATCCATTCAGCCAGTCTGTGTGTTTTGGTTGGAGCATTTAATCCATTTACATTTAAGGTTGTTATAGATCTATATGTTCCTATTACCATTTTCTAATTTTTTTGTGTTTATTACTGTAGGTCTTTTCCTTCTCCTGTGTTTCCCACTTAGAGAAGTTCCTTTAGCATTTGTTGTAAAGTTGGTTTGACGGTGCTGAATTCTTTTAGCTTTTGCTTTTCTGTAAAGGTTTTAATTTCTCAGTCGAATCTGAGATCCTTGCTGGGTAGAGTAATCTTCGTTGTAGGTTCTTCCCTTTCATCACTTTACATATATCCTGCCACTCCCTTCTGGCTTGCAGAGTTCCTTCTGAAAGATCAGCTGTTAACCTTATGGGGATTCCCTTGTATGTTATTTGTTGCCTTTCCCTTGCTGCTTTTAATATTTTTTCTTTGTGTTTAATTTTTGTTAGTTTGATTAATATATGTGTTGGTTGTTTCTCCTTGGATTTATCCTGTATGGGACTCTCTGTGCTTCCTGGACGTGCTTGACTATATCCTTTCCCATCTTAGGGAAGTTTTCAACTATAATCTCTTCAAATATCTTCCCAGTCCCTTTTTTTCCCCTTTTCTTCTGGCACCCCTATAATTCAACTGTTCATGCACTTAATGTTGTCCCAGATATCTCTGAGACTGTCCTCAATTCGTTTCATTCTTTTTTCTTTATTCTGCTCTGTGGTAGTTATTTCCACTATTTTATCTTCCAGGTCACTTATCCGTTCTTCTGCTCAGTTATTCTGCTATTGATTCCTTCTATAGAATATGTAATTTCATTTATTGTGTTGTTCATCATTGTTTCCTCTTTAGCTCTTCTAGTTCCTTGTTAAACGTTTCTTGTATTTTTTTGCATTCAATTTCCAAGATTTTGGATCATGCTTTGTCTCATTACTCTGGATTATTTTTCAGGTAGACTGCCTATTTCCTCTTCATTTGTTTGGTCTGGTGGGTTTTTACCTTGCTCCTTCATCTGCTGTGTATTTCTCTGTCTTCTCATTTTGCTTAACTTTCTGTGGTTGGCGTCTGCTTTTTGCAGGCTGCAGGTTTGTAGTTCCCATTGTTTTTTGGTGTCTGACCCCAGTGGCTAACTTTGGTTCAGTGGGGTGTGTCAGCTTCCTGGTGGAGGGGACTGGTGCCTGTGTTCTGGTGGATGAGGCTGGATCTTGTCTTTCTGGTGCGCAGGACCGTGTCTGGTGGTGTTTTGGGGTGTCTGTGAACTTATTATGATTTTATGCAGCCTCTCTGCTAATGGGTGGGGTTGTGTTCCTGTCTTGCTGGTTGTTTGGCATAAGGTGTCCAGCACTGTAGCTTGCTGGTCGTTGAGTGGAGCTGGGTCTTAGCATTGAGATGGAGATCTCTGGGAGAGCTTTCGCCATTTCATATTACGTGGAGCCAGGAGGTCTCTGGTCGACCAATGTCCTGAACTCAGCTCTCCCACCTCAGGGGCTCAGGCCTTACACCCAGCCAGAGCACCAAGACCCTGTCAGCTCATGGCACAGAAGAAAATGGAGGAAAAAAGAAAGAAAGAAAAATAAATAAATAAAATAAAGTTATTAAAATAAAAAATAACAATATATTATTAAAAATTTTAAAAAGTAATTAAAAAAAGAAGAAAGAAAGAAGAGAGTAACCAAACCAAAAAACAAATCCACCAAAGATAACAAGTGCTAAAAACTATACTAAAAAAAAAAAAAAAGGACAGACAGAACCCTAGGACAAATTGTAAAAGTAAAGCTATACAGACAAAATCCCACAAAGAAGCATAAACATACACACTCACAAAAAGAGAAAAAGGAAATAAAAATATATATATATAAAAAGAAGGGAGCATCAAATCAATAAACAAATCTACCAATGATAATAAGCTCCAAATACTAAACTAAGATAAACAGAAAATCAGAAACAAATTAGATGCAGAAAGCAAACCCCAAGTCTACTGTTGCTCCCAAAGTCCACCACCTCAATTTTGGAATGATTTTTTGTCTATTCAGGTATTCCACAGATGCAGGGTACGTCAAGTTGATTGTGGGGATTTAATCAACTGCTCCTGAGGCTGCTGGGAAAAATTTCCCTGTCTCTTCTTTGTTTGCACAGCTCCTAGGGGTTCCACCTTGGATTTGGCCCCGCCTCTGCGTGTAGGTTGCCTGAGGGCATCTGTTCCCTGCCCAGACAGGGCAGGTGTTAAAGGAGTGGCTGATTATGGGGCTCTGGCTCACTCAGGCTGAGGTGAGGGAGGGGTACTGAATGCAGGGCGTGCCTATGGCAGCAGAGGCCAGCATGACATTGCACCAGCCTGAGGTGTGCTGTGTGTTCTCCCAGGGAAGTTGTCCCTGGATCACGGGACACAGGCTCCTGGGAGGGGAGGTGTGGATAGTGACCTGTGTTTGCACACAGGATTTTTGGTGGTTGCAGCAGCAGCCTTAGCATTTCATGCCCATCTCTGGGGTCCGTGCTGATAGCCACGGCTCACGCCCATCTGTGGAGATCGTTTAGGCAGTGCTCTGCATCCCCTCACCTCACGCACCCGGAAACAATGGTCTCTTGCCTCTTAGGCAGGTCCAGACTTTTTCCCAGACTCCCTTCTGGCTAGCTGTGGTGCCCTAGCCCCCTTCAAGCTGTGTTCATACAGCCAACCCCAGTTCTCTCCCTGGGATCTGACCTAGGAAGCCCGAGCCTCAGCTCCCAGCCCCCACCTTCCCTGGCGGGTGAGCAGACAAGCCTCTCGAGCTGGTGAGTGCTGGTCTGCATGGATCCTCTGTGTGGGAATCTCTCTGCTTTGCCTTCTGCACCCCCGTTGCTGCACTCTCCTCTGTCACTCCGAAGCTTCCCCCTGCCCCGTCCCCACCAGTGAAGGGACTCCCTAGTGTGTGGAAACTTTCCTCTTTCAAAGGTCCCTCCCAGAGGTGCAGGTCCCATCCCTATTCTTTTGTCTCTGTTTTTTCTTTTTTCTTTTGCCCTACCCAGGTACGTGGGGATTGTCTTGCCTTTTGGGAAGTCTGGGGTCTTCTACCAGCATTCAGTAGGTGTCTGTAGGAGTTGTTCCACATGTAGATGTAGATGTATTTCTGATGTATTCTGATGTATTCTCCACATCTTACTCCTCCACCATCTTGAAGGTCCCTATGAATAATGTTTTAAATTTAATTAAAATTAAGTATTTTATGATTATCTTTAAAGACAGGAATAAATTACACACTATTATAATTTTGTATGATAGGCTAAACCTAGGGTAGGAGAAAATCTTACTCAAAGTTTTGGTAGGTAGAATTCATTTTACCTATCCCCCCCAAAACTAATTTTGAAGTGTTTAAGTAATGAAGGTCAAATAAACATTGAAGAATTCATGTAGACTTTTCAGGGTAAGGAAAATAGAAATATAAATCCAGTACAATGGTTTATTATTAATCAAATTCCTTTTATATAAAATTTTAACCAAAGTATTTGTCAAAAACAAATATAAGACACAAGAGGGAAGAGATACAGGAACATATGTATATGTATAACTGATTCCCTTTGTTATAAAGCAGAAACTAACACACCATTGTAAAGCAATTATACCCCAATAAAGATGTTAAAAGAAATTATAAAATACACATCATTCATCCTTTTAAAAATAGTTTATCATGAAGAGTGAAAGTAGAACAAAACAAAGAAATGGAATAAGAAAAGAAGACAGCTAAGGTTGTTCATATTGCCCATCAGAATGTATTCTGTGGGGTGAATCAGTCCATTTACCAGACTGACAAGTTGATCAAAGGCTGTAGATATAGACAGACTTCCAGGAAGAGTTAGGAATTCAAATAGGCCAAATTCCTTTGAAGTAATAAATATCTTTTCTAGCCAGCAACCTCAGGTTGCTTTTGTACTTCCAGATGATCTAAGGATTTGTTGAAAAAGATGAACTTGGTTTCAATTTACTTCCTTAAGTATATAGAGGTAACTTTTATAACTTCCATAGCAACATATTTAAAAGTTTACAGAAGATTTGAGATAATATTTACTTTTACTTTCTGAATCAGATTTCTTATTATAAAAATATGAAAGAGAAACCAAAATAAGCCAACACATATTATAGAGGGAATATAAAACTTTTAGAAGTCAAAGCCGCATTCTAAGTTTAATGTAACATGAAAAGATAATAATAAATAATTTATTCCTATTTTTAAAGAAAATCATAAAATGCTTATCTCAATTCATATTAAAACATACAATTTCTTGGGCTTCCCTGGTGGTGCAGTGGTTGAGAGTCCGCCTGCCGATGCAGGGGACACGGGTTCGTGCCCCGGTCCGGGAAGATCCCACATGCCGCGGAGCGGCTGGGCCCGTGAGCCATGGCCGCTGAGCCTGCGCGTCCGGAGCCTGTGCTCCGCAATGGGAGAGGCCACAACAGTGAGAGGCCCACGTACTGCAAAAAAAAAACCAAAAAACATACAATTTCTTCAACAGGGTCAGCTAAAATACACATATATGACTAGCATACAGTTCTAAATTTTATCACTTTAAAGATATTATTCCACTGTCTAATGACTCCTATTAGTGATATAGAGAAAACTGTTGACAAAAAGATTGATGTTAGTTTTCCTGTTTTTTTCTTCCATCTTCACTTATGATCTTGTCTTTGTTTTTGGTGTTCTGAATTTTCACTCAGATGTGTCAGCAAATGTATTTCTTTTTGTTTTCCCTACTTAAGTTATGTTGAGCTTCTGGAATATGAGGTAGTGTTGTTTCAGTTCAGAAGAATTCATAGCTACTATCTCAGGGACTATATTTGCTTCTTGAACCTGGGAGCTGCCAATGGTTTAACAACTTGCTCTTCCGAGTCAGGATGAGCTGGCTCCAACACACCACTGAATAGACTTTTAGGTGGACACTATTTTTCTCTCTTTACATTGAAGCTAATAGTATACTTTCTTTTGATTTTAAGAAGAAAAGTCTACTGTTCAAAAATGACCATTGATCTGTACCTGATCTGACTTTTGCCTTCACCTTCTTTTGGTACAGTTTTCACTATAATGTGTTGAGGTATGGCTCCATTGTTTGTTTATTCTTCTCAGGAGTGGACTGTGCTTCTTGAACATGAGGATTTAGGTCTTTTATCAATTCTAGGAAATGTTAAGCCTTTATCCGTTCAAATATTGCTGTTTCTCATTCCATTTCGTTTGTATTTATAGAATTCCTATTCAATACATGTTGAATCTCCCTCTATATTAATTTTTCAAATATTCTCTCTTCAATTTGAAGTGCTGCATTTTAAGTAATTTTCTTCAGTCTATTTTTTATATTACTAATCTCATTTTATGTTGTGACTAAATGGCAATTTAACCCATCTACTGGGCTTTTAATTTCACTAACTATATACTTTAATTCTGTACGTTTTATTTTATTCTTTTTAAAATCCATAGATTTTTATAAAATATTGTCCTTTCTTATCTTTGATTTTTTATTTTATACTTTTATATGTTAAACATACCTATTTAATGAGTACTTACATATCAATTATATAATAATGCTTATTTAATAATAATAGATTATTTTTCTTCCCAGAGTCCAGGCTGAGAAAGACAACCTTCCTTGTCATCTTCTTATTCTGCAGTGGATTTTTAAAAAATCTTTATAATGATTGTTCCCAGCTATAGAAAGGTATCTCACTATCACCTCCTTGTCAGTGTTCCAGCTCCTTTCCTTTCATGAAACTTAAAAACCTCCATCTCCAGTGGTAGGCTAGTGACCCAGACTTTGTTATTCAATCAGCATATTTTATCTTCCTTGCTCATAGTGATTGGTTAAGTGTTACTCATCATTCAAATACGAGAAATAAAACTTAATACTAGTTCTAAAATCAGAATGCTTGATATGCAGATTTTTTTTCTTAGTTTGTTTGCATCAGACTTCCTTGTGTGAGGTTTATGAAATCCTAAGCAGTGGAGGAAGCCAAGAAATGGTGAGAATGTTTTTAATGCAGATGAAAGCAGATGTGAAAGATAAAGGATGGGAATCCAAAAATATATAACTTGTTTTGAATCCCTGGGTTCAGCAGCACCTGAAGCTAGCATTGCCTCCAGATTTTCAATTTATGTCGTTCAAGACTGCTTGAATTGGATGTATGCTTCCTGAATATGAATCACCTTTAGTACAATAGCATAATAGCTCTTCCCAGTCTTCTCTTATTTTTCTCTGCCTGGCATGTGGTAGGAAGTATGAATTTGAATGTGAAAGGTAGAGAACAAGGAATAATTTAACTACTCCATAGTGAACACTGTGAAGTCCATCTCAGATACCCCTTAAGGACTGACGGGTTAATCAACCAGCTACTGGGCATTCTGTTACTAGACAGTTTTTAGCTGTCAGCTTGTATCAGTCAGGGTTCAGAGAAACAAAACCAGTAGAAGGTATATATGAAGAAAATTACTGCAAGAAATTGACTTACCCAATTATAGGGACTGGCAAGATAAGTCTGGAATCTGTAGAGCAGGATATCAGGAAGGGCAAGCTTGACCTTTTGGGCTCAAGCTAAAGCTGCTATTCACATGTAGAATTTCTTCTTCCTCAAGGAAGTCACAGCTCTTTTCTTAAGGCCTTTCAACTTATTGAATTAGGGCCAACCATGGTATCTAGGACAATCTCCCTTATTTAACATCAACCAAAATTACCTTCACAGCCACACCTATATAAGTAGTTGACTGCCTAACTGGGGACTATAACCTAGTCAAGGTAATACATAAAACTTACCATCAAGTAGCCTTCTTTGAGAATCACCATAGTTGAAGAGAGTCTCCTCAACCAAGGCCATGGCTCCTGCCCAGAGTACCCTGCATTTCATGATTGGTCACTGCAAGACTACTAAATGTGGCACTCTTGCCCAAACTAAGGAAAACTCTGAAGGGTCATATCACATTCAGGATTTCTTTTGGAATTCGCTGAAGACTGCTGAGACTGCATCACAGCCCAACTTCTCCCTTTGGCCAACCTCCTTTCTTGCATACCTTCCACAGGCATGGAAATACTCCTTAATAAATTTCACATGCAAATCTCTTCTCAGAATCCCCCTCTTGGGGAGCTCCATCTATGACATGCTTCAACATTTCCTTTATTTATCTTTCTAAAACACACATGAAAAATACTTTAAATTTTCTTCTAAAACCTATCACAAAATAGTAAGACTAACTCTCCAAAACATTCTAATGCTGAGACTTTATCCATGTAGTTTACTACTTTATTTCGAGGACACAGACAGCATCTGGAATATAATGTGCTTAATAAAGCAATATAAAGCATTACAGTTGGTTACCATGAATAGTGAAAATCTCTATGCATAAACTTGGAATGAAAGATTGTTTTGATCAACACTTAAATTTATTAGAATTGTACCATTGTTTTACAAAACAGAAAACATGATGTTCATTTTAAACTGAGAGAAGACTACTGAATGAATTTCTTGCCACATTAGAAGTAACCAATATCCTATATCAAGATTCCACAAATTAGCTTGTGATGCCTTGTTTTAATCAATTTATTTATTTTTTTAACATCTTTATTGGAGTATAATTGCTTTACAGTACTGTGTTAGTAGCTACTGTATAACAAGGTGAATAAGCTGTATGTACACATATATACCCATATCCAATCCCTCTTGCACCTCCCCACCACCCTCCATATCCCAACCCTCTAGGTGGTCACAAAGGACCGAGCTGATCTCCCTATGCTATGCGGCTGCTTCCCACTAGCTATCTGTTTTATGTTTGGTAGTGTATATATGTCCATGCCACTCTCTCACTTTGCCCCAGCTTACCCTTCCCCCTCCCTATGTCCTCAAGTCCATTCTCTACGTCTGCATCTTTATTCCTGTCCTGCCCCTAGGTTCTTCAAAACCATTTTTTTTTAGATTCTTTTGTCTCCTTAGGAAGGTTTATTCCTATGTATTTTATTCTTTTTGTTGCAGTGGTAAATGGGAGTGTTTCCTTAATTTCTCTTTCAGATTTTTCATCATTAGTGTATAGGAATGCAAGAGATTTCTGTGCATTAATTTTGTATCCTACTAGTTTACCAAATTCATTGATTAGCTCTAGTTGTTCTCTGGTAGCATCTTTAGGATTCTCTATGTATTGTATCATGTCATCTGCAAACAGTGACAGTATTACTTCTTATATTCCAGTTTGGATTCCTTTTATTTCTTTCTCTTCTCTGATTGCCATGGCTAAAACTTCCAAAATAATGTTGAATAATAGTGGTGAGAGTGGGCAACCTTGTCCTGTTCCTGATCTTACAGAAAATGGTTTCAGTTTATCACCATTTAGAATGATGTTGGTTGTGGGTTTGTCATATATGGCCTTTATTATGTTGAGGTAGGTTCACTCTTTGCCTAATTTCTGGAGAGTTTTTATCATAAATTGGTGTTGAATTTTGTCAAAAGCTTTTTCTGCATCTATTGAGATTATCATATGGTTTTTATCCTTCAGTTTGTTAATATGGTTTATCACATTGATTGATTTGCATATATTGAAGAATCCTTGCATTCCTAGGATAAACCCCACTTGATCATGGTGTATGATCCTTTTAATGTGCTGTTGGATTCTGTTTGCTAGTATTTTGTTGAGGATTTTTGCATCTATGTTCATCAGTGATATTGGCCTGTAGTTTTCTATTTTTGTGATATCTTTGTCTGGTTTTGGTATCAGGATGATGGTGGCCTCATAGAATGAGTTTGGGAGTGTTCCTCCCTGTGCTATATTTTGGAAGAGTTTGAGAAGGATAGGTGTTAGCTCTTCTATAAATGTTTGATAGAATTCGCCTGTGAAGCCATCTGGTCCTGGGCTTTTGTTTGTTGGAAGATTTTCAATCACAGTTTCAATTTCAGTGCTTGTGATTGGTCTGTTTCTATTTTCTATTTCTTCCTGGTTCCATGTTGGAAGGTTATACTTTTCTAAGAATTTGTCCATTTCTTCCAAGTTGTCCATTTTATTGGCATATAGCTGCTTGTAGTAGTCTCTCACGATCCTTAATATTTCTGCAGTGTCAGTTGTTACTTCTCCTTTTTCATTTCTAATTCTGTTGATTTGAGTCTTCTCCCTTTTTTTCTTGATGAGTCTTGCTTATGGTTTTTCAATATTGTTTATCTTCTCAAAGAACCACCTTTGCTATGTTTTATTGATCTTTGCTATTGTTTCCTTTATTTCTTTTTCATTTATTTCTGATATGTTCTTTATGATTTCTTTCCTTCTGCTAACTTTGGTGTTTCTTTGTCCTTCTTTCTCTAATTGCTTTAGGTGTAAGATTAGGTTGTTTATTTGAGATGTTTCTTGTTTCTTGAGGTACGATTGTATTGCTATAAACTTCACTCTTAGAACTGCTTTTGCTGCATCCCATAGGTTTTGAGTCATTGTGTTTTCATTGTCATTTGTTTCTAGGTACTGTTTGATTTCCTCTTTGATTTCTTCAGTGAGCTCTTGGTTATTTAGTAGTGTATTGTTTAGCCTCCATGTGTTTGTATTTTTTACAGATTTTATCCTGTAATTGATATCTAGTCTCATAGGGTTGTGGTTGGAAAAGGTACTTGATATGATTTCAATTTTCTTAAATTTACCAAGGCTTGATTTGTGACCCAAGATATGATCTATCCTGGAGAATGTTCCACGAGCACTTGAGAAGAAAGTGTATTCTGTTGTTTTGGGATGGAATGTCCTATAAATATCAATTAAGTCCATCTCGTTTAATGTATCATTTAAAGGTTGTGTTTCCTTATTTATTTTCATTTTGGATGATCTGTCCATTTGTGAAAGTGGGGTGTTAAATTCACCTACTATGACTGTGTTACTGTCAATTGTCCCTTTTATGGCTGTTAGCATTTGCCTTATGCATTGAGGTGCTCCTATGTTGGGTGCATAAATATTTACAATTGTTATATCTTCATGGATTGATCCCTTGATCATTATGTAGTGTCCTTCTTTATCTCTTGTAATAGTGTTAAGTTTAAAGTCTATTTTGTCTGTTATAAGACTTGCTACTCCAGCTTTCTTTTGAATTCCATTGCATGGAATATCTTTTTCTATCCCTTCACTTTCAGTCTGTATGTGTCCCTAGGTCTGAAGTGGGTCTCTTGTAGACAGCATATATATGGGTCTTGTTTTTGTATCCATTCAGCCAGTCTGTGTCTTCTGATTGAAGCATTTAACCCTGTACATTTAAGGTAATTATCGATATGTGTATTCCTATTACCATTTTCTTAATTGTTTTGGGTTTGTTATTCTAAGTCTTTTCCTTCTCTTGTGTTTCCTGCCTAGAGAAGTTCCTTTAGCATTTGTTGTCAAGCTGGTTTGGTGGTGCTGAATTCTCTTAGCTTTTGCTTGTCTTTAAAGGTTTTAATTTCTCCGTTGAATCTGAACGAGATCCTTGTTGGGTAATGTAATGTTGGTTGTAGGTTTTTCCCTTTCATCACTTTAAATATGTCCTGCCACTCCCTTCCGGCTTGCAGAGTTCCTGCTGAAAGATCAGCAGTTAACCTTTTGCGGATTCCCTTGTATGTTATTTGTTGCTTTTCCCTTGCTGCTTTTTTTTTTTGAATATAATTTTTGATAGTTTGATTAATATATGTCTTGGCATATTTCTTCTTGGATTTATTCTGTGTGGGACTCTCTGTGCTTCCTGGACTTGATTGACTATTTCCTTTCCCATGTTAGGGAAATTTTCAACTATAATCTCTTCAAATATTTTTTCAGACCCTTTCTTTTTCTCTTCTTCTTCTGACACCCCTATAATTCAAATGTTCATGCACTCAATGTTGTCCCAGATGTCTCTGAGACTGTCCTCAATTCTTTTCATTGTTTTTTCTTTATTCTGTTCTATGGCAGTTATTTCCACTATTTTATCTTCCAGCTCACTTATCCGTTCTTCTGCCTCAGTTATTCTGCTATTGATTCCTTCTAGCGTATTTTTAAGCTCATTTACTGTGTTGTTCATCACTGTTTGTTTGCTCTTTAGTTCTTCTAGGTCCTTGTTAAATGGTTCTTGTATTTTCTCCATTCTATTTCCGAGATTTTGGATCATCTTTACTCTCAGTACTCTGAATTCTTTTTCAGGCAGACTTCCTATTTCCTGGTCATTTGTTTGGTCTGGTGGGTTTTTACCTTGCTCCTTCACCTGCTGCATATTTCTCTGTCTTCTCATTTTGTTTAACTTCCTTTGTTTGGGGTCTCCTTTTCACAAGCTGCAGGTTCATAGTTCCCATTATTTTTGGTGTCTGCCCTCAGTGGGTGAAGTTGGTTCAGTGACTTGTGGCGGTTTCCTGGTGGAGGGGACTGGTGCCTGTGTTCTAGTAGGTGGAGCTTTATCTTGTCCTTCTGGTGGGCAGGGCTGCATCCGGTGGTGTGTTTTGGAGTGTCTGTGAACTTAGTATGACTTTAGGCAGCCTCTCTGATAATGGGTGGGGTTGTGTTCCTGTCTTGCTAGTTGTTTGGCATGGAGCATCAAGCACTGGACCTTGCTGACCATTGGGTGGAGCTGGGTCTTAGTGTTGAGAAAAAAATCTCTGGAACAGCTCTCACCAATTGATATTACATTGGACTGGGAGTTTTCTCGTGTTCCAAATTCCTGGACTCTGCTCTTCCACCTCAGAGGGTCAGACCCATCATCCGGCCGGAGCACCAAGACCCTGCCAGCCACACGGCTCAGAAGAAAAGGAAGAAAGAAAAAAAACAATGAATAGACAGAATCCTAGGACAAACGGTAAAAGCAGACCTAATTACAAAATCACACAAAGAAGCATATATATACACACTAACAAAAAGAGAAAAATGAAAATAAATTTTAATTAAAAACTATATATATAAATTAAAAATATAAATAAAAAATTTAAAAAATAAAAAATACATATAAAAAATAAATAAAAATTTAAAAAAAGGAAAAGAGCAACAAAACTAATAAACAATCCACCAATGATAAGAAGCACTAACATCTAAACTAAGATAATCATAAAACCAGAAACAAATTAGATGCAGAAAGCAAACCCCAAGTCTACAGTTCCTCCCAAAGTCCACTGTCTCAATTTTGGGAACATTCACTGTCTATTCAGGGATTCTTCAGTTGCAGAGTTTATCAAGTTGATTGTGGGGATGTAATCTGCTGCTCCTGAGGCTGCATGGAGAAATTTCCCTTTCTCTTTTTTGTTTGAACAGCTCCTAGGGTTCAGCTTTGGCTTTGGCCCTGTCTCTGAGAGTATGCCACCCTCAAGAGTTTGTTCCCTACACAGAGAGGAGGGGGTTAAAGCAGCGGCTGATTAGGACTCTTGCTCACTCAGGCTGGAGAGAGGGAGGGTTATGGTAGTCATAATTGGAATGTGGGGCAAGCCTGCAGTGGCGGGAGCCGGTGTGACATTGCAACAGACTGAGGCATGCCATGCGTTCTCCCAGGGAAGTTGTCCCTGGATCACGGGACCCTGGCAGTGGTATGCTGCACAGGCTTCCGGGGGCGTGTGTGTAGTGACCTGCACTTGCCCACAGTATTCTTGGTGGCAGTGGCAGCAGCATTAGCGGTTCATGCCCATCTCTGGGGACTGAGCTGATAGCTGTGGCTTGTGCCTGTCTCTGGAGCTTGCTTAGGTGGTGCTCTGCCTTCTGTGGGCACATGGGGAAGGAATCCCCTCTCTTTGTGCACCCTGAAACAATGGTCTCTTGCCTGTTTGGCAGGTCCAAACTTTTTCCCAGACTCCCTCCCAGCTAGCTGTAACACACTAGCCCCCCTTCAGGCTGTCTTCACACAGCCAGCCAACCCCAGTCCTCTCCCTGGGGTCTGACCTCCAAAGCCAAAACATCAGCTCCCAGGCCCCACCCGTCCCAGCAGGTGAGCAGACAAGTGTCTCAGGTTGGTGAGTTGCTGGTCAGCACCAATCCTTTGTGTGGGAATCTCTCTGCTTTGCCCTCTGCACCCCTGTTCCTGTGCTCTCCTTTGTGGTTCCAAAGCTTCCCCCCACCCACCCCCATCCCCGCCAGTGAAGGAGCTCCCTAGTGTGTGGAAACTTCTCCTACTTCCCAGCACCCTCCCAGAGGTGCAGGTACCATCCCTATTCTCTTGTCTCTGTCTTTTCTTTTTTCTTTTGCCCTACCCAGGTATGTGGGGATTTTCTTGCCTTTTGGGAAGTCTGAGATCTTCTGCCAGTGTTCAGTAGGTGTTCTGTAGGAGTTGGTCCATATGTAGATGTGTTTCGGATGTATTTGTGGGAAGGAAGGTGATATCCACGTCTTACTCCTCTCCCATCTTGAAGGTCTCCTGTTTCAATCAATTTAAGTTCTGGTCTGCTGGAGTAGAAATGACCTTAATTTAGTGTTGCCATTTTATTCAAATCTCTCAGTGCCTTTACTATAAATATAGTAGCTTTATTATTGTTTCTATTTTTCATTTTCTAGAATGAAAGAAGAGAATTACTATTACTTTAAAAAATGAGCTTGCACATTGTTTCATCTTAGAGGTGATCATGCATGAACACTGTTCCAGTGATGCTGATAAAATGGCAGACATATTTACATGTTCCTAAAAAAAGGCTAGAAAAAAATTCTGGGTAAGTGACAACTTTTAGGCAGATGCTCTTAACTCTCCTGGTCATAATCACTATTAAATTGAACAAAACAATGAAAATTGGGGGGAGGGAGTATTTATACCATAAAAATTGGCCAATGCTATAAATCAGGGCTTTTCCCCAGATTGCTGGTTGTTCAAATTTATGCGCACAAATCCTAATACTCTCCCAATTACTCAAGGACTTTATTCTAGCAATTTTCTCTCTTTCTCCTTATTATTCAATTTTAATCAAATAAAAAATACACAAAAAAGGAATTTAAAGAAAAATGAAAAATGACTAACTATACCAAGTTTACATTATTCTGTTCAAGACAGCAAAACAGTTTTCAAATGTGGTGATTATATAACAAAAATATAACATATGTTCAGACATTAGATTGCATGTGAAGGGTAAAGTTGTTTTTGCTAAGGAGTTTGTAACTTGTGGAAAAAGTACCATATATCATTTATTTGGAGAATTACAACCAGAAAGGTGACCTAATTTCTATTTGCTTATCCTATCATGCAAAGAGTTTATTTTGTTTATGACAGGATACATTATGTGAATCCTTTTTCATATTCTTCTCCCATATACCTCCCTTGTGTTCAAAACCCTCCAAAGGCTAGTTTTCTTTCCAAGGAAAAGCCTTCAATGGGCTTATAGAATGCAGCCTCTATGAGAAAAAGGGACTTTGTATGCTTTGCTTACTGCTATTTAATCAGTCTGTAGAACAGACCCTGGCACATAGTAGGTGTTCATTAAATATTTTTACCAAAAGCCAGCCTTTAGCCCCAAATGACCAAAGCCTTGTTGGGGAAGATGTTGATCTCTTGTCATTTTCTTCTTTGATCATAGATTTTCTGTGGACATTATCTAAGCAATAATCTTAATTGCACAATGGTTTCAGAGACTTCAGGTGTGTGTTCAGCCAACCTGAGAAAATTGAGTTAGTCAATGAATATGCTGTCAAAAAGAACTGGTCTTTTTAATACCTAGAAAGTTTAATCATTTCCTGGAGTCTGCTAGAGAAAAAGTAAAGTGAAATTATTACATTAAAATAGGTTGAGATAAAGATACAGCTAAAAAAAAGAAGTTCATATCTGGAATACTTTTTCTTTGTAAATCAGAGTAATAGTAAAAGAGTGGAAGCTAGTATTTATCAAGTACTTATGATTTGTCTGATACTTTTCTAAGTAATTTGATTGCATTCTCTCAGTTTTTACTCATAACAACTTTATAATATAGGTAGTTTTATTCGCCCATGTAAGAGCTAAGCTGAGAATTTTAGAAACTTGCTGTGTCAGGGTTCTCCTGAAAATAGAACCAACTGGATATACACATACATATATATTAAGAGTTTATTTTAAGAAACCGGCTCATGTGATTGTGGGAGCTGGCAAATCTGAAATCTGTAGGGCAGGTCAGCCAGCTAAAAGCTCAGATACAAGTTGATATTGTAGTCTTGAGTCTGAAATCTAGAGGGCAGAAGGAAACTCAGGCATAAGTTAATGCTTCCGTCTTAAGAGAGATTTCTTTTTCTCCAGGAAACCTCAGTTTTCATGGTTCTTTCCCTGGTGGATAACCTAAACATTTACTCCTGAAGGACCTGGGTGATTAATTCTCCTGCCAAAATTGGGTTATCATGGTTTTCCATTGACTTTAATCAAAGGTCATGGTAGTAATAAGAGAAATCCTTAAGGGATATCTTGTATTCCAGACATACTTTTCCTTACCTTCATTGTGTAGTAGCCGTCCAATTTCTCTTGGTAATCAGGATCAATCACCCCAGCCAGAATAGTAACTTCCTTCCTTGCCTGTTGATTCAGAGGCATGAGGAGCCCCAAATTTTGCAACTAGAGGTAACTGTGAGTGGTGTGACTTCCATTTCCACCTCTTGATTTCTAGACTCATGAATTATGGCTATGGGGAAAATAAACCATATATCGGATGCTGATTCAGAGCATATATAGCCTTCTGGAGAGCATTGCTGCCAACCTGCACAATATTGCTACCTAACTAGCACTATAACTAAGTCCTCAAAAGGCTACTCTGCTGTTCTATCAAGCCAGTTGTTTCAAGAGGATGGGGAACATGGTAAGACCAATGAATTCCATGGGCATAAGACCACTGCCACACTTAGTTTGTTGTAAAGTGAGTTCCTTGATCACAGTGTGTGTGGGATACCATGACAGTGGATAAGGCATGCTGTAAATTCTTGGATGATAGTTATGACAGAAGCATCGTGTGCAGGGAAGGTAAGTTCATATCCAGAGTAAGTATTTATTCTAATAAGACTAAAGCACAGTTTCTTCCATGATGGAAGCAATACACTGTAATAAACCTGTCACCAGGTAGCTGGTTGATCACCCTGAGGAATGGTGCCATATTGGGGACTCAGTGTTGGTCTCTGCTAGGGGCAGATTAGATACTTAGCGGTGGCTGTGTGGTAGTTCTATTTTCAGTGTTTTGAGGAACCTCCCCAGTGGTTTTCATAGTGACTGCACCATTTTACGTTCCTACCAACAGTGTACAAACGTTCTAATTTCTTTACAAATTCACCAACCGTTGGTTTCTTTCAGATTTTTTGATAATAGCCATCCTAACATGTGTGAGGTAATATATCATTGTGGTTTTGATTTGCATTTCCCTGATGATTAGTGATATTCAACACCTTTTCATGCATCTGTTGGCCATTTGTACATCTTCTTTTGAGAAATGTGTGTCTGAATGTAACTTCACTGAGAAATTCCTATTATAATTTTTGCATCTATGTATCGATTTTATCTCTCTTTCAAAATGTACCTAAAAGTTAATGGTAGTTATTCCTGGGTCATAGAATTATGGGTAACTTAGTTTCTTCTTTATATGTGCCTATATTATAAATATTATATACAGTTAATATGTTTTACATTTTTATACAAAACACCAAAAGACAGTAAATATTGTGACTAGTTTACAATTGTAATACATATGATATAAGATAGTTGGCCAACTGTTGGGAAAATCATAATAAACAGATACAATTGTAAGCACAAACTAAACAACAATAATAACTTCACATAAAAATAATATACTAAGCTGATGAGAGAAAAATCCAGTGACAATCTAAGCAAACTTTATGTAAGCTTTGTGTGAAAGGCAACGAATATGTCACACAGCATTTTGTAGAAAATTAATGTGACTGTCAAACAACTCTACCCCAAGAGAACAAAAAGGAGATACCAACAAAATTTTATAGCAATGTTAATAGGTAATGTTAACTAACAGTAGAAGCAAAACAAACATATAAAACTGATAAAATAACTTACTTGTGATGTAGAATATCAGTAACTATTTCCTCAATCCATATATACTCACTTACCTTTGAAGATGTCTCATTAAAGATTATAGAAATTAAAGCCATTCATAAAGTATTCAAGCACAGTAAGAATAAATTATGATAATTCTTTTACTGACCTTGGTAATGTTCCAATAAATGTTTGACAGACAAGCAAATTAGTCATTATTAATGATTAATAATGTGCAGCCTGCTGTATTTCAATATTATATAGTATAATAATAAAATTGTATTGTAAATACAAGTCATATTATATCCAGCACAAAAATTATAATCTAAACAAATTTAAATTTATTAAAATGAAAAATTACCAGATTCTCTTTTTGATAATACAATACAATCTAATTCCACCACCCTGCCTGCTGAAGTCAACTTGTGAATTTTGAACACAATGCTTACCAGAAAATACATATGAAAGTAGGAGGAATTCTTAATGGGTAAAAATTTTTGTGAAAACAAATGTTATAAAAGAAATAGTGATCTCAAGAATTTATTTCTGAACTTACAAGGTAAAAATCCAAGTAAAAAATTTAGTTAGTATTCCATAAAAAGATTTACACATCTTCATCTTTTTCCCTCTCTCCAACTTGAGGGTCCAGCCTTACTCTTGATCCATACAGAAATCTTTGTGAATCTGGTAGAGCAGACATGATCTAAGCGAATAATTTGACTTTAACCTCTCTAACCTTATAGTTTACTACCCCTCTTCAAAAAAATACCCAAGAAGTGTCATGCTATATTAGAATCTTGTGAGTCAGAATTTAGCTGGTAAACCCACTTCTGTGCCTGCTGGCTGTAAGAGCTTGGACAAATTTCTTGGTGGAGTAATTTTCAATGTCTTCATCTTCATTCTCCATGTCTCTCCCCCCACACACACACCATCCATCTGTTTGTATGCAAAAACTGTATCAGGCCCTATCTATATATTGTGATATATGTAGATAGTGCCTGAAACATAGTAAACACTCAACATCAGTCACTTACTCCTCTCTCATGTTCTATTCCACATACTCATTTATTTAAGCCATTTTCCTCTTTTAAGACCCAGATAAAATCCTTCATTTTCCACTTGAATTTTGCCAACACTCCCACATCATAGTAATCTTGCCTCACTTGCCAATTAGCATTCACTCTTTGACAATGTTTGCTATGTTTGTCTTGGATATATAAATAATCACTCTCTGAACTCCATTCTAAGCATCTTGAAGAAAAGGTTTATATATTTTAAAATTCATATACCTTAGTCTAATATAGGACTTAAAGTACTTGCTCAGTAAATATTTGAGACTGAATTTAAAGAAAAGTTTACTTATTTGTACAAAAGGATCTATATGAAGCTTAGACCAAGATCTCTATGGTGCCCGGACCAAGGTCGTGTCTCTCTAGGTTTACTTTCTTATTTTACTCACTATTTATTCAACGATTTCTAAATATCAGCATAATGAAACTAGTTAACATTTACTGAGCTTCTACTATGAGCCAAGCCCTTTGCATGTATCATCTCATTTAATGATCACAGTGATCCTATGGGGATCATTAATCCCACTTGCAAATCAAAACTCATAGAGGTTAACAAAATTTCTCAAGGGCCCAAACAGTAAAGCCTGAATTAGATCTCAGTTTGCCTGACCTCCAAGCCCAGGTTCTTCTCACCATACTGCAGTACTGCAATGTCTACTTATACTCTGGTGACCCAAGTCTGTTTTCCTTCCAGGTTTCTTATAAGTGGGATTTGCACAGACTTCTTAATTTTACAGTTGTGCAGCTCTGAGTTAATGCACTTAAGTACACACACACACACACACACACACACAATACACATTCCAAAAGGTAACTATTCTCAAAAACAATAGAGTAATAAGAAGGTAAATATTTACCTGAAGATCCCCAAAGTTTACATAGAATTAGAACTCATAAGTATGCAAATTATTTGTACCAAACCCTTAGATTCTCATTCACATTTCAGCTAGTATTTCCTTTGCCATGCTGAGAATGAAAACTAAGCCAGTTGCTGAACCTCATCCTTCTTCAGTGCTACTCAAATATCAACAGAAAATTCCAGTCAAAATGAAATAATTGCTTGTGCTGTTTCCACATGTTAGTATCCAGCCTACTTTCGGGTGTGTGTAGGGGAAGTGGGGTTCACTGACCCTAAAAACCATTGTTTTTTTACCGTCTCCATAGTTTTGCTTTATCCAGAATGTTGTATAGTTGGAATCATACAGTATCTAGCCTTTTTAGACTGCCTTCGTTCACTTAGGAAAATACATCTAAGGTTTCTCTGTGTCTTTTTCTGGCTTAACAGTTCATTTCTTTTTATCATTGAATAATACCTCATTGTATGGATGTACCACAGTTTGTTCATCCACTCACCTATTGATGGACATCTTTTTTTCCAGTTTTACTGAGAAATAATTGACATACATCATTGTACAAGTTTAAGGTGTATATCTGAAGGACATCTTGGTTGCTTCCAACTTTTGGCAATTATGAGAAAACTGCCATAAATATTCATGTGCAGGTTTTTGTGTGAACATAAGGTTTCATCTCCTTTTGGTACGTACATACATAGGAGCAGAATTGATGAATCATATGGTAAGACTAATTTAAGAAATTGTCAAACTGTCTCCCAAAGTGGCCGTACCATTTTGCATTCCCACCGGAAATGAATGAGAGTTTCTGTTACTCCATATGCTCACCAGCATTTGATGTTGTCAGTGTTTTGGACTTTAGCCATCTGACACATGTGGTAAGATGGAGTTTATATATATATATATAAAAAATCTTTGTTGCTTAAAGCATTTTTCAATGCTATCTTCACTGTTTAGGGTCTAAAAATACCTGTCTCTGCCAATATTTTAAAGCTCTGAGTTTCTGGGATATCTAGTCCTGTTATTTATTACTTGCAGAGCCAACAAATTCTTTTTTGAGCTCATGTCTTTCTGCAATTCCTGGGCAAATGCAGTCAACAACAACCAATATATACATTGGCATTCTGTTTTCTGACTTCATCGCCTCAAGCTAAGAGGTCTATATATACATGATTTGCCTCCCAGGTTTCCTCAGGAGACAGATTTACCAAATATTTTCCCACAGGATAACATGAATTGTCACCACATAACATCGATTGCCTTCTTAACCACCAGCTGCTAAACCAACATCATATATTGCTTTTTCGTTTTTATGGAAGACCCTACTACTCGTGATCAACTCCTATATTAGTAAAAATAGCTAGTTTCTTCTTTTTTAAATGAATCTCCAAATCAGTGTGATTTAAAACAAAGTTTATTTCACTCATGCTGCTTGTCTGTCTTGGGTGAGCGGGGGGGGCTTTGCTCTACTTCATCCTCTTTTAGGGTTGTGGGCTGCTGGAGATTCCACCTCCTGAAATGTTGTAGTTTGCCACAACAGGAAGGAAAGAACACAACAAACGATATCTCAGTCCTCACAGGCTTCTACTGTCAGGTGACACGTCACTGCTGCTCACACTTCATTTGCCAAAGGAAGTCATGTGTCCATGCCTGTCATCAAGAAGGCTAGGACATAAAAGCCTACCCTGTGTCTGGAAGGAGAACCAGAAACATTGGTGGACAGCACCAATTATAATCACAGCAACACAGGCTGAATTTAGGGCAAGAGAAAAGCCCCACTTCAAATTTTATTAAATACTATTAAAATTTTTTTAACATCTTTATTGGAGTATAATTGCTACACAATGGTGTGTTAATTTCTGCTTTATAACAAAGTGAATCAGTTATATATATACATACGTTCCCACATCTCTTGCGTCACCCTCCCTATCCCACCCCTCTAGGTGGTCACAAAGCACCGAGCTGATCTCCCTGTGCTATGCAGCTGCTTCCCAATAGCTATCTATTTTACATTTGGTAGTGTATATATGTCATGTATATATGTCCATGCCATTCTCTCACTTTGTCACAGCTTACCCTTGCCCCTCCCCATATCCTTAAGTCCATTCTCTAGTAGGTCTGTATCTTTATTCCTGTCTTGCCCCTAGGTTCTTCATGACCATTTTTTTCCCCTTAGATTCCATATATATGTGTTAGCATACGGTATTTGTTTTTCTCTTTCTGACTTACTTCACTTTGTGTGACAGACTCTAGGTCCATCCACCTCACTACAAATAACTCAATTTCGTTTCTTTTTATGGCTGCATAATATTCCATTGTATATATGTGCAACATCTTCTTTATCCATTCATCTGTTGATGGACACTTAGGTTGCTTCCATGTCCTGGCTATTGTAAACAGAGCTGCAGTGAACATTGTGGTGCATGATTCTTTTTGAATTATGGTTTTCTCAGGGTATATGCCCAGTAGTGGGATTGCTGGGTCATATGGTAGTTCTATTTTTAGTTTTTTAAGGAACCTCCATACTGTTCTCCACAGTGGCTGTATCAATTTACATTCCCACCAACAGTACAAGAGGGTTCCCTTTTCTCCATACCCTCTCCAGCATTTATTGTTTGTAGATTTTTTGATGATGGCCATTCTGACTGGTGTGAGATGATATCTCTGTAGTTTTGATTTGCATTTCTCTAATGATTAGTGATTTGAGCATTCTTTCATGTGTTTGTTGGCAATCTGTATATCTTCTTTGGAGAAATGTCTGTTTAGGTCTTCTGCCCATTTTTGGATTGGGTTGGGTTTTTTTTTTTGATATTGAACTGCATGAGCTGCTTATAAATTTTGGAGATTAATCCTTTCTCAGTTGCTTCATTTACAGATATTTTCTCCCATTCTGAGGGTTGTCTTTTGGTCTTGTTTATGGTTTCCTTTGCTGTGCAAAAGCTTTGAAGTTTCATTAGGTCCCATTTTTTAATTTTTGTTTTTATTTCCATTTCTCTAGGAGTTGGGTCAAAAAGGATCTTGCTGTGATATATGTCATAGAGTCTTCTGTCAATGTTTTCCTCTAAGAGTTTGATAGTGTCTGGCCTTACATTTAGGTCTTTAATTCATTTGGAGTTTATTTTTGTGTATGGTGTTAGGAAGTGTTCTAATCTCATACTTTTACATGTACCTGTCCAGTTTCCCCAGCACCACTTATTGAAGAGGCTATCTTTTCTCCACTGTATATTCTTGCCTCCTTTATCAAAGATAAGGTGACCATATGTGCGTGGGTTTATCTCTGGGCTTTCTATCCTGTTCCATTGATCTATATTTCTGTTTTTGTGCCAGTACCATACTGTCTTGATTACTGTAGCTTTGTAGTATAGTCTGAAGTCAGGGAGCCTGATTCCTCCAACTCTGTTTTTTGTTCTCAAGATTGCTTTGGCTCTTCGGGGTCTTTTGTGTTTCCATGCAAATTGTGAAATTTTTTGTTCTAGTTCTGTGAAAAATGCCATAATACTATTAATTTTTAAAATTACAAATGTCTTTCCTTATCTCAATCGTGTTTCTCTAAGATAAATGTAAATGTATTGGGGTGAAACAGAACCAATGGGATATATATATATATATGTATATACATATGAGATTATTATATATAATAATATATTATAATTATTATTTTATTAATTATAATTATCTCTTATATGTATATAGGAGATTTATTATAGGATGGCTTAGGCTTCTATGGAGGCCAAAAAGCCCCACAATCTGCCGACCACAAGCTGGAGAACAAGGAGAGCTGGTGGTGTAATTCAGTCTTAGTCTAAAGGGCCAGGAACCCAGCAGAGTAAATAGTGTAACTCTTAGTCTGAGACCATAAGCTTAAGTAAAAGGAGCTCCGACGTCTGAGGGGAGCTCAAGAAGAGAGGAAAGAGAATTTGCCTTTCTTCCACCTTGCCCTTGCATTTTTTAGACCCACAAGGAATTGATGATTCTCTCCCATATGGGTGAGGAGGACCTTCTTGCTAATCTATTCCAGAATAGATTTCTAATCTGTTCTGGAAACACCCTCACAAACATAACTAGAAATAATGTTTTACCAGCTATATGGACATAGCTTAGCTCGGTCAAGTTGGCACAGAATCAACCATCGCTGTAAACTATCCTTGACAGGTGCCCCACAGAAACTGTATTACCCACTATAACTTTGGTTTCTGCTCTAAGCGAAGGCCAAGTGCAATTACAGTAACAAAATTATACTTATTTTTATCTACTTCCCTATATTGTAAAGGATCTCCAACGCTTTGCAATTTGAAAAGAGATCTTTAAGGAGTTTGCTTTTTTATTCATCAGAAAGGGACTATCAGACAGATACAGTGCTGCAGGATGGTTTAATAGTAACAGGAATTAAACCAGACAGTATGAAAACATTCAGACCAGGGTAACCTATTAGACATATGATAAAATAAAGCCCATTCTAGATAGTTGCTTCTGCCTGGCTTAGATTAATTTTCCAAGAGAATTAGGGAATAAGAATTGTTCTCTGCCCGATTTAAAGAAGAAAGGTGCAGAAAGTGAACACTAGCATTTTAAAAGCGTGTGTATACGTATTTTTTCTAAAAAAGAAAAACAAACCCAAAGGTGTTGATCAAACAGAGCCACATTTTAATTCTAGCAATGTAAATAAGCCACTTCATTTTCAAACCCAAGATTATTGCTTTAATAGTCATGCTTAGTTTAAAACTTGCAGCTGTTAAAATCATAACTTATTTTAATAATGTTGGTTGTTCCAAAATAAGAAAATTGTGTCAGACTATTTCAATTAATTCACTTGGAAATGAAAATTAGAAGTAAACATTGAAAGATATTCCCAATTATTGTAATTCTTTATTCACACAGAACACTATTCTTAGAATTTAAAAGAACATCAAATACCTATTATCTGATTTTCTGTAGTGTGTGAGGCAGAATCCATATTGTTCCTTTCCCTGCAGAATAGAAAGGTTTCAGCAGAAAAAACAAGTTCCTCTTCCTGAAAATGTATCCTTCCTCTTGTACTCTGGATCCTGCCCTCTCCCAAACTGGCATTTATCCATTCTTTCACATATTCTGCAAAATTGTATTGAGATCCTACTATGTACTGAGCCCTGTGCTTGGCATTGAGAATACAATAATCCTAGAGAATATGCTTGAGAAAACAGCAGAAACTTGCCATACAGTGCAACCTGGCAGTCGGCTCCTGTCCTCCATCCAGCTCCCCTTCTCAAACTGAAGCAGATCAAAGCTTTTGTTTCCTGGGGGGAAGAGAAGTATATGGAAGGTGGTTGGAGTCAGGCAGGGAAAATGCAGGCACTGCTGATTTTTATGTTTTCAGTATTTTTCAGTCCCAGTCTCTCAAGGGCCAGATGACTAGGAATATTGGAATTGCAAGTGCTGTCCTGAAGTCACAGCCATATTCAGGTCCTAGAATCATCTTCATGCGTACTTAAGCCAGAGTAGAGAGCAGCTATAAGATGGTACCAAACAATAGCCAGAACAAATTGGATTTGGACCTTGCAGACAGACCCCTGGAATTTAGGGTGGTTGCTGTGCAGGCTTGGACTTCGTTTCATTAATCTTGCTATAAAGTGACCCCCACATACTAGGTTATTTAATTTGGGGATCTGCTTATAATATTAGAGTGGGGTAAATTACCGAACAGGCACCTTTTTCCTTTGTGACACAATGCAAACAAGAACAAAGGAATGAACGAAGATGCTGATAGTTCCAGCATTGGTGACAAGGAATTGAGGAATTTTCTATCTACTGAGTTCTATTTTCTCTGTGATTCAGGAAGCAAGTTCATCTGATGAGAATGGGGAAGCAAATATATTAAAACATACTCAAGTCTTTCACAACTTAAAAACAAAACAAAACAAAAACTTTCCCAGTCCCTATGCTTTTCCTTCCTCAACCTTCTTCAACAGATGCTTCTTTCCCTGCTGAGACTCTTTAAACTCTTCTACTTCCTGACTTGTCCCTGGCTTTACTTTTACTTAATTTGTTTTACTTGTTTTCTTTGACCCAGCATGGCATAAGTGGTATCTTTGTCTCTCAGTTCTAAATTTCAGTTTATTGGAAACAAGAACCTGACAGGGCCAGCTTGGCTCAATTGGACCCACTAAAGCATTCAGCTGTGGCCAGAAGTCAAGTTATATAATCCTGGTGGCCATACCCTGAGTATAGAGACTATTTCTGGAAATAAAAGAAATTGTTGTAAATCAAATAGCCGGAAAATGTATATCTGTGGCACATTCAACCTTTCCCATGGCCTCTGTGTTCCTAGTATTATTTATTTTCAGGAGATTCTTTCTCAGTCTTTTTATTGGGCTCTTTTGCCTCATCCTGAAATGCTAGTATTTTCCAGGATTCTCTTCAAGGTCCTCTTCTCTTCTCACTCTGCGACCCTCTCCTGGGTGATTTCATCCTCTCTCAGGGATACAATCAACACTGATCCAGTGATGACGCCTAAATCTATACCTCTTTTACAGATCTCACTCCTAAGTGGCAGGCTGTAAAACACCACCAAGAACAGAGCTGAGAGGTTGTAGCGCAAAATCTTGATGACATCAGAAGGGTCAAAACCCTGGATTTAGCTGGCCTGAAACTAGATCTGTCCCTAGGATGTTTTGTAATAAGAATTATTCTTGCTTAAGCCAGATTGAACTGGGTTTCTGTTACTTACAACCAAATATTATTTGACTGATTCAGTGATATTGTTTTAAGCTGGTTTCTTCCTCAGTGCTTCCTCTTGCCATTTGTCCAGAGATCCTTTCTTGGTCATTTCTTTCTTTTTCTCCCAAGGTCAGGCTGATAGCAATCACAGAAAACACTCTTAATGCCCTTCCAGAAACATTCTCACTTTCTTATTATCACGATCTTCCTTTCCCAAATCAACACACACATTCATACACACACTCAAAATGCTAGTTATCGTTTCACTCTTAATTAATAAACAGTTCATTTGAGAATGTGTAGCTATCAAAGTTAATCTAAACACAGTTCTCTGTTTTCACTAGAGATAGAGATAAGGTTTTAGCATGACCTGTAGTAAAACAAAAACTCAGGAAACCTGAGACTCCTCCCACTTATTTTGACAATAAAACTAGATGGGAAAATACATGTTTTTTAAAGTATTTCTGCCTTTTTAGTTCTTCCCTAATAAAAATTATAATACCTACTCCTCATAGTGTTGTTACAAAAGTCTAACTAGTAAGAGCAGAGAAATGCTTTGAACCATGAGAAATTGCTCTTCCACAATGACATCTTAAAAGAGGTAGATACACATTTAAAAGTAAAATTAGGTGATATTAAATGAACAAGATCTTAAAATAAATACACATATAAATACTTACCTATATGCCCTTTTTATCTTGAAATATACAAGAATATTTGCATTCTTGTTCATCTAGACCATAATTTTTTTTTTTTTTTTTTTTTGCTGTACGCGGGCCTCTCAACTGTTGTGGCCTCTCCCGTTGCGGAGCACAGGCTCTGGACGCGCAGGCTCAGCGGCCATGGCTCACGGGCCCAGCCGCTCCGCGGCATGTGAGATCTTCCCGGACCGGGGCACGAAACCATGTCCCCTGCATCGGCAGGCGGACTGTCAACCACTGTGCCACCAGGGAAGCCCTAGACCATAATTTTGTAAATAAAACTTTGCAGATTCTTTTCATGTATTTACAAATATAGGAAACTGCAAACTGTATGGAATTCATATACATTATAGCACTGCAACATGTGTACAAATGATTTAATTTAAAAGGAAAGGAACTCAGCCATTATTTAATACTATACAGACATATTTGTATCTTGACTGCATGAATATTGATCTAGCCAGAACTGCAAAGTTGGATTGATCATAAATATATCTGGTTTCAGTATATAGATTATTTTGTTTTAGATACTGAGTGCAACATAATAAGAAGTTGTAAGCAGGTCCAGAACAATGCTTTAGAATACTCCCAAGCGATTCCTAATGCATCAAGTAAAAATAAAATTCAGTACAAATTAAAAATAGATAATACATTTTACTTCCAAAATATGTCTTACCTATAGAGTATATCCCAAAATAACCTCTCAGTAAGAGTTACAATCTTCATAGCAACCTTAATTATTAATTTCTTTTTTATTTATGTAAAATAGTGTCAAAAAGGGAGCTTTTTAAAATTAGGACTGGATAATAATTGTCTTGCATTATAAACAAATCCTTCTTAAAACTAATTTCATTAAGCTAAATTTCTCATTGCTTTTAAACTGTATAGCTGCCTTTAAAATAATTTATTAATAAGAATTCAGAAGGATAACACCAAAAGAACAAGTAGAATAAAAAATATATTGATGTAGTGGAAAGAATAGAAAGAGACTGAAGTCTTAGTACCTGGTTTAGTTCTTGAATTAGCTAGCTTTGTTGACTGAAAAAAAAAAAAGTACAACCCAAAGGTTGAGAATTATATTTTATTTTGCAGACTTACTGAGGACTTTAGCCCAGGATACTGCCTCTCAGATAGCTGTGAGGCATTGTTCCAAAGAGGTACAAAGAAGCCAGGATACATAGGTGTTTTTGATGGAAAAAAAGAAAGTAGTCAAACATCAAAAGATTACTATTAATCACAGAAACAGACATTTAAAATTAATGATTTCAGTACTTTTCTATGTATGGGAAGATGCAAGATTCTAAGCTTGAAATTATTCCCTTGATATGTACCTTAACTATCTAGGACCAGTATCCTGCTTTTCTCCATCCTGAATTTCCCTCAGCGTACATCATCAGGGGCAACTGCAGTGGCTGATGGCCTTATGGCTGCAACATCCTTTTTTTACTGAAATGACAGGTGACATTCTTTGTCCACAGTTGTATGACCTTGTCCTAGTCACATGCTTTCCTTGGGCCTCAGTTTTCTCACCTGAATAAAGAGGATGTGAGTTTTCATCAAGAAAACCTCTACTCATCCTAAGTTGCATTTTAAGTATGTCAGTTATTATTGAGTGCAGTAAGGAGAGGAATTAATACACGATGAAAGCACATGCTCAATCTTAGGCAACATTACAAAGAAAAATAAAAGATAAAAATGTTCCCAAAAGAAGTTCTCTCATCTTTTGAAATTGTCAAGTGTATTTATGAAAGGATTAGCTCTCGTTTAATCTTAAGAAATGGGGAAATGTGCTTACTCACATATTGTGGATTATTTTTCATGTTCTGCTGTATTTTTCTTTACTAAATTATGTGCTTTTTATTATTCTTCCTCTAAATAGTTAAGAATTTAGAAATTTGGCCTATAGCTGGGAAAAATGAAAAAGCCCTAGGTGACCTAAAATTGTTTAGCATGCATTTGTATTCCACTTTAAGAAAGACAGTAAATCAAAGAAGAGTAAGTAAAAAGTGGCCTGGGGCAACTTTAACTGATGCACCAATGGCACACAGGATTCACGAGCTGCTTTGTACAACTATCATTTTTCTTTCTATTGAAAAGCAAATGCTGCAGGATCCACTTAAACATTAGTCTTGTCAAATCTATGCTGGATTTCTCTTTTTTCCTGGAGGCACTTATACTAACAAAATATCATTATTATTTTTGAAGGAGCTGAGACTGGCTCTGTGCTCAAGATGCCAAAGTAATTTAGTCACTACCAAATGAATCGTTTGGCATCATACAAACATAGATTCATTTGGGGTAGTCTAAGTCTTTTGAAATTGTTCAGGAATAAAACATAATCCACCAGTCAAAAAGAAATAAAGTCAGGCTTTAGTGCAAAAAAAGGTTAGGACAATAGTCATTTGGGAATAGAGTAACACCAAGCTTACTAAGAAGAGTTATTTTAACAGCAAAGAAAGGCAATTTAGTCCATTTAGTGGGGGAAAACTCTAATGAGACTTTAATAATAGAAGAAATATACATCTCCAGGCTTAAGTGGGATACCCCATCAAATCCCTGGCAATGAATTTTAAAGCTACACTTCCTCCATACCTGCTATCCTGCCTGTGTTCATTCACATAGTAATTATGAAACATCTACTATATGCTAGATGCTTGCAGCTTATATGGAGATGAAAAAGGTAGCATCTGATTTGTAGGTTGATAATTGTTGTGACATGGTTATGCACAGTATGCTAAGAGATAAAAAGAGTGACATTTGGCTAATGTTGGAACTTCATAGAGGATGACCTAGAGAAGGAAATTACTGACCTAAGCCTTAAAGACAGATAGGAGTTTCTCCAGTTAAATAAGGGACATCTGACTATTCCAAGGGAAAAGGACATCTTTCAGTAAATAATAATTGAGTCAGAAAACTCCTGGAAGATAGGTTACATGTACCAGAAGAGTGATAGATGAAGTTTCAGAGGCAGGGGTCAGATCATGGAGAGCCTTGTAGATTAAACTAAGAAACTTTTATTTTGAACACTGTGGGGAGCCATTGGAGGAATATAAAAAACAGAGTAACAAGATTTTGATTTTTCTAAGACTTTATTTGTATGCAGAGTTTAACCTTCTATTCATACACTCAGCAAATATTTGTGGAACATCTGTGAGAATGTACTGTATCAGGAAATAAATATGCAACTATAAATCAGAAAGTCAGGGTCCCTGCCCTCATGGAGTTTATAGTTCCTCAAAAGAGATAGATAGCTAGTTGCTTATTATTTAAGAGGTTATTTCAATAAAAATGGTGAGAAGTGATGTGGGGGGGGGTCACAATTCAGTCAGTAGCAACAGGCACTGTTGAGAAGATAGAGAAGAAGAAGTGCAAAATAGGAATAGAAGTAACAGAATTTGGTTATCCTGATGACCTAAACACAGGTAAGATCTTTAACAATAACTATGAAGCTGATAAAGAGATATCTATTGAGTGGCTACTCTTTTCAGGCACTGAAACAGGCACTGTATTTTACTCAATGCTCATGAAAACTCTGTAAGGTATATATCATATGCTAATTTTATCAAAAATTAAGGATGGTATAGATTTCAAAAATAACCTCAATACTTCACAGCTCCTCCCCTTAAGAGATGAAGCCTATTTCTCCACAAGGCTTGGTCCTGTGGCTTTCTTTGACCCCTAGAAGGCAATGGGAGTGATGTCATACCAGTTCAGAGCCTGGACCTCTGTTTTGTGTGCCCCCCTTCATCCATATGCCCATGACTCAAAGTAAACATTAAAGATAACAGGATGAATGAACAAAACCGGGAATGGACACCAACCATGAAGCGTTCCTAAATCTGGATTTGGTGGACTTACTTTCAGATTCTCAGAAAAGATCCTACTCTTTGCACAAGTTTCAAATCTCATATCTTTTGTTTCTGGGCACACATGTCACTCCCCACCTTTACCACCATAGCATTTCATTCTTCAGGCAAATTCAGAGACCATTTGGATCCCGAGCAAATGTTCATGCTTGTGAATAAATCAAGATTTACTAGCATTTTTTAGGATTCTCTGCGAAGTTCTTGTGGTACAAGTGTCTCTCATTGACAGTGAACCTCTGATGGTGTTTCACAGACATTTTAAAATGTAATTCTCTGGTCATGTAATTGTTTACCATAATAACTGTGAAACAAGAATCATGCCACAGAGCCATACATAGAAGAGTATATCAGAGCTAGAAGGGTAATTAAAGAAAATATATTGTAACTCCTTTCACAGATGAGAAAACTGAGGAGTTTCAGAAAACAGATGAGGTTCAGAAATACCATCACCAACCCAAAGTCATACAGTTCATTAGTCAGAGAGGTAGAATCAAATACAGGTCTTTCGAAGTTCTGTCCAGTGCTTTTTCAACTATAAAAAGTACTGCTTCTAATCAGTGATTCATAAATAAAAGGGGAAACCAAAACAGGCACTTTCATTTCCCTAGGCAATTTTCAAGCCCTACAACATTAAAGTACAACTAAATGAAAAGAATCAAACAATGCAAGAGCATATGGGGAAGGAAACAAAATGAAACAGTCCTTTCTTAACAAGCCACATTTTCAACCCTTTTCTTGAAAAGCAAAAATCAATTTTTATATAGTTCATGAGAGAGATAAAATTCAGTCGAGACTATTTTTAAACAAAATCAAATATTCAGGAGTGCAGTTGATACACACTTTAAAGAATTTTTTTTTAAATAAGTGTTATAGAACAATAATTAGTGCCTAAAAAATAATCATTACTGAAATAAAATGATTGTGATTATCTTTCCCAAGGTAGTATTACCTGCAATAATCATTCTATGTTTTTAAAAATAGTAACAACTTTTGAAGTTTATACAACTACTCCTATTTCACCTGAATTTTCTGAATTGTACTACCTAAAAATACAATGAAATGAGCTTTTCCTAAAATTCTCAAAATGGTGCATACAATTATCTCATTTATTTTTTACAATGAGAATTTTTGTAGTTTTGCAATTGTGGGATGAGAAGTTTCAATGGCTTTTTGAAGGTTACTTAGAAGACCTGGAATAAATATAGAAATAGAAGAAAGCTGGTGATTCTGTAGGTATACTATGGGGTGCCTTCCCAGCCAACACTCCTCTGAGAAGCATCCCCAGACCCAGGCTCTGATAAAGGGTTGAACTGCCCTCTTATGCACCTGTGACTTCCCTGCAAACACAATTGATGGGAACAAAAATGGGCATATATTCCAAAATAACCTAATCTTATTGTTTCTCTTGGAAATTTATGTTTTCTGATTCAGGGCCTTAGTTTGTGGGTATTGATTCTTTGAGTTACAAGGTATTGTTCAGTTGGTGTTTAAACTGGTGTCATAGAAACCTAGAGTCACCATGAGCTACAAAGAGACTCATCGACAAGCTTGTCTATCTAAAGAGAAAGAATGAAGCCAATATGCAGTACACAGCCTGAGAGAAATAACTAGGAGAGAGAATTCAAGTGTAAGAAAGAGAGAATAACAAAAGAACAGGAGAGAGGCTACTTATAAACCTAGCACATATGAAATTAGCTGTATTCTTTGCAACTGGGTTCTTTGAGTCCTCTGGTTCCTAAGTGCTTCACAGACATATCAGTTAGGATTGTACAGAGCTAATAAATTGGGTCCCTAGTTTGGAACCAATGGAGAGACAAACTTGGAAGCATAACAGAAATCAAATTGTCAGCTTTAATTAGTGATCAAATCTAAGTTGGAGAAGGGCAACCTTCTAATAACGTATCCTAAATTTGTCAGATTTACATACCCAGTCGCAAACCTAAAAGGAATTCTGCAGGTCTCTCCCATGAGTACCTGATCCTGAAGAAGAAGGCATAGATAATATAGTTCTCTGTACTCAGAGGGCAGGAAGCAGTGGGTGATCTGCATACATTCAATGTGTTCTTCCAAATTCACTAAATAATGTCATGTCTACTTCTCTGTGATGTTAGGTCTCATCCAAGATATTCTTCTTTAATTAGCCTGGGTGTTACCAAGGCACTGGTACTATCTAAAGCTCCCCAGGTGATTCTAATGTACAGCTCATCCTAGGAACCTCCTTTCTAGGGAAGACTTGCTAAAGAAAGGAGTGGCCACTCTCAGCTATAGGACTTGATCATTTGACTTATGATCTACCTAGGATGTGATTTTCCCTCTCAGGTGAGCACATCAGCATTTTCCTCAGAGTTATCCCACTACTATAACCAAAAGGCTCCAACCAAAATACCAATGGCTTCTTTTTGGACTATCTTTGATCTGATGATGGGTAAGATATATCCCACAAAAAGCTGCACAACCCATCCTATAACTATTTTAATATATCAGTCAAATTAACTCCAAGTGTTGCTCAATCCAATGTAATACCCTTTACTATTTCCCAACCCAGAGTATGTCAGTTCATGTCATTATAGTTCATCAGTTTCTGCAATAAGATTAAATGGGTTTAAGTTTACTAGTGATAAAATAACAACTAAGATATGCTCCATATTTGAATATAAATCCCTTCCATTATTAATTCACAGGAAGGTATGAGAAAAGCAGTCCAAAGAAATCTTACGTTTAAAATTGAAATAATTTATTCATATGAAAGAATTTAAAGCCTGATGAATTTAAAGTCCTACCCAATTTCTTATTCCATTTAATCTCTGCAAGAAGAGGTCTGGATACTTGCAGCTATAGTATCAGTTTTTGTCTACTGAGAAAACTATAAATCCCGTAGCACCAATAAAGTTGAGCTTATCTCTGCCAAAGTCTCCAATGTGCCTTATTTAAAAAAATGATAGGTATCCACCATTATAGTATTATACAGAGTAGTTTCACTCCCTTAAAAGTCTCCTGTGTTCCACCTACTCATCCCTTCTTTCCTCCAACCACCCCCTGGAGACTGCCGATTTTTCTACTGTCTCCACGGGTTTGCCTTTTCACATGAATACCCTAGTTGGATCATCAGAGCATAGCCTTAACAGATTGGCTTCTTTCACTTACCACTATGCATTTGAGATTCTTCCATGTCTTTTCACGGAGCTCATTTATTTTTATTGAAGAATAAAATTTCAACATATAGATATATCACAGTTTGTTTATCCATTTACCTATTGAAGGACATCTTGGCTCAGAGTATTTTAATGTCCAGTCAGAGTTAAAAATCACTGCTGTAGACCACAGCAGAAATTCAATGGTTTTTGAAGGAAGGAGAACAAATGGGGAAAATATTTATTTTAGCTATGGTGGGAAGTCAGACACTCAATGTCAGTGTATATTTAAACATACTTTTAAGAAACACAATCAGGAGAAAGTTCTCATTGAGGAGTTAATATTTTTCACTAAATGTTTTTCATTTAGAGCTGGGAAAGCCACCTACTCATACTGTTTTCTCATGCAACATTTGAGCTATTGTTGCCTTCTTACTAAGTCTAGAAGTGCACTGCTACCAGTTCCAGTCACCATATGCTGTTTTACTGTCTCCCCATCTAGACTTTAAATTTGATTCAATCCTTTCTAATTTATTTCTCTTTGGGGCTCTATGCTTTCACACTATTATGTAAGCAAGCATTTTAGTCCTGTGCTTTAGGTCATTTAATAAGGGTAGAGACTTTTGAAATCTGTGGCATAAGAAAGGCTTCCTCTAGTCTTCTCATTTGTTTCAACTGGAGAATCACCGTCAGCATATTTCTAAGGTAAAACATCTCTGTTTTTTTCTGTACCTTGTGACCCCAGAGGCTTAGGATGGACCAACTTCTGTCAGGTGATCTTGAATACATTATCCTGTACAGCTTCAGAAAGTCCCTGGCCTTGTATGTCATTGCTCTTTTTGTTGTTGTTTTTGTTTTCAAACAGCTTTATTGGGATATAATTCGCATACTGTATGATTTATCCGTTTAAAGTATACAATTCAACATTTTTAAGTATATTCACTAAGTTCTGCAACCATCGTGAAAATCTAATTTAGAACATCTTCAATCCCCCTGCTATATAATGCTGTTATGAACATTCATATACAAGTTTTTGTGTGGTATATATTTTCATTTCATTTGAGTGTATATCTAGGAGTTGAATTTCAGGTCATATGGTAATACTGTGTTTAAATTTCTGAAGAACCGCCATTCTGTTTTGCAAAATGGCTGCACCATTATACACTATCCCTAATGATGTATGAGTTCCAATTTCTCCACATCCTCGCCAAATTTGTTATTGTCTGTCTCTTTTATTATAGCCATCTTAACGAGTGTAAAGTAGTATATCAGTGTGCTTTTGATTTGATTTGCATTAATGATGTTGAACATCTTTATATGTGCTTATTGGTCATAAGTATATCTTCCTTGGAGAAAATGGCTGTTTAAATTATTTGCCCATTTTAATTGCATTATATGTCTTTTATTATTGAAAAATAAGTCCTTTTTAAATATCTGGATACAAGTCCTTTGTCAGATATACGATATGCAAATGTATTTGCCTGTCTATGAAACTTATTTTACTTTATTTTCTTGATGGTGTCATTTGAAGCACAAAAGTTTTAACTGATGTAGTCCATTTTTTTTCTTTTAGCATTTGTGCTTTTGGTGTAGTACCTAAGAAACCATTGCCTAACTCATGGTTGTTAAGATTTACTCCTATGTTTTCTTCCAGGAGTTTTATATTCATAGTCCTTACATTTAGGTCTATGATCAATTTTGAGTTATTTTCATTTTATTGTACTGTGTTGTGTTATATTGTGTTTTTTTGCATGTGATTTGAGGTAGGGTCCCACTACACTCATTTGCACGTGGTCATCCAATTTTCATAGCAACATTTGTTGAAATGACTATTATTTCACCATTTAATTTTCTTGGCACACTTTTCAAAAATAAATTGACCATATGTTTATAATTATGTCAGTACCACTGGAATAACTAACTGTCTTGATTACTATAATTTGCAGTAGGGTTGAAATCAGAAAGTTTAAGCCCTCCAACTTTGTTCTTCTTTAAAGAGTTTTTTGGGTGTACACACATGCACGCACACGTGCGTACACACACACACATCTTCTTTATCCATTCATCTGTTGCTGGGCACTTGAGTTGCTTCTATTTCTTAGCTATTATGAATAGTGCTGCAATGAACATAGGGGTACATATACATTTTTGAATTAATGTTTTCATTTTCTTTGGATAAATTCCCAAGAGTAGAATTGCTGGATTGTATGGTAATTCTATTTTTAATTTTTTGAGTAACTGCTCTACTGTTTTCCATAGTGGCTGCACCAACTTATATTCCCAGCAATAGTACACAAGGATTCTCTTTTCTTCACATCCTTGTCAACACTTATTTGTTATCTTTTCGATAAAACCCATTCTGACATGTGTGAGGTGATATCTCATTGTGGTTTTGATTTGGATTTCCCTGATGATAAGTGATGTTGAGCATCATTTCATGTGCCTGTTGGCTGTCTGTATGTCTTCATTGAAAAAATGTCTATTCTGGTTGTCTACCCTTTTTTAAATTGAGTTGTTTGGTTTTTGATATTAAGTTGTATGAGTTTTGTGTATATTTTGGATATTAACCCCTTATCAGATATATCATTTGCAAACATATTCTCCCAGTTAGTAGGCAGACTTTTCATTTTGTTGACTTTTTTTGCTGTGCAAAAGCTTTTTAGTTTGATATAGTTCCATTTGTTTGCTTTTGTTTCCCTTGCCTGAAGAGACATACCCCCTGAAATATTGCTAAGACTAATTTAAAAGCGCATACTGCCTATTTTCTTGTAGAAGTTTTGTGGTTTTAGGTCTTAAATTTAAGTATTTTATCCGTATTGAATTTATTTTTGTAAATGGTGTGAAAAAGTAGTCCAGTTTGATTTTTTTACATGTAGCTGTCCAGTTTTCCCAACACATATATTAAAGAGGATGTCTTTTCCCCATTGTATATTCTTTCCTTCTTTGTCATAGATTAATTGACCATATAAGTGTGGGTTCATTTCTAGGCTCTCTATTCTGTTCCATTGAACTATCTTTCTGTTTTTGTACCAGTACCATATTGTTTTGATTACTGTAGCTTCGTAGTATACTTTGATATGTCCGTTGATGTAAGTGGGGTGTTAAAGTCCTCCAGCTTTTTCTTCTTTCTCAAGATTATTTTAGCTATTTGGGGGTCTTCTGTATTTTCATACAAATTTTATATTTGTTCTAGTTCTGTGAAAAATGCCATGGGTATTTTGATAGGGATTGCATTGAATCTATAGATTGCCTTTTGTAGTAGTATGGTATAATTACCTACATAATTACCTTTAGTGGCACTCTGTTCTTTCTTATGATTTTGCAGTACTCTCTGTCACTTGCTTTCAGTCTCTTAATATTTCTTTTAAGGTTGATCTACTCACAACAAATTCTCAGTTTTTGTTTATCTGGGAATGGCTTTATCTCACCCTCATTTTTGAAAAATAGTTTTACTAGACATAGCACTCTATGTTTTACAGTTGCTGCTTTTGTACTTTGAATGTCATCCCACTGCCTTCTGACCTCTATTGTTTCTGATGAGCAGTCAGCTTGATGTTATGATTCCTTTTTCTCTTGTAGTTTGTTGAAGTTCTTGACTGTCGTGTATGCATATTTTTCATCAAATTTGGGAAGGTTTCAGCCTTTATTTCCTTAATTGTTTTTTCTCTCTTGCTTTCCTCTCCTTCTGGTAATACTATTATATACATTGGTGTGTTTAATGGTGTTTCACATTTCTCTTGAGACTCTGTTAATTTTTTTTTGTTTTTTTCACATCTTTTAAAAAAATTTTATTGAAGTATAGTTGATTTACAATGTTGTGTTAATTTCTGCTTTGCAGTAAAGTGATACAGTTATGCATATATATATTCTTTTTCATATTCTTTTCCATTATGGTTTATTACAGGATATTGAATATAGTTCCCTGTGCTATACAGTAGGAACTTGTTGTTTATCCATCCTATATATAATTGTTTGCATCTGCCAGTCCCAAACTCCCAATCAAACCCTCACAGACCACTCCCCCTTGACAACCACCAGTCTGTTCTTTATATCTGTGAGTCTGTTTCTATTTTGTAGATAAGTTCATTTGTGCCATATTTTAGATTCCATATATAAGTGATATCATATTGTATTTGTCTTTCTCTTTCTGACTTACTTCACTTAGTATGATAATTTCTAGGTACATTTATGTTGCTGCAAATGGCATTATTTCATTCTTTTTGATGACTGGGTAATATTCCATTGTGTGTGTATATATATATACATATATATATATATATATACACATATATATACACCACATCTTGTTTATCCATTCATCTTTTGATGGACATTTAGGTTTTTTCATGTCTTGGCTATTGCAAATAGTGCTGCTATGAACATAAGGGTGCAGGTATCTTTTCAAATTATAGCTTTGTCTATGTATATTGAGTGGGATATCTGGATCATATGGCAACTCTATTTTTGTTTTCTGAGGAACCTCCATGCTGTTTTCCATAGTGGCTGCACCAATTTACATTTTCACCAACAGTGTAGGAGGGTTTCCTCTTCTCCACACTGCCTCAAGCATTTGTTATTTGTAGACTTTTTAATGATGGCCATTCTGACTGGTGTGAGGTGGTCCCTCACTGTAGTTTTGATTTGCACTTCTCTAATAATTAACGATGATGAGCATCTTTTCATGTGTCTATTGGCCATCTGTATGTCCTCCTTGGATAAATATCTATTTAGGTCTTCTGTGAATTTTTTGATCGGGTTGTTTGTTTTTTTGTTGAGTTGTATGAGCTATTTGTATATTTTGGAAATTAAACCCTTGTGGGTTGCATTATTTGCAAATACTTTCTCGCTGTCTGTAGGTCGCTTTTTATTTTGTTTATGGTTTTCTTTGCTGTGCAATAAGCCATTTTGTGTTTATTTTTGTTTATGGTGTGAGGGTGTGTTCTAACTCATTGATTTGCATGTGGCTGTCCAACTTTCCCAACATCACTTGCTAAGAAACTGTCTTTACCCCATTTTATATTCTTGCATCCTTTGTCGAAGATTAATTGACCGTAGGTGTGTGGGTTTATTTTTGGACTCTCTATTTTCTTCCATTGATCCATATACCTGTTTTTAATGCCAATACCACACTGTTTTGATTACTGTAGCTTTGTAGTATTGTCTGAAGTCTGGGAGGGCTATGCCTCCTACTTTGTTCTTTTTCCTCAGGATTGCTTTGGCAATTCTTGGTCTTTTATGGTTCCGTATAAATTTTAAGATTATTTGTTCTAGTTCTGTGAAAAGTGTCATGGGTAATTTGATAGGGATTGAATTAAATCAGTAGACTGCTTTGGGTAGTATGGCCATTTTAACAATATTAATTCTTCCAGTCTGTAAATGCACTTCTATAAGTGCATGGGATATCTTTCCATTTCTCTGAATCACCTTCAGTTTCCTTTATTAATGTTTTATAGTTCTCAGCAAATAAGTCTTTCACCTCCTTGGTGAGGTTTATTCTTAAGTTTTTTTTTTTTTTTTGATGCAGTTTTAAAAAGGATTGTTTGTCTACATTCCCTTTCTGATATATCATTGTTAGTCTAAAGAAATGCAACTGATTTCTGTATGTTAATCATGTTTACTGCTACCTTCCTGAATTCATTTATCAGTTCTAGCAGTTTTTGTGTGGGAGCCTCTGTTAATTTTTCTTAATTCCTTATTCTCTCTTTTAGATTACGTAACTCTATTGCTCTTTCTTCAAGTTCTTTGATTTTTTTTAAGTTCTGTCATCTCAAATCTATTGTTGAGCCATTCTAGTGAAGTTTTCATTTCAGTTATTGTATTTTTCAACTATAGAACTTTAATTTGGTTCCTTTTAAAAATTTCTATTCCATTATTGATGTTCAATATTTTATGAGATATAAAAGAGATACCATGTTTTAATTCTTTAAGCTTTGCTTCCTTTAGTTCTTTGAATATATTTGCAATATCTGCTTTGAAGTTTTTCTTCTGCTTAGTCCACTCTCTGGTCAATTTCAAAAACCTATTCTACTGCTAATTTTTTCCTTATGTATAAGTCACACTTTCCTGTTTGTTATCATGTTCCATTATTTTTGTTGAAAACTGGACATTTTTTGATAATATATTGTACAAGTTCTAGATACTTATCACCTCTGGGAATTGTTACTTGCTAGGTCATTAGTTTATTTGTTTAGTGACTTGGAAAAAATGATTCTATAAAATGTATTTCCCCTGCAGTATGCAGACTCATGTTTGTTGCTCATGTCCCCCAACCCTTTATTTTCTTAAGCCTGGCCACTTGGGTCAGCACAACCACTTATTGGTCAAAGGTTACACATGAGCCTCCTTAGCCAGTTAGGTTTTTGTTGAATGGGTTTGTGTGGTTTGGAGACTATCACATTTCAGGGATTTTATATTTCTTCCCATGTTCAGCCAGGAATGATAGCTTGAAGTTTCTTTCTCTGATCACTACGAAGAGAATGCAGCCTTGGGCATGCACATGGTCTTTGCGATTTCCAGGGATGACTGTGGTATTATTTAAAAACTTGGCTTTTGAGGAGTCACCCCTGGTTAGAGTCACTTATTCTGTCAGTGTTCAGTCAGAAGTTGTGTTTTAGCCCCTGTGAAACTTCAGACAGACACTGTTGATCTGTGTGAGGCTTGGGGTATGCTTTCAATTCTTGCCCTGACTGTTCTTGAGTGGGCTCAGCCTAGTATATGTGCTTTCCAAATCCTAGTGTTGTCTATGATCCCAGGAGGGCTTTTATTGACTGTCTCTTTCCCTAGTTCTCTTTACTAAGCTTCTGGCTACCCTGCCATTTTGTTTGTATGAGAGCTACTGGTGTCTTATCCTTGAAGCTTGCAATAATGTCATTGTGTTTTTTTCCACTACTACAGCCCTGAAAGATGGATTTTTTTTTGTAATAGGAAATTATTTCCTTTTATTTGTTTACAAATAATATCTATCACTTCATTGTGAGTGAAATGACATTGAGGCTCCGATATCTAAAGCTATATTCAAAATTCAGTAATTACAATTCCAGAGCAGGTTGGTTGAAGGTTACTCTTGACTTTGAGGCATGTATGCCCGGCATGAACAATCGTAGTTTAAAATGTCATCAGAGCTCTATAGCACTACATGGAACTCAATTCTCTTTATGAATAAAAACTTAGGCCTCAGTTTGTAGATTCAACTGAGAAAAAATTTAAGAAGCTGAACAATTATTTCTCACCTTAATGTCTAAAGACCTATTTAGGAGAGATTCTCTGAAGTAAGCAGAATTGATAAGATGGCCTCTCCCTGACTCCAAGATTTCTGGCCCCTAATGTATACAACTTCTCTCAGTTATTCAAACACTAATATAAGTGCTACTGTGAACGGATTTAGCAGATAATTAAAATCCCTAATCAACTGGCTTTAAATTGGGGAGATTATCCTAGGTGAGTCTGACCTGATCAGGTAAGACCTTTAGTAAAGTGAAGTGATAAAATTTCCTTTTTATTTAAAGGCTGAATAACATTCCATTAATGTATATGTCAGATTTTCTTTATCCATTCATCTGTTGACAGACATTTAGGTGGTTTCCATATCTTAGCTATTGTGAATAATGCTGTAATGAACATAAAAGTGTACATATCTCTTCAACATCCTGATTTCAGTTCTTTAGGACATATATTCAGAAACAGGATTGCTGGCTCGTATAATAGTGCCTTTTTTAAATTTTTTGAGGATCTTCCACATAGTTCCCATAGCACCTGCACCATTTAATGTTTCCACTAATAGCATTTAAGGATTCCAGTTTCTTCATAAACTTACGAATACCTGTCTTTTTTATATATATATAATTACTATCCTAACAGATTTGAGATGATTTCACACTGTGGTTTTGATTTGCATTTCCCTGAAGATTAGTGATGTTGAGCACCTTTTCATACACCTGTTGGCCATATGTATGTCTTCTTTGAAGAAATATTTATTCAAGGCCTTTACCTGTTTTTCAGTCAAGTCATTTCTTTTTTTTTACTATTGAGTTTAAGAGTTCAATTTTATATGTTTTGAAAATTAACCCCTTACCGTGTACATGGTTAGCAAATATTTTCTCTCATTCTGCAGGTTGCCTTTTCACTTTGTTGATTGTTTTCTTTGCTATGCAGCAGATTTTTAGTTTGATGTGGTCGTACTTGTCTATTTTTTCTTTTGTTGTCTTTGCCTTTGGTGTTATATCCAAACCATTGTCATAAGGCTTTTCCCCTGTTTTCTTCTAGGGGTTTTACAGTTTCAGATCTTACGTTTAAGTATTTAATCCATTTTTAGGTGATATTGTGTATGTTATAAGACAAGGGTTCAATTTAATTCTTGTGCATGTGAATATTCAGTATTCCCAACACTATTCACCAAATGGGTGAACCTGGCGGACATTATGCTGAGTGAAATAAGGCAGTCACAGAAGGATAAATACTGCCACTTATATGAATATCTAAAAAAGCCAAGTTTAGAGAAACAAAAAGTAGAATGGTATTTGCCAGGGGTGAGGAGAAGGGGGAAAGAGTGAGTTGCCAGTCAATGGCTGTAAAGTTTCAATTATTCAGTACGTTGTAGAGGTCAGCTATACAGCACTATGTCTGCCATTAACAATACTGTATTGTGCACTTCAAAATTTGTCAAGAGGGTAGAACTCATGTTAAATATTCTTACCACAATAATAAATAGGTCATAGATAGATATATACGTAGATAGCAAAACAGATAGCTGGATGGATAGATTGATATATGATAGATAGATAGATAGATAGACAGACAGACAAAATAAGGTGAGGTGTGAGAGAGACATTCTTCTGGGTTGGTCTAAAAGAAAAATGGAATCTGCCATGAGTTCTGCCAACAAACTGAATGATTTTGGTAGAAGTCCTCAAGCCTCAGATACGAACACAGTCCCTGCTCCCACCTGACTGCAGCAGTGGGAGACCTGAGCAAAAAATCCAGCCAAGGGCTTCCCTGGTGGCGCAGTGGTTGAGAGTTCGCCTGCCGATGCAGGGGACACGGGTTCATGCCCCGATCCGGGAAGATCCCACATGCCACGGAGCGGCTGGGCCCGTGAGCCATGGCCGCTGAGCCTGCGTGTCCGGAGCCTGTGCTCCACAATGGGAGAGGCCACAACAGTGAGAGGCCCGCGTACCGCAAAAAAATAAAAAATAAATAATCCAGCCAACACTTGCCTGGACTCCTTACCATGGAAACAATGAAATAGTATTTGTATTGTTTTAAGCCATTAAGGTTATGGAAATGTGTTACACGGCCACAGAAATCTAATACACTTTTTCTCTATAACCAAATCCTTTGCCTCTGCCGTTCATGATTGCTAAAGGCAGTACTGTCCACCTACATTTGCTAAGGCTGCTGCTGTAGTCCTACTGATTTAAAAATAGCCAATTGCCTGCATAAAACTTGCTCACCTAAATAAAAATTGCTACAAGCCTGTGAATAAAGCTTTCATAAAGGGTAGTAACCTGGCAAGTTCGTAAATTCATGTGGCCAACCCTTACAAAAGGCCAAGATAAGCAACCTTCCCAGCCTACATGGTAAATAGTCAACTGCAAAACAGGAAACACTGACTTCAAGAACCACATAGTCTTCTGAATACTATCAAGGTCAAAAACTACCACAACTCCCACTTACTAACCTAAGGCTTAAAACTGCAATCAAGGCTCAACCAGAAGATGTCCAGACCTTGGGAAATGTACATATCTTAAACCTAATAATACAATAAAAATACAGATCTGTACAATTCTTAACGACTGAGTTATCATTTCTAAGCATGATTACATTCATAGGTGTGTATATATACGTATGTGTATATGTGTGCATCAGCAAATTTGTTGGGAAGGAAGTAACCACTGCATATGTAAATAGGCAATAATTCCTAACCTTGAGATCAGATATCTTATTTACCATTCCAGAAGAGTATCCATTAGATTTTTAAATGACCTCTGAAGAAGCCCATTTTACTCAGGTTACACATTAAAAAAGCATTTGGCAGATGAATCCTTTGAACATCCCTATAATGTGAAAATATACACAGTTTATTTTGAGGAAATAGTCCAATTTTAGTATTAAAAAGTGTTTTCCATACATTATCAAACTTCAGAAAAATTAAAATATATGAAACAAACTTGTCTTCTATACCTCTTTAGAAATTTGTGATACCCACTTTCCCTTAATAATCCTGATGTTATTAATTAGAGCACAAGCTAAACTACTATAACAAAGAAATCCAAAGTTATAGAAACAAAGAAACAAAGAAAATAGATGGTTCTTATATCTCTCATAAATCCTTACCTCTTTGGAGGTAAGGAGCCTGAGATGAGAAGGCAATCTGTAGTCCTGAATACATGACTTCCATCCTTGGAGCAAAAGATGCTGTTCCAGTACTTGCCATCTGCCACAAGCAGGAAATATGAAGGCAAGGGATCACAAGTACATTTCATTTTATGAGCATGACTACAAATGTCATTCTTTATTTCTAGTTACACCCTATTTGCCAGAACTTAGTCACACAGATACACCAGCTGTGGAGAAAGCCGGGAATGTAGCCTGTAGTTGATAACCATATAGTCTGTACATGATAGCCATAAGCTCTGCTAAAACTTGGGGGCTCTAATATTAAAGAATTAGGTAATGGATATTGTTGGACTTTTAGTATTTGTCCTTAGCTCTTTCCTACATAGGTTACACATAGTAACCTACTGTGTTCGTCTTCTCCTATTTTTAGTGGTTATATTCCAAAATTACTTTTCCAGAATCTGCAAGCCACTTATTATTTCAAAAATAAATTAGCACGCAAAGTTTAAAACTTCTACTCTTCAAAGGAAGCTATAAAGAGAATGAAAATTCAAGCCACAGACTGATTGAAAATACGTATAATTCATATATCTGATAAATAATTTATATCCATAATATGTAAAGAATTCTCAAGACTTAGCAATAAGAAAACAAAAAACCCAAATTTATAAAAATGGGCAAAAGATTTTAGCAGACACATTACAAGGGCTACACAAATCTCTATCGTATGCACACAAAAAAAATGCTCAGCATCATTAATCATTAAAGAAATGCAAATTTACCACAATGATATACAATCACACCTATTAAAATGGCTAAAACTAAAATGAGTGACCATAATGCTGATTAAGATGTTGAGGAGCTAGAACTCTCATACACAGCTAGTAGGAATGTAAATGGTATAACTGCTTTGAAAAAGTATAGCAGTTTCTTAAAAATGTAAACATATACCAACCATATAATTCAATTATTCTGCTCCCAGGTATTTACCCAATAATAAATGAAAATTTATGTCCATATAAGTCATATACGCAAATGTTCACAGTAGCTTTACTTTGCATTAGTGAAATACTTGAAGCAAACGGAAGTCCACCAATAGTGGAAAGGATTAACAAACTGTGGTATATTCATACAATAAAATATAACCAAGAATAAAAGTTAATGATCTATTTATACTTATAACAAGATGAATAAATATCAAAATAATCATTCAGTACAAAAAGCCAGACCTCCACCTCCTCCCAAAATAGTATCTCCTCATTCCCTGATTTCATTTGTTTAAAATTTTAGAAAATTCACACTAATCTCTAGTGATAGAAACCAGATCAGTAGTAGCCTGAAGATGGAATCATATTATGGAGAAGTAGAAAAGAGGAATTACAAGGAAGCACAAGGAAATTGTTGGAATTGATGGATATGTTCATTATATTGATTGTGATAATTGTAAAGGTGTATACATATGCTGACACATTAAATTGTACACTTTTTTTTTTTTTTTTTTTTTTGCGGTACGCGGGCCTCTCACTGTTGTGGCCTCTCCCGTTGCGGAGCACAGGCTCCGGACGCGCAGGCTCAGCGGCCATGGCTCACGGGCCCAGCCGCTCCGCGGCATGTGGGATCTTCCCTGACCGGGGCACAAACCCGTGTCCCCTGCATCGGCAGGCGAACTCTCAACCACTGCGCCACCAGGGAAGCCCTAAATTGTACACTTTAAATATGTGAAGTTTATTTAAAGTTTATCAGTTATTATTGAATAAAGATTTTTAAATACATGAAGAACAGCAGGTTCAAGAGTATCATTGGATTTCAGTATGACAGAGAAGGATGTAAGTTACCATTTGGACATGGAATAGCTCATAATCCTATGTACCCCTTTGAGTAGGTGTTATGAATGTGAAGGTCATCTGTCATTTGTGTCTCAGTAGGAAAAAACTGGAACTTCTGTTTGGGGCTTATGCTTGGACTAAGGACCATAGAGCAGTAAGACATGGTCCCTATGCTACAGAACTCTTAAAAGAATTGCAGCCAATGCCACTCTTCTCATTTCACATCTCAATTAAATTGTGAATTCCTTAAGGAGCACAGTAGACTCATAAAATGTTAGAAATAAAAGCAATTTAAGTTTATGTAGTCAAGCCTAACTATTTTCAGAAGATGGAATTGAATTTACACAATAGTACACAGAAATATATAGGCATAGCTGGGACTAAAAGCTACCTCTTCTGGCTCCCTTCACAGGTTTTCTCCATTATATCATTTTGCTTTTACTGAACACTATACTCTGAACAAAGTCAGTTATCAATAAATTTGCTTAGCAACTGATGATCAGAATTGACAGAATGCACAGAAAGCATCCCTTCACAGTTATAGTCTGTTTAAAGGGTTGAGGGACAAACAGTTCACAAGAACAAGACAGGGTGGAATATTCTGAATCTTCACGTTTATTTCTTCTTTTTCTCTTTCTTTAAGAGTAGATATTTTAACATGTAAGTGCTGTAAAATAAACAAACAATAAATGATTAAGAGCCAATCCCTACAAACAATAAAAACTAATTGGCACTTTGATGGGAAAAAAATTTAGAAAGGATTGCTAAAATGTCAATTTATGAATTAAGACTATTAGTAGAGATTAATCTGGTGAACAGTTAGTGGGAGACCTTTGAGAAATTCCATGCTGTTTATAGTAAAGGCTCTGAAGCTATGCTGTTCATTTTTATTAGGTAACAAAATTACTACTGCAGCAGAAGCACTTTGTAAGGTCTATGGCACTTGGCAGGAAGAGACCATTGATTCCAGGCCAAGGAGATGACAGCACAGTATACGTACTGCTGGATTGAAGGAAGCAAAAAAAAAAAAAACAAGAATAGATAATAATAGATGCATATGGGCAGTAAAAAGAAGTGCCATCAGCTCAGATTAAGTACAAGCCCAATAAGTATGCGGAGACAAATTTTGAAGGAACCCAAGATAAAAGGGAGTAAGCAGGTAGGGTGGCTGTAGGGAATTGACATTCAGACAAAAAAGAAAACTCGAATTCACATCAGCTAAGATAAAGGACCTGTCACAAAAGGGACACCATGAATGACTCTGTAAGCAGGACGAGGTAATCACAGGCCCTGGCACACGGAGACACATTTAATCTGCTCAAGGGAGTTACTCTTAGTTCTTGTCAGTATGTGATGTTCATTTTTCTTAGGCCATTTTGGGAAATGTATCATGGTGAACAGGAGTACTGATGACTTAATAGGAAAACAAATGCTGAAAAATGTTAATAAAAACAAACTTTAACTTCTAATTAAGTCACACTATCATATCCCAAAATCACATATGCAATATATTCACCATTATAGGTTGTAGTCCATAGTTACAAATATGAAGAAAACAAAACCAACAAAATCGCTTTGTCCAAAATGGATATCACAAAATCCATGCCTTCTGATCATATGAGACACCCTCATTTTCAGTATGACTCTTGGTTTAGATTTGATTTCAATAAGGTTGTGTTTTCCAATAGCAAATATATAGCAGAAAGTTGTAGAGGGAAGGAACTGCTATAAATAGGTTATCAGCAGAGAAAATGTATGTAAAACCATACACACTAAGGGTGATTCATAAAAATTATGAGACAAAGTAAATCTTAATCAAAGGTCAATCTATGTAGAAACATACATTTCTACACCTCAACTGATCATGATACCAACACATTATATGATGGAAGATGTTTAGAGTGATGAATCGAAAATCACTGAAACAATGAAAAATTAACTTCAGTACACTCTACAACAAAGACATGAAAGTGAAAAGTACATTATAGAAATGCCTCCATGCAAAAGTATTAAAATTTAAAGAAGTTACTGCCTTGAATACAGAAGCCATCTGGAAGATTCCCTTCTGTGAAACATTTCATTGGTCATGAGGCATTTTCTAGACAGGACACAGTAAACTCACTGGCAAAGAAAAGAAATATATATTTGGCATATGGCTTTTGCTTGGAAATGAGAGAAATCCGGCTAAAATGATTAAAGAATTTTTCAGTTTATGTACCTGAAAAGCCTAGTGTGTGGAAATATAGCTGGATAGAGGTATATAAAGTGCCAGGAATCTATTGTTCTTTATCTCTTGACTCCATTTCTTTCTTTGTTTTTTTTAACTTTTGATTTTGAAAGTTTTACACTTACAGAAAATTCGGAAGACTATCACAAAGTGTTCACATGTATTCTTTATTCAGTTTTCCCTAATGTTAACTATTTAGATAGCCAAAATACAATTTTATGACTGGGAAATTAATGTTAGAACAATAATATTAGGTAAACGGTAGACCTTATTTGAATTTCACTAGGGTTTTTTTTTTTTCTCCTAAAGTCTTTTTTTCCTTTCCCAAGATCCAATCCAGACAGCTATCATGCATTTAGTTGTTTTGTCACTTCAGCCTCTTCCTATTGTGAAAATTCCATTCTTTCCTTGTGTTCATTACCTTGATACTTTCGATGAGTACTGGTCACTTATTTTGTAGATGGGTGTCAATTTGAGTTTGTCTGGTATTTCTTCTTGTCTAATGATTAGATTGAAGTTAGGCAATTTTGGCAAGAATACGACAGAAGTAATGAGTTTTTTTCTTCTCTAAATGCATAATATTGAAGGAACATAATGCCAATAAATCTTATTTCTGGAGATGTTAACCTTGATAAGTTAAGGTTTCTCTGCCAGGTTTCTCCATTATAAAGTTAACATTTCTTCCTTTGTAACTGATAACTTGGAAGAGACACTTTTGAGACTATGCGAACAAATTGTTTCTCCTCAAACTTTCACCCAATGATTTTATCACCCATCTGTGGATATTGTCTTGAACGATTATTCTGTGATGTGTGCCTTGGCACTGTTTCTTCTTCATTAGCTTCAGTCTCACAGGGACACTGCTAAAGAAATAGTGACTACAAGTAGCTCTAGATTAAGTTCAACCAGCTCAGCAATCCCATTGAAAGGGGAAGTTCCGCCAGTTACAACAAAACATCTAGTGCTACCAGTTGTTTCCTTTGTTTGGGTCATATAGTCATTGCTGAATTGATTACCAACAGGGATAACCAAAGGGAAGACCACTGTCATAGACCAGGCCTGGATCATGTTCCCACACCTGCAGCTGGAGGATGGACTATCCCACTGTAATCACATCAACTGAGACTGGAAGGTAGGAGGTGCCCCAAGAAAAAAACAGAATGTTGTTACCAGAAGAGGCAATAGGTGGTGCACAGGCTAAATCAACAGATACCTGCTACACTAAGATATAAACAATTATTCTTGCTGTGTTTTGAGATCTAAGTTTGTGAAAAACAATAGCTAAACCCATCAATCTTAAGAGTATAAGCATTTAAATTTACCTTATTTATCACAATATGGAAGACTGCAATTCTTGGTCTTCTACTTCAGTGTTTCCCAATCCTTACAGTTGCTATAATGTAAGATTTCTTTCTCCTCTGTCCTTGATATAAACAGGAAAAATAACCATACTTGCCTCTACAGTTAAAAGAGAGTACTTGGTATAATACATGACACATAGATAACTACTCAAAAATATCATGGTTGTTATTATGATTATTACTATTATTAAATATTCAATTCGACACATTTATGGAGTGTCTGTTGTATACAAGATATATTAGATTTAGGAACTCAAAGATGAATAAGAAAGGGTTGTGATTTTAAGGAACACGGAGACTAGTATGGAGGGTAAAATATGCACAAAACTCTAATACCAGGGAGAATGTTACAAGTTTCTACAATACAAGTAAGTACTATGCATATAATACATGTTTATGTGTTTTAAATATTAAGTCCCTACTTAAGCCCTTCCTCAGGCAATACAAAAACAGAAAATAAAAGAGCACATTTTCATATAGCTTTTTCTTAAAAGATTAGGCTCTCCACACACACTTGACTTTTTGGATATAAATTGGATGTCACATTAACCAGCAACTGAACAGAGTGAAGAACAGTTGACTTCATTGTTATTAATGTCTTAGATAAAAAGACTTAAAATAAAGATCACAACAAATAATCTAGTCAGAATGTTATTTTTCAGCATTTCATACTATAGCCCTTTATATATAACAATAGACTTCTGCTTTCTTTCCTGTACATGAAATAAAACAGACTATTTGATTTCTGTTTGACAAAAGACTTTGTGATTTAGAGATCATTTTTGAACTAAATGACCAGACTGTTGCTAAGCAACCATGTAAAACAATTCTTAAATACAAAGACACGTCTAAAATATGAGCGTAAAAGGTCTATGGTAATATGTCTGACATTTTTGTATAATCAAGTCTATTATTTTAAAATAAATATTTTCAATATTCTCTTTCAAAAATGAATTGTATGTGTGAGTGTGTGTATTCAGAGAAAGTGGATAGATTGAATGTGAAATAGAAAGCAAAATCTCAACCCTATTGTGTTAATTTTGAATAATAATTTTTCAGGTCTGCATCGGCCCTGTTGGCCTGCCAGGGCCCAGAATTTTTCTAAATACTTTTGGTTTCTTTGTTGTAACTCTTGAAGCTTCTAAACAGACAATTATGCAGATGTTCTGGATCAATGACTCTGCTCTGGAAATAGATTTTATATTTTACAGATATTATTTCTGGGCAAATAGCAAGACAAGAAGGTATTACCTGATTTGATAACACATATTCAAATTTAGAAATTATTACATAATTAATATAATTTTATTATGAGGGTAGATACTAAAAATTTAGCAGTTTATTACTTAATAAATGTAGGTTTTCATTACTAATACTGCAAATGTCTGGAATATACTTGTCACACAAAAAGAGAAGACTCACTTTCCTTATAATGCTGTGATAGGTGGTAAGTCTGGTCCTTTGAAACCAGAGAAAGAAGCCCTTGAATTATTTTCCTATGAAAATACTGCTTTACTTTTACAGAAGTAGCTCTACCATAGGGCAAACTTGGTGACTGATGAAGCTACCACTCTGTGAGGAGCTAAGTTAACCAACCATCTCAAGACGCCCCCTGTTGTCCTAACTAGAGATTGTCAAACCCTCAGCTATTACAAGTGAACCATTTCTGCTTCATTCACATAAGAACATTGCATTCACAAAAGTCATATGGACAAAGCAAAAACAAGAACTTACCCTGGGAGGGAAAGGTCTTTGAGTAATTTCCCTGCTAACCTACTTTCTGTAGAGGTTGAGTCCTATGGACGTTAGTATCAGGAAAAACCAAGATCCAATGTGACTAAACTTTTGTATTAAGAGACAAGGATAGGCATTTGTTTTGCTCTTGAGAGGGAAGTGTGTGGAGACAAAGAAAGAATAGAGAGAGAGTCGGAAGAACCAGAGAGATGTGTGTGGCAGGAATACCTGTGAGAAGTATCCAGTGGAAATTATTTACTTTCTAGTTATTTCTCTTGCTTCAATATACAGCTTCTCCTCTCCCAACTCTAGTACCTCATCATAATATGCTTTCCAATCAGTATTTGATGGACCACCTCAGTTACGAGTGATTTTTTGTAGGATATTTTCCCCAAAACATTGTGAATGGAAATAAGCTTCACTTCTGTGTTGTATGAGGTAAAACAGCATGTACAAAAGCATAAGCCCGAAAGCAGAGACCATAACAACAGAAGCTCCAATAAATTCACACAATGTTAGAGAAAGGGCTTAGGTTTCCAAAGGTTATGTTTGGAAGTTTGAGCCTATCTTAAGTGATTTCAAAGGGGTGGGAGATTCCACCCAGAAGATATCTGGCTTATAGATATAATGTAAATGAGTATGGTGTTTTGGGTTATTTCATGTGCAGAATTTGTTGAACTGCCATTTAAAAAAATTATATAGAACAAATATAAGTTGTCACATATCATCTTAAATGTAAAACTCAGGCAGTATTACATTTGCTGCAGGAATATTTTATGCTCCTGCATCTTTGAGATGTGGATCACTGCCTGTCCAAATCAAATAAAACCAATCAGACCTCTATGCAATTACATAATTCTCTAATTACATTAAGGTCACATACAGATTGCTTTTTACACCAGTAATCTTGGTACAAGTTAATAGGATACTTTGTGTAAAATGTAAACTGATTGAAGTAGTATTTAGCGACTAATAATAAAATAATAAAATTAGACCCATAGCAAAAAACTCAATAAGCAAGAAAGAATAGGACATTTATTTATATTTTTCAAAAAGACAAAAGCAGAACACTTTTGAATAGCACAGCTTTCTCTAGCCATGCATTTCCTAACACTGGGCACTGGTTTGGAGTAAAACTCTTTCCAGGCCCCAATGTTTCCTCACCCAGAAAGCAAAATGATATAGCAAATATATTTTTATTTATAAACCTTTTGCCACTGGAATCATATTCAAAATTGAAGATAAATTATAGGAGAAATAATTAACTGAAACGTCCTGTCAGAGTACTAAGGGAGTACTCACACCTTCACAGATTAAACATCATTAACCATGTAGTCTAGCAACCAAGTCATATGAGAAAAGATGTGGCAATTTTTAGTTTTTTAGCAAATATGACTAATTATAAGCTACACTTTTTCTATTTAATTCAGAAGCAAATTTATCACCACATCTCAGGGTATGATTTTTCAAAGGAGTTTAGTGTAAACTGTATTCATAAAGCAAAATTTTGTACTTGGTTCAATTCTACTGCTACAAATTCACTGTGACTCTTGGAAGCATTTTCAAATACAATGTGTACCTAGGTAACTGCAACAAAAAGGTTACGTACATTTAATATTATAGAGTGCTATAAAGCTGGCCCAGGAATATTATCCTTGAGTTTGATGATATGAAAAATAATGCATGCTCTTATTTGGGCATATTTATGGAATATAGCTAAAGGTCTTGGGAATAAACCTTTGTATGACTATATTAAATCTATTTAGAGAAAGAAGAGATATTTCCTCATGAGGATTTTCAATTTAATACAGAACAGTAGTTTAGCAGAAAACCTAGAATGCATATAGTATAAGACAGGGAATCAAATGATATAGGGAAAAATATAAGGGTTATATGCAACAATGCACACATGGGCACACACACACAGGCACACATGCACAGGCATACACACACACACACACACACACACACACATACTACACCAGTGGTTTTCCACAAAAAGTTTTTGGTCAGTGCAAAAATAATGATACCTTAAAGTATTAAAACATCTTTGGTAAGCAATGGAGAATAGAATTTCATCACTGGGGATTATTATTTTGTAAATATCTTCCCACATTAGAACACATTTTAGAAATAGTCTATAGCATGTAATTGAAGAGAATAATAACATGAAGCAGTTTAAAAATTTTACCCAGGTCCCATTTCTGTAGACCTTGAATTCACTTTGAACTGGATTTGTTGCATGAACTGGGTTTCCTTTGTTTGCTTTTATGTTTGTATTTCCAGCTTGCTATACACAGTATGACAATGCTCATTCTTGCTTACCCTATTAGTAAGATTTATCTTCACAATGTGTATCAATTGAATCAAATGACAGATACTTTGAACAGTTTTTCCTTTCATTATGCTATTCTTCTTGACTGTCCAGATGGTAATGGAGTAGAAGCAGATACACAGACCTCAAAACTCATCAAAAGGTGTGACAAATATTTAAGCTTGACACTTCAGTGAAGCTCTGACAAGGAACCCATTAGTCTATAATATCCTTAAGGGTGGAACTAGCATCTGTCTTTTTCATTGTTTTATCGCCACCATGTACTAGAGTAAACTCACAGTAGGTGCAAAATAAAACTTGCTGAATTATTTAGGAATTTATCTCCTGGTTCAGAGATGTCACCTCCAAATAAGTAGAAAATTGTTTTCTTATGTATTTAATTCGAGATTTAAAAAACATCAGATTCACATTTATTTACACTGGATGTTTAATAAATGAACCATAAGAAAAGATATTCAAGACCATTCAACTTTCCATTTTGGTCAATCTCAACAAAATACCTTTTGGAAGGCAAAAGATACCTTCTTGCAGAAATACCATATTAATGGAAAACAAACAGGAAGTAAGTAAACTAATAAAAAACAAACGAATTAGTGTAATCTGTGTAAAATAAACAAAAGAATGACGTGATGACGTGGGGACACAGGGAAGTAGTCTATTATAAATATTATAGACTATTATTCATAAAAGTCCGCTATTTAGGTTTACTTATAAGGAGAAAGACCCAGCCATTTCAAGATTCTAGGGGGAATTTCCATGAAAAGGGAGGAGTGAGTGCAAAAGCTTGAGAGGAAACCCATATTGGTTATTAGAGGAATAAAAGAAGACTTGTATTACTGTACTCAGAAAATGAAAGGGAGAATGGTAGGAGGTGAGGTCAGAGGAGTTAGGCATACATCACACTAGGGGAGAATTACAAGTCGTGGTACAGATTTTAGATTCATTCTAAATTCAGTGGGAAGCTTTTGAAGGGTCCTAGGCAGTGGAGATGTGATGTCCACCATTTTGAAACAGTGAATTTTCCTATGACTCTTTAACCTGTTAGTAGTCTAATTAAATGTAGGCTACATGAATGGCATTTTAAATTGTAATACATGAAATAGCAAGAGTAAGTTCATCCACACTGCAATAAAACAGTATAGAGTTTTCGGAGAAAAAACTGGAGGAATGAACAATCATTACATTACATGCAAAAAAATAATTTTTAAAGACAATATCAACTAAGGTCTGAGTTTTTTTATGAGAGGTTATTGATCTAAGACAGAGTTGAAGCCTCAGAAATTTAATGAAACCCTAGCCTGCTTATGATGTTCTTCTCTTTATCCCTATCTAAATGGAAGAGCAGCAAATTATTCTCTACAAATGTCTAGGTTTAGAAGGTCAAATTATTTCTTCAGGAAGTCACATCTCACAGGACTCTCTTGACACTGGTGAGAAGCAGGGATTGAAGAATGTCAGCCTCTATGTAGAGCCACACTTCACAAGTTTTCTGCTGGTAGACATAACCGAATTTCACTCTGTGCATTCGTTCTGCAATGTGCTTTCAATAAATGTCGCCATGTACTCAGGAAACAACTCTAAAATTAATCCCACCTGAGGTAATATGTCCGAATTGGGCAGGCTAAAGGCTCTCATAAAACCTTACATGATATTTAAGCCTCAGATGTGGCCATTCAGTGTAATTAGGAACTTGTTAGTTGGAGGAGTGTTTTGACTTTATGTGCAATGTATTTATATGTTGCTTTGGTCCAGAAAAGACTTTTAAGAAGATATACAATGAAAGACGTTATGCCATATAACAAGGTAATATTAAATTCTAAAAAGAGAAGAAATACAAGGCAGAGAGAAAATAAGCATGGAAGTAAAATGGAGCCAGCATGAGCTTAATACAAAATAAATACCATTAACCTTTTGAAGGGTTCACAGGTTGGCTCCAAGCTTTCCAGAAGAATGGCATTTATTCAGTTACATTCTCAGTGTGTTAAGATAAAAACAACTAGTTTCTCAAGGAAAGCAATAACTCTTCCTGGTTCTGAGATCAGAGTGAAATTTATTCCACGGACCCTTTCAAAAGACCCTCTTTAATGCACTGAACGACATCCTCAATAACATTCTTACAGGAAATGTAAGCTTTGTGGCATTGTTTTTATAAGGAAATGGATGAATGAGACTTCTATATCTACACATGCTAAAATAATAACATTTCATATTTCTCAGTTTAAACTGCTTTTAGCATTGAGAATAAGCAATTGAGTAGTTTAGATTGAGGTTACTAGGGGTTGAAAATAATGTCTGTGAATGGGACTCAGTCTCTCTAAATGCTCTTTCTTTGGATGAACACTTAAGGAAAGAAAGGTGGAATGATGCAATCAAGTATTTCTTGAGTGGGACTAATTCTAAGGGAGGAACGGTTGGAGTGTGGAGGAGTGTGCAGGAGAGAACATTTACTTCTCTAAATTTCTATTATTGGTGGATGAGAAAGTCATGGATTTGAAACAGAGAACACAGAAAAGTGCCCTAAGGGTGCTTGAGGCCAACTACATTTCCCTCATAAAAGAGGTTCTGAATCAGAAAAAAACACAAATTTTCATATATATTTTCTGGGTCAAGGACTCCTTTAAGATTCAGATGAAAACTATGTATCTTCTCACTGGGGAAAAAAAACACATTCTAATGTAGCAAACATCAGCTCTCAGCCCATTCTAACCTTAGAAAAATTTTGATGATGAGGTTCTCCAACAAGGGGAAAAAAATTCCAGGCACTTGTATTTTCTCGGTTTGCCCATCTGCATTAAGAAGAGAGCTGGCAAGTTACAGGTACATACATGTGGAAAGTATTTTGTCTAAAGAAAAGAGTGTAATAGTGTAAAAGTGACTATTAGTTTTAGAGTTGAAATGGTAACAGATATACAATGGTGGCAATAAGCCCGGGAAAGATCATTGGCAAAGGCCAGAGGAAAACAGAGTGTATCAATGGAAAGGCGGAAGGCATCCTTGGCAGTGACCATGACAGTGGTGCAGCACAAGAGGGCAGAATTTTCCTCACCTGGTTGTCTTAAAACTGCCTTTGTGCAGCATTGCCAGGAATTCAAGTACTAGAAGGCACAGAGAATAAAGAGTCGGTGATGGAGTTATCCCATCTCACATTTGGGACTGCAGAATGAGCTAGAGCATTCTCCCTGTAGTATGTAAATAGAAAGGAAGGTGAGAAGAATGAATCCTCTACTAAGATTAGTTAAATGGAAGAGTGCAAACTTGAAGTCTTTAAACCAAAATCAACTTGTTAATGCCATCTATTGTGCTAGCCCAATAGGTTTTTGTAAAATTAGTTTTCAGTATATAAAACTAATATCTATATAAATATGTACATTTCTGGCTTCTTAAAAAATATATATCAGATGACTTGACAATGGTGGACTCCAATTTCTCCATGCAACAGTCATTCCCTCACAGGCACCAAACTTTGTTTTTCCAACACTGAGGCTCTTATCTTCAAGCTTGATAATTGTTTCTTTCCAGTAGCCAGGTTGCCTACTTTGTTAATTTATATTACCTGCCTCACCTCTGTAGCTTTTGTAATGCACTCCTCTCCACTCCTGAACTAATGTGTTCTATTTTATTCATCTAATGTGGCAGCCATGAGGATGCACCTACAAACCTCCAACTCTAGGGAGCTTAATTGTCCACAGGTATCAACTGCTGCACTCTGAATCCACCACCATATCTTCACCAAGGCCATACTCCTTATTGGCTGCTCCCCACCAATGATTGAACACACCAGGAATCCTAAAATAGCTCCAGGACTCTCTAGTGATTTCGCTGAAGCTTCTGAACCTTCAGGGCAGAGTAAGATACTTTCCCCTAACTTTCCTTTACTATGGATCAGACTCACCTCACCTAGCTTTCTCCAGCTCCCTCTCATTTTCTGTCTTAGAGGCATTTTCTCTAGTAAAACCCTTGCTTACTTAACGCATCTCAATGTCTGCTTCTTGGTGAACCTAGACTAATATAAGTGGTATCAGAAGTAGGGTGATGTAAGAAAGCAGGCAATAAGATTAGGATTGGGGATTGGCTCACCCACCACCCAAAAGGTGAAGAGAGTGTCATTGTGTCTGATAAATGGGACATGGCTAGTCACTGGCACAAAGTGTCAGTGTACTTGCTAGCAATTTTACCTGTAATGACTTGAAAATTAAAAAAGAAGAAAGAAAACAGTCCCAGTGGAGACTTTCACTTGGCAGGTGAAATGATGTAGGCATTTAAAAAATTGGGGGATTGGAGGATACCTAGAAAGGCAGTGGAGTTTACTGGATACTGCTAAATTGTATCGATACCTTATGGAATGATAATGAGAGATTGAGGGCTATTTTTTTTTTTTTTTTTTTGCAGTACGCAGGTACGTTGTGGCCTCTCCTGTTGTGGAGCACAGGCTCCGGACGCGCAGGCCCAGCGGCCATGGCTCACGGGCCCAGCCACTCCGTGGCATGTGGGATCCTCCCAGACTGGGGCACGAACCCATGTCCCCTGCATCGGCAGGCGGACTCTCAACCACTATGCCACCAAGGAAGCCCCTTGAGGGCTATTTTTAAATTAATTTTTATTGGAGTATAGTTGATTTACAATTTTGTGTTAGTTTCTGCTGTACAACAAAGTGAATCAGTTACTATTCATATACATATATCCACTCTCTTTTAGATTTTATTCCCATATAGGTCATTACAGAGTATTGAATAGAGTTCCCTGTGCTATACAGTAGGTTCTTATTAGTTGGAGAGATTGAGGGCTATTGAAAAAGTAGTCAATGGCTAAATACTTGGGACAGAGAGCCACTGTGATAGAGCTTCTTATTACCTGCAGTAGAAGGACAGACATAGTAGACCATCTGGTTGAAGACGGTTGAAGTCATAAAGCCTCAGAGATATCTGAATGCTCAGTCAAGCCAAGTATGTTATACAAGGTTTAGGGCCTGGTAGAGAAAACCTGAGATGCTAAACTATGATTTGGGGACATTTGGATTGAGACTCCTGACCTTCTCAGACTCTCTGGTCTAGCAGAGAGGTGATCCACTCTTCCCTGGTAAGAGCTCACATTTCACTCTGCTGGAATATGCTGCAGGAGCCTCTCTCTCATGAAGCATCAAGTGTTCTTCCACCTCCTCTCCTGGACACCAAGCTGATGACAAATGTTACATCCCAACATAATCCAACTGAGGATGTGCTCAGCCTGATAAGGAAGGATAGAAACTATATACATTAAGGAATTGCAAGATTTAACAGGCATTTACCAGCAGGAGCCGGGGGTGCTCCCGGGATTGCATTTTAAGAGTGCTTGGTCAAGAGTGCCAGAATGTAAGAGTGCATAAGGAAGAATTCATTGACTTGAGGAGGTAGGGCATTTTCTCAGGACATGAATTTAATACTCTACCAAGAACACCATCAGGTGGAGTAAAGTATTTGCTGGAGTGGCTGTTAGAGGCCTGGAAAAAATAATAGTTGAGTCTAAGTGAAGTAAAAATGCCTGAATTACCCTGGAAGATGATTGGGAAAGGAATTACGAGGCTGAGAGAAGTGGGCACACTGAAATGGCTATATTACGTAGGGCAAAAAATCCACCAGAGGATTAAGATCCATGAGAAGATCCAAAGAACACACCATTCAGCAAGTCCTTCAGGAACGTGTGGTGAGAGGGGTATCATCACTAAGAAGTACCTTGGTGGATATACTCTGTAGTCCAGGGAAGATGTAAGAGAGGAGGTCAGAGAGCTGGTGTTGCTAATGTTCATGGAATGATGGGGACCTGGAAATAATAGATGCTAGAGGTAGTACTTAATTGCCAGAAACCAAGAGGCAGTAATTACTGTAACTACTAGTAAGGTCAGGGAGCAAATTAGCTACATGATCCGCCTTCCATCCTGGAAAGGCCAGGGATTTTTCCTCACAGGGTGAGATACTTATTGTGGATTGGGTTTGCTTTTCCTCCCTGCAGAGCCTCAGCCAACCCTACTGTGAGGGGCTTATGAAATGTCTAATTCATAGGCATGTAATCCTACACAGCATAGCATCTGACCAGGGGACCCCCTTGACAGTGAAGGAGGTATAAGAATGAGACCATGGGCTTCCCTGGTGGCGCAGTGGTTGAGAGTCCGCCTGCCAATGCAGGGGACACGGGTTTGTGCCCTGGTCTGAGAAGATCCCACATGCCGTGGAGCGGCTGGGCCCATGAGCCATGGCCGCTGAGCCTGTGCATCCGGAGCCTGTGCTCCGCAACGGGAGAGGCCACAACAGTGAGAGGCCCGCGTACCACAAAAAAAAAAAAAAAGAGAGAGAAGAATAAGACCATGACCATAGAATCCACTGGTCAAATCTTGTGCCATGCCATCCAGAAGCAGCTATTCCCATAGAAGCCTGCAACAGTCTTCTAAAGGTGTAACTGAAGGAAGCACTCTGAAAAGATGATGTGTTAGCCTCTCAGGGCATAATGTATTCATTAAATCAGAGATCATAGTATAGTGTTATATTCTCAATAGGAAAGATACACAGGTCCTTCCAGGAAGCAGGAGTTATCCTACTTATCATGCCTTCCAACGACACACTGGAGGATTTTGTGCTTCCTGGACCCATGACTCTGGTCTTGTCAGTTCTAGAGGCCTGAGTGCCCAAAAGAGGCACACTCTTGTCAGGAGATCCCACAAGGGCCTACTGAATTTTAAGCTATGGCTTAAAATTTTAAGCTATGGCTGTTGTCAGAGCTTTAGACTTCCTGTGTCAAGGGAGCAACAGGCAAAAAGAGGCATTCACCATCTTCCCTGGAATACTGACTCCATTCAGCAGGAAGTAGAGATGCTTTTACACAATGAGGACAGGGAAGGATCTGTGTGGAAATCAAATGATCCACTTGGGTGCCTTCTGCTGCTCTCTTGTCCATTGTTTCTGTAAACAGACACATACAGAAATCCTAATCTGAAAAGATATGATGATCAAGGGCTCAAAACCTCCACTGCCTTGAAGAAAAGTGAAGTATGGTAATGACCTGTATCACAGTGGAACTGATCTGTAGCAATATCCTGAGTCCTATAACCCTCTGACTTTATTCTGATCATCACACTTAGTAAGCATTACCCTGTACCTGAAATGATCTTTCCTAGGAAACTGACACAGTGTTTTCTAACCTCTTTTTGTCTTTGTTCAAATATCAACTTCTTAGTAGGAGCTCCATGACTGCCCTATTTAAAACTTCATCATTGCTTCCTATTTATCTTTCCTTCATTCCTCTTTATTTTTCTCCATGGCACTTATCATCACCTAAAATACAATATAATATGTTTTTTATTTTCATATTATCTATTGCCCCTCAACCCTAATGTAAGCTTCAAAAAGACTAGGATTTTTGTCTCTTCATATATTGCTGTATCTCCATGCACTAGAACAGTGCCTGGTTCATGTTAGAAGATCTTATTGAATGTGATGAATGCTTATCATTATAGGCAGCAATTGTTATATATGTGAAGCAATGTAGTTAGAAGCTGGGTTGCAAAGGTGTTGCAGTGTAAATGCACATTGAGAAAATATTGAGCATCGTCATCATCATTGACCTCATCATTATTCCAACAACTGACATTTTTTGAATGCTAATGTGCTAGATACTTTGCAGTCTGTTTTACATGCATTTTATTATTTAATCTTCCCAACTTTATGACATGGATTCTAGTATTCTTATTTTCTCTACAGCTTAGAAATGTAAAATATCTTATTCAAGATAGAAATAATTGGCAGAGATGTTATTCTAACTGGATTTGGCACTAAAGCTTCAATTCATAATGTGAACTCTCTGGGGAACACAGAAATCACAGAGAACAGTTTTAGAACTTTGTAGTAAACGAAAGAAATGGAAAAGGCCAGAGAAATATTAAAGTAACTCAGCAATAAGAAATGTAAACATTTCTTATTTTTATTTTTTTATTTCTTTTTTACATTTCTTATTTTTAAAGTGTGATTTAATAAAAATGTGGATAATTTTTTAAAGAGATCAGAAAAAATAACACAAATTAAGAAAATTGTGTTTTATGCCATATCTTAAGCATACATAATCGCCTTTATTTAAAAAGTAGACAATGACTTTGTTCCTCCATCAGTCTTTATAATCAGTTTTAACGGAAGCTTAATTAAGAGTTGATACAATAATAGAGCAGAATCATCACAAAGACAGGCAATAGCAATATTCTAAGTTCAGCAAAGAAAAATAAAGGTTTTTATGGAGGCCTAGGTAATAATATGTGTTCTAGAATGCTACACTGAATTTTTAGGTCACTAGCTTTAGTCCACACTATTTAAACATACACACACACAGACACACACACACACACACACACACATTCATACACAGAATTAAAGTTTATTGTGCTTTTTTGACTTTGTCTTTTGAGGTGTAATTGAGACCCAGGTGCAGGATATCATAGAAAAGTCTGCTATCTCAGAAACAGACAGCTAAAGAGCTCAGTTACTTTAAAAACATTGAGATTTCAAGGACAGTTTTGTTGTTTAAATGAAAAGCAGGTGAAAACGCTACAGAAAAGTAGCAAATCATAAAAGAACCACAGATATGAAAGGCACTTGGGTCAAGGCTAAGGAACAATGGTAGATACATGTACAGACTAATCTCTGCTAATATGGAAATAAAGGAACCATTTCCTTTGAAAACTCTCACTGTATTTTTTGTTTCTCTGTATACTTTCACATTTGTTGAAACCAATCTCCACTACATGAAAAATTATAGGAAACATTTACCATGCTTTGATGTGCACATATTTGAATTTTAATTTTACCACACTGCTACCTCACTCATTCATTTCTACACACACACACACACACACACACACACACACACACAATTAATTGAAAATCTCTTGATTAATAGATATTGTTAGGTTTTGCTGCAAATATGAACAAGAATTTTCCTTGTCCTGGAAGCCAAGTTCCAGAAACATACACAGGCACTGAAAATTACAATACAGTGTGAGAAGTGTATGGATCTAGGTAGAATCAGGATGAAAAACAGTTGATTTTAAAAGAAGGATTTACATCCTATGTAAATTTTCAGGAGTGAGGGATATTAAAAGATGGATGTTAGTCCTGAAAAATCTTGAGGGAATGAAAGAGCTCAGTGAGACATTCATGTGTCTAGAGCATGGGCTGCTGCAGTGAGGCCAGCGGCAGAGGATGGTATTGGAAAGTGAAGTGTTTGCATGAAGTAAAAAGGAAAACTAAGGACATTTTCAACAGGAAATGATGTAATCAGTTTGGTTATTTAGCCGACTAGTGTAGAGGCGTGCAGAGTGTACTTGAGTTATTGGAGGTGGAAAGCAGAGACAATAGTTGCTAAAGCTTAGACAAAGTGAGGATACAGTCTAAACAAAGTTGTTAAAACTAGTCTCAACCAAGGTGTGACCTGTTTGAGCTGTTTGTTATAAGCAGCAGTGAAATTAGGCAGATGCCATGCATTGGATTCATAAACACATTTATTGTCTGTTATTCTACCCTCTTTACCCATTTACGTTCCAGTTCTCTCAGGCATTTATGTTTGTGAGACCTGGACTAAATTTAGGAGTAACAGAGAATTAGAGAGAAGGGGCCAGAAGTCTTTTCTTTGCTGTCTCAGATAAAGCTGATTTTCCAACAGGATATTTGTGATGTTCTCATTCATCATTAATATACACATTAATTTCTTCCATAGTTTAGATAACAGTATTTGAGCAATATTAAAATTATGATTGTCTGTGACTATAAGCCCTTTTTAATTATAAGGTTTTCAATGGAATTTGCTAGTTTCAGTGTTATTTATGTCATGAAAGTTATCAGTATTTCATTATATACCATACATTTTATTCTTGGGTCATCATGGATATTGGCCAATCCTACACAAGCTGTTTAGCATTTAATGTGTAAGCTACATTTTCTGGCAAACAATTACTAGAAGAAGCACAGAGATGTATCCTAATCAATGAGCCAATTTCAGGTCAGGCAGTAAAATCCAAATATAAGAAATCAGTGTACAATTTGAAGAAAACAATGGACAGCCTGATGCAAGTTCATTTTACGGTAGCTACTTTGTACTTCACAGTAAGAAATAGTTGAGAAATGTGGAGGTCATCACTAAAGGCATAAAACTTCATCCATCATGCACACATTTCTAGAGATATTGATTTTGATGGAAAAAAATCCATTGCACATTTTGAAACCAAAATCGTCCCCAAATAGTTTACACTATCAATTCAAGACACGCAGTGAAATGACGCAAATGCTATAATTCTGTGTATGATCTCTAAATTGACAAAACAATTACCCAGTTATTTTCTGCTCTGAGACCCTCTGTAATTGCAAATGCCAATTAAACTTTTTTTTTCCAGTCTTTTTTTGCTTTTCTATTGGAAGAGAAAATGGACCCATATTTCCATTAATATTAGCATATTTAGCAAATATTTACTGACAGGTAGGGAGAGAATTAAGATGTTTTAGAAAAGGAAAAAGTTGTGTCTTTTTACCAAGCACAACATGAAAACATTATTTCAACCTAAATTAAGTTACTAATTGTATACATGCTTTGTTCTTACTGCAAAATCCATAATGTGAGGGAGACAATAAAAAATATAATAATTTGGAAGAAAAAGGTGAGGTAATTGGGAGCTAAGACAATTTAGCATACAATATAACTACATCTGTGGCATATCTAAATGCTTTAAAAAGGAGGTTTAATGAGATGGACTTCTTACAGTTAAAAAATGAGTAATTTTTCAGTGGGTCATTAATATAAAACTGGTCCTTACAATTTGTTCATAAACCTTGATTATAGAGTGGCTCTTTTCTCTGTTCACTGAATAACTGACTAAATGTCTACTTCAGTTTACATTGACATGACCTAAAATAACAGAAATGTAACATTTTGAGGTTATAAAGGACTTTAAATTTTACAGTTGAATAAGCTAACATGTAGTTTTCTGAATATCAAAACATAGCATTTATTGAAGGCTTTCTCTGTCACCAGCATTTTACATTCTATCTCATTTAAACATCACATCAACCTCTGATCAAGTACCATTATTATCCCCACTTTACATGGGGGAAAACAGAAGGTCAGAGATAATCGACTAAAGGCCACGAAATTTAACAGTGGCACATTTAACATTTGAATATCTATAGTTTAACTAAAAAGCCTAAATTCTTTTTTTTTTGTGAAGTGTGCTACTAAGGAATGTCCTTTTTTTTAATGTGTTAATTATTTTTTATTTATTGAGGTAACATTGGTTTATAACACTGTATAAATTTCACATGTGCATGGGGCTTCCCTGGTGGCTCAGTGGTTAAATATCTTCCTGCCAATGCAGGGGACATGGATTCGAGCCCTGGTCCAGGAAGATCCCACATGCCATGGAGCACCTAAGCCCATGCACCACAACTACTGAACCCCGCACACCTAGAGCCCATGTCCACAACAAGGGAAGTCACTGTAATGAGAGGACTGTGCACCACAACAAAGAGTAGCCCCCACTCGCCACAACTAGAGAAAGCCCACATGCAGCAACGAAGAGCCAGTGCACCCAAAAATAAAATTAATTAATTAATAAAAAATTAAATAAATAAATAAATTTCACCTGTACAACATTATATTTGATTTCTGTATATACTACAGGGCACTCGCCACCAAAAGTTTAGTTTCCTTCCATCCATCACCATATAGTTGACCCCCTTTACCCATTTTACCCTTCCTCCTACCCTTCTCCTCTGGTAACAATTAATCTGTTCTCTGTGTCTACCTGTTTGTTTTTATTTGGTTTGGTTTGTTCATTTATTTTTTGAAGCCTAAATTCTTAACTATTATATCATACTACCTCCCAGCTCACAATGAAAATCACAAACAGAATTCTGTAGCATGAGAAAAGTATTAAAAAAGTTGATATTTGAAATCTCTGTCAAAAGAATTTTTAAATTCTTTACCAGGCACTCATGAAAAGACTTGTGAATGAATGACAACATTTTTACTTAAAATTGATTAATATTTAACCAGTCATTTAGCTACCCCATGAGCGAATTTACTAGTTGGAAGTTAGTGTTTTTCATGGATCTGTCTGTCATACCTCATTGCAAGATCACTGCATAAAAAGCAAAGCAGGAGGAGACCTTAAGGATGGTGGAGGAGTAAGACGTGCAGATCACCTTCCTCTGCACAAATGCATCAGAAACACATCTACATGTGGAACAACTCCTAGAGAACACCTACTGAACGCTGGTAGAAGACGTCAGACTTCCCAAAAGGAAAGAAAATCCCCACATACCTGGGTAGGGCAAAAGAAAAATCAGAGACAAAAGAATAGGTATGGGACCTGCACCTCTGGGAGGGAGCTGTGAAGGATGAAAAGTTTCCACACACTAGGAAGACCCTTCACTGGTGGAGATGGAGGGTGGGCGTGGGGAAGCTTTGGAGCCACGAAGGAGAGTGCAGCATCGGGTACAGCAGGCAAAGTGGAGAGATTCCCGCACAGAGGATCACTGCCGACCAGCACTCACCAGCAAGCTACAGTGCCGGATACCCTATGCCAAACTAGCAAGACAGGAACACAACCCCATCCATTAGCAGAGAGGCTGCCTAAAATCATAATAAGTTCACAGACACCCCGAAACAACGCTGGACGTGGTACGTCCCACAAGAAAGACAAGATTCAGCCTCATTCACCAGAACACAGGCACCAGTTCCCTCCACCAGGAAACCTACACAACACACTGAACCAGCCTTACCCACCTTGGGCAGACACCAAAAACAACGGGAACTATGAACCTGAAGCCTGCGAAAAGGAGAATGCAAACACAGAAAGTTAAGCAAAATGAGAGGACAGAGAAACACACAGCAGATGAAGGAGCAAAGTAAAAACCCACCAGACCAAACAAATGAAGAGGAAATAGGCAGTCTTCTGGAAAAAGAATTCAGAGCCATGATACTAAAGATGATCCAAAATCTAGGATACAGAATGGAGAAAATACAATAAATGTTTAACAAGGACCTAGAAGAACTAAAGAGCAAACAATGATGAATAACACAATAAATGAAATTACAAATTCACTAGAAGGAATCAATAGCAGAATAACTGAGGCAGAAAAATGGATAAGTGACCTGGAAGATAAAATAGTGGAAATAACTACAGCAGAGCAGAATAAAGAAAGAAGAATGAAAGAATTGAGGACAGTCTCAGAGACCTCTGGGAACATTAAACGCACCAACATTTGAATTATAGGGGTCCCAGAAGAATAAAAGAAAATGACTGAGAAAATATTTGAAGAGATTATAGTTGAAAACTTTGCAAATATGGGAAAGGAAATAGTCAATCAAGCCCAGGAAGTGCAGAGTGTCCCATACAGGATAAATCCAAGGAGAAACACGCCAAGACATATATGAATCAAACTGTCAAAAATTAAATACAAAGAAAAAATATTAAAGCAGCAAGGGAAAAGCAACAAATAACATACAAGGGAATCCCCATAAGGTTAACAGCTGATCTTTCAGCAGAAACTCTGAAAGCCAGAAGGGAGTGGCAGGACATAATTAAAGTGATGAAAGGGGAAAACCTAAAACCAATATTACTCTACCAAGCAAGGATCTCACTCAGATTTGACAGAGAAGTTAAAACCTTTATAGACAAGCAAAAGCTAAGAGAATTCAGCACCACCAAACCAGCGTTACAACAAATGCTAAGGGAACTTCTCTAGGCAGGAAACACAAGAGAAGGAAAAGACCTGCAATAACAACCCAAAACAATTAAGAAAATGGTAATAGGAACATATATATCGATAATTACCTTAAATGTAAATGGATAAAATGCTACAACCAAAAGACAAGACTGGCTGAATGGATACAAAAACAAGACCCTTATATATGCTGTCTACAAGAGACCCACATCAGACCTAGGGACACATACAGACTGAAAGTGAGGGGATGGAAAAAGATATTCCATGCAAAAGGAAATCAAAAGAAAGCTGGAGTAGCAAAATAGATTTTAAAATAAAGACTATTTCAAGAGACAAAGAAGGACTCTACATAATGATCAAGGGTTCAATCCATGAAGAAGATATAACTATTGTAAATATTTATGCACCCAACATAGGAGCACCTCAATAAATAAGGCAAATGCTAACAGCCATAAAAAGGGAAATCAGCAGTAACACAATCATAGTAGGAGACTTTAACACCCCACTTTCACCAATGGACAGATCATCAAAAATAAAAATAAATAAGGAAACACAAGCAATAAATGATACATTAAACAAGATGGACTTAATTGATACTTATAGGACATTCCATCCAAAAACAACAGAATACACTTTCTTCTCAAGTGCTCATGGAACATTCTCCAGGATAGATCACATCTTGGGTCACAAAGCAAGCCCTGGTAAATTTAAGAAAATTGAAATTGTATCAGGTATCTTTTCCAACCAAAACGCTATGAGACTAGATATCAATTACAGGAAAATGTAAAAAATACAAACACGTGGAGGCTAAATAATACACTACTAAATAACCAAGAAATCACTGAAGAAATCAAAGAGGAAATCAAACAATACCTAGAAACAAATGACAATGAAAACACAACGACCCAAAGCATATGGGATGCAGCAAAAGCAGATCTAAGAGAGAAGTTTATAGGAATACGTTCTACCTCAAGAAAACATCTCAATTAAAAAACCTAACCTTACACCTAAAGCAATTAGAGACAGAAAAACAAAAATCCCCCAAAGTTAGCAGAAGGAAAGAAACCATAAAGATCAGATCAGAAATAAATGAAAAATAAATGAAGGAAACAAAGCTGGTTCTTTGAGAAGATAAACAAAATTTTAAAACCATTAGTCAGACTCAAGAAAAAAAGGGAGAAGACTCAAATCAATAGAACTAGAAATGAAAAAGGAGAAGTAACAGCTGACACTGCAGAAATACAAAGGATCATGAGAGATTACTACAAGCAACTCTATGCCAATAAAATGGACAAATTCTTAGAAAAGCACAACCTGCCAAGACTGAACCAGGAAGAAATAGAAAAGATAAACAGACCCATCACACGCACTGAAATTGAGACTGTGATTAAAAATCTTCCAACAAACAAAAGCCCAGGACCAGATGGCTTCACAGGTGAATTCTATCAAACATTTAGAGTAGAGCTAACACCTGCCCTTCTCAAACTCTTCCAAAATTGAGCAAAGGGAGGAACACTCCCAAACTCATTCTACAAGGCCACAATCACCCTGATACCAAAGGCAGAAAAAGATGTCACAAGAAAGAACACTACAAGCCAATATCACTGATGAACATAGATGAAAAATCCTCAGCAAAGTACTAGAAAACAGAATCCAAAAGCACATTAAAAGGATCATACACCATGATCAAGTGGGGTTTAACCCAGGAATGCAAAGATTCTTCAGTATATGCAAATCAATCAATGTGATGAACCATATTAACAAACTGAAGGAAAAAAACCATATGATCATCTCAATAGATGCAGAAAAACCTTTTGACAAAATTCAACATCCATTTATGATAAAAGCCCTCCAGAGTGTAGGCATAGGGGGAACTTGCCTCAACATAATAAAGGCCTTATATGAAAAACCCACAGCCAACATCATTCTCAATGGTGAAAAACTGAAACCATTTCCTCTAAGATCAGGAACAAGACAAGGTTGTCCACTCTCACCGCTATTATTCAACGTAGTTTTGGAAGGGTTAGCCTCAGCAATCAGAGAATAAAACGAAATAAAAGGAATCCAAATCGGAAGAGAAAAAGTAAGGCTGTCACTGTTTGCAGATGACATGTTACTATACATAGAGAATCCTAAAAATGCTACCAAAAATCTACTAGAACTAATCAGTGAATCTGGTATAGCAGCAGGATACAAAATTAATGCACAGAAATCTCTTGTATTCTTATACACTAATGATGAAAAATCTGAAAAAGAAATTAAGGAAACACTCCCATTTACCATTGCAACAAAAAGAGTAAAATACCTACGAATAAACCTACCTAAGGAGACAAAAGACCTGTATGCAGAAAATTATAAGACACTGATGAAAGAAATTAAAGATGATACAAACAGATGGAGAGATATACCGTGTTCCTGGATTGGAAGAATCAACATTGTGAAAATGATTCTACTACCCAAAGCAATCTACAAATTCAATGCATTCCCTATAAAACTACCAATGGCATTTTTACAGAACTATAACAAAAAATTTCACAATTTGTATGTAAACACAAAAGACCCCGAATAGCCAAAGCAATCTTGAGAACGAAAAATGGAGCTGGAGGAATCAGGCTCCCTGACTTCAGACTATAGTACAAAGCTACAGTAATCAAGACAGTATGGTACTGGCACAAAAACAGAAATATAGATCAATGGAACAGGATAGAAAGCCCAGAGATAAACCCATGCACCTATGATCACCTTATTTTTGATAAAGGAAGCAAGAATATACAGTGGAGAAAAGACAGCCTCTTCAATATGTGGTGCTGGGAAAACTGGACAGCTACCTATAAAAGAATGAAATTAGAACACTTCCTAACACCATACACAAAAATAAACTCAAAATGGATTAAAGACCTAAATGTAAGCCCAGACACTATAAAGTCTTAGAGTCATAAGTCTTAGGCATAACACTCTATGATATAAATCACAGCAAGATCCCTTTTGACCCACCTCTTATAGAAATGGAAATAAAAACAAAAATAAACAAATGGGACCTAATGAAATTTAAAAGTTTTTGCACAGCAAAGGAAACCATAAAGAAGATGAAAAGACAACCCTCAGAATGGGAGAAAATATTTGTAAATGAAGCAACTGAGAAAGGATTAACCTCTAAAATTTACAAGCAGCTCAGGCAGTTCAATATCAAAAAAAAATAAACAACCCAAACCAAAAATGGGCAGAAGACCTAAATAGACATTTCTCCAAAGAAGATATACAGATTGCCAACAAACACATGAAAGGATGCTCAACATCACTAATCATTAGAGAAATGCAAATCAAAACTACAATGAGGTATCACCTCACACCAGTCATAATGGCCATCATCAAAAAGTCTACAAACAATAAATGCTGGAGAGGGTGTGGAGAAAAGGGAACCCTCTTGTACTGTTGGTGGGAATGTAAATTGATACAGCCACTATAGAGAGCAGTATGGAGGTTCCTTAAAAAACTAAAAATAGAACTACCATATGACCCAGCAATCCCACTACTGTTCATATACCCTGAGAAAACCATAATTCAAAAAGAGTCATGTACCACAATGTTCATTGCAGCTCTATTTACAATAGCCAGGACATGGAAGCAACCTAAGTGTCCATCGACAGGTGAATGGATAAAGAAGATGTGGCACATATATACAATGGAATATTACTCATCCATGAAAGAAACAAAATTGATTTATTTGTAGTGAGGTGGATGGACCTAGAGTCTGTCATACAGAGTGAAGTAAGGCAGAAGGAGAAAAACAAATACCGTATGCAAACACACACATATATATATATAATCTAAAAAAGTGTTCTGAAGAATCTAGGGGCAGGACAGGAATAAAGATGCACACATAGAGAATGGACTTGTGGACACGGGAGGGGGAAGGGTAAGCTGGGACGAAGTGAGAGAGTGACATGGACGTATATACACTACCGAATGTAAAATAGATAGCTAGTGGGAAGCAGCCGCATAGCACAGGGAGATCAACTCGGTGCTTTGTGGACACCTATTGGAGTGGGATAAGGAGGGTTGGAGCGAGATGCAAGAGGGAGGACATATGGGGATATATGTATATGTATAGCTGATTCACTTTGTTATAAACAGAAACTAACACATCATTGTAAAGCAATTATACTCCAATAAAGATATTTAAAAAAATAGCAAGCAAACGTACTTCTAGTTTTATCCTTTTTATTGTACACTCAACTGACATTTTCGTTGTTTATTTATGCCTTTTTAAAAAGTTTAAGCTATCTTACATGGTTACATAAATGCAAGATACAAAAATTTTATAAATGAGGCGATTTATAAAATCTGGTACAGCTATTCAGTTATTATTGCATCTTCTGAGTTCAGTAGGGGATCCAGATAAGGGGCAGGATGGTGGGCACCACTACATACACTCTCCACAGAATCCACTTCTGATAGATTCCACCCAAAGCTCATGGGTTATTCAGTGAGTGAAATGTCGCCTCTGATATCACCAACATCCAGAGAAGCTCAGCAGGTATTGTGCCTCTTTGTTCATGGGTGAGTTGTGTAAGGTATAGAAATTTGTCTTTTTCTTTAAAAAGAGTACCCTGACATGCTGCAGACTTCTGAGTCCCTGGGATCAACACATATATGGCAAGCTTCCAAGGTTTATGGAGTTTATCTCTTATTCTCTGGGACTCATAGTTTTTACTAATCATTTAGGTACTTCCTACTTCCTTCTTACCACATCCGATGAATCTAGGGGTGGAGAGAAAAGAGAGAAAAATCCAGCACACTCTTTAGGACTCCTCTCATGGAGACAAAATAAAAATATGAGAAAAAAATGAAAGGGGGAATGTCATGGTATTGACTTTGCTACAACAGAAAGAGATCAAAATTGATTTGATATCTTACTTTAATCGGTTTTCTAAACAAAGCAGGATGCATATTGTGCAGTTGTCAGAAAAGTAACTTCGATGTTGGTGTACTGGCTCAACTGAAATATTTTACTTTCTTTCTAGACAATGGAAATCAATATATCATGCCTGTAGGTAATTCCTGTCTTTTAGACCATTGGTAGGTTGAAAAGAACCACTGAAATGGTACAACTGATGAGTGGATTCTGATCTGGGTTACATTTATATTATAATGTCAGGTATCTTTTACATGTGTGACTGTGTTCCCTAATCAGTTTTCCCCATTATCCCTTAAGGAAATGTATAACACAGATTAGTAGAATTTGGTGGGAACTTTAATTCAGTATATGAAATGAAACATTTTTTCTTTTTTGATGTTTGAAGTTTTCTTTGTTTGAACTTATATGTAGCCCAAGGTTACCAGGCTAAAATTTCAGACTGCTGTTTTGACTCTAAAAATGTGGGTGTGATTTCAACTACATTTCCATTATATATGAAGTCTAACACTGAGCTAATTATTTTATCACTCATAAATCTGACTCAAAAATAATTTCAAAAGCATGCTCTAAAATATTTTAAACATGACGTAAATATATAGTCACCAACGGTGATTATTTTCTAAGTGAAAACTCACTTAATACAACTATTTTAATTCCATTTTTAGAAGTCTCATGTCTTCACCTTCTCACCTTGTCTACTTCCTCAGAAAAAAAAATCAGAATCACAAATAAAACTATGTGATTGTTGAAGAAGTCTGATGGTGTTTTTAATTAGTTGCGTGAATCATAAGAATTTGCTACATATATACATACGTATGTACATATTTATACATAGAGGTACTCTATGCATGGTTTTCCAAATGCACATAAAAATGTAAAAACCAGTGAAGTGGAGTGATTCACAATTAAATTTCATCAGTCTAGTTCTTTTATTGCTCATAAACTTGACTTTAAAAAATATATCAAAATATTTTACATGATAACACCTTTTACATGAATATATAGGAAACAATTTACAATTTCATAAATTATAACCTAATAAAATCTAAGAATCTTAGAGCATTTTCCAGGTAAATAAATATACCTCTATTAACTAGAAGCAACAATTATTATAAGTGTGGTACCATTTTTGTAAATTAAATATTGTAAAGATCCCATCCAAAATATGTAGAATATAATCCATAAAGAAAATAAGTCAAAAAATTCAAATAAACTTTTCAATAATCTGCCATTAAAATTGTGCGACTAGAATTGCCCATATTGTTATTTTCTTACAAGTTCCACATTTAGTTTGTGAGTTAGCAGGACTCTATTTTGAGCTGGCCAAAGATATCTGTGAATTATTTATGGAATAAGCAGGCATATGACTTAAATGAGATATTTCCTCCCTATAGAATAATGTGTACCATTTATAGTACTTAAGATCAACTTCCTTTTCATATTTAACAGAATTCTTAAACAAATATACTGATGAATCTGAAACACAGCATTATGTCCTCTTTCTATAAAGGACATGTGAGGACAGAAATAACAATTGGAATAAAATCTGTTTACAGGATCTTGACAAATAAATTCTTGGAAGAGTGTATTTCCTATTGGGTAAATTTGCAACATCAGGTTTACCAATTATTTTATGGAATAGTATTTAGTTTTCCATTATGAAATCAAGGCATAAATAGATTTTTCATAAGGAAACTGTGTACAACTTAAGAAAAATGATTAGAAGCCAAAATATGTAAATGTGTGGCTGAGTCTGGGACAAATCATATTCTACTCTAAAAAGAACTAATTTGAAATACTGAGTTTCCCCCAGCTTTATTGAGGTATGATTGACAGGTAAAATTTTATATACTTAAAGTTTAAAACCTGATGTTTTGATATACGTATACATTGTGAAATGATTACCACAATCAAGTTCATTAACACATTCATCACCTTACATGGTTACTTTGTGTGTATGATGAGAACACTTAAGATCTACTCTCAGCAAATTTCTAGTGTATAATACAGTATTATTAATTATTATCACCATGCTGTACTATAAAATTCCTCAGAACTTATAACTGTAATTTTGTACCCTTTGACTAATATCTTCCCATGTCCTTCACCACCCAGCTGCTGGTAACCACCATTCTATTCTCTGTTTCTATTAGTTTGACTTTTCTTGGTCTAGATTCCACGTATAGGTGATACCATACAGTATTTGTCTTTTTATGTCTGTATACTTCACTTAGTATAATGCCCTCCAGTTTCATCCATGTTGTCACAGATGGCAGGATTTCCTTCTTTTTTTCACACTGAATAATATTCCATTGGGCATATATATCATGTTTTCTTTATCCATTCATCTGTCAAAAGACACTCAGGTTGTTTCCATATCTTGACTATTGTGAATAATTCTGCAGTGAACATGGAAGTGCGTGTCTCTTTGAGATAGTGATTTTGTTTCCTTTGGATACATTACTAGAAGTGGGATTGCTAGATCATATGGTAGTTCAATTTTAATTTTTTAAGGAACCTTCATATTATTTTCCATAATGTCTGTACCAATTTCTATTCCCACCAACAAAGTACAAGTGCTCCATTTTCTCCACATCCTCACCAACATTTATCTCTTGCCTTTTTGATAATAACCATCCTGACAGGTGTGAGGTGATATCTCACTGTGGTTTTTACTTGCATTTTCCTGATGATCAATAATGTTGAACACCTTTGCATGTTCCTACTGGTTATTTGTATATCTTCTTTGGAAAAACGTCATTAAGGCTAATGGGGAAAGAAATATTTTCAGACAGAAGAAATAACAATATATTTGTATACAATCCACTAGCAAGTAAAAAATCATATTGGAGATGAGAGGATTTCTGGAACAAAGGCAATGAGTATGTGACAGTAGATGGCATCTTGTGCATAAGCAGAGGGGTAGTCTTTAAATAGAAACACTATGAATACACATATGGCGACAGGCAGGAAGACTGGAGTATGAACGTGCTTATATTGGTAGATTGTTAGATGTAGTAGTGGCTTTCTGTGAAAATTCACTGATACTTGCTACAATTCTCTCAGTGAAGTAGTAAGGTGAGGTTGAAGAGGTGTTGAGAGTTTGAGGAGGAGGGAAAATAAATAGTCATCTGGAAGAGGAAATATGAAATGACTAGGGATACAGAGTAAGATTGCTGGGCATAATGAAGGATCCATCTGTGATTCAAAGTCATGAATTTAAAGTGAGACAAGTTAGCATAGTTGTGCTTTTTTCCCCGCCTTATGTTGCACAGGTGGAAGCCTGGTATATAAGAGAATAGTTTAATTAGACAAGACTTATGTTTTGCTAAGGAAGTAAAATAAAGCAAGAATAACATAAAGTAAGGGAGTAGAGAGTATACACAAGGAATTAAAATCAGAGATCACAATTTTAAGCTGAGTGGAAGAAAAAGATATGAGGAGGGTGAAGAACAGTGAAATAATGGCCATATGAATGCAGTGAGGGTACTGGTTAGATTGAAGGAGGTGTGAGGTCTAGTTACTCGAGGTAAATAATAAAAAGAGGATGTGGTTAGAGAGTGAAATACAACAAAATTGAAATCTGGAGTGGCTGTAACTGTGGTAAGGACAGGGCCTTAGGGGTATTTCCATGGAAATATATGACTGAGGTAGGATAGAAGACAAGGTAGATGAATGAGAGGTCAAAGTCAGAGAGCATCAGTTGTGGAAAGATTATCTATTTTTATTTTTTTTAATTTTTTAAATAGTTACCCATTCTTTTTTTTGATGTTTATTTATTTGGTTGCGTGGAGTCTTAGTTGTGGCAGGCAGACTGCAAATTAAGTCACAAGAGAGTGACTGCAAAAGAAAAAATAAAATTCTTGAGAAATGAATGTCATATGTAACATTATAGGTTCTAACGATTGATGCAAAATTTGTGTTCTCCAATATCCATCTTAATTTAAAACTTTGTTGTTGGATGAAAAGCTAATTTAGTTACATTATTTTAGACCTTATTTTTAAATGTTATTAAATAAAACTTTATGACTTTGTGGAATCAATCCCCCAAAGAACTTGCTATATTTATAGTCAGTGTTGCCAATTGAAATGAAACAAAGTCTTCCTCCATGTTATAAACGGAGGGAGGGAAAAACTTCTTTTCCTAGTATGTGAGATCAGAGCAACTTCTCAGAATGCGATACATCCCTGTATTATAAGCAGTGGCATGAGTGGCATGAGTAGGTATCAGGTGCACCAATTTATGCAAGACGTTTATTAATTTTAAGAGTCAAACATATGGTCAGTGGAGGCTCTCCTTAATGTTAACTGCTAAGGTTGTATGACATGACAACTAAGACAATAAAATCAGAGAAGATATGAGTATGATCTGAACAAGTGGTGGCATGGAGAACCAGGTACAAATTCTCTTAGAAGTAGAAACAAGGATGAGAATTTTGAGGAATATAATTTAATGCTGTAACACCATATGACGATTGGAATAACAAAACTAATGTGTTCCAGTGAGATATTTTGATAGAAATTTTAACAAATTAGAAATCATTCAGCAACCATGGGAATATATTTGGAAGAGAAAAATCATGAGTATTAGGATAATCAAGGCCAGCTAAGTTACACTGCAGTAACAAACAATCCCCAAATCTCTCTGGTTTCAGACAATAAAGGTCTGTTTCTCCCTCATGCTACATGTCCAATGCAGGTCAGCAGAGAGGCTGTTCATGGAGGTCACTTAACAGACCTATGCTGATAGAGTTTGCATCCCACAGTGGTATGTTAACACCTGGAAGTTATGCACACAGTATCTGCTCACAATTTCTCAATCAAAGCAACAAAGGCAGAGAAACGAAAGATTTGTGAATAGCCCTAATGACCACAAAATTATAATAAAATAATCCAGCTAAATAACAAATTTTCTCAAAAACTAATATACATATATATACATATATAGTGTGTGTGTATATGTGTATATATATACATATATATATATATATATATATATACACATATGTATATGTGTGTGTGTGTGTATATCTTTGAGAAAGGGAAAGATGTACTTCAACTAAGCAGGTAAAATCTCTAGTTCCTAACAAATCTATAATACTATCTTATGACTTGCACCCTCTGAAAAATCTAGAAATTGACACCAAGTAGTCCTACCCCTCTAGCTCATCATTATCAAGTGATTAAAATTGTCCCTTGCATAAAATTGAACGTAAAATACCGTATATAGTATCTCCCCAGTCAGGTGAGAAGGACTAAATCAGGCTACTAGACCAATATTCTTCTTAGAATAATTTTAAGAACATCTTCCTGTGGCACCCCTCCCTTCTCTTTTCTTTTCTTTTTCTTTCAGGTGACTCTTAATTCCTTATTAGACATAATCTGAGGGTTTGATTTCAAAAAGAAGCTGAGATCTTCTAAAAAACTTTCAAAATCTTAGTTAGTTTTCTTTTCAGCAACACTGTTTAGCTTCTGCTATGTAAGGACACCTGGAAACTGTATATAGAAGTATTTTGGTCAAGCACAGCTGTACTCACACACAGTTAGCAAAACGTTGCTATTGGGGAAGATAATGTGGGTCAACACTTCCACAACACTGATGAAGACTTTTTAGTAAAATCATGATTACTCTTTTAAAGGAAGGTTTGGTCCCAGAAGAGTTAACATATCGCTAAAAGATTCTTGATTTTAATGGGAAGGTAGGAGAGAAGCCAGGAAGAAGAGCCCAATAGCTATCCAAATGTCAGTGAGCTGAGGCACACAATGCTGAGACAAGAAGTCAATTTCCAGATGGATCTGCATGAGGCCGGAAGCTTGATGTTATAACTTTATTTTTTCAATGCAATTTCTAGGAAAGTTGTGAAATGGCCTTCTTTTTATAGTGTTGAAACTGTTGACTGTGTATATTAAAGGAACACTTCTTTTCCATCTTTTATTTTTAACATCTTTGCATCAACCATTATCTAATTTTAAACTTGTCACGCAAAATTTCTTCAAGGATAGCTATTTTAAATCATTAGAGTTAACCCTAATATTTGGGGGTATTTTTACTTTTACCTATGTCCTATAAAAAGTATCTTAAGAGATATAAATTGCTATTTTGATGGATTCATTAGCCAAAACATTTGTGGAAACCATGTGCAGAATTAATTGCTTTATCTCTCTCAGAACATTCAAGCCATGTATGTTCATGAAAAACCTAATGAAGTTATTTTAGTAATTTTATAATCATGCCAATTATGGAAAAAGACATTTTCTGACTCTATAGAAATTTCAATGATCTAATTCATATTTTTCTATATTTATAAGGAAATGGAATTTACTGTGAAATAAACTACATTTTAGTAAGTACAACTTAATGGTTGAACTGTAATAAATCTTTGTCTTTTTTAAAAGATTTTGTTTTTTTAGAGCATTTTTAGGTTTATAGCAAAATTGAGAATGTAGAGAGATTTCCTATATACCCCTGCCTCCACACATACATAGCCCCTCCCATTATCAACATCCCCCACCAGAGTAATGAATTTGTTACAATTGATGAACCTACACTGACACATCATAGTCACCCAAAGTTCATAGTTTGCCTTAGGGTTCATTCTATGAGTTTGGACAAATATTTAATGACATGTATCCATCATACAATGTATTTTCACTGCCCTAATGTAATAATATTTTGCATCCTCTGAAAAGTTTAGTCACAAAAACACTTACATCTGACAATACTATTTGAAATACAAATTCCAAACTATTATTTATTTAATTAGTATCGTTCTCTAGCATAGTAATATATAGGTTGAATATAATTCCCTGTACTATATAGTAGGTCCTTGTTGTTTATCTGCTTTATATATAGTAGTGTGTATCTGTTAATCCTAAACTCCTAATTTATCCCTCCCCGCTCCTCTTTCTCCTTTGGTAGCCATAAATTTGTTTTCTGTGTCTGTGAGTCTATTTCTGTTTTGTAAATAAGTTCATTTGTATCAATTTTAGATTCCACACATATAAGTTATCAGATGCTATTTGTCTTTCTCTGTCTGACTTACTTCACTTAGTGTGATAATCTCTAGTTCCATCCATGTTGCTGCAAATGGCATTATTTCATTCTTTTTTATGTCTGAGTAGTATTCCATTGTGTATATTTACTGCATCTTCTTTAGCCATTCATCTGTTTATGAATACTTAGGTGCTTCCATGTCTTGGCTATTGTAAATAATGCTGCTGTGAACATTGGGGTGCATGTATCTTTTCAAATTAGAGTTTTTGTCTTTTCCAGATATATGCCCAGGAGTGAAATTGCTGAATCATATGGAAAATCTATTTTTAGTTTTTTAAGGAACTTCCATACTGTTCTCCATAGTTGATGCACCAATTTACATTCCCACCAACAGTGTAGGAGGGTTCCCTTTTCTCCACACCCTCTCCAGCACTTATTATTTATTAGTTGATTATGGCCATTCTGACTGGTATGAGGTGATACCTCGTTGTGGTTTTGATTTGCATTTCTCCAATAATTAGAGATGTTGAGCATCTTTTCATGTGCCTGTTGGTCATCTGTATGTCTTCTTTGGAGAAATGTCTATTTAGATCTTCTGCCCATTTTTTGATTGTGTTGTTTGTTTTTTTGGATATTGAGCTGTATGAGCTGTTTGTATCTTTTGGAAATCAAGCCCTTGTCAGTCGTATCATTTGCAGATATTTTCTCCCACTCCATAGGTTGTATTTTCATTTTGTTTATGGTTTCCTTTGCTGTGCAAAAGCTTTTAAGTTTAATTAGGTCCCATTTGTTTATTTTTGCTTTTATTTCCATTACTCTTGGAAACAGATCCAAAAAAATATTGCCATCATTTATGTCAAAGAATGTTCTGCCTATGTTTTTCTCTAGGAGTTTTATAGTATCCAGTCTTACATTTCATCCTTTAATCCATTTTGAGTTTATTTTTATATATGATGTTAGAGAATCTTCTAATTTCATTCTTTTACATGTAGCTGTCCAGTTTTCCCAGCACCACTTATTGAAAAGGCTGTCTTCTTTCCATTGTATATTCTTGCCTCCTTTGTTGTAGATTAACTGACCATAAGTGTGTGAGCTTATTTCTAGGCTTTCTATCCTCTTCCATTCATCTGTATGTCTGTGTCAGTACCATATTGGTTTTTTTTTTTTTTTTGCGGTACGCGGCCCTCTCACTGTTGTGGCCTCTCCCGTTGCAGAGCACAGGCTCCGGACGCGCAGGCTAAGCAGCCATGGCTCATGGGCCCAGCTGCTCCGCGTCATGTGGGATCTTCCCAGACTGGGGCAGGAACCCGTGTCCCCTGCATCAGCAGGCGGACTCTCAACCACTGCGCCACCAGAGAAGCCCCAGTACCATATTGTTTTGATTACTGCAGCTTTGTAGTATAGTCTGAGGTCAGGGAGCATGATTCCTCCAGCTCTGTTCTTCTTTCTTAAGATTGTTTTGGCTCTTTTCTGTTCCCTTACAAATTAAAAAATGTTTTGTTCTAGTTATGTGAAAAATGCCACTGGTAATTTGACAGGAATTGCATTGAATCTGTAGATTGCTTTGGGTAGTATGATCATTTTAACAGTATTGATTCTTCCGATCCAAGCAAGGTATATCTTTCCATCTTTTTGTGTCATCTTCAATTTCTTTCACCAGTGTCTTACAGTTTTGGAGTATAGGTCTTTTGCCTCCTTAGGTAGGTTTATTCCTAGGTATTTTATTAATTTTGATGTGATGATAAATGGGATTGTTTCCTTAATTTCTCTTTCTGATATTTTGTTGTTAGCATATAGAAATGCCACAAATTTCTGTATATTAGTTTTGTATCCTGTAACTTTATGGAATTCATTGATAAAACTATCACTGTTTGCAGATGAGATACTATACATAGAAAATCCTAACAATGCCATCAAGAAATTACTATAGCATAGTAATAATATAATAATATCAAAAGAAATGATTAAATATTAAAGGCTTTGAACAAATTGCTTCTGGAAGAAAATTATTGGTGTTACACAAGAAACCTCATGGCACTGTGCAGCCTAAGTCCATATTTAATTCAGACTTGAAGCAGAAAATTACTCTTCCTTCCAAAAGAGGTTTAAGTAACCCTTTAATTACCAGCATGTACATAATGCTAATTATGCAGGAGAAAACAATTATTAGGTCAGAGGTGAAAATCAGTTACTAAGTGCACTTATAAGAAAGATGCTAATATATATATTTTTTGATGCTAATATATTTATTGTGTAGCCATTTGTGATAACAAGTAAAACAGACCATTACTATTTTTACATAGACTCCTGGAGCATGTCACACTTCTGCAAAGTCTGTGAACTTTGAGCATTTGCTGTAACAAAATCAGGTACAGTGTTAACTCTAGGGGAATAACTGCCATGAAGTCCTGGTTACCTTGCACAATCCAAGTAGGTAGAGGTTTGAATCACAGCTTATCTGAGTCTTGGCAGGATGCCTTATGATTCTCTTGGAGTACAAGAGGATAGGATGCCTCTAAGGAGCTGTTATGAGGCCATTTCCTACTCACCTTTTTTCCTCTGGGAGGCAATCTACAAAACAGTTTCTCATGGTCTCTGGGTTTTGATGAAGTATGGGGCTTTCTACCCCATCCCCCTCAGTATAGTGTCAGAATATAAACCCACATAGCTACAGTCTGTCTTTGGTTCCTCAGCAATGGTGTCTCCAACAGATCTCATTGCCATCATCCAGCCCCTTTTGTTTCAATATTATCCTTCTTAGTGTGTGGAACAAGAATCACAGGGAACTGGCACCTTTGGTTTAATCTTCTTTCCATTGTCTATGTAAGTAATAAATGGTCTAAATCTGTAAGTGGCTCATTGTATCTTTACCAGTTGGATCAATCAAGCCTTGGGCTTGGCCTTGCCAATCTTATGTGTTAGCTTGATAGTAACAAGACCTCCAAGTTGACTATGTCACATTTAAGGACAGAACATGAGATGTCATGAGGAATATGGAAGGAGTCCAGGAGAACTGAAACAATAAAATGATAAAGATATTTTGGATGGAGATCCTGTAGTGGCCATGTAATATATTCTAGTTGATTATAACCATCACTTTTAAATAATTAAATAGAAACAAAACGAGGGAAAAATAAAAATAGCATAATTATAGAAAAAATCAGAGTGCATAGCATTTAATAACGTTAAGCTAGCATACAAAAAGAGTTGTTATGTGAAACTTATGTTTCAGTTATTTATGTAAGTATTCCTCTATATCTGTTAACTATGGCCACAATAATTCTACATTTTAAAAAAAAGCAACTAAATTTCATCAGCATACAATAAATTCTTTTTTAGCCCACAAATTGTGGGTTGGCTAGAGTTTGTCTGTTCTAGTCTAGGCTTCACTGAGTGCCTCTGCTGGTCTCAACAGGGCTCATTCACTGGAGAGGGTGGGGGTTGGCTGATCTGGGGTCAACCTGGTTTGGTTGGCTCTGCTCCATGTATCTGTCATCCTCCTCCTGGGACCAGAGTGCTGACCTGGCATGTTCTTCCCATGACAGTGGAAAAGGAGGCACAATCACACATATGTTTTTCATGGTTCTTTTTATTATATCTGCCAATATCTGGCCAAAGCAAGTCACTTGCTGAACCCAGATAAGGGACAGGGGAGGACAGCCTTCCCAGAGTTGGAGGGCACTGTAAAGTTGCATGGTAAAGGGTATGGATGTATAATCCTGTTACAGGAGAGAGAGTGAAGAGCTGGAACAAAAATCCAGTTAGCTACATTCTCTGTAGCTGAAGTTTCTCTATCTGAATATATGCTTCCATGGAGTACTGTCATGTAGATTCAATTTTCTGTATCCAAATCAAAAAGCTTTACAGTGAATCTATATGCATGTGTTAACAAAAACATAAATTGCCTGTGAGTCTGAAAAGAAAATATAAGATTAACTTGTCATCATATCTCAGCTTTTCTTCCAACAGGATCATGTTTTGTACTTCTGTCATTTAAATGTGTTCTGTATTTTGGCTATAATCTCCCCCACATTATTAAGTTAAAAAAAGTCTTCAAAAACAGGTAAAAGGCTTTAAGGAAACTAACTGAATTAAGAGCCCTAGAAAAGCTCATGTGCTAGAATAAAAACTTATATTTGAAGGTTAATAAAGTTATAAAGATAGAGGAAAGCACATGAAAGGGGTAAACTTGGACCTACATATGAGTAAGAAAGTTAGCAAAAATTGTAGAAATATATTTGATTCTAGAAAGCTTTACCATGATACCAGGGTACAATATAATCTTTTTGCAGTAACTAGGGAACATTGTGTGCTGTGTATCAATGGCCACAATTAGCATAGAATGTCTTCAAGCATCATGTTCAGACAGCAGAATATGTTGAACATACTCAAAAATCTGAGGAAGGAGGAAATGGAGGAGGGAGTTGCTTTAGTGAAGGAGTTGGGTTTCAAAGGAAAATTTGGATGAATCAAGGGACCTAAGAAATTTTCTAAACATGCATCCCATGAAGAAGCCTGTAGCTTAATTGACCCTGTGCAGAATGACGATTACCTCACCTTTTTCTTATCTCCAATCATCTTTCCCCACGCCTCAGACCACCCTGCTTCTTAAACTCATATATAATCTTTAGCCCCTCTCCTTTGGGGAGGCAAATTTGAGACTTGTTCTCCCATTTCCTCACTTGGTTGCCTGGTGAATAAACTCTTTCCTGCAAACCTCTGCATCTCAGTTTGGCTTGCTGAGTGTCTGGCAGACAAACCTGTTTGGCAGCACTATCAGTGTTCCCTCAGACATAGCCCCCTTACAAACCAAACGCAGGCAGTCTCCTCAGCTGCCATCAGCAGCACTAGATAACATTTTCCCCACTCGCAAATGCTTTCAAATCTTCCATCAGCCCAATACAGGGCATTTATAAGCATTTAAAGATAGGGTAAATTCACTGGTACTTTCCAGGGCTACATTCTTTAAAAATTCTTTAATAAGTACAGAGAATCTGCTCAGGTTATAAAACTGGAGCTCCTTATCTTAGTTCAATAATTTGGGATTTGTATGGTAGTTTCCTGAAGCTTGTTTATGCTTCAGAGACCTCATGCTCAGACAGAAAGAAAGGTTTTCAATATCCTTTAAGCTTTAAATCGGTTCCAGTGGAATTTCAACAGCAAATAGCACTAACTAAAAACTAGGCTTCCAAAGATCAACAAGCAGTTTTTTCCTCTCTCTCTGGCTATGAAAAGAAGTAAACTGGAAAAAGAATGCTATGAATAAAAATCTCAAGCATATTAAAATGTTCACATTCCCCAAGATAATTTCATTCAGAGCATTATAATTTGTATTTGACTATTTACCTATGAGGATTTCTACTTAAAGTCTATTAACCTAATAATCAACTTGCTGCAAACTGGGAGCAATGCTTGCTCTATCAGCAATCATTTCATTTTTAGTAAATTCCTAATAAATCAATATTTGTAATTGAAAACATTATCTAAACTCACCCAAGACTCAAGCTGATATAACGGAGGAAATATATATATATATATATATATATATTTTTTTTTTACCTGAGTCGGATCTTAGTTGCAGCACGCGGGATCTTTGTTGCAGCATATGAGATCTTTTGTTGCAGTGTGCAGGCTTCTCTCTAGTTGTGGCGCACGGACTCCAGAGCGTGCAGGCTCAGTAGTTGCGGCTCGCAGGCTTAGTTGCCCCATGGCATGTGGGATCTTAGTTCCCCGATCAGGGATCGAACCCCTGTCCCCTGCATTGTAAGGCAGATTCTTAAGCACTGGACCACCAGGGAAGTCCCAACGGGGAAAATTTTTTAATGCAAGAAATTTAGATTTAATGTTGAACTCCAATGAAAGAAAGTAGTTCTAACATTATTCTTCCTTTTAAGACTACTTTTGAAGGACAAAAACAATAAGTCCCATTTCTAGTTCAAAAATAAGCTTCTCCCCAAACTATATGGAAGCCTGTTAGAAATATGTATTTGTTTCTTTTTATTTGTGAAAAGCTACTTAGAGTTCATCTCTCAAACCACTGAAAAAGATAGGTCCTCTTTGTTTAAAAAGAGGTTACTTTAAATGTGGCACTTGGAATAGTCCACTAGTTCCTGTGATCTAGGGCAATGAGGTGTGCCAAGTTGTTTGGCTGAATAAAGCTGTGCAAAATCTGACAAATGGCAGAGGACCATACTTGGGTTCTTATGCTTATTGGATTCACTGAACCCTTTTCTTTAGTACCACAGCGAGGCAGGGTAGGGAAACCTTTGTTCACAGTTGAGTTGCCAATATAGACTGTCACCTCCTATCTTACCACCGGAATCTAATGAAAACAATCTGAATTGTAATTCGATTCTTCACATTTTTCACAGTGGATGGCATTTCTTTTGCATTTTCAGAGAATATACTAACTCAACAAAAATGTAAATTAAAAGGTATATATCAAAATGTATTGAAGTTACCTGTATCTGAGACTAGATCTGCTGTTAGCCTCCGCAACTGGAGTGGTGTAGCACGTAACTAACATTCAGCACCTAATTAGGCGTTTAATGAATGTCAGTGGAATTGAAAATGAGCCGCTACATTTCATCATTTTTTTAAGCATAATGATGATATAGGAAAAAAAATAGGATTTAGAGTCAGAACATCTAAGCTGAAGTGCCAGCTCTGATAGTTACCAGCTTGATGTTGTCAGAAAAGTCACTAAACCTCACCAAGTCTCAATTTTTCTCTTACATAACATGATGATAAAAATAATTTTCTAACAGTATTATTAGTAGGATCAAAAAAGGTAAAGAATATGAAAGTGTTTATCAAATGAGATATCCAAATACTCTCAAAGGTAGCTAGAATATAAATAAAACATCAAAAACAAATTTAACTCACCAATATGATGAAAAAATTCTAATTAGTGTTATTATACCACTGGTGTTTGCCTTCGATTCTACCCTGAAATAAGCATTACTTCAAATGACAGTAACTTGGATTAAATAACTGAGTAATACTGGCACCAAAAGAGTACACCAAAATTAAATAACATAACAATATTCATAATCATTTGTCCTCTCATTGCAATTAGTTTATTCATTTCCCCTTTTCTTTATTGGCAATTTTTCTATGTAATTTACTTTCATTCTTAGGACATTAGTGTATAAGGAGACAAAATATTTCCGTTCATTAAAGAATATGTGCTGAGGTTTGATGAAATCATGTTTGATTATGTTTAATTTTAGTTTAATTTTCATCTTGTACATTTCACCTATAGGGATAATGGAATAATCTGAGGGGAAAAAAACAAAATGTTAATGCAATAATTTGTAAAGATTTGAGGTTTGATAGCAATGAGGAAATGAATAGCAAATAAGAAAGAAGGATTTCTGGGTAGTACTAATGTCTCATAGCAACAAGAACATGTAATAGCAATGAAATACATATATCTAAAAACACCATATCACATTCTACATTGTCAGAAAGATGTTAATATAGCAGTTAGTTAGGTTTGAACTAGCCAAATCCACTGTGTATAAGAAAGAATCACTGTCTTCCTGAGTATCTTTGGCTAAGTAAATATTGTTTGTAAATAAAACCAGGAATGGAGCAAATGGCACTTCAAAAATCTCAAACAGCCTTTACATGTTGATCACATCTGAAGGCCATTTTAACATTTGATGTGTTGCCTAGAAATTATTTTTAAATACTGTTTATAAAATATTTCATTTCCACTGTGTAACTTATCAGGAAATAACACATAATTATAATCATGTTTGCATTTATTATGCTTTAATATTTTCTTCAAAAATTGTAGCTTCAGGTTGCATATGGCTGGTCTACTGTTTCTAGTGTGTGGTACTCCTGAATCTCTGCATTCATTCAATCACAAAGTCCTGCCGGTTCCACCTCCAGTATCTTTTTAACTTGTCCACTTGACTGGGCTATCTGCTTTTAATCTTAACACCTTCTGCAACCCAATGCATCCTCCAAAGTTCAGCCAGAGTAAAATAATCTTTCTCCTACCATGCTCTGCGTATCATACTCCTCTTGAAGTATCCTAGCATTTCACTGACTTTGCAACTGAGTCCAGTCTTTTCAAAAGCTGGATAACCATTCCCCTCCACACAACTCAGGTCTTTTCTCTACCCATTTCCTATCACAGGCTCCCACGTCCCACTCCATACCAATGCATGTATTCTGCTTCAATAATTCTCCATGCTCTCCTAGACCACTGAACTTCTACACATACTTTTTCCATTGTTTAAAGTGCTCTTCCTCTATTTTGTCTAGCTAATCCTTATCCATCAGATCTCAGGTTAGGTGTCACATTCTCTGGGAATACTGCAAACTAGAATGGGTTTCCTGCCTGTGTGCCCTCATCTTACCCTCACTTAGTTGCCACCATATCCCCAGTCTAGAAAAAAGATAATAAATTAGGCATTTAACAAAAAGACACTGAAAAAAATGAACAATGAAGGAAATGAATATTTCAGACAAAATTGTCATGTATAGTCAATCAAAATGTGACTCTCATTACATTTTAAAGTAGAATATTTATGAATCACTTTCTAAACTCACTATTTTATAGGATCACTTAGTGATAAAGTAGAAAGGTGTGTACTGAAAAATTCTCAAGGTTAAAGCAGAGATTTTGAGGGGGCACCTTCAAGATGGCAGAGGTGTAAGAAGTGGAGATCACCTTCCTCTCCACAAATACATAAAAAATATGTCTACATATGGAATAACTCCTAAAGAACACCTACTGAACAGTGGCAGAAGACCTCAGACTTCCCAAAAGGCAAGAAAATCCACACATACCTGGGTAGGGCAAAAGAAAAAAGAAAAAACAGAGACAGAAGAATAGGGATGGGACCTGCACCCCTGGGAGGGAGCTGTGAAGGAGGAAAAGTTTCCACACACTAGGAAGACCCTTCACTGGTGGAGACAGGGGGTGGGCGGGGGGAAGCTTCAGAACCACGAAGGAGAGTGCAGCATCAGGGGTGCAGAGGGCAAAGTGGAGAGATTCCCGCACAGAGGATCACTGCCGACCAGCTCTCACCAGCCTGAGAGGCTTGTCTGCTCACCCACCGGGGCAGGTGGGTGCTGGGAGCTGAGGCTAGGGCTTCGGAGGTCAGATCCCAGGGAGAGGACTGGGGTTGGCTGCGTGAACATAGCCTGAAGGGGGCTACTGTGCCACAGCTAGCTGCGAGGGAGTCTGGGAAAAAGTCTGGAACTACCAAAGAGGCAAGAGACCATTGTTTGGGTTGCACAAGGAGAGGGGATTCCTTCCCCCTTCTGCCCACAGAAGGCAGAGCACGGCCTAAAAGAGCTCCAGAGATGGGACAAGCCACAGCTATCAGTTTGGACTCCAGAGATGGGCATGAAACGCTAACACTGCTGCTACAGCCACCAAAACTCCTGTGTACAAACACAGGTCACTATCTACACCCACAACTTCCCCCAGGAGCCTGTGAAGCCCGCCACTGCCAGGGTCCCATGATCCAGGGAAAAGTTCCCCAGGAGAATACACGGTGCACCTCAGACTGTTGCAACATCACGCCGGCTTCTGCCGCCGCAGACTCACCCTGCATTCCAATTATAAATACCATACCCCTGCCTCCCCCCGGCCTGAGTGAGCAAGAGCCTGCTAATCAACCGCTGCTTTAACCCCATTCTGTCTGGGTGGGAACAGAAGCCTGAGGGTGACCTACACACAGAGGTGCGGCCAAAACCAAAGCTGAACATCAAAAGCTGTGCGAACAAAGAAGAGAAAGGGAAGTATCTCAGTGCAGGCTCAGGAGCAGTGGATTAAATCCCCACAGTCAACTTGATGTACCCTGCATCTGTGGAATACCTGAATAGAAAATGAATTATCTCCAAATTGAGGCAGTAGACTTTAGGAGCAACTGTAGACTTGGGGTTTGCTGTCTACCGCTGATTTGTTTTTGATTTTTATGTTTGTCTTAGTATAGTTTTTAGTACTTGTTATTGCTGGATTTTTTTATTCGTTTCGTTTCTCTCTTCTTTTTTTAATTATTATTTTATTTTAATAATATTTTTATTTATTATTATTTTTTTCTTTCTTTTTTTTCTTACTTTTCTTCTGAGCCATGTGGCTGACAGGGTCTTGCTGGTCCGTCCTGGTGACAGGCCTAAGACTCCAAGGTGGGAGAGCCAGGTTCAGGACATTGGACCACCAGAGACTGCCCAGCCCCATGTAATGTCAGTTGGTGAGAGCTCTCCCAGAGCTCTCTGTCTCAACGCTAAGACCCAGCTCCACCCAATGGCCAGAAAACTCCAGTGCTGGATGCCCCATGCCAAACAACAAGGAAGACAGGAACACAACCACATCCATTAGCAGAGAGGGTGCCTAACATCACTAAGTTCATAGACACCCCAAAACATGCCACCAGATGTGGCCCTGCCCACCAGGAAGACAAGATCCAGCCCCACCCACCAGAACACAGGCACCAGTCCCCTCCACCAGGAAGCCTACACAAGCCAATGAACCAACCTCACCCACAGGGGGCAGACACCAAAAACAAAAGGAAATATGAACCTGCAGCCTGCAAAAGGAGACCTCAAACACAGTACGTTAAACAAAATGAGAAGACAGAGAACTATGCAGCAGATGAAGGAACAAGATAAAGACCCACCAGACCAAACAAAAGAAGAGAAAATAGGCAGTCTACCTGGAAAAGAATTCAGAGTAATGATAGTAAAGAGGATACAAAATCTTGGAAGTAGAATGGAGAAAATACAAGAAACATTTAACAAGGACCTAGAAGAACTAAAGAGCAAACAAACAATGATGAAAAACACAATTAATAAAATTACAAATTCTCTACAAGTACTCAATAGCAGAATAACTGAGGAAGAAGAACGGATAAGTGACCTGGAAGATAAAATAGTAGAAATAACTACCGCAGAGCAGAATAAAGAAAATAGAATGAAAAGAATTGAGAACAGTTTCAGACACCTCTGGGACAACATTAAACACACCGACATTCGAATTATAGGGGTCCCAGAAGAAGAAAAAAAAAGAAAGGGTCTGAGAAAATATTTGAACTGATTATAGTCGAAAACTTCCCTAACATGGGAAAGGAAGTAGTCAATCAAATCTAGGAAGCACAGAGAGTCCCATACAGGATAAATCCAAGGAAAAACATGCCAAGACACATATTAATCAAACTATCAAAAATTAAATACAAAGAAAAAATATTAAAAGCAGCAAAGGAAAAGCAACAAATAGCATACAAGGGATTCCCCATAAGGTTAACAGCTGATCTTTAAGCAGAAACTCTGCAAGCCAGAAGGGACTGGCGGAACATATTTAAAGTGATGTAAGGGAAAAACCTACAACTAAGATTACTCTACCCAGCAAGGATCTTATTCAGATTTAATGGAGAAATTAAAACCTTTACAGACAAGCAAAAATTAAGACAATTCAGCACCACCAAACCACCTTTACAACAAATGCTAAAGGAACTTCTCTAGGCAGGAAACACAAGAGAAGGAAAAGACCTACAACAAACCCAAAACAATTAAGAAAATGGTAGTAGGAACCTACGTATCTTTAAATGTAAATGGATTAAAAGCTCCAACCAAAAGACACAGATTGGCTGAATGGATACAAAAACAAGACCCATATTTATGCTGTCTACAAGAGACCCACTTCAGACATAGGGACACATACAGACTGAAAGTGAGGGGATGGAAAATGATATTTCATGCAAATGGATATCAAAAGAAAGCTGGAGTAGCAATTCTCATATCAGACAAAGTAGACTTTAAAATAAAGACTATTACAAGAGACAAAGAAGGACACTACATAATGATCAAGGGATCAATCCAAGAAGAAGATATAACAATTGTAAATATTTATGCACCCAACATAGGAGTACCTCAGTACATAAGGCAAATGCTAAGAGCCATAAAAGGGGAAATCGACAGTAACACAGTCATAGTAGGGGAATTTAACACCCCACTTTCACCAATGGACAGATCATCCAAAATGAAAATAAATAAGGAAACACAAGCTTTAAAAGACACATTAGACCAGATAGACTTAATTGATATTTATAGGACATTCCATCCAAAAACAACAGAATACACTTTCTTCTCAAGTGCTCATGGAACATTCTCCAGGATAGATCATATCTTGGGTCACAAAGCAAGGCTTGGTAAATTTAAGAAAATTAAAATCGTATCAAATATCTTTTCCGACCACAATGCTATGAGACTAGATATCCATTACAGGAAAAAAACTGTAAAAAATACAAACACATGGAGGCTAAACAATACACTACTAAATAACCAAGAGATCACTGAAGAAATCAAAGAGGAAATCAAACAATACCTAGAAACAAATGACAATGAAAACACAACGACCCAAAGCATATGGGATGCAGCAAAAGCAGTTCTGAGAGGTTTATAGCAATACAGTCCTACCTCAAGAAATAAGAAACATCTCAAGTAAACAACCTAACTTTACACCTAAAGCAAACAGAGAAAGAAGAACAAAGAAAACCCAGAGTTAGCAGAAGGAAAGAAATCATAAAGATGAGAACAGAAATAAATGTAAAATAAATGAAGGAAATAGTAGCAAAGATCAATAAAACTAAAAGCTGGTTCTTTGAGAAGATAAACAAAATTTAAAAACCATTAACCAGACTCATCAAGAAAAAAAGGGAGAAGCCTCAAATCAATAGAATTGGAAATGAAAAAGGAGAAGTAACAACTGACACTGCAGAAATACAAAGGATCATGAGAGATTACTACAAGCAAGTATATGCCAATAAGATGGACAACCTGGAAGAAATAGACAAATTCTTAGAAAAGCAGAACCTTCTGTGACTGAACAAACATATCCAACAGCATATTAAAAGGATCATACACCATGATCAAGTTGGGTTTATCCCAGGAATGCAATGATTCTTCAATATTCACAAATCAATCAATGCGATACACCATATTAACAAATTGAAGGGTGAAAACCATATGATCATCTCAATAAATGCAGAAAAAGCTTTCAACAAACCTCAACACCAATTTATGATAAAAACTCTCCAGAAAGTGGGCACAGAGGGAACCTACGTCAACATAATAAAGGCCTTATATGACAAACCCACAGCCAACATCGTTCTCAGTGGTGAAAAACTGAAACTATTTCCACTAAGATCAGGAAGAAGACAAGGTTGCTCACTCTCACTGCTATTATTCAACATAGTTTTGAAAGTTTTAGCCACAGCAATCAGAGAAGAAAAACAAAAGGAATCCAAGTTGGAAAAGAAGTAAACATATCACTGTTTGCAGATGACATGATAGTATACATAGAGAATCCTAAAGATGCTACCAGAAAACTACTAGACCTAATCAGTGAATCTGGTAAAGCAGCAGGATACAAAATTAATGCCTAGAAATCTCTTGTATTTCTATACACTAATGATGAAAAATCTGAAAGAGAAATTAAGGAAACACTCTCATTTACCATTGCAACAAAAAGAATAAAATACCTAGGAATAAACCTACCTAAGGAGAAAAAAGACCTGTATGTAGAAAACTATAGGACACTGATGAAAGAAATTAAAGATGATACAAACAGATGGAGAGATATACCAGTTTCTTGGATTGGAAGAATGAACATTGTGAAAATGACTATACTACCCAAAGCAATCTACAGGTTCAATGCAGTCCCTATGATACTACCAATGGCATTTTTCACAGAACTATAAAAAAACTTCCACAATTTGTATGTAAACACAAAAGGCCCCAAATAGCCAAAGCAATCTTGAGAAAGAAAAATGGAGCTGGAGGATTCAGGCTCCCTGACTTCAGACTATACTACAAAGTAATAGTAATTAAGACAGTATGGTACTGGCACAAAAATAGAAATATAGATAAATGGAACAGGATAGACAGCCCAGAGATAAACCCATCCATATATGTCACCTTATCTTTGATAAAGGAGCCAAGAATATACAATGGAGAAAAGACAGTCTCTTCAATAAGTGATGCTGGGAAAACTGGATAGCTACATGTAAAAGAATGAAATTAGAACACTCCCTAACACCGTATACAAAAATAAACTCAAAATGGATTAAAGACCTTAATGTAAGGCTGGACACTATAAAACTCTTAGAGGAAATGATAGGCAGTACACTCTATGACATAAATCACAGCAAGATCCTTTTTGACCCACCTCCTAGAGAAATGGAAATAAAAACAAAAATAAACAAATGGGACCTAATGAAACTTCAAAGCTTTTGCACAGCAAAGGAAACCATAAACAAGACCAAAAGACAGCCCTCAGAATGGGAGAAAATATTTGCAAATGAAGCAACTGACAAAGGATTAATCTCCAAAATTTACAAGCAGCTCATGCAGCTCAATAACAAAAAAACAAACAACCCAATCCAAAAATGGGCAGAAGACCTAAATAGACATTTCTCCAAAGAAAATATACAGATTGTCAACAAACACATGAAAGGATGCTCAACATCACTAATCACTAGAGAAATGCAAATCAAAACTACCGTGAAGTATCACCTCACACCAGTCAGAATGGACATCATCAAAAAATCTACAAACAATAAATGCTGGAGTGGTTGTGGAGAAAAAGGAACCCCTTGCACTGTTGGTGGGAATGTAAAGTGATACAACCACTATGGAGAACAGTATGGAGGTTCCTTAAAAAACTAAAACTAGAACTGCCATATGACCCAGCAATCCCACTACTGGGCATATACCCTGAACCAGAATTCAAAAGGAGTACTGTACCACAATGTTCATTGCAGCTCTATTTAAAATAGCCTGGACATGGAAGCAACCTAAGCGTCCATTGACAGATGAATGGATAAAGAAGATGTGACACATATATACAATGGAATATTACTCAGCCATAAAAAGAAACAAAATTGAGTTATTTGTAGTGCGGTGGTTGGACCTAGAGTCTGTCATACAGAGTGAAGTAAGTCAGAAAGAGAAAAACAAATACCGTATGCCAACACATATATATGGAATCTAAAAAAAAAAAAAGGTTCTGATGAACCTAGGGGCATGACAGGAATAAAGACGCAGACGTAGAGTATGGACTTGAGGACACAGGGATGGGGAAGGGTAAGGTAGGACGAAGTTAGAGAGTAGCACTGATGTATATACGCTACCAAATGTAAAATAGATAGCTAGTGAGAAGTGGCTGCATCGCACAGGGAGATCAGCTCGGTGCTTTATGACATCTTAGATGGGTGGGATAGGATGGATGGGAGCTAGATGCAAGAGTGAGGGGATATGGGGATATATGTATACGTATAGCTGATTCACTTTGTTATACAGCCGAAAGTAACACAACATTGTAAAGCAATTATACTCCAACAAAAATGTTAATAAATAAATAAATGAGGAAAAAAGGAGTTTTTTTAAGGGAGAAATGGACCTCAAAATTTGTTGAATGTATAAAATAATTGTTTATAATGCTTATAATGTTTATATAATGTTTATAATAAGCTTAGCCAACATGTTGATAGAATTTTAGTGACAAATGGCCCTTGAGGGAATAAAATAATATACATGGCTCAATGGGAAGGTAAAAAAAACTGACAAACATATGACTATTAAATTAGTGTTAATCTGAGTAAAGAGAAAATAAGTTGGCAAATGTCTGAACCTTGAAGCCAAACAAATATAGGATCAAATTCTAACTCTACCAGTTTTTAATTGAGTGACTTTGGAGTATGAAAATTCTTCAAGCCTCAATTCTTTCATAAATAAAATGAGAATGATTGTAATGCATCCTCCCATATAAGATTTGGAGAATAAACTTTTCTAAAGAACTACTACAATATCTAGCACAAAGTGGAAATGCATTCAGTGTTAGTTATATAGTTAATATTATGAAATATAGTGGAATGAATGAGATCACTGTGAAGTATAGTCATGATAGAAGACCTCATGTAGAAATTATTTTCATCTTGGCTTTGAAGATGGGTAACACTGAGAAAGTGATGGAGAGAGTATGGGCAGGCTGGGTCCATAATTCATTCACACTTTTATTATGGAACATATATTACAGATTAGCTTGTGCCATTGTTACTCATGAATAACAAATATTCTCTACTACATTGCAAATTATTAGAGAAAAGGGAGCATATTTGACCAACTCTGTGAACTTCTTGGCAACTAGCATATAGTACGTTCAAAATATTTTATTGCTGTTATTAATTTAAATAGCTGTGTGAGTTACTCTAAGGAAAAGAGTCTGATTGATCACTGAGGCAAAGTTAAATAGTTTGAGTGAGGTACTATTATAGAGGACCTTCAAAACCAGGCAAAATATATACTCAGTTCTAATAAAAGTCTTAAAATAGGCCCTGAGTAACTGAGTTAAACAATAGAACTACCTAGTTTTACTAAATTAATATAAAAGATCACGTAGAAGAAGAAATATGCAAGTATTGGCAGTAATATTTTTAAAGAAAAATGCTGAAAGGAAGTATATACTAATATTTATTAAAATTGCCATGAAGTAAATATAATCAAAACCACATGACATAGACCAATAGATAGAAGATGTCTAAAGCCCAGACACAGATCCAAAAGTGGACTATTTTAGCCACATTCTGAAAGACTGAAGGTCAGAGACTAAAGAAAATTCTTTCAGCCGGTGGAATATTAGCCATATATCTCATTGTCCACTTTGTCTGCAAAGATAGATGGCTTGAGGGAAGGAGCTGTACCAATTATTATTGGGCTGTGGCTAATGATTAGGGACTTGTAAGAAACAAGATTAAAGACTTGTGACTAGAACATTAGGGAAGAAATACTCAACAAAACACTTTCACAGTGAAGCAGACCATTAATAATCTGATGCACCTGTTCAACTACTCTGGAAGTAGGTTAACCTCCTTCCCAGCAAACTAGAACTTTCTCAGTGGACTCATAACAAGGTGGGTGACCAGGCTGGCATGGATATAGAACACACGTGGACATAGCACCATGGAGTTCTCTTCATGAAGACTTATCTCTCTTCCACCACTGTCACCTAGTTTTTTAGATGTGGTGACTAAATCTAGAACCTCATCATGCTATCAAGCCTTAATAAAATCAGCCAGCTAGAAGACGACAGATTGACTACACTGGATCTCTTCCATCATGAAGGAAGCAGTAAATAATCTTTGTGGAAATAGACACATTATGCTTTTGAATTTGCTTTCCTTACCCATCATGCTTCTATCTGAGCCACCATCTGTGGACTTACTAATGCATCAACATTTTGTCCCACACAACACTACTTCTAATCACCAGACAAATGACAAAAGACATAGACAAAGGGCTAATATCCATGGGATTTATTGGTCTTATCACCCGTAAAATAGTAGAAAGGCCTAGTGAAGACTTGATTATGTCCTCAGCTAGAGGACATAATATCAAGACATTGCTGTCCACCAACTCTTAGTAATTACTCACTCTATACTTCTAACAGAATTAGATTCTGGATAGAAGTTCCTTAGATAGGAGATTTATTCAGGCTTAACTCAGACACTGAATCTATATTTCTCAGTGTAGAGCGAACCCTAAGAATAATGGGAGTAAATGGAAATAGCATCTATTGAGTACCTATTTAATAATATGTGCTGGGCATAGTGTTAGGTCTGTATTGCAGGTGAGGAGATAAGCTTATGAAAGTTAAGTCACAAATATGATGTGTGCTTGAGTGTAGATAGGAACCCAGGTGTTTTTTATTCCAAAGCCCACAGTTTTCTAATGTGCAATGCCGGAAGAAGGCTAGATAATTCCCTTACTAAAGAAATTTCTACAAACTTTAAAAATATTGAAGAATAGGGGATTTTTCATGTACTTCAAAGAATGAGTAAGATCTCTCAGAGTTGGAAAATTAAAGGTTTTAAGAATGAACATATCCAGGTAAATACATTTCTTGTTTATTCTTTTGTCTGCTTAATCCTTACTTATCTTCTCTACATGCAAATGCTAAGAGAAGAATTTTATATCTTGTACATTATTATAACCCCAGCGCCTCAATACATGGCACTTGACAAGTACTCATGTATATCTGTTTTATGAATGAATGAATGAGGCAAACCTCAAATGATTTCCAGTCAACTATCTCCCACCCTGCCACAGATTCCACCCTTCTACAAATTGAGGTTCAAAGAGTAACTACGTAAGGGGCTCTTTGGTGCATAATAGACCAACACCATCTGTCTGATGTTAGTGTACAGTTGAAGGATTTCCTGTTTTGAGCAATGACTATATCTGTACATTTAGGAATATGCATTTGGGATCATGAGAAAACACTGAATATTGGGAGCCTGTGACCCTAGTACTGACTGTTGCTAATAAGCTGTGAGATCTTGAACAGGTAACTCAATGACCTGAGCTATGTATTTCTTTATCTGAGAAATGAATAGGTTTAAGCAATTGATCTCTCAAACCATCTCTGTAATCTAAAATTCAATGACTCTAAGAATTACATTGTCAATTGTTTTGTTTTTCTGATGAGTAAGATATTTTTATTTTGCCTATATTCTAACATGTAAGCACATTTGTGGAATAGGACATATTTATTTGCATCTTAGTTTTTATTTATAGTACATAACAATAAAAATATATCATATGTAAATATAAAATATGAAAATAGAAAACATAATAGAAAATAGTACAAGACATGACATACATTTAATTTCATTGGCTAAGATTATTAGCTTTTCTTTTTTTCTGATTATATATTTTAGTCGCATAGTTTTTAGTTTCTATCCAAAAAATTACTCTGTAACAAAACTGCTTAAGATATTCAATTCTCCCTTAAAGATAAATTGAGAAGCAAGCTCTTTTCACTACCTCTTAGGGAATCACATAATACCTTCACTTCAACAGACAAAGAGCTTGATTACTGTTATTCAGTTACTAAATTGATAACATTTAAAGGTCCAAGGCATTTAATTTTTTTAAATGAATTAAAAATACATGGGAGATATTTTGTTTTTACTGACTTTACAAAAATCCCTGATTAACACGCCAGATGCCACAGTTCTTCAAGCCTGATGAAGGCTCCCTGGAGTTAATATCCTTTCAGCCGTTGTTGCCAAAGAACTGAAGCAGATTGTGAAGGCTGCATAATCATATGATTTTTCTCCTATTGAGGAACTACTGACACGAGAAAAATCAACTGCCTTGATGAAAAAAGTTTAAAATAATAGAATTCTGAATAATGAAAAATTTTAAATGCAGGTCAGTAGTATGGTATCCTTTGACATTCTAGTTCTGAAGCCTGTATTTCAATTCCTTCTCATTGAAATGAAAATCATACATTTTATCGTCATGGAACCAAAAATGTCTATGACAGTCTGGCTAAAGAGAGAGATGCTTTAGTTGGTACAGGTTGTGGGTATGGATGATATAAATAAAAATGGGAGATAAGGAAGATTAAATTGCTTGAGAAACTTTCTTTTTTAATTGAATTTTCACATCCATTTAGGTTATATATTCACTAATTAAGGCTATCACAAACAATCATGGACATGAATCAGCCAATGAAGCAGCACATTTACACCTAAATACAGAGAGAGTCACAGAAACCTATTTCACTGTGCCACTGTGGTCAAAATGGCTAACTGTGGAAGACACTGTTAATTCTCCCTTCTTCTTTACTAACATCATGATTTTAATTAGGGAAGCAATATGTCCCCCTAGTGATGGATCATGATAATAAATCATGACCATATTTTTCCCTGATTTCCCAACCTCCCGTCAAGCTAGGATGGCTATGGGATCTAGCTCTGGCCAAAAAGACTTAAAAGGAAGTCTGCTGAAGGAGTTTCTGGGAAAGCTTTTCCTTTCATGATAAAAAGGGATATATGTACCTAGCAGAACACTTTTCTCTTCAGCCATTATCCCACATCACTTTTGTATTCAAGAGAAAACAAACATGAGATTTTTCCAAAGAACTACAAAGACACTGGTCCTTATATCACTGAGATCCTGAGCCAACATTAGCCACCATCTACTTTTAGGAGTCTGTTAAAAAATAAACTAGATATTTACCACTGCAAGATAGGTTTTCTACTACTTGCAGCCAAACATTGGCATATTACTTTATTTATATTACTTTCTAGTTAATATACCAACTGTTCAGAATTGCATCCCACTCTAACGATTCTTATTAACAAACCGGCATCTCTTGCCCGGATCAGCCATATGATCAGACTTCTTGCCTCTAGTTTAATCCATTTGCCATCAGATGATCTTTCTATAATCTAAAATCTGTTCACCTCCTCTTTAAGACCCTTCAGTGGTTCCCCAGTTCTATTAGGATAAAATTCAAAACCTTGTCATAACCTGAAAGACTGGCACATGATTGCTTCTCCAGTTTCATTAATTCATTTATTTTTTATTAATTATTTTATTTTAAAATAAAAAATATAAAAAATTTTATATTGCTTTAAATTTATCATATATATATATATTTTTTTAAGAATCTAATAAGTAAGGGGCCAACACAAGCCTATCACCATGTAGTTTCCTTTTTAATCACAATTTCCCATTCTTTGGCCCAAAGTATGTACCTTGCCCCAGATCCCATGTTAGAAGCCTTAACCAGTCAGCTGCGTGGGCTCTAGTCTTAACTCATTATGTGTAGATACAAAATTAATTTCTGGTCTTCTATGTCATGGAACTCAAAATAATTTCAAAAAGAATTTAACAAACATTTCTGTAACATATAAGGATACTGAGATCTAATCTGTGGCTCATCAGTATTACAAAGCAATCATTGAGGGCCAGCCAAACCTCCATTTTCAGGTTTTTTTCACTTGATTCTTCATTTCCCTTTGAGAAACCAATAGCTTGCACATAGAATTATCCAGTTGTTCCCTTATTTAACTAGCTATAACCATAAGTTAGTAATCTTTGTTAGTAAATATGGCTGCTTTTAGAATTGACATTAGTAAAGCAGTAAAACAAAAGTATAAACATGCCACCAACAAATTAAGTTGAAAGGAACAATTGCAAATCTATTTTGGTGTTAATCGAAACAGATCACTCCTAGAAATGCACATTGGTAATGCCTCAGCTAACATTAAGCAGTCACAAAATGATATACATATCTAAAACCAATTGGCAAATATAAGATAAAGTAACCAAAACTGACATTAACACATATATTTTTAGCAATTTAAAACTATTCCATCTACACTCTTGCACTTCAGACAATGTAGAGTGGTAACATTCTATACACTCAACTTGAAGATTATTTTTCTCTCACAAATTTTATATACATAGAAATATTTCAAAAATAGATTCTCAATGCAAGAAATAAATACATATTGGGTACATGTATAGGAAAAAATTTAAATCTATGTAGTCATGTAGAAACATGCAGATTATCAAGCTAATGTGTATTAAAAACTCATTTTACATACAAAATGATAAAATCTACTTCTGTTCACAACTTTATCTATGAACAGATCATCCATCACAAGACCTATAAAAATCATACCAGGTCTTATATTGCCTTGTGCTTTGCAGTGGTGAAAGCTTTGTTTGCACTTGCTTTATCATTTTATCCTTACAACAAATCTGTCAAGACAGATATTTTTCTCAATACAGATATTTAGAGTGGATTCCCCAAATATTTTAACTGAACTGGACAGAATAGCATTCACACATTATGGACTTAAGTCTTTGATGTTTTTATTTAGTAGCTTTGTATAATGTAAAATCAGTCATTGGACTCAAGCATAGTCATGTTTGAATTCTGGTTGTGAAGTGTTTTAGCTGCATGATGTCATCTAACTTTTCTAAGTAAAAAGGGTGTTGGCAAGATTTGTTGACATTGTTGACAAGATTAGATAGGTTGCCTAGCAGAGTCCTGAAATATAGCAAGCACTCAAGATGCTGCCCCACTGTCCCTCTTTCATGTCCTCTCTCCTTCTTTTCCTTCCTTAAAGACATGTCCATAGGTTTAAGAAAAGGAAGCCTGAAAAAATAAAATGACAAGCATTTCTACTTCATGGAAAAAATGGCAAGTCTCTATAAATTTTCCTGAGTTTTCCTAAGAATAGATTTCAATTATTGAAAATTCATTGTGCTGAACCCATAGCCTAGTCTGTAAAACCAAAAGACAAAAATAATTTACAGGTGTTTTAGTTATCTATTACTGTGTAACAAAATACCCCCCAAATTATCAGCTTACGTTGACCAACATGTATTATCTCAACTCTATTTAAGAGGGTCAGGAATTCAGGCAGGGATTAGCTGCATGGTTCTGGCTCAGAATCTCTTATGAGATTGTAGTCAAGTCAACCAAAGTTGCTATCCTCTTAAGGGGCTGAAAATCCATTTCCAAGTTCACTCATGTGACCTCTGATGGAGGTTTCAATTCTTTACCACATGGACCTCTCTGCAGAGGCCTCTCCTGCTCACACAACATTATGACTTTCCCTAAAGCAAGTGGTGATTGAGAGAAAAAGACAGAAGCTCCAGTCTTTTACACCTAACCTTGTGACATACCATCATTTCTTCTAATTGCTATTGATCACAGAGACAACCCTGGTGCAATCATAAAGGTATAGATACAAAGAGGCAGAAATCGTTGGGCACCATCTTAGAGGCTGGCTACCAAACTGCTATGATGCACCTTGTAAGCTGAGCCCTACTTGTCCCAATGGCCCAGACAAGGTGTGCTGAGCAAGCAGGAAACTTTAGAGGCATAGGTTTTGGTTTTTTAAATAGATCTTTATTGGGGTATAATTGCTTCACAATACTGTGTTACTTTGTGTTGTACAACAAAGTGAATCAGCCATATGTATACACATGTCCCCACATCCCCTCCCTTGTGAGCCTCCCTCCCATCTTCCCTATTCCACCCCTCTAGGTCATGGCAAAGCACCGAGCTGATCTCCCTGCGCTGTGCTGCTGTAAGGCAGACAGAGGCATAGGTTTTATTCTAACCTAAGAGTATAATGCAAAACCAGCAGAGATATCTGAAAGCTTCACTGTTGCAAAGTTGAAAGAGTAGAATAGCACAAAATGTCAGTTTAGCACTACACCTCTCAGTTGTTACCAAGTAAGTAAATATTAAAGCAAACTTTTTATACTGTCTCATGTCCATTTAATTCTAGATACTCTTGGGGGTTCTCCAGTTTAGTCATGTTTATCCTCTGGAAGAAACATCCTTTGCCTCTCTGCTCTTTAAATCTCTGAGCTACAGAATCCATCTAAGTTGTACAGAAGGATTTCCAAACAATGTTAGAATTTTTTTTCAATGAGATAGCTTGATGAGACTCTAGCTGATACTTTTTAATAATGTTATAGTTATATTCTGATTTTAATAATTGAGAGTAAAGAGCACACAGTAATTGGCACACATTAGGCATTCTAAATATTTATTGATTAAATAAATACACCCTTCTACTCCTTTTTATATAAAATAACAAAATAAAATATGGTGATATGTTAGATATTTTTGTTAATATTGCAAAGGAAAGTGGACTTTCTAAAAAAAACTATACATCAATAAATATGTACATAAATTTTAAAAGAAACACATACACAAGAAGCAAATATTGCTGTCAAACTAAAAACTTATATTTCCAAATACCTATAATTTAAAGAAATGGAAATTTTTTTGTATCTTTTTGAAAGGTCAACATTCATAAAAATAACAACAAAAACCTCTTTCCTTTATGATAGCATATGTATCTAGTTTCAATGAAAATTATATCAGGACTCAAAAGCTGAAATTACGGTAATTTAAAACCACTTCAAAGATGTTATGAACTACCTCTTTTTTAGTCTTGTCTCATAGATATTTCTATACTATAATTTATAATTCATGATTCTGGAAAGAAAATGAAAAAGTCACTTTGAGATATCATTTTAAAGGCAATTTTAAAGTGACAACTTGTTCAAGGATATGATTGAGGAATTTAAATATTCATAAATAATCTCTAGGATTTATTATTTTAAGTTATAATAACCTATACTTTAATAATAATCTGAACTATTCAAACACAATGAATAAAAGGCTAAGAAGATGGCTAACAGATTCTTAGAAATATTACTTCACAATGTTATTGCTTTAAAAATGTAGACTTGGAGGGAGGTTTAAGAGAAATGTTGGGAGGTGATGATTAAACAATGCTCTTCCAACTACTGAACATTTATTTTTAAAAGTAAAGCATTTTCTTTAGAAAATAACTGTCAGGGACAGTTTAAATGTGTAAAAAATTAATAATCAGAAACCTCAAGTAGTCAGGAGACCAGAAGGGGGAGCTCTCACTCCCTTTAACAATAGCAGAGCCCAACAGCAAGAAGAAAGACTCTTCTTTCCAGCCAATGAAAAGCCATGGATTCTGTTTGCTACAGCCCTCCCAACTTCCTTTTCCCCTCTATAAAAGTGTTCTCCTCCCTTTGCCGTGGGGTTACTTACACATAGCTGGCCATGGTTGCATACCATAAACTGCAATTTTCTGCTGATCCCAAATGAACCCATCTTTGCTGGAGAAATATCTGGCAATCTATTTTAGGTCAACAGTGACCAGAACAATTAAGTTTCTTAAATTAGCATAATAAACATATACCATAATAAACATAAAACAAAAGCCCAACTTCTTGAAGTTTATTCATTCATTTGCTCTGATTTATTCATTTGCACAGCAATTATCACCACCTAACCTATTATATATTTATTGTTTTGTTGGGGTATTTTTCATATCGACCCACTAGAATATAAACTGTATGAGAAGAGGAGTCATTAACCTCACTAACGCACTAACTTCTAAACCCAGATCTTAATATAAGATCTGTAATATACACAGTTCTAAATCCAGATCTTAGAAGACTCCCAGGTTTATATTAGGTACTTTATAAATATTTACTGAGTGAATGAATAAATGTTTATCACGTGCCATGCACTGAACCAGGTGCCAAAGATGCAGTAATGAACCATATAGACATGATCCCTATCATGAAAACACTTAATTTTACTGAAGGTACAGACAAGTCTATAATTACAGGAACCAATATCACAAATATTGTGGGAGAGGAGAACAAAACAGCGGTACCAACTCTGATATTGGAGGAAGGCTTTCTGAAATCAAAACTCAGACCTAAAAATGTTTGGAGATTAGCCAAGTTTTTAAAAGGTGAACATAAAAGAGAGAAAACTCTTCAACAGCGGCGAGCTATATGTGCAATGACCCAGAAAGGAGAGAAGGAGTGACCTGAATGAAATTCTATACAATTCTATTGTAGAGATTAAATTAAGGGTAAGAGGTATCAGTTAAGATGCTTTCAGCACCAAGTAACAGAAAAATCACCTCTAAATCATCAGCTGGGTGGGCAGACAATTAAAGTAGGACCCATTTTATTCTTTCCTCTCCTCAGATCCAATACTTCGCCACTGATTCACTTTTGGCAACCCAATACCGGTACTGATAGTCTTAAAGTAACTGTAAGCAGCTCTGCAAATCTACTTGCTTCCTCTTCACAGCCAGCATTAAAAAAAAAGAAAAGGGGGGGAAGGTGAGTCCTATTTACAGAAAAATCCTGAAATTCACTTTGGTTGGGTCAATTTAGGTCATATGAAAGCTAGGTATTAGAAGGGACTGATTTGTCTCACCCATGTCTCCTGCTCAATGCTTGGAGCCTGGTTGGAATCAATATCACTAAAACCATAGGGAACCAATAGAACCAAGGGTTTTGGGATATGGGAAAAGGAAAATTGAATGCATGAGCAGCTAAGCTGTTGTATTCACCATGTAACATTAGATTGTATCATAAAAGCAACTAAGAACCATTGAATTGAGTAAAGGAAGAAGCCACTTAGATTTTCATGTTAAAAATATTCCTCTTTCAATGTGAAGAATAGAATGAACAAAATCAAGACTAGAAACAGGGAAGCCAGTTAGCAGGTTGTTGCAAGGTGTTATCAGTAGGGATAGACTGACAATAAAAGGTTCAAGTGATATTCAACAGTTAGAATAGGCAGACACTGGAGAAGATTTGGATTTAAGAAGTGAAGGAGAAACCAAAGTCAAGGATGAACCCATGTGTTACAGTTGGTCAAGGGAACATGTATGGTAGTACCATAGAAACCAAGGAGGAAAAGCAACTTGTAGTAGGAATGATGAGTTGGGTTTTGGATATGAGTTTGACATGTCTACAGGTTATAACCTTGAAGTTGTTTGAGTTCTCAGGGTCTTGCCATTTTCAGAAGATGTTAAAGATGTTATGTAATTCTATAATAGACATAAAACTATAAAATTAGATATAACATTTACTAATTATTAGCAAAGGACCCATTTCCTTTTTGTATTTAAGTTCTTGCTCCATAATTACTAAATCTTGATGCTATTTGCCAAAGCCAAAGGTTAGGAGATAAAATTAAGAGACCAGAAGCATATAATAAGTCATCTGTGTTTTCCTCTAACAAGAAACATAAATGCCTATCAAATACCACCTGCTGTAATGGTGTGGAAATCAAGTAGAATAAGAATTAGAAATATCCTGATTCAGTAAACAGAGGAGCAAGCAGTGGATTAGATAATATCAAGGTCAAGTAATGACACATACAAAGAGAAAGTAAAGCAAGATTTTTAAAATTCAAGATGGAAAAACATTATTATTGCAACATGGATGCCCTAGATGCTTGTAAAAAAAGGGGGGCATCTTTGTGTAGGTCAATATCTACCTGAAACATCACTTGGAGGAAGAGGGCTAGGCAGTAAGATTAGCAGCTGCAGCATGGAACTGATTCAGCAGCAGATGTGAAGCAAAACTCCTTGTTTCCAAATTTGGTAGAGGGATGTAACCTCATTAGGTAGGAAGCTGAATCTAGGTTATACAATAATGAAGTAGACAAAAGCCATAGCTAAACTGAACTTCATAATAAATCGATGAGAATTTCAAGGTAAAAGAACAGAGAAGAAAGAAGAAAGGGGGAGGACCAGGGTGAGAAGGAGGAGGAAGATAAGGTGGGGGAGGAGGAGAATGAGACGGGAGATTGGTGGGGGGAATGGTGCAGAGAGGGGAGGGAAGAGATGAGAGTGAGAGAGAATGAGAATGCAACAGAGTAACCAGAGGAGAACTTTCTTGTGGCTAAAGGGAATGTTTTAGAACAAAGCGTATTTAATATTCAATTATAAGCTATTTTCATTGGTATAGTATTAAATCCCACATCTTCAGAAAAGCCTAATACACTGAAATGTCCATATGTGGTGATACTGAGGAGAATAAGAACAGGAACAATAGCAGGAAATGTGGTCAACCTAACAATGACTCCTTCTACCGATTCCTGGATAGATGATCACCATCTTCTCAAGAAGAAAGACAGGTGTTCCAGGTTCCATATGTCATGGCAGCTTCCCTTCAATTAGCTTTAGGTTTTATTCTAAAGGAATTCAAATTGAAATTATGTTTACATAACATCATTCATGTATTCAAAAATACAATCAATGGACTTGAGGACACGGGGAGGGGGAAGGATAAGCTGGGACGAAATGAGAGAGTGGCATTGACATATATACACTACCAAATGCAAAATAGATAGCTAGTGGGAAGAAGCCACATAGCGCAGGGAGATCAGCTCAGTGCTTTGTGACCACCTAGAGAAGTGGGATAGGGAGGTGCAAGAGGGAGGGGATATGGGGATATATGTGTACATATAGATGATTCACTTTGTTATAAAGCAGAAACTAACAGAACACTGTAAAGCAATTATACTCCAATAAAGATGTTTAAAATAAATAAATAAATAAAAGGAAGGTAACCTTTATAGAACAAAAAAAAGAAAGTACAATCAAGAGCAAACTGACTGCACATAGCATAAATGAGTGTTTTGACAAAGAAGCTACAGTGCAGAACTGAGAGTGACTGTGATACAAATACACATACCAGTAGGTGAATTAATTACATTAATGGCAAGTGAGCCTAAATGAGGCAAGTCTAACATATTTGTTATAGTAGAATAAATCTGTACAAGGTACACAAAATTTTAAGGACCATTTTTCTCAACATCCATTAATATTATATTTTTTAAGGACATAGAACCAAGTTCCTAAACCTAGCTCTGACGCTATATGTGTGATTTTGAGCAAGGCACATGGCATAGTCAGAGCTCAGTTTCCTCATTTTATCTTGAGAGCTTTGATTGGATCATCACTCAAGTCCATTCTCAGCCCAAATAGACTATGGTTCTGATGCCAATTATAGTATCACCTTTTTCTAATATGTGACATTTCTACTATAGTTGTTTTTCTTAAAAGATTTCTACTGTCATTTTTTAAAATAAGACAAAATTAAATTTGAGGTGTGCCATCCCATGAATGACCTTTTTTTAAAAGCTATGCAACTTTTTTCCAGAAAAAAAGATAGTCCCAATATGACCTCTACTGAAAACAATGATCTTTTCTGGTCAGTGTCTTTTGCTTTCATCCTTCTTATTCATGGGCTTTCTACACCTTCTCAAATATGACTGTTCTGTTAGAAAAGTAAAAAAATACAATTCTCTTTATTTGCCATGACAGATCCCATGTGATAAAACTTTGTTATAAAATCACTTTCAGGAAATTTATTAATTTACTTATTAAAAAAATATATAGTATGTAATTATCAGGAGTAAGAGCTGGTTTTAGCATGATGCAAAACATAACATATTTTCATTGTCCAGAAAGCTTATAAATAATATCTGAACATCCAAATAATAGAAGATATTTTACAAGAAAACAGTAAGTAGCAAAGTGTAGAAATAATGGCAGGGTCTACTCTGGTTGGATCACAACACTTCTGTAAATGAAACAAGAATAATAATAACTAACACAGAGAGTTGTTATGGTTATCAAATAAGATAATGTTTGTAGAGCACTTGGCACATGTAATTGATTAGTAAATTATTTCACTGCATCTTCTCCATAGGTCCAAATATGCCAGTTTTACAGATGAGAAAACCGAGGCTAAAATCATTAGGCTAGTAAATGGTGGAGCTGATCCTCAGACCCATCAATATGACGCCAGAGGTGATAGACTTAACTCATGTACTATAACACCTTCTAAACATATTATTACCATGCCCACAACTTCGAGCATAGGGCAACAAAGAGTTTTATTGACAGCTAACTATTGGATGAGACACTGAGAGACGGTAGAGCCTTGAAGACATACATTGCTGAGTAATTGGAGTAAACTAATTTTATCAGTCCAGTGAACATGATCACCTACTGGTTATTTGTGTTTACACAGAGATAGCAAAATTCTTTGCAGCAGATGGTGAATCTTAAGGGCTCATGCCTTATTCCAGTATGGGATGTCAGCACTAGAATGACCAAACCAGGTGAGGAATTAGACATATTCAATGGAGTAGGGCAAACCTATTACAGGCAGTAGTCAGAAGCAAAAGCAGGCTGGTATAGTGTTCACAGAGTAACAGTTAGGTGGCAATTCAGGAAGGTGATACCTACATAAAAGGTAATAACAGATGTTATCAAGGCAAATATAGAAACAGAAGCAGGAATCCCGGTGTCAGGAAAAAATGAAACCGTAATAAGAGTTAAAATATAGCAAGTACAGTGAAACTCCATCATAATACCATATGTGAGATCCAAAAAATATAACCTGTACAATGTGAAGTTAAAATACTTGAAGTTAATGAAATGACTGGGCTAAGGCTGCTGCAGAGGATGGGAACTGATTGCCAATCACATTTTATCCAAAATTGCATTACTGTAGGATGCACTAATCTTATTGTTTCTCTGTGCCTACCACACACCCAGTAGAACTAAGAACTTTACTTGTACTAACGCATTTAACCATCAACAACAACTCTATAGGTAATATTATTTCTTCTTTCACACAGATGAGAAAACTGAAATACAATGAGGTTAGTAACTTTCCCAAGATCAATCAACCAATAAAGGGCAGATCTATAATTAAAATTCATGCTGTCCAGCTCTAAAGTCCACACTTATAACTACTAGGCAATCCTGTCTCTACGAAGTCAAGTATCAACCAGCTAACATCAGAGACTCTGGCAGAGGGTAACAAGACTCATGTCACAAGGTTGGCGATCTAAAGTGTGGGATCAGAGCTCTAGTCTTTATGGCACAGTAGAAGTGAAGCAGTTAGAATAGTGTCTGGTCTCTAATAAGCGCTCAATGAATGTTAGCTATGAAAATCATAACTGTTGTTGCTGTTGTAAAAGGAGAAGAAAGGATTGGAACTTTTATAGGCTGAATTATAGCCCTCCTCCAAATTTATATGTTGAAATCCTAACCCCAGTACCTCAGAATGTAACTGTATCTGGAGATAGGGTCTTTAAAGAGGTAATTAAGTTAAAATGAAGTCACTAGGGTGATCTCTAATCCAATATAACTGGTATCCTTATAAGAGGGGAAAATTTCAACACAGACATGTACAGAACACAATATAGAGGAAGGACCATGTGAAGACACAGGGAAGTGACAGCCATCTATAAGTGAAGGAGAGAGGCCTCAGAAGAAACCAACCCTGCTGACACTTTAATCTTAGACTTACAGCCTCCAGAACTGTGAGAAAATAAATTTCAGTTGTTTAGGCCACCCGGTCTGTGGTGCTTTGTTATGGCAGCCCCAGCAAGCTAATACAGGGACCAAAAGGTGGGAAATACAAGATAACCAGAAAATATAGTAAAAGGTCAGTGTTAAATTCAACATGAAAGAGATTGGCACAAAACTGTGGCAGGGACCCACCTAGGAGAGATGGACTTCAGGCAAGAGCTCAGATGTATATAGGCTTTGAGGCAAAGATTAGAGCATGACTAATAGCAAAAGTAGTTAGATGCCAAGCTGCTGCTTTAAAGCTACTTGAATATCCTCTGCTAAGGATATTGAAGGAGCTTGGGGATGGAGCAATCTTAATTCTAAATTTTTCCAAATTAATTTTAAGCCTAAATTTCCAATATATGTTAAGCCTAAAGTAGGTTACTACAGCTGCATTTTGTCTGTAATCTTGCTTATTTCAGTGATGAATGGCCTGGAATAATGGTGACATTTTTCTAAAAATAAGATCCAGAAATCTGTAAGACATGTAGGGAGCAAATACCTGCTTAGAACTTGCTTTTCATCTATTAATCTGCTTTAAATAGACACTAATTTTTCTGCTGTTCACTTAGATGTTATTACTTTTTTGTAAATACCCATATATCTTTAACATTAGGCATGTCTACATGTGGGTAATATGCATTGGGTTGAATTGATGACATTGTTCCAGAAGAATGGTATCAATAATGGTAGCTTTCTTTCCTATTTGACCCCACACATACACACACCTACTGCATTTAATAGCAATAGAATTTAAAAAGCAAGATCTAATTAGTTAGTTAGTGAGATCATTGCTTTGAATTCTTCATTTATAATTCATATTGCGTGCACACAACATCGGAATAGCTCAAATGAACACAAGTGAACTAAAAGTCAGTTATTGATGTTATAACCAGTTACAATTTCAAGAAAGAATAAAAAGCATACAGTGTAGAGCATTTGTCATTTGAAGACATTTTGAATGTAGAGGCTTTCAGTTATCAAAATTCAATTACAACAAGAAAAGCAGCTAAAAGACACCCTCCCTCAATCTTTGAGCATATTCCACCTTAACAGGTGATTCAATGCATGGTGTACTGATATATTTCACGGGTCTGATGCTGAGACTCAATAGAAACGAATGCCATTTGCCAAAAAGTGCTCTCCATTTCAGATTAATTAAGCCTAAAAGTGATGATCATTATAACAATCAAAAGCATAGAGACCATTGCCACTGTTTCAGGATTTCTAAATAAGAAAGTATTTAGGGAATTATTTTAAGCTATACTGTTCAAACAGTGATTTTAAATTAGTTGATGGGAAATTCCTATGCCTATTAGTCATCAGCAATCAAGGGAACAATAGCTGTTGTCCAGCTATGCATTCTTCATGGTGCAACTCATCTATTTATTTTCCTTTATTCCTTAGAAAAGGAAACAAAGTAAACTCTCTAATATCAACTTCACGTTGCCAGTTAGCATGATATTAATGTTCAGATTGAATCTTTGTGATAAAGAGGATCATGACATGCTCGGGGGAAGACAGTTTTGTACTTATTATTGAAGTTGACACCATCTTCATGGGTATCTGGGACTTTATGGGTAGCTGGGACTACAGTGGAAAAGAGCAGACTCCTCAATTTATGTCAGATCATACTGACAGCTGTTATCTTAATGCAGTCCAATGTAAGGTGAGAAACATGTAACCAAAGTTTTAAGATACTAGTTGTGTGTCATTATATACTAATGACACTTTAAATACAAAAACAGTAAAAAGATTTTTTAATTTAAAGGAGTACATATTTTGGTTATTTTAATCTCAAATTCAAATAAAATTACAGACTTTCTTTTATTCTCCTCCGGAATATGCCAGACCTCTGCAGAGATATATCTAGCTTTTAGCTACAAAGGAATTATACATTTTTTTCAGACGGTGGTTGTTATTTTAAGATAAAATACACCAGAGAATGAGGGTTTTATGTATGTATAAAAGAATAATCTTAGCCCTCAAAGACTTTCCAAGGAAAGGTATGATATGAACAACTCTCAGCATATTTTTTTTTTTTTTTTTTTTTTTTTTGCGGTACGCGGGCCTCTCACCGCTGTGGCCTCTCCCGTCGCGGAGCACAGGCTCCGGACGCGCAGGCTCAGCGGCCATGGCTCACAGGCGCAGCCGCTCCGCGGCATGTGGGATCTTCCCGGACCGGGGCACGAACCCGCGTCCCCTGCATTGGCAGGCGGACTCTCAACCACTGCGCCACCAGGGAAGCCCTCAGCATATTTTTTATTAATATGAGTTAGAGTCCTACAGATAAATTAAATATCCAACATTTATCTGTTTGTTATACAATGTACATAACTTAAGAATAAAAGAAAAATTAGCATTATTCTACATGCTTCAAATATTTAAGTTATGTTTCCTGTAATCTTTGAGCCTTTGAGAGTGCAATTTTTAATATGAAAAAAATGGAAATACTCCAAGGAAATTAACCCCTCTAAGTTCACTTCTAGCTTTTCTAGTGCGAAGTCTCTAAACCTAGACCCAGATTTTTCTCAGAATCTTCAAGGCCTCTACACAAATAGGGCAGATAAGAAAATCCTAGGAACTTCTATACAGACCCTGGCAGATTCTAAGACCAGAGCAACATCAATATAACCAATCAATTTTATTTCAGTAAAATCAACTAAGTTCTACAAAAACTTATTAAGCCCCTACTGTATTTAAACACTAAGCTAAATACTGGTGCCTGGCACCCCAGAGGTTCCTTTCTTTGATAAAGAAAAAATTAAAAAGGACAGGAGACGAAGTCTACGTATTCTCCAGCAAAGTCTACATTCTCTCCAGGTAAAGGCTGGGCCTTTACCCAAGCAGGGTAAATCAGGGCCAGGACCTACCTTTCTGAAATTAATTTTTTAAGTCACATTAGAGTCAGAAGTCATGAATTAAATGACGAATTAAATCTCTACAAGCAGAAAATCTAAAAAACTTTCGTTTTCATTCATGGATTAAATAATTTATATGTTCAATTAATATGTATTAATTATACATTTCTGCCAGTAACTCTTCTAAGTACTTTACATGAATTATCACAGTAATATTTTTTAAATCTTATGAGAAAGGTATTATGATATATACTTTACATTTAAGGGCTAGGACCCTAAGTTAAAATTTTGTCATGATTAATTAATCTTTCATGTGTGTGGCAATCAAGTTCCAGTCCATTCCTTCTCTGAATATTTATCAAGTGTTTGGTACTGAGGAAACAGTGAAGAAAACATTCTCTTTCCTGCCCTCTTGGAGTTCATAATGGAGACCAGTAACTCCTTTAGCTCCAGGCAAGTGGGGACCCTGCCTCAGGCTCTGCTCTTCAAGGGGCCCTAGATATTAAAGAATCTTTCTCAAAATTGTCAAACTCCTCCTCCTGTGCCTGTGCCAGCTGAAGTCTGCAGTGATATACAGATAGAAAGTCTCAGGCCTAGATTAGGACCTGTATGGCCCCTGGTCCCCATGTCTCCTTTCCAGGCACTTTCCAAATTTCAATCCTATGCATGGGTTCAACCAGAGGCCCCAAGGAGCTCCAGGCCTCATGCCTATGAAGTCATTTCAGGGCCCACTGGGCTGGGGCTTATTTCCTAGAGGGTGGCCTAAAAAGACAATTGCTCCCTGCAAGCCAGTGTATTATTTCTTTCACAGGATTATTTATATAAGATTAAGCTTCCAGAATGGCCTTGACAAGCTGATTGTGTGTGATGCTCACTGACATGGGGCACATGGTGAGTTCAGGGCTTTGAGCTACCAACAGTATACTGCTGACCAACCCTTTGGCTTGAGCTCATGTGTTGGATTTATGTTGGAATCATGTGTCATATCTCATACATCTGTGTTCTGGCCACTGTGCTGCAGCATCTGAGGGTGATGACAGGCACACTTTCCTCTGTATGTTGCTCACTACTGGCACCCAGAGAATCACTACCCCCTCCATAGGCTCTATGCCATGTATGAGGGAGTCCTCTGGGATAGTCACACTTAATCAATCCATCTCCATTCTTTTCTTAGGTATAATAATTTAGATTTTTCATGATGTTTCTGCTCTCTAATTTTTATGTTCACTGGGTATATCTGTTCATGTGCTGATACCATCAATTGTCCAATATGATTTGCTAAATAAGCCTAGTATTTGGGAACTGAGAGCTAACAGTCAACTTACATTACACCAAAAAATAGTTTCCAGTCTCTCAAAATTATTATTATTCCTTCCTTAATTTTCTACCTACCTAAAGAGCAGGTCCTCTAAAATCCATTTCATATGATGTGAACATGCTTTCAGACCATATGAATTGACCCAATATGCCCTTTTTCAATAATTCATAATGAGAGAAAAGAAGGAGACAGACAGACAGACAGGTGAGCTGGGTTTTATCTATCCACCAGTAACTAACTCTATGGATTTTCTGTAACTCATCTGTCCCCACTAAACCCCACTTTCCTGCATAAGCCAGCTTGGGTTCTTACATTCATATCCAAAAAATCACTAATTCCTAACAAATAAAACATTGTCCAGTCTAGAATCCTGGTAGTAACAAATAAGTTTCCCCCTAAAAATTTCCAGTCCTGCCATCATATAATTTCAGGGTATGAATTTCATATATATATAAAATTCCATAGGTGCCTAACAGAAGCAAATATTCAATTGAGTCCCGTAGGATTTCCATAGATAAAGCTCTCATGAAAATAAACACAAATATGCAAATTTCCATAACATAGGAGGAAACAAACATTGTGAGTGAGAGTCAGTAGAAGCAACACATATGGTAATTACTCTCATGAATTTCAGATTATGTAATTATTAGTTTAAATATTGTCAAATGGATGTTTTAAATAATTATACAGATAAAATTGAAAATATGAGAAAGAAATCTATAGAAAACAAAACCAGGCAACTTTGGAAGAGAAGCCAAAGGACTTATAAAAATTGAAAATGTAGTCATTGAAATAAAAATAAACTTTAATGACTTGGTCAAATAGTAGACCAATTGCTCAAGAGATAATTAGTTGTATAGAAATAACGAATCACTATGTTGTGTAACAGGAGCTAACATAGTGTTGCAGGTCAATTGTAATTCAAAAACAAACAAGCAAACAAACTCATAGAAAAAGAGATCAGATTTTTCATCACCAGAGGTGAGGGATGGGAAAGAAGGAGAATCGGATGAAGGTAGTTAAAAAGTATAAACTTCCAGTTATAAGATAAATAAGTACTAAGGATGTAATGTACAACATGATAAATATAATTAACACTGCTCTATGTTATATATGATAGTTGTTAAGAGAATAAATCCTGAGTTCTCATCACGAGAAAGAAACATTTTTCCATTTCTTTAATTTTGTATCTATATGAGAGAATCGATGTTCACTAAACTTATTGTGATAATCACTTCATGATGTATGTAAATCAAATCATTATGCTGTATACCTTAAACTTATACAGTGTTGTGTGTCAACTATCTCTCAATAAAACTGGAAGAAATAAAAGAGATAATTAGTAAAATGGAAGTTAGAACTGGAGAAATTATCTGAAATGTAGTAGGCAGAGATGAAGAGAAAAGTTTTCTATAAAAAGATTAAGGACTCTAAAAGACAAATTGTAAAGGTATACAATGTAAAAAGTAGAGAGAGTGGGGGATAGGCAAATTTTCAAGGAAAAAATAGCTAACAAATATACAGAATTGATAAAGGATATCAAAAATCAGCAATCAAGAAGTATAAAAACAATTTAGGAAAAATGAAACAAAACCAAATCCATACTTTGATACTTCAAAATGAAATTGCAGAATGCTAAAGACAAGGAGAAGCAACCAAAGAGAGAAAACAGATTATCAAGAAAACAATAACAATTAATAGATGACAGAACTCTCAACAGCAACAAAAAAATTCATGACAAAGGAATTATACCTTTCAATATCTGAAATAAATTAAGAGAATTTTATTTATAATAAAATTATATTGTTTTATACCCAGCTAAACTATCATCTAAGTGTGCTTGTGAAATAGAGGTGTTTTCAGACATATAAGAATTGAGGAAGTTTACCTTCAACAGACCTTCACTGGGGGAAATTATCCTAGTAATGCATTTCAGGAATAAGAAAACTGATCCCACAAACAAGCAGAGATTCAAGAAAGAGTACAACTCTGCCTGGAGCCAACTCTGATCTATAACAGGTATTCAAAAATCACTTGCTAAAAAATGAACACATTATTTTAATTTTCAATTTGAAATAAAAAATGGTTACTAAATACAAATTGTTCAGGACAAGAGGAGCATGACACAATCTTTTTTTAATTACCAAATTCTGGAAAAAAAAACTACAGGTCAGACCAGAGAAAATTTATTTTCTCCATTCTGGTTAAAAGTTTTTGGTTCCTTAATGTGGAAAAACTAGTGATTGATATGAGAACTTGTTATATATCATCTTTATATTTCTGTTTCACACACATAAAAAACGAGTCTGCAGGCACTGTCAATCCTCCCTTATCTTTTTAAGAATATTATCTGGCCACCATTTGTGTCCACATCAGTTTATAACATCTGAATGAGTATTCATTGTTAGTTTCCAATAATAAACATTCAAATCAGAGTTTTGGGAAGGTTTAATGTGTGTTAACTTTCCCCTTCCTAACTAAAGAACAAGATAATTCTAAGCAAACCTTTCTGTATTCTTGTGTAAGTCCTTGTCTAACATACTAAACAGAACAAGACAGAGTCAGTGTTTTCATGCTTTGTATTTCTTGAATCTCTCCCATTCAATATGATTTCTCCAAGATTACGTTTGGTGTTTTTTTTCTTAAATCCTCTCACTGCCCTAGCATATAATTCAGCTAGAGTAGATCGAGATGCAACTCCTTTGAACAGCTAAAACAATTATTTCATATACTTCCTGAATGAATTGTTTTCCAGTGTGAAGACAATTTATTTTAAAGGAAAATTCCCTCATCTCTTGGATATTCATTAATACTTTTCTTTCAGCTGACTCCAAGCCTAAAATTCTCTACCTTCTTAATGAAAATATAAATGTAATTGTCCTTTTGGTATTTATTAAACATTTTCAGATGCATAGCTCATTTAGGGTATTAGTCTTCCTGACACTGTTCTTAAAATGTAAGTTTCTAAAAACTTTGTACACATATTCTTTAAAATTTTTAGCTCAAGGGAAATTTTATCTGCACTTTCCATGCCTTACTTTGATCCTATGTATTGTTTAGATCTTATCAAGAAAATTCTCATTTAATGTGCAGAATGGCTGCCCTGAAGATATCCATGCACTAATCCCTCCCCTTTTACATGAAAAAGGGACTTTGCAGACATAATTAAAGTTACAGACCTGAAGAAAGGGTGATTACTCTGGGTGATCCATGTGTACCCAATCTAATCACATGAGCCCTTAAAAGCAGAGAATTTTCTCCAGATGGAGTCAGAAAGATGCAGCAGAAGTCAGAGGACTCAATCTGGTGTTACTGAAAGGAGCCACATAAAAAGCAGGAGAAGGAACACAGGCAACCTCTAAAAGCAAAGGCTAGCCCTTGGCTGACAGCCAGCAAGGAAATAGAAACGTTAGTCCTATAACCTCAAAGAAATGAATTTGGTCAACAACCTGAATGAGCTGGGAAGTGAAATTTTCACCAGAGCTTTCAGGTAAGACTTCAGCCCAAACAACATGTTAATTTTGACCTTCCAATGACTTGAGCAGAGAATCCTGTTTAGCCACACTGTGCCCAGACTTCTAACCCACAAACCTGTGAGGTAATAAATGGACATTGCTTTAAGCCATCAATTATGCAGTAATTTTGTTATAGCGGCAATAGAAAACCAATACACTCACAACTCTCTTCCCTTGTAGAGCTCTATCTCATGGAAGTGAGCCTATTTTCCCCTGACTTTTATGGAGCTGGCCTTCACAATATCTAGATTATAGGTCAGTTTAGGCCCAGTCTTCCCTTCATGGCACAGTAACTTACAAAATAATATTGTTTCTTTTCCTCAAGGCTTTCCATCTCTTCTATTCCACCAATTCTTTTGAAGAGAGGGTCAAAATTGGAATAGCAGTTTCTGTTCTTACTCTCTTTACCCTTTGGGAGATGAAGTCACCAGCAAAGCAGGTCGAGAACTTGTCAGATACTCTGATTTTAGCCAACTGAGACTTCCAGCAGATGTTCAGTAAGTCCCTCAGTTTACCTCTGTGCCAGTTCTGTAGTTTGTGTCAGGAATGCATCATGCATTCCTTCCATCTGTTAGTCTGTCACCTTCAAATGTAAGGATTGTAGAGAAGCAGCATTTATGTACTTGGCTCTGAAATGATAATGATATTTCTTCAGCACTTCTCTCCTTTTACCTTCTCATAAATGCTGCCTAGTTTGAAGTCACTTTAACACTAAATCATAGAGACTTAGATTTTGCTAGCCCATTTATCCCACATACCTGGCTATGGGGCCTCAGTTCATCTTTAGTTCAAGTAATAGCACTGCCCTCCTCCAAAGGGCACAATTCTCAATCAGACTCACACAGAATAAGTCTTATCCAGCACTGAGCTTTACTCCTAGTCCACAAAGGTCACAAGAGAGGAGCCACAATCAACGCCAAATCAAAATTTGGGATGCACTAACCCCATCAGATTCACCTTCCTAAAATCACTTTCACTCTGAAGTGTGTTTTAGGTTAGAGTAACCAGCACTGACAAAGACTGTTACAAATTTTACAGAGAAGGTACTTAGCTTGGGGTTCTCTCAGGCTTTATATACTATTAATCATGCAACTGCAAAGATTATGTGACTAACTTCTGTTCTCCAAGACAGTCATGTCTCATAAATCCATTGTAGGTTTATTTATAATAAACAGCCCTAAAAAAACAGAAATCGTCTGCTAAAAGGATACCTGGTCAGTACACAGCAGCTCCTGGAAGACCTTCATTTATCTTCCAGCTGGCAAATTTCACCAGAATATTCACAAGGAGATCTGGTCCAGTCAAAATTGCCTGCCTTGGGGGAAATGGGAGGAAGTGAGTTACAGATTCACTTTTCTTCCAGTTCCCAATTATAGTTTAAGCCACTGCTGTCCTTTGATGATCAGAAATTTTCTTTCCTTTAAAAGAATTCTTTCTCAGGTGCCAAACATTCCACTCCCAGCCCCCTACTCCTTTACAGTTTGTCTTCTGATGCCTCCTGATGCCTCAATTCACCAGTAGTGCTTACCTAGCTGACACTCTAAGTACTGAAAAAGTCAAGCCTTGTTTGGTTTTTAATTTGTTTCATTTTTCTATAGTTGATATTGTTTTCTCCAAGAAGGTCCTAACCCCATGAAGATGAATGGATGTAAAAGTATATATACTGCCATTAGGAAGAGAATGTACTCACATCTATGTATCAGTAACAGCCCTAATCCACTCTACAATCCAACACATTAGCATATGTCTTCCTGATGTTAGTTACTGCTGGTTCTCCTCTCCTGATTTGTATTTGCTTTTTAACTAGCTCCAGTTACTTATTTCCTTTGTGAATCCACTCCAACAACTCTTATGACATCACTGAGGTTAAACATTACACCTTAAGCAATAATCTCATGTTTAGTTTTTTTATTATCCATATGCTAAAAATTGGTATATTATAGACATTTGAGACCATAAAGTTTATTTTTTAGCCTCTTCTAAATAATTATTTATGTTTATTAATAGCCAGTATTTCTATTCTGCACAGTTTTGTTCCTTTATCTTAGAATTTGAATCTCTCCTCCCTATTCAGCTCAGTGCATTCTTGGACAAGCCATGCAGTCTGCAGGCAAAAAACAAACACATTCTCTGACTCCTGTGAGGTGAGCTAATTTCTACGCCAAGGATTCTGACATTATGATTTAGACTCCAAATGCCCTTTTTCAGTACCTCTTGTAATACCTGAATTCACTTAAAAACATCACTGTTCTTTGAAGTACTTCAGTTTTCTGTTCAAAGTCACTTTGCACAGTTCTTTAAGATTTTGGGAGCCCTTCTCTGGAAATATCATTCACCTCCTTGTAAATTAGCAGGGACAACTAGCATCCAGCAGATTAGATTAAGGAGGGGCAGGCTGTCTGTTACATCCTATTGTCAACGAGCACAACTCCCAGTGGCTCATGTTAGGTCTACAACCCTCAGTCGAGAGTCAATAATCAACCATAGGTACCTTCCAGGAACTATACTGAATTCTTGGAATCAATGGCACTCAGGGGATTTATTACATTGTTACATTGTTTTTCCCAGAAATCTAGATTTCCTATAATAGAACATGCTTATTGATTTTTAGAGCTCCAGTAGAACAGTTTGTTTCTCTACTCTCCTACTTACATCACTTTTTAAAATTCTTTATCTGTGTGGCTTTGTTTTGATTTCCAAATATTTTCTCATCCTATTTTACAAAGCACATTTTCTCCTGAGTGTCTCCCTTGATGCAACAAGTAGCATAGGTACTAGTTAGAAACGTACACAGTTGTTCTCTTCATTCCTGAGTCATCAGTCTCCATTCTCTGAATGCTTGCTATGGATTTTTATATACTCAATTTCCTTAGACTTTTGTACTATTTCTTCTTTTCTCTAGTGGTTACTCCATTGTATGAATCATGTTTGGCAAAATGAACATTTATCCTAGGATCAAAACTCCACAGACCTGATGTTTTCTACAGATATGGCCCTGGGCAGGTCAAATCTATTTTGAGCACCAATTTCCTCAAAAAATGGGAATAATGATCTCTGTACCTCAGAGTCATTGTGAAGTAAAATAAGACAATACATGTGATTTTTTAAATAATAACACATTATAGAAATCCTTGTTATTCATAGTTTGGTAACCATTCATTCATCCATTCTTGTATTCAAAAATATATATCAAACTTTATATAATGTCCTTTTCACTTCGGTCCAAGTCCTTGATACTTCCTTGTCTTAGAGATTTTTGATCACCAAAACAGGAACTATTGGAAAACAGTGCTTTTTCCTATTTTAATTAGCAACGTATTTCATTAAAAATATTATATCTTCAAAGAGCATGAAAATAAAAGGAGATATTTCCCACAGACTAAAATAAATTTGGAGGGCAGAAGGTACGTTCCACCCCTAGGTACTTTAGGGCAGTAGCTGGGGAGGTTGGTAAGACTCTAAAGAAATACTTGTGATATGCACCCAAAGAATAGGCACCCAGGAGCACCAATGAGTGCAGTAATGGTTAATTTTATGTGTGGACTTGGCAGGCCTAAGGGATGCCCAGATAGCTGGTAAAACATTATTTCCAGGTGTTTCTGTGAGGGTATTTCCGGGAGAGATTAGAATTTAATTCAGTAAACTGGGTAAAGAAGATCCCCCCTCACCAATGTGGGTGTCATCGTTCAATCCACTGGGAACCCTAATGGAAAACAGACAAAGGAAGGGCAAATTGACGCTCTTATTGAGCTGGGACATCCATCTTCTCCTGCCCTCAGGTATCAAAGTTCCTGGCTCTCGGACGTTAGATAGGACTGAATTATTCCACAGCTTTTTGGGTTCTCCAGCTTGCAGATGACATATTGTGGGACTTCTCAGCTTTCATAACCACATAAGCCAATTCCTATGATAAATCTCCTCACATTTATCTCTATGGATTCTATTAGTTCTACTTCTCTGAGGAGCCCTGACTAATACAAGTACCAATCTTTCAGAGTAATTTTTAAGCATCGGAGGAGCTCCTGTAGGCTGGACAAGCGAGCATTATACCTCAATCAGCACTTACACGTAGAAAATATCTTGATATTGCATTGGACTATGGAAACACTGTATACCTGGGAGAAAGGGAATTCCTAATAATGACTGAATTTATTTATAACTCAGAAAGATAGATCTAGGTGAGACTCAGATCTAGTTACTAAAAAATAAAGAAATTCTCATTTCCTCAAGTCTGGGTTTTTGACTGATTAATATATACAGTAAAAACGTAACGTATGTCCCACAACACTAGACTTGTTTCTTTGGCTGCATAGGCCCTCCTTAGGCTAAAGTATATCAAGTGAAATAACATTATCTGACTGCTTTGAGAATCACTCCTCCTGGATTCTACAAAGAATTTCAGGATAAATTGCCAGTTTGATTACCTTTTTGCTCCTGGTTTATACTCCACAACCATATAATAGAATATTGTAGTGCCATGAAAAATAATTCTTCTGAAAACTAAAGATGGAAAATGCTGAGGATTGATTTTTAAATAGAAAAAAAGTAGAATTCAGAACTGGAAAAACAGAACGATACTAAATTTTTAGTAGAAGTGGTAGTAGTGATGGTGGTGGTATGTACGTACATATCAGGATGTGTAAGGAAAGATGATGGAGAGATGAGAAATTCACTAAAATTATGCAAAACTTATGCTTTTCTCTGAATAAAAGGATTGTGTTTAAATTCTTACTTTTTCCTTTTATTTTCCATGTTTTTAAAACTTTCAACTGTAAGAATGTATCACTTTTTATAATCAAGCAAAAGCAATAAATGTTATTTTGCAGTTCCCGTCTGACACTTTCTTATGTTATCTCCCTCCAGTTGTCAAGGAGCAATTGGTTGCCAAATACCAGGAAATTAACAGCAATTATCACCAGCTGGCTAGCTGCTAGGAGTAGTCACTGGACTATAATCCACCCAGCATGAGATAGAAAACCTTGAAAGAATAAAGTCGATGATTAATCAAACTTGAAAAATTAACTTCCCGGGATAGCATATATCAAGAAGTCTTGCTCACTGAGCACTAGACATCATTCCCAAAAGTCCCATCCTAATGATTTCAGCAGCATTAGCTCTTCAAAACAGGTTGCTAATAGTTCACTCTACAGAAAAAGAGTTTCATGTGTTTGAGATAACTTCTAAAATTCTAGCTAACAATGAAATATTTCATTGTCTGGGAGGTGACAATAATATTTATCTGTAAGATTTTCTTTAATCAGCATTGGGTTCAAGTGCACAAAGGGCATTACTGGATTGCATACTGACTTTACAAAGATAGAGAACTATCATCTTTCTACATTTCCTAAAATACAGGCAGGTAGACTACATGAGGGCATAGATATTAATTTTGAGATTTTGAGGAGAGGCAGCAATAGCACCCTTCTTTCCTACTCAAATTCTGATCAAGTTAAAATATAGACAAAATGTTAAGACAGCTAGAAAATCAAAATCAGGGAGAGCACTTCCATTTGGGACAAAGGAGGCATTCGTATATTGAGCCAGGATTGGCCAGACACCAACCTTGTTGGAGGTAATCCTAGTGCTGAGCCTACCACAGGGACAGAAGCTGCCTTTGCATAACTGTTAGTGGTGGAGGAGCAGAGCAGAATGTGCACTTTCTTTGGGCAGAGTTGTATTTCAGCAGTGGTTCTCAAAGTGGTGTTCCTGGACTGGCAGCATCAGCACCACCTGGGAATTTGTTAAAAATGCAAAATCATGGGCCCACCTTAGACCTACTGAATTAAATCTCTGGAAAGGGGGACCAGAAATTTTTAAAGAGCATCTTTAAGTAATTTTAAAATCACCTGAATTAGAGAGAAAGAGAGAGAAGGGAACTAAAATACACATGCACACTACCTTTTTCCAAGCTCTCCAGTAAAATAACTCACTCCACATTTGTGGGAAGAAGTGAGTGAGGGGGATTAGGAGAGAGGCTAGGAAGGTTACACTTTTGGAACTCCCTCCAGATAGAAGGAAATATCAGGGGTAGGGAAGAAGCATCCCCCTACTAATCTTCTTTAACCATTAATTCTCCTAACCTATTGAGTTTAAACCTTAAGCTTATGATTAAATGGGGATTTACCTGTCCCCTTTGATGGAGATTACAGGAGGATCCTGACAGTTTTCCTATTTCATGAGGCGACTTCTCCCTTTACCAAACTTTACTTCTTTTAGTACCTTCCTGGAATCATTGGTGGACAGTGTAGATTTTGCTCCTCAAGATTTCTGAAATGATTTAAAATACCAATTAATTAAATAGGTTGAGAAAAATTTTAGAATTATGACTAATCCCTCCAAAATGAAAAGTTTAAGGCTAATCTAATTATTATGAAATAGGGATATTTACAGACTGCTTTTGATGACGAGAAAGAAAAATCTTTATTCTTAGGCCCAGAAATTTTTAAAAACTTAACTCAGATTTATCTAGAAGTCTTACAGCCGAACTTGCAAATCAAACTTGAAGAAACTACTCGCAAAATTTCAGCTAATGACCCACTTAGCCAGGCAACTACTCTTTTTTATTTAATCAGAGAAATGATCTATGGTGCAAAATACTTTTAGTAGTCCAATCATTCCTGTGATAAGTAAAATTATATAACTGTATAAAACTGAACAGTGTCCAAACTGAAGGCACAGTACCATCACAAGTTGAACTTGATGATTTTCTCCTTGTGTACAACTAATTGCAGTGGAGGATTGCTCATTTCCTGTTCCACTAGGAATTAACTCCAAGGCCATTTTGTACTTAAATCCAACAGGACCCTCTCATTTCTACTTCCCATCTCAAATTAAACCCACTCGTATTGTCCAACATAAACTATCTAAGATTCTACAAATAGAATCAAATTAGGATATTCCAATAATAGTAGCCAGTAGATATTCCCAAATGTGAAATAAATTTTCTCTCAATTTTATATTCCAAGGAAGAAATTAAGAGACAAAAATTAAAGACATCAAAATCCAAATGAATTAAAGCCTCAAATTGAGCCATCTTGTTTTGTTTTGTTTTGTTATTTATTTTATTATTATTATTATTTTTTTGCAGTACGTGGGCCTCTATTGTGGCCTCCAAAGGAAATATGTTTTCCCTCCAAAGGGAACACCGGTAATCCACAGGCTTATTAGATAAACCCAGTAGACTAATAGAACAAGAGTAGCTGGATGTTAGGGGAATTGAACTCTTTTTCACACTCTTGATATTTATTTATGTGTAGCAGGAGCTCCACTATCATTGCATCTCTTCACTCATTCCACCCCACCAATGATCCATGAGTGGGTGAAAAGAAATTGGGCATGTTTAGCCCAGCCATTTGCTGTCCTTTCTCCCTACAGAAAAAATGTGTTCCACTCTGCTCCCCCATTCTACAAGTTGTATACAGAACTAGATGGGAATGAGTTTTTGTTTTGTTGAAATAGGCAATGCTGAGGTAACAAAATCTCAGTGACTTCAGCAGCTCTCCAAGAGCTATTCACTTCCAAGCAATGAGTCAGAAATCCAGTCAGCTTATGTCTTGCCATTGTACCACTTGAGCATATGACTTTCTGGTAATGTTGCTAAGGTGAAGACAAAACATTGCACAGCAGCTTTTAGATGCTTTAACCTGGAAGTGACATACCATATATGTCATAGGGCATTGTCTAGAACTCATCACATTATTCAGTTTAACGGCAAGGGAGCTAGGGGAATATTGAAAGCATGTGCAGATTTGGTAAGCAGCTGATATCTCTGCTGCAGTAGATTTATAATATTCTGGTGAGCACTGTCAGTAAACTTGTTTGCCTCTAAGATATAAGACACATTTACCTATATCAAGTCTATCAGTAATGAAGATGATATTTTTTATCCCCTGTCTGCCCCATTTGTCTTGTTTTTTAATTGCTTCAGAATTTGGGTGGGGTAGAGATGTGATTTCTATTGCCACCTCCAGTGGCCTCAACAATGAGTACTAAACAATTAGTAAAGATAATTGACCTTTACAATTATCTGAGGATCTCAACAAAGAAAGATTACTGTAAATCAGACAAAGATTTGGGAAGTAGGTAGAACTTAACCTCAGATTTGAAAGATAAATGAGACTTAGAGTTATAAACATTTTTAGTATCTCTTCTAAGTAAAATCAGCAAAAAATTTTCTGAAACTGTATCTTCTTAATAAAATAAAGACAAAAAAGATATGGAAAAGTCAATGAGCTAACCGAGAGATTTTGACAGTCACGAAATGTTAAGTCCTGAAATGTAACGTTCCTTGCTTCCCTGTAACACGAAACCATTATTTTTCTTGATGGCTTAACAAGGATGTGTTGAACATATGCCAGATCCATGCACATACAGACATATTCCATTAAACAATGTGGCAGTGAAGAGACCTTGAGTGAGATCCAATATGGCATTATGTGCTAGCAACATTTTAAGGTACTCAATCTGATCCATTGTAAGCCTTCTTCTTCTAAGTCCTTTTTCTTGCAAGCGCACAAAGAAAAGTGAACTTTGTCAGTTACTTTGAATGTCATGTTCTGCATTCACTGCCATAGTAATCATCCTAGTAGGTTTTCCACGAATCTTGGTAAATGCCAAGATATCTTCTTTGAAAACTGTTATCAGATAATTACCTCACTCCATCTGGCTGTTGTGAGTCTATAAGTATGTCATGTATTTTTAATCATAAGTCCAAGCCTACAAGATTCCAAACTTGGTATACTTTACCTTTGTAAATATTAATCTGATGCTTATGGGGGAAAATCAATGACTTTTTCTTCAGTGATTGATTCTCATCTAAACAAGAGGCTACAATTTACTGAAATTCAATTAATGACATTCAACTTCAATATGTATAATACACAAGAGTGAATTCTTTGAATAAATGTTTATCACATAATGATTTCCTTCATAATAAGCAGAAATAAGTTGAAGAAGCAAGATAAATTTCATTATATAAGCAGGCAATGTTTAGGGTGATTTTTGTCCTATAAATAATATTTATTAAGCAATATGCCCTACTGTTTCACAAGACTGATTCAATATTATGTAAAAAAAACCCAATTACCTCAGATTCCAGTGCTGTGTCTGCACTGCATTAGTCCCCATTCAAATCTTTTAAATCTATATTAAAATTATTATTATTATAATTTCTTCATTATATATTGGTCAAATGGCAAGTGATAGAAAACCAATTTAAACCAGCATAAATAAAAGAAGAGAGGAAAAAGAAAAGTAAAAGGAAGAAGGGAGAAAGGGAGGTAGAAAGAGAGGGAGGGAAGGAAGGAGGGAAGACAGGAGGGTAGAAAAGTAATGGCCTACTAACTAAGTGGTCTAGGAGTACATTGTCCTCCCTTCTGGTATAAATGGATTTAGATATTCAAATATTATCAGATTCTCTCTTTCCCCACCGAGACCCTCTCTCCTTGCTCTCCTTGGAAGATGGATACTAGTGGTACAATCCCTAAGCTTGAATCTCAGTTTAAGAAAAATAAAGTTGAGAAATAAAATAAGTCCACAGGAGACTCTGATTGGTCCATTTCAGATCATATTTTCAAACAAACCCATGAGTGCAACAAGAAGAATGGAATATTCTGATTGTTCAGGGTCGGAATTACCGACCTACCTCTGTTACCAGATTTAACAGAGAAGTCAGTAAAGAAAACATGGTTAATAAGCTAACAATAATATGTAACACTACTGTTTTATTTAGCGTCAGGCAGGCTGCTTGGTATAATCTCAAGGACTGATTAATATAATAAGCCTAACACAGAAGTACTATTGTTATTCCTCTTTTACAGGTGAGGACACCAAGGGCAGAAGGACTGAGAAAGTGACAGAGCAATGAGGAGCAAATTCAAGACACAATTCAGGTAGTCTGACCTTACAGTACAATCATTAAATATACATGGTCGACAGATAAATATATATATATTTAGATCCTTCTACAAACAGCTTTGTCCAAAAATAATGATTCTGGAAAAATCTAAAACTCTGCCTTTACTGTATGTTCATCTTTACTGGTGAGATTTTCCATTTTGTAATTTTCTTGTTTCTAAATGTGGCCTTTTCTTTTCTGCCTAGGGAAATTCCTTTAGCATTTGTTGTAGAGCTGGTTTGGTGGTGCTGAATTCTTTTAGCTTTTGCTTGTCTGTGAAACTTTTGATTTCTCTGTCAAATCTGGACAACAGCCTTGCTGGGTAGAGTATTCTTGGTTGTAGGTTTTTCCCTTTCATCACTTTAAGTACATTGTGCCTCTGCTTTCTGGCCTGCAGAGATTCTGCTGAAAAATCAGCTGATAACCATACTGGAGTTCCACTGTATGTTATTTGTTGCTTTTCCCTTGTTGCTTTTAATATTTTCTCTTCATCTTTAATTTTTGTCATTTGACTAAAATGTGTCATGATATATTCCTCTGTGGGTTAATCCTGTATGGGACTCTGCACTTCCTGTACTTGGGTGACACTTTCCTTTCCCAGGTTAGGGAAATTTTCAGCTATTATCTCTTCAAACATTTTCTCAGGCACTTTCTCTCTCTCTCCTCCTTCTGGGACCCCTACAATGCAAATGTTATTGTGCTTGATGTTGTTCCAGAGGTCTGCTCTGCAGTAGTGATTTCCACCACTCTGTCTTCCAGCCCACTGATCCATTCTTCTGCTTCATTTATTTTACTATTGATTTCTTCTAGTGTGTTTTTCATTTCACTTATTGTAGTCTTCAATGATACATTGGATATGTTTGGTTGTTCTTTATATTTTCTAACTCTTTGTAATAACTTCTAATTTCTCTCTCTGTGCATCCATTCTTCTCCCAAGTTCTTGGATCATCTTTATGATCATTACTCGAACTCTTTCTCAAGTAGATTGCCTATCTCCACATCACTTAGTTCTTCTGGGATTTTATCTTGTTCCCTCATCTGAAACATATTCCTCTGCCACCTCATTTTGTCTGAATCACTTCACACCCATCAAAATGGCCATCAACAAAATGTCTACGAATAATAAATGCTGGAGAGGGTGTGGAGAAAAAGGAATCCTCCTACACTGTTGGTGGGAATGTTGGTGCAGTTACTGTGGAGAACAGTATGGAGGTTCCTTAAAAAACTAAAAATAGAGTTACCACATGATCTAGCAATCCCACTTCCGGGCATATATCCAGAGAAAACTATAATTTGAAAAGATACATGCACCCCAATGTTCATAGCAGCAATATTTACAATAGCCAAGACATGGAAGCAACCTAAGGGTCCATCAACAGATGAATGAATAAAGAAGATGTGGTACATATATACAGTGAAATATTACTCAGCCATAAAAAAAGAATGAAATGATGCCACTTGCAGCAACATGGATGGTCCTAGAGATTATCATACTAAGGGAAGTGAGTCGGACAGAGAAAGACAAAATCACATGATACCACTTATATGTGGAATCTAAAAAGATGATACAAATGAATTTATTTACAAATCAGAAATAGATTCACAGACATAGAAAACTAACTTATGGGTACCAAAGGCAAGTGAGAGAAAGGGATAAATGAGGAGTTTGGGATTAAAATATACACACTACTATATATAAAATAAACAACAAGGACCTACTGTATAGTACAGGGAACTCAACATCTTGTAATAACCTGTATTGGAAAAGAATCAAAAAAAGAATATCTATATAGATAGATAGATAGAGAGAGAGAGAGATCTGAAACTAACACAACATTGTAAATCAACTATATTTCAATAAACATTTTAAAAATAAAAAACTCTAGACTTTAGACCTCCAGCTATCACCCATATTTCTTCTCTCTAATGTATGGCGTACGTTACTTCGTACTTTTCCACTGTGCCCATGGGAGGAAATACTTTATATTAATCTCCTGATTTTAACCATAAAAACCACATGGAGAAAAAATCCAGTACCCCAAAGAATAAGAAATATTATTTTAAAAAATTTAGGAATGGAAGTTAATTTTATGATACATTCACTGTTGGGTTAACAGCATCCATACGCAGAAATGTTCTAAACACATCAAGCAGCTCAGCTCGACTGGCACCCCTTTGGAGTCCTATCAGATATAAAACAGAGGTGTTAGGACAGTTTTGAAATCATTTTGAAAAAACTACTTTATTTGACCCCAAATACACATGCTGGGTGATTATTTGCTTTCATCATCCACCACAAACTGCTTTTATTTCCTTTCTCAGCATTCACCAGGAAGAGAATGACCATCTATTTTTGAGATTATTTTTGAAGTTGGAAGTATATGAGCATATGGTTTTTTATGAAAAAATTAGTAGCATATAGAACAATTCTTCACCAGTGTGTTGTCATTTATAGCAACCTGCTATGTTGGTGAAAAAAGTGGGGGAAAAAAGAGAAAAAAATAAGAAGAGGAAATGGTGTGTGAATCATCTAGCCTTGTATAAACATTATAGGCATTCCAATAGCATCTTTTATGGCATCCTTTAAAAATCAGTCATTGTAGTTTTTTCTTTTGTATCGTGGAGTATAATTGCTTTACAATGTTGTGTTAGTTTCTGCTGTGCAACAAAGTGAATCAACTATATGTATATATATCATTGTAGATAAATAGATGCAAAAAATCTAGTTTTCATTGTAGAAATAATTATATTTCTATAAGAAATATTTATTACTTTATATATTAAATACAAATATAAACAAAACTATATACAAATGTATATTATATATTTATTTCTATAAGGAATATTTATATATTTTGTATATATATACATATATTCATATTATATGCATATGACTCCTTCCATAAAATAAATATAATTGATAGATATTTTATAAATATGTTCATATGGACTAAACTGTATTCCCCCAAAATTCACATGTCATAGCCCTAACCCCCAATGTAACTGAATCTGGCAGCAAGGTCTCTAGGAGGTAATTAAGGTTAAATGAAGTCATAAGGGTGGGGCCCTGATCAGACAAGACTGTGGCCTTAAAGGAAGAGGAAGAGAGAGAGAGAGTTCTCTTTGTCTCTACTATGTGAGGACACAGTGAGGAGTCAGCCAACTGTAAGCCAAGAAGACCTCTTTCACCAGAAACCAAATCAGTTGCACCTTGATCTTGGACTTCTTAGCCTCTAGAAGAGTGAGAAATAAATTTCTATTTTTCAAACCACTCAGTCTATAATAAACTAACTAGTCTATAAAATAAACAGTCTATAATAATATTTTGTTATGTCAGCTCAAGCAGACTAAGACATATGTATGCATATATAATACTGGTAACAATGATTGACATTTATTTAATGCCCAGGTGCTATTTTAAGCTAGTTACATGAATAATTTCATTTGCTTTCCACCACAATTTTGTGAGTTATGCATTATTATTATATCAGTGTCATATGTTAATCAATTGTTCACATTCACATAGCTGATGCTCAGTGGAACCAGGATTTGAACTTGTACAAGATAAATAAATAATTTCAAGATAAACTAATAATAGCAAAAAAGAAGAAAGCAGGAAAAAATGGGTGTAAATAAACTTCACCATAAAATATATTTTTTTAAAAACTGAAAGAAAGGCATTGTGGAAATTGAGACATAGAGAAAAGATATTTTATGTATATTTTTTAAATCAGCCATAGGTATCACCTTATAAATTAAAAACTGGTGGTTAGATAAATTTTTAAAGGATAGAATTTTAAGTGTTTCCTTTTGAAATGTATTTTATTAACTTACTACCAACCTCCTTCAGTGCTTTACTTAAAGGCATCTTAGTGCTTTTATAAGTAAGTGCCTCCCATTTCAGCACAAATGCAAGTGTTGTATGTAAATCAATGTAAAATATTATCCTGCTCAATATCATGTCTTCTATTTTTAGCATGTAAGCAGATTTCTTCTGCATAATGTTACTGAGCACAACTTTCTTATCATTTGCTTTTCTTATCTAATGAACATATTCTTAGACTGAGTTATTTTTTTCCATTGTATAAAAATATAGTACTCATTTTAAAATCTTTAGTGGATTTTTCCACTTCAAATGCACACATTTCAAATACACACACACACTCACACACACACACACACCATTATCAGAAAATTTATAATGTTGAAAATTTATTTAGCATTTATAATATAGGGAAAGACTAATAATATAATAAGTATGTCAAACATAAACATTTCTAAAATATTGACTATATACTCAGTCCTCAAATATTTACACTAGTAGTAGAATACATTGTTTAGTTAATTAAATATGCTATATAAATTTTATGAGGTTTAAAAATCTGTTTTTCTTTTCTGATATGATGAAATATGCTTAAATATGAATTCACATCTACCAGTTATCAACTGAGACCTAAAATGGTTAAGAAAAATTAAAGAAATTCACACTTAAGGAACATATATATTTGTTTTAAACTAGAAATTGAAATATTTAAATTTTATTTTGTTACTATGAAAAAGCATATCAGCTAGGACAAATTTTAGCTTCTTATGAAGAGAACTCAAAATATATATGGCTTTTAAAAAGACACAGAGAGCACCAATTATAAAAGGAAAAATTGATAATTTTGACACCAACAAAATTTTTAAACTTCTCTTCATCAAAATCCATCATTAAGAAAATGTACAGGTGAATTACAGATTGGGAGAAAATATACACAACACATGTATATGACAAATGACATATCGTATATTTATAATGTATATCTTATATACATCATATGTATGTTTATCTTTTGCCTGTTTCAAAAATAAGTAGAAGATTTGAGCAAACACTTCACAAAAAAACATATACAAATGGTCAATAAGTACATGAAAAGTGTTCAACATTATTAGATATCAGGGATATACAAATTAAAACCACAACAAGACATCAGTATATTTTCACCAGTGTAGTTAAAATGAAAAATATTGACAGTACCAAATGTTGGAGAGGACGTACAGCCACCAGAACCTCCAACCTTGCTGATGGGAATACAAAATAGTACAACTACTTTGGAAAACTAACAGTTTCTTTAAAAAATAAAACATATTTAACCTATGGGCCAGCACTTTTCCATTACTACATATTTGTCCAATGGGAATGAAAACATGCACCTACATAAGTCTATGGATAAAATATTCCTAGTAATTTTACTCATGAGAGCCCCAAGTGGGAAACATCCATTAAGAGGAGAATGATTAACTAGCTGTGATTCAATGGAATAATAACTCAGCAATAACAAGTCTAATATTGATACTGTTAATAACATGGACGGATCTCAAAAGCCTTAATCTGAATAAAAGAAGCCAGATACAAAATAATACATAGTTCATGACTATTTATATTAAATTTGAGAATCAATGAAGCTGATCTACAGTGATAGAAATCAAATCAGTGGTTGCTTCTTGTGGAGGTCAGGGAAATGATCGGGAAGATACAAAAGGAAACTTTCTTGGTTGATGGAAATGTTCTGTATCTTGATGGCGGTGTGGGTTACATGAGTGTATGTTTGTCAAAACTAATTGAACTTTACACCTACAATCTCTGAATTTTAATGCAAATAAATTATATCTCAATAAAAAATTACTTAAGGAAAGACAGGTATTTTTTCTGTCTCTTATACAAGGAAGTCCAGGGGAATAGAATGTAGCAGTTCACTTCCAGCAGAAAGCAGATTCTGAGACAGAGTTTGGTGTGTGAAGGATGTTTATTTGGGAGTTCCTTTGGGATCGACACCTGTGGAAAGGAGAAGGGGGAAGCAGGATTCAGCAGCAGAACTATTTGAATGTAGCAGAGGCCCAACAGCACCAGCTGACCCCACCAGGACCTCTCAAGCTGAAGTGTCCTATCAGAGTTGTGCCCATTGGGTAAAAGTGGCCAGACTTTTATCTATCTGCTCCGGTGAGTGATGGGATGTGAGACATTCCTGGACGGGTGTGAGCTCAGTTGAGCTGAAGTCTCTGTATCTGAGGCAATCTCTAAAAGGGCCAACAGCTGAAGGCATCTGCTGACAGCATTCCCAGCACCGGGGACAAGTCTTTTGATGAGACATCTGGGAGGCACACAGGCATACCCCATGTCCATCAGAGGTAGGATTACCATTTTCAGCAAGTGAAAAACAGAATACCTAATAATTTTTGTATAAGTATTGCATAAAGCATGCTTGTAATAATACTAAAAAAAAAGGTTTGCTGTTTATTTGGAATTCAAATTGTACTGCAGCTGGTCTCACACAGTAACTGAAACTTATCTCTCATCACCATCCATTCTAGATTCCCCTTACTACCTTTGCTGGTTTATATGGTGGCACAACCCAGACCTTACCTTCATCCTAAGAGGGCTGAGCCCCTAGTCACCAAGATCTTCTCAGGTTGGGGATGCTGAACTTAGCTATTTACCCTCACAACAGACAGGAGAGTAAAAAGAGGCACCTAAGCAGATTGCCTGGGTGCCAAACATGTTCTCCCCACTTCCACTGAGTAACAGCAGCCCTAACTCTTCCTGATAATTGGGACAAATAACCCCTGCAAGATGGTAACTCCTCCTCTTGCCTACTGGTCCCTGGACACAAACATCCTGAAGTGCCGTGGCAGTCATAGCTTAGAGTTCAATGCTTCTCTCATGTGTCCCCTGGTGAAAGTGTTCCCTAACATGCAGAGCTCATAGTTGTTGGTACAGGCAGCACACATCCCCAAGTGGGCCATTGGGAGTTAGAGTAAGCATGGCTGGTGCCATAGAAAGGTCTTTGATTCATGACATGCACTGTGCCATGGAGTATGGTGTCCCATCATTGTAAGATATCAACTCCAAGCTGGTGCCTCAGGTATGCCTCCAGCAGGACATTCCAGTTCTCAGAAAGGTGCTGCATGGTGCAGTATGTGATACAGCTAGTGGATCCCATGATCACAGTCCTCATTTGCAATAAACTGGGTCCCCTGGTTTGATGCAATGTTATGTGAGATCCTAGGACAGAAATTAAATACTCCATAAACCCTCAGATAGTGAGATTGGATTGGTTGAGGATCTGCAGGTAAGAAAGGCAAATCATACTCAGAAAAGGTATTTTTCCTGCCAGATCAAATTGCTGGCCTTTCCTAGAAGAAGCCTCATGTAGAATGGTATCATATCAGAGGCTCAAGAATGGTCTCTGCTGCTGTAAATTTGGACATTCATTAGCTAAATCAGACCTCATGTTGTTGGGCTCAAAAATAGCCTACAAGGGCTTCCCTGGTGGTGCAGTGGTTGAGAGTCTGCCTGCCGATGCAGGGGACATGGGTTCGTGCGCCGGTCCGGGAAGATCCCACATGCTGTGGAGCGGCTGGGCCTGTGAGCCATGGCCGCTGTGCCTGCGCGTCCAGAGCCTGTGCTCTGCAACGAGAGAGGCCACAACAGTGAGAGGCCCGCGTACCATAAAAAAAAAAAAGTTTGATAGATAGTAATTATTGAGTTCTTTGTTTTTAAAAGAAGAAGCATATCAGGCCTTTGGAAAATAAATCTCAAAAATTATTAATGAAATTCATCAAGATTCACTAAGAAAATCTTGCTGCAAAGATTGGCCACTTGAAAGAAGATAGGATATTATAAACATAACATGAACGTGTCATGAAGATATTTTACAAGTCGTGTGGATGAAAGGCTCTTGGTGCTCCAGCCAGGAGTCACTACTGTGCCTCTGAGGTGGGAAGGCCAACTTCAGGACACTGGTCCACAAGAGACCTCCCAGCTCCACGTAATATCAAATGGCAAAAATCTCCCAGAGTTCTCCATCTCAACACCAACACCCAGCTTCACTCAATGACCAGCAAGCTACAGTGTGGACACCCTATGCCAAACAACTAGCAAGACAGGAACACAACCCCACCCATTAGCAGAGAGGCTGCCTAAAATCATAATAAGGCCACAGACACACCAAAACACACCACCAGGCGTGGACCTGCCCACCAGAAAGACAAGATCCAGCTTCATCCACCAGACACAGGCACTAGTCCCTTCCACCAGGAAGCCTACACAACCCACTGAACCAACTTTAGCGACTGGGGACAGACATGAAAAACAACAGGAGTACAAACCTGCAGCCTGCAAAATGGAGACCCCAAACACAATGAGATAAGCAAAATGAGAAGACAGAAAAACACACAGCAGATGAAGGAGCAGGATAAAAACCCACAAGACCTAACAAATGAAGAGGAAACAGGCAGTCTACCTGAAAAAGAATTCAGAATAATTATAGTAAAGATGATCCAAAATCTTGGAATAGAATAGACAAAATGCAAGAAACATTTAACAAGGACCTAGAAGAACTAAAGATGAATCAAGCAATGATGAACAACACAATAAATGAAATTAAAAATACTCTAGAAGGGGTCAATAGCAGAATAACTGAGGCAGAAGAACGGATAAGTGACCTGGAAGATAAAATAGTGGAAATAACTACTGCAGAGCAGAATAAAGAAAAAAGAATGAAAAGAACTGAGGACAGTCTCAGAGACCTCTGGGACAACATTAAATGCAATAACATTCGAATTATAGGGGTTCCAGAAGAAGAAGAGAAAAAGAAAGCGATGGAGAAAATATTTGAAGAGATTACAGTTGAAAACTTCCCTAATATGGGGAAGGAAATAGTTAATCAAGTCCAGGAAGCACAGAGAGTCTCATACAGGATAAATCCAAGGAGAAACACACCAAGACACATATTAATCAAACTGTCAAAAATTAAATACAAAGAAAACATACTAAAATCAGCAACGGAAAGACAACAAATAACACACAAGGGAATCCCCATAAGGTTAACAGCTGATCTTTCAGCAGAAACTCTGCAAGCCAGAAGGGACTGGCAGGACATATTTAAAGTGATGACGGAGAAAAACCTACAACCAAGATTACTCTACCCATCAAGGATCTCATTCAGATTTGATGGAGAAATTAAAACCTATACAGACAAGCAAAAGCTGAGAGAGTTCAGCACCACCAAAGCACCTTTACAACAAATGCTAAAGGATCTTCTCTAAGCAAGAAACACAAGAGAAGGAAAAGACCTATAATAACAAACCCAAAACAATTAAGAAAATGGGAATAGAAACATACATATCGATAATTACCTTAAATGTAAATGGATTAAATGCTCCCATCAAAAGACACAGACTGGCTGAATGGATACAAAAACAAGACCCATATATATGCTGTCTACAAGAGACCCACTTCAGACCTAGAGACAGATACAGAATGAAAGTGAGGGGATGTTAAAAGATATTCCATGCAAATGGAAACCAAAAGAAGGCTGGAGTAGCAATTCTCATATCAGACAAAATAGACTTTAAAATAAAGACTATTAGAAGAGACAAAGAAGGACACTGCATAATGATCAAGGGATTGATCCATGAAGAAGAAGATATAACAATTGTAAATATTTATGCACCCAACATAGGAGTACCTCAATACATAAGGCAAATACTTACAGCCATAAGAGGGGAAATCGACAGTAACACATTCATAGTAGGGGACTTTAACACCCCACTTTCACCAATGGACAGATCATCCAAAATGAAAATAAATAAGGAAACACAAGCTTTAAATGATACATTAAACGAGATGGACTTAATTGATATTTATAGGACATTCCATCCAAAAACAACAGAATACACATTTTTCTCAAGTGCTCATGGAACATTATCCAGGATAGATCATATCTTTGGTCACAAATCAAGCCTTGGTAAATTTAAGAAAATTGAAATTGTATCAAGTAACTTTTCCGACCACAACGCTTATGAGACTGGATATCAATTACAGAAAAAGATCTGTTAAAAATACGAACAGGGCTTCCCTGGTGGCGCAGTGGTTGAGGGTCCGCCTGCCAATGCAGGGTACGCAGGTTCGTGCCCCAGTCCAAGAGGATCCCGCATGCTGCGGAGCAGCTGGGCCCGTGGGCCATGGCCGCTGAGCCTGCGCTTCTGGAGCCTGTGCTCCGCAGCGGGAGAGGCCACGGCGGTGAGAGGCCCACGTACCGCAAAAAAAAAGAAAAAAAATAATATGAACACATGGAGGCTAAACAATACACTACTTAATAACAAAGTGATCACTGAAGAAATCGAAGAGGAAATCAAAAAATACCTAGAAACAAATGACAATGGAGAAACGACGACCCAAAACCTATGGGATGCAGCAAAAGCAGCTCTGAGAGGGAAGTTTCTAGCAATACAATCCTACCTTAAGAAACAGGAAACATCTAGAATAAACAACCTAACCTTGCACCTAAAGCAATTAGAGAAAGAAGAACAAAAAAACCCCAAAGTTAGCAGAAGGAAAGAAATCATCAAGATCAGATCAGAAATAAATGAAAAAGAAATGAAGGAAATGATAGCAAAGATCAACAAAACTAAAAGCTGGTTATTTGAGAACATAAACAAAATTGATAAACCATTAGCCAGACTCATCAAGAAAAAAAGGGAGAAGACTCAAATCAATAGAATTAGAAATGAAATAGGAGAAGTAACAATTGACACTGCAGAAATACAGAAGATCATGAGAGATTACTACAAGCAACTCTACGCCCATAAAATGGACAATCTGTAAGAAATGGACAAATTGTTATAAATGCACAACCTGCCAAGACAGAATCAGGAAGAAATAGAAAAGATAAACAGACCAATCAAAAGCACTGAAATTGAAACTGTGATTAAAAATCTTCCAACAAACAAAAGCCCAGGACCAGATGGCTTCACAGGCAAATTCTATCAAACATTTAGAGAAGAGCTAACACCTATCCTTCTCAAACTCTTCCAAAATATACCAGAGGGAGGGCCACTCCCAAACTCATTCTACGAGGCCACAATCACCCTGATACCAAAACCAGACAAGGATGTCACAAAAAAGAAAACTACAGGCCAATATCACTGATGAACGTAGATGCAAAAATCCTCAACAAAATACTAGCAAGCAGAATCCAACAGCATATTAAAAGGATCATACACCATGATCAAGTGGAGTTTATCCCAGGAATGCAAGGATTCTTTAATATACGCAAATCAATCAGTGTGATACACCATATTAACAAATGGAAGGAGAAAAACCATATGGTCATCTCAATACATGCAGAGAAAGCTTTCAACAAAATTCAACACCCATTTATGATAAAAACCCTGCAGAAAGTAGGCATAGAGGGAACCTTCCTCAACATAATAAAGGCCATATATGACAAACCCACAGCCAACATCGTCCTCAATAGTGAAAAACTGAAAGCATTTCCTCTAAGATCAGGAACAAGACAAGGTTGCCCATTCTCACCACTCTTATTCAACCGTTTTGGAAGTTTTAGCCATAGCAATCAGAGAAGAAAAGGAAATAAAAGGAATCCAAATCGGAAAAGAAGAAGTAAAGCTGTCACTGTTTGCAGATGACATGATACTATACATAGAGAGTCCTAAAGATGCTACCAGAAAACTACTACAGCTAATCAATGAATTTGGTAAAGTAGCAGGATACAAAATTAATGCACAGAAATCTCTGGCATTCTTATACACTAATGATGAAAAATCTGAAAGTGAAATCAAGAAAACACTCCCATTTACCATTGCAGCAAAAAGAATAAAATATCTAGGAATAAACCTACCTAAGGAGACAAGAGTCCTGTGTGCAGAAAATAATAAGACACTGATGAAAGAAAGTAAAGATGGTACAAATAGATGGAGAGATATACCATGTTCTTGGGTTGGAAGAATCAACATTGTGAAAATTACTACCCAAAGCAATCTACTGATTCAATGCAATCCCTATCAAACTACCACTGGCATTTTTCACGGAACTAGAACAAAAAATATCACAATTTGTATGGAAACACAAAAGACCCCGAGTAGCCAAAGCAATCTTGAGAACGAAAAATGGAGCTGGAGGAATCAGGCTCCCTGACTTCAGACGATACTACAAAGCTACAGTAATCAAGACAGTATGGTACTGGCAGAAAAACAGAAATATAGATCAATGGAACAGGATAGAAAGCCCAGAGATAAACCCACACACATACGGTCACCTTATCTTTGATAAAGGAGGCAGGAATGTACAGTGGAGAAAGGACAGCCTCTTCAATAAGTGGTGCTGGGAAAACTGGACAGGTACATGTAAAAGTATGAGATTAGATCACTCCCTAACACCATACACAAGAATAAGCTCAAAATGGATTAAAGACCTAAATGTAAGGCCAGAAAGTATCAAACTCTTAGAGGAAAACATAGGCAGAGCACTCTATGACATAAATCACAGCAAGATCCTTTTTGACCCACCTCCTAGAGAAATGGAAATAAAAATAAACAAATGGGACCTAATGAAACTTCAAAGCTTTTGCACAGCAAAGGAAGCCATAAACAAGACCAAAAGACAACCCTCAGAATGGGAGAATATATTTGCAAATGAAGCAACTGACAAAGGATTAATCTCCAAAGTTATAGAGCAGCTCATGCAGCTCAATAACAAAAAACCAAACAACCCACTCCAAAAATGGTCAGAAGACCTAAATAGACATTTCTCCAAAGAAGATATACAGACTGCCAACAAACACATGAAAGAATGCTCAACATCACTAATCATTAGAGAAATGTAAATCAAAACTACAATGAGATATCATCTCACACCAGTCAGAATGGCCATCATCAAAAAATCTAGAAACAATAAATGCTGGAGAGGGTGTGGAGAAAAGGGAACCCTCCTGCACTGCTGGTGGGAATGTGAATTGGTACAGCCATTATGGAGAACAGTTTGGAGGTTCCTTAAAAAACTACAAATAGAACTACCATATGACCCAGGAATCCCACTACTGGGCATATACCCTGAGAAAACCATAATTCAAAAAGAGTCATGTACCAAAATGTTCATTGCAGCTCTGTTTACAATAGCCAGTAGATGGAAACAACCTAAGTGTCCATCATCGGATGAATGGATAAAGAAGATGTTGCACATATATACAATGGAATATTACTCACCCATAAAAAGAAACGAAATTGAGCTATTTGTATTGAGGTGAATGGACTTAGAGTCTGTCGTACAGAGTGAAGTAAGTCAGAAAGAGAAAGACAAATACCGTATGCTAACACATATATATGGAAATTTAGAAGAAAAAAATGTCATGAAGAACTTAGGGGTAAGACAGGAATAAAGACACAGACCTACTAGAGAATGGACTTAAGGATATGGGGAGGGGGAAGGGTAAGCTGTGACCAAGTGAGAGAGTGGCATGGACATATATACACTACCAAATGTAAAACAGATAGCTAGTGGGAAGCAGCCACATAGCACAGGGAGATCAGCTCGGTGCTTTGTGACCACCTAGAGGGGTGCGATATGGAGGGTGGGAGGGAGGGAGATGCAAGAGGGAAGAGATATGGGAACATATGTATATGTATAACTGATTCACTTTGTTATAAAGCAGAAACTAACACACAGTTGTAAAGCAATTATACTCCAGTAAAGATGTAAAAAAAAACCAATAAATAAAAAAAGAGGAAGCATAACATGAAATGTCAAGTAAAGTTTGGGGGTATTTTTTGGAATTCAAAAAGAGCGTCTTTTTGGAAGTTCAGTTTTGAATAAGTAAATTGACCAGGAGTTAGTAATAACATCCTAGCTACTATGTTTCTTTAATCAGTTTTTGACACTAAACCATGACCTATATTTCAGAATAAATACTTTATGTCCTAGGGTGTCCAAGACAATCCAATTTAATCCTCCATTAAATTATGTTTCTTTCAAACAAAGGATATTTAGCTACCAAATGTTTTGATACTTTAAAAATATTTTTATAGATAAATTCACCATTTAGAAAAAACACATCTTTTATCAAGTCATGATCCCTATTTTGAATCAGAAACAATTATTACCTGAAATTATTTTAATATACTTGCCAAGTTCTATAAAAAGACATCACAACATTTGCTAACATTACCTGTTAGCAAAAGATGTTCTTAACTTGAATGATTGCTTAAAATTGCCAACATTTTTACAGTGCCTGTCATATATCATGATTTTCTCAGATAATCTCCAATTTTCAGATGAAGGAAGTAAAATTAATAAAGGTTAAATAACTTGCCCAAGAACACATACTTAATAAGTAAAGGGATTGTGATTGCTACCTAGTTCTGTCTGATTCTAATGTATAAATCATTGTATTAAACAAATATCGTGACAACAAGCATATTAGTTAGATTCTTTGTTCTCACCCTATAGGGATGGAACAATATCCAATAAAATGAAAGTTTTAATAGAGAGGTTCCAAAACCCTCGGGAACCACTTGCTGTAGTGAATATTTGCCAACTGACTTCCCAGCATCCATTCTTCCATTCCACATTCTCAAAAGCTACTAATTGCTTTTGGGGAAGTATATTAGTTTCTAATTGTTGCATTTTAAAAATGAACACAGGAGAAGCTCTTTCAGAATGTCAGAGAAAAAAAACCTTTCAAAATTCATTACTCCATAAAGGCAATGAGAACACTATCAGAAATTGTCAGAATCTAAATTTCAGAACTTCTGAAATTAAACAGAAGGCTTATAATAATCCAAGGAGCGTGTATTCAAGAAAAAGAGCTGAATCTCAGAAAGAACAGTGAGTTTCACAGCCTCTTAACTTGCTTTATTCCCATGACCCTCTTTTTAGTTCCACCATAGCCTTGAAACTAGCAGACTCACACCATGGTAGGTATGCAAGCCAAAAGACTAGCAGACACTGAAGGGGGAAGAATTGTTTTGAAGCTTCCTCAAAAGTCTAATTCCCAGAGAATTGTCACTATTTGACATGTCTATCATCTCTTTTGAAAAGCCCCATTCACAGGACTCATCTGTATTTTACCTAAGCTTGCTCAGTGGAAAGAGCCCTATCCTCAGGGCGTTTGTTAAAAACAATCAAATGACAATAGATAGTAACTCAAATCCACGTGAAGAAATAAAGAACGCCACTAAAGGTAACTACATAGGTAATATAAAATACAGTATAGGACTTCCCTGGTGGCGCAGTGGTTGAGAGTCCGCCCGCCAATGCAGGAGACACGGGTTCATGCCCCAGTCCGGGAAGATCCCACGTGCCGCGGAGCGGCTGGGCCCGTGAGCCATGGCCGCTGAGCCTCCACGTCCGGAGCCTGTGCTCCGCAACGGGAGAGGCCACAACAGTGAGAGGCCCGCCTACTGCAAAAAAACAAACAAACAAAAAAACAGTATATATGTATTTTTGTTTGCACTCTTTACTCCTGCTATCTGATTTAAAAGATAACATAAAGCCATAATTATAAAATTTTGTTAATAGGCTTATAATATATAAGAAGTATTTTGCATGACAAGAATAGCACAAAGAAGGTTGGGAAAGGCACTATTTAGGAGCAAAGTTTTAGTATAGTATTAAAATTAAGTTGTTATTAATGTGAAGCAGATTAAGATGCTAATTATAATCCCCAGGGCAACTACTAAGAAAATAACTTTAAAAATATATAGTAACAGAAATAAGCGAACTAAAATAGAACACTAAAAGTTATCTGTTTAATGGAAAAGTATATGATGACTTTTTAGATATGTTCTCTTCTACAGGTTTTACAGTTTTACATTTTACATTTAGATTTATGATTCATTTTGAGTTAATTTTTGTACAGTGTAAGGTCTAGGTCAAGGTTAATTTTTCTGCCAATCAGTGTCCAATTGTTCCAGTGGCATTTGTTGAAAAGGTTATTCTTCCTTAAATGCTTTTGCTCCTTTGTCAGAGTGAAATTGGTCATGTTTTTGTGGGTATATTTATGTTTTCTATTCTATTCTATTAGTACATGAGTTTATTCCTCCACTAATACTACACAGTCTTAATTACTGTAGCTACATGGTAAGTCTTAAAATTGAGTAATAGGGGGCTTCCCTGGTGGTGCAGTGGTTGAGAGTCCGCCTGCCGATGCAGGGGACACGGGTTTGTGCCCCGGTCCGGGAGGATCCCACATGCCGCGGAGCGGCTGCGCCCGTGAACCATGGCCGCTGAGCCTGCGCGTCCAGAGCCTGTGCTCCGCAACGGGAGAGGCCACAATAGTGACAGGCCCGCATACCGAAAAAAAAAAAAATTGAGTAATAGGATTCCTCCAACTTTATTCTTGTTTTTCAAAATGGTTCCAGCTATTTTAATTCCTTTGAACTCCATAAAATTTTAAAATAAGCTTGTATTTATCTACAAATAGTGACATTTTTTAAGACTTTTCCTTAAATAATGAAGAGGGAGTATAATATACATGAGTTTCAACATCTTGATATAGAAAGTAGTGTTGTACATTAGAAAGCGCTTTAACAAAGAGCTAGTCAACTAAAGATTAAGATCTAGTTTTGTCACTTATTAGCTACCTGACTTTGGGCATATAATTTACTTTCTCTGATTTTCAGTTTCTTTATCTGGAAAGTGAGTAGGTGGGTAGTAGGCTTATAAAAAAAACTGAGCTCCTTATATAATGGAATCAGTTTAAATACTATCTGTAGATTGATGGTAATCAACAAGCCCTCACAGTTGCAGCTGAGGTCTGCAAGAAGATACATTAAGCTTGTATCAAAATGTTTATGAAAATAACGTGAAAGTAAGTAAAATTCTGAATAAAATAGATTGTGATTAGAAAATAAAGAATAGCAAGCTAGGCATGGAGAGAGGCAGATTATTCACTATTAGTGTGGTAATATTTGCATAAGGTGACCTGCTACCTCAATTTATTGAATTGAAAATGCCAGTGATTGCAACAGCACTATCAATTTTATGTTCGACCAAGAAAGACAAAAATGCTATTGATTGTAATTATAAAACATCGTCTAATTTTTTTAGGTATTAAAATATGGAAACAATGTGCAACTTAAAATCAGTGAAAGAATACAATTCCTTCAAGCCTTCAAACCTGTCCTTGTGGTAAATCGGACAAATTGAAATCGTGGCTCTGCCACATATAAGTTGTATGACCTCTGGAAAGTTATTTGATCTCTCCAAGCCTCAGTTTGTTCATCTTAAAAAAATGAGGATAATAAGAGTAAACTGCTTCAAAAAACTTTACAGATCAAAAAGTCAGTGCCTTCAAAATGCTTAATGTTGTACAGAGCTGTAACAAACAATAGCTAATTCACTGGTACTTTAAGGGTTATTATTAGAAAGAACTACTAGTATTGGGCCCTGGTACAGATGAGTAGTTTTTCTTACTAGAAGCTGGGCACGTTTTTCCTGTTCCCTTATCTCTGTCAGAGCTCAGGACCTCAAGCATTCTTACTTCATCAAATTTTTTGTTTTCCAGTATCTCCTAGAAATCTAGCTCTAGCCTTTAAAATCTCCAGGTAAATACCTTAACAACTTTATATCTCCTTTCAATCTTTATTTGGAGTAACATTTAGCCTTCAGTGAGTACTCAGTGTACTCTTATATGTTTTCTTTATTGTACTTACTTAAAACCTTCATACTAAACAGGAAGTAGCTATACAAGTATTTCATAGGAGATTGTTTATGCTAGCATTTCCTAAACCTTGCTCTTTCAACAGTTCTTGCTGTAAATACAAATACAGATTCTGGGAGCACACTGCCGTAGCTGATTGGGATGGAACCCTAATATCTTCCTTTTCTGGAAGCTGGCCAATTGACCTTGCTAAATAGTCATGTCTGGTAACCCTTGGTTTAGGCCTCCCAGGATCTTCCCTGTGAAGTCCCCAGACCACCTGAAACAGATTCACCTAGATTGATAAGAACATTTCCAGGTCAGAGTGTTGGCTTCAGAGCATGTACTGTATTTTTATGATTGTACATGTATTAGTTTTTGCTTACATATTGTTTGTATCCCCACTGGACTGTAAGCTCCATGAGGATAGGGACTATAATTGTTTTTTTCACTACTTTTCTAGCACCTTTGCTCTAACAAGGAAAAGGTGTGGAAGGGGGGGTTAGAGATAGTGGCACAGATTACTCAGGAAATGTTTGTTCATAGGAATCATCTTTTGTTTGCGTACAAAGAAATCTGTAACTTATCACCATGTAACTTATACAATGAGATACAATTTAATAATGTTAAGTGAGATAAGTCTGAAGGATACTTTTCTAAAAGAGAAGCCAAAATTTATTTACTATTTACTAATTAGTCCTTATGATAATAGAGCTTAGGAGTTAAGGCAGTTAGCTTAAAATTAGAATTGAGTACATTTTGGTCACTACCAATTACCAGCTGTGACCTTCAGTATTTTATTTAAGCTAGCTAAACCTGAGTTTGTATAGTCTTTTAAAAAGACCTATAGGATAAATATCACATGATCATCTTAATAGATGCAGGAAAAGCATTTGACAAAATTTGACACCAGTTCATGATAAAAACTCTTGACAAAGCTGGTGTAGAAGGAACACATCTCAACATAATAAAGTTCATTTATGACAAACTCATAGCTAACATTATACTCAATGGTGAAAAACTGAAAGCTTTTCCTCTAAAATCAGGAAAATGACAAGGACGCCCCCTCTCGCCATTTCTATTTGACATAGTATTGGCCATAGTCCTAGCAATAGCAGTCAGCAAAAATAATAATAATAAATGGCATTAAAATTGGAAAGGAAAAGGTAGAACTGTCCCTGTTTGCAGATGGCATGATACTATATATAGAAAACCCTGAAGTTTCTACTAAAAATCTATTAGCGCTAATAAGTGAATTCAGCAAGGATATTACTCAGCCATAACAAAGAATGGGATTTTGCCATTTGCAACAACATGAATGAACCTGGAGGCTATTATGCTTAGTGAAGTAAGTCAAACAGAGAAAGACAAATACCATATATTTTTATTTATATGTGGAATCTAAAAAATAAAATGAATGAATATAACAAAACAGAAACAGACTCCTAGATACAGAGAACAAACTAATGGTTACCAGTAGGGAGAGGAATCGGGGGAGGAGCAAGATAGGGGAAAGAGATTAAGAGATACAAACTACTAGGTATAAAATAAATAAGGTACAAGAATGTAATGTACAGCACAGGGAATATAACCAATTATTTATAATAACTTTAAATGGAGTATAATCTATAAAAACATCAAATCACTATGTTGTACACCTGAAACTAATGACGTTGTAAATCACTATATTCAATTTTTTTAAGTAAAACAAACAATAAAAACTGTAAATGATAACTCATAGGCCTGTTTTTAAGAATCAAATAAAATAATGTATATAAAGAACTAAACATAGTATCTGGCACATGGTAAGCTCTCAAATGTTGTCTTTTATGATTATTCATCTTGGAAATTAATATATTTAACCATGCTGAAATTAAGCATTTTGGCCTTTATCTTATTTTAATTATCAGCATTATTCATTCTAATTGCCATCACAAATATAATTGAGTGGTGGTGAAATTTCTGGGAAAAGAGTTAAAAATGCCAAGGCAATTTGAGATCACTTTTTTCATAGCTTATTTTTGAACTGTTTTTCTTTATGTACATATTATTAACTGTAGAAAATTTGAAATCACTAACAACTTTTTTTTTGCCTGGGAAATAAGAAAATTAGCCAATCTGATAATTATTGCTATTATAAATAATTTTGTTCCCATATGTATATCTGTGCTACTGTGTAAAGAAAAAGAGAAAAATGAAGAAAAACGAAGAAGGAAAGAAAGAAATGAGGAAAACCAGTTAAGGATACCAATGACTCACTAGTGTCAGAATATATTATGAGATATTGTGGATCTGTTGTTGGGAAAATGTACTCCATTTGCAGAAGACACTTTCTAGCATGACCACTGCAGAGGAGATAATAACAGAAGCTTTGCATTCTCATTTTACAATATACTAAGTGGAATGAAACTCAAATAAGTGACCCAAAATTCTACTCCTTCCACTATAAAATAATGTTTCTTAAATTCAAGAGCTTGTGTTTTGGGAGTCAGCCACTGTAGAATATTTTACCAGAGTCACTTAGTATTGATAAAATTCTCCAAAGAAGATTCATTGCTACTAAACTGTTTACAATTTATCAGATATGATGGATCCAACTATTCACCAGCTCTCTTATTTTGATTAACCTTATATTCTCCAACTAGGAATAATTTTAAGAAATTGAAACTAGTTGGCTATGTAGTTATATAAAAGCAGCAGCTCAGCTTCTATCTCATTGTGGTAGATTGTTAACACTAACCACTCCCAGTGAATCACACTTTCCAATATTCATAATCTTGTGTGGTCCCCACATTGACTCTGGGTTTAGCCATCGGACTTGCTTTGGCCAATGGATATCAGCAAATATGACACAAGCAGAGGCTTAAGTACTTATGCATGGAGCTTCCCCTCTTGGAATGCTACCTCTACCATGTGAGACAGAGAGCAGCCTCCAGTCAGTCCTTGAGGCGAGTACATCTACATGAGTGAACCACAAGAAACCAGCTGAAGAACAACCCACCCAAACCACAGAATCATGAAGAATGATTAAATTACTATATTAAGTCACTAAGTTATGGAGTTATTTGTTTGCAGCAATACATTACTAATACAGAATTTGGTAGTTTGCAGCAATACATTACTGATACAGAATTTGGTACTAGAATTGGGGAACGAAACTTGGAACGTGTGACATTACTTTTGAGACTGGGCAGTGGGCAGAGGCTGCAAAGGCAGCAAAAAAATGGTATAGTTGAATGAGTCATAAGAAATCCAATGCTAGAGACTGAAAGCATGGTGAGCTGTACTTTTGTAGTAGCAAAACAATTGGTAAATTTTGTTATCCACAGTAACTTTAAAATATAAAATATTCCTAGTGAACTTGAGGATTTAGGCTGACCAGTTTCCAAGCTGAATGTTGGAATTGTCCATTAGCTTCTTTTAGCAACATATGATAAAGGAAGAGAAGAAGAGCCCCAAGAAATAACTGCTTAGTGTGTGAACAGAATTTGGTGTGCCATTTTAACTAAATTTTAAGCATGGGGTGAAACGAATGCATTTAATTCTGGCCCCAAATCCTCCTGAGGTCAGGCTTGAGGTTAGGAATTCTTAAGAAGTACTTTTTTGCACTCCACCAGAACAAATCCCAAACAGACAACTATCATCAGTGTACCTTTTTGTAGTGTGTTTTTGGTTTGGGGAGTTTTATTTGTTTGTATGTTTATTTGTTTGTTTTGGGTTTACCCAATGAAGATATCGCCTTTAGGGATCCTGATTTTGTGAAGGGATTTTCCTATCTAACTTCCATCCAAAGTGTGCTGTGTCTCTCCCACCAGGGCCACAGAGGTTGCATAGATGTTTCCAGGATGAGTTCTGTTTTAATGATATTCACCTTTCTGAATTCACACCTTGTCCATGTATGTTACCTCTGAGATATTTTTCTTACGTTCTCATTCACTTATCGATGAATAGATACAGGCAAGAATCACTTTGGTAGGACCTGAATATTGTATAATTTGGAGGAGACTTTTTAAGATAAAGGATACCGAAGAATAAATACAAATTTGCTAGGACTTTAGAAGGGGCCCTGAAACTTAAGCTTCAATAAACTTCATGGTAAATATCGCTGTGGCTTATATTTTTAAAATATTTTATTTATAAATTTTAGGTTGCATATGAAAAGGATTTCTCTAGGCTTCTGATGTATTATGTTACTGGAAAATGAAGTATAGTTACTGTTCAGTATGTATTTTCCCTGTTTGATTGTATCTCTGTGAATATAGCAGCTGGGACTGTCTAGTTGACTGATATGTCCTCAACACTGGATGCTCAGTAAATGTTTGATGAATGAATGTCTGAATTGACAATAAATTGAACTTACTTTATTGGTAAGATATCTCTATACAAAAAAATGAAATGGAACATAGGAGTACAGAATTAAATAAGTAAAGGTAAAAATTCATTCAATAACCCAACAGTAGATTATGCCAGCTAGAAAGCTGGCAGATTTGAGTCAAGAGGCAAATCTTTTGAAATCAGATTGTTCTAAAGAGGCCACCCTTAAATTCTTGGAACTATGAAGTCGGTCAATATACACTCCCTCAACATTTCCCATCCAAATTTTCTTCCATGTTATAAGATTAGGAACTCTTGAGAGTTAGTGAGAATATGCTGTTCTTTTGCAGAGGAAAATAGGCCTCTGTAGACGTGCCTCCTACCCACATCCATAACAAAGTAAGTGAGCCCTTTGTTCAGGTAAGAATATTAATTCAGGTTTTAGAATCATAGAAGAATGAGAACTTTGCCCCTTCACATCTGATGGTTAAAGTTGTCAAGAGCACTTGTTAAAGACTATCTTAAAATATAGATATATGAGAATGACAGTTTCATAAGATGGTAAGTCACCATTCATCTGGACTTGGTCAATCCTGTCTCTGTAATAAATTAGACATGGGTCACATGAAGTACCTGAACCAAAATAGCTTAGTGTCCCATAGAAATGCCTTGCCTGAGTTATTTGCTGTTCCTTCCTCTGACTTAATACTCTGCTCTAAACCTTTATAAGAGGTCAAACAAAAACTCTTTATCTGACAGTGTTTTTATTCCTTTGATACGACCAAAAACGAAGATATTATCAAATCTACAGGCTGCCCATTGTGCATAAACCTCCATGATATACGTCTCACTAAATTTATTTCCAAGAAATAAGTTGCCCCTGCAGAGGAATTTTTATGCCTTTGTTATCAGACATGAATATTACTTAGCCCAGTATGTTTCCTTTTTTGCCTTAGCTGCCAGGAAACTAAGCCAGATTTTGTGCCCAGCAGTAGTAATGAGGTCATCTGAGAAATCTGGTGACATAAACCCCTTATGCTTCTCTAAGCTTGTCTCTCTTCTTTTTTTATTCTGTTATTGAATTTGACATAATTTAAAACTGTATATTTCATGTCTAAATCATTTGAAGGTAGGTGAGGTTCAGATAAGAAAGCAAATAATATACATTTTAAAGAGCTGTATTAGCCATTATGTCTTCCGTTAACATAAAATACAGATGGAATGTGACCTATCAGTTAAAATTTTCCTAATGTAATTCAGTTATACATCTGAGATCTTTATATTAATATTATTCATCAATCCATTCTTTCAAAAATAATGAGTACCTACAACAGGCCTATTTAAAGAAGATTGTGCCAAATACTGTGGTGGGAAAATTATAAAGGTACTATTCAATCCCTTAAACTAAAAATCTAGTCAGAGAGATGGCAGTCTAAAATTTAAGTAACACCAAAGGCATATAACTATCAGCCAAAGGTCCAACATGTTCCAGGAAATGAGCTCAGTAATTCAATCAGATCTATATGGGGTCATTATTTCCTAGTCCCCAGGGAGATGTATACCTGACACTGGAATTTATCCTCCAATCAACAAATTACACCTTTACTGGCTTATGGTTTTATCTTTTCAGTATATTTTAGAGTTGTTCTAACGATAGAGCCCGTTAGACCTAGAGTACTAGCCTTATTAACCCAGCTTGAATTAAAAGCTTGTCTGAAAGAAAATAAGATATTAGTTGTAAAAAGAAAGACCCTAGCAGAATAAACAAACCAAATTGATTGGCAAGTGGCCTCTCAAACTGAGGAAAGCATGATATGAGTCATTGACTCTCAATGAGGGAGAATCCAGATGGACCAGTGTTTATTCTACCATACAGTGCTTTGATCAGGGTTATAACAAATCAGCTCAATACAAGGCAGCATATAATGCAATATGCCTATGTATGACAGTATATGCTGACATTTTATTGTCGTTTACTAGTTTGCATCTCTGTCTCCCCCCCACTAGATAAGGAGGGAAGAACTTTCCCCAGTCTTGCTCAGCATAGTATCCCTAATGCTTAGAACAGTGAAAGACACATAGTTGATAAATGCTGTTGATGAAAAGAATTACATGCTAAATGATTGATACAAAGAGTAAACAATGCAGCAGTCTGGAAGAAAAGAGGATTCTACTATCCTGGAGTGTCATCTTAGGTTAGAGTCCCCCCACATAGACAAGGATTTGAGAGTAAATAGTGCCTTGGGGAGGTAATCACAAGAAACACTGGTAAGGAGGAAGAAACATGAGATGGGGAAGAGAGGGAAGCCAAGAAGGGGTATGTTATCTAGTGGGTTCCCATAGCCAGTTCCCACTGTGATCAACTGGGGAACTCTAAGAGACGCTAGACTATAACTCAGAATTATTCCTCCTGAGAGGGGAGAAAAATGGAGTGTTTATCCTCTAACTGCCATCCAACCTTGGCTAAGTGTGGGTGCTGGGAATATTAACCACCACCTCCTCCAGGATGTGATTTCTACCCTGTGTGAACTGAGAGAGAGAGAACCAATGGTTCTTGCACTAGGATGCAGTAGGGATGCATTGAAATAATGAGTGCAAAGGAGACATGAGTGGGGTACCAACAGTGTGTACTAAAAATGTTAACAAAATAGAGGAGTTAAAAGTAACAGTGTAAATTAGCTATTTAACTCGATGCAGCTGAAAAATGAATGGGATTCAAATCGACAAAAGAAGAGGAAAGCAAGAGACAGAACAAGCAGGGCATATTTGGGAAACCAAAGAGAAAACCAAACCTAATGTACTGGAGGATTGGTGAGAGTTAGTTTTAAAGATCCATTGGTTCCAAATCACGTGGGTCTTAAAGTTGACCACGGACTTTGGACTTTATTTATCCTGTGAACAAAGGAAACCCTGGAAGATTTTCAAATATAAGAATAAAATGAAGAAACAGAATAACAAGGATTAATTTGTCAGCTATAAATAGGAAGAAATGGAATATTGTGATCTTGAAGTGTTGATCAAATGATATTATAATTCAGGTTTGAGGAGCCTGGATTGGAGTGGTGGAATTAAGGCAGGAAACAACAAAAAGGTGAATAAGACATAACGGATTAACCAAAAAAAGAGCAGGAAAGAATGAGGAGCCCAAGATTGTCAGAGTTCAAATTAGTTAGTCATGGCAATTGTGCTTTCTTGAATTCGTCCTAAATTATAGGACTAATTAAAACCTAAATTTTACATTGGATGTTTTTTAGAAATTTTACTAAATTTGTATAAATTGTCTCGTTTTGATATCAATTCAAAAAGTTAAAGTGTGGTTTTCACAAATCTAACAATATGACTCTGGTAATTAATTCACAATAATGACATAATGATTAAGAAAGTTGGTTCTGAAATATTTTTCTATATGTATTTATTTATTTTTCTATATTTTAAAATTCAGTTATCGTGGAATTCTTGAATAAGATTATAAAACTCCTTGTATTTACCTTTTTTTTAAATTGAGAAAACTTTTTCTTTGCAATGATATTAAGAAACATTAAATACCTACACTGTGGCAAGCTCTATGCTAAGCTATAGGGTCACAAATGGATTGCTTGATTGGTTGATTAGAAAGCTAATTGTTAAACATTTAAACACCCTTACTGAATAATTGGAAGCAACTATTTAGAAATTGCAGCTAAACATTCTCAGATGCAAAACTATGAATGGCAAATGCACTATTGAATTTTTCAAATGTTATTTGGGATTGAGCAAAACAAATTGTTCTGGCTTTCCAAAATGCTCTTTAAAAACCACCTGTTGTATGCATCTGTTATAATATGTGTATATTTGTACATTTTACAAGTAAATATGTACATGTAATACTTGTACATGTTATCCTTTTTCCCATTTTTCCAGGTGTGCCAAGAAGTGAAACTAATAGTTTTTGCTAAACTTACGTCATCTACCTCAGAATATCTAGGGATTGTCATTTGGCTATGGTCTTTCTTTTCAGTATTATTGAAAATTTTAATTTTTCATTTCTGTCTTTATAAGTTTTTATAGAGAGGTGGGGAGAAGTTGCACTGGGGGCTTCTAGCCAGATACCATTTCAAATGTCATATAACTAGCAAGTCTTTTTCATCTGTTTTAAATCTAAGGAAAATTTTCAAATAAGGCAAACATATTAAATTTTAATTGAGGTTCATATTTGGCGTTGGTGAGTTTAGTCTGTGTGTGCACAGAATTATTTGGTGCCAATCTGTTGTATCATAAAAATGAATATTTTAGGTCAAATAAAAGACTGTTTTACTGTGCTGTAAAACCCCTTTACATGGTGAAGGTAAGTTATTGAGTGATCCTACTGTGCTATATTATTACATTATGGACTGTTAGCCAGCAACCTAAACTATAACGTTGAGGTATTGTAACATTTTGTCTGCATGCAGGGTACAGAGCTGACACATTCATACCTCTCCCTTAACTCTATAGCTAGTTTTTCAGGTAGTAACAGATAGCATGTCTTGAAGAGACACTATTCTATACTTTATATGTATTAGTACATTTAATCCTCCAAATAACCTATCAGGAAGTTGCTAGTGTCTTAATTTTATAGATAAGAAAATTGAAACAAATAAATAAAAATAGGTTTTCCCAAAGTCACACAAAGAAGAAATGGCAGAATTAAAAGTAGATGACAGGCAGTCTCTTTCCAGAACCACATTTTCAACCCCTCTGCCTGAGCAAATGAGGTCTAACCCAGAGATTAGTAATTAGTGAAACTCATATTTGATATCCTAATATGGCTGACTCCTCCATTTATAATGGTAAAAATGTTGAAATTATGGATTCTATGAAACTTTTATTGAGGAAGAAGCAAACATTGACATATGAATCCCTCCTTTTTCTTGTAAATAATTTTGAGCTTTGTCAGGTTTACATTGTTTAGATATTCCTAGAGTTTGCTTCTTTTTCATCTTTCCTCTTTGAATCTTCCAAAGTATAGGCACACATTTGAAAAACTCAAGATTTAATTAATCTAAGCACTAAAGTCACCACTGTAATTTCCTTCAGCACATACATTTTGAGATCCCCGAATAAACACAAAGAAATCTTTTCCCTTTCCCTAAGGTCTACAGGGGTAAGTGTGTTGAACCTGGCAGAGTGACAGAGGAAAAGATCCTTAAAGACCACAACAAGTAACTTTTAAATATAAAATCTATTTCCTTAATCATTTTTTCCCCTCTTTAAAGGTTAGGAAATTACTTTTGTTGGATTACCTATTTAGTAGTTATAATAACCTAAGCATATATTGATTTTCTTTCTAAAATGATGTTATGGAATGCTTCCCAGAGTTTGCAACATTTAATTTCCGTTCATCTATTCTATAAATCTGAACTTAAAAAAAAACTTTTTAAAAAGACATTTGAAATGAAACTAGAATAAAGTCACACTTGTTACAAGACTACATATATCTAACACCTCCGTTGGCAAGTCTTACAGTGCCATTTACTGATTTTACACCTTTTGTTTTTCTTTACAAGATAACACTTCAAATTGTTACTCAACAACAACTTATTGACAAATACTATGGCCAGGTATTTTGCTTGGGACTGAGATGAGAAGATGAGTAGAACCCACACCATGCTTCCAAAGACTTCATGTTCTCATAAAACATACAGACAAGTAAATATATGATTATAATACCCAATTGTGGTAACAGAATAATGGCTCCCCAAAGCCATCCATGTCCTAATCCCAGAACCTGTGAATATATTGTCACATGGCAAAGAGGAATTAAGGTTGCAAATGAATTAAGATTGCTAATTAATAAACTGACCTTCAAGTAGGGAGATTATCCTGAATTACCCAGATGGGTCCAATGTAATCACAAGGCACCTTGAAAGTGGGAGAGGAAGGCAAAAAAGAGAGCCAATCATAAAGAGTGACTGCAGAAGAAAGATAGGGAGAGATTCAAAGATGGAGAAGAAAGCCTCAATCCAAAAAAATTGGGTGGCCTTTAGAAACTGGAAAGGACCAGGAAACAGATATTCCCCTAGAGCCTCTGGAAAGGAACACAGCTCTGCAAACACCTTGATTTTCACCCAGTGAGATCGGTATTGAACTTCTATCCTGTAGAACTATAAGACATTAAATCTGTGTTGTTTAAGCCACTAAATTTGTGGTAATTTGTTGTAGCAGCAATAGGAAACTATACACCAATGAGAAGTACTGAAACAAGAAAACCTTATATAATGCTAAAGGAAGCCTGGGGGAGAGCTCAGTCTGGAATGAAAAACATGAGTGCCTCCCAAAAGAAATACGGTAAAGACCAGAGTCTTCACATGTTCCTCTCCCTGGTCTTCAAAATGCCTACACAGTCAAGGCCACAGAAGGAAAAACTTGCAACTTTTATGAAGGCCCTTGTTGGATTGTTACACATTTAAGAACAAGCAGGAGAGCCAAAGCCAAGCAACTTGAGAAGCCATACTCCCTTCTTTTGGGATCCCATTATGGGAGATAATGGCAGAGTATGTCAGGAAATTAGACTATGATGGTGGAAAGTGGTTTCAGTAGTAAAAGAATGGATGAGGTATTTTTCTTTCAGTTCAGTTAAACATGGAGAACTAGGGTCTCTTTTGGACATTTTAATTTTCCATATAGGGGTAGATATTTGACTTTGTATAATTTTTGAGTATACATCCTTTGGGCCTTAGACAAATACTAATTCAAAGCATGTAGGTACTTATGTGCCAATTCAAAGCACAGAGGTAGAGGTACACATGGCACAAATTTAATGACTCCTCAAAAGATTAAAAATAAGAGAAATAGCATGTGACTGGCCTATAGCCATACATATACCCAGTGAGTTAAAGATTATGCAGAGAAAGTGAAATGCAATCGTGTCTATTATTGGTGCATGTCACAGTAATGCAGTAACATTTTTGTATTTGAAGAAGTCACATCTATGGGAGATCAACTACATGCCAGGTCTAGGTAGAGTAAATTTTTTTATAACTAGATGGTAAATAATGGTAAAGCAGGGGAAGATTCTCTCTCTCTCTCTCTCTTTCTCAGAACTTAAATACAAGACACTGTTTTAAGGAACAAAGGGAGTAATTCCTGTAGCATGGCCCCCTCAGCAACTCAAAGGAAACACCCAAGAACAAGCTATAGAGAGAACTGTAAAATGGCTTCCAGATGTTTTAGTCTGTAAAATTCAGCTAGGCCATGATTCAGGTGTCTACTCTAGGAAAACTATGAGAGGCTTACTGTGAATAAAAGGCAAAGAAGCTAAGAGACTGCCAGTGAATTAACGGTGACAGCTATATTTTTATAAGCACCTGAGGTCCCCTCTCAAAAAGAGCTATTTAGGAGGTCCTGTGACTAAAGATCTAAAGATTTCTCAATTAATTGCCAGTTAAATTCCTATCTCTTCCATTAGATGAACATACCTCTGAAAGCAGGGACCTCAGGTACTTTTCACCAGTGGACCTTCAGCATCAAACATATAATACCTGGCATATAATAGATGCTTAATCCATGTTTGTTGAATAAATCAAGTAATTATTTTTTTAATTTGGAAAAATATTGGAAGAAATGGAAAATTCCTTTTAGTAAAATAATAGGTGAAAAAAGTCAGGATTCAGATACTCTCTGATCCCAAATGGGTTAACACACATACATAGCAAAGAAATTCAAAATGTTAGCTGCAAATATTTCTGAGTGGTGGGCTAATGAGTGTTTTGTATTGCCTCTTTTATACTTTTTCTTTGTTTTCCAAAATTTTGAAGATGAGCATGCATTACTTTTATAACCAGAATTTCTAAAGACATGTGAGTGACAAGGAGGTTCCCTCATAAGAAACGTATGCCTTGACCTTAGAGTCTCATATTATTATTTTGGGTTCTTTCATCCTACATAATTTCCAGTCATGTTCTGCATAGGGAACTGGAAACCACTAGTTTATATAGAATAAAATAAGCAACCTCTTTCCAATCCTGCTTTTTTTTTTCCTATCCAAGGTTCTGAACTGATACCAAAAACAAAGATTCTTATAGATTGAAGGCATTCTTTGTATGGTTCTATCATTAAGCAAGAAATCTCCCCTGTGATCTGAAGCAATTTAAAGAGCAATCATCCTGAGAAGGTATTCATTCAGTCATTTACTCACTCATTCAATCATTCATTTACGGATGTAAAATAATGCACCTTCAGTCTGTAATGTAATGACTCTGTGACTGAAAGAATCTTCCATTCTATTACTACTCTAGGGTCCCATTTATATTTGGTCCAGGATCTCCACATTTCTGGCCTAAATAATTCAATTAATTTCCTAATTGGTCTCCCTATCTCCTGACTTTCATTCTAATCTATCATTCATTATGTTTCTTAAAGCTTCTAGAAACACAAATCCATTACATGGCATGTTATAGGGATATTATGACCTTGGGGGTCCGAGAAACCTGGATTGGAGCCTGATTCTTCTACTTACTATATTGGTCATGAGTATTATCTTTGGAGTTATATAATCTCTGTTTTTCAAATCCTGTCTCTGATTCTTGCTAGCTCTGTGCCCTTGGGGAAGTTATTCAGTCACTCTAACTCTCACTTCCCTTCTTTGTAAAATGGGGCTAATCACACATACCTCATAGTGTTCACGGACGTAATGCGTTAAAAGTCTTAGCTCGTTGCTTAGCATCTGTATTTCCTATTGCTGCTATAACAAACTACCACAGAATTAATAGCTTAAAACAACAGAAATTTATTCTCTCACAGATCTGGAGACCAGAAGTCCAAAGTCAGTTTCACTGGGCCAAAATCAATGTTTCAGCAGGACTGTGTTCCCTCTGGAGGCTGTATGGGAGAATATGTTCCTTCCCCCTTCCAGATACTGGTGGCTACTATTTCTTGGCTTGTGGCTGCAGCATTCCAATCTCTACCTCCTGGGTCACATTATGTTCTCTTCTGTCTGAAATATCCCTCTGCCTCTTTTTTACAAGGGCACTTGTGATTGAATGCATTTAGGGGCCACCATCATATTATGCAAGATAATCTCCCCATCTCAAGATCCTTAATTTAATTGCATCTGCAAAGTCTTTGCCATATGTGATAACATTTACAGGTTTCAGGGATTCGGACATGTACATCTTAAGGGGCATTATTCTGCCAACTATAGACCCTAGCTCATAATTAGTTCCAAGAAATGTTAATTATTATCCACATTATAAGACTTTGTACTACCCTCTTAGTTTTGATGAGTTTCCTTATTAGTAACATGAGAATAACAATGTACTGATACCTACCCCACTACCCCAATAATGACATAAAATATCATAATAATTATTTAATAAATGCATTTCCCCTTCCTTAAACATCTTTAGTGTGTATTATTGAGGGTGTAAAGCAACAGGAGTTCTTATGGAATCTAAATTGATACAAACATCAGCCATTCCATTCATAGATACACACTCAACAGAAATGCATACATATTCACCAGACGACAGGTACTAGAATGCTCAGAGAAATACTTCAAAACAGCCCCAAACTGAAAACAAGCTAAATGTCCAATAACAGTAGAGTTGATAAAATATGGTATATGTATACAATAGAATAACCTACAGAGATGGAAATAATCTACAACCATCTATAGCAATGTGAATGAGTCTTTCAAACATTAGCAAGAGAAGGCAGACATGCAAAAAGTACATATGGTGATTTCATATCTAAAAGATATAATCAAATTAATCAATGATGTTAGATGTCATGATAGTAGTTACCCTTGGAGTACTGATTGGAATGGGAGGCAAGCAGGGGCTTATGGGGTGCTTGAATGCTCTGTCTTTTGATTTTGATAGTTGTGTTGAGCTTGTAAAAATTCATCAAGCCATGCACTTATTGTATATGATCTTTACTGTAGTATATTGTACTTTAATTAAATGTTAAAATTGAAAAAATATTTTTCAAGAGTTCCCTGCCCCAAAAACATTGTCTAAATTGTTTAGGTTGGCACACAAGGCCGTTCTCAATCTCACCGCTCTCCATTCTGTTTTCCCAGCCTCGTTGCCTGCCATTTTCCCCCATCCTACAATCACAGGCTTCTAGGTACCAGTCCCTAAAATAATGCACACCCCCTTGCACTTGTACTTTCTGTTCCCTCTTCTTAGATGCCATTTTCCCTTCTCTTGATGAATACTACTCATTTTTAGGGCCCAGCTTAACTTCTGTCTTGTCTCCTGTCTGACTCTATGCATACTGTTCATAAATCTACCATATAACACTTATCTCATGATTTTTAAATTCTTTACGAGTTTACACATCTATATAGGAAGCTGTCATTAACATTCCAGATCCGTTAGGCAATCTACTCTCTTCCATCTGTCAAAACCCCCTTATGGATTTTTTCTATTGTAACACATTCTGTACTATAGCCATTTCTTTATGCATTCGTCTTGGCCCTTATAGGGTATAGGTTGCTTAAGGACAGAGACTTTCTTATCTTCGTGTCACCTAGCAGTAAGTGTTCAACACATTTTTATTAGACTAAAATAAATGTTCTACTGCATTGGGAAATATTGTACAAAGGAACTGGATTATTCATTCTTGAGTCTCTGGCACTTGTCTCAATGCCTGAAACATACTAGGCTCTCAACACATTTTTTGTTGCATAATGAAGTCTATGCTATTTCAAATTTTGGATTATAAAATTTCTGAATGAATTCTGTTTAGTGATCATTATGTGACTTTTGAATTGTAGCTTGCTTTGCAGAGCTTCATCGGTGGAAATTTAAGCAAGGGTGATGAGACATAACTTCATAGATTGCATTACTTATGAACTTAAAAATATTACCATGTCTTTGGAGAAACCTAAAATGGAAAAGTCACTCAAATCAATACAATTAATTTACCTCAATAAGCATTTGCTGAGAAACTATTTAAAGTATTCTGCTAGACATGGTGGGGGTATACCATATACAAAAAATACTGTCCCTGCCCTCGCGGGATTCACTGTCCTGGGAGATAGATAAGAGAGCCAGCCTACACAATTCTAACCTTGAGCATCTAAAACATGGCATCCTGTGGTATAAGAGATAAAGCATAGCTACAGGAGAGAGCAGTTCTCATGAGGCAGATCATTTGAGCTCATTGTTGAAAGATACATAGATTTTTAACATGTGTAGCAAAGATCCTGTAGTCCAAGAGAGTAAATTATTTTCACTGTTCTGCAAGGTAACCAGAAAAACTGTTAGTCACTGGGGGGACAAGAAATGGAGAGGTGAGGGTGAGAAACAATATTAAAAATTCCAATCGAGTTCAAATTTTTAAGGTTTTTAAATGACACTGAGGTATTTGGACTCTATTCTGTATGAAATTATAAATGTTAAACATTGGTTATCTTTAGTAGGAATACCACTCGATGACTGTGTGTTAGAGACTGAAGAAGGGAGACATTGGGTGCAGGGAGATACCTGAGGAGTTTGCTGCAGAAACACAAACAAGAGGTAAAGAGTTTGAACTACAGCAAAGACTGTGGTAGCAGGAAAAAAATTGAACTCTATTGAAAAATTAGAATTGGTAGTAATAGACAACTAACTGGTAGTGAGTGGTAATAACTGGTTAGGAAGGAAATATAAAAGTGACATCAGAAACTAACACAACATTGTAAATCAACTATGCTTCGACAAAAAATAAAAATTAAAAAAGTGAAATTTTAGGATGACTCACATTTTTCTGACATCATTATATTGTCAGAATTCTCTTAAGAAATCGTTTTTTATTGAAATATAGTTGATTTACAATGTTGTGTTAGTTTCAGGTATACAGCAAGATGATTCTGTTAAACATACATATATATATATATATTCTATATATATATATTCTTTTTCAGATCCTTTTCCCTTATAGGTTATTACATAATATTGAGTATAGTTCCCTGTGCTATACAGTAGGTCCTGATTGGTTATCTATTTTATATATAGCAACGTGTATGTGTTAATCCCAAACTCCTAATTTATCCCTCCCCCCACCTTCCCCTTTGGTAACCATAAGTTTGTTTTCTATGCCTGTGAGTTTCTGTTTTTAAATAAGTTCATTTGTACCATATTTTAGATTCCACATATAAGTGATATCATATGATATTTTTCTTTCTCTGTCTGACTTCACTTAGTATGATAATCTCTAGGTCCATCCATGTTGCTGCAAATGACATTGTTTCATTCATCTTTACGGCTGAGTAATATTCCATTGTATATATGTACCACATTTTGTTTATCCATTGCTCTGTCGATGGACATTTAGGTTGATTCCATGTCTTAGCTATTGTAAACAGTGCTGCAATGAACATTGGGGTGCATTCATCTTTTCTAATTAGAGTTTTCTTTAGATGTATGCCCAGGAGTGAGACTGCAGGATCATATGGTAGCTCTATTTTTAGATTTTTAAGGAACCTCCATCCTGTTCTCCATAATAGCTGCACCAATTTACATTCCCACCAACAGTGTACGAGGGTTCCTTTTTCTCCACACCCTTTCCAGCGAAATAGTTATTTTTCATTTCACTAAAGAAGAAAAGAAAATGGTTGCTGAACATGCAACAATTTCTTGGCCAGTAAGGAGGTACAAGTCAAGCAAAATTACAGGAAGGCAGGATATGTGTAATTTCAAGCTTAGCTTATCAAACCATTGGGCCAGAAACCAAGGTCCTGGACCCCTTAGTCAAAGTTACACCTTCCTGCAACTTTATACCATGGAGTTATTATCAAATCATAATCAAGCACATGAGAGAAAGAAATCCCACCCCAAGAGGCTTCAAATATTAACAATGCTTTAAAGAAATTATCCAAGTGAAATGCCAACTAAGTTATAAGGTTTCTCCTCCTAGTGGTTAGGCCTCTAAAAGCCATTGTAAGCCATGGTATTGTTGAACACCAAAATGAAAAATATTCTTCAAATCCTGGGTTAAACATACATAATATTTGACCTTCAAATCTCCATATTAACCTCATGACAAATTCCAAAGGTCTATGGAAATAATGTATGAAGATGTGGGGATCTGAGGTCCTTGAAAATAAGGCAATTCACACTAAAGAAACAAGGAGGACTTCAGAAATGCCTTACAGAGACTGTGGAGTACTTGAGAGAAAGAAAGAAAGTCAACTTAGTTCCTCCAAACTGCCTTCAGGTAGTGGCAACAGTCTATTTTAATTATAATCCTCATAAGCCAAACCACCTCATCATGAGAGTAAAAATCAACACCACCACAAATACAGGATCACAATAGTAGTCACAAAGAAACACAGTGTTTTCCTGCCTGCATCCATACCTATCCTTCTGGACTGTTACTAACTCCCCCACTACTACCACCATCACCACCACTGCCACTGGCATTAACATGCCTCCCATGTATTCTCAGAATCCCCACAGGATAGCTCTTCTATGCTCCATGGACTAGTCCTCTTAGGAAGCCTGAAGCATTTTATATTCTTCTTCCTTTCTACTCTGACCCACTGTGGTGACATCTCCTGTCACTGTCAAAACTGCAGAAACCTCTACTGCTGCTGCCTGCTGATGCCTCTACAATGGCTCTCAATGCCCCATGTCTAGAGAACTAATAACTCTAAATCTTGTCTTATTCAAAGCATTGCTAATCACTGAGGGAAACCCTAGGTCAGTCTCCTATAGCTCCATAACCTCCAAGCACCACTTCCTTGACCTAGAGCCACCTTTACAATAGCCTCAATCCTTTGGGACTGAACTGAAGTACAAGTTAAGTGGCAGATTCTCTACTTACAATCATTCTTCTTCATTCTTAGCCTCTAGTACATATAATAATACTCAGCCATTGTTGCACTTTTGCTATGAACCAAGCATTATGTAAGAGACTTTAAATAGATTCTCTCATTTAACCTTCATGACAATCCTATAAACTAGATATTGTTATCTTCATCTTACAGATGGAAATAACTGAGGGTTTTAGAATTATTACAGGTATTGACCAGTGGCTTAATATCCATGTAGTCTCATGCTAGATTACGCTAAACTGCCTCTCATTTCTTAGGATAAACGGATCTGTTTCCTTTTTTCTACAACACGATGACCATGCAGGCAAAGAATATATCAGTCTAGAGCAGGTCCTACTTGACTATTGCAGCACGTGTAGAAAATTATGCCTTCACTGATCAATTGCATGGTTTGGCTTTTCTGGAAGTGCTTAGTTCCTATAACTATGACCAAAATGGCAGGTTTCCCTCTTTCCTGGACGGTAAGAGATTAGGTTTTTCTTTGTAAAAAAAAGAATCAATGCATCCCAGCACATTCCACAAGTAGGAGGCAAATTTCTGTTATCTCTCCTTTGACCCTTCTACCCTCTAGTGGATAGACAGTGTGTCTGATCATAGTGCTTCTATAAGTCTAGCAACCCCTTGCCAGTATGTCTTGCCTTCAGTACTACAGGCTAGTTTCTGGGTTTAAAATAGAAAGTAAGTATCAGTGAGCCTGGTATATGTGGAGCTTCTGTCTTCTGGAGAAAAGTCTCTGCCAGAGAGTTGACCTGCTGAATATACAACAAAAGGTGATGTCAAACTGCTCAAAATAGGTGCTTCTCCTTGCTTTATACAAACTGAGTTGTTATGTGGGTCTCAATAGCAGTTGTCTGAAAGAAAAAATCAAAATAAACACAAGGAAAAACATGAAAGAGTAGAGACAATATAAAAAACAGAAGACGATTTACCAAACAAAACCTAATATTCTCAGATAACAGAAAATAGAGTATCCTTAAAGAAACAGCAGGATGGTAGACGAAGAAACAAATTATGGGAAAAAACTCCAATTATATATGTATTTGTATATATGTCTACCTGAGATTTCAAAATATCAAGACAATGGCTTGAAAATCATGCTAAGAATATTTCCCAAAAAGCAAAGTGAAGGAAAATAGAAGAAGAAAAGATGAGAAAATTAAAGGATCATAGTGGTTCAACATTAGATAAAAGATACATCAGAGGGCTTCCCAGGTGGCGCAGTGGTTGAGAGTCCGCCTGCCAATGCAGGGCACACGGGTTCGTGCCCCGGTCCGGAAAGATCCCACATGCCGCGGAGCGGCTGGGCCCGTGGGCCATGGCCACTGGGGCTGCGCACCCGGAGCCTGTGCTCCACAACGGGAGAGGCCACAATAGTGAAAGGCCCGCGTACCGCAACAACAACAACAAAAAAAAGATACATCAGAAAAGAAGAAAAGAAAGAAAAACTTAAGAGTAACTTATAAAAAAAACCCAAAGTACTAACATAAATTTACCCAGAACTACCTGAATCTCCTAATTAAATGAACTCACAGAATATCCCGCAGAAAAAGAGAGAGATAGAGAGAGAGGGAGAGAAATAATAAAAAATTATCTATGCCAAAATGCAACATTATAACATTTCAGAATATCAGGGATTAAAAAAAGACACTAAAAACTCTTTAAAAGTTAAGACAGGTACTCAAGAAGGCATAAAAATAAGTTTTTCGTTGGACTTGAATGACACTAGAAAGATATTGTAGCACAGCTTTCAGTACGCTGAGAGAAAATAATTTTTAATCTAGAAATCCAGATGCCTCTAATTATCAATCAAGTGTAAAAGAATGATTTCTCCATCATTACCCCTTCTTAGGAACTTGCTAGAGGATGTGCCCTCCAGGAAAGAGAGAAATTAACAAGGGAAAGAGGAAGAGAGAATTTCCATGATGAGGTCAAAGAGGTTCCCAAAGGCAGCTGTGCATCTAACCTCCTGATTAACCAGTCCAGTTGGGAGTGAAGGACTGAGTTCTCTGGGAAGATGGCCACCATGAAAACAGCAAGCTGATAGTGATTTGATATGTTGACATTTTGGAAAATACTGTCAATATGTTTATAACGGCTCCAGTGAAGCATAGCAACAAAACTTAAATACATAGAAAACCAGGCAAATAAGAAAAGTATTAATTCTAAGAAAATCAAAAAGTTGCATGAGAAAGTATATATAACCACTTCTTGACTCTGCATGAAAGTCCTTACTTTGTTTTTAAATGTAAACAGTAATGAATGATGTAACCAAAACTATGATATAGCCATATTAAGAAGATGAGAAAGGAGATAAGTGTATGGAGAAGAGTTATGCAACAGAGAGCTGATTTTTGTGTAACCAGAGGGTGTTAATAAATATGTAAAATTGATTTAGAGCAGTATAAGAATCTTTGGAGAGAGCAAAAAGATGAATACCTAGGGAAACAAAAACACATAAAAGAGTTGTAAGTGTCTGTGTCTGGGAAGCAAAATTGAGTGATAAGAAGCGATACAGGACATAATTTTTCCCTAAAAACCTCTGAGAATTGCTTAATTCAACTAAGTACCTCCTTTATTTGAAAAAAAAAAACAAGTTTGCAAATCTGTAGGCTGCTATGAAGACTAATTTTACTTTTTATAACAGATAAGTCCAATTTTTTTTATTCACTTAAAAAAATTTTTGAGGCCTTTACAAATGAGTGGTATATTTAATGTTGCCTTAATTTTTTCTTACTTCCAAGATTATTTTTGACCCTCAAGAAATTTAAAATTGTAAACAAAAGATACTAAATGCTTCATAATAAGAGTTTATCAGGAATGGGAAAGCATCATTTGGAAGATGGCTAACTGGGGGCAGGGGCAACAAGAGGCCAAAGAATGAATACAACAATTACATAATATTCAAATGTAGTGTTAAATTAATTAAACAAGAAAGCCATTACACTGACATGGCCTAATGCCTTAGTAGCCTATGTAAGCAAACCAAAATCTAAGCCTGAAATGCCTCAAGGTTAAGAAATTGAAACCTAAGGACGACCAATCACAAATAGGAAACTAGGCCTTACCAATCAATACAGCCACCTAAGCTGTAGTCAATCAAATAATTTCCTAGGCTTTCTAACGCTTCTTCTGTATAAAAGTTCTTCCTCTGCCTACTGTGGGTGGAGTGCTCCTAACCACCTGTAGTTTGGCACTGCCAGATTCAAATCAATTTTTATTCAAATAAACTCTTAAAAATTTTAATATGCCTCAGTTTATCTTTTAACAATAGGCGCTACCATAATGCATTACTCTGTCATTATCATTATCATTTTTTCTATTTGAGTACTTACCGTACACCAGGCATCATACAAAACCTTTTACATACATAATTCCCACAGTAGCCCGAGACAAGATACCTTACAAGATACCTTACAACAGGGGTCCCCAACCCCTGGGCCATGGACAGGTACCGGTCCGAGGCCTGTTAGTAACCGGGCCACACAGCAGGAGGTGAGCGGCGGGCGAGCCAGCAAAGCTCTATCTGCCGCTCCCCATCGCTCGCATTACCGCCTGAACCACCCCTCCTTAACCCCTCCATGCAGCTGGTCCTTGGTGCCAAAAAGGTTGGGGACCACTGCCTCACAACTCCCCTCTCCCACTAGTGACCCTTTACCACACTTGTCTCCTTTTATTGTCTTCGTAGCAATTTCAACTCTATGAGTTGATATCATCTTTTCATTGGAGATGTCTTTTACTTGTTTCTTATCTGTCTACAATGTAAGCTTCATGAGAACAGAGACTTTGTGTTATTCATTACCTGGAACATAGTAGGTGCTAAGTAAATTTTGCACGAAAAATGAATAAGGTTGACAAAATCAGTCTGGAGAGAGGTTAAATACCTACTTAAGATGAATATTTAAAACAGAAATATGTTCAGGTATGGAAAGATATTTAAGAAAACTGAAAAAAAATGTTATGAAATCATATAAAATATTGTGTGGTGTGTGTGTGTATGTATATGAAATTTGGGGAGTATATAATACAAAACAGAAACATTACATATCTCACAGTGAAAGTTAAAATTTTTCTCTTTGCTTCTCCGCTTATTATAATTTTTTACATTAAATATAACTTGTATAATAAACATAGTAAAATGTTTGAAAAAACCACATGTGACAAGTTACATACTCAAGATACTAAAATAATGTACTCAACTAAGTCCAAGGACTAAGCTCTTTTTAATGATTCTTTTTAAGGAATCCTGAGGTGTCCAATGCTGAATTTAACTCTTATGTGATCAAAATCACCTGTGAAGTTTACAACCATATGTATTATCTGGACTCAGAGGTCACAAATAGCTATGGACAATATTTGTCAACAGACCTTGAAATACCCAGAGGCATTCCCTGTTCATATTCCATTTTCTCCTTCAAGTCTAAATCCATTTGCTCTAAGCTTTCTTTTTCGGTTTCATTTCAGTCCTTTTAGTAGTTTGGTTTCTTTTTCCTGCTCTTCCTTATTCTCTCCACATCTCTTCTCATATATGAAACTGCCATCTCTTGGGGCATAAGTGAACTGGTTAGTGTGGTCATGAAATTCCCTTATATCCTTCCTGTATGAATCAATCTGTTTCTTTCTAAAGCTATTTTTGATGGCCCAAACTCAGTTCACCGTACACTAATGGACCAAAACATAATAAAAAGTTTTCTCCTCACCTCATTTGCTCTACAAGTAAGCTTTCATTTTCAGCTTTTACTTATTTCTATTGCTTTTTTTTTTGGCTTGTAATAATACAAATCTGGTTATGACTAGCTGGTGTGTCACATCCTGTTAATCTATCCCATCTCTTAACAGATGTTTTTAGATAATTAAAGCAGTAGGAAACATTTACCTAATGTTATGTATTATTGCTTAATTGATAAAATTAAGTGTTTGAATGATAGAAATATGTATATAACTCGGGTAGGTGTGGGGAACACTACTATGAATTATGTTCAATTAAGAACCAAGTGTCATATAAAAACGTAACAGATGTATTTTCACAATTCACTGAAGCTTATTTTCTGATAGATACATACAACATCATATAAAAATGTAATATTCCTGAGAAAGCTGGGTGAGATGGCATAAAAATAATGTAGCAGCCTCTACTGTTATCCATGTAGAGCAGCTGTGTGATCAACTCCCCACCTGCCTTTTGGGAATGAAGCCCACTCTGGGACCAGGCATACCAGGCAATAATCAAACAGATGCAGCAGGACTCCCTCACCATGCTGAAACACAGACAGCATCACTTAAAACCAAATAAAATAGCAGCCTGGGTGAAGAGAATACTATTAAACAAGCAAAATAGAAATGACCATCAGGTACCCTTTAGGAAGTCAGTCTTCCAGAGGCCTACCAAATAAAAAGATATAGCAAACTGAACATTTTCCTCTTTTTGGTTTCACTAAAGTAGCCGCCTCTTCTCTTCTCATTATACTCTAAGCAATTCGATCAAATACTATGTATTGAGCAACCTATGTGCATCATGCCACATATGGAGATTTGCTTTCCTTGTTAAATATTATTTGAGAGAAAATTAAGCGGCTTGAGGAGAGGAGAATACAAATAACATGTGCATTAAGAGATACAACTACTGTGTATAAAATAAGCAATGAGAATATATTGTACAACACAATGGAAATATAGCCATTATTTTGTAATAACTTTAAATGGAGTATAATCTATAAAAATACTGAATCACTATGTTGTATACCTGAAACTCATAATATTATAAATCAATTATACATCAATAAAAAAGTAAAAATTTTAAAAATTAAAAAATTTAAAAAGTGCGTAAAAAAAACAAATAACATGCGAGTGTAGTAAATCTGAGGTAGACCACTAAAAGCCCCAAATAGAAAAACAAAGTCCAAATGACATTACTTCCTTCTTAGGAGCCAGAGCACATACCAGAGTTTTTTTTTTTTCCTGCTCAGACATTGATTCTCAGAATGGCCTACAGCATGTAATAACCTTTCTACTTTAGTATCCTTTTGCAGAAAACTGGTATCATATATTTTATTACTTTGAGTGCATCACTACAACGGTGAGAGGATTAATTAATTTATTCATACATATTAAATACATTTTGTAAAAGTCTTTTTGAAATTCTGCCAAGGACCAGCCTTCTCATCTTTGATAATCAGTTGTTGTTTTTCAAATGGTTGTATAATATTTTAAAATTTGTTTTTTCATTGATAAACAAAACTTCTGTAGGAAGATCTTGAATGCAGCTTGATTAAATCAATGCTAATTTCTACAAACAACAAATTTACTTAAATGCCTATTTTAATTTTTATTACAATAACATGTAAATTTTAGCAACTACAAATCAAGCAGTCCAGAAATTAGGTCTGATAGATTCAGTGCATTAACGGGTTTGATGCGCTGTTCAGCATATTTCTTGCAGAAGGCTAATCTTTTTTCTGGTATCTCACACAGGCATACAGCTAGTGCTAAAACGAATGTGCAGTTTTCTGAGGCTTTCCCAAAGGAACAAGGCGTATCACATAGCAACATCTGCCAAGGAGAAAACAACACAGCCAGCTTCAGTTTTTCCCTCTTGTAAAGATGATTTCATCCAATTGCAGGAAATGTATGTAACATCAGTACCATTTTAAACATACTTTACTATGCAAGTCTATGGTTATTTTATTGGGTTCAATAACCATTATCACACCTTAAATCTTGCATTTCCAAAGAGTTTTCACATCTGCTTAACAACCCTGTCAGGGAAGTGTTGATCATTCCAGTTTTACATATAGAAAAGCTTATATTTAAAGGAGGTGGGTATCTTGCTCAAGGTCATAAGACTGCCCTTATATAGAATGAGGACTGGATTCGCTACTGAGTTCCGTTCTCATTATGCCTGCCATAGCTCATACATTTGTGCACAAAAAATAATGAATAATACAAGTATATAGCTGTGCACTAACAGCCTATTTTATAATCTACCGGGTTATATGTATTGTGAAGGGAAACACTATGTCTATTGATTGCTCTAATTTCTATGTAATCATAGTGCAGTTTGGTTTTTGTTTTATAAATGATGGTGGTTTGGAACAGCTGCAAATTGCTAATGTTCCTGGATACGTTTGGCAGCAGCCTGAGGCAAGCAAATTCATAACAAGGAAATTAAATCCTTATAATTTATCCTAAGCACTTAACAGTATGAATAACAAAGGGATCGTGGACCCCAAACAATTTAAATAGAAATACAAGTGGTTATTTATTTATTTATATAAAGGGACCAAGAAGTTTAGAGCATATAATACAAAGGACAATAACCAGGAGAGTCAACCTCTTGCTATAGCTGAAAAATCATGATCTTTGAAGTTAAAAAAAAGAAAGAAAGAAAGAAAAAGAACCACTTGAATTTGAAAGATTTTAAATTTGATATCAAGGTAAAAGATTGATAATTGGGCCAGAAGGGCATTCCAGGCAGAAAGCATGGTATGGGAGATGGAACAGAGGCAGATGTGAGATTAATGGATCAAGGAGTTTAGTTTACTCAGAAGCTGCACCCCTCTTGTTAAAAGAAACAGAAATAATGACCAGGCAAGTAGGAGATACCATTATTCTCTGATGTGCAGCTCTAGAGTACAGTGAGCTGCTTGGCATTTCACTTTTTCCTTCATTCATTGGTCTATGCCATGCCTACCCTCTACTCAAGGCCAACTTTACCCATATACTTAGTTATTTCTACCTCATGGTTCTAAGCTGTTGGTGATGAGCCATGCATAAGGTAGAGAGCTGAGGAACTAGCACAAAAAGAAATATTTAAACTGTTAAAGAAGAATTATTCATGACACTTGTTAAAGATAGTAAGGTGGACTTTATTCAGGGGGACTATCATGATAGGCATATGGACCACCACGTTTGGGTTTTGCAGTAAGGGAGAGATATTGGGCTTAACTCTGAACAGAACAAGGGAAAATGGCAATTTATAACCAAAAAGCAGGAGGTGCGTATCAGTGGATGGAAAATTACTAAAAGGAAATATCAAGGATTGGGGAGGATTCTGGCTATAACAACCCAACTAGACTCTTGCTGAAGGCAAGTCAGGGTGATCAGGCATCACCTGGGGAATGGTAGAGGATGAGGAACTCGATCAGATATTGAGGGTAGGAGATTCTGGCTAAACTGACTTAGCAAGATTCTTGCTAAAACTGGACAATGCAGATATGAACACAGAAGCTCAAAAAATCAGGGCCTAGTTGAGAAGAGAGTTCAGAGGAGCCTGACTAGAGTTTGGTCAAGAAGAGAATCTTTGTCAACACACATACACACACAGCTTCTATTCATTCGGTCCACAGACACCTTCCAGTGTCATCAAGTGCTAGTGCCTCCATCTTGTCACGTTCACTATCCCCCATCCCACTGCCATACCTGTATGTACTTTTGCCTGTTTTAAGATTGTTCAAGGGAGCTTTTCCTCACCGTTCCAGACTAGATAACAAACCCTTCTCAATGCTTTCTTCATCCCATATTTGTCTCTCACAGCAGATAGTCATTATGTAATTGTGCAATTGTAGATAGTAATTGTGTGTCAATGTGATTCTTTAATAGATATCTGCCATAGTTCAATAAAATTCCTGAGTTTTTAAAAATTTATTTTATTTAAGTAATTGAAGTATAGTTGATTTACAATGTCATGCTAGTTTCTGCTGAACAATAAAGGGATTCAGTTATAGACATATATATACTTTTTCATATTCTTTTTCATTATGGTTTATTAGAGGATATTGAATATAGTTCCCTGTGCTATATAATAGGACCTTGTTGTTTATCCATTTTATATATAAGTTTGTATCTGCTAATCCCAAACTCCCAATCCATCCCTCGCCTACCTTCTTCCCCCTTGGCAACCACAAGTCTGTTCTCTATGTCTGTGAGTCTGTTTCTGTTTCTTGGATAAGTTCATTTATGTCATATTTTAGATTCCACATATTAAGTGCTATATGGTATTTGTCTTTCTCTGTCTGACTTACTTCACTTAGAATGATAATCTCTACTACTGAGATATGATAGGACCTATATGATAGGTCCATCCATATTGCTGAAAATGGCACTATTTCATTCTTTATCCATTCATCTCTCGATGGACATTTAAATTGCTTCCATGATTTGGCTATTGTAAATAGTGCTGCTATGAACATAAAAGTGCATGTATATTTCCCAATTATAGTTTTGTCTGGATATATGCCCAGGAGTAGGATTGCTGGATCATATGACAATTCTAATTTTAGTGTTTGAAGACCCTCCATACAAAATTTCTGAGTTTTCATTGACTGTAAATTCCATGAGGGACAATGAAGGGTATGTTTTGCTCAACAGTGTAATCTAGCACCTTGCACAGAGTGGATTAATAAATACTTATTGAATAATTGAGCCCTTTCCAAGAATAATTCTCAAGTAGAGAGAAGAGTGGAAGTGTGGAGAAGAGATAAGAACAATTAAAACAGATGTACAAGAAAACCAGATTTATTCACCCACTCATACATGTAAAACTGTCCATTCAATAGCTAGTACACTGGTTTTAAATCTAGCAAATTTTAATAGTGAGTCCCTTTACCTATTTGCTTATTTACTTAAGTTCATTTATAGGGCTTGGAACATAATTTCTCTACTTTGCATGATTATAAAGTTTACAGTTGCTGTATGTTAATGGGTTACTTGTTATATGTGTTGTTTAGCCCTTAGTTAAAAATAGAACCCCAAATTATGACATTGCTTCTCTGAAAAGCATGATCTGTGATCTTCATAACTGTGATCTATATGAAAATGTGGCATCCATGTATACTCTGAAAAGAACAGCAAGAACTTGCCTATTGGAAAAAATGCAGATGATCACTATAAGACAGTGCAAAATCCTTCAGAAGACTAAACTAGGGAAAAGATAGGTAGAAAAGATAATTTTGGAAATTAAGGGAGAGGTGTGAGACTTGGGTAACATAGCTCAAAAACATGAAAGTTTTTTGAGAAAGTTCTATAAATGAGTTTAAGTGTAAAAACTTTAGAAAAATAAAACTAAGAAACTAATCCAAAGGAAGTATTAAGTTCTTTTATATGCATGCTGAATTTGCATCTTCTTAACCTAAATCACTAGTGCAAATTTGTTTAATACATGTAAGGCTTATCCTCTGAAATGGATCAAACATGCTACCCCAAAATATGTCACTTTAGCATAAGAATTACTTTGAGCTGAGGACAGTTAAGAAACAACAGACACAAGAGCAAATCTCTGCACTCTGCCTTTCTGCCTAAAAGTAGGAAGTGAATTTATCTTAGTAAATGTGTTCCCCCTCCCCTCTTCCATACAAGGAAGAGGACGATGACCCTTAAACACTGAAGACAACTCATCAACCAGAGATGGCACCAACTCTAGTCTGTGTAACAGACCTTACTAAACAACACATCTTCCATTGGCTTTCTTCGTATATTTACCTTCCCACAGTTTGCTGCCCTTAGAAGCCCAAACCCCTTTCTCTCTATCTTGTCACCTCTCCACAATTTATTGACTTTGTTAAAATGATATATAAGCTCTCAAGCCTAACCACATCTTTTCACTGTTTTTTTTTCTTTTTGGAGGCCCCATGTGAATGCATAATAAACCTTTTTCTGTTAATCTGTCAGTTGCCATTTTAATTTGCAGACTCCAGCTACTGAACCTAAGAAGGCAGAGCAAAAGTTTTTTTTTCCCAACCGTACACCTCCCATCTCTAGTTTTTCAAGAAAAGAAATGGGTAGTTTATAAGCTGCCATCAAGTAGGGAATCCCTTAAACTGTAGACAATATTGTTTGGAAAGCATTCTAAAGAGGACTATGTCATTCATTGCATCATTCATTCATTGAAAACATATTTATTAGGCACCCACTATATACTATATATAGACATAAAGGTTTGACTAAGATAGACATAGTGATTATCTTCATGGATCTTATATTCTAGCAGGGAGAGATAGGAATTAAGCAAAGAATTATGCAATTAATCATTTAATAACAATAGTGTTAATGCTATGGAAAGTAAGTAGAGGGTTTTGTGAAAGTGTAACTACTAAGAGACCTGACCTGGAATGGGAGGAGGGGGTGACCCCTAGGAACATCCTCAAGAGAGTTATACTTCAGCTGAGTGCTGAAGAATGAGTAGGAATTAACTAATATTGTTATTTGGCCAGACAGCATCTAAATCCCTTTATTTGAAAATTTATCATTTAATGAGTTTTTGTAGGGGCAGAGTCCATGCCAGTGAAAAGAAGTTAAAAATGCCAGACACTCATTTTTGCAGCATCCTTTGCGGTTAAAGTGCAGCCACATTCACATACATATATGAAAGACTGAATTGAGAACGAGTGACACAAGATGAATGGGAAATGGAAGGGATGTTTTCTGTAGGTATCAGCTGATGCAGCAATAATGAGTTGCTTGGGCAACAGACTTGGCAGAGTAAATAGCCACATATGGGGCTTGGCGTTGAGGACCGTGATGTCTGCACTGCACCAGGTCTGGAGTGATCTGGGATGTGGTTCTGGCAGCATGGCCACAAGCTTTGTTCTCTAGAGCCCTCCCAATAATTCTGTGAGCCTCCAAACATCTTTTAATATCGTTTTCCCTTCTTAAATTAGTCAGAGTTGGGTTTTGTGGGTTACAACCAAGCAAAGGAGTGGGAGAGAATGAAAAAGAGCTCCCTGGTGGAGGCGAGAGTGAATGTGAACCGTCTGAATTGCTGGGAGGGAGGATGTGACAGAGAAGGCTAGTGCAGTGGACAGCAACCGCTGACACAGGGCACTGAGGCCATGAGAGGGATTCTTTACTTTATTCTAAGAGCAATGAGAATCAGTAAAGAGCTTTAAGCAGGCAGGAGACATGATAAAATTTGCATTTTTAAAGGTCACTCAGTGATCAGAGACTTTATGCCAGAAATTATTGCAGCTAGATAAAGACTACGGCTGTGGAAATGCAGACAAGAGTTGGATTTTTGAAATTCTATGAAGTAAAATAAATAGGCTTTGGCAAGAGGTCAGATGTGTAAGAGTGGAACATTTTACTTGCACAACAACCTGTTACTTGTTCAACAAAAGCAGATAACACATGGAGTAATTCCAACATATGTGCATTCTCTGGCTGGGCTGATTTGCATATGTCCTACTAAACCAAATATAGTGAGTAGAAGCACATAGTTAACACACACGGCTGAGATTTCTTTCCCCGTTCTCTTAACCGAAAATGATTAAATTCAGTTCTTCTGCATTTCATGTTCTTCGGTCGTTTATAACATTGTCATCTCTTCAATATCAACTTCATCTTTTTTCTTGCATTTTGAAAGGGAATGAAAGCATAAATTTGTTCTAGAAATGTAGAAAAGAAATTCAGAAGCTAGATAAATAGAAGTGTTGAGATTTAGTTTGCTTGATGTGTCGCTAAACAATAAAATCCAATTATTAGTAATGAAAGAAGACAGAAATTACTTATTCATACTATCCAGTAAAAATAAGCAAAATATCCTAATACTTGAAAATCCCTTCATTGTCTTCTAGTGATAATGCTGCAGAACTCAGCATCTCTGTTCAGTAGGTATTTGTGACTGTAATGGAGTCCAGTGCTTCATCACTTTCTGTCGCTGGGACACTTTTTTTTTTTTTTTTTTTTGATTTAACTCTGTGCCCTCCTCTGTGTTCCCACAGAACTCCAAGCAAAACTCTAACACACATTTGCATAGGCCATGACAGGGCTGGGTTAACGCGGTCTACCTCTAGTGCAGAAATCATGGGTCCTAGCAGTTACGATGCAGCTTTTCCAACACTCATGGGTTCGACAGCCTTAATCATTGCACTGCATGGTTCATATGTGTGTACTCTGGGCCCACATTTTTAACCCTCTATCATCCACCCTTGTTTAAAATTGATGCCCTCCCTGTGCCTTATGACTTCTCACCCACTATCTCTGAGTCTGACCAATGGCCTGCTTGTGCTTGTTGTTTGAGAGCATGCTTGCCTCTGCCAACACAGTCTTGATCTGTGGCGCAATTCTCTGGTACCAGTTTGTGAAGTTTCCATGCAATTATTGTTATAAGCCTTAGGAATTAAAATTTTTAATTATTATTGTTAATTAAGTTATATATACCCAGGCCTCAAAGGTTAAAATGGACCAAAAACATACACTGTAAAAAGTAACATTCCATTCAGAGACAGGGAGGGATGAACAGGTGGAGCAGAGAGGATTTCTAGGGCAGTGAAACTACTTGTAGGAAACTGAATGGTAGATACATGTCATACATTTGTCAAAACCCATAGAATGTACAATGCAAAGGGTGAACCCTAATGTAAACTATGGACTTTAGTTAGTAGTCATGTATAAATATTGGCTCATCAATTGTAACAACTGTACCACACTAATGCCAGTTGTTAATAATAAGGGAAACTGTTGATGGGAAAGGGGAGACATGCCATATGGGGACTCTGTATACATTCTGCTCAATTTTTTCTGTAAACCTAAAACTTCTCTAAAAAATAAAGTCTCATAGTTTTCCTCCCATTCATGCCCCTGCCACCTAATTCCTTTCCCTGTAGGCAATATATGTACAGAATGTTTTATATACTATCCATACATTAAAATATGTAATGACAATTAGTACCAATTATAGGTGCTGTTTTTAAACTGAAAACATGGTTCACTATAAGGAAACCAAAATGACCTTTGCCACTGTTCCTACTTCAGTTCCATCTTACTTCAGCTCCAAGTTCCTCTCTGACCCAGAGGGTTTGCTTATGTTTTGCTTCCACATGGATAAGTTTTTCCAGGCTAGAGAAGAATCCATTATTCACTTTCACTTTTCACAATTTATTTTGGTAGTACACATTATAGTTAATTACATCTCAGTTTGCATAATTACTTTGATTAATGTCTGCCTATCTTCCTAGTTTGACAAACTCGTCCTTGATGATAAAGTTTTGTTCAAGTCAATGTTTTAAAAGGCATGTACTAGGCAAATATAAATGTTGTTCTTAATCATAATACAAGCAGTTTTTTATACCTGTTGCACAATAACCAATCTGCTTTCCCATTTATGTTACTGTCTGGTGTCCTCTTACAGACATTTGATCTGTGACCCCTAGATGCTAAAGTCAGCACAGCGTGGACCAGGAGTTGCATCCGTAGGATTCTAGAACTGTCTTTCCTCAGTTCTTTGTACATCATGAGGCAGGGCAACTGTGTGGCATAGTCTCAGGGGGCTCCATTCACATAGCAGCCTAGAGCACAGCTGGCCCTACATTATGAAGCAGTCCTGGAAGTAGGTTTTCAGTAAATATCTATTACGTGAAATAAAAACTATATAGTCATTGTACAAACGGAAAGAAATTATTAAATGTATTCATGTTAGCTTTTTTTTAAAAAGAATAACATAAAGCTTATTTGATTCATTGTGTGGTTGAGTCAATATAGCTTCTTTGTATAATGTGGTATATTGGGTCTTTGTTCCCAATTCTTCATTACTGCCCTCCAGCAGAGTCACATCCATACCCTTTGGCATTTGATTTTGTGGTACCTTCCTTTGACATGGTACATATGTCCCCACCCCAATAACATTTGGTCTAGGTATTTTGCCTGCCTTTGCAGATGCGGTATAAGTGAAGATATACACACCACATACCATGGAGTGTGGTAAAGGTGATTGTGTCACTTGACTTGGCCTCCTAGAATTTTCAGACTCTGCCAGAAAAATGTGCCCAATGTAGCCCTTTCCCCCCTGAATCCTGGAATAGAGCACGTGGAGTAGAATTGAATCCAAACCAAAGCTGGGAGTTTAGCCTACACTAGCTCAAGCAGAGGACCCCAGCCAAGATCAGCCAAACAGCAGTTGACCCGGAGACCCATGAGAGAGAAAAATCAATGTTTATTGTTGGAACCTGTTGTGATCCTTGTGGTTGCTTGTTACCAGCATTACCTCAGTGGAAACGAAGCAAAACAATACAAAACGGAGTAATGCCAATTTGTGTTTCAAAATTATTAGTAATAAGTAAAACATCCATGCATCCTTTCAGTGCTACCTGAAATGTTAAATAGCTGAACATTTATCTTTAATTTCAGTGAATTAAATTTTTAAGAATCTGCACATTCATTTTTAAAAGCAAGTCACTATCTCCCTGTTAATAAACTTCCTCTCCACAGTACAATTATTCCAAACCATATCATTTTGAAGAATAAGAAACATTTTGAATGATCACACAATGTCCATCTTTTAAACTACTTAGTTTTATCACCAGTGAGTAAAGCGTCACATAGAGCCCCAAATTTAGTGTAAACAGCAGTTTGAATCTTTCTAAATTCACATTAAATGTATTTGGTCAATACATACAAAACAAAAGAATAAAATCCAAATATAGTTGGAAGTTGTTTATCATTGAAGGTAATTACCAGGCTTGGTGTATGTATAGAGGTGAAAGCCAAAATAACAATGACTTCCATTTACTGTGACAGGTAGTATCATAAAACATGTACAGATATTATTTCTAATGTTCTTGATACCTCTGCAGGGTAGGCACTATTACCTCCATCTTAGAGATGAGGATACTGAAGCTCAAGGAAGTGAAGCGATCTGCCTGAGAGCACACAGCCACTAAAGCAGGCTTCAGACAAAAGATTTGTCTGATACCATAACCACAGTGCTACTCACACAGTGTCTTCATCTTTTAATACTCCAGATACCTAGATACTCATAAAAATGTTTGCTGAGTTGAACTGAGAAGAAATAGATATTCAGTTCTACAAGAGATAATTCAGCAAAAGCAGCCACTGTATCTCTTTGTCTAACTTTCCCCTATGCAAGAGTAAAATTATCCCTGAGAGTATCAAGCTGTGACGAATTTTGTTTTGATTTTGTGTTCAATTTGTCTATTTTTTTGGTAACAACTATAGGAAACTTACTAGATCTTCAGCATCCATACATGAATGGCTCCTGCATTGGCCTAACCTCTTAACCTAGACATTCTGCTTAATAAGAATAGTTCTGCAACCCAGCATGGAATTATGATTTTCCAGGAGCAATCCCTTTAGACATTTAGAAGGATATTCTTTATGATTTTTTCTCATATTACATGCTGCCATATGGCAACAAGAATCTACCCAGCAGAGCATATGGAAAACTTGCCATGCATGGGAAAACATTAGAGGAAAAATATGGAAACAAGAGATGCTGCCATTGCTCATACCACTGCATAAGAAATTTGCTTGCCACTCGTGCCAAAGCATAAGTAGTTGAACATATCTCTTATGTGTGATTTCTATTTTACGTTTAAGTCTGGCTTACCAAGCAGTACCCTGACAGTGTTAATCCCTGTTTGGATGCCAGTTGGATAAAAATGTTTTCCTATAGAAGCAGTGATCTAGCACAGCTAATCCAGAATGTTCTCTGCCACCCACCTGGAATTATTAATCTTCATTTATATCATCATTGAATCCATTTCTCAGAATGAATACTTCCAAACCAGTCTCAATTACTTCTTCTCCCTCACCTCCCATATCCAACTAGACACAAATCCCATGAATTTTATTTAAGAAATACATTTGAATCTGGTTTCTATTTTTCATCCTCACTACCTTTATGTTTAAGCACTTATTTCCTCCTTGGAGAATTCTGATAACTATCTCTGTTTCCTCCCTCCTAGACCTAGTTTTTCTTCCCACCAGTCTATCTTTCAACTACTGCTGGAGTTAACATTCTAGAACATAATTCAGATCAAGTCACTTCTGTAGTTCAGAATATCTGTTGGTTTGACAGAGTAAAGAATGAGACCCATACTTCTTAGCTCAACATCTGAGGGGCTTCACGGTCCATGCCAGTGAACCTCATTTTGGTGATTGCTAGACTCTGGCCACATGACTTTTTTCTCACCATTTCCTCAACCACATTAGACCCTTTTATATCTCCATGTCTCTTGCAAACTAATCCTCCTGGTGGAAGGTCCTTCCCCCACCATCTTTACCTTGCCAATTGCAACTCATATGTGAAAATATCTCCTCCAAAGAAGGTTAGTTGCTTCTTTGATGCTTCCAGAGCTCTTAGTGTATACTGTTATGTTTCTAAGTTTTAATCCCCCTCTTTGCCAACAAGTTTTATAATGTCTGACCCTTAAAAAGACACTTAATAAATAATTGCTGAGTAAATGAATGAATGAATGAATGGTTCAGTGTATCTATTTTAGGATGATCCAATTTTCAACACATACAGAGTTCTATAATATAGACTTTCGAAATTGTAAAAGGGATTAGTTTAAGGGGGAAAAAAACAGCGATATAAGGGGAAATGTTTACATATGCGATATCACACAATAATTTGTCACAAATAAACTTAATTTCTTAAGGGGATTCCCCAAATGAAATTTAATATCAAAACATTCTCAGGGTATTCTAAGTCTTCGTCTAGGTAGTTGTGACTGGAAACGAAGTCTCTTTCCTGATCCTTTAGGATTATCACATATTTTCTCACTGTCCTCATTTAATATGACAGTAGTCTCTATAAGTTGGCTGCTACAGATTGCTGGAATCCTTCTGAATTTCAGATTCAACTTCAAATATTATTTATTGAATGCTTACCATATATCCTACACTACCTTTACGTATATGTTTATCTTTAAGGGGCTAATTTTTTTCATTATTAGTCCTTACTAGTAATTTTTTGACATTCCAGGTCTTATTATTGCTACTATTTCTGCTGCTTCTGTGTTGCTCTTGCAACACTCTATTATTACCTGACACTACCTTATGTTGGATGTAGTTTCCCTCAAACTCCCACCTTTCTGTTTCATTCTGCAAGCAGTCTCAAGGCTAAATGCTTTCTCTTTGGGCTGTCTGCCCCCCGAACATTAGTCTCAATCCTCTCAATCCTCTAGAAACTCAGGCCTGGCCACATCCCCACATGGTTCATGATGTTATCGATCATTTCATCCTTTCTGGTCTTGCTAACAACTCTGGCTGTACTAGCTTAACTTGCTGCTCACTAACCATCTAGCTCAATCTATGCTTATCTGTCCCACAGGCTGCTCTGACAGCATCCCCATCTCAAACATCAAAGGCTAGCTGAAATGATAAATAAGCCTCAAAGCCCTTTTTAAATCTTTTAACTGCCTCCTTAATTTATATTAATCTCCCTTAGTACAGAAATTGCATATGTTTCTACTAAGTTTCTAATTTTCTTAGCCCATTTTCAGATAATCAACATTGATTATCAGCCCTTAATAATTGATGAAAGTAATTGTCCCAAAGGAAGAAATTATAAACACCTCCTACATGTATTATTCATTCTTTATAGTTCTGTGTGAGCCTCAAGAAAGAGAAATATATTGAGTCATACATAGAGGAATGAAAAAAAATACCTCCAGGGCTATATCAACCTTGAGGCTGCTAAAACAACTATCACAATAAATAAATGTCATTGTCTTCTTTACCTACTGAATAAAAGTGTCTGACAAGGCTGAAAGAAGATGCTCATGGTTTATATTTAGACATTTCACTGTTGTTCAAGATACATTCTTTATTCTGAGAAAGATACCAAACAAGTATGTTTATCAAAATTTAATATTTTCTTGACAAATATATGCAGCCCACCATTTGTGAGTACAAGTATTTTCCAAAAGTTTGCTTATAACCTGCCTATTTGGAACTTTTTTTCCCTAGAGATCTAATGTTTGTCTCCACCTGAAAAAAGTCAGTTTCACCACAATGTGGCTAAAACAAATACTAATAGCATTGATTCAACTCTCTGAAGCTCTGGTTCATATTTTTGTCATGTAAGTATATATTTCAGGTTAAAATTCAGGTGACAGAAATATGTCTCCCCCTACTAAAATACTGGTGGCAGCTAATGTCAGGGAGGATAAGGTAGCAAGCAGGTGGTCCTGGACTCCACAACATCTGACCTCTCAGAATATGCGGGACGAAGGGAACCTTATAGGTCACTCATGCCCCCAGGATTTATAAATTAAGCAACAAATTCTAGGAGTAAAAAGGCTTTCCTGATAGCACTGTGATTCTACTGAAACACCCATACATTTGAGGAGAGAGAAGAGAGGCTTGTCTATTTGTCATTTCAAGCCAGTATTTTTTTAATATTCAGAAAATCAAATTGAAGTTCCAAATCCAGACAGTCCAACTTTGGAAATAGTAGATAGATAGATAGATGATAGATATATAAAGAAAAAGTGAACGATAGTTCAAGTAACCATCTTTTCATTTATCTTTATGCTTCTAAGTCCTACTTGATTTTCAAAGCCCAACTCAACTGCTAACTCCCATCTAATTGTAAGGGGAAAGAATTATATCTGCTTTCCCTAGCATAGAGTAAGTGCATAGTAAATATTTGATTAATTATTAATTAATCTCCTCCTCCAAAATCTCTTCCAATCTGTAATAATTTCTTATTCCTCTAAATTTCCACAGTGTTTCATCAATACCCTCTTCCGTTTTTTTCTGCCTTCTATGTATTAATATGTTAGTTATTTATGTGCATGCCCTATGTTCCTCACATTATGATTTCTTTCAAACAGGGTTTATGTATGATTAATTTTCACTTACACTAATCAGTTAATAAATAGTTTTGAAAAGAATGAGTATCTGGAAAATGTATAAGCAAATCAAGTTTTTGTTTTTAAATACTGGTGCATGATGGAAACATGGTAATAAGGAGAATTTTCCACCCATGTTGCACTCTTTTCAGATTACAAAAAAATCACTGTTACAAAAGAAAGTTTTAAAAATAAAATTCTACTTCCTAAGGACAAATAAGTTCTAAAGCAGCAATTTAACCCTCCAGAGATGCTTTGATAAACATATTATCAAGACTTTTCTAAGAACTATAGAGTTTATATGTTTGCTTTCATTTTGCAATCATAGAAATGACACCTTCAGGAGTGATAATAAATCTCTGTTTCTAAAGAATTGGAAAAAGAATAAAATAAGAATTTTCCTCAGCCATTATGTGTATGAGACTGGGCTTATTACCTGTTTGTTATATCTAGTATTAAATATAAAATCAGAAAGATGCAAGAGGAAATAACTCAATGTTGGACCCTCAACTCACAGAGAAGCCAGGTGTAACTATTGGAACCGTAACAAAACATGATACGTGAACTTAGTAACCAAACTGCAATATAAAGTCACAATTCTATTTGTTCTTTGATAATATAAGAACATTAAGGATGTTTCATCCAGATAAAAATTTAAGAGCAAAAAAATGTTATGAGTGTTAGGTCATTAAATTGTAGCATTACCATGTCATACTAATCACTGTCAACTCCTCACACACATGCACACGCACACACACACACACACACCAAATTGATGAGCATGAAATGTGTAACATAAAAAACACAGTTCATGATGAGAAAATATATAATTACAATAAAATACTGTGTGGTGCACATATCTTTTGGTGTAGAAAATTTAACTTATTCTCAAACTAGGCCATTCAGAAGTTGATTATCCAATTTGGGAATTATCCAGAAAACTCCCTCCTTGTATTCTTTGGCACTTCTAGTAGAAACTGAAAAAGGAAAGGAATGACAGTGGGAAAAGGAAATAATTCCACTTAGTTTCTTTGCAGCAAATTTGTTAAATATTGTTAGGAGGGGAAACTGAAACTCGTAATTAAATTAGTGTTTTTGATTACCAGTGGATTTCATTTTTTCTGACTCTGAACTTAATTATCATGGATAATTGAGATCCATCTTTATGGCATTAAGAAAAAATGCTTCTCATTGGATAGTCACTTGGAGGAGGGAGAAAACTGAGGAAATTGAAAGTCAGGCAATCCATCTCCAGTCCTCCCATTTCCTTCTCTGGCCCAGCGCCACCACCTTTGCTCTTCGTAGGCTGCACAGAGCTTCCTCCTGTACACAAAGTGAGAAATAGAGCATGATAAATATCATCTGTGCACTTCAGAATTATGGGTTACCATAGTAGCAAAGCACTTCAGGTGTACTGATGTAATGTGTCTGGAATTGGAATATTAACCTAAAGAACCTAATACTGTTTTTCTCAGATTTTTTTTTTTTAAAAAAAGCTTGCCAGTAGATATATAGCTGCCAGGGGCTTAGCTTAAAGTGAGAGTGTTTAGATTGACTGCCATGAAAACAATTGACAGGAAAACCTATGCACTGACAACACCCATACTAAGAGATCTATAAGAATTTAGTTAGTTGAAGAAAATCTAAAACTGTCAAGAAAGCAACTTTATGACTATAGTCCCTGTCTTGCTGAGAAATCCTGCAATGCTTTCATCAAGGACATCATGTTTTCTCAGATGGTCTATGAACCATCGCACTCTGGTAATTATCTGCTGCTGAGTAAGGCCTTTGCATTTTATTCAAGGATGTCCCCTTAAAACTCAACCAAGATGGCTAAAACAGATTATCTTCTCATCAGTATGCTTTGAAAGTAATACATAACAAATTCCACTTACTCACTAAGTTTTTTTTCTAGGGAGATTATACCTAAATCTAGAAATTACTGTGGCATCTCCAAGGTCAAATAGCATTTGTAAAATAAGTCAGTTTTTCCAGGAAAGGATAAAGATTTTGGTTTCTCTGGAATTTGGTTAAAAGTAGTCTCTCTAGTTGGTGACATTGCTCTGAAAGATATTTATAATATGACTCACTTCAAGAATTTCAGGGTTTTCTTTATTGTAAAACAAAGTTATTTTTTTAAAAAAAGAGTATTTTATTTTATCTTAGTACTTTAAAATTACGGAGGATCATATGATTTATAACGTAACCAGAATACTTGACTAGCAAAAGCATTTCATTTCCAACCATGATAGATAATACAATTTACTGAAATTGATTGTTATTACCTCTGTATATTAGTCATTGATGAGTTGATTAACAGCTAAATTCATAACCATTATGATTCAGATCTGTTCAAAACATTTATTAAATGCCTTTTTTTATGCCTGCTCTAATATAGTAGATGGTTAACTAAACTGAACTAAACATTATGTATTGAACATTATGCTAGGACTTCTACCTGATAAGGTGAAATTCTGTTGGGGATATATTATTTCTTCTGTTTTTCCTTCTTTCCTTCCTTTTCCCCTCCCGCCCTCACTCCCATTCTCTCTTTCTATCTGGCTTTCATTTGCACATTCAAGGTAAGAAATTCGGTGTAAAATCTATTTGTCAAGCTTTGGTAAAGGATGCAAAAAATGAATGAAATCTGCCCTTAAATTTTGAGGTGTCCATGGCTGAATCCCTGTGACCTGTGAATATGGTACCTAACATGGCAAAAGAAAAAAAAAACAAACTTTGCAAATACAATTAACATTATAAACCTTGAGATGAGGAGACTACCTTGGATTATTTGGGTGGACCCAATCTAATCACATGAGTTTTCAAAAGTTTTCAAGAAACTTGGCTACAGTTAGAGAGAAATGTGATGACATCAAAGAAATGGCAGTGAGAAGGATTCACCACTCTGTTGCTAGTTCTGCGATGCAGGGAGTGTTTAGGAACCAAGGGTAGTCTCCAGCTAACAGACAGCAAAGAAAAGAGATCTCAGTCCTACAACTACATGGAAATGAATTCTGAATGAGCAAGGAAATGGAACATCCCCTAGAGCCTTCAGAAGTCTCCAGCTAACAGACAGCAAAGAAAAGAGATCTCAGTCCTACAACTACATGGAAATGAATTCTGAATGAGCAAGGAAATGGAACATCCCCTAGAGCCTTCAGAAATATCCTGATCCCTTGAATTTAGCTCTGTGAGATTGGTACTGGCCCTCTAAAATAATAAATGAGTGTTGTTTTAAGGCACTAACTTTGTGGCACTTTGTTATAACAACAATAGAAAACTAATACAGAGGTGTTATAATCTACTGGATAACAAGAAATACAAGCACATTAAAATGTGATGTGGCAAATGTTTCGGGGCGATATGAACAAAGCACCGTGGTGTCTTGTTTCCTGGGACTCTGCCATAGCAAAGTGCCACAGACTGTGTAGCCTAAACAATAGGAATTTATTACTTAGTTCTAGAGGCTAGAAGTCTAAGATCAAGGTGGTGGCAGATGTAGTTTCCTCTGAAGCCTCTCTCCTTGACTTGTGGGTGGCTGCCTTCTCACTGTGCCCTCACGTGGTATTTCCCCTATGTGCACACATGTCTGTCCTAAACTAAGGAACCCAGTCATATTAGATTAGGGTCCACCCATATAACCTCATTTTACCTTAATTACCTCTTTAAAGGTCCCATCTCCAAATAGTGTCACATTCTAAGGGTTAAGACTTCCACATAGGAATTTGGGAGGGACACAGTTCAGCCCACAATAGTGGGGTTACTGAGTGAGGAAAAACTTGGAGAAATTTTCATAACGAAGATTAGATACTTGAGCAGGCTGCTATTTCTCAGGCAAAGAAGAGGTAGAAGAGCATTAAGCTTAGGTGGACTACCATAAGCAAAGGCACAGATGTTTAAAAATATTACTCTTTCTTTGATACAAACAGTTGATGGAAGAGTTTTGGAAGAATTTAAATTCCAAAGTCAAATTCCTTCCACAGACTCTACCATCTGACTTCAGCCAAGGATATAACCACTGTTAACATATTATTGTATTTTCTTCCGTATGATTTTAATTCATATGCAAGTATGTGTTATTTATAAAAAATGCACATTGCTGGGCTACTTAATTTTTACCATTTGAAAATACTTCTGAGATATGTTTTTATGTAATTACAGTGACTATGTAATATTCCATTTTAGGGATATACCATAATTTTCCAGTCCCATATTTATGGGTATGTTTTGCTCCTCCAAATAAAGTTGCAATAAACATTTCTTATACACCCATCTTTGTCTATAAACTGGTTTAGGAAATAGACTGAACTTCATGGATACAAACAGAAAGATTGTTTTGTTATTGTTGTTTTGAATTGTTTTACTACTGCCTTTAACAGTGGTTCTCATAGTAGGTCTCTGAACTATCAATATTAATATCAATATCACCTGTGTCAATGAAAATAATCAATAACAATCAATAATAAGAATAGAAAAGAGTTTTGTTTGAGCCAAACTGACGACGATAGCTTGGCAGCCAATTTCCCAGATTACTCTAAGAAACTGCTCTGGAGAAGCATGGTTTTCAGCACAGTTTTATATCTTGTCAGAATAAAGAATATTAAACAAGTCAGGGCTTCCCTGGTGGCGCAGTGGTTGAGAGTCTGCCTGCCGATGCAGGGGACACGGGTTCGTGCCCCGGTCCGGGAAGATCCCACGTGCTGCGGAGCGGCTGGGCCCGTGAGCCATGGCCGCTGAGCCTGCGCGTCCGGAGCCTGTGCTCCACAGCAGGAGAGGCCACAACAGTGAGAGGCCCGCGTACCGCAAAAAAAAAAAAAAAAAAAAATTTGTTAAACAAGTGAGGGATACATTTCTTCAAGGTTCCAAGAACAGTAGACCAGCACGTACACAGCGAGTCAGTGTGGCCTTGGCACCAGGGAAGGGAGCCTTATCATCAAGGGAGTACCAGCATTGGCGTCCCAGGAAGAGAGGCATTGAATCTTTATTTTTAACATGGACAATCTTTACTTCTGGTCAGTGTGCTCTTTTCTTTAATAATTAAAGCATATGTACAACATATGTTCGATAGGCCAAAAACAGTCTGTTCTAATTAGCATAACATTCAGGTTAACTCACATAAAAGGCAGAATGACTTCCCCATACCTCAATAAGGGAAAATTTCTTTTATCACCTGGAAATTTAGAAATGTAAATTCTCAGGCCCCAGAGACCCTCCCAAACCTACTGAATTAAAAACTGGAGATGGGACCTGCAATTTGTACTTTATTTTTATTTATTTATTTTACAGTACACGGGCCTCTCACTGCTGTGGCCTCTCCCATTGTATTTTAAGAAGCTCTCCAAGTGCTTCTGATGCAGGGTAACATTTAATAATCCCTGCTGTAATACGTCTCCCATTCCTACTCCTTGAGGACTCCTCAGACAGGTCTCTTGCTTTCTCATATCATTCCATTTCACTATGTGTTTTCAGGCGTTAAAATATCTCGTAGAGGTTCACCAGAAAATTTGATTTCACAATCAATTCAAGGCCTGAACCATGACTTAGTACGCAGGGAAGGAGGAGATTGTCTATTGCACTTTTCTTGTTTGTCATTCTCACCTCACTCTGCTACTTCTGTATCTCTCTTTCTTCTCTGAAAACGTAAGACCTGGAGAATAGTTGGGGAAAAGGAAAAATCATCTCTTAAATGATTAGTATTGTTGTAATCCAGCCATTAGGATTCTTGATGAGACAGGCATTCAAATGCAGATTTTCTGGAAGACCTCCACAGGCGTCTCTAATTTGCACGGTTCCATGGGAGGGGTCGAGCACTCTCTGACTGACCTCCTGTGGCTTCCCACTCCATCAAACTCCCTCTTCTGCCTCTCCAGCCCCTGCCCTTGACGGTCTACTGTTCAGCCTCTTTTTGCTAGAATCCTCTTGGCCCCAGACTCTACCCTCTTGATTGATATTAGGTTGGGATGGCTCAAACCTGGTTATGTTCCATGACAATCAATTAATACACAGTTAACTCATGCATCTGTGTCATGTTGATCGTCAGGATACAGACAGTTGCTCTGCAATCCCTTCTCTCTTCCAGCTGTTAAGAGTTTGAGAGGTCCTAATATAAAGGAGAATTTTCCCTATCTGAGATAAAATCAAACTACATGATAGATACAGGAATCCAAAAAAAAAAAAAATGGAGATGAGATCAGATATGTGTTATTATTTTTAAAAACTTGTTTATAGGAAATGGCTTAGAACTCTGCTGGTAGAACCTGCTAATACATCACCTCAAATGAGATGGAATTACCTACCCAGTCATAGGCACAGCTGGAAAACTGTAGTATTCTCCTCCCCAGGAGCAGGTTCCTTAATCCTTGGCAGAAAAGCAGATGATAAGGCATGCTTCTGATGGACAGGCTGCCTCCCAAAGAATGGAGAGAGGGAAGGACTGAGTCTGGCTAGTCAGCTCCTTTTCCCAGACTTAACAGTTAAATTATCCTCTTTCCAAATAAAAAAATGAATGAGTAATGAATAGAGAAGCAAGACTTTAGGCTAGCTCAACGGTATCCAATAGAAATACAATATGAACCACAAATGCTAGTCACATATACAATTTTAAATTTTTCAGTAACAATATTAAAAAGAAAATTTTAAAAAACAGTGAAGTTAATTTCATTAATGTATTTTTATTTAATCCAGTATTCCAAAATATTACCCTTTAATCATGTAATCAATATTTTAAACTGATATATAGCACTCTTTTTAAATACTAAATCTTCAAAATCCTATTTGTATTTAGCACTTTTAGCACATATGGCATTAGGACCAGCCATATTTCAAATGCTCAGTAAAGGCATGTGAGTACAGGCTACCATATTGGACAGTGCAAGTCTAGTTTAACACTTTCAACATTTAAACATAACTTGAAAGGATTGTAAGCCTTCCCTACCATCAGCCTACTTTGAGATTTCAGAATTCTCCAGGCATAAAGGAGACTGGTTTCTATGATCCTAACACTTCTCACCACTACCCTTAACTCCAAACACCACAAGTCATGAGTTATTAACTCCCCCAATTTTTTTCTATAAGAACTAGGATAAGCCTACAAATTTCTGCAGCTCAGCAGCATGCTGCTAGGAAGTATGATCTCAGTTTCCTATCATTTGAATTCACCCTGATCACTACAAGCAGATACACATACTGTCTACATACTGTGTCCTAAAGCTATCAACCCCTGCTAGGATATATCATTAGTCAAAAACAATTTTTGAAATACTTTAAATTATCCTGATATAAATTTATAAGCTGTAATAATAATTATATTTATAACCTAATGCTGTATATATATATATACATATATATGCTGTATATATGTATGCTGTATAATGCTAATGCTGTATATATATATATATACTATATATATATATACTATATATATAGTCTATATAATAGGTATAATATATATAAAAGTATCAGAGCAGCCCATTTTAACACAAATACTGTATATATGACTTGTCTTAGACAATCGGAAAACATGTGATTTAAAGTCAATGTATAAACTTTGCCTGTAAAAGTTCCCTAAATTTTCAAGGAATTTAGGACTCTACATACCTTGAGGATTTAACTTCTCTTGATCTTGCTCAAACAGAAAAGACTCCTAAGTTAGTATTATTTGGTGCACCGTGTTATCATTGCCAAGATTTAAAGCTCCTACAGGTTAAAAGTGGAACATTTTCTTGTTGCACAGCAACTTCTTTTTATCTAATTGGATCATGAGAAAAGTCTCTTTAAGGATCTTTATCTCACTTTTCTTTCATTTGCTACAGTTATATATGAACTGAAACTATATTCAACAAATTACAATTGATTTATATGCTCTGAGGCCAGAAAATAAACTTTTACACAACTAGTTATACATATTCAATTTACCCACATTCAAAGAGTCAGCATTCATATCAAATCTATTTTCTACCATACCCTATAAATATACACAATGATTTATTAGGGGTATTACTGTTTTCTTAGAATTTTACATTATCATTTATTAACAACATAATGCATAAATTTGAGATGTTTGGAATAAGATATGATTATTTTGAAAGTGTGATAAGATTCTCTTAGCGATGTCATAATTATCACAATCAGAACCTCATCCCAGCTGATTGTGATGAGCATGCAATCAGCAACAACAATGTAGAAACTGCCTGCTGCATCAACAAATATTGAACCTAGGTAATAAGTGGCAGTTCCTCTGGAATGTCTCTGTGAGGAACTTGGCCCATCTATATGAGCCCCTCCTGCGTGGGCTTTTGTTATTTCAGAACTTCCCTCAACTCTTGTCCCCTAGATGACTGGTACCTTGAGCAGGGACATCCCTGAAGGATACATCAGATTACTGAATGGTGCATATTCTCTTTCCTTTTTCCTCTTAGTCCTTTAGCTCAGGGACTAGACTTGCCCCCACTCTTTCCTAAATAGTTTTCAAAATAAATATCTCTGGATGGAACTCTTTCCAGTAGTGTGCTTCCACAACCTTCATAGTGTACTGCAGAAGCAGAGTCCCCAAAGTTCTCCATCGTTTTAAAACTCCTCTGTGATCGTTACGTTTGCCAGAAATAGTCTAAATTTGACACGTCCCTATTTAAACCAAATAACTTATTTTTAGCCCCTTCACTGGAATTACTGCTTTTGCCCTATTGTGTCCTATACTGTGTTAATTCCCAATCCCCCCTGCACCTTTATTAATTATAAAACGTAGTATGGTATAGTAGTAAGGAGTGCCTGGGTTCAAATTCTGACTTGGATATTTATTATCCGTGTGGCTATGGAAACATTGCTTAAACCATAAGTAACTGTTTTCTCATCTGTAAAATGAGGATAATAACAGTATCTACTTCATAGGGTTTTTTGAAGGAGTAAAGGAGTTGATACTTGTAAAGCCCATAGAAAATATTTGGCATGTAGAAAGTGCTCAAAAATGTTGCTTACTAATAATCTAATACAATATGAAGACAATCTAATATACTATGAAAACCGCAGGATGTTAAAATAATAAAAATTATTTGGATGAAATGATGCCATAGAACTAACTGGAGAAGAAGAAGGAAGAGAAAAGAGATAAGTGATCTAGGTATCCAAGACAAGAAGGATAAGAAGCAAGAGGAGATGCAATAGGTTAAAACTCTTGAAATTGTTGTTTCTGTAGCTCAAATATTGATAATTTCTTATGGGTCAACCACGTAGGAAAAAACATTAAGCAAAAGACAAGTGGAGAGATTGCTGGATAAGAATGAACACCACATTATGTTGAGACCGTACACCTGAGTGAAATAAAGAGGCAAACACCTGAAGGAAGGGATTATTCAGACAAAGAATAAAGAAAAGAACTTTCAAACACCTTAAATCCAATAAGCCAAATAGGGAAAGGAGGGAAAATGGTGAACTGAATTCAGGTGTGGATACCACATTTTGACTAAGTGTATGAAAGTTCTTTGCCAGACGGCAAAGCCATTGTATAAGATTAAAATTAATCTTCACCAAAAGATGTTGGCAGTTCAACGTTGTGATAAACTAAACTCATAAAATACAATAAGCTTTCAGGAAAAACTTATTCTTCCTAAAATTATGTGATTCTACAACCAATTAACAGTTGGAAGACATCACGATTATCATATTATTTTCATGTTAAAAATAGAAACTTACGGTGTAATAGACTATTCAAGGCATAGGGTAAATCAATTTTAGCTCAATTTCCTGCACCTTAAATGTGTGACAGAAATAATTCTTTCCTTGTCTGTCTCTCCCATGGAATCCAAACTCCTTACCCTCACCTTCAGTGTCCTTCATAATTTGACCCCTGCCTCCCTTTTTAACTTTATTTCCTACCATTTCTCTTTTATTTACCCCATGAGCTGGAGAGACCATATCATCTCCTATCCAAACTGAAAGCATTTTAAGAGTGAATATAGGTCACTAAAATAATTATACTAATATAAATATTTGAAATATTATTTGCTTGCCTAAAGTTTGGTTTTATTATGCTGGTGGATGTATAAAATTCTATTGAAAGATATTTTCAAAATTAAAATTCTATTTAGAAAGTAAAGATAACACAAGAGTTCAATAAAGGGGGAAACTATCTTGATTATCAGAATACTAAAAAATAGTGTAAACAGCAGAAATACTACTGGTACATAGGCAAATGCTTTTAATCAGTTCCTTAGTTGTAACTGTCCCAACACCATATCACTGGTATTTTCTAAAAAATGCATTTTTAATTGTTTCATTATTTAATACTTTTATAAAATTCTCTGCAATCTTCTTCAAAACCAAATAGAGGGTTAATAAATTTGATGTTGATATCTTCAATAGAATCTTTTCTGTAATCGCAATACTTTTCAGTAAGAAAATATTCTCTCTACAGAACTGGGATAACCGATAAGCTCAAAGCAAATTCTGCTAAAAAGAGGATATTCTCAATTCTAATATTATTTAAATGAGTAAATATTTCATGGTAAATATTTGCATAAGTACATCATTTTTACCTGCAGTCAGAAAATTTATCTCTGACAAAGATTTACATGAAAAACTTATCAAGTAAGTTATCTCTATTTATAATTGCTTTAGATGTTTTGCCAAATTCAGATCTTGCAAAATTATAAACCTTCTTGGCATTCTTGTACAGAATCTAAATTAACCAATGAAAAATGAGATCTCTATCAAAATCAACTTTTTCCAAATGCAATTCTATAATTTCAAACTAAATCTTATATACTGTTTAAATCCCTATCATTTAATTTGTTCTCTTCTTCATTTGCTTTTTATGGATAAATTTCTAGGTCTTTCTGTTTGTAAACTTTGTTTTCAATAACTGCAAGTCTCCAAAAGCTTCAAAAAATAGACTTTTGGCATTCTGTTTGTTGAATATTTAAAGATTCTTCATTGATTTTCAGTGAAGTGCAACCAAGATTTAGAGAAATCACTTATTTAAAAGTTCAGTGTCATGGTAAGATACATTCAATTACAGATAGTTCTTCAAAGGTTCCAACATTTCTAAACTCTGAATGACACTGGGCATTAAAAAAAAGGTACTCACTGCCATGCTGAAGTATTTACTTCTACTTGACATCAGTTTTGTCACAGACAATTGGTTTCTCAGTTACTCTAAGTATGTATATATTTATAAAGTCATAAATTTGGACATTTGTCCATAACATATCCCAAGTACATTTCCACGTTGTAGGTTTCTTAATTTAGTTAATAGCCATCTTCTTATAACAACACTGTACTCTACCCAAAAACTTTTAGTTGCATTATCAACCCAAAAATCTTTAAATTTATTTCTTAACTTTTAAACTAAATTTACAACAGCAATTTAATAATGCTAAATATATCTCCTTTTCCAGGATGAGCTTCCAAAACACTTACTTTGATTTCATGGAATGAGTATTTTGTTTAAACACAAGCCATTATAAAAATTTAACTTATTTCCTATTTTAAGCATCTAATGACATTTTTGTGGAACTGGTATAATTTAACTATTTGCTAAATTCTGCTGCTGCTAATGGATCCAATTAATTAAACCTAACATATCATTTTTCTTGTATATGAAAAAGAAAATCTGGGATTAAGAACAAGCAAAACTAACTTCATTTAATCTAAATGTGCCTTCCACAGTCTCAAGTATCTGATAAGTTTTGAAGTAGGTAATGATTTACGCTTTTTTGGAAGATTTAGGGTTTCTGGTCAATATATCATTATGGCCTCCATAGTGGATAATAAATGTTGACCAACACTTTGTATAGTTTACATATTCCTCATCAACCTTTTGAATAAGAGAGAATCAGACTGTAAGTTTTCATTATACATACACTTTTTTATCTCATTGCTACTGATATGATTTATTCCAAAATAAAAAATGACTTACCAAATAGAATAAATGGTTAGATAGATATATACCATCGGCCAAATGACAAAAGGGTTATTGAGAGAAATCTAGATGCACATTACAGGAGGATAATCTCTAGTGCTTCCAAGATGATCCCTTGGTGGTTGCAGAGGTCTTCAAGTGTAAATTTGCAAGTATTTTACACGAAATTAACCCACAACATTGAAGACAAAATAGGCTTTGTACTCAGCCAACACTTGGGGGTGGGAGAATTTTACTAAAATTTCTGAGTATGTCTCCAGTGCCTATCATTTCTGTCACCAGTATAAGCGTGAGACATGGTCAAGAAGAACCCAAGCCTCCTGGTCCCATTGAACACTTCCAAATAGATTTCACATATGCTATGAGTTTATAGCATATCCAGAACATTGCTTATTCTCAGCATGAGCCTTGCTAAAGAGACATGGCTCTGAAGTAGCAAAAAGTTACTTAATTTCATGTTTTCAGTGTGGGGAATTCCAACCTACTTCTCCAGTGATAAAGGTACTCATTTTCCTGGGACTCTTACTATAGAACTTTGAAAGGCTTGTTGTGTAATTAGAAACTTTATTGTTCAGATTACACTCAATCCTTAACAAAGCAGAGAGGCAATGGCACATTTAAATTCAAGTGGGCAAAATTATCTGTCACTCTTAGATTTCACTAAGAATGTTCTCATAACAATGAGATCCATACTTTCTGAGACCCATCAACTGTCACCATATAAAGTTATTACATGTCACTATATGAGGGTGGGTATTTCTCCTCTGATGTTCTAGTCTAACTTACATAGTCAGACATCAGCACATGGCAGACTACTTCAAAGAACTCATGCAATAATTTATTTTTATCACCAACATGGACAAGCTGCCTTTCCTTCACAACCTCTCAAACTTTACATGATAGAACTCAGAGATTTTATCTTCTGAAAAAGAAATAAGATGGAAAATGTCTTGGAATTACTTTGGAAACAACTGTATTATGTACTTCTAACCACTAACATAGCAATTAAAATCTGTGGTGTAGATCCTCAGATTCATGGATCTCAGCTAAAGAGATGCAAAGCTTCATACTTCAACACTTGGACTGCCATTCTTTTGAGAGATTTAAAATAAAGGATTCTTAAGAATACTTCAGAAGCAGATAGTCATCAGAAGGAGACTTCATCACCAAGGGCTTCATATCAAGAGGATAACTGTAGGATGAACACAGCATGCACCCAAAACCTGCAGGACAAGATCTAGTTCACCAGAGCTACAGATTGTCTTGCTTTAATCTTCATGCCTCTGTTCTTTTTTTTTTTCCTACATTTTAATTGGAGTATAATTGCTTTACAATGGTGTGTTAGTTGCTGCTTTATAACAAAGTAAATCAGTTATACATATACATACGTTCCCATATCTCTTCCCTCTTGCATCTCCCTCCCTCCCACCCTCCCTATCCCACCCCTCTAGGTGGTCACAAAGCACCGAGCCGATCTCCCTGTGCTATGCGGCTGCTTCACACTAGCTATCAATTTTATGTTTGGTAGCGTATATATGTCCATGCCACTCTCTCACTTTGTCACAGCTTACCCTTCCCCCTCCCCATATCCTCAAGTCTATTCTCTAGTAGGTTTGTGTCTTTATTCCTGTCTTACCCCTAGGTTCTTCATGACCTTTTTTTTTCTTAGATTCCATATATATGTGTTAGCATACGGTATTTGTCTTTCTCGTTCTGACTTACTTCACTCTGTATGACAGACTCTAGGTCTATCCACCTCATTACAAATAGCTCAATTTCGTTTCTTTTTATGGCTGAGTAATATTCCATTGTATATATGTGCCACATCTTCTTTATCCATTCATCCGATGATGGACACTTAGGTTGTTTCCATCTCCGGGCTATTGTAAATAGAGCTGCAATGAACATTTTAGTACATGACTCTTTCTGAATTATGGTTTTCTCAGGGTATATGCCCAGTAGTGGGATTGCTGGGTCGTATGGTAGTTCTACTGGTAGTTTTTTAAGGAACCTCCATACTGTTCTCCACAGTGGCTGTATCAATTTACATTCCCACCAACAGTGCAAGAGGGTTCCCTTTTCTCCACACCCTCTCCAACATTTATTATTTCTAGATTTTTTGATGTTGGCCATTCTGACTGGTGTGAGATGATATCTCATTGTAGTTTTCATTTACATTTCTCTAATGATTAATGATATTGAGAATTTTTTCATGTGTTTGTTGGCAGTCTGTATATCTTCTTTGGAGAAATGTCTATTTAGGTCTTTGACCATTTTTGGATTCAGTTGTTTGCTTTTTCTTATTGAGCTGCATGAGCTGCTCTATAACTTTGGAGATTAATCCTTTGTCAGTTGCTTCATTTGCAAATATATTCTCCCATTCTGAGGGTTGTCTTTTGGTCTTGTTTATGGTTTCCTCTTTTAAGTTTCATTAGGTCCCATTTGTTTATTTTTGTTTTTATTTCCATTTCTCTAGGAGGTGGGTCAAAAAGGATCTTGCTGTGATTTATGTCCTAGAGTGTTCTGCCTATGTTTTCCTCTAAGAGTTTGATAGTTTCTGGCCTTACATTTAGGTCTTTAATCCATTTTGAGCTTATTTTTGTGTATGGTGTTAGGGAGTGATCTAATCTCATACTTTTACATGTACCTGTCCAGTTTTCCCAGCACCACCTATTGAAGAGGCTGTCCTTTCTCCACTGTACATTCCTGCCTCCTTTATCAAAGATAAGGTGACCATATGTGCGTGGGTTTATCTCTGGGCTTTCTATCCTGTTCCATTGATCTATATTTCTGTTTTTGTGCCAGCACCATACTGTCTTGATTACTGTAGCTTTGTAGTATCGTCTGAAGTCAGGGAGCCTGATTGCTCCAGCTCTGTTTTTCGTTCTCAAGATTGCTTCAGCTATTCGGGGTCTTTTGTGTTTCCATACAAATTGTGAAATGTTTTGTTCTAGTTCTGTGAAAAATGACAGTGGTAGTTTGATAGGGTTTGCACTGAATCTGTAGATTGTTTTGAGTAGTAGAGTCATTTTCACAATGTTGATTCTTCCAATCGAAGAACATGGTATATCTCTCCATCTATTTGTATCATCTTTACTTTTTTTCACCAGTGTCTTATAATTTTCTGCATACAGGTCTTTTGTCTCCTTAGGTAGGTTTATTCCTAGGTATTTTATTCTTTTTGTTGCAATGGTAAATGGGAGTGCTTTCTTGATTTCACTTTCAGATTTTTCATCATTAGTGCATAAGAATGCCAGAGATTTCTGTGCATTAATTTTGTATCCTGCTACTTTACCAAATTCATTGATTAGCTCTAGTAGTTTTCTGGTAGCATCTTTAGGATTCGCTATGTATTGTATCATGTCATCTGCAAACAGTGACAGCTTTACTTCTTCTTTTCCGATTTGGATTCCTTTTATTTCCTTTTCTTCTCTGATTGCTGTGGCTAAAACTTCCAAAACTATGTTGAATAAGAGTGGAGAGAGTGGGCAACCTTGTCTTGTTCCTGATCTTATTGGAAATGCTTTCAGTTTTTCACTATTGAGGACGATGTTGGCTGTGCGTTTGTCATATATGGCCTTTATTATGTTGAGGAAAGTTCCCTCTATGCCTACTTTCTGCAGAGTTTTTATAATAACTGGGTGTTGAATTTTGTCGAAAGCTTTCTCTGCATCTATTGAGATGATCATATGGTTTTTCAACTTCAATTTGTTAATATGGTGTATCACGTTGATTGATTTGCGTATGTTGAAGAATCCTTGCATTCCTGGAATAAACCCCACTTGATCATGGTGTATGATCCGTTTAATGTGCTGCTGGATTCTGTTTGCTAGTATTTTGTTGAGGACGTTTGCATCTCTATTCATCAGTGATATTGGCCTATAATTTTCTTTTTTTGTGACATCCTTGTCTGGTTTTGGTATCAGGGTGATGGTGGCCTCGTAGAATGAATTTGGGAGTGTTCCTCCCTCTGCTATATTTTGGAAGAGTTTGAGAAGGATAGGGATTAGCTCTTCTCTAAATATTTGATAGAATTCGCCTGTGAAGCCATCTGGTCCTGGGCTTTTGTTTGTTGGAGATTTTTAATCACAGTTTCAATTTCAGTGCTTGTGATTGGTCTGTTCATATTTTCTATTTCTTCCTGATTCAGTCTTGGCAGGTTGTGCATTTCTAAGAATTTGTCCATTGCTTCCAGGTTGTCCATTTTATGGGCATAGAGTTGCTTGTAGTAATCTCCCATGATCTTTTGTATTTCTGCAGTGTCAGTTGTTACTTCTCCTTTTTCATTTTTAATACTATTGATTTGAGTCTTCTCCCTTTTTTTCTTGATGAGTCTGGCTAATGGTTTATCAATTTTGTTTATGTTCTCAAAGAACCAGCTTTCAATTTTATTGATCTTTGCTATCGTTTCCTTCATTTCTTTTTCATTTATTTCTGATCTGATTTTTATGACTTCTTTCCTTCTGCTAACTTTGGGGTTTTTTTGTTCTTCTTTCTCTAATTGCTTTAGGTGCAAGGTTAGGTTGTTTATTCGAGATGTTTCCTGTTTCTTAAGGTAGGATTGTATTGCTATAAACTTCTCTCTTAGAACTGCTTTTGCTGTATCCCATAGAGTTTGGGTCGTCCAGTCTCCATTGTCATTTGTTTCTAGGTATTCTTTTATTTCCTCTTTGATTTCTTCAGTGATCACTTCGTTATTAAGTGTTGTATTGTTTAGCCTCCATGTGTTTGTATTTTTTACAGATCTTTTCCTGTAATTGATATCTAGTCTCATAGTGTTGTGGTCAGAAAACATACTTGATATGATTTGAATTTTCTTAAATTTACCAAGGCTTGATTTGTGACCCAAGATTTGATCTATCCTGAAGAATTCCATGAGCACTTGAGAAAAATGTGTATTCTGTTGTTTTTGGATGGAATGTCCTATAAATATCAATTAAGTCCATCTTGTTTAATGTATCATTTAAAGCTTGTGTTTCCTTATTTATTTTCATTTTGGATGATCTGTCCATTGGTGAAAGTGGGGTGTTAAAGTCCCCTACTATGAATGTGTTACTGTCGATTTCCCCTTTTATGGCTGTTAGTATTTGCCTTATGTATTGAGGTGCTCCTATGTTGGGTGCATAAATATTTACAATTGTTATATCTTCTTCGTGGATCGATCCCTTGATCATTACGTAGTGCCCTTCTTTGTCTCCTCTAATAGTCTTTATTTTAAAGTCTATTTTGTCTGATATGAGAATTGCTACTCCAGCTTTCTTTTGGTTTCCATTTGCAAGGAATATCTTTTTCCATGCCCTTACTTTCAGTCTGTATGTGTCTCTAGGTCTGAAGTGGGTCTCTTGTAGACAGCAAATATATGGGTCTTGTTTTTGTATCCATTCAGCCAATCTGTGTCTTTTGGTGGGAGCATTTAGTCCATTTACATTTAAGGTAATTATCGAAATGTATGTACCTATTCCCATTTTCTTAATTGTTTTGGGTTCATTATTGTAGGTCTTTTCCTTCTCTTGTGTTTCTTGCCTAGAGAAGTTCCTTTAGCAGTTGTTGTAAAGCTGGTTTGGTGATGCTGAACTCTCTCAGCTTTTGCTTGTCTGTAAAGGTTTTAATTTCTCCATCAAATCTGAATGAGATCCTTGCTGGGTAGAGGAGTCTTTGTTGTAGGTTTTTCTCCTTCATCACTTTAAATATGTCCTGCCAGTCCCTTCTGGCTTGCAGAGTTTCTGCTGAAAGATCAGCTGTTAACCTTATGGGGATTCCCTTGTGCATTATTTGTTTTTTTTCCCTTGCTGCTTTTAATATGTTTTCTTTGTATTTAATTTTTGACAGTTTGATTAATATGTGTATTGGTGTATTTCTCCTTGAATTTATCCTGTATGGGACTCTCTGTGCTTCCTGGACTTGATTAACTATTTCCTTTCCCATAATAGGGAAGTTTTCAACTGTAACTTCTTCGAATATTTTCTCAGTCCCTTTCTTTTTCTCTTCTTCTTCTGGAACCCCTATAATTCGAATGTTGGTGTGTTTAATGTTGTCCCACAGGTCTCTAAGACTGTCCTCAGTTCTTTTCATTCTTTTTTCTTTATTCTGCTCTGCAGTAGTTATTTTCACTATTGTATCTTGAGCTCACTTATCCGTTCTTCTGCCTCAGTTATTCTGCTATTGATCCCATCCAGAGTACTTTTAATTTCATTTATTGTGTTGTTCATCATTGTTTGTTTCATCTTTAGTTCTTCTAGGTCCTTGTTAAATGTTTCTTGCATTTTCTCTATTCTATTTCCAAGATTTTGGATCATCTTTACTATCATTATTCTGAATGCTTTTTCAGGTAGACTGCCTATTTCCTCTTCATTTGTTAGGTCTGGTGGGTTTTTATCTTGCTCCTTCATCTGCTGTGTGTTTTTCTGTCTTCTCATTTTGCTTATCTTACTGCGTTTGGGGTCTCCTTTTTGCAGGCTGCAGGTTCGTAGTTCCCGTTGTTTTCGGTGTCTGTCCCCAGTGGCTAAGATTGGTTCAGTGGGTTGTGTAGGCTTCCTGGTGGAGGGGACTAGTGCCTGTGTTCTGGTGGATGAGGCTGGATCTTGTCTTTCTGGCTGGCAGGTCCACATCTTGTGGTGTGTTTTGGGGTGTCTGTGGCCTTATTATGATTTTAGGCAGCCTCTCTGCTAATGGGTGGGGTTGTGTTCCTGTCTTGCTAGTTGTTTGGCATAGGGTGTCCACACTGTAGCTTGCTGGTCGTTGAGTGAAGCTGGGTGCTGGTGTTGAGATGGAGTTCTCTGGGAGATTTTTGCCATTTGATATTATGTGGAGCTGGGAGGTCTCTTGTGGACCAGTGTCCTGAAGTTGGCCATCTCACCTCAGAGGCACAGCACTGACTCCTGGCTGGAGCACCAAGAGCCTTTCATCCACACGGCTCAGAAGAAAAGGGAGAAAAAGTAGAAAGAAAGAATTAGTAGAAGTAGAAAGAAGGAAAGAAAAGGAAGAAAGAAAGAAAGGAGGGAGGGAGAGAGGAAGGAAGGAGGGAAGGAAGGAAAAATAAGAAAGAAGATAAAGTAAAATAAAATAAGATAAAATATAATAAAGTTATTAAAGTAAAAAATAATTATTAAAAGAAAAAAAAGAAACAAAAACAGACAGAACCCTAGGACAAATGGTGGAAGCAAAGCTATACAGACAAAATCTCCCACAGAGGCATACACATACACACTCAAAAAAAGAGGAAAAGGGGAAAAAATCATAAATCTTGCTCTCAAAGTCCACCTCCTTAATTTGGGATGATTCGTTGTCTATTCATGTATTCCACTGATGCAGTGTACATCAAGTTGATTGCGGACCTTTAATCCGCTGCTTCTGAGGCTGCTGGGAGAGATTTCCCTTTGTCTTCTTTGTTCTCACAGCTCCCAGGGGCTCAGCTTTGGATTTGGCCCCGCCTCTGCGTGCAGGTCGTCGGAGGGCCTCTTTTCTTCGCTCAGACAGGACGGGGTTAAAGGAGCCGCTGATTCGGGGGCTCTGTCTCACTCAGGCCCGGGGGAGGGAGGGACACGGAGTGCGGGGCGGGCCTACGGCGGCAGAGGCGGACGTGACGTTGCACCAGCCTGAGGCGCGCGTGCGTTCTCCTGGGAAAGTTGTCACTGGATCCCGGGACCCTGGCAGTGGCGGGCTGCACAGGCTCCCCGGTAGGGCGGTGTGGCTAGTGACCTGTGCTCGCACACAGGCTTCTTGGTGGCGGCAGCAGCAGCCTTAGCGTCTCATGCCCGTCTCTGTGGTCCGCGCTTTTAGCCGCGGCTCGCGCCCGTCTCTGGAGCTCCTTTAAGCAGCGCTCTTAATCCCCTCTCCTCGCGCACCAGGAAACAAAGAGGGAAGAAAAAGTCTCTTGCCTCTTCGGCAGCTCCAGGCTTTTCCCCAGACTCCCTCCTGGCTAGCCGTGGCGCACTAACCCCCTGCAGGCTGTGTTCACGCCGCCAACCCACGTCCTCTCCCTGCGCTCAGACCAAAGCCCGAGCCTCAACTCCCAGCCCCGCCCGAAGCCCGGCGGGTGAACCGACAAGCCTCTCCGGCTGGTGAGTACTGGTTGGCCCTGATCCTCTGTGCGGGAATCTCTCTGCTTTGCCCTCCACACCCCTGTTGCTGTGCTCTCCTCCGCGGCTCCGAAGCTCCCCGCCTCTGCCACCTTCAGTCTCCGCCCGCGAAGGGGCTTCTAGTGTGTGCAAACTTTTCCTCCTTCACAGCTCCCTCCCACTGGTGCAGGTCCTGTCCCTATCCTTTTGTCTCTGTTTATTCTTTTTTCTTTTGCCCTACCCAGGTACGTGGGGGGTTTCTTGACTTTTGGGAGGTCTGAGGTCTTCTGCCAGCGTTCAGTAGGTGTTCTGTAGGAGTTGTCCCACGTGTAGATGTATTTCTGGTGTATCTGTGGGGAGGAAGGTGATCTCCGCGTCTTACTCTTCCGCCATCTTCCCGGAAGCCCTGGGACAGGATCATGCCTCTGTTCTTTATTTTCCTGAATGATTTCTGTCCTCTGCTGGATTAAGGTTTTGAATTTTTACAAAAATATGTTTTTTCTTAACCGTAATACTTACAAATTTTACACTTCACGTTGCTTTCTGAATCCTCATATACTCCTTGGTATGAGTCCAATCCCTGGTTGCAATCTTTTCATGATTCAAACAGAATGTACAATTGAACTGTTTGGTTTGAGTACATTTACCTCTGAGTGCCAACCAATTTCTTTAAGTATAAATTCCTTGTAAAAACACATTTGCTCTCATCAATAACTGGACTCAAACATGACATGACTTTTTAATCTGGTAGATAACATAATAGTCCAGGTAAACAAAAATGTAAAAACCCCTATCATAAAATATCTATAATGGAAGGTTTCTGCTTCCACTGAAACAACAGCCAAGGTCCATTTGTAATAAATAGACTCTATAACCAAACTTTCACAGAGTTAATTCTCAGAAAGAAAATAGGAAATAAATGGCTTGCATTTTACCTCTGTTACATTTACAGACCTTACAAAGAAGGCTTAATATGTAAGCATCTGATTCCCTATCAGATCTAACCATTTATCTGTTTAATCATGTCTCCACTTTATAATCTCCTGCCTAGCACCTAACTACTTCTGAATGGGGCTGAAATCATGCAATGAAACTGAGATACCCCATAGGGATATTATAGCCAAGACCACATCATTAGATAGACTCCAAAGCCTAGTATTGAATTTATGGCAATAATAATAATGATAATAATGTATTGGATACTCTCAAAAAGCTGGACAGGATCTAGTTATCTAAGTAAAGTGATGTCTGTCTTCAGGATGATATCTGATATCACACAGGATCCATTTTGGCCCCCTATTTCTCCTTCTTTGAAAAAGAGCTCACTTTATAACTTGATACAAGAAGGAAAAAAACTGGGCCTCAATTTGAGGTTCAAAGCCTTAGTCACTCAATGGAAATTCTAGATAGCTTTGTTCTGTCCTCAGGGCTTTTCATATTATGCTTTAAAGGAGACACAGAAAGTGAGGAAGCTCCTACCTGACATGGTTCAATGACAGACAGAGGAGCTAGACAATCTCACTAAGAACTGCATGAGATTGGAAATATGATGATTTGAAACAGAGGAGCCCTCGACAGAATACTGGCATCTTGAGGTTGTCAATATGCCATTTGAGAGGAAAAATTGTTGTACCTTCACCTCTACAAAATTTATGAGACCTTTAAAATTACTAAGAAGATCTGAAAAACCAATGAAGAAATTATGCAATTAATTGATTTGGCTAATACCTCCAAATCTGGTTCTGTAGACTCTTCAGAATGAAGATAGGATCTGTTTTCCTTGTTTAATTTAGGTACTCTCGGATTTAGGCTTAGAAGTCTATAAACTCTGATTATAATTATGCTCCTCATATTTGTCTGAATGGCACAGTTCAAATGTGTGATCTCCAACATCGTATACTGAAACGGAGCAGGACCCTATGGTCTATGCCCCCCCCCATGTCCTCTGCCTGCCTTTTTTTGTCTAGGAAAAACCTTAGCCAAAGAATAAGTTTAATCAGAGAAGTGAGAGGATGCAGAAACAAAGGAAAACAGTCACAGGAGACCAAATAATAATAGTTTAGTCAGTAAGCATAGTCAAGGACTTTAGTTCCTCCTCAAGGGCTATAGATAATATTCTGAGCCATATCCTGTGGGCTGTCTTGTAGATACTGAAACCCCCAGCAGGTGGAAGAAGTTAACTACATGGTGGCCAGACTGTAGCCATGATTTAAGCTGCCACAACTCCGAGAATGGGCCTCAAGGAAATGGGAACAAACCGACCCTGGAACTGAAGATTAACTGTACTTAAAACAATCAAGATGACGCTGATCAGACCATCGCATGACCAATTTCAAGATGACTGTCAGAGCTGACTGTGCTGTTTCTGCATGTAGCCCCCTCCCTTCAGCAATAAAAGCTCTTGCCCACTGGTTGTAGGAGGGGAGTCGGCCTTTGGACAGGCATCCGCCCTCCCCACCCCGTTGCCAGCAACCAAAATAAAGCAAACTTTCCTGTCCACCAAACTTGCCTCCTTATTGGCTTTTGAGCGGCGAGCAGCCAGACCCCAATTTTGGTTACAATACCCTACTCTACAGTCACCGTCCTATCAAGTGATCCCCCAAAATGATCATATTACAAAAAGAACAAGAAAACCTGATATGTGTAGCAGTTGAAATAACACCACCAGCAACTTGCTATGCAATCATGACTTTACAAAATGTGGTATAGATCTAGACTGATTGTTTCCCCAGATAACAATGATCTATCCTCCAGCCTGAGAGGAAGAATGACAGCAAATAAGAACTGAGAATTAAAGGCATCTGTGTCACTATGACAGAAGAGACTGTAGATCACCTGTTAACCTGACTTAGTTCCAAGAAATTTTGCCGAGAGAAAAATAAAGCTGTAAACCAATAAATAACTTCACTCTTTGCTTCCTACGTACTTGCCCCAGTCCCCAGCTAATGATTGTTCTAGCTTTAGATCAGCACATCTCCACTATGATAGCTTATCATAGGGGCGGTGAGGGGCGTGCCCCTCTACTAGTTTCCCTGGTAAGGGATGAGCCAACCTGATGTCAATTTCCACTAAAACAGGTAACCGCCCCTCTCCCGGGAGTGAAGACTGCTGCCATGTCTTGTTCGCCATCCACACACGGTGAGGTGTTGCTCCAGGACCTTGCTTCAGACAAGTAAGCTGCCCCTATCCATTAAACCATTGATGTCTCTGTGGCTGACTCCGGGCTTTTTCTTCAGTCTTGAAGCTGGGCAAGTACAGGGCTTGCAGCGAGGTGCAGCCCAACAATTGGCGGAGCCAGCCGGGATACTGAGGAAACTCCCGTGAGCGCCGAGATGTCGGGAAATACGTGTTGCAAGAAAACGGGGTGTGAGAGAATGGTCACATCCCAGGTCCCGGGTGAGTCCCTGGGACAGCCCGCCAAGTGAGGGTCCTTGGCTTCGGGCAGGAAAGAATTCAAGAGTGAGCCACAGTAAAGTGAAAGCAGGTTTATTTAGAAAGACACATTATCCATAGGCAGAATGCAGTCTGTCTCAGAAGGTGAGAGCGGCCCTGGGCCTTGGGAGTTTAGTTTTTATGGGCTGGGCAATCTTATACGCTAATGGATAGGAGGAATATTCTAACTATTTTGGAGAAGGGGAAGGGATTTCCAGGAATTGGGCCGGCCTCGGAGCTGTCATGGTGCTCATGGGTGTGTCATTTAGTATGCTAATATATTACAGTGAGCTTATATGGAGGCTCAAGGTCTTCTGGAAGTCATATCTTCTGCCACCTTGAGCCTAATGAGTTCTAACCAGTTTTTGTCATATCCTGTTATTCTTAATGGCTGTGTCATTCTTTTAATGTTTGTGCCCTGCCCCCCAAGGTGGGTACAAGCCCACCTTGAAATTCCTGTCTCATAAGGACAGGGAATGGAAAATTGCAGGGGCCATGCACTAGCCCGTCGCCTGAAAGGTGCGGGGGTAATCCCCAAAGTTATAGGGGTAATCCTGTTGTGGCTGTCCACTAGTATGTAGGGCCCAGTGATGGCTGTCCTTGAGGAATGGGGCTTGCAAGAGCATACAGAGAACTCATAGACACCCGTAAGACTGTTGCGGAGATACTGGACACAATTACAGTGGGAAAAAGGAAGTTAGACAATAAGGTGATGGCTATGGCTGTGGGCTGGCTATTGCTTTCTATGTTAAGAAAGACCACAGATGCTGAGCTAATAGCTGAGGTGGAGGTTAGGCGCCCCAGCACTGGGATGACATTGTGTTAACTGGCCAGGAAATGTTAAAGATGGCCTCTGTGACTAGCCACCCAGCCCTGCGACAGTGCTTATATGGGGCCATCAATGAGGATGAAGTGATTTCCCTGCTCTCCTGGATAATGGCCACCTGTCGTGTCACCTGGCCTAACAAAGGGGATGTACGTACTACTCCTCTCTCTTGGTAAACCATGGGAGACCTACAGGGTGTATGAAGAGAGCTAGGCATGAAACACGCTGTGTATACTCAGCCGTATCTGGGCACATACAATGAATTATTTATAGCAGGAATGAAGGACACGATACTACATACACTCCTGGAGGATGGTTTGGGGCTTTAGTTTCCATCCTCAGTCCCTTAGTAGGTCATTCAGTTGCTCAGGCTGCATAAGTCATAGTAGACTTGGGAGAAACAGAAGAAATACGGTGCTGGGGTGATCAGAGCTCTGTTCTATCTTGTAGTTCACCTAGGGTATATTTTGCAAAACTGTGAGACCTTCAGGTATGCCCTCATAAATGAAAGAAAATGATATTTTTATTGTAAGGCTATTTGGCTTCAGTACTCCTTGAGACCTGGAGAACAATGCCTCTAATGGCTCCACTGTTGTGTCAAAGTGAACCTTTTGTAATTGGTTTGGCTTTTATCTGGAGTGTGTGCAAGAGTACCTTGAGTTCAAATCCTATTCTCTCTCCCTGGTTTTGACCTTCATTAGGGAGTTCTAGTAACTTGAATGCTGATTCATGTTCCTCTGAAAGTGAGGCATGTGAATGTGAGTGAATGATGTGTATTATTGTCTAATACTGTTATTTGTTTAAACCGAATTGGCTATTTAGAAACTGAAAAAAAAAAAAAATCCCTGAAGATGTCCAAGATGGGACTCTTTTGACATTCTAAAACTGGTTTTTGTATATGTTGTTGAGGAAGTTAGCTTTCTAGAAGGAATTGTTATTTCTCTTCGTGTGCCTTTGAGATGTAAATGGTCTATCTGGGAATCTCAGGAACTTGCATCTAATTCCTGAGCTTGAAGGAAAAAACAGAAGAGAGAGAGCTGCCTTTTTAAACTCTAGCAGGAAAACTGTGAGATCTCTGTGTCTATATGGATATATGTGCGTATATGTGTACCTTGTAAATATGGCATGCCTCTGCCTCCAGATGGCTTGCCAAGACTGGTTTGTGATGAGCTCTTTAGAGTCATCAGTGTTAAGTATAATAATTCTGTTGTTTCTTGGTTTATTAAGGGCAAGTAAGACCTTATTATATCTGTTGCAAATTTTTAGCAAGTAAAGTGACTTGATATGATGAAACTTTAAGTTACTGTAAATAAGAACTTTTGGGTAAACTCTATACAAATAATTATCTTTTGGGAATGTCTGTCTATAATAGTTGCTCCAGATTTTGTTAACTTGACACTGAACCAAGTTAAATGAAGAGAATTCATTGACTATCTGGGTCATTTCAAATAGGATAAAATATTGGAACATTAATTGCTGGGTAGGTCTAAGTTTACCTACCTTTGCCTTCTCAAGAGAGGAAGATGAAAACATAAGTGTCCCAATCAAGAAATGCTGTTATGACAAACAGTTCACAATTACTTACTTCTTGGTTTTTGCCAGAGATTAAGGTTTTTAAGGGTTAATATCATAATCAGTCATAAAACTGGTTATCGTAAACAAGTTTCTTTATCGATTACATTGTAATCAGGTATTTAACCGTGCCTTTTAAAGTCTGTTGTCATTCAAGAAAAAGAAATAAAAGGTATCCAAATTAGAAGGGAAGAGGTAAAATAGGCAGATGGCATGATACTGTATATAGAAAACCCTAAAGACTCTGCACAAAAATTACTAGAACTGATAAACAAATTCTTCAAGGTAGCAGGATACAAGATTAACATATAAAACTCAGTTGCATTTCTTTACACTAACAATGAAATATCAGAAAGGGAAAGTAAAAAACAGTCCCTTTTAAAATCGCATTAAAAAAAAAACAAAAACTTAGGAATAAACCTGACCAAGGGGGTGAAAGACCTATATGCTGAGAACTATAAAACATTGATAAAAGAAATGGAAGATGATTCAAAGAAATGGAAAGATATTCCATGCTCTTGGACTGGAAGAATTAATATTGATAAAATGTCCATTCTACCCAAAGCAGTCTACAGATTTAATGGGATCCCTATCAAATTACCCATGACATTTTTCACAGAACTAGAACAAGTAATCCTCAAATTTATATGGAACCGTAAAAGACCCAGAATTGCCAAACCCATACTGAGGAAAAAGAACAAAGCTGGAGGCATAACTCTTCCAGACTTCAAACAATTCTACAAAGCTACAGTAATCAAAACAGTATGATATTGGCACAAAAACAGACATATGGATCAGTGGAACAGAATACAGAGCCCAGAAATAAACCCACATGCCTGTAGTCAATTAATCTTCAACAAAGGAGGCAAGAATATAAATGGAGAAAAGACAGTCTCTTCAGCAAGTGGTATTGGGAATGCTAGACAGCCACATGTAGATCAATGAAGTCACAACATTCCCTCACACCCTATACAAAAATAAACTCAAAATGGCTTAAAGACGTAAATATAAGACATGATACCATAAAACTCCTAGAAGAGAACATAGGCAAAATGTTCTCTGACATAAATCATAGCAATGTTTTCTTAGGTCAGTCTCTCAAGGCAAGAGAAATAAAAGTAAAAATAAACAAATGGGACCTAATCAAACTTATAAGCTTTTCCACAGCAAAGGAAACCATAAACAAACAATAAAAAGATAACTGATGGATTGGGAAAAAATATTTGCAAACAATGTGACCCACAAGGGATTAATTTCTGAAATATGCAAACAGCTCATACAACTCAATAACAAAAAAAACAAACAACCCAATCAAAAAATGGGCAGAAGACCAAAATAGACATTTCTCCAAAGAAGACACACAGATGGCCAAAAAGCATATGAAAAGATGCTCAACTTCGCTAATTATTAGAGAAATGCAAATCAAAACTACAATGAGGTACCACCTTACACAAGTCAGAATGGCCATCATTAAAAAGTCTACAAATAGTAAATGCTGGAGAGGGTGTGGGGGAAAGGGAACCCTCCTACATTGTTAGTGGGAATGTAGATTGGTGCAGCCACTATGGAAAACAGTATAGAGGTTCCTAAAAAAACTAAAAGTAGAGTCACCATATGATGACCCAGCTCTACTCCTGGGCATATATCCAGAGAATACTCTAATTAGACGTAGAGAATGGACTTGAGGACACAGGGAGGGAGAAGGGTAAGCTGGGATGAAGTGAGAGAGTGACATGGACATATACACACTATCAAATATAAAATAAATAGCTAGTGGGAAGCAGCCACATAGAACAGGGAGATCAGCTCTGTGCTTTGTGACCACCTAGAGGGGTGGGATAGGGAGGGTGGGAGGGAGATGCAAGAAGGATGAGATATGGGGATGTATATATATGTATAGCTGATTCACTTTTTTATAAAGCACACCATTCTGAAGCAATTATACTCCAATAAAGATGTTAAAATAAATAAATTTATTTATTTATTAAAAAAGATACATGCGCCCCCGTGTTCATAGCAGTGCTATTTACAATAGCCAAGACATGGAAGTAACCTAAGTGTCCATCAACAGATGAGGATAAAGAAGATGTGGTACATATATACAACGGAATATTACACAGCCATAAAAAAGAATGAAATAATGCCATTTGCAGCAACATGGATGGACCTAGAGACAATCATACTAAGTGAAGTAAGCCAGAAAGAGAAAGACACATATCATATGATATCACTTATATGTGGAATCTAAAATATGGTACAAATGAACTTATTTACAAAACAGAAATAGACACACAGACATAGAAAACAAACTATGGTTACCAATGGGAAAGGTAGACAGAGGGATAAAGTAGGAGTTTGGGATTAGCAGATACAAACTACTATATATAAAATAGATAAACAACAAGGACCTACGGTATAGCACAGGGAACTATATTAAATATCTTGTGATATACCATAATGGAAAAGAATATGAAAAAGAATACATATATATATATATATATATATATGAATCACTTTGCTGTAAACCAGAAACTAACAACCTTGCAAATCACCTGTATTTCAATAAAAAATAAATAAAGTCTTTTGTCATTTATAGACAGTTATTGTTGTCCTCTGATGCTTTTGTAAAAGTGCTTCATCTTCAAGAAGATTCATAGCAAGGACCTTTTGACAGCTACAGGTCTCTGATAAATTTCAGACCATACCACAGAACTGGGTAAGAAATTAAAGAATCCTAGTGGAAAACCTAATGGCTTCATTAAAAGTCAACAAAAGGTTGTTTACTGAGTGAACTGGTGAGTATAGTTATAATTTTTATGGGTTTTGTCTAGAATATTATTGGTTTTGATCTGTGTTTTCCAGATATAGGGAAGCCCTTCTCCTCAAGTTAGTTATGACTTAAGAGCAATTTGGTAAACTATACTGTGGGTAGAATTGAAATATTTTTCTTTTCTCTCTGCCTGGTCTTCTCACTAATCTAATCTGTCTTTGATGAATTTTTTTAGGGACATTTAGCTGGTAAATGGCAGAGCCATGATTTTTAACTCAAGGTGAAATTCAAAGTCCAGAGGCCTTCCATGATTTCATACTCTACTCCTCTCTGACCACATTCTCTTACAACTCTCTTGCTCATTGTCCTGCAGTTTTACTGGCCTTCTAGTTGCTCCTCAAACATCCCAAGCAAGCTCCTGACTTAGGATTTTACAGTTGCTCTTGCCTCAGCCTAGTACCTTCTTCCTCAGAATCCTGCAGGGTTTGCTCCCTCCACTCTTAAGTTCTCTGCTCAAATGTTACCTTAGCATAGAGGCCATCTCTAACCATTCTATGAAAAAAATGGCACTTTCCTGCTGTTATTCTCTATATACTAAACATGTTTTATTTTTACTCATAGCATTAACTACCGCTGGACATATTATACAACTGTCTGTCTACTTATTTACTAGCTTTCTCCTTCCATTAGAATATGGCACCATGAGAGCAAGGCTTTTGTCTGCTGGTCATTTCTGTGTCCCCCATATCTAGAACTGTGCTTGGTACACAACAGATAACAATAAACATGAGTAGATGAATGATGCAGTTAAGACATATTTTGCACAATAATTCTCATTTCTGTTGTGTATTTTTATAAACAGTATTTCTGACAATTCATTTTTAAAAGTGTCAGAGCAGAAATTTACTATTACAATAATAATTGTCCCCATTTATTTCATAATAGTTTCCATTACTTCTTCCACAAACACTCCATTCTGTAAAAAAAAAATATAACAAAGAATATGTTTATTAAACTTTGAACAAATGGGGCATTTTTCATCTGACTAATAACATTTGTTTACCTAAATAAAAACGTTATGATCTAGCCACAACAATCATCATATAATGAATTAGCAACCATTCACTTACTAACAGAGTTACAGAATCTTTTTCTTTTTTTCCATCTCTCTTTCAGGACGAAAATAGAGAGAAATTATTTTCTAATTATTTTAAAGACTCTGAGATTGTGACTTTTACTGGCCTGAAATTTACCCTATTTTCTAGCTAACAAGTTTGCCTGCCAGTTTCATAGATGCTGACATAATACACGAGATTACTGTTCAGAGACAAATAATTTTATTACTACAGAAATGGCAGTAATGAAAGCAACAGCATTTGAGCCAGTTCTCTGATCCTGGGTTCCCAAAGAGGGATGTGAAAGGGGCCATGTGATGTCTACCCATCCAGTGCATTTCACTACAGAAGAGAAACCCTAAGCTTAGGGACCTTGACTCTTTGATAATGGGCAGTAAGTGAGCCTGACTTTTGTTCAGAAGGAAATATTACTATAGTGGACAATAAACAAACCTGTCCTTTGCTCCAGGAAGAAAACACTACTTCCATCTTGCAAAGCTGTTTACTGTACATACATTCTTGAAAAGATAGTCTAGAAAAATAGCAGTTAATGTCTGCTCACAAGATGTACAGAAATGTGAAAGACCTGTGGAGAACTGTCTCTCCACAGGCACAATTTGGCGTTAACTCCAATACAGCAATAAAGTTGTTAATGCACCTTTAGAGCTCTTCAACGAAGTGCTTCCCTTTTCCAACATGCCTCCATTGACACCATTTGCCTTTTTCCTAATTATATTTTAGAGATCAGATTATAAATTGCCTCCTCTGGGGAACCTCCCCTGTCTCTTGAGGTTGAAACAGGTGCCCCTTGCTCCCACAGAATTCTACACATCCCCTAATTTCTATATCACACCTCATTCTGTATATTAATGGCCCATTGAATTGTCTTTTACCCCCTTAAGCCATAAGCTTCTTGAGGGCAAGAGCTGTGATTTATTAATCAGTGTGCTCCTAGAAACTTAAATCAGGATTTGACCCATTGTTAATACTCACTAAATATATCATCTTGAGAGTTTGGGATAGTTAAGAGATTTTCATAAAGTACAGAATTTTTGAACTCTTTATTAACATTAGGCATTGTGCAGCTGTTTCCTGAGATGTGTCTTCATGAAGAGGTGACATTTTAGTTAATTCAGGAAAAAAGAAAAGTAAAATTTTCAATTGCAAAGAATTAAACCTGATGAAAATTTGATGCCACTAAAATTAATTATTCATGTTAGCTTAAGAAAATGTATTTTAATAGTCTGTCACAATGCTCCATTAGTTAGATGGAAATCTTTGACAGGCAGATGCAGATTTTGAGATCTTGTACCTTTCAACACTAGACAAAATTCTGTGATTATTTTCAAATTAAAGAATGATCTGTTCTTAAACCAACAGTCTAGGGCAGTCTTACATTTTCTAGGAGGCATAAAAAGAAAAAAAAATTTGTCTCATATGCTTTGATAGTTTTAGTTATCTCTAGGCAATTATTCTTTCTTTTTTTTTTCTGGTTTCTTGTCTGCAGATAGAAATCTGAGAGTGTCCGCCCTATGGAATTAAGCGTGTTGTATTAAAGACAAGTACTTTCCATACTAAGCACTGTAGGAGATATAATTTTCATAATAAAAGCATACTCAAAACTTACAGCACATTTTATTTTCTTTATTTTTTAAAACTGAAGCTACCATAACAACAAAGTAACCTGATGGATCCTGTAGCTCATTACTTCAATTAGGTTTATATTTTTCCTAAGAAAACAGATTATTTTGTTCTCCTTCAAGAATTTGTAACGTACTGGGCAAAATCAGCTATAAAATCAGTTAAAATGAAAATATACAATTGGAACAATGCATCTTTTAGAAATAACATCTGCCAGAAATTTCAAAATCCTACAGAGTATTGAAATTATTCGTTCCTCTACTTAATCCCCAGGCATCTTGAATTTCAATACTTCTAAATAATTTCTCTGACAATGCCAAATAGAACTAAGGGTGAAATGGCAACAATTAGCTATGAATTGGCATTTTGAATGACAATGCAAAACTCAGCATTAGTTGGGATTTGGCCAAAAGATCATAGGGTAGAGAAATGACATTCTTTCCTTATTAATTAAGTAGTTCTAATACTGCACACTATTTTAGAAATTTGAATAATTATTTTTATTAAAAATGTTAATGCAGGTGCTGGTTTTCAAAGAGTTTCCCCACCAATATTGCTTCCAGGGCATGATCATTCTAAAATCCCACAGTGCTAAAAATTACATTTAAAGAGTTTAAAATATAATAGATTTTAGCCCACTCATTTGCATTCCCAACAAAAGATAACGTGAAGGTCATTCAATGTGAAAGTGACTATACTACCCAAAGCAATCCACAGATTCAATGCAATCCCTATCAAATTACCAGTGGCATTTTTTACAGAACTAGAACAAAAAATCTTAAAATTTGTATGGAGACACAAAAGACCCCGAATAGCTAAAGCAGTGTTGAGGGAAAAAACGGAGCTGGAGGAATCAGACTCCCTGACTTCAGGCTATACTACAAGCTACAGTAATCAAGACAATATGGTACTGGCACAAAAACAGAAATATAAATCAATGGAACAGGTTAGAAAGCCCAGAGATAAACCCACACACCTATGGTCAACTAATCTATAACAAAGGAGGCAAGGATATACAATAAGTGGTGCTGGGAAAACTGGACAGCTACATGTAAAAGAATGAAATTAGAACACTCCCTAACACCATACACAAAAATAAACTCAAAATGGATTAAAGACTTAAATGTAAGACCAGACACTATAAAACTCTTAGAGGAAAACATAGGAAGAACACTCTTTGACATAAATCACAAGAAGATATTTTTTGATCCACCTCCTAGAGAAATGGAAATAAAAACAAAAATAAACAAATGGGACCTAATGAAACGTAAAAACTTTTGCAAAGCAAAGGAAACTACAAACAAGATGAAAAGACAACCCTCAGAATGGGAGAAAATATTTGCAAACGAATCAACGGACAAAGGATTAATCTCCAAAATATATAAATAGCTCATGCAGCTCAATATTAAACAAACAAACAACCCAATCCAAAAATGGGCAGAAGACCTAAATAGACATTTCTCCAAAGGAGACATACAGATGGCCAAGAAGCACATGAAAAGCAGCTCAACATCACTAACTATTAGAGAAATGCAAATCAAAACTACAATGAGGTATCACCTCACACCAGTTAGAATGGGCATCATCAGAAAATCTACAAACAACAAATGCTGGAGAGGGCGTGGAGAAAAGGGAACCCTCTTGCACTGTTGGTGGGAATGTAAATTGATACGGCCACTATGGAGAACAGTATGGAGGTTCCTTCAAAAACTAAAAATAGAATTACCATATGACCCAGTAATTCCACTACTGGGCATATACCCAGAGAAAACCATAATTCAAAAAGACACATGCACCCCAATGTTCATTGCAGCACTATTTACAATAGCCTGGACATGGAAGCAATCTAAATGCCCATCGACAGATGAATGGATAAAGATGTGGTACATGTATACAATGGAATATTACTCAGCCATAAAAAGGAACAAAATTGGGTCATTTGTAGAGACGTGGATGGATCTAAAGACTCATACAGAGTGAAGTAAGTCAGAAAGAGAAAAACAAATATCGTATATTAACGCATATATGTGGAACCTAGAAAAATGGTACAGATGAACCAGTTTGCAGGGCAGAAATAGAGACACAGATGTAGAGAACAAATGTATGGACACCAAGGAGGGAAAGTGGCAGGAGGTGGTGGTGGTGTAATGAATTGGGAGATTGGGATTGACATGTATACACTAATATGTATAAAATGGATAACTAATAAGAACCTGCTGTGTAAAAAATAAAATAAAATTCAAAAAAAGAAAATATTGAGAAAAATATTTTATGCATTTGTGTAACTCTCATTTATCTGGTTAAATACGTTGGTTTCTGCATCGTTTTTGCTGAATACACTCGTTCTATGCCCAGGATTTTTGGAATTGGTTCCCTTCATAATCCTTTTTGAGAATGTATATATCAAATATAGTTTAAAACAGCAATAATAATGAACCCCAATGGAAAAAACTAAATTGAGCCCAATTTACTACCTTTCCACATCTAATTAGAATCACTAAGACACACTAAGAGTTTCTTATCATGTTAACAGTTATCAGTCTAAAGGAGAAACCATTAGAATATGAATAAGGAGTTAATATAAACAATTTTAATTTACTGAATTTCATTTGTTTATAAATATGAGACTTCATATAGCTAGATAAATATTAACTTAATAGTTAAATCAGTGACTATTACACATAGATATGATTTAAAATCTGATGGCTAAGCAGAAATACAAAGTGTGCAAGCAGCATCGAAGCTAACCTTTCAACTCTGAGCAGAATACATTGTTCTAAGTTTCTGTCTCACAGAGTTTATGTAAAGCTGTTACTGGAAAGTAGTCATTGGGTAACAGTCAATGATACACTGTGTGCCAGGCACTGTATTTTATAGACATAATTAATCCTCGCAGAAACACTGAAAGTAATAGTACCATCCGCATTTTACAAGGTGATGAAACTGAATCTCTCAGAGAGACAGGGGCATGACTAAGGATGCACAGAGAGTGGAATTCTGAGCAATGATTCTGACCCAGCCCTGACTGACCCCATGGCCTGGACTCTGAGCCACATGTTACAACCCATTGGTTTAGTTTTCTCTTTACATTTGTTTTTGGTTGGCATTTTAATTGTATGGCAATCTAGTCCTAAGATGGCTACTCTGCTCAGAGCTTGACATTTAGCAGCTTTGAGGTGTCCTAAGATACATTGGTCATATGATCTGAGACAGCACTGGGAAAGGGACAAGAGGGAGAAAGGTTGTTGACACTCCCTCCCATTTAGGGTTGTCAGGTTTAGCAAATAAGAATACAGGAAACCCAGTTACATTTGCATTTCAGATAAACAACAAATAATTCTTTAGTCTAAGTATGTTCCAGGCAATATTTGAAATTCAAATTTTATCTGAAATTCAAATTAAACTGAGTGTCCTATATTTGACCTGGCAACCTATTCCCATCTACCCCAAACACAGCTGTGAATAGTAACTATAGCTCAAATTCCAAATGAGACTTTTGAAAATACATTAATATTAATTTTTTAAAACCATAATAGGAGATATCAGGGTTGAGGAGCCCAAAATCTATATAGAAAAATATTGTTAAATGGAAAAAGTTTATGAGTAAACATATAAAAGACATGAACTCATTTTACATGTACTAAAACAAAAGTACAAAAATACATTTTAAAAAGTACAAAAATGTACAAAAAATAAACTAAGAAAATAGCAATAGGACGTTAAATATCTTGACTTTGTAACAATACATGTTAGAAAGTTGCTTTCCATTCATGTTTGTTCTCGAGATTTTTAAGAGAGAAAGAGGACAGATGCTATTATAATAGTATTTATAAGAGACAAGAATCATATAAACTAGATTCACAAAGTACATTTCTGAGTTTGTGGCTTTAGCAGGCTTCTAACTATTGGCTTTTCTTAAGTTAATATATGGTGGTTTGAGTTATTCAGAAAACATCCCTACATTCCACGCTTTCACTCATATTGCTTTATTTTTGAGAAAACATGAAATTTGAGCTAAGTACCTTTTCTAAAGGTCTTTTTATCCTCTTTATAAAGTTGTAGCAAAATAAACATCTCTTCTGTAGGTTTATCCCTAGAATATGATTACACACATGCTCAAGATACAAACTTTTTGTACTAAATCTTTTTTTCAGTTGATTTCAAAGAAAGTCCTTTCTTTCTTTCATAATAGTCTCCAAAACCACATCTGGCTTCTTTTGTAAAGCTGCAGTCCACTTATTCTTTAATCTGAAATACTCTGTGACTGTATGTTTTTTAGAAGCTGAGTTTCCTGGCAATTACCAGCATTCTGCACACTTTAGGAGAGGAAGAGGGTTTTTTTTTCCTTTTTTTCTTTCTTTCTTTCTTTTTTCTTTTTTTAATGTTTTTACCACAATGAGTCACCTCCTACTTGGTGTCCAAGAAAACATTATCTGGACCCATGATACTTCCTGTCTACCACCATTAACCACAAGCGATGGAACTTCATTTTCATTACTAATTATTCATTTAATGTCCAACAGCATATATACTCCACAGGCACTAATTATTCATTGAGATTTGCAGTCCATTCATTCCTCTTCAATTCCATTATCTGTTACCTCATTCTCCCTTTCATTCCTTACTAAGCTTATGTTCCTTGATCATGATTATAATCTCTTCTTGAAGGCATCCTCCACTCCTCATCCTTCCCTCCCACTGACATACACATCTGGCAAAACTCCAAGTTTGATTGAGCTGAGGTATCTGCCTTCTCCAAACCTGCAGTCAAGAAGCTGAATGTTGCTGACAAAGGTACATACCTGGGCTGAATGGTTTCACTTTAAATTCATGATCCTAAACCTGAAATAAACATACAACTCTGCCTAGTCATCCTACCCTTTTTTCCTAGTAAGTTTGCTTCCCCATTCTGAAAATGGCAATTGTGTCCTTTACCCTCTCTCCTCAGATCTCATACATTACATTATTGCCCCACTTTCAACCAACAGACTCACTTCATACCTCTTTCATAGCCTTCAAATGAGAACTCCCCCATCTTCCCACTCTTCAATCCGCCAGCCTACCGCAGCAACACTTACAACATAAGCAGTACTTACATTGACTTCCTTTCCTTTGTTACAAAAGTCCATCCTTTTACCAAAGGCCAATTCTTCACCCTAGACTTTCAACCATACGACCTCTAACGTTCTCACGTATTTGCTTCTGAGCTTATCTTCTCTCCTTCTTCTTATTGCTCTCTACACTAATCGTTGCCTTCAACATACATGCTGTACTATCGCCTGTCTTCAAACAAACATTCCTTGATATACATCCACTTACAGCTACCACCTCACTTTTTAGATCCATTGCCGTAAAAAGAAGTCTGAAAAAATATTTACATTCACCATTTCCACTTCCTTACTTTCTGCTCATTCTTAACCCCCTTTCAGTCAAGCTTTAAATTGCAAGGTCACAACAAACTTCCATGTTGTAACTTTAAAGGACACCTTTCAACATATACCTATCTTACACAATTTGAGAATATCCGGCTTAATTGATCATTGGTCCTCCTTGAAAATTTTCTTTGTTTCTGTATTAGTCTCTTTTGGCTGCATTATACTATATAAATTGCGTTGCAGAATTATACTGACTTAAGAAAATGAATAACTATTTCTGATTCTAGTTACATGCCAGCTTCTGTTCTTTGCAAGCCAGAGCTCTGCTCCAAGGTGTACTTTGAGTTCGTATCTGCTACATGTATCTTCTCACTCTGGGACCCAGATCAAATGGGCAGCTTCTCTCTGGGACATACCCTTCCCTTGGCAGAGGAGTCAAGAACAAAAGACCTGGTAGAAACTTGCATTGCCTCTAAATCTTCTCCTCGGACATGGTGTACATCATGTCTATTCACATTTCATTTGCCCATACAAGTCATATGACCGAGTCCAAAGTAGTGCAGTGTGAAAGTATCCTTCTCTAAGACTTGTATGGCAACAGGCAGGGTTGACTAATCTTCTTAGAAGACAGAGAGTGGATAGCTAGGCACAATGATACCATCTACTAGTTTCTGAGATACCACACTCTTCAGATTTTGCTCCCATTTCATCGACTCCCTTCTCTTAGTCTCTTTTCAGTTCCTCATCCTCTTCCTGTTTAATGTTGAAGAATTCCTAAGATTATTTCTGGGAAAACTTTTCTTCTATATATATACTATCTTCGTACTTTATCTCTACCATTCCAATGGCATTTAAATATTAACTGTAATTTAGTGACTCCCAAATGTACATTTCATCCCTGATCAACTGCTCCCTTAATATCTACAAAACAGAGCTTTTGATTCACACACACACACATACACACACAAATGCAGTATCCCTTATGCTTCCACATCTTACTAAATAGTTCCAGTTGTCCGAGACAAAAACGAAGGATTTATCTTGATATATTTCTCTCATCTGTTACATCTAATCCATCAGCAATTTCCAAAGTTTTGCCTTTAATATATATTCAAAATAGTTTACTTCTCTTCATTTCTACTACCTCTACCTCATTTCATCTCCAAGGAACCAGGATCATGGCAGGTTTGGGGGCCATATTTTTTTAAAAAAATAGACACAATCTCATTTCTCAAAGAGCTCTCAATTTAACAACATGGAACAATACATGCATTTTTTAAACTGTGAAAGATCACATAGTACATGCTAAATTTAAGGAAAGTACTTTAGTGCTAAGGAACACTAAAGAAATAAATTAATTCTGGTTTTGGTAGTAAGAGAAATTAACCATGAGAAAAATATCTCATCATTTTCTTACAAGGATTGGTAGAATTTTATCAGCTACACTCTGATAATGGCTATATATGTGCTGGTGGAGAATATTTAGGGGAAAGTAATATTAAAACAAAGGCTGGTAGAGAGAAGAAAAAATAAGCTAGATAACTGGTTAGGAAGAAGATGAGCAATTCTGAAAACCTGAACTCGGGTACTGAATGTGGAGACTGAGAAGACAGAAATTCTGTAGATAGGTGTTTACCTCTTTTGAACAACTCAGTTTTAATGATGAGAGGAGATAAATGCCTTTACAGCAAGATATAATAAGAGAGAAATCCCTCAAGATATTTATAAATCTTGGTGGTTTCCTCTATACTTAAATTTTAGAATGTATTTCAACGTCAGAACAAAACAATTAAAAAGATATAGACCTACTGCTATTATAAAAATATTTTATTCCCTGTATACATTTTTAGAATGTACCAGAAATTTCAGAAAATGGAAGAACATCACTAGATATCACAGCTATTTACTAATTTAAGCAATAGCTTAGTCTCTAAAACTCGGGTTTGTTTCAAGTTGAAGATTAATGAAAACATTATTGAACTAACATCTGAATATGAAATGTACCTTCACCCAAGCTATAAGTTCAGAACTCAGATTATGACTGCCCTATCAGCCCAAAGCCCAAGACTGTTGTAGGAATCTGAAAATAAAATTTAAGGTAGACAGACATCCAAGATATGACTTTTCATGCTTTTATATTTTTAGTATCAGCACTGAAGCTGAAATTTTCACTATTTTGTTGGATTTATCTTGGATGTACTTTAAGCATCAAGAATAAAATGACAAATCCCATCAGTTATTTCAAAACTTTAATCTATAAAATGCCCTGTGAGGTTCCACATATGTCCATAGAAAGATAGTAATGTGTTCTGATAAATATAGGTAACAGAGTATTCCCTTTTGTCTTCTGCCAGTCCACTACACAGATGCATCCTTGGCCTCGAGGGGCATATGTGAGGTGACATGTTTATGTATGCCTAGAAATCCCTGTTTGGCAATCCATCCTCTACACCTCCTAGGCTGAGAACAAGTTGGGTAACTGGAAGGAGGAAAACTGTGCTGAGATCAAAGTAAATAGAAATAAATCCCACAAGAGCTCTTTTGATAAAATCCAGTTTTCTTTCCTAACTCTCCACTGCATTTCTGAAACTTTGCTTAAAAACTACCCATTTTGATGACAGAGCCATATGTTTTTGTTTGGACTTTTAACATAAATGTTTACAGAGCCCTTACCATATGTTAAGGTATTGTGCTAAATGGTTTAAATGGATTATCTCACACTAATTTAAAAAGATATATGCACCCATATGTTCATTGCAGCATTATTTGTAGTAGTCAAGATATGGAAATAATGTAAATATCCATCAGTGGATGAATGGATAAAGAAAATGTGATCCACACAGAAACACACACACACACACACACACGCGCGCGCGTGCTGGAGTACTATTCAGCCATAAACAAGAATGGAATTTGTAACAACATGCATGGACATTGAGGTCGTTATGCTAAGTGAAATAAGTCAAAGAAAGACAAATACTGTATGATGTCACTTATGTGTGGAATCTAAAAAACAAGACAGAAAAACAAAACAAAACAAAAACCAAGTTCATATATAGAGAACAGATTGGTGGTTGCCAGAGGCGAAGGGACGGGGTGAGTAAAATGCGTGAAGGGAGCCAAAAGATACAAACTTATAAAATAGATAAGTCATGAGGATGTAATGGAATAATGTTATATGTCAATTATACCACAATTTTTAGAAAAGACAGTTCATTCACAATGTAATTTAACAAAGACTATATAGTCATTCCATATTTTATTAACTATTTTATTCATATATTTAGACCCTATCTCATCCCACAAAGGAATTGAGTTGTTCAGACAATAATAATTATGAAATCCAAATACATTGTATTACATCTAGGTTTAAACATCTGGAGTGAGGAGAAACTCAGCATATACAGAGGCAGATCATTCCTTCAGCTAGGAATTTATTTAGATAGCTTTTTCTCATATATTGAGCCAAAATCTGTTTTCCTGTATCTTCTACTTCTTTATCCTAATTTGGGGGCCATTTTTTCTAGCAGCTGTATTGAGATTCACATACCATATGATTCACCCATTTAAAGCGTACTATTCAGTCCTTTCAAGTATATTCACGGAGCTGTGCAGCCATCCCTACAGTACATCTTAGAATACTTTAATCATCACAAAAAGAAAACTTGTACCATTCAGCAATCACTCCCCATCTCTCTGTTCCAATATCCTGAGCCCAGGCAACCAGTAATCCATTTTCTGTCTCTGTAAATGACTTAGTCTGAACATTTAATAAATATGGAATTATACAATCTGTGGTCTTTTTTTTTTTTTGGACTGGCTTATTTTCCTTAGCATAATGTTCTCAAGATATATCCAAATTATAGCATATATCAGTACTTCATTTATTTCTATTGCTGAATAATATTCCATTGTATGAATATACCACATTTATCCTTTAATCAGTTGATCAATATTTGAATTGTTTCTACATTTTCGCTATTTTGAATAATGCTACTGTAAATATTGGTGTGTAAGTTTTTTTGTGGACATATATTCTCATTTCTCTTGGGTATATGCCTAGGAGTAGAATTTCTGGGTCATGTGTTAACTCTACATTTAACATTTTGAGTCACTGCCAAACTTTTGGTTTGTTATTTTTCTGAACATAGCTCTATGAGATATATATTTAAAATTATATAAAGTATACTTGTATAGTTTAAGGTATATTAATAAAACAGATACCTAATTTAATCAGTTGAAGAAATAGGACATTGACAACATCCTGGGAAGTCTGAAATTATGCCTTCCTCTATCATGTCCTTCCCCCTCCTGCCTGGAGATATCCAATGTTCTTACTTTAAAAAAAATAACCCTTGCTTTTAACAATGTAATTAGTTTCTGTTTTTTACTTTAATTGAAATAATATTGTACATACTATTAAATTAGTTCTCTTATCATATTTGTCAGATTCATTCATTCATTATTACATCTAACTGTACATCCAATTTCATCGCTATATGACACCCATTCTATGGGTATACCACACTTTTTTTAATTCATTTTCCTGTTGATGAACATTTGTGTTGCTCTCAATTTGGAGTTATTTTTAAAACCTGTCAGTGTAAAAATTTTTACAGTTATCTCCTGATACAAACATGCAGGAGATTCTCTAGGGAATATATTTGGAAAGGAATAACTAATTTTCGTATCTTCAGCTTTTCTAGATAATGTCATACTATTTCCCAAAATATTTACCAAAAAAACCTATACTTCACATTCTTGCCCCACAAATTTGTTTTAAATTTCATGTCCTCCTCTGGTGAGTAATGATGTCTAGTTATGACTTTACTTTGTATTTTTTAAATAATAAATGAGATTGACCAGCTTTTTATTTGTCCATTGACCGCTTAGATTTCCTGTTGTGTGAAGTCTCTGTACAAGCCTCTTACCCATTTGTCTATTGAAGTGTCTGGCTTTCCTCATTAGTTTGTAGGAATCTGTATACATTATGAATATGAGTATTTTATTGGTTATATACACTGCAACTTCTACTCAGTAATTGTCTTTATTCTTTTTATGTAAAGAAATTTTAATGTAGTGAGACTAATGGTTAGGGGTTTCCACATCTAAACAAAGAAATATTTCTGTATATCAAGTATTACATAAATATATTCATTGGATATTCTAAAATCTTAACTTTAGTCACCTGCATTTGACTTTTGTACAAATGCAGAAAATGGTATGAGCAACTGGTTATCATTTCTGTTCATTTCTTGACAAACATTCAATTACCCCACTACCATAAGTTGAAAAGGCCATCATTTTTTTTTCCTAACTGCAGTTAGGCACACCTCTGATATATATGCCTGGATCTGTTTCTGGACTCTGTTCTATTTCTTTGGTCTATGTATTTAAACTTGTTCCAATACAACACTTTATTTTATAGCTTTATAAGGAGACTTAATATCTGTTAGAGGAAGTTCACCAACAATCATATTCTTTTTCTTCAAGAAAGTCTTGCTTCTTTGCATTTCATGAAAACATTAGAATTAACTCCTCAAATTCAACAACAGCAGCAGCAACAAATCTATAGTGACCTCAGTGAGAATTGCATCAAACCCACAGATTAATTTGGGAGGAACTGATATCTTTACAATACTGTTTTCCAGTCCATGATCATAATATACCGGTTTATTTAAATATATAATGACCTTCAAAAAATGTCATAATTTTATCCATAGAGAGCTTGCACACTTTTGTTAAACTTGTTCCTAAGTACTTGATATTTTTGTTGCTATTGTGATGTTATATTCAAAACTTATATTTTCTGTTTGTGGCTGATATAGCATTGTATAGTGATTTATTGTTGGGTATTAATTTTGTATCCAGAAACTTTGCTGAATCTTTTCATTATTTGCATAATTTATGTGTATAATGTCAAACAGAATTAGTAGTATTTGGCATCCAGATTGCAGATCTCAAGAGAAAGCTTTCAATATCTCATGAAAAATTGGTATTTGGTAATAAAATTTCATGAGCCTTATTAAATGAACTAGAATGTTTCCTCCAATTCTAGCCTCTCCAAGAGTTTGCATAAGACAAGAATTTCTTCTTATTTAATCTGATGAAAGCCATCTGGGTCTGAGGTTTTCTTTGTCAAAAGATCGTTAATCAACTCATTTTATGTTTATAGAACAATTCCTGTTTTCTCTTGCATTGACTCACTTTGAAAAGCTATATTTTCCTAGGAATTTGAACATTTTTTCCATATTTTCAAATTTATTGGCATAAATTTATCATAATACCATCTTTCTGTTTACTGTCTGTAGCACCTATGCTTATGTTCCTTTTTGCATTCTTTATAGAGATTATTTATGCCTCCTCTCCTTTTTTCATGATCAAACTTACCAGAAGTTTGTCAATTTTATTGATCTTTTCTCTTCAAAAGAGCCAACTTTTGGTTTGGTTGATACCTCCTCTTTTATATTTGTTTTCTAGATCATTAATCTCTGCTCTTATATTTATTATATTCTGTCATATAGTTTTGGGGCTTATTTTGCTGTACCTTTCTAACTTTTGGAGACATGTAGTTCACATTAACACTCAGCCTTGTTAGCTAAGGTAATATTTACAGCTCCAAATTTATAATTATTACATTAGCTATGTCCCCTTAGATTTTCTATTTAGTATTGTTTAATTAAATTTAAAATAGCCTCTAATTTCCTCTCATTTCTAATCAAAATTTCCACTTATGATTTTTTTCTTTGAACCGTGAATTACTTAAAACCATGTTTCCTAATTTTCCATTTTATGGAGATTTTCTTGTTAACTTTAAAAAAAATTACTTTCAATACTTAAATGCACTTTGGTGAGATAACATGTTGCACATCATTTCAGTCCTTTTAAATTTTTTGAAACTTTACTTAGGGAACAGTCGATTTTTAAGAATTTTCTCACATATGCTTTAAAAGTATGTATATTCTTGAGTTTCAGAGTCTACTAGGTCAACAATATGCCAATCATATTGCTCATATCACACTTATTGTTTGGTCTGTTTGTTCTATCAACTAATGAGAGATGTCTGCTAAAATCTACTACCATGACTGGAGATATATGTATTTATTGTGGTAGTTCTAAAAATTATTCCTTCATATATTTTGTATATATGCCTATATGGGTACTTGATGCCCATATATGTATAATTTTTATAACTTCCTTGAGAATTGAATTTTTTACCTCTATGAAGTGGCTGGCTCTATTGCTAGCAATCCTGTTATACACAGTTTCATCTGATAGTAATAGAGCTGCACCTGTTTGCTTTTGGTTACTATAGGCATGGTAAACTATTCATGGTTGGAGGATTATTTTGTTGTTGTTGTCTTTACTCCCCAAGTGATGAGAATTTTTACTACAACTCAATTCAAAATTCCACATGTGACCATAATTTCTGAAGGACTTGTTTTTCTTTTCTCCTGCTCTGCTAAGTGGCAGAGAAACTTTTTTTGTAAGATCTGGGGATGAGAGTGTGGGTAGAGGCAGCTTTAGCTCCTTGTTCACACTTACCCTGAAGCTATAGGCCTTTGGGGCCTCAGAATTCCTGCATTAATCCACACACCGCCCCTACCCCACACCACCATGTTTTATAGTATCCTCAGCTTTGACTCCACATATAGTTCCTCACAAGGTCATCAGGTCTGAAACTAAAGATAGCCTAGCCCAGGAAAAGCCCTCAGGGAAAAATCACCTTCAGCGCAGCCTACCTTTCAAAGTTCTTGGGATCTTAATTTGCCACTCAACACATTTGTTATTCCTCTAAAAACTTTATAATTATTCTTTCTATATCTTAACCGGAAAGACTGTATGTTATAATAGCTAAGAATGCAAATGCTAAAGTCAAAGTGACCTGATAAAACCCAGTCTCAACTGTCACAGTAGGGAAATTTTACTTCACCCATATGTCTGAAGGTCAGTTTATTCAGTGGTTCAAGGACATCGTCAATGATTGGGGTCTTTTTATCTTTCTTCCCTGCTATAGTTCAGTACGTTGGCTTCTTCCCACCATGGTCTCTAGATGGACATTGGCAACTTCAGCCATCTTTTCTTCATGGTAAGGTCCAAAGACCTTAAGAAACATTCTCTTTGTCATGTTTCTAAGAAACTTTCCCACCCACCTCTCCTTACAGGTCAAAATATTCTCTTATGCCCATTTCCAAACCAATCATTGGTAAAATGGTATGGAGGCACAATGATTGTCTTAAATCAGTCATGATTCTGGGGCTGGGGGTGAGGTTTTTACCCTTGAGCACATGGCTGCTATAAAGATAGTTAATAGCTGAAGAAAACCAGGGTCTTATTAAAAGGATAAGGAGGGAGTTGGCTGTGGGTAGAAATAAATAATCTTGTTTTTCTTTTCATTATTATCATTATTATTATAATTATTCAATATATTAATTGATAAAATGTATTTCATAGAGGACAGCCAAAGCTGAACCCTGAAACACTGTTAGAAATTCTCTTATATGTTTATACTACTTCAGTAATCTGGACCCTTTAAATAGTGCTCCCTGATCGATTATTTTTCTAATTAACTGTTCAAGCATCTGTCTTTTTTTTTTTCCTTTATCTTGTTCACAAGTATAAGATAAAAGAGCTTGTCTATTGACTTACTAAAGTTCAGAAACACTATACCTAATGATATTGGAGGGGAGGGTGTGAGGTTGATTATCAGTCTAGTATTTCTGTCATATTTCTGTCAAAAAAATTTTATTTGGACTGATACGATTCATTTGAAATGACTCCATCTTGGCTCCTGATGTCCACTTTCTTTCCTTTTTTTTTCTTTTGGTCAAGAATCAATATCAAGTCATAAGGTCTCAAGGCTATAGTTATGGATTCTACTTTCTTCTCTTCGATATATCAGTAACTTCCTTCAGCCTTCTAGATCCTCTCCACGATTCCTCACAGGTTATAAATATTAATACTGGCGGCAGCTGTAACAGTGCGGGAAACATTTTGGAGCAACTTGCTATGTGGCTAGGCTTGCGCTAGGATCTTTAAATATACTAAAGTCGTCTAATCCTCAGAGCAACCCTGTAGGTTTGGTTTTGAGTTACAGAGAAGACAAGTTACTTGCCCCAGACGAAAGCATCTTAAATCTGGAGCCCACACTCTGGGCTATTGTGCAGTAATGTAATATAGCAGGCAGTCCCTTCAGTTATACCCTAGTCCTATAAGGAATAATTCAAAATATGGTCATTTTTAATCTTAGTTCTCACCAAGATCACACCAGGTTCTACCATACTAAGTTTGATTATTTTCTTTATCCACCTAGCATCTCAACCTTACTTAAATTGCTAAATAAATTCTTAGTCACTATCTTATTAATATAATTTGCTTCTATTGATGCCATAATTTCATGTTTGAGATCCCCTTAGGGCTGTAATTTATACTACTCCCACTGTTTCCTAATGCTAAACCAGTGTATTGAACCTTATTTGTGAAAAAATTCATAAAACCTTCACATCAAAAAAAACTGACAAATGCCAACAAAGTATGTGTGAAAACTTACAATAACCGTACTATAAATCACCTGTATGATGTAGTAACAAAAGTGAACATTTTCAACCTTATTTTTAGAACATGTCTGTATGTAAAACAGGAAATATTTGATTATGTTCACCCTAAGTAATGTCTGGATGTTAGCTGGCTTTAAGGGAACAAAAGTTTAATATCAACAAATAAAATTCTCTGTTAAATTCACACACATTTTGTGAATTTAGAATATTTTTATAGGAATTACAAATATAGCTATATACAATTAAGTGAAATGATCCCATTCCATCACTTTTTCTAAAATGTAAAACCTTGTCCATGTATAATGTATTGCATCACTGTAGTCACTTTTTAGCACAGCTTTGGTTTTCATCATAAAATGGCAGTCAGTGAGTTACATCATATGTCCAAGGCATCATTTGTATTCTGCCTGTAGCTTTTTCTAAGTCCAGAACATTTTTCTATCCCCACCCAAATGTCAGTACACAGCTGTACTTCCTCCCAGTTTTCTCAGTGTATATGATTGCTTCTTGGTTCATCATAATAAAATATACTGTATCAATATCCATATATAGCAATGTTAGCAAATCCAGACTGAGCCTCAGATTTCATAGGCAGTAATGTAAATACCTTTAGGAGGGGATGAGTAACATACACAGCACTCTCAAGTTTTCCCTTTCCAATTGTTCTCTCTGTTTATCTTTCCCCTCTTTTACTGGATTTCTTTGGTTTTCTGACCCTGACTAGATAAGGCAATGTCTTATTCTTAAAAGTGTGGTTTGATGTATAGACAGCTTTGAGAAATTAGTAAACTATGCATCATCTCACTTAAAAAAATGCCATATGTACACATGTACATATACTCACACGCAGAGGCAAAGTAAATGTAACAAATCACCTTGTTATTTTGATATCGTGCATTCACAATTCAAGTGTATTTTCTCACCTGCTAATGAAGAATTCCGATTAGATGACCTCTAGTCTGGCAAGCTGTGAAAAGAAAAAAGAAACAACTTCTCATTACATAAATTTCCCACACTTGGCTGTATGAAGCACTGTAATCATCTCTTTTATCAGGGACTTTGAGGAAATTGATGAAGAAACTATTTACATCTGAGGGGATAACAATTGATGCCACTGGTAATTAAACCACAGACTTTATTTTCCTTTTCTCACTGTTTCCACCCAATTAAGGCACAATGACCCTCTCCTAGGTGTCATTTGGGTCTCAGATGGTGGCCTTATTACTAAGAAAAAAAAGTGCTAAACATTAATTAGGGAGAATTTTTTTTCACTTTTTTGGGTACCAGTCTTAACACTTTATTCTGTTTGTATTTATTTTAAAATAGACAACTACAGGAAATTCAGCATAGAAGTCTTGTGTCACATGCACAGTCCAAAATGTGGCTTGCAAATTTTCAACTGCTCTGGTTTTCTTGGTTTGGAGTAGGATTTTCTTCTACATTTATTTTCTTGTCCTCTGATGAGTTCGTGAAAAGCTATGCCTTTTGCACCCATAGCTAACAAGTTCCTTTCAAATGCCACCTCACTTTTCTTGGTGGTAGAATATCTCTCAGGGTTTGATGCATAGCCCCAATCTCTGGTTGTATGCTGAAGGAGAGGAACTGGTATGGTGCAGAGTATTATGATAATCTCAAAGTCAGTATTCAAAAATAGGCAGTATATAATGAAGGGGTGAGAAAGGGAGTGGGGTCACAGACAAAATACTAGATCTGTGAGTATAATAATGACCAAAATCTGACTCAGTCCTTGCCCACCTGAAGCTCACAGTCAAGTTAGGTAAAACACATTAATCAAATAATCATACAGCAAAGAAAACGTACATGATGTCTTGAGAGTTTGCAACTGGGGAGCTGAACCAACCTGAAAGGCCAAAAAAGCTTCCCTGAGAAAGTGATACTTTGATAGATGAATGGGAGTTCAGTGGGCAAGGGAACTCTGACCTTCCCAGGCTACCAAGCAGCTGGAAGAGCTTGTAGCTGGAAGAGATATGGCTCATTTGAACAAATAAAATAAGTTCACTGTTAATGGAACAGAGGGAAAAGAGAGGGTGATTGAAATAGAGACTGGAAAAGAAGGTGGTATAAGACCAGAAAGAGCCTTATAGACCCAGAATAAAGATTTTGGTCTTGAACCTGAAAGCAATACAAAGAGATGAAGGTTTGTGTCTCTGTAAAAATACAAAGTCATGACATTAACAGATTTATGTTTTCAAAGATCACTCTGGCTACAATTTTGAGCTCTGTCCTCAACTGTCTGCCTTTTTTGGAGCTCGGAGTTGTTGCTGCAGAGGATTAAAGCAACTTACTCTTCCATCACACTGAATACATCAGAGTACATAATGACTTGTTTTTCACATCTATATTGAATTTAAGGTATTTATTCCCATCTCTCATGCCTAAAGCTGTTTAAATTACCATGGAGATGGTCTGTCTACAGTCATAGCATCACAGCAACTAATCTTAAGTGGCAAGCTTCTCTTGGTGGTGTCTCCCTCTGGAATTTATTAAATGAAATCTACATTTTGCTTTCTAAGAAAAATGCAAACTCATATATTTATTCTGACACCTATCTGATGATTGCATTTAATTACATGTAAGAGTCCCAGTCAATAGACAGGCATTTATATGTATAACAATTTTAAATTGTATTGCTAAGACATTTGCACTGTTTTTGAGATATATCTTAATACATGGAAATAGGAAATAACTAAATATTATGCCATGCTCAGTAACACACTTAAGATATTTTTTCTGAGATAAACGTGATTGTCTGCTTAAGGCATCAATTCAAAGCAATACATCATACTTTTAATATGAACATTACCCAGTTTCTAACCCCTTTGAGCTATTTTATTTCAGTAATTCATGATCACTTTTTCTCAAATCTTGATGAAAGAAAAGCTGAAATTGCATAATTTATGTGACTAGGAAATTAATAAATAAGCTAAGGAAATACATCATCAAAGCACAGTTAATTCTAGAATACTTTCTTCACTGGTCCTCTTCTTATGAGCTGAAGACTTTTACAGTGAAATAAAGCACCAACTGTCCTGTCTGGACAAGTCTTGACAATCTGTCATGTATCTACATCCCCTGATGCCATTTGTCATTTCTCCTCTCAATTTGTAGAAATTCTAAAAATACAAAAAGACTTTCTAAGACTAGTAGCATTAATATCATGAAACAGGCATGCTATTTTTTTTTTTTTTTTTGCGGTACGCGGGCCTCTCACTGTTGTGGCCTCTCTCGTTGCGGAGCACAGGTTCCGGACGCGCAGGCTCAGCAGCCATGGCTCACGGGCCCAGCTGCTCCGCAGCATATGGGATCTTCCCGGACCGGGGCACGAACCCGTGTCCCCTGCATTGGCAGGCGGACTCTCAACCACTGCACCACCAGGGAAGCCCAGCCATGCTATTTTTAAGTTTTGTTTTCTGTTGCTCTTTTCTGGTAAAACTAGCTCCATGCTTCCACCCAGTGAGGTTTCTTCACAAAAGGACTAAAGAAAGAAGAGGAGAAAGAGAAGGAAGGGGAAAAAGAAGAATAAGAAGAGAGCAAGGAGAACAAAGAACAAGGAGGAGGACAAGGAAGATGAAGGGGGAGAAAAAGAAAAAAAGCACTTTTTTCTTTCAAATCTTAGTTGGAAAACCTGAGTGTCTGCCTTTGACCCCAGGGCCATTTCCCCAAGGACAGCAACTGCTGAGCTGTACCCAAAAGTGTCTGACCTCTGTTTAACAGACTGTGATCTTGCTATGGGCAGGAATCCTAGTAATACAAATGTCTGATTAGCAATACCAATCTAATATTGCATTTGACAATATTTCATTCTAATGCAGCAATCTAGAAAGACATGTATTTGAAGCTCCAATTTAATACTGTTTGAAAATACGTTCCGAATGAGGGCATTTTAGTGCCTTCATATTTTAAAATTTCTTTCAGAGGTATTATTTTAGATGGATACAGAAGTATTTTATATAGAAAGATATCTAAAGAAATATAATTTGCATAATTTTCCCCAATAGATGCAGTTTAAGTGAATTTCCAGAACTGGCAAATATGTAAATACCATTGATTCATTTATTCGATAAACATGTATTGAGCATATAACAGTGGTGGGAACTGGAAATATAAGGATGATGAAAAAAATTTGCTGCCCTCACAGAGTTTCCTTTATTGTGAGGAGACAGCATACAAATAAACAAAGAATATAATGTCAGACAGTGGAAAGAGTTGAAGAAAGTTAAAACATGTTAAAGGAATATTATAAATAATTTGGCCAGGGAATGTCTCTGAGCAAGTGACATCTGAGCAAGGAACAAAATGATACAGAGGAATAAGATGTTGTTGAAGAGCATTCCAGAATGAGGCTATACAGTGGGAAATGGCTGTGAGGTGGGCATGTATTCAAATAACATCACAACAGTAAATTGTACTTTTGCCAAGTAAGTATATAAGACCGAAAATTATAAAACATTTTGAAGGCAGTCACTGATTTCTTATAAAACATAGTTCCAATTTAACCAAGCACTTTGAGAACCATCCATATTCTCCTAATTAAAGTAAATAGCAAGAGCTTATTAATAGTTTTATTTCAATTACTTTGAGGTGGTTATGAATTTTCAAGGCCATGTCCCTGGATACACAGACTAAAGTTTTTGTTTTTCTATAACTCACCTTCATCTTCATTTTGAATCAACACTTTTCTTGATGGAAAAGCATAATCTTATTCAATTCCAAGTCAGTTATTTCAGACCCTCTCCCTGAATGACATAAATTCAAGAAGGCTTACACAACACCATGACACAGAGGTAGGAGGTTGGAGGGAGAGGTAGGAAGTAGGAATGTTTTATTTTCTCATCTGTTGAAGTTCAAATTCCTGCTTGGTCTTTTGATATGTTCCTTTTATGACACTGGCAACTGCGGAAGAATTCTGCCTTCTCATTAAGTCAACAGCTGCATAACCCATGGTTGTTTCCTGCTCTGTATCATTGTTATCACTTTAAAGATCCTTTAGGTCCTCATCATTCTCAGATGCAAAAGAAAACAATGGTTGCTTCCCCTGTCCTTTGAGAGTATGTGATGATAAAAGATGCATCCCCAAATCTTGTTTCAGAGGAGGGTTTGGGGCCCAGATGTAGGGAATATGGTCAGCAGACAGTCTCTAGCTGTCAACCCCTTCTCAGTCAGTCTCAGACTCAGTGAGCTGTCCTGCCTGAGGTCACACATATTGCTGGATGGTTTATACCCAGTGAAGAGCAAGGTGGGGAGATAGAGACCCAGCCATTTCAGCCAGTCTAGGAAACTGACTGGCAATTCTTGTTCCAAAGCTTCCCATGAGGTTGGCCAAGGCTGTAACACAGACTTATCCTATCCTATCCTGTTTCTTCCCTCCTTCCTTTCAAAGATTTTAAACCCCTAATAAACATCTTGCACCCCAAACTCTGTCTTACTATCTGCTTCTGGAGCACCTCACTTGTAAAAGGGTTTACATCAATTTGTTGAGCCTACCACACCCTCTTCTGCCCAGGCATCTGATACAATTGTTCCAGTTCTATTTTCCCACACCATGGTTATCAGATGGATGTGCCATTCTGCCACCCAGGCAACCAGGGGGAATGTCTGCTTTAATCTCCCAAACTCAGAGAGGGGGATGATTTTTACCACTCAGCTTAGAACTAACACCAGAATGGGAGGCAAAGCATGAGGGTCCTTCCCAGTGAAATCATTCATTCTCAGCAATTTCTTTCTTCTGCAGCCCTTCTCTCGTGAGACCTCAGAACTGCAACTATAAAAATTGGTTTAGCAAGAATTCTCCCACACATGCATTCAGATTCTGGATCATGGCTTTTTATCTAACTTTAAAAGTAAAAATGTGTACTTTTTCTCTGTTCCAGGACAACTCACCCCCCACCCTCAAATGATGGGTGAATCATGTTTAGCAGCCGGAGTTAAAGGGAAGGGAGAAGGTCACAGAGTAAAAGTAAATTCACAATAAAAGAAACATACGTTTCCAGTGAGATCCAACCTCCATCTCTCTGGGGCAGTCACAGGACACACACCTAACCAGTCTAAGCCCTTCCCTGGGCTTCTTAATAACTGGAACAGAATGTGGGACAGAGTTTTAATACCTAATGACTAAGCTGCAAGAAGTCCTAGATACTGCTAGGCGTCATGTACACCCCTCCCCTGCTCCTGGGCATAGAAAACTCACCTGCATGCCAAAACGCAGAGGAAAGGCAAGATAAAAGATCTAGGAGATCAGACAAAACCATCCTGATGACATTCAATCCCCTGAATCAGTACCTATGGACCCCAGAATTATCCTATTCCTGCTTTCCTGAAGCTGATGTTTGGCTACACCTTGGACTCTAAAACCTCTCTCAGAATCCTTCCAATATTTTTTTCCATAAGTTGGTATAAGCTGGGGTTCATTATATGGAAACAAAATAATACATCTTACAAAAATCATTGGAACATTTGAATGTCCAGTGGTGACTTTTGGCCTGTGAAATGTACCCACTTACACACACACATACACACATACACACATACACACACACACACACACACACACACACAGAAGATTCTAGGCCAAGGAATAACCTGATCTCTGAATGACAACTTAACTTAATACACTCACATACTCCCAACTCAAAAAATTTATTTCCACCTGTTAATCCTGGGCTATTTGTGTCAGTATCGTTTGCTTATAAGAGCTGAGAAAGATGTACTTGATTTTTCTAGTGTTGAGTGTCATATGTATTGATACTTCCTTAAGGGAGTCCAAACATTTCTGGAAAAAATTAGTTTTCTAGTAATGCACTTACCAATGAGAGCATTCAATGATTGCAAAAATCGTTGGTTCTTAATATTGGTTCTTATTTTCCATCTTTGACATCACCTAGTCATTTTCACACATCCCCTGAAGAAGAATTCATCATTTCAATGATTCCTGATAGCATAATATATTCTCCAGTGTCTGTAATTCAAATTTCACTTTGAAAACTTTCTCAGCTGCTTGTGCTTGAGATTGACAGACCTAAATGACCGTGGCTGCTGTAGAAGCCCAGAAGAGCTCTAAATTTTGGCTCTTATTCCTATGCATGCGATTCTTAAAGGAGCTCTGTCCAACAGAACACAACTGTTCACTCCTTGTGGATCACAAAACCTCAAGAACCACATTTAAGGTGAGATGTCTTTACTAAGAGAGTGGGTATGTCACAATATAACAAATGCAACCAACTGCCACAACTTAACATTCCATGAATTGTGTAGTTAAGTGGTGACAAAGATGGTATTTGCTGTTCTTTGTGTATCTCAACTGCAAGACTATTGATAAACCTAGACATCTAACCTAAAACCTAGATATTTAAGCCAGGTATCTAACCTAAAAATAAGAATACCTGACTGTGCTGGAACTGTCAGTCCCTAAAAATAGACTTTGCCCTATTTTTGAATGAGGAATTCACCATCACTCAGCCTACCTTGAACCTCATCTTCCTCACCTGCCAGCAACACAGACTGATCTAGTTGCCTAATTGATTCGCTGATATCCGCATGAACTCCTATTTGCACCCATAAACATATTCCATTACTGGTATTCTTCAGTATGTGCATTCTGTCTATAGGTCCTTTCCATGAAGGTCCATGGACACCTTTTCTGATGATGCCACAGCCTTACCTGGAGCCATAACACACTCCACAGTATCTGTCTGGACTTTCCTTCACCCATATTTGCCATCTGGTAATTCAATAAGTACTAATGGTGATGTCCATACCTGGGGGAAAGACTACCCTGAAAAATTCCAAAGCTTTTCCTACTCTTCATGCCAACATACATGGCTCAACCACAGGGGAATACATTAGTGAACTTAATTGCCTTTGTGCCAGCATCATCATCAAGGACTCTTTCCACAAAATGACCCATTTGATATCCTGCTTGAAATCAGTCACCATAGTCAAAATGTTCTCTAGTTGGTATGATAGATCTGAATACACAGCCTCACAAAGTAGATATTTAGGATTACAGGAATGGTCATTTTCTATTTGTGACATGCTCTCATAAATAAAACCAAATTAAAGCTTCCTTATAACACCATAATGCCAATAATTTCTACCCAGGACTAGGCACATAAATAATAGCTATTGAAAATGATAATAACCATGACAGTTATAGTTTGAAATATTCAGCATATATTTCCTAATTGCCTACAATATATCATGCTAGAATATAGAGAATCAATAATGACGAAATAATTTGGATGTCTACTGTCATGGAATTTAGAGACTAGCAAAAATGACCAATGAACAGTCAAGTACAAATAAATGTTTTTTAGTGACATAATAGAGGAAATAAGAAGTACAGGATGCTATAAGAGCACGTAATGGAAATGAATTGTGGGGAGGGAGGGTCAAGAGAAGCTCCTTGGAGGAAGTGGTACTTAAATTCAATCCTGAAAAATTAGACAATTATCAGAGGAGTTGAGGTGAAGGGGAGAGAAGAGAAAGAATCTGTGTTCCAAGCAGAGGGATCAGTGTGATAAAAAGGCTGGATGTGAAAAACAAAACAACAAACTTGGAGAACTTAAGGAAATTCATTCTAGTGGCACAAAAAAAAATGCACTAGAAGGAAAGAACTGGATGGGCAAGTACAGGGCAGATAATGAAATTCATTTAGTAAAAGACATGCTCAGAGAATTAGAATTTATGCCAAGAGCAATGGGAAATCACTAAAGAGTTTTTATACAATGGTATAATAAGATTTGTGATTTAGAAAGGATGGCATGGATACAATGTGGAAAATGTCCTATAAGGACACAGAACTATCCTCATCACTGCCATAATAAACTCTACTGCTTTTTGAATCCACTTTCTACTGCCCATTAATGTAAATGCATTTCTTGCAATATGGTAAAGTAGAAAATCTAAAAGCCCTCAAACTACAAAACCCATAAGACATTGAATAGATATAAAAAACATTTTTAAATACATAGTAGGTCAGAAGAAAATATCAACATTTCAAGGAAATTTGAAAAAATGAGTAATTCAAACATGAAGAGTAAACTAAAATTCAAAACTATAAACACCAAGTTGGTACTGTGCATGGGTAGAATGTACTGCTGCTCTAACCAAGAGCCTTATGGATTACCTGCCTTGAGCCCTTGCCCCTCCCCTATAAAACTAGTATCCTCACAGGGGGCACCTTCATGCAAAATGAAAAGCTATAAAAATGCTCCCATGAGAGGAAAATGAAAAGGTAGCATATCTGTTCTCCTAGTCTGGTTCTGTAAGAGAGAGGAAAAGAAATCTGTGCTAAGAATTTGTGATCACAGGCCTGACCTCAGTCCAAGTTTGGTGTTTGAATACCCAACACTCGCTGAATCCAAATCTCCAAAGCTTGAAATTAATATAAAATTTTGCCCAGTGGCTGATAAATTTTTAAGACTCTTGGTAGAATTAAATGCAAAAGTCATTCTTAAAGGATACACCCCAAGGCCGGGCAATAGACGATTGCCTGCGAAGGATGAGCAGTCCAAAATTAGAAAGCACACAAGGAAACTATCCATTGAGAGCAAAAATCAGCAGATACTATAAACAGCAGGTAAGACCCCCAAGACTTCAGATAATAGAACAATCTTATATAAAATACTAAGTGTATTTAAATGATTAAGTGTATATAGAAGGGAATAGAAAACCTAAATAAAAATTACATACAATCAGAAAAATCCAAGCAGATATGGAAAAGAGCCAAATATACGTTTTATTTATTTATTTTATTCAAACAAAGTTACAAAAATATAATCATCCTTATCAGTTCACTCAGTCCCATATAATTAATTTTTTTTCACCTTGATCTTTTGTTAGCACTTTTATGAATTCATAAGTTTTCCATTAGAGTTCTGAAAATGCTTATTCATTCAGTTCAGCAATATAGTCAGTTACCAGAAACCTGTACTTGTCAGAGTCTTTTCCATGAATTCCTTGAAGATGAAACCCTTTTATAGGAACATTATTGCAAAAGCATCAGAGTACACCCAGAACTGTCTGTAAATGACAAAAGACATAAAAATGACCACGGTTAAAGATTTGATGAAAGTTCATAATAATGCAATTGACAAAGAAATTTAGTTATTTCTGAGATATACATTTTAAAATAATAACTAGAATTATGACTTATTATAACAGAACATACAAGATTTTTAGGAATTTCATGTAATGTCTGAAACATTTATATTAACATATTTCCATACAACTAACCCAAAGAAAGTTTAGTATTAGTTTTTAATTTTTTAATTTTTTAATTTAATTTTATTTATTTTTTTATAAGCAGGTTCTTATTAGTCACCAATTTTATACACTTCAGTGTATACATGTCAATCCCAATTCATCACACCACCATCCCCACCCCTACTTTCCCCCCTTGGTGTCCATATGTTTGTTCTCTACATCTGTGTCTCAACTTCTGCCCTGCAAACCAGTTCATCTGTACCATTTTTCTAGATTCCACATACATGCGTTAATATACGATATTTGTTTTTCTCTTTCTGACTTACTTCATTCTGTGTGACAGTCTCTAGATCCATCCACATCTCAACAAATGACCCAATTTCCTTCCTCTTTATGGCTGAGTAATATTCCATCGTATATATGTACCACAACTTCTTTATACATTAGTCTGTCAGTGGGCATTTAGGTTGCTTCCATGACCTGGCTATTGTAAATAGTGCTGCAATGAACATTGGGGTGCATGTGTCTTTTTGAATTATGGTTTTCTCTGGGTATATGCCCAGTAGTGGGATTGCTGGGTCATATGGTAATTCTATTTTTAGTTTTTGAAGGAACCTCTATACTGTTCTCCATAGTGGCTGTATCAATTTACAGTCCCACCAACAGTGCAAGAGGGTTCCCTTTTCTCCACACCCTCTCCAGCATTCCTTTTTGGTAGATTTTCTGATGATGCCCATTCTAACTGGTGTGAGGTGATGCCTCACTGTAGTTTTGATTTGCATTTCTCTAATAGTTAGTGATGTTGAGCTGCTTTTCATGTGCTTCTTGGCCATCTGTATGTCTTCTTTGGAGAAATGTCTATTTAGGTCTTCTGCCCATTTTTGGATTGGGTTGTTTGTTTGTTTAATATTGAGCTGCATGAGCTGTTTATATATTTTGGAGATTAATCCTTTGTCTGTTGATTCATTTGCAAATATTTTCTCCCATTATGAGGGTTGCCTTTTCGTCTTGTTTATGGTTTCCTTTGCTGTGCAAAAGCTTTTAAGTTTCAATAAGTCCCATTTGTTTATTTTTGTTTTTATTTCCATTACTGTAGGAGGTGGATCAAAAAAGATCTTCGCGTACTTCCAAAAAAAAAAAAAAAAAGACCTTGCTGTGATTTATGTCAAAGAGTGTTCTTCCTATGTTTTCCTCTAAGAGTTTTATAGTGTCCAGTCTTACTTTTAGGTCTCCCACCTCCATTTTTTTCCCTCAAGACTGCTTTGGCTATTCAGGGGTCTTTTGTGTCTCCATACAAATTTTAAGATATTTTGTTCTAGTTCTGTAAAAAGTGCCATTGGTAAGTTGATAGGGATTGCATTGAATCTGTAGATTGCTTTGGGTAGTACAGTCATTTTCACAATACTGATTCTTCCAATCCAAGAACATGGTATATCTCTCCATCTGTTGGTATCATGTTTAATTACTTTCATCAGTGTCTTATAGTTTTCTGCATACAGGTCTTTTGTCTCCCTAGGTAGGTTTATTCCTAGGTATTTTATTCTTTTTGTTGCAATGGTAAATGGGAGTGTTTCCTTAATTTCTCTTTCAGATTTTTCATCATTAGTGTATAGGAGTGCAAGAGATTTCTGTGCATTAATTTTGTATCCTGAAACGTTACCAAATTCATTGATTAGCTCTAGTAGTTTTCTGCTAGCATGTTCAGGATTCTCTATGTATAGTATCATGTCATCTGCAAACAGTGACAGTTTTAATTCTTCTTTTCCAATTTGGATTCCTTTTATCTCTTTTTCTTCTCTGATTGCCGTGGCTAGGACTTCCAAAACAATGTTGAATAATAGTGGTGAGTGGACATCCTTATCTTGTTCCTGATCTTAGAGGAAATGCTTTCAGTTTTTCACCATTGAGAATGATGTTTGCTGTGGGTTTGTTGTATATGGCCTTTATTATGTTGAGGTATGTTCCGTCTATGCCCACTTTCTAGAGAGTTTCTATCATAAACGGGTGTTGAATTTTGTCAAAAGCTTTTTCTGCATCTATTGAGATGATCATATGGTTTTTATTCTTCAATTTGTTAATATGGTGTATCATATTGATTGATTTGTGTATCTTGCGTATCTTGAAGAATTTTTGCATCCCTTGATCATGGTGTATGACCTTTTAATGTGTTGTTGGATTCTGTTTGCTAGTATTTTGTTGAGGATTTTTGCATCTATATTCATCAGTGATATTGGTCTGTAATTTTCTTTTTTGTAGTATCTTTGTCTGGTTTTCGTATCAGGGTAATGGTGACCTCATAGAATGAGTTTGGGAGTGTTCCTTCCTCTGCAATTTTTTGGAAGAGTTTGAGAAGGATGGGTGTTAGCTCTTCTCTAAATGTTTGATAGAATTGACCTGTGAAGCCATCTGGTCCCGGATTTCTGTTTGTTGGAAGATTTTTAATCACAGTTTCATTTTCATTACTTGTGATTTGTCTGTTCATATTTTCTGTTTCTTCCTGGTTCAGTCTTGGAAGGTTATACCTTTCTAAGAATTTGTCCATTTCTTCCACGTTGTCCATTTTATTGGCATAGAGTTGCTTGTAGTAGTCTCTTAGGATGCTTTGTATTTTTGTGGTGTCTGTTGTAACTTCTCCTTTTTCATTTCTAATTTTATTGATTTGAGTCCTCTCCCTCTTTTTCTTGATGAGTCTGCCTAATGGTTTATCAATTTTGTTTATCTTCTCAAAAAAACAGCTTTTAGTTTTATTGATCTTTGCTATCATTTTCTTTGTTTCAATTTCATTTATTTCTGCTCTGATCTTTATGATTTCTTTCCTTCTGCTAACTTTGGGTTTTTTTTGTTCTTCTTTCTGTAGTTCCTTTAGGTGTAAGGTTAGATTGTTTATTTGAGATTTTTCTTGTTTCTTGAGGTAGGGTTGTATAGCTCTAAACTTCCCTCTTGGAACTGCTTTTGCTGCATCCCATAGGTTTTGGATCGTCGTGTTTTCATTGTCATTTGTCTCTAGGTATTTTTTGATTTCCTCTTTGATTTCTTCAGTGATCTCTTGGTTATTTAGTAACGTATTGTTTAGCTTCCATATATTCTGTTTTTTACGTTTTTTTTCCCTGTAATTCATTTCTAATCTCATAGTGTTGTGGTCAGAAAAGATGCTTGATATGATTTCAATTTTCTTAAATTTACTGAGGCTTGATTTGTGACCCAAGATGTGATCTATCCTGGAGAATGTTCCATGCACACTTGAGAAGAAAGTGTAATCTGCTGTTTTTGGATGGAATGTCCTATTAATACCAATTAAATCTATTTGGTCTATTATGTCATTTAAAGCTTGTGTTTCCTTATTAATGTTCTCTTTGGATGATCTGTCCATTGCTGTAAGTGAGGTGTTAAAGTCCCCCACTATTATTGTGTTACTGTTGATTTCCTCTTTTGTAGCTGTCATGTTATGTATACATATGCCTTATGTATTGAGGTGCTCCTATGTTGGGTGCATATATATTTATAATTGTTATATCTTCTTCTTGGATTGATCCCTTGATCATTATGTAGTGTCCTTTCTTGTCTCTTGTAACATTCTTTATTTTAAAGTCTGTTTTATCTGATATGAGTATTGCTACTCCAGCTTTCTTTTGATTTCCATTTGCATGGAATATCTTTTTCCATCCCCTCACTTTCAGTCTGTATGTGTCCCTAGGTCTGAAGTGGGTCTCTTGTAGACAGCATATATATGGGTCTTGTTTTTGTATCCATTCAGCAAGCCTGTGTCTTTTGATTGGAGCATTTAATCCATTCACGTTTAAGGTAATTATCAATATGTATTTTCCTATGACCATTTTCTTAATTGTTTTGGGTTTGTTTTTGTAGGTCCTTTTCTTCCCTTGTGTTTCCCACTTAGAGAAGTTCCTTTAGCATTTGTTGTAGAGCTGGTTTGGTGGTGCTGAATTCTCTTAGCTTTTGCTTGTCTGTAAAGCTTTTGATTTCTCCATCGAATCTGAATGAGTTCCTTGCTGGGTAGAGTAATCTTGGTTGTAGGTTCTTCCCTTTCATCACTTTAAGTATATCATGCCACTCCCTTCTGGCTTGTAGAGTTTCTGCTGAGAATTCAGCTATTAACCTTATGGGAGTTCCCTTGTATATTATTTGTTGTTTTTCCCTTGCTGCTTTCAATAATTTTTCTTTGTCTTCAATTTTTGCCAGTTTGATTACTATGTGTCTCTGTGTGTTTCTCCTTGGGTTTATCTTGTATGAGACTCTCTGCATTTCCTGGACTTGGGTGGGTATTTCCTTTCCCATGTTAGGGAAGTTTTCGACTATAATCTCTTCAAATATTTTCTCAGGTCCTTTCTCTCTTCTACTTCTGGGACCTCTATAATGCGAATGTTGTTGCGTTTAAAGTTGTCCCAGAATTCTCTTAGGCTGTCTTCATTTCTTTTCATTCTTTTTTCTTTATTCTGTACCACAGCAATGAATTCCACCATTCTGTCTTCCAGGTTACTTACCTGTTCTACTGCCTCAGTTATTCTGCTATTTATTCCTTCTAGTGTAGTTTTCATTTCAGTTATTGTATTGTTCATCTCTGTTTGTTTGTCTTTTAATTCTTCTAGGTCTTTGTTAAACATTTCTTGCATCTTCTCGATCTTTGCCTCCATTCTTTTTCCGATGTTCTGGATCATCTTCACTACCATTATTCTGAATTCTTGTTCTGTAAAGTTACCTATCTCCACTTCATTTAGTTGTTTTTATGGGGTTTTATCTTGTTCCTTCAACTGGTACATAGCCCTCTGCCTTTTCATCTTGTCAGTCTTTCTGTGAATGTGGTTTTTGTTCCACAGGCTGCAGGATTGTAGTTCTTCTTGCTTCTGCTGTCTGCCCTCTCCATATATAAGCTTTAGAAATTCAAATTTTAATCGAGAGTAAAAATGAAAGTTAAATGAAGCTGAAAACATGATTAATGAATTGTTAATGCTGAGAAAATTACCAAGAAAGCAATGATTATAAATAAGAATAATGTTAATTTAGGGGATATAAAGTCAGGGTGGAAGTAAAAACATTTGATCACAATAACATGAAAGACATGATGGGAGTTAATAAAGAGAAAACATTCTAAATCAGTTACATTCTTTGGGGAAATGCAGAAATTTGGATCTCTTTAAGCTTGTTTAAATATATATGTTAACGTTTTAAGGGTAACATTTAAACGAAATAAATAATCTCATTTCACTGGAAGTACATAATTTTCAAATGAATAGGAAGATTAAAAGACTTAAGGCAATCTCTGTCAATCCAATAGAACACATAAGGAAAATGTAAGCACAGGAAAAAATAACATAAAATAAAATGGTCAAAATAAATGAAAATAACAATTACAATACACATAAATGTAATTTTTATTTATTTATTTATTTTTTGCGGTACATGGGCCTCTCACTGCTGTGGCCTCTCCCGTTGCAGAGCACAGGCTCTGGACGCGCAGGCTCAGCAGCCCTGGCTCACGGGCCCAGCCGCTCCGCGGCATGTGGAATCTTCCCGGACAGGGGCATGAACCCATGTCCCCTGCATCGGTAGGCGGACTCTCAACCACTGCACCACCAGGGAAGCCCATAAATGTAATTTTTAAATCTCTAAAACATATGGGCCCCCCAAAAATGCAGATGAAAGGATAAAGGAAAAAAGGACAGCAGATGCTGTCAAATAAAAATAAGAAATACTAATAAAAAGAAAAATAGCATAAAACAGAACAGAATTTATGGACAAAAGAAAAAATATGTAGAAGTGTTATCAGGCATAAGGAGTGATTGAATGATAAAAAGAAGGATTTTGACAGGAAGATGTTACAGTTATAAACTAAACTATATGTGTGTACCTAATAACATAACTTCAAAGCATTCTCAGTTCTTATTTAATTGACATAGCAAACTCATAAACTGGCTATTGTTAGTGTGTACATTTTACAGACGGAGAAACTTAGACACAAAGAGGTAAATAATTTGCCCAGACTCACACATCTAGTACACGATAGAGCTGGGACATACCCATTTGTACCACAGTCATTCGAGATTCAAAAGGTCATAAAAAAAAAATAGAGTGGAAAGCAACTCTCACAATTTATGATAAAAACAACAAATTCTTCTTTGATATTTTAGACAAAAAGTAGAAAATGAACATATGTTTCCTGGTTATCAAGCTACAGACTGACCTGAGCGTTTTCATGGAGTCCTTCCTCTCAGCTCCTATAGCACTATGTCCACTCCTCTGGCACCTTACTGTTGCCTCATACGGTTAATCGCCTTAAATATATTACAAGGTCTTTGAGTTTAGAAGCCATGGCTTAGAGTTCTTTGTTGCATCCAGAGTACCTTATAGAATATATTATACATAAACTATATATACATCTTTCAGCCAGTGTCTGACAAACAGCAGGTAATCAATAAATGTTAGCTCTCTGCACCTCAAAATGGGGTGGCATGAATGAGTTTCATAAGTCAGGCAGACAGGTTTGAATACCACCTCTGCTACTACTTAGCTCTGTGACATAGGTCAGTTTTCTCAATTTCTTTGAAATGTGGTTATCTCATCCGTTAAGAGTCACACAGTATATCCACCTTAGTGCTATAAGCATTAGTGAGAATAGTGTGTGAATAGACACTGATACATTGTAGGAGCTCAGTAAATATTACTTATACTCTCCCTCCATTAGAAAACTGATTTTATACGGTCTCCATCCTAGAGGTTTGTATTAGGCTTCTCCAGAGAAACAGAACCAATAGAGGCTGAGAAGTCCCACAATCTGCCCTGCAAACTGGAGAGCCAGGAGGCCAGTGGCATAATTCAGTGGCCTGAGAGCCAGAGAGCTGATTGTATAGATTCCAGGTCTAAAGCCTTGAGAATCCAGAGCACTAAGGGCAGGAGAAGATCAATGTTCCAGGCAGACAAAAACTGAATTCAACCTTCCTCTGCCTCTTTTTTTTTTTTTTTTTGCGGTATGCGGGCCTCTCACTGTTGTGGCCTTTCCCATTGCGGAGCACAGGCTCTGGACATGCAGGCTCAGCAGCCCTGGCTCACGGGCCCAGCCACTCCGTGACATGTGGAATCTTCCCGGACCGGGGCACGAACCCGTGTCCCCTGCATCTGCAGACTGACTCTCAACCATTGCGCCACCAGGGAAGCCCTCTTTTTTTTTTTTTTTTAAGTTAATTAATTAGGTTGCTCCAGGTCTTAGTTGTGGCTCACAGGCTCCTTAGTTGCTGCTTGCCAGCTCCTTACTTGTGGCACATGGGCTCCTTAGTTGTGGCATGCGAACTCTTAGTTGCAGCATGCATGTGGGATCTAGTTCCCTGACCAGGGATCGAACCTGGGCCCCCTTCATTGGGAGCATGGAGTCTTAACCACTGCACTACCGGGGAAGTCCCAGAATTCAATTCAAGCCCTCAGTGGATTGGAGGATGCCCACCCCCATTGGGAAGGGCCATCTGCTTTACTCAGTTCACCAATTCAAACGCTAATCTCTTCCAGCAACGTCCTCACAGACACACCCAGAAATAAGGTTTAACCAGCTATCTGGACATCCCATGGCCCAGTCATGTTGACACGTAAAATTAATCATCACACTTTATTACAGACATTAGGTCCAGAGTCAACAAGAGAATTGCTCTTGTATCTTCCTGAGTATGAAATGTGAAACACAGATCTCATCAACAGCGCAATCTCAAAATATCAGCAGTAGTCCATTAACACCAAACGATTTTTTGAAACACAATTTTAATGGACAGGATCTAAATTCAGAATGGATGAACATAGTTATTGTGACCACTACCTTTTAGCAAACTGAAGCTACTTAGACAATAATAAGCAGCTCACACAGAAAAGAAGTGCTTCAGAAACATTAGAGGAATGAGATGACAGAGAATGACTAAAAGGTAGAGAATAATGCAGCCAGATGAAAAGTCCAGCACCAGCAAGTTCACCCTAGTGTGCTGCAATCAGGAACAGAGTTTTCTGTGTGAGGTGAGTGTATTTTAATTAGGTACATTTAGGCAGATAGTGCATATAAAGTTGGGTTGTTGACACTACGAATTCTACAAATAGCAACCTGTTTGAATAATAAGGAAAAAATGTGCATATTTTCAAACTGCATTTCTCTAGATTGGACCTCCCACAGCAAGACCACAGATTTACAGGTTTTATTCTGAAAGAATGAACTATCCTTATAATAAAAGAGAAGGGTCCTCAGGCCCTGAGCCTTCTGACCTCTACCTTCAGTCAGATCCAAGGAGTAAACCAAAATTGGGGGAAGCTTATCAACTGTTATGAAACATAGAACTTAATCTATTTTATGAAATTTCTTTGTACTAGTGTTTGTGTCTGATACATCTTTACTGCCAGCACCTGGCATCATATGTAGTAGGATTTTTACTTCAGTATATTACTGAATTAGCCTAATTATGTTAAAAATAAACATCTATACTCAAACCATTTGAAACTCAAGTCAAACGTTGAAACTCATGCTCAACAAAGGATAAAAAATTTTGAACCCATCAAGCCAGTTGGTAATCAGCCTGTCTCAACATTTCTCTTTGGTGTCTGTAAATTCTATTTTTCTCTGATTGATCACAGATTCCAATCCTCCCTCTTTAAATATACTTCCACCAAAGTATAAGAAAAATATATTTACTCATGGAACTCCTGGCTTGACGGTACTTGGAAATCTCTCTCCTAGAACCCAATAATAAGGCATTTTGTTGTTCACAACTTGCAAATGTTGCTATGCAACCACATCGAGGGAAAGCGGGGTTTCAAGCCATAGGATATAGGCACACGAATTGAGGTGTTAGAATAAAATTAGTTGAATGTGTATATGTGTGTGCAGGCAAATACTGCACCAGGGCTTCCCTGGTGGCGCAGAGGTTGAGAGTCCGCCTGCCGATGCAGGGGACACGGGTTCGTGCCCCGGTCCGGGAGGATCCCACATGCCGCGGAGTGGCTGGGCCTGTGAGCCATGGCCGCTGAGCCTGCGCATCCGGAGCCTGTGCTCCGCCACAGGAGGTGCCACAGCAGTGAGAGGCCCGCGTACAGCAAAAAAAAAAAAAAAAAAAAATTATCAAACAGTAATAAGCTGTAAGTATAAAGCGGTTTTTCTGTGAGGAAACAAAATGAGCCAGAAGAAGCAGATTTTCTAGTTAGAAGCTTATAAAGTTCTTACAGTTAATTAGGCCTATCTTTTAATTTGATCACTCAAAGTGCAGCATAGGCGTAAGGCGAAAAAGAAAAGAACAGTGGGTGGACACTTAGCAACTAAATTGGGCAGGCAGCACACACCAATATAACTCTTTTTTTTCTTCTTCCATTGTGGGTAGGAAGAGTGTAAGAATATATAGAACCAGAATTTTTACTAAACCATGTGTGACAGTCATTGTAACAAGATGGAATTCATGATATTCAGAACCTCACACTTTTAGGCAAGCAAAATTTAAGGATACACTTAGAAATATGTGTGAACAGGGCCTACATGATCTGTAAAGGCAAAAGCAAAACGGAGGAGTTCAAATGCAAGTTTTCTTCTCCTACCGAAATAGATTCCCCCAAACACCCCAAAGCTTTATGTGCTGAAAAAGTTCTTTTAAAATTTTTCTCACTTGGGAAAATAGTAGTATAAATGAAATTGTTTTCCTAGAATCTGGTTGAGCAATTGCACTGCCTTTATCCTTGCCCTTCAGCTAAAGACCACCAGAAACACATCTATAATTGAACAAGTTGGGTTGATTATTCACTGAAGCAAAGAAGGAAGCTTCATGGGGAACTGTGGATCACCTCAGTAAGGGGGTGTTAGAATGTATTAGAGGGTTTGGGCTTTGGCTGGGAGCTTTTGAGGAGAGTCTAAGAAAGCAGGGCTTCACTCTAGATGCTATCAGAAAGCAGGGATGTTTCTGTGGTTGGGTACCGCAATAAAGCTCATCTATATGGACAGCCCACCAAAGTAAGGCTAAAGCTGTAATTGGTAATGAAGTAGCAGCCCTCATGTTAGCAAGGAGAGGGGGATGCTTGCCATTTTGTGGATAGCACAGTGACCTTGTTTTCGTATGTGCTTAAAAAGTTATGAGGTGTCCTTGTTTTGTCTCACTCTGTCATGGTCTCAGAGTGGCCTTGTCTGATGTTGGTGTTTTATTGTTTCTGTGCAACGGGAGAACCACTAGCTGTAAGTACCAGGCCAGCACCAAATAACTCTGAAGCCTAGAGCTGTGTCACAACAGTTCCCCAATGTCAAGGGCTACTTTTTTCTTTCTCACCTCTGAATGCTTTTGGAATAATAAATCTTTTACTTATTGTGAAATTAGAATGTACATATGAACTAGGCTTGAGATCTTTGGGTACCATGTTGGATTTACCATATGAAGCAAAAGATTTACCACCACACATTATATGATCTTCTTTCGTTCACATTATCATAGATCTGTTTTCTCTGGAAATCAACACAATCCCCTCTGCTCAGTAACTAGGCTGCCTATAAATATAAGTGACAAGCATACCCCTACTGATTAAATTACTACAACAGTCAACATTTATGTAGTCCTTATTTACAGAAGAGCTTTATATCATCTTTTCTGTTATTCCTCACAAAAAGAAGACTATGGATGACCTAAAGAGAGCAGATGGCTTTCCAAAAGGCACAGATTAGTGGGACTGAAACATGAAGTCGTATTCTGAACTGAGAATCCATTCTTAGTATGTTCACCCTTAAATTTGTATAAACTAATGTTATACAGCATGGTGGCTGAGAGAGCAGCTCTGAGACCAGGCCACCTCCATGTGTTTTCTTTTCTGCCACTCACTACCTTTGTGACCTTGAGAAAGTTGTTCCACCTCTCGGTGCCTCAGTTTTCATGTAGTATGAGCTAGATACTAAGAAAAGAGAATTTTTATAGTATCTAGCTCACAGGTTTGTTTCAAAGATTAAATAAGTCAGTATGTGAAATGAGTTGAGAACAGTGCAGACTCATCATTGGCATTTATTAAGTGTTAGCTATGGTTCCAGTACCTCAGCATGTGACTTTATTGAAGATTTGGCCATTAAAGAGTTAATTAAGTTAAAATGAGGCCATTAGGGTGAACCCTAATCCAATCTGAATGGAGCCCTTATAAGAAGAGGAAATTTGGACACATAGAGAAACACCAGGGCTGCATGTGCCCAGAGAAAAAACTATGTGAGGATACAGCCAGAAGGTGGCCATCTGCAAGGCAAGCAGTGAGGTCTCAGAAGACACCAAACCTGCTGACACCTTGGTCTTGGGCTCCCAGCCTCTAGAACTTGAGAAAATAAATTTCTGTTGTTTAAGCCACCCAGGCTGTGGTATTTTGCTATGGCAGCCCTAGCAAACTAATGCAGACACATTTGTAAATGTTAGCCATTACTAATGGTTGAACAATCCCAACAAATCTGTTTCCAGCTCTTAAAATTTGTACATAAAGATATTGATGAGATACTGAAAGAGAACACAAAATTACTCTTTCCAATTTTTAAGAGCTGATATCTTCTCTTAGATTTTTTAACTGTTGATTTCTTTCAAGCTTCTCATAAAGATCTCTTTCCTCCTGTCCTCACAGATTCCACCTTATATATACCTGTATATAAAAGTATACATTTATTGCTTCATGCATTTACATTAGTATATGATATAATCCACATAGTGAAGATAAAAGGAGAGCAGTTAAAGAGGAATAGAAGGATGATAAAGCCATAAATAAGTCTGTAACTAAGCTATAAATGAAAGGTAGACCATGACCAGTCACCAGGAAAAGATTCCTTCTGTTAGCGCTTTTGTTTTGGAAATTAGCAAGACCCAGTAAAGAGATTTTTACAATCCACAGCCACATACCTTCCAGCCTCTGCTGGAAGAGACACTTACGTCTACTCTGGACATAGAAAGTTAATCCATGCAGATACTGGGAATGCTCAACCAGTTCTGACAATCAAAATGTTCTTCCAGTATTGGCATATCTGAGAACAGTTACTTCCAATGAAGCCTCTCAGCCAGGCAATCCTAGGTCACCTAAAACAAGGCCAGCTTCTTCACATGTCTGCAAATCTCTCTTTATCCCTTATTTTTCTTTGCTAATCTTCTGTTCCTTCTTCCCTCAAGCTGTTGACTCCACTATTTCCACTGTACATTCTAGCACCTCGCTCCATTACTATTTAGCGGGAAAAAAAGAACTTGGAGTCAGAAGAACCAAGTTTGAGAACTGGCAGCTGTGTGAAATCACCTAAGCTAATTATTCCTTCTATTTCTCTGCTTATTCCTCTGTAAACTCAGGGAGCACTGGCCAGGAAATAAATTAAGAAAAGAAGTATATTGTATGGAAAAAATATAAAAATAATAAATATTGTATAGAAAAACATACATTAAATATATTGTATACAAAAATGTAAATGTTATATATAGTACAAATATATATATATGTTTAGGAAAATATAAATTGTATATATTACATTAAAAAGGCATCAAGTCATTAATTTCATATTTTCATCAGAATCTATGTAAATTATCAGAGATAGAAAAGAGAAAACAAAGAAAGAATATGGATAGACCATGGAATACTGTGGATTCTTTTACTTACGAGAGTAAGGGTAGCCAAAAACAACAAGGAAACCAATCAAGTTGAGTTAAATGTCTCTTGCAAAATTGCAACGTACAAAAAAGCCTCTCCTGGTTGTCCTGGCAATAGACACCAACCCCACTCCTACTTATGGCAATAGCATTAAAATAAGAAAAAGCACAAGTAAATAGAGCAAGCATTAATTAGAAGTAGATCCATAAAAGGATAATGAAAGAACTGGGGAGGAGTGTGAGAAAGATTGTATCACCAAGACTGATGTCATTATGGGGGAGAATATGACCCATGTATAAATGGACTAACTTGAACCTGTGAACTTGAGAAACCATCTGGACCTATTCCTTCTCTCACTGTTATTTAGGCTAGGCTGCTGAAATAAAGAGAATTAACAATAATTGAGTAGCTTTAAGAAGACAAAAGTGTATTTCTCTCATCTGATAGTCTGAAAGGAGCAGTCCAGGTCAAAAGGCTGCTTTGCTCCATATGGTCATTCAGAAACCCAGGATCCTTCCTTCATGTTCGTCCACCATTCCTCAGTGCCTGGTCTTGAGCTTGGGAGGGAGACGAGATGGCAGAGTAGAAGGATCTTGAGCTCACCTCCTCTCATGAGCACACCAAAATCACAACTAACTGCTCAACAAACATGGATTAAAAAAAGACTGGAATCTACCAAAAAAAGATACTCTACATCCAAAGACATAAAGAAGAAACCTTCGTGCCTGGTCTTTATCATATGATTAAAGTCAGGTCACTGTCACATTAAGATTACATTTGGCTAATAGGCAGAAGAGATTGTAGTGGGACATACCCTAGACTAGGTCCAGAAGTGACACACATCACTTCCATTCACATATTTTTAGAGAAAATTTAGTCACATGACCATACCTAACTTGGAAATAGAACTAGCTGTGGGGTTTGGGGGGTCTAGGGGAGTTGAGAATGGAATCTGCCTCAATATCAAGGCAACAAAATCATGCTAAAATAACTAGAAAGAAAGATAAATGGGAATTAAAGATGTGCATCTATCTAACTTGGATTTTTTTGTGTCTTTTTCTCACTGAATAAAAGTAGGTATAATAGAAAAATGTCTACCAATAGCTAATTCACATAAAAATTCTCAGAATTTTCTAAAAACAGTATAAAGCATATTCAAATTCTTTAGGGGAAAATGTGTTATAAAGTGTAAATCATCACCACATGTTGTTTGGGATATTTAATTGAAACAAATTTTGTAATTATTTTATCTTTTCTAATCATGTAAAAATGTAATTCAAAATCTGTTTTATGCAATTCCAAATCACTTTAAATCGTGTTCTCATTTTACATATTACAATAGCAGGAACCCAAAAGAAAACTTTTCATTTAATAAATGCAATTCAATATTATATGTTTTTGTGGTTACCTAGGTAATAGTTGCCATAGCTCTGGACTGCATAATCAGTTTAACATTTTATTCATAATTGGTGCTACACTATAGCTTCAGATCACTATTTTAAATACAGTCATAAACAAGTGTATTAACCTTCATGTTATCTTTCAGTACCAAATATGCCTATTTATTCCATCAGGGTCAATATTTCAAGTGCCAATTTATAATCTGTTCTTCTCTGCCTATTCCCCTCAAGATCAAGAATTTTATAAAATTTCATAATTGTATATCTATATGTGTATTGGTCTTAAAGATGCTAATAGCTATACAACTGAATCTATATAAAAAAGAGATAACAAGTGCATTTCTATTCTAAGAATATATATAGAACATATAAACCCCCAACATATTTTTAATATAAGATTTATTTCTACTAATTAGGTCAACTGTCATAATTAATTTAGCCAACCACTCTCTATCTAGGAAAAACAAAAAATTTGACCTTAATTTACATGTATAATTCCTAGATCTTTAATTATTGGGTTGTAATTCATTCTGAAGAACTTAAAAGTTTTGATTGGTGTCATACCAGGCATAAATGATTACCTCTTTTAAGCTGTTTGGTAATTTTAAATCAAGAAGTAGCATTGCATACCAGAGTAAGCAAGAGCCTAACGTCAGACTTGCAATCAAATTCTATGTCTGAAACTAGCTATGTGATTTTGAGCAAGTTACCTGAAACTCAGAGCCTCACTTTTCTCATCTATAAAGGAGTTTTTCAGGATCATTTTTAGTATTAAATGAGATAATGTATGTGGAAACTATCTAATAATAATGGCATGTGTGAGTCCATAGCAATTACTATAACTTAACTACCAATTAATTTTTCCTCTACTTGGTTAATTATAGATGCAGAAATGTAAATTGTATGCTGTCTCAAACAAAAAAGTTTATATAATTTATATTGATACATTTAGCTCTTGGCATCTAAGGTAGAAACTTTTGAATTAATAAAATTTATCCAACTCTTTTTATCAAACACAGTATTTATAAAGAGTTTAGCACTACCTGTATTCTAAAGCTGTAACAGTAGAACTTGACTGCCTTCATCGACTCACTAACTTATTTCAGATCTCTCATCTGTAAGAGAAAATAAAAAATGTAGCCCAAAGAGCACAATGTATGATGCCTTTGAAAAAATAATCTCTTCTAGGGATAAAATGTAAACGCGCACACACATCTATACTCAAATGGCTCCCAAATTTAATCTCCACTCTACTTCTCTCAGCTTCATGGTAATCTTTTCAAATTAATTGTTTACATGTCAACTAGAAATCTAACATACACTTACACTTAATATATCTGAAACAACTCTTTTTCTCCCCACTAGGACCATGAACCTGTTCCTCTCCCGTTCTTTCCCCCATGTTTCCTCAGGCCACCAGCCCAGAAGTCATCCTTGACTTCTCTCTTTTTTCATCACCTGCATTCAACTCATCAGAAAGCCATGGTGTGAAAATACACAAGAATCCCACCTCTTCTCACTGCAGCACCACTAATACCCTCGTGCAAACCACAGTTCTCCAATGTGACTTTTATCAAAATGTAAATCAGATCATGACACCCACCTGTTCAAAACGTTCCATGTTACTCAGAAAATATCCTAACCATGGTCTTAATGTTCCTATTTATTTTCATAGCCTATCTTCACAATCCCACCCCCTAACTCTTTCTGTGAATGTTCTTCATTTCAGCCACACTGGCTCATTCCCATGTTCAGATCTTCTCACTGCTATCCCCTCTCCTGGAATATCCTTACCCGAGATCACCAAAATGATTGAAGTTAACTTCCAAATTTCTGCTCCATTATTATCTTATCAATGGCCTTCCTCACTAACCTATTCAAAATAAACTTCCCACTTTTTCTTCTTATCCTATTTTAATCTACAAAAAAAAATGAAATGAATTAAAAGATGCTCCTCTCAGACCTCCCTTCAAGAAAGGATCCATTGCCCAAAAGTGAGGAGTGGGCTTAACCAACAGCCCCACTATTAACTCCTTCAGAACCTGCCTCAGCTTTGAGTACAGGTGATATGCTTCTCTGGGTGACATCAGCCAAAAACATGTCAATACAAAGACCCAGCCATTTCTAATGAGAATCCTTTGCTCTAGAGTGCCTCAATTGACTGGTAGGAATATTGTCAGGGGCAGCATCATAGCTGACCTCTGCCCAACCCCGATTCCTTCCTTTTCTGTTCACTAATGTTAGTCCCCAATAAACCTTTTCACTCCTGTGTCCATTTCAGTGTTTACTTTCTAGAGCACCCAAGAGACACAGCAAATTATATCATATACTTGTTTATTGTATCTCTCTCTCAATAGAATGTAAGTTCTGTAAAAGCAGTGAGTTTGTCTTTTCAACTATGTATGAAAAGACATACATAGTTCCTAATGCCCAAAACAGAATCTAGGATAAGATAGGTAATCAACAATTAATTATGACTAAATAAAGAATGACTTTGAATAAGAGAATTTACTAATACATAAACAATATTATAGCACCATTAATAAAATGTAAATAAAATAGGAAAAATACCAACCACAATTTTGCCATCCCAATAAATCATCTTTAAATTATCTTTTTTTTTCTTTAGCTACATCCTTACAAAATTATTTAGTTATATACTTTTAGTCACAACATCACAAATACAATTTTTATTCTATTGGTTAATTTTAACTTAACACAAAATTTTTCTAGATTATCATAGAATGTTAAGATTATACATTTCTAGTGGTATTTATGTTTCACGAGCGAGATATAGGATAATTTATTAAATTGTTGAGGTTTCTCTAAATGAAATTTTTCAGTATTAGAAGTAACAGCACAGTAAATATCCCTTAAATGTCTGAATATTTTAGCAGTGAACAGAGCTAGGTTGGATATTATATCAGTAATATTAGGTTGGGAATAAGGAATTTTTTTTATTATTATATGACCCCAGTTTGTTGCAATTTGCCAAAAACAATGCTATGGATGTTAGAAAAGACCTCCTCATTTTGGATGGGCTTGGCAGAAATAATATAAATTAAAGGGAGAATAAGAGTTTATCATGACCTCTAGAAGTGTCTTTGAATTGTCTTTGTATGAACTCTAGAATTGCCTTCTAAATGGACATGGAGACTTAGAATTATGTTCTCAAGCTCTGTGCATACATGCTACAGATGCTAATAAGATATTGTAACTAGGTAATGCAAGGTTCATATCAAGGCAGTTTAACATGCCTGGTCATTAGAGCACAAGTTATTTAATTTTAATAGCAAGAGACTTTCTCTAAGTTTAATAATCTAATAATGGTCTCAGAAAATTGACAATGTAAAAAAATTATATTTTATCACATTTTAGTAATACACTGAGTAAAGCATGATTTGAAAATGTATAATCCACTGGTACTTCCTAGCCCTTGACAGAGACGAGTAGAAGCTTCATGACATATGAGGTGATAGAGTAAGATCATTTGAGAATCCTTAAGTATCTGCCATACACTATAAGATCATTTACTGAAATTATTAAATACAGTTTCACAAAAACTCTTAAATACTCTCTTGTTCTAGTGCTCCAATTAATTCCTTGACCTATTTGCAACAAAGCTTCGTAAGGACTTTAGTCTTAACCTGCAGTACAATTGAAATTATTATATTCAATGTAATCCCATTACGAGAGCAATACATGTATTTCATTGTATTTAGTTAAGTTAGGCTAAGCTATGGTAACAAATTCCAAAATTTCAGAGGCTTAACACACCAGAAGTTTTATTGCCCATGAATCAGTGTGGCTCTTCTTCATGCAATCATCCAAGACCAAGTTTCTTTCCATCCTAAGGTTTTATCATTCTCATCAGCCTCTGCAAGTAGTCAAAACAAGAGGAAAGAAAGCATGGAAGAGGCCAACCTACTATTGCAAAAGCCTCAAGGGGCTTCCCTGGTGGCACAGCGGTTAAGAATCCACCTGCCAATGCAGGGGACGTGGGTCCGAGCCCTGGTCCGGGAAGATCCCGCATGCCAGAGAGCAACTAAGCCTGTGCTCCACAACTACTGAGCCTGCGCTCAGAGTCCGCGAGCCACAACTACTGAGCCTGCGTGCCACAACTACTGAAGCCCGCGCGCCTAGAGCCCCTGCTCTGTAACAAGAGAAGCCCGCGCACCACAACAGAGAGTAGCCCCCACTCGCCACAACTAGAGTAAGCCTGTGCGCAGCATCGAAGACCCAACACAGCCAAAAATAAATAAATAAAATAAATTTTTTAAAAAACCTTCAGACGAGAATGACACATATTATTTCACATATTTATAAATTTCACATATTTAGCCATATAACTACACTCTAATCACGAGGGAACTAACACAATCTAAATATGTTCATTACTACAGTCTTACTAATATAAAAGGAGAGAATGATTTTGGAAGAGTCTCTTAAATATTTATACAAAATTTAAACACTATAAACTATACTTAAAAATTGTACTTAAGACCACTCCTTAGAGATAACTACTGTAAAGGGTTGTTACATATTCCAACTTATTGTATTCATATGTTTAAATATATTTTAAATGAGTCCATAGTGCGCCTAACATTTTTCAACTTTAGGATAAAATTTAAAATTCTTAATATGGCTAGCAAAATGCTAAATAGACAACTTCTTGGCTTCCTCTTCCCATCCGTCACTGAACCCAGCCACATAATCCTTTCTTCTGTTCTTAGAACATTCCCATTTACATCTGCAGTTTCTCTGTCTGGAACCTTCCAGTTTTTTCAGGACTAGAGCCTTTCCTTTCTTCAGATCTCAACTCAAAAGTCATCTTCTTAGAGAAGACTTCCTTCAGCACTGACCTAGGATAGTATCTTCAATACATTGACTCTATCTCATCAACCTATTTAATTCCTCTTTAGCATTTATCACAGTCTGAAATTATCTTATTTATCTTCATTAGGAGATAAGTTCCAAAAGAAAAGGATGTTTCTGTCAAGTTTGGTTTGTCTGGTGTATAGAATGGTACCTCGTATACAATAGGTGCTCAGTAAATGAAAGAGTAAACAAATGAATGAGTGGTTCTATGACTTTGTAACAAACCAACTGAGAATTTAGTGGTTTAAAACAACAATGATTTGTTATTTCTCACCACTCTGTGGATCGGGAACTCAGGCAATACCCATCTCAGAGGTTCTTCTACCCTAGATGATATTGACTAGTTTCATTCAGAAGCAGTTGCAGTCAACTGGAAGCTCATCTAAGAGCTTCTCAACCTTCAGAATGTCTCTCCATGTGCTGCTAATCATTCAGTCATCTAGCCTGGATTTCTTTACATCACGTCTGCTGAGATCCAAGAAGGGGAAATGGAAGCTGCAGTATCTCTTAAAGTTTAGTGTAAAAATCCCAGAATTGCACTTCCACCGCAGTCTGTTGGTCTAAGTAAGTCACAGTGTAGCTCACATTCAAGGAGAGAGAAAATAAACCCCGTTTCTTAGATTCTGTGCATGTACAGTGAAGGGAGAAAGTATTGACAGTCATATTTGGAAGCCATATACCATATACCCCAGTATATGGAAATGCTGGCATAAAAGATATCAACATTGTTTAAATCAATATTGCCAAACGGTCTACAAACAGGCTAAAAATACTGTTTTGGAACCTGCCCTAATTTGCTCAGCAACCCTCTCCTGGATGGATCATACTTTGATTCTTATAGATCAATGAAAAGGAAATTTCAAGTCACAGAAAAACCAAGCTAAATCAAATGTCTTCAACCTGTCTTTAGTCCAAATTAAGCATAATGTACCTAAATTATTTGAACATGACCACTCTGATTTGGGATTTCTGACTGAAGGTGGGAGTCCACCCCTCGGAAGCTTCCTGAGCTCCAGAGATATTAGAAGGTAAATGAGGAAAAAGGAGAAGAGGTGCTCAGATCCATTATCATTTTCCCTGGACAGAGAGTGATGCTGCCGATGAAATCTAGCCACGGTCCCCAACCTTATTCCCTTTAGCCATCTGCTCAAGCAAAATCTCATTAGAGGAGCTTAGCTAAGAGATAAATGCTTTTCTCTCCTTTAAGTAAGGTAGGTGGGCAATTTTCCTGAACAGTAGAGACTCGAGAATGGGCTATAGATTTGTTATTCACTCTCCCTATTAGGAGAGGTGAAGATATATACTTATAAAAGAGCTCTCAACCTAGTATATATTAGATTCCGCTGAGAAAAATGTTTTAATTAGTAGTGTCTATGCTCCACTCCCAGAGATTTTTACTTGATTGGTTGGGGGTATTTTCTGAAAGTTACCAAGGAGTTTCTCACATGTAGCCTGAGTGAGACCTCTACCTTAGAGTAAAGAGTTTGGTAACAATTGGAAAACTTCACTTATAAACAATGTCTATAGTATTGTTTTTCTCCAGACCCATTAAAAGAAAAAAAAATTTACACAGCTGACATTAATTAGAGATTCTCCTGAAAAATTCCCCCATAGCAAATATTTGTTACTCCTACCCACTGTGTTTAAAAGTGTCTATTTCCTCACACCCTGCCAACATTAGATATTATTAGTATTTATTTTTGCTGCCTTTTGTTAAACTAAGTAGAGACAACCACTTAAACATTGTTTCAATCTGTGAATATGTATAGAAAATAAATATACACAATAACATTTTTACTCCTTTAATTCTTTAGGTTAAAACTGATGCTACAAATCTTTTGCTTGTAATAAAGCAACATGACCTTTGCAAGTCACTTAAATTCTCTGTCTCAAATTCCCTATGTCTAAAATAAAGGTAATAATACAGATTTCAAAGTGTTGTTGCAAACATTTAGTGAAATAATATATGAAAAGTGCTTAGCAGAATGCCATACATAAAGCCAACACCCATTAAGTGATAGGTGTTTTCATTCTATTATTGTTGTTACCTTCTGCTATATATATTATGAGGCACATGTTATCATTTGATAATTCATTTCATGTTTTCATAGGTAAATGCACCCTAGTCAGGCTTTGTCTCCATCATTTCACAAATACTGTTTATGTCAAAGTCACCGATGTCTTACATTAAACCAAATCCTGTCTGCTCTTTTCTGATCTTATCAAAGAACAAAGCCTAGTATTCAATAAGAATTTGTTCAGTGTATGCACAAACTTATTAACTCTCTTTATGACAGAAAAACTAAAACTTGAAGAGCTAGTGCAAAATATCTCTGGGCAAAAAAATAAGAGTAATCACTTTCCCTGAAACTTTGCATACATTCTTTAATTACTTCCAAGTAAATTTGTCCATCAATTAATGTTTATTCAATTGCAAATTAAGTGCTGTCTGGAAATAAACAACAAAACATTAGGCATGATCCCTAATATCAAGGTGTTTTAAATTTAGATGAGACGAATAACTATACATAAAAAGTTAACTACCAGGCAGCAAACATTAAATGCTGAAGAATGACACAAATATGAATAAGGAGAAATAGGTTAAGATTCAAATGCATGTACTTCACAGGATAATAATCAGGAGCAGTTATTTTTGTTTTCTTCATTGTTGAAATGTAATTGCATTTTTTAAAGATTTTGATGCCCAACCGAATATGTAATCTGGTAACAAAATTTTGAGAAACCCTTAGAAAACTATTTCAGACAATTCAGGAAAAATAAAAACAAAAATTTTAATGATGCTTATTAAGAAAAATAACTAAATTGAAGTCATCTTCAGGAGGATTAAGTGTTTGGGAGAGGGAAAAGAAACGTGTGCTGTTTTGGGCAGAAATTGACACATTTGGTTGTTCTGCCTCATATACATATTTGAGGAATTATTTGAAAGCTAATTATGTATTTCATAGTTGTAATTTTAAAATAAAGAGTTAATTGCATATTCCTAACTGCAGAGATTTCTACCACATATGTGTGTTTCCCAAAAAAATAAATTTTTTTTCTTCAGAGTAACTGTCTCTGAAGTCATGACTCTTGAGGTGAGTCTATATAATGCAAATCAAAAAAAGTGATATGATTTTTTAAAAAAATCATAGTGTGGCTAAGCTTATCAGATTAGTTTATTGTTTGTTAGGAAGATCTGAGGTAATATAAGCTCATCAAATGCCTAGAGAAAATGAAGGATGCTGTTACTGGGGAAAAGGTCACAGAAAAGGGAAATGTAAAAATAAATGTTACCTACTTTACACTTTTGAAAACAGCTGGCCTGGTCATCCACCAACAGCAGAGTTCTTTAATTATTCTTGAAAGAAATGGCAGGGAGGGTCAAGTTTAAGTATAACCTATCAGCAAAAGACAACAGTCCTCAATTTTCCATGAAAACAATTCAGTAAGATGTAGTCTTGAAGTCATCCTGTATGGCCATATCACCATGGTAACCTCCAGCTCAGTCTGGATGACGTCTGCAGAGCATAAGAACATTCCTTTAAAGAGAGAAGAATGCATGCAGGTCACACACATACAAGCACGATGCAAGAGAATAAAAGATTCATTTACAGGGAAGTGCAAGCTGCATGTTGTAGGCGCGCAAAGTTTGGATAATAAAACCTTTCTGAGTCTCTTTTCTTATATGAGGCATGCAAAAATTTAACCCCAACTACTGAAGCTGGGAGCATCTCCGATATGGCAAGAAGAAAATACCTATAAAATAAAATGTGAGTAATAGGGGGATATTTTTCCTGGCTACATAATCCAGAAAGTTAGTTTCCCCACCCAAAAACAAGGTGGGAGAAATCTGATTTCTCCTCTGGAGATACAAAACACCTTTTTTTGGAAGCCATGTACCTCTATTCCCAGGCATTACTGTGTAAGGCATTAGTGAAATATATTTGCACATAAGGAAAGCTGCATTTAATTCAATGTTAACGATAATACATTTATCCATGCGAGAAATAAGCACAGACAAAAATAGTTAGAAATAATAACAAACACTTTTATAATGCTTATTATTTAATAGACACTTTACATATATTTACTTTCTTAATTCTTCCATCAACCCTGTAGTATAGGTGCTATTATTTTCCCTCTTTATAGACAAAGAACTAAAAACACAAATAGGTTAAGTAATTTTCTCAAGGCCACGCAGCTAATAAATGACTGATCCAGAATTCAACCTGAGACAGTTTGGCTCCAGAGTCTGTATTCTTAATCACTATGATAAGCCTATATTACCACACAGAATTCTTTTTTCTTTAGATTCAAATGATAAAATGCCTCAAGTCTGCTGTTATGTTAGTTACCTATTGTTGCATAAAAAATGGTTTAAAACAATAAGTAGTTATTATTTCAAAGTTTTTGTGAGTCAGGAATTCCGGAGTAGCTGGGCTGAATGTTCTGGCTGAGGGTTTCTTATGAGCTCGCAGTTAAAATCCTAATGAGGCAGTCACTTGAAGCCTTGGCTGGTGCTAAAAAATCTGCTTCCAAAATGGCTCATTCTCATGACTGTTGGTAGAAGGTCTCAGTTCCTTACCACCTGAACTTCTCCCTCTAGCAGTTTGGTTAGCCTTACCACATGGCAGCTGGCTTCTCCCAGAGTGAGAGTTTCCCCCAGAAGAGAGAGCAAAACAGTAGCCAAATTGTCCCATAACATCACTTCAGGCATAATCTATTGGTCACACAGAATGCCGTATATTTATGAAAGCCATACACAAAGGTATGGGTATCAGGAGCAGAGGATCACAGGGAACCACCTGGGAGACTGCTGATCATAACTGTAATTTGAATTTATTTGATTAATGCAAGGCAGGGCTGGGACAAAAGAAAGGCAAGTGAGGTGTCTATGGGGTAAAATTTAAGGAGGCACCAGGGGCCTACCCTGCACTTGTGTGACCCAGAGAAGGAGTACTTCTGTATGTTTTGTTCCCTAGGCACCTTTCTTGCTTCACCCTAGTACCAGCCTTGGTACAAAGGATAACAGGTTTCCATGTTTTAATTTACTATTTTTCCAATTATTTAGTACTGTTGGTTTGCACATTCAGGGGCTTCCCAGATGAAATCCAAAATGGGCCCTCGTACAGAGAGAGCATGGAGAGCGGAAGAAAGAGGCAGACACTCCAGATTGGTAGGTGGCGGATTTATTAAGCAAAGGAACACGAGGATTGACTTGGGCACTGCAGAATGAGCAGATCTCTGCTCCATCTGCCAGAATCTTAAGAGTTTATACAGAGGCCTTAATGTGGTTCAGATAGACACTTGGTCACGTGTTCTCAACAACACATTGTTCTCTCAAGGTTTGCTCCATAAACACTCTAATATTGTGATATTTGAGTTACATTTATTCCAGTTTTTCTGGGGCAGTGGTTTATGATCTTACCCTAAAAAAGTTAAAATTACTTCTTCATCATGAATTACAGCATAATTTATTCAGACTTTGCAGTATTTGCTCCTTTGTCCTACAAAACTCTGTCATCATTTTTAAGTGCAAGAATGTGACCTTCATTACTAATTGTAATCTGGCAATAAGAACAAGGACTAAATTTCATTTTTTGAATTTAATTTTGTTTCATTGAACTTTATGAAAAAGGGATAACAAAAAATTTATGAAGTAAACAATAGTATAAAGTAGTGACAACAACAAAAGAAATAGTTTATCCCTACTCTGACATATAAACTTCTTTTTTAACCCATTTTCTCCTAGTCATGGTCTAGTTGCATACAATAAATCCCAGCAGAGATATACTTGTTTTGTTTTTCACTTATATTCTAAATATTTATCTATGTATTATGCACTAACCTTCTCTATATGCACTATTGCCACATAATTCTTATATCATTTCACATCTTGTTTTTAAAAGTGTCTTATTTCAGAAAATTTCAATCACATAGGAATGTAAAGATATTGGTCTAGTAAACCCTTTTACTATAACCCAGCTTTGACAATCATCAGTCACCTAATCAATTCTAAATCAGAAACTATTCAAACCTCACAAAATTAAATTAGATATTTAACTTGAAAATTAAGTTTTTAAAGCATTTCTCAACTCCATGAGAGACTTTCACTATTTTACTGGTACATATAAGTAGCCTACCTCACCTTGAAAGGATACTTTCCATGGACTGAACTGACAACTAGACAAGAATGAACCAAATGTCTTTGAGTTGCCCAAAAGGCTAGACTGCATTAGAAAATTCCAGACTGTGTTATATATATTTTAATAGATGCAAAATCATATTAGAAGAAATTGAAAGTCACCCCAAATTGAAAAATAGCAAAGCCTCTAGAATCGTCAATTAATGGTGACTTGTTTATCTTTTTCAATTGCTTCAATCATTGTAAAAAAAAATAATTTTTAAAGAAAAATAAGTTTGAGAAATGATAAATCTGGAGAAAAAAACAAAATGTATTTTGTTATCTGAGACCTGGGGAGAGGAGCTATTGACTGCCGAGTTCAATTAAGTTTCAGAGAAGAAAGTCAGAATTAGCAAATCCTTAACAAGCCACTCTGGCAGGAAGTTAATTTTTGATTAAATAACATGATTATAGAGTGAGGGAGCTTAATTCATAGGGAGATATTGGATGATATCCAAATATATTACTTATTTCTGAGAATTAAAAAACAACTTGAAATAGCATGAAATGATCTTTTAAATAGCATTAAGATAACAACTTAAGAATTGATAGCAACTAGTGATATCTACCTAATACTTAAATATTAACTATTAGCATGGGTTTGGCAATGTAATTCATACTAATATATTTTTAAACTTTTGTTTAAAATATGGGAAAGAAGTTTCCGTTGTTGATTTGAACACACATAAAATAGGTAACAATGAAACCTACACTCCAGAGAGTTGATAGCAGCTGTAAAAGGAAAACTGGACTAGGTACCAAAAGATTTAGATTTTAGCTTTAACTCTTTCTCTAAATTCTTATATATTTGGACCTCAAAATAGTTTGTGTAAAAAGTATTGACCTGAACTAAGTTAAATAGATGATTAAGCTAAAATTAAAAAAAAGATTCTCTAACATATGCAATATAAAAGGATAATAATTAAATGTACATGGTAGTTCTGTTTAAGGTTCTATTTTCAAATCAGAAATTATAGAAAAGCTCCAAATGATCTGTCTGTGTTGAACTTATATTCAGACAGGGGGAAAAAAGTATATGTTACTGTATGATAATGTTACTATATAATATCAACCAGACAGGCTTTCTTCCAAAGCATAAAAATAAAAATACATACTCAACATAACATAGCCATTCTAATATACATTACTAATTATCAGATACGTATTAACACTGCTTGATATACATTTCGTTGTAAATCCAATTTATATTCTCCGTTTGTGATGCAGCACTTATTGAGTCCAATTATTGAACTTTTGAGCAACGATTGTAACTAGCCTGGATTATTTGATACACTCTGGGACAAGGCCTATTTCACTACAGATTCTGAGTAGGAAACAGAAAATACTCTAGATCTCAAAGCGTAGTCTCTGGTTCGGCAATCCGGCAACTTCTTATATATTGATATTCTTGGATCCTACCCCCATGCCTAATAAATCAGAAATTCTGAGAGTGCAGCCAGGTAATCTATGTTTTAACAAGTCCACCAGGTCACTCTGAGTCACACTAAAGTTTAAGAACCACTGCTCAAGATATTTTATGTAAGAGTGAATGAAATACAGGTTAGGTGCTTACAGAATCATTGAGAAGGCTACAAGAGCAAGCTCTGAACAGGGTCTCCAGAAATAAAGAACAGAACAGAACTGACTCATTAGGGAATGACCACCTCTGGGTCCACTTCTGGAACAACTGATCTCAAGAACATATGCTGTACCTTCAGGATGCTGAAACTCAGAAACCACTGTTACTGTGCCTCTCGGTACCAGAAGCTGTGGAGTGGAGCCTGAGACGCAGCAGCACCTCACATCTCCATGACTTTATTTCTCACAGAATAACAGTCAAAGCGGACAGGAAGATTGCCTCTGCCTCCCAAATCTGACACCAGTGCACATGGAGAGATCCCCTGTGCAACTAGAAACATGGCTACATGGGAATAACTTAGTGCCGACACTGGCATCCAGTAGGCATCATAGTTCAATCACTACCTGGACATGATCTATACTGTTTTGAAGTACGTAACTAGCATTATCATTTGGTTTCATCACGGTCTTAAAGCATAATTTAAGAGCTACTGAGGAAACAAAGGTTTAGAGGCAATTTAAAAGAATTTTAAAAGAATCACAACTAATTTGCTACGCGTCATTATCATCATTTATGAATTTGTACACTTGCATTTTCATTGGCTAACTTGAACAAGTAAAACAATGCCCAGCTTTACCTTGGGAAAACACACCTAAGCAATTTACATAAAGATGACAAATAGATAATTGATTGATAGATAGCAATAACTTACATTTGTATAATATAGTACTTTACTCTCTATACACTATAATTGAGGTAAGTAGAGTATAATATATGCATTTTCATGTGAAGAAACCAAGTCTCAAAATTATAGATTGCCACACGATCGTAGCTGAATAATAAGTAAAAGAATGCATGTCTGGGCTTCCCTGGTGGCGCAGTGGTTGAGAGTCCGCCTGCCGATGCGGGGGACACGGGTTCGAGCCCCGGTCCGGGAGGATCCCACGTGCCGCGGAGCGGCTGGGCCCGTGAGCCGTGGCCGCTGAGCCTGCGCGTCCAGAGCCTGTGCTCCACAACGGGAGAGGCCACAGCAGTGAGAGGCCCGCGTCCCGCAAAAAAAAAAAAAAAAAAAAAGAATATATGTCTTCTAACTCCTAGGCCAGTGTTTATTCCAACACACTTTAATGCCTGACTATATGTCCTCTGAGAATTCTTACAACACACAGCATTATAGAAGAAAATGGGTACTGAGCCAGGGACAGGAAAATAGTGTGAGTGCAGGGCAAACAGGAACAAAGCAGGGGCCTAAGGCTGAGTTTTAAATAACGATCAAATTCAAATGAAACCGTTGCAAATCTAATACAATTCTAGGTATATTTGTATATCCGTCAAGATAGGCTTAGCTATGCTGAGATAACAAACAACCTCAACATCTGAGTGGTTTAAAACTATGAAGGTTTATTTCTTGCTCCATTGAGGGATACATGGGAACCCTAATCTGGCATATCTTCATTCAGGAACTCAAGCCAATGAAGTAGCCATTAACTGTAACACTGTAGATCATCCAGCCAGAGGAAGAGAACACTCTAGAGAATTTCTTACTAGTAGTTAAATGATGCACTTCACTAGATCACACGTCACTGACCAGGAGACAGCACATGGTCTAACCCAACTACAGCGGAACTAGGAAGTGCAATCCTGTTACATGCTTGCAAGGTGGAAAGAAAGCTGTAAATACTTGGGAAATAGAATGAATGTCTACCATAATGTCAAAGGCAAATTAATAAAGGAAGTTTTTATCAAGAACTTGGAACTGAAGGTCAGAGATAGCCAATTAAGATAGATGAAGCAATGTTGATATAAACTTGGTATCTGTGAGTAACCATTTTTCCATTATGGTCATAGGGAAGTAGGAGAAGCCAGTCTACAAAGGAAAAAAAATGTGAGGCAAGTGTTTAGAGCAAAACAGAGAAAAGTGACAAATTATAGATCAGGGTCCTGATGGCTTTCTTGATCTTGACTATAAGTGATTTGAGACCCCTTAGCTGCTCTTGAGTTCCGCTGGGTAACTCAATATATATCATTACAGTTCCTGTTTTTCCTAAATTCACTCAAGTTGGTTTCTGTTTGCAATCAATAGGATATTAATTAAAGCAATCATACTAATTATTTCCATAGTATTTCTCTATCAAGTAAAATGCAATATAGAGTCCAACCAATATGCTAGTTTCTCACATTAATGGGCCTTACTTTATTTTCCCTGCCCGCAACATACTGATACAGAAAATTATTTTAATCTGGAATTGCTATCACAAAATTAAAGAAAGGAAGATAATGGTATTAAAGAATTTGGATATTTTTCTCAAAGTTAAAAAATTGAATTCCATTAATCTATATGAACTCCAATGAAAATAAATTGTAAATTTTTTAAAGTTTTTTGCCAAAACAGAAACAAACAATGACGAGATTTTTTTAAGAACTGACAAAGTGCCAAATGACCAATCAAGTCATCTAAAATTTTAAATATTAAAATAAAATTCATATCAGCCAGAGAACAAACTATTAGAATGTATAATGATATTCAGAGAAATGGAACACTGTTCAACTCAAGGAAACAAAATGTTCAAATTCAGAATGACATGTAAATTACTCCTACCAGCGAAAGTAGAATATATAAGAGAAAATTCCTAAAGTTCCTAAAATTCTTATGATTCTTCCAGGAACATTTCGTAACAGCTACATATGTCATGTCCTTGAGTGCAGCTGTGATCTTCCATATATTCTCAAGTTGCAAAGTGACAATTGTGGGACACAACCCTTTTTTTGTTAACTTTATATGCAAGAAAATCATTTGGTTCATATTGTGAAAAAATTAGACAGTCATGAGTAAAGGCTGTCAGATAGTCCAAGCTGTCAACTTGGTCTAAACATTTCTGAAAAGACAAAGTAATTTGACCAGAACTGCCAAAAATGTGCAACTGCTTTAAGTGCATGCTTGAATAAATATGAAACAATATTTGGATTTACTGATCAAAGATAAGATTTTGTGTTACATTTATAAAATTTCATTCAAAAATGTTTTCTCTTAGTAAGATAGCCAACAGTGCTTTTAAATATCAAACACTGGAATCTATTTCTTCAAAAATGCAGCATAAATAAATGTATGATATTAATCACACAAAGGTTAAGTTTGATGATCTGAAGTAAAACACATACTGCCTATGATAAGGTTGTGATTCAGTCGTTATATCTTCCTGCATAATCCCCCTAATTTGTAGCAGCAAATCATACGTGTCTAAGCACAGTATTTTACAATATTTTTCTTTTCTATTTACATGGGTTATAAAAATTGTGATTTTCCTATCATTCATAATCTGTAGTCTCAAGTAGATTCAAAATACTGACCAGCCATAAACATTAGCAGACAGAGACCCAGTGGTGAGTGGCTGTCTGCAACATGGTGGTATTGATTTATTTTAAAAATAGTTGAGTGTCTGCTCAGTGCCAGACATTGTTTTAAATGCTTGGGATTCAGCTAGGAAGATGACAGGCAAGGTCTCTACTTTAGTAAATGTTAATAACTTGTTAGAAAGATATTTTAAAACAAACAAAAATATGGGATATAAGTGCTATGAAGAAAAGTTAAAGAGAGTAAAATTACAGACATATAATGCACCAATGCCACTGCTCAGGACTCAAATTGGATATTCCAACAGCCTCTTTTAACCTCACTTCATAACCTCAACATTAGAGTATTTGTTTATCTATAACATGTGTACACAGTAATAACTAGTTTTCCATGTAAAACCATAGCTTAAAAAATATATTTATTAACATTAGCTTGGTTTTTCCTCAAAATGGAGCAACAGAAACTTTTTTATACCCATTTTAAAATAGAGAAAATGAGCCTCAGGGACCTTAAATGGCTGGCCCAGGTCTATGTGACATGCAGGGACTTGAACTCAAGTGTACTGAAGAAAATTTTATTGCAATTCTTTGCTATGTCAGGCACATGATGGATATTATAACAATGACTATGGCATATCCCTGACTTGAGTGTTTTATCCAGGATATGGTTCACTGTTCTTAATCCCTGGGTACAAACACTAAAATTAACCTGGAAAAAAATCTAACCCATAGAAAACATAGGATCCTCTGAAATAAGTCAGAGGCTTAGTTTCTGTCGGTCTTCCTTCTGGTAGATGACTGTATCACCTCCAAACCATCAGAGATTGCATGCAGAAAATTCAGGTTTTCCATCTTAAGATTGAACCTTCCTTTTTACAATTTATAAATATCACCAAAGATAAATAGAAGAACCAGAGAGCAAGCTCGAGAGAGAACATTAGCAGAGACATCCTTGTTTTCCGCACGCATGACTGACATAGTCACACTGGAAGACTGAGGTGGGGGTTCCCACAGCCCTAGTGGTCATCAGCAGAGTTGTACTCAGCGTCCTGTGCAGGACGACGGAAGTGGCTCTTCTTACCATCTTAAATGTGATTTGATACAAATAGCTTCTCGGGATCATTGATGTGCTAAATGGCTTTTGGAGAAATGGACTTAGAAAGCTAATTGAGAGGCAGTCCAATAGATTTCCCTAGAGGTACACTAGTAGATTTTCATGATGAACAGTGTTGCTACAAATGGAAGTGTTCATGTTGGTGATAAAAGGCCTAATATTGGCTAATGTCCACAGTAGTACAGAACAATCAGCAAATTTTAAACAAATGCTTTCATTTATGCCTCCAATAATATAGGTGAGGTTTGCAAATCAAGTCTTCCTTGACTCAATGAATTCATGTTATTAATAAACATGAAAGTATCTTTTTAAAAGTATATTTGACTTTATTGTACTCTATATCGCAGGGAAATCTCTTACATATATATCACTTGTCAAAACATTACAAATTGCATAAAACAGCATTTAAACATTAGAATTAAAATAGTAAAAGGGGAATAATTCACTATATTTAAATTCAATTCTCTATCTTTATCTCCTCTCAGAATTATCTAATGGATATGGCTAATTACCTTGGAGAATATGCTTCTGTACAGTTTTCTTGCACTAGGACCCTGGTTGTTGGAGGTCATTGAGAGGATGTGACCACTGCTTGACCCCAAGCTGGCTCTAGGCAACTGTAGACTCCCCAACCCCTTCCCTGTTTTTAAAATGTCCATTCTGCATACCGTTCCCAGAGCAGTTTTCAAGAACAACGCCTTGAGAGAACAATGTGTTGAGACCATCTGGACCGTGTACCTGACTGAATCCAGTTAAGGCTTCTATAGAAACTTTTAAGATTCTGGTGTGTGGGTGTGGAGATCTACTCATCTTGCAGATACCCAAGATAAGCCTCATATGTAATTTCCCTTGCTTATTAAAACTGCCACCTACCAGGACTTCCCTAGTGGCACAGTGGTTAAGACTCCATGCTCCCAATACAGGGGGCCCGGGTTCTATCCCTGGTCAGGGAACTAGATCCCACATGCATGCCGCAACTAAGAGTTCACATGCCACAACTAAGGAGCCGGCAAGCCACAACTAAGGAGCCTGTGAGCTGCAACTAAGACCCAGCACCACTAAATAAATAAATATTTAAAAAAGAAAAAGAAAATACAGATCTCTCTCAGGATAGCCACAGCTTTATTAAAAAAAAAAATGCCACCTACCAACCTAAGTGCTCATAAAAGGATGAATAGATAAAGATGTGGTATATATATACATATATACGTGTACAATGGAATACTAGTCAGCCATAAAGAAAGATGAAATCTTGCCATTTGCAACAATATGGATGGACCTGAGGGGTATTATACTAAGTGAAATAAGTCAGATGGAGAAAGACAAATGCCATGTGACTTCACTCACGTGTAGAACATGAAAAACGAGCAAACAAAATAAATGAACAAACCAAACAAAAACAAACACATAGATACAGAAAGCGGAGTAGTGGTTATCAGAGGGGAAGGGGATGGAAGGCAAAATAAGTAAGGGGATCAACTGTGTGGTGACAGGTGGAAACGAAATTTTTGGTGATGAGCACTCTGTAGTGTATACCGAAGTAGAAATACAATATTGTACACATATATAATACATAATGTTATAAACCAATGTTACCTAAATAAAAAGTAAATTTAAAAAAGAGAGAAAAGAAAGCTGCCTCCTTTTGTGTGTGTTGGGGCAGGGAGCATTCAGATTTCACCTGGGAAGCTTCCAAGGTCACAAACCAATGCCAGTCAGTCAAGGTACAAGTAAATGAGGACAAGACCCCAGGAATCTGTATAACAATTTTATTCTCAACAATTCCTGTCAAGGCTCCCATGCAATCCTGACACAGGCCAGACCCTTGTGTGGAGCTTATTGTGCTCAGGGGACATGGCCATGCATGTGCTGTGAGCCTGGTGCATAGAGGATGCTGGTTCTCAGGCAGCCCAAACACAAGCCCCCGGCGTGAGCACCTGTGCCCAAACAGCAAGGATAATCTCCCAAATTCAAACTCATGGCTTAACAGAGCTTGGCACTGTTGGAGCACTCCATGAATACCTATTTAATTAATTAACTAATGGTAAGGGAAAGTGGCAGAATCGAAAAAGTGAGCATAATACTGTCAAATTTTAAAAACAGCGAAGCAAGAAGAGTCAAGAAAAGATGATGAGACTTTCCTATTTAATTAGTATGCCTTTGATGAATCATAAAATGTGCAATATGCTGAAATCATGTCAGTTTAGACTGACTAAAGGGAGTCTACAGTACATAAGGCCCACTCCCTTGTTCTCAGATAGGTGAATTTCTCAACTTTCCAACAGAATGGTTCTCTCATCTTTTTTCGAAACCTCCAGGGACAAATGATTCCACATCATCCTGAGCAGATTGACATGAAAATTTCATGAGAATAAACCTAATAGTGTTAGATATAAAATTGGTGATTAATCACTGTGCCATCTTGAAACTTAATTTTTCTTACTCTCCTAGTAAATCCTTTATAAGGACTGTTTCTATTTTTTTTTATGAGTATGTTGAAGAATTCACACAAAAGGTAGAATTCTCACTTCCCTTTAATTTTTACAAATAATCTTAGAACAATTCAGGTAACTAAGGTTTTGGGGGGAAACAGTTCTTACTTGTACATAAAGAACTATTACATGCTCCATTTTTCTGTAAATAATTTCCATTGGCTGGATTAACAAACACTGTCACAAAAACACAGAATTTTTTTAAAGCCATAGATCACTGCATATATATTGACAAAAAGCCATAAACAAACATGCATTTCTCCTTATTAGAACTTAAATAGATGTTTGAACATTAAGGCAGTGATGATTCTAAAACATAATGAAATTCTAAGTTAAGCCTTTATGTTTGTTTTGAAACCAATATTCATAGGCAACTGTGACCAAAGCAAACTTTTATCTACCACGTTGAGTTCATCTGCCCAGGATGTGTTATTTATCCACTACCAATAATTCTTCTACAGAACAGGAATTAGTAGCAACACCATTGATTTACTTTAATGAATTCTTAGGAGTGCTTCTATTTAATTTTTATTTATTTTTCTGATAATAATAGAATTGTAAATATAAAAATTAATATATATTTTATTTGTAGAAATTTTGGAAAACTGAAAATTATGAAGAGAAAAATAAACCACTTGTATTCCTGACAACCAGCATTCCAGCGCTAAATTCTCCTTATATTTTTGGTATATTTCCTCCTGGACATTTTTAATTCACAAATGTAAGTAAAATTAGGGTTATTTACTGAGGGTATGTGTGTCAGTAGCTATATGTCTATACACAAATACACAACATATGTTTAAACAGTTTTGCATCATCATTCTTAATTAGACATTAAGTCATTTACACAGCACACAATATATACTGACAACAAACAGGAAAAAAATGTGGAGCAAAAATGAAATGGATATATCAAACTCAGAGTAACAGAGTTACCCTGATAGAGCTTTAAACTTAACACTAAGCTTCCTGGCTTAAAAAATATTTGATACAACAAAATCAGGTCTACCTCTGCTATCACATAACAAGTGGCCCACAGGGCTTTTGTAACCTTTGCTTGATTGAATTACTGCTACTGAGAGATTCAGTGAAGCATTTTCTACTTCACAGCAGTCTCCATCATTCTGATATTTACAAATATCAACGAGCAGCAGCCTGCAGACAAAATCTTTCATTGGAATAACAAAGCTTTTTCAAAATATCCAATATAAACTAGCCCCTTTATAAGTTCCTACTAAATCAACCCCCTTTTATCTTACACGTTTGCAGTGTTTTCTAATTTCTTACACTTTAAGGGAAGAAGCACATCAGAAATGTTTAGAAACGTTATTCATTCAAGACTTTCCTGTGTTTATCTGTATGTTCTAGAATTTTTTTTTTTTTTTTTTTTTTTTTTTTTTTTTGCGGTATGGGACGCGGGCCTCTCACTGTTGTGGCCTCTCCCGCTCTGGAGCGCAGGCTCCGGACGCACAGGCCCAGCGGCCATGGCTCACGGGCCCAGCCGCTCCGCGGCACGTGGGATCCTCCCGGACCGGGACACGAACCCGTGTCCCCTGCATCGGCAGGCGGACTCAATCACTGCGCCACCAGGGAAGCCCCGCTCTAGCATTTTAAATGAGTGCTCATGTGATCAAAAATAAGTGACAAAATACTAAGGTTATTAACTATTCTACAGTCACTTTCTCTGAATTTTTCGTGAGTTTGATTTTCAAAAATAAGTTGGAATTACATTTACTCCATACATTATTTCAGTTTTGTATTATCTGCATTGTATGTATAAATTTATGCCAAAAATTATCCTTGTTCAAAAGAAAATTTAGGTTCTTCTCTAAACTATGTGACTTCGGCTGAAAAATAATAATAAAAATAATAATAATTTAAAAGTGGGAATTCCCTGGTGGTCCAGTGGTTAGGACTTCGTGCTTTCACTGCCGAGGGCCTGGGTTCAACCCCTGGTTGGGGAACCAAGACCCCACAAGCTGCGTGGTGTGGCCAAAATAATAATAATAATAATAATAACAATAATAAAATTATGTGACGTATGGTGGGCCAACAAATATTTAGGCAAGTTTTGATTATATAGGCATAAACTTCTAATCATAAAGATATTTGATGGAATAAATATTTTGAATTCTTAAATTTATTCCCTAAATCAGTAAAAGAACACGTTTAAATAATTTTTAATTCCTCACTAGTAAAACAGTACCTTGTACACCCTCTGCTGGCTTGAAGAAATAGTTTAACTATAAAAAGACATTCATATATTTGTATAGTAATCTAGCATAGAAAAAACAGAAACACTTTAAAGGTTACATAAAGACTTCAACTATAATAATAATTCAAGTAAAAATAAGCATATTTATTCTATTTCAGGCTAAAAAATTACAGTTTAGTATCATAAGAAGTGAGTGTTGAAAGAATATTAACATAAGATCACAGTAATCAAAACAATTTGAGGCAGGCACAAGAAAAGACAAAAAGTGTAGAGTAGAGCATCCAAAAGAGTGTATTAGGAATTTAATAAATGACAGACATGACAGTTTAATCAAGTGGGGAATGAGGACTTTGATAACAATGAATGGTGACATAATTAGTCACATTTCTGGAAGAAAGCAAAGATTAAACCTTTACCTCTGTACAAAGGCAAGTTCCAGATGAAATTTTAAAACTTTAAATATAAACTCTAAACCCATATAAACACTAGAATAACATTTTGGAAAATTTCATAGCTCTCGATGGGAAAAGTCTTCCTCAACAAGACAGGAGATTCAGAAGTTATTAGGGAAAAGGTAGTCATATTTAACTACACATACATTGTCATAAGAGGAAAACACCATAAACAAAGTCGAAGGCAAGTGATTTGGGGCAAATATGGCAACAGATATGATAGGTAAAGACATACATTCCCTCAGACACAAAAAGGGTTTATAAGTTGGTAAGAAAAATACAAGGAACCTAATAGAAAAAAGAAACCAAAGTCTTACTCTAAGGAAATTCATAAAAGAAGAAATCCAGATAGTCAATAAGCATACAAAAAGCTGCTCATCCTCCCAGGTAGTTGAGAAAAGTGAAAGTGAAATGCAACCTAACAGCTGTTAGAATTCCTATTATCGAAAGGATGAGGAATAACACGTGTTGGAGAGGATGTGGAAAAAAGGGAACCCGCCTACATTGCTGGTAGGAATGTAAATTGGTGTTGCCACAGTGGAAAATAGTATGGAGATTCCTCAAAAAATTAAGAATAGAACTGTTATACGACCCAGCTATTCCACTTCTGGGCATTTATCTGAAGAACAAGAAAATACTAATTCGAAAAGATATATGCACCCCTATATTCATTGCAGCGTTATTTACAATAGCCAATATAAGAAAACAACTTAAGTCTTCATTGATGGATAAAAGGATAAAGATGTGGTATATATACGCAAGGAAATACTACTCAGCCAAAGAAAGAATGAAATTCTGCCATTTGCAACAACATGGATGGAACCTGACAGCGTTTTGCTAAATGAAAAATGTCAGACAGAGAAAGACAAATACCATATGATTTCACTCATATGTGGAATCTAAAAAAAAAAAAAGAGGAACAAACAAAATAAAACAAAAACAAACTCATAGATACCGAGAAAAGACTAATGGCTGCCAGAGAGGAAGAGGGTTGGTGGGTAGGTGAAATGAGTGAAGGGTGTCAATGTATGGTGGTGGATGGTGACTAGACTTGTGGTGGTGATCACTCTGTAGTGTATACAGTTGTTGAACCATAATGCTGTACACCTGAAACATAAAAAATGACAATGAAATGCACAGGGAGGGTTACAAGTCATTAATATAATTATCTTCAGCCTCGTGCTAATTAGCAAAATTTTAAAATACAGTAACATACAGTGCAAGCTGCTTCAGTCTTTTAAAAAATATTTGGCAATATCTATAAATCAAACACACACACACACACACACAACTTTTGATGAAGTAATCCTACTTGGGGGAGTCTATCCAATAAAAATAAAAGTGCCACAGTACAAACATGTCAGACCGTGTATTTAGTGACATTTAAGGTGATATATTTGTAATGGCAAAAAATAGGGAGCGTTCAAATATCCATCAAAACACTTTGGTACAGTCGTTCTCTTATGCAATTATTTAAAGGAAGATGTAATTATATGCATATATATTGATCAGAAAGAGATATGTATTGATCATAATGACTCATTAAGATGAATTTAAGAAAAGCCATAACAGCAATAGGCTTTTTATATACAATTTTTTATGTTTGTGTGAGCATAAAAGACATCGAGGAAGAAAAAGAACTAGGCCCTTTAGAGTAGCTACCAAGTGGTAGGAATGAAGAGGGTGGGAGCGAATTTTAACTTCATTTATATATCTTTGAATTTTTAATTAGTTAAAATGATTACCAATACATTCATAATTTGAAATTTTAATAAGATAAAATGGAAAAGAAAGAATTAATACGAAGTATTTATCTTTCAGGACATAAAGTACATTCTGTACATATTTAAGTTATAGGCTCTATCTTAATTCCTCTTTGTTTTTCTCCCCTTCCCTCCTCCCGCCCCTCAAAAAAGTAAAAGAATTCTATCCACCCAGCAGTGTGTGTCCATGAAATATGGGTGGAGAGAAGTGAAAAATGGCAGGGGAATTTCCAGTATGAAGTAGGGGAACAATGACACTCCAAGCACACATATTTGAGAAAACTCCCCAAGGGGTATTGAACCCCAATCCCGTGCTGAGAACTACAGTTTTACGGATTAGGTAGGGAAAACCTTCTCCTCAGTTGCTTACCATGAGTTTCACTGCGGGGGGGGAACTGGCTGTGATCACAGGTGCCAGCAATACTGACTCCCAAATAGCTTCAAAATTTTTCTAGAAAAATAATGTAGTATTTTTTTCTCATCTTTGGCTGCACATTAGAATCAACTGGGGGGGGCAAACAAACAAAAGAATAGTGTGCGCATGCTGGTTGCATCAAAATTTTGGAATTGAGGATTGTTTCTCCTCTGCTAGTACATTTTAAAAGCTCTCCAGATGATTCTGAAGCACAGGGGGTTTGAGACCATTAACAGGGTTAAGCGCCTTAAACCTAGTGCTGAGACAGTTAACTAGAATCCGCTGCATGCCTCGGCCAGACTGCCTGAAGGAGGTAAGAAGATGGTTGTTGCCAGATAGAAGAGAATTTGAAACCAGGAACTTTAGACACACTGCTGTATTTTTTTTTCTTTCCATTAATTTTTAGAAACAGTTTTACTGAGGTATAATTTGGGGGCTATCATGAATAATGATTCTTCTATAAACTTTCATATCCAAGTCTCTGTATGGATATATTGTATATTTTTTCTCTGCTTTTTAAGTAGATACCTTGGAATAGACTCACCAAATTGTATAGTAAGTGTATGTTTAACTTTTAAAACAACTGCCAAATATTTCCAAAATGTCTGTACCATTTTACATTCTCACCATTAATGTTTGAGGATACTGAGACAATTTTCATGTATCTTTCATGTTTCTGCACATTTTGTGAGCAGAGCAATTGACTGATTTCTTGTCTCAGGCTGTCTCTTTTTAAGTATCTTCGTATAGTGAACAGCCTTGAAAAAGCCAGGAGCACGTTTGCTTACTACCTAGCATAATAAGATAATGTCTTCCTCTGAGGCAAAGATCAGCAGATTTGAAGATTCAATTTCAGAAGATTCATATTCCCTAAGCTTAGGGCTCTTGAGCTGTGATAAATATCCACTGCACTCACAAGCATCCCCTTGGCCCTTACTGCCATCACCCTGTGGGAATTAGGGCTCAGGGACCTGATGCAGGAAAATAATACTCTGGCTGCCGCTATTGTTTTAAGTGATAAGCTGTCCTTTGTCTCAGAGTCAAGGGTCTCGTGTCTTCTGCCAGCATCCACAAAATGTGGAAGGCTGCTTTGTTAGCTTTCATGTAGGGTAAAATCTCAGCCCTTTCATGGTTTTTGGCAGAGAGTTCTAGTTTCTCCACATCATCATCAACCCTTGGCATTTTCCCTTTTGGATTTTAGCCATTCTAATAGGCGTGATTTTAATTTGAACTTTCCTATTGACTAATTAAACTGGGCATCTTTTCATGTACCTATTGCCATCCTTATGTCTACTCTGGTGATGTCTTTATTCAAATCCTTGCCCCTTTTTTAATTGGGTTGTTTGTTATTATTAAGTTGTGGACGTTCTTTATGTATTCTGGATGCAAGTCCTTTATCAGATATATGATCTGCAAATACTTTCTGTGGCTTGTGTTTTCATTTTCTTAACGATGTCTTCCAAAGAACAAAATTTTTTATTTGATGAAGTTTAATTTATCATGCTTTCTTTTTTGGATCATGCTTTTGTTGTCATGTCCAAGTAACCTTTGCCTAAGCCAAGGTCACAAAGATTCTCCTGTGTTTTCCTCTAGAAGTTTTATAGTTTTAGCTTTTACATTTAGACCTATGAGCCATTTCAAGTTTTATATAGGTCAAGGTTTTTTCTTTCTTTTTCTTTTCTTTGTGTGTGTATATGTGTGTTTGTGTGTGCATATGGTTATCCTATTGGTCCAGCACCATTTATTGAAAAGATAATCCTTTCCCCATTGAATTATCTTGTCACTTATGCAAAAAAAAAAAAAAAAAAAAGCAAAACCTGATCATTTCTACATAGGTCTGTTTCTGGGCTCCATGCTATTCCATTCATCTTTATGTCTATTCTTACGCAATTTGCAGCATCAATAAGTGGGAATCTGGTTTTATGGTCTATTTGATAATCTCTCCTCATTCTGATATTTTTGGTTGTTCTAATAATTAACTACTTCCATTCATCAGTCTTATCATCAAATGATAATTTCTTATTTCCTTTCATATTTTCTTGAGGGCTCTGCTATACACTACATACAAAAAATTGAGACAGTCTCAGAGACTCATTGAAAGGGACTATACCAGGTAATCTTTTTAGAGACAGACTCATGGTTACAGCCTTTGGAGTTTAAGTGAATATTGCTCAGACAATTTTTAGGCAGCCCGGAGGACTGGATTATGATTTTCAGGAATCGTTCTCATTCAGAAGCAGAAGATTTCAAGAAAACAGATCCAGAAGAACAGGAATTAATTACATAGAATCAAATACACTAATGAGGCATATTTACTTGTGGTTATTTCTTTGGGCATACTGTTATTATTATTTCTAAATATCTATTTTCTGATGTGTTTATGAAGATGCCTTTCCTTTTCTTATTAATCCATTTCTAGCCCTCAATTTAGTAGACTATGCTCTTGTAAATTGAAATAAAACCTTTAGAAAATGATATCTGAGTCTCACTGACCTCTACAATTTAGAAAGAGATGCTTTCATTGAGTCTTACTATTCATGACAATTCATTTATTTCATAGGTTCAATAAAAATCCATCTTTCATTTTACCTGGACACATTTGACAAATTGACAGTGCAACCAAGGTCATAATAGAGTATTATATTTGATAATATGTCGCAGAAGCTCACCATTAAGGAATAAGTGTTTCACTTCACATGTGGAACCAATGTCCACAACATACTCACACCAAACTGAACTGGCATCTATTATATGAATTACAAGATCCCAGTCCCAAACTGATAAGAAAAGTCACTTCCTGGTAGGCCAGGGCTCTTAGACTATTTGGGTGATTTCAGAAAGAGAGTTCACCCAAATTCATAGGGACTGCAAGAAATCTTATACAAAGAGACTTTTGTGCTTGGTTTTCTAGATTCAAAACAAAAGAGCAAATAAAGATTTTAAAAGTCCAATCCTATATTCCTTATGAAATTTCTAGATAAAGTTAATTTTCTAAGGGCTTCCCTGGTGGTGCAGTGGTTGAGAGTCCACCTGCCGATGCAGGGGACACAGGTTCGTGCCCCGGTCCGGGAGGATCCCACATGCTGCGGAGCGTCTGGGCCCGTGAGCCATGGCCGCTGAGCCTGCGCGTCCGGAGCCTGTGCTCCGCAATGGGAGAGGCCACAACGGTGAGAGGCCCAAGTACCACAAAAAAAAAAAAAAAGTTAATTTTCTAGCCTAAATTTGCTCAACCCTGTATTTTCTATGAGCCTTTATTAATTAGCACTTCTCAGTACAGTAAGCCTATGTAAATAATTAGGTCAAAACACAATGACACCAACCATTTTTGTGGTTAGGCATAGTCTTTGGAGATGACTTATGATCATACAAGGACAATGCTTGAGAAAAACTGTCTGAAATTTGGAAATAAGATGATGGGAGAGCAATATATCCTTTCAATGTCATATTGGAATATTGTTTAACAGAGAAATCCAAAGAATATTTTATTACCCAGAGAAATCAATAATTCTGTTGTTTGTTTGTCATTATCACCTATCAATTAAAGACCCAGACCGTATGATTTTACACGGTAACTTGTGTATGTTTGTCTTTATTTTCTTTCAGTAGAAAATATAATCCCCCAAATTATGGTTTTATTGCTCTGTAGGGTATTAACCAGTTTTGTATCTAACCAGAAAGCTTATTTGGTATTATTTTTCCAATGACAACCCAACATCTGTTCCTTTGAATAAACTTAACCTTCTTGCTAGTTACCTCATTAATGAATTGACTACATTTTTACAAGTGTTCATTCGATATTTTATGATAATATTCTTAAACTTTAGAAAAATATACTCTGACATGTCCATGGCACAAAACTAGAACTCTTGCTCTAGCTGATTAGGGAAGTCAGAGAAGTCTGTCCATAGAATTGATAACTGAAATTCATTTATTCATTCAACAAAATATTTATTCAAAAGACAATATATATTTTAAAAATATTTATTAAACATTTACCACATACAAGGCTCTCTTCTAGACATTATAGATACAGTGGTAAATATGGCATACCATTTCCCTGCCTTGAGGAAACTTATAATATTCACCTGAAGAGACACACAGTAAATAAAATAAATAAGATACATGTAAGTTAGTGATAAGTTTTAAAAAATAAGGCAAAGGAGGGAGATAGGAGATATGTATTCGGAGGAAAAGATTGCAGTTTTACTTCTGATAGTCATTGTAGGTGATCTTTAATAAAGACCTAAGGAAAGATGATTTAAACTCTTAAGATTTATTAAGGAAAGAAGTCTTTTACTATACATGGACACATACACGTATATCTCACCATTCACTATATTATAAGTTAAAATCACACAATTTCAAAATATTTATTTATTTAAAATTAATGAATAAGATAGAGAGGCTTACATGCTAACATAAGTAATGCAGTTTGTGAAAAATAACTATTTTTTTAAAAATAACTATTTTCTAAAATAAAAAACAATAAGAAAAATGGCATTACTCCATATTTTTGCAAATCTCTTATTTTTTTCAGACTTAATAAAAGGCAGTTGGGGTCCCATATATGTTTCTGTATCCAATTTGTTGCAATATGTTGTTTTGGTTGAAGTATATGAAGGAGTTCCTGCTTCACATATATATATAGTTGGGGAAAGAAGAATTATTTTAATAAAGGCTTTGGGGATAATTAATTTAATTTTTAATAATGGCTGTGGTTAGCAGCCAGTTAAAATTCCACACCTACCAGGCTGGCAGCCTCCTCAGTAATAAATACATTTCTTAGAGCTTTGATGAAGGAAGTATTCTCAAGTATCCATGTTTGGGATATGGTTGGAAGGGGCTGAGTGGATTCATTCCAACGTTTCTGTCTTTCTGAGCCTTCGGACTTCTTCCTTTAGAGTATACCAGCAAAGGTCAGGCATTTCCACATGTAAAATGTGGGTTATTGATGAGTCCAGGCTTCAATGAGCCAATTCATCAGATTATTAACAACTTTTCACATGCTTAGGCCAATATATCAAATTTCATATTCTGGCTGAATGCATCCATGACAGTGATTCAGCCTGATTATGACTTATATTTTATCCTCCTTGGTCTAATCCCTTAAAATCCACTCCCACACCCATTCTTTAGTTTCTTGCCAATAAAGATTGGAGAGGTCCTGAACTCCTTTGGGTGTGTGGGCCATCTCCTCATAGAGCAATCCTTGTCCAGAAGCAGTGATGGGTGTGTTGTGAGGGGAGTTAGTTTGTGATGCAAGTGCAGTCATTGAAAGGCTTTTATGCAGAAGAGGGTTTTTTTTTTCCCCTCTATGTCTTGTATTTGAGTGAATTGATGGTGGGAGCGGGGAGAACATCAAAGTTCCCAACTTCATCCTTGCTACTCAAATGACCCTTTCTCATGGTTTAAAACTCCACCCCTTCTGCCACCAATACTTTTCTATCAGTGTAAGAGACCTGGCCCACTTGAGAATTTATTTGAATTCTGAAATCCTCAGAATTGGACCTTGGACTTGGTTCTCACCCTCTGGCCATAGGAAATGAGGAACTCCTTCAAGACTTCTTTTTAAACTTTCTAATCATCTATGCCAGATATTTTTAGTTTTCAACTGTTCATTTGCCACGTATATACTCTCTAGGGCCATCAGAAAGAGCCAGGTGACACCACAACTTTTATTATTATTATTTTTTGCGGTACGCGGGCCTCTCACTGTTGTGGCCTCTCCCGTTGCGGAGCACAGGCTCCGGACGCGCAGGCTCAGCGGCCATGGCTCACGGGCCCAGCCGCTCCGCGGCATGAGGGATCTTCCCGGACCGGGGCACGAACCCGTGTCCCCTGCATCTGCAGGCGGACTCTCAACCACTGCGCCACCAGGGAAGCCCACCACAACTTTTATAATCACTGTTTTTGCTATAACAACTGAGTTTTACATCCACTTGAATTCCCAATACTGTTGCCTGCCCATATACTTCATCACATGCTAAAATAAGTGATCATGTGAGTAATCATAATGTCACTGCATGTCATGGATTACCCATGTCCATTCCCAGCACTCCTCAAATATGTGAGCAATCTATTTCCAAAATTTGAAGTTCTGCTTCCTGAGACCAATTTGGGTACCAGTTATTATACCAGTCAAGGTCCTGGCAGGAAACAGGTGACATAAACTGGAGAAGAGATTCGTAAGAAAACTATGTACACAGGTACAGGCAAGGTGTAGAGAAACCACAGGATATGATTTGATGTCATTTCCAAATTCTTACCCTCCCACCCTGCCCTTAGGACTTCATTTCAGTATGTCACACAAAATACAAATTTGGAAGTCATCCAAGATTATCCCTTTTCTATTACATCCCACTTTCAATTAATTAAGTACATCTAAAATAACTGCTCTTCCCTACAACATTGTTCCTACCTAGTGTGGCATCACGGTTCAATTCTTACTGAATCATGAGAATTTTAGTACAACATATATTGCATATACAGGAGCATCAGGAGAGGATGTTAAAGAAATAAGAAAGTAGTAGGTCATGGAGAAATCCATTGTCATAATGAGGTCATTTTCTTTAATTCATAGCAAAAGGAAGAAAACGGGGTTAGCAGAGCCCTTTATATTTTTATATTATTTGTGTTGTCACAGTTGAACACTCAACTTGAGAAAATGCATTAATACAACATCAGCACAAAATATGTGAATTTTAATATGTAGCACATCCAATTACAGCACTACAAAGAGAATTAGGAGAAAAGCAGCTATAAACATCCAGCTGCAGAGTTTAAGCAGTCTCATGCTGTGACTTTAGATAATGCAAATTTTATGTTCTCATCTCATTTTAGAAAACAAAATGCATTATATTAAAGGTCAATCTGTATTATAACCGGGGAATTATAAACTGTAACACAATTCAGAGAACATATAGACTTTGTTCTTTATTTTGATCAGTATTACTGGGGAAATGTTCAATTGCATTACATGAAATGAAGAAGGCCAACCTGTCTAAAGGTCTCCCTATCTCAAATATAGTACCATTTATTAACTATAAAGTATCGGGGTGAAACATGTCCACAGCTCTCCCTGCCTATGCTGTATTGCCTGTTTATTTATGTTAACTATTATATATATAACTACGTTAACTACAAAATGTGAGGGTAAAGAATAACGATTGGTCGCCTACCTGTGTTGTAGTAACATTTGTTAATATATAAGTGTGGATTGTTACATTACTTACAAATTAAATGTAAGCTAAATTCAAGTTTTTTACTTAGTCCATAAGGGATTCTTCAGGCCAGACAGCCTTTGTACAATTGTCTAGCTTTGGTTCAAAGAGGACTTATCTGTTAGAAGGAAAGAACAAATGTCATGTGTTCCAGAAAAGGGCTCATTAAATCTCAGGATGATAGCTGGACATTTTTGTTATTCTGAAATTAATCATTACATTGTTAATGGTTCTTTATATGCACAGGAGGGGAATAAATCAGACTTAAGAAATACATGGTCCGGATCCCCATTCTTCCTGTAACCTATGCCCATCAAACCCACATTCTTGGGTTCCTAAATTTGGATATCCATTCTTTTTTTTTTTTTAATTTAAGGAACTTATAATTCCAGAATGTCATTTTGAGACCTAATGTTAATTGCTTTCAACAAAAACAAACAAAAAAACATATTTAATGAAAGCATATTTCCTCTCTAGAATATCTGTATAAGATTGAATCTTCTAGAGAACCGAAAGTTTCTAGAAACATACTACAATATATCAGGATATTATTGAAAAGGAATGTGGTCATTATTTTGCTTCTTTTTTTTTTTTTTTTACTGAAGTATAGTTGATTTATAATGTGTTAGTTTCAGGTATACAGCAAAGTGATTCATATATATATATATATATTCTTTTTCAGATTCTTTTCCATTATAGGTTATTATATGATACTGAATATAGTTCCCTGTGCTATACAGTAGGTCCTTGTTGTTTATCTATTTTATGTATAGTAGTGTGTATTTTTTAATCCCCAAAGCCTGATTTATGTCTCCCCACCTTTCCCCTTTGGTAACCGTAAGTTTGTTTTCAATGTCTGCGAGTCTATTTCTGTCTTGTAAATAAGTTTATTTGTATTATTATTATTTTTTAGATTCCACATGTAAGTGATATAATATGATATTTACCTTTCTCTGTCTGACTTACTTCACTTAGTATGATAATCTCTAAGTCCATCCGTGTTGCTGCAAATGGCGTTATTTCATTCTTTTTTATGGCTGAGTAGTATTCCATTGTATATATATATACCACATCTCCTTTATCCATTCATCTGTTGATGGACACTTAGGTTGCTTCCATGTCTTGGCTATTGTAAATAGTGCTACTATGAACATTAGTGGCTGCACCAATTTACATTCCCTCCAGCAGGACAGGAGGGTTCCCTGTTCCCCACATCCTCTCCAGCGTTTATTATTTGTAGACATTTTGATGATGGCCATTCTGACTGGTGTAAAGTGATACTTCAGTGCAGTTTTGATTTGCATTTCTCTAATTATTAGCAATGTTGAGCATCTTTTCATGTACCTGTTGGCCATCTATATGTCTTCTATGGAAAAATGTCTATTTAGGTCTTCTGCCCATTTTTTATTGCATTGTTTGTTTTTTTGATACTAAGCTGTATGAGATTAATATCAAAATTAATCCCTTGTTGGGATTTTAGAAATTAATCCCTTGTCGTCCTCATTGTTTGCAATATTTTCTCCCATTCCATAGGTTGTCTTCTTATTTTGTTTATGGTTTCCTTTCTTGAGCAAAAGCTTTTAAGTTTAATTAGGTCCCATTTGTTTATTTTTGCTTTTATCTCCATTATTCTAGGAGATGGATCCAAAACAATATTGCTGCGACTTATGTCAAAGAATGTTCTGCCTATGTTTTCCTCTAGGAGTTTTATAGTATCTGGTCCTATGTTTAGGTCTTTTAATACATCTTGAGTATATTTTTGTATGTGGTATTAGAGAATCTTCTAACTTCATGCTTTTACATGTAGCTGTCCAGTGTTCCCAGCACCATTTATTGAAGAGACTTTCCTTTATCAATTATATATTCTTGCCTCCTTTGTTATGGATTAATTTACTATGAGTGTGTGGATTTATTTCTGGGCTTTCTGTCCTGTTCCACTGATCTATATGTCTGTTTTGGTGCCAGTACCATACTGTTTTGATTACTGTAGCTTTGTAGTATAGTCTGAAGTCAGGGCGTCTGATTCCTCCAGCTCTGTTCTTCTTTCTCAAGATTATTTTGGCTATTCCGGGCATTTTGTGTTTCCATACAAATTGTGAAATTATTTATTCTAGTTCTGTGAAAAATGCAATTGGTAATTTGATAGGGGTTGCATTGAATCTGTAGATTGCCTTGGGTAGTATGGTCATTTTAACAGTATTGACTCTTACAATCCAAGAACATGGTATATCTTTCCATCTGTTTGTTTGTCATCTTTAATTTCTTTCATCAGTGTCTTAAAGTTTTTGGAGTACAGGTCTTTTGCCTCCTAGGAATAAATTCCTAGGTATTTTATTCTTTTTGATGCACTGGTAAATGGGATTGTTTCCTTAATTTCCCTTTCTGATATTTCGTTGTTAGTGAATAGAAATGCAACAGATTTCTGTGTATTAATTTTGTATCCTGCAACTTTACCAAATTCATTGATGAGCTCTAATTGTTTTCTGGTGGCATCTTTAGGATTTTTCTATGTATAGTATCATGTCATCTGAATCCAGGTGTTGGAGCTTCATGTTTTTTGGAGCCAGTTACACAAAGTGATTTTTTTTTTCTATCTCCCATTTGTACAAAGTACCATTTCAAATTAATTAAAACAAAATATCCTTTCTTTAAAAACGGTGGTAATTATCATAGCTTTATGATAAAACAATATAATTAGGAGCTTTCATCTTTCAATAAGCCTATGTAAGAAGGAGTTGGAAAAAATAATCATATTTTTTTCACTCTCTTTCAGATCTGAAAGATATACAGTACTCTTTTTCTATATTTTCTTTCCATTAAAATTGAATATTTGTGTGATCCAAAAGAGTTTTTTTAATTTTTTAAATTTTATTCTATTTATTTATTTATTTTTTTTGCGGTACATGGGCCTCTCACTGTTGTGGCCTCTCCCGTTGCGGAGCACAGGCTCCAGACACACAGGCTCAGCAGCCATGGCTCATGGGCCTAGGTGCTCCACGGCATGTGGGATCTTCCTGGACCAGGGCACGAACCCGTGTCCCCTGCATCGGCAGGCAGACTCTCAACCACTGCGCCACCAGGGAAGTCCAAGAGTTTTTTTTAAAGCACAAAAAGGAATACTTTGTAACATCCACCTGATACACATTATGGCTTAGTTTAACATAAAATGTGTTATGAATTTTTGTATAGATATTTTATGTAAGACAGAAATGTAAAGAAAATTTTATTCAAAAAGTGGTTAAAGGTTTTTATACACAAATTTCATTACATTGTTTTTCATTTTAGGATAGTCATAATCTAAAAGTCAATAATTTGCAATTAATTAGAAAATTATGGCTCAACATTATTAAATATTATTTACCTATAAATAATTAATATAAGGATTTATCAGACTATTTAATGATATAAAAATATGTTTGTAATACAGTAAGTGGAATATAAGACACTATACAGGGAAGATGTATACCAATGCATTAGTAGTTCATAATTTTACATAGTTTTCCTTTATAAAAAATCTGCATTTTCATCTGACTCTAATATTATTTAAGGAAAATCTATAATATTCATTTACTTATACATTTTTTTAAATGTACTGCTGCTTGGCTTATTCTTTAGCATAATTCATACTGTACAAAAATTTGTTGGCCACCAGATAGCTAAGAGAACCCTTTTGTGTATACATCTGATACTGGAAAATAAGAAAAGACAAGTATAGATAGTTCTTAACTATAATTTTTTTAGAAACATGTTATATGTGAGTTTGATAATTTTGACTATCTTTTCTTCATTTTTATAATTGTAAATGAGTCACTGGCTTAAAAGAAACTTTCATCAAATAAGTAATGAATATCATTCCTATTTGGAAACAAGATGCTTGAATCAACTGAAGTGCAATTTTGAAAACTTTTTTCACAAAGAACAAATTTTGAGGAATTTATTTGTGGTGAATACTATTCTCTGTATGAAATGTATGAAGCATGGATTGCACATCAATTTATTAAATTTGATTAAGGGAGTATATTACAAAGAATGATAATTTCCTCAATGGAAAATGGCAACAATAATAGTGTTTATCAGAGGACTGATAAGGGGAGTAAATGAGATAGTGTATATAAAGATCTTAGTATAATTTTGGGCAACTGACTATATTTTATTGCAAACAAGTTGATTTAATCGATGTGTAACATCTCAAAGAAAAAATGAGATACACAATATTAAAATAATAATTAGGTAACTTACTATGTGTCAGTTACCAGTATAAGTGCTTTGTATGAAATAACTTATTTATCCACTTAAATTATGATTTACGTATTATATCAGGTCTACAATCTTTCAGCTATAATTTTGAAAGGCAAAAGTCTCTGAAAACTTTGTTTTGTTTTGTTTTTCACACAGGCAAAAATCTGACCTGAATTGATATGAGGCTATTTTTATTCTTGAATTATCTCTTAGTTTGAATATTTATTCATTTTGCTGCAGTAATTTTAATATACTGCTTGAATCCCTACTGTGACTGTTATGTAAATATATGGTGTTTGCACTGAATTACCTATCTAAAATCCAAAACATTCTGAATTTGAAACACCCTTGGACCCAAGGGTTTTGGAAAATAAGTTATGAACCTATATTATCATGCTCATTTTACAGAAAGGTAAACTGGGGCGCAAAGGCAGTAGTTTTTTTGTAATGTCACACAGGTTGTAAGGAGTAGACTTGTGATTAATTTTCATGTAAACATTTAACATGGTTCTAAATGGTTTTCTCATCATTTCTTCCTTTTCCACTGACTCCAAAGTCTGCAAAGATTATACTGGTCAACCAAGAAGAGTCAGTTGAGACTAGACATTAATTTATTCAAATGTGTGTGTGTCATGGTTACTCCAAAGTGGTGCAAAATGCTGTGCCAGCATGTACTATCCGAAAAAAACCCAACTGTGGCTTACTGTATAATAATCAGTCTGAAATGTGGAATTACAGGGTAAGCAAATTTTTCAAAGGGCTTAAATATCTGTCTTGATTGAAATTTCACAGATGGAATTTCTAGAGTTATCCATGTAGCAGCTTGGGGTAGATGTTAGGAAATTGAGTTTCTGTCTCTGGCTTAGAAACCAAATCGTTGTGTGACCTTGAGTAAATAAGTAGTATTTTACTTCATAGATTCCCACTTCTAAATTATATTTAGAATTCTGTTTCTATGAAATATAAATGAAATAAATGTACATGAGTACAGTTAATTGAGCCATTTTTAGTAAGGCCTAAAAGTAGTATTTATTACTATTTCAATGTGTAATCTTGAGGCAGTTTGTCCCATTTCATAGTATCAGAAGCCAAACTCGAAATTGTCATCTACGGTGTGTCCCAAGATTGAACATTTAAGCTAGTTCTCCAGCTCTTTAATAACTTTTTAAAAAGTGGCAAAACAATAATTTTGTAATCACAACTCTAAACATAAATTCCATCCTTAGTCAAATTGTAAATATGTAAGTTGATAATTCAAACATATTTGTTTCTGTCATACTTTACATAAATTATTAATGTTCCCTGGCTTTAGGCATTATTGGGACAGTAGAATACTGCAAACTCTTAAACTATTTCAATCAAGAGCAAAGACCTATTCTCTCCTTTCCCACTAGATTAGTGGTTTCTCATTTTGAGAACAATATGTATTCCATTATTGCTAAAACTTCTTTGTATGCAAAAAGGTTGTTGTCATGACTCCTGTGGATGGCTTACTTTTTAGGCCACTAATGTAAAAACATTCTATTAAATCAAATAATGTGGATAAGCCTTCAGAGTTGATGATAAGAGTATACACCCTGGGAAGCATATAGAAATATCCAGAATTATGAATTGTGTTAATCCATATTGCAGAATATATCTCAAAAAAATAATTTTAAAGGGCTAGGCATGGGTTGCTCTAAATTTTAGGCCTCTCTTCTCTGATTCAAAACTTAGATTTGTTTTTTTAATTACTTTGTTAATAAAGTATATCAAAAATAAATTTGCTTGGAAAAGCAGTTTGGGGGTAAATGTAATAAGTGAATTTAGCAGTAGTTTATCACTTTTTAATAAAGGAAGCAGTTATTGTGAATGTTTACAATTTAAAATGATACACTGATACTACGCCAAATTATATGTAGATTAGGAAAAAAGAAATCCAAACTACTCTTCTCAAAAAGCAAGCATAAAATGCAGGTCACACAGATATGCTAATGCTTTTAAAACAAAGTCAGGTTTTAATCTACATTTAAAAGCACAAAAAGTCACCTTCAAATCCTACTGCCATGGTATTAACTCAAGCAGAATTTCTAAAAGACTTTCTCATAAGGATGGCAAGTGGGAGTAAATGGTATTAAAGATCTACTTGACTTTTTCCACTTCTATGAAACCAGCTCCTTCTACTAGTTTCTCTATTTCTAGTGTATTAATATTACATATACTATAATAATAGTATATGATAATAAAATAATTTTAGTATGCATATGTATAATAATAAAAGACCAAATATAGGAGGCTCTCACAAAAAAAGTTTGGGGGGATAAGAAATGGAGTTAGGTCTTCTATAACCCTGAGATGGTGAACAGTCTCTGTTCCATATTAGGAAAACAAGATCTCTCAGTGACGTCCATTGGATGGCTATATCTGGATTGGTGGGTTAAGTAAGCCCTAGGCTGCTTAGAGTGTTTGTATGGTGCCCGTTTTAGGATTCCACCATCAAAGCACCTCTGCATTATATGTGATTTCCCCAATTTGGGATTATGGCATTTGGCTGCCTCTGCTTTGTATGTAGTGTGCCCAAGAGGTCAAAGTTCATCTGTCCCTTCTTGTGGTTATCCCTCTATCCCAGAGGAGAAAGTTTGACCATAAGGAATTCAGTCTACTCTGGCATAGAATCATCTTTGAGTGTCACTATATATCAGAGGTTTAGCAAAAGCTGATTCATTAAGATAACAATTTCCTGAAACCTATACAACTGTACTGTATTACCATAAACACAACTGCAAGTAGAAATTTTCCTTGATCCAAGCAAACCTTCTAGCCAGTGATGAACTAATTTTGGTGGATGGACTGTTGCTTTGCCTTCACTAATGGATTCTGTACAATCTGTAAGGTTGACATAAGGTAGGCTAAATTTCTAAGCCTAATCAGCTAACAGGTAACATGCAATAAGCCCTGGTTTCACCAACCTGATATAGGGAAGAAGGAGTTACTCAAAATCAAACCTTAGAAAACTTGCACTGAAGACCCTTGGTATTGTATCCCACTATCATTTTTATATTATTTTTTATTTCTTGCTTATACCTGAAAGTGACATGTATTTGTGTTGATCATTATCTATTATTGTTTTTAGCCTCTGAAATTGAGTTGTAACAAACGTTGTCCCCACTTAGACCTCATGGCCTGTGTGGGTTTTGATCAGGTAAATTGGTCCTCTGCAGAGAAACACAGGAAAGTTTTCCCAGACCTCATATGGTTCATGGTCATTGGGGACTAGAGTAATCACAGATGCCTTGCATAATAACTAGAATTACAAGATACTGATAGCATGGAGATATTCAGTAAAAAAAAAAAAAAAAACAAATTTCCCATATACCCAAGTGTTTCTGCACTAAATGCTATTGCAAAGGCACAGGCTAACTATAACCATGTATTTCGAATACACCAAGAACTGCATATGGTTAAACTCAACTATGCTGAAAGAAAACAATGATCTAGTGATATTTGGGTTAAATGACCAAGAATACCAGAACAATAATTACAAAAAGAGAATGATTGTTTTAAAGAAATTCATTCAGCTGTCTTATTTTGTCAGTTTCAGGCATGGGCTATATATCCATTGTCATCTCCTTAGTTCACAGTTCTTGGGCAAAGTGACTGCTTCTTGTCTGCTTCTGGAGACTTTTTTGACTCAGCCTGTTTAAGGTCTCATGTGAGTAGAAATCCACTGATTTGGTAGTTGGTAGCTTGGTTGGCAGTTTGCTTGCACTGTGAAACATGTGCCCATAATAAGAACAGAAATGGTGTTCAGTAATGTCGAAAAGCATTTTCAAGTTGATATGTGTTATGGATTGAATTGTATCCCCCAAAAAGGATATATTGGAGTCCTAACCACCAGGACCTCAGAATGTGACCTTATTTGGAGGTAAGGTCTTTACAGAGGTAATCATGTGAAAATAAGATAATTAGGGTGAGTCCTAATACAACTGGTGTCTTTATTGTAAGGGAAATTTGGAAACAAAGGCATGCACACAGGTAGGACACCACGTGAAGACTAGAGTTTGCTAATACATGCCAAGGAGCCAGAGCTAGAAGAAAGACGTGAAGCAGATTTTTTCCTAGTGCCTTCCCAGGGAGCATGGCTCTTCCAACACCTTGATTTCAGACTTCTAGCCTCCATCCCTGTGATGGACAATTCTGTTTTTCAGAAGGTTGGTCTGATTGCTGTGAGTCAACTGTAGCTGGCTTAAATTGAGCAGTTATCCACCCGGAGGTTTGATGGGGAAGGACGTCAACTTGGTGGGGAGAGAAGCTTCTCATACAGCTGGGGTGGTAAAAGCTGCTCATTTAGCCTGTAGCCCTGCAAGGACATTGCCGTTGGCTTTTGGTCTGCCTATGTGCTTCTATTTAATAACCATTTTTTTCCTTGTGAGTTTTGAATAGCTTCTACTAAATCATTGATATTGTTCCCACAGTTAGTCAAAATATCTGAAGAAGTCACAAATCCTTTAGGTTTCATGACATTTCAAAATCATGAGCAATTCTAAAAGCATATCTTTTGTCTTTTGCCACAATAAAGGCTTCAGTCAGAGCTATTAATTCTGCTACCTGGGAAGATCAAATATTATGAAATGGAGCCCCTTAATGGCTGCATTTTCAGCAGATACAAAAAAAGAGGAGGCCTTTGTAATTTCTAAAATAAAATCCATCTATAAACCATATTAAATCAAGATGAACTAAAAGGGGTTCTGTAAGATCAGTCCTGGGCATGCTTTCCTCAGTTATTGCTAGAGTCACATGTTTCCCCTTCATCCTGAAAAGAAATCAAATTACAAGAGTAAGGTTTGAACTATGTTAAGCAGTGATGTGTAAGAGATAAAAAGGGCTTCATAAATGGAAAAGTTGCTGATAGAGAAATCTTGAGTGTTGTCTAAAAGTAACAATGATTGTTCAGCAGGTGCAAACCAGAGTCAGTGAGAAGCAAACAACATATTAGCAGAGGCTTCAACCAGTCTGACAGCTGCTGCCGAGTTCTGCAAGCATAAAAAGTATGCCTCAGTTACTAAACTAAGGACTAGGTTAAGAGAGGCAACCTACAGGCTCCGGCGAGCTAATACTCCTAATATATCATCCTGTCTCTCGTGAACAAAAGGAGAAGGGTTCAACATGGTTAGGGGTACCCAAAGTGGGGGATTGTTGAAGAGAAGCAGTGAAAGCAGAGGAAGCTGCTTTCACTTCTGCTTCGCATGGAAGAGACTCAGGAATTGTTGCTTTAATAAGTTCATGAGAGGACTGAGCTACTTTTTTTTTAATTAGGCATTTATTGCTCGCAATAACCAGTTAATACCCCCCAAATTCTTTTCATTGTTTTTTAGTTTAGAAAGTTGGTCAAATGGAATCATCTCTGTTCTGGTGAATGGAAAACATCCATGGCTGACAGATTCTGACCCAAATAATTTATACAATTTCTTAACAAAATTATAGCTTTTTTTCTACATGGTTTGTAAAGCTTTTCAGCAGATATTGAAAAGAGCTATATGAAGTCTTCTTGTGAACTACTTAGATTAAGAGGGAACAGTAATCTACATATTGTACAAGGATGAACTCTCAAAGAAAAATTAAATCCTTTGTTTAGACTGACTTGTTTAGATGGAAGGAAATATGAGAATTCTGTAAATCTCTGAGGTATAACCATCTAGATATACTGTTAATTTTCCCACAAAAATAACAAATATTAACCGTCTTTATCTATGTGTCTAGTAAGGAAAGCTGCATATAAACTGACCACTGTGAAATATTTACTTTTTCAGGGACGGAGGACAGGGCATATTTGTGTTGGGAACTACTAGGAATCTAGAGATCACAATTCTATTGCTCACCTTGAGATCCTGAACAAATAGGGGTAGCCTTTTCTGATCGGTTTCTTAACGGGCTGTGTGGGAGTACTGCAAGCACTAAGATGTGGCCATCCTTATTCTAATAGACTCACAGGAATGAATTTTATTCCTGAGATTTCTTCAAGTTTGAATGGATACTGGGATGACCTCAGTGGGGGTTATAAGGATTCATTTGAATCTTAGTAGGTCATTTTCCAATATTCTACTCACGTCAGTAGAGTCAATATTCTATTCACGACTAATCCAAAAAGTAGAAGGATGCTAACATTGCACCGGAGAGGACGGTACATGTGAATGAACTGCTATAACTTGGGTTGTTCTCATGTGGTGCCACCTGGCAAACCTTTAATTTCATGATGTTGTTACAGAGCAAGTCTCAAGTAAGCTTGCTGGAGCAGAGGCACACAATGGAAATTCGTAAAACTTGCAAGACTAGTAAGATCATAGATTTCAATGTCTTTTGGACGCAACCTCCCCAGTTATTTTATTAGTACTCCAAGGAACAGGTTGAGATAAGTGGTGAGATTTAAAACAGAAAACGAAGCATCCTCATTGAAAGGCCTGCATACAAATAGATATAACGCAGACAGTGCTGTATCTTGAGTGTCATTGTTGGGTCCCTAATTTGACTTCACAAGCCCCTTTCTCAGTTTCAGCAGGCAGCCACTTTTCCATTGCCTTAATCTCTTTAGAGATGTCACATTTCCTAGAATGTTTTATACCTACCATGTGACTGAACCATTTCCCTCCTAGGCATTTACCCAAGAGAAATGAAAGCATATGTCCACACAAAGACCTATACACAATGTTCACAGTAGCTTTATTTGTGGGAGCCCCAAACTAGAAACAACCCAAATGTCAATCAACAGGCAAATGAATAAACAAATGCTGATGCATCCATACCATAGAGTACTTAGCAATAAAAAGGAACTATTGATAAATGCAGCAACACGGATGAATCTCAATTTGTCTGACTGAAAGAAGCCAGACAGAAAAGAGTACCCAGTAGATAATTCCAATTTTATAACATTTCTGAAAATGCAGATTATCTATAGTAACAGAAAGCAGATCAGTGGCTGCTAGGGACCCATCTGGGGAGCCCCTGATAGGATTGATGACAAAGGGCCATGAAGAAACTTTTGGAGATACTGGTGATGGATTTGTGATTGTGGTGTTGGTTTCATGAGTGATTACATGTGCCCAAACTCACCAAATTATACATTTTAAATATGTTCAATTGATTATACCTCAATATATCTATGTATGAAACCCAGGGTCACTAGGCCCATGAAGTGTGCATCTCTGATGTAAGGCTCTCAGCTCCGTGGGTGACTCGATCAAGTGTTCTCAATGGCAATTATCCAAATACTTAAAGAGAGCCCAGTGTTAAACTGCCAGTAAAATGCAGATGTCCCACATTTTACTATAAATATTTCCCTTTCAAACTCCTAGGGAGAAAATAAAGTCTATATATTAAATTACCTTTCAAGTTAATGTCCAAAGGCAAAAAACTCAAAACCCCAAATCCAATTCTCTTGCCCTTATAAGGTAAAAGTCCAACAAGTCCCTTCCAGTTTCTTATTTTGTTCACTTACAGCCAGAAATGTTAATGCCTAGATGGATTCCTACAGCAGCTGCAGCCTGTGTGTTTTACTTGGAAATGGATGTAGCTCATTCAGCTCCTCAAAAGTTAATATTAATTCAACATCAAGTCTATGGTGTGTCTCAATTTTTAAAAGGTCCAAAGAATAGAACATCCAAAGTAATTATAACACTTGCCTCACACTCACCAGATTTACACAGCAGTTATCCTGGACAAAACTATGTTCCCAGAACCCAAGATTTGTTATTGTCAAAGACAATTCATAGTACAAACTCTATAGTAGAAACTCATGGGTCTGTAGGAAGGAGAACTGGGGATGGCTTCAGCCTCATCATAATGCCAACCAGTTTATGCCAATTGTCAGGGGTCCATGCCCTGCACACTTCAAATAAACTGGAAGAAATTTTTCAGCAAGAAGTTAGATTTATCACCATGTATTTAGCATGGCACACTGTATCTTCTCTCTGGCATTTCAAACACTGATAGTATCTTGTATAGATTTGCTCTGGTGCAGTCCCAATCACAGGGTGTCATTTGTGGTCCTGATCTTTCCTATCTAGTATTATCAAAATCTCTTTATATTCAGAATTTGCTCTTTTACACTGCATTTTATGACTGGCATGATTTATTTATTTACTTATTTATTTTAACATCTTTATTGGAGTAGAACTGCTTTACAATGCTGTTAGTTCCTGCTTTATAACAAAGTGAATCAGCTATATATACATATATATCCCCATATCCTCTCCCTCTTGAGTCTCCCTCCTTGTACTTTTTAAATGCAGAATGCTCAGTACAGTGGGAGGACTTACCAAAACCCTAATGCAATATTGGGCTGCATCTGTTACCACTTATAAAGGATTGCACGTTAGTATGCAATGTTTTACAAATATTATTGCAGTTCTTTTGTTTTAATGATGATAACCAAGCCTTTCTCATTTTACAGTGATTGCAAGGAGGCAGGAGAAGCAGTATTCCAGTTCTTGCCCTTGGCTCACAAACCTACCAACAGAGACAACACTGGTAAGGTCCAGTAACAATGTTCTTACATGATAGGGTCCCGCGGGATCTGGAAAGCTTAATTCCTGCTGTGACACTGCTGGGTTACCATCATCATTCAAAAAATATTACACTAGCAAGCTATGTACATCCACTTAAGGAAAAGATTATAAATATCAAACTCTGCTTTATAAAGACCTCACTATAATATGGTGGGGGCCAAAGGTAGAAACCTGCTTACAGGTTTCTGGAAAGACCATCCCCCTATAAAATGTACTTAATTTAAAATAAATTAAAAAGTCGAAGGGGAGTCTCTGCCTCCTTCACCATTCCATTACTATGGAATTTCAAAACTGTAATAGTTGATTGCTAAATTTAAACATTTGATTGAAATGATTCGTTGAAAGCTCTGCTCCCTTATTTTCAAAACACTTTATTTCATCTGAATTTCATATGGTATAAAAGTTATTACATGCTTGAACCTGTTGCTCAAATAGCAGGTTCTTTCAGTTCCTTTTTTTTTTGGCCATACCAAGCAGCATTCGGGATCTTAGTCCCCCGACCATGGATGGAACCTGTGGCCCCTGCAGTGGAAGCGTGGAGTCTTAACCACTGGACTGCCAGGGAAGTTCCCTCTTTCAGTTTTGAAGGCCAACCTTCATTCAGCAGCAAGAAACAAATCATATATAATGCAGAGCATATATAGAAAATTTTCTTCCAGAAAAACAAAAAATATTTGGACATTTTATATTTAGTATAGCTTAGCAATCCAGTCTGTGTTGACAAATTTAGTTAACTGTTAGGAGGGACAGTACATATACAAGAGAACTCATTAGCCAGCATATATTTTAACCCTTGATTAATCAGGCAACATGTCTGACCTAATTTTTTTCTTGTATTTTTTTTAGAAGATACTCCATTTGTAAATTCAAGTTTGGTTGCCCCTTTTTAGTCTTTTTGCTCAATATTTTGAACACTTCCATTTTCTTCTTTTTGTAGAGCCTTTGAGCTTCTTCTCTCTCTTGTTTTCTCCTCTCAAATTCCTGAAATTATTAACATATATAATTTTCATTAGTAACAAACAATAGATATTGTTCAATAATTTTGTTGAAATAGCTATCACCATGCAAACACTTCAGGTTTGTCTTATATTTTGCAAAATGTGAGGTGTTACTTGTAAGTGCAGCAGTGTACCCTCTTTGCCGCTATGATACATGCTATGCCATAGAATAATGTAAAGTTAGTAAACAATTTTAATTATTTGTATACAAATAAAATTAAAGCACAAAGAAGGCACATTTATTTAATGGTTTCACATTTAATTAGATCCACTGAAGAGTCAGAAGTGACGTTAGAGGTTATCTAGTCCATGTAACGCAAATCATTTCCAGAATATCTGGTATTCTTTTAAATTTGCCATCTGATCCAGATTTAATTCAAGAAGCATTTATTGACTACAAGCTATATATATGTAAAATATTGTGCTAGGTATTATGGTTTTGATTATTTAAGAATTAATCATGCTCATTTGACTTGCTAAGATAAAGACTCAAATTCATTGGAGTTTAAAGAAAAATAATTTGAAGTTATATAAACCTGAAAATCACTACTTGAAATACAATATTCTTAAATATAAAAGTTAAAAATTCTTAAATAATGCAATATGTGAACTGTTTTTCAGTTTCCCCTGTAATGCATATAGCCCCCAAATGACACAGCCTTACATTTGTATGGTGACATAATTAACAAAGTGCTTTCATATACGTCACAGCATATTCCATCCTTTTAAAACTTTTTATGCTAGGATTTATCTTCACCTTACAAATAAAGGGCTGATGCTCAATTTTCACGGTTACAAAGATGTAACATTTATATATACATAAAGGAAGTTTTTTTTGAAACAGTAAATGTTTTTCAGTATAGTGGTCCATATTCCATCTGGTATACTATTTCCAAAGGTGGCAGGTATCAGAAGGTTGGTTAAAAAAATGCATAATCTTAACAAACTGTGAAACAAAGGTCCAGTTTTTCCATGGAGAAATGTTTCTGCTTTACCCTAGTCTGCCATCAGTTTAAGAATAATCATACGAATTTTAGATGTTAAACTTCCAGATTTCTTAATTACACGATTTGTAAAGCTAAGACATAAAAGAAATTATATGTCAGCACCATCTTTGGGGTATTTTTGATCGATGTGCTCTCCTTTTTAAAGTGATAGATTAATATAGCTTCAATATAAGAAACAAGAAACCACAAATAAAATAATTTTGTTGAAGCTGTGGATACTTTTGTTCTGCTCATTTGAAAAAGGCTGTTATAATTTTGGGTTTCTGAATGATAACAAAGTGTGGTAACTTTTTGCTAAGTTAATCTAGTAAGGTTTTTAATAAGCAAAACCAACTCTTTAATGTAAATTTATGAAAATCATCTACATTTTTAAAAAATTAGTAGTTCTCAAATTTTATTACGCATAACCTCTTGAGGCACTTGTTAAAAAAAATGCAACTATCTGGACCTTACTCTTGAGAAACACTGTCCCAGATGCTCATATTATTAACCTATAAGCAGTACCTTAAAATCCTATTCTTGACTACTGCTATCACCTCTCAAGGGTAATATAAACAGTCAAGGAATCTGAATGTTGAAATTCTCCAGCTCTTCTCAGATTATTCATTTACTCAGCAAATACTTACAGAGGGCATACTATGTGCCCCATATTAAGAAGAAAAGCTTACATTTACCCTTAGGATAAAGGAACATGAATCTAAATATTTTAAAAGTAGATCTTACTTGTCTCTTAGCAGCACGCTTAGCTTGTATCTGCTCATACTCTTCCTGTGCTTTTTGATTTGATGTTTTCTTTTTATTTTTCTTTGGAATAGTAATGGAACTTTGCAAGATAAATGAAAACAAATCACAAGTATTAAAAATAATATAACCAAAATTATGACACAATTATGTCAGACAGTATTTGTATAGTCAAATCTCACTAATGCAACTTAAGGGGTGGGGGTGAAGAGAATTTGAAAGAAAGAAGACATTAATTTTATTAGTAAAATGTCCAAATAACATATTAGAAATTTTGTTACAGCTTTCAAGATATAGAAAATAGTAAATGGAAAGTCTTGGAGAAATATTTCACCCAGGGAAAATACAGAAAGCTCTGAAAGATCTGAAAATGTTTAAAAACAGGAAACCAGCATATGAATGGTAGAAATGACAGACTGAAAAAGGCATTAATTTGAAGGACGTTATGAAGGACCTTGGGGGTGTACATGAACTTTAATCCCAAAGTTCTTTGACCAACTTGTCTCTATTCCGTTTCATTTATTTTTTTAATTGCAACCAAGTCTATGTCCTCTTGGAAAAAAAAAAATCCAGGTTAATAATAACAGTAGTAGTAGCAGTTAAAACTCATGTAGCACTTCCCATGTATCACATGCCTTTTTAAATACCTATATAAATGAATTCATTTAATCTTCACAACATCTGAGATAGGTCTAAGATACCATAGCGTGTAAATAATCCATTCTGGGGTTGTACAACATGGCAGCTATAAATTACATACTTACTATTATTATTTGCATTTTAGAGGACATTGGGCACCAACATATTAAAGCCAGCTCCAAAGTCCACGATGTTAAGCACTACACTATAATACCTCTCAAAAATTAAATTATTTTTAAAAACATACATTAATAACAGGAGTTAATCATGGTCCAAGTAAGTTAAATGTACTTGAGAGGCTGAAACCTAAAACCCAGGTCTCTTAATTCCCATTCCATTACTTCTTCTATTAAGCCTACCTGACAATTTATAGTCATTTAAGCTAACATGAAAGCCTCCATGAAAATATTTTCACATAATTACCTGTGGCTTCTAATATGCCTTAAGAAAAATCCCAATTAATACAGAAATTGTTCTATAATCTCTTTCCTAAAACCCTACTTACATCTACAATGAAGAATTTCAAAAGATGGTAATACATACTTTATTCTTATGCTACATTGTTCTTCTGGATGAGGCTGCTCAATGCTACAATGTTCTTCAGACAAAGCCTGGTCAGTGCTACACTGCTCTTCTGGCAAAGGCTGATCAACTTGTTCTTCTGACAGAGGCTGGTCAACTTGTTCTAACAAAGACTGGTCAGATTTTCTAAGCTGCTTCCTGAGTCTTTCCTCTTCAGCTAAATAGAGATGTTTCAGATGATCAGGGTACCGATCCGTGAACTGGGATTCCCGTGAGGTTTTAGCCTTCTTTTCCTTCCATATCAATTTCTTGTAATTTTGCTGAATTTTTAGTTTTCTTCGAAATGCAAAGCCTTGTCCTGTTGAAGAATATATCAGTCATGAATTACTTTCTGAGAAAATAATTTGCATGAAAAATGTAGTTGCTAAATTAAAATTAAAAACTTTTTATATCATCACGTTTAGGTGCTAGAATTACATTATGTTTTGCTGTAAAACGTTATTTCAAGAAAACAAGTTTAAGCTAATGGAATGAACAGTATACTGGTCCTTTGCAAAAAGACCAGGCTAACGGTAATTGTGCAGAACTAAAGAATCTCAAAGAAGGAAAAAAGAGTAGAGTGTTGCACAACTCCAACTTATTGTACTCACAAACAGATTTCTTAATTTATCTAAAACACTTAACCTAGGTCTTCACTAAATACCTCCGGGAAAAAACCCTCGCATCTATTACCTTACGTTAGAGAAAATACGACTGATTTTCTAAAGTAATTCAACGCAAACGAGGAAAGACGGTGTATGACTTTCTCAATAGCAATTATCAGAAAACTACCTATTTAAGATTTATACATTCCAAATGGGTTTTTTAAGTACTTACAAACAGCAAGACAAAATGAAAAACACAAACTAAAACGAAGCAAACACAGTAAGAGAAGACTGGAGGGCTCTGGGGTATTTGTAATCAGCAAGAGTGTGGGGCAGTACATTTCCGGCCTCGCCTTCTATCCTTTACCGTAATACATGCACAAATGGACTCATAGATTCTCTCTGCTTACGGTTTCACGGAGAAAATGTAGACGAAAAGAATTCTCATTAAAAAATGGGATTAAGTCGAGGAAAATGTTGAAAGATTTAGAGCAACACTGCCTCGCCTTCCCATCCAGAACTCTGAGACGCCCACGGCTTCAGCAGATTTAAGAATAGATTTCTCTGCCCCAAGTACGGCTCGGTCTGGTTCCTAAATCCTTCCCAGCCTGGGCGGATCGCGTATCCCAAAATTTCGCAGGCCCGAGGACTTGTAAAAGGCTGCCTTCTTACATACATACCCTCGCGAACGCTCCCCGCGAAGGCCTGCGGATAATTAGGTCGCCACGTCCTCCGTTTCATATTCTTATTTCTGAATCCGACCAGTGAAACGCCTTCGCCACGCGACCCAAAGCTCCCTGTCTGCCCCCTTGCTGCATGCCTTACCGGCGCCATGGCACCCCAACCGCGGCGCCAGAAAACCACAACTGGCGCGGTAAAAAATACGTCATCAGGCAGAAGCAATCAGCCGCCCACCCACAGTCCAGATCGGAATTCTACTTATCCGGCCTATACTTTCCACTGAGCCCTTGCCTTGCGGCCACATTTGCGCCACCTACAGCCCGGGAGGGTGGGCGTCATGGCGGCTTCTGGGCCGCTCCCGGTGACCCAGGACCTGTCCACGTTGCATGCCAAGTTGCAGGGGCTGCTGCGGTTCCTGAGGGAAGCCCTGTCCATTTCCAGTGCACATACGGTGGACTTCTACACAGAGTCCGTGTGGGAGCAAGTGGTCGACTTGCCCCCGGAGACAGTGCTGGCGGTGCTGAGATCGGCGGCGGAGGCGGAGGCCCAGCCCTCGGAGGCGCGCCTCCAGGTGGAAGCCGAGAGTGGATCAGGTGAATGGAGGGTGGGCGGGGCGTTCAGGAAGGCGGAGAGACATCCCGCCCAGTGAAGGGTGGTGTACCGTAGCGGAAGTCGAGCGGAAACAGGTACGCGGCGGGACTGGCACTGGCGGGGCAGGGATGCGCTGCCTGGTAGCGAGCGGAGCCCCTTCTCCGCTTCCTGGAGGCGTGGGGCTGGACACTCCTCCCGAATCTTCTGTCTTCCATGGTGCTTGTGTATTTCCACAGTTTAAAGAGAGCAAGAAACATTGCTAGGACCTTTCTTCATTTAGTAATTAAACAATCATTTTCTTAACTGGAGGGGAACAGTGCTTATAGATTGCATGTGGAGCACAGCAGAAGATAAATCAACACCTAACAATCAAGATCATTTCAAATGGTGATTATAGCCGAGAAGAAAATAAAACCAGTCAACTGTGATAGCGACTGTGTGAGGAGGCTGCTTTCACCTGGTTGGTCATGAGCATGAGAAGGCGCCGGCTGCAGTGAGCCGCAGGAAGGGATTTCAGGCCCACGGAATCGCGGAGGCCCAGGGCAGGAAAGAGCGGGGTGGGTTGAGGTTCAGATGCCTGAGTGGCTAAAGCCAGGTGCCGGGCAGTGGCAGGTGCGGCCAGGGAAGTAGGCAGAGCCGGATCGCGCGGGGCTCTCTGGGCCTCGGAAGGATGATGGGTTTGAAGTAGGATGAGAAAGCTTTGGGCAATTTAGTCAATATAGTGCCTTAATATACTTTACATTTGAAAAGATAACTGTGATAGTTATTTGAAGAACAGACTAGTGGGGCAAATCTGAGAGGCCAGTTAGAAGGCCATTTCAGTAATACAAGGAAGAGATGAGACGATGGTGGGCTAGGATGGTAGTACTGAAGACCGGGAATATTTGCTATCTCTTTTGAAAACTGTTTATAAAATATCTACTACTGAAACTTAGATTCTACTAAGGCAAGTACATTTTGGAAGTAGTATGATGAGAAGACACCAGCAGGATCCTGGGATTTCTTCTACTTTGTTTCCAGGCGGTCCCAACCTTGCCCTTGCTGGTGAACTTTATTCACTTGAGCATTCTCTGAAGGCAAAGCACCACTGGGGGGCCTTCCTATGATAGAACTTGGTAAATACTGGTTTCTTTAAAGTCATGTTTATTGTTGGAAAGTTAGGCACTTTTTTTTTTTTGGTCGTTAACACAGTTTATTATTGGCACACTTAACAATAAAGCATACATAAAATCCAGCTGTTTTATAACACACGGAGCCACTGTCTTTACACGTATAGAGGAACGCATTAATATGCAAATGGGAAAATTAGTTTTTTTATAAAGTTTCACATAAATACACTGGAATTGCTCCCAAAGAAAAGTCCCCATAAAAGAACCAGGTTAGGGCTTTACAAAATATTATACAGGAAATATACTATGAAAAGAAACAACAGTCAACTCAGATACAACAAGAAAAACACAAAAGAGTTTCAGATTTATTAAACTGCCCACAAAATTAATGGATTACATGGCTTGAAAATATTTGGGTCAACAGAAATTTTACAAACGCCTACATTCTCAATGGGCCAAGTGCCTTTCTTGACATAAAAATCTGCCTTGGTGCCTTTGATGACAAAAAGACCTTTCTTGTTTCAGCACTCGGGCTCGATTGAACCAACTCAGGATGGAGGACCAATTGACATTAGCTCGGCCATAAATTACCCTGCCGGGCCCTCTTAGCTGTTACCTTATGAAAGAAAAGGTGAAGGGGGAAAAGAAGATAAAGGTACATTTAAATTACTTTCCAAAAGTGGATTTTTTCCTTTTCTTTTTTTACTGAAACAAGTAACTTTCAGATGCAAGTCAAAAAGCAGAAAATATTTTACAATATTAAAAAGTCTATCTGTAGTTGGGTTCGGCATAGAATGAGATCCTGAGCACTGAGAGTTTATTAACAATATGGCGTTTGTTGGATGGTTGGGTGGGGCGGGGGGAATGAAATTAACAAATGTGGTTAAAACCGAGCTAGGAGAAGCCTAGCTTTTGCTCTTATTTTAACTACGATCACTGCCAGTATCTGTGTTACCTGTGAAGGCCTCCAGGGAGGGGTCATGGAAGTTTATTTGGAATGATCCTCTCAATTAAAAAAAGAAAGAAAGAAACTCAGATCCCTGTGGTTTAGAAATAGTTATTTGCATGGAAAAGTTTTAATGTCTCTTCCTTTCTCTGCTGTGAGTAAGGATCTGAAATAGTGATTGTAACTCACAGGGGCTATTGACAGTGGATTCCGGAGCTGGTCAGTCTTACTGGGAAGCTTGGGGTGGGGGGTTTTCTGATTTGGTCTCTTGAGTGGTGGGAGGTTTACTGTTCCATGGGCTACTGTTCCCCAGGACTGGTGAACTGGTGAAGTCTTCCTCGTCGTCCATGCCGTTGGCTGCATCATACTGTGTGTTTTCTAATCTAGTGATTAGCCTTTTGTCCTCATCCCCAAACTCCCCTCCCATCAGAGTTGGCTCTCCTACCACCATCAAATCCTCTGAGGAGGACTGGAAGTGACTCCTTCAGGGCCCCTCAATGCTTCTCCTTAAATTGGCCAGAAGGGGTCACTGCTGTTGAATGACACAGGTCTCCATCCCTCCCAGGGTTGAGGCTGCAGTTCGGGATCGCTCCTAGCCCAGGTACCTGACTGGACAGACTCAGGTTGGCAGCTGGCGTCTTCTTGCCGCCCGTGCTGTTGGCAGTGTTCCCAGTGCTGCTGCTGGAGGTGCTGCTGGTGGAATTTTTTTCTTTTTGTCTGTTTCGTTGTCGGTTGCCTTGTGGGTTCTGGCAGCGCCACCATCCGCCGCCACTTCTGAAACAAGCAGGTCTTCAGGCAGTCTTGTGGACTGAGGTTGTAAGTTTTATGTCTGGACATCAGTTCCTGCATTGGTTCCAGTATTACACACAACCTGAGGTAGTTGACGGTGAAATTTGTTAGCCCCATACTGGTGTTTTTGGACAGCTGATCCAGGACTTGAGGATCTTGTGCATGTGTGGCAAGAATGCTTCTTGGGACTAACTCTCTGTATTGTCTAATGGTAAAGTGCCATGTTTTTATTCTCATGAGATCATCAAAGGTGAACTCCAAGGTCAGTCTACCTTCTGTACACATCTTGGTAAACATGGGCTTCCCGTGCTGGGTGACCATCGCGCGCTGTCTCAGTCCACCATGATGGATGAGCTGTGGTAGGATTCTTTTGACTGTTTGAGAATGTAATACAGGTCAGTATTACAAACACAGTGCTAAAGTAACGGGGGATGAGGGTCCTGCCGATAGCTGCTAGTGTTGGAGGGTCTCCTGCGGAGGCAGGGGGTGGCTGTGGCACACCGTGGGGACAAGGACCCTGGCGGCAGAAGTTCTGGGAAGTACTCCTTGGCGTGAGCCGTCCCAGAGTCTGCCGTTAGCCCCACCAAAGAGCCGGGTAGGCTCCAGTGCTGGGTCGCCTCAGGCCAAACAACCAGGCACTTCTTCAGTTTACTCTCATAATGCCTAATACCTGTGATAACGTGGCAACTTAAACTCCAAAAGAGTTTAAGATCATGTCTGTCCTGCTGTATTCCAGCACCTAGTAAAATACCTAGCATGCATAATTACTCAATGAATATTTGTTGAATGAGTTAATGAATGACTCATTCTGGCTTCCAAAGGAGTAAAAGAAACTAATTAAATATGAAGCCCAAGACTTTCATGTGGGTTTAGCCTAGGCTTCATACAGTGGAAGAATTAGATTGTTTACATATCCTAATAATAACAATAATAGGATTAATTGATATTTACTATTTTCCCTGCAGTGTGTTGTTTGTTTGCATATTTTCCCTTTTAATATTTACATTAGTCTGGCAAGATGGGTTCTGTTTTCCCCATTTGTGAAATTGCCAGTTGAGGAGGTAATATACTAGGGGCACAGCTTGTAATGGAGATGCAAGCCTGGGTCGTTGGACTCCACAGAGTCTGAGGTCTTTACCACTGTGATAAAGGTTTTTCTGGATTATTTAAGATTGAAGTACAAAGGGCATTTATTATCAAAACTGATATTTTGATGACATGGATACATTTCTTATGTTTTGTTTTGTTTTTATTGTTTCCCCTTCAAGAATGTAAGAATTGTTTTGTTCACTGTTGTATCTTTAGTGCCTAGAATGGTGCCTGGTCAGAGTAGGTGGTTGATAAATATTTGACGAACAAATAAATGAATAATGCCACTTATTTGTTCTCTCAGCTAGGAACAAAATACATCTTTTGAGAAACACAACCAATTTTGTGTCAACTCAACAATAATGGAATCTAGACTAGATTATTCACCTTTGAAATGTCTCTGACCCTGCCGAATTTTATATACAAGATATTCAATTGTACAAATGGTCTGCCACCTCCAGTATTAAAAATAATGAATTTTTTATAATATATGCTTGTAAGGAATATTAATTTTTGTTTATGTAAAGATTATGTAAATATGGACATTTTCTCCATTACTATATGAAGTCTAATGTTTGTGTCAGAGTATTTTTTTCTCTTTGACCAGATTTGTATCTTATTAAAGAATTGTTAGTTTCTCTATAAGGATAATTTAGCACTTAATTTTTATACTGTTGAGTCAGGGTACAGATTCCAATTCTACCAGCTCTATGTCCTTGGGGAAGTTTGTTCATTCATTCATTCATTCAGGGAACATTTGCTTAGTGTCTGCTGTGTGCCAGTACTTTTCTAGGAGCTAGGGAAATAGTAAATAAAGCAAATAAAAATCCTTATCTTCACCTTGCTTGCATTCTAGAGGGAACAGAGATAATTTTTTAAAAGTGCCACAGAGAAGAATCAAGTAGCAAAGAGAGGAGTAAATAAGGGGATGGGCAGGAGGAAGATACGTTTGCAATTGTAAATAGGTTGTCCTAGCAAAACTTCATGGAAATAACTCTGGACAAAAAATCTAAATAAGGAGAAAATGGAGTCATGAAGCTATCTGGAGGCAGAGCATTCCAGATAGTGAGAACAGGGAGTGCAGAGGCCCTGATGTGGGAGCAGGCATGGTGTGATCAAGGAGCAGCAAGGAGACCTGAATGGATTTCCATTAGGGTCTCACAAGAAGTGTGGTTTTCTGCCAGCTTGATATGAGGAGTTACACATGCACAGTGTGTGAAAGTACACTAGCATATGTTAGGCATAATCATTTGGTATTTTATGAGACCAAGTTCTTTCTGAAAATCCTCAGTGTAGCCATTTCAGTAGATTTCTCTTGCCAGGTGATATTCTGGCCTGGTCAGAGTCCTGAAAGTTTCTTTTCCTCTGTTCATCTAAAAAGAACTAGAGAGAAAACAGTATTAATTCTCCACAATTAAAAAGGAAAGATGGTGAAAATAACTATTTTAAGGGCATAAATTATGGGTGTTGTGGTTTGAATTGTGTCCCCCCCAAATTCATAATTCGAAGCCAAAAACCCCAACGTGACTATATTTGGAGATAGTCTTTAAAGAGGTAATTAAGGTTAAAAGAGGTCAAAAGGGTGGTGCCCTAATCCAATAAGAAGAGGAAGAAACACCAGAAGGGTACACACAGAGGAAAACTATGTGAGGACCCAGTGAGAAGGCAGTTGTCTGCAAGCCAGGGAGGGGGGCTTCACCGGGAACCAGCTAGCTCCGCCAGCACTTTGATTTTGCACTTCCAGTTTCCAGACTGTGACAGATTTCTGTTGTATAAGCCACCCAGCCGGTGGTATTTTGTATGGCATCTTGAGCAGACTAATGCTATGGGCTTTGCAGACTGACTGCCTGGTTCAGGTCCTGGCCTCACCACATACTCGTTTGGTTAGCTTGGGCTACAACTCTTTGTGCCTCAGTTCCTCATCCATAAAATTGGGATAAATAATTATAGTACCTACTTGATGGGGCAGTCTGAAAGTTATGTGAGTAAATACATGGCAAGGGTTAAGCGGAATGCCTAACAAAGAGCAGCACTTAACCCACGCATTCACTTGACTCATGTTTACTGAGTGCCTTCTACCTACCAGGCCCTGTTCTAGACCCTACTGTTATGCTACTGAACACAATAAAATCCCTGCGTATGCGGAGCCTATGTTTTAGTGAAGGTTGATACCCAGAAAACTGTATATGCACTCGCACACACACACTCATTTTCCAGGAAGGGAAAGTGAAAAATGATCTATCTGAGGGAAGAGTGTGTCGGGCCAGGTGAATAGCAGGCACCAGGTGGGAACTTGCTGTGTGTGCTGGGAGCACAGCAGAGCCATCCAGGTGAGACTGATCAGAGATGAGGTTTGAGTAGCGGCCTGAGGCAACTTCATGTGGGACTTGCAAACCATACTGAGGGCTTGGCTTTTACTCTGAGTGGAATGGAATGCTCTTCAAGGACTTCATGAGGGGGTATGCTGTGTGATTTATGTCTCAGAGGGATGACTCCGGCTTCTTTGTGGAGAAGGTGAGGGTGGAGGAGGTGAGGGTGGAAGCAGGAGGACAGGATAAGGCTATTAAAATAGTCCAGGGTGGGCTTCAGGTAATGGCTGCTTGAAGAGGTCAGGCAGTTCCTCCAGCAGGTAACAATGACAAACACTGACCGGATTATTAAAAACTATTGGAAGGTTCTGGAAGGTGACCAAAGGAGGACAGAAATACGAGCTGAGTTTGCTGTTGGAAAACTGCTACTGATTGGGAAGAACTGTGAACTCATGACTTTCTTGCTGGGGGTGCTCCAAACCCCCCTAGATCTGGCAATCTGGAATGACATTCTTCCCAGCTCAAGATGGCCACAACAGAGTTCAGAGATGAGAGCAGATGGAAATTTAAGGAGCACATTCTGGAAGGAGGGCCACAGAAGGGCTGAGATCTAAGATGTGAGTATAAACTCTGGCTAAAACCCTGGATGAAGTATAGACACACACCCCCTCCCAAACACACACACACATGTGCACATGCGGGCACGGGAGACTAAGAGAATCCAGCAAAAACACTGACGAAACTAGGGGGATCGTGAACCCTTGAAAGACAGAGCTCCTGGCAAGATGTGCAGACTTGCTGCACCTTTGACAGAGTATATTCCCCAAGCTGTGTATACAGCTTGGGTGGCAAAAATCAAAAGCCTGATTGAATTTCTGTATCAATGGGCAGAATTCAGGGCTGGCAGAGTAACTGGAAATTTAGGCTGGGGAGCGTTGGAAACAAATGTAACCACAGAGAGGATGAGCCCCCCAATCTGACTATCAAATCCACCCAAATCTTCATCTGCCTGCTGAACTACACAGGCTCAGGGATACCCTCAGGGGGCAGGCTAATCAGCAACTGAGCAGAGACACCAGCTGCTGCTCGCTGAGGGGGAGATAGATTTCAGTCTGAGTCCAAGCAAGTTCACTTCTTAGTAGAATAACAACAACAAAATCCTTAGAAAAACAAAATAGATCCACTACAATAAATTATCCACAATTCTGCTTTTCAACCAAAAACTACTAGATGTGCAAAGAAACAGGAAAGTATGACTCATACTCAGGAAACTGATTCCAAGTGAGCCCTGATGCTGGATTTAAGTAGCTGTGTTCAGAGAATTAAAAGAAAGTGTGACCCAAGGGGGGAGAAAATGAGTTAATAGGAGCCGATCCTGATTGGGCTCAGATGTTGGATTTAAGTGGCTATCATAAATATGTTCAAAGAAATAGAAGAAAACAGCCTAAGAATTAAAGGGAAACACAGTATTAATATTAATTATACGACCTCCCTTATAATTGTTTTCATTGGAAGCGTACACACTCATTGACAATTATATCGTTACACACGACCTGTTGCTGATGACACGCTCTCACACAGTTTCTGTGGGGTAGGAATTCGGGAACACATTAACGGATGGACCTGGCTTAGGGTCTCACGGTTTCACAGTCCACTTGCTGGTGGGGCTGCAGTTGCTGAAGTTGGTTGAGGTTGGGGAACTTGCCCCCACAATGTCTCACTCACATAGCGGGGTAGTTGGTGCTGCCTGTTGGCACAGGGCCTCAGTTTCTCACCATGTGAGCCTCTGTGGGGCTCCTTTCATGAAGGCCGTTGTGTTTGCACGATGTTCCTGTTTTTGTCTGTGCTCAGTCATGGTTGTGGACTTCGCATGGTCACAGACTTGGTCTGATATTGGTGTACTACTGTAAACGCTTTCATGTTTAATAGGGAAGAGTGTGGTCTGTGTGCCAGCGCCAGCTCCACCCCAGCTATAAGCTGCTATCTCTCTGTCACAGCTGATTGTTATTGTTGTTATTTTTTTCCTTTTTCACAAGTGTATTACCTATCTTACAAAGTTGTAGTAAAGCTGAAAAATGATGTAATGTGGCTCCTAACATAGAACTGGGAATATAGCATGGATTCAATAAGTTGTGGCTAATAAATGATGAGGGTTGTGGTAATGATGATGTTGGTGATGATGGTGTAATTAGGTCTTTCTTTCCTTGGAAAAAATAAATTGTCAGGAACTTCTGGAAATGTATGTGCTCCTATAACACCCCATATACTCTCCCATATCAACACAGGTCATCCTGTTGTCATCGTCCACTGGCTTGTCCCTATCTGCAGCTAGATTATAAACTCTCTAAAAACAAAAGTACAGTGTTTGCCTTTTTCAGTTTTGTGTTCTTAGCACATTGAACAGTTTCTGCCATATAGATGAGTAAATTATTCTTGAAGATCGAAGTGAAGCATAGATCTATAAAGAATGTTATTGAAGGTACCCATGGAAATATGGTACTGAACTAGATAGCTATGGTGTGGTTTCTGTCCATATTATGTTTGTCATCATTGTTTTTGTATGACTTGATCCAACTCATAGGTTTTTTAACTTAATTTGCTATTCTTTTCCTGTGTGAAAATGCAGTACTTCATTCAGTACATTGAAAATTACAGAAAGATACCATGAGAATCTGGAGATAAAATCAAGGCAGGCATCATTTCAGGCTAAAATTTCTGAAAGTTTATCACATATATGGGTGAGATTAACCATCTGCAGAAAAAAGCCAGTAGTGATAGCTTCTAAATACTGATAAAACGAACAGTCTCCTATATCTCCTCTCAAGGATTAAGATTTTGTTTTCCCCACTTCAAGGGACCTAGGCTGTGTCCTTAGGAAGTAATGACTACATATATAAATCTGTAACATTCTCAAGTGATTTATCTTTTGGTCTTCAGGAGTTAATTGGTCTTCATAAGTATAGAAAAATCTTCCAAAAGGCAAAACGGAAGAGATTCTGAGTTAGGATAGCCAAAATACTTTATGAAACCAACATAGATCATGACTACACAGGCCACTCAAACAGCTACCCAGCTTGATTAAAATTTTCTTTAAGAATATCTGGCTTTATTTGTTCTAGTTGTAATTCTAAAATTAGGAGACAGTGTCTCATCAAATGAGTGATATGGGTTATCTCAATGTAAAGTAATAAGTTTATAAAGTCAGTTTCTTGTAACTTTGCTTAGAATCAGTTGTGGAAAACCTATTCAGCTCTCAGGAAATCCAGGTTTCTGTGCCTGCAAAGCCATCCTCTGTGACTTTGCCAAAGCCCAGGGCTGCTCTAAGACTCTTTCAAAGCCTCCAGGGCCTCTCTTGACTCTCTTCTTTCAGCTTCTTGAGGCCCATATGCTACTTCTCCTGTTTCTTGTTATCGCAACTTACATGATCCTTACCAGGATTGGGTGCTGAATAAATGTTTAGAATTGGTTCCTTTTGGTGAGCATCTGCATAATTAATTTACTGTCATTTTAATTGAACAACACAGGAAGTTTTTGCCTATGATAGATTATTTTGTTGCGGTTTCTCTTAAAGTATTTTTATTGCACCTCAATAAATTAAATTGCTTCTTGGCCATTCTAAGTATTTTTTTCTTGGTGGTGGTGATGGTGGTGATTATGGTGCATTGAAATTGTGCTCACATTTAATTTGAAACACATGAAGCCAGAAAGCATGTTGGAAATAGAAAGTGAGAACAACAGAGAAATAATTAGTGTCGTCTGTTTTACTCTGTCGTATTTAACTTTTATCCTTTCACTTTCCATATGTATTTTCCTGAACTCTATTTTCCCTTTTTATATTTTTCTGGGTCTTTTTAGCAGACTTCAAGTGTGGAAATAATTTCATACAACAAAAAGATAGTGGCAACTGTCAGCCCAGTTCCTGGGTTGCTACTGTAATTATGAGTAAGGGTGACAAAAATGCAAACAGATCTTTGGGAACTCAGGATAATTTGTCATCATATTTTATTTATTTGATATATATAAAGTGCTTTCCGATTGTTCCTTTTAGGTAGGGCCATTTAGAACTTGAATTTATATTCTAGTTTTTAATGGTTACCCCCCCAACTTCTGATTTCCCCCATATCATTCAATTATTAAGAAGTTTAGTAAAACAAAGTTCATGAAGATTCCTCTTATCTATGGCAATTTTTTCCCTCATTCTACTTAAATTATGCTTATATTTAGCCAATCAGAATAAATGTGTTTTCTGTTTGTTTAGATATTCACTTTTATGTTGCTTGGTACTTTAAATTATTTATTTATTTTTGTTAGACGGGCATTATCTAAAAAACTCAGACTAGTAACTTAGACCATCAACAATAAGAGAGGATCTGTTTAGTACTAAAAATACTGGAGAGAAAAGTGTTATCTTTTCAAAGTTAGATTAATCTTAAAACTATGAAATTTATATTAAGAATTAATAGCTATCTACCAATGAATAAAAGAATAATTTTACGTTGTTTTAAATATTTAAAATGATCTCTAGAAGCCAGAGAAAAAATATACTTAGTTGAATTGTCTGTTATAATATTAACATTGGGTAAAGTAAAAGTTGAGGAAGAGTAAAAGATAGTGATTCTTAATCTCTTAGGTCACAAATCCCATTAAAAGGCTAATTCAAATGAACACTATCATACCTCTTCCTTAAAAAGAGGCATATATGCTCACACATAGATGTAAAACTTTACAGATAGCTTTCGGTGATTCATAAGCTTCTTTAGCTCTTAGACCTCAGGATAAAAACCGCTGGTTGAAAGCATTATTAGTATTACAAAGCTCTTTGACTTCATCTTGCTTTAGACCAGCACTTGTACTCATTCTTCTTTTTCTCGTCGCTTTTTGTTCCTTATTATGATATATATTTTCAAACATTTCTTTAACTAATCTTTATGAAGTTCTGAAACTTCCCTTGTGAGGGGAACTGCATTTCCGATATAGCTGCAGAGTATTAGACTGGTGTCTTTAGGCAATACCAGTAACAATTACTGAAAATGAATTCTTCCCTCTTTCTTGATCATTAAAATCAGAGTGGCGAATGTAAGGTTTAGGTGGGCATTTTATTTGTTTTTTCTCTATTGCAGTCACCTTAAATAATGGTCCCTAAAGAATAAAATTGATCTGGTTTTTATGAATTATACACATCATTTACAAAAATTAAACAAGTAAAGAGCAAGATCGGAGCAAGATCTGCTGGAGGTATGGTAGGAATTAGAGAAAGTGTATATTTAATGCAAATTCCTCTTGCAGGTTCCTTTTACTTGGCACATGATTATAACTGAATTCAGTTGAGTAGAATAGACACACATCTATTTTGTGTTAATGTTGAAATGTAAGTAATGGAGTTTAGAATAAGAATAGCAGATGAAATTAAACTCAAGTTAATGAAATGTACAATGGAAAGAAGTACAATTTTAAGAGACAGGTGTGACTTAATTTTACTCTCTCAAAATCCCTTATTAGTAATTTAATTTTACTTACAATTACTGTTTATCAGGGACAAAAAGTCCTTTATTTTTCCTGCCTCAATAATAAACAAACTGTAAAGTCTTTTTTTATTCTTGAAAGCCTGGAAGTCTAGGCCCAAGTCAATGTGTGTATAGAAAGGAAATACTGGTCTTCTCAGTAAGAGATCAATGGCAGCGTTAGTTACTAAGATACTGCCATCCTTGAGGCACTGTGGGGCAGTGAAGCCTGCCGTGATGTTCAGAAAATGGCAGCGAAAATAGGAAATGAGATCTCTGAGGTGGGAACGAGAAGAACAAAGAGATTGATTTCATAGCACTTACTGCTCTGAAATAGGTTCGTTTTTATTCTTTACAATTATAAAGCAATTTTTAAAGTTTTAGAATCTAAAATTTATTTTGTATTTTGCTAACAAAATCATATTTGGTTTATTAAATTGAATTTATTTTTCAGAAAATGTTTACAAATATTTAATTCTTCAGTGCTTCTAATTTTAAATGGAGTTTGAAGTTGTGGAATTTCTAGTAATCTATCTCTTGGTTTTGGTTATTTTCTGAAAATAGAGACTTCTGTTGTAGGAAATTAAAACACTATAGTAAAGCAAACTTGAAACTATATTAGGTCTTTAAGGCATGGTCAGGATTATAATCTATCTACTGAATTTCACTTCAAATTTAGTAAGAAATATCATTGGTAATAAAATTTCTCCCTTGAGCTTTCAAGCTGATTCTAGGACATGGTGTCCACTGCTAACCACTGGGCTCCCAAACACTGAGAAATTCTTGCTTTCAACCTACTTACACTGTAGAACCCAGTGCTGGCTGTTGGACTTGCACGTTGTGTCTCAAGTTGCAGCTTACCTGTCCCTAGTCATGCTTTCATTCTAACAATGGAGGGCTTGCATCCAACTTCCAGAGCCCAAACTTCCTTTCTCCCAGCAGGCCCCGTGTTTAGAAACTGAATGTTTGTATTGATCATTGTTTCAAGTTCTTCTCTAGTAGCCTATATGGTATTCTGGGCCTAAATATTTGAGTATTTTCTGCCCCACATTCTTCCAACAAAGTCCCAAGTGCTGTGTTAGGACACTCAGTTACTTAATTCGGACTTTGTGCTTTGGGAGTTGCCTACTATATTCTAGGCACTGTTTTAGGATGGTGTGTGTGTGTGTGCGGGTGTGTGTGTAATTAAATACATGTATATATGTATATGTACATATTTAAATATATGCCTATGTGCATATATATGTGTACTCCTTAAAATACTATAAAGGAGATATTTGCCCCCATTTAATAGATGAAGATATCAAGTCTTAGAGCAGATAAATAGATTGCTCATGGCCACAGAGGGAGAGGCAGTCTGAGAACCAGAATTCAGACCTAGTTCTTGCTCATTCATTTACCCATTCATTCATTGAGTATGTGCTATGACAAGCATCATTCTAGGTTCTCAGGATACAGCAGTAAACAAAAATTTGTCCTCTTGCATGTTACTTACTATGTCAGATGGTGATAAGTGCTATAAAACATTGATACAGGATCAGTGAGGAATGAGAGTTGAGTGAGGTTGCAGTTTTAAATAGGGTTGTCAGAGAAGTTTTCACTGAAATGGTGACATTTGATTAAAGACCTAAAGGAAGTGAGAGACAGAACCATGAAACTATCTGAGAGAAGATGGTATCAGACAGAGGAAAAAACAAGTGCAAAGACCTGAGTAAGCGCATCCCATGTGGCATCTCAAAAGAATTCTAACTGGGAATTGCTGAGCCCTCTGGAATCCACACTGAACATTCGTGGCCCACATGCCTTGTAAGTGATAAGACACTGTATCTCGTAGATGAATCATGAGTTGTTAACAAATTAGCTTTATCAGGTTCAGTTATTACCTTGCACATCGTAGGCATCCCAGAATTGTTTATTTTTTAACAAGTTTATTTTTTATATACCAAATCAATTTTCTAAACTTCTGTTTCTTTGTATGATATTTTTATTTTCCTTCAAATTAAACTATGAAAAGGGTTTGTTAGAGTAGTAGTACTGTGGTTAGATTTTCCTGTTTTTATATTTAATTTGATTTCTATAAAAACTTAGTTAATGTGAAAGTGCTTTTGAAATGGTTCCGTGTAATGGAACATTCAGTGTAATGTTAATATTGGCACAATAAGGATATGCATATCAATTTTTGTTAATTATATCATTCTTTCTAAGAGCATGGTTTACATGTTGAGATAACATTCATATGCAGCCATAAATTATGTTGGAGCTTATGCAAAAAGTTTCCTAGCATATAATGGAGTAATATAAATTGACTTATTTTAAAAAGCAACAGTATATATTCTGTTTCTTCCTTAAATAGATTATAGGGTTATGGATATACTTAAACATTCATACAATTTAATATATCCTATATATAATTTTCATAGTTCAGCAAGACAGCTTTAACTTTTGACTGAAGTCTACTAAACAAGTATAAAAGATTGAAGCCTAAAGTCAACTGTTGGTAGAAGCCAAAGCCTTAAAATGTATAATTAAACTTGCATTGAATATAAGTAGATTTCCATTTTAGAAAACATGTTCAATTCAGCTCAACCAGCACTTACTGAGCATTCTGCTATGGGAGTTCTATTGATAAGGAAAAAAATCACTACTGCGGTAACACTGGTGGTACTAATAGAGTTTAAACCGCAGCGGTGATGGCGGGGGGGGGGTCCCAAATGAAAGACATTTTTACATTAGGTTTAATGGGTGACTGGATATGTGCATTGAGGGTACAAGGAGCATTTAAGATAATGTAGACTTTTAACTTCGGCACTGAGTGACTGATGACACTATTAAACAAGATAGTAAATAGGAAAAGGGAAAGGTTTGGTGAGCTTGAGAACTTACAGTTCAGTTTTGGGCTTTTTGAATTGGAGACATCTGTAGGACATGTAAAAGTGAGTCCATAACATTTCTATGTCCTTGTGAAGATTGTTATTAAGAGGGCACTGTTGACTTCTTGAAATTCTGGACCATAGGACATTTTTAGGGTGTGTGATAATAACAGTAGTGACCTTTGCCCTAACCCCTGTAACACAGTTAAACGTCAGAATTTAGCACATAATTGTATTTTATATCACATTCTAAATGTTTTAAATCACTTTTGTCTCACCTTGTGATTGTAAACATTAGGGCTGAGATGAGGTTTTATGCTCTTCTAACAGGCTCAGAAGTACTGTTGAAGTCCCTGTAGTGGCCTCAGTGAAAACTACTACCCCAGAATCTTAGAATTTGTTTCTCTCAGTGTATCTGGTGATGCTACAGTAGAAAATGTATTGAGGAATTGCTTTCGTTCATCCCTTCATTGATTCCCTACTTACTGAATACCTGGTATATGCAAGGTATTATTGCCTTACAACTGGGCATGAAGCAGTAGGGATACTTTGTTTCTAGAAATAGATAACTACAACAACATCTTATCATAAAAACTTTTAATTTTCTTTTCAGAGACTTATCAGTTGTTTTAAATGTAGAAATTACTCTTTTTACTTCATGAAATCTTAAAATCACTTCTGGTAAAGAGGGAGGTGTTGAGGGGAGTGAGGGAAGTGAAAGAATTAAGAAGATAAATGAGTTTGAAACTGTCTTAAAGATATTACCATGTATTGATCTCTGCCAGAGGGAATTCTTGTTAGACGTGATTCTGACAGTCAGTCTGCCTAGCACTTTTTTAACTGCTGTCTTTCCTGATTTCATTTGTTACTCACTGCAGTGGCATGTTGATCGAATGTGGGAATTAAGAACAAGGTCTGCCCACAGCCTTGGTTCACATGCCTTGCTACTTAGTGTTTGTGCGAACCTGGCTAAATTGCAGCCTCTCTAAGTTTTGGTTTCTTCCTCTGTAAGTGGGGATATGAGCACGATGTAACTAGCTTATAAGTTCATTCCATTAAATGTCAACTGTTTGGCACAGTGCCTGGCCCATAGTATATGTGCAATAAATGTTAGCAATAATAGTGGTGAGATAATTGTGAATCCTAACAGTACTCTGTCTTCCTTAAAGTGCTAGATAATATTCAAGTAAAATACCAGACATTTAGTTTTGAAATTTTTTTATTTTAAATGTCAATATTATATATTCATTGATTGTTTCTATTTAATTTTTAGCTTTGAAACATTATTATTCATTTCTCTATCTTGAAATTTTCATAATCCAACATGTGTATGTATAACCTTTCTACCTTTCCTTGTATATTGATCTGTGCTGTAAAAAAAAAAAAAACAAAGGATAGGGATATACTGATATCATATTTAATAGAATTAACTTCTCCCTTGCCTCTCTGGTGTCTTTGCTCCCTCATGCCCAAATAACCTATCTTGTAAGAAACTTCTGTGGGTGTACAAAAAATAAGAGTAAATAAAGACAGAGCATGTAATAAAGCAGAACAAGTACTTCCAGTAGAGGGAGATATTGGCAAAACAATCAAACCGCAGAATATGCAGGTGCAATGGGTATCAAATTTAAAAATGAAGCTTTCCCTGGGTAAAAAATTTAACTAATTAAGAATTTAAGTAATAAGTTGGGTAACACTGTGGTTTTTATTTTGCTAGTTGCCAAACCCAAACTCAGTGTGCAAGTCTCTGGGAATGCACTATGAGTACTACAGATACTATTACCGTCACCACGGAACTTTCCTCACATACTGTTTCAGAGATAGAAGTAAAGACAAGATCATTGACACCTCTCATGTCTCTGAATCTCTAAAAATCGCAAGTAATGGAGGTTATAGGCTGGATCATTTGAAAACAAAGTTACAAAAGCTATATTTTCATAATTCAAAAAGATTTTTTTCACAGAGTTCTAGACTATCTGAATAAACTGGTGTAGCCTTAAGTGACATAAACCAATGGACTGAATCAGAACACTATCCTTTTTATAAAAGGAAACATTGTTAAAAATTTAATATCTTTGCAGTTTAGATCTCCAAATTTCTGAAATTACTAGGAGGCCTATAATTAAAAGCAAATTAACAACATTAATTTGGCTTGGATTGGAATTTTTTCAAATATTTTTAGTAGGATAGTTAAATTGATTTGAAGCTTTACTTTTCCAACAGAAACATCACATTTCTTTCTGTTGGCAGCACTGTCCAATAACTGACTACTATAATAGCCCCTCTGCACTTTGAAATTTACTACTCTTATTCTATCACATGCTAAGAAATTGCTGCCCTGGAACTTGGGGATGTTGAGACTGCCCTTAAACCTGAGAGGCTCACTTAACAGTTGACTGAGTTTTCCCCTCTGTATCATGCCTAAATATTTTGATGTGGATTTTATTGCTTTTTGGCTGCATTAGTAAATTCAGTTTGTAAAATGTCGAAAGAACTTTATATAATACACAAAATGTATCTTAAATAAGCGCACTATAGTAATCTTGTAGTTTAAATTTCTATTTAATAGATTCAGAAATGGAAGTTATACATCTCTGCTGATTTTCTAGTTAATTAATTTGGTAAACATTACTACCATCAACTTAATAGATATTAGCTTTCAAAAGGTACTGTCTTAAACATGTAGTTTTTAGTTATTTAGCATTCTGCAAGCCTTCTTCAATTTTCTTTTAATTTTTGCCAGGGAGCATCATTGTTTTTTGTGTTTAAGTAGGTTTTTATAATTTCATAGGTAACTTTGGAGTTCTTTGAACTACTAATACATATCAGAATGCCTTTTTTTAAACCTTCATAAATAAATTAATATGCATTAAAAATGGCTATAGGAAAATGAAACTGAACAAATAAAAAGCAAATCTGTACTGATGTGTATCCATTAGAGTAGTTAAGATTATGCTACAGTAATAAGCCTAAAAACTCAGTGACTAAAAACAATGAAAGTTACTATTCATGTATGCCACATGTTCATTGTAGTTTGACAGCAGTGATGCCTTTGTTGTCGTCACTTGGGGACTCAGGCTGAGGCAGGTTCTATCTTGACAATTGCAGTTCTGGGCAAAGAAAATGTAGTGACTCTTTTGGTATTTTTAAAACTTTTGCCTGAAAATGGCATAGTTCACCTTGGCGAGATGTAACCACATCTGAGTTCAACAGGGTGAATGATCCTCACGCAGAGAGGGACACTGGATGTTGCAAACAGTGTGGCAGTTTACTCTTCTGAAGTGAGCATTCAGCAACTATCAGTAGTTTCTGTATGAAGCTTAGACAATGTCTGGTTTGAAACTGACTATGGGAAGAAAGTGAACTGTTTTCACCTAATCATAACCAGATTAGTTTTAGAAGTTGTATTGACAGTGCGTTGAACACATATACACACACGCCCACACAATTCTACATGGTCCATATGATGCAGGAACTGTTTTACAATAACATTTATACCATTGAGAATATTGCTGTTGTTCTACATGCAGTGTGCACAGGGAGTAACGACATTTGATGGACTGACCTCCTTTAAATTCACAGTTGTACGTCAGCCAGGACCATTCATAAATTTAATGAGTGCATTACAGTTTAGCACGGTTTTAAATTTCTTTCTGTCTTTCTTTTTTTTTGGCTTTTAAAAACACAACAAAAAGGCCAAATTTTAATTTGGAATCTAAGTGTATAATGGTATAGTGTATTAAAGAGAAAACTGGCTGCTACAAATAGCTAATAGTTTAAATAACAAATATAATGGAAGCATTAGTAATATTGCCAAAATTCACACCAAAATGAAAATATTATAGTTTGTTATAAGATCGGTGATTTTTGTTTTTTGTTTTTTAAATCTCCAACAAATTAGCTAGTGATTATTTATTTTGTTGCTAACAATTCTTTTTATCTTGATTTTTTAGATATTACTGATTTTCCAAAAATATTTTGTGAAACTTCCCAGAAGCTGGTGAGTGTGGAAGCCTTCGCTCTGGCTGCTAAATATTATTCTGTACAAAACTTGGGAATATGTACTCCTTTTGAACAGTTGCTTGTAGCCCTTCGTGGAAATCAAAAACAGAGAACTGGTAGGTGTGTTTGTGTGTGTGTATGTATGTTTTTTAGGCATTTAGAAGCAATATATTGTTCATATATGTATATATTTCCAACATTTTCTTAATTTATTGTTAGACCTTATATCATGAGCCCCGATAGACTGATTTGTTCTAAATGAGTAGGTTTTCTTATGCACCATATTAAACAGAAAACTTAGGTATAGATCTCCATATTTTTTTCCTACATCATAGTCTAGTTATCAGTCTTTTCTTTTGTAGTTAATTGTTTTATATTTCAAGGAACATTTTTAAGAATGTTATATGAGTCTTTTCATTTTATTAATTCAAATTGGATTCATAGCAGCTAAACTGAGATCCATCTTACAGACACTGCAATAGGATCTCTATTATTTTCATATTTAATTATAGAAAACATGAGCATCAACTGATGATTCTTATTAAGTTTTGTTTCTTTAGTAGCAGTACGTTAATTTTGTTTTATTTTTGTTCAGATGAAAATGTGAAGCCAGATGAGTTTATGAATTTGAAAAAATCTCATGAAGTTCAGGCAATGTCAGAGCTCATCAGCAGTGTTGCTGATTACTGTGGAATAAAGCAGGTAAGAGTATTTCCCTATATATTCATGTGTTTAAATTATTGCCATTTTGGGGGGTATCATTCAAATTTCCTTTTCTACTATCACCGTCTAGCCTTTAAAATGTCATTAAGTAATAGCTGATGTGAGATGTCACATCACATCTGATCCTTTAAAAATACTCTCATTTCCCAATATACTGCAATAAAAACAAATTTATACTAAAAGTAAGATATGACTGTTAATGTTTTGCCACAAATTTCACTCTTTCCAGAGTAGATAGAAGCTATGGTAATTCTCTTTTTCTTATGTTGTAACTCCAATTTGAGGCAGCATTATGAAGATGGCATTCTGCAAAATTGTTTACCGCTAGGTGTTCTCAAGGACCTGGGTTACCATGCTGTGGTCTGGGGCACCCGCCTCATTATTGTAACATAAAGAAACTTGGATTCTTTCATAGTGTCAGAATTATAATGCATTCCTGTTGTAAAAAATAGCCTTTATGAAGGGTAGTAATGTCTGAAAATAGATGTTAAAATAAAATCAGTGATTGCCTCCATTGGCCTATAAAAATAGTAAGTTATTTTTCTTATCCCTACAAGAACATCTATGGGGGTAATGGAGGATTTTTTCCCTTCTTCAGTTTTTATCAGGTGTTAGAATCTTTTCCATGTATTCTTTCAGACTTGTGGAGAGTTTGAGATTGATTAGAAAACGATCACAGCTTGGGCCAGGCATGCAGAACCACTTATGGCAACATAGATCTCTAGAGTAGGAACTAAAAGGCAAGAGCCGAGGTAATCGTTTTCAACCTTTTCTCCAGTGTATCATATCTAAGCAGTACCTATCAGGATTGGTAACGGGCTCACCATGACAGTAATACTCAACCGGAGTAAAAAGGGCAAGTACACAGTAAAATTTAACAAACTGCTGCTGTACTAACACATGGATGAATATTAGAAACATAAAAATGGTTGGGAAAAATAAGCAATTTACAGAAGACTACGTATTTTATGGTATCATATTTAAAAAGCTCTTAAGCAAAATAATGGTATATTCTTAATGCAAAAAATATATGCAAAAAAAACCATTAAAGAAGCAAGGGAATCATAAACAGTAATTTGAGAATAGTTGTTACCTCTGGTAGGGGAAGCAGGGAGATGGGATATGGAAAGACAACATAGTTATATGAAATGGAAATACTAACATTCTAGTTCTTAGGATGGCTGGTGGGTTCATGGTTATAGCAGACGCTACTGGAGGCCTTATTCAGAAACTCTTGGGCCTCACCATTTCATGGTGTGCCGGGCTGCTTTCTACCTGGCAGTTTCTACATTTCTTTTCCTGTGGGTTTTCTCTGTCTGCTGAAGCATGGCACTGCCTGCATACAAGTTCTGGGGATTAATTCCTCCCTGTCAGCATCCTTGAATTAATGACTAATACACGTTGATAAACAGATACATCAACTCCTGGACTTTCCAGGTGGGGTGACTATGAGGTATGTGTTCTACAGTAGCTCTCCAAGTTTCTCAGTGTGATTAAACCCAGGTTGTCCTAAAGTGGTATTTTGCTTAAGAACATACTATTTATTGGGCTTTCTTCCTTTCTCTTTTTTCTCTTCTCTATTTCCCTGTCAGTGTTTTCTTCACCTCCCAAATAAATCACTCATACTTAAATCTTCGAGGGGTATTTATTATTGTGCTTTATAACTTTACATTTCAACTACATTTATTCTTTTATTTATATGAAATATTACACAATAAATAACTTTAAATTAATAAAGTGGATTTATTTTATTTCTAAAGTGCAGAGAAAAAAATTTGAAATAGCATAATGTTTCATGTTAGACCTTCTCTAAGGGAACTTTTTTCATAGTGATGGAGATTGTATCTAGTGAGTGAAAAAAACCTGTATTAAAGACTTACAGGGTCTTTCTCTTGAAATTACTTAATAGCAATATTTGATTCTCAAAATAGTTAAGTTTGAAATGTATGACGTGTATACTATTTTTACTTTTAAAAAGCAGATTTAATAAATGTAGGTTTCATGGGGATAGTTGGAAACCCAGATACTAAAATCTTAACTTTACTAGTGACCAAAAAGAACTAGAGAAGAAAAAAAAACAATTGGTTTTTGCCTCAACCACATTGCTCCCTACATGCCAAAAACCTTTGCCTCTCTCATCCCCATTACCAAGGCTTCTTACTTCTTAATTTTTATTTCTAAAATATGTTCATTCATTCACACTTGAATGCATGCGTTCATTTATTAAATATTTCTTTGGCTCCTACCATGTATCAGGTGCCGTTATAGATGCTGAGGATACAGTAGTAAACAAAACAAAACACATCTTTGCCTTTATGTCATTTATACTCTAATGAGGAGAGATAGATAATAAAATCATTATAAGTATATTTTATTGTATATGTTGATATACTTTAAGGAGAAAAAAAATAAAAAGGAAGTAACTAATTCAGGGATAGGGTATTAAAGCTTTTGATTAGGAAGAGAGGGGCAAGTAAAACCTCATTGTAAAGATAGCATTTGAGTTAAGACCTCCTTCAAGAGGTAAGAGAGTTATCCATTAGAATATCCGGATAAAAAATTTTTTATATGGAGGGAATAACACATTCAGTGGCCCTAAAGCAGGAATATACTTGGTGTATTCTTTTCTTTCTTTCTTTCCTTTCCTTTCCTTTCCTTTCCTTTCCTTTCCTTTCCTTTCCTTTCCTTTCCTTCTTTCTTTCTGCGTTGGGTCTTCGTTGCTGCGTGTGGGCTTTCTCTAGTTGCAGCGAGAGGGGGCTACTCTTGGTTGTGGTGTGCGGGCTTCTCTTGTGGAGCACGGGCTCTAGGCACGTGGGCTTAGTTGCTCCGCGGCATGTGGGATCTTCCTGGACCAGGGCTCGAACCCATGTCCCCTGCATTGACAGGTGGATTCCTAACCACTGCGCCACCAGGGAAGCCCCACTTGTTGTATTCTTGGAAGAGCCAAGAAGCCAGATTAACTCCAGTGGTGAGAGCAAGGACAGAGTAGTAGGAGCTGAGGTTGGGGTGGCAGAAGCAGGTCATGAAGTTGTAGAGTCTTAGAGGCTATTGTGATGATTTGGGCTTTTGTCCTGAATGAGATGGGAAGCCGTTGGAGCCACTGGATCACTCTGACTGCCATGTTGAGGAGTGTTATGAAGCAAATATTGGGTTGGCCAAAAAGCTTGTTCGGGTTTTTGTAACATGTTACAAAAAACCCAAACGAACTTTTTGGCCAAGCCAATATTTCCATTACCTTTGCACTCTTCGCATAGTCTTCATGACATTCAAGCTGGTCCTTTTCAGAAATTAGCTCATATGTAAGCATGAGCTTCCAGAGTTGAGGCAAAAAGCTTAGTAACAAAGGAGGTTAGTAGCAGGAGATAAGTTTAGGGAAGTGATGAGAGATTTTACTTAGAGGCGTGGTATGATCAGCCTTTGTTTTGCTCTCTTGAAAATAGACTCAAGGAGGGAAGGTGAGAGCAGGGAGATCATTGAGGAGGCTGTTGCAATAACCTAGACTTAGAGTGCAATTGGTATGAAATACCCTTGGTAAGGCTAGGGATTTTTTCATAATTCAGGTGGAGGGTATGAGAGAAAGAAAGGAGTCTTGTTCTCCACCTGGGTATAGAGATACTATTAACTGTGATGGAGAAGATTATGGGAAGGGTAGGTTTTACAGAGACTATCAAGAACTTAGTTTTGAACATGTTAAATTTGAGATGCTTATAAGACATTCAAGTGGAAATGTTTAGGTACACTGTTGGATATGAGTATGAAGTTCATGGTAGAATTCCATACTGGAGTTATAAATTTGAAAGTCATTAGCTTATAATAGTAGTTAGATCTCCAGGTCAGTCAACAAAATATAACTCTCCTATCTGAAGTATAGTACCATACTAATACTAATATTAAGAAATGTAATCACTATGTGTAGCAATATTTCTGTGAGAAAGTCTTCTAAGCAGAATTAGGAAACAAGGAAGATACCTCCCACCAGGTATTACACTGGAGACTCCTCTATCTTCAAACCTATAAGATGATCCAGGAAGGAAAAGACGGTTGTGAATAAGGGGTAAGAGATCAGGATTGTGGAGGTTTTGCTACTCAGATAAGAGAGTTTGAAGACAAAAATATGTATGATTTATGTAACCTTTAATTGCAGAGTTTGCCATTCTCTTGCTAACACTGTATATATTACTGAAAGGCCAATTTGGAGAGGGATAAAAATCAATTTGGGTCAGTAAGATATAAGTGAGCTGATAGATTTTTCTAGGAAATTTTGCCTATTACTGAAAAGGGTTTCAGATATTATATTGTGAAGACATGATTCTTAGATTTTCCCCAGCCATCTTGCAACCAGAGGAATTACAAATGCGTTGGCCCAAAGGCCATATGTGGTTGAGCCGCTGGTTAGTTCAACTACTCTACTGCCAGATTTCTTAAGTGAGGTGAGAGTTTTCTCAGTGATGGAAATTTGATATTCTGTTACTTGCAGCCAAAATTTTCCTCATTCTCAAGTGGAATCGTTATATGCAGATCTGGGAACAAACTCAATTACATCTTGGTAAGAAAACATCTGTATTGGGGGGAACAAATGTCCTGGTGCTTACAAGCAACCCTTTGGTTGCTAGCATTAAGCTGCCATTGACATCAGTGAATGTGTTTTTGTAGAAGGAAGGGAATGGAGAGCTTTGCTTTCTCTAGAGATTCAGATATGGGGAAATTGATTAATAGAATTTCTACTCTATAGCCCTTGTATTCATGAGTATGGTATCTTCAGTTAGATTGTAGTTCCTTAGGATCAAGATATATAATGCTTCTGTATTTCCCATAATACCTAGCCTAGAGATTAACATTAAAAAGGGGGCATAGGGAATTATTTGTAAGCTAGACATCATTTATTGGAGTTTTACCTACGAATTACAATTTTGCTTGAATTGAAATTTTTGAGGATTTCATTGATGATATGCATTATTTCAAATATAGGAAATTTTCCTTGAGTGGCTCATATTTATGTCAGGATTTAATTGATTTTAGGAATTAAAGATTAGATATAATGAGATTAGATAATGATTTCCTATGATAATATTTCTGTAATCCATTTATTTCTTATGAAATGACATGACAATACAGTGAACAATCTTGGTAATTTTATATGTCTTTTATCATTTTTAGTTTTATTGAGGTATAATTTATATATTCACCAATTCTAGGTGTACACTTTGATGCATTTGGTAATTGTATGCAGTTGTTTAGCCACTGTAATAAAAAATATTTCTGTCACCATAAAAAGTTTCCTCATACCCTTTTGCAAGATATTTCCTCCTCCATTCTCAAGGAATTACTGCTCTGCTTGTAGTTTTGACTTTTCTAGAACATCGTGTAAATGGAATCAAATAGTATGTAGATGTTTGTGTTTGACTGTCCTTTAGCACATAGTTTTTAGAGTCATCAATATTTTTATGTGCATTGACTCTTTATTCCTCATTTTTGGGTGTAGTATGCTACAGTATAGATATACCACAATTTGTTTTTCTATTCATTGGTTGATGGATATTTGAGTTGTTACCAGTTTTTTTGGCCGCTATGAATTTATTCACATACAAGACTTTGTGGACATGTTTGCATTTCTCTTGGGTAAATAGCCCACAGTGGGATTTGTAGGTTGTATAGTATAAGTGTATGCTTTAACTCTATGGTAAACTGCTGATGTTTTCCAAAGTGACTGTACCATTTTACATTTGTGTGTATCTCATTATGATTTTAGTTTGCAATTCCCAAAAGAGTAGTGATATTGGGCATCTTTTTATAGTGGTCATTTGTATATCTTCTTCTGTGAAGTGTGTGTTCAAATGTTCTGCCCATTTTTTAATTGGTGGCTTGTCTTATTATTGAGTTGTTAGAGTTCTTTATATATTCTGGATACAAACCCTTAGTCAGATATATGTTTTGCAAATATTTCTTACCCTTTTTAACTATGTATTTTGAATAGCAAAGGTTTTAATTTTAATGAAGTCCATTTTTCAATTATTTCTTTGTAGTTTATGCTTTTTATGTCCTACATAAGAAATCTTTTTCCCTCCCAATGTCACAAAGATATGCAGGAATTAAAGATATGCCTGCTTGGCATATGACATGCAAAAATCTTTTTTTTCCCATACAGACATCCAGTTATACCCACACCATTTGTTGAAAAGACTATCTTTTCCTTTGAATTACTTTAGTTGTTTTGTCAAAAACCATTTGACTATATAACTGTGGGTCTATTTCTGGACCCTGTTTATTCCATGGATTTATATATCTATTTTTATACCAGCACTACACTATTTTGATTACTGTAGTTTTTTTCTTTTTTTTTTGCGGTACGCGGGCCTCTCACTGTTGTGGCCTCTCCCGTTGTGGAGCACAGGCTCCGGACGCGCAGGCTCAGCGGCCATGGCTCACAGGCCCAGCCGCTCCACGGCACGTGGGATCTTCCCCGGACCAGGGCATGAACCCGGGTCCCCTGCATCGGCAGGCGGACTCTCAACCACTGCGCCACCAGGGAAGCCCTGATTACTGTAGTTTTATGTTGATTCCTGAATCAGTGTAAATCCTCAAATTTTTTCTTTTCAAAATCGTTTTGGTTATTCTAGGTACTTTGCCTTCTCATATAAACTGTAATATCTGCTTATGAATTTCTTTTAAAAACCCTGCTTGGATTTTGATTAGGATTGCATTGAATCTATATGTCAGTGTGGCAGAATTGCCATCTTAATATTGAGTCTAACTATTTCATGAACATGGTATATCTTTATTTAGCTCTTTTAAATTTTTCCTATGCAATGTTTTATAGTTTTCAGTGTATTGGTCTTGCATAAGCTTTGTTAAATTTATTCCTAGATTGCTATTTGTATGCTATTTTAATTCAGTTGGTTTTAAATTGTTTTCTAATTGTTTTTTACTACTGTGATGCATATGTTCTGATGGTTCATTATTCATTTCTAATGAGCTTGTATCTTGACACATTGCTAACTTGACTTACTAATTCTTTTAACTTTTGTATGCATTCCTTAGAATTTTCTACAGATACAATCATGTCATCTATGAAGAAAGACAATTTTACTTTCAATATTTATGTCTTTTACATCTTTTCCTTGACTTATTATTATACTGCTTAGAACTTCTCTTAAAATGTTGAATAAAAATAATGAGAGTTGTTGGTTTTTAATAGTAATCAAAAATTAAAATTAAAAAAAGCATAACAAGTTGTATAAATTATACATTCCTTTACTTGCTTTTTAAAAAGAATATCACAAATGCTTTCTATTACCATCTGACTAAAATCCTTTTAATTCATTCTGGTTTTCTTTAGATAATTGACCTGGGTTCTGGAAAAGGCTACCTAAGCTCCTTTTTGTCCTTGAAGTATGGCTTAAAAGTTTATGGAATTGATTCCTCAAATACCAATACTCATGGAGCTGAGGAGAGAAACAGGAAACTGAAGAAACATTGGAAAGTCTATCACAGGCGGTCAAAATTAGATGTCAATGGACTGGCATTACAAATGACAAAAGAAAGGAAAGTGCAAGATGAAATTAAATTTAAAGCCGATATTGAGGGAGTATGTAACAGCAGTACTGCAAATCAAGAAAAGATGTCGACCTCGGACTTTCTGCAAGATTTTTCAGGCTCTGTAATTTCTAACATCAGAAAACAAATGGAAAACCTACATGTTTACTCACATCGAGAAGAAAATTTGTGTTTTGAAAATGCCTTTTCTCTTAGGGACCTTTTGCCTATTAATGCCATAGAACCTACTTCTTCATCCCATATACCCAAGAGAAAAATGTCTGTAGCAAATAAAGAGAGAAGAAAAATGACATCAAAGTCAAATGAATCCAATATATATTCACCTTTAACATCTTTTATCACTGCTGATTCAGAACTACATGATATTATTAAAGATCTGGAGGTAATTTTATTTTTTTAATTCCTTAATTTCATTTATATATAAAGGCTCTAAGACATAGAATTAAGTTTTAATGGTAGCTTACTTAACCTGCGTATCTTATTTGATTACATTAATATAAAGGACCAAGAAAATAAAATTATATTCAGGCTTTCATGATTTCCACAGCTGTCAAAATCTGACAGTCTGACAATTATGATTTTCCAGAAGGGAGTACCCTCCACTCATTTGTAAGCCTAAATTAAACAGAAGTACTAATACAAAAGCTAGTCAGCTAAGTTCTCGTTATACAATTTATGAGTTGTTAAAATTCCAGTCCAAGAAAGCTCTTATATTTTATTTAAATTTGAGGTAAAGATGTACCTAGGGCAATATTATGTTTAATGTTAGCCTTGGTAACCAAATTTGCAATTTTCTTGAGCAAGACCAACTTCTGTGTATTCTTAAAAAATTTGAACTTTTTCTAAAGTACAAGTATGTCAAGTTATGCAGAGATAATATATCTTAAAGGCAATATTGTATGTGCAAACAATATTGTAGAGGAGTTTTTAGAAATCATTTGGCCTGACTCATTGTTTTAAAAAAACAGGGTAGCCTTTGAAGTTTTAATATTCTACTCTTGTTAAATTTTTTGAAAATTCTTCCCTAAAGAATGAATAAACAAAAGATACCAGAATTCTTTATAAATTTAAATCCTTGTTTGGTAGCTAACCAGTGTTTTGTTACTTTGTCATTTTAGAATGGGGAATTTTTCTTTTTCCCTGATATTTCACTAATTATGGGAAACCGGTTAATCCTCATTAATTGTTTTTCCTATATATGAAATCAGTAATTAAGTTATAGCTTAACCTTCTGTTAGGGTTAAACAGCCCCAATTACTTTAACCTGACTTAAAAATGTATATATTTTTAGAGCTTATTATCATATATTTATGTTTTTAAAAGTCTTTTGGAAAATATATGATCAAAACTATATGCAGACTTTTATAAGAATTTGACTTATAAAATATATGCTGGAAGATTATTTCTTGGGTCCTTAGTTAAGTAGCAATTTAATAACCAGAATTAACCAATACCTCCCATCTCCTCCCCTCTCCACCCTACAACACACACATACAATACTTAAATATTTTACTGTTAGGATAATATGCTGATTGTGTATTTTTGTTTGCCACCTGCTGGTATTTTTAACTAACCTTGTGTGATGAATACACTGAAAAATGAGGTTAAATATTTTGGTGTTATCTTTAGGGAGAACTAGCCTAAAAGAGAGAGATTTCTGTCTTTGTTATCTACCCTTAATTAGCAATAAGCCCTTTCTCTCTGAATTCCTTTTTTATTTATAACATTATAATGTCTAAATAAAACCTACCCAAACTATGTAATCATTGAGAAAAGCAAAATAGTTGCACAACACTCCAGAAATTGTGCTTTGAAGAGAATGTTGGTTGAAGCGGCAGAATGTTCTATCAGGTTGAAGCAACTTACAGGTACAGTTATTTTCTTTAGAAAGGTAACACTTCAGCTCTGTCTATGTCTACATTATATGGGCTAAAATCACATTTTTGGTAAAATAACTTAAGTGAAAAAATTGTATTTGTTCTGAAGATAGTTATAAAAATATACTTGATTACAACTTAATGTCTATTATTTTGAATTTATAACATGATGATGATGATGTAAGAATAGAAGACGTTTACTGAATTTTACTGGATGCCAGAGATTGTACAAAGTCATTTACCAGTATTAACTTATTAAAGTCTTGCAATAACCCATTGAGGTGAGATACTATTATTAGCCTCATTTTACAGAAGAGGAAACTAAGGAACTGAAGAGTTAAAACAAACAAACGGTATATTGATCAAGATTCTGTGAGTCCATGCCTATGCACCCATTCCGTATGTGTATACATCTAAATTACGCTTTGGGTAATTAGGAGAACATTTCATAGAATTTTTACATAAAATTCGTGTTATAAAATTTAGAACAAAAGCTTTATATTGAATTTAATCTTGTCATATTTGATGCAGTGAATGAACTAAGTAAACTTTTGGTGTTGGAGTAAAAATGCCTACTTAGCAACACTTAATTTTTTTTTATGACAATGTTTTATAAGTTTCGATGGGTATGGGTGATGAAGTGAATTTTAAAAATTGACTAGTAAGGTATTAATGTGTCTCAAATCATAAGTTTGTCCTAGTAATGCAGGCTACGTTGTATTGATCCAGCATTAATTTGAGTAGTCATTAAGCAAATATTAGTTTTAAAAGAAACCAGAGAAAATTCAAATGAGTAAGTAACCAAAAACACTAGAAAATCAACTGAAAGTTATGTCAGTTTTGGTAAAAGATCGGTCATTTTGCCTTTAAAGGCAATAGTTATTTGTTATGAAAATAAAAGACATACAATACTTTCTAGGTAAAATTTCATCATTTTAAAAAGCTCTACATGTTCTAATAAACAGTTAAATGTTTTTTAACCCTCCTTTTAATTTCCAATATTTATTTTTTCTTCTCATTTTTTAAGGATTGTTTGATGGTAGGTCTGCATACTTGTGGTGATCTTGCTCCAAATACTCTGCGAATATTTACTTCCAAGTCTGAAATCAAGGGAGTTTGCAGTGTGGGTTGTTGCTACCACCTCTTATCTGAAGAGTTTGAAAACCCACATAAAGGTACAAGTTCTTCATATCCCATAATTTTATTTATTTGAGCATAATGGCTGCTTTGTATCTCTCCTTTTTTTGTTGTTGACATTATTGTCACTTTGAATTAACATTTGAGATAATATCTGATATTCTTGCAATATTAGAAATGTTACATCAAATGAAATTTGATGAACTATCACTTGCGTTGTATTTTATTATAGATTTTTTAGTCATAGTATGGTCTTAATGAATGCCGAAAACTGCAAATATGTGAAATTTTTGTGTGGTGTATTTTTAGAGAACTTCGGTTTAAAAATATTTGTAAGATATACATTTACTAAGGTAGTAAAGCTAAGTTATTTTGTCATAAATATAGAATGGACAAGGTTTGTTTTCATTTCCAAAGCCTCAATTTTGTAACGAATATTGATATTTGTCCCCTCAAAAAGTTTCTTACTGTAGTTTGAAGGGTCAAAATACTATGATTTTAAAAAGCTAGAAAACTGTGCAATTGTATGAAAACTGTGCTCCCTGGGCTAAGAAGGGCCTGAGGAGCAAAGTACAGAGTACGTTGACAGGACTGAAAGCACCTACAACCCTTCATCCAGAGCAGCTCCTGAAATTCCTCTCTTTGATCCATTTTATATGTTATATCTCTTATTAGACACATGGCTTCAAAACCACAGGTTCAGGTTAGATGGTTATCTACTAATATTAGCAGTTCTCTTTTCTGTTAGTTTAGTGAAGTGTTTATCAACATCCAGTGTCCCTTGCTAAGAATTTTTAGGTCAGGAAGTTGTGTGAATATAGATGGTATTGCTTGCTCTTTTTCTCAATTTTAAAACCCAGATGACTGTAAAAATTTGATTATTTGTCATTTAGTCATTTCCAACAGGTAAAAATGATGATTGTATGATTCTACTAAAAATTGCCTGGGTGAAACAGGTCATCCTTAAAACTGGCAAAGGTTTTTGGGGAAAAGAGTTAATTGAATTTGAATTTTTTATGTCAGGGCTCTAAAAAGTATCTTTTAGGAAAAGTACACAGAAGTAAAATTGTCCATATATAGAGATAGAGTGAGAGAAAGAAAGCAAATTGGCAAAAAGTTAACAATAGTTTAATTTAAATGAAGAATATATGTTTGTCATGCCATTATTTCCAACTTTTCTCTGAGTAAAAAAATTTTCAAGATAAAAATTGGGGGGAAAAGTGAACCTAAAAAATTATTTATTCTAAAGTATATACCCAAATATTTACATTAGTTTTTAGCCCTTATTGTGCATCTTTCCTAAAAGAAATGAAAAAAAAATACTTTAATACAATCACAGTTTTACAGCTTTTAAAATATTAAATGCAAAGTGTTTTCCTGGATCAGCAAGCATAAAATTTTGGGTAGGGAAGTTTTTGTTCTTAGTTCAAGAGCTTCCTGTTCTATAGGTACAATGAAATGGGTTTTTTTTAATAATTGGCTTAGTTCAGGGTAGGTGTAGCCACTTGGTGTGTCTTTCAATTCAAAGATACTGTCTTACAGTGTAAGATCTTTAATTTCAGTTGCCCGCTTCCTTCTTTCACTTTATCATCATGCCCCCCCCAAATGCCTTCCCCTTCCAAAGGGCCTCCCTCTCCTCTTTAGGTGATACATCTTAAGTCTGCCATCTCTGGTTGGGCTGGACCCTTGCAGCCATTGCTCAGTATCGTCAGGTCTCAGACCTAATCTCTGTACTTTACACCATGAGTGGGATCCTCTCTTTTGGCAGCGCGCTCTGTTCTCTGTCACGCACATTTTTCTACATCTAACTCTCCTTCTGGAATGATCTCCAGAGCTGGTTCTGCTGGCTTGAGATGTTTATTTCTTCACTTACATTTAAATCAAAATGCGTAGTGTACATGTGGCTTATGAGTAATTTTATCTATTCTCTGTCTGGTTTTTGTTGAGTATGTAAAGAAATTCAGATTTAAGTGGCTGTCGTTATTTTATGACAACCAGGATATGTCATTGGTACATTTTTCATCTGATGTCTGGTTCTTCAGTTCTGTTCGATAAGGGGGTTGGCAGAAGCTACTTGCCAGGGTAGGAAAAAAATTAAGAGAGTGACCAGTTGCTCCTGTGCCTGTCCGTTTTCTGTCAGTCTTTAGGTACCTTTTTTTTCCCTAGTCAAATAGTTGTTTAATATTCTTAATTATACTTATTTATAATGTGTTTTAATAAAGTGTAAACAGACATAAGGGAAGATACATATTTTTAGAGCGAAGTAAAAAGATTAGAGAGAGACCTTTGGGTTATGAGACCACTTTAGTTAACTTTTCTAACACACTATTGCATTAAATTGTTTCGAAGAATTTATTGACCAGGTGTTCAGACTGAAATGAGAAATATCTTTGAATAAGGCATATTCAATAGAGAGGCCTTTGCACAATCTGAAGGAAGAAGAAGGGTTAGTGCATCCACATCTTCAGCCTCTCCCACTTCGTTTCTGCCATGGAAAGATTTGATCGATTTATGAGTAGAGTGTAGACACTAGTTTTTATTCACTTTTGTATCTTCAGAACTAAGCACATTGCCTCAAACATGGTTCATGTTGATCAATGTTTGTACAATGTGTGTTGAATAGATAATTGAGTGGCAGTTACCTTGTTCACTGCATCGATAGGATGACTTTGGGCCCAGGACTCAGGCAAGAAAAAGTGTTGGAAATGTTTGTTAATGACAGTGACTGGCAGCCACAAACTCTCATTTTCCCTTCTTACAGGCAGAGTTAATTCATGGAAAGGCCTTCCTGTCAAAAATATCTTAACCATTGAGAATCATTGAGATTATCAGGTAAACAATACTAAGCTTAAGTGGTTAAAGCTAATAGTAATACCTTAATGTTATTTGATTTCCTCATAAATACCTGAAAAGAACAGAGGGTTGGGAACCTTGCTCGTCAGAAAAACAAAGAGCAAGCAGGAAGAAACAGGACTAAGTGATATGATGAATTAGGTGAAGATGTATGCAATGTGAGTACCTTCAAATACTTTGGAAGGAAAGAGTTGGAAAGCCAAGAGATAGGAGAAAAATAAGTGATAGGAATAACAAAAGCAACCTTGGTTCCTGTTGCAGTTTTGTCTCGCTTTGGACTGCCACAGTTTCTCATCTCAAAAACCAGCTGGCAAAAGTCACTCCCTTCTCTCTTTCCCAGACCCCTGTTTCCATTTTTCTTGCCTTATCTTGGCTATAGTAAAAGGAGAGAAGATATGAACCATCTCCTGCAATTTTTATAACAGTGTTTCTCAACTCTGGCTGCCCAGTTGGATCGTATATGACAGTTTCGGTGTCTAGATGCCTGGGACCCCCTTCTGACCTTCTAATGTATAATCTCTAAGGGTGGGATTTGAATATAAGTATTTTTAAGAAGCACTATAGGTAATTCTGATGAACAGCATCGTTGAAAACAAGTGTTTGTTATGGTTCCTAAGAAGACAGAATTTTAGAAGTTGTTCTATAGAAATATATTCAAGGTTATTCGTAGTTAAACTCTCCCATGCAGAGACTTAGGTGGACTCTGCTCACGTGCTCGTTTGCATATCCAAACCAAAGGCTGAACCCAGAAGGGTCCACAAGGGTATATCAGAGTCTAGAGTGCAAAGTAATTAACCACCCCCCCAAAAGTCCTTGAAGCATAGAGCTCAGAGTGAAAACCCGGGGAAACCAAACATAGAGGGCATAAATGCACAATAAAGTTAAGGTTTAGAAACTAGACAAAATCAAGGGGAAAAATGTAGAACAAGAAAAGAATGTCCAAGATAATTATTATGAGCACCACTAGAATTTTGATAGCTTAACTTTACTGATGAGCAGTGATGTCTGTGTGTGTGTGAAGGCAGACAACAGCAAACAGTTTGTTCTTGTCTATTTAGCAGTGACTGTTTGCAAAGATGGAATATGGATGTGGTCTTATTTTGTATATATGGCATATGCTATATAGTCCTAGTATTCCTTGCTAAAATAGAAATCCACCACTGTACAGTTTGATCATTATATTAAAATAACTAACTTATAGGACAAGGTGTTCGCATGGACAAGGTTAGTGTATTTCCTGTCATATGTCTAGGACTAGGTTCCATGGAGTTATATTTCTGAATAATCAAGTATGGCATGTGTCTCTCCCTTCATATCTTACACACCTGCCTCTAACCCTCAGTTTGTTTGCACAGCTGTTTTTAAGTTTGGATTGGGGCAGTGTTGCCCTTTGGGATGTAAATTTGAGTTATTAATAGTCCAACATAGTACAGTAGAAAAGTCTGGTATGTACACTGCAACTTTTTATGATGATGTGTACTATGTAAACAATATGTGTTTTACATGAATATGTTTACCCAGTATGCTGTGGTAGACCATAGAGGTGGTCTGTCATGAATGTTAATTTTCAAAAATACCTCAAAACTCTCTGAGCAATTATGAATACCAAAGTTCTACCATATGTTTTAAAAACTGCTTTAAATATTTATACATTATAAGCCAGTAGTTCCTAGGAGAACACAAAATACCAGAAACAGTATTATTTAATGCAGTGCTTTATAGAATATATATGTTTTCCCAAGCTTGACTTGTTTCAGTGTTTTGTCTTAATATTGATTATCATTATCATAATTAATTTGAAATATTGATATTATATCTTCCCCCTGAAGTTTGAGAGAGAACTTCTTTTGGTTGTTTTTCCCATAAAGGTAGAAACATGCTGAGCAAACACTACGGGTTACCTATCCAGATCCACATCTCTCTTCTTCCTTGCTAACTGAACTATGATTTTGTTCAAGCATCAGTTATTAGGAAGATTGAGCCCTGCTATAGCCTCAGAAATACGTGACTCTCAATCTAAATTAGTTATGGTAATTCCATTTATTTAGGAAAGGATATGAGACACAGTTCTTATCAATGAGGAGCATATCTACTAGAGAGTTTCCTGGGAAATTTTTTTTTTTTCTGTTAAAAGTGAACACAAGACAGAAGCAGCGCTTTTTTTCTGCCTCTGGACTTTATCATGTGTATGTGTTTTTTCAGCCTAACGTGTCAACCTGCTATGTATTCTGTCAGAAATTGATGTTAGTGCTGTAACTGAGTCATTCAGGCCCAGTCCGAAGAATGAATGGTAATTTTCTTTTCCTGTATGTTTATATGATCATATCTGAGGCCTAGGAGTGTAGCACGAGTAGAGAAAGAGCTGGGGTCCTAGAAAGTCAGATCAGGTGGTTTCATAGAGCTTATTGAGTGGCCTTAATAGGAGCTCCTTCTAGAAGCAGCCCTTGTCTGGGCAGAGACTTGTGCTTGGTCTCTCCCTACCTCTTCCCAGCCCAATGTCAGGGAGTCTGCTAATATCATTAGTGCCTCCAAATACTGCAGATCTGCAGAGTCAAATATGAGTGGTGTAACCCTTGAAAGCCTATGGCCTACCTTCATGTTTACTCCGGCCTTAATGTTTTACCGGGGAATTAAGGTGATCCTCCCTAGAGCTCTCCATCTCCTTTTGTTTTTTTAACCAAAGGAGGGCTGTAGATCATCTTGTAGCGGCATCTTTCAATCTGGTCCTGCCATTTCTGTATCAAATAGAAATTTGTTAAGGGGATATGATACCTTTCTTACTGTAAATTGTTTCTCAATATGTCACCAGTAGGAATTTTAAGGGAGGAGGCTAGATTCTTATATAGTCATCTTCAGTGTCTTTTAGAATTAACAATTGGTTTCATTGCTTTAAATTTAGAGGTACTTCACCTGGAAAGGTATCTGGATGTTGAAGGAAAATACTTTGAGCGTGTTATTTGAAATTGTAACATACTGCTTAAAAATAAATGTATCTTATATTTTGAGATCTTTTGGATATTCAGTATATACTGTTAAAAACTCCTAAGATAGTATTAGCTAGTTATTATCAGCATTACACCATGTATTGTAGCTACAGAAAGGTATGACTAATTTCTTAGTCAAGTAAATAGCAGTGAATTAATCTCATCATTGCAGCAGTGCACACAATTGCTGTCTTTTCAGTAAAGATTTAACAGTATTTTCTATCTCATATAATATGTATTTTATTAATCAAATCTCTCTGTTTGCTTTCATCTTTTAATGCTAGAAGTTTGGAGGATGTAGAAGAATAAAGTGTGGTTTCTTTTTTCAAAAGAGCATGTGCTTTACTTCCATTTCCAGCCGTGTATGATTTTTCTGAGGAACTCTCCTGCTATAGTTCAGCTAGACCCTGCCTAAATTAGAACATGTATTTTTTTAAGCATTGCTGACTCTACAAAAATAAGGGAAATCTCCCTGGATCAAGAAAAATCAAAACCAAAAAATTAAAAGGAGAGAAGGGGAAGAGAGAGGAAGAGGAGTTGAAACTAGAGCAGGGAACTGTGAGCCATAAGATAGCAGATGGTATTGTCTTGAGGCAAATGCTGGTCCCATTGGGATCTAGAGACTAACGTTGGGCCCCTACGTGGTGGGGGAGCTGGACCTGAAAAGCTCATACTAAGCCATGACATTGAATGAGACAAGGCAGTCTTCCGTCAGTCCCATGCCAAAGCAAATTCAAATCTTTGTGGGGGAATACTTCCCAAATTCTGGCCTTTGGAATTTCTACTGATTAAAATCTACCAAATGTAAGCTCAGAACTTAAAAAAAAAAAAAAGGTAAATCACCAAATCTGGCTGGCTAGGTATCCTGCCTGCACCTCACCCCATTCAACTAAAAATACTGAATGTAATTAAATTTCATTTCTTAAAAGCATTGAAATACTGGAAAGATACATAGTATTTATCAGGTCAATATACAGGAGAAGGTAGGAGTCCACAAAGATGATGGAAATGCTGAAGCTACTAAGGGTATTTGTATACCATGGCAAACTTGAGCTTTGGTTTCAAAGCCCTGCAAGGAGTGGGTTACAGATGATAAAACTTGCACTTAGGCAAACACAGAGAGGAGTCCCATAGGACAGACTCTCGTAAGTTGAGACCACAAGGATAAGGATTAAAGTTAGAGCAGCTGTAGTAGAAATAGAGTAGATTGAAACATTTAAGATTATGTAGAGGAGTAGAGATAAAGGAGAAGGATTGTCAAGGACTATTATCAGATTTCTGTTCCAAGCCACTGGGTAGGTGATGGTACAGCTTACATGATGGGAAAAACTAAGGAAGGACCAAGTTTCAGGGCAAAGTTTTGAACATGCTTAATAATTTGAGATAGCTTTATATATGAGTGATCATATTTTGGGGAAGTTTTATAAATACAGACATCTAAATACATGGAAATGGAACTGTTGTAGCATAATCACATAGGATTTATTTTTCTCTTATTTTCCTAGAAAATCTGTAAGGTAGTAGCTGACATTGGTTCATATGGTTCAAGGGTGTGAGGGCCAAGGTCTCTGCAGTTTTATTGGCCTTTCACTATGGTTACATAATGGCTGCTGCTGCTCCAGCCATTGTAGTTCAAATGGAAAGAAATATGAAGATGGAAGAACTTTTCCCATGTGAGACAGCATCCTTTAAAGAACTTCCCTGGAAATTCTACCCAACAAGTTCCTCTCCTCCATAGGCCGTCTCTAGAAGGCTGGGAAATGTAACCTCCTAGATGGGCACACTGCAGCTCCAAATAAAATCAAGATTCTGTGAGTAACGAAGAAGGAGAAACTGGATATTGGTAGGCATTTAGCACTGTCTGCCTCTGTGTGTGTGTGTGTGTGTGTGTGTGTGTGTGTGTGTGTGTGTACACACATGTGTAATATTAATGCATGAATAGGTCCCTGGAAGGGGGAGAGTGGTAAGGAGTGTGGGTAATATAACAGTATTTACATGTAACAGAATGTAATCATATCCATTGTCCTCTTCTTTCTTTTAATAATATAACTCCTCTTAGTTTTAGTAGAGCAAACATCACCCAGACACACAGCTAGAGTCCCTGTCTTCCATGTGAGAAAATTCAAGCCAGTAGAATGTGAGTCAGATAATGTGTGCAATTCATTTATTTGTTTATTTATTTATTTTATTTTTATTTTTTTGCGGTACGCGGGCCTCTCACTGTTGTGGCCTCTCCCGTTGCGGAGCACAGGCTCCAGATGCTCAGGCTCAGCGGCCATGGCTCACGGGCCCAGCCGCTCCACGGCATGGGGGATCTTCCCAGACAGGGGCATCGGCAGGCGGACTCTCAACCACTGTGCCACCAGGGAAGCCCTGTGTGCAATATATTTAAAAGGGAACTGCTTGCCCCCCTATTTTTTTTTTCACTCTTCCTACTGGCTAAGGAATAACAATCACCTTGATACTAAAGTTGGTAGCTAACTCTTCAAGGATGTCAGAGCAGCCTGACCCATATGGGTCTCTGGATAACATGCTCTATACTGCCTGCCTCTCTCTGTACTATGACAAGAGAAAAAGATTTCTATCTTATTTAAAGACCTATGTTCTAAGCTCTTTTGTGGTACCCTATCTAGTACAGGTAGATGTAAGGTCTTGTTCTGAATGCTTCTCTTTTGGTGAAACTTTTACCTTGAGACTGTAACTGTTGGGCACTATGAATATACAACAAGCCAACAATAATTGCAACAACAAAGAATAACAAATTTTATATATATGAATATATACGATTTATAAGTGATTTCTTAGAGGTAAGAGAAAAAGAGACTATAAGTGTTAAAAGAGCTATTCCAGCCAGAAGGTAAAAATTATTTCCTGTTAGGAAATCAGGAAGAGCTTTGTGAAGATAGTAACTTTTGAATTGAGCTTTGTGGGGTAGGATTTAGGTAGACAAAAATGTGGAGAGGGCTTCCCTGGTGGCGCAGTGGTTGAGAGTCCGCCTGCCGATGCAGGGGACATGGGTTCGTGCCCCGGTCCGGGAAGATCCCACATGACGCGGAGCGGCTAGGCCCGTGAGCCATGGCCGCTGAGCCTGCGCATCCGGAGCCTGTGCTCTGCAACAGGAGAGGCCACAACAGTGAGAGGCCCGTGTACCGCAAAAAAAAAAAAAAAAAAAAAAAAAAATGGAGCGGAGCATTCCAAGTATTAGGAACAAGGTGGGTTAAGGCATGGCAGGGCACTCATTGGAGATGGATGAATATTCTAGGTGATAACGTGATTCATATAAAGTACAGAAGTGTGATATGAGGTGGAAAAGAAAAGCAGGAGTCAGTTCAAAAAGACCTCATATGGAAAGTCCATTTTGGAAATGAGAATTTTGAGCAGAACAATAACATGACCAAAAGCAGAAGTTGTTAAGGCCTGTGATTTTTCAACCATGAGATTCACTGGGACGCTAGCAGTGAACAGTGGGGAAACCTGAAATCGTGGGACCAAGGCTAGGAGAACTAATGCGAGAGAAGCATTCACCGCAAAGGAGGTAGCTAGCTGCTGATGCTGGTATTCAAAAGGCAAACTCCAGTCAGATATGAGCTGACATTTATCATCAAAGGGTCTTATTGGAAAATTGGAGCACATGCAGGAGGAGTTTCTGATCAGATGTAAAACTACACATGATGGTTAATAAATACTATGGCAAGGGCTTTCTCTGGCTCTCCCAGTATATTGACTGACGTTTGGACAGTGAAAATGAAAGAGTTCTACTTAAAAAAAAAAAAAATGATGAGCATTTACTATGAGTGAAAAACTATTTCAAATATAATACTTTACTTTTATTAATTACTTTATTCTTCATAATACGCTGCAAAGTAATACAGTCATTTCTTGGTATCCATAGGGGATTGGTTCCAGGACCCTTGTGGATACCAAAATTCATGGATGCTCAAGTTCCTTACATAAAGTGGCATAGTATTTGTATATAACCTACTCATATCCTCCTGTGTACTTTAAATCATCTCTAGATTACTTATACCTAACACAATGCATATGCTATGTATATAGTTGCCTGGTGCACAGCAAATTCAAGTTTTGCCTTTTAGAACTTTCTGGAATTTATTTTCCAAATAGTTTCAATCCATAGCTGGTTGAATTCTGTAGATGCGGAACCCATGGATATGGAAAGCTGACTGTACTGTTATCATCATGTTCATTCTCAGATGAGAAAACTAAAACACAGAGAGGTTAAGTAACCTGTCTAAGATCACACAGTTAATAAGTGAAGGAGTTAGAATTTTAGCCCAGTCATTCTGGCTTAGATTCACACTCTTAAAACTCAGAGCTGGGGTAGATGGATAGGATTTGGCCTCTGGGGAGATTCTGTTAAATTTTAAACCATCAGGGCTATAACCCAGTGTGTTAGCATTCTGAATGGTACCAGTTTTATCAGAGGAATAGAATCTAAATGAGAACCTGAGACAAAATTATAGGCAGACTGTGTGGGCATAAATAGGGGTGAGTAGGGGAAGATGCTCTTCAGGGAGTACACAAATGCTAGTTCTTCCAGGGTACAGAATAGAGGCCAAGCACTAGTTCTAGCCCTCACCTGGCTTTAAGAACAGTGCTCCTTAAATATGGAAAAGCTTGGTTAGTTTGAGTTTAGCAGCTGGGTCGGGACATTGATTTGGCAGAGACTGAGACAGTTTGGGGATCGGTAAATGTGTACTGTGGGTTCAGACAGTTCCCGAATCCCTGCCTCCCTCTCTTCAGTTTTGTGCTCTATAACTTGTTCACAGTCGAATAAAGTGACCTGATGCTGTTTTCCTTCTCTGGGATATGGTTAGGCTGAGTTGTCTTTGAGTGTCCCAGCTCTTGTAAAGTGCTCACCTTTCGTCTGAAGGAGCAGCATTATCCTTAAAGTCCTTTATTTAGTGTTAAGGTTCAGTAAATATAGGTACTCGTAAGATAAATGTGGCATCTCCCACTTTTTCTATAAGCTGTCTTTTTATGCAGATATCAGCTGTTTTGTTTATTAAGATTTTATTAAATTGATGTGACTTTAATAATTCTATCCTATTTTAATTTCTCCTTTCTTTTTTGCTTTTTTCCCTGTACTACATAATTAGCTTTTGTTTTTTTACATCTTTATTGGAGTATAATTGTTTTACAGTGGTTAGTTTCTGCTTTATAACAAAGTGAATCAGTTATACATATACATATGTCCCCATATCTCTTCCCTCTTGCATCTCCCTCCCTCCACCCTCCCTATCCCACCCCTCTAGATGGTCACAAAGCACCGAGCTTATCTCCCTGTGCTATGCGGCTGCTTCCCACTAGCTATCTATTTTTACATTTGGTAGTGTATATATGTCCGTGCCACTCTTTCACTTTGTCACACCTTACCCTTCCCCCTCCCCATATCCTCAAATCTGTTCTCTAGTAGGTCTGTGTCTTTATTCCCGTCTTACCCCTAGGTTCTTCATGACATTTTTTTTTCTTAGATACCATATATATGTGTTAGCATACGGTATTTGTTTTTCTGTTTCTGACTTACTTCACTCTGTATAACAGACTCTAGGTCCACCCACCTCACTACAAATAACTCAATTTCCTTTCTTTTTATGGGTGAGTAATATTCCATTGTATATATGTGCTACATCTTCTTTATCCACTCATCTGCTGATGGACACTTAGGTTGCTTCCATCTCCTGGCTATTGTAAATAGAGCTGCAATGAACATTTTGGTACATGACTCTTTTTGAATTATGGTTTTCTCAGGGTATATGCCCAGTAGTGGGATTGCTGGGTCGTATGGTAGTTCTATTTGTAGTTTTTTAAGGAACCTCCATACTATTCTCCATAGTGGCTGTATCAATCTACATTCCCACCAGCAGTGCAAAAGGGTTCCCTCTTCTCCACATCTTCTCCAACATTTATTGTTTATAGATTTTTTGATGATGGCCATTCTGACCGGTGTGAGATGATATCTTATTGTAGCTTTGATTTGCATTTCTCTAATGGTTAATGATGTTGAGCGTTCTTTCATGTGTTTGTTGGCAATCTGTATATCTTCTTTGTAGAAATGTCTGTTTAGGTCTTCTGCCCATTTTTGGATTGGGTTGTTTGTTTTTCTGTTACTGAGCTGCATGAGCTGCTTGTAAATTTTGGAGATTAATCCTTTGTCAGTTGCCTCATTTGCAAATATTTTCTCCCATTCTGAGGGTTGTCTTTTGGTCTTGTTTATGGTTTCCTTTGCTGTGCAAAAGCTTTGAAGTTTCATTAGGTCCCATTTGTTTATTTTTGTTTTTATTTCCATTTCTCTAGGAGGTGGGTCAAAAAGGATCTTGCTGTGATTTATGTCATAGAGTGTTCTGCCTATGTTTTCCTCTTAAGAGTTTGATAGTTTCTGGCCTTACATTTAGGTCTTTAATCCATTTTGAGCTTATTTTTGTGTATGGTGTTACCGAGTGTTCTAATCTCATACATTTACATGTACCTGTCCAGTTTTCCCAGCACCACTTAATGAAGAGGCTGTCATTTTTCCCTGTACATTTCTGCCTCCTTTATCAAAAATAAAGTGCAAAAATATGTGCATGGGTTTATCTCTGGGCTTTCTATCCTGTTCCATTGATCTATCTTTCTGTTTTTGTGCCAGTACCATACTGTCTTGATTACTGTAGCTTTGTAGTATAGTCTGAAGTCAGGGAGCCTGATTCCTCCAGCTCCGTTTTTCGTTCTCAAGATAGCTTTGGCTAGTCGGGGTCTTTTGTGTTTCCATACAAATTGTGAAATTTTTTGTTCTAGTTCTGTGAAAACTGCCAGTGGTAATTTGATAGGGATTGCATTGAATCTGTACATTGCTTTCGGTAGAAGAGTCATTTTCACAATGTTGATTCTTCCAATCCAAGAACATGGTATATCTCTCCATCTATTTGTATCATCTTTAATTTCCTTCATCAGTGTCTTATAATTTTCTGCATACAGGTCTTTTGTCTCCTTAGGTAGGTTTATTCCTAGATATTTTATTCTTTTTGTTGCAATGGTAAATGGGAGTGTTTTCTTGATTTCACTTTCAGATTTTTCATCATTAGTGTATAAGAATGCCAGAGATTTCTGTGCATTAATTTTGTATCCTGCTACTTTACCAAATTCATTGATTAGCTCTAGTAGTTTTCTGGTAGCATCTTTAGGATTCGCTATGTATTGTATCATGTCATCTGCAAAGAGTGACAGCTTTACTTCTTCTTTTCCGATTTGGATTCCTTTTATTTCCTTTTCTTCTCTGATTGCTGTGGCTAAAACTTCCAAAACTATGTTGAATAAGAGTGGAGAGAGTGGGCAACCTTGTCTTGTTCCTGATCTTAGTGGAAAAGCTTTCAGTTTTTCACCATTAAGGACGATGTTGGCTGTGGGTTTGTCATATATGGCCTTTATTATGTTGAGGAAAGTTCCCTCTATGCTTACTTTCTGCAGGGTTTTTATCATAAATGGGTGTTGAATTTTGTCAAAAGCTTTCTCTGCATCTGTTGAGATGATCATATGGTTTTTCTCCTTCAATTTGTTAATATGGTGTATCATATTGATTGATTTGCATATATTGAAGAATCCTTGCATTCCTGGGATAAACCCCACTTGATCATGGTGTATGATCCTTTTAATGTGCTGATGGATTCTCTTTGCTAGTATTTTTTTGAGGATTTTTGCATCTTTGTTCATCAGTGATATTGGCCTGTAGTTTTCTTTCTTTGTAACATCCTTGTCTGGTTTTGGTATCAGGGTGATGGTGGCCTCGTAGAATGAGTTTGGGAGTGTTCCTCCCTCTGCTATATTTCGGAAGAGTTTGAGAAGGATAGGGGTTAGCTCTTCTCTAAATGTTTGATAGAATTCACCTGTGAAGCCATCTGGTACTGGGCTTTTGTTTGTTGGAAGATTTTTAATCACAGTTTCAATTTCAGTGCTTGTGATTGGTCTGTTCATATTTTCTATTTCTTCCTGATTCAGTCTTGGCAGGTTGTGCATTTCTAAGAATTTGTCCATTGCTTCCAGGTTGTCCACTTTATTGGCATAGAGTTGCTTGTAGTAGTCTCTCATGATCCTTTATGTTTCTGCAGTGTCAGGTGTTACTTCTCCTTTTTCATTTCTAATTCTATTCATTTGAGTCTTCTCCCTTTTTTTCTTGATGAGTCTGGCTAATGGTTTATCAATTTTGTTTGCCTTCTTAAAGAACCAGCTTTTAGTTTTATTGATCTTTGCTATCATTTCCTTCATTTCTTTTTCATTTCTTTCTGATTTGATCTTGATGATTTCTTTCCTTCTGCTAACTTTGGGGTTTTTTTGTTCTTCTTTCTCTAATTGCTTTAGGTGCAAGGTTAGGTGGTTTATTTGAGATGTTTCCTGTTTCTTAAGGTAGGATTGTATTGCTATAAACTTCCCTCTTAGAACTCCTTTTACTGCATCCCATAGGTTTTGGGTCATCGTTTTTTCATTGTCTTTTATTTCTAGGAATTTTTTGATTTCCTCTTTGATTTCTTCAGTGATCACTTCGTTATTAAGTAGTGTATTGTTTAGCCTCCATGTGTTTGTATTTTTTACAGATCTTTTCCTGTAATTGATATCTAGCCTTATAGCGTTGTGGTTGGAAAAGATACTTGATACAATTTCAATTTTCTTAAATTTACCAAGGCTTGATTTGTGACCCAAGATATGATCTATCCTGGAGAATGTTCCATGAGCACTTGAGAAAAATGTGTATTCTGTTGTTTTTGGATGGAATGTCCTGTAAATATCAATTAAGTCCATCTTGTTTAATGTATCATTTAAAGCTTGTGTTTCCTTATTTATTTTCATTTTGGATGATCTGTCCATTGGTGAAAGTGGGGTGTTAAAGTCCCCTACTATGAATGTGTTACTGTCGATTTCCCCTTTTATGGCTGTTAGTATTTGCCTTATGTATTGAGGTGCTCCTATGTTGGGTGCATAAATATTTACAATTGTTATATTTTCTTCTTGGATCGATCCCTTGATCATTATGTAGTGTCCTTCTTTGTCTCTTCTAATAGTCTTTATTTTACAGTCTATTTTGTCTGATATGAGAATTGCTACTCCAGCTTTCTTTTGGTTTCCATTTGCATGGAATATCTTTTTCCATCCCCTCACTTTCATTCTGTATCTGTCTCTAGGTCTGAAGTGGGTCTCTTGTAGACAGCATATATATATGGGTCTTGTTTTTGTATCCATTCAGCCAGTCTGTGTCTTTTGATGGGAGCATTTAGTCCATTTACATTTAAGGTAATTATCGAAATGTATGTACCTATTCCCATTTTCTTAGTTGTTTTGGGTTTGTTATTGTCCGGCTTTTCCTTCTCTTGTGTTTCTTGCCTAGAGAAGGTCCTTTAGCATTTGTTGTAAAGGTGGTTTGGTGGTGCTGAACTCTCTCAGCTTTTGCTTGTGTGTAAAGGTTTTAATTTCTCCATCAAATCTGAATGAGATCCTTGCTGGGTACAGTAATCTTGGTTGCAGGTTTTTCTCCTTCATCACTTTAAATATGTCCTGCCAGTCCCTTCTGGCTTGCAGAGTTTCTGCTGAAAGATCAGCTGTTAACCTCATGGGGATTCCCTTGTGCGTTATTTGTTGGTTTTCCCTTGCTGCTTTTAATATGTTTTCTTTGTATTTAATTTTTGACATATTGATTAATATGTGTGTTGGCGTGTTTCTTCTTGGATTTATCCTGTATGGGACTCTCTGTGCTTCCTGGACTTGATTAACTATTTCCTTTCCCATATTAGGGAAGTTTTCAACTATAACCTCTTCAAATATTTTCTCAGTCCCTTTCTTTTTCTCTTCTTCTTCTGAGACCCCTATAATTTGAATGTTGGTGCATTTAATGTTATCCCAGAGGTCTCTGAGACTGTCCTCAGTTCTTTTCATTCTTTTTTCCTTATTCTGCTCTGCAGTAGTTATTTCCACTCTTTTATCTTCCAGGTCACTTATCCGTTCTTCTGCCTCAGTTATTCTGCTATTGATTCCTTCTAGAGTTTTTTTAATTTCATTTATTGTGTGGTTCATCATTGCTTGTTTCCTCTTTAGTTCTTCTAGGTCCTTGTTTAATGTTTCTTGCATTTTCTCTATTCTTTTTCCAAGATTTTGGATCATCTTTACTATCATTATTCTGAATTCTTTTTCAGGTAGACTGCCTATTTCCTCTTCATTTGTTAGGTCTGGTGGGTTTTTATCTTGCTCCTTCATCTGCCGTGTGTTTTTCTGTCTTCTCATTTTGCCTATCTTACTGTGTTTGGGGTCTCCTTTTTGCAGGCTGCAGGTTCGTAGTTCCCATTGTTTTTGTTGTCTGTCCCTAGTGGCTAAAGTTGGTTCAGTGGGTTGTGTAGGCTTCCTGGTGGAGGGGACTAGTGCCTGTGTTCTGGTGGATGAGGCTGGATCTTTTCTTTCTGGTGGGCAGATCCACGTCTGGTGGTGTGTTTTGGGGTGTCTGTGGCCTTATTATGATTTTAGCTAGCCTCTCTGCTAATGGGTAGGGTTGTGTTCCTGTCTTGCTAGTTGTTTGGCATAGGGTATCCAGCACTGTAGCTTGCTGGTCGTTGAGTGAAGCTGGGTGTTTGTGTTGAGATGGAGAACTCTGGGAGATTTTCACCATTTGATATTATGTGGAGCTGGGAGGTCTCTTGTGGACCAGTGTCGTGAAGTTGGCCCTCCCACCTCAGAGGCACAGCACTGACTCCTGGCTGCAGAACCAAGAGCCTTTCATCCACACGGCTCAGAATAAAAGGGAGAAAAAGTAGAAAGAAAGAAAGAAAGAGGATAAAATAAAGTAAGATAAAATAAAGTTATTAAAATAAAAAGTAATTATTAAGAAATAAAATTTTTTTAAGTAAAAAACAAAACAAAACAAAAAGTGGACAGAGAGAATCCTAGGACAAATGGTGAAAGCAAAGCTATACAGACAAAATCTCACACAGAAGCATACACATACACACTCACAAAAAGAGGAAAAGTGGAAGAAATAATCAATCTTGCTCTCAAAGTCCACCTCTTCAATTTGGGATGCTTCGTTGTCTATTCAGGTGTTCCACAGATGCAGGTACATCAAGTTGATTGTGGAGATTTAATCCGCTGCTCCTGAGGCTGCTGGGAGAAATTTCCCTTTCTCGTCTTTGGTCGCACAGCTCCCGGGCCTCAGCTTTGGATTTGGCCCCACCTCTGTGTGTAGGTCGCCGGAGGGCATCTGTTCTTCGCTCAGACAGGACGGGGTTAAAGGAGCAGCTGCTTCGGGGGCTCTGGCTCACTCAGGCTGGGGGGAGGGAGGGGTACGGAGTGCGGGCGAGCCTGTGGCGGCAGAGGCCGGCGTGACGTTGCACCAGCCTGAGGCGCGCCGTGCGTTCTCCTGGGAAAGTTGTCCCCGGATCCTGGGACCCTGGCAGTGGCGGGCTGCACAGGCACCCAGGAGAGGAGGTGTGGATAGTGACCTGTGCTCGCACACAGGCTTCTTGGTGGCGGCAGCAGCAGCCTTAGAGTCTCATGCCCGTCTGGGGTCCGCGCTGTTAGCCGCGCCCGTCTCTGGAGCTCCTTTAAGCAGCGCTCTTAATCCCCTCTCCTTGTGCACCAGGAAACAAAGAAGGAAGAAAAAGTCTCTTGCCTCTTAGGCAGCTCCAGACTTTTTGCCGGACTCCCTCCAGGCTAGCCGTGGCGCACTAACCCCCTGCAGGCTGTGTTCACGCCGCCAACCCCAGTCCTCTCCCGGCGCTCCGACCGAAGCCCGAGCCTCAGCTCCCAGCCCCTGCTCTCCCTGGCGGGTGAGCAGACAAGCCTCTCGGGCTGGTGAGTGTTAGTCAGCACCGATCCTCTGTGCGGTAATCTCTCTGCTTTGCCCTCCGCACCCCTGTTGCTGTGCTCTCCTCCGTGGCTCCGAAGCTCCCCGCCTCTACCACCCGCAGTCTCCGCCCACAAAGGGGCTTCTAGTGTGTGCAAACCTTTCCTCCTTCACAGCTCCCTCCCACTGGTGCAGGTCCCGTCCCTATTCTTTTGTCTCTGTTTATTCTTTTTTCTTTTGCCCTAACCAGGTACGTGGCGAGTTTCTTGCCTTTTGGGAGGTTTGAGGTCTTCTGCCAGCGTTCAGTAGGTGTTCTGTAGGAGTTGTCCCACGTGTAGATGTATTTCTGATGTATCTGTGGGGAGGAAGGTGATCTCCACGTCTTACTCTTCCACCATCTTCCCCCTCTCCCATAATTAGCTTCTTATTTTATTTCTAATCATTTTCTGTGTGGGCTACATGGGCACTGAGAGAAAGGAGGTTGAGAAAGCTTCAGGATGAATTCTGCCTGTAATGTAGAGGTATGTGACTTCTGAAGAGCCACATCTTGGAAAGCAAGCGAGTGGTTAACCATACCTGTATCAATTTAAATACTTTCCCCTACAAATAATAGCAAGTTTACTTATCAGTGGCATAAGCAATAAAGTCATTATCTCACATAATCAGCAGTCAGGAGGTAGCAGTTCTAGGGTTGGTTCACTGGCTTCCTGACATCAGGGCACTGGGCTCACATCTAGACTTCCCTCTCCGGGCTACAAGGTGACGGCTGCAGTTGTAAGCATCATGTCTTCATGAGAAGTAGGTATGAATTAGAGCCTTTCTTCTCAAGCATCTCTCTCCTTTTGTCAAGGAGGAAAAAAATCCGTCCAGAAATTTCTTAGCAGAATTGCCTCATGTCTCATTGTCTAGACATAATTCACAGGGTACCTTCTGGCTGCAAAGGAGTCTGACAAAGTGAATATTTGACTTTTTCAGTTTCTGTTTTGGGGCAAGCAGAGTAGACAGGCGTTAAAAATGACTGTTGAATAGCTTCTAAAAGGATCTGCAGAAACATCCTTTTTCTTCTCCCCCCACCCCAGCCCACCCTACCAGCAGCTCCTTCCTTCCTTCTTCCCTGTCTCCTCTCTCTGTGTCCTAATTTTGGGGGTTGAGAGGAATAACTCTCTAAAGGAGAGGTGCAGTGATTTCTCCATATATTCTTTTGCTTTGGTACCACCACATTATTCAACCATAGGTTGTTTAGTTTTTCTCTCTCATGATGGACTCTGAGCTCCTCTAAGAGAAAAAGCTTATCTTTAAAACTTTTCTTTTAATGCGTAACACTCACCATAATATGTGGTATTATAGTAAGTGCTCAATTAAAGAAATGGCATGAAGTGAAATTATAAATTAAGGAAAAACTGATTCAACACTGTTTAAAACTAAAGAAGGAACAAAAGTATTTGATAAGACATCTTGAGAAAAAATAATTATGTTGAAATAAGTAGTTTGAGAATTAATTTTTAGGCTGGCTTTGCCCTTCATAGCAAAGTTAAGAAACAGGTTAGGGAAGTTTTACATTCCAGAGATCACTAGAGCAAAATGATGAAAACACACTACCCTGGTGAGATAGAGGTCTTATTGAACTTTAAACCTCTATAACCTCAGATTATAAATTATAACTCCTCTCTTTATTATTCCTTGAGAAGAAACAAAAAGATTACAGATATTCACCTATTAACTACAATATTTTTTTCTCCCAAGCATGTTATCTTTCACCACAAAGCATATGATGACCACAAAGTTGTAAACCGTGTTCTTGGAAGAAAATTGTATTTGTTCTCTTGATTATAGTAGTGATTCTGCATTTGTTTTACTCAGACCCACATTAAATATATTTTATATCACTATCTAGTATGTATATAGATAGATAAATAGATAAATAATACTGGTACTGAACTTTTATTAAAAAGTACTTTTTATTCTTTTTAGTTAATATTTGTTCTTTGAAAGGTGTGTGTGCTGGTATTCTTTATTCTATTTCTTCCTATTGTGTAAAATATTGATCACAATCCACTAAATTAATTTCATGATCCAGTAGTGGGTCGTAGCCAGTGGTGTGACGCTAAATGTTTTAATGGTTTGCTCCATCCCTGAATAAAAGCCCTAATATGTAGGGTTTCCTGATTTCCATGATATAAATACACCCAGTTTGGCCAGTTTCAAGCTATCAACCTGTTGTCACTGAATGCTGAACTGGGAAGAGATGATACAATCTCTCTCTCTCTGGAGCCAACTTCACTGCACCACTGGCTTTAACACACAGTTTGAAGTAAACATAAATTTATGTTTGTTATATGTAAGTGAATTAGTTGTCTTGTTGATGCGAGGAGAATGTTGCTCTTTATGGTTGAGCAGGTATTCCTGCCAATGGGGGGAGGTTTGGTCGATGCATGATGCAGATACACAATGCACAGTGCAGGGAGAGAGGAGGCCAAAGGACAGAGAAGACTTTTTTATGTTTAACTTTTTCTTGTCTTGCCATAAAATACAAATTTTATTTCACAAGAGTATAGGTCTGATTTACATAGTTGAATTATATTTATCCTTTTAGTTTTAATATATTCAAGAAACTGGTAAGATATGAATGCTTCAGAAATCTGGGCAGTTCAGTATAAGTTCAATATGCCTGTTATCCTTAGATAATATTTTGAATACCATATACAGTTAACCTTTTTTAAAGGCTAAAATGAATATCAAGAAATTTTCATAGAATTGTGCTATAGCCTTTGATGCTTATTTTAAGCTATAACATTCTAAGGTGAGAAATAAGTTTCCAAACTTTTACAACTAAAATTCAAATGTTATCTTTACTTGAGAGTGTGTCAGTCTCTACCTGGCAAGTCTTCAGATACCCTTGAAGAGTCTTTGTAAGGAAGCCTAGGGAGTCTTAGTCAATCCTTGAAAAGGATGACAAGGAACAGAGACTGAACTTCAAAACAAAAGGGTTGGTAAATGATATATATTTGACTTAAAAAACAATTTTTTTGTGTGAGAAACTATAAGCTGCCTATCAACATAAATTTTATTTTTATAAAGCATTATAAAAATGACACAGATGCATGTCACACACACAAAATTAAATTTTAATAAAGTACTTTGTACTGTGAATAAACTAAAAATATTAAGCATTTATTTATTTACCTTTTAACATAAGTAATACATAGATATATTATCATTAATAAAAAAATTCTGATAGTATACAAACATGTACAATAAAAAGTTAAAGCCCTTTTTTGGCATCACTACCCACAGTGACACTGCCTTCTCACACTTCTTTCTATGCATGTACATATACAAATACATATATGTACAAATATTTAGGATTTAAGATAAATGTAATGATTCACTAATTCATTTGCCTATTCTTCTAACAAATATTTATTGCATGTCTACAATGTGCCAGGTACTTTTTTAGGAGCTAAAGAAATGGAAGGAAAAATGTTCCTGCTGTCATGTCCTGTCATTCGATCCTAGTGGGTAGAGACAGCAGAGTAATAAGCAAATAGATAGATAGATAGATTTATATCTATCTATCTGTCTATCTATATTCTAATATATCCTAATGTACCCCCTGCCCTGCCTTTCCCCTGTGGTAACCATACATTTGTTTTCTATGCTGTGAATCAGTTTCTGTTTTGTAAATAAGTTCATTTGTATCATTTTTTTTTAGATTCCACATATAAGTGATATCATATTATACTTGTCTTTCTCTGACTTACTTCACTTAGTATGATAATCTCTAGGTCCATCCATTTTGCTGCAAGTGGCATTTTTTCATTCTTTTTTATGACTGAGTAATATTCCATTGTATATATGTACCTCATCCTCTTTATCCATTCATCTGTCAGTGGATACTTAGGTTGCTTTTATGTCTTGGCTATTGTAAATGGTGCTGCTATGAACATTGGGGTGCATGTGTCTTTTTGAATTAGAGTTTTCTCCAAATATATGCCCAAGGGTGGGATTGCTGGATCATATGGCAACTCTCTTTTTAGTTTTTTAAGGAACCTCCATACTGTTTTTCATAGTGGCTGCACCAATTTACATTGTCACCAGCAGTACAGGAGGGTTCCCTTTCTCCACACCCTCTCCAGCATTTATTATTTGTAGAATTTTTGATAATGGCCATTCTGACTGGTGTGAGGTGATACCTCATTGTAATTTTGATTTACATTTCTCTAATAATGAGATGTTGGGCATTTTTTCATGTGCCTATTTGCCATCTGTATGTCTTCTTTGAAGAAATGTTTATTTAGGTCTTCTGCCCATTTCTTGATTGGGTTGTTTGTTTTTTTGATATTGAGCTGTTTGAGCTGTTTATATATTTTGGAAGTTAATCTGTTGTCGGTTGCATTGTTTGAAAATATTTTCTCCCATTCCGTAGGTTGTCTTTTCATTTTGTTTATGGTTTCCTTTGCTGTGCAAAAGCTTATAAGTTTGATTAGGTCCCATTTGTTTATTCTTGCTTTTATTTCTTTTGCCTTGGGAGACTGACCTGAGAAAACTTTGGTACAATTTATGTCAGAGAATGTTTTGCCTATGTTCTCTTCTTGGAGTTTTATGATGTCATGTCTTATATTTAAGTCTTTAAGCCATTTTGAGTTTATTTTTGTGTATGGTGTGAGGGAGTGTTCTAACTTCATTGATTTACATGTGGCTGTCCAGCTTTCCCAACACCACTTAATGAATAGACTGTCTTTTGTCCATGTATATTCTTGCCTCCTTTATTGAAGATTAATTGACTGTAGCTGTGTGGGTTTATTTCTGGGCTCTCTATTCTGTTCCATTGATCCTATGTCTGTTTTTGTGCCAATACCGCACTGTTTTGATTATTGTAGCTTTGTAGTATTGTCTGAAGTCTGGGAGGTTTATGCCTTCAGCTTTGTCCTTTTTCCTCAGGATTGCTTTGGCAATTCTGAGTCTTTTGTGGTTCCATATGAATTTTAGGATTATTTGTTCTAGTTCTGTGAAAAATGTCATGGATAATTTGATAGGGATCACATTAAATCTGTAGATTACTTTGGGTCGTGTGGCCATTTTAACAATATTAATTCTTCTAGTTCAAGAACATGGGATATCTTTTTATTTCTTTGAATCATTTTCAGTTACCTTTATCAATGTTTTATAGTTCTCAGCATGTAAGTCTTTCACCTCCTTGGTCAGGTTTATTCCTACTTTTTTTTTTTTTGACAAAATTTTAAAAGGGATTTTTTTTTTTTTTTTACTTTCCTTTCTGATATTTCATTGTTAGAATAAGGAAATTCAACAGATTTCTGTACGTTAATCTTGTAACCTGCTACCTTGCTGAATTAGTTTATCTGTTCTAATAGTCTTTAGGGTTTTCTATATAGACTATTATATCATCTGCATATAATGACAATTTTACCTCTTCCCTGCCAGTTTGGATACCTTTTATTTATTTTCTTGTCTGATTTCTGTGGCTAGGACTTCTAATACTATGTTGAATAGAAGTGGTAAGAGTGGGCATCCTTGTCTTGTTCCAGATTTTAGCAGGAAGACTTTCAGCTTTTCCCTGTTGAGTATTATGTTGGTGTGCATTTGTCATAAATAGCTTTTATTATATTGAGATACGTTTTCTCTATACCCACTTTGGTGAGAGTTTTTATTGTGAATGGATGCTGAATTTTATCAAATGCTTTTTCTGCATCTATTAAGATGATCATGTGGTTTTTGTCTTTTCTTTTGTTGCTGTGGTGTATCACATTGATTGATTTGTGTATGTTGAACCATCCTTGTGACCCTAGGATGAATCCAACTTGATCATGGTATATAATCCTTTTTATGTGTTGTTGCATTCAGTTTGCTAATATTTTGTTGAGGATTTTCGCATCTGTGTTCATCAAAGATACTGGCCTGTAATTTTCTTTTTTGGTAGTATCTTTGTCTGGTTTTGGTATTAGAATAATGGTGTCTTCATAGAATGATTTTGAGAGTGTTCCCTCCTCTGCAGTCTTTTGGAAGAGTTTGAAAAGAATTGGTATAAGTTCTTCTTTGTACATTTGGTAGAATTCCTCAATGAAACCATCTGGTCCTGGACTTTTGTTTGTAAAGTTTTTTCTTTATTACAGATTCTATTTCAAGTCTAGTGATAATTGTTCAAATTATCTGTTTCTTCTTGATTCAGTTTTCATGGGCCTTATATTTCTAGAAACTTGTCCACTACTTCTAGGTTGTCCAATTTATTGGCATATAATTGTTCATAGTATTCTCTTATGGTTTCTTTTTTGTATTCTGTGGTATTGGTTTTTATTTCTCCTCTTTCATTTCTTTTTTTGTTTATTTGGTCCTCTCTCTTTTCTTCTTGGTGAATGGCCAGAGGTTTGTCGATTTTGTTTATCCTTTCAAAATCCCAGCTCTTGGTTTTATTGATTTTTTTCTAACTTTTTTGAATCTCTATTTTATTTGTTTCCTCTCTGATCTTTATTATTTCCTTCTTTATGCTGACTTTAGGTTTCATTTGTTTTTCTTTTTCTAATTCTTTTAGGTGGTAGGTTAGGTTGTTTATTTGAGATTTTTCTTGCTTTATGAGGAAGGTCTATGTTGCTATGAACTTCCCTCTTAGGACTGCTTTTGCTGCATCCCATGTGTTTCGTATGTTTGTGTTTTCATTGTCATTTGTCTCAAGGTATTTTTAAATTTCCTCTTTGATTTCATTGTTGACCCATTGTTTTTTTAGTAGCATGTTGCTTAGTGTCCATGTAATCATTTTCTTCTCATTTCTCTTTGTGTGGTTGATCTCTAGTTTCCTGTTGTTGTGGTCAGAAAAGATGCTTGAACTAATTTCTGTCCTCTTAAATTTGTTGAGGCTTTTTTTGTGAAGGGACACTGTTTTATATGAAGCAGTCAGGGAAGACCTTGTTGTTAACATAACATTTGAGCAGACATTTGAAGGATGAGAGAGGGACCAATGCAGTTATTCTGGAGAAATAGTGTTCCAGGCAGAGGGAATAGCAAGTAAAAAGCCCAAAGGGAGGAGCTTGCCTGCCTTTTTCAAGGAACACTGCAGACACCAGTATGGATGAAACAAAATGTCAAGATCAGAAGCTGGGAGATCAGTTAGGAAGCTGATCTAGATGAGAGATGATGGTGGTTTAGATCAGAGAGGAGCAGTAGAAGAAATGGTTAAACTCTCAATATTATTTTTAAAGTATTGCTAGCAGAACTTGACAGATTCAATGGGGGTGTGAAGGAAAGAAGAAAGCCAAGTGTAATTCAAAGATTTTTGGCCTGAAACAATGGGAAAATGGAGTTGTCATTTAGTGAACTGAATACGACTGCTGAAAGAATAGAATTGAGGTAGAAATTGTTTAGTTTTGGACAGGTTGAGTTTGACCTTCCTTTTAAAAATTCAAGTGTGGAGGCTATATTATCAGTGGATAGATAATTCTGGGTTTCTGAGGACAAATCTGGGTTAAAGATAAATCCCTGAGTTATTAACATATAGATACTAAGTCTGAGTGAGATCACTTAGGGAGCAGAAATGTTGAAAAGAAGTACAGAGACTGAACCTAGGAATATTCCAAAGGGGTTTGGGAAGATAAGGAGGACCAGCAAGGTGACCTAATAAGGAAGAACAGTACAGTGTTGCTCTCTTACTTAGCAGTGTATCTTGGAGCTCTCTCCATTGTTAACATATATAGATTTACTAAATTTGTTTAATACAGGACAAAGTATTCCTTGGAATGGATGTACCATATTCTATTTTGCTTCTGCTATATTGATGGTATTTTTTTTCTAATCTTCTCCTCTAACTATAATTTTTATCTAGTTCCATAGTCTATCTGGATTATTTTTGTTTATTTGCAAAATGGTTTTATTTTTATATTTTTCTGAATGCTATTTATTGAATAATCCATGCTTTCACACATTGATAGGAAATAACACCTTTCTCAGATAGTGCATTTTTAGGTTTTCTTCTTTTCCCTTAATCTGTTGGTTCCTGTGATAATACTATACTGTTAAAATTACTGTAGTTTATTTGAACCTTTGAAATCCAGTAGAGCAAGTTCCCCAAAGTTCTTATTTTTCAGAATTTTCTTAGCTAACCTCATTCATTTTTCTTTTATATGAGTTTTACTTATTTATTTACTTTAAAAAGAGTGACTATTTTACTTCATTGGTCTGTGTAAGACATACAGATGAAATTTTATATTTTTTAGAGACCAGATATAGGGTTACTGAGTGAGTTTCCCCAAAGAAGAGATTTCAGTCACAAAGGGCTCGCTAACTGCAGCTCATTTATTGTCTGGGCTCAGCAATGGAAGCCAGGATATTCAGTGCACGTATGGTGAACAATGCCAGATAGGAAAGTCGAACAATAAGGCTTTTGTTTCGTATTTTGCTAGAGTTCTTTCTAATATTTCTAGTGTAGATGCGAAAAGGGTAGACCATCTTTTAGAGAAGGAGATAGTTAATATTTAAAAATCTTATTTAATATTAACAATTAGGAAGCATTTTAAAATTTGATGATGAAATATTTTATTTATCCAGAGATCTTGGCAAGAGGAAAATTGAAATGTTGATCACATCAACAATTTAATAAGGCTTAGGTAGAAAAGTTTACTTGAGTCTTCATTTGGGATTAAAGTATATGTGGTTTACAGTGCAAATTCATAGAAAAGTTGCAAAATGTTTTATGCTTAAAAAGAGTGATTTTTAAATTATCTCATTTTCTTTATAATGTATAGATCAAAATAAACATTGCTGACCAGATTTAAAGTAAAAGCTGATTTTTTTTTTTTTTTTTTTTTGCGGTACGCGGGCCTCCCACTGCCGTGGCCTCTCTGGTTGTGGAGCACAGGCTCCGGACGCGCAGGCCCAGCGGACATGGTTCATGGGCCCAGCCACTCCGCGGCATGTGGGATCTTCCCGGACCGGGGCACGAACCCGTGTCCCCTGCATCGGCAGGCAGACTCTCAACCACTGCGCCACCAGGGAAGCCCTAAAAGCTGATTTTGATAATTTGTGTGTCAAATGAGTTTTAGAGTCAGATTGTTAAAGTCCATTAAAAAAGAAAAAAAGCCTGTTGGGATTTTTATTGACATGCATTGAACTTAAAGATCATTATGGGAATAAATTATGTCTTTGATATTTTTTTCTCTTTGTAACATAAATTATCTTTTCATTTATTTGGTTGTTGTTTCAGATATTTGTGTTAATCTTGCCCAGTTTTAGTTTGGTTTATTCCTAAGGATTTTGTTGGGTTTTTTTTCTTCATATAAGAAATATTTATTGGGTGCCTGACACATGCTAGTCACTATTCTAGGGACCAGGGGTACAAGATTGATCAAAACCAAGTCCCTGCCCTCATTAAGTTTATACTCTGATAGAAGGCATCAGGGAATAGAAAAACAAATAAATAGATACATAATGTCAGGTTATAAACAGGAGAAAAACTAAACAGGGAGAGGAGGGTCAGATATGTGAAGAGTAAAGCAAAATCTCTCAAAAATCACTTTATAGGGCTTCCCTGGTGGCGCAGTGGTTGAGAGTCCGCCTGCCGATGCAGGGGACATGCGTTCGTGCCCCGGTCTGGGAAGATACCACATGCCGTGGAGCAGCTGGGCCCGTGAGCCATGGCCACTGAGCCTGCGCGTCCGGAGCCTGTGCTCCACAATGGGAGAGGCCACAGCAGTGAGAGGCCCGCGTACCGCAAAAATAAAAAAAAAAAAAATCACTTTATATATTTTTTCCCTATCTTTTTTTCCTATCTTTCAATAATAGTCATTGTGGTTTTAAATAAGATAGTCTAAAACCCTCTATATACAAAGGTATAATGTAAGTTGAGATTATTAATTTAGGTGACAAAAATTTGTCTCTAACAGCATAATACCTGTTTATTTTTCCTAGATAAAATTATATGTCAGATTTCATTTAGGTCTAAAGAAAATTTAAAAGTGTGTATTTTCAAAGTAGAGTGAGGACATGTAGATAATCTTGTTTCATCTGTGTAATTCTGTTGATTCAGTTCAACAAAGTTCTGTAGTAGGCAGCGGAGGATGTATGGTAAGTGAGATACTCTCTTTCCCCTTAGGGAGCTCATGATGTAGTGAGGAATTCACAAGCAATTACGTAGAACTTTCTTGCTTGTCTGAGAGTGATATATTCGTGACCTATAGATTTTAATCAACTACAGATATGAATTATTGAAAAGATGAATGAAAGAAGTAATGAGTGATGGATGTATAAACCAAATGCTATTAAGACTAGAAGAGAGAGTAATTTTTCATAACTAAGGGATAAAGGAAAGCTTTCTAAAAAAGGTGACATTTGGTCTTCATTTAGAAAGATGAACAAAGAAATTAGGGCCAGATTATGAGAGTCATGAATGCTATACTGAGGTCTCAGAATATTATTCAGTGGAAAGCAAAGTATACTTTTTTCCATAAAAATATTTTTGAGTGTTTAATGCAAAAGAGTTGCATACATTCATTTACATTTCTGAAAAGTAGTAATTTTTCGCATAATAGAAGATAGACTGGCATGGAGCTAGATCAGGACAGGGAGACTGGTTAGGGAGTAGTTATAAGAGTCCAAAGCAAGGATACTTTAGATAAGAACAGTAGGAGGAGACAACAATTTACCAGGCCTTTTCAGAGATAAAACCAACTAACATGGTAACCAATGGTAGGGAAATGTGGTAGGGTCAGGGTAAGGGTGGCAGTGAAGGCTAAAGATGATGGCAAGGTTTTAGGTTGGTTGACTATATAATGATATATCATTATGGGTGAAGATCAGATTTGTGGGCTTAGGAAATGAGTTTATTTTTGCATATTTTTCATTTTAGAAATGTTCAGCAAATAGTTTAAAATTCTTACGTCAAAATCCAGAAAGAAGTTCAGACTGAAATAAAGTGGGAATTAAATTTAAAGGAGTAGATGTAATTGCCCAGAAACTGGAGTGAGGTATCTACAAGCCAAGGATTGCCAGCAACCACCAGAAGCTAGGAAGTGGCAAGCAGAGATTCTTTCCTAGAGCATTTGGAGCGAGCATGATCCAACTGATACCTTGATTTCAGACCTCTAGCCTCCAGAACCGTGAGAGAATACATTTCTGTTGTTTTCAGCTACCCAATGTGTGGCCATTTGTTATGGCAGCCCTCTGAATGTATTACAGGGATCATGAGTACGTATTGAGATATGGACAAGATTGTCTAGGGAAAGAGTATAGATAGGGCAAGAGTTCAGACTAATTTTAGGCAATTTAGATAGACTTAACTATGCCCAAATTTTACTTTAAAAAGCAGTAAGACCAGGCAAATGTGATACTTGGTTACCATACAAAATTTTTAGTACCCATTACATTCTACCTAGCCGCTTCATACTTTTGTTTACCAGATGAAGGCATGTGAGTTTATGAGCCTTTATTCAAAGAAGTATAAAAGGGGCTTGGGGAATGAGAGGATTAAGCCTTAAGAACATTTAATAGACAGAAAATAATGAGCTATCAAGGGGCTATGAGGAGCATTAGGCCACAAATAAGAGAGAATGATACCATGGAAGCCAGATGAAGAGAATGTTTTAAGGAGGGAGTATCAGAAGCTCTCGAAAATCTACAGTAAGAAAAATACCCATTGGGTTTGGTCTCAGATGCTGGTGATGATGGAAACAAGAGCTGTTTGAGTGGCCTATGTAGATCTTTTCAGAAAGATACTGTTACTTTTAATATAGAGGAAGGACAAGAAGGCAAAAAGAAAGGGAAAAAGAATTTTTTAGCAGGATTACATTTACCCAGTCAAGAGCTAATGAAGATTGAAAACGAAAAGGAGATATAATTAAGAGGATGCGTATATAAGAACTTGGAGATTAAAGGAGAGAAGAATAAAAGGTTGTTCTAAAATTCAAACTTGTTTAATTAAGTGGATAATATGATTAACACAAGAAGGAAGAACTAGTAGAACATCTACATTTACAAGAGTAATGCATTTCTAAAGCCAGCAAAGACTAAGAAACTGGGCATATATGCAGAGAAAACCATAATTCAAAAAGACACATGCACCCCAATGTTCATTGCAGCAGTATTTACAGTAGCCAGGTTATGGAAGCAATTTAAATGCCCATCGACAGACAAATGGATAAAGAAGATGTGGTACATATATGCAATGGAATATTACTCAGCCATAAAAAGGAATGAAATTGGGTCATTTGTAGAGATGTGAGTGGACCTAGAGACTGTCATACAGAGTGAGGTAAGTCAGAAAGAGAAAAACAAATATCGTATATTAATGCATATATGTGGAATCTAGAAAAATGGTACAGATGAACCCATTTTCAAGGCAGAAATAGAGATATAGATGTAGAGAATAAATGAATGGACATTAAGTAGGGAATGCCAGGCAGGAGGGTGGTGGGATGAATTGGGAGATTGGGATTGACATATATACACTAATATGTATAAAATAGATAACCAATAAAAACAAATCATATCTCATGTAAAAAAAAAAAAGACTAAGAAATGAAATAGAAGAAAAAAACAAGAGGCTTCATCTACTCCAAAATTATCATTTAAAGATAGCATGAAAGTGCTCGTAAAGGAAAGCAACTTGATTCACTGATAAGGAAGTTTAATGCCCAGTTTAACTAGATTTGAATATAAATATACGAACACAGTTAAATAGGAGACCGAGACTTAATAATAGAAATGGTGAACACAGTGACTTTGATACAGGACGTAGAAGGGAGCCTCATTCTTCACTGCAGTCAGAATGAAGCTGGTGAAATAGATTCTAAAGATTATATTGAATCAGTATATGAAAGGCTTTGTTTGAGGGTGTCTCTCTGTATCAGTTTTTTGCACTTGTTCTCTTACAAATTGAACAGCTGTGAGGCTACTGTGACCTCAGTCAAAGAGGAAACTGTGATGCAGACTCAGAAAACTTCAAGGTGATTACACAATCATTGGGTTGTCCAGAGGAGTGAGTCTTTAATGTGGTTTCACATAGCCCTGAGCCAAGGCTGGCAATTGCTGTAAACTGCCCTAAGACCTTAAAGTTCATGGGTGTTTTGGATAGAGATTTGGGGAGCCATGTGCATGGAGTAAGACTGCCCTTCAGCTGTCTTTCACACTGTTATGTAGGGTTGAAGGGAGAACTTTCTTACACACAGGTTAAGGGCACCCTTCTGTAGGCCTTCACCTTCATCAACACAAGTTAGGGAACATGCTTGCCATCTTTCAGCCTCCATTTCTCCAGTGACAGCCCTGTGTGCTCAGTTTGTGACTGCTCCCCTGCTGGCTTCCATGCTATATCATCTGAAATCAAGAGGAATGCCAGTCTGTGTATCCGTGTCTGCATCTTCCCTTTATCAACTGTCAAGCCCAGAACTCTGTATTCCCCTGAAAAATTCCTTCCTCCGCCCCTACCACAACACTCACAGCTTCACCACTATCTCTCTAGGGATGGTAAAGACCAAATCCCATCATGTCTTTGATCCCCATTCATGTCAGCCCTCACCAGAAACCCTGGCCTCACAATTCATTCCTGATTTCTGGGATTCTCATCAAATGTATCTCTATATGTCCTTTGTTCTGACTAGTCTTCTACCTCTCCTCAATTCCAAAATTTTCTGGAATTTGGTCATTCATTACTAAAAGTGTCTTTATCTGCAGCCTATTCTCTGAAAATTCCTTTACTGTCTAATCAAAACTTAGCTCTTTTCTGAGGAAGCATACTTCCCATCCTCATCGAGCAGTGCATTTTTCTGTCTCAGTTCCCTTGTATGAGGTAATTAGCCTCTCGATTGCTACTTCAAGACTGTATGCATCATCTAATGGTGTTTCAGAAATCACCACAAAACTGAATGGCTTAGAGACAGAATAAATTTTATTATCTCTTACAGTTTCTATAGGTCAACAATTTGAGAGTAACTTTGACATGGATTTCTTAGATTTTTTTTTTTCCTGGAAATAATATACCCCTTCCATTGTAATATATTTTCCAGAAATACTCTTCCCATTTCAATCTAATGATAAGTTATAATTTTTCTCAGTCAGTTTTTTTAGATTATTATTGGCAGAGGAAATTTCTACCTGTTTTCAGACAAGTAGACCTGCTTTTTTCCTGGCAACATAAGGTGAATTGCAGAGCAATGATGGCGCACTAATTATACTTTTCATTACAAATGCATTGCTTGTTTCTTAAGTGGGATTCTTTTCATGTTCTGTAGTAAGTTGACTTTCATTTCTTCTTTTCCCCTAGTAGAAATTTATTTTGTAGGTATTTGGTTGGGATATTATAAGTTGAGAAATTGCTGGCTAATCATTTTAAATGGTAAAATGTTCTGGTATTATGTTTTTGGAGATAAACTGTATCCTGTTGGAAGCACTTTGTTTATTTGTTTTTCATTGTCTTCCCCTAATATTTACATGGCTTGCTTCCTCGTTTAAATCTCTGCTCAAATATCACATCCTCAAAGAAGACTTCTGTATTAATTAGGGCAGAAGTATTCAACTAGTGTGCTGTGGATGCTATATGGGAGTTCCCGGGATACTGCTTCCTTCATCCCATAGGTTTTGCCTCAACACAGTTATCTGTTTATTCCACTGTGATGTACAAAATTTGCCATATTCCCAGAGGGCTGAGCTACAAAAAAGTTTGGGAAGCATTAAGATAAAGATTTAGGTGCAAAATGGGTTCAAACCCAAAGTAACAGTGACTTCAACAAGACAGATGGATATTTCTGTTTCAGTCCAGAGGTAGACAGAGTTAGTAAGGGAGCTCTGCACCAAAAAGCCTTCCAAGAACCCAGAGTCCTTCTATTTTGTTGCTCCACCATCTGCTTGCCAACATGAACACATTCGAGGGATGAAGTGGAGTGGAAAGTGTGGGGGAAAGATCATGCCCCCCCCACTCCTCTTTGAGCATTTGCACACATCATTTCTGCCCTCATCCAGTTAGCCAAAACTTACCCTGTAGCTATCCTAGTGACTGCATGGGAGTCTGGGAATTGCAGTCTTTAACCCGAGCAGCTGAATAGCCAGGTAAAAATTGAGTGCTGTTACTACAAGGAAGAAGGAGAGAACAGATGGGGGTAGGGAAAGAACTAGCTGTTTTATTGGTTAGCACTTTTCCTAACACTCTCAATAAAAGACCACAACCCCATTTCTCTAGCCCCTTACCCTTTGCAGTAAAGTTTAGATATTTCTTTCTTCAGTTGTAAGAAAAAAATTGAAGTACTTAGAGTAACCCTTTGATTTAGCAATAATCATGTTTCAGTTAAATCATAAAGCCTTCAGTAAAACTCAAACTGCTGTTTCAAGGCATCTTGGAAATTGACAGAGAAGTAGTCCAGGGTCCCTAGTTACTGGATAGGCTTCAAGGGCTCCATGATTCCTGGGCACTTGTAAAGTGAAATTGTTTATATAGCCTGGTGGTTAAGAGCATGGCCCCTGGTGTCAGACTGCCTGGGTTTAAATTCCAACTCTGCCATGTGCTAGATTTGCAACTTAGGCAGTTTTCTTAACCTCCCTGTGCTCACTTTCTCTATCTGAAACATGAGAATAATAGTATACCTATTTCACAGAATTGCTGTGGGGACTAGTTAATACATTTAACGCTCTTAGCATTTAAAGCTAGTTATTACATTTAAAGCACTTACAATAGTGCCTAACAATATTAAGTGCTGTATAAATACTAGCATTATTATTATTTATATTCCTAGGGCAGGGTCAGTACCTTCCATCTGAGTATCAATAACGTCTATTGTAAATCTTACTTTAATACCTGAAAGAAATCACTATCACAGGCTTATGATCTGCATGAAATTTAAATTTTCTCTATTTTAATAAAAAATCATTTGACCTTTCATAACACAGAAGTTTATTTAGTGGAATCTACCTCAACAGTATTTTCTTTTAAAGCATTTTCTTGTTTTCTAGTTCCTGTTTTACTTAACCTAATAGAAAATTTATATTCATCTCAGTTTTCTTTTAATTGCCACAGTTTTGATAGGCTTAAGCTTTTCTAGACTTTAATTTAAAATAGAAATTTTTTTTTTCCTTTTGAGAAACCCTGTGCAGTTAATAGTTGTACATAAGGGGCTTACACATCTGCAAGTTGCACGTGTAACTCTGTTAGTGAGTTGGGCAGCAGATACCTGTGATTAAGCAGAAAATGTTGATTTTTTTGTTGTTACTCGAACCGTAAATGCAGTTGAGCCAAACTGAATCACAGTTGAAAATCTTACAGCCTGTCAAGGGAGTGAAAAAATAAGAGCCTATACAGCTGTTCATTTTCTGGAAAGTGAACATCGTGGCTGGAAAAAAAATTGGTGCTTCAACATTGTTAGGAATGAATTAATATTGTTCTATAATAAATTGCCAAATGTCACATTTAATAAACCATTTTATTAGAAAGTCGGGTCAGCAGTAAATGCCCAGCATCTCATTACTTATCTTCTGTAGTTACACTGAACATGCAAAGTATTTCCATTTTAAATTGCTTTTGCTAAATATTTGAGAAATAATTTTGGCAAATTGGTTGGTATCAGACCTGGAGCTTAAATACAAAACAGCTGTTGTTGAGAAAATACCATTTTCATAACATTAATATGCTTTTAATTAACATACTGGAATGAACTGTTAAACATTACCACTTACATGTTTAACTACTGTTTGACTTTCAAATGACTGATTTGCTTTCTCAATAGATTATTTACTTTAACTAAAAGAGGAAGAATTTTATTTAAATAATCCGTATTTTTATTCCGTCTGCAGAATGTACCCAAGAAAAGTGGGGATTTCCAATGTGCCACTATTTAAAGGAAGAGAGATGGTGCTGTGGCCGGAATGCCAGAATGTCAGCATGTTTGGTATGACTGTTTTTTTTCCTGGACTTAGAGTTTTATCCAGATGTTGCAGAATTATATTTATTTATTTTTGGCTTCATTAAATGCCAAATTTTGCAGAGTGTCATAATTAATGTTTTTGTGCATTGCAAATTATGAGGAAGAAAATGACTTACCTTTCCAACATTACTCTGCATGCAGTGTGATAACAATTTATAATTATACTATAATTCTACATTATAGTACTTAATTTCTTAATATAATTACTTTAATTATCATATAAAATGTACCAACAACCAAGTCTTAAACACAGAATTACTGTAGTGCTTTATCCACAGCTCTGTGGTATGTTTGTGTTTGTTTGTAGCAGATCATTTGGCCTCCTGATTTTTTATAAAATGGGAAAAATATTATTAAGCTACCTGGGATATGAAGTAACTATCTAGTTAAGTGAAATCTTTATTTAGCTCGTGTCCTTAGACCTAGAACACTTTAGCCACAGTCTTCTCTGTTTGTGGTGTTATGTTGGTTTAAAAAGGAACAGATGCCAGTTAAATGGTATAAGTGGACTTTGTCATCATAAATTTAAAATATAGCTTTTAAAATAATGTGTTTAATGCCCAATCCCAAGATAAATTAACTATTTTGTAGTCATTATCTCAATATTTTTTATATTGCCAGTAACACAGCAATATAAAAAAAGTGTTCTAGTGTTCTGGGTCACATATCTGAGAATTAACTTCAAAATCTTATTTATGCTCAAATAATGATTTCCTTTTGTGAGTCCTCTTAAAATACTTTTCTGGGAATTTGGCTTTCTTTCATTATATTTGTAAATGATACTCATTTAGGGTCTTGTTAGAATGGGAGGTCATTCTTGGAATGACTTGGTTCCCAGAATGCTGGCAGCTTATACCCTCTAGGCAAGAAACTGAAATAGTCTTTTATAGGGAATCTGATTAGCCTAAGAGAAAAGACTAAAGGTATTGGCATTAGGGATTTCACAATGAAATAGGACCTTTGTGGTGAGATCCACAATTAAAAGTCCTCACTCATAAGCACAGTGCTTCTAATCAAGTTTATGATTACCACATTTTAATTATCAAAAAGCCAAGAATCACTAGTTGTCTAAGAAAGTCTAACATGAAAGAAAAGAGATCAGATAAACAAATAGAAGAGTAGCAACTTGGAGGAAATGGATACTATCCAAAGTAAAATAAAATAACTATTAGTATCCCTTAGAAAATAAAATGATATGATATATCCACAAAATAAAAATGTTTGCTATAAAAATAAACATTCAACAAACCAAAAAGAAGAGTTTTTGAAAAATAAATTCCAGAATGTAGAATTTGTCAACCGTGCCACACTTAAGAACTTTGCCTGACCAATGTCAGCTTCTCATGGAATGCCCCTCTCCTAAACTCTATCCCTGTCTTTGCTCACCTTGACTTCTTTTTTTGATGCTAATCTAGGAAAGTCTAAGGAACATATTTCTTTTGGTGCATCTTGTTTTATTGCCTTTTGCTCCATAACTGACCTTTTCTACAAATATTCAAAACTTAAGGGGTTGAGAGAGAGACACACAGAGAGAGAGAGAGAGAGAGAGAAGTATACCTTTCTGGTGACACTTTCAGATAAATTGTTAAGGGTACTAACCAGAGGGGAAAATTTAATTACATTAGTGCAATCTTGTCAACATACTTTTAGCCTGATAAAACTGTAAAATATTTTAGATTAGTATGAAACGAACACTTGGTATATTTATTGGCCAAGAAAAATTATTAATGTTTGTAAGAAACTGCTTATCACCTACCTGATTATCTTTTATTATGTAATCAGAATTTATCATTGGTATTTCTAAAACAAACACATCAGCAACACATACCAAAAGTAGTCCTGAGTTATATGAGATTTTTATTGATGCCAAATCATTTATTATTAAAAACTTTTGTATCTTTATTATTGATAGTTCGGCCTTTTAGCAAAGCAAGTAACACAAAAATTTAATCTGAAATGAACACAACCAGTACTGTAAATGAAAACTCAGTGTTTTCTTCAATAACATACTTGTTCTGGGCCTGTTGCTACTTAATTTAATACAAAAATTATATAGTAACTATCTTCTGTATTCATAGCACTCTGGTTCTTGATGTTCATGAAGGTATCCTTGAAGTCAATTGAAAAATTACATTTTTTTTTCTTCAAAAAATTTCTTTAAAGCAAGCTTTTATACCATGAACTCATTTTCCCACTAACTCTTCATGGTGTGAGGGCATGAGAAGTAAACCGGGGTTCAGAAAACAAGTTTTTAGTTCCTATTCACCTGCTAACTAGCTGTGCAGCTTGTGTCAAGACCCTGCCATTGTCAGTGACCTCGTGCATCTGAGAAAATTGCACTTGGGATAATCTGCACATTTTCTTTCAGTTTTAAAAGTACACGATTCAGCTGTATCTAAAAAGTATTATTTATAAAGACATAGCCATCTGAAGCAAATATGAGTACTTTAAATGTGAGTAGGAAGTATATGCACTGTTACATTTTACTGTTTTTCTTTATGTTTGAAATATTTTCTAAGGAAAACTTTAAAAATAAAATTTTAGCTAAAATGTTATATCTAATTTAGTTATAAAACAACGTAAGTGTAGAAATGCATGTCTAAAAAATTGAAAGTTTCAGAAGGCCCTATTCCATTTTTAAATTATAACAAATCCTTTCATGTATGTTAGATTATGAGTATTTATGAGAAATATTGGGAAAATTTTATAAAATATTGGGAAAACTTTATAAAATTTTATAAATATTGGGAACATTTTATAATTTTTTTTTATAAAAGTGTTTTGAATTTTAAATAAATATCAGTGTAAAAGCAGCTACCTATAAAATTGCAAAAATATGTATTACTTTCTCTTACGGTGACTTGATCATATGTGAATTTGATTTGAATTTGACCATGCAGACCAAAAATATATGTACTTTTCTAAACTAAGATTTCAACTATAATCAGTTCAATATAATCTTGTTTAATAAAAGATGAAATTATACGTTTATAAAAAATTGGAAGAAAATAAGTTAAAAAGTAGTACGTATATAAATATGTTTATGTATGTCTATAAATAATAATAGTTTTGGATTTATTTGATTGTTTTAGCTGCAATAAAAGTGAGCCAAGAATATGTCATTTTCTTTCTTTCCTGTTTTCTAATTCCTTCTAAAATTCAAGGAGTGTATACAGTTGGGGTGTGTATGTGTTTGTGTGCATGACACACATCCATATATCAGCCCTAAATTATACAAGTGTACCAGTTAACATTCCTTAATGTTATTAACACTTTTAAGTGTATAAACTAATATGTTATCATTTAATTAATCTTTTTAAATGTCACTTTTACAAGCCCTTATACAGTGTGTTTATAAGTCTTATAAGACAAGACTAAATATATCAGCTGTCTTTGTCTTATTTTTTTCTCCTTAAAGGCACTGGAGCGCGTTGCAGTCGGCCAAGGGGTAAGTGAGCGTTTTTACTCTAATCCAACTGATGAATGTGATAGTTTTTCTCAGAGTACTCTTCATACTTGACCTGCTGATGAACCTAAAACCTGATGGATTTTTATAAGTATCACCTGTTCTTGTCACCTATTCATATTCAAACTTACACATGTTCTGTAAGTTTACTTTAAAAGAGAATTTACTTTAAAAGAGAATTCTCAGGAAAAGTAAATTGAACTTTTAGGAAAACTTCCACATTATACTCTTGTACTAATGTCTCATTTATTCATACTATATTAAACAGTCTATAAATATTTCTAAAGAATGTTATTACTGACTGTCAGGCTTTTATGGGCTTAGTTCAAGCAAAGATAAACAAGGTATAGCATTCAATTTATTTTTTAACTATAGTCCAAACCACACATTTTAGTTGGTTGTTTTTTAACTTTCTTCTTTATTGACTTCATTAGTCATTAGTTGCAAAAACCAAATGGGTTTTTACATATAAACAGATGTTAAGTGTATCCTTCACATATTCATGTAATTGCCTTTTCCTCTACCTTAAGATTTATGAAACATATTAGGAATTTTAAAGTATTTTTTTAAGAGTTCCTTTTAAATTTTTCACAGAAGTTTTCTTATTGCCCTAAATTTTAGAAATTTCTCTTTTGCTTATTTTCAGGGAGGATTAATATGTCAATTTGAATTTTTAAAAATAATAGTAGCATAATAGTAGCAACAAGTATCATTTACTGAGTGCTTTCTCTGGGCCAGACACAATGCTAAGAATTTTGTGTGGTTTTTTTTTTTTACTCATTATACCTATCTGAAAATTGATAAAAACTGATTTTTTAAAGGCATTTGAGCATATTGTTTAAGTGTGTAAACTTTAGTCTCAGACTGCTGGTTTGCATCAGCAGTCTGCTGGTCTTCATCAGTTACTGGCTTAGTGATCAGAGACACATCATGATTTCTCCATAGCTTAATTTATCTGTAAAATAAAAAAATAATAATAAAAAAATAAGAGTAACAATAATACCTTCCTCATAGAGTTTTTGTTAGGATTAAATGAGTGAAAGATGTAAAATGCTTAAAACCATGTCTATCACATAGTAAGTGTTCAATAAATATCAACTGTTGTTACTGTTACAGGTGGTTAATAATTATGATCATGAAAAGAATACCTAAGTTTAACACAGAGCTTACCAAAGTACTGTTCAAAGTTTTCTTCATCAATTTCTTCATCAATTCTTCATCAATTAAAGTGCTGCATACATGGCCTGTGAGATCGGGACTATTATCCCATGATACACATGAGGAAACTGTTAAGTAGTGAACACTGAGATTTGAGTCTCTTGACTCTGGAGCCCTAGCTCTTAACTACAGTACAGATCAAAATAGTGGTTCCTTTGGGGTCTGGAAGAGGAAAGAGCCTTAATCATAATAGTGCCCCAATGCACTTGTGCTCTGTTTTTCAATTTCCCAAGGGCTTGTTCATGTTTACAGTCAAGCTTATGAGTTGGGTATTCCCCAGACTTACATGAGAACATGATATACAGCAGAAGTTTAGTAGTGCATTCTAGCTCAGTTAATTGCAGTGTTCTTTTAGCTTAGTGCCCTTTCCACTAGACCTGTAAAATGCATGTCTAATATATATATACACACAGACACACACACACACACACACACACATATATATATATATATACACACACACTTTAAGGGTGTACTCTTTCTGCTCCCTCCCATTTTAAAATGCATTAAACTGTTAAGTTGATTTATCACTTGTGAAGGAAAGAAAGTAAACTCTGAGCCACATCTAGCTTATTCCTGGAGTAGTCAGGCACAGGCTGCTTGGGAGATGTTGACTTCCTTCCCACTTACCCCCATCTGTATTTATCAGGATGGATAGTCCTAGTTATTCCAGGAATGCACATTCGAAGGCACTTCATAACTCTCCTTTCTCTTAAGAAACAGCTGTAAAGCTCTTATTTACTCAGGGTAACTTGGGAAATGATGATTTTATTCTATCCTGTTTGTGTTCCTCTGTGCATTCCATTTTTGTATGTTCTCTTGCTTAAAATACATTTCTTGGTCTTTTTTGGTGGCCTTTCTACAATCAGTTTTTTGGTTTTTTGTTTTTTGTTTTTTGCGGTACACGGGCCTCTCACCGTTGTGGCCTCTCCCGTTGCGGAGCACAGGCTCCGGACGCGCAGGCTCAGCGGCCATGGCTCACAGGCCCAGCCGCTCCGCGGCATGTGGGATCTTCCTGGACCGGGGCATGAACCCGTGTCCCTTGCATCGGCAGGCGGACTCTCAACCACTGCGCCACCAGGGAAGCCCTACAATCAGTTTATAATAACAATATAAATATACATTTATTTCTAAATTATTTGGATACCATTTTACATAATTTTTCTAAAAGGCATGGGAAAGGAGAGCTTTATTTTTAAGAGTTTCTTTGCTTTCCTAAATGAAAGTATATGATAAAAAAATGAATGACACCCTATCCCTGCCAAAGTGTCAGAGAGGCAAAATAGCATCATGACTTGGTACTACTGGGACATCAGAGCTAGGCTTCTTCAGTTCAAATAACAGCTTGACTATTTTTAGGAGTTTCATATAAAATTTACATAAAAATGAAATTCCTCACAGGGAGATCAGCTCAGTGCTTTGTGATGGGGGTGGGATAGGGAGGGTGGGAGGGAGGGAGACGCAAGAGGGAAGAGATATGGGGACATATGTATATGTATAACTGATTCACTTTGTTATAAAGCAGAAACTAAGACACCATTGTAAAGCAATTATATTCCAATAAAGATATTAAAAATAAATAAAAATCCTACCTATTATAGCTAATCAACTAAAAAGTTAAGAACTTTGTCAGTCATTTATAATACTAATATTTCACTTCATGTAATAGTTTATTTCCCAAAATGCCTTGAATTTCAGTAGAACAGTATAAGAGTAGGTGTTAATATATGAAAAGGGATTTCAGCATTTTTGTGAGAGAACTGAAAGGATTTGGGGAAAGTGGGGAGCAGATGATAGAGATTTGGGGTACTGAAGAAAAAAATTACTCAAGATGAAAAAACATCAAATGGAAAATATATCTAGAGAGAGGAAATTCTTAATGAAATGTTTGGAGAAATCTTCAAGAAAGGAAAGTTTAGAAATCAGATTTTGTCTCAAGAAGTTGTATTTGGAAAGAAATTTTTCATAAGGAGTGTGCCTTTTGAAGGTTATAAAGTTCAGTGTGAGCACTCAAGTATGTATTTGTGTCTGCTTTCATTGAGTTATTTTAGGAGTTGAGTTGGGGACTGTGGTATCCCTAACACCGTTTCCTACTGTAATCACCCTCCTCACTGTTGTGAACATCCAGAGAGGATATAACTTGTGTTGTTCAAAGTGCTCTGTCAAGACCCTACAAGTCAGACATTCTCCAGTGACTTAAGAAGGCAATGCCATTGGGTGAAGACCCAGGAAATAATTGTTGACCCTCGACTCCCAACTTGTGGTTTTTTGTAGTCTCAGCACCTGGGGCCCATAGTGTAGGAACTTGATGTTAGATGGGGGAAAGGGACAGTAGAGTAGGTTTTCTGCCTGAGCACACAGGCAAAGTTTTATTTTCTGTTAAACTCCACCTGAATCCAGATGTGTTCTCATTGAAAACAAATGGAGATAACAATTTGGGGCTCAGAAGGAGAATAGAAGTTACAAAAGGATAACTCAGTGAAGTACACATTCCACTGAACTCTATCTTTAAAACATTACCCATAGTTGGAGAGTTTTTAGTTTTTAACTTACTTGACTTCTCAAAAGCATTCAGTATTGCCAGCCTCCCTCCATATTTGCTCATTTTTCCTTTTTTTTTTCGATAATAACTTTGCATGGAAGCAAGGTGGTTGTTGCTGATATCTCTGTTGGATGGGGATGTGGATGGAGTTTTGGCAACTTTTTGTATTTTCTTAGTTTAAGGGTACCTCTTACATTGCTACAGTGAAGCACTCTTTCTTTTATGTATAGTACTTTTTTACCTTCTACTTTGAAACTCTTATGCGTCATTAGGGACCTTCTCTTCAGCTATTCCTTTTTTCCTACCTCTGCACCTTCATGGACACTTCCTGCCTCTTTTTCCCCAGGAAATGAATTCCTGCTGAGACTTCAGTCTCTGATCTCATGTCCTTTCCAAGGCCCTTCTTTTCAACTCTGTAGTAGCAATGCTGTGATCTTTTAGGCCTCAGACATATTTTAGTATGTCCTTACTTAGGGTAGTACCTTCTCTCTCTGGCTGTGAATCCTTGGTAATATCTCTAATCCACTACCATTAGGAAAGATGCACATTCTTATCTCTTTTGCACACATCCTACATGTCTGCTCTCTTATACAGGACTGACTTGGTTGGTCATGAAGTTTATTTCTACGTTTTTAACTGATAAACACTCCATTTGGGACATTAGCTAATTTTTCTTTGATTATTCCTTTTCTTCCTCATTCACTACTACTTCTTTTATAGTTTCTTCTATTTTCTCAATGAGAACTAGCCTCCAAGTACATTGTAACTTAGAATAGAAAAGTTATAAAATTATCCCCTATGTTTAGCAACAAACTCAGGTTTCTAACATTCACTTACGGTTCTGACTCTCAAGTATTGATTTGATTTCTCTTTTTTATTTGTTTCTTATGCTCATATATATCTGCATTTTTTTCAGCTGCCTACTGAATCACTCTTCTATCGTGCCGTACTTCAGGATATTATTAAAGATTGTTATGGCATCACCAAATGGTATGATGATTTCATTTCAATAAGAATAACTATCCTGTATTATAAGTGAAGTGACTTTTAGTTTTCAGGTGAATTCATTCAGGGTCATTGTTATTAGTAGAAGAAGCTTTGAATTTGAGCGTGATTTCAGTAAGTAACAAAGAACTATGCAGCAACCGTATCTTAGGTTAATCATTATTAAAGTAAGGGTTCTAATGATTCACTTTTGTCCTGAAGGGTTGTTGTGATGATAAAGAAATATATGTAAAATGTACTTCAGAATTTGAGAAATATTGAAATGTTATTTGTAAGTAATTCAGTGAATATAATATTATAATATGAGCAGAGGTTATATTTAAAATATTTCACAACCACTACAGCGTAAACACTTAACTAATTAGAACAGATATCAATCTTAAATAGCCAGTGTGGCCATTCATGTCTCTACTGGTAGAATAGTAGCCTTGCATATGTTTTGTTTCTGTTTTCCCCAGATAATGGCTGCCTATACAGAAAGGCAAGGATTAGGAGAATTTTTCATAATATTTGGTTTAACAACTGCCATACTCAAGCATACATCCACAGTCCCTTCAAGTTTCATGAATGTTTCTTCGTACTAGTTATAATTTTAGGATTCTGATTGCCATTTCGTTATAATAGGATTATTCTTCAAACTAAAATAGGGTAGTTTTCAAGTTCTTAAAAACAAATCCAAACTTATTAACAGAAATAGAAGCTATTTTCAGATTAGGTATAATTTCTCTAAGAAAAATAGCCTATTTTTTTACTAAAAGAAATTGTGACATATAAATATCTACATATACCATTGATTTTTTTTTTTTTGGTGATACGCCAGCCTCTCACTGTTGTGGCCTCTCCCGTTGCGGAGCATAGGTTCCAGATGCACAAGCTCAGCGGCCATGGCTCACGGGCCCATCCGCTCAGCAGCATGTGGGATCTTCCTGGACCAGGGCACGAACCCGTGTCCCCTGCATCGGCAGGCGGACTCTCAACCACTGCGCCATCAGGGAAGCCCAATATACCATTGATTTTAATTGTCATTTCTATGTAGATAACTCCCAAATCTGTGTCCCTATCTCCATTCTCTTTTCCTTATATTAATCTTCAAAATGTCTGAAAGTGAATTTCTTGTGGTTTCCTGAAAACTGGTTCCTTTCTCTAAACTCACCCCAAGATGCTAACCTTGTTGGAAAAAGTCACAAAATTGTGCAAATTCACATCTACTCAAATATTGACTGCCTGCCTTCCTTTAAGACCTCAAATCTGTTCATTACTGTGTTTGTTGTTCTCTTGATGACCACTTAAGATCATCTACACCCTTTTCTGAACATTTCTTCTCACTTAAAAATTCAAACCTCTCCAATCCTCCACAGTCCTGCCTGCCTTTATTACTCAGTAGATGTTATTTAAAACTTCTTTGATTCCAGATCTTTATTGAGCTTTCAGCCATATTTGATCATGTAATAATTGTTTTCTCCAAACTCTCGTCCTCATTGTCTTCCATTAAGCTGCATTCCTCTAAGTTTCCTTTTCCTACCTTGAACTCTCATCTGTCTTCTGTAAGCATTTTTCTTCTTACTCATCCCCTTGGTATATCCAGAAATTCTCTAGTGTTTTATACTTAGCTGCTGTCTCTTTATATTTCCTCTTTCTCTTAACAGTTACCCTCACAACAAATAACTTAAATCATGTATCCAGCTCCTACGTCTTTTTTGAAGTTCAAATCTCTATTTCTCAATATAGAGCAACAGCTTCTGAACAGCCTCACTTAAGTACCTTAAGCACCTTAAAAATACACCAGATTCAGCCACAGCCAAAAAACAAAGTCAGCTTCCCACCAATTCTGTTCCTCTTTCTTCTGTCTCTTGACTTCTTTTGTCATTTCTGGGGAATTGCATGACCATTTTCAAGCTTTAGAAATCTTAAAATCATATTCGATTCTTTTCTTTTCTCATCATCAAACCACACATTCTAATTAGTTGCCAAGACTTGCACATGTTATATTTTTTAACCCAGTGGTTGTTCATTGTGGGGCAGGCAGCCTATCAGGTTCTGAATGCATAGGATGTAGTGTCCACACAGGAGTCTTCCATATTCTAGTCAGGATGGCATGTGCAGAAACCAAAGAAAATGATAGAAACCTGCTTCCAGTAACAGCAGACTAAGTAATTAAGGCTAACCCTCCTTCTGAGAAAAACTAAAAATGCTAGAGATGTGTATATATGCAAGTGTGTGGTGTGTGTGTACAAGTATGTGTGTTTGTGTGTATTCAAGTATGTGTGTAGTTAAATTTGTTTTTAATTGGTTTGAGAACATCAGAGACTATCAAGGAAATTAAAAATTACACAGCAAATATCTAAGAGAAGATGGAAACCAAGAGAAATGAAGCCAGCTTTTAGGGCTTCATTTTCCCCCACATGCCATTTCTTAACTACAGAAAAGGGGAATTCCCTGGCAGTCCAGCGGTTAGGACTCAGCGCTTTCACTGCCCAGGCGCGGGTTCAACCCCTGGCCGGGGAACTAAGATCCCGAAGCCGTGCGGCTCGGCCCAGCCAAATTAAAAAAAAATTAAATTAAACAGCAATAACAACAACAAAAAAGAATGATCAATAGCAGCAATGTTTATGAGAGCAAAAGTCTAGGAATGTAAATTTCATTAATAGGAGAATGGATAAACTGTTGTGGAATACTGTGCCATAGTGAAAATGTATGAATTACAACTACATGCATCCAAGTGGATGAATGTTGTGAATCTAAACGCTATAGAAAAATCCGTATATAATTTGGAAACAATCACAAACGGTATAATTAATTCAGGAATGTAAATATGTGGTAAACAATCAAGAAAAGCATAAGAATGATAAACACAAGCAATATTCAGTGGTATAGTATCCTATGGGAGGGAGGACAACTGAGTGGACAAAGTGATGAGGTGGGGAAGATGAGGGGCACATAGGAATTTCTAGAGACTGTTAATGTTCTATTTCTCAAGTTTGGTGTTGCATATAAGTGTTCATTTTATTGACATTCTTTACACCTTATACATAGTATTTTGTAAATACTTGTTTGTGTTCAACAGCAGTGAAATTATAATCTCATTTCAGGCTACACCCCAGGGTTAGTTGAACTACATATTATACTCCTAGTATCTGTTACAGTCACCTCATTATAGTAATAAGGAAAATTAAGATAAAGTGGTTAAAAGCTTGTCTTAAGTCATACAGCCTAAAAGAACCAGAGCTAGGACCAAATTCATAGTCCACAAAAGTTTTCTTTTTGCTATCCCATGCTTCTTTTTAGTTTAAATTCTTTGGGATATTTTTAATATGAGTGGAGTTATAGGTCTCCTTGTATTAGCCTTGTTAACAAGATTAACTTGATTGGAATCTCTGGCCAGCAAGATTACTAAAGACAGAAAATAAGATCACTGAATTATTTCTTCTGCATTTTGTTTAGCTTTTCTTGCTAATTAAATAAATTGTCTTCAAGTGATATACTGTTTCAGACTACTTGAAATATTATTCTGAAAGTTTCTTTAATTGTTTATATAACATAAGATTAGAAGTAAACTTTTTTCATGGACTTAAAAACTGTAACATTTTTACTCTGTTGTAATTGTGAATTAGCATTTAACACTTATGTTAAAACTCAATAATTTATATAATTTTTTAAATGTTATAATTAGTCCTTATCTGGAAACTTTCTAAGGGAATAAAATGCCAAAGAAAGCATTTAATGGGATATGGGATAAAAATCCTTTAGAACACTTCAAAGGAGAGCAGAGTAATTGATGTGTATACTTTACTTACTTTATTATTCTCTTTCATAATGAGTACTGTAAACAGCTGTAGAAGAAATACATAAATTTTGATGAATTAGTTTAACTTTCATTTTGATTTTGCAGTGATCAAATAGGTATGTGAAAAACCAGATCATGAAAACTGGCTCACCAAATTAAAGCTACTTATTTAGTCCATAATGTGTGGTCAGATTTGCAGGTCTGTATCTTTTAAATTGAAGAGTATTTTGAAGATTTTTGTAACTTCATTAAGTGATTGCCATTTTCAGCAAAATTTTATGTTAAGAAATACTTAAAGGTCCTTTAAGTCTTTCAGTAGGTATTAGCATAAAAAACACAATAAATAACTTCATAAATATTTTCTGATGATGGAGAAACTGAACTTTGATACTTTCTGTCCTTCATGTGCTTATTTTTATTTAGTATATGTCTACTTTACCTTTTCCTATAATTTCCTAAACTAATGTTGCTTCTTTGGAAAATGCTACAAGGAAACCATGTTCTTACAATTGTATTTTGGGGAAAGCATGTGAGTGGTGTTGGATTCACTTGAGTAGAATTTTAATTAGATCTAGTGCATTCACTTTTATTAAAAGAAAGAATACTGATTCCTTTTTAGCATGCTAACCGTGCTTTATTCTGACAGAGGGCCCCCTTTTAATCTGTTCTTCGAGTCCCATCATTTATCTTTCAGAAACAGTTATGTCACTTTTCTCACTTCAAAATGTTTGATAATTTCTCTTCTTTATACTCAAAAACTAAAATATCCTTATTATGACATTCAAGGCCATTCTAAGGTGCCACTAATGTCCTTTCCAGACTAATTCACCACCCCATTCTTCCTTCTCTGCACCCCAAGCAGCTGCCCATGCACACTGTTTGTACACTGGATTATTCATCATTTCCATGCAATTATTTTTGGACCTCGTATGCTTCCTTGGAGCTCCTTTGCCTACCTGAAATATTCTCCTCCCCATTTCTGCATCTTTTCTTTCCCTGACCTCTGGCAGGTGAAATCCTAGGCATTCTTTAAAACCCAGTTTGGAAGACATCTCTGGTATCTTTCTCTTCTCCGCCTCACTCTCTCCTCCCATAGTACTTAATCTGGGATTCACTGCTCTTATTGAATCTAAATGTACAATGAGTTGTTTGTGTCTGCTCCTCTGCCACCTGGTGAGCCCTGATGGCCAGTTTTCAGCTTTATTAATTGAAGTCGTCTATCATAGTGGTTAAGAGCACAGATTCTGAAAATCCTCTTTGGAACCATTTTCCCGTCCAACTACTATCCCATATCTGTTCTTTCCTTTACTGGAAAACTCCTTGAAAGTGCTGCCAGTTCCTTTCCCATTTCACTTGAATTCCAGTCAGACCTTACTTCCATCACTCCAGCAAACTCCCCTTTTCAGGGGCACTAATGACCCCATGTGGCTAAATCTCCTGGTCAGTGCTCAATCCTCAGCTTACTTAGCCTGCCATAAGTATTTCACACAATCTACCACTTTTTACTTTCATGTGCTAGAGAAAGTCCCTCATAAGGTAGTCACCTTTTTCTTTTTTTTTTTCCAGTTTATTTTGCTGACTCCTCTTCCTCTTTCAGACCTCTCATTTTTGGAGTGCTTTTTTCTATCAGTTCCTACTACCTAGGTGATCTCATCATGTCTCATGGCTTTCAGTACCATTTATATGCTGGTGAATCTCAAATCTAGAGTCCAGTTAATAACAAGCGTATTCTTCTAGTTGCTCAGGCCAGGATAACTTTGACCTCTCTCTCTCACACTGCCTGGATCCAGTCCTTCAACAATTTTATAGTCTGTCTAATTAAATATATCTAAAATTCTACCACTTCTTAACCATCCTCAGGGCCACCACCCTGGTCAAAGCCACCATCATCTCTCATGTAGATTATTGTAATAACCTCCTAATTTGTCTTCCTGCTTCTATTTTTGCCCCCTAGAGTCTATTCTCCACACAGTAGCCACAGTGATCCTGTTAATATTTTTAAGTGAGATCTTGCTCACTGTCTTCCCATGGTTTCTTATTCACTTGGAAGTAAAGCTAATATTTTCACTATGACCTACAAAGCCTTATATGATGGAGCTACTCATTATCTCGCTGATCTCATTTCTACTATTTTCCCATTTAATGTCTGTACTGCTTTCCTTGGTATTACTTGAAAATACCAGGAACACTTTCTACCCCAGAGCCTTGCCACATAATGTGTCCTCTGCCTGGAATGCTCCTCACCAGATATCCACATGGCTAGTTCACTCTCTTTCTTTAGTTCTTTACTCAAAATTATCATCTCTATGATATCCACCATCACTCCTCTCTAACATTTCTTATCTGCTTTCTCTCCTCTGTCATCAGCTTCTCATTAGCTCATATTGCCATACAGTTAGTCCCCTACATACGAACGAGTTCTGTTCCGAGAGTGTGTTTCTAAGTCCAGTTTGTGCGTAATTGCAACAAAGTTAGCCTGGGTACCCAACTAACACAGTTGGCTATATAGTACTGTACTATATAATAGGCTTATAATACTTTCCACACAAATATACATAAAAAACAAACAAACACAAAAAATAAAACATTGTTAATCTTACTGTACAGTACCTTGAAAAGCACAGTAGTACAGTACAACAGCTGGCATCCAGGGGCTGGCATCGAGTGAACAGGAAAGAAGAGTTACTGACTGGAGGAGGGAGAGGAGGTGGGAGATGGTAGAGCTGAAGGATCATCACAATGGGAGACAGAGGGCAAGCTGCAGTTTCACTCACGCCTGGCGTTGATGGCACAGGTTCTGGTTCCTTGGATTCAATTCTATCTACCCTCTTGAAAAAATGATCCAGTGATGTCTGAGTAGTAGCTCTTTCTTTCTCGTCCTAGAAGACATTATAGGAATGGATCGCATTCTGAACAGCTGATGCAACCTTTGTGTACCATTCTACATTCAGGTCCTGTGCCTCAGAAACGGTAACAGTGTCTCCTCAAATAAAGAAAATCCCCTTGCGTTCCCTGCGACGTGAATCTCTTCAGTTCTTCAGTTACTTCTTCTTCCTCTTGTCACTCCACTCTCGATTATTTTCACCTTTGTTTCCATCATTATCGCTTGGCGCTTCTTAGCAGTACCAGCTACATCACCGCTGCTTTTACACTTGCTTCTGGACATCCTGGGCTTGTAATAAAGATACTGTTCTACTGTACTCTATACAGTACTGTATAGTAAAATACACAAAAGCACAACCACTTGTAGAGGATTCACGCACATGACAATGTACGCCAGACACATGAACTAACTTACGTGATTGGACAGGCAGACTCACGTTCAACTCTTTATCGTTTGGTCATGTGACAACCACCACATAGTAGATAGTTTTAGGATATAGAATCAGAAAGAAGTTTTGTTTGGCATGGGGATTTCGGTTTGCTTGCTTGGTTTTTCCAGACAGAGAAACTTGAGCATTTTCCGATGATAAGAGTAAAGACTCAGTGAGTAAAGAGAAGTTGAAGATACATCAGAGGAGGCAGAACAAGATGGCATCCAGATCCCTGATCTTAGGCATTTTCTTACAGAAAGCAATTATATTAACTATATTAATTATATTAACTAATTAACAGAGAGAAGGATTTCTATTTATCTTCACACACGTCAGCAAAAATTAAGACTGCAGTGATTCTGTGATGTCATAATGTATAACTGTAAAAGGTAGACTCCAAATCTTTAGCATTAAATAATGAGAAAAATGCAATAGGCACTTACTAAAAATTAAAATTAAAAATGGGATTGCCCCATATTCCATTCGTTAACGGTCCTATTCTTTGCTTTTACTTTCTATTAGGTAAGTTTTGAGATTTTTTTTTGCACCTGTCTCTTTTTTCTCGTTTCTTAGTTACTAGAATTGCAGTATTTGCCCTTAAAACTATAGACCCTCCTAAAGTCTGATGAGCGAAATATTCTTTTTCTTGTAGCTGCAAAAGAGCAGACTGCATTCTACATCATAAACTCTCTTTACAGCTGTTATTTTTAAGAAGGTTGATTTGTAAGACACCCAGACTTTAGAGATTAGTGCCATGTCCTGCAAAAGTAACCTTTTACCTCCTAAAGTTCTAAAAGCCTGATTCATTATACTAAATCTTGTGTTGCTTTGGTAATAACATTTAAATTGACATTCTGTTTCCTGTAAAATATACTTTTTTTTTCTTAAACCAAAATGGACTTATGGGTACTTCCCTTCTCCTTCTATACCGTGAAAGTAATAAAACCATTTTTTCTGAATTTTTTAACAATAGCACTCTATTTTTAAATACAGTCTTACATAGAACCAAATAAATTTAATACATTTTAGAAAAGGACTTATTTCTTACACAATTATCCTTTTCATATTTTATGGAAAATTGTAACCCTTTAAAGTACCTCTTTGGAGTCCTTAAGGAGAACAGTTTTAAAAAAAATTGTTGTAACCTATTTCTATATTTTACATGTTGGCCTAATTTTAGTATGTTACTTTTATAATTTTATCATTTGTTTTATCAGTATTGCTGTTCGCAGTACTGTTGGAAACTGAGACATTTTGAAACTTAATTCCTTCTCTCAGAAAGCTTACCCTAGTCCATTCCAGCAGCTAAAGCACTCCCTACTCTGTGCTGTATTCTGAGCACCATCTTGTGCTTATCACATTGAATTATAGCATTTGTTCACCTGTCTTCCTTTATAAACTGTGGATGATTCTACCCCTAGAACCCAGCACAATAACAGGAAAATGACCTCCATTCACTGAGTGTTTGTCAGACACTGAGCCAAGCATGGTACATACATAGACTCTCATCTTCAACCTTCTACTGCTGAACAAGGAGAGGCAAAGAGAGGTTTTTAAGTGGTAAATACGTGGTAGAGCAAGGAATCACACTTATTTCACTCTTGAGTTCACATGGAGTCTGCCTACTTCTGTTTGTCTATAACACAGATGTAGACATTCTTCATCTGCAGTTTAACAATATCAAGTATAAATCCTGTTGAAGAATTGTGCCAGAGTTAATATTTAATAGTAGTTAATATCCCAGACTCTGAAGCCAGACTTCCTGAATTCAAACTGTGGGCAGTTTACTTAACCTCTCTGTTCTTTAGTTTCACCATCTTTAAAATGGGGATAATAGTGGGACCTACCACATGGAGTAGTAGTAAGGATTAAATAAGTAAATGCAGCAAAGGACTTAGAGGTCCTGGCACATTGTAAACATGAAATAAATACTAACTGTTATTATTTGTTTTGTTTACATTGCACTATTCCTTATATATTTGTTCAGTAGTTCTCTCTATATATATTTTAAATCACATTTGCTTATTTGTATAGTTAAGCCTGCCTTCCTAACTCTACTTGATTAGCAGATAGATCTATTTACTGTATTAACGCATTTCATGTTATAGTCTGACTAGATGTTTTTGTTTCTACAAGCTGCAAGAGATATTTATTTAATTATTTAATCCATTTATTGAGATCCTGCTATATTGGAGCATCTATGCTAGGCACAGGGGATATGGTCATGAGCAAAACAGGTGGAAACTCTGCTCTCCAGCTGCTCAGAGCAGTGATCTCAAACATATTTTTAAATTTCACATCTCTGTCAATAAACATTCTTGAGCATGCACCCCCAAAATGAATACTTAATTATTTGTAAGTGATATATGTGTCTTTCTACTAGTCTATTGTATAGATTTTTAAATAAACTGAAAAATTGAAAGTAAAAAGGTAAAGATAAATAGAAATTAAAATTCTAATATTCTCTTTCCCTTGGGGTGTGTTCACCCCTCTTTGGAGTCCACTGACTTAAAATAAAGACAGACACTCAGAGAAACAAAAAAGACTAAACATGTGAAGGAATAGTTCTCTGTGTCAGGAGCCTAACTTCATCTGGGAGGCCAGTGAAGACTTTCCTAAGGAAGCAACATTTAAGATAGGATCTGAAAGGATGAGTTTGGGATTCCCTAGGCAAAAAGATTAGGGGTGAAGTGTAACACAAATAGTGTTTATAGACAAAAGCATGATGTGTTCAAGAAACTAGAAAGACTGTCATTGTGAATGGAGAGGCAGTGTCCTAGGAGTGTTAGAGAGGTTGTCAGAATGGACCAGGTGGTACAAGGCTTATTATATACTATGTTAAGCATTTAGATCTTAATTCTAAGAGTCATGGGAAATTCTGGAGGAATTTAAGGAGAAGTAACATGATCAGATAATCACCTTTCTAGTTCTATTTGGATGATATTTTTCTCCCTTACTGGTTGCTGCTAAAAACAGGTCCAAAATAGTATACCTCAACAAAGGATTTGAGGGACAAGTCTTATGTAGCAAATTATTGCTTAATACACTAAAAGTAATCTAATAATCATGTTGTGAGATTTTGTAACAGAAAAGGGGTAGTATATTCTGAAAAGAAAAAGTAAGACGAGGGCAAATAAAATTTTAAATGTTTCTCTTATTTTCAAGCAATCTGAAATACAAAACCCAGGAAACAAGTCGATACCACCTACACTTATACTGTCTACTGTCTTCAGCTTACAATGGTTAGCACTTTCCTGTGAGCTTCTCACTCTGGCTCTTTTAACTTTGTAATCGAAGAAAAATCCAAATGATAATTCCAATTATGATAAAAACAACAATCATGATAGCAAAAAAAACAACTCACATGGTGGCACAGTTGTGAGCACCTTACGTGTGTTACCTAATTTCATCCTCACAGTGACTTTACAAAATTGGTACTATTAATATCCCGTTTTTATAAACAGGGAGCTAGTAGGTGATAGAGACAGACTGGAAGCTACACTCTTATCTACTGTGCTCTGCTTTCTCTCTTAAGCTACTCCATTAGGTGGTGATAGATGGTATAAAATAAGAACCAGGGGCTTCCCTGGTGGCGCAGTGGTTGAGAGTCCGCCTGCCAGTGCGGGGGACACGGGTTTGTGCCCCGGTCCGGGAGGATCCCGCATGCCGCGGAGCGGCTGGGCCTGTGGGCCATGGCCGCTGGACTTGCGCGTCCGGAGCCTGTGCTCCGCAGCGGGAGAGACCACAACAGTGAGAGGCCCGCGTGCCGCAAAAAAAAAAAAAAAAAGAACCAAAATCACTATCTCATGGGAAAGAATTGCTTGCCCCTCTGGATTAAAAAATAATAATAATAAAAGTTTAAAAACCTTTTAATATGAGGAGCAGGAAGTTAATATTAAATGGCTTTTTTTCTTTTTCTGGCTACACAGTTTATCATTTCAATATACTGTGATACATAAGATGTCCATATCGATTATATGATATCTCTTATATATAAATGTGTAAGATCTGAGAATTACACAAAAACTAATAAAAAATATAATTTCTGTTTCCTGGAACCTATACCTTTTCAAATGACTATTATTTCAAAGCAGTTTTCTGAGCAGGAAAGTGGTAAATGAAACTGCTCTTCTAACAAAATAGCATGACAATGTAGGCAGGAGTGAAGGGACAAACATCAGCTTTAATTAGGAAGTAGCTGTAATAATTAGGACATGAGGTAATAGCAAGTGTAATTAAAGTGGCCATCTAGAAGTGGAGCTGAAGTTGTATATTTGAGGTATATTTCAATGGAAGAATTGGTAGAGCTTCGTGTCTGACTAAGCATAGGGATTAATATTTATACTGCCAAGAGTAAATGAGCTTTTATTCATTGTTTTTGATACTTGGAGGTGGTAAATTTTTTATTCTCTTGATTTTTACATTATACTTAAATACAACCAAAATTGTGAGATGTGATAGTCCAGCATTGCATTATTTAAATTTAAAACCATCTCATATTTTGTTTATGCTGTAATGAAAATCTGCAGGGCATAAATGAGATCAAGTCAGACCCTACTCAGCAGCATATGGTGCTTTTCCAATGGCTGGCATTGAAGTTCTGTTTGCATGGCTGTTGGATGTCACCACTATTAGCAGGTGTTGCCATGAAATGTGCACTGTAATGTTGAGCCAGTAAAGTGAAAATGTGCTTTGCAGCACAATGGAACCTTTCGAAATACCTATAGTTCCCTTTAAAAATGAGACTTTTTTAGTACTAAGTTTACAACTTCTTTCTCATAGTATTGTCTTCATAATATTGTCTTCCACTGTTGTATGTTGAAGGAATTCTCAAAAGCAGATCCCGAATATTTTTGTAATATGTAAACTAAAAGTGTTCACAAAAATATTACTACATTATTATCACATGTGGAGCTTGTGCCATATGCACAGAAGGTATTTAAAAATATTTCATGACTGAATTTAAAATCATCTATAATTTAAATTGGAAAAACTAAAGAGTGATTTAATTTTGTTTTGCAGTGATCGGCATGTTGGTAAAATTTATTCCAAATCCTCTTCCTTTCTGGATTATGTCAGAAAGTCTCTAAAGAAGCTTGGATTAGATGAGTCCAAGGTCAGTATATGATTACCCATTGTTTTTATAAGAAACAAGAGAACTTCTATGGGGTTATGAATTGAGATAATACAAAATTATTTGCCCTCTACTTTTCTCTTATTCATGAAAAACATCTAAATTATGTTGAAACCAAACTTCAGTTACCTTTATTCCAGTTCACCTTTTCTGTCAATATTATACGGATAGTTTGCTGTTGTACACCTCCAGAGTGATTCCCCTTTCAGGTTTATTCAAGTAAAACTGTGTCAATTTTCAAATCAAAATAGACTTAAAAAGCAAGAGCAAATGGGAATTGTAAGTACATCAGGAGACGATGGTTTTAATTTTAAACTGCATGTATTTAAAGGCTGTATAACCCATTAAAATTAAAAATCTTAAATTCAAAAACCCTTTGAATGGGAGAATCCTGGAAAGTGGTAATGTCATAGAAAGCCCAGGGTAATAATTGAGAACATATTGTTGAATACACAAAAGGTAAGCTGATGGACTAGTGGTAATAAGTAGTCTAACACTGAGAAAAAAATAACTCTCAACATGATTCAGATGAGTTATTAACTAAAATATTAAGTTGAATCTGGATCACTTTGGTATTTTGAATTGATTATAAATTGAAATAAAGAATAAAATAGTTGGTTAAGGAATGGTGATTAAGGTGGTTAAGGTTTCTTCTTGAAAGAGAAAAATTATACAGATATGGTTAAGTTATATCAAAGCCAGAGGGTATTATTATTTATTGTACCAATTATCCATTTACTCCCCAGTTGCTTTATTACTTAAAGCAATTAGACTGGTACGAATAAGTTTCCTCCTCTGTAAAACAGCTCTGAAAAAGCATTTCTAATTCATAGGATTTAAGAAAAATTAAATGAGGTAATAGACATAAAATGCTGAATACAATGTACATAGTAAGTGCTAACTAAATAATACTAGTTTTTATGATTCTTATCTTTGTATATGTACTACTTATAATAATACAATTGATATGACTCCTATAAACATTTTTATTTAGTCACCAAAATGAAGATCCTTCTAGTCTTGCATAAATAAGAATAGACAGTGTTATCTTAGTTATTTTATTTCTGTTTTTTAAAATATTTTTAATCAGACTGGTCTTCCTTCCAATTAGTCTTTCTTAATGCATATATTTACGTCATGTCTCAATTCCGCATCTTACATTTACTATCAGGAACACAACCTAAGCATAATTTTTACAAATATAGAGCTAAGTTTTTACTTAAACTAAAAATGTATTATCCTTTGTCAAAAACCAAACTGTAAAAATCCAGAAAGAGTGTTACTTATTTTTCGTGATGGCTTTCTCTTCCCAGGTTTGTCTCTAATAATAACCATAGTAAATGTTTCTTAATATGCTTATTATATTACTGATTAGAATATTAATAATAGCTAATATTTACTAAGCACTTACTATATTATAGTTATTATGCTAAAGACATCATAACATTATCGCATTTACTCTTCACTAAAAGAGTAAGATACTATTATTATTCCCAATGTAATGATCTAGAAAGAGAGGCTTACAAAAAGGCAAGTCATTTTCTCAGCGTTGAAGAGCAAGTGGCAGAGCTGGAACTTGAACGCAGATTCAACTTACATCAGAACCTCCACTGTCAACCACCACTGTACTGAGAAGTGAAATTAAAAACAAAAGGAAAAAGACTAATGTAGCTAAGTATCACCATAAAATATCAGTTTTAAATGATTACCTTTATTAGTTAGTAAAGACAATTAATAGTGCCCTGCTGATTTTTCTCTTAAAACTATTTAAGTTCATTGAAAGATAAATATGTTGAATAAAATGGGTGAGGAAAAGAAAAGGAACAAGAAACCCAAGCTGGAAGGGGAGGAAAGTACAGAACCTAATAAGGCATTTCAAAGGTAGGGGGGTGAGAGGAAGCAAATAGATGAGTACGTGTTTTGAGGGGTTTTTTGTTTGTTTTTATGTTAAACAAGAGGAATTGAGAGTTGTGTCTGTCAGGCCAGAGTGGTTGGAAATAGGATAAGTTATTAAAACCAAGCTTATATTTCTGATATAATACAAAATCCTATTATTTTTCTCCCACATTATGAAATATCAGTGCTAAAATGAAGGTTTTGACCACAAACACAATAAGAAGAGATTTATGAATAGTTTTATTTAAAAAATGAAATTAATTTTCACAAGATTCTAATTACTAAAAAGTATCAAAACCGCTTAAATTTAAAATATTTGATATACCAAAGTGTTTAAAAGATCTTTGACTAAATTTATAATCATTTACTAACAAACTTTTGTATATAATTGAAAGTGTGGTGAATACCACTGATGTGTTTCTGATCTCTCAAAGCACATCTCTTCATATTCAAAACTATGTAAGCAAGTGAAGTGCCTAGAAACCTCCTAACATGCTCTGATACTTTCTTAGTCACAAGAAATCATGTAAACGTGAGGAAAAACAACATTCCCAGACAAATCATCATTCCAAAGACCAGAACAGAACAGCATGTGCTGAATATATAAGTGGTTCATACACAGCTTAAAATATCAATCCATAAGTCCTATAGTCAGCTGTGACAGACAGCATTGGACATTTTCTCTTAGAGCAGGATTTTGTCAAACTCAGCACATTTGGATAATTCTTTATTGTGGAGAACTAACGTGTGCGTTGGAGGATGTTTAACATCTTTGACCTCTACCCACGAGGTGTCTGCAGTAGCGCACTAATTGTAACAATCCAAAATAAATAAATTTTTAAAAAATCTCCAGACATTGCCACAAATGTCCTGGGGGTCAAAATCACCCCCAGTTAAGATCCGCTGTCTTCAAGCATTTGTCATTTTAGTGATTCCATTAACATTCCCATTACAGACCCCATATTATCTTAAAATGCCATGTTACACCAAGAAACATAGAGTGGGGAAATGGGGAAAAGCAGTGATTCTGTTCTTATATTTTGAAGACTTTTTATCAAAATGATCCCCTCCTTGATTTTTAATTTTTTATAGCCTTAACCGTTTAAGGGTGATATTGTTTCACCCCTGCATAAGATACAGTTCTGTTTAAGAAGAGTGTTTCGATTTCACAGCAAAGCCAAGCCACTGAAAACAATAAATTGTGACAGAACATCAGCTACCTTATATCTGCAAGTATACTGTTTATAATAGATGGACTGCTTAGAATGAAATTTTACAGTAATATTCTTTGTAATTAAGTAAAGTTCAATTACTTCTTTATAAAATATTTTAATACAACTTTACAGTTGTCTCAAATAACAAAATCCTAGTGATTAGCTTTACCTAGACCTTAAAAAATATTTTTAAATTTTATCTTCTGTTCCAAACTTTGGCATCTCACCAAATTTCAGAAAACCTTTAAAATTGTATTTAAGTTTTCATATTCATGGTCCACAGCATTTTTTTCTTCTTTTGTATTAATTTTCTCTCTTTCTCCTTCCACATGCATGTACTGCACACACACGGATACATGAGCGTACACACACACACACACACACACACACCCGTAAATTTTTGAAGCATCAAATTTTAAAAGCAGCAAAACCACTATTGCTTGCTAGACAAAGAACGAGCTGGAGCATTTGTCCATAAGAAGGGGAAATAAAAGGAGCTTATGTTCTAGAGCTTGCATGTATGTGTGTTTGTGTGCTGTATACATATGATGAATATTCAAATAAATATTACTCTCAGATATTGAGAATGAAATAGACAATAAAACTGGTGATTTAACAGGAGTGGGGTGTGTGCTGTTGAATGGACAAAGTTGAAAATCACTAAGAGAGAACCTTAGTGGAAGGGATAGAGGATAACTCAGAAAATTATCCTTAAATATTTCTCCAAAACAGGCCAGCAAAAGCAAAACTTTTGAGACCAAAATCATTTAGTTATTCACCAGCAAACATTTATTTTGAAGAATCTCCCATGTGCCAAGAAGAGTGGAAACTCTGGAGCTACAAAGATAATTAAGACATAACCCATGAGAAAAGAAAACAAGTAATTATAGCATGAACTTACAATGTTAGACATATATTAAGTATGTATGCTTGGAGTGACTCACTCTGCCTTTAAGATTTCTCAGAGGACATTGATGCCTTAGCTTGGTTTTGAAGGGTACATAGGAGTTCATTAAGCAAACAAGGTGGGAAGGTAGGGAGCAGGGAATTTCAGGTGTGTGTGGTGGGGGGAATAGCTTGTACAAAACCACAGAGAGTAAGAAACATGATTCTGGACTCAGCACAGCTGGAGCATAAAGCAAGTAGAGGAGACAGTGGTGAGAGATGAGGCCAAAGGACTAGGCACATGTGGAGAGACCAAATAAACTGATCTTTGGACATTAGATCAAAGATTAATTAGTAGTAATCATAATCACTAGGTGGTTTCAATATAAGTGGGAGGGCAACAAAAAATACAAGGAGCTCATAAACTTCCATGTAGTAATATTCAGTGGTTCCTCGGTATTCATGGGGAATTGGCCCCCCACTGATAACAAAACCCAAGGATGCTCAGGTCCCTTATATAAAATGGTATAGTACCATTTTATATGGTATAGTCAGCCCTCTGTATCTGTGGGTTCCACATCTATGGATATGGAGGACTGACTGTATCCAGAAATGATCTACGTTATATGAGGTCATCTGACCCTAAAGAAACAGCGAATTCCTGATACAGTTTAAATATATATAGGAAGCCTGTCATCTTTGGTGATATGCAAAGAACATGTGCATTATTCCCATAAGTAAGTTCCTGCTGCTTTTTACAGCCACTATAATAACACAGGCATACCTCAGACTGTGGGTTCAGTTCCAGAGCACCACAATAAAGTAAATACCGTAATAAAGCAAGTCACGTGAATTTTTTGGTTTCCCAGCGCATATAGAAATTATGTTTACACTGTACTTTAGTCTGTTATGTGTGCAATAGCATTATGTCTAAAAATATAATGTACATGCCTTAATAAAAAATATTTTATTGCTACCCTCTTGCACTGTTGGTGAGAATGTAAATTGGTACAGCCACTATGGAGAACAGTATGGAGGGTCCTTAAAAAACTAAAAATAGAATTACCATATGACCCAGGAATCCCACTACTGGGCATATACCCAGAGAAAACCATAATTCAAAAAGACACATGCACCCCAATGTTCACTGCAGCACTATTTACAGTGGCCAGGACATGGAAGCAATCTAAGTGTCCATCAACAGACGAATGGATAAAGAAGATGTGGCACATATATACAATGGACTATTACTCAGCCATAAAAAGGAATGAAATTGGGTCATTTGTAGAGACGTGGATGAATCTAGAGACTGTCATACAGAGTGAAGTAAGTCAGAAAGAGAAAAACAAATATCATATATTAACGCATATATGTGGAACCTAGAAAATGGTACAGATGAACTGGTTTGCAGGGCAGAAATAGAGACACAGATGTAGAGAACAAACGTATGGGCACCAAGGGGGGAAAGTGGCGGGGGTGGTGGTGGGATGAATTGGGAGATTGGGATTGACATGTATACACTAGTATGTATAAAATAGATAACTAATAACCTGCTGTATAAAAAAATAAAATTCAAAAAGTAAATAAAAATACTTTATTGCTGAAAACTGCTGACCATCATCTGAGCCTTCAGCAAGTCCTAGTCTTTTTGCTGGTGCAGACTCTTGCCTCGATGTAGGTGGTGCTGACTGAGCAGGGTGGTGGCTGCTGAAGGCTGGGGTGGCAATTCCTTAAAATACGGCAACCATGAAGTTTGACCCACAGATTGACCTTTCACATTTTCTCTGTAGCAGGCAATGCTGTTGGATAGCATTTTACCCACAGCAGAACGTCTTTCAAAATTGGAGTCAATCCTCTCAAACTCTGCTGCTACTTTATAAACTAAGTTTATATAATTTTCTAAATCCTTTTTTGTCATCTCAACAGTCTTCACAGCATCTTCACCAAGAGTAGATCCCATCTCAAGAAACCACTTTCTTTGCTCATCCATAAGAAGCAACTCCTCACCTGTGAAAGCTTTATCGTGAGGTTGCAGCAATTCAGTCACATCTTTAGGCTCCACTTCTAATTCTAGTTCTCTTGTTGTTTCTGCCACATCTGCAGTTACTTCCTCCACTGAAGTTTTGAACCCCTCAAAGTCATCTAGGAGAGTTGGAATCAGCTTCTTCCAAACTCCTGTTAATGTTGTTATTTTGACATCCTCCCATGAATCATGAATGTTCTTACATCTAGAATAGTGAATACTTTCCAGGATGTTTTCAATTTACTTTGCCCAGATCCATCAGATGAATCACTATTTATGGCCTTACAAAATGTATTTCTTAAGTAAGACTTAAAGTCAAAATTACTGCTTGATCCATGGGCTGCAGAATGGATATTGTGTTAGCAGCATAAAAATAGCATTTTAATCTCATTGTGCATCTCCATGAGAGCTCTTGAGGTGCATTGCCAATGAGCAGTAATATTTTGAAAAGAATCTTTTTTTCTGAGCAGTAGGTCTCAACAATAGTCTTAAAATATTCAGTGAACCATGTTGTAAACAGATGTGCTATCATCCAGGCTTTGTTGTTCTATTTATAGAGCACAAGCAGAGTAGATTTAGCATAATTCTTAAGGGTCCTAGGATTTTTGGAATGGTAAATGAGGTCAGCTTCAACCTAAAGTCACCAGCTGTATTAGACCCTAACTGACAAAAGAGATTTCAGCCTATTCTTTGAAGCTTTGAAGCCAGGCATTGACTTCTCCTCTTTAGTCCTCTTTAGGACTTTATGAAAGTCCTAAATGGCATCTTCTTCCAATATAAGGCAGTTTCCTCTACACTGAAAATCTGTTGTTTAATGTAGCCACCTTCTTTAATTATCTTACCTAGATCTTCTGGATAACTTACTATAGCTTCTACATCAGTACTTGCTGCTTCACCTTGCACTCTTATGTTACAGAGACAGGTTCTTTCCTTAAACATCATGAACCCACCTCTGCTAGCTTCAAATTTCTTCTGCAGCTTCCTCACCTCTCCCAGCTTTCATAGAATTGAAGAAAGTTAGGGCCCTGCTCTGGATTAGACTTTGGCTTAAGGGAATGTTGTGGCTGGTTTGATCTTCTATCCAGACCACTACAACTTTCTCAGTATCAGCAATAAGACTTTTGTTTTCATTATCATTCACATGTTCACTGGAGTAGCACTTTTAATTTCCTTTAAGAAGTTTTCCTTTGCATTCTCAATTTGGTACCACATCCACCTACCTTGAGTTCTAGCCAAGGGTATATCAGCAGCCTCATTCCTACCATCTACTGGTGAAAATAAGGTCAATTGCTAACCTATCTTCTGATCAGGTAGTGTGTGGGTAGAATCTCTGAACAACTATGTATCTCTCATCCAATCATACGACCCATTCCCCATGAAGTTGAAGTCTGGTCCACCTTTGTGTACCTGGACCCCCTTATATAGATCTATAAAAAGATGATTTTAATAAATAAACGGAAGAGAAGAGAAAAATCTTCCATGGAAAAGAATTCTAAATAATTTATTTGGATATTGCACCCTCACTCCTTAAGTGTGGGCTGCAAGTTGTGACTTTCTTCCAAAGCATACAACGTGGAAAGGGGAAAAGGAGGAACATTACAGTGAAGAAACCTGACAAATACTATCTCAGCCAAGTACTCAAGGTCAATATCTACAGTGATAAATCATATGGATAGTATGTACCCTTCATATGATGTGAGGAATATCATACTTAATTCTGTAGTCTTCCTCTCAAAGCCCATAGCCCCAGTCTAATTATGAGGAAAACATCTGACAAATCCCAGTGAAGGAACATCCTACACAATGCTTGACTGGTACTCCTCAATACTGTCAAGGTCATCAAAACCAAGGCAAGTCTTGTGAGTCAACTATACTCCAATAAAAAGAAAAAAGAAAAAAAATAAAAGGCGAGTCTGAAAAACTGTCACAACCAATAGGACTAGATACAATGTAATAAACTGGATGGGATCCTGGAACTGAAAAAGGACATTAGGTAAAAAGTGAGAAAATCCGAATGAAATGTAAACTTTAGCTAATAGTAATATATCATTATTGGTTCATTTACTATAACAAATAACTGTATTGTAAAGTGTTAATAATAGGGGAAACTGGATATAGGGTATATCTAAACTCTGTTATCTTCAAAATATCTTTAAATCTGAAACTTCTAAATTATGTTTATTTTTTAAAAATAATGTGAGCAAAGCTAATGTTTATTGAACCTTTGCTTTGTGCCAAACATTGTGCTAAAAGCTTTGTTTATGTTATCTCACTGAATGCTAAGGATGACTTTATGAAATGAATAGTTATCCTCATTTTATAGGTAAGGAAATTGAGACATAGGTTAAGTGGATTTCTTAAAGCTCAAATCTAGGAAATTGGGGAGGAAGGATTCCAATGCAGTCTGTCTAACTGTAGAGCCAATGCTCCTTTTTGTCATATCCATATAACTTATTAACAGACATTGAGCTCAAGAAGAATGCTTAGCATTTTTCTACAACTAGTGTTCATCAGACAAATAAGCCTACAAGGAAGAATAAAGAGAAAACTCTGTGCTTGCCAGCAGACAAAATAAATGTACTTCTAAAGCAGGTTGAAGAATTGAGGTTTGAAATAAAGGCAGAAGAAACTCAAGGAATGATGAATCTACTGAAGCATTTAAAGAAGAGATGCTTATATCCAGAACTTTGATTTTTGAAACTTTTGCAGACAGGATGAAGTTGATCAAGCATTTGAAGTGTGTTGAATCATAGGACATATACTAACACAGGGGTCCCCAACCCTCGGGCTGAGGACCGGTATAGGTCTGTAGCCTGTTAGGAACTGGGCCGCACAGCAGGAGGTGAGCGGCGGACGAGCGAGCGAAGCTTCATCTGCCGCTCCCCATCGCTCCCCATCACTCACATTACCACCTAACCCATCGCTCCCATTACCGCCTGAACCATCCACCCCCCCACCAACCCCCCTCCACATCCGTGGAAAAATTGCCTTCCCTGAAACCGGTCCCTGGTGCCAAAAATGTTGGGGACCGCAGATCTAACACATATGCTGTATTGGAGTTAAAATGTCAAAAAAATTGTAAGAAAAGTAAGGGAGAAAACCTAAAGCTCCTCAATATGACTGCTCCTTCACTGTCTCTCACCCAGTTTCTCTTTAGGACTGGATATCTCCCTGAACCTAAATGACAGCTCACTGAGCTAAGGCCCTGTTATACAGCTCAACTAATATTAATCCCTTTTTCTCGAGTCTAGGAGATGGGCAGCAGGGAGCAATGGAATTCATGACCAAAACTCCCAACTGCCATTCAATGTGCACTTCATCTTGTAAGTTTCCATGTATGTATGTCCTTGCCTAAGTATGATCTACACTCAGGCACTTCCTCAATTCTGATGCCTCCTTTATCTCTAGGATGCTTTCCCTATCTTGGCTCTTACTGGATTTAACACCCAATAATGTCATCTGTAAAATAAGACCATGAATATACATATGTTACAAATTGATATTAGAATTAAAAAACAGTGTCTTCATAAAACTTCCATAGATTCTCTGATCTAATCTTATGAGATACATATTAATATAATTATATCCACCAAACTTTTGGTGTAAGAATAAGGCCATTTATTTTGTTTTGTTTTTTGCACACAGCTTTGCATATAGTTTTACTAGTTGGATTTCTACCTTAACGTCTGTCCATCAAACATACCTGTAATGCATAGTTTACAGTATCCAGCTTTGGATTACTCAAAGTAAAGCAAAAGACTTCCACTTTTTTTTTTTAATAGAAAAGTAAAGGTGATGTTCTCACCTTTTCTCTTCAAAATTACACAAAAGCAACAAATAAAAAGAGAAATAGAAACACAAACTCCTTTTTGACAAAATCAAAAAGCATATTAAATCTCAAACCATGTACATTATGAAGTACAGTGAAGGTAAAGAAGGATGCAGAAAGATGCCAAGAGAAATTGCCCAGGTTACAGATCACCAACAAAACCAACAATATAGTTCTTTAAAGTAGCATATCCTGAGGAACAAAATCAACAATTCCTAGTTTGGAGCAAATGCAGTTGATGACCAGGGTGGTGCTTCTCGGTTTGACATAAAGGGGAGACAATATTGGAGAACCCAAGGAGTCACATTGAAAAACCATGTTTGTAGGAAGCAGTATGCTGATGAGGCAGGATTGAAAAAAGATTGTGAGTTCTGAGTTGTCCTGTAACTGCTGATCTCACATGACAGGACAGAAGTGAAGACTAAAGGCTATAATTCGAACACATACACAATTTTTTTGAGATGAGAGTTTTTGCTGGCTTGAAGTGCAGACCTAGATCTAGTCCAATATACTCTACTGCAAAAATTTGGTCCAGGAGGTACTCATTTGATTCAAAGATGGGCAAAATTTTAAAAAGGGTTGGAGAGAAGGCCATAATCTGCTTGGGTTTTATACCGAAGGGGAGATCTTTTCTGGAAAGCTACACTAGAAATTGGATGAGACGAAGCTTTACTTGTCACTGTTACCTACCCTTTTGTATTTTTTGAACTCAAAAGAAATTTCATGTAATAGAAAAAGAATAGGGGCTTTGAAAAAATATTTAGATATTTTCAAGGAAATCTGAATACAAATCCTTTCAGATTTTGGACTCTCTTTATTCAGTCTTTCATTTGTTTTGACCACATATAATTTGAGAGCAATTCCTTCTGGTGACGTTCCTTTATCAGGCCTTTCACAGAGGCATTCAACTTATAGAGAAACAACTTTGCCTTTTGTATTTGTATCTCATTGGTTTTGTAATATTTATTCATGTCATATTATAATATAACTGGAATAACAAGTTTAAGAACAAATACAATTAATTCAGTAGGCATAAAGCTCAACTGGTGGGAACAGAAACATGTAAATGATCTAGAAAGTGGCCTACTAACCACAAAGGTTCAGTGTACTATGGGTGTCATATGTTTTAGAGAAAAAAACAGCAATGCTTGTTGATGGATTTGTTAAGTGGATGTTAGAAGAAATTACCTTAAATATGAATATATGTCCTCACTGTATTCCTTTTGCCTTTGAGTTATTCTTTAGGATATATAGTTTTAGATATATTGTTTAAATTTTAATTTTGTTCAAGAACTGTTTATTGAGCTCCTACCTACTGTGCACCCCAAGCATAGAAACAAGTGAAAGTAAGTATTTCATCACTACTTGTTGAAATCAAACAAAGTTAATAGGCTGTTATTGGTGATTTTACTTAGGATATACTGAATAACCTATATTGGTACAGAAGATTTAAATGAAAGAATTTAGTTATATTGACTTGTTTCATGGATATCCTTAGAGCTCTTCAGATACCTAAGGTTGTTTTAAATTGTTATGTTTGTTTTACTTTAGGGTATGTTTGATTAGAAAAAAATATTTTTAACTGTTATTAAATTTATTATTGTTATTTTATCTTGAAGCTGCCAGAAAGAATTATAATGGACTACTATGAGAAGTACAAGCCTAGAATGAATGAGCTGGAGGCTTTTAATATGGTAAATCTCAGAATTAAACATACTAAATTGAATATGTTGCTAGACTTGAGTAGGCTCCTATTAAATTTTTTTATGGGGCCAACCAATCTGTGTTGTTTTTCTCTTAATGTAGAAAAACTGTTTTGGATCATTTCCTATTTTAGAACTATATTAGGTGTCAGTAATGTAATAAAGAGAACACATGGTAGATTTCTCTTAAAGTGTATTATAAATGCATGGAAAGAAGTTTTAGAGTTCTTTGAACACATATTGGTCTCAATGCAGTTATTTCACAAGCATTCCTTTTAATGAATTTCATTCTTAGTACCCCTTTAAAAGCTTTCTATCACATATGTATGATTGCTTTTGGATTCTATCCCAAAGTCACTCAAAGGACATTCTTTTCCTTTTACTATTAAAGAAAAACTTTTGATCTCTGAAGTATTTATTTTCTGAAGATGTACGATGAGTATTGGAGATTTGGCCTTATATGAGTTTCTGTAGATACATTTTCTTAAACAAGTGTTAAGCTAGTATTTTTGTTTGTTTTAAAGTACCACTGTCCTATCTTATACTTTCTTTTAGTTGAAAGTTGTTCTGGCTCCTTGCATAGAGACATTGATTCTTCTGGATCGGCTTTGCTACCTGAAAGAGCAGGTAAATTATGTTAATTTTAAATGCATAACAAATATATTTATTAAACCCAGTAATATGGATCTGCTTATAACTAGGATAACATTCTTTCACATAAAACTAGTAAGATAATTTTTCTCATTGTATTTTCCAATTCTAAATATTCTTTCCATCTCTTTTGAAACAAAAACATATGTACAACAGATGTTTCCAGCAAAGCTACTATAATAAAGTTTACATTCTTTTAATTTTATGGTAATTACTATACAGTAGACGATGCACACAAACCATCATATATGACATATAGTATAGCTAAAATTAATAAAGGCAAGATGTAAAGATACCATTTTTATGCTTCATTTTATAAGAATCACCTTTTAATTCACTTTTGAATTTTTGGACATATGCACTCTGCAGTTTAGAAATTTCCTTCTCATCAGTGATAATTGCTTCTGTTTTTTTCACAGTCTTATTTGTTTTATCTTTGTTGAATGACCAAAAAATATGATTTTTTGTTATCTTTGGGGAAAATGTGTTTTTCAGATTCTACTCTATGATCAAAATAATGTTTTTGAGCTCTTTAAAATTAAGCCCATTTGTGGATTCAGCCTTGTTTCCAGTATAAACTCTTTATTTTAATAATTTTGTTTTATCATATGGAGAGCTTTATTTCTTTTCAGCAAACTACTTGGAACAGATGGATTTTAATAATTGGTATTTTTATGGAGAAAGGCAATTTTTAAATATTTACATAATTATGTACTTTCCTAAGCTACTAACTAATTCAAAATCACTGGAATCTTTTGGTTCTCAACTTGTTAGTTCACAGAATCAGCCTTATTTTACTAGGTACTCATCATTTCCCTTTCAAAACAATTTCCAGTGACCTAAATAAAATAGGTAGGCAAAACAGTATGCACCAAGTTTAACAGATTGGTAACGAAGTGATAGAAATCATATAATTGTTCATTTTGTTAATATTTTAAATAATATTTTACTATTATAAAAGTAATACACACTTATGTTAGAAAATTTAAAATGAAGAATATATAAAAAATTAAAAGTAACGATTATCTCACCTTTCAGCATTAGCTTTTAAATTATTGATATGTTTTTTAGAGCTTCTAATATATGTTTGTTGCATGTATATGTATGAGCATATTATTTCTACTTTAAAATTGGAATAAATTGTAAATGCAGTTTTGCATCTAATTTCTTTCATTTGTTTTATTTAGAATTTTTCCATCTCATTAAATGTACTACAGAAGCTGAATAATGTTTCATCATATAATTTATTTAAGTAATACCCAGTTGTCTCTAGCCACTTCCAGTTTTTCACAATTGCAGCAAGGAGTAGCCTTGTGGTTCACTCTCTATGCATATCTTTATTTCCTCAACATAAATTCCCGAAGGTGAATTTCTAAGTGTTAATTTTATTCAACAAAGAATAATTTTCTTTTATATAGTTTGTTTTTCATGTAGTTTTTATATTCCAGTATGTAGTCTAACATCTCTCATTTTTATCTTCAACAAGTAGTTGCCTATTTAAATCACTTACCAATTTGCAGGATGATATTGCGTGGTCTGCACTCGTGAAGTTGTTTGATCCTGTGAAATCTCCCAGATGTTATGCCATTATTGCACTGAAGAAGCAGCAGTGATTTCAATTGAAGCAAGGTATTAGATGTATCTGTTTGTGGAATCAATTGCTAATTTTGCTTTTCTAAACATTAATGCCATGTTACATAAATATTTGAAAAAATTGCTATATATTTTAAATAGGCAATAAAACAATAGCTAACAACAGAATGCCTTAATCCATTTTCCATTGTCAAAGCATACATTAATTTTAAAAAAATCAAGAACTCATGAAAATATTATAAAAGGATTTGACCTACATTTCTGAGTTAGTACGTCTATAGGACATTGTAATCTGAGCCTTGTTTCCTGTTCAGTATTTGAGACCCTTGCTATTTGCTGCATATCACATTTTGACTTTTTACCAACTTAAAATCAGATGAAAGGTATAGGTATAGATACAGTAAAACTAGCTGGTCCTGAAGATCATTAGCATTTTCTTTCACATTTTGGAAGGATTTTTCATGTTATCAGGAGAGAAAAAGTCACGCTTAAATAAATACCCAGGAAGCAGGCCAGACATAAAAAGTGCTTAATATAAAGCATATTTTATACTGTGTTTTAATCTAAATTACATAAGGAAATATTCTGTGTCCTTAAAGGAATATGTGTCTTATAATTGGGATATTCACTTTAAGGATTCTTGGGGCTATTTATCTTACTAAAATAAAGGATGGGTTGTCACTTTATGAATCATCTGGTACTCTGTAAAAAACCAATCTAGGAGAAGCAGGAGTGAATAAGAAAAGACCCACACTCTGCCCAGTATGGTACAGAGTCCTTTCATTAGCAGAAAACTTGAGGTTTCTAATACACACAGAAGAGATGGACAACTGGGAAAAAGCTTCCTTGATTCTCAGCTAGAGACTGCATAAAATTCTCCCAGAAGAAGAAGTAACTGCTTTCTTAAATTTTAGAGTCTATACACAGATGAGAATAATTTTTTGCTTTGGCTTGTGATACTGAGTGTGTAGCCAGTATATGTGTGAATGATCAGGTGCTTTGTATACCTAGTACAACACTGGGAAAATTAGCCATTTTTTAAGTTTTTTATGCTGAAAACTTTAAACATATCCAGAAGTGGAGAGTAGAGTATAATAAATCCCCATGTACTCATCACAAACTTCAGTAATTATAAACATTTTACCAATCTCGTTTCATCAGGACACACATGAAAGTGCACACAGACACACATTTGCCACCCATACTCACCTTCCCTGGAGAATTTTAAAGTAAATCTCAAGCAATTTGTTATTTCACATAAATACGTAAATATATATTTCTAAGTTAAGGATTTCTTTCCATAATAATCTATTACTTACCCTCATTCACATTTCCGTGATTAGCTCAAAATGTCTTTTATATCAGTTGGTTCAATTCAGAATCAAAACAGGGTTCACACATTTGCATTTGGTTGATGCGTCTCTTTAGGTTGCTTATTTTATTCTATTTTATTTCCTTATATTGTTTGCTATATGAGTATCTAACTCAGCAGCAGAAAACCGTTCCAAGCCTACCTTCTTTCCTTTCATAATTTTAACTTCTATGTAAAATTTTAAACTTTCTTTCTGATGCCCAAGTATTTATATAACATTCATTTCTCCTTATAATAAAGAAAAAAAAAGAACCTTATATAGGTAAAGCTCTACTTATATGGGTAAAGAGAAGTGAATTACAAATGTTTTAATACCAAGGAAAGTATGTAGTAACTTCCTAGTGTTTCAAAACATTGTCAGAAATTGCATTTACCAATTAGAGCTTTCCATTTTGTATTAATCAGAGACAAATGTGAGATTCCAGCATCTAATCAACATGAGATGATCTGTACAGTCACACTGAGATGATAACATTTCAGCAGAAAGCAAAGAAATACAATATTTTGGTAGGACTTTATACACGTGAATCCCTGTTGCACTGTTTGTAGACTCATCTCATAAAAACCGCTCTTTGAGAACTCGTTTACAAGTTGAATGAAAGAGTGGTGCATTAGCAGGAGCACCAATTCTGACAATTACCTTCTGGGTGAGTTAAAGCAAGACTCTTAATATCTCAGAGCCTCATTTGTAAAGTAGGGTTTTATTTAATATTTATTTTATAAACATTTATTGAATGCCTACCATGTGTCAGAGATTATGCTAGGTAGGCACTGGCAGTATGGAGGCAAACAAGACATGTCCCTGTCCTCAGAGTTCAGTGAAGAAGACAATAAAATTACTAATTACAGTAATTAGAACTATAATTACTGAACAGGGCTGAGAGGATCAGGGCATAGGATTCTTTAGAGTATCTTCAAATCAATAGACTTAGGGGGAAGAAGGACTCAGTAATATTAGTACCGTAGTTGAGATTCATGTGACTTAAGTTGTTTTGTGTCCTTGCCTGAGTCACTTAACTATTCGGTGTGCCTCAGTTTTCTCATCTGTAAAAAATAATGTAAGAATAGAATTTACTCATAAGGTTATTAAGAGGATTAACGGACTAAATATATGTTATTCAACTCCCCCAAAATATCTCCAGCCACCCTGTTAATCAAGCAAAACTAAATTTATTAGAATTCTCTTCAGCAATAGAGGACTTCCCCTTGACAGTCTTGACTGTCTCTGAAGGAGGAAGTCAGGAAAGGATATTTATAAGATTTGGAAGTCTGGGCTCAAGGAGCTTAAGGCAGCTTTTTTAAGGTGGAGAACAGACTGGGATTGGGGAAATTTCATGACGTAAGTTTTATGGTTAGTATCTATAGCAAGGTGAGGGTCTTGAACCGAGTCTTGATAAGTAAACTGTTGCTTGATAAGTGAACTCTCTGCCAAGGAAAGCAGATTGTTTGTCTGAGATAAATTAATATATGGGAATTTCCTGAAACAAACAATGAAGTTATTTATTGGTTTACAGTCTTATCTTTCCTGGGGAAAGTTTTCTTGCAAAAAACAAATAAATCATGTTGAAACAGGTGGTCTCAGTTCTTACACCCCATATAGCTCTGTCACATTGATGCAGATGGTTGCGGTTCTCCATGTAAAGTACTTAATTCCTGGCACATAATGCATAACATAAAAGCAATAGTTGTGTTTTTTAAATGTCCTAGAGGGAGAGAAATGGAAACTTATTTATAAGTTATGACATTGATTTTGTAGGGAAAAAAATGTGTTCTAGATTCTAATCAGACAACTTACAAATGGATTTTTAGTGTCCCCATTCAAAATTTGAGGAATTGTCCACATTTAAAAGTGGATTTGATTACTGGATGAAGAACATTACTTTATGCTCAGTAGTATGTTTCACAGCAATTTTGCTTGCTGACATAATCTGTCATTTTAAGATTAATATTCATTTTTAGATTAATTTGTAACAGTGATTGCTCTGTATCTATAGGTATAAATGCTGAGACTTATGCAAAAGACCTCCCACACTACATGTATCTGTTGATTGTTCTTTAATTGGCGTTTCTAGCTACTGTGCATAATAATAATTATTATTATTACCCTCTTTAACATGCATAGTTATTCCAAAGTCTTTGTCATGAGGCATGAGGTTTCTTTTTTTCCTGGATGGCTATGAGCTAAATTGACTGCGTTTTTTTAATACATGTTTGTTTGTTTTTTTTAATTGAGATATAGTTGGTTTACATATTATATAAGTTTCAAGTGTACAACATAGTGATTCACAATTTTTAGAGGTTATACTCCATTTATAGTTTTTATAAAATATTGTCTATATTTCTTGTGCTGTATATCCTTGTAGCTTATCTATTTTATACATAGTAGTTTGTACCTCTTAATCCCCTACCCCTATCCTGCTCCTCCTTCCTTCCCTCTCCCCAGTCACAACCATTAGCTTGTTTTCTATATCTGTGAGTCTGTTTCTTTTTTGTTATTCTAAACAAAATATAAACTAGTGAACAAATATTCACTAGTTTGTTTCATTTTTAGATTCTACATATAAGTGATAACATATAGTATATGTCTTTCTCTGTCTGACTTATTTCACTAAGCATAATACCCACCAAGTCTATCCATTTTGTTGCAAATGGCAAAATGTCATTCTTTTTGACGGTTGAGTAGTATTCCATTCCATATATATGTGTGTGTGTGTATACACATATATGTATATGAATAGTACATATATAAATAAATATATGAAATTTCCATATGCTCTATTTTTTTCCTTCCAGTTTCATTGAGATATAACTGACATACAGTACTGTTTAAGTTTAAGGTATACAGCGTAATGATTTGACTTACATACATCATGAAATGTTTATCACAATAAGTTTAGTGAACATCCATCACCTCATGTAGATACAAAATTAAAGAAAGAAAAAAACACTTTCCTCATGATAAGAACTTTCAAGATTTACTCTCTTAAAAACTTTCATATATAACATATAGCAATGTTAATTATATTTACGTTGTGCACTATGTTCCCTGTTACTTATTTATCTTATAACTGGGAGTTTGTACCTTTTGACTGCCTTCATCCAATTCCCCCTCACCCCATCCCCCTCCTCTTGTAACCACAAACCTGATCTCTTTTTCCATGAGTTTGTTTGTTTTTATTTGTTTTTAAAGTATAATTTACCTACAGTTAACACTATGTTAGTTCCTGTTACACAACATAGTGATTTGATATTTCTGTACATTTCAAGATGATCACCATGATGGCTCCAGTTATTATCTGTCACCATACAAGATAATGCACAGTTATTTTTTTAATTGAAGTATAGTTGATGTACAATGTTGTGTTAATTTCTGCTATACAGCAAAGCGATTCAGTCATATATATATATATATTTCTTTTTTTATCAATATATTCTCTTCCATCATGGTTTATCACATGATATTGAATATAGTTCCCTGTGCTATACAGTAGGACCTTGTTGTTTATCCATTCTATATATAATAGTTTGCATCTGCTAACCCCAAACTCCCAGTTCATCCCTTCCCCACCCCCCCACCCTTGCCAACCACACTGTACATTTCATACCCATGACTCTTTTGTTTTGCAGCTGGAATTTTGTACCTCTTAATCTCCCTCACCTATTTCTCTCCCTCCTTGTCCCTGACCCACTCCCCTCTGGCAACCACCTGTTTGTTGTCTGTATCTATGAGTCTGTTTCTGTCTAGTTATGCTTATTCATTTGTTTTGCTTTTTAGATTCCACATATAAGTGAAATCATTCAGTATTTGTCTTTCTCTGTCTGACTTACTTCACTTAACATAATATCCGCCAAGTCTATCCATGTTGTTGCAAATGGGAAAATTGTGTTATTTTTTTATGGCTGAGTAATATTCCATTGTGTGTGTGTGTCACATCTTTCCATTCATCTCATTCATCTACTGAGGAGCACTTAGGTTGCTTCCACATCTTGCATATCTTGGCTATTGTAAATAATGCTGCAGTGAACACAGGGGTGCATTTATCTTTTCAAATTAGTGTTTTTGTTTTCTTCAGATAAATACCCAAGAGTAGAATTGCTGTATCATATGAAGTTCTATTTTTAGTTTTTTAAGGAATGTCCATCTGTTCTCCATAGTGGCTGTGCCAATTTACATCCCCACCAACAGTGCACGAGGGTTCCCATTCCTCCACACCCTCTCCAGCATTTGTTGTGTTCTTTTTGTTGATAGCCATTTCTGACAGGTGTGAGGTGATATCTCATTATGGTTTTGATTTGCATTTCCTTGCTCATTGGTGATGTTGAGCATCTTTTCATGTGCCTTTTGACCATCTGTATGCCTTCTTTGGAAAAATGTCTATTCAGATCCTCTGCTCGTTTTTGATTGGGTTGTTGGGGGTTTTTTTGATGTTGAGTTGTATGAGTTCTTTGTATATTTTGGATATTAACCCCTTATTAGATGTATCATTTGCATATATCTTCTCCCATTCAGTAGGTAACCTTTTCATTTTGTTGTTAGTTTCCTTTGCTGTGCAAAAGCCTTTCCATTTGATGTAGTCCCATTTGTCTATTTTTGCTTTTTTTTTTTGTTTCCTTTGCCCAAGGAGACATATCCATGAATTATTGCTAAGATCAGTGTCAAAGAGCTTGCTTCCTATGTTTTCTTCTAGAAGTGTTATGGTTTCAGGTTTTACATTTAAGTCTTTAATCCATTTTGAATTTATTTTTGTGCATGGTTTGAGAGAGTAGTCCCCTTTGATTCTTTTGCATATAACTGTCCAGTTTTCCCAACACTGTTTGTTGAAGAGACTGCCTTTTCCTCATTGTATATTCTTGCCTCCTTTGTTGGAGATTAATTACCCATAAAAGTGTGGGTTCATTTCTGGACTGTCTATTCTGTTCCACTGATCTGTGTGTCTGTTTTTGTGCCAGCACCATACTGTTTTGATTACTGTAGTCTTGTAGTATTTGGAATCAGGGAGCATGATACCCCCAGCTTTGTTGTTCTTTCTCGAGACTGTTTTGGCTTTTCAGGGACTTTTGTGTTTTCATACAAATTTTAGAATTATTTGTCCAAGTTCTGTGAAAAATGCCATTGGTATTTTGATAAGGTCCCATATGCTTTAAATTTAAGAATTATACATCTAAATACCTTTCGAGTCAAAGAAGAAAGTGGAAATCAGAAAATATTTTGAATAATAATGAAAATAATTGAATTGAATTATAATTTTTCATTACAGATCATTGTAATTTTCATTACAAATTAGACATCAAAACTTGTAAGATGAGCTAAACCATGATATAAGGAAATATTAGCTGTGAACACGTAATAGCAAAGAAAAAGACCGAAAATCAAAAGATTAGTAGTTAGTGGAAGGAAAACACACAGAGAGATAATTAACACCTCTAAAAGTTGGTTCTTAGATAACTAATGAAATTGACACAACTCTGAAAGAGTAATCATTTAAAAAAAAATAAAACAGTTAAATAACTAAGGAATATAAAAGGGAACATCACTATAGATCCTACAAAAATTAGAACGGTAATAAGAATATTATGAACAGCTTTATACTGATAAATTTGAACATTTGTGTAAAAAGGAAATTTTTCTCAAAGAAATGCAATATGCTAAAATTGCCGAAAGAAGAAAAATAAAACATAAATAATCATATAACTGTTATATTGAATCTGTAATTAATCCTCTATTAATTTCCTACATCTCAATAAAAGTACTTTGTGGATGTTAAATGTAATTCAGTTACCTACTATCTTGTTAGTTCGCAACTATGCGACTATAACACTTAAGGTTGGGGAGAAAGATTTAAAAGCTGTTGATAGTTCCTAATCTTCAGGAGTTCATAATCTAGTCATTGAGACACATATGAGAGGCATATGGAAGAGTTAAGCGTTAGATAATGACATTTGGGAGGAGAAGAAGAAAGTGTCTACATAAACACACAATGCTTTACCATGAACTATGTCCTAGATTGTTGACTTCTGTCCCATTCTTCCCCTTAATTATAGTTTCCTTTGGGTTATTTCTAAATGTGGTCAGTAGAATGGCTTGTTTTCGTGGAGGAGAGGACTGTTTAAGAAATAATCTGTTATGTGCTCTGGTTAACGTGTGACCAAAGGAACTGAAAGTCTCCAAACCTTCCCAGATGATTTGTACTTGGCCAGTGATACTACTGGCTACATGTATGGGAATTTATTAGTTGATGTATTTATCTCAGTGGATTTCCTCATTAAGTTTGCAGATGTTTTTTCAATGAAAGACCTTTTTTTTTTAACTGTACTGTTTTTATCAGAATTTTCCAATGAACAATCCAGAATAAGAGAGTTAACACATTTCAGCACAGAACAGAGTAGCGTGTATTTAAAATTCATGGGAGGAAAAGCCTTTAATTTGTACTCAGACAGTTATGATTGAACATGTTGGATTTTAGAAAAATAGAGGCAGTATGGAAATTCCAACCTGAAATTCAACACGTTGCTTTCCATTTAGTCAACATGGGGTTTGGTGTGCATCAGTTAATCATGTTGAACTAAATGCACATGTATTCAGAGTTAGCTGCCCTCTCAGGAAAGAATCCACTCTTCTAATACTGCCACAACTCTTTTAAGAAAATTAGTTGATGGTGGTTTTCCATCGAGTAAACTATACTCAAATAATGTGTTTCAAGGAAAGATAAAACAATTCCAGATCCATTTGATTATGACAACAGACATCTCTGGTGCTCTGGTGACTTCAGACTATTTCCAATTTTAGTAGACAATATAACTGTGCAGGTAAAGCTCTGTGAATAAAGGCATAAGGGACAGATTTTTTAATCATAAAGAAAAAATGTTAGTGCTCTATTTCCACTTTAATCCAAAAGGAAAGGAACTAAAAATAAAATTGAAGGCAAAGGAGAGGGTTCACTTTTAATGTATAGGATGTTGACCATCTTTTTATGTATGTAAACAATGCCTTTAAAGGCTCCACATTTACATTCATGTCACCAGCTTATACTATGTTTGGGAAGTCATCCCTTCACAGCAGGTTTTACTGTACTGAAGAGTGATATTTAGTAGTTTTGAGGATCGGCATTTACAGTGTAAGAACTGAAAGCTTTTGCAAGGTAAATGATTTTCTTGGATAACTTCTCTAATTAATAGCAAATACTGTCCGTTTCTCTTGAAAATAAACAGATCTGAATTTTTAAAAGTATGCTTCATATTTTAGATCTTTAGCGCAGTTTTTTTTTTGTTTTTTTTTTTTTTGTTTTGCGGTACGCGGGCCTCTCACTGTTGTGGTCTCTCCCATTGCGGAGCACAGGCTCTGGACGCGCAGGCTCAGCGGCCATGGCTCACGGGCCTAGCCGCTCTGCGGCATGTGGGATCTTCCCGGACCGTGGCACGAACCCGTGACCCCTGCATCGGCAGGTGGACTCTCAACCACTGCGCCACCAGGGAAGCCCTCTAGCGCAGTTTTAATATACGCTTTTGTTAATGAGATTCTTGGTAATGTGTTTTCATTCTAATAAATTGGTTGCAGATGCTTAGAGAAGAAAGGATTTCATTAAAATTGCTGCTGTTAATAGCATACCTCCTACCTTTAAGATTAATGAAACAATAGTAAATTCAACCAATATCTCCTTACTGTTCTATTATTATGAAAATTAAAACTTTATATCTCTTGGAGCTTTTTTTAGTTAATAAATAAAGCAGTGTTACAGAGCTTCTGAAGGTCATAGTAGCCTGGTGGAGTTACATCAAATACACATTTAATTTATGTCTTGATTTTTAGATTCTAAACTGTCTACAAGATGCAAATGCATAAGAAGGGTAGGATAGCTGTTTGTCAGGGCCAAAATAGAAATGCCATCTAGGAAACAGAAGACGAAATCTCTCTGACTTTTCCAGAAACAGAGTATATGTGTTTCTGATCAAGTAAGACATATAAAGTCCAACAAAACTTTATTGAACATCTATAAACTGGTGTTTTCACACTTAACCTCAATTCTCAGAACAACAAATTAATTCAATAGTGTGTATTAGGGATATAGATTGTTAGTATCAAAACAGTAATATACACCCAAGGGGCAAGCAGTAATACTTGAGAACAGTTCACCCATTTTTCATTCACTCTAGGGTTTAATTATTATCTTGAAAGCATAATGATTTCAGTGCCCAGTGTCTGCTTACAGACTTCCTTTTTGTTCTTTCCTTTTGTCTAACCCTGTGATCTCCAGACTTTGGTGGGCCAAAGAATTAAGGTGTATAGTACTATATTCAAAACTAAACAAATAACCATGTAAATGTATTTTCTATAAAAATGTGTTACAGGAAACACATTTAAGAGATCTTTCAGCTCACTGTCATAGGCTTAAGAAAAAAGGATTCAATGATAAGAATCCCATTGACATTCCAAATAATGTGTTTTGTTTTTACTACTTTGGATAATAGATTCATACTTGGCTTTTATTGTCTTGTAAGTATATGCTAAGTTAAAATCAGAACTTTGCAATTTAAAGTTAAAAGTGGCAGCCCGAGGCCACTTTTGAAAGAATTGAACACCAATGATAGTGGTTAGTTTGTTTTGTTTTGTTTTTATATCTTTATTGGAGTATAATTGCTTTACAATGTTGTGTTAGTTTCTGCTGTACAACAAAGTGAATCAGCTATATGTATACATATATCCCCATATCCCCTCCCTCTTGCGTCTCCCTCCCACCCTCCCTATCCCACCCCTCTAGGTGGTCACAAAGCACCGAGCTGATCTCCCTGTGCTATGTAGCAGCTTCCCACTAGCTATCCATTTTACATTTGGTAGTGTATACATGTCAATGCTACTCTCTCACTTCGTCCCAGCTTCCCCTTCCCCACCCCGTGTCCTCGGGTCCATTCTCTATGCCTGTGTATGTATTCCTGCCCTGACGCTAGGTTCATCAGTACCGTTTTTTTAGATTCCATATATGTGTGTTAGCATCTGGTATTTGTTTTTCTCTTTCTGATTTACTTTACTCTGTATGACAGACTCTAGGTCCATCCACCTCATTACAAATAACTCAATTTCGTTCCTTTTTATGACTGAGTAATATTCCATTGTATATATATGCCATTGTATATATATATGCCAGATAGTGCTTAGTTTTAACTTACTTGGGAAGATCAGTGAAAACCAAGAAGCTTCCTGCCCATGATATTAATTTTAATTTTAAAATAAATCTTGGGACTTCCCTGGTGGCGCAGTGGTTAAGAATCCACCTGCCAATGCAGGGGACTCAGGTTCGAGCCCTGGTCCGGGAAGATCCCACATGCTGTGGAGCAACTAAGCCCGTGCGCCACGACTACTGAGCCTGCGCTCTAGAGCCCGCGAGCCACAACTACTGAAGCCCATGTGCCTAGAGCCCGTGCTCTGCAACAAAGAGAAGCCACCGCAATGAGAAGCCCGCACACTGCAACAAAGAGTAGCCCCCGCTCGCTGCAACTAGACAAAGCCCACGCGCAGCAATGAAGACCCAACACAGCCAAAATAAATAAATAAATAAAATAAAAAATAAATAAAAATTTAAAATAAATCTTAAGATAATTACTAAAAATAAACCTAAAGATAATTGCCAATTATTAAATACCAACTACTTTGACATTTTATATATCATATATACAAGGGCCACCCCAGAAGAATCAGAGAGGGGGTTTTATAAAGAGGCCTGTAAATGAAATTTGAAAATTCCAAAGAAAATTTTAAAAACAGCGAACTAAATAGATGACCACACAGCATAATGTTAGGACAATAACATTCCAAAAAGCTGGTGGGCATATAGCAATGCTTAAAACTTCAACATATGAGTTATAGAGTATATTTCTTAGTTACCAGTACTGATCTTTCTGGACACCAGAGTGATAAGCTAAAATTGTAAGAAATTATTCCAGTATGTAATAACACTTCTTTTTACATTGAAGTCCACGCCAGTGGCATGCTTCCTTGTCCAAAGATTAGCTTCCAGTCGTAGAAATAATATGGGAAGCAAAGATTAAGCAGGAGATTCCCTGCATCACCTTTTCTTCCTCAAGTAAGCTGAGCTTAGAGTTGTATTACGCAAAATTGCACTCTGCAGACCAACAGCATCAGCATCACCTGAGAACTTGTTAAAAATGCAGAATCTCAGTCCCTACCCCAAACCTACTCAGTCAGAATAGGTATTTTAAGAGACCCCCAAGTGCTTAACATTTGAGAAGACAGCCTCTTTAAGGCTCCTCTGAGAGAGTTTTATGCCCAAGAACACAGAAGACCCTGCCAGGCCCCTTAGTATCTGCTGCATTCCCAGGTTAGGGAGCATGCAAATCCCAAGGGTGCTCACTCACAGCCCTGCCCTAAATGGACCACATCTTGCCTCATGCTCGAGAGGTCTGTACCTAAGAATATTAGACCTCCCTCTCTTCAGTCACTGCCGAAGAATAAATACAAAGGAGACCAGAATTTCACAAATTCCTTCTGCCTTCAGCTGACATTTTTTAACAGGCATTACTGCAACAGGACTTGTTAATAAATTTGGGGATTGAATTGTGGGGTTTTTTGCAGCCATTTCTCACAACTGACTAAGGCTATGTCTTTTTAATATAATGTAAAAGATTTAGTTTGTAAGTAAAATTTAAGAATGTGAAAATGTTCTGTATTATCTGTATATTTACCATAAAACTCTAACATATATATGAATTAGGAACAACTCTTCAAAAGGCCTTCATATCTTTTGGTAGATGCTCCACATTTTATTCCGTGCTTTTTCTGTTTATCTCTGATTATGGTATCTTTCACCCATGCGATCTTTTCATATTAATAAAGATAGCAGACCAGTTGGCATTGGAATTTTCATAGAATTTATTTTAAAAATCAAGATACAGTGAATCTATTGAGGCAAACAAATCGGGTTCCTGGGCTAAACCTCAAATTGAGTTAACATACAAGCTGTCATTTTTACAAATCCATGAAAAATAAATGAGGAATTTGGCTCTCGAATAGTATGATCATGCTATTTAAAATTCTTTACTTTCTCTCTTTTGGTTTAAAAAAAAAAATGAAGAAAGTATAGTTAAATTACTCACATTCCCACCACCAAGTAGTTATTTTCAGTCGGTCCAAATGCATTTATTGTTTATATCTGCCTTAACAATCAACATACCATTTATATTCTGCCTCTTTTACTTAATATTATGTAAGAAACATTTCCCCATAATTCTATACTGCCTTCATCGTGATCATTTTTAATGACTTAAGAGTCCATCCTAATGACATATACTCTATTTACCCATTATTTTATTGTTGGACCTTCCAGCCTCTTGCTATTGTGCCTAAGACTGTTGTGAATACATTTGAGCATATGACATTCTCTTCTTCAATCATTTACACTGTACGACTACATTCCCATAAGGATAATTGCTAGTTAAAGGTTGATAATACTATTAAGTGTATCATACACATTAACTATTTAGGAACTCTGCTTTTTTCAATCCAGGGCCAAATTTGGATTTAGTTCTTTTCATAAAAGCTGCCAGCTTGGGAAATCATTGATGGTTAAACATAGAATCCACAGACAGCTTCAATAACAATGAACTGCAAACCCTGAATAGGCTCCTGCCTAGATATTTGTACATAAAATATAAGGAAACATAGGCAAGCAATCTACTAATGACTAGACAGAAATCAGTTCAGATAACTGAGGTCTACATAAGTGTGCCAATAAATTAAATTCAAAGATACCCTCCAAAACTGCACAAATGACCATTCACCAAATATAAGAATAAATACAGGGCTTCCCTGGTGGCGCAGTGGTTGAGAGTCCGCCTGCCGATGCAGGGGACACAGGTTCGTGCCCCGGTCCGGGAAGATCCCACATGCGCGGAGCGGCTGGGCCCGTGAGCCATGGTCGCTGAGCCTGTGCGTCCGGAGCCTGTGCTTCACAATGGGAGAGGCCACAACAGTGAGAGGCCCGTGTACCGCAAAAAAAAAAAAAAAAAAAGAAAAGAATAAATACAAAGAACTTTTCTATGTGCCCCATTTGATTATTAAAAAAATAATAATAACCTACAATTTAATCTTTCTTGTAACCTCTGTTTTTGTCTTCCCCAAAGAATCCACCTCCAGTCTAGTAAATGCTAAAAGCACATAGTTTAACTGAAATTATGAGCAGCCACAGAAGGCCAATTTAAACAGATGTCATAATCAAAACAAATTTTACCCCACTTCCATGTATTAGTTAATAGATGTCAAAATGGCCAGCTTGACAGGAAGAGAAGAAGGAGCCACTTCAGTTACAGATTTCATGAAACCCCCCAAGTAGTTCCTCTTATATGCAGTCCAAAGGTGTCGCATAAGCCCCTTTCTGGCACGTAGGGATACATCATCAATTTCTTTGACAGTTTTGGAAGTCTACTATTCAAATTGCTCTTTCACCATTGCAGCCTCCGTGGAAGCTTCCAGTATGTTAACATAATTCCAGATTCACTGTTCTCAAGTGTGTTGGCATCTGAGAGCTCTCTGAAGGAGTCTCCTTGAGTAGCCAGATCTGTTTTTAAAATTTTAGAGGTTACTCCAACTTTATATTTCTCTTATATACCTACGTACCATTATACAGAGTGTCCTTGGCAACTACTCAAATTTTAAAAGGTTTTTTAAACTCCAAATGACATGATGGATTATGATAATAATGCCAACTAAATATTTATTGAGTGCCTATTCTATGCTAGGTGCTGTTCTAAGCACTTTGTATTTATTAACTTACTTTATAATCTTTATAGCAATCCTAAGAGGAAGGGACTGTATTATTTCTGCTGCTTTACTGAAGGGAAAATTGAAATACAGAAAGGTCCAGCAACTTGCTCCGAGTTGGAGGAGGCATGGGAATGGTAAAGTCAAGATCCACATTCAGGCATCTGGCTTCAGAGTCTAACTGCTTAGCCACTACAGATGCTGTCTTACTTCTTGATTATTTGAGGGTCTTCTGTGTTGGTCTTAATGATTTGGTTTCCTCTTGAGACAGTCAAGATATTGGTGGATGCATAATCCTATAAACTTCAAGTAATTGATGATTTCTTGGTTGTCCTGCCCCTAAAGGACAGGTCTCATAATCTACCAGTCAGATGGAACTGTTTTTGCAAATGGCAGGAAAAATATTTGTTTTTTTCTGAGACACCTAAAAAGAGTTTCATTATTAAAATGAAGGGAAATATGTGTACAACTAAAATCATAGGTAAAGTGTTCTTGAATTTTCTGCTCCAAATAGTAATAGATATTTGCTTTATTTTTTTATATTGGAAAATTAAAGCTGAGAGTTAAAATCACTTTTTCCAAAATCATCTAACTAAAACTGGGAGGTACTAAAACTCAAAGTAAATGACAATTATAGACATTATTCAGAGAAGGCCACTCAGTGACATGTCTGGAACAAGACAGACAAGCCCATTCTCAACATCTCTCTTCTGGCTAACATGTAATTCCAACTTCATAGCAGTGACTACTCTTAACCCACTTTAATCCTCCTGCCTTCTATGTTAAAAAAAGAATAAGTAAGACCAGTTATTGAATTTCCCTAGCTTTTTGACAACCTCCAATTCAAAACTGGACCTCATGTTTTTAAATCCTTCCTACAACCATGCATTACAAGCCCAAATCCTATAAGAAGTTCCTAAAAACTCTCTCTTACTGAGACAACCCCCCATTCTCCTGCAGTGCATGCCCCCCGGCTGTGGTCAGCAAAATAAATCTAGTTCAGACTACAGTTTTGTTCTTAGTGCCCTTTGGTTGATGGGCTATAAAAGTTTCTAGATTGTTTCTCTAGGTGGAAGGTGGTGCTAAAGCACACTGAAGAGCAATATTGGGGAGAAAACTAAAAATTCCATTTCAGATATGTTGAGTGCAGGATACTTTTGAGAAATTCAAGGAATATTAAAGAAACACGGGTCTAAAAGGGTCTGTAGAACAAAGGGAAAGCATGGATACAAATGTAGAAGTTATCAACGTATAGATGGAAATTGAAGCTAGAACATGGATGAGATCACTCAGTGCAAAAAGCATAAGGAGAAAAGAATGGAGAAACTAAAACTCCAATATGAAGTTTCTGTAGAGAAGCGTGAACAACAAACGCGGCTGCGAAAGCACATCCAGAGATAAAGCAGAAGGACCAGGAGCAGATCATCATGTGAATCAAGGAAGAAGATATCTCAAGGCCTATGGAGTAACCAATGGTTGGAAGCATTTGAAAGATCCAGTAAGAAGAGAACGGGGAAATTCCCACTGAAGTCCATCATCGACATTTTTTGTGAAAGATTTTTCAGAATTTTGATGGAAGCAGAAGCCAGAATAAATGGCCGTGGGATAAGTATGAGGTAAGCTAAGTGAAGGAAGAAAGAAGGGTCTTCCAGGAGGAGGGACAGAGTGATAGTGCTGTAAATAGTGGTTAAAAGAATGGGTTCTAGAGAGAGACTGAGTTCAAATCCCAGTTGTGTCCCTCACTAGCTGTGTGACCTTAGTTAGGTTAGTTAACTTATTTGTGCTTCAGTTTTTCCATCTGTCAACCGGGGGAAAAACAGTAACCACGTGCAGTTATGAGCAGAAAGAGATCAAGTAATAGAGATCCTTGTATATAGTAACGTCTCAATAAGGACAAGCAACAATTATTGCAAAAACATGAGAGAGCATGACTCCATTAGGGGCTTGAAAGTTGTTTAATGTGAATGGTGAGTATGGAGATAAGACCAGACAGCTTGACAGGGTCCTAGGCCTGGAAGCCGTGAATGACATGCCAAAGAGATACATTGCCTCTCAAGGCATAAAAGGTTCATTGAGGGAGTTTAGGAAGAGAGTGATGTGATTATAGTTCTAGTTTAGAAAAATCGCTCTGACTATATAGCCTACAGGATGGATTGGAGTAGAATCAAGCTGAAGGCTAGGGCAGCAGTTAGGACCCCATTTCAAAAACCTAAATGAAAAGAGATAATGCCTTGATTAGGGCAGCGGAAGTAGAAATGGAAAAGAAAAAAGTTAAATCAAGGAGGTAAAATTATCATGACTTGGTTACTGATCCTATATTGTAGGTGAGACAGAATGAAGTCTGGGATACTCACCCTTCACCTCCCCTCAAGTTTCTAGCCTGGGTGACTAGCTAAGTAGCACAGCCATTTACTGAGGAAGAAAGTCTAAGAAGGAACAAAGGTCTAAGGGTTTGCTTATTGTTCAATTTTGGATATGCTGTGTCTGATAATACCCACATGTTGAAGATATCTAATATGCAACCTGGAATCCATAGGAAACTTTGAGCTGAAGATCTATTAATGGTTGTTTAAATCATGACCATTCAAGGGGTTACTGAGGAAGAATATCTAGAAAGAGAAGAGTATTAAAAAAATGTCATTCAGAGAGATTAGGAAAATAACATTAGTTGACAACAGACAAATGCTAAATCTTCTTGGGAATTTCTTAGAAGACAAATGATGGCAACTGCTATAGCCAGCTAACATCCAGCTTCTTTTATTCAACAGTGGAGAATTTACGATGAGACGGGGAGTGGGGACCAGGGGGAAGGCTAACCCCTCTCTCCTCCACTCAGCCTCCCAGCCTCTCCTCACGGTCCATGTGATGTGAGAAAATAAGCATCCGGCACTGGAGAGATTGGCAAGTGGTTCCTTGAGAGTTAACCAAGCTTCAGGGTCGTAGGTGTTTGGTGAATAAGGTGATAGTATAGGGTCGTTGGTTTTCTCTAAATAAGGATTTCCAGAAGCCCTCGGTGGAAAGGACCACAACAATGGGGGAATGAGTGAGAAGGGGGAAGAACACAGTAGGTTACATGTAAGAGCATGAGCGGACAAGATGATGGGTGGTGCATGTGTTTTGTCCACTCAGGAAGGATGGCCAGGTGAAGGCATGTAGTCCAAGCTTTTGGTATTTCAAACAGAGGCCATGAGAGGCTTCCGATGGTCACTTTCTGTCTCTGTGCGTGATAATTACCTCATCCCAGGCAGTAGATGTTGCACACCAGCCCAAGTCAAACCCTTTGCCTTAACTTGTTGCCTGGTGAGCTCTGCTCACGTTTCACAACCCATCTGAAATATCACCTTCTCAGGAAAAACCAGGACTCTCATTGAGCACATAATGGATATTGGCAGGATATTAAGCAGTTAGTGGGAAAATGATCACACTGAAACAATAATAATAATAACATTGAGCCTTGAGTTGGGAAGCCTATGTTCTCTTCCTGGTTTTGCCACCAAGTATGTGACCCTGGGCAAGTCACTTCACCTCTTCAGGTCTCAGTTCCTTTATTTACATAATGAGAGAGTTTATATAATGAGAGTCAATGAGAGAATTTACATAATGAGAGTCAATAAGTTCTATGATATTTTATAAGTAGCCCATGACACCATGGCCATCGCTAGGTTGAGGGGCAGAATGCAGACTGAGTGGGCTGCCCAGAATGCTGGTAGGGCTGACAGAAACCCCTGCTAATAGATCAGCATTACAGATCATTCCAAAGAAAGCTATACCATAAAGCAAGCCTACTAGCAGCCTGGCTTTCCTTGGTGTGCTGCCCTCAACAGCAGAACCTGCTCAGTCTTAAAGGACCAGGACAGTTACCCTACTTTGGATTCTCTATGGGATCTTTTTAGGTTATCTAAGAATCTGCAGGATCATTCAATTATCAGTTAACTCTTAGGGAGGAGAGAAGTGAAGGAGTGAAGGGAGTGAAGGGGGGAAGACTTTGCGGAGTGGACTTCAGTGCCCTTTGCCAACCTCTTACCTTTCCTACAATTTACCCACATCACTTCTCCTTCCCTCCCTCCCACGGTCTTATTCAAAGGGATCCCTTCTCCTTTTTCTAAGGCTAGTTCTGTTGTTTGTGTTCATAGGTCCAAACCTACTGCTCTAGTACAGAACAAGGGCAAATAACTAAATAATAATCATATGTTTGAGAAGGAAAGGACAACCACCACTAGACTCTGTCCTGTATCAACATCACCGCCCTTCCTTTATATTATAAAGTTTGAGGTAAAGATCCTGATTAAGGGGAAGCCACAGCTCTATGTCTCCAGTTCCTTCCCTCATTCACTGCCAACTCACAGCAACCAGATCCCTCCCCCAATCCCAGCAACTGGCAACCACATCACCAGATCCACAGGATCCTTTCTTGACTATACTACCGTGTCTGCCATTGTTGGGGAACCCCTTCCGTAAACTTTCTAAAACTACAGATGTCATTCAGCCTAAGTAACCACATTTTTTTTCTCTTTGCCCATATCTCCTGTCAAAGGGGTGAACACAGACAGCCATGTTTTATACCCAAGACTCTCAGGACCGCAGGTGATGGGAGCATGAGTACACACCTGGTCAAGGCGACCTAGATCCTTGATGTGACCTGAAGAAAGGTTAGACCTATCAGATTCTCCCTTTCTCAGGAGTTTGAAATAGACAAAAGTATGGGGTGGAAGTTGAAAAGTCATGGTATATAAAGAGATTCTAGGGGCAGTGTTTGACCATGTGAAGCCAAAGTTATGAGGGTCAGAAACTGAATGAGCAGAGAAAGAGGTCATTAGAGAGAAGAGATAAAACCAATACACAGAAACAGGAAGGCCATAAGATTCAGGGAGATGGAGAGAACGTCTGACCCCCAAGAGTTGCTTCCCAGAAGCCAAAAGAGCCACTGCTCCTAGACTGTTCTCCTTCCACTATCTGTTCTCTCTCTGCCTTCTTTGAAGCCTTTTCTCTATTTGTGCTTTAAACTCTTAGTCTTTTCCATTGAAGGCTCTGTCCTTGGGCCTTTTTCATTCTACACACTTTCCGTGGGACATGGTCCCGGCTTCCAAAAGGACCTGTATCTGATGATGCTCAGATCTGAATTTCTAGGCTATCTCTCTAGGCTACCTCTCTCTCCTGAGCTCTAGACCTGTTTATTCATCTGCCTGATGGACACTGCCACTCCCATGGGCATTCCACCAGCACTTCAAAATCAACATGTCTAAAATTAAACTTCCGGTCAAACCTACTCTTCCTCTAATACTCCTTTTCAGTGAAGTAAACTTTCAGCTGAAAACTATAACCACCCTAGTGGTTATAGTTTATATATATATATATATATATATATAGTTTATAGGTTATAACCACTAAACCCTCCTTCCAATCCATTGGAACATTAAGTCATGTTCATTCAACCTCCTACCTTTCTCCTCACTACCTCTCCTCTCCAGTCCCACTGCTACTAAGTTCAGAGCCTCATAACTGCCCTTTGGTTTCCTTGGCATGAGTCTCCTACCCCTGCTTATAACTCTTCTATGGCTTTCCAGTTTTCTGACAGGAAAATCCAAACTCTTAAACAGGGCGTCCAAATCTTCCATGATGCTTCCCTTGCCTAGTTCATTCGTATAGTCTTTCTCTGCACTCCATCTAACCCCAGTTTCAAATGATCCAGACTTGCTGCAACTCCCACGGCATCTCAAGTGTTGCCTCCATCTGGACTTTGCTCTCACCGATCCTTCTTCCAGGAAGGCTAGCATCCCTTTCTCTTCCTGCCAACACTTTCCTGTGTTCTCCTTCAGTATTTATGAGCCTGCCCCCACATTTAAATACTCTTCTTTTATTATGCCCCAGTGGTACTCTGCACAGATGACTGTGACATTTATCGCGCTTAATTTTAAAATGTTTGTATTCCTCTCTTTGACCTAGAAGGGCAGGAAATCTATCATTTTTACTGTTTGCCCTGTGCCTAGCAGTGAAAGCGTTCAGAGCATGCTGGCGAGGAAAGGAAGGAAATGAATACACTGATCCTCCAGGGGGAAGGAAACTAGCCTATCCTCTGAGAGAATCGAATAATGCCCAGTAAGTGAAGCCATGAAATTTTATGGTCATAATTTAAAATGTCCTTCAAAAAGAAAAGAAACAACAAAAAAAAACCCTCTCCTACAGAGAGCAAGAAAGAGCACCTTCCTCTTCCTCAGAAAGTATAATATCACTTCAGCATCTGGAAGCAGGAACCCCTCAAAGATAGGCAGCCTGTTTCCCATAAGGATAACTGAGCAAGATGAAGGAATTTCCTCAAGTAAACAGAAACCCTCAAAAATATAAAGATTTTTCATCTACACCCCTATCTTACCAAGATGCGTGGGTGGAATTTGCTCGATTTAGACCCTGGTAAACAAAGTGAAAAATGGAGCCCATCACAAAGGAATGGTCCCAGTGCCCCAGCAGACACAGGCAGGAAAGGCTCTGTCCCAGCTGCCAACAGTGCTGGAGAGTCAGTTGGTCCCTCACTAGCTGAGCAGCCCCTGCTGCTGGCCAGCTGAAGAAAGGCTTGAGGGAATGTCTCTTCATAATTAATCCAGGTGGGAGAAGACCTCTACCCCTCTAGACTGGGTCCCGTGGGCTGAAGTGTTGAAGGAGAAACTGGGATGGTGAGTCTGTCCACAGGTGTCCCTCCCATTTGTACCATGGTATCTAAGCATGCTCTCAGGTACCACTCACTAGTCCAGGAGGGAAGGAACCGACTGAAGCCAAGGATGCACACTGAGAGAGCTCTTGGGTGGAAGAGGCGCTGAGGAAGGCACAAGAAGTGGGGAGGGGCCCTTCCGGAAGGGCTGCGTCAGCCAAGGGCTTTGCACCTAGTAACTTATGTGGGGGGAAGAGGGAGCCTGAGAGAAAGAACTTTCGCCTGCCGGGATAAAATAGTAAATGCAAGCTGAATATTCTCATCAAGAGTGGGAAGCCGCTTGACTTCTGCATGCTGAGAAGGATTGTCTTCCGGACACATCCGGGGGAGTTGGAAGGCAGGCCATGCATATTTCCCCCGTTGGCCATTCCTCTGCCCCAAGGCTGCAGGCAGAGGTAAGTTTCATGCTTGCACAGGTTTCCTCTGTGTGAGTCTCTTCCCATTCTGGTTAATGCTTTCTTGTTCTCTAGGTTTCCTCATATGTGTCAATTCCTGTGAGAAGCAGTGGCTGATATTCTGCCCACACTTCCACCGCCACCCAGGCGAGGAGTAAGAACATCATCTAGGTGGCTGCCATGTGGAGAGCACATGAACAGTACGTTACCAGGCCTACTTCCTTATCTGCCTGCAATTCTGGGCCGAAATGACTCAAAGGCAGGTACCGTGAGAAACACCACTGAATCTCCAGATTCTGACATGGAGCATTGTTCAGTCTCACATGTTTAATTAAGGTTTATTGAACCTTTATAATACAAAATATGTTATATATCATAATTGTATATGGTATAAGATGAAATAACCCAAAGCTTGTAATATTGCAGTGTTCTAAACTGAAGCATAAAAGACGCTCTGAATGGACCTCTCAGGCTGGACGACAGCCTAAGCAGTAAGTCTATGAAATGGGAATACAGAGGGCAGAGCTAAACCATTTCTGTGCCAGAGACCCCTTGGGCCCCTTCTCAAGCAATGTTTTTTAACATATAGTAAAATACATCATTTGACAAAGGAAGCAAATCATATAGAGATAGTTAACAACAGAGCTTTTAAAAATGATAAGTTAGTAATATGTGTGTTTATTACTCATTAAATAACAAGATCAAGTAGCAGTTCTAAAAACTACTATGGGGACTTCCCCGGTTGTCCAGTGGTTAAGAATCTGCCTTCCAATGCAGGGGACGTGGGTTCGATCCCTGGTCAGGGAACTAAGATTCCACGTGCCACAGGGCAACTAAGCCCACATGCCACAACTAGAGAGCCTACGTGCCGTAACTACAGAGCCCACGTGCTGTAACTACAGAGCCCACATGCTCTGGAGCCCACTCAGTCACCACAACTAGAGAGAAGCCCGCACGCCAGAATGAAGAGCCTGCGTGCTGTAATGAATGATCCCATGTGCCGCAACTAAGACCCAACACAGCCAAAAACAAACAAATAAATAAATATTTTAAAATAAATAATAAAAACTACTATGATTTTGAAGTAACAATAGATGTGAGCAATATTTGAAGATATCGGCCATAGCTGTAATGTGACATGAAAATATCTGCACCTTCTATTGGCAAGAGCTTCAGGTACTGCCAGTCATACTGAGGTTTTTTGTCCACGTTTATAATAGAAGGAAACACTGACTTTCAATCAGAGGTTAGTGAAAATAAAGAAATAGGTTGTCTCCAAGATCCACGATCATGGATGCCCTGAATTCTATCTGTGGATTCCCTGGGTTCAGTATACCCTCTACCTGTAGAACACAGGAAAACAGACCACCTAAAATAACAACTATGAATAGCAATTCTTCCATATTTAGAGGAATGATATCTCCCCAAATCAGTGTAAGCCTCCACCTACACTATATGATAAACAACTATTTCAGGAGTACTTAGGTTTATGAAGGATATCAGTATTCCTTTATATATTTAAAATGTAAAATTTTGTAAGGCTTACTATAAAATTATAGTAATCAAGAGTGTGATATTTGTTTAAAGACAGTTAAATAGGTGAATGGAACAAACTAATGAGTTAAGAAATAGGCCCACATATACATAGGTGGTTGATTTTCAACAGAGGTGTCAAAGCTATTCAAGGGGGAAAACACTCATTTCAACAAGTGGTGCTAACAAATAATTAGGTATCAAAATGAAAAAAAAAAATCTCAACCCTTACCACGTATCACATACAAAAGGTTACTTGAAATGGATTTTAGATCTAAATGTAAGAGAAAACTAAAAACCTAGAATAGAATGTAGGAGAAAATACTTTAGTTAAGGAACGGTTCCTTAGGACACAAAAAAACAAACCATAAGCAAAAAATCTGACAAATTGGTCTTCATCAAATTTAAAATGTCTGCTCTTGAAAAGACACTTAAGAAAATGAAAAGCAGGATACAGATTGGTAAGAAATATTTGCAAAGCACGTTCCTGATAAAGAGCTTATCGGCAGAGTATGTAAATATTAAAACAAAAACTCAGCAAAAAGAGAGGGAAAAGATTTGCACAAATATTTCACCAAAGAAGATTTGCAAACAGCAATGAACACATGTAAAACTATTCAACATGATTAATCAACAGGAAAAGATGAATTAAAAGGAGATAATCACTACACACCCATTAGAATGGCTAAAATTAAAAGGATTGATAATACTAACTGTTGGAGACAATGTAGAACAACCCGAGCTTTAAAGATTGCTGATGGAGATGCAAATGATACGGTTATTTTGGAGAACAAATTTTCGGAGAACAGATTTTTATAAAGTTAAACATACCATATGACCCAACAATTCCATAGATGTTTTCCTAGGAGAAATGAAAACAGAGGTCCATACAGCAAATGTTAATTGTTGCTTTATCCATAGTAGTCAAAAATCCATCAACAGCAGAATAGATAAAAATATTGTGGTACATTCATACAATGGAATACTTCTCAGCAACAGCTAGCAGTGAACTGCTGGTACCAGCAACAACATGGATGAATTTCAAAAGCATTACAGTAAGTGGCTAAGCAAAATAAGTTAGACACCTGCTGTACATGCTGTATTTATATGTCATTTGTACAACATTCTAGAAAAGTCAAAACTGTAGAAACAGAAAACAGATCAGTCACTGGTTGCCACTGGGCTGTGGGTGAAGGGAAGAATTGCCTACAAAGGGGCATAAGGGAACTTTCTGGGGTGATGAAAATATCCCATATGTTAATTTGGGTGGTGAACACACAACTTGCGTGTGTGTCAAAATTTATTGAACTGCACTTTAAAAGGGTGAATATTATTGTATGTGACTTGTATCTCAATAAAACCCGACTTTTAAAAAATTCTAAAGTTTTATCAAAGAGAAATGATAAATGATATTTTGTTACTAGAGCTAAATTGTCATGTTAAAGAATCCAAAATCAGGATTTTCCACCCAAAATGAAAGGCACTTGTCCATACTCTAAATACAGAGAGGAACAGATGTATTGGCTCAGTATCTTATTGGTTTTGTATGCCATTTGGAAATTGGATTGTTTTGACAAATTACTTGCTAGCCAGGAAAAGCATTAAGGGATTATTTGTCCACTGTGATTTCAGATTTTCCCTAATGATAAAATCATTTGAAATAAGAGGGCAGCCAAAGTAGTTTTACTCAGGGAGATATTATTTCATACATAGACATGTCAGAAACAGCATAAGCAAGAAAAGGAGATTACTCCAATTTTTATTTTAACTTCAAGTGTTATAAATAACAGCAGCAAACAATTTCAATGCTAAATAGCACAAAATTCAGATTTCCTTTTAAGAGCTTCTCAACTTAAAGACTTGAAATCATTTATTAATGTGGGTGTTGTAAACTTCACGTTGCAATTTGAATCTTTACTTCTCAATCCATTTTTTTAATAAGTTTATTTATTTTACTTTTGGCTGTGTTGGGTCTTCATTGCTGCGGGCAGGCTTTCTCTAGTTGCAGCAGGCGGGGGCTACTCTTCATTGCAGTGCACGTGCTTCTCATTGCGGTGGCTTCTCTGGTTGTGGAGCACAGGCTCTAGGTACATGGACTTCAGTGGTTGCAGCACATGGGCTCAGTAGTTGTGGCTAACGAGCTCTGGAGCACAGGCTCAGTAGTTGTGGCGCATGGTCTTAGTTGCTCTGCGGCATGTGGGATCTTCCCAGACCAGGGATCGAACCTGTGTCCGCTGCATTGGCAGGCAGATTCTTAACCATTGTGCCACTAGGGAAGCCCTCAATCCACCTTAATACCTACTTTAATGCTATTTGAGGATACCATCAGATTATATATCGTTGATTTTACTTGTTTATGGGCTCTAATGTCTTCCTACTGTTCTACAGAACGTTTTACTTTAATACAATTCTATGTATTTCAAGAATTTCTTTGCAGATAAGTGGTGTGTCCTTCAAGAAAGCAAAGAAAAACTTGAAAATCTTCATTAAAGCAATATTCTTCATTTATTTGTTCATAGAACATTAACATTATCTTCCTTATCTAGAAGAGCTTTTTTCTCAACTACAGTTCATAGGATGAAGACCCACCACTTATTTTAAATGAGCTTCTGTGTAACTATCAAATTAAATGAATTAATATTTACCTTTGTGCTTTTTAAAAGTATTGTCATAACATTGGTTGTTTTAATGCACTAGCGGTAGATAGTTTAGTTTATCTTTATATTCTATGGGTTTTTTTTGCCAGAAAGACTAACTAAACTGCTAGATTAGTGCATATTTTTATATTTTTCTGCAGATATACTTGATCTCTGAGTAATTATTTGCTGTATTCACATGAGGTTTATTCTTTTGTATCTCTAAGTCTGCTGCCATCTAACACACTAGCTGCTAGCCACGTGGGATTATTTAAATCAGTTAAAATGAAATGAAATAAAATTAAAAATTCAGTTCCGTGCTCACACCAGACAAATTTCATGTGCTCACCAGCCACATGTGGTCCGTGGCTATCCTATGGAGCATTCCCATCATCACAACAGTTCTAGTGAACGGCGCTGGTCCAGATCAGGGTCAGAAAACTTTCTTCTCATAGGGCCGGATAGTAAATATTGTAGAGTTTATGAGCCAACAGGCAAAACTGAGGTTACTGTTTAGGCACTTATATAACCATTTGAAAAGTAGATTTATTTTAAAATGGAAAAAACCTTCTTAACTTGCAGGCGGTGAAAAGCAGGCAGTGGGCTGGAGTTGAGCCATAGTTTGCCCAGCACTGGTGCCAGTCATTCAGTCCTTTATCCATTAAGAACATCTTTTTTGAACAGATCTATGTTTTAAGTGCTGGACTAAATATTAAGTTTAGCATAGTGAACAAGAAACATAGTCTCAGCTCTCAAGGAGTCCAGAACGTAACAGGAAAGGCGCTACAACAAAAATTACACAATTAATTAGTCAATTATTATAATTTAACAAGTAAAATGAAGGAGCTAAACAGGATTTTATGAAAGCAAGTAACAGGGGAACCTAAACTGGTGTAAAAGATTGAGTTGATTCTAAAAATTATCTGCAGCTAACATTATAGTTTTAATGTATAGCAACTATTTAGACTTTGCAGCTGACCCATGTGAAGAAAGCACTGTAAAAATTAATAAATCTAGATAATATTTCTAAGTGGGCTGATGTTCAAATATATTAATTCTTACATACCATCTGTTTTATATGTGAATGATAGAAATTATATTTGCTAATATCACATTTACTGATGTTTGGTATTTTATTTTCCTCTACTAGCATCTTTTATTAGAATAAAAGTGTATAAATTAAATGCTTCCTTGTAACTAGAAAAACTTGCCATGGACTAACTCCCCAAATGGCCCCAATTTTCTATTAATTCTTTATATCAAAATTCAAATTGAACCCGTTGTTAAAGAAAACAATGTGATGCATATAAACCTAGTCTACTTTGACAGATATTTTTTTAGAACATATGACTTCTTTTCATTTATGAGAACTCAGTATACATAATCAGCACAACAAAACAAAATAAAAATATCCACTATACTGTCTTCCCGTATAATGGCAGTGTTTCTCAAGATTATATTTGATTTTCTGAGGTCTTTATGGCACTTTGCAGCTCTTTTAAATGTGGCCTTTTTTATGGTGGTGTCAAGAGCTTGCTGTAAATCTAAATATTTAATCACTGAGCACGTGAGAGAGAGTTGAGTGAGCAGAAGCCATTCTAAATTGAGCACACACCTTGAATGACAAATAGGCCAAACTGAAATTGTTTATAGATTAAATCATGTGCCTTATATCTGCTTTGTTTCAATAAATAAACCCCAAACTTAAATGCAGCTGATTATACATCAAGATGAGGACAAAGGGGATAAAATATTTCCTAAAACTCCATTTTCATGACATGGAGTTTAATTCTTCAATTTCACTGAAATTAACAGATCCTGCTGACTCAGTTTTAAGCTGTTCTTTTATGATGACAAATGATGTACAGCAAGAAACTAGAATTTGACCTTCCCTTCGCAGCTTCTTAGAACAGTGCATATTAGAATAATGCCAAGAACAGTGGGGTTTAAAAACAAATTTAAAAATCGTGACTGAATCCATCAAGAAAAGATTCCATATGTGACTCACTAGCTGCAGCGCTGCTTTTCTCTCACCTTTGCACAGTTTCAGCGCAGAGCTGCTCTGTTATTCTGTAACGCACTTCATGCAAAAATTAAGGATTCTGGCTCTCTCAAGGCAAATGTCCTCAACTCATGTTTACTGAGTAAGAAGAAGAGTCATATCTATTTAACTCAGAGTGTTGAAGGCCTAGCACAGAAATCAGGTCTTAATGTCATCGGGGATGGAGTCAAATTGACAACTGGCACACATTTTCCTCGTGAACCATGGAACTTCTAGGCACCCAATGGTAAATCTGTAGATGAGCTCACCCTGTGCTTCCATCTGAGGTTCCTTCAGTCTCCAGGAAGGAGCTTCGCTCTGGTTCACTACACAGCACCATCACTGCTGAACCCGGTGCCCTTCTGCTGGTTCCCGTTTGCTTGAACTTTTGACACCGGAATTGGTGCTGGTGCAGAGGTGGATGGGCATCATAATCGGCTGCTGGAGTCATAGGAGGTGATGAAGTAGGAGGAATCGGCCGTCTCAAATCTGCTCCACCCTTCATTTCTGTATAGAATCTGTGTCAGCTGGATCCCGATGTCCCAATCCTGATTCTTGAGATCTCAACCATGTCAAAACGTCTTTGGGCACAACTCAGGTTCTCTACTTGCATTTCAAATGTTCCACTGTTATCATCTATCTCTGAGACCCTCCATGTTTCCCTTTGATTCCTCTAGCCCCAGAAGAAAGCTGAAAGATTTGCTAGGATCTCTTTCCCCCAGTAGAAGCTCTCTGGCTCAGCCAAGATCAATGCTCAGACCTTAAAGAAAATGATGGCCAACAGCTGCCAGCTTATTTCAGGAAGTGATTGTCCTCTTTCTGGAATTTTTGTTTATGCCATTTCCTTACTTTCTGATGTCTTTTAAAATATGTGCTTTTTTTTTGTAGTTTATTTGCCCTTTTTTTGGTGGTTGCAGTAAAAGTGTTGGTTTGCTGTGACCTACTACATCCTGCCCAAAAGCAGACCTATTCAAGTTACTTTTAAGATGCTGGTATATGTCTACTCGACCTCATTAACACCTCTGTTCTGTACAGCAAAGGGGAAACCTGTGACAAGGTAGCTTCTTTGGTGAGGGGTTAGAAATGAGTATAAAAGTATGCTTTAGGGCTTCCCTGGTGGCGCAGTGGTTGAGGGTCCGCCTGCCGATGCAGGGGACGCGGGTTCGTGCCCCGGTCCGGGAGGATCCCACGTGCCGCGGACCGGCTGGTCCCGGAGCCATGGCCGTTGAGCCTGCGCGTCCGGAGCCTGTGCTCCGCAACGGGAGAGGCCACAGTAGTGAGAGGCCCGCGTACCACAAAAAATATATATATATGCTTTATAGAGTCTGGAAACAAACTCTAATCCTTTTCATTGGTATATATTTTAAAAGATACAACGAAGAGACATAAAACTTCAAAAAAATCAAAAACACACAAAAGAGCCAAAGTTGGGCGTTGTCCAATTACAGTGACCTATCTTTTTTAACACAGGAATTCCTAATGTCTATTTAAATATAATTAATATATTGTATTAATATATTTTATTATATATATTTTTATTAATAGAATGTTTAGGAACTCACTTCCCACACTCATTTCTGTCCTTTCACACTTGGAGTAGCAGACTGTCAACTGAGGAAAAGATGGAAGTATGTTACCTGTGTTCACACATTCCCACCTGTCCCCTGACATATACATACACCACCCACACGTGCGTACACAGATGGCACTAATGGCAAGTAAATTTTATCAGCCTACCCCTATTCTGTTGTTTGCTTAAAGGGCACAGATTAATACTCTTACCAGTTGTTCTGTGGGTTTTTTTTTCAAGTAAGCTTTTTATTTTGGAATAATTTGAGGTTTACAGAAAAGTTGCAAAAATGAAGTTCCCGTATACCTCTCACCCAGTTTCCTCTAATGTTAATATCTTACATTCAGACCATGCATTTGTCAAAACCAAGAAGCCAACATTGGCACATTAGTATTAACTCCAGACTTTATTCAGATTTCAATAGTTTTCCACTAATATCTTTTTGTTTCATGATCTAATCCAAGATACCATATTGTGTTAAGTGTTTTGTGATTGTTTTTTCAATTGATGTTTTGTAAAGTTTCGCATTTTCTTAATTCAGTGTCCTGTTTGTGCTTCTATATAATCCTTTAGTTTTCATTTGGGAATTGTTTTGAGTGCCAAAGTGTCATGTTTTTCATACTCCAAACTCCTAGGTAGGCCTCTGAAGACAATTTGTCCTTTATTTATGACACTATATATTAAAGTAACTGAAAATATTCAAAATAATGCTTACTTTGTGCAGAGTCCATGAACTCCAACTGGAACACATAAACGTCAAATTTGAGCAATAAATTTTGATTGATTTTGAAATTCCATTTAAGGCACTATTTTTCTGTGTAGAATCTCATGGAAAATATTTTAAAATATTGTTTTATAAAAAATTGTTTCCTATGGGATCTGAAAGTTCTTTAGATAGATTTTTCATAGAATGTCTAAACGATTTAAATACCATTTCAGATTGTCAGAGTGACGGATGTTTTTAAATTATTTTATTAACAGTGATTTATCACTCAAGTTTACAGTACTCTGAACATCATTTTTTTTGCTTCAACTGAACAACTGGCATTTTTCTGTTTTGTTCTTTTCCTTGTTGTGTACTCTACTCTGGAGCACTTTCAAATTTCAAAAAAGAGCTTTTATTTGGGGGCCATCAGTGAATGGGCATGAGCCATTGTATTCAATGAAATAAGCATTGTGTGATTGAAGAATAACTAAGGGGATGGATCATGGTTCCATTAAAAGTACCAAGATACTCCTGGAAAAGCTATGAAAATATGCTCTTCCATTAAGGAAAAGCACTTATCAATGCTGCCAGTCCTGGTAAAGATTGTCTACTAACATAAAGCAGACATTTCTTGTAACATACATAAGGAGGGCATTAGGCTTGATCACAGCATAAGTATCTGACAGGTAGGACTCGGACATCTGAAGGTAACTTTGTAGCTCTCATCAACTACAGCTGACTGCAAAACTTGGCACCAGTTCAAGGGGGCAGCCATGCTCTGATTAAAGGTCTGGGCCTACAGATCCGTTTGGAAAGGTTTCGCATTAAGATGATTTAGCCTAAAGAGAAAATTACTAAAACATGGGTCCCACACTGGTGACTTGAAATCTTATTTTGTTTGGCCCAGACAGTGTGTTTTCTTTGTTTGTTTTTAATATTTGAATTAATTGCTGAACTCTGAAATGTTGGGAGGTCACACTACCAAAATCTGGATTGCCCTCATTTCTACATGTCAGTAAGAATCTAGAGGTGACGAGCAGGCCCTTTCTCGATGGGGCACTTCCTCTCCAGCCACACACAGTCCTCACCACACGTGATTGTTTCCTAGCCCTTCAACTGCCAGTTACCGTCACTCCTCACACAGCTGTTTTCCTGTGATGAAAAGGCTCTGTTTCCACGGTGCTCTTCAAAGTAAGAAAAACAGCTGTGTTTAAGAAGACAGTGTTCCTCATTCAGCGATGCTCCCAACCGGCCCTGAGGATATTTGACCTTGTGACCCTGGGTAAAAAGGTGAGGTCATGTTCACCAGAAAGTAACATCCCACTACCCTGACTTTCAAACTGGAATTGAGATATGAGTCCAAACATGGTGATTTTTACCTTTAAATGACTTTTACCTTATCGCCTGCAGTAATGGCGTAGTGGTTTTATGCCCAGACACTGCAGCTAGACTACCTCGGTTCAAATTCCCACTCTGCTACTTATAATAACATACGCTTAGGCCAGTAACTTAACCTTTCCATTCCTCAGTTTCCTCAACTATAGAAGGAGGAAAAAGATAGCACCTACATCACAGAGCTGTTGCAAGGATTCCATGAGCCAGTGTGTGGGAGCACTGGAACCAGAGCCCGGTTCGTGTAATGTGGCATTAGGATTAGCTGGTGCAGTTGTACTCACTTTCTGACTGTGCTAACGTGTAATTTATTATACGTGGCTCACATTGCCTCCTAAGTTATAACTCATCCTGGTGTCTGATCTCCACCCACGCTCTGCACCTCCAGGGGTCTGTGCCAGCTCTAGGGTTTGGCGGTGCATTTGTATTTGGAAGGAGGTAAATAAGACAGTGAATAAAATACATTCAGAAATGATAGGGACCTTAGAGACCATCTAGTCCAAGGGCTGGCAGACTTTTCCTATAGAGGGCCAGATTGTAAATATTTTGGCTTTGTGGCCAGATGGTTTCTGTGGCAACTACTCAACTCTGCTGTTGTAGCCCAAAAACCGCCATAGATACAGAATGTATGGGTGTGGCTGTGTTCCAATAACTTTATTTATGGACACTGAAATTTGAATTGCATTTACTTTTCACATATCATGAAATATTCTTCTTCTTTTGATTGTTTTTCAACCATTTAAAAATGTAAAAACCATTCTTAGCTCACAGGCCATAAAAAACAGGTGGAAGGCTGAATTTGGCTGACCCCCAATCTAGTCCCAAACTTACAAACTCCAATGCTTTCACCTGGGAATTCCACCTGGGAATTTTTGGTTGCAATGTGAAGCTACCGGGCCCCCACTCCAAACCCACTAAATAAAAATCTCCAGGTGGTGGGCAGTGGAATCTTTACTGTGAACATGCGTGTGATCCCCACCAGTGTGCCTCTAGGAACCATACTTTGAGAAACTACCCACGGCCTTCCAATATGGAGACTTCATGGCCCTCTTCATAGATCTAGAAATGATTTACAGAGGTTGAATACAACACGCACCACATTGCAAAAGTGAATGGGATCACTTGTGACCTAAATTATTTAAATGTATTCCTTACATTCTTCTATTTTTTTTTTTTTTCAGAGTCTCCTGTTCACAGAGGTCATTATTTCCTTTTACTGTGTTGGAAGGATGTGGTATCATCTTGAAATTACCCTAAAATCACTGCACATTAGAGAAATCTCATTTTGTGTTTTTTGTCAATGTAAGAACATGTGCATGTTTATTGACATCCTTTGTGGTGACAAAAGAAAAAATCTGAAAAAAATTTAAATGGTCTAGTGAATAAAATCTGGTGATGCTTACTTGAAATTTTATGCCACTATGTAAAGAATGTGTTTGAGCTCACATCCCTGGAGGAGGGATGTTAATCACATATTAAAAAAAAAAAAAAAAAGCAAGAGACAGTAATGTGTACGATATGATTCCACTTTCATTAAAAAAGGAAATACACTGAAGACACTGGTTACCTCAGACAGATAAGAATAGAGGGGGAAATGGAGGATGAAGGACACAACTTTTTCTTTAAACATATCTTTATCGTTTGACTTTTTGTAGGAATAATTTTAAAATAGAAAAAATTTTAAGTGAAAATTGGAAACAAAATTTTGAATAACCTTGATAGCCTGTTTGTTTGGGACAGGAAGCCATTTCCCTGATGAGAAAGAGAGGTCTGCTTCTGAGAGTCACCAACTCGGACAAAGTGGAAAATTTTAATTTAAAATGTGAATCTGGCTGCAAAATCACACAGTTATCATCTTCTTTTCCCAACTTAAGTCAGCAGTTCAAGAGATCCTTTGATGTGGAATTCCATGATATAAATCTCATCTACAGTCAGGTAGAACCCTGACTTCGAACAAACCCCTGCTTTGATTAAACAAGAAAGAGGCAACCCATTCTGCTTTTCTGGTCTTTACTTTTAATAGAGTATAATTTTAATGAGAAGTCTGTGGTTTGTTCCATTACAGAAAGTTTCTTAGAAAAGTAATGTATCTAAATAATTGCTAATTACACAGCTCCTGTTAGACTTCCACTTTGCCCTGGTATTTTTTCAGCAACAGATTTCTTAAGAATTGTGGAAAGCACTGTTATCAAATGCTAGTCTAAATTATTCCATCTCATTTGGACACAACTGTCATTTCCATATAATTATATTTGAGCATTAGATAACTAATGCTTTCTGAAGTCGAGAGAAAAATAGATGAATCTAATAAATCTATAAAGGAATTCCAAATTAAATATACTCAAGTTCAAAGTGAAAATTTCAAGACAAAAAGGGGAACTTCTTTTTTTAATTGCAACTTATCCATTTGTTCACATGCCATTTATTAAGTGTTCACTATGTCAGGACCTGTGCTAGTAAATTTATATGTGCTATCACTCAAAGGGAACAGCTCAGAAGAGTTAAGTAACATGCAGTCACACGCTAATAAATGCACAAGCAGTGATTTAACACAGGTATGTATGTACGGACCTGATATTTAACAAACATCATGGTAGCACGGTGCTGGGCACTGTTCTAGGTAGTTTATGAATATTAATGTATCAAATCCTCATAATAATTCCCGAGGTAGGGACTTTTTGTCCATACCACTTATAGGTGAGTTCACACACCCAGAGGGGGGCTAAGTGAATGACGGAGCTGGAGCTCAAACCCAGCCCAGACTCCAGCGGCCATGCTCTAAACCTCCCCACTAGATGGCCTCGTCTGTCCTACAGGCTTTGTTGCCCACTGCACTGGTCTGCTTAGGAAGGCAGACAGACTCATAAGGACAGAAATGGAATGAGTTGAGCGCTGAAGTCAACAGCAGTGGCTCTGTAGCATTTGGAACTCTGTCATATGAAGTGACTGAAAACCCAACCCAATGCCTTCAGAACAAAAGGAGGAGAGGGAATGTATTGTGTCATGCTTTGGACTGAATTTTATCCCCCCAAAGCTCCTAATGCAGAGGCCCTAACACCCAATGTGACTGTATTTGGAGATAGGGCTTATAATTATAAAAAGAGGTAATTAAGGTTAAATGAGATCATAAAGGTAGGGCTCTGGTATGATAGGATTAGTGTCCTTAAAATAAGAGACACCAGAGACCTTTCTCTTTCCCTCCCTCTTCTCCCCCTTCCCCTACCCCCTTCTCCTCCTCCTTCTTCTTTCCCTCTCTCTCTCTCTCCCTCTCACTCTCTCTCTCTCTCACACACACACATGCAGACACCAGCATAGAGGCTGCCTGTAAACCAAGAGCAGAGGCCTTCAGGTGAAACCTACTTTGCTGGCACCTTGATCTTGGATTTCCCAGCCTCCATAACCATAAGAAATAAACTTCTATTGTTTAAGTCACCTAGTATATGGTATTTTGTTATGGCAGCCTGAGCAGACTAAGACACATTATGGCTCTGAAAAGTCCTAGGGCTAATCTAGTTCAGATACAGATGGATTCAGGGGCTCAAATACTAATATAATACTCTAGCTTTTTCTCTCTTGCTCTCTCACTGTCTCTTGCTGTCCCTCTGTCCCTTTCGCCCACTCTTGTTCTTCTTTCCTCTGAATTGATTTCATTCTTAGCTCAGCATCCTCTACATGCCCCCACCCCTCAAGCTGACTGAGCAATTCTAGGTCACTAGCTGATCCAATGATTCTGACGCATGATCCTAATGAAATCCCAGGGGGAAGAATGCTTCTCTTCACCCACAGTTCTAAACAGAAGGGTTGCAATCAAGCCTTACAGGGTTTGCTTGGGTCAGATACCTATCCCTGCACCAATCACTGGATTGGCTAAGCCTGAGTTACATATCTCCCCGCCGGAGCAGGCAGCCTGGGGTCAGCCCCTTTTGAACTATTGGCTGTGCGTGGAGGAGCGCGTCTCCCCAGGAGGAAATCAGGATGGCGGCACCAGGAGAGAGAAGGGACGCCAGGCCAGCAATGACAGTAAGTCCACCACAGTGTTTGTTATTAACCTTCTACTAGCTCACTAATTGTCAACAGAGTCTGTGCAGTGAAATGACTTGGGTTTTGTAAAAACTAGATGCCAGAGGCTTACCCTCAGCAATTCAGATTAGATGCTTTGGTCAGAAGCTTTTGAGGATGTATGGACCAGAGGCTCTGGTCTGGGATACTCTTCTTTTTTGTTTGGTAACTTAATGCTGAGATTCAGTCTTTTCAGATACAACTTATTGGAAACTAACAAGAATGTTATGATTCAACATGTATTTGGTCTTTGTCCCTGTTTCTGGCACAAAGCTTCTAAAACTCTTGAATTTCCTAAGTAATAAGGGTGATAAAGGTGTCTTAATATACCTAACAAACCCCTCTCAACCACACCTGAGTTTATGTCAATTAGGTAACTTTTGTAAGCACTTAAGGATGGTGCTGGTTGCCAGGGGAACCAACCCAGTGATTAAAGGGTTGGAGATTTCAATCCCACCCCACCTCTGGGGAGGAGAGAGGGACTGGAGGTTGAATCAATCACCAGTGGTCAGTGATTTAATCAATCACACATATGTAATAAAGCCTTCATAAAAACCGTAAAGGACAGCGTTTGGAGAGCTTCCAGGTTGGTGAACACGTGGAGGCTGGGAGACAGTGGCCCACTCGCCATTTCTCCATATCTTGCCCTACACTCTTTTCTACCTGGCTGATCCCGAGTTATACCTTTTAATTATAAACCAGTAATCTAGCGAGTATTTCTGAGTTCTGTGAGATGCTCACTGGAACCTCCAATCCATAGCTGGTTGGTCAGAAGCACAGGTAACAACCTGGGCTTGTAACTGGCATCTGATGTGGGAGAAGGGGGCTTGTGGGACTGAGCCCTTAATCTGTAGGAGCTCAAGCTGTTCTCTAGGGAGGGTCAGAATTGAGTTGAAGTGTAGGCCATGCAGATGGTGTCAGAGAATTGCTTGTTGGTGGTGTGGAAACCCCCCACGCACACGTTAGAATTGGTGACCAGAATTTTTAGAGATACTCCCAATTCAACCACTTTTTAATGTTTGTGTAAAATTCGCCTATTAAAATGCAGCTGTGTACCAAAAATGACATTCCCTTTCCTAAAAACTAGCAAGTAAAGGAAATAAAATTGTCCTTTGAGAAACAAATTATAAGATATACAATCAGTGGATTCGAGTATAAATCTGCAAAGCAAACTAAAGGAGCCAGAACGGAGCTTAAGTCCAGCAGGATAACAAGCATGCAATGCATTCTTATTATTTTACTTTTGTGACTTACCATTTATGCGTGGTGCTGAAAATATTTACTTCCAACAGGAAAAGAATTACAGTGTGTTTTTCATCCACATGCAACTTTCTCCTCACTGCTAAATTTGCTAACTTTTAACGGCCATTGATACCATATCCCTTTATTTCTGGGTTTTGTTTCGTTGCCTGTGTGAGAAATAAGCATGGAAACAAAATCAAAATGAAACAGAGCAGAGTACAAAAGAAGAGAAGAAAGAATACAGAGTGTGGGAAGGCTGGGAAACCCCATTCTGCTGAATTTCCTAGCTGAAGAAGCAGCCTGGACATTCATAGAAAAAAAAAAACTGGATCTCATCTGGGATAGCAGTTGTTCAGTTTGTGGGAGTGTCCAAATATGTATGAATACGCGTATTAACAGAGGAGTGAACTCTTACTCTGAAACTGCTGGGGAAAGAAATGGAAAGGAGCGTTTAATTAGAAGTAGGAAAAGAGTTGCGATACCCTCTTAGCCGTAAGCAACAGAAAATAATTCTGGCCTTACATTTAAACAGAAATGGAGTTTTTTTTAATGAATAAAGTTTAGCTCATAGAAGCACCATAAAGCCAAATAACCAGGCTTAGAATGTGGGCAGAAACAAGGTCAGACCAAGGCCGAAATCATGGTACAGGCCAGTGCGACGAGATCGCCGCTGCTGCCTTCATGGGAATCTGGACCGTGCAGCTGGCTCGTCCAGCCCTGCACACTGGGTGTCATTGTCACATGCATTCCATGGCCTGTTTTACACAGTCAGTGTAAACTGTGACTTCACGAACAGCAACTCCCTCATGTAAAGAAAGTTAATTGTAACCAAATTGTATTTAACATCTTAAAAATGTGCAATTTATCAACATCTAATAAAATGAACATACTTATATTTTATCACCCAATAATTCCACTTTGGAGTATATGCCCTGGTGAAATGCACTGAGTGTGCACAAGTGTCTACACACTCAAGGATGTTCATTGGAAAATAACCGTCCTCTTCAATTTTTTTTTTAAATCAGTGCCTTAAATGCAGATTAGAAGAATGCTTATCAAATGGCCAAAGCTGGGATAGAGAAAAAATAATTTCTAAAAATCAGTCTGAATCATAAGAGAGATTCCAAATATTTTCAGAAGCCTGGAACAGTAGGGTAAAACTGACAAAATGGAGTATAACAAAGTACATTTTTTTTTTGCTTCACTTTTTAATAACCAGCTGTATGAGTACAGAATAAAGAGGACCTGACTTTGGGGGCTATTTCCTAAGAAAATGACTTGAGACGTCTGAGTTGACCACAAACCTAGTATGCACATTATATGATGGCTACAGTAGCTCTGCTCTCAGGTTAGATCCAGCCTTGTGTTCAGTTCAGGAGGAGGGAAATTGACAAACCGGAAAAACTGCAGAGGAGGGAGATCAAGATGAGAAGTGTGATACATTATATGGAAAAGAATAGAAGGAAACAGTAATCTTTAGGCTGAAAATAAAGAATAAGGGAAGATGTAACTGTTTTCTAACATTATGTGGAAGAGAGAAAAAAACCTGAAAACCACAGAATTTCATGATCTGTGTTCCTCCAGGGGATAAAACGTAAACAAATGGATAGAAATTACATGAACATGGATTTTGTTTTGATATAAGGATAGACTTTGTAGCATCTGTAGGTTTCTAATAGTTTAATGAGGTAGTGAGTTCCTTACTACTGGAAGTAATGATGGCTCTCTTTTTATTGGGTCAGAGATTTTAAATATTTAAACTTTACTTGTTAATATTCTTTTGCATTCAAATTTTTTACTTTTCAGATAAGAAAATAGGCTTTCAGAGTAAAGAAAAAACACTAATAGCTTGGTGAATATTCTATATTCAAGATTCTTTATCTAACTGATCTTAATCAGAAGCCATCAGATTTAATTACAAAATAACCTGGTTTCTGTCTCTCTCTCCTTTTAGTCCTCAGTGGGACTGCTCCTTTCCCTATTTGGATGGCATCCTGGGCCGGCCTGTGACTTTGCAAGTTCTATTTAGTTAATAGTCCTACACTTACCTCAAGTCATAAACACAACCTAATTTATGATTTAAAACATGTTATTAAGTGTCCATTGACAGATGAATGGATAAAGAAGATGTGGCACATATATACAATGGAATATTACTCAGCCGTAAAAAGGAGCGAAATTGAGTTATTTGTAGTGAGGTGGATGGACCTAGAGACTCATACAGAGTGAAGTAAGTCAGAATGAGAAAAACAAATACCATATGCTAACACATATATATGGAATCTAAAAAAAAATGGTTCTGAAGAACGTAGGGGCAGGACAGGAATAAAGACACAGATGCAGAGAATGGACTTGAGGACACGGGGAGGGGGAACGGTAAGCTGGGACGAAGTGAGAGAGTGGCATGGACATATATACACTACCAAACGTAAAATAGAGAGCTAGTGGGAAGCAGCCGCATAGCACAGGGAGATCAGCTCGGTGCTTTGAGACCACCTAGAGGGGTGGGATAGGGAGGATGGGAGGGAGACACAAGAGGGAGGAGATATGGGGATATATGTATATGTACAGCTGATTCACTTTGCTATACAGCAGCAGCTAACACAAAAATGTAAAGCAATTATACTCCAATCCCTGGGGACTCCCTCCCAGATTCCCTCTGCTGAAACCCTCTTACCATGGGCTGGGCCTCAGCTTTGACTGAGCCTCTCCATCCTGCTTTAGACATGTGCCTGCCGTCTCCTTTCCCCGCGGACCGTGTACTCGGGTGGAATCCCTTTAAAAACAACCGCAGGCTGACCTCACAGCCATAGTTTCTACAACTAGTCCCCATGATCCGTACACCTTAACTTGGTACTGGGCAGGTGCAGTTACTGCCCAGAGGCAACTCTCTGCTCTGTTGTCATCAGCTGCTCTCACTCTCTCAGGCACGCTGTGGGCTACAGTCCCTGCAGCCCAGGAACACCTACCGTACTCTCTGAGTGGTTCCAGGGAAGCCCCTCTCACCAGGCTTGCCTTGGGGAGGCTGCACAACCACACCCCTCCCCGCGGGGGGAGGTAAGAATGCAGCTCTCACCCAGGAAAATCTCCTGATAGACCCTCTCCAAATCCCAGCCCTTTTGTTGTTTTCATATCGCTGCTCTCAGTGAAGGACCCAGGTAAAGGACTCATAACGTCAGTGGACTCGAGTACTTTCTTTCCAATGGACTCGAGAATTTTGCATTTTGAAGATCTATTATATCTGGTAGCTACCATACCTTGGTGCCCTGGTCAAATTTTTAAATTAAACATCCCTATTATACTCATTTATTCCCCTCGACAACCCCATTTGATAAGCCTCAATATCCACATTTTACGGAGAGGAAAAACTGAGGCACAGAGAGATTAAATAATTTGTCGAGACCATGATCATACAGCTTGTAAATCGTGAGACTGGATACTATAAATGCAGAATCTGTTATCCACATGTGCACCATACTGTGTTGGGTTAGCTGGTTGTGTTGTGTAGAAGAATCAAGCTACATGTATCATTTTCCTTGTGGGAGCAAAGGGAGGAGGATTGTTGCTGCTGCACTGCTGGAACCAAACATCAATTTCTAATTAACGTAGTTCAGTCAGTGGCTGCTCAAAATCTCTCCTTGGAGGAGCAATACATCCTGACGCATGCAGCCAGAGAGCAGCTGCATATGTATGTTATTCAGCCAATTTAGCTGTTGGATTTATATGACAAAGGATCACAATAAACAGTTACTGAGCACTTACTAAGTGGCACTCACCCGGATTCTTTCATCCTTTCCTCATAACACAAAGGTAGTATGTTTCCCATTTTACGGATGAAGAAAGAGAGACCGGAGGAAAGGCACTGGGAGAAAACACCAAAGACAGAAGCCAGACTTCTCGTTCCTGTTCCATCTCTCGCTAGTGCTCAGAGTTTGCTGATCCAATTCCATGACTTCTTAGGGCCATATTTCTCCTCATCTATCAAATGGGAAGAATAACGTACATCCTATTTGCTTTGTAGGATCCTTGTGGTGTCAAATGGGACAATGGGTGGGGAAGAACTTTCAAAACCATAAAGTACTGTCCACATTCAGGGAATCATTATGACTACGTGATTCCCAGCCCGTGAAGGCAGCTGCTGCAGGTAAAACTGCAAAGTCTGCCTTTGCCAAGGGTCGCAGGACAAGGACCGCAGTGCTGTTGTCCAACATGCATGGCAGACGAGAGATTGTGTCCTGAAAGTCATTTAAACAGAAGGAAAGGTAACATAATTAAAACAAAGCAAACCCCTCAGAAATAGTGTTGTAGGGCTGAGACAGGGCCCGGCAGAGAAACCTTTGGGATACTTGCATTGCTCTTGAGAACTATTACAGAGCTTGAAAATGAGAGCCAGGTGGAGGAAAAGGGAGTAAGGCCACAAAAGATGAGCGGAGAGAGAAAAGAAACACAAGCTCACAAGTTTGGGGACAGTGAGAATAACAATACCGAAAAGTGTTTTTAAATCCACTCAAAAATGACCAGCGATTCTAAGATATGACTGGATGTTTGCAGAACACAACAGCTGCTGCATTCCACAGTCTAGAAGGGAAATAATGGAAACTTTCTTTTCTCTTTTCCAACAAGACATAACAGAGGCAGAGCTGATGTAATTAATGAAAAAAAGATGGCTATTTGAAACAGTGAAGGCGCTGAACAACAGAATGGAATGGAAATGAGGCCCACATTTAGGGACAATTCATTATTTATCTGCTGTTCTTTTTTATGTTCACCACGTTCTGCTAATATTCCTCTCTCCAGGGAGACTACCAAACCAGGTTGGTTAGCGATACAAGCATGAGCAGTTAGACGCTATGATATAAACTGCGGGTAGATGGAGTTATTCCTTGAATATCAATTAGCAGAGTCCATCCAACTTGAAGACTCTTACAATTGTATACTTCAACTTAATGGATCTGTTTTCAAATTCCCTTTAATGGCCCTTCTGTGTCCATAATATCTACTTTTCCAGACATCCTTAGTAGAAACCATTATGGACAATGTATGTAGAATCCCCTAAGGAGAGCATATGGAGGAGAGACTGTGGATTGCCAAATTTAGCAGCTCTGGAGAGAGTGTTTTTGAATTAAACTTGAGTCTATGGGGATTACAGTTCATTTATGACTGGCAAAACATATCTTCCGCATTCTGAAAGATAAATCCCACTGATGTACATGTGGATTTCACAAGTGTTTCTCAAAAACCAGAAGACAAAAAAAAATAATCTTCCCACAAAATGTAAAAGTTCTATAATAGTTTGGAATTATGATAAGTCACATGTTATTTTAGCCATATTTTTACTGTCAAATAGGGGATTTTGTAAGTGCTATACGAACTCTGACCTGAGGAAACTTGGTTCAGAAGTTGCATGCCTGAGATGTTAGGGTAAAATGACCGTTTTGAAAAACTTAAAGGACTGACAAGGCAGTGACAACAGTCTTTGGTGTTTTAAAGATATGTAAAAAAATTTCAAAAGTTTGGGGAGGGGGGAACCAGAGTATTGTCAACTTTTTCTTTTGCCAAATAAGATCAGTTTTAATTTTATTTTTACTTATTTTATTCCATTATTATCTTTTTCATAAAAAAGATAATTGGTAGCACAAACAAAAAGTTTAAAGTGCAGTTCTTTAAATTTAACGTACTTAGCTTCATGAAAAATCATCTTGGTTTATCGTAGCGTTCTGATTTCATGGTGGACCAGGGGAAATACAGTAGCAAACCAGAGATGGTCTGAGGAGCCACAGCTGAAAACCACTAGCCTGATTCACTTCATTAGCACAAGCTAGTTCTCTATCCTAAGCAACCATTAAAATCTAATTCAAAAACTTCCAACATCCAGCAAACTCCTGTAATTTAGGGCAAAGTGATTAAATCTTCTAGTGAATGTTACATTTATTGGAGAATGGTGTTTTATTCTGTACCCATTCAATAAATTTCTGGAAAAACAATTTCTTTTTTTAATTTCCATTTTCAAGGACCTGATATAGCTAGGATTTTACCCATCTTCTAATAGTTAAAACTATTATCTTATCTTGAAATGCTAGTAAACTTCTCACTTACATGCACAAAATACTCTTAATTCTAGCTTTCCTCTTTTCATCCTGAATAATAAAGCTTTTTTAATACTCTTTTTTATAGGTTAAATCAAACCATGAACTCCATGAAACTACTAAGATTGCTTGTTTTTTGGCATTGTCTTGTGTTTGTGTTAGATGTCTAATATTAAATGTTCCTATGAGTGAAGAATTAAGAAGCCTTATTATTCAGAGTTTTTTTTTTTTTTTTGGCTGCGTTAGGTCTTTGTTGTTGCACGCAGGCTTTCTCTAGTTGCGGCAAGCGAGGGCTACTCTTCCTCGTGGTGCATGGGCTTCTCGTGGTGGTTTCTCTTGTTGCAGAGCACGGGCTCTAGGCGCGCGGGCTTCAGTAGTTGCGGCATATGGGCTCAGTAGTTGTGGCTCACAGGCTTAGTTGTTCTGCAGCATGTGGGATCTTCCTGGACCAGGGCTTGAACCCATGTCCTCTGCATTGGCAGGCGGATTCTTAACCACTGCGCACCAGGGAAGTCCCTATTCAGAGATTTTTGATGTTGCAACATTTCTAAATGGAATTTGACCTATTTTAAAAATAAGTTTATTAATTCTGGTGGAGCACATTTCTTACCGTGTACTTAATTTTGAAAACCTTGATTTGGGATACTTATATTCAAGCACACTGAGTTCTTTTTCCCACCTGTTTGAAAATTAATGTTAGTACCCCGATACTTTTAGGAGGAGAAAACTAGCTAAATCTTTCCTCTGGCAAGATCTGTGAGCAATCATCTTGAGTATTAAATTATTAAAGGCCAGGGAAGGAGAGTGTAGTTTTTTCCTCCTTACCCTGTTACTCTAAAAGCCAACATATGCTTAAATTCTATCTACACAAACTAAGCCTAAAATCCCAAGCCAGGTAATCCACACACGAAAAATATTTTTTTCTCATGGGAAATTAACCTGAATCCTGGAAAGCAGGTCTAGGGAGGGGAAATGCTGATGAAGAGACTTTCACGTTTTTACTGGTATCAGTTCATGAATGTTTGAATTTTTTTTCAACAAGCTTGTCTTCCTTTTGTAATAAGTCAAATTATCAAGAATTGTTTTTGAAATCTGAAATACGTGTTTTCCTGACTCTATAGCAACTATGCTTTCATTCTCAGAAATAAGTAAAACACAGGTGGGAGGTGAGGGTCAAAACCCAACAGGTTTCTTGAACTGAAGAAATTATTGAATATAGAATTTGAAACTGCATTAAAGCTAGCAGAGATCTGTTACTTTTCTTAAATATTTACTCTTCAATTCATGCCAGTAATTTTCCCTAGACCTCACAAAAGCAGCAGCTCTTTGCTGAAATTGTCAAAATGACTTTGGCTACATTATTTGAGAACCAGTAGAGGTCGCCATGTACCATGTTCTATCATTTTAGGGGGAGGAAAAGAACTGAAAGTCTGATTGGTTGGTAAAAACTGCACAAAGGGGTCAGAAGTTTTCAATATGAAGCTTTTCTCTTGGAAGCTTTGCATAACTGAATCAATATTCAAGTCAGGGAAAAAAAGTATAAATACAAATAATGGATACAAGATGCTGGTGTTATAGAACTTCAAAACACAGAATTTCTTAGAAATTACATTAAAAATTCTTCTAGTTGACTTAGTTAATACAGATCCTTCTTTATGTCAAAATATTGGGACAAAAACCTCAAAAAGTTATCAGTCCCAACATGGTAAAATCCGTATATTTGTAAGTGGCTTTGTGGTCTCTTTCTACCACTATGTTTGGAATGCTTAAAAATCTCAAATGCTTGTTTTTGCCCCCAAATATCCTGTGACTTTCATTCTGTATGTTAGATTTTTTTTTTAATGTATTAGTTTTCTCAACTAACAATATAAGTTACCCTGTCACAGAGTTAGTATAACTAGTGGCTATCACAGTTTACAAAGAATATTGAAGCTTGATATGTAATTACTGCTGCTGGGCTTCCCAAAGGTAGTTTAAAGTTTAATTTATTTTCTTTAAGGCATGATTGATTTGTGAAGAAAAGACATAGTTTGGAGGTAGAATGTATAGATATCTTGAAATAATAAAAAATCAGCCCTTGGGAATTCCCTGGTAGTCCTGCGGTTGGGACTCGCGCTTTCACTGCCGGGGCCCAGGTTTGATCCCTGGTAGGGGAACTAAGATCCCGCAAGCCACGTAACATGACCAAAAAAAAAAAAACCAAACCAGCCTTTTGGAAGAGAGAATAAGGGAATAAGTTTAAGCCTGGTAATTCTAGAATAGACAGATAGGTAGATATATAGGGATATGCAACTCAAACTAGGGAAATTTTTTCCTATAAACAATTTTCTCACAGAGAAATGATTGCTTCAGAAGTTAGTAAGCTTACCATTGCTGGAAACTTTCAAACAGATTAGATACTCACTTGGTGAGAAATGTGTTAGTGATTTAATTTCTCAGGTTTGGGTGAAAAACTGTATTATAAACTTCTAAGAAAAACCAATTTTAATTCTTTAAAATTTTTTTTAAATTGGTGACAGTGTTATATTAAAATTGAGTGATATTAGAATAATGCTAGCCGATGTGACAAATAAGTCTGAAAATGTTAGTGGCTTAACACAACCATTTCTTTCGAACTCAGGTGCTGGTCCAATGCCGTTTATTGATGGTTGGTGGTTGACTTTCCTCTATATGGAGATTCAGGGACTCAGCTTCTGTCCATCTTGTGGCTCATTATCTCCTAGGGCCTTGAAGTACTTTGCCTCCAACCAGGGGAAGGAGAAAGAAAGAACAGGGAATGTACACCTACTTCCTATCTTATTGGGGAAATGACACAATTACTCCTGCTCATATTCCATTGGCAAGAGTGAGTCATACAATTCCATATAGATTTAGGGAGAAAGGGACTTTTCCAGCATCCATCCCTTTCACCACTAAACATTTGTGAATGCCTTTCTTCTTAGACATGAAACAAAATCATTACCCCTTCAAGGAAGTCAACTCAGAGTTACACTCAGTAATTTCATCCAACTCAAAGTTCAGAAAATTTCAATGACATATAATCCTCTCCATCAGGTATGAATGTAACTCTTCATCATCCAGTATCTATGTTTCCTAAAGTAGATTGCATCATTGGCCCAAATCATGACCACTCCTTGCATCTGCATCGTTTGCCATGTAACTTTACAGTGTCCACTCATTGTGGGTGAAAGGTTGCACCCACACTTTGAGCTCAGTCACATGACTTGCTTTGACCAGTGGGACGGTAGCAGACAAGTTGTAAACAGAAGCTTGGCCTCTACTACTAACATGAGAACATGCTCAAGGCTAATCTACACAAGGATGAGCACACATGAAGCAGAGCCAATTGCTCCAGCCAAGGCGTCCTAGGTTAGTTGACAGCTAGCCAAGCTTCAGATGTATGAGTGAGCTAAGCCAAGACAGAGCCACCTGGCTAAACCTCAGCTGATCCTAGACAGGTGAGCAATAAAGATTTAATGCTGTAGGACACTTAGGGTTTTGTAATGGTTTATTGTGCAGCCTTATTGTGGTAATAGATAACGGATAGCTTTCCCACAGTAGACTTTCAGCACTTAGTGAACAGAAACTTTATTGTTTTGTTTTCCTGTTCGTAGTGTGGATAATATCTATTAAAGTGCTTTTCCAAATTGGAATTCAAATTTTTGTTGAGCTCAGTTTCATATATCACAAGATTTAGCTAGAGAATATGCTTGAAATAATGTCAAACATAAGCATAAATCACTTTTTATATAGTTCTAGCACTTTTAACTTTTCAAGTCACTTTCAGATCTCCTTTCATTTGATTTTCATAGCAATCCTGATGTAAGGTAAAACAGATATTAATTCTATACTACTATCAAATCTCTGTGACTGAATGACTTGGTCTGATGACTATGGGTTAACAACAGAACACACTGGAATCCATATCTCCTGGCTCCTAAAATCTGCTCCCACTGCTGAATAGGCCTCATTAGAGAATTAAGGACACAAAATTTCCATTGCTATTCTATGATAAATATAGTTGTGACATTTTTGCTTCATCAGTGGATAGTTTCAAGGGTAAGCTTTCTTCCTTCAGAATGATCCCAGCTTATGCCTGTTCTCTCTAATGGAATGCTAATGCCAGTATTTTCTATACCAGTTAGAGGAGCTGAAGAACTAAGTGATTGGTAAACAAGAATTGGATGTAAATAAATTTTGGCCTATAACAGAGTTTTTCAACCTCAGCACTATAGACGTGTGGGTTAGACAATTCCTTGATGGGAGAGGAGGGGTACCCTGTTCCTTGTGGAATATGTAGCAGAATCCCTGCCCTGTACCTAGTGTATGCCGGTAGCGTTCCCCAAGTTATGACAACTAAAAATGTCCAGATATTGCCAAATATCCCCCCCACCATTGAGAAACATGCGTCCACAGATTAAATGCAACCAGGGTTTTACGAGAGTGTCAGATTCCTTGGACATGAGAGCTGACATCTAAGGGATGAGTTCGTGCAACCTTTTCATTTTATAAGAGAAGAAACTACACCCAAGGGTTATGATGCAAGGCCATAAGCCTGATTAATGCCATGTCTTTTGACACAATTCAATCATTTCATATGCTGTATATCTGCTCCCCTGTACTCTGCAAGTGCAGTCTCAGAACTTCGAATAGCCCATTCAACTTCTCATTCCTGTTCTGGGTCCAGGTGATGATTTATTAGCCTTCCTTTGGGTTTCCATAGGAGCTTGATCCTACCCAGATAAGGTCACAGGTATATTCTTAACTGACTTCTCTTTTCTACCTCTTTAATTCACTCACACACTTGACCATATTTGCCATTCTTCCCCAGGCCAGACCCAAGTAATAGTCTTTTTTATTGTCTCTTCCTTTCAATCTGTATTTTTAGGCCCAGCTCTCCAGCTGTTCCCAAGATGCTAACTTGTTTGACTATCCCTAGATATTATCTTCTTTTTATCCTTTTCCTCTTTCAGGCCTTCTTTGAAAACAACCTTTACCATTCCACAGTTGTAGACCCTGGGGTACCAACTGTCTCAAGGAAAGGCCTCCTACAGCCAAGAGGACCTTTTCGACACAAGATCTGCATATCTCCTTTCATTCCCATCACCCTCCCAAATCCCCAATCAGATATTCATGAGGCATATTTTCACCTTAAAAGACGAATTGTCAATTTGTCCTTGGACTTCTCCATTGCTCTCTTTCTGAATTACTTGTACATCCTATTCCAGCGCACGAACTCTCCCCTCACTCCCCACTTGCAGCAGCTCCTCTTTCTCGTCATTGCTGTGGGGCACAGGGTGTATTTTCTATCCCAGTCCCTTCTTTTAAACATGTAAATGAGCAAAACAAAATAGCTCTGTATCAAATGTGTATTAACAAATTCAGTCCTTTGGGAATGCTGCTCTAAGAATTGGGTGGAAAACAATTATTTGATAAGGGTGCAAACTACAATAAAAAGTCCATAATTAAAAACTAGGTATCATAGTATTCAAAGAGAAAAATGTCATCTATTTGTATTCAGGAAATTGACTCCTTTCATTCTAGCTTATCCAGAATATAATCTGGTTTCCAATGATTATGTACTAACCGGTTATAAAAATTTGCTACCATGTGGAGTAAAGAGAAAAAAATAGCATGCCACGGAGCATTCAGGTAAAAGGCAGTTGGAAACTATAAACTCTTATCACTTCCTTTAAGAGGGGTTATTCACTTTCTTTTAAAATTATCTTGATTTATTTAAGAAAAAGATGAAGGTAGGGAAAGATTTGGGAAAGGAAGAAACTCAAAAATCTCTGTAGAGATTTTAGCTGGGGCAAATAAAAGCAGAAAAGATTTATAAGTGAGGATGCAAGGTGCTGAGCAACTTCTGCTCCAGAAGGAGCCTTAAAAAAGAAGCTGAGTCCAAGATCTATAAAAATAAGACGGAAGGGGGCTTCCCTGGTGGCGCAGTGGTTGAGAGTCCGCCTGCCGATGCAGAGAACACGGGTTCGTGCCCCGGTCCGGGAAGATCCCACATACCGCGGAGCGGCTGGGCCCGTGAGCCATGGCCATGGCCATGGCCACTGAGCCTGTGCGTCCGGAGCCTGTGCTCCGCAACGGGAGAGGCCACAGCAGTGAGAGGCCTGCGTACCGCAAAAAAAATAATAATAAGACGGAGTATATGGGTATATATAGTTCTGAATGTCCCATTAATATGGAGTAGATATTAATAAATATCACCTGGAAAATTTAAAGTTTTAATTCTCAGCTCTGATTTCAAGTTTCATATGGTTTTCTTGATTTCAGGGAAAGTAATTTCCAAGCTTGAGGAGGTTCTTTTGGCTTGCTGTCTGGATTAGAAAGGAACAGTTTTTATACTTATCATATAAGCAAATAATTTTTAATGAAAACATCTTTTCAAAAATGTACTCACAGCTATATGTTTTTAAGATACCTACTAATGAGAATTTTATTTTAAGTAAACATTGTGCCTGGGTCTAGGAAACCACAAAGTGTAGAGGAGAGTTGACAGTGATCAAGTAAATTTAGGCTGTGGTTATGTGTTTGTACGTGAAAGTTGGCTTTGTAAAATTTAGTCAGTTTGCCTGTATTCCTCTTAATGCTTCATGAAAACATGATGGTCAAATAGTATAATTTACTTCTCATTTTTTATTTATTTGTGAGTATTGGCAAGAGAAAACATGGACTAACCAGAGCAGGCCTCTGATTCTTCCCTCTCAGTAGCTGCTAGACAGCAGGAGGCCAATCAGTTACCCATGGCCCCAATATTGCCCTGTAAATAACAAGCAGGACACTTCAGAGAAACATACGACAGTAAACATTGATTTCTTTTGTTATGAGTACAGGACTTGGCTGGTGTACTGCAGATCTCAGCTGGGCTCAGCCAATCTGAATTGGTCTTGCTTCTGCTTCTTCAGCCAATCGGAAGGCCAGCTAGGAGCTAGTTCTTCTAGGATGGCCCCAGCAGGAGCCACTCTGCTCACCCCCAAGGTTTTCTCACTTCCCTTTAGCAGGCTAAAGGGACTTACTCTCATTGTGGTGGCAGGAATCCAAGAAAGCAAGCAGAAGTGTACAAGGCCCCTTGAGACCTAGGCTCAGAACTGGAATTACTTGGCTTATGACAACATACTCATGACCAAAGCAAGCCACAAGTCTATAGCCTGGAGCCAAGGCTGGGAGACAGACTCCAGGTCTTCATGGAAGGAACTGGAAAGTCATATCTCCAAAAGAGTGGCAGAGAGACAGGTAGAAATTGAGACAGTTTTTGCAACAAATCCGCTACACGGAACAGCAACCCTGGTAGAAATGGAAACTGGAGAGGGAGAGTGTATCTTAAGGCTATATTTTCTTAGCAAGCACCCTGCTTTTATGTACATTATATATTTATTAAGGGAGGTGTGATGCTATCTCCTTTGTGGCACACTCACTACTGACACTATTTTATATTTTAAAGCACCATGGAAAAATCAGACAAAGCAGTTCAAGTTTTGGTATATTTTAGTAATTCAGAACTTCATTTATCTAAACCAGTTTCTCCACTACCACTAACCTAATATTGTGACTCTTTTCTTTAATTTGTTCTGCGTACATAAAAGTTAGGGCTTTTTTTTTTTCTTTAATCTTTCCATGGAGAGCGTGATTATTGTCTCTCTTGTTTGTGTGTATATACTTCCACTAGTACTAATTCTCCTTGGTGATAAAAATCTCTTTTTCTGTTTTCTCCTTCCCTTAAGCATACATTCCTCCTCCTTACAACAGCAGCACTTTGATTTTTCTATGGGGAATTACCCCTCTTCCTTTTCGTGAAGACTGCTTATGGCTGTCAAGATATAGGGACATAACTCAAACTGAACCAATGGCCCCTCTGCCCAGGGAATTTTAATACTCGGTTCCTTGGCGCCTTCTTTAATTCTATGAATTACTTCATAGCTTTCCAAGAAATTTCCTTTTGCAGGTTATCCAGATGTGTCTTCTGTTCCTTACAATCAGGGAACACTGAAAAATGCATCTCTTAAATTTTACTACATAGGCGCTTTCCCTTACCTGCAGTAATTTACAGTATATTGTTATCACTCCAAGTTCTTATCTATGGAGTATAACTTAGGTATTTTTACCTTTTAAAAAAGGGCAGAAAGGTATTGAATATTTGGATGGATGAGCAGCCATAGGAGATGTTGGAATGGGGATCATGGTGGAACATATAGTGTCTGTTTATATTTATTGACAATAAAATGAAGCTAGAGATAGTAGAAGGGGTGTGATCTTGGAAGCTAGACAGATCAGGGTTCTAATTATAGGTTAGCTACGTACTAGATTACAGTCTTGGGTAAGGTAAAACATTTAGTTTCTTAACTATCAAAATGTGACATAAGGTTTTATCATAGTAATCCTAGTGAGAATTAGAAATAATATATAAAGTGTTTGCCACATTGTAGGTGCTCAAGAATGTATAAGTATTAGTATTAAGCATATACATAGTGAAGAATTAACTTTACCCAAAGAGCAGTCTGTCCTTGTCCCTGCTCCTGGGAAGTAAACTCTAAACCCATGGAATTTCCCGTGTAATAAGAACAACTTTGTTATTCATGGTGGGTCTCTCAGAACACACCTGATATTCTATGGTAATGAGGTGTCTCCATCACCCTGGATACTTCATGTTAGCAAGATGACTTGAGATGGAGTCTGCGCACACTCAGACACCATCCACCTGATGAAAGGATTGAGACTTTGAGCCATGGGTTATCAGCCTGAACTCTGGGGAGTGGAAAGGAGTAGACACTGAGTACAACCACATGGGCAGTACTTCAATCATACCTATGTAATAAGGTGTCAGTAAAAACTCTGGACACTGAGGCTCAGATGAACTTCCTGGGTTGGCAATACTTCATGTACAGATTACCACATCTCGATGCTGGGAAGGGTAAGATGTCCCTGAGGACACAGAAGCTTCACGTTTGGAGCCCGCCCAATCCCAGATTCAGCTCTGTGCATCTCTTCCTTTGGCTATAATAAAACTATAATCACAGGTACACCTTTTTCCTGAATTCTGTGAGTCATTCTAGTGAACTATTGAAACTGATGATAGTTTTGGGAAATCCCCAAACTTGCAGTTGGTGTCAAGTCTTGAACTGAATTGTCAGTCTGGAAGATTGTGGCCTTAACCTTGGATGTGGCTAATTCTGAATAGCATATTTTATTCAACCAAGTGAAATGAATGTTACCTCCTTGAAACTGAGAAAGAAAATTTGGTTTTTCTTCTAGGCATCTGGGAATGGTAACCGGAAATTAGTTGTATTTAAAACATGCAAATACAAGTATTACTCTTGTAATTTAGTAAATGTATTATATGTTACCATTGTTTTATTTTGGCAAATGTTTAAAAAAAAAAAAAAAAAGCCAGGCTTTCCAGGCAGGATGGGCCAGGAACTACCCTCAGCCTCAGCTCTGAATTAATTCCCCCCCACCTGGACGGTAGCTTGTGAACCCTCCTTGTGATTGTGGCTTTTCTTGAGAGGCTGTCAGCCCCACCCACCCACCTCTCAGTTCCTGTGCTGTTGGCCGCACAGCTTCCAGGTGTCTGCTCCTCTGGTGAGACGGGGCCGGGAGATTCTCTCCTCAGCTCCTTGCCTGGGTGGGCAAGTCAGGTTCTAGGGTCAGCAGAAATTCTCGTTTGAGGGTTCCATCAAGTTCCCCGGTCAGAGTGCTGCCGCTGAGCAGAGTGGCTGCTTGGGCACTGCGGAAAACCTTGTTGGAATGTGACATGTTATCACTTTGGGACCATTGTCCAGCTGCTCCTGACTTGGCTACATGAAGGCTCAGACTGTCCCAGTCTCTGAACTGAAGAGAACCAACACTATTAGCATATTTCTCACCACTGTGAATGCAAGGTGATTCAATGAGAGTATCAGGAGGACATCTATAAATCCCAGACTGGCATGTGCAAGTTCTGAGGAATGGTGGAATAACCCAATGTATCTGGGTGACCTTTGGAGACAGCTGAGACATGGCTACAACAGGGCAGTGGCTGACACCCAACTCAGCCCATCTTCTCTAGCCGTGTGGCTGACAGGGTCTTGGTGCTCTGGCCGACTGTCAAACCTGAACCTCTGAGCTTGGAGAGCTGAATTCAGGACACTGGTCCACCAGAGACCTCCTGGCTCCGTGTAATATCAATTGGTGAGAGCTCTCCCAGAGATCTCTGTCTCAACACTAAGACCCAGCTCCACTCATCGACCAGCAAGCTCCAGTGCTGGACACCCCATGCCAAACAACTAGCAAGACAGTAACACAACCCCACCTATTAGCAGAGAGGCTGCCTAAAATCATAATAAGTTCACAGACACCCAAATCACACCACTGGATGCAGTCCTGCCCACCAGAAAGACAAGATTCAGCCTCATCCATCAGAACACAGGGACCAGTCCCCTCCACCAGGAAGCCTACACAACCCACTCAACCAACCTTACCCACTGGGGGCAGACACCAAAAACAATGGGAACTATGGATGTACAGTCTGTGAAAAGGAGACCTCAAACACAGTAAGTTAAACAAAATGAGAAGACAGAGAAATACCCAGCAGATGAAGGAGCAAGGTAAAAACCCACCAGACCAAACAAATGAAGAGGAGATAGGTAGTCTACCTGAAAAAGAATTCAGAATAATGATAGTAAAGATGATCCAAAATCTTGGAAATAGAATGGAGAAAATACAAGAAATGTTTAACAAGGACCTAGAAGAGCTAAAGAGCAAACAAAGAATGATGAACAACACAATAAATAAAATTTAAAATTCTCTAGAAGGAATCAATAGCAGAATAACTGAGGCAGAAAAAAGGACAAGTGACCTGAAAAATAAAATAGTGGAAATAATTACTGCAGAGCAGAATAAAGAAAAGAGAATGAAAAGAACTGAGGACAGTCTCAGAGACCTATGTGACATCATTAAACCCACCAACATTTGAACTATAGGGGTCCCAGAAGAAGAAAAGAAAGAGAAAGGGACTGAGAAAATATTTGAAGGGATTATAGTTTAAAGCTGCCCTAAAATGGGAAAGGAAATAGTCAAGTCCAGGAAGCACAGAGAGTCCCATACAGGATAAATCCAAGGAGAAACACACCAAGCCACATATTAATCAAACTATCAAAAATTAAATACAAAGAAAAAATATTAAAAGCAAGGGAAAAGCAACAAATAACATACAAGGGAATCCCCATAAGGTTAACAGCTGATCTTTCAGCAGAAACTCTGCAAGCCAGAAGGGTGTTGTAGTACATATTTAAAGTGATGAAAGGGAAAAACCTACAACCAAGATTACTCTACCCAGCAAGGATCTCATTAAGATTCAATGGAGAAATGAAAAGCTTTACAAACAAGCAAAAGATAAGACAATTCAGCACCACCAAACCAGCTTTACAGCAAATGCTGAAGTAACTTCTCTAGGCAGGAAACACAAGAGGAGGAAAAAAGACCTACAAAAACAAACCCAAAACAATTAAGAAGATGGTAATAGGAACATACATATCCTTAAATGTAAGTGTATTAAATGCTCCAACCAAAAGATATAGACTGGCTGAATGGATACAAAAACAAGACCTGTGTATATACTGTCCACAAGAGACCCACTTCAGACCTAGAGACACATACAGACTGAAAGTGAGGGGATGGAAAAAGATATTCCATGCAAATGGAAATCAAAAGAAAGCTGGAGTAGCAGTTTTCATATCAGAAAAAATAGACTTTAGAATAAAGAATGTTATAAGAGACAAGGAAGGACACTACATAATGATCAAGCAATCAATCCAAAAAGATATAACAATTGTAAATATCTATGCACCCAACATAGGAGCACCACAATACATAAGGCAAATGCTAACAGCCATAAAAGGAGAAATCAACAGTAACACAATCATAGTAGGGGATTTTAACACCCCACTTTCACCAATGGACAGGTCATCCAAAATGAAAATAAATAAGGAAACACAGATTTAAATGACACATTAAACAAGATGAACTTTATTGATATTTATAGGACATTCCATCCACAAATAACAGAATACTCTTTCTTCTCAAGTGCTCATGGAGCATTCTGCAGATTAGATCATATCTTGGGTCACAAATCAAGCCTTGGTAAATGTAAGAAAAGTGAAATCGTATCAAGTATCTTTTCCGACCACAACGTTATAACACTACATATCAATTACAGGAAAAAAACTGTAAAAAATACAAACACATGGAGGCTAAATAATACACTACTTAATAACCAGGAAATCCAAAAATACCTGGAAACAAATGACAATGAAAACACAAGGACCCAAAACCTATGGGATGCACTAAAAGCAGTTCTAAGAGGGAAGTTTATAGCAATACAATTCTACCTAAGGAGACAAGAAAAATCTCAAACAACCTAACCTTACACCTAAAGCAATTAGAGAATGAAGAAGAAAAATACCCAAAGTTAGCAGATGGAAAGAAATCATGAAGACCAGATCAGAAATAAATGAAAAAGAAATCAAGGAGATGATAGCAAATATCAATAAAACTAAATGCTGGTTCTTTGAGAAGGTAAACAAAATTGATAAACCATTAGCCAGACTCATCAAGAAAAAAAGGGGGAAGACTCAAATCGATCAAATTAGAAATGAAAATGGAGAAGTAACAACTGACACTTCAGTGATACAAAAGATCATGAGAGATTACTGCAAGCAACTCTATGCCAATAAAATGGACAACCTGGAAGAAATGGACAAATTCTTAGAAAAACACAACTTTCTGAGATTGAAACAGGAAAAAATAGAAAATATAAAAAGACCAATCACAAGCACTGAAATTGAAACAGTGATTAAAAGTCTTCCAACACACAAAAGCCCAGGGATAGATGGCTTCACAGGTGAATTCTATCAGACATTTAGAGAAGAGCTCACACCTATCCTTCTCAAACTCTTCCGAAATATAGCAGAGGGAGCAACACTCCCAAATTCATTCTACAGGGCCACCATCACCCTGATACCAAAACCAGACAAACATGTCACAAAAAACGAAAACTACAGGCCAATATCACTATTGAACATAGATGCAGAAATCCTCCACAAAATACTAGCAAACAGAATCCAACAACACATTCAAAGGATCATACACCCTGATCAAATGGGGTTTATCCCAGGAATAAAAGGATTCTTCAATATATGCAAATCAATCAATGTGATACACCATATTAACAAATTGAAGAATAAAAACCATATGATCATCTCAACAGATGCAGAACAAGCTTTAGACAAAATTCAACACCAATTTATGATAAAAACCCTCCAGAAAGTCAGCACAGGGGGAACTTACCTCAACATAATAAAGGCCATATATGACAAACCCACAGCCAACATCGTCCTCAATGGTGAAAAACTGAAACCATTTCCTCTAAAATCAAGAACAAGACAAGGATGCCCACTCTCACCACTATTATTCAACATAGTTTTGGAAGTTTTAGCCACAGCAATCAGGGAAGAAAAAGAAATAAAAGGAATCCAATTCTTAAAAGAAGAAGTAAAGCTGTCACTGTTTGCAGATGACATGATACTATACATAGAGAATCCTGAAGGTGCTAGTAGAAAACTACTAGAGCTAATCAATGAATTTCGTAAAGTAGTAGGATACAAAATTAATGCACAGAAATCTCTTGCATTCCTATACACTAATGATGAAAGATCTGAAAGAGAAATTAAGGAAACATTCCCATTTACCATGGCAACAAAAAGAATAAAATACCGAGGAATAAACCTACCTAAGGAGACAAAAGACCTGTATGCAGAAAACTGTAAGACACTGATGAAAGAAATTAAAGATGATATAAACAGATGGAGAGATATACCATGTTCTTAGATTGGAAGAATCAACATTGTGAAAATGACAGTACTACCCAAAGCAGTCTGCAGATTCAATGCAGTCCCTATCAAACTACCACTGGCATGTTTCACAGAACTAGAACAAAAAATTTCACAATTTGTATGGAAACACAAATGACCCCAAATAGCCAAAAAAATCTTGAGAAAGAAAAACGGAGCTGGAGGAATCAGAATCCCTGACTTTGGACTATAATACAAAGCTACAGTAATCAAGACAGTATGGTACTGGCACAAAAACAGAAATATAGATTAATGGAACAGGATAGAAAGCCCAGAGGTAAACCCACACACATATGGTCACCAGAACTTTGATAAAAGAGGCAAGAATATACAGTGGAGAAAAGACAGCCTCTTCAATAAGTGGTGCTGAGAAACTGGACAGCTACATGGAAAAGAATGAAATTAGAACACTCCCTTACACCATACACAAAAATAAACTCAAAATGGATTAAAGACCTAAATGTAAGACCAGACACTATCAAACTCTTAGAAGGAAACATAGGCAGAACACTCTTTGACATAAATCACAGCAAGATCCTTTTTGACCCACCTCCTAGAGAAATGGAAATAAAAACAAAAATAAACAGATGGGACCTAATGAAACTTAAAAGCTTTTGCACAGCAAAGGAAACCATAAACAAGACGAAAAGACAACCCTCAGAATGGGAGAAAATATTTGCAAAAGATGCAACTGGCAAAGGATTAATCTCCAAAATATACAAGCAATTCAATATCAAAAAAACAAACAATGTAATCCAAAAATGGGCGGAAGACCTAAATAGACATTTCTCCAAAGAAGATATACAGATTGCCAACAAACACATGAAAGGATGCTCAACATCACTAATCATTAGAGAAATGCAAATCAAAACTACAATGAGGTATCATCTCTCACCAGTCAGAATGGCCATCATCACAAAGTCTACAAACAATAAATGCTGGAGAGGGTGTGGAGAAAAGGGAACCCTCTTGTACTGTTGGTGGGAATGTACATTGATACATCCACTATGGAGGAGGGTAGGGAGATTCCTTAAAAAACTAAAAATAGAACTACCATATAGCCCAGCAATATCACTCTGGGCATATACCCTGAGAAAACCATAATTCAAAAAGAGTTATGTACCACAATGTTCATTAAAACACTATTTACAATAGCCAGGAGATGGAAGCAACCTAAGTGTCCATTGACAGATGAATGGATAAAGAAGATGTGGCACATATATACAATGGAATATTACTCAGCCATAAAAAGAAATGAAATTGAGTGTTTTGTAGTGAGGTGGTTGGACCTAGAGTCTGTCATACAGAATGAATTAAGTCAGAAAGAGAAAAACAAATACCATATGCTAACACATATATATGGAATGTAAAAATCAATAAAAATGGTTCTGAAGAACCTAGGGGTAGGACAGGAATAAGGATGCAGACGTGGAGAGTGGACTTGAGGACCCAGAGAGGGGAGGGTTGGGCTGGGACGAGGTGAGAGAGTGGCATGGACGTATATACACTACCAATTATAGAATGGGTGGCTGGTAGAAGCAGCCACATAGCACTGGGAGATCAGCTAGGTGCTATGTGACCACCTAGAGGGGTGGGATAGGGAGGGTGGGAGGGAGACAGAAGAGGGAGGGGTTATGGGGATATGTGTATACGTATGGCTGATTCATTTTGTTATACAGCGGAAGCTAACACACCATTGTAGAGCAATTATACTCCAATAAACATGTTGAAAAACAAAAACAAAAACATTTTAAAGGACCTTCATTGTTCACATGTAATCTAGTCTCCCAAGATTCTATCCTCCTTTTCCTAATGTCTTATATTCTTAAATCCATTAATTCTACCAATGGGATCTTCAGAAATATAACACTTCTATATGGAAAAAGACATATTTTCTGGTCTTAGGCTGCTGAGCAGAGTAGAATCTTTCTGAAACTTACCTGTAATAATAATGATCATCATTTAAGTAGTGTCTGTCATACGCCAGACACCATGCTCATTATTTTGTGTGTACATATTCTAATGTTTATAACCAGCCTGGAACATATTTATTATCATTCTTTTTTAAGTTGTTGATTATTGAACCCAAGAGAGACCTTTCTAAGAACCTGTTGATTAAGTGAAGCTAAGTTAATAGACTTACTGCAGTGAGGGAGAACACCACTTTGACATAGTCTTAAAAGAGTAGGGAAGAGTATTTACAGGGTTTGGAGTCTGTGATTAAGTGGTTTAGTGTGGTCTTTCCTTGCAGGAAATTTATTGGAATTGGGCAAAATTGTTGGATAATAATTCAAAATTAGAAGACACATCAAGATGAAGGTTTTAAAGGAGTCTTTATTTATTTATTTTTTTAGAAATGGTGTAAGGCTTTATTTATTTTTTAAATATTTATCTATTTATTTGTTTATTTGGTTGCACCAAGTCTTAGTTGCAGCAGGCAGACTCCTTTTGTTTTGGCATGCGAACTCTCAGTTGTGGCCTGCATGTGGAATCGAGTTCCCTGACCAGGGATCGAAGCCAGGCCCCCTGCATTGGGAGCATGGAAGCTTATCCACTGCGCCAACAGGGAAGTCTCTTAAAGGAGTCTTAATAGTAAAATTTTCTGATAAGTGAGTTGTTTGCTCAGATGAGTAATCTATTGTTCTGATAGAAGAACTGCTGGCCAGAATAAGCAAACTCTTTGCCCAGAAAACTGATTTGCAAGAATTTCCTAAAGCAAAAAGTGAAATTATACATTAGTTTACATTCTTATCTTCCTGGACAAGAATTACCTGAAATAAATAGTTAAGTCATATAGACAGAGTTGGTCTCAATTTTCAAAAATGAGGAAATTTAGTAATTTTCCAAGGACTACACCCAGAACTCAGTAGGTCTGAAGTCTCCGTTAATTCCACAGTGCTAGGTTTTCCCTCAAAATACCTTTATATATCCCTGAAAATAAGACTGCATGTAGCCACACAACTTCACCACCAAGGCTAAGAACTATTAAAAATGATTAAAGAAGGCAATTTAGGTGATACAAACAAGCTTTATTTAATACTTCATGAAGTGGACAGTCTCCATTTGCAGAGCAGTAAGGCAGGGGAGAAAGTAGCAAGCATTTAAAGAGGAAAGAACAAGGGACAAAGAAGAGAAAACTAGAAAATGAATAAAGAACAAAGAAATAAGTAAAAAGCCCAGAGTTGGTTTGGCATTTGAGGAATGGCTTGTTACTGAATCAAACTTGGGTCCCCTTGCCTGCACAGAACAAAGCCAATCTACTGACACAAGATCGTGGTGAAGGAAAGTACAGTGTTTATTGCAGGGCACCAAACAAGGAGAATGGGCAGCCCATGCTCAAAAGACCCGAACTCCCTGATGGCTTTCAGGCAAGGTTTTTTTAAAAAAGTGTTAGCGGAGAAGGTCGTAGAATGTATGATCAGCTTGTGTACCTTATTCTGATTGGCTGGTGGTGAGGTAACAGGGTGATGTTTCAAGTATCTCAATCATCAACCTTCTGATTCCAACCAGTCTGAGGTCTATGTGCTTGTAGGTCAGCATATGATCACCATTCTCCACCAGGTGGGGGTGGGTCTTAGTTTCTGCAGAACAACTCAAAGATATGCATCCTATATCCCTTCAGGAAGAACTATGAGTCCTGTGACTCTATTGTTCTAATCATTAACTGCTTGAGTCTGCTCTTTGGAACTGAGAGAAGGTCTGGGAGACTGAAGTTATTTTCTGCAGACAAGAAATGGGATACACAGAGGGGCTTTTGTACCTGGGGAGGCCCCATAGGGTCCTGCTCGCTTTCAATCCCCTCTTTTCTTTGCTATTCCTCAGTTCTGAGGGCAACAGGGATGGGACAAGAAAGGGAGTAAAGTTTTGAATAGAGAGATTAATCATAAACTCAGTGGAGGAAGTCAGTTTTAGGGGGACTTGGTTTCAGGCTGACTGGCTATAGTGTGTTTCTGGTCAAGCAGAACATTTATAAGGACACAAAAATTATCCAGATTTTAATTTGCTGACGTGGCACTCTTGGCAGGACAGCTCTATCTTGGGCCTTGATGGTTATTGCAACAGAACTAAGGTTGCCTACATCAATATTACTTTACTATCATTTTCCAGGAAGATAAGGCTACAAACCAGCAAATTACTTCATTGCTTTGTGGAGGAGGAAAATTAATTTTCCTTCTACCCTTCTGAGTTATTGGTTGAGAACCCCCTGTAATAAAAGACAGATTAACATGAGAAAAAACATTTTTTTAATTACATAAACACATAGGGGAGCACCACAAAGATATGAGACTCAGAACGCAGCCAGACAATTGAGACTTATATGTCATCCTGAGCAAAGGCAAGGGATAGGGGAATGAGGCTTCAAAGGGGGAAAGGCCATTCCTGGAAAGGTAAGAAGAGCAAATATTTGGTAAACAAAAGTTATCCTGCCAAGCAGATAAGTCTCTCAGGTAAAAAGATTATCTCTGGTAATAAGTCTCTTCCTGATACAGGCCCACCTTCTAATGTAAATTTCCTTTATAAATATAGATTTTCCTTACAAAAGTCTAACTCTACTATGTTTTCAGAGCTTTTCCAGTGTCTGCAGTTTCTTAAAAATAATCAGCACAAAATAATCCTTATACCAAATAAGCATATTAGAGGGGTGGGGGAGGGCACATTCTGCTACTTTTCAGCTTACTTCAGGGACTTCAAGAAAATTCATTCAGAAAAATAAGCTATTCAACCAGTTGCCTTCTTAGGACAATAGCTTGCTCATCTGGCAAGCTGCTTGCTGATGAAATAATCGGTTATTCATCAAGAATCATATTCATCTCCACCTGTCTGTGATTACCAGTCTTAAACTATTTATATCGTGAAGTTTTCCCAGTCCCGAAGAGGATTAAACCACAGGAGCCCAGACTTTAAACCCCTGTAAATATCCATCTCTGACCTCTTCCTTCAGAGACCCTATTAAGACTCTATCAAGGTGATACTCTCTCTAACAGTAAGGACATAATAATATAATAACAACAGTAGATAATGGCCCAGGTTTGCCTGATCACCAGGTTATTCTGGTGGTTATCTATGTCTCTTGAGAGTTGGCAGTTGACATCCTTCAGGATCTGACATTCTGCCTTATGGGCAGGGGCTGTTTAAATGAATGGTAAATTATAAATAGAGATACCACTTGACATAGTGCATCATGGGTTACAAAGCACTTCAACATACATCACTTGATTTAATCATTAAAAGAACTACTTGAGGTAGATATTGTTATGATGCTTCCTTTAATCCTTAACATTCTCTTATAGGTCAATAAACAAAAGCTCAGAGAGAGAGGCCAAATGCTTTGGTAAAGATCAAATACCAAGTAATCAAGATGGGACTTGATGTGTAGATGGCCGTACCATAAAATTTTTTTTCAAGTTGTTTGTGTTCAGTGCTCCCATATCAAGTAATCTCTCTTTTGTCCCAATATCCTTGCCCAGTTTTCCACTTCCAGATATCTTCAGAGCACCTGTTCAAAGTTTCCTCACACTGATCTGCTATTTTTGCTTCTTTGACTCTTCTAATCACCTCTTCTCTAGGAAGCTTCCCAAGAAGATCATGGTGTGACCTTCCGTGGTTTGTAGTTAAAAAGTTAACAATTTCTTTGCTTTTTCATATTAACGTAGTTTATTTCTCCTAATCTATTTGAGGTCCTTATCATCTAAAAGGCAGTCTTCCTAACTAAAAGGGCTGCTATAACTTCCTTGATAAAAGTAAATTCAGGCTTCCCAAGTTCTCAAATGAAAACAATCTCTATGTGAACAGGGGTTACTGAGCCATTGACTGACACTGAGATTTAGTTTCCTCTTGAATGTCATGACACATCATTGTGCCACTACCATTATGACCTCAGGGGCCATTGCTACAGCTTTGTTGGATTATTCTCAGCCAGAGACACAGGAAAAGGTTCTCTAGGTTGTGTTCTGCACATGGGCTCCCGACAAACTGAGCTAGTGTTGGTAGAAATACAGCTCACATTCCCCTGGCCAGCCTTACCTGCCCAAAGGGGAGTCCTTTTTCTAATTTGCACAAAGGCAGCATGTAAACACGTGCCCTGAAATATTTGCCTAAGACTTAACTAAATGAAAATACTAGAGAAAGTAACTTACTACTGAACAATCTAGTACATAAATGTATTTCCAACTTGCACTTTTCTCCTGAAAATCTTCCTCTTGACCTCTGGACCAGGATTCTCAACAAAGACCACATGCCCCTAAAACAGAACAGCATTTCAAACCTTTCTAGAGTCCTTGGGCAAGGAAAATGGGAATAATAAGAATATATTATAAAGACTCTGTGAGAAATATGGAGTTTTTAATACCATGCTTGGCACATAGTAAGTACTCAGGATTGGTTGCTATAATTATGATTCAGTAGCCTTTGACTTCACTTTTCCTCTTTATCATGCCCAACTCCATATTCAAATTCATCAGTGAAAAGGTTAGACTTTTAACACTAAACAGAATTTATATGCCTTTAACCTGACTCTTGACCTTGAATCTTAACACAAAGAAATAAACATACCTTTCTTCTAAGAAAATAAAACATGAATAATATTTATAAAATATTTATAGAATATCTATGAAAGAGCATTTTCACATATAATGTTGGAGTGTATATACTAAAAGTACTTACTAGATATACATGTTAGTAAAATGCCCATATCATACCAAAACAAAATTTTAAGTGTGATAGATTTTTATTTTAAAAATAAAAGCTCTTATGTGTATAATGCTTCTTTTTATAACTGCCAGCTATAATCCACCAAGAGTCAGGGTGCCTGGTCATTTACCAGGACAGAATTCAGACTCTCTTAGAAAATATGCCTGTCCCCTTTGACTTAGAGAAGGCAGGCAATCCTTCCAGACATGTCACCAGCCTAGGACTCATTTCATTCTCCTGCTTGGAAGGACTGATAGCATCTTGTGATTACATTTGCTTGTTGGTGCAGCCTTTTATAAAGAACTAAAGTGTGCCATGGAGTGTCATTTAGACTCAGTCAAGCTGGATTGATATAAAGTAGAATGTGTTAGAGATAAGAATGGAGTGATATTTTTAGATCTTTTTAAATTTAAAAAGCTTTAAGCCACCATTAGCACATTCATTAAAGTAGCATTCAATTATGAGATGGGTTTTTATGCTTATATAATATATCAAATTAAGCAGAAGAAAATAACTTTAAGACTTCTTATTTTAACTGGCTTTACATTTTACAGGTTTTGGAAAAGTAATTCTTAATTTTTCAATTAATCTTTTTATTAAGGACTCCCTGTATGAATGGCAATTCACTGAATACTTTGAGAAAAACTGAGATTAGTCTAAAGTAGTGAAGACATCCAGTAGGGGGTCGCAGTTTTCTTGTTCTACTTGGAAACAAGCCTGGACCCCTATCTTCTTCTTCATCCCTATTATCTATCATGGTGTAGATGAGGATCCCATACCCAGAAGCCCAGGAAAACCAGATAGGTAAATAAACAAAGGGACATGTGCCTGATATCGTAGTTGTTACTTAGTTCCAACCAGTTGAAATTAAAGGCCAACCCAGTTTGAAAAATCTGCATATTTATCGAAATTCTTTTCCATTTTTAAATGTTGGCAACTAATTCAAATTAAAAGAAAAAAGTATATTCTGTAGGTCTATTCTGTGTGGGCCAGCAAGAAAGTAGCTATGATCCAGAATCAGAGCATAACCTACGAGGTGCAACTCTGACTTAGAGTGAAATGAAATTAGAAGACAGAAATGTTAGAAATATTAAAAGATAACAGGCAGAAAGAAAAAAAGTATACTGAATTCTTTGGTTACAAATGACATAAAATTCAACTCCAATTGGCTTATTAAAGGGGGACCCATTTATTATCTCACCTAAGTGAAAAATCCACATGTAGGACTGGATTCAGGCAGGGCTGGATCTAGCAATTCAAACGATGTCAGCATCGTTTCTCTCCAGTCCTTCCCTCATCTTTCCAAGGTGTCTGCTCATCCTTCAGGGTTTACATGGTGACCTCAGTATATTCAGGCTTGTCCATTAGAGTTGAAAAGTAGCTGCCATGTTCTAAACTTCACATCCTCACACTCTACCTACTGAGAGATGATAGGTTCTTTAGCTCCTGCAGAAGAGAGAGTAAATTTCTCCTTCCATAAAGGGCAAAATGTGTCTCTTTGTATGCAACTACTTCCAGTGAGGTTGTGGGCCCTACCTTGGACCATAATGGCCAGGAGATGGAATCACCATTTAACTTAAAACACTGAGAGTTTCAGGGGCTTCTCTGGTGCAACCCAACCCAATAATACATAGCTGAGAATAGCAAGGGTAGTTTCACACCATTTTCTTCAGGGATTACTGCTGTAGGGACAGGGAAATAGAATCACAAACAGTAATTATACACCAGATTAGGGGGAAGCTATTAAAGAAACTGAAAGTAAAATACAAATTAGTAGGAAAAAAAGTAAGAAAATTTAGTGCCAATAAATGTGAAATCTTCAATGTGGAAGGTGTGGGATCAAAGGCAATTGCTACAGGGAAAAACCATGTAAGAACAGAGAGTACTTACTCTGAAAGTGCTAGAAGAAAACATGGAATAATTTTTACTTTTATAATTAAAATAACATAAAGTTTATGTTAACTTTTTTGTTAACATACAAAATTCAGAAGCAATAAAGAAGCAAAATAAATTTAACTATGTAAAACTATAATAATACAATTTTATTAAAAATAAGGTAAGTAACAAGCTGGTAACATATATGCAACTCATATGACACACAAAGAAATAATAGCCTTAATCTTTAAAGAATACTTACACATCAAAAGAAAAGATAAACCCAATAGGAAACTGAGTAAGAGGGAAAAAATATTAATGAGTATTAATGAGTGTGATCAATGAGTATTTAAGTGATACCTTGATATTTCACTTTGTAGTAGTTTAACTCCCTTTAGAGGGCAAAGGTGACTTCAGTATACAAATCTGAAAGAAATGCCTTTTTTTTTTTTTTTTTGGTAAGACTATTAGTGAAAAAAGTCTAATATTCTGTCTGATAAGAATTTGTATAGAAAATAGCTATAAAAGATAAATAAGAAATGTAAATCAAAAGAAGCAGATGTTTTTTTTAATATATTAGATCAGCAAAGATCAAAAAAGTTGGTGTTATACAATGTGGCAAAGCTGTGAGGAAACAGACCTCTTCACTCATCCTTGATGGGTGCAATCTTTTGAAAGGACAATTACCAGCATTGCTCAAAATTTAATTGTACTACCTTACTGTTACAAAATTTAACTTCAAGGATTATATGTGTCAATGACTTTCAGTCAAGGAGCACCAGGAATGCACATGTAGTTGAACTGGTTGGATTTATGACTCATCATAGCAAAGTAGAAGGGAGCCACAGGGAGCCATGAGGTGCCTCAGTAAGAGGGTTCATTTCTAACTCCCTGTTATAGGATTTCAGCTTTGATTGGATGCTTTTGGGGAGAGTCAAAGGAAGTGAGACTTTGAACTAGATTGGGTGCTGTCAGAAAGTCAGGATAAGTCTATGACTATCTCAATTAATCTTATCTAGAGGGAGGGCAGACTAGAATGAGGCTAAAGCTATAATTAGTAAAGAAACAACAGCCAGTCTTATTAAGTGGAAGAGAGGCTGCTTGGTATTTTGTGGTGTTTGTACAGTGACTTTGTTTTTGTCTGTGCTTAGAGAAAATTATGAAGTGGTCTTGTTTAGACTAATTTTATCATGGTTTCAGAGTGACCTTGTTTGATGTTGATGTTCCATGAAATTGTTTATGTCCAACAGGAGAATAATATGGTCCAGCTGTGAGTGCCACGCCAGCTTCAAACAACAGAATCCTATCTGTAAGTGTTATCAGGGCTTTCTTTATCTTTCTAACTTAAAGCTATACTTTTACTTATACAAAGACATTTATGTACAAATATGTTCAATATAGCAATACTTATAGCAAAACATTCTAAATATTTACCAGCAGCAGAAAGGCTAAATCACTGATTATTATAGTTATATACTGGGTCACTATGCAGCTTTGAAAAATGATGTAAAAATGTGCTGATAGGAAGAATTCTAAAACATTTTTAGGCGATAAAAGCAAAGTATAAAATAGCATTTGTTTCTGTTTGTGTTGAAGGTCATTAGGGTTGTTTGGTAAATATTGTTTCATCCCCCTTCCAGGATAGGAATATATTTCCTGATCTTGTGTTTAGACAGGGCTATGTTATTAGTTCTTGTAAACGAGTTATCAATAAGACATGAACCATTTCTGAACTGTAACATTTAATTGTTCATCTAAGGTCCTTGGTAACTCTCTTCCTTTGTCATGGCTACTGACAATGATCCAGATGAAGGTCTGGATCCCAGAATAAGAAAACCATGAATCAGAGCCTCCAGTTGACCTGCAATAGAGACACAACATGAGAAAAGAAAGCCTTATTGTTTAAGTCACTGAGATTTGGGGATGGTTAGTAACCACAGCATAGTCTAGTCTATCCTGGCTAATACAGTATTAGACCAGAATTGGAGTGCTACAGTGAAAAAGGGAGGTGGGAAGGGCTGTGGGATGAATTGCGAGTTTGGGATTGACATATATACACTACCGTGTGTAAAATAGATAGCTAGTGGGAACCTGTTGTATAGCGCAGGGAGCTCAGCTTGGTGCTCTGTGGTGACCTAGATGGGTGGCATGGGGAGGGGAGGGAGGTCCAAGAGGGAGGGGATATATGTATACATATAGTTGATTCAGTTCATTGTACATCAGAAACTAACACAACATTGTAAAGCAGCTATACCCCAATTAAAAAAAAGAAGAATATGTGGCATTGGGTTAGGGGTTGGGTGATGATCAGTGAGAAAACTTTTATCGGAGGCTGTAAGGAGGAGGGTCCGTATTATTCAATAACAAAACACATGGTAAAATTGTCATCAAAAAAAATTATAAAGCAGTTAATATACCTATTAGAATTGAAGTCTTAGGGGAAGAAGTTGAAAGACAAAATGTTAGTTAGCAAGTGTTAGTTTCCATTGACTACATTTGGCAAAGTATTACAAGAAAGACGTAAGCTCAGAATAGAATTAGCTGTTTCATAAGCAGGTATACAGTTGCACTTTCAACAGGTAGTTTCAAGCCATCGTTTGTTTCAGAAAAGTTCTCTTGATTTATATTTTCTAGTATTTTTTATCTTCCATTGCTTTAGTTTTTGTCCTCAGGATCCCCTTTTATATGTGTGTTTAGTCTTCTTTGCTTGTCATCTATAACTATCACTGTCTCTCGAATACTTTTTAACACCTTACTTCTTTATCATTTTTCACCTTTTACTTTCTATTTCTCTTAAGGCATTCATTGTGTTTATTAATTCCTTCAGGTTTATTCTTCAATTCTGAAATGACTTTTTCATTTATCAATAATTTTTTACATTTGTGAGCTCAAATCGCAAATTCTTCTATTTCTTATTCTGTTCTCCAATTATCTAAGTTCTAAAATTTTAGAATTAAGATTTCTGTTGTTTCATGGCTATTAATGTTTTCTTAAATCATTTTATCTTTGAAGAATTTGGTTACAGTTTTCATCTATTTTTGTGTTCAAATTCTCCTGGCATGCCTTCATTGTCTGTAGGGATATTATTTTGCTCTTTATTTTCTTTCTTATTATAAAACTGTCTCTTTATAAAAATCCTTTTCTGTTGTGCTTTTCATTTGTTATACATTTTTCTGTATTAGAAAGGGAGGAATCAAGATATCTTTCCTAGAATCATAGCTCTAGATTTCCTTCTGTAATATTCAAAATGTGTTCAAAAACAAAAGTTGACATTTTCCTGAGATCTGCTAACTCTGGTTCCTTCTCCCCAATATTTTCTTGAACTTTTTCTTTTAGTTTTTTCCTATTGAAGTTCTACTCTCAGTACTTTTTTACTTGATGCAAGATTTGATACTGGAAGGGAATTTTAGCTGATTACTCGCAAAGGTTTATAAAGCCCAGATTTGTCCAACACCATCATGCATACCATGGTCCCTTAGCTCACACTGTGAATTAAAGTCTGCAGTTCTCCCTCCCAGTTCCAGCTGCTAGCCTCGAATTTTCTTGATGAGTTTACCAGTGAGTACCTGCTGGTAATTTGGAAACTTTTTAGCTCTGGAGCCATCAGAAATTTTTGTCTTTCCTCTGCTTTCTCTCACATCACTGTTGAAATGGTGTGAGTCTTCTTGGTCGTTGTGGTTGGTCTTCACCTGCTCATATTCGGGAGTTTATAGTTAACCTAGTGGTAGATGTTGTCCATGTGCTTTAGGTTTTGCTGTCCTAGTCTCTATACTTGTTTATATGATGAGATTTGGGGAAATTTAAAAATTCTGCCACCATCTTCCCAGAGTCCTCCACCTTGAATGTTTAAACACCTACCTTTTTGGTTTTATGCTTTTAAATGTTTTTATTCTTTCTTAAATATATATTTTATCACATTTTTATATGTTCATATATTTGTGTATGTGGGTGTGTGTGTATCAGTGCAGTCACGTGACATGTTGAATGGAAAAAACAGTGTAAATTTATGATATGCATTCCAGCTTTGTAACTATTGTAGGTGACCCAAATCTCATTTTAATTCTGTAGTATCCATATTTTGATCTCTAATCTATACGCACACATGTGCACACGCACACACACACACACAATGAGGACTCCTTGAAAGGTAGATGATGCCAAATTTTAGGGCAGAAAATAAAATCAGTATGGACCTGGGCCATCTGTTTATTTGTACTAATTTCATAAATAAGGAAACTGAACTCCAAAGGTTGTTGCTAGACACAAGCATGCTTTAAAAATGTCAGCAGAAAAAAACAAATGTCAGCAGAAGTGCTGAAATAAAGGGAAGCAAACTACAGAGACCCTTACTAGTCAAATTTATACAGTTTGAGCATTAAAGTAAGTTTAATGATAATAATTCTTGTGACAATTATAATAGCTAAACAGATTGAATATAAGAAAGTCTAGAAGTTCCTAATAATACTCAAACAAGAAAAGTTTATAGAAGATCACCAAAAGTTATCACAATATACAAGAAGAGTGTGTCTAATAGAATATACTTCATATTTTATTGATCCAAATATATAAGGTGTTAACATACCAAAGTATTAACTAAATATCTATCTATAAAGTTTAGGTATATACTTTCTTTGATCAAAAGAGTCCATAAGAAAGCCAAGTTATCTCAGCAAAAGTAGATTCAGTAACAAGAAAAGGAAAGCCTGATCAGCACATGTAATTAATCAGATTCAAAGGGTGTCCACAGCTAATCAGCTTCACTGGTCACATACAATAATCAAGTAAAAGGAGGGTTCAACAGTGTGTTCTAAAATGATAAATTAACCAAATGTACAAAAGAGTAAAGCTGACTATGCAGACACAATCCCTCATCTCCTAGGAGCTGACAATTCTTGATGGTCCAACTAATTAAAATAAAATACTAATAAGAAATATATAAGATTTTAATAGTTCTGACAAACCACACTAATGTATCAGTGTGACAAGGCAATGGATAGGATAAAACTTAGAAGAATTCCTTACCTCTTTGAAAGCTACCAAGTCTCAAAAAATTAAAACTTTTATAAACGAAGCAAAAAAATTAAAAGTCTCACAATGTAATGATTAGAATTTTACTAGAAAAAGGAATTTACTCCAGATTAGCAGCCTAGAAATCACCTTAGACTGCTCAGCCAGAGCCATGTCTCAACCAAGAATTAAACTTTTCATAACTCGTAACAAAACCTGATTAGGCTGAAATGATACCATTTCCTTAAAGATCTGGTAAGATTATCAAAACCCCATGTAAGAACCTTAATGGAAGCCTAGGAAGATAAGACAAAAAAATAATAAAAAGAAAGACAAAATAATATATTATATCATATTATACTATACTATATATATAATAAATATATAATAAATATAACTTTATTTCTGGCTTTAGAGTAAATGTGTTTATTAATTTGTAATCATTGTAGTAGTATGTTGTCTATTTTTAAAAGATGTTTAAGACATTGAAAGTAACCTAAAATATAGTGTTTGGAAGTATCTGATAAAAAATAAAAGTTTGGGGAAATTTGCTAAATTCTTTAACTTTGTTCTATTAATTTCTTTAAGTAGTTTTTAGAGGAATTTAAAAACTTATTATTTACTATAATCATAAGATTAATAAATTAGGTACTAATAAAGCCAAATATTAGTGAGTGTTACTCTCTCACATAAAGGGCCATGATATAATAAAAACTATTGATAATATTCTAGTCAGGGGAAAGCAGAAATTTTAAAAGTAAATGAATGAGTGAGAAAATTTCAGGTAGTTTGAAAGAAGCAAAGTAGAGGGATGCAACAGAGTGTTGGAGATGCATTACTATGGACTGGGGTCATGGAAGATCTCACTGAAGCTGTGATGTTTGGAGTGAGACCTAAATGATAAGAAAACACCAGTCCTGTAAAGATCGGGGGGCAGAGAGTTCTAGGCAAAAAACAGCAAGAACAAGTGTCCTAAAGCAAATGTCCTTTGCTGTATCCAAGACTTAGAATGAAGGCCAGCATGGCTGGAAAATAATGCGTGAATGTCAGAATGGTAGGAGAAAAGACCAGATCATGTAGGGCCTTGTGAGCCACAGTAAGAGGTGGGGATTTTGTCCCCAGCACAGTGAGAAGTCATTGGAAGGTTGGCTGCAAAGGAGTCAGGAACGAATTAACTGTTCCTATTTGGGGAATAGATTGTTGGAGAGCAAGAGGGGAGGATGGGAGGCCAGTTCTCTCTTTATCTGGATCCTAGTTCAAGTACTCCCTTGTCCCATGAAGCCTTCCCTGCTCACCTGAATGGAGATAACATCTCTCTTCTTTACACTTGGTAACACTGCATCACTACTGTCTTATGACATTCATTATGTTCAGTTTTGTATTTTAGGGAGCTGTGATGTTTCATCTCCCCTTGAAAATCTTAGGATATAAGTTCCTACAAGGTAGTGCCCTGTGTATCTTTGCATTTGTAATAGAGCTTAACTTGGTGGCTAACACAAAATGGATATTATGTGAGGATGAAGAAGTAATTTATTTTGCTTATGGCAATACATAGAATCAATTCAGCTACAGCCTATATAACTATTGAAAGAATTAAAAGATAAATGACTGTTGGTTTCTACATTAACAGAGCATGAAGAAGGTGGGGGGAAAATATGTCTCAACTTTTTATTCAGGGCCAAGTCAACATCTGTTCTGGATAAAATAGAGAAAATATAACTGTTTTAAAAACTTAAGGGTTTAATTAATCTAGGTGGGAAAATGGGGTTGGAAACATTACTGTCAGTTTGACTGACAGAGTTCCTTTGGAAAAAAAATGAAGAAAGAAGCAAATAGCTTCTATATTCTATGTTGTTGGTAGAAAAAGAAATTCAGAAAGCACGTCATGCAGTATTAAAGGGACAGAATTTCATACATCAGAAGAGCATAAGCTGTACCGGGGAAGGCCAGGACTAAGGAGAGGTATCGGGGTCAGCACAGAACGGTGAGCACGGGTGAGAAGGAAGAAGACTTCAAAAGTGTGTGACACGAGGGCTACTAATCCATTAACGATGTTCTGAATAGAAGCAGAGGAAATGCATCAGGTCTATAAAACCACTAAGTTATAAACTTCTTTACTTACCAGGGGAGAACTCTGTGAAGTTGGAAAAACAGTTTTAGGGGGAAAAAAAAAAGGAATATTAGTTATCATCTACCTAAGCTTTGTATTTTGTAGGTGAGGAAATTGCATTGTAGAAATATGAAACAGCACACTGAGGTCACACAGCTAAGTAGCAGAAATACTGAAATGTGAACCCAGATTTCCTAATTCCAGCTCTTTGCTCTTGCCAGTATATACTCTGCAAATTGGGTGGTTACAATCCATTTCCCCTTATTTTTGTCAAAGCACTTAAAATTTTTTTGGGGTGGGGTTGGAGGGGATTCATTCTTGCCCTTGTCTGTCATCTTCAGGGACTGTTGGTCAAGTTGTCCCCCAGCTAGGGCTTGAGTATATGACCAAATGCTGACAAATCAGACTCCTTCTCTGGGACTTTGAATCCTGAACACGCTGATTCTAGGACAGGAAAACTGATGGAGCTGAATCATCGCAGAGGTGGCAAGCTGACAAGCCTGTCAGTGAAATTCAGCTACTTGGATCCCTAGAGCTACTTCATTTTTGCTCCCAGTGAGCCTAGTTCTTTCACTTTTCCTTCTGTTTTCAAATTATCCCACGTTATTCACATTTATTTATTTTTTTATTATATTGTTAAAGCTCTTGCTTAGCATAGCAGAGTCCATTTCTTTTCCTTACAACCCAGAAGCTCCTATTACTACTCTGCTTCTAGGAATATAAACATGTCAGGACATGAGATGAGAAATTAAAGAAACAGTGAAAAAGGAGAGGAAATGACCGAACTGAAGTTTTACAAATAAGGCTGAAGGAGAATTTCAGATTAGGGTGTACATGTACTCATTCGTGTAGATTTAATACAGTTTTATTAAATATCTAATCTGTGTCCAGCAGCGGTGAGATAACAACCTGTGGGTATCCAAATGGATGGAAATAAAAAGATCCCACAACACGTCAGGGACTCAGTATGTGAGCTGGACAGCCAGATGTGAAGAAAGTGGGACCCACGGGTGAGGACTGATAGACTGGGGTCAGGAGCAGTCAGAACAGGGTCTGCAAGAGGACTGAGCTACTTGGATGCCCAGACACACCTCATTCTTACTCCTCCTGAGCCTGGTTCTTTCACTCTTCCTTCGATTCTGGAAATTCTGAAATTGATTTCTGCATCTGAGTTCATAAGCAGCACGAAGAACAGAAGGCACAGAGATTCCTTGACTGTCTTTCCATCTCTTACCTGGGCCTTGAAGCTCTATTAAAATGTCACTGGAAAAAATGATCCAAGAGACGTGACTGGAATTCTTGCCTGATGTTACATTTACTACCCCCGAGCCAGACAGTTAAACTTGCTAGGCCTCAGTTTCCTCTTCTATGCAATGAAGAAACAGCACCCACTCTGTTTACCTCCTGAGTTGTGAGAAATACATGAGAAAATGGATGCAATGGTTTAGTAAATTGAGAAAAAAGACCAAGAGAAAAATGTTACTTTCCTTTCAGCATCGTTTCCAGCCTTTGTTATGAACAACCATTTCTCTCTCAGCCATGGCAGAGCGAGAAGCTTTAAAAAAACAGTTAGCTAGGGCTTCCCTGGTGGCGCAGTGGTTGAGAGTCCGCCTGCCGAGGCAGGGGACGCGGGTTCGTGCCCCGGTCCGGGAAGATCCCACATGCCGCGGAGCGGCTGGGCCCGTGAGCCATGGCCGCTGAGCCTGCGCGTCCGGAGCCTGTGCTCCTCAATGGCAGAGGCCGCAGCAGTGACAGGCCCGCGTACCGCAAAAAAAAAAAAAAAAAAGAAACAGTTAGCTAAAGAAAAGGAGATTGAGATAGTGTTCCGGCTTCAAAGGCCAGCCTTCCGGTTATGTAGCTCCTAGAAACAAGGACAGAACAGAGGCTCTGAGAAGAGTTTTGACAAAAATTAAAGTGCAAGAAAGGTATACCATGACTGAGAAATTGCTGGAGTATTCATTCAGAAATTATGTGTATTGCCATGAGAAATCATTAGTTTGAGGATGAGAATATATCTTTTATTTCTGAATCTCATGTCTCTAGCTTATGTTTATCACAAGTAAATACTCACTGAGTAAATGAATGAACAAAAATTACTCTGGCCTTGACCCAAATGCATATACTTGCCCACTGTGATACTCCTATCTCTTAAAGTAGTGACATTAATGTGCTGTTCAGAAGGGCAAACTAGTTACAAAGGTTTGCCTATATCCTTCTGGAGTTTTGTAATTTTACATCACTGAAGTAAAATGATAGAAATACAGAACGAGAGAACAAGACTGGGAATAAACTAGTAACAGTAAAGGTAAGGGACCAACACTTTATTAGGAAGTTCAATTCCATGAAAGCAAGAATGAGGGAAAGAGAAGTAAGGTAGGGAAGGAGGAGTCAAAAATTAAAGTGGTACATCTCTGAGCTGGCCAAACGTTGTTAAATCAGGCAACTGATTTCTTGGCTTCAGAGAGATCTTCAGAGAGGCCATGGGATCTACTATGTCCCAGAACAGTCCGTAGTCAGGGAAGATGAGAGAATTATTCTGCTAGCCTTTTCGTGTCTCAGGTCTCCCTGTTCAAGCCCTCCCCACATCACAGCACCTCAAGATTGTGTTACCCACCTCTCTGGGAAGGTTCTGGAACATCTATAGGTTCAGTAAAGCTACTTGCTCAGGTTCTTCTTGCCAGCACTGGCACCATGGTTGGGCCTCTTTATACTGTAGTTGTAGCAGCAACTGCAGCAGAGACCTGGCTCTATGACTGTGGGAATGGATTGAGCCATTGGTAGGGGTGATAAGAGCAAGAGGCCAAGCAGATAACTAAGGCACACGGGGAGAACAGAGTGGCTGCATGGATCTGAAGGAGTACTTACACTGAGTCCAGTATAACTCCCAAACTCCTTTTTCAGGAATTTACGTTAGCCCAACAAAGCGAGAGAATAAATGTGAGAGGCAGGAAATAGAGAAGCAAAACTGAGGATTAATGAAGGGGAAGAATGACAGCTACGGAGCAAGGCTGGAGAGCAAACAATGCATAGTGGAGCTGAAAAATGGAGGCCTTTCTATGAAAGATCTTCATAAAAATATGTTTAAGACATGATAAAATCAAATTGTTCAAGAAAAAAAGAAAGGCAATTAGAAATTCCAGAAAGCAAAACCAAATCAAACAGCAAATTCCAATAACTTATTGGAGAGCTAGATATACATTCTAATAACCTTGAAAATCTAAAAGTGAAAAGTGTAAGTTTGGAAGTTAAGCTAAGGTAAAGATTTGAAGAGATGAAAGAAAAGCTAGTGACACTCATTTTCACCTTACAAACTAGGGATTTGAGATGTTGGTGATCAAAAAAATGAGATGAATGAACCTTAAGTAGAATTATTTCAAGTGACTTTAAAAAGTAATTTGACTGTACATTCCTAGCAGGATTTAGTCTAAGAACAAAAGAAAATCATGAAAAAGCATTGGACAGCATTATGTAATGATATTTTAAACTACTAATTATATGTTGAAGAGTAGAGAAAATAAATAATTGTGCTAATGTCTTTGGGAACCAAGGTTTGTAAAATAAGAAAGAGAAATACAAAATCAATGAAATTAACTAAAAACCAGGTAATGTTTTTATTGGAATGTCAGTACACCTTATTTATTTTTATCTTGTTAAAAATAACAAAATATAACAGCTTATTTCATACCTTTCTATATTGAAAAGGCCTAGAAACAGTGACAATCTATAAAAGAACAACTGCAGTGCCCAGATTTTGGTCTCTAAATATCATCTCTCTAAAAAGATCCAAGGATCCTTTTTAAACTGGTTCCATGTCTATGACAGGACATATACAAGATGATCCTGAGATATCTTGTTGGACTAAAAGCAAGGAAACTATCCAAGACTACAGGAGTCATGTCAAAAGGTCTCAGGAGCCAACTTGAAGAAGTTCTCACTGGTATAAAATGGAAAATTGGGCATCGAAAAGAGTAATGATCACACTGTTTAAAACAGATCACATATGTTAAAAAAATCCGTGAATTCTTCATGATACTAAAAACAAAAAAAGGCAACCTCATTGGTTTGCTAGAGCACCACCTTATTATTCTGAAAGTTGGTAAATAAAGGAAATAAATCAAGCACTTACCTGCCTTTCCTATACAAACCATGTTTCAAGGTAACAGATAGTTAATGTGGAAAAATTCTTTACAGTAGAACAGATAATTCAGAAGACATAGGAAAATTAAGAAAGTCAACATTTTATAATCCTTAGTGAAATAACAGATCTGGTCAAAGATCATCAGTGGCTGCTAAACCCATTGGGTAAATGTTGATGGGGAACTTTATGATAGATGGAGTAGACTGACATTCCCTGGACCCACTAATTAATCTTCTCATCACTCAAAGAGGAGTCACCAGATCTGACGCCTCTTACTCTAATATGATATTATAGGATGTATACAGCACCATCCAAGAAATATTATTGCAAAAAAATTTTTTAATATGAATTTAATTAAGCCTGTAGGTCTAACTACCAGTTTTGTAGAAAACATTTTAAAAACTACTTATTAACAACATTATGACATTACACACCCAATTCAGCTATTTCACGTTTCTGTTTTCTCTTTCTTCATGTGAGGAAAAACTGCTAGTTTGAACTACCATGGAAACTATATAATCATTATTCTCAAGGATTACAAATACTTTGTTCTTGAAGTCCAAAGTGATCTCAAGAAGGGTATCTGAACTTCATTCATTTACTTATTCAACCAAGATTTACTGGCCATCTCCAGGCCCAGCGCTGCACTAAGTGCTATTGATTCAGAAATGCACATCAGAGTCTCTGTCCTGGATTTGCTCACAATTCCCTCAAAATCTAGGACTCCATTTTTAGAGATAAATTAACTGAGCAGAGATATTTGGAAGGGAGTAATGGAGAGAGCTCTGACCTAGTTATCTAAATATCATAGTTGGTAAAGTAGACATTAGACATGACCCAGGGCATTATTAATGAGAACGTTAAGAGTTTTAATTTTGAAAATTGAAACATACGTTTTTGTGTTGCATCATAACATGGCTTATTCTCAATTTGTTCATGGCTTCTTTGAAAGTCACGTTTATATAGAATTGCTGGAATTAAAAGAAAAATCAAAGTCTTTAGCATTTAAACATGAACTGTTTTAAATTGGTTGGCAGGTTATTTCACTTACAGATTTTTTGTTTTAAAAAAACTATTGCAGATAAAGGGTTTGGGGATGAAAGTCAACCAGAAGAGTAATAAATATTTTGTGTCATTAGTCAAAAATGGTTTTCTAGGCGCGTCAGAAAACCATTCTTAAATTTTTAAACTGATTCTTAAATTTTTAAAAAAAAGAATAATCGAATCTCTGGAATTTTATTCTCAAATGACAGAATTCAACAAGGAATTTCCTGTAGTGGTTGCTTTCTTCATATCAAGCAAAGAGATTATATGCAAGTTTGTCATGTAATTGGAATAATATGTCACCTTTGTAGAGGGACTTGAGTTGCATCATTCTGTCCAGTAAGCATTTTTCTATTGTCTTGGCTGGGGAGAAAGCTCAGGAGAGTCCCTAGTCTTTGAAATAACTTTGAAAAAGAACTTTTTATATATTATAGAATACATTTTTCAACAAATTAACTAGAGTTATGAGAGTTTGGAAAAATAGGTCCTCTGATATTCCTGGGGTTAGTGAGAGTTTAACTTGTTTTTGAAAAGAGTCTTTCTGTTTTATTGGCCCTCTGTGGGCAGCTTGAAAGACTACTTCTGCACTTAAACTTGTATCAAAGTCTCACTTTCAGAGGAAGAGACCAATGTAGCCATTTGAATCTGGCAAAAAGAACTCTTTAACTTGCCCTGAGGACCGTGGCAAGAAGCTAGAATGTAGAGAAAACAATTAGGACACCAAGAAATGGACTTCCTGGAGATACTCTGAGCAACTGTATGGGAGATTCTTTCAAGAGAAAGCTCTGAACAGGGGATGTGAATATGGTAATATAGATTGAGATTATCTCCCAGCACCCCTGTTCTGGGAAGTTCTTCTTATCTCAGTTCATCCCCTTGGCCCTATCTTTGAGTACCTTGAATCTTAATACTTCTTGGTATCCATGTTTCTTGCTACATACACAAAAACTCAGAGATAACTGGCCAATAGGGGAAAAGGAGGAATAGTGAAGCAGAGGCATAAAAGGTTGAGAGAAAAGACATAGGAAATAGAGAGAGAGTCCTGAATATTGGCATGCTGGACGATGTTTAACAATCAGCTCCCTACTTAATGAAAAAAAAAAGGGACTAATTGTAGCATTGGCCAAAATCTATAGTATGAATTTTTCTACCATGGCTGATTTAAAACAACTACCAATGGGATGTTACCAAATGTGAGTTGGAAAGAGACTCCTAGTAGCACACCGTTATATAGTATTTCCAACATACAGATACAATAAATCTAAATAATTTCAGGAGCCTATATAATAGTAAAATATAAACAGATAATATTAAAATCAGTAAGAGTAAAAAAAAATTAGGAATTGGTGAGACCCAATTATTTAGTATCTAAATAATGCAATTTACTTAACTGTAAGTTTGTTTAACTTAATTTTTAATAATGACTGTGTTTTACAACCAACTTACAAAATTCCTAAATTTCATAATCAACTCTGGTGATCTGGTAGGGCTGTTTCTGGTACACCAGTGGTCCTGATGGTATATTCATGCCTGGTTTCGGGTGTCTTGTAAGTCCAGCAACCCCATTTTCGTCCCTGGCTTACCTAAGATAGCTCAGTGCCTTTATAATAGGTCTCTCTCTCTCTGTTACACATAACTCACCTTGGATTTTGGCCATTTGTACCACAGGTAGCTGTTTTACTAGGAATTGCATCTCACTACAATTTTAAAGAGAGTAGGAAAAGGAAAATATATAAAAGAAGCCGCTAACAGCGTTTCCTTTTTGCTGATGCCTTGTGTAAAATATTGTGGTTAATACTTTGAAATAAACTAACTTCAGTTTCTTTTCCTCATGGTTTCTCATACGGATTATCCAGGCAGCCACAGCAGCTTTGCTTATGAATGCCCTCAGGGCCATTGAGGATATAACTGAGAAGAAGGCATGGTTCATCTTCAAGTTTCAAATTAGGCCTTTTAAAAAGTCCATGGTTTAAGCAATAGTCTTGAAAACAAGCCTTTCTATTATAGAAGCTAGGCTTTTTTGAGTGATAAAACGTTTTGATGATTTCCAAAGCTTGAGATCCTTGGAGTTCTCAGAGCACGATGTTTATGCATAAATCAGAGAATGAGCAGGGAATCTGTGACGGTGTGAAAGCAATTTTCTATCTCCGAGAGATAGGGAAGTTAGGGTAATAAGGGAGAATTATTACGGGCATGGCTAGACTTTACATTGTGGATCCCTGAAGGGTGCTCATATGTTCTACATTTCTGGAATGCGGTTGGGTGGGTAGCAGCATAATGAAAACGGTGATAGAAACCCAGAACATATTTGAGAGGCTCCCAGAATATAAAAGACGACAGGTTTCTGCAACGTACTGAGCAGTAAAGTAGAATGCCTGGGTCTAAAGGCAGCCTCAAAGATTCCCCGAATCCCAAGGAGAAGGGAGGAAATGCTGAGAACAGTGGTTTGGGAAAAGCCTAATAGTAGGGGGAATCGATGTACGACCAAAGTTCAAATTAACCGGAGGCTACTGCAGCACTGAGACTCTGGCAGTGACTGTTACAGAAACCAACTGCTGTTTCCAGACACATTGAATTGCCCCTAGCAGAGGCCAGGAAGAACAGAAGATGGTATTTGGATCAGAGGTAGCAATTTGCCAGTACTGGCGTTACCCCTGGGAACTCATAGTGCTTCTACAGAGTACAGGCGAAAGAGAAAGGGATGAGCAGCACAGTCTGAATTGACTGAGTAACCTCGAGGTGACTGTATTTCACAGTGAAAGTGATGGAGTTCTCCTGAATTGGTAAAATTTTATTATCTACCTTTAGTAGATACAGGTCTTGTGAACAAAGTTACATTGTGTTGTACATAGAGAAACTTACTTTTACTTTTTCACACCTGAGAGTCTTCGAAAATAATTTTTATAAGTACTTCCCACTAAAAATTTCTGGTTCAGTTTAGGCTTAGGAATAGGGATCAGAAGATCTGAGGGGTTTTTATTCTTATTTTTTTAATTGAAGTATAGTTGATTTGCAATGTTGTGTTAGTTTCAGGTATACAGCAAAGTGATTCAGTTATACATAAATATATATATCCATTCTTTTTCAGATTCTTTTCCCTTATAGGTTATTACAAAATAGTGAGTATAGTTCCCTGTGCTGCACAGTAGGTCCTTGTTGGTTATCTGTTTTATATATAGCAGTATGTATATGTTAAGATTTAGAGCTCAGGTATTCCTTGCCCCATTTTATACCTTGAATTCTACCTAAGAAAAAAAGTGGAGTTCAAGAACAACTGAAGCACACCCTCAGTTTGTCTATGGGATTTACCAGTTGCTGTGAGGCTATATTCTATTCATATAAATATGTAGGACCCATAAATACCTGTTGGGGCAACAGTTTTCCCCATCCAGTTTTGATATTTCCATCAACATTTGAAGATTAGAGTAAGTCCAAAGTGAAATTTAGGATTTGTCCATTCTAAATATTTTATTCTGAATCCAGGATTCAGAATAAAATTTTGTTTTTCTTTATTTAAAATAATATGAATTTTTTAATATTACTATAATTTCATTTGCTTCACTTTCATATTTTCCTTTATTTAATTCTATATATTCAATCATTTTTATCATTTGTTTAGTAACATAGCATTTGTAACCAAGATATATTTTTTGCTTTAAAGCTAAAGGCTGTACTGAATCTCTGTTAAACTCTCAGTTGTTAAAGCCAAATCTCTAAAACATTTCATTTTATAAATACTTAAATATCCCATTTCACAATTTCTATTAAATGCATAAATGAGGTTTTTGCAGTGTTGGCACCAAACACTGTCCATTGAAGTAAAAATATTCTTCCAATTTTCATTATTTTACTCCAAGGTCTTATGTTATTTGATTCTCTACAAAGTTTATTTGATAAATGAGAGTAAATAAAAGTTTATCAAGACAATATTTAAAGTGATTTACATCATCCAGTGACAATTGAATACAGTGACTAACACAGTGCTAAATTAAAACATCTGGAAATTTTGCTAAAATTTTGCCTGGAACACTCAACTTTCTCCCTAACCTTCCTCTAACATCATCTGTACAAAATTCAATAAGATTTTTATGTCATTTTTCTCATTAAAACTGTTCTTCTCAGGTAATAAAATTAGGTTATTTTAGCTCTTGTTCTTTCTAGCTTTACAAGATCAACAAAAGTACTTTTATATATATATATATATATATATATATATATATATTTTTTTTTTTTTTTTTTTTTTTTTTCGGTGCGCGGGCCTCTCACTGTTGTGGCCTCTCCCATTGCGGAGCACAGGCTCTGGACGCGCAGGCTCAGCGGCCATGGCTTACGGGCCCAGCCGCTCCGCGGCATGCGGGATCCTCCCGGACCGGGGCACGAACCCATGTCCCCTGCATCAGCAGGCGGACTCTCAACCACTGCGCCACCAGGGAAGCCCTAAACTATATTTTAAATAATAAACTTCAGATTTTAAATAAATTATTAAAACATTTTTATGTGAAACAGTTGAAGCTTCATTAATAATTTAAAATTTTGAAATTCCATTGTCTCAATATATGTTTTCTGAGCATATATTGTTAATTTATATACATACATTATTCACTTAAGTATGGATTCAACATAAAGCTCTCCTATTATGAATTTCCTGGGGAAAAATTGTTTCAAAGATTAAATCCCACTGAAAGTTATAGTCTAAAGACATAAATTTAGAAATCAAATTGTTCTATTAGTGAGGTAAATTTCCAAAGAAATGAAAGTACAAAACCTGTAAGTTAAAATCTAAGGGAATTAAAACTTAAAATCAAATGTACTTGTTCCTATGAATTAAAATTCAAATAAATTAAAACTCAGGGTCAAAAAGTTAATAGGATACAGAATATTCTAACAGTTCTAGACCAAAAAATTTAGAAAATAAGGCAATCCCCAGGCTTGATGCAGTCTACCAAACCCAGGCTCTAGTGTTATCAAAGACCATAGCAGACACTCAAGCACTCATGAGGAAGAAAAGGAGATACAGAGAACTTCTTGTATGTTTCAACCTCACCAGGTGAGAATCAATCCAATGTCAGCCACTCACACACAGTCTGTGCCTAGGGTCCTTAAACTTAGTTGCAAGAAATTTCCCATTTAGAGATTAATTTTGGCAGTATGATTATACCACAACTGGCAGGAAATTAACCTATGCATATAATTTTCTCTCTCAGAGAGTGACATTTTTGACATCACTGCCTTTTGCAAGTTCAGAAATTTCTTATGGTGGTAGCCCCAGTTATCAGGTCTTAAACTGAGACCTTTCTGCATGTTTAATACTGCTTAATTTCCTTTTACTCATTGATCCTGGTGTTTTTGGTCCTCCAATGCTGAATTGAATATAACATAAATTGTATCTACCCACAAAGACTCTATAGCCAATATTTTCAGTCCTGCTACAGAAACTTTTGACAATGCCTCTTGCTGTGGAATTGCTTAAGTCAAAGAAACTTGCCTTCTGGGAAGATTTCTCCTTTATCCTCCACATTTGTTTCAGCAGAAAAGTCATCCTCAACCTATTCAAATATTGAAGCTTCTCTTGAGTTTATAGTATGTACCTCTTGGGTCTAGGGTAGGGTAAACTAATATCTCTGCTATGTGCTCCCAAGACATGGAAATTTCTCACAATTTTAATGTGCTGAACATGAATAACATTTCTCTTGTTATTATATCTTTTTCTACCTCAATTGTCTCTCAGTTCTTTTCAGGAAGTTGAATCTGCTTTTTAAATAGATCCTTTTCTTCTCTAACCAATATAAAATTAGTACCATTTACAAAATCTCAAGAGCTTGGTTTTTTTCGCTATTACTCTGCTCTCTGGACAGACATTTATTTATCTAACCATTTTTCATAAATTTGGTTCAGTGAGGATCTTTCATAATAAGAAATAGGAAATGAGTGAGCTCTGGTCCTGCCAAAGCAACTATTTTTCAGATAAGTCTTGGCCACCTCCGTGTCTGTGAATTGGATATTCTCACCCAGGAGGAATTCTCCCAACAGACCAACATCTGTCCAAAGCCTGACCTTGGTCTATTATTTTCCAGCTTGGCTTCCCTTGAATAATTTTGTTGCACCTTCTCTTGGAATCTCAATTACATAAATTTCTTAATCTGGTTCCCCCAGGACACAGGCAATAGTTGTTGCTTCCCCACACAGAGTAAGAGTTTCATTTCACTTTGATCCTCTGTAATCCTTTGAATATTTTATGATGGTCCTCTGGTCTTCCTTTTGCAGACCAGTGCAATTTATTTTAACCATTTCGAACCGCTGTCACAATCTTTAAGGGGTAATTTCCAGAAAATTCTTACTGTAGATGCTAATTGTGATTTTAACAGGGTTTCCTTCTGTACTGCATTTTCCTAGATTTCTATCCCTTCTGGGGAAGTGTATTCCAGGAAGCTTTCTGAGAACTTGTCTCTCTTTCTTGGCTAGATTCTGTCATAACCCAGCACAGTTTTCAGTTAATTAGTCAAATATGAGCCCCAATCACATTTTTTTGTTTGTTTGTTTGTTTTGGGTTTTTTTGTTTCTTGCGGTAAGCGGGCCTCGGGCCTCTCACTGCTGTGGCCTACTCCCGTTGCGGAGCCTGTGCTCCGGATGCGCAGGCTCAGCGGCCATGGCTCATGGGCCCAGCCGCTCCGCGGCACGTGGGATCTTCCCAGACCGGGGCACGAACCCGTGTCCCCTGCATCGGCAGGCGGACTCTCAACCACTGCTCCACCAGGGAAGCCCCCCAATCACATTTTCAGAACGGTTAGAAGCATACTTATCTCCCCTGTGCTTTTATCTCTTTCTGACTTAGCCTTCATCATTTTTCCATTCCTATCTCTCTGCTTTAAAATTTCAACTTCCTCCTAAGGAAAGAGTAATTCTCCCTCTAGCTTAATTCTTGGTTCTTATCTTGCTGATCCCTTTCTGATAATAAGACTGAAGGATGTTTTTTAAACTACTCTGGCTTCTCCTTGATTTCCTGAACAAAACGAGTTCCTAGAACCAGAATATTCCAGGCACAAGACTCTCAGTTACTTTAGTCATTTTAGAAGCCTGGAACTCTGTATGGATGCCAAGTACCCCTGAATGTGTGAGTTAACACTTTGTATCTCCAAAATCTAAAGACGAAGTCAGAAAACGTATCTTCAAGTCCAAAGCCAACCTGGTACCACATAATTGAAGAAACATTTAAGGGTCTGTAAACAAATGGCTTGAAGGCAAGGAGTTAGCCCATCAACCTGGGGCAAAAATCAGGTTTTATAGGTTCGAAGCTTTATATAATTTTGAGGCCCCCTTTTAAGAAAAGAACACAAAAGTTTGGGCAAAATTAGATAAGAAAAATATATAGCCACTGAGAATGAGAAAAAAATCACAGTGTATAAACTTTTAAAATCTGAATAATGTCACCAAATCTAGAAAAATAGTATATTTTATTAATTGCTTAAAGCATCTTTAATAATTTTCTCTGACATTTTTAGTGGCATGCTTTTTGATCGCCTCTTCTTACGATAACGATACATTCACAGAATTTTCTATAGAGAGTATAGAAAGATAATTCAGCCTATTCTTAGGTTGATTGAATTTTTTTTATTCTCTATAGAACCCATCAAATACTTTACTTCACACACAGGTATATTTAGTATTCATCATACTGCTATGGAGTTGTGGTCTACAGAGAGGAGTTCTGTTTTATTATTTTCTACCTGAATGCCATCAATATAAGAAAAACAATGATTACTAGGTATATTTATGAAATGTATTTCTGATGTTTGGGAACTTCCATTTTGACCAGGGATTAATGAGAAAGGAATAACTGTATCTAATTTTCTATGTTTATAGGTGGAAGAATAGTTCACATGTCAAGCCTTGTTTTTCTTCCTCTGCTCACATGTTTCTGTTCTGTCGTGATATGAACTTTGGGCCTGCACCTTTGTATATGTTTGCTTAGTGAGTCAGAACAGTGAGCACTGAAGAACTCCCAGAAGTTATTCCTACCCAGGGATTACAAGCAATAACTTCTTTGAAAGTGACTATGAACCACATAAATATATCTCACTAAATCCAATTCCAGTGTATCTCCAAATCAGTTACCCTAAGCAAGACTCCAGAGCAGCCTGCAACAATTTGTCAAAAGAAGCAGTCTCTAAGCAACTGCAGTGAAAATGTCTTAATTCTCAGATTCCATAAAAACAGTCATGTGAGCATATTGGAAGGGGCCCATGCAACTGAAGGGCCCTGAAACAAAAACTTAATTAGCTTCAGAATGAATCTGCCCCTCTCCTCTGCAGTTTCTTCCCGGGGTCCTAATTGGCAGTTGAAAGCACAGGAAAATGGCACAGAATCCAGGGCAGCATAGCTTTTCTCCCTTACCCAGGTCTAGCCCAAATGACTTGAAGCTAGAAGAAATAGAACTCTTGTAACTCACAGAAAACGTAGCTGCTGTTTAAAACCCTGGCTTACCTAATTTATCTAATAATGTAAATAGAAAATATTTCTTTGGCCTCTGTTATTCAAAAGTTATTCATCAAAACTCTGCCCAGGCCACACCATCTTAGGGAAGTCGATACCTGCATATTTCAAGGTTAAACCAAAGCAGCCTGAGACTTGAGTGTGCTCTCCTAAGGCTGATTTGGCTGATATTAAAACTGCCTTTGCTGGTGGATAAGGCAAACAAGGCTCAGTGACAAGCCAAGGTGGGAGGAAAATCCTCACCCAAATTCTCGTGCTCAGTATTATTTTGATCCTCAAATTCCACTAAATTCTGTTTCTCAAGCTCCCTGGTTATCAAAGACGCTGGGGCAAAGGAAAGGCATAAAGAGGTCTCCACTTTCTAGCTTCTCTTAGCCTAGGTTGCTCCCTGACAGAAGAGTCTGACATGTGGGTTTGCAGGCAGATACTTCATTCCTGAGAAGTGATTCTAGAGAATGGTAGTGAAGGCTGAAGACTGAGCCCCTGACATGAAGGAAAGTCCATACAACAGTGCTTTTTTTTTTTTTCCTATATGATACTATTTATATGTGGAATTCAAAATCTAATACAAATGAATGTATATACAAAACAGAAATAGACTAATCTTAAATTGTTGGATATCTAGGTTGTTTCTAATTTTTCACAATTATGAAAATTCTTGTAGAATAATCTTTGTGCATCCTCCTCAGAATAAAGTCCTAGAAGCAGAATTGTTGAAGAGTGCATGCAATTTTAAGTTCTTTAATATGTATTGCTGTAACAGGGCATTCTTGAAAAGTTCATGACTGGGAGCAAATGGGTCTTGATCTCATTTGGAACATATGAAGATCCATGTAATATACACCTTAGAACCGTGCCCCAGAGAGAAGGAAGTGTTATCTACCAGCTCCTGTTCCCCCATTGGTCAAAGAGCGTTAACTTCCTTGCACATCATGTTGTGTATGCATGAGGGCAGGGCGTACGTAATTGGCATGCAAGCTTGAGTGCTAGGAGAGTTTTCTTAGGCATCCAAAGCTGTAGAGTTTGAGAAGCCCTGGGGCAGAGAGTGAGAAAGGAGTACAGCTGAGGTGAATTGCTGTCAGGGTACACTTACACAGAGCTGGTTACTGCAGCATGGCTGGCATAAAAGGAGGGCCAAAAGGATACGAGGCTGACCACAAGAGGTATCAGACCCACTGCTAAAGCTCTGAACCAAGAAGGAGTTTAGACAAACTGGCTGATGGGGGAAAACACCACCTTTTTTTTTTTTTTTTTTTTTTGCGGTACGCGGGCCTCTCACTGTTGTGGCCTCTCCCATTGCGGAGCACAGGCTCCGGACGCGCAGGCTCAGCGGCCATGGCTCACGGACCTAGCCGCTCCGCGGCATGTGGGATCTTCCCAGACCGGGGCATGAACCCGTGTCCCCTGCATCGGCAGGCGGACTCTCAACCACTGCGCCGCCAGGGAAGCCCAACACCACCTTATTAATATTAAAGGTGATACTGAAAAATATGGCTTAGGTGCATGGCCACAATGTACCTCCTTATATTGAACCTCAGACTTAGACACTCACAGGTGACACTTGGCCACCACTGAACTTCCCACTGGGGTCTGCCCCTACAAGACGCAGCACGAAGGAACAGAGGAGAGTGTATGCTTCCTGCAGGCAGCTGTCTCTCAAAAGGAAGAGCGAGATGTAGGAGTTGACTGAGCTGCGCATGCTCGACCCTTTGTCCAAAGGCTCATGCAGTAGAGGGAGTTGTGGGGTTGAAAGAGAGAGAACGTTTCTGCCAGTGGCATTTTCTTCAGGAGTAGGGAAGAAGCATTCCTTTCTAGCAGGGTATTATCCTTGTTTAAGATTGTTCTCCACCAAAAGGAGAGCCAGGTTCACATAGGGTTTAGGAGAGAAGAACCATGGAGGCACTACCTCTGCCCCCGACCAAGGAAAGCAGTCACCTGCGTGGCTCAGTTTAGCTCAGGCCTGGAGCGCTGCACTGTGCTCTAGGGCCAAAGCCTCAGAGTGATACGGGCATGCACACAGCATGGGCTTGTCTTCTTGGTGACCTCTAGGAAAGGGTGACTTGTGGAAGGATAAGACGGGGTATTCGGGGTCTCAGGTCCTTCCCTTCTCTTTCTCTGTCACCAACTCTAAAATAAATTACAGCCATCTGACAGTCAATAAGTGGTCAGAATTTCCGGATTAAGGGGGTAAACTCAGAATTATCCTTTAGAAAGAAAGGAGGAAAGTCACAAATATTTCTTGGCCTAATATGTATCAAGAATAATATTAAGTGTTTCACAAATTGTCTCCTTTAATCCTTACAATAAAACTGTGTATTATCAACTTAATTTTACAAATGGGGAAACTTATACCAGGAGATACTGGAAAACTTAACAAGTGATAAAACATTGAGCTGAAATTAATATTGTTTGACTCCAAAACCTATATTTCCTAAACTTTATTATATCTAATATAGGAACATTAAAGAGTATTAGTATGACCTTTTCCCTATTAAAAAAAAATCCCAAATGGATTCATTATAAAGGAAAGTATCTTTTCCTTTCTCTCTCCTCAAGTTGCAATATCAAATAAACTTTTGACAAAGCTGGAACTCCCATTGCATGGGGTTGTTTCCATATGCAAGAGTCTGGGCTTAACATGCTATGTAATTATTTTCAGGTTCTAAAAATAAAAATCTCGTGCCAGTAAAGCACATAGGGGGAAGTTTTCAGTCTTTAGCATGAGCAAAGAGCCTGAGCACTTAAATGACATCTCCAAAATTCTTAACATTTCCAGACAACTGAAATGCTAGTTCATACAGCTCATTTCTAGTTGTCAAAATTTCACATTGCCATTAACGAGAGGAAATGAATGCAAGATTCTTTTCTGAAAATGCTTCATGTGTTAAGAATCACTCAAGAATTCATGACATAGTACGCCCTTGTACTTTTCCGGCCATAGAAAGAAAATAAATTGAATTGTAGTGGTAACTATAGCTATCTCTAGCTACATTATAAGCCTGTCTGCCCTTCTACAAGAAATTTTCACTTTGCAAGAAGTTTTCCAATTTATTTTACTGAACTGTTGAAGCAAAAGCAAGCATATCTGAGCTTTTTATAAAAGTTTAAGCAAATTTATTTTTTTAAAAAGAAGAAAGGAATATTGCTATGAACCTATATTCTCAGAAAGAACCCAAGAACACAAAATAACACAGCAAAGGCCAAGGAAAACAAAACAAAACAAAACAAAAAGCCTGGGAAAAAGTTTTTTAAAAAAAGTCAGGCACAAGTCCAAAAGCATGATGGAAAGGCAAATTTATCCCATTGAAGAAATGAGAAAAGCAATAGTTAATCCTCAATTTCCTTTTCCTGACCTGGAGATAAGGAATCACACAAGTATCAAAAAGGCAAATGATAAAAGACTACGATTCATCCCCAGCATCCCCCTCCCTTTCAGTCCTTCCCTGATCTCCCTAAGCAGAACCCACACCCCAGCTTCCTCCTACCCAAGACATGCATACCTCCACAATTGCCAAGAACAAGGTCCTGGGCACTCTTACGTTTGGTGGTCCCACCCCACATTATAGCAAACATTAAAACACATCCAGGGACTTCCCTGGTAGTCCAGTGGTAAAGAATCCACCTTCCAATGCAGGGGACATGGGTTCGATTCCTGGGCGGGGAACTAAGATCCCACATGCCGCAGGACAACTAAGCCCGTGCACCACAACTACTGAGCTCGTGCACCTCAACGAGAGAGCCCACGTACCGCAAACTACAGAGCCCACATGCCCTGGAGCCCATGCGCCACAAATAGAGAGAGAAAACCCACACACCTCATCTAGAGAGAAGCCCGCGTGCCACAACGAAGAGCCCACACTGCAACAAAAGATTCTGCATGCCTCAACGAAGACCCCGCGTGCTGCAACTAAGACCTGACGCAGCCAAAAAAGAAAATAAATAAATGTTAAAAAAAAAAACACACATCCACATCCTGCAAAGTTGACATGATTTAATAATAGTTACCTTTTTGGAGCACTTACTTGCTGACAGGCACAGTCAGAACACTTTATGCCTGTTCCATTGTCAAACCACCCTATATGTAAGTGTTATAATTACCCATGTTCCACCAGTAAGGAAAAAATGACTAAATAACTTGCCCAGGATCACATAACTAGGAAATTAGAGAACCAGGATTTAAGCCTAGGGCAGTATTATTCAAAACATCATAAACTATCACTAAACTATCATGACATAGTGGTATGTTCTATAGGTATTTAAATAAATATGTATTTTAGTTTTGCAGCTGTCTTTTCATAATTTGGAGCCAGTGCATTTTTTTTTCAAGCATCGTAATGTTTCACAGTCCCTTTAAAAAAGCCTATGGTCCCTTTGTTCTGTTCCTATAGTGACTATTAAGTAAAACAACAATACTTCCCTTATCACATCATGTTTTTCTTCCTCACCTGTCTCCCTTTCTAGAATGTCAGAAGTTAAATAGTACAGTGTCTTACACAGAGAGGCATTCAGTATGTGTTTAACAGTCAAACTGAAGAGTGGCGATAGAAGGGAGAAGAACTTAAAACTGAGTCATTTGCTAAGGACAATTTGCTTAAAATTAACTCAGGGTTGGTATTTGGAGGAGGGAAGTGCTCTAGGGAAATGGCCAATTAGCTAATCATGCAGTAATAGGGAAGGGGGTTATTGAGGCAATGGCTTGGATATCATGTTCCCAAATCAAGCTTATAAATTCAAAAGGAAGGTTATATTGAATATTTTCCTAGAGAACTTCAAAAAAGGGAATACATAATCCCTCAGAAGTTGGCCAACAGGCAGATGATTATAATTAACATCTCTCAAGGGGTCTTATATCTCTAATATTTTGTTGTCACATGCTTTGAAATTTATATTATTTGTATAATACCAATATTTAACCCCATAATTGTATTATATCAATTATAAGTGTTTCATTGAGCCCACAAATGTTATATATTATTTATAGCAGGTCATTGTCTTTTCACTTATTTGAAGCCATATCCTATATCTTTCAAACTCAAAGGATATTGTTAGAAATAATTCAGTTACCTTGTTAAGGTAATCATAGAGACTCAATAGTTAAAACAATTTAAGTCGTATTTATTCAGCTTCAACTATATGCTTATCATTGGTTCAGAAGTGGGGAAATACACCTCTTACTATTTTGATGAATGAAAATATATATGCATACCACTCAGTAAAATAACAATGTTAAAACATACCATCACTGTTTATATGAATGCTATAGAAACTAAGGGTCATAGAGGAAAGAGTATCAAATTAGTTGGACTGAAATTATTAAGGATGATTTTCCTGGGGAGAGCAACATTGCAGAGTTTTTTTTTTTTTTGATTATTCATATATATTCTTATCCTTTTTTTTAAACATCTTTATTGGAGTATAATTGCTTTACAATGGTGTGTTAGTTTCTGCTTTATAACAAAGTGAATCAGCTATACTTATACATATATGCCCATATCTCTTCTCTCTTGCATCTCCCTTCCTCCTGCCCTCCCTATCCCACCCCTCTAGATGGTCAAAAAGCACCGAGCTGATCTCCCTGTGCTATGCATCGCAGAGTTTATAAGCATATGAATTTTAAAGCCCAAAAGACCTGGGTTCACATCAATTCCCACTACCTATTTTCTTTGTGACTTTGGTCAAAGTTATTTAATATCTCATGTCTCAATTTCCTCACCCATGAAACAGAAATAATAGTCACTCATTGAGATATGATAAAGATTCAAATGCGACAATTACTGCAAAGCACTCAGAATAGAGTGGGGCTCATCCAAGGAACTTATTAATGATGTTGAGGTAATTAATGATTAATGATGTTGAAGTAGTAGTTGCTGTCATAGTCCCAGTCTTAGCAGCAATAGTAATAATAGCATAGCACTGGTAGTAGCAGGAGCAGTATTATTGATAGTAGTAGTAGTAATGGGAGTCATAACAATAATCAGTTGAGCTGAGTTGTGAATATCAGCAAAGAGTAGAGGAGAGAACACTCTAATGGTGACAACAGGATGGACATAGATTAGGAAATAATTATGAGTGTTTATTTTTATTTTTATCAAAATATAGTTGATTTACAATGTTATGTTAATTTCAGGTGTATAGCAAAGTGATTCAGTTAAACATATATATAACTGGGTGTGTATATACAGGTATGTATATATATTCCTTTTTAGATTCTTTTCCATTACAGGTTATTACAAGATACTGAGTATGGTTCTCTGTGCTATACAGTAGGTCCTTGTTGGTTATCTATTTTGTATACAGTAGTGTGTATATTTTAATCCCAAACTCCTAATTTACCACCCCCCTTTCCCGTTAGGTAACCATAAATTTGTTTTTTTATGTCTGGATTGTTTATTTTTAGATCAGTGAGTTCACCTGAAGTGTAAAAAATGATTACAAAATAATGGGAAATAAAACTGAATAAGTAAATTAACAGTTGATTGCAAATTACTAAGACCAGTAATTTTCTTTTGTTTGGAGGTGAGAGTGGGTGGGTAATCATGAAATACTTCCTCTAATAATCTTCAGTTGTCATTGTGATGCCTCTACCTGGCTGAATGGGATGGAGAATAAGCTATTATCTTGAATGGAAGGAAAGGAATATTTGAGGCAGTTTTGTTATCTCTCACTTAGTAGTCAAAGGAATAAGAAGTAACCTCGAGTAATTTAGGCTGAGGATGCAGGGACATTCTCAACCATTTGGAAGCGTGCTGGTAGATATTTCCTATTATTCGTGTGATATCTTCAAACCTCTTTTGGATCATAAAGATTCCTGAGGGGGAAAATAATCTAAGAAAGCAGGACTTGCAGGGAGCTGGAAGTTTCTAGCCCAGTTAACAAATAACTTTATGCAAAATAACTTTCACACTAACAAGCAGCTTCAAAAGCAGCTGGCAGTGGTTGCCATGCTACCAAAAGTGAGCTCTATGCCTGTCTTCAGTTATTTCTGCTTTGGAGGGTATTTTGTGCCATTTGTGCCTCAAGGAAAACCAGGCAGTCAAGGCTGGACTGGGTTGTTTGGTTCTCTGGGAAAAGAAGAAAAACACAGATCACTGCCCAGGGGAACAGGGCTCATTAGGAGACAAAGGTGACAGGTGTTTGCTCTCTGAAAAGACTAGTAGCTATAGAAAAACTCAGCTGTGGTGGATTTCCAGTACATGAAAGCTGTTAGCGGAGGGCAGATAGAACAGACTGAGAAGGCAGGGTGCAAATAGTGTGACCAAACATCCTCATTTGCTTGGGACTAAAGGGTTTCCAAGGATTTCAGACTTTTGATTTTAACGCTAGGACAGTCCCGGGCAAACTGGAATGGTTGGTCACCTAAGTACAAGCCGAGCCTTATTTTCTGGGCAGGTAAAATCTTATTCGATGGGCAGCAAAACCATATGCTGAATGTAGATGTACTAGCAGAACCCAGAGATGATGCATCAAACTAACACTTAAACCATGAGCCATCAGTGGGTAAAATCATCAAGAGTCCACCCAAAGTCACCAGTTGCTTCCTACGTAAGAATAAAGAGATGTGTAACATTTATTGATCAGTAATAATGAATCTGAGATAATATTGAAGAACATAATAAATTGTTACTTCTTGATCTTGAACAAAATTGCCCTCAATCACAAACTACCAAGTTACTGAGAGTGAGTCCGTTTTCCTTTTTTGCTGGGGAGGCTTAACATCATAGTGACTGTGCTCATGGGACTTAATATAAGACAGATCTGGCTTCAAATTATGGCTTTATTGCTTTTACACTGTGTGATCCAAGGTAAATTTCTTCACGTCTCTGTGAATTAATTTCCTTTTCTGTACAATTATAATACCTATTCCAAAGTGTTGTAGAAATTGAAATTAAATTAGAACAGTAAATGGAAAATGAGTAGTCAACAAATATTGAAGGCTCTCTTGTTTAGTCTACTTTTCTCTTGGCTCTTCTTTAAGTCGGGTTTCAATCACAGATAATAGAATCCCTTAACCTACTATAAACAGAAAGTGGTTTATTTCAGGGAATTCGGTGCTTACAATATCTTTAGATGTACTGAGGAACAGGTTCCAGGCTGAGCACACAGAGCAGATCCCCGATCTGCAGAATTGTTCTTCTTCTGCTATAATCAGGAAAGCTACCTTCACTTCTGTAGGACAGCTAAAGTAGCACGTTACCTGCTAAACTGGGAAGTTGTCCCTACAGCTGTTGGGTCCAGAGCCAGCCACTTCTGCCATGATCTATGCCTGCAAACTGGCTATCTCACACCCTGATTCTCTTCCCAGAGAATTCAATTCTGATTCAGTGTTTAATGAGAACATTTCGTTGGTGAAACTGAAGTCATGTGAAGAGCCCTAGCTACAACGTTGTCTAAGAAGTGTGTGTTTGTTCAGGCTCTTAGGCGTTGGAAATTGCTTCAGTTGAGCTAATCCATAGCTTCCACCACTGCTCTTATAAAATGGTTAGTTTTATGTGTCAACCCGACTGGGCTAAGGGATGCCCAGAAAGCTGGTAAAGCTTTATTTCTGGGTGTGTCTGTGAGGGTGTTTCTGGAGGAGATTAGCATTTGAATCAGTAGACTGAAGTAAAGAAGAGCCACCCTCACCCATATGAATGGGCGCCATTCAGTCTGTTGAGGGCCTGAGCAGAACAAAAAGGCAGAGGAAGGGCAAATTTGCTCTATTTGCTTGAGGTGGGAAGTTCATCTTCCCCTGTCTGTGGAAATTGGTTCTCCTGATTCTCAAGGCCTTCGTACTCAGACAGGGATGTACATCACTAGTTTCCCCAGTTCTCAGGTCTTAGGACTCAGACTGAATTACATCATTGATCTTTCTGGTTCTTCAGCTTGGAAATGGCAGATTGTAGGACTTCTCAGCCTCCATAGTCACATGGCCCAATTCCAAATAATAAATCTCCTATCTATCTATCTACCTATCTATTTATCTATATCCTACTGGTTCTGTTTCTTTGGCGAACCCTAATACAACTTCTGTTTTCCACAGTTAATTACACAAATGAGCAAAAACACTTATAACCATGCATTGGAATTTGAGTAGAACCTTTCCAAGATAAAGCAGTCCTTGGGTTCTTTGGTTTAAATAGGAGAGATTCTTACTCTAAAAACATGTTAAGATAAATTTTTTGCACTGTGCTAGTGTGTGCTCATATCTTTCTGTGATACGGGTTTAGTGACTTCACTGGTACTCTTTCTCCCTTGATATTTGGCTGAGCTTTGAGTATGTCAAATCCAAAATTAAGATCAGGGTAGAACTCAACAGCCTTCTGGGAAGCAATCATATGTTCCCAGTAACCATGGTCTTTGTCAATGATAAACAAGAACTCAAGAAAAGAGAATGTAAATCATGTCACCAAAAAACATTTATCTGGCTTCTGTTGACATGAGCATCTTGGCCACTTTTACTGACTAAAGTGGCCTTATCTACAACATGCATTCATGCTGCTCCCCTCTGCAGAAATTATCATCCAGAAGGATTTCAAAGTAAAGAGAAATTTATGTTTGAAAGTTGTAGCATCAGAACTTTATGGGGTTATTTCTAGAGGTAGGAGGTCCTTAGAGATATATTGCCAACAGCAGAGACCTCATACAGAAGTCAGAGAACTCAATGATTAGCACTGTTTTTTATTTGTAGATTAGAGGAGTGTGATGTGAAGTGAAGAAGTCCGTAGGGGTGCAGCTCCAAATCTGCAAAGCAGGGGCTGAGTTGGGGGATAATTGGAAGCAATAAATGTCTTTGGGGGTCCAACCAAGAATGACCACATTTCTAATTGAACCATGAGCCTGGAAGGTACTGTTGGTGTATGTTAGCCATTTTCCTACCTCCCAGCCTTCATTATCTTCCTTTCCTTCCAGCATCCTCCTTCATCAGCTTCCTCTTCCTCCAGAAACTTGACTAATCAGGTGCAAAACTATATGGTCGATCAGTGTCTATTTCTTAATAATTATCTGTTGTTGAGTTGAAAGTTCCACATTGGCCAAAGAACTTTGCAGCTCTTCAACAAAGTAATTGCCTTGCTAAAGGAGAAGATGTGAAAAAAAGAACAGAGAAATTTACTTTTTCTGAGTAAGTTAAGATCATCATGGAGAAATGTAAGAAAGGAAAACAAATGGAAAAAATATATATATATATATTTGAGTGACAGTTTCATTCTGAGCAGAGGCATACATTTGACATCCTAAATCACAGTTGGATATGACAATGAGTAGGATTAATTAAGCATCACCAGCCAAGAAAACAATAGGAGCACAAAAAAAATTTTAAGGTTATGCATATCTTCCAGTTAACAAACTTCTCTCTAGTGTGTTATCTATTTAAAGATGTACCCGAGTCTTTTCTTTGAATTCAAAAGAGTCAGCGTTTAGAAATAATGATTCTACAATGCAATGGCTCTTGAGTGCATGTAAATGATGTGTGGTTGCTCCAAAGAACCCTCATACCAGGTGCAAATGACAGACACAACAGGCATGATGACAGAGAGTTTTTGTAAATAGCAACAGGAGGGTTACTTTACTAAGGGTTTCAGCATCCACAGCTGTTTCCCTTCAGCTGATGTGACTGAACTACTTTGTTAACAGACCTTATAATACTCTCTCTGATTATGTTACTCTCTTTCTCTGTTGCATTTTTGAGTATCAGGTTGATACAACACTGAAAAGGGACATTAAAAGATTCTGATGAAACCTAGAAAGATTTCAAACTCAGTGGTGTTTGCTAGGTGCTATGCTTTTCTCTGTTGTTTGTTTTAACTTAAATGAAACATGAAAGTTTCAGAACATGAAAGTCCTTCAAGTGTTATTTTTTACTGTGGAGTGAATGAAATTTTATTTGAGACCTGCGAAGTATACGGTTCAATTGAATTTGGCAATGACACAGTCTTTGTTCAGGGATTTGAGTCAAATCACTTTCATCAGATCGATTGTATTCATGACTGAGATTACTTGAGTTTGCTTTTGTTTCAGTATTTGATACCACGCATGCTGACATGTTCTCTAGCAGGGTTATTGTTGGCCATAGAAACCTGGGTCAGCGCTAACAATAGCAGACCCCTCTGGATGCGTGGTTGAGTGTGCTGATTCACCATCTGAACTGGTAGAGGCTCTTCACGTACCTAGGACAGCACTTATGTATTCAAAATGGTACAAAGTGAAGAGTCAACATCAACGTTTAAAAACAGCATTTATCATCAGCCAGTTAACAGAATAAAATGCCTAATATATCAGCGCTGACTAAAGCAGATTGCAGTATGACTTGCTGGATACTGATGATTCAGTGACATTTTCCCATGACCAGGTGATGAGTTATTTCTTCACTAGTTTTATTAAGGTTAATAAAACAAGGAGGATGGATCCCACTGAGATTAAGGCTTTGTGAAGGTGAACAAAAGACCACTAGCTTCTGAAATACTGTGAGCATATATATTATTCTTTCCTCAGTAAATTTATGTTTCAATTAATGAAAATACCCCAAAAATATTCTTCTTGAACTTAAGCTATTCTAAGATTCAATTCAGTAATCTGATCTTTAATGAAAATTAAAATTTGAACTCAGGAATTCTGAAATATTAAGAAAATATCTGTTCAGTGATGTCCAAGGGATGACTGATGTGTTGAAGACATGTGGGAATATCTATTTTCAATTGTATACTCTTAGTTGCTGGAAAAATGCTAATCAAAATTAAGTTTAAGTGGTTGCTAAGCATCACGTCAAGGTATACACTTAATATTTTTAAGGGTTATAAGGAAATTTTGGACTTCAAGCTTACTCTAAATCCAAAAGGGGGTAATCTCTGATAACAATTTAAGCTTTAGGAAACCATTGACATGCTATAGTCATTTCCTGATACTTTCTTTAGGTTGCCTATAAATTTCTTTGTGACCAGCAGGGTCCAAAGACACTGTAAGATGTTCTATCTGCTTCACAGACACAATCTTTCAAAAACAAGATTCATCATCTTCTTCTCTAAAAGCATCCATCCTCTGAGTTCCCTAGCCTGGTAAAAGTTCTCCAAGTCAGACACCTAGACAGTATCCCCGATTCCACCCTTAATTCCTCCCCCACCTACAATCCACCACCAACTCCTGTCAATTCTAACTCTTAGGTATCTTTTCAGTCTACCCACCTCTCTTAATACCAATGTCCCTACTCTAGGTCACCATTGTGTGCTCCTTGATTAGGGCCACAACCACTTAGTGGATCTCCTTGCTCTTAATATTTTGTCCCTTGGATTTTCCACACAGTAACCAAAGGGACTTTTATAAAACTCAAATCTGCCATGCTTCTCTTTAAATTCCTTCACCAGTTTCCCATGTGTCTTATGATAGGGTCTACACTCATTGTAAAATAAAAGACGTCCAGTACAGCCTGCTACCTTGCCTATAAATGTGAATTTTGGCCTCCAGATTCTTGTCCATGCAATTCCATATGCACAGAAATAATCTCCTCCCTTAGCTTAACTTTCACTAGTCCTTCAGTGGAAGGTGTCAGCTGTATTATTTTTCCAGGAATCCATCCGTAACTCTTCCTCCATCCCCACATCAAGGTCACTGTCCTTCCATTGTGTATCCACAGCACTCTGTGCTTATTGCTCCCAAGACACTCTGTATGGTAATTACCTGTTTATCTGTCTGTCTTTGTCCATTTGATATAATCTCTCCAAAGAGAGAAACCTTATCTCCTCTATATAGCTCCAGGGCATAGACATATCTCATATCTTGCACATAATGGGTACTTAATCGACAATTGTGGAATGAACTAATGGTGTGAAAATTGAGTTGAAACAATTTGTGGTATATAATCATCTAAATAATCTTTTAAAATCACTGTAAATACATAGCAGAATGGAGTAATATAGATTCTTTGAACAAGGGACTTAGGAATACATGGTGTCCACCTCTAGAAGTTTACATTCTAAAGTAAAATTTGACTGCTAGCCATTCCAAAAGTTTGTGCTTGATAACAAAGCCATCTATGAAAATGGAGTTAAACATATCTAACCAACAGTTCCATGAAACTTAGAAGGGAGCCAAGGAAAGCAATGAACAGTTATTAGAGCACAATATTATCAGAACAAACTGAGTTCATGTCTGGGGCTCTGTTACTTACCAGGCATGTGATATTTAGTTAATTAATCTCTTTTTTTTTTTTTTTTTTTTTGCTGTACGCGGGCTTCTCACTGCTGTGGCCTCTTCCGTTGCGGAGCACAGGCTCCGGATGCGCAGGCTCAGCGGCCATGGCTCACGGGCCCAGCCGCTCCGCGGCATGTGGGATTTTCCCGGACTGGGGCACGAACCCGCGTCCCCTGCACCGGCAGGCGGACTCTCAACCGCTGCGCCACTAGGGAAGCCCAATTAATCTCTTTTTAAACAAGGATATGGTGATCCCTACCTCATGGATTATGGGCAGTATTAAATCAATATTATGTATGTAGTGTTGACAATGCCTATCTTCTAAATTGGGAACTTATATTTATGTCACAGCACTCTACTTTCTACCTCAAGCACCGAGCCCATAATAGGTATCCATTAAATCTTTGAGTAATATTAAGATGACAAAGTAGTAACTTGCACAGAATCCTAAAATTGGTATAAAATGACAAGATGGGGAGGGAGTCACTTAATGTCAGATATCCACAGAAAAGTTTCCAAAGAAAGTTATAAACTTTCTTGCCATGAATGTCAATGAGAGTATTTGAAATTCTAATTTTAAAATGTTTTCCATTAATTTTTCAGCAAATTTTTTGATTCTAAAAGTTTGAAAATCATAGGAACTTTCCAATCCATGGACTGCTCTAATAATTCCAGAGTTGAAGGACAAGCATACACCTGAAAGGCTAGCCATATAGTACAGAAACCTTTATAGAAGAAATATACTCCTTTCTTAAAATGTATTCATTGAACCCTTTTTGTCCTTACATTTGGTCCCAGGCACTGCATTGATGTTAAGAACGCTAAAGTGAATACTAAACATTCTTGTTTGCAGGAACTAACAGTTACATGGCAGAGATGGACAGATATACTGAGAAACACTACCATGTGATAAGTTCAGTGATAAGAGTTATATACAGATGCAGCTGTGTGACTGTAGGTAACTTGGGAGATACTGCCCTAAGGAAATGTGTCTAGAGTGGAGTCCCAGTGTTGTCCAATGTTGTGGAGGGGCATAAGGGAAAGATATTCTGGACATAAGGGGAGGTGAAAATAGTGTGGTGCGTGCGCATGTGTGTGTGGGTGTGCGTGTGGGTGTGCATGTGAGTTTGTGTGCGCGTGTGCGTGTGGGTGTGCGTGGGTGTGGGTGTGAGTGTGCATGTGGGTGTGCGTGTGGGTGTGCATGTGGGTTGCGTGTGTGGGGGTGTGCATGTGGGTTGTGTGTGGGTGTGCGTGTGCATGTGAGTGTGGGTGTGCATGTGGGGGTGGGTGTGCGTGGGGGTGTGTGTGGGGGTGTGTGTGGGTGTGTGTGTACTACAAGGTATACAATGCTGATGGAGTGGCCAGAGATGAGACCGGAGAGAAGACAGGGGCCAAATCCTGGAGCCCCTCAAACGATATGTGAAACCTTGGACTTTGTTCTGAAGGCAATAGGGAACAGTGATATGTTTTATGCAGAGGAGTGTTGCCAAGGACATCTGTGCATTTTAGATAGAGCATGTATTCTGTAAACCAAATGTAGAAGACATTAGAAGCTTCCTCCTCTCTGCTCCAATAGGAATTTATACATAACTCTTATCAAAATATTTTGTAAATCTATTTGCTTTTATTATTTTCCCTAGACCTGTGGTTCTCAAACCTGAGTATAGATCAGGATTACCTGGAGGTGTTGTTAAAACACAGATTATTAGGTAAAGTTGGGAGCCTGATTTTCCATTTCTAATGAGTTCCAGACTGATGTTAATGATTCTTACCCTTGGCCATATTATGAATATCCCAGTTTTAAACTATGATTTTGGCTTACTTATTATTTATCTTTGTTTCCCAAACATCTGGTCAAATGTCTGTTACTGAACAGGTACTCATTAACTATTTTCAAATAAACGAGTGAAGGAATGAAAAAATTCCAAGTACAGGGTAAATAAATACATTAAGTAGAATAATTTCGTTTTCCTCTTCTTCAGAAATTACCATAAAGGATAGAGGTGCATATGTTAGTATAAACTGTGGGAGAAAAAACAAAGAATAACAATAATAATGGTAAAGAAGAGAGCTAAGTTAGGAATCTGAAGATCTCCATTTGCTTCCAGTGCCTACGTGAATAGAGTAGCTTTGAGCAAAACACTTTACTTTCCACAGTACTATATCCGTGCCTTAGTTGGATTAAGTGGACATTAGCAATACTTCTTTGAATAGGCCCTTTGAAAAAAATCTCAGAATTTATTCATATAAAGCCTATTGAATTTAACTTTCCTATAATGAATAGTGCAAATTGAATAAAAGTTCCAAATGTACTACAGCAAGCGTTCTCTTACATCATGTCCATAAATTCTTTTCTACTTGATAAATTATCTTAAAAAGAAACTCTATATTCATTGTAGCACTGTGCTGTGCTTCATAGGTGAATGCTTCAGTTACAGACTATACTTCATATGGGTGGATTCTGTTTTGATTCAGAGGGTGAAGGACCCACTCTTGGTGTTTCTTTTTCCAGGATGGGTCATGTTTATGTCAAGTAATCCTTTCTTTCTCACTTTATACACAGTGACTAAATTTTCAAGATGACAGGAATGCTTCACTACTGCTGTATATAGCCGGAATTTTTTACTTGGTTAAGAATGAAATCTGCTTATCGCATAGTGTATTCCAACTAACTAGAATCAATAAGCAGAGATGCAGTGTAATCTCTCAGTTAAAATATTTTTGACAAAAATTCAAACATCCTCTTGGACATTGGTGTGAATTTACCCACAGTACTAGAGTTCAGATAATATCTCATTCCCTGAAATTTAATCTGGTTCAGGCTCTACCCACCCAGATAGTAGAAAGCCCAACTTAGTCTGTTTCTAGAAGATACTTCCTCTTCTCTTAAAATTATTAAAGAACAGGAGGATTTATAAAATCTAGAAGAGGAAAGACTTTGGGTATTAAGTCCATAATGGTCATGATTTGAGATTCTTTTCCAATCCACTGAAGAGCAGCTCAAACCCACCTCCTCCTGTAATGGCATCCATTCCCAGGGTGCCAAGCTCAACCACTGACCCTAACATCTATGGAGCTGTCCACAACTTCCCCCCACCTTGAAGTCCTTGCGCTTCAGATATTTCCACAACAGAGCTGACCTACCATCTCTGCCAGATCCTTCAAGTCTCAGGAAATACATTCTACCCTCTAGGATTATATTACTCCCTTTTTCCCAATTTGAATCACCAACCTCCACCTTGCCCTCTCTCTAATCACTCCAGGTTCATTCTCTGATAGAACTAACTCTGTAACAAAGGCTACCTTGTCACCTAGTTCATAGTTTTCCTTTCTTAAGGTGTAAAGCCTTAAGTCTCAAGACTTTCAGTTTCTCGTCTACAGTGAACCAACTTCAACTGGGATTAGTGCAGTGGTCTCCTAGTAGCTCTCCTTGCTGCCTCTCTCTTTAATCTACTGCTCCTTTTGTATTTGCTCTAGGTAATCTGGAAACATAGAACTGATCGTTTTAGAACAGTGGTCAGCAAAACGATGATCAAGTGCACAGGTCAAACCTGGCCTGCCTCTTTTTAGATTTTTTTTAAACCATCCTAAGCTAAGACTTTATTTTTACATGTTTCAGTGATTGAAAACACATTTAGTTAAAGAATAACATTGTCTGGGATGTAAAAATTATGTGGAATTCAAAATTCAGTGTCCATACACCCAGTTTTCTCGGCACATAGCCACGTTCATTCATTTGTGGATTGCCTGTGGCTGCTTCCACATGACAATGGCAGAGGTGACTAGTACACACCAGCTGGCATGCCAAACCTGATATATTTACTAACTGACCCTCTACACGAAAAGTTTGCCAACTCTTGTCTTTGAGCACTGTTTGAAAACCTTCAGTGAACCACATCACTCAGTAAATAAAGTCCAAAGCCGTGGTCTTCCCCATGAAGTACCATAAACCTGTTTATTACTCAGCCCTCCCTCCTCCTTCCCTCTGCCTTTCACAGTCTCGACATCCAGCTTTCCAGTCACACAGTCCTTACCATTCCAAAAAATGACCTTGATTTTTCATTTCAACTCACTCTTGCAGTGTTTCTTTTTCCCCCCCATTTGCCTGACTTATTTCTATTTATCTTCAAGACTTAGCCTAAATATTGTATTTAATCGAGTTAGAAACGTCCTACTCTCTGATTTTACTCCCTCCTAATTCTATTAGATGACTCATCACATTGAAATACATACAGGTGGCAAACATTAGCTTTGTCGCCTAGGGTCCATTCCCTCGTCTCGTGACATTAAGATCCTGATTTAGGTTTTTCTAGCCTCTACCTCCTTGCCTCCTGTGTAATCCCCACCACCTGGCTAAGCCAGTGGGTGCATTCCATCCACTTAGCCATAACGACTGCTTCAAAGTACACCCAGGCCAAGCAAATCGGACCTAGTAAGGTTCGATTCCAGGACTTTTGTCCTCCTATGACGTTATTTGGTTTCTGTCAACCTCTCATCTGTAGGACAAAGTAAAGGCAAGCACAAGCCTGAAATCACTGGGGGCAGTGAAACATCTGGTGACATTGTTTGAGCTCCAGATGAAGCCATACCTGAAACCAGAGGGCCCCTTGAACATCTCGGTGACCTCAGTTAAGATCTCAGTAGGAACTCTTTGCTTGAACTAGTTTGGGACAGGCATTCCATCACTTGCAGCCAGAGGAGTGCTAACTGACACACTGTCTGCTTTTTCTCTAAGACTCACCTCTGTATCCCTGGCACATGCTTCTCTCCCTGACACATAGGATACACTCACTACATGTTTTTGAAATAAATTATTTTTACTTTCTTATGTTCCTGAGCTGCTTGGAAGTAGGATGGAAATGTCCAACCTCCTGAAGTTACGTGCCGTCACTGCCTTCACTTTACCGCTTATCTACTTCAGTGGTTTTATGTGGGCTCGAGAGCTGACCTGCTCCCGAGTGCTCTCTTAGCTTGAACTTGAACTGTGATTAGTTCAACCTTACTGACATAGGCACAGGTTCTAGACGCTTTCTCTTTCAAACATCATTCTTTCGTTTCTGGTCTCAATGTTATATTCTTATCAAAGCTGTAAGATGCCTAAAGTAAGAACATGGCCTTTAAAAGTGTGTGGTCCTAGGCTGGAATACTGGACTGTTACATAATACTCATGATACCTTAGATATTTCTGACTCCTCCTTGTAAAGTGAAGGGAACTGTATCTATCTTAGGTTGTAACAGTGAAGGGAAGATTGGCACAGGCCTAAGCACAGTCACTGGGACCTAGTTAGAACCCAATACATAGTTTTATTATTTTAATATAAAAAAACCTTGCTTTTTATGTTTTAGATGCAAAGCTTGTGGCATGCATTTAAATTTTTATGAAGAATTAGATTTTTTTTGCTTTGAGAAGTGGGTGTTTTTAATTAAGAATGATTTTGAAAAGGAAAGTCTGATCCCTTTCAGCTTCATTGTATTCACTCACTCTAGGTCATTTTGACATTGAGGCTGATTAATATGCTTACACATGTGAATTAATAGTTCAGGCTCTCGTGTGAGATTGTACACTTTCAGAGTCAAAATAGGTTTCCAAAAATCTAAGTAATATCATAAATCTAACTCCAAATTGTATAGATCTATGCATTGATGCCTTATGAAAATACCTAGAAAAGTTCATTGTACAATATACTTCTAATCACATTTATTCCTCTTTCTCTCCTCTCCTCTCCTAATTTCTTTTTTCTTCCTTTCTACAAAGGATCTGAGGAAGAAGAAAATATTGTAAAATTCTTTAGAAGTATAAAAAATTTCAAGTAGTATTACTTAAACTTAAGTAATACTCTGTAGGCCAGATTCCAGCAAAAACTGCCTCTCAAAAATACTTCCCTCTGGGCTTCCCTGGTGGCGCAGTGGTTGAGAGTCCGCCTGCCGATGCAGGGGACACGGGTTCATGCCCCGGTCCGGGAAGATCCCACATGCCGCGGAGAGGCTGGGCCCGTGAGCCATGGCCGCTGAGCCTGTGCGTCCGGAGCCTGTGCTCCGCAACGGGAGAGGTCACAACAGTGAGAGGCCCGCGTACCACAAAAAATAAAATAAAATAAAATAAAATAAAATAAATACTTCCCTGGTAGTAAAGCGACCACTACCACTGATCTGGAACCCCTATTCCACTGCTAAATTTATAGAAGGCCAAATCAGCAATTCCATCACACCTTTTCCTACCTGCCACCACGGCAGAGACAGAGTTGTGGATTTTCTTCTTAACAGACACATCCAGCTGGATGTAAATGATTAGCATATAAATAATTCCAAAGCAAATAAACGTTTTCCATAGAAATTTCATTTGAAAAGAGACCTCTTAAACATTTGCCTTCAAGGGTAATAAATCTTTGAACTTACCAAATCGCTTAGCCAGCATGCATTAAAGGCATTTTTGTTTTGTTTTCATATGTATTATTCTTGCAATGTCTAGGACTGGAAATGAAATATGGATTCCTGCCAAGGATTACAGGGAAGGGGATTGTGTGGGGGCATATATACATGTAACAAGACAAGGAGGTGTTTCAGGTGAGGATGACAGGGACCGGATAAAAGGCAGGAATACATTGTTTACCAGAAGGAGATATCTAACCCCTTTACAAGGCTTTCTTCTGAACCAGAAACTGGCAAAAAAGAGAAATAGAAAAAAAGAATACATAAAATTTAGGAGTTGAGTAATCAACAGTCACCCTTAAGTTCAGAAATGCCAAAGCTGTCCAAAGTCAAAGTTAAATGCTATGTTCCATGAAAATAGCTGTGAAGATGATTTAGGAAACTGAGCAAATTATAGAGTTTGTACCCCTCATTTATTCTCACTACTATTTGTATTCCATTCCAAGGCCAAATTATATTCCTTCGCACATCAGTTCATTGATGTCTAGACTTTAAAATAGTGCTGGCTTCAAAGCTCCAAAGTTTAGCTTTTGATTCTCAAAGAGGTAAACTATCACAGACTGCCTTGAGTATCATGCATTCTTAAAATTCCCTCTGGTGTGTTTGATTATCCTTTAGTTCAGTGACTGAATATCCTTGTCCTACCTGAGATGTAAATGAAGTCGATATGATGTCTCTTTTGCAGGAGTAACTATAAATGCTGTTCTCTTACATTCAATTGCTTTGATCTCTAATAATTGCATTAAATATGTCCAGGTTATAGAGAGTTAATAAAGAATAAAGGATATAGGAAGCTTCAATAGGAAAAGTAGACTCTTAAAGGCCCAGAATGTTTCTAGTTCATCTATTTTTACTTTGGATCAGATTATGGAAATGAGACCTAGAATCACACAAATATTAAAACCTAGATAAAGCTCATGAGATCTGACCCTAAATCCTTTCACCTCTTGCAAAAATAAACTCAATTTCATAAAGGGTCAGACTGAGCTTATAAAAAACTCCCTGGGAAGCCAAAGATGAATTAGCTTTGGGAAAGTAAAGGCTCTTTAAGACCCCACCACACTTCCCTCAAGGTTTGTTATTGTCATATAAACTTATTTCTTTCCCTTTTCATGCCCTTTCCCCTACACCCTTTCTTCCAAGCCAGACCTTTGAACCAGCTTGCCAGAGAGGAAGTTCGTGTTAGAGGACAAAGAGCAAATGTTGCTTACGTATAATCTGCTCTCTGGGCTTTAGAAACATATTGGAGGAAGGGAGAAGGGGAGAGTGTGTTTTGTATAGTGTGAGGTGGAGGAAGAGAAAAAAGATGGGTGAGAGAGCAAGAGAGAGAGAGAGTGGCAGTGATGCCTGGAACAAGCAAGGCCTTAGTGGAGGATGGTTGAGAAGCAGACTTAGAGGAGCTGGACCTTGGGCTCAGGCCACCCAGCATCAGCAAACCTACCAGCGTTGGAGCCACAGAGCTGCCTGCCTGCAAAAAGCCAAGGGGGCCTGGATGGTGATTTCTAGCTTATTGATGTGTCCTTAGTGCCTAGAACAATGCCTGTCCATTAGTAAGTTCTCAATATTTGTTGAATGAGTGAATGAATGAAATCAGTGGAGAACATCATGAACTGAAGTGAACACTTTAATTTCTGAGGCATTATATGTTTCTTGAATTTTTGTGGGATTCTGAGGAATGACAAGCACCCCTCCCCCCCCCAAATAGTGACTTATATTGACTTCCTACCATCCTGGCAAGATGGAAGTTCAGAGTCAGATTTAATTTGATTTCTCTCACAACTACAGTTTTGGAGTGGAATGCATACCCATGCAAGGGTGTCTCCATGGTTGCTTCCATGTGCTGGCTATTGTAAACAGTGCTGCAATAAACACTGAGGTGCATGTATCTTTTCAAATTATGGTTTTCTCCAGATATATGCCCAGGAGTGGGATTGCAGGATCAAAGGGTAGCTCTGCTTTTAGTTTTTTAAGGAACTTCCATACTGTTATCCATTGTGGCTGTACCAGTTTACATTCCCACCAAGAGTGTGGGAGGGTTCCCTTTTCTCCACACCCTCTCCAGCATTTATTATTTGTAGACTTTTTGATGATAGCCATTCTGAAATAATGCCATTTGCAGCAACATGGATGGACCTAGGGATTATCACACTAAGTGAAGTAAGCCAAACAAAGACAAATATCATGATATCACTTATATGTGAAATCTTAAAAAAAATAAATGATTAAATGAACTTATATACAAAACACAAGTAGATCCACAGACATAGAAAACAAATTTATGGTTACCAAAAGAGAAAGCGGGGGCTAAGTTAGGAGTTGGGGATTAACATGTACACACTACTATATATAAAATAGATAACCAACTAGGACCTAGTGTACAGCACAGGGAACTACACTCAATATTTTGTAATAATCTATAAGGGAAGAGAATCTGAAAAAGAATATATATATATATATATATATATATATATATACACACACACACACACATATATAACTGTATCACTTTGCTGTATACCTAAAACTAGCACAACATTGTAAATCAACTATACTTCAATTAAAAAAAAAAGAATCATAAAAAAAATGCATCCATGGGACACTAAATTCTACAGGAAGAGTCTTCAGAGCCTCTTGATCGCCCTGGGAGGGCAGATCCAGAATTTTCACTTATGTGGTATTTCTGAGTCTTAGGGTTGGCCATCTAGTTAGAGAAAGAGGTGAGATGAATCATGAAGCTGCATTTGCATAGCATTTCTCCTATGATTAAGGAACTACCAACCATGCATAAAAAAACATAGAAAAGGGTTTGTTGGAAATGGGGAAGGGAGGCTAAAGTTCTCTCAAGCCACCCTGGGGGCCATCAGTGCTTTGTCCTACTTCATGGAAAGATACACACGTGTTCTCAAACACACAATCACGCTTGAACACATACACATGCACGCACATACAATGGAGTATCAAACCTTTATCCTGAATATTTTTTATTCTGCTATATTAATAAAACCCTGCTGAACTGAACTAATTAAGATGAAAACAGTGTAAATTAGTTTAAGCCTACTTTAAAGATATTTACCAGGCCCCAGCCATGGTGGGGTGGGGCTAAAAATAGTCCCCAAAATGTATACAAATGACCATTTCTCAAGTATTTGAAATGTTTTATTAAACATTAAATTAAATTTATATTTTAAAACTCTCCCCTCCACTTTCACAATATTTTTATTGATGGGTAGCTCAAGTCACCATTTAATGACCACAAATTCTCCACCTGGAATAAGTAAATGAGTTTCCACTGATTTAATATGTTAAAATTAGTGCCCAGAATAGTAAATAAAGGACTGAGAATCAATGGGTCTTGAGCCAAATATGGTTATCTTCAAATTCTACTATATGTCCCATTTCTCAAATATTTATTGGAAAGCATGCTTCTGAATATTTCATTCATGTTACGAAATCCACACATTAACACACATGGACACTGGTTAATTCAACAACCTCAAAAACACTGAAAGAATTTATGTTGTGCTCTTTGGTAATCTTTTATAAAATTATAATTTCCAAATAAAATAGGGTAACACCAGATAGAGAAAGCAAAGATCACTGTATCACAATGTTATAGCCTCTGCAGATCTGTGGCTCTCTTTCCTATTACGTAATAATTATGGGATGACAAATCATTGACATACAAGTACACAAGCAATAAATGGATAGATACATTATGTATGCTTGGGTTCAAAGACTAGTGGAAACCCAAGCTAGAGTATGAAACTGGTATTTGTAAATATCAGTAACAAAAATTCAAAAGGAACATGCAATGGTATATGCTTAAAATATACAGCCAAATTTAGACATTCTCTAGTAGGTCATGTACGTTTTTTTACAGTATTTTGTTTTCATAAAAAGAAATCTGGAAACACATAAAAATAGGAAGAAAAAGAAAAGAAGGATGTTCATAGCCCTACCAATCTAAACACATCCAAAGTTAATATTTTGATTAATTTCCTTTGCCGTTATATATATTTTTTTATATAAATTTATTTATTTTTGGCTGCTTTGGGTCTTCGTTGCTGCGTGCGGGCTTTCTCTAGTTGCAGCGAGCAGGGGTTACTCTTCGTTGAGGTGCGAGGGGTTCTCACTGCAGTGGCTTCTTTTGTTGCGGAGCATGGGCTCTAGGGCACACGGGCTCAGTAGTTGTGGCTCGTGGGCTCTAGAGCACAGGCTCAGTAGTTGTGGCACACGGGCTTAGTTGCTCCGCAGCATGTGAGATCTTCCCGGACCAGGGCTCGAACCCACGTCCCCTACATTGGCAGGTGGATTCTCAACCACTGCGCCACCAGGGAAGCCCCTATATTGTTTTTAAGGCATATTTGTACTTTATGTTACATCTTTTAAAATTTTCTATAATGTAATAAGCATTTTTCACATTATTTATGCTTTTCATCACATTTTAATGGTTGAATAATATTCTGTTTAGTTGATATATCATAGATTGCACAACTATTGTCTTCAGTACTTCATAAGCCTTTTAGAGTTCTTTGTTGTATATGTTTCATGTTAAGATGATATTCTCCCTATCTCTCTCTCTCTCTCTTTCTTTTTCTTTCCCCTCTCACCCTCTCTATCTCATTATTGGAATTAACAATAGAATTTTGTGCTCTTTTTGTTGTCTGCATTTTGGTTTCTCACCCGTAAAATGCAAAGGGAAAGATGTGTCCCCTTAGAAGAGAGCTTAACAAACCTCAGTGCATAATAAGCATTCACTAAAGATTGTAGGATAAATAATTGAATGAATTAACAAATTATGACAGGAAATTCCTATTGGGCTTTAATTGTTTGAATTAGGAGATTAGAGGAAGAACAGCATACCAGCATACTTCCCTTATTTCCATTCTGACTCCATCCCATCCTGAGCTCTGTCCCATGGCTGGTCACCATCCATCTCTATACTCACCTCTGCCTTCTCCTATATTCACTTTGGATTTTAGATATATCAATGGGGAACCCTCCAGAGCAGCATGCATGTACTCAGAAATGATGAGGTAAAGTGAATATTGTCCATTCCCTTAAAAAATTAGCTAGGGGCTTCCCTGGTGGCGCAGTGGTTGAGATGTAGGGGACGCGGGTTCGTGCCCCGGTCCAGGAAGATCCCACATGCCGTGGAGCGGCTGGGCCCGTGAGCCATGGCCGCTGAGCCTGCATGTCCAGAGCCTGTGCTCTGCAGCAGGAGAGGCCACAACAGTGAGAGGCCTGAGTATAGCAAAAAAAGAAATAAAATAAAAAAATAATAATAATTAGCTAGATCCTGTCTCTTCTCTTTCCTCCTACCTGAAATCTAAATTCCATTATTTTCTCACTGCAGAGAACATGCACAGCTTTCCACTGGTTGTCCTGTGCTCCTCAAACTAAGATATCAAATGTTCCCCTGATCCTGGCTGCATTTCTTTCAGCTAGAGACATTAGACAGGTGATTTGAGTTACTATTCTAAGTTCATAACAAATGTTTTATCACAGTTGCAGCTTCCCCCTTCTTAGATTGCTAAATTATAGCTCAAAGTCCCCAGCTTCATATTATGAGTCACATTTATCATAATAAGCTCCTGTATGTAAAATATGCCATTATATCTACTATTACTTTATCACTTCGAAGAAATTCATGTGTAGGAATTTGGGCCTTCCTTCAAGACGAATTTCTTTATTAGGCTGTGGTTATAAAATGCAATCAATTAGCAGAGCCTGCTATCATCCAACCATTAAAATGTGATGCCCGAGGCTTTTAAATTGGCTCATTATTATCTTTTGATTCCTTTGTAAATACAGTTTGCCATTTGAAGTGCTTTGCTAATTACTGGGAACCATGTTCCATTTCTGCAAGCTGGTGAAATATAGAGTTCTTCACTGAAATGGAAGAAGGGTAAATTTGACTCTTCAGCATTAGGATAAAATTGATGGGAAAGATGACTTGATGGGCTAGTTGCAGCACAGAGACTCTACAGACTGACAGATACTATGCCTGTTCCTCCACATAGACCAATGCTTCTAAAGCCTCATCAAGGGATCAGCTCTCACAGATACATAGGGTGGTTTTCATAATGTACATTGAGGATCTCTGACACCAACCCACTGAATCAGAATCTCTCTCATGAACACGAAGTTTGAAGAATTATTGCAAAAGGATTATAAGCTTACAGGCTCTAAATTGAAAAAAAAAAAGACAAAAATAAAACAAACCAAATATCCTGTGTTAAAGCTCTTTGGTTTTTCTACCTGCCTTTCTGATGGAAGATGTTTGAAGATCACAAACTTATTTTTAGACTCAATTTATCATTGACTCATTGACAATTTTACCAATCTAGAAGGCTAGTGATTATGCCATTCAACTTGTATAAATATTAATGGAATTTATGCACAACGTACAGATATTAAAAATATCTTCAAATACCAAGAGAAGGAAAATGCAATATATTTCCTTCTGCTACATATTTTCATGCTGTGTGACCTCAGCTGGGATCTCACAGCAGCTCAGAAATATTTTCAGTCATCTGAAGGATTACCTACCACTTCTCCACAGCTGTTTCTGCCGACTGTTCCTCCATCTCTCTGAGCATCTGTTTCTCTCTCCTATGTGTCTGAGAAACTGGAGGCTGTACCACATGAGTGCTTCCAACTTCCCTCCTCTCCAACCTCAACATTTCTCTATAGCATTGTATTGCCTCTGCACCTTGTGTGCATGGACAAGAAGTACCGTCTTTCTTTCTTAAGGTTAATCCTGCCAGAATCCTAAAACTTTAAGTCTTTTTGAGATAATAACGTATAGGTTTCAGGAGGAAGAACGATTCCTGCTGCCCATGGGCAGATGGAGGCAAGAGAGAGATGATGGAGAGTACTGGGAATAATTGTGGGGTGAGAGGGTTGAGATATCAAAGGAGAGCAGCTGAAGGGACAGGTGTGGATGACAGGGTACCTAGAAACCAGGACGAATCACAGGATTGAGCACGCTAGGATTTGAGAGACCAAGAGAGGCACCAAACCTGAAGCCGTGGAATGAGAACAGAGCTGCAATAGCTGAATTTATAGCCAAGTGGAAAGATATTACAAATCAAGGATGGAAATATGTCTAGCCAGAGCAGCCACAGGGATCAAAGAATATAAGTGTAAATTGTGCTGAAAGCCTTTTTTGTCATTGGTGACCCAGAGGTTTTTGCTTCATCCTTTTAGGTTTTTTAAAGTTCCTGTCCTTATGTGGCTGAAGAGTTTCTTAAGTCCTACAAAATCTTTCTATCTAAACCCTTGACCTCATCGTCTCCTGTCTTTTCCAGGATGCTACACTATGTCTGTAGAATATGAAGAGGATGCTTAGACTACAGGGGATATCTTCTTTTCCTCTTGTTGATACTGCATCCCCTTTGCATAATCCCCAACCCTTGTTGATGTGGTTTGAACAAAATTGGCCTTAGCTCCTGGCTCCCAGGATGAGCACATAAGTCGAGTCTGGCCAAAGTACCACATCTCTCTGGTCCAGTGATGGTTCAAGGATGGTGCATGACTCAGGTTGTGCCAATCAGAGATGATGAGCTTCTGCCTCAGGACTTTTTTGAAGCCAATATAGAGAAAGTAGAGCAGAGATATGGAGAGAAACAAGAGCCACATGAAAATATTTGAGTCCTAGACCTAGTTCTGCCTGAAACCAAGACCTGTTTTTTCTATTATAGGAGCTAATAATTTCCCTCTTTTGCTTAATGAAGATTTAGTTAGGTTTGTTTAACTTGAAATAGAAAGTCATCTAATCAAAATTGAAATGTGGTATAATCCTAGTAAACAACCAGGTATTTTCAGGGGAGGTATAGTCACAGGCTCTCCAGATAATATTGTGTTTCTGTGATTATTCAGGATTATATAATGTTCAACCCTCTGTCTTTCAGCCTGATCTCTTTTGGATTAGAAGGTTTCTTCCTTCCTCTGGTTGATATGTAAAATTTGCATATTGTTTGTTTTAATCCTATGCTATTCATGAGAGACGACCCAAACTAAATGTTGTTCAGTGAATATTTTATTAATACCCAATGTCTCTTTGTGGACTAATTCTTCCTTCATACTTAGCCCAGTTGTTTTAGGTGGTGCTGACTCTACCCCAAGCACCAGGTGCTTGGGGCACATGACTCAGACCAATCCAATTAGAAATTTCCCTGAGACTTTTGCTGAAGAAAGGATTACCCCATCCTCTGATATTGCCAGTTATAAGTATATGTAAGTCTAAAGCTGTCCGTGGATATCTTGGGGGCACTCAATGCATATATGAGATTGAGCCCATCAGAGAAAAGCAGAAATTAGAGATGGAGAAAAGGGAGTAGTTTAATGAAGACATCTTTGAACTTGGATTTATCAATGCCTAAAGTCATCATTGCTTAGACCTCCCAGTCACATAAGTGAACAAATTCCCATTCTTTGCCCTAACCTGGTTTACGTTGGGTTTTTGACACATGCAACCAAATCTTGACTAACTATACATTGGCATCCAAATGTTGATGCTTATGGGTTAGTGTCAGCTGTCACAAGATTCCAAAAACTCTTGAGAAGAGGTGAGGCTTCTGAAATCCCATGTCTCAGGATTTGCTGAGAAGATACTAGTGACTTGCTGACTTCTATGAAAATACAGTTGGTTGTTACAGTGATGGAAGGATGCAGATACTAAGAGAGGATTTTAAAATATTTTTATATAAAACCTGAACTGGGGAGGAGACATATCTAACACAGCCCTGAAAGTCCTCTGAACATCATGGCATTGCTCGAACCTCTTGAGATTCTGAACTACACTGGTCTTGGTTTCTCTGTATTGTGCAAGGATTTGAAAGGGTCAGCGTAATTGTTAAGAGATGACAGACAAACCTGATCTTGGGTCTTTGCTGATACTCAGTGCTGGGTGTCGAATTTTGGTACCCCCTCAGCCCTCTAGACTGCCACATATACTCTCCAGGGATTTTCCCTCTACTTTGTAACCCTGAAAAAATATAATGCATAAGTAATAAGGCTAGGCTTTTAGGTTTTTTCTTTTCCAATATTTTATTTTATATTTATTTTTGAATTTTATTTTATTTTTTTTTATACAGCAAGTTCTTATTAGTTATCTATTTTATACATATTAGTGTATACATGTTAAACCCAATCTCCCAATTCATCCCACCACCACCACCACCCCACCCCACTTTCCCCCCTTGGTGTCCATATATTTGTTCTCTACATCTGTGTCTCTGTTTCTGCCTTGCAAACTGGTTCATCTGTACCATTTTTCTAGATTCCACATATACGTGTTAATATACGATATTTGTTTTTCTCTTTCTGACATACTTCACTCTTATGACCGTCTCTATAGGTCCATCCACGTCTCTACAAATGACCTAATTTCGTTCCTTTTTATGGCTGAGTAATATTCCACTGTATATATGTACCACATCTTATTAATCCATTCATCTGTCAATGGGCATTTATGTTGCTTCATGACCTGACTGTTGTAAATTGTGCTGCAATGAACATTGGGGTGCATGTGTCTTTTTGAATTATGGCTTTCTCTGGGTATATGCCCAGTAGTGGGATTGCTGGGTCATATGGTAATTCTATTTTTAGTTTTTTAAGGAACCTCCATACTGCTCTCCATAGTGGCTGTATCAATTTACATTCCCACCAACAGTGCAAGAGGGTTCCCTTTTCTCCACACCCTCTCCAACATTTGTTGTTTGTAGATTTTCTGATGATGCCCATTCTGACTGGTGTGAGGTGATACCTCATTGTAGTTTTGATTTGCATTTCTCTAATAAGTAGTGATGTTGAGCAGCTTTTCATGTGCCTCTTGACCATCTGTATGTCTTCTTTGGAGAGATGTCTATTTAGGTCTTCTGCCCATTTTTGAATTGGATTGTTTGTTTTTTTAATATTGAGCTGCATGAGCTGTTTATATATTTTGGAGATTAATCCTTTGTCCGCTGAGTCTGTTGCAAATATTTTCTCCCAATATGAGGTTTGTCTTTTCGTCTTTTTTATGGCTTCCTTTGCTGTGCAAAAGCTTTTAAATTTCGTTAGGTCTCATTTGTTTATTTTTATTTCCATTACTCTAGGAGGTGGGTCAAAAAAGATCTTGCTGTGATTTATGTCAAAGAGTGTTCTTCCTATATTTTCCTCTAACAGTTTTATAGTTTCTGGTCTTACATTTAGGTCTTTAATCCTTTTGAGTTTATTTTTGTATATGGTGTTAGGGAGTGTTCTAATTTCATTCTTTTTCATGTAGCTGTCCAGTTTTCCCAGCACCACTTATTGAAGAGACTGTCTTTTCTCCATTGTCCTTGCCTCCTCTGTCATAGATTAATTGACCATAGGTGTGTGGGTTTATCTCTGGACTTTCTATCCTGTTCCATTGATCTATATTTCTGTTTTCATGCCGGTACCGTATTGTCTTGATTACTGTCACTTTGTAGTAGAGTCTGAAGTCAGGGAGTGTGATTCCTCCAGCTCCGTTTTTCGTTCTCAAGATTGCTTTGGCTATTCGGGGTCTCTTGTGTTTCCATACAAATTGTGAAATTTTTTGTTCTAGTTCTGTGAAAAATGCCATAGGTAATTCGATAGGGTTTGCATTGAATCTGTAGATTGCTTTGGGTAATATAGTCATTTTCACAATATTGATTCTTTCAATCCAATAACATGGTATATCTCTCCATCTGTTTGTGTCATCTTTGATTTCTTTCATCAGTGTCTTATAGTTTTCTGAGTATAGGTCTTTTACCTCCTTAGGTAGGTTTATTCCTAGGTATTTGATACTTTTTGTTGCAATGGAGAATGGGATTGTTTCCTTAATTACTCTTTCTGATCTTTTGTTGTTAGTGGATAGGAATACATGAGATTTCTGTGCATTAATTTTGTATCCTGCAACTTTACCAAATTCATTGATTAGCTCTAGTAGTTTTCTGGTAGCATCTTTAGGATTCTCTATGTATAGTATCATGTCATCTGCAAACAGGGACAGTTTTACTTCTTCTTTTCCAATTTGTATTCCTTTTATTTCTTTTTCTTCTTTGACTGCCATGGATAGTACTTCCAAAACTATGTTGAATAATAGTGGTGAGAGTGGACATCTTTGTCTTGCTCCTGATCTTAGAGGAAAGGCTTTCAGTTGTTCACCATTGAGAATGATGTTTGCTGTGGGTTTGTCATATATGGCCTTTATTATGTTGAGGTAGGTCCCCTCTATGCCCACTTTCTGGAGAGTTTTTTATCATAAATCGGTGTTGAATTTTGTCAAAAGCTTATTCTGCATCTATGAGATGATCATATGGTTTTTATTCTTCAATTTTTTAATATGGTGTATCACATTGATTGATTTGCATATATTGAAGAATCCTTGCATCCCTGGGATAAATCACACTTGATCATGGTGTATGATCCTTTTAATGTGCTGTTGGATTCTGTTCTCTAGTATTTTGTTGAGGATTTTTCCATCTATGTTCATCAGTGATACTGGTCTTAAGTTTCTTTTTTTGTAGTATCTGTCTGGTTTTTGTATCAGGGTGATGGTGGCCTCCTAGAATGAGTTTGGAAGTGTTCCTTCCTCTGCTATATTTTGGAAGAGATTGAGAGGGATGGGTGTTAGCTCTTCTCTAAATGTTTGACAGAATTCACCTGTGAAGCCAGCTAGTCCTGGACTTTTGTTTATTGGAAGATATTTAGTCACAGTTTCAATTTCATTACTTGTGATTGGTATGTTCATATTTTCTATTTCTTCCTGGTTCAGTCCTGGAAGGTTGCATCTTTCTAAGAATTTGTCCATTTCTTCCAGGTTGTCCACTTTATTGCATAGAGTTGCTTGTACTAATCTCTTATGATGCTTTGTATTTCTGAGGTGTCTGTTGTAACTTCTCCTTTTTCATTTCTAATTTTATTGATTTGAGTCCTCTCCATTTATTTCTTGATGAGTCTGGCTAACGGTTTATCAAGTTTGTTTAGCTTCCCAAAGAACCAGCTTTTAGTTTTATTGATCTTTGCTATTGTTTTCTTTGTTTCTATTTCATTTATTTCTGCTCTGATCTTTATGATTTCTTTCTTTCTAGTAACTTTGGGTTTTGTTTGTTCTTCTTTCTCTAGTTTTTTTAGGTTTAAGATTAGATTGTTTATTTGAGATTTTTCTTGTTTCTTGAGGTAGGATTGTATAGCTATAAACTTCCCTCTTGGAACTGCTTTTGCTGCATCCCATAGGTTTGGGATCATCGTGTTTTCATTGTCATTTCTCTCCAAATATTTTTTGATTTCCCTTTGATTTCTTCAGTGATATCTTGGTTATTTAGTAACATATTGTTTAGCCTCCATGTATTTGTGTTTTTTACGTTTTTTTCCCTGTAAGTAATTTCTAATCTCATAGCACTGTGGTCAGAAAAGATGCTTGATATGATTTCATTTTTCTTAAATTTACCAAGGCTTGATTTGTGACCCAAGATGTGATCTATCCTGGAGAACATTCCATGAGCACTTGAGAAGAAAGTATAATCTGCTGTTTTCGGATGGAATGTCCTATAAATATCAATTGTATCTATCTGATCTATTGTGTCATTTAAAGTTTGTGTGTCCTGGGCTTCCCTGGTGGTGTGGTGGTTGAGAGTCCGCCTGGCGGTGCAGGGGACATGGGTTCGTGCCCCGGTCCAGGAAGATCCCACATGTCGCGGAGCGACTGGGCCCGTGAGCCATGGCCGCTGAGCCTGCGCATCCGGAGCCTGTGCTCCGAAACGGGAGAGGCCACAACAGTGAGAGGCCCACGTATAGCAAAAAAAAAAAAAACAGTTTGTGTTTCCTTATTAATTTTCTGTCTGGATGATCTGTCAATTGGTGTAAGTGAGGTGTTAAAGTCCCCCAGTATTATTGTGTTACTGTCGATTTCCCCTTTTATGGCTGTTAACATTCACCTTATATACTGAGATGCTCCTATGTTGGTTGCATATATATCTATAATTGTTATTGTTTTCTTCTTGGATTGATCCCTTGATCATTATGTAGTGTCCTTCCTTGTCTCTTGTAACATTCTTTATTATAAAGTCTATTTTATCTGACATGAGTATTGCTACTCCAGCTTTCTTTGGATGTCCATTTGCATGGAATATCTTTTTCCATCCCCTCACTTCCAGTCATTATGTGTCCCTAGGTCTGAAGTGGATCTCTTGTAGACAGCATATATATGAGTCTATGTTTTTGTATCCATTCAGCAAGCCTGTGTCTTTTGGTTGGAGCATTTAATCCATTCACATTTAAGTTAATTATCAATATGTATGTTCCTATTACCATTTTCTTAATGTTTTGGGTTTGTTTTTGTAGGTCCTTTTCTTCTCTTGTGTTTCCCACTTAGAGAAGTTCCTTTAGCATTTGCTGTAGAGCTGGTTTGGTGATGCTGAATTCTCTTAGCTTTTGCTTGTCTGTAAAGCTTTTGATTTCTCCATCAAATCTGAATGAGATCCTTGCTGGATAGAGTAATCTTGGTTGTAGTTTCTTGCCTTTCATCACTTTAAATATATCATGCCACTCCCTTCTGGCTTGTAGAGTTGAGAAATCAGCTGTTAACCTTATGGGAATTCCCCTGTATGTTATTTGTCATTTTTCCCTTGTTGCTTTTAATAATTTTTCTTTGTCTTTAATATTTGTCAATTTGATTATTATATGTCTCGGAATGTTTCTCCTTGGGTTTATCCTGCCTGGGACTCTCTGCACTTCCTGGACTTGGGTGGCTATTTCCTTTCCCACGTTAGGGAAGTTTTCTATTATAATCTCTTTAAATATTTCCTCACGTCCTTTCTCTCTTCTCCTTCTGGGACCCCTATAATGCAAATGTTGGTGCGTTTAATGTTGTCCCAGAGGTCTCTTAGGCTGTCTTCATTTCTTTTCATTCTTTTTTCTTTTTTTGTTCCACGGCCATGAATTCCACCATTCTGTCTTCCAGGTCACTTATCTGTTCTTCTGCCTCAGTTATTCTGCTATTGATTCCTTCTACCATATTTTTCATTTCAGTTATTGTATTGTTCATCTCTGTTTGTTTGTTCTTTAATTATTCTAGTTCTTTGTTCTTTAATTCTTCTAGGTCTTTGTTAAATATTTCTTGCATCTTTTCGATCTTTGCCTCCATTGTTTTTCCGAGGTCCTGGATCATCTTCACTATCATTATTCTGAATTCTTTTTCTGGAAGGTTGCCTATCTCCACTTCCTTTTGTTGTTTTTCTGAGGTTTTATCTTGTTCCTTCATCTGGTATATAGTCCTCTGCCTTTTCATTTTGTCTGTCTTTCTGTGAATGTGGTTTTCATTCCATAGGCTTCAGAATTATAGTTCTTCTTGCTTCTGCTGTCTGTCCTCTGGTGGATGAGTCTATCTAAGAGGCTTGTGCAATCTTCCTGATGGGAGGGACTGGTGATGGGTAGAGCTGGATGTTGCTCTGATGGGCAGAGCTCAGTAAAACTTTAATCCAGTTGTCTGCTGATGGGTGGGGCTGGGTTCCCTCCCCCGTTGGTTGTTTGACCTGAGGCAACCCAGCACTGGAGCCTGCCCAACTCTTTGGTGAGGCTAATGGTGGACTTTGGGAGGGCTCATGCCAAGGAGTACTTCCCAGAACTTCTGCTGCTAGTGCCCCTGTGCCCATGGTGAGCCACAGCTGCCCCCTGCCTCTGCAGGAAAACCTTCAACACTAGCAGGTAGGTCTGGTTCAGTCTCCTATGGGGTCACTGCTCCTACTGGGTCCTGATGTGCACACTAATTTTTGTGTGCCCTTCAAGAATGGAGTCTCTGTTTCCCCGATTCTTGTCAAAGTCCTGCAATCAAATCCCACTAGTCTTCAAAGTGTGATTCTCTAGGAATTCCTCTTCCCATTGCCAGACCCGCAGGTTGGGAAGCCTGATGTGGGGCTGAAAACCTTCACTCCAGTGGGTGGACTTCTGTGGTATAATTGTTCTCCAGTTTGTGAGTCACCCACCCAGCAGTTATGGGATTTGATTTTATTGTGATTGCACCCCTCCTACCATCTCATTGTGGCTTCTCCTTTGTCTTTGGATGTGGGGTGTCTTTTTTGGCGAGTTCCAGTGTCTTCCTGTTGATGATTGTTCAGCAGTTAGTTGTGATTCCAGTGGTCTTGCGAGAGGGAGTGAGTGCATGTCCTTCTACTCCGCCATCTTGAACCAATCTTCTCTCTTTTCCAATATTTTAAATTTCACATAAGTATCTACAGAGCTCTTATTGAAAGACCAAAAGATAGATTCAAATTTATTCTCAATTTTCTAAAATTTCCAAACAATGACACCCTGAACTAAATATGAAACATCATTTGTGAAAATTCCAAGTTTCTATAGAATTTAGATGTTGCTGAATTTCTTAGAGCAAACTTACAGCTCAACTTTTTCATATAATATCACATCTGAAATGGTTTAGTTCCTTGTTAATCACCTATTCAAATGGTAGTTTTTATAATGAAAACTATCATGATAAATTCTGAAATGTGATACACTTGGTGGGATAAATTTTATGAAGTTAAGATTTGGGGGTACGTTTTCATCATTTTCCCTTTTTAATGAGTTTTTTATAAAACGTATGTTATCTTTTTTAAAATAGCAATTATATTAGGAATTAAGAGATGAGTTCTTGCCCTGGTTCTATCAGGTAATCCTAGATGAGAGACTTTACCTCTATGAGCCAGTGTTTTCAGATGTAAAATGCAGGAATTGGACAAATTGAGCTCTCGAGTCTTTTCCAATTTTGAGTCTATACTTTTATGTAACATAAGCAATTCTTACAAATAGGAATTAGCAGCTATTAATAAAAAATTTTTCCCTATGCCATAAAGACAGATTCAGTTCTAAAACTACTTGGCAAATGTGTTATTAAAGCGATTGTTTAACTAGAGGGAAGACGTGATAGCAAATGTAAATGTGCTTTGTTGGATGTTACATAAGCTACTTCTGGCAGATGTTTTAATTGTTGGACTTGATGACACCACTAGAGGAGTTGGCTCCTTGGCCATGTTTCTGTAAATGAAAGACTGGAATAGACTCCTGCTGTGGTGGGCATGGAGATGTTCTGCCCAGATCCCCCTCCAAGAAAAGACTCACTACCCAACTGAGGGGAATGAGGTCAGCCAACAGCCTGAGGCCGCCAGCTCCTTCAAGGACAGCCACGGCTGCCTGGAGACACCGTGCCTGTGTCATGCTCCTTCTGGGGACAGAGTGACTTGCCTGACCAAGTGGGCTTCTGAGGGCTCCAGGCAGGACCCTCCCCAGGCACCACGTGCCACAGGGCTCCCTGCTGGGTTGGCCAAGGCTTTTCCTGTGCCTCCATCACAGCTTTTACCTTTTCTCTTTGCCCATTGCTGCTTCCTCCCCTTTCCCTTCATGAGTACTGATCCCTTAGGAATATGTTGCTCCCCAAATTCCATCTTAGCCTCTGTTTCCAGGGAACCCAGCTTTGAACACCTGTAATTAATTTAGAAATGACAAATTGATATATTGATCTTTTGTCACACATGAGAGATGATGGGATTAACGCCCAATTCAATATTAACAATGGTTGTTTCTAGGTAGTGGGATTTTTTTTTTTTTCCCCAGTACGCGGGCCTCTCACTGCCGTGGCCCCTCCCGTTGCGGAGCACAGGCTCCGGATGCGCAGGCTCAGCGGCCATGGCTCACGGGCCCAGCCGCTCCGCGGCATGTGGGATCTTCCCGGACCGGGGCACGAACCCGCCTCCCCTGCATCGGCAGGCGGACTCTCAACCACTGCGCCACCAGGGAAGCCCGGTAGTGGGATTTTTTAAAAACTTTTTTTGTACTTTTCTGTATTGCTTCAATTTCTCAAAAATTATGAACAAACACAATTTTTACCAAAAAAAAGTCATTATAAAACAAGAATAATAAACAAATATGGTATTGATTCCACAATGGGATAAGAGAGGTAAGGGATGAATACATAAAAAGAGAATCAGCAGTAGATTTTAAATCAGAATTAAATTGTATTTATTTCTGACTTTTACTGCAACTAGAAACTTTTTAAGATTGCTGTAGAGTGTTCCCAATATTTGTATCTCATGTTAGTTTTCTTATAGAAATTAATACTAAAGGTGCTTTGAGAAAACTGCATACACTGAACCATTTTACCAAGATATAAGATAATCATACATACAGTGTTGCTATGGATGTAAAAATGTTTAAGTTTGACAAAGTACACCTTTCTTCTATTTATAAATCAAATTTTGTCCATGCTTTGAGAGGGCTCATGTTACTAACTAGACATATTCTACCCAGTGTGGTTGGGCATATCTAACATTTTGAACAGGCAATAACTTTTGAGATTCTACTAATCTCCACAGATTATGGAAAGAAGTTGAACAGAGATAGTCATAGGGATTATATAACATAAAAGTCTTCCTCAGGCAAACCTCAGATGTTTAAAGTTTTCATTAGGATCATATGTGGTAACTGATGGCCAGTTGGTCCTCTCAGCCATGATCATGGTTCCTATAACATTCTGGATTTCCAGAATCTTAGCCAATTGCTATAGTCTCAATCCAACCAGGAGCCATTCTCAGCATGACTTTTGAGTGTTTTCTTCACTGCTAAACCAAACATTGACACTGGCAAATGAAATCCTTTGGTCTTAGGTGAGAGTAAGAAGTAAAAATATCTCTTCAGCTCTATCCCTAGAGTGTTACTGTTATCCACTAATTAATAGAAAAAACAAAAAACACCTTTGTTTTCCAAGGGCTACAATGTAGAATTCTGACAATAGTTTGGTAAACAACCATCACACAAACTTTTCTTTCTCCCTTCCTTCACCAACACAATTACCAATGTAACCTTTCTCTCTCCTCCCAACACACCCCTCCCCAGAATGTAAAGGGCACTATAAAGATCAAATTCCCTTATATGAAAACTTCTTGTAAAGACACAAACACACACACACACACACACACACACACACACACACTTGTTTGAAATAACATTTGATGAATGGACATTCCCACTACAAAGAATGCAAACTTTCTTCATATTCATTTGTATGAGGTTTTTAGCTGCTTGTTAAAAATAGACCAAGTGAGAAACAAAATCTCACTAACTGAAATGGATGGGCTCAGAGCAAGTGTCCATGGTCAGAAACAGTGTTTCCAAAGGCAGGATTTGTTAATGTCTCACTGTAGCCACATTTACCAGGCTGCAGCATGTATGGGAACAGCTTCCCACCTTTACAAAAGTCAGAGTAAAGCTGTGCCCAGTGGGGAATAATAGCAATAGTTCCAAGCAGTGGCATTCCAGAGCTCTAAAGTGTATCTGAGAATTCAATGAAAAGTCCCTACCTACAGGTGCTGCCCTTAGGGCCCTTGCTCTTTCAAGAGCCAGGAAAATGACCAACCATCTACAGGGCTTTGTTTTCCGGGTGTGTTGGAAGACAGTGGAATAATGAATAGCAAACCTTACTGGTGCCAGAGCTCTGTCACACAAGCCTGGCATCTGGGAGTCTGGTGTTTTCACTTGGAGCAGCTGTGTAAGTTTGGAAAGACATTCCAGTTTAACGATCCATTAACCCCTGCTTAGGGCCACATTGTAGTATGAACATTTTTTCAGGGATAAATAAGTGTTGAATCCTGTTGAACCCAAGCCCAGACTGTGCTAAAAAAGAGTTGCACTAAATAATCTTCGAGATTTCACAGACTCACGTACTTCGAAGCTCACATTTTGAGAGGTGTTGGCAGTTATCTTGATAATGTAGTTAGAGTGGTTTGCAATGCTGTGCTTGGTTCTTCTGACGTGTTTGGGGAAGACATTTAAATAATGCCCTTCACTTAGGATGTGCCTGGTCCTTATATGAATGAGGAAATAGTTTTACAGTTCCCGTGAACTATGATACGGAAGACTGTGCCTTTTTAATTCATTCAACAAATATTTGCTGAGCACTTACTATCCCGAGCACATTATTAGGCACCTTGGATTGGGCAGTAAGGAAAACAAAGTCCCTTATTACTCCTATAGTTGCACATACACTAGAAGTGTCACTTCTACACTAGTTGTAAGTCATAGGCATATGAAAAATAGCAACTGGGAATCCTAAAATATTACTTAAGTCCTTCAATTCTTCGGACCCCTTATAAAGAATAAATTTATCTTTTTTTTTTTTACTTTTAAATTTTTGCACCTTTTCCTCCTTACTTCTAGAATATTATCATCCCCGTCTTTAATTTGCAAAATCTACTGGTACATCAAAGCCCTATTCAAAACTCCCTGCTCTGTGCCCACCATCCAGATTCCTGAAGGTAAAATGTATTCTTCTTCCTCTGAGCCCTTAGAGCAACTTGTCTGAACGTACCCTAGGCATGATGTATTTATTATATATGACCTATCATCCCTCTCTCCTTCGTATCCTCCCAAACATCCAACAAACTCCACATACACATGATCACTGAGACTCAGTTGACATAGTCCCATTGTTTTTGGTAGATATATCATAACCTTTACACATCAGTCTAGATCCTAGACTACCTAATTATTCTACATAATTTTAGATTGACATTTTGTGCCATGGTTAGAACAAGATTTGGGGCCATCTATGACCTATTCTTTACCATTATCAGTCAGGATGAGTCAGGAAAGCAGAGCCCACATCAGATAGCTTGAGAGTGGGTGTTGGAAGAGCTGAAAGGTCTACAGACGATAGTGAGGCAAACCTGAAAACAGCAATAGCAAGAAGCTAAGGGAAGGAGGTAGGGTTAACCAAGCCTAAGAGTCGATGTCTCCTGATGAGAACCAGACCTTGACAGAGGCTGTCCAACGTGAGCTTGTACCACAGAGGGAGCAGCTGTCTGGTGGGAGCTGGAAATATGGAGAAAGGGCTGTTATTGCTAGAGAAGCTACCTGAAGTAGAGAGGAGAGGGAAAAAATACCCTGGCTTCTTCGTCCCATATGCCGGTCTCTAGCCAATGCCTCCCACTGGTAGAAAGCAGCCTGAAGCAGCTGGCGAGGGAGTCTGAGAAATAAAGTTGGCAGGGTTCAGTTACCTGCAATACAGAGCAAAGCAAAGGAAGGGTGGATAACAGATTTGGAGACAGTCAAATCATTAGCACAGCCTGCTGAATCAAATATTAACTGCATATGCTCTCTTCAAATGATAGATAATTGTTTAGTTTATGAATATTGTGTCTTCCGTTAGAAGCCTATTTGATTATAAGATCTTTGAACACGGACCACTTCTGAGCTATTTGTGAGCTAGACTAGTCTCAGAAAATCATGCAGTCTAGTGTGGGTTATTTCCACTGTTCCTCCGTCTTCTTTTTCAAGGTTTTCTATAATTTGGTTTGCTCTTGTCTTGGGTTACTTGCTGTGGTAGTACATACAAGTCTTACTTTGGGCAGATTTGAGTTTTGTTTCTCCTTTCTCTGTCAAACGCCATCTGAGAACACTTGATAGTCTACCGCATAGAAAAATATAAATAGCTAAGTGTTGGTAGTAAGTCTCCTAGATCGCTCTCAATTATTCTCATGTACTGGAATTCACGCTCTTGGGTAGTACCATCTGCTTTGAATCAGAGTTCAAAGTGGAAGTGATCATGTGTCACTTCGAAGGTTAGGTCACAAATAGTGAGGCAGCTTCACCATGGTCTCTTGGGTTGCTTGCTATGTGGATGCCAACTGTCACACTGTCAGGACACTCATGCAGCCCAATGGCCCATATGGAGAGGGGCTGAGGCCAACTTGCCAGCCCTGGAATGAATCACCTTGAGTAAATTCTCCAGACCCAGTCATGCCTTCGGATGACTGAATAAGCTCCACCAGAAATCTGATTGCAGCCATGAGAAATCTTAAGCGAGCAGTGCCTGGCTGAGCCCTTCCCACATTCCTAATCCTGAAACTTTATAAGTATAATAAAGTTTGGGGATAATTTGTTATGCAGCATTAGATAACTGGTGACTTTTGTTACTATTTTCGTGATAGTTCTTCAAGGTTTATAAAGTTGATGCTTTAATAATGTTGATATTCCCCCATCTCACCGTACTTTGCAAGTTGCACACTAAATTTCTTCCAAACAAATTACATTCATTCTTATATTAAACTTGGGAGTTAGGTGTGGTAATTTTTTAAGTTAACGTTGTCTTACATGTGAGGAAAATGATACTCAGAGTTTAAAAAACTTGCCCAAGTTTCCTCAGCTGCTGAGCAGCAGATCCTGAAACCAAACCTGTCTTCCAATCCTTCCACTGTACATTACTGGGGATTTTCAGCACTCGAGCAAGGCAAATATGGAGACTTGGCGTCGGGACTTTCTTTCTGTTTGGTTTTTTTTTTTTGCGGTATGCGGGCCTCTCACTGTTGTGGCCGCCCCTGCTGCGGAGCACAGGCTCCGGACGCGCAGGCTCAGCGGCCATGGCTCACGGGCCCAGCCGCTCCGCGGCATGTGGGATCCTCCCGGACCGGGGCACGAACCTGTGTCCCCTGCATCGGCAGGCGGAGTCCCAACCACTGCGCCAGGGAAGCCCCTGGGACTTTCTGATGATCCTCAAAATTTAGAATGTGTGTACCTGGCTGGTCCACCTTTGCAAGTAAAGAATCAAACGTGACAACACAATGTGCAGCTGTGGAGCTGACCTATAGCGGTCAGCTAGGCAGGAGTGAGCTCTAGCTGTTACTACACACAACTGCTCTTCTTCATTTCCCTGTCTACTAATACTTTCCAGACCCTCACATCTAGGCATCTTGAAAATCTAGTTGCAGCTTTTCTTTTCCAAGGATTTGGTTAAGATTATAGACATATGTGCTTGGAATGTCCAGACTCTGTGCATGTTACAATGTGTTTCTCATTTGTGATTTTTACTGAAGATTTCTAATATCTAGAACAGTCCCATAGGCTCCAAGACACTTAACACCAAGGCCTGTTTGATAATGAAGACATTTTTTTTCTCTGACAGCCCACAGTAAATGCACACACCAAGATTTTCTGCCTGTTATTCATTTCATAAATATGAAAATTTGCAATCCCTGCAATACATTTAGTTTCATGTCCTTTGTCACTTTCCAACCTTAAATAGCTAATTTCCTGATTTGTTCCAAGTTGGGCACTTTGGACAGAAGTGGATTTGCCACTAGGTTGTGAAGTCCAGTGTGGATGACACAATTACACTCCATTGCCTCTTCTCCCAATACCCTGAATGCCTTTACTTACAGGAAATCAGATTCAAATAAATATCAAGGGTAGCATTCAAGGGGAAAAGTCACAAAATGATGTCTTGAAAGGATTTTTTAAGAGCAAGGCTTGGCTCAACCCCTTTACTTGGGAATGTCAGTCTTCTTTGCCTAGAATAGTGATTAACCACTTTACCTGCATCTTCGAATCACCTGGGAAAGAGAGTACCAAGCAATGATCCGGGTCCTACTTCAAAGCAATTAAATTAATTCAGAATCTTTGCGATGGAGCTCAGGCATCAGTATTTTTAGCCCGTTCTCTAGGTATTTCCAATATACAGCCAGGGTAGGGAGTACTAGCCATAAGTATGGTTCGGGGGTTGACTGAAGACAAGAGAGCCTTCCTACTTTCCCCCCACCAGCTTGCTTTCTGGTGACGATCTGCCTCAGGCAGCAGGCACTAGGGTTGGAAATGACCATGTCTGTCTCATAGGCATGCTTTATAGTAGGGCCAGTACTGAGCAACACACCAGAGGTTTATGTTTTCTACCTTGCCCCAACAAAGCTTGATCTTGTTGACCTGAAATAGATTGTCAGCTATTTCTCCAGCAAAGATGGGTTCATTCAGGATCAATAAAAAATTGCAATTTGGTGTCTGCAACCATGTAAGTACCCCCCCCCACCCCACCCCCTTATGGCAAGAAAAGGAGAAAGCTCTTATGAAGGGGAAAAGGAAGCTGGGAGGACTGTAGCAAAAAGTCCATGGCTTTTCATTGGCTGAGTCCTTGCCAGGGAAGAAGTCTTTCTTCTTCCTGTTGGGCTCTGCTATAATCACAGGCTGTAAGAGCTCCCCCTTTAGTCCCCTGATTGTATTTAATTGAAGTTTCTGTTTAGTAATTTTTTACAGTCTTAAATTTCAGGACACTGTACAAATTTTACTGGCTCTCTTTGCCTTCATTTCCCCCCAGTCGTGTGGATAAAGTTATTGTGAGAACACAGTATATCTTAGTTAACAGGTTGAGGGCAGTGACAATAATCACTGTAGCCTGTGTTCGTTGTGGCCGCATTGTAGAAGTAATTGTGTTTAATGCTGCCCATGTTTTAATAACAGGCAGCCTATCATTATAAGCGAAGTTCATTGTTGCTTTAAAATGACTCCCATGTGCAGGCTCTTGCTGCGGCCTACTTATTTAATCCTGGCAGACACTTACATGCCTGTATGGATCACTTATAGAAACCCCACATTGTTTCCTCTCCTGTGAGAAAGGCTTTAGAGCGCTTTTCCTAAACGTCGCATATGTTATCAGTGGGTTCACAGATAGGTCATCATCCCCTTTGACTTTAAAAGCTCTTAATGTAGTGATCTGTTTTTCATAATTCTTTGTGTTCGAGTGACTATACAGTAATCCGCCCATAACGGATGTTTAACAGGTGCATAAAATAAAAGCGTGCAAATGTCTTCTGCCTAATTTCCCCTTGTAGATGGGCAGTTTTTCTCCATTAGAAAAAGGCAAGTCTGGTTATAGAATGGCAAGACTATGTAACAGATCCTTTTCTGCATTGTGTCACTTTCCAGAATTTAGGAGAAAGAAACAGTATAAATCCTCGAACATGAAAATTATATAAGCTTCAGCTTCTAAATAAGCCAAAGCATGAGAATGACAGAACGTTAAATGTAGCTGCCTTGGGAGTGCTGTATTTAAACGGTGGGCAGAGATAGTTAACCTCGGCTTATCTGCCAGATTCCTTGGGCTAATTTAACATCTTTCAGTGCCTATACTCATTTGTTAGAAAACTAAATTGTAAATATGTTTCCTCTAAAAAATTTACTTTAAAATGTTTAACATTCAAATCCACACACATGTTTTGGGATGTTCAGGATCATAAACAGAGGTACTAATAGAGATCAAGTGGTGATTTATTATCTTATTCATAGTTTTCACTTTAATATATTAAACTGAACATCTCAGCAAGTAAATATCAATTGCTTTATTTGCCATGCCCACTGCAATCTTACACTATCTGTGTAACAAACATAATAGAAAATTGATTTTTCTCTTTTTTATGAAAAAAAGATCAATAAAGATTAAGTACAGGCTAAATAGATTGAATAACGGGATTTGACTCAGGGCAACCATTAGCTACAGAGAAAAGGAATGTTATATAGAGAATTGTGTAATATAATAATGGTATCCCCAAATCCCCCCATAGCATGGTATTAATGATATTATTCTTGCTTAAATTCACAACTAGAAGAAAAAAAACAGATGAAAAACAACTATATGGTTATGCATTATGGTTAATGGTTTTTTTTTCTGTGTGCCTATTTATGGAAAGTTTTCTGTTTTTCTGATAATAATCCTTTTAAACCAAATTCCTACAGAGAAATATATATATATTTCTTTGCATATCAAAAATCTGGTGGAAAGAGGACATGGTTTTAGAACTCTTACGGTTCTAAGAAAAAGTCTTATAATATAATCAATGACTTTTCTTGTGCTTGGTTAAAAATAACAGGGGGTAGTTTGTGTTTTAAAGAGATATCACACACACCCCATTTTAAAATTTTGTTTCACTGAGTTACACATATTTATTGAGCACCTACGGGACCAGGGATTGGAGACAGTGAAAATGCAAATATGGTCCTTCCTCCCATAAATATATTTTCTATAGAGACAACCAATAGCAAGTAATCAAATTTATAAATGAGATAATATCACATGGTGGTAGGAGTTATGACAAATAAAAGCATAGCGTGATGGGCAGGAGATACTATTTTAGATAAGGTGGAGAGGAAAGTCCTTTTCAAGAAGGAGATATTTGGGCTGAAACTAGAATGTTGAGAAGGAGCTGGCCAGGCAAAATTGCAGAGAAGCTTGTTTTCAAACAGGGGAACAGCAAATGTAAGGGCCAGCAGGGAGCTGCCCGGTTCACCGCACAAATCATTGTTTATGATGTCTGTTTGAATTCCATTTGGAATTAGAAGAGAAATGCTGCTGTAATCATCAAAGCACGACTTACCTATGAGGTCAGTCAGTACCTGTCCTGAGAACAGTGATGATTTGCATTTAATTGGCCACTTTAATTTTCATATCCTTTAATTCAGCAGACAATTTGCAATTTTCTGTCCAGCAAAATCTCCCTAACAAATGTAGCGTACATAAGAGAGGAAGCTTCTGATTTATCATTCAAGTCATTCAGGGCCCAAATCACAATCTTTTTTTTTCTCCCCAGTAAAATAATATAACCAGTTCACTGCACTGGCTGAGGGCTTTTCAGGACTCCATCCATCTTACAATTGCCCATTTCAACAAGATTTGGCTGTCCCCCATCTGCAATATGCATTTTGTCAGGAAAACAATGCCAATTCCACATCAAACAACACAACTGTGACAGTCATGGAAGGGGACCATACCCCCAACAACTGCTAATAGGTCCTTTGTACTGCTGTTAGAATTTTTCTTAAGAAAGATCACTTTCTAACATTAAAGCCAGAAACCGTAACTCATTAACAAGAACGAGAGACTCATTTGTTTTTTAGTTAAAAATGAGATGAGAATGTGTTTCAAAGGAATGAAAGTCTAAAGTAAAAGGGGGGAAATGCAAATAACAAAGAAAACCTGTCTTCAGAAATTGTAGGCAAGCTGTCTCAGCAGGAAAAGGGAAAATAAGAGAGAATAAAGAATTAAACGTTTTAATGCAGTTTCTGCCATTAAGTCATTACTGCTTGTACTAATTCAACGGTATTATGAATGCAGAGAATTATAGCGTATTTCCTCCATCATAGGTGTGTTGTGACACATAAATAATGAAAAGTAAAATGTTATTTAGCCACTTCCTAAAACATGGGAGCATCCGCATTTACACCTCAATAATTCCAAATGCTTCAAAAGTAATTAAGGGATATCTATAAAGACATAGATTTATTATTATACTTTCAAAGGTACATTCTCACTTAATGCAATGAATAACAAAGTTCTTCCATGCAGAGTTTATACAAGGGTCCAAAATTTAGGAGTATTTGTAATTAAGAGCATTGATTATGTGAAACGTCTCATAGAGTATTTATAAAAATTTAATCTTCTGAAATGCCTATATATTTCCTTTATAACCTTAAAACAAATTTGGTTTTGCATTTAGAGACATGTAGCAACATACAAAAATAAACTCCAATGCCCATATTTCATAATTTTGAATCCCGCCAATGTGAGAATGTCAATCACCACCCATATATCGAGTGGCCGTATTTCCAGAACTAAAATTAGGACAAATAATAGAGTCATAAATATTGGAATTTTGAAGACCTTAAAAACAATTTTTAAGGAGAATAGGTCTAGCTATTAATCAAGACTATTCATCAACCCCCAGGACACATAATAGACACAAAGCAATATGGGGTGCTGACCCTCCATGCAGTTGAAAATTCAAGTATAATTTACAGTCGGCCCTTTGTATCGGAAGTTCCTCTGTATCCGAGGATTAAACCAACCATGAATTGTGTAGCACTGAGGTATTTGTTATTGAAAAATATCTGTGTATGAGTGGGCCTGCACAGTTCAAACCCCTGTTGTTCAAGGGTACTTTAGTTTTTAGGGATTTGACCTACACTTTCAAATTTTCAGCCGGATTGACATACCCTTTCATAAATTCATATTTTTCTATATCCTGGCCCCAGTCACTAACCTTCACCTTGAACTCCTTCACCTAGTGAATTCCTCCTCATTCGTTAAGTCCTGGCTTAAATAGCAACATATGTTAAAATTAGCTCAACTATACTCCAATAAAAATTTTTTAAAAACTAAAAAAAAATAAAATTAGCTCGTCTGCTGAATGGCTACTAAGTGTCCAATGGCTGCTAACATTATCTCACTTATTATTTGCAATAAATTTTTGATATTTCTCCAATAAGAAAATACAATAAATTGTTTAATGCAAGTGCTCTCAAGCTACCTGTGGTAAAGAACCATTTTATTTTTATTTGCAGCCCATCATTAACCAAAACTTTTTAAAATATAAAAGTAAATAAAAATATGAAATGAAAAAGGCTATAAAAATACAAGCCCCAATTTATTTATTATTATACTGAACAGACAGAAAATCTCTCTATCAATCTGCTGTTAAGTTTAGAGATTCTATGTTTCTGTACTTTCTCAAAACTGACTGAGAACACACACTTCTTGGACCACCTCTGATGCATGGACATCAGAGCAGCCCAGTTCAGCAACGTGTTCTCAATTAGCAGGTCAGCATTCTTTTGACTCCAAGGTTTTGTTCTGAACTTGTAAACCATAAGACTTCCTTCCACACTTCAGAAATCTGGACAAAACTGTCAATAGGCCCCGGTGAGAAATGCTTTTCTCAGATACCATTTCACACTAAGTCTTGCCTCATTTCCTGTCCCCATGCTCACCTTTCTCTGTGTGAAGGACAGTGAGAACATTAATTAAGGAAGTATTAAGGAAACGCAGCCACAAGGGTGTGGTCCTATGACTCAAGAGAACAAACTAGAGCCCTGTCCTCTAGCCAAGTTATTCAGTCTTAGATAAGCCACAAACGAAGCATCAAGTTCTTCTGTCAGGGTGTCCTCTGGAGTGAGCTGTCTGCCCGCTGCTGTTTCCAATACTCCCCATGACCTCAGTTACAGATTTCCTGTAAACAGTTGCCTGAAGGAGAACACCGACAGTTCTCTGAGACTAAGCAATAATCTATAGCACTGGGAAGATTTTAAAAATGAAAATGTCTCCCAGAGAGAACTAAATTGGCAGAAGCCACGTACTCAGTTTACATTTCGAAACAGAACAAATGACTTAGACCAGAAACATCTACATTCAAGTCATTTCCCTGTCTTCAGGATACTGTGAGGGATCTAGTTTCGCAATTTCCTCACTAAAAAGCCTATTGTGGTGTGTGATTCTTTTTCCCCCCAAAGTAAATGTGTGACCTGACTCAAAGGTAAATACAAGTGTTCAAATTTTAGAAGACAGAAAAGTGTAACATCGTTTACTGTTTGGTTCTTTCTAATCTCGCTAACAGTTTTAAAAAAATCTTAAAGGGGCTTCCCTGGTGGCAGAGTGATTAAGAATCCGCCTGACAATGCAGGGGACACAGGCTCCAGCCCTGGTCTGGGAAGATCCCAAATGCCACGGAGCAAATAGACCCGTGAGTCACAACTACTGAGCCTGCGCGTCTGGAGCCTGTGCTCCGCAACGGGAGAGGCCGCGACAGTGAGAGGCCTGTGTACCGCGATAAAAAAAAAAAAAGAGGCCACGATAGTGGGAGGCCCGTGCACCGCGATGAAGAGTAGCCCTTGCTTGCCGCAACTAGAGAAAGCCCTCGCACAGAAACGAAGACCCAACACAGCCAAAAATAAATATAAAAATAAATAAATACAAAAATATTTATAAAAATATAAAAAAATAAAGAGGTCTTTTTAAAAAAAGACCTAAAAGAAGAAATACATGGCGAATATCTAAAAAAAAACCCTTAAAGTCCTGTTTCAGTGAGTCATTTTAATTCAGAATTTAATACACACAAACTATTAACTTCAGAATCTAATAACTTGCTATAAATATCAGTTGCTTCCTTCCCTTGAAACAGCCAAAACCTAAAATAAACACTGAAATATATTTCTGACACATTGAAAAGCATGGTGGGGGATTTATTGTCATTTACACAACTGAATATTATCACAAAAGAAAAGGTCGGTGGATAGATGCAAGTAATTTGATGTGGGTCGCCTGACCTAATGATTAATCAGGCCCTGAGCACGTGTACTGACTACTGCACCCACCTTTACAATTCTGTCTCTGAGCACACAGATCTATACTTCAAATAGAAGACCAGCACAGGGCAACAACCTCCCCAATCATGACATATTTGTAAACTGTGATGGAAGAAGAAGCTTTATTCTGAAGTCAGCTTCAAAAAGACTATTGCTGGCAACAAATGATCTTGTTCGTGGTCTCTATAACTGGGTTACATTTAAAAATGTGGTACCATTTTCACTTATAGAGACCACCAAGATAATTTTAGCATGTTCTAGAATGTTCTTCATTGTTGTTATTTTAATTATGTACATGTTCCACTACCTGAGATGGGGCTCTGGACATGCTACCCCAAAACATGGAACCTTGGCATATTGAAGATTTTAAAATGAAGGAGTTTAAGAAAACAGCAGAAGCAGGAAAGTCAATGTGACCTTCCTCACTACTTCTCCCCTGAAATGGGTCATAAAAACCTCAGGTGAGAGGTGCTCTTCCTATCCCCGGAGGAAAGGAGGAGCATCCTTATCTCCAAAAACAGGACTCTGAGAAGAATCTGAACAAACAGGCCTCGCTAAATGTCTCCAGTTTTTTATATTTACCTTATATTCTTTAACTTATCATATTCCTCCACGACTGTTGCTGATGAAAATAAACAGTCACTAATAAGAATAGAGTTTTATTTGAGCAAACTGAGGACTAGCCTGGAAGCCTGCTTCCCAGATTACTCTGAGAAACTTCTCCGGAGAAGCAGGGTTTTCAGCACAGTTTTTTATCTGGTCAAAGAACGTTAAACACGTCAGGATTATATTTCTTCAAGCTTTCAAAAAAAAAAAAAAAAAAAGGAACAGTCCAGCATATACACAGCAAGTCAACATGGCCTTGACACCTGGGAAGGGAATCAAAGGAGTACCAGTATTGGCGTCTCAGGAAGAGAGACATTTAATCTTTATTTTTAATATGGACCATCTTTACTTTTGGTCATGTGTTCTTTCCTCTAATAATTAAAGCAGATGTACAATGTATGTTTGATAGGCCACAAACAGGCTATGTTAGCTAGCATAAAATTCAAGTTAGCTCAGGTATAAGCCAGAATGACTTCCCCATACCTCAGTATGTGAAAATTTCTTTTATCACTGTCCTTTCTTCATCAAACCTAGCATAAACGCTCATGCCTAACTGCTTTTGTGGGTCTTCATTTCCTATGAAGTCTCCTGTGTCACATAAAACAATTTTTTATGCTTTTCTCCTGTTAATCTGTCTTTGTCAGTTTAATTTTCAGATCCAGCCAGAGACTTTAAGAAGGTCGAGGAAATTTTTTTTCTTTCCCTACACCTGATTATGGCCAAGATGTTGGTTTCAACTTCGGCTTTTCCTTTTTTTCTCTCCATTCTACTACCACATGAGACAATAATTCCCTCTATCCATTATCAAGTCACCGCTCAGTGACCTGGGATAAATTTTCCAAATTGAGGATTACCCATTCTTTTCCTTTTTCTCTTCTGCTTCGTGTCCTTTCACATTCTAGTAATTAATCAATACTTTCAAAGATCCAGTGGAAAGTGGGGGAGGGGGTAATGAAGTCAATTCTGCTGCTTATTAGGAATTCTCATAAAGTATAACAGAAACCAAAAGCTAAAGTGAGATTTTTCTCTGCACTGCTGCCACATCATTAGCATGAAGAATCAAGAGCTAGCTGAACACTGATAAGTGAGCCAGTAGTTTAGAATTGTCCTGAGGCAATTTTCAATTTTCTGGTTCCTTTCTTTGTAAGTAATTCTCTTCTCTATAGATGCACTTAGTATTGCTTTCACATTTACCCCTCTTTCAGGAGAGTAGGTCTTCATCTTTGTGTAGCAAAGATTTGTAGTATTTCTTTTAAGCTTTTTATCAAGACCTCAAAAAAACTTGCATCTGTAACACATATTGTATTAGTTTGGATTTTTTAGTTGTAAGTAACAAAACAGCTTGAACTAGTTAAGGTGCAAAGGTTGATTTATTGCTAAGACACTGAAGTGTCTCCCGAAATGAAAATAACTAAAACAAACAGGATGGCTCCAGAGTCAATGGGAACTAAAAATGAAGAGTCTCCTGTAGCATCTCTCTTTTTTTTCGCTTTTTTTCTGGATGTTGGCCTTCTTCTTTCAGGCTTTCTCCCTGGAGAAAGGACATGGTCGCAGTGACTTTGGGGGGGTCACACCCTTAAGGTTCCATGACCAGAGAGGACAGGGAACTTTCCCCATAAGATATAATTAGAAAATCTGGGGACGGACAACGTTCTGGTTCAGGCTGGTTATCTTCTCATTCCCAGCCTTATTACTAATCAGATGTTATTGGGGAAGTTTCTTTTTATCCTTATTAGTTGTTCTTTAAAACAACTAATACGGATAAATTTTTTAAAAATATTTTTATATTACTTTTTTTTAACTACAAAGCAATTTTATTTTGTTTTCCTTCCAGTTTTATTGAGATATAATTGACATACAGCACTGTATGTTTGAAGGGTATAGCATAAGGATTTGACTTACATACATCCTAGAACAATTACCACAATAAGTTTAGTGAACATCTAGCATCTCATATAGATATAAAAGAAGAGAAAAAAACATTTTTTTCCCTTGTGATGAGAACGCTTAGGTTTCACGCTCTTAACAACTTTCATATATAGCATACAGCAGTGTTAATTATAATTATCATGTGGAACATTATATCCCAAGTGCTGATTTATTTTATAACTGTAATTTTTAATCTTTTGACAGCCTTCCTCAAATTACCCCTCCACCCCATGGTAACAACAAATCTGATCTTTTTTTTCTATGAGTTAGTTGGTTTGTTTGTTTTTGAAATATAATTGACCTACAATGCTATGTTAGTTCCCGTAATAAAACTTAGTGTTTGGTATTTCTATACATTTTAAAATGAGCATCATGATTAGGTCTAGTTACAAAATGTCACCATACAAAAACATTGCATAGTTATTGATTGTATTCCCCACACTGTACATTTCATAACTGTGGCTCATTATTTGGCACCTAGAATTTTGTACCTCTTAATCTCCCTGGCCTATTTCTCTCCTCTTGTCTCCCTAACCCGCTCCCCTCTGGCAACCACCTGTTTATTCTCTGTATCTATAAATCTGTTTTTGTTTAGCTGTTTTTTCATTTGGGTTTTTTTAAATTCCACACATACAGTGTTTGTCTTTTTCTGTTCAATTTGTTTCACTTAGCATAATATCCTCTAGGTCCATCCATATTGTCACAAATGGCAAGATTTCATTCTTTTCTATGGCTGAGTAATATTCCATTGTGTATGTGTGTATGTATATATATATATATATATATATATATATATATATATATATACACCTTATCTTCTTTATGCAGTCACCTATTGATGGGAACATGGATTGCTTCCATATCTTGCCTATTGTAAATAATGCTTCAAAGAATATTGGAGTGCATGTATCTTGTCTAATTAGTGTTTTTATTTTCTTCAGATAAATCCCCAGGAGTGAAATTACTGGATCATTTGGTAGTTCTCTTTTTAGTTTTTTGAGGAATCTCCTTACTGTTTTCCATAGTGGCTGCACCAATTTACATCCTCGGCAACACTTGTGTTTTGTTGTTGTTTTGATCAAAGCCATTCTGACAGGTGTGAGGTGGTTTTCTCACCATGGATTTGATTTGCATTTCCCTGATGATTAGTGATGTTGAGCATCTTTTCATATGCCTGTTGGCCATCTGTACATCTTCTTTGGAAAAATGTCTATTCGGATCTTCTGGCCATTAAAAAAATTTTTTTTTGATGTTGAATTGTATGAGCTCTTTATATGTTTTGGATATTAACCCCTTATTAGATATATTGTTTGCAAATATCTTTTCCCATTCAGTAGGTTGTTTTTTCATTTTGTTGCTAGTTTCTGTCACTGTGCAAAAGCTTTTAGTTTGATGTAGTCCATTTGTTAATTTTTGCTTTTGTTGCCCTTGCCTGAAGAGACTATCCAAAAAAATATTACTAAGACAAATGAGAGTACTGCCCTATGTTTACTTCTACAAGTTTTATGGTTTCAGGTCTTATGTTTAAGCCTTTAATCCATTTTGAATTTATTGTGCGTGGTGTGAGAGGGTAGTCCAGTTTGATTCTTTTGCATGTAGCTGTCCAGTTTCTCCAACACCATATATTGAAGAAGCTGTCTTTTCCCCATTGTTTATTCTTGACTCCTTTGCCATAGATTAATTGCCCATGTAATTATGTGTTCATTTCTGGGCTCTCTATTCTGTTCCACTGATTTATGTGTCTGTTTTTGTGCCAGTACCATACTGTTTTGATTATTGTAGCTTTGCAGTATAGCTTGAAATCAGGGAGCATGATATCTCCAGGTTTGTTCTTTCTCAAGATTATTTTGGCTATTTCGGGTCTTTTGTATTTCCATACACATTTTAGAATTATTTGTTCTAGTTCTGTGAAAACTGTCATTGGTATTTTGATAGGGATTGCATTGAATCTGTAGACTGCCTTGGAAAGTATGACCATTTAAACAATATTAATTCTTCCAAACCATGAACACAGTATATATTTCCATCTGTTTGTGTCATCTTCAATTTCTTTCATCAGTGTCTTATAGTTTTCCAAGTACAGTTCCTTTACCCACTTAGTTAGATTTCTTCCTAGGTATTTTATTGTTTTTGATGGAATTAGAAATGGGATAGTTTTCTTAATTTCTCTGATAGTTCATTGTTAGTGTGTAGAAATACAACATATATCTGTATACTAATTTTATATCCTGCAAATTCACTGAATTCATTGATGAGCTCTAGTAGTTTTTTGGTTGCATCTTGAGGATGCTATGTATCATACCACGTCATCTGCAAACAGAGACAGTTTTACTTCTTTCTTTCCAATTTGGATTCCTTTTATTTGTTTTTCTTATCTGATTGCTGTGGCAAGGACTTCCAATACTATGCTGAATAAAAGTGGCGAGAGGGAGCATCCTTGCCTTGTTCCTGACATTAGAGGAAATGTTTTCAGCTTTTCACTGTTGAGTATGATATTAGCAGTGGGCTTGTCATATATGGCCTTCATTATACTGAGTTATGTTCCCTGTATACCCACTTTGTTGAGCGTTTTTCTCATAAATGAATGTTGAATGTTGTCAAAAGCTTTTTCTGCATCTATTGAGATGATATGATTTTCATTCTTCAGTTTGTTAATATGGTATATCACATTGATCAATTTATGGGTATTGAACCACCCTTGCATCCCGGGGATAAATCCCATATGATCATGGTATATGGTCCTATTAAATTATTGTTGAATTCAGTTTGATAATATTTTGTTGAGGATTTTTGTATCTATGTTCATCAGTGATATTGGCCTGTAATTTTCTTTTTTTGTGATATCTTTGTCTGGTTTTGTTGTCAGGGTGATGTTGGCCTTGTAGAATAAATTCAGAAGAATTCCTTCCTCTGCAATTTTTTCGTATAGTTTGAGAAGGATAGGTGTTAACTTTTCCCAAAATATTTGGTAGAATTTACATGTGAAGTCATCTGGCCCTAAAGAAAACTTTAGTTTTCTGGGAATTATTTTATTAATTATTTTATTAATGACTCGATTTCATTACTGGTAATTGGTCTACTCATATTTTCTTTTTCTTCCTGGATCAGGCTTAGGAGATTGAACATTTCTAGTAATTTGGCTGTTTCTTCTAGTTTGTCCATTTTATTGGTGTATAATTGCTCATTGTAATCTCTTGCAATCCTTTGTATTTCTGTGTGTTGCTTGTAACTATCCCTTTTTCATTTCTGATTTATTGATTTGGGCCCTCTCTTGCTTTTTCTTGATAAATCTGACTAAGGGTTTATCAATTTTCTTTATCTTTTAAAAGATCCAGCTCTTAGTTTCATTAATCATTTCTAGTGCTTTTTATCTCTATTTTATTTATTTCTGCCCTGGTCATTAAGATTTCTTTCCTTGTACTGACTTTGGGTTTTGTTTTTTCTTCTTCTAGTTTCTTTAAGTGTAAATTTAGGTTGTTTATTTGAGATTGTCCTTATTTCTTGAGGTAGGCTTTGATTGCTATAAATTTCCCTCTTAGGACTGCTTTTATTGCTTCCCATATATATTTTTTAAAATTTTAATACCTTTATTGGAGTATAATTGCTTTACAATGTTGTGTTAGTTTCTGTTTCACAACAAAGTGAATCAGCTATAAGTGTACATATATCCCCATATCCCCTCACTCTTGAACTTCCCTCCCATCCTCCCTTCCTCCCTATCCCACCCCTCTAGCTCATCACAAAGCATCAAGTTGATCTCCCTATGCAATGCAGCAGCTTCCCACTAGATATCCAGTTTACATTTGGTAGTGTATATATGTCAGTGCTACTCTCTCACTTTGTCCCAACTGCCCCTTCCCCACCATGTCCTCAAGTCCATTCTCTACGTCTGCATCTTTATTCCTGCTATGCCACTAGGTTCAGCATTACCATATTTTTCGATTCCATATATTTGTGTTAGCATATGGTATTTGATTTTCTCTTTCTGACTTACTTCACTCTGTATGACAGACTCTAGGTCCATCCACCTCACTACAAATAACTCAATTATTTTTCCTTTTTATAGCTGAGTAATGTTCCATTGTATATATGTGCCACATTTTCTTTACCCATTCATCTGTCATTGGACATTTAGGTTGCTTCCATGTCCTGCCAATTGTAAATAGTGCTGCAATGAATATTGTGATACATGTATCTCTTTGAACTATGGTTTTCTCAGGGTATATGTCTAGTAGTGGGATTGCTGAGTATATGGTAGTTCTATTGTTAGATTTTTAAGGAACCTCCATACTGATCTCATAGTGGCTGTTTCAATTTACATTCCCACCAACAGTGCAAGAGGGTTCCCTTTTCTCCACACCTTCTCCAGCATTAATTGTTTGTAGATTTTTGATGATGGCCATTCCGACCAGTGTGAGGTGATACCTCATTGTAGTTCTGATTTGCGTTTCTCAACTGATTAGTGATGTTGAGCATCCTTCCATGTGTTTGTTGGCAATCTGTATATCTTCTTTAGAGAAATGTCTATTTAGGTCTTCTGCCCATTTTTGGATTGGGTTGCTTGATTTTTTTTTTTTTTCTTGCGGTACACGGGCCTCTCCCATTGTGAAGCACAGGCTCCGGATGCGCAGGCTCAGTGGTCATGGCTCATGGGCCTAGCCGCTCCGCGGCATGTGGGATCTTCCCGGACCGGGGCATGAACCCCTGTCCCCTGCATCGGCAGGCGGACTCTCAACAACTGCGCCACCAGGGAAGCCCGGGTTGCTTGATTTTTGATATTGAGCTGCATGAGCTACTTGTATATTTTGGAGATTAATCCTTTGTCAGTTGCTTCATTTGCAAATATTTTCTCTCATTCTGAGGATTTTCTTTTCCTCTTATTTGTAGTTTCCTTTGTTTTACAAAAGCTTTTAAGTTTCATTAGGTCCCATTTGTTTATTTTTGTTTTTATTTCCATTTCTCTAGGAGGTGGGTCAAAAAGGATCTTGCTGTGATTTATCATAGAGTGTTCTACTATATTTTCCTCTAAAAGTTTTATAGTGTCTGGACTTACATTTAGGTCTTTAATATATTTTGAGTTTATTTTTGTGTATGGTGTTAGGAAGTGTTCCACTTTCATTCTTTTACGTGTAGCTCTCCAGTTTTCCCAGCACTGCTAACTGAAGAGGCTATCTTTTCTCCACTGTATATTCTTACCTCCTTTATCAAAGATAAGGTGACCATATGTGCGTGGGTTTATCTCTGGGCTTTCTGTCCTGTTCCGTTGATCTATAGTTCTGTTTTTGTGCCAATACCATACTGGCTTGATTACTGTAGCTTTGTAGTATAGTCTGAAGTCAGGGATGCTGATTCCTCGAGCTCCGTTTTTCTTTCTCAAGATTGCTTTGGCTATTCAGGGTCTTTTGTGTTTCCATACAAATTGTGAAATTTTTTGTTCTAGTTCTGTGAGAAATGCCATTGGTAATTTGATAGGGATTGCATTGAGTCTGAAGATTGCTTTGGGTAGTATAGTCGTTTTCACAATGTTGATTCTTCCAATCCAAGAACATGGTATATCTCTCCATCTGTTTGTATCATCTTTAATTTCTTGCATCAGTGTCTTATAGTTTTCTGCATACAGGTCTTTTGCCTCCTTAGGTAGGTTTATTCCTAGGTATTTGATTCTTTTTGTTGCAGTGGTGAATGGGAGTGTTTCCTTAATTTCTCTTTCTTATTTTTCATCATTAGTATATAGGAATGTAAGAGATTGATGTGCATTAATTTTGTATCCTGCTACTTTACCAAATTCATTGATTAGCTCTAGTAGTTTTCTGGTAGCTTATTTAGGATTCTCTATGTATAGTATCATGTCATCTGCAAACAGTGACAGCTTTACTTCTTCTTTTCTGATTTGGATTCCTTTTATTTCTTTTTCTTTTCTGATTGCTGTGGCTAAAATGTCCAAAACTATGTTGAATAATAGTGGTAAGAGTGGGTACCCTTGTCTTTTCCTGATGTTAGATGAAATGGTTTCAGTTTTTCACCATTGAGAACGATGTTGGCTGTGGGTTTGTCATATATGGCCTGTATTATGTTGAGGTAAGTTCTCTCTATGCCTACTTTCTGGAGAGTTTTTATTATAACTTGGTGTTGAATTTTGTCAAAAGTTTTTTCTGCATCTACTGAGATGATCATATGGTTTTTATCCTTCAATTTGTTAATACAGTGAATCACATTGATTGACTTGCGTATATTGAAGAATCCTTGATTCCTGGCATAAACCCCACTTGTTCATGGTGTATGATCCTTTTAATGTGCTTTTGGATTCTGTTTGCTAGTATTTTGTTGAGGATTTTTGCATCTCTGTTCATTAGTGATATTGGCCTATAGTTTTCTTTTTTTGTGACATCTTTGTCTGGTTTTTGTATCAGGGTGATGGTGGCCTCGTAGAATGAGTTTGGGAGTGTTCCTCCCTCTGCTGTATTTTAGAAGAATTTGAGAAGAATAGGTCTTACCTCTTCTCTAAATGTTTGATAGAATTCACCTTTTAAGCCATCTGACCCTGGGCTTTTGTTTGTTGGAATATTTAAAATCACAGTCTCAATTTCAGTGCTTGTGATTGGTCTGTTTATATTTTCTATTTCTTCCTGTTTCAATCTCAGAAAGTTGTGCTTTTCTAAGAGTTTTTCCATTTCTTCCAGGTTGTCCACTTTATTGGCATATAGTTGCTTGTAGTAGTCTCTAAAGATCCTTTGTGTTTCTGCAGTGTCAGTTGTTACTACTTTTTCATTTCTAATTCTGTTAATTTGAGACTTCTCCCCTTTTTTCCTGAGGAGTCTGGCTAATGGTTTATCAATATTGTTTATGTTCTCAAAGAACAAGCTTTTAGCTTTATTGATCTTTGCTATTGTTTCCTTCATTTCTTTTTCATTTATTTCTAATGTGATCTTTATGATTTGTTTCCTTCTCCTCACTTTGGTCTTCTTTCTCTAATTACCTTAGGTGTAGGGTTAGGTTGTTTATTTGAGATATTTCTTCTTTCTTGCAGTAGGATTGTATTGCTATAAACGTCTCTCTTAGAACTGCTTTTGCTGCATCCCATAGGTTTCGGGTTGTCGTTTTTTCATTGTCATTTGTATCTAGGTGTTTTTTTATTTCCTCTTTGATTCTTCAGTGATCTCTTGGTTGTTTAGTAGCATATTGTTTAGCCTCCTTGTGTGTGTATTTTTCCAGTTTTTTTCCTGTAATTGATATCTAGTCTCATAGCATTGTGGTCACAAAAGATGCTTTATACAATTTCAATTTTCTTATATTTACTGAGGCTTGATTTGTGACCCTAGATGATGTGATCTATGCTGGAGAATGTTCCATGAGCAACTGAGAAGAAAGTGTATTCTGTTGTTTTCAGATGGAATGTCCTATAAATATCAATTATGTCCACTTGGTCTAATGTGTTATTTAAAGCTTGTGTTTCCTTACTTATTTTCTGTTTGGATGATCTGTCCATTGGTGTAAGTTGGGTGTTAAAGTCACCCGCTATTATTGTGTTAGTGTTGATTTCCCCGTTTATGGCTGTTAGCATTTGCCTTATGTATTGAGGTGCTCCTATGTTGGGTGCATAAATATTTACAATTGTTACATCCTCTTCTTGGATTGATCCCTTGATCATTGTATAGTGCCCTTCCTTGTCTCTTGTAATAGTCTTTATTTTAAATTCTGTTTTGTCTCATATGAGAATTGCTAATCCAACTTTCTTTTGATTTCCATTTGCATGGAATATCTTTTTCCATCCACTCACTTCCAGTCATTATGTGTTCCTACATCTGAACTGGGTCTCTTGTAGACAGCATGTATGGATCTTGTTTTTCTATCCATTCAGCCAGTCTGTGTTTTTGGTTGGGGCATTTAATCTGTTCACATTTAAGGTAATTATTGATAAGTATGTTCCTATTTCCATTTTCTTAATTGTTTTAGGTTTGTTTTTGTAAGTCTTTTCCTTCTCTTGTGTTTCCTGCCTAGAGAAGTTCCTTTAGCATTTGTTGTAAAGGTGTTTTGATGGTGCTGAATTCTCTTAATTTTTGCTTGTCTGTAAAGCTGTTGATTTCTCCATCGAATCTGAATGAGATCCTTGCTGGGTAGAGTAATCTTGGTTGTAGGTTTTTCCCTTTCATCACTTTAAATATATCTTGCCCCTCCCTTCTGGCCTGTAGAGTTTCTGATGAAAGGTCAGCTGTTAACCTTATAGGGATTCCCTTGTATGTTATTTGTTGCTTTTCCCTTGTTGCTTTTAATATTTTTTCTTTGTATTTAATTTTTGATAGTTTGATTAATATGTGTCTTGGCCTGTTTCTCTTTGGGTTTATCCTGTATGGGACTCTCTGTGCTACCCGGACGATTGAGTATTTCCTTTCCCATGTTAGGGAAGTTTTCGACTATAATCTCTTCAAATATTTTCTCAGACCCTTTCTTTTTTTCTTCCTCTTCTGGGATGCCTATGATTCAAATGTTAGTGCATCTAATGTTGTCCCAGAGGTCCCTGAGACTGTCCTCCATCCTTTTCACTCTTTTTTCTTTATTCTGCTCCCTGGCAGTTATTTCCACCATTTTATCCTCTAGCTCACTTATCCATTCTTCTGTCTCAGTTATTCTGCTATTGATGCCTTCTAGAGTATTTTTAGTTTCAGTTATTGTGTTGTTCATCACTGTTTGCTCTTTAGTTCTTCTAGATCTTTGTTAAATGTTTCTTGTATTTTCTCCATTCTGTTTCTGAGATTTTGGATCATCTTTACTATCATTACTCTGAATTCTTTTTCAGGTAGCTTGCGTATTTCATCTTCATTTATTTGGTCTTGTAGGTTTTTACCTTGCTCCTTCTTCTGTAACATATTTTTTTGTCATTTCATTTTTTATTCTTTTGATGGGTGGTGCTGTATTCCTGTCTTACTGGTTGTTTGGCCTGAGGCATCCAGCACTGGAGTTTGCAGACAGTTAAAGGATAGAGCTGGGTCTTGGTGCTGAGTTTAGGACCTCCAGGAAGCATCACTCCAATTAATATTCCCTGTGCTGTGACGTTTTCTGTTAGTCCAGTGGTTTAGACTCAGAGCTCCCACCACAGGAGCTCAGGCCTGACCTCCAGCCTGGGAACCAAGATCCCACAAGCTGCATGGTGAGACAAAAAAGAAAAGAGAAAGAAAAAAAGGAGCAGTACAATATCAAAAAATAAAAAACAAAATAAAATTAGAAAGATAAAAAATATATTAGGAAAAATAAAAATATAATTGAAACAACTGCAACAAGGTAAAATAAAACCACAACAGAAAAAAGAAAAAAAAGGGGGGAGGTGTGGGGGGAACAATCCAAAAGAAGAGAAGAATAACAAAGTATAAAGAATAAAATAAAATTAGAAAAATAAAAGATTTATTAGGAAAAATATAAATGAATCAACAACAATCAATCAACAAGGTAAAACAGAATTCCAATCTAAAAGAGGAAAAAAGAAAAAAAAAAAAGCCTTGGCTATGGGGCCGGAGTTGGAACTTAGTCAGGGGCAGGCTTTAGGGTGTTGCAGGACCTAGGTGGGTTGGGGGGTGACAGAGCGTGGTGACAGGGGGGTGACAGCCAGAAAAGGCCTTGGGGTCAGGACCTAGGCAGGGCAACGTTAAAGTGTGGAGTTGGGCCTCTGCTTAGGACCTGCACGGAAGGGGAGAGGCAGCACATCCAAAGATGGGCCTCTGGAGTGTGGAGTTCTGGAGTTTGGAGGTATGGCCCTGGGTGAGGGTGTGTGGGTGGGGTTTAGGCCCAGCACATTGGAGGGGGTCGCCGAGTGTAGAGGTAGAGCCCTGGGTGGTGGTGTAGGGGTGGGGCTTGGGCTCTGCGTGGCAGGAGGGAGGCTCTGAGGGCCGAGGAATAGGCCTGGGAGCCCAACTGGCTCTCTGATGCCCAAGTGGACAGGGAAAACGCTGGCCGCGTTCCCTTCTGTTCCTCTGCACCCCTCCCCCACTGTCTCCCCCAAGGTCTCCCCCATCCCTGCTGGACCCCTAACAGTGGGTCGGTTCTGCTGGGTATGGGAACTCCTCCCTTCCCCCAGCCAACCCTCAGGGGTGCTGGTCATGGAGGTCCAGCCTTTACTTTTGCTCTCCCTTCCCTCCCTCCCACTCCCTCAGGACCCACGTGGCTGGAGGGGGCCTCAGTGGGCAGAGGATCAGGCCCAGGATTTCAGCAGGTTCCTGGGGGCCCAAGAGGGCAGGGGAAACCTGGCCACACTCCCTTTTGATCCTCTGTCCTCCCAGTGGTCCCCCAATTCCCCCTCTGGTTGTGGGATCCCTTCCCCTTCGCCAGCCGCTGAGAGGGTGTGCAGAAAAGGGAACCCTCTTGCACTATTGGTGGGAATGTAAATTGATACAGCCACTATGGAGAACAGTATGGAGGTTCCTTAAAAAACTAAAAATAGAATTACCATATGACCCAGCATTCCCCCTCCTGGGCATATACCCTCAGAAAACCTCACTTCAAAAAGAGACAGGTACCACAATGTTCATTGCAGCACTCTTTACAATAGCCAGGACATAGAAGCAACTTAAATGTCCATCAACAGAGGAATGGATAAAGAAGATGTGACACATATATACAATGGAATATTACTTAGCCATAAAAAGAAACAAAATTGAGTTATTTGTAGTGAGGTGGATGGACAAAGAGTCTGTCATACAGAGTAAAGTAAGTCAGAAAGAGAAAAACAAATACTGTATGCTAACACATATATATGGAATCTTAAAAAAAAAATTGGTTCTGATGAACCTAGGGGCAGGACAGGAATAAAGATGGAGACATAGAGAATTGACTTGAGGACACAGGGAGGTAGAAGGTTAAGGTGGGACAAAGTGAGAGGGTAGCATTGACATATATACACTACCAAATGTAAAATAGCTAGCTAGTGGGAAGCAGCTGCATAGCACAGGGAGATCAGCTCGGTGCTTTGTGACCCCCTAGAGGGTTGGGATAGGGAGGGTGGGAGGGAGTCTCAAGAGGGAGCGCATATGAGGATATAGGTATGCATATAGCTGATTCACTTTGTTATACAGCAGAAACTAACATACCATTGTAAAGCAATTATACTCCAATAAAATGCTAAAAAAAAAACAAAAACAAAGCAGTGTGCCAATTGAAGAATAAAGCAAGGAAAGAGAAGAAACCAATAAAAATGATTTAAAAAAATAATAATAAAATACAATAAAAAGGGAAAAAACACAGGACAACAGAAAAGCAAAGTAGTAAAAAAAAGAAAGAAAAGAAAAATATATTAATGCAAAAAAGGAATAAAATATAAGGGAAAAGAATGCAGAACAACAGAAAAGTAAAGTAAAAATAGAAATGTATAAAAAATAAAAATATGTTATAAAACATGGAGATCCCAAAATACTAAATAAAGAAAAAAGACTAAAACAACAACAAACAAACAAAAGAAGAAAGAAAAACAAACAAACAAAAGCTCGAACCAACAACAGAATGAATCAAAACAGTAAAATTAATTATAATAATTATGTTTCTCTGGGGTCTCTGCTGTGAGTGTCCTTGCACACGCTGTGAGCCACAGCCCACCTCTGCCTCCCCAAGAGGCTCTCCTCTGCCTCTGGGCTGGTCTCTAGACCTGCTGTGGGCCCTGTGGGGACCACTCAGACTCTGATCTGGCCCAGTTCCTGTGTGTGCTGCCCCCAAAGTCCACAGCTGCCAGAGCTAGACATTTTTCATTTGTGGGAACACTCATTGTCTACTCAGATATTCCGTAGATGCAGGGTCTACCTAGCTGATCGCGGGGATTTAATCTGCAGCTTGTACAGCTGATGGAAAGATTTTCGATCTTCTTCCTTGGTCACCCCGTCCCTGGGGTTCAGCTTTGGTTCTATCCCCACCTCTGCATGTTGTCCACCCACAGAAGCCTGGTCCTGAGGCTGCCTTGGAGGTCTTGGGTCACCCCTGTGAGGACCGGACGCAGAGGTGGTATGACTGCTTGGTTCATGGGAGCCCCGGTGGTGCCAAATGCAGGGAAGCTGGCGGTCATGGGCACAAGAGATATGGCCCTACTCAGGGCCTCTTCTGGGGGAGCTTCTTTTATTGTCGTCAGCACGCGCCAGCATGTGAGGAGAGAGAGGCTACAATAGTGGCTCCTCACCCTGCGTGTGACTCAGCAGTAGCGCCCTGCTCCCATGGCAATCCAGTCTTCCTCCACAGGTACTCCTGGCTGCAGATTTCCTCCCTCCTGTCCCCCCATCCATCTCCCTACATCCAACCGCAGCCCCTGCTCTGGGCCTCTTCTTCAAGCCCCATGCACTAGCCTCCAGCCCTCTTGCACATCTGAGAACACACCTCCCAGTCCAGGGCACGTAGGGCCAAGGTACGGACCATCTGTGTATTTCCCACTCTGTCCCATCTGCCTCAGATCGGCTGCTTCACCCTCTTCCAATGGCCTCAAATGCTTCCCTTCTGTCCTAATCGATTTCCCTGTGGAGAGGGCATTTCTGCAAATTAGGGAATCTCTCCTCTGCTTCAGCTCCCCCACCCCCAGTGTGCAAGTCCGGTTCGGCTTCCTCTCCTCCTCCGTCTCCCTTCTTTTTTTTTCCGTCCTACCCAGTTTTCTCCCTTCTTTCTTTCCATCCTACCCAGTTATGCAGGGATATTTATAGTCCTTTCCAGCGTCCAAGGTCTTCTGCTAGTTTTCAGCCAGTGTTCTGTGAGAACTGTTGCATCTATAGATGTATTCCTGATGCATCCGTGGAGAGAAATGAACTCCACGTCCACCTACTCCTCCGCCATCTTGAATCTCCATCTCCCATAGATTTTAGCTTGTGTGTTTTCATTTTCATTTGTCTCCAGGTATTTCTTGATTTCTTCAGTGATCCATTGGTTGTTTAGTAGCATATGGTTTAGCCTCCATGTTTCTGGGTTTTTCTGCAGTTTTTTCTTATAGTTGATTTCTAGTGTTATAGCATTGTGGTAGGAAAAGATGCTTGGTAGGATTTCAATTTTTAAAAAAATTTACTGAGACTTGTTTTGTGGCCTACTATCCTGGAGAATGTTCCATGTGCACTTGAAAAGAATGTGTATTCTGCTGCTTTTAGGTGGAATGTCATATATATATATATATATATATATATATATATATATATATATATATGACATATATACATATATATAAATATATTCCTTTTTGGTCTAATGTGTCATTTAAGTCCAGTGTTTTCTTATTGATTTTCTGTCATTCTGCCTGGATGATCTGTCCATTGATGTAAGTGGGCTGTTGAACTCCTCTACTATTATTGTGTTATTGCTTTTGATCTCAATTTATCAATTTTATTCCCTTTTCTATCACAAATTAAATAATGACAATTTAAACTGTGGCACTAATTTCAGTAATATATTAGATCTAACTTATTGGAATGTTTACTGTGTGCCAAGCTTTATGATAAGTGACATGTATATAACCACTTTTAATCCTCAAAGACTATGAGATGGGCCTTAGAGAGAAAGTGGAAAGCAACCAGTTTCCACTGATAATTGATAGTCAAACAGTGGCTTTACTACTGAAACCTCAACTAATTATTGTTGAAGTCTCAGAGCTGAAACAATGATCACATGATTTTTTTTATATAGACAGTGCCAGGTTTTTAGCTTTTGTTTCATTATGCATGAGGTAAAGACCTCTGGCTATTCATAAAGTTCCATCTCTCTTCTTTGTGGACTCACATGCAGCTAGACTACATTTCTAAGCATTCTTGTAAAGTATAGCTAAGTGATTAAGTTTTAATACATGGTAAGGGATATGTGCATCTTCTAGACCCTACCCACAAGCCTCCCCAATGTGCACACTGCTCCAAGCTCTTTCCTCTTCCACTGGCTGGATGGACACAGTGATAAGGCATAGAAGAAGGTGGACCAGAGAAGGACAGAACCCAGAGGACAGTTACTCTGGCTACTTGAGTAGCTGCCCTGGACTGTAACATGAGATTTCAAAATCTATTTGGTACTGCAGGCTACTCTACCCTAACTAATTGAACACATTAGAGATTTTACTTTGTATTTTATAATTAATTTTATAAACATATGCAGTTTTTTTCTTGTCACTAACAATAAATAAGTAATAATACATAATTAATTAATTTAAAAAATAGGAACATGTCTGGCTGACTGATTTAGAGCAGTTGTGCTCCACAAGCAGGGAAAGAAATCTTTTAAACAGACTTCTCTGTAATTCAGCCAGCTATGCATTTAGAGAAATTTTCTGCTCTAGAAATGAAGACATGTCTTTATGAAGCCACCTATCTTTTCATAAGCCTCAATTCTTACCATTAAAATATTTGTTTTGAGGAGGAGCTGAGTCATATTTTAAATTTCTTCTCAAGAGCAGTATTATTAGCCCCTATTCCACAAATGAGGACACCGTATTCACTTTCTGTTTGTGCTGTAAAAAAATTGCCACACACTTAGTGGCTTAAAAGAGCAAAAATTTATGATGTTACAGTTCTATAGGTCATACTTCTGATGGGTTTCATCAGGCTATATCAAGGTGTCTCCAGGCTGGCATTCCTTTCTAAAGGCTCCAGGAAAGAATCCATTTCCTTTTCTTTTCCACCTTCTAGAGACTGCTCACATTCCTCATCTTGTCAATCTCTTCCTCCATTTTCAAAGCCAGTAATAGCAGCTTTGAAGTCCTTCTTATACACCATCATCCTGACCTCCTTTCCTGCCTCCCCCTTCCACTTTTAAGAAACCTTGCAATTACATTGGGCCCACATTGATAATCCAGGACAATCTCCCTATTTTAAGGTCAACTGATTAGCAAATTTAATTCCATCTGCAAACTTAATTCCCCTTTGCCATGTAACCTAACATATTTACAGGTTGCAAGGATTTGAACTTGGACATCTTTGAGGGGCCACTACTCTGCCTACTGCACTACCAGTGTTTAGATTCATTCCATAACTATGTTTGTATCTTTGCTACCTGTCCTTTAGCTCTTCATTGCTGATTAAATTAAATTCATTCTTCGATCTCTTTTCACTAAGATAAATCTTTTGGTTTTGGTGAAGAATGCTTTGTTTTAAAAGAATTTGAATTTTTATTAAAGTCTTCCTATGTGGCTAACCCAACTTTGTGACACAGATTTGATTAGTACACAGATACTGTGAACCACATTTCTCCAGGCTTTCAGACCTTTTGACCTTTTATTTATTTACTTGTTTGTTTGTTTAATTTTTTGGCTGCACAGCATAAGGGATCCTAGTTCTCCCGCCAGGGATCAAACCCATGCCCCCTGCAATGGAAGCCCACAGCTCTAATCACTGGACCGCCAGGGAATTCCCATAACTTTTTTTTTTTTTCCCCATAACTTTTGACATTTTAAACACCCCTTTCCTGAAGTAAAATGAAAGTCTCCATTCCTAACGGGGATACTTTCTCCCCAATGGCAGAAATAGAAAATATGCGCCTATGTCCACTCTCGGCCCCAGATCCAATCTCTGCTCTTGTTTCTCATGCATTGTTTGTACAAGAAGCTGGCTCCTGTGGACTATAAATCCCCGGCTTGCTTACATTTGGCTTCTAAATGTGTTCAACCAATGGGAGATAAGGGTGGAAAGAGAGAGAGCATAGAGTATTTTTTCCCCTGCACCTTCCCTACTTTGGCGCTATATTTACACAGGGCTGATTCCACATTCCTCTTTAACCATAGCTTTCACTGGGAGGCCCCTGGTCCATCTTTTCCCTTTGGTACTAAGGGTAATGGTCTCCAGCTGATGTTGGTCTCTGGCGCATCACCGTCCCTTGTTTGTTTCCTTCATTTGCCCATAGGTACTTCTATGAGAAGTTTTTCAACAGATCTCTTCATTTGAAATGAATCCTGTTTTCTGCTGGAAATCTGACACAATATCCCCAGGCAAATGTTTTTAAAGGGCATTTTTACCTTTTGTTAATGGTAAAACAAATAGATCTGTTCAATGGAGCTGAAAGTTCTACTTTGATGATATATAAAAATAGCCATGAAGAAAGGAAAGGAGGTAGCCAGTAGGGTTTTCTGCACTCTCCCTCTTTATGCATTTTGGCTCTCACCCTCATAGTATATAGTTTCCTCATAGAGATCAGAACCACCCATTCATTCATTATTCAATATTTATTTGAAATAAAACAGTGGTTTTATTATACTGGTGTGTGAAACAGACAATGCTGGATCTTATAGCTGAGTAGGAGGAGGTGGAGGGAGACAGTCCTCAAATAATCAAACAAATGTACAACTACAAACTGTCTTACCTGTTTTAAAAGAAAAATAGAGGACACTGTGAGCATGGAAGTAGGGGTGCTACTGACCTTGGAAGGGGCCATTGGAAGCTTCCTCATGAAGTGATGTATGTGCCAAGGTTTGAAGGAAGGGAATGGTAACTCAGAGCAGAAGTGGGAATAGGTAAAGCATGTAGTGTGGTTGTAGGAAAGTCTCAAGCAAAGCACAAAATGTACAAAGGCCTTGAGGAGACATAGAACTGAACAGTTTTGAGAAATCTAGAAACCATTGAAACTGGATTGTAGGGAGCAAGGAGAATGGTAAAAGATACATGAGGAACACTGGCCAGGATTTTGCATCCATGGTAAACATTTTGGTCATCATCTCAAGAACTGTTGGAGGCTACTGAATGGTTTTAAACAGATATGTGATGACGAGATGTATGTTTCTGAAAAACTCTGGCTGCCACAGAAAGAATGGTTTGTCAGAAAGCAACAGGCATGAAGCTAGCAAGATAGACTGTTTCTCATCTAGGCAAGTGATAATGGTAGCCTGAACCAGGATGGAGATAGTAGAGATAGAGAAAGGAGGATAAATTTGAGAGATGTTTGAAATTGGCAGGGATTTGTGAAAAATAGAATATGAGGATAAGGGAGAGGGAAGTATCCAGTATAGGCCCTCAATTTCCAGATTATCCAGCTGTATGAGGTTTTTAATGAGACAGGAGCAATTGGAGGAAGTCCAGATTTAGAAAGGGGAACAGCGTATGTTTCCTTTAGGACATGCTCCTTCAATATGACCTTTATCATATTGTATTTTTTTCTGTGTGGTAAGAATACTTAAAATGAGGCCTACCCTTTTTATAAATTTTTAAGTGTATATACACTATATATTCTATGTTGTGCAGAAAAAGAAAAAAAAAATCCTGAAATTCATATGGAGCCACAAAAGACCGAGAATAGCAAAAGTAATCCTAAGAAAGAAAAACAAAGTTGGGGGTATCACATCCTGATTTCAAGATACGTTACAAAGCTGCAGTAATTGAAAATAATATGGTACTGACATAAAAACAGCTATACAGGCCCATGGAACAGAATAGAGAGCCCGGAAATAAACCCATGTATATACAGTCAGCTGATATTCAACAAGGGAGCCAAGAACATACATGGGGAAATGGTGTTGAATAGTACACATTCAACAAATGGTATTGGGAAAACTGGATATCCACATGCAAAAGAATGGTAAGACTTTTAGACGAGACACCCAACTAGTTGAATCACAAAGTAGAGGTACACAAAATTCTGCCTCTTTGAAGCGAGATCTAAGCATGAGAAATATAAGGATCTTTAGAGAACAAATAGTGGTGGACATTCTGAGTATGGAGGAGAGAGAATAGAATGAGAATTGAAGATGACTTTTAAGAAGTTTAGAGTTTAGCAAAAGTGGGTATTGTGTTTAATCTGGGAGATATTGGATGAAAGATATATGCTTTAGGAAAATTTATTGAAGGTTTTAGTATTCCTTGACTCTCTATCTTTCAATCTTTCACCTAAGTGGTAGCTATACTACCCTTTTCTAAAAAGAAAATATTCTTCTTCTCTTTTTCTGTTCTTTACCTGGTTGAAAGAAAATTAGTCAAAAAAATCATAATTTTTTCCTCATATTCCAAAGAAAATAAGTATTTCAATTTCCTAGCATTTAATTGTTACTTTAGTAATAATAATCCAAATTTTTGTTTTCAAGCTTTCAAATGGAGTTTCCTTTCCAGTGGATCTTAATTTTGAGATGTCACGGACCTTTGAGAATCTAATGAAATAGTAGACCCTTGTCTCAAAGGAAAGTGAATATGTCCACCTCTAAAATTTTGTAATCAAATTCATGAGGCTTAGGGATCCCCTGAAGTCCATCATCCAACATAGATTCCCTAGAGATAGAAGATTAAATCCTCTTGCTCTAAGAAACATAGAAAGAGTGTTTTGCTCTTTTTGCCTTAATTTTAATGATACAACAGACTGCTTTGATTTTGGGTACATTAGGTATTTTTTTAAGGACTTGAATTCCTGATATTTTACATATGTTTTGTTTCAGAACTCATGGCTTTTAATGATTATACATTTTGATACTTTTCATGACATTGAACTTCTCCACAAATGACAAGATTGAAGATCAAAGACGTTTTGAAGGGGGAAAAAAAAGCAAACCTTGATTTCACAAAAACTATCTCTAGAGAATAACTTTCAACCTGATAAATTTTCCCTTTGGCAAGCAAATTATTTGTTCCTTATGCACAAACATGTTTATTTGATTTTTTCTTATTCTTTTTCCATGGAGGAATACACTGAAACTAAGCTGCACACACAGTATGAGAAATATTTTCTAGACCTTTATCTGAAACATAACAGATTGTAAACACAGTAATGTAAGACATGCAAAATTAATGTCTCTGCTTTTCCCATAATTTTTTAATAGCAACAAATCTTCCTTCTGATAGTCCCTTAACTGAGACTGCAAAGCCACTGGTTTTTATTGCGGTTTTTACTTCTTGGCATCCCATTTTATAGCAATATATTGATGTCTGTTGGCTCTCTAGCTGCAACGTTACTATAGATGTAGAAGATTCTTCAAGATATGCGTATAGTCAGAAATGCTTTATTCAGGTCCAGACCAGTTCTGGCCACTGTTCCCCGGCCCCTGAATAAAGGAGAAATCTATTACCATGACCCATGCCTGGGACACAACAAGCCCTCAAGAATTAATTGCTGCCACTAACCAAGCCACGTGTGACTTGGTGATGGTCAGAAATCTGACTCAGGGTCACAGCAGCAACCCTGTCCTCTCACAGTTGAAAGGCGGGGGGGGCACCCTGAGAAGCATCAGGTTGGTGAGACCGGCATGCTTTATTAAAACATTTCCTTAGAAAGATAGCCTTGTGGGCTTCCCTGGTGGCGCAATGGTTGAGAGTCCGCCTGCCGACGCAGAGGACACGGGTTCGTGCCCCGGTCCGGGAGGATCCCACATGCCGCGGAGCGGCTGGGCCCGTGAGCCATGGCCGCTGAGCCTGCGCGTCCGGAGCCTGTGCTCCGCAACGGCAGAGGCCACAACAGTGAGAGGCCCGCGTACCGCAAAAAAAAAAAAAAAAAGAAAGAAAGAAAGATAGCCTTGTAATTGAAATGAAAATGAAGACCACAAGATTTCCCAGGCTCAGCCTTTACAAAAGGAAGTGGAGGGGCTCTCAGAGTTGGCAAGCAGAGAGCTTGTGAGAACAGCAATGGAGGCAGAGATTCACGGGGCTAAAGAGAAAGCAGAACAAGCTGAATGCTGTACTCTTGACCGCATGCAAAGAATATGCCAACATTTAATTTTCCCACCTAAATATGATAATCCAAACGGAGGGGCAGGCAGAGGACTGCCAAATCCGTCCATATTTTCAACTTTGCTTAAATATGTGTTTTGGGAATCATATAAGAGGAGCATAAACAAAGTTCTTTCATTTTTTTGAAAACCTTTAGATTCTTCAAGTGCAGCATTAATGCAAATGCCTGTGGTAAGAATTAAATACAGATCCAGCAACATTTTTTTTTTTTTGTGGTTAGCTCTGAGGGCTATGGAAAGGTGGTCCCAAGAATTTGAATACTGGGGAATTTCGAGACCGACAGATAGTAGATCCAAGCATAGATATGCAAAGTCACCTAAAGTGGTCCATTGTTTCAAGGTACATGTGGAGTGGTGGGGTGGAGGTGGGGGGAGATACCTACAGGAAATACTGACTTAATTTTTTTATTTAAAAAAATTTTTGAGGCTTAAAACAGAAATTTATTTTCTCACCATTCTGTAGGCTAGACGTTCAAATTCAAAGTGTTAGCAGGAATGGTTCCTTTTGAGGGGTTGAGAGGGAAAATCTGTTCCATGCCTCTCTCCCAGCTTGGGGTGGTTGCTGGCAATCCTTGGCATGCCTGCGTAATTCCAATCTCCTTCTGTCATGGCCGTCTTTCTTTTGTGTATCTGTGTCTTCACATGGTATTCTATCTAAATCTGTCTCTCTGTCTCTTTTATAAGGACATCAGTTATGGTGTATAAAGTGTCCATTCTACTCCAGCATGACCTCATCTTAACTAATTACATCTGCAATGACCTATTTCCAAATAAGTTCACACACTAAGGTTATGGGAAGGACATGAATTGAGGGGGCAGGAGACACTATTCAGTCCAATACGCGTTCCCTGACTCTCGATTTAAAATGAGGTGCACTATATATATAGTTATGGAGCTGTATCTATAAACATAGTCACTAGTTATTTATTACTGGCCAGTGGTGAGCAAGGTACTTCATTAGACCACGTTTCAAGCACTGTACTCAGTTCTCGGCACATCATCCCTGAGAGGGAATGTAATTGAACCAGGTTGTGAACATGGTTATGAAGATTTTAGAAATAGTGTTATATGGGAAATAACTGGGGTTGCTCTGTTGGAGAAGAGGTTTGGGAAGTCATCATATCTCTCTGCAGTAGGACCCGCCCTTCAGAGGAGAGGTAGTAAGGAAGATCAGATTGTAAATTACATAGATCACAAGTCCGTTCTCCTGTGTGTGAGAAGCATGGTGCCGCCTTTTGGGCGGGTGGGGCTGGGGGTTATCCTTTTACATTAAACCAGATCCAACTTCCATCTCTCAAAGGACAGGGGATACTGACTTTAAATACTAATGTAATTACAAAAAGACTAAGTCAGTCAGACTATGAAGCCACTGATCGAACTTAGAAGTACAGAAAAAGAAATGAAAAAGAAGTACAGAGAAAAGAGAGAAACTGATCATGTTAATAACAGCTAAAGTGTTGAGAACCGAGTGTGTGCAGCCACAGTCCTATTTAGTTCTCATAGCCATCCAATTATTTAAGTACCAAATTATTCCTGTTTTATGGATGAGAAGACAGAGGCTTAGTTGCAGCTAAATAACTTGCCCTGGCCACACAACTAAGTGATGGAGTATGAGTTCTAATACAGACAGTCTGGCTCCAGGACCCATTAGCAGGGCATTCTCGGATAAGGAACAAAGATACCTGCCTTCAAGTGTCCTGTTTTAATGCGTGCCTGTGGTTAGAGTGAGACAGGTGTATCGGGCAATCTCATCCTGATGCCTCCAGCATATATTTCATTCGTCATTTTTTTTTTCCCAGTTTTGCCACCTTTATTATTTTTTTTAATTTAAAAAATTCTATAGTGGTTTACAATTTGCAAAAGTTTCACACACATAATTTCATATAATCCCAAAATGACTTTTTTCCCTGCTACTGCTACGTTGCCCCTCTCTCCTTCCGTGTCCCCACTGGTAACTGCTAGTTTGTTCTCTGTATCTGTGAGTCTGCTGATTTTCTGTTTTATTCACTAGTTTGTTGTAGTTTTTAGATTCCACATATAAGTGTATCATACAGTATTTGTCTTTCTGACCTATTTCACTTAGCATAATGCCCTCCAAATCCATCCATGTGGCTGCACATAGCAAAATTTCATTCTTTTTATGGCTGAGTAGTCTTTCATCGTCTATATATACCACATCTTCTTTATCCATTCATCTGTCGATGGATACTTAGGTTGCTTCCATGTCTTGGCAATTGTAAATAATACTGCTATGAACATTGGGGTGCATGTATCTTTTTGAATTAAGGTTTTTGCTTTTTCGGGTAAATACTCAGGTGTGAAATTGCTGGGTCGTATGGTAGTTCTATTTCCACTCATCATTTTTTATTTACTAATTGACAAACACTATCGAATAACTTTTATGGGCAAAACTGTGCAAATCATTGGGATACAAAATCATGAGTAAAAACAGATACAATTCTTCATATCACGGAGCTTACAGATGTAAGACAGCAATGGTGACAAACGCTAATGGTGAAAAGGTAAAGGCAAAGGTAAATGGGGCCAGGAGAGCCTAGACCAGGGCAATTTGTCCAAGTCAGTGAGGCCAGTGAAGCATTCCTTGGGGATGCTCTATGTGAACCAAGATCTGAAAAAAGCTGTGAAGCAGTGACTCTGTGAAGAAGGGATGGTCGCATGAGGGCGCTAGAGAGGAGGAGCTGCGCATGCCGCGTTGCTGGGGCTTGGGAAGCTACAGCAAATAAGAGACCCAGAAACACCAGGCGGTGGGAGCTGTGGGGCTGGGGCACGTGGAGGAAGATGAACTTGGAGAGGGCCACTGAGACCAGGTAGAACCTCAAATGGCATTTCGGAGATTTGTATCATGTGTCCGAATAGCAGTGGGAAATCATTGCTGGAGGGGGCGTGGGGTAGTGATAAATGTTCTAATAAACCATTATAATTATAATATGAAGGATCGATTGGAGAATGGAAGCATGGAGATCAGGCAGGCTATTGTAATTGCCCAGGTGAGAGATGAGGGTAATTGAAACACCATTTTGTTGACAGTGATACATTGAAGTATAGACGTCGGTGAGATTTTTTTAGAAGCTAGAATCAACAGGACTTGGAAAAGAATAAATTATGAGGGTTGTAAGGGAGAGAATCTTATCCAGGGCGACTCCTGCGATCCTACATTGTGCAGCCGGATAAAGGCAGTGCTGTTCGTCGAGACAGAACCCTAGGAGAGATGGTTTTGACGGGAAACTTCATGAGTTTGTCTGGGAGATGTGCATATTTTGAGATGCCTTTGAGACATTCAAGGGGAAATGGCAAGCAGGCAGGCAGATAGAGGGGTTGCAACTCGGAGAAGAGGTTGAGGCCGAGATACAAATTTGTGAGTCATCTGCCTCTATTCCGTGATATAAGTTATGTGCGTGGGTGAGATAGCCTGGAGAAAGATACAGAATAAGAAGAGGGCCGGGGAGGAAAGCTGGAGGATGTCCAACATTTATTCCAACCCCCCATCCCTGGTTCCTGCCTTCCAAGCAAACTTCAGATTCAAGGTGAGCTAACTCCAGGGAGAGAAAGCCCTCATCCTGGGGAGTTTGAGTGGCCTCAGCCCTGTGCCAGCATTTCCACAACATAAATTCAAATGTTCTTCCTGAGAATGATGTCGATTCTCATGTAAATGTGCACATGAGGGGAGAATGTACAGATTGTGTGGATGAGATGTTTGTATTTTAAATTAGTAAATTGGCACTCTGCTGCTGTCTCACTTTTGTACATTTCAGATACGGTGAGTCAGTCTCTCAGAGCCCACAGGAAAGAGTCTCAGAGCCTTGGTCACTTTCAGAGGGACACATCTGACCAAACTCTCCCTCCTATAGACCCCACTTTCAGCTCCCATGATAGTTATTTTCACATCTCAGCTTTCAGTATCCGTGGAGCTGAAAGCAAGATGCTGCTCCCTAGAGATTCTGGAGAGACCCAGACCTTGAGTAAGATGGAAGTGCTTGGTTAATAAGCATTATATGAAGTTCTAGGGAATCAACACGAGGTATGAATTAGTAATTGCCTGGCAGTAAAGACCCAGTTTAAGGTAGAGATTCTGAATTTGTGGAAAACCTGGATTGCACTATGACATGAACTTCTTCCCCCAAACCAAGGAGGCAAGCCTTAATTTCTTTATTGTGGCCTCTAGATGTTCTTTTTGAGAGAAAAGCAGCTCATTGTTAAATAGTTAACAGGGATTAATGTTTATAGTAGGGAAGTATAATGGACAAATCTGTATTTGTCCAAATTCAAACCAAATCTGTATTTTGGTTTATTGTTTTCTTGTCAAAGGCATTTTGTTTAAAAAAGCTCTTCCCTAATTTTGGTCTTTAGAACATGAATGTATGTTCATATCTCCATAATTATGTTCACATTTGACATATTTTGCTTTTAGGCCTTTTGTTTTGGGCCATGCAATCAAATTATATCTTACAAATAAAAGTATAAATAGAAGCAAATGTAGAAAAGGTACTTAATCTCTTTGTACCTCAATTTTCTCAACTCAAACAAGGACAATAATACCTACAGAATGGGGAAAACAATTTTCTCACTGTCCTCACATTTCTGCCTAAAATAAAAAATAGAAACTTCTCTCTCTTAGATATATTGGCTGAAGGCTTTCTGCTCTTCCTTTCACCTTTCTCATTCGCTTGTCCCCACAGGATGAGAAGGAATTTATATAATTGGTGAAATGAAGAGTGTCTGGCATCCACTAATCAATCCATTGTGCTCTATTGGGCAGGGATAACGTGTTAAAGCTTGGTGTACATATATGGGCTTTCTCTCTCTGCTCCTCTGTTTTGGTTAGGGTAAAGCTAGCTGCAGTAACAAACAGACCCCTAATGTGTACTGTGGCTCAGTTACAATAAAGGTTTATTTCTCTTTCTATAACAGTCCAAGGCAGGGGTTCCTTGTTGCCGGGGTTAGAGGGGAGTGCATTTCCAACACATCGTGATTCAGAGGTTGAGAAGCCTTTCATCTGTGGTTCTGCTGTTCTCTAGCCTTGTTGTTATCTACATCCCACTGGAAGAAAGTGAAAGACAGTGAGGAGGGACAAAAAACCCTTCTTAGAAACCTTGGTTCAGAATGGCACACCTCAGAGATGTAGGTAAAAATCCAGTAGTTTCTCAGGTTTTCGGCCTTTTGGCTTCTCTGAGCTTGGTGGGCTTTGAGGCAGGTGGTAATTCCCCAGAATGCTCTGGAAGCCCAAATTCATAAAGTGTGAGTCCAGAGATCTACATCTGGGCTGTTATATGAGGAGGCCTCTTCTGGATTCAGGGTTAAATTCTCCAGTCCAACTTCACAACATACTGGTTAAGCGCCCTCTCCTGAAGCCAGAGTTTTGGGGTTCAAATATTGGTCTTCTACTTACTATATGTCCCTGTTTCATTCCTTTGTAAAGTCAATCTCTCTCTCTCTCTCTTTCTCCATTTCATCCTCTGTGAAATGAGAATAAAAATAGAATATACCTCAAAGCATTATTAGGAGATTAGTTTAATTAATCCCTATAAATCACTAAGTAGATGCTCAATAAAAATGAACACTTGTTATTACTAGTAAGATCTTGTTTCTCTCTGACTTCTGTCTATAATTTCTCACTTGGACTGAATGCAAAAGGAAGAGAGTCACATCACTGATCATTTAACACTTAACCTTCAAGTATACCTGGCACTGTGCCTGGTACATGCTAGATATGATAAAAATAGAAAATATTACAGATTTTCTGGTTTTTATCCTCCTCAATTTAGGGCCTTAATTTTTTGTTTGTATTTCATTCTGTCTTTAGTCATAATACGTCGTGTCATTCTACTATCATTTGTAGTCTATAACTTCCTCTGTCAGAATGCTTAGACTTTTCAATTTGAATTTAATGTGCATAGATTCTTCACAGATGGCTCTTCACTTGGTTTCTGCATATTTCTTAATTGATTTTCAGCCATGCTTGTAGACTATCTCTTGTATCTTTAGTAGTCGGGGATCACTGAACATGATTTTTTTTTCTATGTTTTAATTGAAATATAGTTGATTTAAAACGTTGTTTTAGTTTCTGGTGTACAGCAAAGTGATTCAGTTTTATATACATATATATATTCAGTTATATATGCATATATTTTTCTTTCTCATATTCTTTTCTATTATGGTTCATTACAGGATATTGAGTATACTTCCTGTGCTATACAATAGGACCTTGTTGTTTACCCATTCTATATATAATAGTTTGCATCTGTGAACGTTATTTTTAACGCTCTTCTTTCTCTGCTGAGTTAACATAAATCTTCCAGGGAAGCCTATTACTTTCTTCTGTGTCAACTCTTCTGATGCACTGCACAGAGTTCCTAATCTCCTCCACACTTAGAATCAGATTCCTCTTATTCTGTACACAGATTCTCTTTTGCTGATTTTCTGGGAATAGCCCAATCCGCTCATTGGCTAACTACCAAATACTGATCACCTTGAATGTATAACTTGTGGAGCCATAATGTTATAGGGTGACCTCAGCTTCTTACATTTGTACAGTGCCTCCAACTTCACAAAGTAGTTTATCATCTATGATCTCATTTAATAACCAAACAAACTCTGTGAGCAAGTACCTCAATTTCTGGATAAGCACATTAGGGATCTAGGAGGTTAAGCAACTTTGTCAAGATCACCACTTTGCAGGAGCTTGGGCGCAATGCAGGAGTCCTAATCCCATGTTAGACATTTCTTTCCATTTAAATACTCTTCCTTTGAAATCGGTAAGCAGACACAATGTCAGATTTCAGCTGTGCTATTTTATTTATCTTTTCCCTCCAGTTTCTGCAACTTTCAGATGGGATTAATAATATTGATCTCTAAAGATTTCTGTGAGGTTGGCCCCTAGCAAGAATTCAATCACTGCATTAAAAGAAAGAAAACAGAAGCAGAAGACAGGTTAAGTCCTCAGAGAGAGAGAGACAGAAACATAATGATTATGAGAGATTGTGCTTTGTTCTTTATAATTTTCTATCCCTTCCCTAGATCTAAGAAGTTATCGAGCGTCTTTGGGCTCCCCTGTCTTAAGGGGAGTTTGTGGGACTAAAAGAAAAGTATCTGAAGACAACTCGCACTTCCTGTCTAAGTAGTAAATTAAAATATGTTGGGACTTCCCTGGTGGTCCAGTGGTAAAGAATCTGCCTTAAAATGCAGGGGATGTGGGCTCAATCCCTGGTCAGGGAACTAAGATCCCACATGCCGTGGGGCAACTAAGCCCGCGTGCCACAACTACTGAGCTTGCACGCCTCAACTAGAGCCTGTGTGTCGCAAACTACAGAGCCCACGTGCTCTGGACCCTGTGCGTCACAACTACAGAGCCCATGTGCCCTGGAGCCTGAGCGCTACAACTAGAGAAGAGATAACCCACACGCCACAACTAGAGAGAAGACCGCACGCCGCAACAAAAGATCCTGCGTGCCTCAATGAATATCCCGTGTGCCACAACTAAGACTCGACACAGCCAAAAAAATAAAATTAATTAATTAATAATAAATAAATCTTTAAAAAAATAAAAAATTATTTAAAAAAATGTTTGCTGGGCTTCCCTGGTGGCGCAGTGGTTGAGAGTCTGCCTGCCAATGCAGAGGACACGGGTTCGTGCCCCGGTCCGGGAAGATCCCACATGCAGCGGAGCGGCTGGGCCCGTGAGCCATGGCCGCTGAGCCTGCGCGTCCGGAGCCTGTGCTCCGCAACAGCAGAGGCCACAACAGTGAGAGGCCCGCGTACAGCAAAAAAAAAAAAAAAAAAAAAGTGTTTGCTAAGATTGAAGTCTTACGGGATTAGTGGGGATTCTCAACCATTTTCAACCCACTCCCTTGCAGTTCCTGAAGGAAGTGACAAAATCTTAAAAAATGCATTGTGGATTCTGAAGGTTTGAACATTTGGCTCTGAGATTTGGGCACCAATGAGGTTCTTAGGCCCCAAGCATGGCAGAAAGGCTGCTGACCTTCAAGGGCTCACATGGGCTTTGGCAATGGGAATTACCTGCAGCAACCATGACAGGTGGAACATGAAGAGTTCCTCTTCCATTTCAGGCAAACACATGAGCCACGGGATTCCTCAGAGAGCCCAGGGAAAAGAAGAAGCTGTCCACCAAATGACTGTGTTTTAATCTCCAAACAACCCAGTGCGGTAGGACTCCAATTAGGTTTCTTTTTTATTTGAATTATTTAAACAAGGTGATGTTCCTTACATACCTTGTTTGGGGAACTAAGATTCTCGCCCACCAAAATAGCATTAGAGGGAGAGGCAGGAGGGAAGAGAGATTTATGCCAAATGTGATAGACCATTGGAAGAAGAGAAAAGTCTTCACCTGAGAGAAGCAGAGAATGCCAAAATATGCCTGAAGAGCAGGAGGACTGAGGGGTTAAATGCCAAAGGGCAAAAGTCATGAATTCCCATGAATCCTTTTAACCCTCCTGAGGGGAGTTACCATAACTTCTGCATAATAGTCACCTACTGGACAACAATTGAGCAAGTGCCTATATTCTTAGAAGATTGGCTTAAGCAGTGGCATCCATGGCAAAGTACCAGAGGGCAATGATAACCACCTCATTTTTGCATTCCTTGATGATAGGAACTGTGCTACATCATACTCATCTTTATACCGCTAGCATCATGTGAAAGAATGTACTCGAAACTTCCCTAAGCACACGGTGGGTTGAATTATCTAATGAATCCCACTTTACACAAGAACTTTGGGACATCTCTTACAGATACTTCACTATACATTGAACAATGGTCCAGGATTTGTGTAGCAGAACTAAATGGGCCGAAACTCCCACTATCATTTTATATCTTTGATAATCTGAAGTTGTGTCTTGCTCAGCCTAAGTGATCACTGTTTACAAATCCAAACTCAGAGAATACAGATTAATGTTTGTTTGCTTTAAAACAGTCAGCAGGACACAGAACACATAATCACTCTCCATCTGTTTCTTGATCACACAAAAAATAACAAGCGTCCTCCTTTTGAGCCGTGGTTCTTTTATGTGCATCTGGTGGTAGAGAAAAGGAATGTGTTGCCCTCTGGTTTATGATTCCATTTTAGTAACTGAAAAAAAAAGTAGGAAGTCTGTGTATAAATAAGTAACTATAGCATGTTTCTCTCCACTGTTGGTACTCATCACTTTCTAATAGAGTTAATGATTTAACATATGCTATTATTAGTATATGGACTTTATCACAGAAGCCAAGTGTTTTAGAAAAAAAAAATCAAGGCTTAAATTGATACTTTATTTTAAACTACCTCTTGTAGAGATAAATGCAGGGAAAGGGTGCAATAATTCAGTCCAGTGAACACTTACTATGTAACCACTGGGTGCCAGCACTATTTTGGGAATTTGCCTTTAACTATAATAAAAGAAGAAAATGTCTGTGTTTTTTTCAGTCTACTTGGATATTTGCAGGCCGTTTGAATTTTTTAAAATCTTTATGCTCAATGTAGAGGTGGAGGAAAAGGTCAAAAAATATGCATACTTAACTGTGGTCAGAACATCGTTCTTATTTCTTCTCTGTCTGGAAATGGAAAAATAGACAAATCATTTTATTATTTAAAGAAAAAAAACTATAAAGATTATGTTGTGATCAAAATACCTATTTGGCAACAAAATTTTGGTATTCTTAAAGGCAGGAACCATATATTAGGTAAAATATATTAACATCATGCTATTAGCATCATGATATATTAGCATCGTTCTAACAAAAAGTGTTTAATGTACAGCTTTTGTGGGCTAGTTTTATATACACAACACAACTGACAAAAGCGATCAGTCGATAGTGTAGTCATCAAGAGGAGTCAGTCTGATGCCTCTGATGAACATGTCTGGGAAATCTGGAAAGCTCAAAATAAGTAGAACCAGGATGTCTTTTGAAAATTAATAAACAAGTTGTGGTAGCGTGAAGGAATATGTTTAAATAAATGAAGAGCAGTTGGGAATACTTCAAAAGAATGGTTTTATATTTATTTATTTGGCAAATCTCTAACTTCTGCACTGGCATTGTATAGGAGAGTCTCTTTGCCCTCCTGATCACAACTTCTCACACATCAGACGCAACAGCTGTTTTAACTAGCACATCAACACAACCATTCCTGACAGAAAGGGCATTCGGACAGTGAATGTAATTGAAGCTGCAGAATTTAGAGAGACAGCCTACCATTGACCAACTGGAAATGTGGCCAGAATATTGCAGGTAACATTTTTCTTTAGAAAAAGGGATATATCGCTGCACAAAGCCACCATCAACTCAGCTGAAGTCCTTCTCTCCCAGGCAGTCCTCTGTCTCTCCTCATAATGCCTTGTCATGGCCTAGGATTGTTTAAAAGTGCCCTGCATGATCTATGAGTGCCATCTTCTGAAAATGTACATTTTGCATACAGCCATTTTCATAGTTTATAAAACCAGATGTGTACAGGATACACAGGGAAAGATAAATAACAGAACAGATCAAATAGTTGGGTTATAGTATGGTGAAAGGATTAAATAAAATATTTTTATTTTACAAATTAAAAGTTTAAAACAGATCGCTTGATAATTGGATGACTTATAACCTTACTCGAGTGATGAGCATTTATAGAGCAGGTGTTATGCAAAGGACCGGAGCAGGAAAGGAATGAAGCTGTCTTTCAACGTTTTTACCTCAAGGGAAATCTTACAGAACAAACAGCAGAGATGGATACTGAGCCAACAGATGACAAGAGGACTTGCTCCATTCTCTGGAAAATATGATGATAAGAAACAGATTTCAGCTGTTCCTTAAGTTTTCCCTCTATTGGACAACAAAGCTGCCAAGAAATGAGGATACACAGATTACAACACACACAAAAACCCTCCACCTGCATCACATCCTGACAAGTCACAGTATGTCTATAATTCAAGTACGGGAGACCTACCCATGAAGCAAAATCATCTTCTCCTGTGAAATACTGTATTCCGTAGAAGAATCAAGCAAAACAAATGAGTATTTCTGTGACATTCTTTAGAAAGCAGCTCAAAATGCCTCTTAACATCGGTAATCAGAGGCTCACATAAACACTACTCTAGAAAGTAGAATCCCACTTTCACCTCCACCAACAAAAACAGACAAATAACAACAACAACCAAAGCTAAGAGAAGTTAGGGACAAAGTTTTGTTACTCTATTTTAAGTACATATTATTTTTCAGTTCTTCTGATATAAAATGGAACTTAGTCCTGCCCCTAACATTTGCGGAGGCCAAGGCGAGAGTATAAATGGAGAATAAACACATATCATCTACCTCTTGAATCAAGCAAACAGTTTTCCTTTTGTGACATATATACTTTCATAGCAACAAAATTGAAAAATATGTGTAAAGGTCTGTTTTTCCATGTGACTGAAATTTGGCAAAATACCAAAGCTGAATGAATTTAATTACTGTTGCTCACATTGGGTGTTCACAGTGATGTTTTGGTAAGTCATAAAATAAACAATCATAATATATACATTATTATACGTTTTCTATAATATTATTTCCTTGTATTCATGTTTCGTCCCAGCAAACTCATTAATTACGTTTTTGAAATCAAGATTTTTACATAATTTGTTTCCTAATAACAGTAATGATCTAAGGAATGAAATATGCAATTATTTTTAAAGTGTACAAAAGTTGAATGTATTTTCATCAAAACTATATAAATTTATGTAAAAAAATAAATACAAATTATTTTGTTTTCAAAGTAAATGATATTTCTTCTAAAATACTCATAAGGAAAAATACAAATTATAATTAGTAAATATAAATACTTTAAATCAAAATGATTTAAATAAATCTCATTAAATAATTTTATAAAAATCAATCAATTAATAATCCCACCATTCAAGGTTCCTGTGGCTGCCAGTGTAAAGAGTCGGTATCACAATTTATTACTATACTTCAAATATAAATATAAAAGAAGTGAATTGTTTAATATTCCACAACATTCTTTAGCTGCCATGTGCAAGAGTTGAGACTATCACACTAAATTTGTGAGAATGGACAGAATGGCAAATGGAAATATATAAAGAAGCGAGGCGCACTGGGACCTAATCAGCACAGCAAGATTGAAGGTGGTGAAAAAACTGTTACCATGAAACAAAAATTTCCCCCAGCTGTTGAGTGACTTCATAAGGGGACTCTCTTGTCCAATATACAGAGTCCGAAGATGTTTGATGAACTTGGGCTTGATTCCAGCAGGTATGGTTATGCGAGGAGACCCAGTCCGCTGAGTGGGAATACAGCCAAAGGAGTCCATAGGCATCAGGCTTTGCTAGAAGTCAAGAGAGGGATGGAACTGTGGTTTCACATGATATATAGCAGAACCTCCTTGAGTAGCGGGAGGGTCCAGGTAACAGAGCTAAGCCTCCAAAGACAGTCCTGTCAAACCTAGGCAGGATGTCAGGGCTCCAGCCAAGTGGACTTGGGTGCAGGGAAAAGTTCTACATCCAGATGGGTTTTGAAATGATGAGAGAAAACCAAAACAGATGTCTGGATATATACATAGATTCAACCAACATAACCAGGGTGAGGGGGAAAGCACTGATTCAGTAGGCAAATAGAAGGGGTGAAACAGGAAGCATGAGGACCCCAGGTTCCGTCCACTTGCTGATGGTGCAGATGTATTTTCTGCCACGGTGAGAATTGTTCCTGGTTTTGGTTGAGGTCGAATCTGAATGGAAAGCGCATTTGTGATTATCATTGAGTGCAGCTCAAGAAGACATTGGCTGAATAATTTTAAAGTAGTGCCAGGGCATGGCATACTTTTTTAAAGTGCATATATGTGATTGTTCGGGAAATTATTTTTTCTGGTTTTAATCTATAGGTCCAATATATTGGTGAAATTTAATTTATTTTTTATTTATTTTAATTAATTTATTTATTTTTGGCTTCATTGGGTCTTCATTGCTGCCTGCATGTGGGCTTTCTCTAGTTGTGGCGAGCAGGGTCTACTCTTCGTTGCAGTGCACAGGCTCCTCATTGCGGTGGCTTCTCTTGTTGCAGAGCATGGGCTCTAGGCACGCAGGCTTCAGTAGTTGTGGCACGTGGGTTCAGTAGTTGCGGTGTGCGGGCTCTAGGGTGCGCGGGCTTAGGTAGTTGTGGTTCACAGGCTCTAGAGCACAGGCTCTAGAGCGCAGGCTCAGTAGTTGTGGCGCATGGGCTTAGTTGCTCCACAGCATGTAGGATCTTCCCGAGCCAGGGATCAAACCCGTGTCCCCTGCATAGGCAGGCGGACTCTTAACCACTGCGCCACCAGGGAAGTCCCATAGAAGTTTAACTATGATGACAGTTTGACCTGATATTTATGAGTAAATTTCCTATTAAAATATACAAGTTTTCATGAATTTAAGTGAATGTATACTATAAAATCAATTTTGTAAAATCTTTATTATACATCTTAAGACCCTTGAAACAGCTTTTCCCTATGAGTCCATCTGGGGTCTCATGAGTTTGCTGTTTCCTTGACATGGATGGCTTTTTTGACAACGTTGAATGGCTGAAATTGTGTGCTGCGTATTTAGTATCAACTATAAAAACATCTCTCTATTATGAAACTAAGCTGATCCACGGATCAGCTCTGGCCATGAAAATGCAAATTTCTGAATAAAAAATCTTTAAAGAAAGACAAGGTATATTCTTTCATGTCCTGAAAAGTAATTCTAGATTACATTCTAAAGATGGCTTTCAATTCTGTCAGTAATACTGATGTTATATGAGATTTCGAAAAGATCTTTGGATTTGGAATTCGGACTTCAAGGGACTGGCAAGGAGAGGGGAGTATTTGCCTGTTCTTACTGACTTTTACATTCCAAAGGCTTTTTTGTTTTTATATGACACAGGAGAAGCTTAATCAAGGAGCCAAGTAGCCACTTAGATCTGGAGGCTCTGCGCTCTAATAACAAGCGGCAGTTAGTGAATCAGAGGAAATGGAAGCTACTTTTATTGATGTTTTTCCTGAAAAGGTCCTATCATAGACAATATTTTAGCTCCACTGACTGATCTGACATAGGAAGTGATCTCTCCTAAAAAACCACTTGGGTGGTAGCTCTATCTGATATTCAGGCAAACACTTTGATTTTCACTGTAGTTTCATATCATTTCCTGCTAAATGCATTAGAAAAATAGTAAACAGATTAATCTTCCTCTAAATACATGATCTATTTTGCTGAAATAATTCTGCCAACAGTCAGCTTATTGAAATAAGGGTTGGTATTACAGAGATATGCTGTAATGTGTATTTTAAAAATATATTTAGTAGGGTAACATTAAAAAACATATACAGTGAATAGTAATTCTTAATTCCAATAATATCTGACAACTTGAAATGACATTAAAAGAGGTACTCTGCAAGTATTCATTAATTATCACTTAAAGTTGATTTCCCAACATCTCTTTCTTTTTTTAACTGTGGTAAAAAACACATAACATGAAATTTACCCTCTTAATAATCTTTAAGTGTACAGTACAGTATTGTTGATTACATGCACATTGTAAGACAGCAGATCTTCAGAATGTTTTCACCTTGCATGACAAACTCTGTACCCATTGAAAAGGAACTCCCCATTGCCCCCTCCCCCCAGCCCCTGGCAACCACTCTCAGCATCACTTTTCATGAATGATCCTTTATTTAATATTATACAGTTCTAGAATTTTCCAAAAGTATCTATGCATATTATTAAGAATTTTTGTTGTTGTTGTTTTGAGTCACTTTTACTGAGTAATTGTTTCCAGAACCTTGAACGCTTTCCAAGGATGGATAGCCAAGTTTTACTTCTTTGTTACCTGGTGTTTCTGTTATAAAAAATATTTTTAAGAGGTGATTTTAATAAGATGAAGAGATAGGAAATGTAATTAGTACATCTTTGTGTATATGTTGTATTCTGTAATGTCTGTATTGGGCCTCAAGGTAAAAGGCTAATTTTTCTCTATCTATAAAAGAGTTTAAATAGGTATTTCTTGATGTCTATCTGTGCAGAGTGACATCCCCTCACTTGGCTCTCAATACTAGATTGAGAGATAAAACTTCCAACAGTGAGAGTTGGTCCATTCTCTGCCTGAAATGGCTTCTTCTTTAAAATATATTTTGGGAATCCCCTGACGATCCAGTGGTTAGGACTGGGCACTTTCTCTGCCATGGCCGGGTTCAATCCCTGGTCAAGGAACTAAGATCCCACAAGTGACACAGCGTGGCCAAAAAAATAAATTTTTTTTTCTTCTAGTTTTTTTTTTGAGACATAAATAACATACAGCACTGTATAAGATTAAGGTGTACAGCATAATGATTTGTCTTACATACATTGTGAGATGATGATCACAATGAGTTGAGTGAACTTCCATCATCTCATATAGATACAAAATTAAAGAAATAGGAAAAGAATTCTCCTTGTGATAAGAGCTCTTAGGATTTACTCTCTTAACAGCTTTCATAGATAATCTACAGCAGCGTTACTTATATTTATCATGTTGTATACTACATCCCTACTGCTAATTTATCTTATAACTGGAAATGTGTACCTTTTGTCTGCCTTCATCCAGTCCCCACTTCCCCGACCATTTGCCTCTGGTAACCACAAATCTGATCTCTTTTTCTGTGAGTGGTTTGTTTGGTTTTGAAGTATAATTGATCTACAACACTATGTTAGTTCCTGTTATATAACTTAGTGATTAGATATTTCTATACATTCAAAATGATCACCACGATAAGTCTAGTTATCATCTGTCACTATACAAAGATATTATATAGTTATTGACTATATTCCCCACATTGTACATTTTATATCCTTGACTCATTTATTTTGCAACTGGAAGTTTGTGCCTCTTAATCTCCCTCACCTATTTTTCTCCCCCACAACCCCGCCGCACTCTTCCCTCTGGCAACTACCTGTTTGTTCTCTGAATCTATGACTCTGTTTCTGTTTTGTTAGGTTTGTTCATTTGTTTTGTTTTTTAGATTCCATGTAAAAGTGAAATTATACTGTACCTGTCTTTCCCTGTCTGACTTATTTCACTTAGCATAATACCCTCTAGGTCCATTCATATTGTCACAAATGGCAAGATTTGTTTCTTTTTTTTTATGGCTGAGTAATAGTCCATTGTGTGTGTGTGTGTGTGTGTGTGTGTGTGTGTGTGTGTGTGTGTATGGGTACATATATATACATTCCACTGTGTATATATATACATACAATGTAATATTATTATATTACATTATTATATTATTTACTACATTATTATATTACATTATCACATTATTACATATTTGTATAATATATGTAATATTCCATCATGTATATAATATATATCACATATTATTACATATATGTGTACATATATACACAATGGAATACGTATATATTATATATATATATAAATATATCTCACATCTTTATCTATTTATCTGTTGATGAGCACTTAGGTTGCTCCATATCTTGGCTATTGTAAATAATGCTGCAGTGAACAACATAGTGGTACATTTATCTTTTCTAATTAGTGTTTTTGTTTTCTTTGGATAAATACCCAGGAGTGGAATTGCTGGATAGTATGGTAGTTCTATTTTTAATTTTTGAGGAATATCCTTACTGTTTTCCATAGTGGCTGTACCAGTTTACATTACCACCAGCAGTGCAGACGGTTCCCTTTTCTCCACATCCTTGTCTTTTTAATAATGCCATTCTGACAGGTATGAGGTGATATCTCATTGTGGTTTTGATTTGCATTTCCCTAATGATTAGTGGTGTTGAGCATCTTTTCACGTGCCTGTTGGCCATCTGTATGTCTTCTTTGGAAAAATGTCTATTCAGATCCTCTGCCCATTTTTTTTTTTTTGCAGTACGCGGGCCTCGCACTGCTGTGGCCTCTCCCGTTGTGGAGCACAGGCTTCGGACACGCAGGCTCAGCGGACATGGCTCACGGGCCCAGCCGCTCCACGGCATGTGGGATCTTCTCGGACTGGGGCACAAACCCGTGTCCCCTGCATCGGCAGGCAGACTCTCAACCACTGCGCCACCAGGGAAGCCCCCTCTGTCCATTCTTAATTGGGTTATATGGATTTTTTTTTATTTTTATTTTTTTTTATTTTTTAACATCTTTATTGGAGTATAATTGCTTTACAATGGTGTGTTAGTTTCTGCTTTATAACAAAGTGAATCAGTTATACATATACATATGTTCCCATATCTCTTCCCTCTTGCGTCTCCCTCCCTCCAACCCTCCCTATCCCACCCCTCTAGTTAGTCAAACCAACGAGCTGATCTCCCTGTGCTATGCGGCTGCTTCCCACTAGCTATCTATTTTACGTTTGGTAGTGTATATATGTCCATGCCACTCTCTCATTTCGTCCCAGCTTACCCTTCCCCCTCCCCATATCCTCAAGTCCATTCTTTAGTAGGTCTGTGTCTTTATTACTGTCTTGCTCCTAGGTTCTTCATGACCTTTTTTTTTTTTTTTTTTTTTTTTTTTGGTTATTTGGATTTTTTGATGTTGAGTTGTATGAGTTCTTTGTGTTTTTGGACATTAGCCCCTTATTGGATATAGCATTTTCAAGAATGAATCTTAGCTACTTGGTGTTCTCTGTAGGAATTCACTCCCACTGGTGTTTCTATTTTTTATATTCCAAATTCTTCATATCCTGCCCCATATTCAGTAGCCATCTGGACTTGCCTTCATTTTTTGTTTGTGCAAAACCTAAACGTGGTTGTTTTTGCATGGCCCATGAGTCTATCTCCTTTGATTCCATTATTTCACAAAAATCTCAGCAGAGCAAAGAAAGCACTTCGAAGTCCTCCCCAAAGATGTTCTTCATCATCTTACAAAGGGCTTAAAGAAAGAGAGAATCGGAAAAAGTCACTTCATTCTGAAGATGGTTCTCAATATTGTTAATAAAATGGACATCGTATACAATTTTAAAAAAATAAAGGCTCTTGGAACAAGACAGGCATGGTATAGAATCCTGGGTCATCATTTACTATTTGTGCCATCCTCTAGCGTAAGTTATTTGATATCTTTGACCCTCAGTTTTGTCATTTGTGAAAAGACAATAACAATACCTATCTGGTGAGACAGAGAATTAAGCTACCTAGTGTATTTAAAATAGCTGGTATAGTGCCGGTAGACAGTAGGTGCTCAACAATATAAACACGTTTTTTTTCTCTCTGTCCCTACATCAGAAACCCAGTTTAATTTGGCAGTATGTAAGAGAGACAGTAAGGGAGACGGGGAGGAGGGATAAAGAAAAACAACATACTCAAACAAGGTAGAATCATACATGTGGGCAGCCACAGAGCTTGGCTTTTAGTAGTGTTATTTGGGCAGTGGAATTGTCACATGTACCCAGAGCCAGGTTAAAAGATGGGTCAGCCAGGCAGTTGTCCAGTGCTATGATCCATTAGGGATATAAAATCACAACTGAAATAAATTGGAAATGTAGTGCATATTTGACTCCTTTCATAACTGGCAAGCTGTAAAGATGATCCCTTGAATTGCAACTCAAAAATCCCTTTGGGTCAGAATCAGCCTATCTTGAAATGTGTATTTTTGTAGCCTGCTTCTGTAAGTAGGGAACCTGGTGCAATAACCCTGAGACTGAGGTCTGTCGTTCCTGTCAGCCGAAAGGGTAAAACTGACTACAAAACATGATATGTGCTGTTTGCTGAGAACCAGTGATTTACAACTAAAGTTTAGACACTGTAAGATGTTTCCAAAGATGTTGTCTGGTTCTGAAACCTCACAAAAGTAAAACAGATGATAGAACAGGAACCACAGAAAAATGGGAAATGTTTTGTTGGCATGAAAGTGTGAGGGGGGCAGGGAATTTAAATACTAGAAAAAAAAGACTTGTAACTATATCCATTAAATCACTTATCTCTTGTGAAAGTTGGTGATTAGTGCAATCCAATGACAGTATAGATATGAGTGATAATCCCAGCTAGGTTAAAGTGTTGTATCACTTTCAAAGTGTACAATAATTTTTTCATTTGGAACACAGAGAAAAATACATGTTGAACAAATATTTTAAGGATATTGGTTAGAAGGAGTGATACCAGCATATCTTTTTTTTTTAAGTTTTTAAAATATTAATTATTTATTTTTAAAAATTTATTTATTTTATTTATTTTTTGGCTGCATTGGGTCTTCATTGCTGCTCATGGGCTTTCTCTAGTTGCGGTGAGTGGGGGCTACTCTTCGTTGCAGTGCGCAGGCTTCTCATTGTAGTGGCTTCTCTTGTTGCAGAGCATGGGCTGTAGGCACATAGGCTTCAGTAGTTGCAGCACGCGGGCTCAGTAGTTGTGGCATGTGGGCTCCAGAGAAGCAGGCTCAGTAATTGTGACGCACAGGCTTAGTTGCTCTGCAGCATGTGGGATCTTCCTGGACCAGGGATTGAACCCATGTCCCCTGCATTGGCAGGCGGATTCTCAACCACTGCGCCACCAGGGATGCCCGATACCTGCATATCTTAATCATACGCTGCCCATTTTACTAACTGGTATCATAGACCATAAATATTCACTCTACTTCTCATTCAAAGAAACTCACTCAGGAAACAGATACGATTACATTTACATACCTAAATGCCCACATATACCTAATCACATACTAACATATAAATAGAATTAATAAATAAATCAAGAAGAAGCGAAAAAAAACAAGAGCGAAATTATAAGGGCTCATAATAACAAAGGGAAATACAATTTAAAATTTCATAATTAAATAGAAGTAAGGAACAATTTCGAAAAAGAACAGTTGTAAGAACTACACTACCCAATTTCAAGACTTATAAAGCTTCAGTACTTAAGACTGTTTGATATTGGCATAAAAATAGACAGAAGGATCGATGGACAGATTATATGTTCAGAAAGAGACCTACATATATGTCAGTGAACAAAGATACAAAGGCAATTCAGTGAGGAAAACAGAATTTTTAACAAACTGTGCTGGAACAATTGGATATCCAAGGGCCAAACAAAAAACAAAACCCCAAAACAAAAAAAAACAAAAACCACCACCAACAAACTTTGAGCCATACCTCATCCCATATATAAAAACTAAGTCACAATGGGTCATTGATCTAATTCTAAAACCACAAATTACAATACTTCTAGAGGAAAACAGGAGAAAATCTTTGTGACCTTGAAATAGGCAAACATTTCTTGGATCCAACACCAAAAACAAGATCTAAAAAAAAAGAAAAGAAAAGATAAATTCAACTTAATCAAAATTAAGAATTTCTGCTCTTTGAAAGACACTGTTAAGAAAATGAAAAGACAAGCCACAGGCTGAGAGAAAATGTTTGCAAATTACTTACCTTACAAAGAACTTATATTTTAAATAAAGAACTCTCAAAATCCAATAAGAAGAAAACAATGTAATTGTTTCAATGGGCAAAAAGAAAAGCAGAGAGATTTGAAGGATATAAAGGACCCCAAGCACCACTGCTCTTTTGTAAATTAAGAGGTCCTCGTGAGAAGGAAGGGGACAGTCTCTAAAAGCTAAGAGGTAGGGAATTCCCTGTCAGTCCAGTGGTTGGGACTCCCTGCTTCCACTGCAGAGGGCATGGGTTCAAACCCTGGTCAGGGCACTAAGATCCCACATGCCACGCAGTGAGGCCAAATAAATAAATAAATAAATAAAAATAAAAGCTAAGAGGCAAAGAAATGGGGACCTCAGTCCTACAACTGCAAAGAACTGAATTCTGCCAACAACTGAATGAGTTTGGAAGTGGGTTCTTCTCCAGTGCCTCCAGATGAGAGCTCAGCTGTCTAAACCATTTAATTCCCATCAAATGAGACCTTGAAATGAGAACACAGTTGAGTCATGCTGGACTTCTGACCAGAAAACTGTGAGCTAATAAATTTGTGTTGCTCAAGCAGCTAACGACAATGAAGAAGGGGGGTGGAGAAGGGGGAGGGGGAGGAGGGGAAGAAGAGGAAATGACTTGAACAGACATATCACCAAAGATGTATGGGTTGAAAATAAGCATATTAAAAGATGCTCAACATCATTAGTATTAGGGAAATACAAATTAAAACTTTAATGAGATACTACTACACACTTAGTTGGATGTCTAAAATTAAAAAGACTGATCCCATCAAGTGTTGGCAAGGATGTGGAATAAATGGAACTCTCTTAAGCTGCTTGTGAGAATGTAAAATGTTATAACTACCTTGGAAAAAGTCTGGCAGTTTCTTAAAATATTAAACACTACCAATCAAATGACTCAGCCATCCCTCTCCTAGGTATTTATCCAAGAGATACGAAAGTTTATGTCCAAACAAAGGCTTCTCATAAATGTTCATTGCAGCTTTGTTTGTAGTAGCCAAGAGCTGGAAACAATTCAAATGTTCATCAACAGATCTATGGATAAACAAATTGTGGTATAGCTATACATATAGAATACTACTCAAAGAAAGAGATGAAAAGAAATGAACTACTAAGATGCACAAAACATGGAAGAATTTCAAAATAATTACGCTTAGTGGAAGATAGCAACCCTCACCCCTGAAAAAGTACATAGTGTTATTTCCATTTATGTAAAATTCTAGAAAACGAAAATCCATCTCTCCTGACAGAAAGCAGATCAGTAATTGCCTGGGTCACACGTTTGCAGTATAAATCGGGGGAGACACTTGGCCAAAATTATCAAAGGTAGTGGATCATAACCTTCCAGCCTAGCACTGGCATGTGATTAACTTCAGGCAGGAGGTGTAGAGGAATGAGAGGCTCTTGACCCAGGTTCCCATTGGTGCTCAGCTTGGAATTGATTAATTCAGTGGTGTCATCATTTGTCCATTTCAATCCAAGGACTGCCTCTCTGGAACTGACTGCCAAAAAATAATAATAAGTGGATTAAACATGCTTTATGATGTGCAAATTTGTAGTGGCATTTTTAACATAATAATATTAAGTCACTTTTATAAATGCTTTACTTGGTTTTCCAAATTTTAATTTACATTAATACTTTCATTATTGTGTTGGAGTTTGGGTTATGCTTAGCCCAATTATTTTTCTCATAGATGGTGTGGATTATGTTAGGAAAAAGTCTATGCATGCTTTGAATACATTTATTCTTAAAAATGTATTGTGTGTGTGTATTGTGTTGTCCAATGTAGTAGCCACTAGCCAATGTCGCTATTTACATTTAAATTAATTAAAATTAAACAAAATTTAAAATTCAGTTCCTCAGTCACAGTAGCCGTACTTTACGTGCTCAGTAGCCGCATGTAGCTGATGGCTACCCCACTGGGGAGCACAGGTATAAAACCGCCTTTCCAGAAAGTTTTGCTGGATGATGCTGTCTCTGAAGAGTCCATATTGGGCTAAGCATCAAGGCAATGTTCATGAATAACTGGTTAATTTACCTAAGGTCCACCTCAAAACTAGTCTTCTACCTACTCTTTGATTTATCTTTTATTTTACAGAATCTGAGGCTTATCAAAACTCTGTTACCTAAATTCTGTGCCATTTTCAAGCCGTTAGAATATTTTTGATCACTGTTTATACCAGTGCATGTGAATGCATTCAGAGAGATTCTATGAAGGAGGCTGTCCTTGCTTTTCTTGATTGAGTTTCTGAATTCTATCATTAGCCTCATCATCTCTGCAATTATCCATATCTGGTTATCAACATGTTATTTCTACACTCTTCTTCCTCCTCCACCCGGCACCCTGTGAATTGGAAGATTCTTAAAGTGATCTTTATTTTAGTATGGTTTTTTTTTTTTTTTTTTTTTTTTTTTGCGGTACGCGGGCCTCTCACTGTTGTGGCCTCTCCCCTTGTGGAGCACAGGCTCCGGACGCGCAGGCTCAGCGGCCATGGCTCACGGGCCCAGCCGCTCCGCGGCATGTGGGATCTTCCCGGACGGGGGCACGAACCCGTGTCCCCTGCATCGGCAGGCGGACTCTCAACCACTGTGCCACCAGGGAAGCCCAAGCAGCTGGTTCTTAACAGCCCTGGGTTTGTGGCAGCGGCGACAGGATCTCTTTCCATGGTTGCATCGTCGTAATTATATTCCTTATGGATCACAAGTTTGGGGATAAAGCGATGTTACATTTGTAATGTCTACAGGGTAGCATTTTAAGGTATGTTGGGAAACATCGAAAGGTAACATGTGTAGCCGATGCATTTACTGTCGTTAGTTAACCAAGCAGCCCTGGTGACTCTTTCAGCTCCCTGACCCACATTTCATCCACGCTCTGCTGTTTTTCTCCTGCAGGGTTATTTCCTGAGTAAAGCCCAGAGCTTATGAGTCCCCCAACAGAGAGCTCTGTTCTGACCTCCCTAAACAGGCAGTTTTACCTGCTGGGCTAGTGCTTTTCTGCTTCCTAGTCAGTCTGTTAAGATTTTAGCAGGAGATTCTTGGATACCTTTTCACAAAACATATGGGAGATTGTAATTACTTTGGCCTGGTACATTTTTAGAACTGAGAGAGCAAGGAAGAGGTGCAAATCTTCTGTTCATAAATAACCAAATCTGTGGGCACTTTAAAAGGCATTCTAGGCAGCAGGAGAATTTATGTGCCACATTTCACCCTTGGCACACTTTACAAATGAATTGTTCAAAGAGAAATTATATTAGGACAAATAGAAATGCCGACCAAGACCAGATGTGGATTTTTAGTTAATATTTATGCAACACCCAAAGGGAAGATAGTATTGCACAATAAACTAAAAATGTCTTAGGCAAATAAGGAAATCTTTACCCCAAGGAACTGGCACTGCAAAGGTATGAATTGTACAACAAAGGGCTGGAAATGCAGAACAAATGCAGGGTAGGTTGGGGCAACTATAAAAAATAATTCACTGAGGAAGTGGTGAGGTAGCAGATGTGTGGAACCTACTTGGGGAAAATAAAGGCTTAGCACTTTTTTGGACAGTCTGGTGTCTAAGGTAGAAAACTCAACTCAGTCAGCCTAATTTCCTTCATCTGTGGAGAGAAACAGTAGCTTTAAATAGAATATATATGTGTGTGTGTATATATATATATCTTTTTAAATTTTTAAAATACATACATATATATATATATATATATATATATATATATATATATATATATATATATATTTCAAAACCCAGGCAGCAATCTCACAATGGGTAAGTATACCTTAATAAATTAAATAGCAATGTCCTCAGGTTTGAAATAATCTGCAAGGAGAGTGATGACATCTTTACATCTTTAATCTGATTTCCCCCCCAAAGTTGTTCAAGGAAGGTCAAAGATGCAGGCATTGGCTGCTTCTCAGCCCTTGGAGAGCAGTGTGAAAGAGACTAAGGCTTAATGCCCTGGAAGAATATTGAGACCCACGTTAAATTATAGTAGGAAAATTTGTTAAAAGCAGCTGGATTTCTCAAACACAGCTGGATTTTCAGCCTTCCATTCATCAGGGATGGCAAGACGTGCCACTTTGTGGCATTTCTCAGTCTCCTGTGCTTCTAATTTAGAGGAGTTGGGGGGTGGGGGGGAAGGGAAAAGGAGGAGGTGAGGGAGGAGTGTAGCAAATATTTCTTTAAATCTGTTGGCTCCTTGAGAAAGAAGACAGCTCTGGAAAATGCTTACAAGCTTTCAGCAGACTGAACCCACGTGTCTCTCATGCTTTCTTGCCTCTGATTCCTTCCTCTTAATTACTAAAGGGAGCCGCCTGTGACTTCACACCACTTCCACTTTCCTGAAGAGTCAATGCGTTCTTAAGAAGTTTTAACCTACTTCCTCCCTCGCTCCTTTGTTAATACTTTACTGTCTTTAACATTGACAGTTAATCCGTTTACCCTATTCTCTCATGATGAAAGTTTGTGGATTTTCAGTGGTTCTACAGTTTCTGCTGAGCACATTTACTTGTTCATTAACTGTGAACTTTTTTTTCTTCTACCTGTCCAGATGTTTATAGGTGCTGGGCATTACATGGAAAACAAGACTGATAAGGTCCCTGGCCTCTTGGGACCACAATTCTGGTGGCGATTCCAGATACTAATGTGTACTATGAAGAAAATAATGCAGCCTGATGGGATAGCGATTGCTGGGGGAGAGGCTACTTCCTAAAGTGTGGGCTGGAAAAGCCTTCCTGTGATGACCTTTGAACTAAGACTTGAATGCTGAGAAGGAGCTGGAGAAGGTCTGGCTAGAAGGCATTCCACGTGGGGGAGAAGAAAAGTGTAGATTCCGGAGGAGCAGGACGTCTCTGTGGCTGGAGCACAGGAGCAGAGTGAGACGGGCGAGAGTCATTGGGCCAGACGAAGGGCTGGCTAGCTGTGGTAAGGATTCGAGTTTTATTTTATGTATAACAGGAAATCATTGAACAGTTTCTTTTAGCAGGGAGATCATAGGGTTTCCAAAGAATCCTCCGTCTAATACCTGACGTTATGACTGGCGAGGGGTGAGAATTGCAGGAGTAGAAGTAAGGAGAGCACTTAGAAAACTTCTGCATTTGTCCGTGTAGGGAACATGGGTAGCTTGGATTAGGACTGGAGCAGTGTGGATGTGATGGGAGTATGTTTTGGGGGTAAACATCTAGGTGTTAGTTGACAACCTAAAGGATAAGAGGAAGTTGGAGAGAATAATAATAATAGTCGTAGTAGTAATAAATAACAGCTACCATTTCTATTGCATTTAGGACGCTTCTAGGTGCTTTACACATGTTAACTACTTTCATCTTCATAATAATACTGCCCAGAGATAGGTATTATTATCATCACTGTTTTATAGGTGAGAAAACTGAGGCACAAAGAGGTTAGGTGACTGACCAAAGGTCACCCAGATGGTAAGCAGCAGAGTGGGGACACAAACTCAAGCATCTGATTCTAGAGGAGCGTGCCCTTCTTCCAGTGTCCTAGGATCAAGTATCAACATGTAAGTGCAGTGGAGGGACACAGAGGACCTTGATGGGCCAACTGATATGATTTTAAAAACTTTTTTGACAGTGAGCAGAGGTTATGGGGTTAAAAAAAAAAAGGCAAAAGATCAGTCCCTGCCTTTAAAGATACAGTTCCCTCTTATGTGCGTTTACTTATGTTTTTTCCCAGGGCACAAAAATGGGCCCTTTGTGCCTGGCATAATAGGTATAATAAATATTCATCATTTAAAGATGTTGCTTTGTTTTGCAGACACCCAAACCACGGTATTTGCTTTTCAGGCCACTGCCAGACATCCGGGGGGCTCAATTTCTTGCCGCCGTTTTGGAGAGCTTGCTGGTTAGGTGCTGCCTTTGGAGCTATGGCCGAGGTATGGGGGGGAAGGGGGGGAGTCAGCCCTCTACATGTCTGTTTTCCATGCATTGTGGCTGCCATGCAGCAGGGGGCGCTGCAGTAGTGTTCATCGCGGTCCCGGGAGCCACTCGTCCATCCAGAAAGGGGCCAAGCTGGGAGGAGATGTGGCAGGCAGCCCACGGTCCTCTTTGGTCTTGCAACTTTAGTACCCAGAGCTCGTTCTACACAGACCATTCTTCTACACCATATTTCATCATGTTGGACGCCTTCCATCCAGTCCTGCATCCGGGCGGAAAGGAAAGGGCATTAGCTTCCCGCCTTCCTAGGTGTAAGGGTAGCGCTGTACTCGGTTGTACAGGCGTCTCTTCTCCGTGTTCTTGGGGTCAGCCTGACAGTTCCCTTGAAACCACGAAAAGCTCCCGCTGCTGCGGGGTACGAATGTGTGTGCGCTAGTCTTTCTTTCCTCTTCGGGGGTCCTTTCTTTTTAACCTGACTGCGGGAATATTTCCCTCCCCACACGTCTCTCCATTGACATTCGGAACAACGGTCGGCTCGGAGCTGAAATTTCTCCCTCCTAAGACACCCCTCAAGCTCTCCAACGCCCCCACCCCCCGCACCGTTTCGGTTCACGCACAGTGAGGGTGTGTGACAAGTCGCGTGTGTGTTTGTGGCAACCAAGTCCGCAGCACTCGCCAAACCTGTTCTTCCTCTCCCGGTGCCCAGAAGTCTCTCCAGCTGACCGGACCTACGCCTCGCACGCTTGGCACACGATCCAGTCGGTGCTAGGCGCCGGCAGGCAAGAGCGGGGCGAGCGACTGCGTCCTCCTCGGTCTCGTTCCTCCTCTAGCTGCCCCGCCCAGGGCGCATTCCAGCTACCTCTTTGGGCTGTCTTCCAGCCGTCGCCCCTGGATTCCCTGGGCTTCCCAGAGTGAAATCGAAGGTGAAAGAAACATGGGGAGGGCGGGAGGTAGGGAGGAGGAGCCTCCGGCCGTGGGGGGAGTGTGGGCGGAACCTTAGGGGCGGATCTGGGTGGAGAAAGGGGCTGGGCAAACCCGGTGGAGGGTTGGCCACGCAGGCGCGGGGGACAGCTCCGAGAACCCCACGCGGGAGCTTCTGGAGTATCCAGCCGCCGCTTCTCACTTCATTGGAGAAGGGACTGGGGCCGGGAGGGGAGCTAATAAAGAGTGAATGAGCTGCAGCCGCTGTGGCGGCCGGAGACTGCCCGAGCGGCACCGGAGCGGTGCGACCGGGAGGCGGCGAGGGGAGGCGGTTCGCCTTGTCCCTCCCACCCGCCCTTCTCTCTCTCTCTTCCTCCAGCTGGTCTCAGAGCCCGGCTCGGTCCGGTCCCTCTGTCCCCACCCCGCACTCTTCCACCTCCTCCGAGTCCCACTCCTCACCTAGGGCGCCCTGCACTGCCATGGGTTAGGGTGGGGGTGCGAGCCGCGCGAAGGACTAGCCCTGTGCATCCGCCTGGGGGCGCGGAGCCCGAACGCCGCTCGCCGCTCGCCGCTCGTCGGCGCAGGGCATGGGGAGCGCGGTGTGAGCCCGCACCCAGGGAGGACGCAGGAGCTGCGGAGACGGGCGCCAGGAGGAGGAGGAGAACGGTGGATTGGAAGGACCCGAGGGAGGAAGGGAGGGTGGGGAAGTGAGGGAAAAGTGAAGCTGGGAGGAGAAGGCGGCGGAAGGTGGGGATTGATGCTTCTGTTTTTTGTTGCCGCTGTTGCCCTCGCGCTGGTAGCCGAGCCGGAGGGAAGGCGGTGGAGAGATGATTGCAGAGTTGGTGAGCAGCGCTCTAGGGCTCGCTTTGTATCTCAACACCCTGAGTGCGGATTTCTGCTACGATGACAGGTAAGGGGCTGAGAGGAAGGGGTGGCGGGCTGCTTGGGGACTCCGCGGTAGCTCTGAAGCTTCCTGCTTTAAGGTTCGAAGTACGTCTTGGGGGGACTGGTCCAGCACCTGAAGGTTTAGGAGACGCGTAAACATCAACACCTAAAGCAAACGCCGAGGACGCGGGCGCACTGGGCGGGCTGAGGGAGTTTGGGTTCCTAGTTTGCAGCAGGTTCCTCTCCCTTGCTTCTAGGCTGTTGGCAGACGCTTAAGTTTCTTAGCGGAAATCACAGCAATTTGGGAAACTCTTTAATGAACGTATTAAAAAATAATCTTAGGTATTCCATGGTGCAACAAAAGCACATTGAGCGATTTTACGTCTGGACTGGAAGGAAGCTGCTCCCCGTCCCCTAATCTTCCCTGTAATGTTTCCTTCTATTGATGGGACACTTTTATTTCCCGAGGTTAAAACACACGTTTGACAGTTGCCAAAATAGTGGAGAAATCGCATTCTATTTCAACTTTCCCTTTTGACCCATGGTGTACTTTACTTTGAGCCAGGATAATGCTGCTGTTCATCTCTTCCGCTCCCCCGCCTCCCTCACCGATCGATGGAGTAGCACTTTATAAAAGCCTGGGTTTTCATTTCTGTTTGGGAGTTTTACTTTAGACGTTAGCGTTTCTTTTGTGCTAATTGGGGAAGAAGACGCCCCTAGAGACTGAAGTTGTCTTCTGCGTTTGGGTTAGTTTGGGTGGCTAATGAGACCTGAACTGTGTTGTCAAAGAAACTGCATCGATTTCTGGGAAATGTCACAGTTGTGCTCGTGTCTCTACCTATTTTTTAAACGTTGTTAGTGTTTAGAAACTGATGAAAAGCTCTAATAGCCATTAGGGAAAATTGCAATTTGTGCCTTTCCGGTGACTTAATCTGATTACAATTAAAACAGATGCATAATTAAAATATATTAGGGAGAACAGCACGCCTGGCTAAACTTATTAACCGTCCTGGGGTGTTTCATGCTCCATTGAAGTTAAACCATCCAAAAAGTGAGCACAGATTTACTTTGACAGCTTTTCAGCAGCCTCTCTGGGTTATGGAAAGTGAATGGATCCTCAGGGTCAGGGCGAGGCAGTGAGTGAACTTAAGTGAAGTGGTTGATAGTGAGGGGAGAGGAAGGCAGAATTTTCTCCCGGTGGTGCTTAGCCATATTCTGTATCCTCTCGTGTGCCCACTCTCCAGCTAAAAGCATGTTCATGGATGTATGCCTTCAGTCAGCGAATCTTGGTTCACACCCACATGTCTGTTATGAAATCCCCTGATAATAGGTACAAGAACATCCAGCAGACCCTTCTTAATGCATTTTATGTAGTGTCTATCAGAGACTGGTTGATAGGAAGCCACTGTTACACATAAACTTTTCCTCAACTTTCAAGCAGTGTACACATTTCAGCAGTTTTGCTACGTGCTTCGAGAAGTAAATGGTCTGTGTGTAAGAGTGAGGTGAGCTGCTTCTGTACCCTCCAATTTTGTGTTACTCTGCACCTGCTATTTCTAGAATATTGGCAGGAAAAGCTCTTGCTTCCAAAGTTGGGTGACTTTTCACTAAAGCGAGCTCAGGGAAGAATCTGGGCAGTTACTGGCACTGTTGGGGACAGTTTGAAGAGTAAGCATTTAAACCAATGATTTAGGACTTATATAGAAAAGTAACTTACTGTCATACTGTAACTATTGTAGAACCTTGTGCTAAATCAAGCAAATAGCATGGTGTGGCTATTCTTTATTGCTGTCCAGTTCTTTCAAAAGTACATGTCAGAAGAAACTATCCTAATAAAGATTAAGGCTGGAACTAAACTACATTTGCATGTACATTTCTCTGTAGACTTAATGCTTACTTTGTGTTCTTTAATGATCAGTCAGAAGTGTTAGTGTTGTAACTCGGCAGAATGGTGTGAGTGTGATGATAAATTAGTTGTGCTTTGATAGTTGGCAATTGTTATAAGTTCTTTACCTACTATAGATTGAATGGAGCGTCAAAATTCCTGAGTTATACCTAGCTGCATAGATGAATTTAATGTGATGATTTGCCCGTATCATCTAATTGATAGCATGCGTAATGTGTGACATATAGACAACATATACCATTATGATGTTGAAGACCTGTAAATATACATTATACTTAGTTACAATTTGAAAAGTGTATTTTACTCTAATTTTCTTGGTAGCAGAACTGCATATGCAATCACATACTCTTGAGAGTATGAGATCTTACAAGTGCCACACTTGGTTTTTATGAATCCTAGAAATTATGAAATATGTATTAATAGGAGCATGGCACATATTTGGTGTCTGCATACCATGTTCAGGTGATTCAGTGCCAAGGTTTCTGTCTCACTGCTCTAACTCGCTTGTGTGAGAAGCAGGGAAAAAAGCTGGGGAGTCAAGTGGACACTGTAGGATGATGATAATGTGTTTATTTCCACCACTCCATTTCATACTACAAAGACTCAAGTGTAAAACTTTGTTTAAACTACATCTGTGGCTTCTGCCGAAACACTGCCCACTCCCCTTCACCCCACCCCCCACCCCCGCCCACCCTAGGAACTTTTGTGAAATATGGTTCTGCAAGGAGAGGGCAGTGCTGGGAGTGAAAGGGCAGTTCAAGGAAGGGAGATGGCTCTTACGCTCGACTTGCTTAACTAAAGCAAGACTCTGCATTTTAGCTGAAGAACCTGGCATTTACTGTAGGAGGGCTTTCTATTGCTTCAGCCTAAACATTATTGCTGTGGTACTTCTCCAAGTTATCATTTCTTTTAAATGTAGTGCTCAGGTTTACTTTATAAACTATATATGTAATTATATTCAGTGTTTGATGTAGCTTGGTTGAGATTAAGTGGTAATCTGAAACCTTCTTCTAGCAAAATCAATTTCCCTATGGTAAAATTGAATATTTTACAAGTGTTTCTGTGCTAAATGTAAGACTATGGCTCTGACGTGATGAAACAAACAGTAGAAGAGTAGAATTCATCATATCTGATGAAAAAGCATATACAGTTTCAGCTTCTTCCCCTCTCTCCTTGCCTTCAATCTAGTAAAGACTGTACTGAATCTTAAATTGTGGTTAGAGTAAAATTGGAATTATAAATATGCAGTCTTTGCCAAAGCTGAAGTCATGCTGCATGTGACTTTGTGAAGGACTGTCTCCCTTTCTGGAGAAATTTGATGTTAGGTCAGTGGGAAAAACTTGCTGACCCCGAATTCTCTGCTCTCTTCCATATTTGTCGAGGATAACATTGCATCACTTTCCCTGCATCCTCTTTAGAAGTCCTGCTATGTTTTGCATAAAGATAGCACTAAAAGAAGAGTCAGTTTACTTCAAAGCAACAAAAGTAAACTATAACTGCTGTTTCATAGTGTGATTTCATTTGGCACATATCATCTAATTGACGGCAGGCCCTTTGTGATAGATAAGTAAGGACATAATGCACCGAATACATCTTTTTAGTCTCATGTGAGTAAAATAATGCATTAGTTTAAAAAAAAAAGGCAATTTGAGTTTTTGAAAGTGGGAAATGCGTTTGTGGCTGCTTTGAAATTTTTTTTCCTTATTGCCCATTCTGCAACTGTTAAACTCACCCATGATCATTAACATTACCTTTAGGTGCCTTAGTTATTGGTGTGCAGTAATTTTGTGAAATTGGGAGAAGCAACTCCACAGCAGGAATTTCTACTCTTGAAATCAAACTTATTCCAAACTTTCAGTAGCACATCCCTGGTTTAGTTATTCATTTAGGTGTAAATGTAAATCTCAGTTTTGTAGAAACACCTCATTAGGGTTTTTTTTTTTCTTAATGTTATAAAGAGTTTGGTTAACAGTATTTAAAATGAAGGAATAGAGGATTTAAGGTGTATTGGCAAGCTTTTTAGAAAAACCTTTTTTTTTTTTTTTCCCCTGAAGATATTCAACTGTACTTTCTACTTGGTCTTTTAGTGTTATTATCATTTTGGTTTTTGACCTGGTATAAGAATAGCTTGTGAAATGATCAGTTCCTCTAACGTCTCTCTGAAAAGTTCTCTCTAATAAACTTGCCTTGGACCAATCTGGGTTTGTTATCTTAAAATCATAGTATGTTCAACCACTGAAGGCATGTCTGGTATTTAGTAAAAGCATGTTTAGAAAGAATTACTATAAAATCAAAGTAAATAAGGGAGAAGTTTGCTTTGTGTCCAAGGTTGTCTCTTCAGGTCTTTATTAGAAGAAGGTAACGTGTACAAGAGTGTTATTTTACTCTCATTTCCTTCCCCGTTGATAATGTACTAAAAGAAAGGCCAGTGGGTACAGTTCATAGTTTATGAAATATTTTACGTGACATTTTATTTTCTAGCTAAGTTTTGATTGTTTAATCAAATCTATGTGGAAAAGGTTCATTTTGCTGTTTGAATAAGTACATCTCTTAACAGTAAATTAAAATTAAAATTCGGTGAAGCAGGTATGGACCACTTTTCCTTACCTCCATCGAGCTTGTCACATGGGGTTTATCCTAGCAAATGACCCAGATACAAGCACTGAACGGACATGTGCAAATGCCATAGGGGAAATTGCTTGCCAGCCATCTGTCTCTTAGTTTTTCTCATTTATAAATACACTGTATTTGGGAGAGGGGCTGCATTTATTGCACATTATTAGTTTACATCATCTCATCATCTGCACTTAGTTTTTCAGAGCTAACGTGTCCCTACAGTAACACTGAATTCCCGGCTGCTATAATTCTGAAATAGCTACAACCTTTTGGATTCCAACATGAGTTAAGAGCCGTTTGTCTTCCTGATCTCTTTGTTGCTGTTCAGTGCGCTAAAAGCACTTGTTTAAAATGCCCTTGATGGTGCAGCTGTTTATCATAGGCGAAGGGTATGTTTCCTCTAAAACAGGCACCTTCATAATATTAGGAAAGGACAAAGTTTACCCTTAAGGCACTCCAATAAATCTGTGGCTGACAAACCTACTTTCTTATAACTTCATTATTCTCACCCAACATGCTTTCAACACAGTAACATTCACCTCTTAAATTTTTTGGTCCTCTCTCAGAAGCTAAGTCTTACATGAGCTTTGGGTCCTTCCTTTAATGGCTTCACAAAAGTGACAAGTGTGGCAGCCTTGATGGAAAGGACAAGTGGGTTGCTGAATGTAACAACCTTCCCTCTATGAATAGCTGTCCTCATTAAGAGCCTAGCTGAAAAAAGTGGAGAGGCCTATCACCAGGAACTACCTCCTGTTTTTCATGGGATGAAAAAGGCATAATATTTTGAATCATTACAGGTGTAATTATGCACAATGCTAGATGATTTCTTTGAAGATTTGATTTGTATGTGTTTTTGAGGAATAAAGGACTACATTCATTAATTCACTAATTATGAACACCACTAGACATGGGCTTCCCTTATATACGGTGCCTAATACAAACAGCAGCTCTTCCCCGTTGTCAGTAAGCGTCCCTGTCCGTCCTTTCCTACCTGTACTTTACCAGGTACTATATAGTGTTTGAATCTGGGAATCTGATGATAGACATAAAAAAATGCTGATAGCTTGTCCTTTAGCAGAATTTCACTTGCATTGACTCATGTTTGTTTTGATTGATACTCATATTTTTAAACTTTTATTGGGATTCTGTTGGCTTCTTTCCCAGAGCATCTCTGCTGAGGATCCATGGTTGGTGGTTTGAATTGGACTTTTTCTTGATCTGGTGCTCATTGGTACTTCATTCATATCTGTGGAAGCTTTAGAATACCTTTCCCAAATGGCTCCTTCCTAATTGTTCAGGTCAGTTGTTTTCCTTGGAGGTCTGCAGGGGCTGAACCCTTTGAGTTAACTAGATTTGCCTTGACTGGTCATAGGGATTGAAGACTTTTGCCTCAGAGATTATTTTGGTTGTATTTTCTAGGCAGTTAATTCCAACAAGATGCAGCACTATCAAATTTCTATTGATCTCTTTTCCTCCACTCTGACAGTTTAGTTTTTCAGTTACATTTGTCAGTTTCTCTGGTACTCAAGGTTTCTTAGAATAAAAGTTATAGATGTTCGTTTCAGTCTTTTAGAAACTTTTGGGAATTACAATTTTGGGTTCAACCGTGAGCTTTTTTCTTTACAGGTAAGTAGGAAAGAATTGAGTAAGCCTATCTATTCAGGAGAAATTTGAAGAAGGCGGGAACACTGAAATGATTTGCTTTCAAGATTCTACATTAAAAGTTTCTGTTGTGTTTTTAAAGTAATTTATTTTATTTAAGGGCACTTCATAAGATACAGTTAATTTGAGTAACTAGAAATGATTGTTTTAAAGATGAGATGGAGAGAGATTTTGACTTGCTGATGTCTAAAAAATTAATTTGGAATAGAGATTAGAATTCAAAACCCTAACTCCACCTTTAGATTCCATTTTATCATGGAAATAAGTGAAATTATATGTACATTTACTTATTCCAAGGCTATAAACATGCCGCGTTGCTTGAGGGCAGTGCTACTGTATCTGTTTTAAAAGTACCTTAGTACATGGCAGAGGAGATGCTGTTTGCTTGTGATAAACTGGTGTAAGCTTTCGTTTCTTGATTTCTTTGCTGCGGCATTTTGTGATATCAGGGTGAGGCAGGGTCTGAAGCGTGGCACAGCATATAGTTATTGTCAAGGAGACTGACTAAATTACATGATTTCTCAAGTGAAACACACATCAGTGCCCTTGGAATAGCAGCTATGTGGTAGGTACTGTGTCCAAATAAAATGTGTCTTTCCCTTTGTCTTTGATGACTACTCTTTATTTCTGCGGAATTTATTATAATAAATGTGTGATTATTCCTCAGGAGCATCAAGTTAAAAAAAAAAAGTACGAGTTCACTATAGTCTTATGATTATGGTTTAACTAGGAAACAGTTGTATATTGTCATTACAGAGCCGTTTGGGAAAAGGGGGGGTAAGGCTGGCAGCGGTGTTGTTCCCCTGGGGACCATTCTCATTGTTTTATAAACTATCTTTTGTGTGTCTCTGCCCTCCTAGCTTCAGGTTTTTAAAGGTATTATAAATACTGAGACTGCTGCTTTGTGTTGTAAAAGATGTCTTAAGGTAGAATACTTGGGTCCGAATAGTTTGTCAGGTGTACTTTTAGAATAGGATGTTTCTCTCCTCCTCCAAATGATTAACTACAGGACTGCTCTGCCAAAGAAACTGAAAAGAGCTCATTTTGACAAAGCAAGCTTCTAATGGCAAATTTTCCAACTACAAGTTTGTGGAAGAAAAGTTCTCCGATGATGAAGAAGTTTAATCAGGCAAAAAGATAATTTTATTTGCAGAAATAGGCCCTTTAGTGGGAGACAATTACTTCTAACTGATGTGAAAAACTAGTATACCTGAAAGCATTTGGTAAACCTTATTTAAAATAGGAAGGATTTTCTCGTTATTCTATTGAAAGAAAAAAAAAATGGAGCTGAGTTTATGTTAAAGAAATAAGGTTTTACAATTTAACCCACTCTTATAGGGATATATAGTGACTTAACCAAAGAAAATGAATTTGAGATTTGAACAAAAATCTATTATAAAGACACCAGAGTCCAGCCTGAAATTACCAACTATAGTTTGCCACAGATATCTAGTCTTCTATTTAAAATATCCTATTTAAGTGATCTCTTTTGGTTTCCTCCACCTCTATATTTTTAAGAGTCTTTGTATTTTTTCTTTTAGAAACAGTGGTGTTTTTGGCTTTCATTCCATGTTGAACAGAAAATAAAATTTCACTGTTTTAAAACCTCTTGTATGTCATTAACATAAAGTAAACCATTTCTGTGAGAGAGTATTTCGTAGCTACTTTTAAATTCAGGCCTGATATTATACTGAGGATGCCGGTGGTAGGCCAGGGGGCTTTAGACCTGGTCCTCTCTCATAACCCCGCACCTCCACACCCTACCTTCGTCCTTTGATATGGATGATTACCTTTTAGAACATCTTTTAAAATGCGGTTCAAATTCTCAGTTTCTTTGAACCAGATGGATGTTTTGGTACCTCTCCTAAAAGGACATTTTTGAGCTGGGCCTCTTGTTGGATCTCTTTCCATCTATGTATATGTATATATATTTCTAGACCAGCACTTCCCAAACTTCAGTCTACCTGCACATCACCCGGGCTTGTTAAAATGCAGATTCTGCCTGGAGTGGGTCTAAGAGTCTGCATTTCTGTCATTCCCAGGTGTGATAGATGCGGCTGGTTCATGCAACGTACACATCAGTTCAGTGTGTTTTACAGATATTCGGAAAAGACTGCCTAAATTCCTGTATTAAAAAAGATTTAGGATAATCTTTTATATCTCAAAAACGTATAAGTTTAGCCATTTTATGTAATCTCTCTGTTTTGTTTTATATTTGTTCAATCATACATCTTTAAATTGATCTTAAGAGTTTAAGATATTGTGTACATTTTGAAAAGGTAGAGAGCCTGCTAAAATCTAGGAGATGATCTCTATTGAAATATCTGTCACCAACTTGTATTACAATATCATCTTCTTTGTAGTTACTATGGAGACAGATGTTGGATTCTGAGTTTTACAAATAAACTGATAGGCGGTTGCCTTAGGCTTATGACTTGAATAGATGCTGATGCCTAAACTGAGTCTATAGTCAGTGCCTTGATGAGTTTGTACTTTTGTTGAACAATCCCTTGTAAGGAAACTTGGCTTACACTGAAGGAAGATTATAGACGTCAGGCAGGTGGCAAAATATAGGCATTAGGCAGCTGAGAGTAGGAAAGATTTATTAATGACATTCAGGCACTGGGCGATGCTACTGGGTAAAGGTATGTCAACATAGTATTAGAAATGCTTGGGCCCCTTTGACTTTTTTAACCTGGTACACTATACCTCAGCCTTTGGGCACTTTGGTGGATTTCTGAATAGGTGAATACCACACATATGTGAAGTTTTACATTCCTACTTAGTAGAAATCTTTTTAAAGAACTTATTTTAAAATAAGTTATAATTATTTCTTTCTTTTTAAAACACTGTACTCTGTACTACAGGCAGTATTGTGAAAGAACACTGGGCTAAGATAAAAGAGGAGTCTTGGAAATAACACTTTATTAACTAGTACTTGAGCTACTAAGCCTCTAAAACTTGGTCTTGTAATTGGTCAGGAAGTGCAAATGAGGATAACAACTGCCAACCACAGAGTGAGGACCAAGTGGAATAGTCTGGTGAATGTTTTCTGTGTGTTTAAAAAGCCTCATGATGTTACAATCAGATGTAGATGGTGTTGGGCCAGAGGATGAATGACTCAGTTATCCCCATACATTAGCATCTCACTGTCTTCTCCCCTGAGAACAGGACTGTGTTCTACTCCATGTCCTGGCTCACTTTTTCGCTCGGAGTCAGTGGTTGAGCTCCTTTTGTCTCAGCTTCTGTTGCCTCTGCCCCATCTCCGCTTCTCATCTCTGTCCACCCTTTTGGTCAGCTGTCCCTGGTCTCACCGTAGAAGCAGGTTTTGCTCTCCTGTATTTCTTTTCTGCTGCTTTCCCTTTGTTTCTGGTCTCTGTGCTTATTTTGAATAGATATTCTGGCCAATCTGAGCACTTCTTTCCTTCTGTAGGGTGAAAGGACCAATTGCAGTGCATCGGGTGTGAATAATCTTTGGTACTCTGGTTCTGCTTGGCAGGGTATATTGTTACTGGGTACTCATGATCTCTGTCTTCAATGAAACCCCTTTTCTTTTGGGAGTATGTTCAGATTTAGAGCAGTTCTGGCAGTCCAGTGATTAGGAAAGATAGACGTCAGATAAGCTGAAGTTTTTTTGCATTGAAGTGTTTGTGTTAATCCGTGGTGTACTGAAAATCAGTAGCAAGTGTGCTTAGCACATGTACTAGATGGTGACATCTAATATCTAAACCTGGTGATACATTTTTGTAACTAATTAGAAAATGTATTTTTTCTTTCAGACCTTTCCAAGCAACAAGGTGGCAAAAAGTAAAAAGACCACAAGAGTTTTGGAACCAGATAAATTAGGGATCTAATCCCAGAACTGTTACTTGCTAATTGTGTAATTTTGATTGTGTTACTAAAACTCTTCTAGCCTCTGTTCCTGTTCTATAGAATGAGGATAGTAATACCTAGAGTTCTTGGGAGAATTTAATAAGTTTTATAAAATGCCTGGTACGGTGCTGTCTGGGATACTTATTAAGTATTTCTCTTGATCAAGAAATTATTCATTAACTTTATAGCTGATATTTTAAAATCATTATATAATAACATCTAAAAATATTGTAGAGCACTTAGGGAATTTTCTTTAAAGCCAATATTCAAAATTTAAACTTATTTCCAATAATATTTAACTTGGTATTGCAGATAGATTTAGTGTCACTGAAAAGTTCGGTGAAGTATTTTAAATAATTACTAATTTAAAATTTTAATTTTCATCTTGGGTAATAGGTTTGAAGAAATGATGTTGAAATTTAACCATTATATATACCCATATGCATGCATACACACACACAAATTTTGCCAATAAAATGTTTGTGGTATATACTTGATTAACTGTATAACTGAATCACTTTGCTGTATACCTGAAACTAGCACAACATTGTAAGTCAACTACACTCCAATAAAATTAAAACATAAAAAAAATTAATTGAACAACCAATTTAAAAAAAAGTACATACGAAAACCAGAACTCAGATATCTCCCATCTTCTTCACTTCAAGTGACTTTCTTCTTTAGATTAGATAATACTTACTGTGTGTAGGAGCGTAGGCAAAATTATGATTTCTTAGTATCTTATAAGAAGTGTTTCACTCTCTGATATGTATCTTAGATTTTTAAGGAAAATCATTGTTTAAGGACATATCTTAATATTGTTATTCCTTATTAATATTAATAAGAAAAATCTTAATGAAAATATGGAGTTGTTTTCAGTTATGTTGCAAAAGATGATGTTGAATAGAGAGTTAGCCCAAATCCCAGGAATACTTTTTATATATCTTTTGTTTTACAGTGAGTAAATTGGATAGAAAAGCTCTGTTCTTTGAAGCCTTTTCTGGGAAGCTTTTTACTCTCTAACTTGCTCTCTTACCAGGACCTACAACTCACATTAGTTTATTTACAGGTAGTTCTGCATTTAAGAATATTGATCTCTTTCTTGATTAAAACAGATCTTTTACATGTTTACTTACCATTTGACACTAACATTTCTGGCTTTCTCCCCCACTCCCCCCTCCCAAAAAAAAAAAAAAAAAGAAAATACTTTCCCCCTCAAAGTCCAAGTAAGCTTAGCATGTTGAAGGTTTACTGTATTGATAACATGGTTTCCTCTTTAAAGTCAGAGTGAGGCTCTAATGATCCTCCAGGGTCCTTCCAGCTTAAAGCAGGTCACAGTTATAGGGTTTAGGGTTTGGGCTCATTCGCCTATGAAATATATATGAAATTGGCCATTTGGAGGCAATGGATAATGTTTTCAGTAACTAGGGATCTGATGTTTTACAGTGAAAATGAAAATGAGGCATTAATACAACAAACCATATCGACCAAACGTGTTTTTACCTCAGCCGTGGTCATCATTTTCTTCCTCATGTGTTACCTTCTTATTGGTTGGAATCTTTGTTACTCTGTTCCTATTGATAACTAAATTGTAACAGCAAGTGGCAAGCTCCTGAAAAGGAGAGCACTTTTGGTTCTTGTTGGATAGCAGCCTAGTTTTCTCTAGTGCACATCTGTTCCTTGAACATTTTTAGAATGTTCAGGTGAAAATTCACCCAGTGTTTTAGTAAACCAGATTCTGTTACTGATGGGTTAAAAAAGAAATCCGTCATACTGTTTTAATTTATTAAAGGGAAACGGCAAATGGTTTCTGTACTATGGCTCTCAACTCTCTGGGATTAATTTAAATGAGTACAAGAAACCAATAATTCAGGACCTTATTAAACATGCCTCAGCAGTTGATTTTTAAGACTAAAGAAAAGACCAACAGCTGAATTTCTCCAGGGTGAGGAGTTGGATGGAAAGGAGGGGTTATCTACTATGAAGGAGAAGGTTAAGTTTGGCATCCCTATAAATGAACTTCGGTGAAACTGAGAGGAGTTGACTTGAAGAGTATTTTGCCCCTTTCTTGTTTATGATACAGTGCTTTCCTTTTATGGTATAGAGGAGGGATCATTATAGAGAAATTGGGATGACCTTTCTTCGTGTGGGGAAAACAGAGGCACTGCAGTGGAAGATGGGTCATTTTGATTGGTACCTCTGTGGATTGGAACCAGAGCAGCGACTGATTGACAGCTTCTTGAGGTTAAATCAAGACAGTTTGTTAGAATGGAAATCCTCTGAATTCAGCTGTATTTGTGGAAAGTAGGTCTTTGGTGTTTCAGAAAATTCTGTGGTAGATTTTGATTACATGCTGAATTTGGGGTGTGTGCTATAAAATAGCAGTTAGTTTGTACTTTTTTTTAAAGGCAGTTATCATAATAAATACCCAGATGTTCATCTTTGTGTACTTAGAATTTGCATTCTGAGAATTTATGATTTTGGGGAGAGGGTTGGGTTTATTTTTCAAACTAAAGCCTGAGAGAATTAGCAAATTTAATGTTAAATTGGACACTTTATTCGTATACGTAAACCTTGTAGATTTAAGGTAGACCATATATGCTATTTTAAAGTTAATATTGTTTTCAATACTAAGAATAATCTTGAGTTTAGATTTTCACTTTGATTTCTTTTTATGTCATCATTATTTATGAAAACTGGTTGAAAATGAAGATCAAAGATTTCCTGTAAAACCTAAGATGTGACAAGAACGTTATTTACTTTAAAGTTTTCTCTAAACCGGAATAAAAACTTAAACACAAACCAGAACTGAGCCAGAATGTTTTTTCTTGGAACATCACTGGGAATCTCTATAAAAATAGAGTAAATGCTTTGCATGCAGCTTACCTACTGCATTTGAAGAAAATCTCTTGTGTATGTCTTCAGGCTATTTGTGTGTTCAGAAAGAGTTTACCAGAATCAACTGAAATTGGTAGAAAGTGGCCAAAGTAACACTGTAGCTATAACTTTATTGAAAACCAGAATGGTATTCTCTGTCATAATCTTGAGTAAATGGAAGCTAATGAGTGATTTCTTTTGTGAAATATTATCAGTTTTCCTCCACTTAAAGGAGATTAATTTTATTTTAAGGATTTCTTTTCCCAAGAAAAATCATATCAGTTCCTGCTAACTTCTATCAGCATTGGTTTTAGAAAAAAGGAGATGAATAGAAATTAAGAAAGCAGCAACACTGGTAAAGAGATAATTTCCTTATACACATACCAACCAAAAGATTTAAGGATACTTAGTAATAACATTGTAAATTGTTTTGTGTATTCTGGTCACTTACCTCAGAGACCAGAAACAGCTGTTGTTACTAGACGTGATGGAGAGAAAGAAAAAGTAAGGGTATGTTTACCATTTAAGTAACCTGATTTCTGCAAATTACAGTATAAAAATATGATAATTCTATTCAAAGTTTGGGAGGAAGATTTGTTGTGGTTTATTTTAAATTCAGGAAATCCACTCAAATAGACATTCGCCTTTGATTTAAAAGTGTTAAGTCATTCTTATCTAGAAGTGTGTTATCTCCCAAGAAAGCATCAGTGTGGGATGCTTTCAGCTCCTGCCATTCCTGTGTTCCTTTAGCAAGCATTTGTAAATGCTTAGCTGTGTCAGGAACCATGTTTAATATGGGGGGCACTGACCCTGAAGAAGATGTAGTCCATAATTTCAAGGATCTTAGAGTCTGGTGGGGAGACCAAGGAAACAGACAGTTTCCCTAACAGGGAGACATGCTTATGATTGTCAGTACGTAAGAGGGGCACTTGACCCAGACTGGGAGGGAGGATGAGGGAGGTACTTGTGAGAACGTGATTCCTGAAGAACAAATAAGAAATAGCTTATAAAATGAGGGAGAGGGAGGATTATTTGGGGGAAAAAATGTGCAGAAAGAGAAAGGCATGGTGTCCAAAGAGCAGGGCCTAAAGCTAGAGTAGAGGGAAAAGAGATGAATTGGCAGGGTAGGCGGGAGCCAGATCGCTGGGGTCTCGTGTTCCCTGATGAAATTTGGGGAACTGTCTGAAGAAGGGTGAAATCCAAAGCAGAGAGACCAGAAAGGGGTCCATTATAGGATTGTATTGGAGGATTTGTATTCCTGTCTGTGATGAGGGCTAAAATAAGGTAGAAACAGCGGTGAAAAAAATTGGGGTGAAATAGAAAGGAAAAGGTGAAGAAAAGTTGATGTCACTTGGTGACAAGCTGAATGTGGAGGGTTGTAGGAGAGGGACTTTTCTCAGGTTTCTGTCTGGAGCAAGTGGGTGAAAAAGGAAGCAGACATGTAGATCAGTTTGGGGTGAAAGATGGTGGAGGGATGTGCTTATTTTCCTCAGTGAGTAAGAAGAAGCAGTGAGATGTCACAGCATGGAGATGCCGTGGGTGCTTTGGAGTTTGGCATGCCTGTACTGCTGCTTTGAATTGCTGCTAAAACATTGTCATCCGCCCTTGACTTTTGCTAGCATGTTTTATTTTGATAATAAGGTTTCAAGTGCCCAAAGCCCAGTTCAGAAAAGGTAGAACCTCTTGCTTGTCTGAACCTAAGAGCCCTGAGGAGGCCTGAAGACTTCATTTCTTTCTCCATCTCTTGGTCTGGCCATCTTGGTGGGCATTGTGGCCAGTGGCAACCTAAGATCTCTTCCCTAGCTCTCCCAGAATGCTCCAGAGGGGATCTTAGTTATCCTGACTTAGGTTACAAGCTCGTCCATGAAACGTACCTCTGGTCTGGCATTCGGAGTGAAGAGGAAGCAGGTTTGCCTAGCCCATGCCGTATGCAGTATAGGAAAGAGGGCGTTGATTAGAAGGAAGGAAAAGGGATTCTGCGAAGAGGGGGAGACCACAGATGTCCATGGAAACCATGATGTCCACTTCCGGTCTGTTCATACCCTTAACCATTTGAGTGCCAACTCGATCATAAATGCAATCTCAGAAGTCATGTGGCCTTACTTAGTTATGAGGTGGTCACACATATGAGGTAGAACGTTGATTCATACGTGTGTGTGTGTGTGTGTGTGTGTGTGTGTGTGTGTGTGTATTCTGGACTATCATCTAAATTGGGAGTAGGCACTACAGCCTGTGGGCCAGTGTACCCTGTAGCCTGTTTTTTGAACAGCCACACCCATTTGTGGACTTGTCTCTGACTGCTTTCTCTCTACAATGGCAGAGTTGAGTAGTTCCAACAGGGACCCTGGGGCTCGCAAAGCCTGAAATATTTACTGTCTGGCCCTTAACCAAAAAGTTTGCCACCTCTGATCTAAATGGAAACACATACCTTTAAAACTCTTCCAGCAATGATCTTACTGGTCCCTGAGAGCAGGGGACGATCTTACTGGTCCCTGGGCCCTCTCGGGTTCCGTGACATTTGATGGGAAACACAGGTCTAAGGTACACTTGTTAGGAGTTAAAACTCAAGGTCAGTCTTACAGATGTAAAATGTTACTGACTTCCCTTCCTCTTGGATGACACTATAGTGAGTCCTCACCGGTGATTTTTGGTAGAACTTGGCAAACTGCGGCCTGTTTGTCTAGGATAGCAGTTAAGTGACTAGATGGCATGGATGCCACATGTCTGCAGTCGTTTGTGGGTTTTGTCCTAACTCGTCCCTGGATCCTGAGTGAGTTCGTGAGCAGTGGGTTTGCAGGCAACAATATGTCTTTGTGAGCTGGTGCCCCAGCCCCTGTGCAGCCTGGCAGTCCCATTGGGCCTCAAGGAAGCGCCCACTGCTTTCATCTCAGAGCGGCCGCCTAGGGAACGCTGCCGGAGCTGTTTGTGAACCTGGCTCCCCTGCCTCTGGAGCCACAAGCCTGCCGTTTCCCGGCAGTTGTTGCCCAGCTGTCTGCTGCTTTGTTACATTGTTTCAGGCTTTGCTTCAACCTGCTCTCCAAGTGTTTTGCTTGACCTCCCCCCCGGGTCGGGTCTGGGCCTGGCTTTAGCTCAGCCCTAAGCAGCTGTTTGGTATTCTTCTGGTATCTAGTTCTCATGGGGTCGGCCCACTGGTACTGATTTTCTGTGATTGAGGTTTTGGCACCTACGAAGTGTCTGCGTCACTGCTTGGTTGTTGACAGCCTCGTCTTGATGCTTTTTCATTCTCTGGGCTCCCCAAGGGGCACCCTTGATAAACTGTGTTCAGTAATGTGCTGGCTTTTTTCTTATTGGCAAGGAAAAAGGCCGTATGTTTCTGCTTTGAACTGGATTGCCATCTTACACGTTCTTTTAGAGTCTCCACTTGTCAAATGGTTGCGGTTTGGACGTGGTTGTCCTCAGGTAGAAAGATCGGTGTCAGGACCAGGGTTGCCTACTGCAGGATTACATCTGATTCTTGAACTTTTCAGGAGTCTTGTTAACTTGTGAGGCTAGAAGTGTAAGATTTACAAAGCAGTCATACCTGGCTTTTCAAAATTTGTATCTCGAAGGTTGGTTTGCAAATTTAAAATAATAGATAGATTAATCCTTACTGAGTGGAAAATGCTGCCTTTGGTATTATTTTCAAGAGTTAATTTGAAGAATAACTAATTATGTTTGCATGTGAAGTGAACTTGGGAGGCCTGATAAGTAAGTAGAATACATTTTAGCCAGTAGCCACCTGTTCTGCTTAAAAACAACACCAAATAACCTGTTCATTTGATTTTCAATAAGGACCTATTAAAAATTCTTAATTCCTAAGCCAGGTAGTAAACAGTTTCTGTGAAAGCAGACGTCTAGGTAGAATGGTTTTGACCTGGAGCTAGTGAAATCAATTAAAAAACATTAAGCTAGAAGAGACACATTAAATCAACCATATATTATAATACTTGTTTAAAGGGTATCACAATATTCTGAGTTTGGGGAAAGTTCAATCCTAATGTTAAATTTTATGAGTAGCTATGTAATATATATGCATCTATACGCAATTCTCTACTTGCCATAAGCCAAAGAAGAAACAATCAATTTACAAATAGCACAGAGGCAGTAAATTTGTTGGCAGCAGTTCTAGGCCTGTTGTAATTCTGTAGTTTTTTCAACATGCAAGTGGTGAATTGATGTTGCTCTGAGCCAAATATATGGTGATATGTGAACGTGTCCGAGCACTTACATTATGTAAGGCTTGGAGGTATTTAGATATCAGTGAAATACTTTATGGGAGTAATAGGAAAATGTGTACTGTTGAAATCATATCCATAAAATCAGTGTTTATATTGAAGTTACCCTCCCAACTCACATTTCAGATTTAAGGGTTTGGCTCGGTGCTGTGTGATCAATTGAGACACAGTTCCCAGCTGGCAGGGGTTCATGTCTGAATCTAGACATCTTATTGGCTCTGCTCTAATCACATTGATCATTTTGAGCTACATCAAGGAGAATGAGGCTTCCAACATGGGTACCCTGTTTTCTTCCACAAAGTTCAAAGTACATTACAGTCTCCCTCTTAGTTGTTCCTCTTTTGATCCGGCTGTCGTAGCTTGGGTTCTTTCTTCTTTTGCTTGGATCCTTGCTTTTGCCAGCATGCTTCTTTCTTTTCTAGGCAGCCCAGTATTTCCATCTCAAGTCATTTCCAGCTCGCCTATTGTGTACTTAACTCAAGATCTGAATGAATCATGATCATTATGAACATAATACCTGAATAATGCATTAAAAAGAGAAATATTTAGAAGTATACTTAATTCTCCAGGGGAATAAGAAATTGAGAAAATGGGCTAAGTATTTTTGTTAATAAAGGGAAGAAAAATCAAGTATGATGGCTCATTGACTAGTGGGGGTCCTTGAGTTTATTCCTCAATTTTTTACTCTCTGGCAGTGTTACAGGGGGCAAGTCAGTGACTTGTCTGAACCTGGGCTTGCTCATTTACGGAGAGGACAGTAATTCCTGATCTCATAGGGTTGTCATGAGCATGAAATCCAGTTCAGCTTCATACACTTTAATTTTCTGTCTAATCCGTCAGGTGCTCTGTTAGTGGAATGGCATGCAAATGGCGAAGCGTAGGGATTCATGGAGGAAATGTCAGGTTTTTAGAATGATGGAAACTTCAAAACTGTTACTGCGGAGTTTTGCATGTGTCTTCAGCATGGATAATGGTAGGTGAAAAACGTCAAGCTGCCCAGGTTGTTGATCAGGAGGGAGTAGGCAGGAGGAAGTAGTGTGACTTAATGTGGGATTCAAAGATGGACTTCTTAGTAGTCTGAAGATGGAAACTAGGGTCAGGGCCATGTTGCTCTAGCTGTTAGCTTCAGATCTTCTGGGGCCATGAGTTCTTTAGAGAAGAAAGTAGGCTCTGATTTTGAGGGTTACGTGGAGAGTGGCATCATACTGGCAGTAAAGTTTTAGAGAATGGTAACGCTATGTGGGATATAAATAGTATTTTGAAAAACTCCATAAAGATATTTAGGCATGAAGTAGATTATTATATCTTTTATTTTTTTTAACTTTTAAAAATTTTTGGCTGTGTTGGGTTTTCGTTGCTGCGCATGGGCTTTCCCTCGTTGCGGTGAGTGGGGGCTTACTCTTCTTTGTGGTGTGCAGTCTTCTCATTGCAGTGGCTTCTCGTGTTGTGGAGCATGGGCTCTACGTGCGTGGGCTTCAGTAGTTGTGGCAGGCGGGTTCAGTAGTTGTGGCTCACAGGCTGTAGAGGGCAGGCTCAGTAGTTGTGGCACATGGGCTTAATTGCTCCACGGCACGTGGGATCTTCATGGACCAGGATTGAACCCATGTCCCCTGCATTGGCAGGTGGATTCTTAAATGCTGCAGCACCAGGGAAGTCCCTATTATATCTTCTTAAAAATTAAATTATGTGCAAAATATCATAGTAAGTTCTTTACATATTTCATTGCAGTTCATCCTCTCAATCCAATAAGGCAGTTATTATAAACATGGAAACAGGCTCTGTGAGGTTAAGTAATTTGCCTGAGGTCATTGGCCATTAAATGATGAGTGAGATTTGAAACCACACATGTCTGTCTCTGAAGCTCAGGCTCCTGACCCCCTCTATGAAAGCGTCGGAATACACGAGAGTTCAGGAGATCTGAAATTGAATCCTGTTTTTTCCCCACTAACTGTGTTAGATTGCACAATTTACTCAAAGAAGTCTTTACTTTTTATTACCCCATCTTGTTATTGCAGGGTACACAGAGATGCATTTGAGTGAATTCTGCTTTCAAAGCAGCTTTTTTTTGTGTGTCGTGGATCCCTTTGTCCATCTGTTGAAACCTATGGACTTCTTCCTAAAAAATTGTATTACTTGCATAAAATAAAACATATAGAAGCCCCCAAATTGAAATATATTTATCAAAATACTAAAATAGCAAGTTATCATATAGTGAAATATATCCTTCTTTATTAATCTATTTAATAACAAAACCAGGTGGTAGATCCATTAACTGCCATAATATCGAAGTGGTGATGAGCGTAAATGATCTTTTGAGAAATTTGCAACAATTGTACTGTGATAGAAAAGCATCTGTGATTCCTACTGGTGATGAAATCACTGCCATGGTTAGTTGCCTTTATTCAGAATTAAAGGCATTGCTAAGTTTCTTTACGACTAGTGAAAGCTAAGATGTACTTTTTTTTCCGTCCAAGTTCATGGACTCCTTAAATTCTCTTTGTGCATTCCAAGATGAGAACAGGATAAGAAGACACTTATTAAGGTCCTGTGAGGAAACATGGCAGAAGAGAAGGATCATCAGCAGTTTTGAGAGCTCTAAGATTTCTTGGGCTTTCATCTCTCTAAACCTGGAAGAGTTTGGCTGGAGTCAGTAGCTTGAAGCCTGGGAAGGGACATGGAAATTCACAACCAGAATCCACCATCAACTTCCATTAAAACCCCTAAGCTTGGATATGGGGAGGGGGAAGGGTGAGCTGTGACAAAGCGAGAGAGAGGCATGGACATATATACACTACCAAACGTTAAGTAGATGGCTAATGGGAAGCAGCCACATAGCACAGGGATATCAGCTTGGTGCTTTGTGACTGCCTGGAGGGGTGGGATAGGGAGGGTGGGAGGGAGGGAGACGCAAGAGTGAAGAGATATGGGAACATATGTATATGTATAACTGATTCACTTTGTTATAAAGCAGAAACTGACACACCACTGTAAAGCAATTATACCCCAATAAAGATGTTAAAAAAAAACAACAACCTAAACTTGTAGTTATCCAATACGGGATCATATAGGCTAACAAAATGTTGAGATTTTGTTTTGTCTTGGGTTTTGATCAATAATTACATAAACTCAGGGGTCTTAGCACTGAGTAGCTTATGTTTGTCAGAAAATCTGATTGTTAGCTTTGATTTTTGGTTAATAAAATTGAAAGCTGCATTGTGAAAAGACAAAGTTAGGTGTAGAAACTATTTGAAAGCCAGGCCTTGGGTTGAGTGCAGGTGGATATACTTAAAGGGACCTGTGGAGAAAGTACTGGAAACTGCTGATTTGGATAACCTCTAATACCTCTTTTTAACTCTGATTCTTTCACCCAAATATCCTTGATATTTATGGCGTATTGAAATAAGTCTAGTTTTCCGTGGATTCTGATGAAAGACGTGAGAAAAATGAAAACAGATGGAGAACCTGAAAAGTAACTCTTGGTTGATTGACAGTTAATGTGGAGAATGCTTTAGAAAGGAAATGAAATGTTGTCTCCAGCAGATGGAAGTGTGTAAATTTTTCTTTCACTTTAGAGCTAGAATCACTGTGAGTGGTATTGTTTCAGAATCAGAAAAATAGAAAGAAAAATGGTATGGTTATCATCACAGGTAGGGGGAACAGAAAGGGTTCACACTGTTACTAAAGGCTCATGCCCAAAAGAAAAGCCTCCCCTCAGAGATGTGGGTCTTACCCCTTCTTCCTCTTTCTCCTGCAACATCCTTTGTCCTCAGGGAGCACGCATTACCTTTATCATCTTCCATTTTCCCTCCTCCCTTCCTGTCCTTTCATACCCTTTTTCTCTTTCCTCTCCCCATTTCCTCTCGCTGCTTCTCCCTTTCCCACACACATTCCTCTCTCCTCCATACTTTCCCCACCCCTACCCTTCACCAAAGTCAAGTGATGCTGAACTTGGGCTCAAGAAGAGCCACTTCACTGAGTTGATGGCACTGTGAGAGCTTCTTTTTGAGTATTACTTCATTCAGCTCCGGACAGAGAAGGTATCTCCAAATCATGCTTGGTGATTCATGACCGGGCATCTGATTAACAAAGTGATACTTGAGCTGAGCTTTGGGAAAGGCAAATGGCTGTCTCGGGGGTGCTGTGAACTGACTAGCTTGCCTGAAGCCCTAAGACTGTCTCACACATTGAGAAGACCGCAGGTTGTTCGGAACGACCAGTACCAAGGGCATATTTGGGAGACTGGCCAGGGATGGAAATACAGAAATAGGTAGAAATCAGTTTGTGATGGGCCCTAACGAGCTCAACTGAAAGCTGGGGGGGCCCTTGAAGGAGAAAGAGATGATCAGACTTGCATATTAAGAGAGAATCCTCTGACAGAAGCAGGATGGATTGGAGGAAAACACCACCGAAGGTAGAGAGAACAGGTAGGAAGCTTTTGCACTAAATCAGGGAAAAAAAGTTGAGAACTGTGACTAAAGCTCAGGGAATGAAATAAAGAGGCAAATTCAAGGGAGGGAAGAGGACTCTAGAACTTGCTGGCTGGATGTGAGAATGGGTAGGAAAGAATGAAAGAATTTGTGGAAGTTTCTGAAAACTGTCTGGATACTCAGAGTGTTCTCTGCATGAAGAGACTTAGGAGGAAAGCAGTTTTGAAGGGAGAGTTCATTTTTGGACATGTTGAATTTGAGGCTCTGCTGACATAGAATCTGTAGTAGACAGCAAACCATAGTAGGGTATTAACTACTTTAAGTTAGCGTATTGTGCCTTTGACATGAGCCAGCCAGGGTTCTAAGCACTTTACGTGGATTATCTCATTTATTCCTTATAATAGCTCTGTGAGATACAGGTAAGATCATCGTGAGGAAAATGAGGCCTAGCAATGTTAAGTGATTTTACGTATTTAGAAAGTGATAGAATATTGTGTGATTCCATTCGTGTGAAATGCCCAGAAAAGGCAAATGTCTATAGAAAAGAGAAAGTAGATTAGTGGCTTCTTGGGAGTGGGAATGGGATTAATGCAAATAAACATCAGGGATCTTAAGAAGATTGTGAAAATATTCTCAAACTGATTGATCGTGATGGCTGCCCCACTCAGTAAGTTTACTAAAAATCATTGAATTGTACCCTTGAAATAGGTGAATTTTATGATATAAAGTAAAACTCAATAAAGCTGTAAAAGAAAGTGCTTGGAGTTGGGATCATTATAAATATTTTATTTTAGCTGTTGTTTTCACTGGACTGTAAGAGAAAAGCACCCTTAGATAAGGCATGTCAGAGTGCTTCAGAAACAGCACCCTGAAAATTGTGCCTGGACTTTAAAAAAAAAAAAAAAAAGATGTTTTTGTCTTTTTTTTTTTAAATGCCAGTCCTTCAGCTGTTTGCTTGTTTAGGATCTGTGAAGCATTTTCCTGTTGCCTCTTGTGACTTGCTGTTTCTGGTCTCCTTTGGGGTAATGTGCAAGATGGCTAAGCTGGCTTCTGCCTCCCCCAGATTCGCCTGTACTTGCTCCCTTCCTTCTATATTCAAGATCTGTGTTAGGTACTAGGAATTAAAAAAAAGAAAGAAAAAGAAGATAATTAAAATATTCTCATAACTGGCATTCTAAAATTAAATAATAAAAATGACTCCGTGGGACTCTGAGTCTTCCCTTAGAGAAATCAGGAAAGATCTCTACAGGATTGCTCCTCTGTTTATTGGTCTTGGTTTGTTTCTTGTCTCATGGGACTTGAACATAAGTAGGACACAACCTTGTTTAGAAAGTTCACATTCTGTTACCATCAATGCAAAGGGTGCCTCGTGACTCTATTAGTGAAGATACCTCTAAAAGATAATGACAACAAAAGCAATTACTTCCTCCTCTCCCCCTTGCCACTCCCTCCCATATCCGATCACATTATTATCCTTTAGTTTTATTTTTGTCATTATGAAATAGTGAAAATTAAATTATCCAATATTATGTAAAATTGAATATAAGAGGGATACTGGGTGTTTTGGTTCTTTTGCTTTATTTCTTTTGGAAAACTCGGTGTGTAAATCATTTTTCTTTTTGTTGTTGGTCAAATGAATCCAGTTTTGAATGCAATAGACTTTTCTGGTAAATCTTTGGCAAATCTGGTACATCTTTGGGCAAAATGTCAACTTTTCGTTATATTTTATTACACAGAATGTAAGTATTGTGTTCTAAGGAACAAGCTTTTACTTCTAATCATCTATTCTTATTTGCGCCATCAGAGAATGGCACAAATTGCTGGTGGTAGAATTAAAAATGATAATGGTGCTATTATCAGAATTAGTGGACGCTTGTCAAGTTTTAATGGTGCATTCATATTTGGATGCTTTGGAATATTTGGTAAATTGTTTCTGCGAGTGCCAGTTACCTGTGGGGACAGACATATGTCAGGTGCCTGGATTTATCATTGAATCAAGTAGAGTGGTCTTTAAGGCTGTGCACCACAGTACCCTGTGTTGCATCATTCATTACACAGAAAATGAGGAGGTTTATACGTAAGACCGAGACTTAGTTATTGAAATGCCCATGAGCCTTTTCTGCTTCTCATACAAGCATTGTTCTTTACACAATCTGTTGAGAAATTAACATATTCGTATTTAAAGCATCACAGATGTAAGGGTGGAGGATGAGAGGGTGATTTAGAATGCTGGGGTGTTTGTATCCATGAGGAATTTATCACCCCTACCCTGGTATGCCTGGAAGTTGAGGACCTTAAAGCAATTCAGTGATAAAATTCTTCACCACCTTGTGAACCTGCTCCCAAAGCAAATTTATTATCTGCTGATTTTACTCCTAAGAGTAATAGGTGAAGGGTAATTTTATATTATGTACTTTAAGAGTCTTATCTTAGGCACCTAAATTGAGCAAATAAAAATCGGCTCTTTAAAAAATTAGAAACAATTGGAAAATCCAAAGCAGGAAATGAACAACACAAAACACTTTGAAATCTTCAAGGGACCTCTTTTAATTATCCAGAGGGCATTCATTCAGTAAATTGTTTAGCACTGACAATATATCAGGCATTTTGTACATTTCTGAAGTTGTAAATTGGCAGCCTAGTTTTTTGGTTATTCTGAATTGTGTTACAAAAAAATAAAAAGCAAAGGAAAACAGAACAAAACAAAAAAACAGTAGGTAGCCAACATCTAAAAATTAGGACACTTTACTCCCCGGTTCATATTTACACCTTTCTTAATAAAAAAAAAAATTAAAAAGAATTTGACAACTGCGGGCTCATATTCCTGCATGGAACCAATTATCAGGAGCAAAAGAGTGGCTGCCCCCTCATTACCAGTTTTATAGATGACACAATTTAAGGAACGCTGTTAGGCAGCATCGCCAAGGACACAAAATGGGTTGTTGTGGAGTTAGATTTCAAACTTCATCTAATCCAGTTAAAAACCAAAAAAGCTCCTCTACTCTTTCATGTTGCAGAGTACTGTGGAAGTTGCAAAGCAAAGCAAGATAGAAACTAATATTCCCTACATCTGGCAGTGCTCTAAATCTATGAAATCTGAGCTTTCCTAGTATATCCCAACAATAAACCTGTAAATCCAGGCCAATGTTTTAATTCCCAGGTTTCAGAACGGGGAACTCTGGAGGCTCAGGGCATAATTTACTTATGGTCACAAGTCTGCTAAGTGACCGTGTTGGATTAGAACCCTGGTCCCCTGGCCTCTGGTGCTGGAGCTCTTGGTACACAATGAAGGTCAAGAGTTGGCCAACAGTTTGAATATAAAGCCTGAACTCAGAAAATGTGTAATTCTTAAGTGTAGTATGAATCATATGGCAGTGCCATTTTGTCTATCAAGAATGGTCAAAGATCAGCAATTCCATGTGGTTTAGTGAGTACTTCTAAAGAGATCCACCTATTTATTGTGATTCTTTTTGTTTTTCTTTTTGACTGCGTTCAGTCTTTGTTGCTGCGCGCGGGCTTTCTCTAGTTGTGGCGAGCGGGGGCTACTCTTTGTTGCAGTGAGTGCGTTTCTCATTGCGGTGGCTTCTCTTGTTGTGGAGCACCGGCTCTAGGCGCGTGGGCTTCAGTAGTTGCAGCATGTGGGCTCAGTAGTTGTGGCACATGGGGCTTAGTTGCTCCGTGGCATCTGGGATCTTCCTGGACCAGGGATCGAACCTGTGCCCCCTGCATTGGCAGGCAGATTCTTTTTTTTTTTTTTTTTAACATCCTTATTGGAGTATAATTGCTTTACAATGGTGTGTTAGTTTCTGCTATATAACAAAGTGAATCAGTTATACATATACATATGTTCCCATACCTCTTCCTTCTTGCATCTCCCTCCCTCCCACCCTCCCTATCCCACCCCTCTAGGTGGTCACAAACCACCGAGCTGATCTCCCTGTGCTATACGGCTGCTTCCCACTAGCTATCTACCTTACGTTTGGTAGTGTATATATGTCCATGCCACTCTCTCACTTTGTCACAGCTTACCCTTCCCCCTCCCCATATCCTCAAGTCCATTCTCTAGTAGGTCTGTGTCTTTATTCCCGTCTTACCCCTAGGTTCTTCATGACCTTTTTTTTTTTTCTTAGATTCCATATATATGTGTTAGCATACGGTATTTATGTTTCTCTTTCTGACTTACTTCACTCTGTGTGACAGACTCTAGGTCCATCCACCTCACTACAAATAACTCAATTTCGTTTCTTTTTATGGATGAGTAATATTCCATTGTATATATGTGCCACATCTTCTTTATCCATTCATCCAATGATGGACACTTAGGTTGCTTCCATGGCCTGGCTATTGTAGATAGAGCTGCAATGAACATTTTGGTACATGACTCTGTTTGAATTATGGTTTTCTCAGGGTATATGCCCAGTAGTGGGATTTCTGGGTCGTATGGTAGTTCTATTTTTAGTTTTTTAAGGAACCTCCATACTGTTCTCCATAGTGGCTATATCAATTTACATTCCCACCAATAGTGCAAGAGTGTTCCCTTTTCTCCACACCCTCTCTAGCATTTATTGCTTGTAGACTTTTTGATGATGGCCATTCTGACCGATGTGAGATGATATCTCATTGTAGTTTTGATTTTCATTTCTCTAATGATTAATGATGTTGAGCATTCTTTCATGTGTTTGTTGACAGTCTGTATATCTTCTTTGGAGAAATGTCTATTTAGGTCTTCTGCCCATTTTTAGATTGGGTTGTTTGTTTTTTTGTTATTGAGCTTCATGAGCTGCTTGTAAATTTTGGAGATTAATCCTTTGTCAGTTGCTTCATTTGCAAATATTTTCTCCCATTCTGAGGGTTGTCTTTTGGTCTTGTTTATGGTTTCCTTTGCTGTGCAAAAGCTTTGAAGTTTCATTAGGTCCCATTTGTTTATTTTTGTTTTTATTTCCATTTCTCTAGGAGGTGGGTCAAAAAGGATCTTGCTGTGATTTATGTCATAGAGTGTTCTGCCTATGTTTTCCTCTAAGAGTTTGATAGTTTCTGGCATTACATTTAGATCTTTAATCCATTTTGAGCTTATTTTTGTGTATGGTGTTAGGCAGTGTTCTAATTTCATACTTGTACATGTTGCTGTCCAGTTTTCCCAGCACCACTTATTGAAGAGACTGTCTTTTCTCCATTGTATATTCTTGCCTCGTTTATCAAAAGTAAGGTGACCATATGCGTGTGGGTTTATCTCTGGGCTTTCTATCCTGTTCCATTGATCTATCTTTCTGTTTTTGTGCCATTACCATACCGCCTTGATTACTGTAGCTTTGTAGTATAATCTTAAGTCAGGGAGCCTGATTCCTCCAGCTCCGTTTTTCATTCTCAAGATTGCTCTGGCTATTCGGGGTCTTTTGTGTTTCCATACAAATTGTGAAATTTTTTGTTCTAGTTCTGTGAAAAATGCCAGTGGTAGTTTGGTAGGGATTGCATTGAATCTGTAGATTGGCAGGTGGATTCTTAACTACTGCACCATGAGGGAAGTCCCTACCATGATTTTTGATATGTTTTCCTTTATGTTTATAGAGATTTAACCTTTCATAGGAAAATGGAAATAGGAAGTTTGGGGCAAGTTTATTACGATCCAGTTCGAAGTTGTGGATCCAAATAAGCATACAGACTTAGGATTTAGACCTGCAAATACCGCATTCATACCCGTTCTGGATTCTGGAGAGTTTAATCCTGTTGATTACAAATAGGGAGCATCACTTTTCTATTTTGGCATATATATTCAGAATATTGAGTGCTTACTACATTTGGAGTGATATGGAGCTTACTATATTTCTGTGGCTTTTTGATGATTATATTTGAAATAAGCCTGAATCATAAGATACATTAAGAAGATAAATAAACAAAGACTGCAAATGAATAAAATATTCATTTAAAAAGGTTTTACAGCCATCTCTCTATTTTGCAGATAGTAGACATTCCGGAAATATATTTAAAGAATGAATGAAAATATCATGTAATACAGGTACAATTAACACTGGGTGAATGCTTTTTCCCTGCTTTATACCTAAATTACTCAGGTAGTAGTTTTCTTTGGGTCTGATAGAGAGAACATGATTCTGTCTCTTTTAATTATGATGTCATAATGTAGGAGAAAGAGCACAGCTTTGGTGTCAGGTAACCTTGGGTAGTGTTCTGGTGCCATTGGTTTTCTAACTGTGTGACCACAGCAACTTATGCTTTCTCTTAGATTCTAATTTAACTGCATCATGGAAATAAAAACATCTGAATGTTAAGAAAGTTTGAGCTGAAGTGTGTAAGTTTCCCAGCAAATGGTACATGCTAGATAAATGGTAGTTTTTATTATTTTTGTGGTTTGTTGAAAAGATTTTTATAATGAAATTTCTATAATTAAAGTGATTTGAATTTTGAAGTACAATGATTAGTTTACCTGATCTCTAAAATTGCATACTTTCTGCTCTGTTTTCTTGTTTTTTTTTTTTTGGCAATAGCTTTATTGAAATTTAATTCACATATCATACAATTCACCCATTTAAATTGTACAAGTCAGTGTTTTTCCCATTTCTGTATTTTTAATAAAAATTGTATATATTTTAGGTGTATAATATGATGCCTTGATATATACATACATAGTGAAATGATTACTATAGTCAAGCCCACTAACATATCTCCTCACATATTACCATTTTTGTGTGTGATGAGTGCACTTGAAATCTACTCTCAGCATTTTTCCAGTGTTCAATACAGTAGTAAGTATAGTCATCATGCCTGTACATTTGATATCTACACTTATTTGTTCTACGTAACTGCAACTTTGTACCCTTTGACCAATAAATCCCCATTCTCCCCACTACCGCAGCCCCTGGTAACCACTAATCTACTTTCTGTGTCTGTGGTTGGATTTTTTTCTTATTTTTGGATTCCACATAAAAGCAAGATCATACAGTATTTGTCTTTCTCTGTCTAGCTTATTTCACTTAGCATATATTCTCAAGGTCCATCCATGCTGTCACAAAAGGCAGGGTTTCCTTCTTTCTCATGGCTGAATAATATTTCATTTTATACAGATATATATATTTTTCTCTATCCATTCATCTGTTGAAGGGCATTTGGGCTGTTTCCGTATCTTGGTTACTGTGAATAATGCTACAGTGAACATGGGAGTGCAGATATCTCTTTGAGATCCTGATTTTATTTTCCTTGGATATATACCCAGAAGAGAGTTTTTAATATATTCCCAGATCTGTGCAACCCTCACCACAATGATTAGAACACTTTAATCGCTTCAAAAAGAAACTCCAGGGGCTTCCCTGGTGGTGCAGTGGTCGAGAGTCCACCTGCCGACGCAGGGGACACGGGTTTGTGCCCTGGTCTCGGAAGATCCCACATGCCGCGGAGTGGCTAGGCCCGTGAGCCATGGCTGCTGAGCCTGCGCGTCCGGAGCCTGTGCTCCGCAACGGGAGAGGCCACAACAGTGAGAGGCCTGCGTACTGCAAAAAAAAAAAAAAAAAAAAAAAAGGTAAATAAAAAGAAACTCCATATCCTTTAGCTATAACCCCCTATGCCCTTATCCCCCCTGTCCTATGCAACCATTAATCTTTTTATATAGATGTGCCAGTTCTAGACTAGTCATATAAATAGAATTATATAATATGTAATCTTTTGTGACTGACTTCTTTCACTTAGCAAAATGTTTTCAAGGTTTAACATGTTGTAGCATACACCAGTACTTCATTCCTTTTTTATGGCCAACTAATATTTCACTGTGAATTCCATTGTATGGATACACCAGATTTGTTTGGCCATGCATCAGTTGGTGGACATTTGGATTGTTTCCACCTTTTGGTGATCGTGAATAGTGCTGCTATGAACATTCCTTTACAAGTTTTTGTTTGAGTACTTATTTTCAGTTCTTTTGGGTATATTCTTAGGAGTGGAGCTGCTGGTAATGTGATAACTCTGTTTAACTAGTTAAGGAGCTGCCAGACTATTGTCCTAAGTGGCTGCACTATTTTACATTCCCACTAGCAGTCTGTGAGTGTTCCATTTTCTTCACACCTCATCAGTACTTGTTATTATCTGTCTTTGTCGTTCTTGTCCTTGCCGTGAATGTGAAATGGTTTATCCTGTTGTGGGTTTGACTTACATTTTCTTGATGACTAGTGCTGTTGAGCGTCTTTTTATATGTCTCCATGTCATTTGATTATGACTTGTGAAGAGAGCAAAAACCTAATTTTTGTCTTGTCTTGTCCACCTCCTAATGGCTGAGGTGAGGGTTGGAGGGGGAGGATTTGTTTGAAAGCTCAGCAAAAGATAATTTAATAAATGTTTCTTATCTCTGCTGTGTTTTAGCTGTAAGTAGATCAGGAAAGGAAAGCAAGAATAAAACTAATTGCTCATCAAGAGAGGAGTTAAATATAAGTGGTTCTGATACGCATTTAAATTAGATTACATTTAATGAGAGGTTTTCTAAATGGAGTTAATTTGAAAGGACACACAAGTCATTGGGTTTAATCTGTGTACCTTCCAGCAAAATAGCTAGAATCCCTCCTCTCCCCTCCAGTTTCTGGTAAGTAAAAGTTACTCTCCAGAAGAGCATTTTATTTCTTTGTTTCCCATGCTTTCTGTGAGTGGCAGTGCTGGGTGGGTTCACTAATGTATGCCATCCAGTGAGAAGAAACTCATGCTTGTTTAGTTTTCATCTGGACCAGAAAACATGGGCATTTTGACAAAGGAGCAGAGAAAGTTTTTTTTTTAAAATAGATTTCTGCTTACTTCAGTCTTCATAATAGCTTCAATTATGTTTTTTATTTTCTGAATTCCACAAATTCTCTTTTGGTACTTTGAGTATTAACATTTAAAGAATTGAGAAATGACTTCTTTATTATAGTTTCCTACTGAATAGAAGCTATGTCTACAATTACGCAATGAACCATTGTCTGAAAAAGACTCTGCATCCAACAGTTGACTATGAGGTAATTTCTAAAAATTGTGAAGAGGACAATTGACTGATTTTAGCAAACTCCTTGGAAAAAAAATTCCAAGTTAATTTTGGTGAGAGTGACAGAAATAGAGATTAAAATATGCAAGCTATTTAAAGTTATATTGAAAAGTCATTGCCTTGCTCTGACTAAATTTCTGAGATTTCTGTGATGATATGTGTGACCATTTATGTAGGATGTAATATTTTTTTCAAAGTGCTTTCCCATCCTCTATAGTGTTTGACTCCTCATGAGAACTGTGTGGTGTAAATAGGCCAAGCAGTTTTTTTTTTTTTTAAACATCTTTATTGGAGTATAATTGCTTTACAATGGTGTGTTAGTTTCTGCTGTATAACAGAGTGAATCAGCTATACATATACCTATATCCCCATATCTCTTCCCTTTTGCGTCTCCCTCCCACCCTCCTTATCCCACCCCTCTAGGTGGACACAAAGCATGGAGCTGATCTCCCTGTGCCATGCGGCTGCTTCCCACTAGCTACCTATTTTACATTTAGGCCAAGCAGTTTTATCCTCACTTTGGAGATGAAGAAATTGAGGTCTCAAGATGGTAATGACCTACCCAAATCTGTCTTCTGGTTACAGCAAGGATTAGAATCTGGGTCCTCTGACATCATCAGTGCTTTTTCTCACACATTCTGTGGCTGTTTTCGCTTTTGCTGGATTGCTGCTGGAAGAACTACAAGGTTTTTTCCTTTGTGTATTTTGCAAATTGGTCATCAGCTCTCCCAACTCCTGCCATTATAAAGACTCTCCTAATGAATTATGCATCAGCATTTGACTTAAGAAAGAAAAATCAAAGGACTTGGATTTAAGTAGTATTCTCACATGGAAACATACTACTTCTTAAATGTTTTTCTTCTCCCCTAAAATTGTTTGTGAAAGAATGATTTAAATACTAATGTGAAACCTCATATAATGTTGCTACCTCAAGAGGATGTGATTTACTAAGCTGTGGAATAGAGATAGTTTCAAGAAAAAATTAACTTCAGCGGCATTAAAAAAGTCTATGCTAGTTCTTTCACCCTGATTTTATCGTGTCAGTAAAATCCATCCTCAGAAACAAAGCACATTTTGACAAGCATCCCTCACTTTCTGCCTCTTGTTATAATCCTTTGAATGTGACATGTACCATCTAGCTCATCTGTAAGACCGTAGGTTTTTCATGTCCGGTGTTCGTTCATTGCATCTTCATAGCACCTATCACAGAGCCTGATACATCGTAGGCATTCATTAAATACAGGCTGCATGAGTGAATTAGGATTTATAGCCATAGAATTGAAGAGAAATCTATAAATATAGCAATTATGACACCTCAAGTCTTATAATTTGGTGCAAGAGTGGGTTTGAAGCTGAGAGTTTACTGGTACGGTTAACTTACTCAGAAGCGGGATCCTGCTTGTGAGGGGAAAGCTTGTGGCATGGAGGTTTCCATTTGTTTCAATTTAGGAACTCCCACTGCAGTTTTCTGCTCCCTGTTAGCTGTGGTTGTGCAAGGCCTTATGGGAGATAGGATCTAATATGGCCTTTTGTGCCTTACCAAACCAAAGCACAGGCTGGAGTACATTACAAAGCATCCTAGGACTTTTGAAAACGCACCTAGCCTGCTCAGTGCGCTGAAAGGCAGAGTATAGGCTTTCTTGCCAAGTAACCATTTAAGTGCCAGCCTTTGTCACTTACAGCCCGAGATATTTCAGTTAATTTCTCTGCGGTCTGATTTCCTCATCAGTAAAATGAAGACACAAAGAGCTTCTGGATTTGTTATAAGAATCAATTATTCTTATAATTTATTAGGAGAATTAGTGATAATAAAGGTTAATTGCCCTGGGGAAGGAAAATCTTGTCCAGTTTCCTTCTGATGTAGCTCAGTTTTGAGCATTGAGACATGCAAGCTAGACTGGAAATTCGGAAACAATCATTTATTAATGTTGGAGTCATATGAAAGTGCCGTGGTGTGCATTAAGAATCTATCATTACCTTAATGAGGAATGAAGGGAGATTGGCTGTTTACTCAGAGCCTCTCATCTGGCAGTCTTAAATAGGAAGGACATAACAATTACGTTACTTGTTAGACTTGAAGGAAATAAAATTGTTGGATGGAGACTTGGAAAGAGACTGATAATCAATTGTCAGGCTTATATTCCATCATACATCTTTTAGAGGTAGAACTGGTATGACTCTCTGAGAACATATGGCTATTATTGAGTGACGTTATCTCATATTTTGTTTCTTGTAGATAGCAGTATCCATTTATACTTATCTAGGAAAAATATTGAGTGACTTCATGACCTTTGATGGTATCATGCTTGTACAATAAACATCTCTCTGCTCTTGGTGTTGAGGAGATGATACCCGTGAACCATAGGGAATCAGGAAAGGCAAAGGTCATTTTAAGCTAATGAATTTTTGAGAGCTCTTGCTATTAATTATCAAAAATTTCAGAATGTTTTTTTCTAGGGTAGGAGAGCAGGAAGGGAAATTATAAACTAGATTTAGAGCAAGAAGCCTTTTTCTTGATTTAAAAAAATGTTAATAAACTGTCTTTTTAAAAAACCATCAGTAGAAAATATTTTTGGAATACATCCAGATTTAGAAATGGAGTTGGGGGAATTATTTTTTCAAAAGATCTTGCTAATCTGTGTATTCAAAGTAAGTTTTCTTTTTACCAGTCACTTTTCTAGACTTTAATTTTCTGTCAGCTTCCTAATAGCTGGAGGTGTTTTCATTAAGTGTGAATTTATTTGTTCTGAATATTAAATTTTCCTTTGATCAGGTTGCTTTAGAAAACTGAAATTATGATTTATGGATTTCATTTTTTCAATGAGTAGTTGGCATGATTTGTCAAGAAAAATAGTTCTGGGTCTCTTTGCCCTTAACTGGAAGTGGTCCCCAGTTGTTTATAGTGCCCACAGATTGAGATTAAAAACACAGGGAAAGCCATAGATGACTGAACAGTATGTGTGAAGCCTACCTCCCAGATGATGATAATGAGATGGTAATGACAGTGCGATTCTTTTTCCTAGCAAAAAAACATTGAATTTTTCACATGTGCCAGGTATTGGCCCAGGCACTTTACGTAGACTTCCTAATGACCCTGGCGGAAGGTTCTGTTGTTACCTGTATTTTACAGATAAAGAAACTGAGGCCACCAGATGTAATGTAATTTGCCCAAGGTCACATAGCTAGAAAGTTGCAAAGGCAGGATTTGGGCTCAGATAGTCTACTTTTAACCAATTATACCATACAACCTTTGAATTGCTCTGTATCCTTAGGAAAGTCCCTTTTCTTGACTGATACACAGTTGAGTGACCTGTTAAATAAGGAAAGTCTGATGTTTTCTTTGTTTGCCCTCTAATTCTGATCTTTTATGTTGGTTTTCTTAAAACAATTTAAAAACAGCACTTGTAACATTTATTTTCTTTTTTCCCAGTCATAATGCTCATTATAAAAAACAAACAAAAAATAGAGGAGTTAAACTGTAATTCTACTACCTCAAGCCTATCATCATTCTTAACCCTCTGTTATATTTGCTTCTAATCCTTTTTATGTATGTATTGATTTATCTCTTGCACTAAGATTAAACTACACTACTTATTCAGAGCCATTTGCATTCTGTCTGTTGGGCCTTTGAATTTTCCAATTTGATTCTCTTTTATTGGTGTGAACGAATCTTCTCCAGAAATGACTGTCTCATTCTCAACACAGGGGATACACAACTTAAAAAAAAATCTAGTTTTAATTCAAGACTTTACCCAGGAATCTGAGGGGTGGGGGAAAAGATCACTCCATAACACAGCTCCACTTGAAAGCACACCAGTGACAGGATAGTCCAACAAGTTAAAAAAAGGAGAAGGAAAAAGAGAGAAAGGGAGGGAGAGAGGGAGAGTGGGAGAGAAAAAACAAAGTGGCAGAACAGAATATTAAATTACCATACAAGTTATAGCTGTTAAGCACTTTTATGTTTGTTATTTTGGCGTCTCCTTTTAACACTTGAGGTCGAGTTTTGAGAACCTAAATTAGGAATGTAAAATATCTCACATAGTGGCAGAACCACAACTAAGGATGTGGTCTTCGTTTTCTTTTGATTCCTGCTGGTACCGGGAAGTCTCCTGCATTTGGAACACACACATCAGAATAACTGGAAATACCAGGCCCTCTTGTCCCCTCGCAGCCACCATTATCACTTAGCTAACTGGACTGCCTGCTTCTGGGCTGGCCCGCTGGTTTTGAGAACTTTGGTAATAGAGATGGAGGTCCTGCTCAGTTTCCTATTTTGTGTACCCCTGGAGCCTGTTAAACAGTAGGAACATTATTACTTAAAACTGGTTTTGAGATTATTTGACTTTCTTAATTTTTATAACAAGTTTGTTTTTATTAAAGTAATCCTTCTAATTTGAAAAGTCAAAGATACTGTAAGACTTTTAATGAAAAACAGAGCCTGCCTCGTCCACTCCCTGTCTCAGAGTTGTGTTTCCCCCAATCAGCTGCTTTCATCTGTTCGAGTTCTTCTCCTGGATGATTATCTGTGCTGGAAAAATAAGAGGGTGGCCCCAGGGCCACTTCTCAGTTATGTGCCCTAGGAAAGAAGTGGTGGTGGGTACCCAGCCCACAGCTCTGTCCACTTAAACAACATTGTTTTGGCAGCGACAGATTTTCGGGTCTCCAGTAAATGCTCTCAACTATTGCCCGTTCTCTTCAACTCATGTCCACTACAGAGATTAACAATCTTAGCCTATTGATTGTACGGCTTTATATATGTCACATAAATATTCTTCAGTGAAACCATTAGAATTCTAATGGGCACACTTGCAAAGTGAGATCTGCTTGGAAACAGTGAAATAAAATTTTCTAGGGAGGTAAAAAAATGAAGAAGTGCCGTATACAGATATCTATATTGCCTTTCCAAGTATATAAGTTGTTCTGATTAACGTGTTTGCACATGGAAAGCTATTGCATTCAGAGGAGCTCTGCAGCTATTCCTAGTAGCTTGTGGAGAAGCAGACATCTTCAATAAGGTAATTATTTTAAGTGCATCCGTAGCTACGTAATGCGCACATATGTTCGTAATTACAGTTGGCGAATTTAGAATCAATTCCCAGAGTTATCAGTGTTTATATATTCAACACATGAAAAAATCTATTGAATATTGGCTGCTACCTTTACAAATGTGCATTGTTTCAGAGCTTGCAAAGCACAGTACTTGATAGTTGTCCCCACTTAAATTTGCTGTGTAATATGTAGCACAGAAGATTGTGTCGGGCAACCTAACAGGCTTATCGCTGAACTGAGCGAATGTGACTTTGTAGGTTGCCAACGTGGGGCTCCAGAGTGTCTGGCCGTGTGGTGGTAAGGCTTGGCATGTAGGAGTTCAGGGTTTTTCCTCATCTTTTTAAGAAAGAAAATTATATGTTAGTGAGTACAGTAATATTTTCAGTAAGGAGAAATAACATGCTGTCAGAATATAATTTGTGAGAAGTATTTAGTAGGTCATATACAAATTTTAGAACAGTGGGGATATGGGGCTAAAAATTTATAGCTGTGCTCTTAAAACTGTAGGCATCAGAAGTCTCTATTTAAATCCTTGGTATATGTATTAATTTGTTTACTTATCAATTTGTTGAAAGTTTCAGGCTTGAACTATAAATAATAGGCTTCATTTTTGGCCAAGTCAAGAAAAAGAACAAATGTGGGATTTGGCAAAAGTAATATCTTAGCTATACAGTTTAGTTATGCATGTGTACTGCAATTAGACTGCTGTGTATTCAGGAGCTAGTAAACCAAGTTAAGTGTTTAGCTGGCAAGGTTCTATTTTATGAGGAATAGTGTGTGTAATAAATGACTAAATGGCTCAGCTTTAGTTCTTGGATCATGCTAAAATATGCAGAAACAACATAGAGCCAATTCCTGATTAATAGGAAGTTTAATTTGTGAGTCATGAGGGCTTTCTCTTTTTCTTCCTTGTTCATTGCCTCGCCCCCTTCCCCTCTTATTTTCATGTCAACTGGGAGGTAATGCTTAGAAATGTTGGGGTGGGAGAGCAATGGAAATTTATTTGGTAGCAATTGTGGCTGGTATTTTTGGAAGCTAAGAATTGTTAAAATGTTTTGCTGGTGTTAAATTTCAGGATTTATTTTTTATGTATTTGAAAAATTATTCAGCCCTCTTTACCAAAGTCAATTTCAAGTTGACACTGGCTGTGTAATACTGGTTCTGGAAGTTTAAAAATCTCTATCATGCTTTACTATAGATTTTTATACAGATTTTTGTCACAGTAAATGTCTCATTGGGGCTTTTAAAAAAATTTATTCTGGCTACTGTTATATTGAAGTGCAGCTATAACCTCTTTGCATTTTGGTTCTCTTGATCTTAAAGTCTCAGTGAACAATTGAACGTGGTAGTTACTCACAGATAGATGAGCACTAATTTAGGTTTTCATCTGTGTGGAAGCATGGCTTATCTGTATTTTTGTAGGTCACACAATTAAGTAATTTTATAGTTCTAATTCAGAATATTCCAGCACCTACCTAAAACACTGTTAGCTGGAGCTGAGGATATGCTAAAATATAGATTCCTCTTGGGTGCCATCCAAAAAAGGTTAATTGCCCTAAGAGGACCTTGTAAGGGAATTTCAAAGCATGGATACTAATACCAGAATCATGATAGTGGGCTGTATTTACATAATTATAACAATTAAAGGCTTTGACTAATATATTAAAAAAAATCTTAAAAATTTTTTTTTTTTTTTGAAAATCACTTTTAAGATGGAATTTATAGTAATGGTCCCTTGTATTAAGGAGCTTTGATCACACTGTTGGTGGGAATGTGAATGGGAACAACGTATTTTCTTTCTTTTTTTTTAAAAAAAATTATTTATTTTATTTTTGGCTGCGTTGGGTCCCTGTCGCTGCATGTGGGGTCTCCCCAGCCGCGGCGAGAGGGGGCCACTCTCCGCTGCTGCGCCCGGGCCTCCCATTGCGGTGGCCTCTCCGGCTGCAGAGCACGGGCTTCAGGCGCGTGGGCTCCAGAGTGCAGGCTCAGTAGTTGCGGCGCACGTGGGATCTTCCCAGACCAGGGCTCAAACCCATGTCCCCTGCATTGGCAGGCAGACTCCCAACCACTGTGCCACCAGGGAAGCCCCCAAAATTTTTTGATTTTAATTTTTCTTAGCATCTGTTTAGTTGCTTCACAATACTTCCCACTGGTGAAGCACTTTCCCTATTCATTATGTTTACATAAATGCAGTTAAGAAAGCAAGTTGAATAATAGAAATGCAGTTAAGAAAGAGTGAATATTGGAAAATATCATTTATTTTAAGTGTGCTGAATTATAAATAGTGAATTCATTGCTGTAAGGTGACAGTAGCATATATGTTTAAGGATGACAAAAATCATTACAGATTTTAGTGCTATTTGAGTTCAATAAACATGTATTGACAGCAGTTTCACTTCTGGGTGTATATCCGAAAACAAAAACAAAAACAAGAACACTAATTCGAAAAGATACATGCACCCTAATGTTCATAGCAGCATTATTTACAATTGCTAAGTTATGGAAGCAGCCTAAATGTCCATCAACGGATGGATAAAGAAGATGTGGTATATATATCTATATACAGATACACACACACACACACACACACACACACACACACACACACACACAGGAATACTACGCAGCCATAAAAAAGAATGAAATTTTGCCATTTGCAGCAACATGAATTGACTTGGAGGGCTTTATGCTAAGTGAAATAAGTCAGACAGAGAAAGACAAATACGGTATGATATCACTTATATGTGGAATCTAAACAACGTAACAAGAAATAATCAGACTCATAGATACAGAGAACAAACTAGTGGTTACCAGTGGGAAGACGGGGGAGGGGCCATAATGGGGTAAGGGAGTGGGAGGTACAAACTATCGAGTGTAAGATAGACTACAAGGATGTAGTCTACAGACTACAACATGGGGAATATAGCCAATATTTTATAATAACTGTAAATGTAATGTGTTCAAAAATTGTATAAAAATAAATGAGATTACACACATTAAAAAAAAACATGTATTGAGTACCTACTATGTTACTAGGTATCACGATAAGTATTTGGGATTAAAAGATGAATACATACACAGTGTTCATGCCAGCTCCCTCCTTTGTGTAGAATTTAGGGTTATGGATGGAAGTCAACATTAAGCAGCTAATTCAGTGATTTGTTTTTCTTTTTGTGTATGTGTGGCTTTACCTTTCTAAGAACTGCTTATGGGCAGTCAGTCTAAGTGATTAGGTTTACTTCTTACTTTTTTCTTCTTGTAAATGACATGCCTTTGAACATACTTCTCTTAGAAAATAGTTTTTCTTTCTTTTTTTTTTTACATCTTTATTGGAGTATAATTGCTTTATAATGGTGTGTTAGTTTCTGCTTTATGATAAAGTGAATCAGTTATACATATACATATGTTCCCATATCTCTTCCCTCTTGCGTCTCCCTCCCTCCCACCCTCCCTATCCCACCCCTCCAGGCGGTCACAAAGCACCGAGCTGATCTCCCTGTGCTATACGGCTGCTTCCCACTAGCTATCTACCTTACGTTTGGTAGTGTATATATGTCCATGCCTCTCTCTCGCTTTGTCACAGCTTACCCTTCCCCCTCCCCATATCCTCAAGTCCATTCTCTAGTAGGTCTGTGTATTTATTCCTGTCTTACCCCTAGGTTCTTCATGACATTTTTTTCCCTTAAATTCCATATATGTGTGTTAGCATACGGTATTTGTCTTTCTCTTTCTGACTTACTTCACTCTATGTGACAGACTCTAGGTCTATCTACCTCATTACAAATAGCTCAATTTCGTTTCTTTTTATGGCTGAGTAATATTCCATTGTATATATGTGCCACATCTTCTTTATCCATTCATCCAATGATGGACACTTAGGTTGTTTCCACCTCCAGGCTATTGTAAATAGAGCTGCAAGGAACATTTTGGTACATGACTCTTTTTCTCAGGGTATATGCCCAGTAGTGGGATTGCTGGGTCATATGGTAGTTCTATTTGTAGTTTTTTAAGGAATCTCCATACTGTTCTCCATAATGGCTGTACCAATTCACATTCCCACCAGCAGTGCAAGAGTGTTCCCTTTTCTCCACAGCCTCTCCAGCATTTATTGTTTGTAGATTTTTTGATGATGGCCATTCTGACCGGTGTGAGATGATATCTCATTGTAGTTTTGATTGCCATTTCTCTAATGATTAATGATGTTGAGCATTCTTTCATGTGTTTGTTGGCAGTCTGTATATCTTCTTTAGAGAAATGTCTGTTTAGGTCTTCTGCCCATTTTTGGATTGGGTTGTTTGTTTTTTGTTATTTAGCTGCATGAGCTGCTTGTAAATTTTGGAGATTAATCCTTTGTCAGTTGCTTCATTTGCAAATATTTTCTCCCATTCTGAGGGTTGTCTTTTGGTCTTGTTTATGGTCTCCTTTGCTGTGCAAAAGTTCTGAAGTTTCATTAGGTCCCATTTGTTTATTTTTGTTTTTATTTCCATTTCTCTAGGAGGTGGGTCAAAAAGGATCTTGCTGTGATTTATGTCATAGAGTGTTCTGCCTATGTTTTCCTCTAAGAGTTTGATAGTTTCTGGCCTTACATTTAGGTCTTTAATCCATTTTGAGCTTATTTTTGTGTATGGTGTTAGGGAGTGATCTAATCTCATACTTGTACCATGTAGCTGTCCAGTTTTCCCAGCACCACTTATTGAAGAGGCTGTCCTTTCTCCACTGTACATTCCTGCCTCCTTTATCAAAGATAAGGTGACCATATGTGCATGGGTTTATCTCTGGGCTTTCTATCCTGTTCCATTGATCTATCTTTCTGTTTTTGTGCCATTACCATACTGTCTTGATTACTGTAGCTGTGTAGTATAGTCTGAAGTCAGGGAGTCTGATTCCTCCAGCTCCATTTTTCGTTCTCAAGATTGCTTTGGCTATTCGGGGTCTTTTGTGTTTCCATACAAATTTTGAATTTTTTGTTCTAGTTCTGTGAAAAATGTCAGTGGTAGTTTGATAGGGATTGCATTGACTCTGTAGATTGCTTTGGGTAGTAGAGTCATTTTCACAATGTTGATTCTTCCAATCCAAGAACATGGTATATCTCTCCATCTGTTCGTCTCATCTTTAATTTCTTTCATCAGTGTCTTATAATTTTCTGCATACAGGTCTTTTGTCTCCTTAGGTAGGTTTATTCCTAGATATTTCATTCTTTTTGTTGCAATGGTAAATGGGAGTGTTTTCTTGATGTCACTTTCAGATTTTTCATCATTAGTGTATAGGAATGCCAGAGATTTCTGTGCATTAATTTTGTACCCTATTACTTTACCAAATTCATTGATTAGCTCTCGTAGTTTTCTGTTAGCATCTTTAGGATTCTCTATGTATAGTATCATGTCATAACTTTGTACCGGCAATGCTTCTTGTTTCAAACTGATTTTCTCTGGCTCTTCTGAACACTTTCTGAGGAATCATTGACCTCTTCGATTTCTGAGGAGGAAGGACTCTCTACTGTCACAGTCACAGGAAATTATGATGGGCCTTTAAGATCTTGGCCATGTGATCTGCTCCCTGCCATGTCAGATTACATCTTGTGAAGTTTACTCTCTTAAGAGTGATAGAGTTCTTTACACCTTGACAAATAACTGTCTCACCCAGCTGTGGCTGGAAGAAGCTCTGGATACAGATCAGGGGCAGAGGGTGCTCAGGAGCGGCGCCCAGTCCACCCAGCAGAGGCAGTCGGCTTTAAGTCCCGCAGGCCCTCCCACGGGGACGCGCGCAAGGTGGGCAGAGGCACTGAGTCCTGCAGCGCGCACAGGTCCTCACAGCGCGGGAAGAAGTCGGCCGTGGTGTCGCAACGCAGCTTCACCGAGTGATCATGGCCCAAGCGTGGCCTCGGGGACGCTGGCTGCGGACACGATGCCTGCACCCACCTGGGGGCCCTGGCTCGTCTTCTGGCCCTTCGGGCGCTCACTGCCCCGCGGCTTCAGCCCTGCAGCGTGCGCAGGACCCGCGTTGCAGCCAGACGACGCAGGGCCTCGGGCCCCAGCTAGGCCATCCCCTCCATGCTGCGGTCCTGCACCGCCTCCCGCGGCGCATCACCGGCCTTTGGCGCCAGCCTCCAAGTTTTTCTTTTTCTTAATTGAAGTAAAGTTAACATACAATATTGTATTAGTTTCAGGTGTACAATATAGTTATTCAACATTTAAATACAAAATGATCACCACAATAAGTCCAGTAACCCTCTGTCACCATACAAAGTTATTACAATATTATTGACAATATTCCTTATGTTGTATCTTACATCCCCATGATGTACGTATTTTATAACTGGATGTTTGTACCTGTTAATCCCCTTCACCTATCTTGCCTCCCACTCCCTCCTCTCCCTTCTGGCAACCACCAGTTTGCTCTCTGTATCTATGAGTCTTTTTGTTTTGTCTGTTTGTTTGGGTTTTTTAGGTTCTACATATAAGTGAGATCATATGGTATTTGTCCTTCTCTGACTTATTTCACTTAGGATAATACCCTCTAGGTCCATCCATGTTGTCAAAAATGGCACGATTTCATTCTTTTTTATGGCTGACTAATATTCCAGTGTGTGTGTGTGTGTGTGTGTGTGTGTGTGTGTGTGTGTGTGTGTAAAACATCTTCTTTATTCATTCGTCTATAGATGGACACTTAGGTTGTTTCCATATCTTGGCTATTGTAAATAATGCTGTGATGATTATAGGGGTGAATATATCTTTTTGAATTAGTGTTTTTGTGTTTTTCGGGTAAATACCCAGAAGTGGAATTGCTGGATCATATGGTAGTTTTATTTTTATTGTGGCTGCACCAATTTAGTTTTTTTTTAAATAAATTTATTTAAAAAAAGAGGATATTTTGTCTATCTTCTTTGTGGGGCATACAATGCAAAAGTCATTCTATATATAAAGTTGTGTAGTTCTTTATAGATTATAAATTGAAGGTGAGATTATATCCAAGTAAATATCCCAAGTTTGCATAGTTGTGGAACTGGTCTTTGTAATGTGTGTTCCTTCAATTACATAGCACGGTATACAGTGGCAAAGTTTAGCCCACGAATACTGATTTAGGGCCCATGTTAGACGTAAGTTGCTTCTTTTTCATCATTACTGTCAATACCTTAAATCTTTATTGAAGAACTAGTGTGCGAATTCATTCATCTCTTCAACATCAGCTGTGTGCCTCTGACGTGTCTGGCCTTGGGCAAGTCACACCAGGGTGTGTGGGTTAATCCCTAGGCCTTGATAATAAGGAGCTCAGATGAACAATTATCTAATTGCCATGCTTTGTAATATTATGATGAAGTTATGCAGGGGTTGATATGTAAGTTTTCTATTGCTGCATAAACAGTTACTGTAAGTCTTAGCAGTCTCAGCTGTGTTCTCTGCTCACAGTCTAACAAGGATAAAGCATAAGAACCAACTGGATTTTTATCTGGAGGCTCTGGGGAAGATCTGCTTCCAAGCTCATTCTGGTAGTTGACCGAGTCCAGTTTCTTGTGGTTGTGGGTCTGAGGTTCCCATTTCCTTGCTGGCTTTCAGCTGGGGGCAGCGCTCTTCAAAGCCAGCAATGGCGTGTTTAGTCCTTTTGTTTCAAATCTCTCTGATATCCTGTGTCACCAGCTAGAGACACTCATTGCTTCTGAAGGAAGGGCTCATGTGATTATATTAGTCCCACCCATACAATCACCCTTTTGCCTTGATCACAGGAGTGACACCAGGGGGCAGAGATTGTGAGGGTCATCTTAATATTCTGCCTACCACCCTTGTTACTGGAAACAGAAGAGGAACACCAAAATCCAATGAGAGAGGTTTAAGAATGGCTGTATGGGGTTGACGATTGCTGAGCCAGAGGAACATGTACTTGGGTTAAAGTCTAGGTCTCTGTTTATTGGCTTTGTCATTATTATCCCACCGATATTTACTGAAGGCCTGTGTTAGGAGAAAGTCACTGTCAGAGACTCGTTTTCCTCAGTCATAAAATGAGAAGAGTTGTATTTACCTTGAAGCGTTCTTGTGAGAATTAGAGGTAATATAAATAAAGTACCTGACAAAGAGGGGTGCTCATAAGTGGAGGTATCAAGAGAGTATATTGGAAAGAGTCTGAGATTTGTTGCAGGTGGCAAGGAAATATTGACATAAGTTAATTCACACATTCTGTCCTTCATTCAACAGTTATTTATTGAATCCTAAACAGCAGGCTGGAACTAGGAGGAAGTGAGGGAGATATTTGCCTCAAGCACAAAATTTTAGGGGCAAGGGGTAGTGCCAAAAACTTAGTAATAAGGTAAATTATACACTAATTTAATGTTTAAAAAATCAAATTAATGCCAAATCAAAATAATGAACCAAATATCCAAATAAAGGCAGAATCAGTAACCACTTGTGCTGAGCCATATTTCAGTCTGAGGCAAAAGGAGAAGTCAGCAGTGTAATACTGTTACTGAACCAAACTTAGGTCTGCTCACCCATGTGCCAATCTACTGACACCAGGTTGTGGTGAAGGAAAGAGCAGCGTTTATTTTAAGGCACCAAACAAGGAGTCTAGGCCGCTGATGCTCAAAAATCCTGAACTCCTGGATGTGTTTCAGGGAAGCATTTTTAAAGACAGGGTGAGGGAGGGGTGTCACAGGGTGTGTGATCCTCTCATGCACAGTTCTCTGCTTGGTTGATGGTGGGGTAAGAGCGTGGTGTCATAGGGGTTAACATGATCAATTCTTGGGCTCTAGCAGGTCTGTGGGCTACATGCTCATGGTCATCATGTAGTTAACTTCTTCCATTCAGTAGGAGTTTCAGTATCTGTAAAACAGCTCAGGAATGTGTATCAGATACTGTTATCTATGTACTTCAGGGAGGAACTAAAGATTCTGTGATTGCCATATGGAGGATTTACTATTTTAATTGTTACCAGTTCTCCTGGCCCAACTGCTACTTTTGTTACTACCTGTTCATATCCTTTCAATCATTAATTCTTGAACCAGGCTTTTGTGACTCGGGGAAGGCCTGGGCAACTAGCTTTTCTGCAAAAAGAGACAGGCAGAGGACATAGAGGGGGTCTGTCCTGGGAAGGTCCTATAGGGTCCTGCTCAGTTACAATATTGATCCTGTGTTTATTTAAACTTTTTTTTTTTGCATTAACTTGATTTTTAAAATATTGTGTTAATTCCTTTATCTTGATTACTGAGTTTTAAGTTTTGCACCTGAGATGAAAGCCTTTCTCACCTAACCCTAGCCCAGGCCCTGCTCACTCAGTATAAGTCTTTTCTTTTCCATTGAGGTACCTCGGAAGTGAGTGATAGAACATAAATGGTGAATAAATGGTACTGAAAATTTAATCAAAGTTGAACTTCACTTTAAATATTATTTTGACTACATTTAAATATTATTTTAGGTTAGCATTCTGGCATTCTCAATATTCTTCCATTTCCTCATTTATTAAAATAATTATCAACAATTGTCAAGGTGATTAACTTATTTTTTGACAAACATGTCCTATGTATACAAACAGAATTTCTTTTGTCTTGGAGTTGCTTTAAACATCTTCCAGTATCAATAAAGTACCGTGAGAATGTTCATATAATAAAAAGCCTGCCAGTTTTGACTTTTTAAATTCATCTTTGATTTCAGTGGCTTTATAGTCATCATTGTTTTTAGCTGTTGCATTCTATTATGCATGCTTTCCAGTAATATAAATGGTGAGGGCAACTGCAACATAATATCAGAATAATTTTTTTTATTACAAACCTTTACCCCACTGTGCTTTTCTTCCTTGGCCTTGTCTGAAGAGGCTAACATTTTCTACGGTCTGGGCATTATTCCCATGATGGATGTTTAGTCCCATGATTGCTATATTACTGCTAGCATTTTAACATTTCTGAGAAGTACAAACCAAGATTGCCACTTGCTGTTTTGAATGTATTCCACACAATAGACTTTACCTAAGAATAGACAGTTGGAAAAGGAAAATATTGGTTGCTTTCAGCTAATCCAAGATGAAGTCTTTAACTTTAAGGAACGTTCCAGCTGCACAGCCTTTAAGATCTAGTAGGGAGATGTATTAATCTCCCTTTTACCTTACAGATGAACAAATGCTCCACTTTTATACACTAATGTATCCATGATTTGAGACATTCTTAAATCATATGAAAGGTAAGCAACTAAAGATTAGTTAGAATTTATGACCATTAAAAGAAAATGTCCAAGGGGAGGTAATATTGATTGATCCATTTAGAAATTGTGCTGAAGGGTGATAAGCTTTGAATGACTAATGCCGTGAGTCTTTTCCCTAATAAAATTTTGACTAGAGTTGTAAAATTATGGTATTGTTTAATCTCCATCCTTCTGAGAAACTTAAAATCACATTGATGTAACGATAAAGTTGAATGACGGTAAATATAACACTAATTTAGCCAAATAATTTCTTCCTATGTTATGTCCAACCGAACAGTCTAACGTGTGTTTTTTTTTAAATGTCAGGTCTGAAATGACACTACAGGGAGAGTCAAGTTAATAATTAAAATTGTTATGTGCAACTCTGTTTAGAAATGAATTTGAACCTACACTCAAAGCATCCACACTGGGAGACTAGACAGTTCTGTTTACTGCTTTAGAGCAACCACTCTGTGGGAAACTTTTAAAAATAGCCATATGATTAATATATTTATTTAAAATGGCAGGCAGCTCTGCCTGCCCCAGGAAGGGAACAGGAAGTAGATGCCACTGTACGCAACATAATAGGCTTGCCTCTAGGCTTTGTTTATTACATATTGCAAATAGTTCAGGAAATAAAAATGGTTAAATAGTCAGAAGTTAAAGATTAAAAAAACACAGAACTTTCCATCCACAGATTTGATTGATTGTGAAGAAATTTGAGGTTGATTTAAATCTGTGATGCTCAAGCTTCCTGAGAGTAAGCCACAAGCACCCTATTGAGCTTTTCTGTATGCATTTTAAAGAGGGAATATATTACTCTCAATACCAGCGCCCAAAGGAAGACTATTCCCTGATGTCCTTCAAAGGATCACATTCAAAAGAAAGCATTTTAGGCAATGATGTGGAATAATAAATATATGTTGGGAGAAGGGAAGAAAGTGCATTGGTGTGGAAAGCAAGCTTTCAATTCTCAACTTTCCTAATAGTAATTTACAGGAGACATTGAGTTGCTCTGGTATTTTTCTTTTTGCCTCTCTTAGAAGTTTCTAAGAGTTCCAAGTTAAATAAAATACTCTAAGTCATTTGATCTAATATAATTAAGGACTTTTTTTTTTCTTTTCTATCCATTTGCAAGTTTGCAAAGGACAAATGGCAAAAATGATTGTGTTCCCTTGAATTAGTACTCCAGGGACGAGCCTATGTTATCTTTAGTGGATAAAGGGGAGTGTCTTCTTTATTCATAAAACTACATCTTTCCCCAGGGTGAGTTGTTGGCCTGGATGTCATGGAGGAACTGATTTTTATCCTATGGTTTTAGCTGCTTTATCAGACTTTCTACCTTTCAGTTAGTTTATGAGAGTATTTCTTGTGATTTTGATTAAGAAACGTGATCTGTTGCCTTTTAAATTTTGTGATCACTTGCTGAATACAGAGACATTTGCATTCCAAATCAACACACTAAGAATTGTTAATTGTTACTTATGTTCTGTCTTAAATAGATATAAGCAACGGGTTGGCTCTTGTGTTCATTTTAGTTTCATAGTATTTTTCAAGTTTTAATGTTGTATGATGAGTTTTATTTAAGACTTGGGAACATTTTCCTCTGACTCACTTGGAATAAATTGTCTTTTGACCTAGTAGGAAAATGTAAGATTGAATGTATTCTTATTCATATGGAGTGAGAATTCCAGGTCACTCACCACCAAATATTTAAACATTTTGAGGCTATTGTGGCAGAGCAGAACCAACTATTATTGTTAGTTATTTTAATGTCAGTGATAGCTGTTTTGATCAGTGATGAAGACAGTTAGTAAAATGATCCTTAGTAAGTCTTCACTTTAGTTAATTAAACATGATACATAGAAAGTTAATAAATGCTTGTTGTGTGAATGACTGTAGCAGTGATTGCAAAAATCATAGTGGCCAGTGTCTTAAACAGTGTCAGTTACGTGTTGAACACTTAAATAAGACACATCTCTGCTCTGTAAGAGCTCAGATTCTCCAGACTCTCTGTGGGTAGATGTGGCCATATGATTTTGTTCTGGCCAATGGGATGTAAGTAGAAGAGATGTGTGTAACTTGATAGACCTCATTTTCTTTCCTTTTTCCTGCTGGCTGGAGTGTAGGTGTGGTGGTAGGACCAGGATGGGCCAAAAACCAGATGTTTTGAGTTGAATATAGCAGAGCAGCAGGATAGGATGCTGTCCGGGTCTGTATTATCAGGAATCTGCCGTTTCTAGCACTGGACCATATATTTATGTAGATGGAATGAGATCCCATCTTGTGTGCGTCACTATTATTTTGGAATTTCTATTTATTTTTGCTGAACTTAAATATAATGAGATACATTTCTTAATCATTGGTCAGGAAGCCATATAGGCTAAATCAACTGAATAACGGATGAAAGGGCCATCTGTTAGGAGTAGCTGGGGTGTAATTAAGGCAAGTGTCCAAGGTTGTCTATCTTTATGTGGATAGGAGAGGCTAGATAGGGATCTAGGAGGAATGACTCAGAAAATCTTAAAGGAAAACAGGGGGTGTACTGGAAAGGGTACAAGAGGTGGCTTTACAAAATGTGTATCATAGAACCAGTATTGTTGCTTACTGTCCATCGAGCCATAGTTCCTTAAACTATGAAAGTGTGACGGATTGATATAAAGATGAAATGGAACATGTGTGGCAAGTTGCTTTGTAAACCATTTCCTGGCTAATTAGTATACTGAACACATATACGTCATGGGATGAAATCATAAGGCAAATTTAAATTGTGCTTCCTACTATCCATTTAAAATGTATTCATGGGACTTCCCTGGTGGTCTAGTGGTTAAGACTTTTCCTTCCAATGCGGAGGGTGCGGGTTCGATCCCCGGTCGGGGAGCTAAGATCCCACGTGCCTTGCGGTCAAAAAACCAAAACGTAAAACAGAAGCAGTATTGTAACAAATTCAAAAAAGACTTCAAAAATGGTCCAGATTCAAGAAAAAAAAATCTTTAAAATGTATTTAAAGCGTGAAGTTTATCCCCTGTTTTTAATCAAAATTCTAGCAAGTCCTCTTTCTGGTACTAGAAAGCCTTATAACCCCTTTCACCTGCAATGAGAGTCTCATTTGGGAAATAAATCCTCTGCCTTTGGTGGACTTTGCTATGGAAGGGAATCTGCATTCTGGACAGGGGGAGTGTGATGAACGTTCATTCATTGCACCTATTAGTTCTAGGCTGAGGATACAGTAAGTTACAAAACAGAGAGGAACCCCTGCTTCTTGGAGCATACGTCTTTCTTCCTTTCTGTTTCTTCTCCTGTCTTCTGTCAAAGACTGTTCTGAAATATAAGAATCGTGTAAAGCGTCCACAGGAAAGTTCTTTCTGTGTGTGTTGTGGATTCACACTGGCTTTGCATACTTGAGACCTAGCAGATACTCAGAGCTGAATCATTTTCTTATGGGTGTGTCTCTGAATCCAGCAGAGCCTTCCCTGCTGGGATCTGCTGACCACAGCTCCCCTGGAGTGTTTTGTGTTTCCCTCTGGCTGACACTTTCCCCTCAGCCTTTGTTTTTTTGATGGTCTGTGTCACAGTCTCTACCGGTGACCCTACCATGTGGACTTCTTAAGAAAATTCAAAACCGCTCCAAGCTGGCTCGTCCTTCTGCCAGACCTGCTGCTGATCCACAGGGAACACTTGCCCATCTTTGACCTCCCTTTGGAAAGGGAAACCATCGGTGCTTCCCAGGTACAGCATTGTCATGCCGCCCCAGGCCGCCTGATATGTCTCAGGTTAGGGACACCACTAAATGGTGACTTCCAACCCTGAGACAACATAACAAGCTTTGAATGTGCCCCTGAGGTTCCTCTTTCTTGAGGTGAAGGAGGCATCACTTGCCCCCTTTTTCTCCTCTCTATTACCCGACACTTTTGTGCCCACTACATCAGGGACGGGTCAGGTACTTCTGTGATGCACACTTTGAAATTTGCATTTTAGTTTGCACCTCCCTGTGTATCTCATATTTATCATCTGGGGCCTCGACCAAAACTTATTTTAATATCCAGTTACACCAGCTTTTCAAAAGTTATTTATTTGTATTCCCTCAAGAGGGCTTTACTAGGGGTAGCTTTGATTGTTTTTTTTTTTTTTTTTTGAATTTCAGTGCATGGTTAAATGACTCAAACTCAGTCCAGATGTGCAGAGAAAATGAGAGCTTTTTTATTACTCTGTTAACTGATCTGGCCTTCCTTGCTTCCTGGATAGTAGGGAAGGGAACCACTACATAGTCAGGTAGAAGAAACTTAGTCCAATGCAATTAAGTCATATCTTTCGGTAAAATGGGAGGCTCTAGGTTTTGCCTTCCTATCTCTCTTCTCATCTTCAAGAAGTCATTTGGAGGGACTTCCCTGGTGGTCCAGGGGTTAAGAATCCGCCTTCGAATGCAGGGGACTCAGGTTCGATCACTGGTCGGGGAACTAAGATCCCACATGCCGCAGGGCAACTAAGCCCGCGTGCTCTAGAGCCTATGTGCCACAACTAGAGAGAAGCCCGTGCCACAACTAGGGAAGCCCATGCACCACAATGAAGAGCCTGCAGGCTGCAACAAAAGATCCTGCATGCTGCAACAAAGATCTCACATGCTGCAACTAAGACCCGAGGCAGGGAAATAAATAAGTAAATATTAAAAAAAAAAAAAGTCATGTGGGTATATGGGAGAGAAAGTGAGACATTGGATAGAGGGAGAGATGCGGTCCTTAGATCTGTATGGATCTGTATTAGATCAGGAAAAGTGATTGCTAAGATGTAAGTGGTTCTGTCTTTCTATTGAGAGAATCTGAACAGATCCCTTTGTCTGGATCCTAGTACTGTTCTTCCAGTCTACATATATTTCTTAGCATTTGCATTTCCCTTCCTGGGTCCCATAAAATTCTGGGTCCACTGCATACCATGGGGAGGTCATCATGAGCCTAGTATGGCCAGAGGGGATTGTCCTGCCCCCAAATGTTTTGACGCTCCTCCTAAAGCACATCCCTTTCCCACTGAGTGCAGGACCGCTGTACTTGACTTTCACGAGCTCTTCTGTGCTCTGCATCCTTATGACCAAAATCCTTGAAGATAGAAGCAGACTTTCATTTACTTCCTTCTGGAGACTTCACCTATGTCATGTCAGCTTCCTTTATGTCTTCAGCCTCATGACTGAGCCTAAATGACACAAGGCTAAGCTTAAATGAGACAAAGATGTCTTTCAAAAATATTGTAATATCTAATATTTACATTGTATGCCATCACTACATGGTAGATTGGAACATGAAGCAACTGGATAGTCCAAATGAGAAAAAATTAGTTTAGAAATAGCTGACTTCTAAAGACGATGACTTTCCACTATATCCTGTACATTCTTCATTCCCTAGATCCAGTCTATTTTTATTACCACTCGCTCATCATCCATCCCTGACCATGTGACCACCTTGCCTCTAGTATTTACCCATTCTAGTGTATTGTGCTTGCTTCCTATGTAGACAGTTACCTTTCTATGACTATTTTGACTGTCTGTACCTTTTCACCATCTTTATTATGAAATCTGTTTTGCAGCTACAATAGTTGCTATGTGGCATTTGGCTGGTTAATTCTTTCTGAGCCTTGGTTTGCCCACTGGTGGATAAGGATAATAATACCTGCTTCATACAGTTATTGTGAGGATGAAATGAAAGAGCAGATATATAGCCTTTAGCACCATGCCAGGTAAGGACTACCAGGCACTCAGTTAGTGGTAGTTTTTATTATTCCTTTTCATTGCTTCCCAACACAAGACTTCCCTTTCAGCTGGAGTGGTAGTGTTAGTCTCTTAAACATTTCGTGTCCCACTTTGCCTTTAGAATTCATTGCAAGTCTTATTTATTCTACTGGTGCCTTTCTGATAGTTTTATTTCCCAATAATCTGCCCTTTCTTTTAACTACCTTAACACTATAGAAAACATAACTCTCATAGCACCATAGAAGATAGGACTCCTTAGTCACAATGCATTGTGACTTATGTATTTCAAGTGTATATTTTGTATTTTTTCTCATTGTTTCCAATTATTTTCCTGTTTTCCATGGTTTTCCTTAGCTGTTTCAACTAGATAGTATGCTCCTGGAGAGAAAAGTTTTGTTGTCTTTTTGCCCTTTTTTGTAATTAAGCAAGCATATATTAAAGTGCTTGGTAACCAATTGTTCCATAATATTTTTTGGAAATTTTGACTTTGACTACTGTTGACCAGCAATAACTATTAAATGACACGTGGTAGACTTCCATAACCTTCTTTATGGAATATCTATCAAAAGTAGTATTTGTGTGTTTGAGAGAAATATTAGCAAATATTATGACAACCTTCTGAAGTGTGAACTTTTAGTACTCTCATCAAAGGGCATAAGAGTCAAGTACGGTTTCAGTTTGAAATGCTTTTCTTTGCCAACAATAGGAAACCTGTCTCTGGAGACTTTAAACACGTAAGGGGTTTATTTTCCCCAAATAACAAGAGATTCGGAGGCCAGTGTTGGGGGCTGCTCCACACTACATACCAGGGCCAGCCTCTCTCCTCCAGCATCCTTGGCATGTTGCCTTAGATCCTCACCGTGTCTCTTCATTCTTGCCTGGTGGTCGTTACCCTTCTAAGGGTCAGGTCCATATTCTGGGCAGAGAGAAGTGGAGGGAGCAAAGTGTAGGAAAGGGCACATCTGCCAGGTATTTGAATTTTTATTTTATTTTATAGAGGCGTCATAAACTTTTATGGAATTTCCACCTGCAAACCTCTACTTACATTTCCTTGCATGGAATTGTGCCACATGGTGACCCTTCACTGGAGGGTGGCTGGGAGCAGGGGGCTGACGGGGCTTGGGGCAGACACCAACAGCACCCCACCCAAATATTAAGCAATAGCTTAAGTAGTTATCTTCCCAACTAAAGCCCCATTTTTTTTTTTTTTTTTTTTTTTTGTTTTGCGGTATGCGGGCCTCTCACTGTTGTGGCCTCTCCCGTTGCGGAGCACAGGCTCCGGACGCGCAGGCTCAGCGGCCATGGCTCATGGGCCCAGCCGCTCCGCGGCATGTGGGATCCTCCCGGACCGGGGCACAAACCCGTGTCCCCTGCATCGGCAGGCGGACTCTCAACCACTGCGCCACCAGGGAAGCCCCAAAAGCCCCATTTTGAAAGTGCCCTCTACTAGGTATCTCTCAGAAAAAGTAACTTTTTAGGCTAATGAAGCTATTAATTTAACTTTCTGAAGGGGCATTTATACTTTTTTGGGGGGGATTCTGATGCTTGTTGGCTTTCTTTTTATTGTCCAAGACTGTCTGCAAAAGATATTGCAATCTCAGGTTTGGATTGGAGAAATGCTTAGAATATAAATCCAGTTTTATTTCTGGAAGGGAAAAAAAAACCCAGTAAGGCATCAGTGAGCATCTTGAAAGACATGACAGGGATTTATTTTCCCTTCTGTTCATGTGTGCCCTTTAATTTTTTCATTCCTCAAGCAGAGCTCAGGCAACCCCAAATTAAAGCAGTTCATGCCGTGCCGCACATGATGATTAAATCTGATCTGGCTGTTCTAGAGATGGACAGATAACAGTGTTGCAGAAAAACCTTTTTTGAATCTGAAAAGACGACTGTCACGAAGAATGCTCTAACTCCCATGTGTTACAAGATAAAGTTAAATTAGATCAGCTGAGGTCCTTTGCAGGTAGCGATCCCTTTAATAGTATTTGATATGTGTCGACTGAACAGAAATCGTGTCCCAAGTGAAGTTTCATTATCCATGGGAGCCTGTTGTAAATACCAGGGTGTTGTGATGTGTGTTTAGCTAATTTCATGTCCTTTTGAAGCTGCTCTCCAATAACTTGAAATGCTTATTACCAGTGTGTATTAGCACACAAGAACCTAGGGAAAACACCACTTGCCCTTTGGTAATGGACAAATAGATAATAGAGGAAGATGGGAATTAATTATCTTTATGCAGATGTCACATCAGCCTGCAAAAGAACAGGATTATTTATGCTTTAGAAAAAATACCATTTTGTTTTCATGAAGATGCAAAGCAGACAAGTAGGGGCTCAAGAATAAATTATTTGAGTTGATATGAATTCCGTGGCTTATTCAGAGCATCTAGGAATATAGTGCATACTTTTTAACCTTCCCCCTTTTTAAATTTAAGAAATACTGCAAAATGCTTCAGCCTTCTGAATTAGGAACTGTGGCTGAATGATTTGTTTCTTTTGTCCTGCTCTTTACATGGGCCGTCTGTTTGCTTGTCAGCGCTATTCAAGGTGTTGATCCTAAATTGTATTACTTATTGGCCCTGGCTGGAGAGGGCACTACTGTGCTACTGAAAGCATTATGAATCTTTGTAGAGAGGTCTTGCTTTTACATTAGAAGTTTCTTCTGGTGAAACAAAGAGCTTTAATTATAACGTTAGAAAAAGGTATGGGACACTGGAGTTTTGTAAATAACCAGGAATTGTATGTTCATTTTTTTTTTAACATCTTTATTGGAGTATAATTGCTTTCCAATGGTGTGTTAGTTTCTGCTTTATAACAAAGTGGATCAGCTATATGTATACATATATCCCCATATCCCTTCCCACTTGCGTCTCCCTCCCACCCTCCCTATCCCACCCCTCTAGGTGGTCACAAAGCACCGAGCTGATCTCCCTGTGCTATGCGGCTGCTTCCCACTAGCTATCTGTTTTACGTTTGGTAGTGTATATAAGTCCATGCCACTCTCTCACTTTGTCACAGCTTATCATTCCCCCTCCCCATGTCCTCAAGTCCATTCCCTACGTCTGTGTTTTTATTCCTGCCCCTAGGTTCTTCAGAACCATTTTTTTTTTCTTTAGATTCCATATATGTGTTAGCATACTGTATTTGTTTTTCTCTTTCTGACTTAATTCACACTGTGTGACAGACTCTAGGTCCATCCACCTCACTAAAAATAACTCAATTTCATTTCTTTTTATGGCTGAGTAATATTCCATGGTATATATGTGCCATATCTTCTTTATCCATTCATCTGTCGATGGAACTTAGGTTGCTTCCATGTCCAGGCTATTGAAAATAGAGGTGCAATGAACATTGTGGTACATGACTCTTTGAATTATGGTTTTCTCAGGGCATATGCCCAGTAGTGGGATTGCTGGGTCATATGGTAGTTCTATTTGTAGTTTTTTAAGGACCCTCCATACTGTTCTCCACAGTGACTGTATCAATTTACATTCCCACCAATAGTGCAAGAGGGCTCCCTTTTCTCCACACACTCTCTAGCATTTATAGTTTGTAGATTTTTTGATGATGGCCATTCTGACTGGTGTGAGGTGATACCTCATTGTAATTTGGATTTGCATTTCTCTAATGATTAGTGATGTTGAGCATCCTTTCATGAATTTGTTGGCAATCTGTATATCTTCTTTGGAGAAATGTCTAATTAGGTCTTCTGCCCATTTTTGGATGGGGTTGTTTGTTGTTTTGATGTTGAGCTGCATGAGCTCCTTGTAAATTTTGGAGATTAATCCTTTGTCAGTTGCTTCATTTGCAAATATTTTCTCCCATCCGAAGGGTTGTCCTTTAGTCTTGTTTATGGTTTCCTTTGCTGTGCAAAAGCTTTTAAGTTTCATTAGGTCCCATTTGTTTATTTTTGTTTTTATTTCCATTTCCCTAGGATGTGGGTCAAAAAGGATCTTGCTGTGATTTATGTCATAGAGTGTTCTACCTATATTTTCCTCTAAGAGTTTGATAGTGTCTGGTCTTACATTTAGGTCTTTAATCCATTTTGAGTTTATTTTTGTGTATGGTGCTAGGGAGTGTTCTAATTTCATTCTTTTCCATGTAGCTGTCCAGTTTTCCCAGCACCACTCATTGAAGAGACTGTCTTTTCTCCATTGTATATTCTTGCCTTGTTTATCAAAAGTAAGGTGACCATATGCGTGTGGGTTTATCTCTGGGCTTTCTATCCTGTTCCATTGATCTATATTTCTGTTTTTGTGCCAGTACCATACTGTCTTGATTACTGTAGCTTTGTAGTGTAGTCTGAAGCCCAGGAGCCCAATTCCTCCAGCTCCATTTTTCGTTCTCAAGATTGCTTTGGCTGTTTGGGGTCTTTCGTGTTTCCATACAAATTGTGAAATTTTTTGTTCTGGTTCTGTGAAAAACACCATTGGTAGTTTGATAGAAATTGCACTGAATCTGTAGATTGCTTTGGGTAGTACAGTCATTTTCACAATGTTGATTCTTCCAATCCAAGAACATGGTATATCCCTCCATCTATTTGTATCATCTTTAATTTCTTTCATCAGTGTCTGATAGTTTTCTGCATACAGGTCCTTTGTCTCCTTAGGTAGGTTTATACTTAGGTATTTTATTCTTTTTGTTACAGTGGTAAATGGAAGTGTTTCCTGAATTTCTCTTTCAGATTTTTCATCATTAGTATATAGGAATGCAAGAGATTTCTGTGCATTAATTTTGTATCCTGTTACTGTACCAAATTCATTGATTAGCTCTAGTAGTTTTCTGGTAGAATCTTTAGGATTCTCTATGTATAGTATCGTGTCATCTGCAAACAGTGACAGCTTTACTTCTTGTTTATCGATTTGGATTCCTTTTCCTTCTCTGATTGCTGTGGCTAAAATTTCCAAAACTATGTTGAATAATAGTGTTGAGAGTGGGCAACCTTGTCTTGTTCCCAATCTTAGAGGAAATTGTTTCAGTTTTTCACCATTGAGAGCAATGCTGCCTGTGGGTTTGTCATACATGGCCTTTATTATGTTAAGGTAAATTCCCTCTGTGCCTACTTTCTAGAGAGTTTTTATGATAAATGGATACTGAGTTTTGTGAAAAGCTTTTTCTGCATCTATTGAGATGATCATATGGTTTTAGTTTGTTAATATGGTGTATCACATTGGTTGATTTGCGTATATTGAAGAATCCTTGCATTCTTGGGATAAACCCCACTTGATCATGGTGTATGATCCTTTTAATGTGCTGTTGGATTCTGTTTGCTAGTATTCTGTTGAGGATTTTTCCATCTATTTTCATCAGTGATATTGGCCTGTAGTTTTCTTTCTTTGTGACATCTTTGTCTGGTTTTGGTATCAGGGTGATGGTGGCCTCATAGAATGAGTTTGGGAGTATCCCTCCCTCTGCTATATTTTGCAAGAGTTTGAGAAGGATAGGGGTTAGCTCTTATCTAAGTGTCTGATAGAATTTGCCTGTGAATCCGTCTGGTCCTGAGCTTTTGTTTGTTGGAAGATTTTTTTTTTTTTTTTTTTTTTTTTTTTTGCGGTACGCGGGCCTCCCACTGTTGCGGCCCCTCCTGTTGCGGAGCCTGCAGGCTCTGTGGCCATGGCTCACGGGCGCAGCCGCTCCGCGGCATGTGGGATCTTCCCGGACCGGGGCACGAACCCGCGTCCCCCGCATCGGCAGGCGGACTCCCAACCAGTGCGCCACCAGGGAAGCCCTGTTGGAAGATTTTTAATCACAGTCTCAACTTCAGTGCTTGTGATTGGTCTGTTTATATTTTCTATTTCTTCCTGGTTCAGTCTCAAAAGATTGTGCTTTTCTAAGAATTTGTCCGTTCCTTCCAGGTTGTCCCTTTATTGGCATACAGTTGCTTGTAGTAATCTCTTATGATCCTTTGTATTTCTGCAGTGTCAGTTGTTACTTCTCCTTTTTCATTTCTACTTCTGTTGATTTTAGTCTTCTCCCTTTCTTTCTTGATGAGTCTGGCTAATGGTTTATCTATTTTATCTTCTCAAAGAACCAACTTTTAGTTTTATTGATCTTTGTTATTGTTTCCTTCATTTCTTTTTTATTTATTTCTGATCTGATCTTTATGATTTCTTTCCTTCTGGTAACTTTAGTGTTTCTTTGTTCTTCTTTCTCTAAAAGCTTTAGGTGTAAGGTTAGGTTGTTTATTTGAGATTTTTCTTGTTTCTTGAGGTAGGATTGTATTGCTGTAAACATCCCTCTTAGAACTACTTTTGCTGCATCCTATATGTTTTGGGTCCTCGTGTTTTCATTGTCATTTGTTTCTAGGTATTTTTTGATATCCTCTTTGACTTCTTCAGTGATCTCTTGGTTATTAAGTAGTGTATTGTTTAGCCTCCATGTGTTTGTATTTCTTACAGATTTTTTCCTGTAATTGATATCTAGTCTCATAGCGTTGTGGTCTGAAAAGATACTTGATGCGATTTCAGTTTCCTTAAATTTACCAAGGCTTGGTTTGTGACCCAGTATATGATCTATCCTGGAGAATGTTCCATGAGCACTAGAGAAGAAAGTGTATTCTGTTGTTTTTGGATGGAATTTCCTATAAATATCAATTAAGTCCATCTTGTTTAATGTATCATGTAAAGGTTGTGTTTCCTTATTTATTTTCATTTTGGATGATCTGTCCATTGGTGAAAGTGGGGTGTTAAAATTCCCTACTGTGATTGTGTTACTGTTGATTTCCCCTTTTACGGCTGTTAGCATTTGCCTTATGTATTGAGGTGCTCCTATTTGGGTGCATAAATATTTACAATTGTTGTATCTTCTTCTTGGATTGATCCCTTGATCATTATGTAGTGTCCTTCTTTGTTTCTTGTAATAGTCTTTTTTTTAAAGTCTATTTTTTCTGATATGAGAATTGTTACTCCAGCTTTCTTTTCATTTCCATTTGCATGGAATATCTTTTTCCATCCTGTTGCTTTCAGTCTGTATGTGTCCCTAGGTCTGAAGTGGGTCTCTTTTGGACAATATATATACGGGTCTTGTTTTTGTATCCATTCAGCCAGTCTTTGTCTTTTGGTTGGAGCATTTAATCCATTTACATTTAAGGTAATTATTGATATGTATGTTCCTATTACCATTTTCTTAATTGTTTTGGGTTTGTTTTTGTAGGTCTTTTCCTTCTCTTGTGTTTCCTGCCTAGAGAAGTTCCTTTAGCATTTGTTGTAAAGGTGTTTTGGTGGTGCTGAATTCTCTTAGCTTTTGCTTGTCTGTTAAGGTTTTAATTTCTCTGTCGAATGAGATCCTTGCTGGGTAGAGAAATCTTGGTTTTATGTTTTTCCCTTTCATCACTTTAAATATGTGCTGCCACTCCCTTCTGGCTTGCAGAGTTTCTGCTGAAAGATAAGCTGTTAACCTTATGGGGATTCCCTTGTATGTTATTTGTTGTTTTTCCCTTGCTGCTTTTAATATTTTTTCTTTGTATTTAAGTTTTATTTTGGAATCAAACATGTTCACATGTGTATATTCCACACCATCCCTGAAACCGTTTGTTTGGAGTTGGGTAGGACCCCTGCCCTTGCTGTGAGCCTGCAGGGGAGTTATTGGGTAGTCTCTTTCAGATTTGACAATGGCAGGGCAGCAGAAACATGTCTTAGAACTACAGGGTTTTTCAGTCTCCTCAACTTCTGATATTTCTGACCTTTGCACTCTTGAATAACCAGTGGGCAGCATCGTTTACTTTCCCTCCCTCCCTCCCTCCCTCCCTCCGTCCCTCTTTCCCCTGCCTCCTTCCCTACGTCCCTTTTCTTTTTTTCTTTTGAAGGCCTGCTCTCCTCTTTCCTGTAACCCTCGCCATCTGTACTCTTCCCGCAGTAACTGCAGTATGTTTCAGTATTGCACTATGCTCCCTCACTCTCATTGATTCTCACCCTGGCCCTCTGAACTGCATCCCCAGAACTGTTTTTGATAGTTTGATTAATATGTGTCTTGGTGTGTTTCTCCTTGGATTTATCCTGTGTGGGACTCTCTGTGCTTCCTGGACTTGATTGACTATTTCGTTTCCCATATTAGGGAAGTTTTCAACTATAAACTCTTCAAATATTTTCTCAGTCCCTTTCTTTCTCTCTTCTTCTTCTGGGGCCCCTATAATTTGAATATTGGTGTGTTTAATGTTGTCCCAGAGGTGTCTAAGACTGTCCTCAATTATTTTCATTTCTTTTTCTTTATTCTGCTCTGTGGTAGATATTTCCACTATTTTATCTTTCAGGTCACTTATCCATTCCTCTGCCTCAGTTATTCTGCTATTGATTCCTTCTAGAGAATTTTTAATTTCATTTATTGTGTGGTTCATCATTGTTTGTTTGCTCTTTAGTTCTTCTAGGTCCTTGTTAAATGTTTCTTGTATTTTCTCCATTGTATTTCCAAGATTTTGGATCATCTTTACTATCATTACTCTGAATTCTTTTTCAGGTAGACTGCCTATTTCCTCTTCATTTGTTAGGTCTGGTGGGTTTTTATCTTGCTCCATCATCTGCTGTGTGTTTTTCTGTCTTCTCATTTTGCTTATCTTACTGTGTTTGGGGTCTCCTTTTTGCAGGCTGCAGGTTCGTAGTTCCTGTTGTTTTTGGTGTCTGTCCCCAGTGGCTGAGGTTGGTTCAGTGGATTGTGCAGGCTTCCTGGTAGAGGGGACTGGTGCCTGTGTTCCGGTGGAGAAGGCTGGATCTTGTCTTTCTGGTGGGCAGGACCACGTCCGGTGGTGTGTTTTGGGGTGTCTGTGGCCTTATTATGATTTTAGGCAGCCTCTCTGCTAATGCGTGGGGTTGTGTTCTTGTCTTGCTAGTTGTTTGGCATGGGGTGTCCTGCACTGGAGCTTGCTGGTCGTTGAGTGGAGCTGGGTCTTAGCGTTGAGATTGAGATCTCTGGGAGAGCTTTCGCCATTTGATATTACGTGGACCTGGGAGGTCTCTGGTGGACCAATGTTCTGAACTTGGGTCTCCCACCTCAGAGGCACAGGCCTGACACCTGGCCGGAGCACCAAGTCCCTGTCAGTCACATGGCTCAGAAGAAAAGGGAGAAAAAACAGTGAAAGAAAGAAAAATAATAATAAAGTAAAATAAAGTTATTAAAATAAAAAAAGTATTAAAAATAAAAAACTTAAAACATAATAAAAAAAAGAAAGAAAGAAGAGAGCAACCAAACCAAAAAACAAATCCACCAGTGATCACAAGTGCTAAAAACTATACTAAGAAAAAAAAAAAGAAAAAACGGACAGACACAACCCTAGGACAAATGGGAAAAGCAAAGCTATACAGACAAAATCACACAAATAAGCATACACATACACACTCAAAAAGAGAAAAAGGAAAAAAATTTAATGTATCTTTTGGGAAGTCTGAGGTCTTCTGCCAGTGTTCAGTAAGTCTTCTGTAGGAGTTGTTCCTCATGTAGATGTATTTCTGATGTGTTTATGGGAAGGAAGGTGATCTCCACATCTTACTCCTCCGCCATCTTGAAGGTCTCTGTATGTGCATTTTTAAAATTCTTTTTCCTCATTTGCTCAGTTATTTAGCTTTTTATTCTTATCTGGCATTTTCCTATTGAAACAGCTAATACATAATCAACATTTTATCCATCTGGCTAACAAAGTGTCTGCTTTGAGGTAGGTGCATCACATTTCTGTTTCAACTGTGCTAGGGCTCAGTTAATGGCAGCATTTAGCATCATGTGGGTTTTTGTCTACAGGGTAGTATTTTACTGAGTTGAACAAATATTTATGGGATGCATCATATTTCAGCACTTATGTGTATAATGGAGATACAAAAAATGACTGTGGCTTCCAGCTTTGTGAAGGGACACACACATGTACATATCAACACACACACACTGTAGGTGGAATTCTAAAGATGGCCCTCCTAGGTTCCCATCCCTTGGCTATTCAGTAAACCGTGAATCCAGGCACTAGTATGAAGGGATTTTGCAGATGTAATTAAAGTCCTAAATCAGTTGACCTTAAGATATGGAGATTATCCAGATGGGCCTGACCCCAGAAGGTGAGCCCTTTAAAAGCAGAGAGGGACTTCCCTGATGGCGCAGTGGTTTAGAATCCGCCTGCCAATGCAGGGGACACAGGTTAGGTCCCTGGCCTGGGAAGATGTCACTTGCTGCGGAGCAGCTAAGCCTGTGTGCCACAACTGCTGAGCCTGCACTCTAGAGCCCACGAGCCACAACTACTGAGCCCGTGTGCCACAACAAGTGAAGCCTGCGCACCTAGAGCCTGTGCTTTGCAACAAGAGAAGCCACCGCAATGAGAAACGTGTGCACCACAGCAAAGGGTAACCCCCACTCGCTGCAACTGGAGAAAAACCCACATGCAGCAACAAAGACCCAACGCCGCCAAAAACAAATTAATTGATTAATAAAAAAAAAAAAAGAAAAAAGAGCGTTTTCTCTGACAGTGGCAGAGGAGGAAGTCAGAGAGATTCAAAGCCTGAGATAGACTTTACTCACCTGGCCATTGCTGGTTTGAAGGTGGAAGAGCCATGTGAAAAGAGGTGTGGACAGCCTCTAGAGGCTGAGAGCAGTTCTCAGCTGACAGCCAGCAAGGAACTGGTCAGTCTTAGAATAGCCAGGAAACAGAATTTGTCTACCAACCTGAATGAGCACAGAAGTGAATTCTTGCCTAGAACCTCCAGATAAGAGGCCAGTGTAGCCATCACCTTGGTTTTGGCTTTGTGTGAGACTCTAAGCAGAGAACCTAGCTGAGTCATGCTGAACTGCTGACCTACAGAACTGTGAGCTAATATATTGGCCTCATTATGAGCCTCTGCATTTGTGGTAATTTATGCAACAATAGAAAACTAATACACATACAGTTAGACAGGGTGGTCCTCTCCTCTGTGCTAGGAGATGTTAGAGATATGGAATTAATTTCAGTTTTCAGGACACCAGAAAAAAAAAAAGAATTGGATAACATTATCAGAGTTTTAGATTTACCATCAATATTCTAACTGTACACATGAGAAAATAGAAGTCCAGAGAAGTTACGAGTTTGTCTAAGGTTTTAGAGCTAGCTAGAGGCAGAGCTGGGAAAGGCACTCATATCTGGATTCAGGGTTCAATGTTGTTTCCATTATATCTCACTGTGGTGCGTAATGAATTCTAGCTTTAAATTGGAACCAAAGTGCAAAACCAGATAATGGCAGTTACTCTGTCATAATGCCAAATGTAAGGAAGGAAAGGAATAGGACAAAAAGGTAATTTCAGGAGACCATTGTTATTTTTTTCCCTAAAGATTCTAAAGCATGGAATGAAGTATAGTGTACATGCTTGTGACTTGTTTGTAAGCCCACATAAGAACATTGACTCATTCAGTGGAGTAGTGTTCCTTTTCAGACTGAGCCATGGCTGAGCTCTCCCAGTGATTCTGCAGTTATTTGATGTATTTTTTTGCTTTAAACACGTTTAACACTTTCTTTTGAACATTCTCAGTGATGGCAGCTGCTTTACTGTTGAGGGTTTATTTGATATTGTTTCCAATAGCTTTTGGGTTGGTTCTAATATGACAAATCAGATTTGGTAATCAGTATGAATAATCTAATGAAAATCAATCTGGGTAATACGTAAGAAAATTGGTCTGGGTAATATAAAAAGAAAATACTGCTATCGTGTACTAAGATGGACTTTCCTATTTGTTTCTTAAATCTAACGGACCATAGTTTTAAAGAAAGTTTAAAAGTCGTTTGCAACAGTGTTCACATGACTGGGGTAACTACCCAGTTGCTTCTGATAAGTAGTTAAACAGAACATGTGCTTTGGAGAGAGTTGAATCCTGACTTGACAACTTTCTAGCTGTAGGATCCTGGGAGAGTTAACCTCTTCAGACCCTGAATTTTTAATATGTAAAATGGAGACAGGAGCATTAACTTTATGTCTGTCACATAGGAGCTACTCAATAAATGAATGAAATGAGTGGATTAAATATTAGTTGTGTAAAGCTCTTACATATAAACCTTATGCATAGTTTGTGCTTAAGCATAGTTTGTTTTTCAAAATGTTATTTTTAGTGAAAGTTAAATTATATGTTCAGGTTTGATGGCTAAGAGTAGCTTCTTGTTTTACTTGAACCCAAGAAATAGAATTCCTTTCTTTGTTGATTTGGTGCTGAAGCTGTGTAGAGCCTCTTTGGTGGTGGCCTGACGTGTGTCTGCTCATTATGGGAGGTAGACTGGGCTGTTCTCTGTTTTTGTGACCATCTTTTCCCTCTTTTCCAGTGGACCCGTGTTAGTGTGGGATCATTCTGGCTTCTCTTGAGTGTGCCAAACTCTTTTTTTTTTTTTTAGATTGAACTATATTTAACATGCTACATTGTGTAAGTTTAAGATGTACAACATACTGATTTGATGTAGTCATAGTGCGATATGATGGCCATTGTAATGTTAGCTAACGCCTTTATCACATCACATCATTATCATTTCTTCTGGTGTTGGGAACAATTAAGATTTGCCAAACTCTTTCAACTTGGACTTGCTTCCACTTTAGACACAAATATTCATTCATTAATATTACACAGTGAGAAAATAACATCTTTGTTGTCCCCCTCAACTTACATTCTAGTGAGACAGACAGATGAAAAACCATTTTTTCTTATCACAATCTACCTGCTCAGCCTTTCTCACCTGAGTCTGAAATGTGGGCACAGCTCCACCTTGTACACCTGGTGCTTTTTTTGTGTATGTATAGCTGCTGAATTCCTGACTTTGAGGCCCGGCTTCAGCACAGAGAACTCAGTGTCTCCATTCCTTTCGGCCAGTTCTGATGCTTGTGTGATGTCACCATACACTTATTTGTACTTTTGTTTTCCTTCCCTTTAATCGTATTTGGTTCAAGTTATGAAGTGCTTCCGAAGTTTTATATCATTGAGCTCTAAAAGTTAAAACCATTTTTTGAAACAAAGAATGATGGATGTTAAATACTTCCTGTAATGCTGACCCAATCAGGCAGGCTTCTCTTAGGGACCAGCATGCATGATTGAGATGAAGGAATGAGACAGCCCTTGACATCCTTTCCTCATGTCGTTGAGAGGTGACCTGACCCAGCATGGGGTTTGCCATTTCCTAAAGGACTTAAAAGACCCTCCTGGCAATCATCACCCCATTCTCCCCACCTACCACCCCCAGTGAATAGAGATTATATTAGAAATAATCATGATGTTAATTATTTTATAATAATAGCTGGTATGTATAGAGATTTTATTTTTTTAACCTAAGGCTAACTGCTTTGTATGAATTAGCTCATTTAATTTTCACAACAATCCTGTGAGGTAATTATAGCTATCATCAGCCCTGTGAGATAATAATCACTATTATCAATCCTATGACTTTAGAGCCCTCATCTTTTGAGTGTATGCTTGTTTCTGACACCACACAAAGTGCTTTATCTGTATTATCTTTCTAGTTCCTCACCACAGCCTTCTGAGTTATTATCCCACCAGTGTATAAGCTCTATGAGGTCAGTGACTTTGTTTTCTCCTTCTGGGCTAAATTCTAGGAGAGCAGCTATTATAGTGCCTGGTGTACTTAGTAAATAGCTATTGAATGAACAAATTTGTAGTTTTTGGATGAGGAAACTGTTAAAGAGAAGTTAAATAACTTGCCCAAGGTCAAGTGGTGAATCTGGGGTTTGCACCCAGGCAAGTATGACTTCAGAGCTGTGATCTTTATCTGTGTTCTATGAGAGTTATTTTTTGTCAACAGATTTCTGGGATAATGTTAAGTTCTGAGGCACAATGTTGCATAATTCCAGGTTTCTGAAATAAAAAAAAAGTATAATGTTGTTTTGGAAACTGTGCAAAAATTTATTTTGTAACTGTCATAAATCATCTCTTAATGGAAAAGTTATGGGTTTAGAAGGACTGATCTTGAAGAAATCATGAAAAATGTGTGTATTGCTTATTTACGGGAAAATAGGACTGTATAGGAATATATTAATATGTATGTGAATGTATATGACTATATGAAGATTCTGTGACACAGTAATGTTTTTAGTCTGTTTAAAGAAGGAAAAATTTAAAGTATAGTTTTAGCAGATTTGCCAGTGTTTTGCATAATTAAATATGGATTTTCAAAATGTATTGATTTTAGCACCTACCATTATTCCTAATGCTTTTTTTTTCCCTTTTAGAAAAAATATGTGGAATTATGAACACTTACATTGTATGGAGTGTGAAATATGTTTTTGATACTTACATATTTAGGGCATCTCCAGACAAATAGTTTTGTGTTAAAGGTTGAACAGAATTCCAAGGTATTTCAGAAACAGATTGCGCCAATTTCCACTGCTTCTAGAATATTGTGAACATATACTTTATTCTAACCAATATTATTGGCTATTGGTTTTCAGAATTATTGCAGTTTTTACAGGGGAAAAATGGCATTCCATTTTAACTTGCAGTCTGTATTTTTTATGAAGTTAAGTATTTTTCCAAATTGTTAACTAAATACACTCCTTCGTAGACTGTCAATTTTTTCATTTATTGGGAGTTCCTTTTTTTTTTAAACTCTAGTTGGTTACCTTAGTCGACATGAGTAAACATCTAGTATGTAGAACTCTAAAGAAACTAAGCACTACAGTAGGGCTTTGCTTTAAATAGGAGCAACGACCTTCATAAATAATAATCTAAGACTTTGGGGAGTAGGTTTAGCAATATATTAAGGTTTATCCCTCTGTCTTCTCTTTATCCCTGTTTGTAGCCGTGCTGTGGGGTAGCACAGCTGGCTCTGAAATCTCCCACATCAGGTGCTACTGTCTTGTTGTCATTAGACACCCAGGTTCCAGGCACCTGGATCATTTGTTCCCGCTGTCCTTGAGGGCTGCGATAGTGAGGGTTTCTCTCTCCAGGTATTTTCTTCACCTTTCTGAATGAGCTCTCTTCTCTTAAGCCAACAAGTTAGAGCCCTATACCTGGTTGGCCCCCTGGCTTTTCTATTCCAGTAGCCCTCAGCTACCAGATATACAATTGCTCCTGTAGGCAGCTTATCTTTTCTACTCATTACTCTTGCCCTCCTACCCTCAGGAGCCAAGTAACTCCACAGATTAACTGTGTAGAGTTTTTTTGTTTTGTTTTTTTAACAAAATGTGCAAGGAGGAAATCACTTATTGGTGCGGTCTTGATATTGTCATGCCAGTTTGCTCACTGAAAACAGAATAGCTTTTTTTTTTTAACGAAGGAAAGAAGGGAATTCTCTGGCAGTCCAGTGGTTAGGACTTCGTGCTTTCACTGCTGTGGACGCGCGTTTGATCCCTGGTTGGGGAACTAAGATCCCGCAAGCTGAGTGGAGTGGCCAAAAAAAAAAAAAAAATTAAAAAAAGAATAAAGGAAAGAAGAAGTTTTGTAAAAGCAAAAAGACCAACCATGTGTAAACATTCTTTAAATGATTTCCTCATTTGTGGCTTTACTGAGTGTAGGGTTAAAGTTTAAAAGTAGGGGCTTCTCTGGTGGGGCAGTGGTTGTGAGTCCGCCTGCCGATGCAGGGGACACGGGTTCGTGCCCTGGTCCAGGAAGATCCCACATGCCGCGGAGCGGCTGGGCCCGTGAGCCATGGCCACTGAGCCTGCGTGTCCAGAGCCCGTGCTCCGCAACGGGAGAGGCCGCAACAGTGAGAGGCCCGCATACCGTAAAACAAACAAACAAACAAAAAAGTTTAAAAGTAAATACGATGTTATTATAACAAGTGTTTACGACTAGTTTTATGTATTGGCCACTGTTTTATATATTGAGTGGCTTAGTAATTTTAACTGGAGGAAACTGACTAGGAAAATAGTCATTCATTTCTGTTTGCTGAATTGAGAGGAATCTATAAAACAGGGAAACTTCAAGAGCTCATTTCTTTTAAAGAAGGTTTGAAAACTTTACGCATAACTTCTGAAATTTAGGCCTCTCACGTGAGACAGCCAAAGGCATAATACATTCTCTGTGAGACCCAATTGATTGTGTGTAAAGCTGTTCAAATTTTCAAAGGTCTTCTAAAATGCATTTCTAGTTTTTAGATGCAAAAGTTAATTGATTTCAAATGTCAGCCTGTGTCTTGTGTCGATGAAACTGTTTGGCCCTCCTAGGAAAATATAGGTAAAAATAAATTGTACTGTATAAATTAGAAAAGCTTGATGGAATTAGAGCCATCATTGAGCAGATTCTCTCGGGAGTCTTAGTAGGTCACGTTTTGCCATGCCAGAATCCTACAGTCACATCTGTGAAAGGGACAAATGGAGATGTCACCAGAATGAGGAGATTGAGATTTATGCCTGGAGTCCACCTGTTTTTCCAGGAGATACCCCCAGAGAATGACATCTGCTCGTATTTCCATTATTCTGCCTTTTGTTTATCAGATAAATGGAGAGATGATTGAGAAACTAAGGCATTTCTTTGACAGTAGTAATCAAGAGCAATTGCATTGTTTTAAACGCACTCCTTTCTTAGTGGCTTCTAGAAACAAATATTCTGTTATTGATTTTCTCACCAGTAGTTTAATTCACTGAGTTCAGAAAACTGTTATAAAACAAAACACAAAAACCCATGGGGCATTAGGCTTAGCAACTTTGTATTATAAGAAATGGATGGCCCTCAGTTAAAACGATAGATAGGCTTTGCTAATTTATTTGTAGAACAAAGCTTTGTAAATTAAGTATTTGGATTGTACTAGAGATACTTTTCAAAAGTACTTCAGCTGAGTCAGTTCCTGTAATGCTGTATCATTTTGGAATGTAAAAAGGCACTCCTGAATTTATGTGGCCTGGAAGTTGGATTTTCTTGTATTTGGTTTTCTCAAAGTACAGTACAATTGCACTTATCTCCTTGTGAACAGGAATGTTTGAGGATGGGTTAAAGGAGCTATAGAAAGCATCCCAGAAAAAAATGTCATGAGAGACATAATTATTTTCCAAGTACTATCTGTAAGCAGCTTTCACAAGTCAAAGCTTCCTCGAAATAAGAGATTACAATCAAAGTTCATCTGTATACTATTGTGTTTGGAGTGCCTACCAACATTCCAACTTGCAGTCACTTTGAGGGGAAAATTCTTCAGATTCATCAGTGTTGTAAGCCAACGTAATTTAAATTCTGATTACAGAGGCGTCCTTAGGCAGGTAAGTTGAGCTGCTCAGTGCCTCTTTTTTTCCTTTGTTCTTTTAAGGTTTGGAGCAGTGGTTGATTATGGTGGGTATCTATTATTTGTGCTTCTCCAGCATCAACATCAGTTTCCCTTTCTCCTCCTTATAATATCTGGAATTTCATTTGGGAAACCTCTCCTCGTATATTCTGTGTAGTTCAAGAGGGGCTACCTGCACCCCTCCCCTTGCTATGATGGACAAGGGACCCATCCACTGCCCACAGAGACTAATTGATGGCTAAGTACCCAATATTGGTCAAGTGAGACTCAATTCTTGGACTTTCTGTGGAAAGGAGACTTTAACTTTTTTCCCTGGAATTTCTTAGCACGTAGTAAGCAAGATAGTCTGGTGTTGGTGGGAGCTCCCATCATTCCTGAGGGGAAGGCAGAGCTTGAGCTGGAAATACAGACTCCTGATAGCTCAGTCTGAATATCTTATCAGTTATGTGAGCCAATGAATTCTCTCTCTCTCTCTCTTTTTTTTTGTAAACCAGTGAGTTGGGTTTCTGTCCCTTGTACCCCAAATAGACCTAATTGATTCACTCTTATTAATTTAATGTTGGATCCACCTTCATCCTCAAAACTAACTTGGTGTATGTATTGTCAACTGAAGAAAAATGCACAACCTTTAAGGTGCAAATTGTGTTTTATTCAGTACCTTACTGAAGACTATAGCCTGGGAGATTGCCTCTTAGATAGCTCTGAGGAACTGTTCCAAAGAGGTAAGGGAGAAGCCAGGATATACAGGAGTTTTTGCTGGAAAAGAACCCCCAAAAAGCAAAAAACCAAAACAACATAAAGAACAAAAAAATGTAGTTGAACATCAAAAGATTACTGCTAGTCACAAAAACAGACATCTCAAGTTAATGATTTTATTGCTTTTCTGTGTATGCAAGAGTCTGGGCTCATTGAAATTATTCCTTAGATATGCATCTTAACTCTCTAGGGCCAGTATACTGGGTTTCTTTGTTTTTTTTGGTCAGTAATTTAATTTTTCTTAAAAAATAAAAATGTATTTTTTTATTACAATACAAAAAGTAAATTACTAAAGGTAAAATGGCATAATAGAAAAAACCAAAACTCTTACATCCATGCTCACAAGTGACACAGGTGGCCTTTGTCTAGTTTGGGAGACAGGGTTACAGTAGCTCATAAAATGAGTGGAGGAAGCATTTCCTCTTCTTCTATTCTGCAAAATAAGTTGTGTAAGAGTGGAATTACTTGCTCTTTGAATGTGTGGTAAAGTTATCTCTAAAACTACCTAGTCACAGCATTATCATTTCCTTATATTTTCTTTGTTTTTTTTGTCTTATTTTTCTTACTTCTTAGGTTGGATGCTTGGTATATTTTCTCTATGTACTAATAAAATTATGTAAGATTATAAAAAAATTGAGCAACCCAGCCCTCCATGTCCCTCCCATCTATAATGATTTACAATTCCAAGACTTTGAGGTATATGACACACTTCCAAGGACAGAGTAGTCCTTGATTAACAAGAGTAGCTGGGTTATTAGTCTGTGTCAAAAAGTTAAGGGGAAACCCTGTATTTTCTTTATAAAAGAAGAGGTTGGGTGTGCTTGGAGCAATCATCCTGCCAGCAAAGCTGTGGGAGGATTTCACCTTACTGATGTGGCCTTGCTGTTTTTGGCAGGTATTACTGCTTCCAGATTTGGTCACAGCATGGGACAAAGGGATATACAGACCTCCTTCCTGGCTTTGAATAATTAGCTCCAGCGTAGTAGTATCCTGAACAGTGATGGGATATAAACAAAGCAAGCAGATAAAGAACCTGGAGAGATTTGGCTTTGGGGAATTATTTAGCAATCATCACCAGCTCTGTTGAATGTGGAAAAATTTGTGGATTTTGATAGCATTTTCCTTTGGCCTAACAGCATTTGTTTTTTTTGTTGAAGGGAATCAACCACATAGCAGAAGTGATAGCCCTACTGCTTGTACACACAGATGGGCAACTAGCAATCCAAATATCACACTGTTATAGGAGGATTCATGCAAATGGCTCTAACTTAGCCCTTTGTCTTCAAGGGCTTTTTCCTTCCTGTGAAGAAAATTTGAATCCTTGTGTTAGCGGTGGTAATAAAAACATTGCTATTTTAGAAGCTTTATTTTACTTAAAACCTTGTGTTTTTTAGTCCAGGTTCTTTTCCTAAAACAAACCCTGATTTCCAGGGATAAAAAGAAAATGCATGGCAAACCCCAAATATTCTGAGTTTTGTCCTGGCTTACAGTGTGTAGATGACCTTAACTTTATCTAATATAGGTGTGTTCCTGCAAAGCTGAAAATAAGTCGATCCCATTTTCCACATAGTTGAAGAGCTTGCAGTTTCAATAATTTTACTGGGACTCTATTAGGAAGCCAGTGAGAGCCTCCTCTAGTGAAAGTTGGGACATGCTTAGCAGTCGTTGTCTCTGGGTATCCACTGGGGATTGGTTCTAGGACCCCAGGTGCTCAAGTCTCTTATATAAAATGATGTAATATTTGCATATAACCTACACACATCTTCCCTTATACTGTATGTTAAATCATCTCTAGATTACTTATAATACCTAATACGATGTAAATGCTACGTCAGTAGTTGCCATTGTGGGGCAAAATCAAGTTTTGCTTTTTTGGAACTTTCTGGAATTTTTTTTTTTTTTTTAATATTTTCAATGCACAGTTGGTTGAATCCACAGATGCAGAACCTGCGGATATGGAGGGCTGATTTTATTACTCTATTATTTGTTGTGATGTACTTTGTTCATTTGGTTCATTGCTTCATTTGTGTAATTGCCTTCTCTGGCAATTTGCTCATGAATACTAATCTCTTTAAAATATTAATATTTGATTAAATGTGCTTGAATGTTTACAGAGTTTTTCATATAAATTGCCTCGCCTTCTTTATAGCAACGTTAAGGGGCCAGCGGTTTATTAATGTTTCCGTCAGTCAGTCACTGAAGAGCAATTTGAGGCTCTACAAAGGTTAGGAAATGTATTCAGTGCTAGGAATCCAACTTGTACGGTGCTTATTATCATAGTTCCTGCAGGAATAAGGTTGCTCTCCAAACCAAGAAAATGTTTATTAACGATTTGTCATTAATAAATGACTCCTTATTCATGGATCCCTCTCTGCTTAATCCTACCAGCACCTCTGCTCTTTGGCATCAAGTCGATAAGTCTTCTGCTATCTTCTGTGAACATCTCAAAATCTCATGCAGATGCAATGCAAAATGAACACAAATTAGACATCTTGCAAAGTATTTGGGATTCCATGAAGTTAGTGGAAGTGGCTCAGTAAGATCTGAGTGAACATGTAAACCCATAGATAAATGGGGGTATAAAAGGATTGGATCAGGCAATTATCACTACGGATATGACAAGAGAGACCCCTCAGAAGAGTATGATTGAAATATCAAAGGATTAGTCAGTAGTCTCTAGAAGATCCAAATTCTTGACTACTTTGGCAGAAATAGTGTTTTCTAAGATTTTACTGTAGTGTAAAGTAAGACTTGTATGGTACTGTTGTCACTTTAAAAAATACAAATTTTAATAGTTAAGCAACAAGGATATACTATATAGCACAGGGAATTATAGCCATTATCTTGTAATAAACCATACTGGAATACAATCTACAAAAATACTGAATTAATGTGCTGTACACTTGAAACTAACACAATATTATAAATCAACTATATTTCAATAAAAATACAAATTTTACATGATTTTATATTCCTTACAAAGGAATATAGTAAAATATATTTAATTACTGCACCCAAATCCCATATTTCTGCTTTCACCAGGAAGAAAACCCCATCCAGAATTTTGTGTTTATTCTTCTTCCGGTTTTTCAAAAGTAGTTTTATTATGTATGTGTATATCTCTCTATTTACATTTTTGTGGTTTTGAGCTTTATAAAAATGATATTGAGCTCTATAAAGCCTTTTGTCATTTGCTTTTTAAAAACTCAATGTAATATTTTAAAAATTCATCCTTGTTGTGATATGTGACTCTCTTACTGATTTATACTACTGTATAATATTCTGCAATATTACTGACAGTACTAAGATTTGGTATGGCTCCGTGGGAATTCATATATTTACAAGTGTGAATATAAATTGGTATAAAACTTTGAAAAACAACTTAGCATTAACTTATTAAACTATTTGTATAGTTTCCTTCCTAGGTATAGATCCTAGATCTAGAATGATAAATTTGAATTATAAATTTTATAAAGTTATCCATGACAGTGTTAATAAGTGTTATAAGTATAGTATAGAAGGTTAGATGTGTGACTTATAACTAATATTGTTAATGTGAAAATAAAACTGTGGAATAATTATTTTCTATTCAAACACCAATTTAAACTCAAAGCATATTATCCCTTATAGTAAAAATAGATTTTAACAATAATAAAACACTGAAGATTAAGGTAATTTTGGTTAGTTTAGCATTATTTGATGTAAATATATATCCAGTAGAGCTCCCCATCTGCTAAATATTTACCATGAACTTGACTTGAGAAATGCAAACCGTTGTATAAGATGTCAGTGTAGGAGATAGCGTAGCCATAAGGGATGAATCCTGGATTGGGTGTCAAGAATTGGAATCTATACAAGTGCTTCACCTCTCAAGCTGCATCTGATCTTAACCTCTTAACATCAGTTTCATCATTGGTAAAACAGGCGTGATGATATTAGACTTGCTTCCATGGCTGTATGTCAATTAAGTGAAATAGAATATGGGAAAATTCCTTTAGTGACAAAGTACTGTGTAAACCACTTACTAGTATTGTTACCATCACCGTTGTTTGAAGAACCCTGCTTTAGGAAGCAAATCCAGATCACGTATTTTGAACATTTATATCAAGAGAATATGTCTCAGTGGCCTGGTGTATATTGAAACAGCCTTCTTTAAAGAATGCCTTGAACCCTGCTTAATACCTAATCTTGCTTTTATTTTGTTACATAAAATGAGCAAGAAGCTGTCTTAAGAATTTAAAGTAACTTTTCCTCCTTCAAATGGATTTTTTAAAACTTATTTTAGGGCTTCCCTGGTGGCGCAGTGGTTGGGAGTCCGCCTGCCGATGTAGGGGACCCGGGTTCGTGTCCCGGTCCGGGAAGATCCCACAATGCCGCGGAGCGGCTGGGCCCGTGAGCCATGGCCGCTGAGCCTGCGCATCCGGAGCCTGTGCTCCGCAACGGGAGAGGCCACAACAGTGAGAGGCCCGCGTACTGCAAAAAAAAATAAACAAAAAACCCAACTTATATTAAAAGAGAGATAAGATTCCATTGTAAATTTTGAATAATTCTTGCTCTTTAGGGAAAAAAGTCCCAAGGATTATACAAAAACACTTTTATGTAATGAGAATGTACTGTAATATTGAAATCTTGATCCTGTGTGTCAGTAGCTATCTGATGTGATTAGTATATAAGCACTGAGTTCTACTCAAGTACTGGGAAAATTCCAGTACTTGATTGATATATGATAAACTTTGTTAATAATAATTTAAAAATCTTGCTGTGTGAAAAGCTGGAAATATAAAAAGTTAAAAAAATTGACAAATTTTCCAAGCTCTGGTAACAGCTAAGAACCATGCCCTTTTATAGATGACAACCCCAAAACTAGTTTGTAAATTCTAAATGACTTATAAATGTCAACTCCAGTTAATGCTTGGGTGAATGAATGCCTGTGGATTAGAAACCTGGGAGTTGATAGATAAAGGGATTTAGATAAATGTGAGGGTGTTTAAACTTTTGGTGCTCCTCTAAGCTAAATGCAAACAGTATTATTTTAACAGATTTTGGGGTACTTCACTAACCTAATTTTTAGAGAAGTATATCTAAAATAACTATATGGTGAATGGTGATGCCACTGGATTATTTCTTGTGTTTTGTCCTTTCCTAACTCTAATTTTTTCATTATTCAAGTCATTCTATCACTTCTGTCCAAACTCGGGTCTCAGAATTAGAAAAACAAATTATTAACCAAGTAAATTTGGGACATAACTAATTTATATTTTAAAAAAAAAACCCAAAACCTAGGTTTTCTAGTTATTCTAAAATGTGAAGTCAGCATTTTTGAGGTGTTCTCATTTAGTTGAATCTCTACACAGATATTTGTAGCATCTTCCTAGCAAGATTTCTGACATCATTTGGCATTATCTTTTCAGCCAGTGTAAAAAAACACACAAATGCATATTCTCAGATTTTCATTCAGTAACTATATTTTCATAGCTTTAGGAGAATATTAAATCATCTACTAAAATTATTCCTCACTGGACTCTAGCTTGCACTGTGCCTCACGTTTCTTTGGAGAGCCTTCAATGGCAAATTGGTAGTTTGAAGTCCAGGATTCACCTATAAAAGGGACATCTTAGTTTGAGGATACAGTACAGGGAGCAGTAAGGAACATGGGTTTTTGTCTCAGGAAGATGAGTTCAGGTTTTATCCTTGCCACTTAAGCAGCAATGTGATCCTGATCAAGTTTGGTAACTTCTCTGAGTCTCCATTTTCTAACCTCTGACAGAGGGAATGTAGTTTTCACTGTACTAAATGTTAAAGGAGATGCTGATACAAAGTGCTTACCTGTCCGCCTGGCATGTCATGATGCTCGGTAATGATTCATGAGGCATGCCACCTGATCAGGTAGGAGAAATTGCAGAGCAGTGAGGGCTGGGGACAAGTATTGTGTTGGCTGAAATGGAGATGGCTCAACAGGGAGAAACGTGCAGTCCAAGCTGTGGCCACCCCATTCTCAGATTCAAATAAGTATTAACTTGAATCCCTGTCCAGCATAGGTTGGAATTCCCTGTGACCTTACTGTCTGTAGGGATTCATAGAAGGCTCACGTTTTCCTAGTTGCTGCCAACTCTAAGTGTCTGCTTTTGCTGTGATCTGGATCGCATTACACAGTGTGTCTCCTACTTGTGGTGTCTCTTTCCCACCCCCTGGCAACCTGCTTAGGTGAAGTGTTCTCTTTATTTCCCAGACCCCTGCTGATGTTAGTGCTCTGGACCTAGACTTAAATGAAGGTTTGATGTGAGCAAGGGGGTTTACGGTACAACGCAGCAACAACTTAAAACGGACCCTTAGAAATATCAGTCTTTTAAAGCCCCTCAGTGCTTACTGCTCTGGGAAATGTTCATTCATTGCTTCTTTTGGCTTTGTACTCTGGGACTGGCCATCTACCAGATTGCTGGCCGTCTTCTCTCTCCTGGTGACCTCACTCATCCTCATTCTCCCAAATGCTTGTGCAGGGCTACTGCAGAGCTCTTTAAGTATTTTGTCCCAAAGCATCCTGGTCTTCACCACATACATAACACCAGCCTTATTCCCCAAACACTGTCCCGAGGGGAATGCTGTGGCCACTTAACCTCTTTATTTCCTTTGATAAGACTTGAGAGATTGACTATAAGGGACAAAGAAGAAAGAGTCAACAATGAGTACCGAATTTCTAGACTGGGGGATGAGAAGAATAGTATTGCCTGCAATGCAAAGGGATAACTGGTAAAGGAAACTGACATGGTATCTGAATATTCAGGAACTCTTTGCCATGTTGGACATTTTCATCAGGCTAGATTTAGAATACATAATTATCTTTACAAGAAGGAGGCGAAAAATGCAACTTTGGAATGGCAGATAGCTGCAAAACCTATTTGCTGTTCATTGTGGTTCCTCTAAGAAGGAAATGAAGTGCAGGAACTAAGTCAAAACAGTATAACGAGAGTGATCAGTTACCGGGCAGATGTTTGTCTGCTCTTCCCGGCTTAAATAAGGATCATCACAGGAATTGGCACTGAGTCTACACCATCTTTTTTCTTTGGGGCTTTTATTTGTTGAAAAACAGGAAGCTGGGAGAGACCTAGTAAGTTGGTTGGGATTCTTCCCAGCAATAGAAGTGTGTAGTCACGGATAAGAATACACATTTGTCCGGATGTTCCAGGAAGCCTACAGTGTAAAGTGTGCAGCCCGAAGGCAGAAGGAGGGGGTCGGAGAACATCTGAACCCTCCTCAGCCCTGTGATGTAGGAAACTAGTGGAAGGCTGGAGCATTTTCTGAATCAGCAATGAAAGCCCAGACACAGAGAAACTTCTAAGCCTTCATGATCCAAAGCAGCAAGAGGCTTTTAACTCTAAAGCTGTCACAGAGTCCTAGGCCACCAGAACCTGGGCCGGGATCTGAAGCTCTTTTCTGCATCCAAAGGAAACCTCACCCCAAAGAATCCCTGTCTATGATATTGAGCTCAATGATATTGAGACCCACTGAGTTTGTGAACATTGTACCATGTTTGCAATTAAAAATCTGAAAAATCTTGTTTGATAATCTCTTTTTTGAGTGCTTTCTTTTGCTAGTTAGATTCTTTCTAACTTCTCTTCCATTCTTTGTTTTTGACAAATACTTTTTGAGCCCCACTGATATGACCAGGATGAGAAAATAGTGAATACGATGACAGGGTACCTGCTTTAGGAAGCTAATAATCTACCTGGAGGAAGGAGAGAACACCTAACATGCTATCTGATACAGACTAAATTTTAATACATATTTATTTAATGAATGATTAAATACCGTGATACAGAAAGGTGCTGTGAGTATGTGGGCGAAGTGTGGTCTTTCAACAAAGTGTCCTTGAGCATTTATGCCTCTTTACTGTTGTTTCACTGGGGTTTTGTGAGAGAGCAGAGGTAAATAATGTGTTTTCACTTTGCTGTCTTTAACAAACAGCCTCCATTAAAAAAAAAAAACATAACACACACGTCGATTTTTCTACCTTCACGTGTTGATGTAAAAACTATGCTAATAATTTTCCTATAGCTAAATGAATATTGTACCTGAGACTAAAACCAACAGAAGTACCGGGTGATATATTAATACCTTGCTAGAGTCTATATTCAAGTGGTTTTTTGTTTGTTTGTTTGTTTTTGTTGTTGTTGTTTTTTGCGATACGTGGGCCTCTCACTGTTGTGGCCTCTCCCGTTGTGGAGCACAGGCTCCAGACGCGCAGGCTCAGTGGCCATGGCTCACGGGCCCAGCCGCTCCGCGGCATGTGGGATCTTCCCGGACCGGGGCACGAACCCGTGTCCTCTGCATCGGCAGGCGGACTCTCAACCACTGCGCCACCAGGGAAGCCTTGCAAGTGGTTTTTTATTTGTTTTCATGAGTGAGATCGGACTGTGGTTTTCTTTGTTTTAAGCCGTATGTGTCAGGATTATGCTAGCATCATAAAAGTATTTGGGAAGTTTTTATGTTCTCTGAAATGTTTTATATGACACGAGTATGTGTCCCTTGGGTTTATATGCATTTATCTATGTAACCATCTTGGCTTGGTGCTCCTCAGAAGGTATTTCATTGACAGCTTTTTACTGCTTTTGTGGCTATTGATCTGTTCAGTTTTATTTTTCTTCTTTAATCATTCATTTTTTTCTTTTTTTCCTGGAGAGTAATTTATGACTTTGAGTGTTTAAAATTTATTAGGATAAAATGGTGAATAGTGTTTTCTTAAACCTTGAGATATCCTTGCCATATTTTTGTCTGTCTTCTTTTTATTGAATTGTCTTATTATTTTATTTATCTTTAACAGACATGAGCTCTGGGTATAAAACATTTTCTTAATTCTCAAAGGGGTGTCCTCAGACCACAGGTATTAGAACCACTGGGATGCTAGTTTAAAGTGGACAGTCCTGACCACTATCCCTTGCAGGTGAGTCTATATACCTTTTTTTTTTTTGCGGTACGCGGGCCTCTCACTGTTGTGGCCTCTCCCGTTGCGGAGCACAGGCTCCGGACGTGCAGGCTCAGCGGCCATGGCTCACGGGCCCAGCTGCTCCACGGCATGTGGGATCTTCCCGGACCGGGGCACAAACCCGTGTCCCCCGCATCGGCAGGCGGACTCTCAACCACTGCGCCACCAGGGAAGCCCGAGTCTATATACTTTTAATAATTTCTCCAAGTGATCTGTAGGTGCAGTAAATTTTGAGAACTACTGATCTAGAGGGTTTTCTTTTTCATACTTTTGCTTCATAACACTTACTCATGGTTGTACTAATCAGTTCTACAATGTTTTTTCTATATTCTAATGAATGTCTGCCTTGATTTTTATGTTAGTTTTTTTCTTGTTATATTTCTAATTTCTGTAGTTGAATGCTTATTTACCTTTTTCTACTTTAAAGTGCTTAGAAATGAAAGCTTTTTGTTATAAATTTGCCTCTCACTACTACTTGGCAACAAAGCATAGGTGTTAATTTTATCATTATTTTTTAATGTTTTTTATTTTTATTATTTAATAAATTTGCAGGTTTTTAATTTATACATCTTAAGGTAATTTATAGTTTCAATTCATTGTGATAAAGGAAAGACTTCCGTTTTCAAATGTGCTGGTTTTTTTTCTGTTATAATACAGGATTAGTTTTAAAAGTACTCCATAACAATCAAAGGTGTACCTTTTATGGCATATAGAACTTAATATATATTTGTTAAAGCAAGCTTATCAGTTCTAATATTCAGATTATCTGTATATCCATTTCTTTTGCCTGTGTAAATGGAAAAAGAAAGAGGTCCCTTAATATTTCCTTCCCTCCTATGTTTCTACATTTATTCTCTTTTATTATGTATTTTTAATACTTTAGTTTTTGCTATGTGAAACCTCTCTAATTTGCAAATTTTTCATTCACATCTCTCTAATTTGCAATTTTTTCATTTACATTTACCTACCTTTAGTAGGTAATGCCTACTGCACAGATTTTAGTCATGCTCAAATGCCCTGTGTAAACCTTCTTGTCAGTCTTTACATTTGTTCAATAGGATAGATCATACATATGTATGTATCCCCCTTCCTCCTTCTCGTCTTCCTCCGTCTGTACACATGCTCCCCTATTTACCCATCTGTGTGTATGTGTATCTTCATTTGTATTTTATCTTTTCATTCTAAGAAATTGTCTTTAAATATTGGAGTATAAGTCACATATATTGCCTTGACTAAATCTGTGTCTTTTTCTCTCATGTAGTTCAGTGCTCTTGACGGATTATTTTTTAAGTTATTTGAGAGGAATGCTCATCTTTTTTAGTTTCCATAATATCTACCTTAAGTTTTTAAAGCACAGGAACATATATTTTTGTATTCATTATTAATATAAGAAAAGATACATTGGTATCCTCTTTTAAAACTGGCAATATTTACTCAAATTTACTCTCTTTTACCACTCTTCTCCCTCTATTTCTTTTTGGCATTTTATTATTCTCTTTATGTTTTCATGTATTTATATTTTTTTCTTTAAAATTTTTTGTGTCTTTGCATTCTCTTTTTTTAAAAAAATTATTTATTTTATTTATTTTTGGCTGCGTTGGGTCTTCGTTGCTGTGCACGGGCTTTCTCTAGTTGCCGCGAGTGGGGGCCACTCTTCGTTGCAGTGCACGGGCTTATTTTGGAGGCTTCTCTTGTTGCAGACCACAGGCTCTAGGCACATGGGCTTCAGTAGCTGCAGCACACAGCCTCAGTAGTTGTGGCTCACGGGCTCTAGAGCACAGGCTCAGTAGTTGTAGCGCACGGGGCTTAGTTGCTCTGTGGCCTGTGGGATCTTCCCAGACCAGGGATTAAACCCGTGTCCCCTGCATTGGCAGGTGGATTCTCAGCCACTGTGCCACCAGGGAAGCCCTGCACTCTCTTTCATGACCACATTTACAAGAGCTATTTTTTCATCTCTCTCTTGACTCTGTATGTTTATAAATACCACCTTTGTATACAAATATATAAGGGCCTTTGCATATCTGTCACTTTTTTTTTTTTTCCTCATCACAAATGAACAACCTGTGTATGCTAATCTTGAGTTACATACAGTGTTGCTTCCTTGGCTTCTGGGAAAGTTTGAAGCCAGTCTATTTGTAGTTTAAACATTTTTCTGTCTTGATGCTTTTAGGATTCTTTTTTTAATTCTTACACCTCAAAGATGAACTAGGATATAGCTAGACCTTGGTTAGTTTTCATTAATTTTGCTGGTGTCAGTCATTACCTTGTCCTGAGTCCTCAGCTTTGTATCAGCCTCTGAAAGTTTCTTCCTCCCAAATGTTTGATATTTTCTTCCTTTTCCTTGGTCTGTCCCTCCAAGGTTACCGGTAGGTTGGTTTCCGTTCTTTCTGTGCCCTACCCAGCTTTCCTTCTTCTTCATCTGATTTTTCTTTCTCTTTTCCTTGGGATGGAGGAAGTTTGTTTTCACTGATTGATTCTGTTTATTTCATCCTGTGAGGATTTAAATTCTGGTATTGAATTTTCAGTTTCAATAAACTACTTCCTAAAGAAACCCAACCGCCTTTAAATCCTGCTGCTTTCCCAGCCAGTCCTATATAAACTCTCATTCTAGACTCTCAGACCTGATTCACAGAGACCATGTTTTCTCAAGTGGTATTGAAAATACAAAGGTGAGTTTAAGAATTTGTTACCTGAAGTAATTCTGTTTCAGAAATAAGTTTTTCTTTATGTTTTAAAGTTACTTTGTATATATATTTTTTCCTGCTTCATTGTCTTTGCAAATGGAGAGGTCTGTTCAGAACCATAGTTTACCTCACTGTCCTGTCCTGTAGGATTTCCATGAGGCTCCTTCTCTAAGAACTTGTGCTGGGCAACGAGGGGATAAAAATCAACACTATAGGATGAAGGTTTTAGAAGTTAAAGGAGAAGCAGAGAGGAAGGTGGAGCTCTACATAGTCCAGCAGAGGAATGTTGTGTCTCCTTCTTTCCCTCTGCTGTTTGCTGTGTCTATAGTGTCCGAATACACACTTAGTATCTGTGTTTTTGCTTTGACCTCGGAGCCAGGTTTGAACTATGACTGTGTCTAACCCCCTTTCTGGTACTTCAGCTCTTTATAGAAGGAAAGGCCCTAGGACACTTGTTTGGCTGTGTGAACAGTGGGCCTCCCAGCACAGCTGCTCTCCGTTACACTGAACAGTGTGTGCCCCATCTGCCAGGGCCTGTCCACACTTCCAGCTCCCAACCCTGCAACTTAAGATGCATCCGTGGAATTCTGCAAAACCTGCTTTGTGTACTTCCTACAGTACTGGGTGGGTGGTTTTCTGGTGGTGTGGCCAGTTTTTTAGATCTTTAATGTCTTTTTAATTAGGTTCCTTATGCAATATTTCCAGAAGAAATTCTGAAAGTTTCTGGCATCTTGATAGGGGTGCTTTCTTAATTTATAGTGTGGATGCAGGATTTTCTACAGTGGTACATTTATTGGTCATTATGGTTGAGGTTCTGAGAGCCTAAAGTTTTTTTCTTTTTTTTAACATCTTTATTGGAGTATAATTGCTTTCCAATGTTGTGTTAGTTTCTGCTTTATAACAAAGTGAATCAGCTATACGTATACATATATCCCCATATCTCTTCCCTCTTGTGTCTCCCTCCCTCCCACCCTCCCTATCCCACCCCTCTAGGTGGTCACTAAAGTTTCTTGTTTTTGTCTAGATCAGAACCAATCGAGAGAGAGTATGGGAATCAGGTGGGGATCACACTCTGCTTAATTACCGATAAAGCTCTTTGAATGCAGCATAGACTGTGACAATCTGAAGGACTAATACTTTTTCCTTAACAAGGCTTCCACACCCAGCCACAAGCAACATGGGCAATCAGAGACCTATTCTGCCCGGCTGCTGGGTGGCCTAGAGAACATACCAAAATATACAGTCTCTGCAGGCAAGTAGATCCCAAAGCAGACCAAGGAAGGACTGACCCACCCATGCCTAGCTCCATCCACAGTTCACCCATCCATCAAGTCTCTCCATTTCTCTAAGGAGGACCAGTTGAGGGGCCACGAGAGTCTGGCAGTGTTACTCCAGTAGCAGCGAGATGTAGCTGTTAAGTAGCTAAGAGCAACTACTGAACAATTATTATGATGACCTAGAAGTTATATATGTTCAAGCCATCGTCTTCCCTAGATATTTCTGTAGGGTAAAAGTGAGAAGTGATGTAAGAATATTTATTTTTCATGGGCTAAGTTTTGTTTTCTTTTAGCGCAGTCCTTCCAAAATCTGAAGAACCAAGATGCCTGTATTCTGACTTTTTATTGAAAATTATCTATGTTACCCCAAGTATAAAATTCTACTACTAGAGTTTAATTTTGTGTGTAGATGTGAATTCCATTCGCACTTAAGTATCTTTGAGTAATTTATTATCATACCCTTTATAAAATGCGTAACTGCAAGCCAGGTTGTGACTTTTACTTCAGTTTGCCTGGGAAATAATAAACCTTCCAGTCTGTGAAATTTAGTATCCCATTTAATACATTATGACTGCAGTAAATGGTTGGGCAATTAAATTTCTTCAAGGTATGCATTTGATGAGTTGATTTGCTCCTAGTAGCTCTTGGTCCATTGTTTATAAGGGTATCTGAAAGATTTAGGGTTTCAGATTTTCAGATACCTATTATGTTTCACTCTGTTACAGGATGTTGGAAGAACTGAGTGCTCTGTTTTAGTTCAGCAAGATTTTTCTGTCCGTTTGAGGGTTCAATAACTTTCCTCCATAGAGTATAGCCTACAAAAGAGGATATGTTATTCCTCGAAGCAAGGTAAATAAACACAACCACTGACCTTTAGAATAGCTACCCCTGAGCCTTCCCTTGAGGTAATTTTTTCATTTGTTCAAGAAAGGCCAAGGGGGAGATTGATTTGCCCTAAGCACTTAATCTAAATGGGCCCATCACTCTGCCCTACTTTAGGTGGAACCTTTATGGTTATCTAAAATTGCCTTATTAATTTGTTTTCTTGTTTATTATTTCTCTGCTCTATCAAAACCTAAATTGTCCTGTTAACCAAAGTATTCCTGGCTGGGTTCACAGTAAAGGGTCTGCTGAATGCAAGAAAGTGAATTTGCCTAGAGCTTACCCCGTAGGGCCGAGATCAGAAATCCATGGCAGGATCTTGCCGGAGGATATTTGTGTGATACATTCAAACTTTTTTTTTGTTTTTTTTATTGTTTTGTTTTATTTTGTTTTTTCCCCTTTGAATTGAATAAGTTAAACATTTATAAATCTGGTTTTAAATAAACACTTGAGTTTCCGGCTTCCCTTGCAAACTTGAAAGAGCTAGCAAGCCTGACCTCACATCACCACGTGGCATCACCAGCAGGACCGGTAGTGACTGTCACGTGTTAGACAGAGCACCTTTCTTTTTTTCTTAAACCTGCTTGGCCACTGAAGGCTTAGGAGTTCAGTACCCTTGCTTTCAAACCAGTCCTTAACTTCATTATAAATAAGAACAAATAATGGTTTGGCTTAAATGCAATACTTTTGCATTTGACAACAATACAAATTATATTGACATGGGTAAGACAAAGATAAATAATTGAGTAGGACAGAGAGGTTATAAATAAATAATGAACAGTAGAAAGTGATAAGCACTATTTTAGTGGAACTCCATTACCTGCATTTAATTTGCATGAATTCAAACATCTAGAATGTTGCAGGATAGGGAGAGGGAGGCTGGAAGGGGAGTAGGTAGTTAAGGAAGAAAGGTAGGTAAGCTTAAAAAGGGGAGTAGCAGTAGATAAGGAAAGAGGAAGAGATGCTGTTGCATGGGTTCCTCTGTACTGCATTCACATTTGCACCAGAATACCTGTGATTCTCACATTAGTTTCATTCACATTGTGTCTCTCCCTCTGCTGCTGTCAATTGAATATCTAAATGTGAATTGTACTTACATTGCGGCCCTTAAATGTAAATCTGCTACTGCATTTGGTGTTTAACAAATCAGGAATGGTGTTGAACAATTGGGAATGTGTTTCCAACTTGGGAGAAAAACTGGCTTAGGAATTACTGGTCTTCTTTGTACGGGATTCTTAGTCATTTTGATGAAACTAAATTTTTGCCTTATTTGCTGACCTAACCCATGCAACTTCTCTCTGTATATTTAAATTGCTGTGGCATACCAGAGGAAAGAGGGCTAACTTCTAGGCTGCAGGATCTGGAAATATTTCGTAGAGGAGATAGTGTTTGAGTAGAGACTTGAAAGATGGTGGAAATGGAACTCCATCTGGACTTGTGTTTCCAATATGGTAGCCACTGGCCGAATGTTCCAATTAATTCAAGAAATAAGGAATTCAGTCCTCATTGCACTAGCCACATTTCCAGAGCTCCTTAAATTCTCTTGACTAGTGACTTATACAGTGCAGAACATTTCCATTATTGCAGAACGTTCTACTGATGGTTCTGCTGTCTAGTGATGGTAGGCATAGGAAGACATGGTAGACATCATTGCAGGAGGTAGAAAATTTTGACTTCTGTTAAGGTGAACAGTGAATAATTAATTTAGAGTATTTCCTGTCCCCACCCTCCCTACCCTCAAATAAATTGAATTCCTTTCCCCCTGGAATCAAAAGCTAAGCCAAATAATGCTAATTCCCCAAGAAATTGTGGAATTTTATAAGTATTCAGATTCTCTGCTGGGTCTTTGTTTTCATTAATCATCTGTTGAATTATTCAGTTGTTGAAAGTGATGCTGGGCTAGGTGAGGATATTTCTTTCCTAGGTGTGAAACAAAGAGGCAGGGTAATTACTGATTACTTTAGAAAATTGTCCTTGTATTTCTTTATTGACATAGGTTTGAAAGAAGGTGGTTTTTTGTTTTGTTTAGTTTTAAATGTAGTTTGGTATTTTGATGTATGTGTAGATTATAGTTTTTCTTCATATCATTTATATGCCACGTGTTTTTTTTTGATGCAAAAATTGAGCCCAAGTGAAAATGTTATATGTTGCTTGGTTGTTTCTAAACTCTCTCCCGCACGCTTCTCCCCACAGTTATTCCTGAGTTAGTTATATTGGTTGTCACCAGGGACTACCAGCTTCTGTGTCTTTTTGGCAGTTTTAGAGTCTTGTTTCAAGTGATATACAGTTCAAAGCTTGGCAGTGATCTGTTACTGCTCGACCTAACGTTCTTTTGATTGTATTGCAGTTTGTGATAAAATATCTGTTGATTTGTGATAAATAATGAATATTGTTTGGACTGTTGGAGTTTCCTAGGTAGTGGTTGATGTGCGGAGGACGAAAGAAAACTTTTCTAGCATGTAATTTATCCACAGCAAAATGAGAAGGGATATTTCTTTAGCCAGAACATTAATGCTTGAGCCCTGAAGTGGCCCCTGGAGACCTTTTTTTTTTCTTTTTCCATTTTCTTAAAGTAGATGTTACCTTTTCTTTTTCCCAGGCAATTTCAGAGATGAGAATTTTAGGAAAGATGTTTCTGTGTCA